>NW_026575082.1:6662500-9162500 GCF_905146905.1 Nyctereutes procyonoides | reverse complement strand
CTGGCATTGTTCCTCTCTAGTGCCAGTTTCCTTCGCCAGAAAGTACCGTGTTGAACAAACATTCTTGTACTGTAAGCAGATAAACTGTATCTAACTAGTAATCACAACAAGCCAATGAGGTGGATATTACTGAAGCCCCCAAAATTATAGAGAATGTTACAATTTGGAAGACAAAGTCTGACTGTTAGAAAGACATGGACCTGGACATGAAACAGTACAGCAACCCCTTGCATACCCCATGTAAAGCATCGGCAATTATCAACATTTGAACATTTGTTTTAACCATGCCTTTTTAAGGACAGTTTAACACACTTGTCATATAATTTCAACACTTGCTTCGGTATGCATCTCTGAAAACTGCCGACACCTTTAGACATAACACCATGGCATTTTCACACGTAACAAAATGAAGAATTCCTTAGTATTACCTAAAATCCTGCCCATAATTAAATTTCTACAGTTGAATATATATATATACATATATATATGTATGTATAATTTTTTTTTAACATGATGCATCTCAGTCTCCCTTTCTCCATCTCTCTTTCTCTCCTTTGCTCCTTTTCTCTGAGTGTGTGTGTCTATCCACCTTCCTGGTCAACTATCACTAAGTTGTTCTGGTTTTCCATGTCCTCACTAAGCTTTTGTCCATGGATCTACTTAGGTCTGTGAGAAGAGTGTTAAAATCTCCTGTCCTTAATACTGGTTCAATCTCTTTCTCTCTCCTTGCAGCCCTTAAACTATATTGTGTGCAAGTGGCTGCTGTGTTATTTCATGAACATATTGATAATCGATTTACCTTGAATGGGAATTGCATTCTGTACTACTGTAAACCCTATATCTTTGTCTCTTATGTGCATTTTTGACCCAAATTCTATCCTGTCATCAAGACTGTGGTCTATGCTGTTCTTTATATTTGCATTTGTCTAATATTTACTCATCTTTTTTATTTATAACCTCACTGAATCATTCCATCTGGTTTGTTGTTCATAGACAGCATAGAACTGGGTTTTGCTCTATTAGCCAAATTGAGACATTTTTAAAACAGATAATTTGTACTTACTCACATTTTAAGTCTCGTCTCTATGTTCCATCTTAGTTCTGTGAGATTGCTTACCTCTTTCACTTGATGCTACATGAGGTCTGTTATATTTACTGCATTTTTTATTATTTCTTTTAATAATAAGGATTTTTAATTTTTCTTTTGTCTATTGCTTTCTTATGTATATCCTTAGACATATCTTTCTTTTGGTGCAGTAATCGGATTTCTAGTCTGGACATTAGCTGGAAATCATTTTTTCCTGCCTGGCCTCCATTCACTTCACCCTTCCATTTGAGTCATTTATATTTGGTGTTACTCTCTGTAACACTTGATTTGTCAGTATTATGACTATCCTAAGGCTTTTCTACTTTTGTCTTACTTTCCTACACTTCTTCCCATTTTAATAAAAATATAATCATTACATAATTTTTTTCTTTCTATTCTGACTTCATTTTAACATCTTAGTTCTACATTTAAATATATTCAATAATCACTGGAGACCTAATATTGGAAGTTTCCAGTCATGTAATGGTCTAGAGTTTGTTTCTTGTAGGTTCCTTCAGGAAAGATTCCTTGAAACAACATTCTCTTAAGTTCACAGATGTGTGTTTGTGATATTTTTATAAGAGCAATGATTTGGCTGGATATAATTTATTTTTTTCATGTTCTTTCCTTGAGTGTTTTGAATTATTGGTCCTTTTATCCCCACTCTGGCGTAAGAAGAAATTGAGTGAAGTGTGAAAATTACCTTATTTTCTTTCTCTTAGATGTTGTGTCTGGATGACTAAGGAATTTTTTCTCTTTCTTTAAAGACCAATATATTTAGTAAGACATGTATCAGTGTTACTTTTTCTGGTTTAATTTTCCCAGACACATATTGTTTCTTGTCAATATATAGATTTTAATATATTGAATTATTTCATAAACTCACAGTCGTATTTTCCAGTGTTTATGATTATTTGTTGGAATGTTATCGTGCTTATTTTCATTCCTAATTATAAATTGATACATGTGTACACCTGTCATGAGCATGCTATGAAGGTGTACACACGAGTTGCATCTTTCTACAATGCCAGTTTTATTCAATCATAAAGCAAAAGTAGTCACAATTATAAAGCAGGTTCAGGATCCAAACTCAATGATGTTTCACCATGTGATTAAAGCTGGTTTCTTACACATCACACAGAGCAGGACTTAAGACAAACTACACTGCAAACAAGATAACAGATGGGTACAGGAAGTTAACAAACCAAATGCAAAGTCAGTCTACGGGCACACAGTTGAAATAAGGCTGGGGTCTCCTCTGGGTCAGCTCTCAGCACTTACTGCTTATTATGTTCAAGCAGTGAAGGATCTCAGTTCTTTCCAGAGATCAATCCAGTAGAGCCTTTGGTGGTAGTTGCCTTTTTTAAGTGGTCAGACATAGAGAGGTCATGTCTGAAGAGTCCAACAATTTGCTGCAAAACTCCTCCCTCTTTTAAAGGGATTTAATTGGTCTTGGTCCCCTGCAGACCACCCCTGGTTCTGCTGGTTATCAGTTCTGGGGTGTCAGCTAACGTTGGTCCTGGGGATATATTGTAGCTGCAGTACCTTTAACTACTTGCACTCTTGCTTGACACAGGCTCCTGCTTGACATGAGAGACTCCATTTTGCTCTCTATGACACCTAACTTTTCTTTTGCTGCTCATATTAAAGTGGTTGGTCTTCCTAACCGATTAAAGAATGTTTATGTATGGAGGGTGGAGTGGGCTTGGGCTGAGGTAGGACCCCCCCAGACTCCCCATATGGTCTCCACAGCACTAGCCAGAGGAGCCTCATTATCACCTGGTGGTGAGGAAAACCTCACCTGCTTACTTGGCCTTTTGACCCCAGCCTGGTGGGCACATTGGGGCATCTCTTTGCTCAAAGGTGAAAGGCTCGAACTCAAACTTTACTGGCATGACTGGGGTTAGGTCACAGCATTTTTTGGCATTCCTTGACTAGAATAAAGTGATTATTGTCTCAAAATTGTTTATCTTGCTGTTTTGTTCATTTTTTTGGTTCTTTGACAAGAGAAAGTAAGCTCCCACCCCAACATCTCCTGGCTTTCCCAGGTTGCCTGGCAGCTTCTTCAGCTCTATGTCTAGGATATATTTGACAAAAAGAGGGGTACCTGGGTGGCTCAGTGGTTGAGTGTCTGCCATTGGCTCAAATCACGATCCTGGGGTTTTGGGATTGAGTCCCATATCGGGCTCCCTGCATGGAGCCTGCTTTTCCCACTGCCTGTGTCTCTGGCTGTCTGTGTCTCTCATGAATAAATAAATAAAATCTTAAAAAAAAAAAATAAGAAGAGGAAAATACAAGCAACTCACTAACATATCATTACTCAGTTTCCAGAGTGTGTCTGTCCTGCCTTATTCTCTTTACATCCCAGAATGTTTTATATATAATGCCCATTATTTTTGTTGTACTTAGGAAGAATTAGGGGCAGATTTCTTACATCAATTTTTTTATAAACAGTTTTGCTGAATAAAAATAATTTCATTATTTTAATCAGTTAATAAACATCACAAACTCATTATGTAGTCACCTCAAAGTGAAACAAATAAGCAAAAGAGAACTTGAAAAATACATAAGAATCAACAAAAAGTCAACCAAGATATAAATGCGGCAGAAACAGGTGATACTGGGAAGATTCTTTGAATGTTTTTCATCTAAACTTAACATTTCACCCCAAATTTATTTCACTATGCCACAGTGCAATTTTCTAGCTTTAAATGCAATATTGAACACTAGCCAAGAATAACAAAGACACTAGAACAGAAAATGGAAAAGGGAGAGTTTTGTGAGACATAGTGAAAATGCTGGAATTCACAGGAAAGACTGGAAGACAAATCCTCATCTACACAACTTTGCCAACAGAAGGCCATTTTGAAATGCCTCCTTTTGAGTCTCTAAGGGATAACTTTCTATCTAAAAGTACACACAATTCCTGATTACTTAAAAAGCCAGGGAAAAACAATTTTGCTAAATTCTTTGTCACTGTAATTCCTAATTTCCATTGTCAAAAATAAATTTAAATTTTGATACCATTTTCTTCCTTGTATGCCTCATCTATTAAAATTAATGTTGTTAATTAATATAAATAAAATATACCATTGCTCTACTTATTAATAATTATTAGATTATTATTTATATACCTCTTATTACCGAAGTTGATATTATTATATTTTCTTTGATTTTTTTATGTACTGAGAAAATTGCTGGCATAATCAAAATAGAATTATGTTTACTGTGAAATACGTTTTGACTTTTACTTACTTTTTGCATTAATATATTATTCTTCTTAAAAATAATCTTTTCTCTGCTTTCTCCTCTCATCAAATACTGTTTCCCTGTTTAGTGAATATATAGATATTTGCTCAATACAATATAAACCTAGGAAATACTTCATCCTTTCTTTTATTTCTTTATTATTTTTTTAAGATTTTATTTATTTATTCATGACAGACACAGAAAGAGTGAGAAGCAGAGACACAGGCAGAGGGAGAAGCAGACTCCATGGAGGGAGCCCGATGTGGGACTCGATCCCGGGGCCTCCAGGATCACACCCTGGGCTGAAGGCGGTGCTAAACCACTGAGCCACCAGGGCTCCTCTCATCCTTTCTTTTAAATGAAAATTAAATGATTTTACTTTCCTAAAAGTATAGGAAATATCAACTAAAACCTAAAATAAGATATTCACTAATATAATCCATTCTTTTTCCTTGCTGTAAAAAGAATATGTTACCAAGAACATAATAGGAGCACCTGGGTGGCTTAGTCAGTTAAATGTCTTCCTTTGGTTCAGGTCATGATATCCGGATCCTGAGACTGAGCCCAAGTTGGGCTCCCTGCTCAGTGGAGAGCCTGTTCCTTCCTCTTCCTCTGCCTCACCCCTCTTGCTTGTGTTCCTTCTCTTTTGTTTTCTCTCAAATAAATAAAAATCTTTAAAGAATTAAAAGTAATAAAAAATAAAATGCAATTACCCCTTTGTGTGACAAAAAGCCTTAAATTTAAAAAAGAAAGAACATAATACAAAATTTTTAAAGCAATGGTTACATTTCAAAGAAAAATATCTTAAAATTCTATCTTGCAACCATGAAATGCTTTCTTTGAAAAGTTTCAAAACATCCTGTAAACATAAAGTGTATTGTTCTAAGAATTCAGTGAAGATGAAGATTAGTGACAGATGATTACTTCATATTATAGATGAGAAAACTAAAACATAGAGAAATTGAAAAGTCTTGAGTCAGAGTTTTTAAAGACAGAAAGAGAAAGCCAACTTATTGATCTGCTTTTTCTAAATGATAAATCCATTAAAATACACTTTTGCAGGGATTTACCCAGAATCACACAGAAATCAGTTTCTCTCCCTCACCTCTCCACCCACCTCTCCACCCACCCACCACATCCTGTCCACACACTTAATTGATACGGTGAAAGACAGAACGCAATTTTAGCCTATTCACAAGATTTTAACATTGTTCTAAGATGTGGGATTCTAAATTAAAATGTAGGCTACAAGGAAAAAGCATTGACTTTCTATCGAAAGAAAGACGTGGATTGAAATTTTTGGAGTTTTGTAAACTCCACTGATAACTCTCAAGAGAAAATTTACACACTAAAGATGTCAATTTTGTTTGTGACTTCATTGCCTTACTGTTCTTAATTATACTGCCAAATTCAAAACTACAACCGCTGTCCATGGGTATAGAGAAGCTGGAGGGAAAGCTGCTGGGATCCTTGCAGGCTCAGAGGTACGGGTGAAAATTTCAAGAACCATTTTCTTCTTTTGTTTTTATGTTTATTCTTAGTCTCCTTACCATTCAGCAGCAGTGCCCCCTCCCCCGCCCCCACACACACGCCCTGGTTTTGATTTCAAAGTAAATCTGTCTGAAGGGGGCACTTGATGGGATGAGCACTGGGTGTTATTCTATGTGTTGGAAAATTGAACATCAATAAAAAATAAATTTATAAAAAATAAAAATAAATAAAAATAAAAAAGTAAATCTGTCACTAAGATTGAAAAATTAACTACTTGCAAAAACTCTCTATGAAGAGGATGGGATGTTATTGTAGCCACATATGTATGTTCTACCAAAAAATTAGCATAAGGCTCCACTGTCTTCACTATCAGCAAGACTGACATATAAGTAAATTGTCACTTCTGTAAATTATCAATTCTATAAGCTAATAGAAAACAGCGTCCATCAATTTAAAGTATTATTCACGTTTTTATATATTGTGAATAGGAATAGAAATCTCCTAGGTTTGATATTCCGATAACATATTATATAAACCATGGTATTTCTTTGATAGTGACAGCAATCATTCCTACGGGTCCATCACTCATATAAGGGAAATTGCTTTTCTCAATGAAAGCCTATATGTTTTGTAAAAATAGTATCTTCGCTCTTCAATACATAGAAATTTCAAATACTAATAAGATTTAAGTGTTTTTCAGTTTCATGAGGGCTTTTCCTATACCTAGTTTCTTGACTTTTTAAAATTTTTCTTCTTTTTCATAGATATTTCTGTACGTGTCTTGCCACCCATTATGAATAAAGCATTCTGAAGATCAGAATCATATGATTCATATTTGTATTTAATTAATAGATGTGTAGTTAAGTACATGTGTTGATTGAATGACATGGTAATGCATTACTTTACTCTTACAGTTGTTCTGTAAACACCATCTCACTTGACCATCACAAAAATGTAAAATCCATTTATGTATTATTCCCGCTGTGGATAAGGAGCATAAGAACTGGAGAGTTAAGAATCCCTCAGCTTGCAAGAGGTCAAATCAGTAAAGGACTCACTCAGATTTCCCAGTATCTACATCCACATTCTTCTCTCCTGTCTTTAATATATTGATATACAAAGAAATAGCATAAGCTACTTTCTGTCACAAAACAGCTGAATCTGAAGCAAAAGACACAAATCATCACA
Organism: Nyctereutes procyonoides; assembly: GCF_905146905.1. NCBI lineage: Eukaryota > Metazoa > Chordata > Mammalia > Carnivora > Canidae > Nyctereutes > Nyctereutes procyonoides. The sequence continues at coordinate 9,155,485 of NW_026575082.1, read as the reverse complement.
CTTCCTCTGCCAACCAGGAACCCGCCCTCTGCAGATAAGCAGTGGTCAGAGTCTGCCAAGGCAGACAGAGTGAAAGGCTGTACTGTCAAACTAAATAACTCATCTCTTTTTTATTCAATTCAAGGGGGACAATTTAACACACATTCTCAATAATGCCAGGTTACAATGAGTTTCGATTTCTGTTTCAGCCAGTTCTTAAGCATGCGATTGAGATCCACTGACTTAGCCTTGCTAAGCTTTCGTTTTCTCACCTACCAAATGTGAATAATAACACCAGTTACTCACAATTGTCGTAAAGGAGGTATCTCTCTGTATTTTCTAGCTCTACCCAGACACTCGTGTTTGGCTATTTTCTTTTCTGCAGATACTGATCTTCTGGTGTCAAGGATTCTATCTTTAGCAGTTGAAGTGGAGACTGATAACGTCTCAGACTATTGACAAAGCAGACTACCATTTAGAGGTGAGAATACTATGGGGCATGAACACATGGCAATCTTCTAAATGACACCAGAAAACATATAAAAAGTACTCATGGCAGTGATCAGAAGAAAAAACTCATGTGTTTGTCATGTGGATGAAGGATTAGGTCTTTTTGTGAAGGGAGAAATTGGCTGCCTCTAAACACCCTCATCCACCTCCATCTAATTTACTCCCCCCTGGGGAAAGTTAGGGTTATCTTTTGTCCAATCTAATACTTATTATAATATTAACTCTATAATCTGCTACCCTCTGAGCCTTCCCTTTGAATTTCAAAGTTCTAGATTGGATGTAAGATAAGGTAACAAATAACAACCACGTTTAGCTATTTCTTTCTCTTTGCCCTCCGGCTCTAAAAATCCTAATTCTTTTCTAGGCTTTGTGGGCACCTTTGATTTACCAGAAAGGCTTTTTTGTGTATTTGTTTGTTTGTTAATGTATTGGCTCAATATTTAACTTTTCTTTAGGTGTTTGCATCCTCTGAAGGTCAGATAATTAAGAGAAATTTCCAGATTAAAATTTAAGATTGTATGTAATATAATGTACATTCAATTTTTTTCATTCAATATTTTTTTAAATATTGATTCATCAGTTAAAAAAGCATTTTGAGCACCTGCTTTGAGCCAACACTCTGCTAGACGTAAGTAATACAATGATGACTAGAACTTGTTCCTGCCCTATAGTAACTCACAGTTAAGTGGGAGAGGCAGCTATGGATATACACACTTAGCACGACATGCTTTTATTCCAACAGAGGTTTCAGCACAAGAATAGTTCAAAAAAGCATCTGTTAAGAATAGGAGAAGAAATACTTGAACTGAGTCTTGAGAAAAGAGTAGAAGTTAAGTATTAACCAAGGTAAAGGGTGCTTCAGGCAAAGGAACTAAGATGGGAAAAAAAAATAGTAGATAGGAAATAACAAGTTTACCAATGGTTGCTCATGGAAGAGTGCCTGCAAACAATAGCTAGGCATGATTGCAATACTACAGTTTTTCTGGAAGGTGAAAAGCTGTCATTATAGTATATTAAGCAGAGGATGGTTACACAGTCTATGTGAAGATTTTCTGTACACACACACACACACACACACACAGAGCCATTTTTGCAAATGTGCACCAGAAACAGAAGCACAAGAATGTTCGCGGCAGCACTACTTAAAAGTACAAAAACAAATAAACTAGAGATAGTCATAGCAAGATGAGTTTTACTTACACAATGTCCTAAAATATTAAAAATAGTTTGCCATTCTTTATCGATAAATATCAAAGCAACTAAAACAAACAGCACATTGGTGAGACATAAATACATATGTGAGGGAACTTTTCAATACTGCAAGGGAATATAAGCATGTGGATGCACTCCTTGACCCAACAACCCTAGACAAAAAGTGGTAGAAATATGAAGTTACAAGGCCTTTATTGTGGCATTATTTCCAAAAGCAAATCATTGGGGGGAAAAAAAACTAAAATATTTATTAAGGGAAATGTTTGAATAAAATATAGAACATCAGTACAATTAAATACCATGTACCCTTAAAATGATGAAAATGTCTGCATACTGATATAGAGAAGTCTTTTAGACTTTATCTTCCTTATTTAAGAAAGCTTTTGCTATTTTTTTTCCTTTGTGTTATTATTTTTTTTTAATTTATTTATTTATGATAGTCACAGAGAGAGAGAGAGAGGCAGAGACATAGGCAGAGGGAGAAGCAGGCTCCATGCACCGGGAGCCCGATATGGGATTCGATCCCGGGTCTCCAGGATCGCGCCCTGAGCCAAAGGCAGGCGCCAAACCGCTGCGCCACCCAGGGATCCTGAGTGTTATTATTATTTAAACTACTTTCTTGAGGTATGATTGACATGCAAAAAGCTGTATACAGGTAATGTATACAACTCGATGAGCATAAGTATACAACCATGAAATCATCACTACACCATCAAAACCACAAACATTCAGTGAGAAAAAAATCAAATAACAAAATTCAGAGCAGTGTTTGTAATATTTGAAAAAAATAAATATTGGAAGGAGAAACAAAAAAAAAAAATCTTTCCCTAAGGGAGAAAGAGAATATAGCAGCAGACAAACTAGAAGTGAGAATTCTCTTGACCATACCTTGTAGATATAGTTTTACTTTTCAAAATATACCAGTTTTATTATTATTATTATTTTTTTTAGGAAATGAATAAAATGAAAAATCAATCACTAAAAGTTGAAAAAAAACTGAAATGAGAAGCGCCTGGATGGCTCAGTCAGTTAAGCATCTGCCTATGGCTCAGGTCATGATCCAGGGATGCTGTGATCAAGCCCAGCATCAGGCTCCTTGCTCAGCTAGGAGTCTGCTTCTCCCTCTCTCTCCACTCCTCCCCCTGCTCATGCTCATTTGTACTCTCTCTCTTAAATAAAGAAAATCTCTAAGAAAAAGAAACAAATGAATAAAACTAATTGTATATGAAGTTGATAATTCAACAACCCAGAGAAAAATATGATTTCAAATGAATTTAACAGTGTTTTGGTTGCAGACCCTTAGAGCAATATTGTCTAAGAACTAACACAGCCTCAAAGAAATCCTAAACTGAATCCAGAAGACTCATTGTTAGTTATAATATTGGTTTGTTTTTGGTTTTGCTTTTTACTTATTCATGGGAAACCCAGAGAGAAAGGCAGAGACATAGGCAGAGGGAAAAGCAGGCTCCCTGTGGGGAGCTTGATGCAGGAATCAGTCCTAGGACCCCAGGATCATGACCTGAGCCAAAGGCAGATGCTCAACCACTGAGCCACCCAGGTGCCCCATATTGTTGTTTTTTACATGACTCTTCCAAAGTTGTTTTTGGAGGAGGAAGCCAGTGATGATTGTCATTTTGTGAACATCCTGTATTTTTTTAAAGATTTTATTTATTTATTCATGAGAGATAGAGAGAGAGAGAGTCAAGCAGAGAGATAGGGAGAGGGAGAAGCAGGATCCACGCAGGGAGCCTGATGTGGGACTCGATCCCGGAATACCAGGATCACACTCTTGGACCAAAGGCAGGCGCTAAACTGCTGAGCTACCCAGGCGTCCCAACATCCTGTATTTAAAAAAAAAAAATTAATATTTAACCTTTTCTTCTAAATTAATGAATAAAATTAACCTTCAGAAGGGTAAAATACTTTTACTCTATGATTTTAAATTACACTAACTGCATTACCATGAGTAGCCTCTGGAAAGCATGAAGCACTCAGGAATCCTTCATAAAAGTTTGCTGATTAATGATCCATTCTCTTTGTGAAACCATTTGTTCTGCCAAGGGACTAGACACAAAAAGCAAAGATCAGTCTAGAAAGGAAAACCTCATTTTAATTTTATTTTAGGTTAGTTTAAAGATTTTTAAAAAATGTAATCTCTACACCCAGAGTGAGGCTTGAACTCATAACCCTGAGATCAAGAGTCCCATGCTTTACTGACCGAGCCAGCCAGGTGCCCCAGGAACCTCATTTATGATCCCATCAGGTATGCTCCTTCTACAAACATATCCAACTCAGAAGAGATTACAATGCTCACTGTGCTGTTCTTTAGTGAAGTACATAATGTAAGAAATCCTACAAATGAATATAACATAAAATAAATGTGTTAAATGTATTTACAAGTATAAGAGAAATCCCATCACAATTTTAGATTAGATTGAGGTGGGACTTCATAGCTTATGTAGCGCCACATCATATTACAGAGGAGAAATGTGTTGGAGAAAGAATATTATTATGATTGGTAACTGAACCTTGTATCTGCAATACTTTTGACATATATAGATTAGTTAATTTGATCTTCATTCCATTCCTATGAATCTGGTTTTATTCTAAATATTTTACAAATGAGGAAACTCAGACAAGAGACTTTCTGCCGTCACATAGCAGAATGGAAGGTAGAACCAGATGACTTGTTCTTACACTTCTGTCTTTCAGACGTCATCATGTATAGCCTCAGAAATGTTTATGCAACTGCTAGTGCTGCTACGCATTTCACTCAGATTATAGTTGATCTTTGCAGATATCTTGAATAATCTGCCTTATCTCACTTTTTTATGAGAACCAATCTTTCAGGACACCTGGATGGCTCAGTGGTTAAGCTCTGCTTTTGGCTCAGTGTGACCCTGTAGTTCAGGGATCGAGTCCCACATCGGGCTCCCTGAGGGGAGCCTGCTTTTCCCTCTGCCTATGTCTCTGCCTCTCTCTCTGTGTCTCTCATGAATAAATTAAAAATAAACATTAAAAAAAACTAACCTTTCCTCTATAGCATCAAAAGTATTGAATGCTGATATACCTATTATAATCTAAATATCATATTTAATGCAAAGATAAACCCGAAGTCTACTTTAAATATTAAAATATAGAATCTTAAAGCTATATAAAGTGTTGCCTTGCCTCAAAATCTCAATAAATTCATTACATTTAAAATGTATAAAGAAAATATCTTACAAGTTCCTATTTAAAAACAGCAACTGCAACTTTCTTAAATAGCATGCTGGATCACTTCCAATTGAAGACATGAAATATTATGCTCTGGAATGATGACACATTCACACAACACACATGGTGCCTCAAGGAGAACAAAAGGTTCCCACGTCCACATTAGGTGTTCAGATTCCCCAGATAAGTTCCAGAGGTAATGACAGACTACAGAATTTGACTTAGAAATGCTTTAGAAACACACGTCCATATTTTGACAAGTACTTATACACTTAGTAAATAATTGAAGAGAAAAAGCTAATAGAAGGCCCAGAAGAACACAGTGATTAGAATGTAAAGATGTTCTTGCTTAAAGTGTTGTTCTCTTAAAATTCCCATGGCTTGCTCATCTCCATCAACTAGCCTATGACAGGAGAAAAGAAATGCATGACTCTCTACTCCTATTGCCTCCTTATGTATCCTTTGTAGAATGCATCAGTTATGCAGTAAAATGGATTCACAAGGTATAGTGCATTTTCTATCCTGGGACCACTACAAATCCTGTGAAACGCAAACAGCTGTCTAGCTCTCACAACCTTTCACTAAACTCCAGGCTACCATTCCATCAACATCATTTCTGCTGATTTCCCCAATGCCTTCTTCTGAACAACTCAAGGAAATCTTGTCACATACTTCATTTCTTGTTTTCCTTCAGTGCTGTCAGCTTTAACTTCTCATTTGACTTACTTGAGTTGATCAGCTCAATTTAATTCAACTCACCAAACATTGCTGAGTAGCTACTATGTGCCGAGTGTGCTTTGAGGTTTCAGTGATACGCCTACAACAAAGGCAAGTATCTGGGTCTGAAGATTAAGACATGTGAAAGCAAACATGACCCAACTCATGCCCTCTTCACTTAATCAATTGCGTCCTTTTTCCTGCCTCGACCTTCCTGTCCTAGACAGGGTAAATGTCCAGGCTCTTTTCTCCATCCTCTACCCATCAGATCTTGGCCAGCCCTTAAGTATGTTTCTGGGGTTACTGTCCTGGGATTTATGTGCTTAACATCCTTTCTGGGATTTGATTGCAAGAAGTTCTGGAGATTGTGCTTGTTTGCAAAGGGAGGTAGTAGGGAGATAGGAAACCCAGAAATGCAGTAAACATTCCTTACTTATTTTATTCACAAGTGAAAAAAAAAAAAAAAGGCCAGGGACTTAGGAAATCTAGTAGTTACTGGTTCTGCTGGAATCAGTTATAGTTCAAATATCTCACACCTACTAGATGCTCAATGACATGAAACTGATATAAGAAGCACAGAGACTCTTGGTGAAGAAGTGGCATCACCAACACCAGTTGATGTCACAGAAGCAGTGTGCTGAAGTCCAAATCTTTCCTCAACATAGTTTTGCTCCAGCTGAGCAGTCCCAGCCGCCCTGTGTGGCTTTCTCCAGCAGGAATTAGGCTGAGAACTGCATGGTCATCCTGTGCACATGCATCCACCTCCACTCCCTGCTCACAGAAACACAAGCCAGCCCAACCCTGCCTCCTAGGAAGCAGCCCACTTTCTAGATAGCATGGCCCACAGGCTACATGGAAGATAACAATTCTTAAAAGCCCCAAATATATATCACTGATCAGAATAAACCAGTGATAAAAACCATTCTAAGGAATGAAGACACACTTATATGATGTTAAGAATTAGTATTTGGGCACCTGGGTGACTCAGTAGTTGAGCATCTGCCTTGGGATCAGGTTGTGATCCTAGAGTCCTGGGATCGAGTCCCATGTCAGGCTCCCTGCATGGAGCCTGTTTCTCCCTCTGCCTGTGTCTCTGCCTCTCTCTATATATATGTCTATCATGAATAAATAAATAAAATCTTTAAAATAAATAAATAAATATCCTGTCAAAAATAAACATAGGAGTTCTGGGTGAAACTAGGATGATAGAATTGTGACAAAAGTTGAGGGTATGAAGCTGGGTGGTGAATACATGGAGTTTCAAAATTCTAGTCTCTCAATTTTTGTGGTTTTAGACTTAAAAAGTTAAAAGTATATGTTCTGATAGGAATTTCAAACGCAATAAATTGAGATAAAATCTACAGTAAAGCTGTGTACCACGTGCTTTTGGATCACGGAGGAAGGAGTAACGAATTCTTCTCAGGATTCCAAAGAAAGCTTTACAGAAGGGTGAGGTTTTTGCACTTTTTTTGGCCTGATTGTTTTCTAGACTTGCTTCAGTGTTATCATTCTGGGAATTTTATTCAATTGACTTTTATCCCATATCATTCTAGATCTTGATTTTTTTTCTCATATTCTAATACTATATTGGCTGGGACTCCAGGACAATTCTATAATTTCTGGTTTGGTGGGCATCCTTATCATGTTTCTAATTTTAATAGGGATTTTTCAGTTTCACCATTGACGTTTTATGTAGAACTTTTTTCTATTCTTATATTATTTTTTTCAAAATCTGAACTGGCTATTAAATTTTATCAAATGGTTATTAGAAATCTATCAAGGTGTATACTTACTTATCTCTAAATGCTGTTCTTCATTTTTAGAATAATATTATTTAAGGCAAAGCATTCTAAAATTAGTGGAATAATAGCCCCTATCCATGTTGTATTATTCTTTTAAAACAACTGAGTTTAGAGGCACCTCAATTAAGGATCCAACTCTGATTTCAGCTCAGGTCATTATCTCAGGGTTGTGAGATGGAGCCCTGTAACAGGTTCCATGCTCAGCATGGAGTCTGCTTGTCACTCTCTTTCTGTACCCCCCCACACACACACACTCTTTCTCTAAAACAAATAAATAAAATCTTTTAAAAAAAGTTAAAAGACTAAACAACTGAGTTTAATTTGCTAATATTTTCCAGCTACATTAGTATATGAAATTGATTGATATATGCTATTTTGTTTTGATTTTGTGTGTGATTGGGATATTTGTGTCAAGTATATCCAGTATTTGATAATCAAGTCTATTAGAAATAAAGATACTTGCCCACCTTCTTGTGTCTAAAAATTTTTAAAGAACATAGAAATGGCATATTTTTTGCTTGCAATTTTACTAGAAGTCACCTACAAAATTATCTGGGCATTCTGCTTGTTGAGGTCATAGTATCTGATTGCTTTATCTTACAGTATCTTCCATGTGTATTCTCTCTCTCCAGGTATACTACTAGTACCCAGAAAGCAAATACTTTGTGTGTGTGTGTGGCGTCCCTCCAATGCAACATGTAAATATACGAATAAATATATGCATTCAGTAGACACTAAATAAGTGCAGTAAGAAGTGAGAATTTTCGTTACCCACAGAAGCAAGTGATACATACCTAAGTATATGTTGCATATGTATATAATGCATTTATCACATACATTTTTAATAGATAGAATATAGACAATGAAATAGAAAAATCTCACACAATCTTACTTCATGGAAAATCACTTTTGAGAATTTTATATATATCCTTTCAGTAACACACGTTTCAGTGAATTTACAGATCATGCTGGCACCTGTTAAAAAGTGTACCAGGGTGTAGTGGGCTGAAGGGTGCCCCCGAAATGGTGCCCCATCAGGTCCTAATCCCTGGAACCTGTGAATGTTGAAGTAAAAGGTAAAAATTTTGCATATACGATTAGCTAAGGATCTTGAGAAGGTTTTTCCGCATTATGTAGATTGGCCCAAAATACTATAAAGAGCAAGAAGGAGGGAGATCAGAGGAGAAGGCAAATGAAGACAGAGGCAAAGATAGGAGGGATGTGGTCACAAGCAAAGGAATACTAATGGCTCCCAGAAACTGGAAGAGACAAGGAATGGATTTTCTCTGGATTCTCCTCTAAGAGTTTCCAGAAGGAAGGGGCCTTCCCAGAAACCTTGATTTCAGATGTCAGTCCTTCTGACTTATGAGGAAATACCAAGGTTTGTTTTAAGCCACCAAAGTTGTAGTAATTTGTTACAGTAGCTGCAAGAAACTACCACAGGAATAAAGTTGTATTGCCTTAGGCATGCCTCAAGAATATGAATAGCTGTACAGCATCTCCTCATGTTTGTAACTATATTTAACCAACATCTATTTTATTAGATATTTAAGCTATTACTAATTTCTCATTGTTATTAAAAAAAGGCTTAAATGAACAAATTACATCTTTTGTATATTTTGTGGTTAACACAGTTTACACATTAGAAATACAAAGATTCTAAATAAGCACACACACCTGCAGATATTTTTACTTAATTCTCTGGTCTGGAGTTAAAACACTGGTCAAAACTTTTTCAACAAATTATGTGACTTTATGAAACATAAATTCTCATGGGAAAATACAGGAATTTACTATTAAATTAACCACATGCTGGCAAATGTATGCAAAGTAATACCTCAAAATGCCTCATTCACTTCAAGAGCTCTTTACCTTATAGAAAATGTCACCAAAATATTCAAGTTCCATACAGCTCTTTAATTATTATACTTTACCCCACTGGTGTTTTCCATTTTTAATGTTTCCTATCATTTTATACATGTGTAAACAAGGTAATGAGAATATCTAAGTTACATGTGCACTTGTGCAGCTGTAAAAAATGTAAATACATGGAAGAAATACTTTCAACTTTATTTTTTTAAGATTGATTTATTTATTTGAGAGAGAGAGAGAGAGGGCACCTGTGCACACATGAGTAGGGGAAGGGGCAGAGGCAGAGGGAGATAGAGAATCTCAAGCATACTCTCCAGTGAGCATGGAGCCTGATACAGGGGCTCACTCTCACGACCCCAGCATCACAACCTGAGCCAAAATCAAGAGTCAGAGGCTCAACCGACTGAGCCATCCAGGCATCTCATTTACCAACCTTATGATTCAGGTATTTTTTTCAGTGTCATATGCACAATCAAAATAAGATATTTGATGCCTTCCATTTTTCATACCAATTCTAGATTTGCAGTATTCACATACTCCTCTGTATCTGCCGGATTATGCTTATTCCAGGAGACATAGCCAAAAAAATGTCTAAAGGCAGTATGATCAAATGTTGCACCTTGTCAAGTTAAGCATGTCCAGATGCCAACTCACTGAAGGTAGCTCTTCCAGTGACTGCATCTGGTCTCTTGGCAGGCTCCACAGGCAGATGGTTTTATGCTTCCTGCATGTACATTTACTTTGGATGCATTTTGCGGCCTATAGAAACTAGTGTCTTCCACTCACTTAGAACATTACTATAATTTGTTAAGCTCAGATTTTTCATATTACAATCAGATAGTGGCTTTATAACAGAACTTGAATTACTCTGTAATTCTCTTTCAAAGAAATATGAATGTAATGTTTTGCTATTCTATAAATATGAAGTTGAAATAAATAAGTGGCTGGAACCATCTTGGCCTTGTTAGAGAAACAGTGGTACAAGGAATTATTTGACCATTAATTAGCAAATTAGGAGTACACTTGAGACAAGTTGTCAGGCCTTTTATAAATTCCAAGAATAACTGTATTCACTTCCCACATTTCCTTTGCTTTGTGAAAATACTTCATAAAACATCAATTCTTATTCATTATAATAGTGTACATTAGATTGAGTTTTGGAAGGCTATTAAAGATTGTGCATTTTTACAGGAATCTTTGTATATCTATAGACACCGAACTATAGAATAAAATCATGAAAAATAAAACCTTGCACTTACAGATAATGGGTTTTGTTGGTGATATACAGTAGGTTTATATTTTTAGGTATTGTTTTCCTAGGTCTGAATTCAATACATACTCATTGTAGAAAAAAAATGTAATTGCCAATAATAAAATAAGAAAGCCCTACTATAATTAAGAAATCTTTCCCAAAAGGAGCATCATTCACAGATCACAACCTGGAAGTCATGAACCACATCCACTGAATCCCGCCTTTGTCAGGGTAGAGCTCTCTCTCCACATCCCCCACATGCCTCACACTGTCCAGAGTGCAAGGTTACACATGTCCTGAACTGAGGCACAGGCTGGGCTTCACGGATACCTGTGCAGGATTTCAGGACACAGACAAACATCACTTCACACTGAGTAAATGATCCTTTTATGGGGTCACTATGTGTTAGTGATCTTCATCGGGGAGCAAACAAGGCAAATAACCCAATTACTCAACTCCTCACACTCTCAGTGTGGGGAAGGATGCTGCTGCTCCTGCCAGAGTCTCATGGTTTCTGAACTTCAGCTCCTCTTTTTGCCCACCAGTGGTGGTGTCCTATCTGCTCCCTTGGAGCCATGTAAACCTCAGTCCCCTCTCTTACCCTTGGATCTGCAACTTGTAACTTGATAATTCAGTTTGTAGTCACGGTTATTCTGCTTTGCAGTAAATGACTTATAGCTGAAGAATTCCAACCATGAGGACATTGGGAGAAATTTCAGGAGTGCTGGGAAGAAAAGCACATCTTTTCATACTTAAAAATGTGTTCTTTCCAAAAGTGTAAGAATGCCTTGTAGCTTGTATGAATAGTTCTTCATAGATGTATTGAAGATTTTAAAAAAATGTTCCTTTCATACTTGACAAAAGAATTTCCTGATTCCCAAGCTAGATAATAGTATCATTGGATTATAGATGTGGTTTTAGAATATGAAGGTACATTCACATGATAGAACTATAAATAAATGAGTAATTTATTAAGATGGGAAGAAAAGGGAACTGTGTTGATTGATTGAGCAACTTTAGGATAATCACAGGAATCACAGACAAACTAGACAGCTACACCTGACCAGCCCAGAGATCAATGGAGGAGTGAGAGATGTCACAGCCAGAATATCTTTGATAACATGTTCTTATGTACAGATAGTCACACAAAGCATATATATTATGTACATGCTTTTTATAAAACATTGTTATGTATACACAAAAATACATAACCAAAACCTGAATAAATCTGTATTTCTTTTTTGTGTTCCTATCTCTTCGTTTGGGTCCCACTAAAAGCAGAGTCCAAGACAGGGACTTGGGTGAAGGTTGGATAAATGTAGCATATTTGAGGTAAGGGAGGTAAGGATTTGAGGTAAATCACCTTTATAAGTGTCTCAAAATTTGAATAATATTTTTAAAAAATTATTTAATGCATTTCTGTAAATTCCATTTGTCCATTTGAATGTAGAAATGTTATCTGCATGTATATACATGATTTTTTCAGGAAAGATTATACCTTATATGTAATCATAGAAAGAAGGCAAAATAGCCAATAGAACCCAGCAAGAAAAAAGGATGATTATTTCTTTACAAATAAAAACAGTAATGGTAACATTAATAAATTTTTGGCAGGAATGTGCTCAAAGTTACTTAATGTATTGACTGATTTTGTGGTATGATGGGTTATAATGCTTTAATGTAAAGCATTAAAAAAAAAGACTAACATAAAGTCTTCAAATCTCTTAGAATCCCGATCAATTCTCCAGCTATGTGGCTTCTGATACTGAGTCAAGTTTCTCTGAAACATTAGGGAATTTTATTAACTGATATATAAGTTTCTTTGTGGATCTGTGTATTATGGTTTTAGATAGGTAAACTGGATCATATACTTTAGGAATACATCAGTAAATAAATTGGTCATGTAAAATGTTCTTTCCATAATCATGAAAAAAAGTATTTTCAAAAGTCAAAAAGAATGTACATCTACCTCTAACAACCTTATAATCTCATTTAAGTGGTATATAAGGCAAAGGTTTATAATTAATTTCATTCCATCAATGTATTCCAAAAATGTTTAGTATTTTTCAAGCATTGCCTTAAAATCCTTAGCAACCTTTTTCTCACTTCTGACATATAGTCTATATATCAGAAGTGAGATATTTGTAGTCACAGGTTTTCAATTATTGCTTATATCTCACTTTTCACTTAAATCAATATTAAATCTTTCTATTAAGGAGTGATATTTACATTCATTTAAGCTACTAATATAAGACTATTCCTTATCTTATTTTTGCACAAACTCCAAAAGTACATTTTTTTTTTCTTCCCCAAAATCCACAGTCAAAAATCAAAAAGAGGATTAATGGACAGCTTTGAAAATGATAAGGTAAAACCTTTAGCTTATGGAGAAGTACCATTGTATAATTTTTATACATGTAAGGAGATATACATGTACATTTTTGTATTCTGTGTTGAGCATATTATAAACTTCCAAGGAATTATCTGTTTTTGTTTATTTAAAGTAAATGGATGTATAAGATATGTTTAAAGTTAATACACAAGTCAGTACTGCAATACTATTTTGGGTTCTACATATTAGATATTTAAAATAAATTAGAAATATTCACCTTTGGTGGGATGTCCATTTAGCATTTTCTACTTGACGTTCTAATAAAGAATGGGGAAGAGAAAGCAGAAGGAAAATAAAAATGAAGCAAAAATCAACCAGGATCACCATCACGTTGTGGTAGTAGCCTTAATGCCTGGATAAATCATCCTAAGGAAACCTGCCCCTAACACTGGAAAACAATCAGACGATTGGTTACCATGGGCAACTTAATTAAGACAGCAGGGAGATAGTCTCAATTTAGAGTGTAGTTAAAGAAGCACTGCTAAGTCTTCAAACTTATCATCAGCCCTGTTTGACTTTAAAGAGAAAAACAACAAATAAAAAGAGAAACTGAAAGACTTGTAAGCTTAAGGCATAATAATGAATGGCATATCAACTCAAACATATTTTGCAATGTCATAGAATACTTTTATAAATATCACAATTAAATACAATATGTATAATAACTAAATAAGTGAATTCTGTCCAAATGTTAATTTTTCTACTTTTTATTTATAAACAAGTAATTTAGGATTTGATCTGTCTTGAATTATTAAAAAGCAAGTTAATTATACACTAACTTTAGAACAGAAGCACATTCCTATGAGTCAACATTGGCAAAGAACATAATAGCAGTATATGACGATATGGTCATAGAAACTAATTTACTTATAAGAGACTTTACTATACAGAAACAAATAATTTTAGCTAAGAAACAAGCAAATCAGAACCTACTGAATGATAAAACCCTTCTATTTCATCCTGTAAGATTTACCAAATGCTGGCACAGGACAAGGCAATAAAGGCATACACAAAATACCCTAGATAAATTTCATTTATGATTACAGATGCAAAAAATCCTAAATATAATAGTAACACATAAACTCTAGCAGCATATTAAAAAGAAAAATACATCAAAATTGAATAGGCTAAACAAAAATGCAAAGATATTTTAAAGATTCAAAAAATGTGTTATTGTCATTTACTCTATGAGCCAATTTTAGGAAAAAAAGCATATATTTTCCCCCCTAACTGACAAGACAACACTCGGTAAAACTGAACAAATATTTCCTACTCAAAAACAAAAACTCCAGTTTTCCCTTAATTTGATAATGGTTATATAGCGAAACCCAGTAACAAACAATATAACTACTGGAAAAAAAAAACTAGAAAAATTTCATTAAAGTTAAGGAAAAAGTTAAGGATGCACATTACTATCATCATTATCTTTCATTTCCCTAGAGTTCCAGCAAATGCAATAAGAATATAAAAAGAAATAAAATTTAAATTATTGGAAAAAATAATCCAAACTGGAATAGTTTGGATTTACTAGTAAATAATTTAATTGTCCACCTAAAAGTCCAAGAGAATTGACTAAGGTATCATAACAAATAAGAGCATCCAATAATGTGATTAGATACAAAATCAATAGGCAAAATTCAATAATTATCCTATAAAACATCAGTATTTAATTGAAAAACAATAAAAGGGAACCTCAATTTACAATAGTAAATATATTATACATAGGAAAAAAACTCAGGATGTCTAAAACTTTGGTGAGGAAAATTATAAAACTTCATTTGGAAAATTTTAAAGTCTGAATCCAAGAAAAGACATATTATGTCTGTGGATTTAAAGACTCAACCTTTCCAATTAGGTATTTCAATCTCCTGAATTTACTCATTCAATGAAAACCTCCATAGAATTTTTAGAACAGACCTTGACAAGATGATCCCAATTTTCACTTGAAAAAAAATAAATGGGAACTATCAATTTCATTTTGTAAGAACTATGAGGAATAATTTGTCCTAATATTGTTAAAACAGGTACAAAAGTTATTGAAAAAAAGTTAAAGTGTGATACTGGTATAAGAATAGACAAACATATTGATGTAACAGAGTTGAAACTATAAAAGAAGATCCAAGGATTTATTTTATTGCATTTTATTGCAGATAAAGGTATTATTTCAAATAAATGAACTTCAATATTGGGATTAGGATACACACATACACATACACATACACATATTCAGTTTAGATCATTAATTCACACTATTCACAAAAGTGAATTCTAGTCAGAATAATAAGCCAAATATTTTATGCTCTGAAATAACTACATGAGGGGCACCTGGGTGGCTCAGTTGGCTAAGCAGCCAATTCTTGATTTCAACTCAGGTTTATGATCTCAGGGTCTTGGGAACAAGACCCCCTCCCCCACCCTTACCCTTCATCCCCATTGGGCTTTGAGCTCAGCAGGGAGTCTGCTTGAAGATTTTCTCTCTTCCTCTCCCTCAGGCCTGTCCCTGCTGGCACCCTGTCTCTTTCTCTCTCTCAAATAAGTAAATCTAAAAAATATATAAAATATAATAACTAGGATGTCAGGATGGCTCAGTGGTTGAGTATCTACCTTCATCTCAGGGCATGATCCTGGGGTACTGGGATTAAGTCCCACATTGGGTTTTCCCATGGGAAGCCTGCTTTTCCCTCTGCCTGTGTCTCTTTCTCTGTGTCTCTCATGAATAAATAAACAAAATCTTTAAAAATATATAAAATAAAATAACTATATGAAAACATAGAACAATACTGGTCTATTCCCCTATCTTATAAAAGATTAATGGCAAAAGCCATAAGTAAAATATTGACAAATTTGAATACATAATATTATGAAGCTCTCATGCTACAAAAGACATTACAAGGTTAAAAAAGAAAAATGTGGAGAAAAGTGTGCAAAACATACAGCAAAAAATGATACATATGGATGAATAATCTTAAAAATCAGCAAAAAAATAAACATTATAATAGAAGATTCAGAACAGGAACAAATCAGAAAAAAAGTAATAATTATCATGAGTAATCAGCCAACTGTACACTGAGGTCACGAGATACAACATTTTGTCCATCACATAGCAAAAACTATAAAGGCTGAACATAATTGGTGTTGGTAGTAGTGTGGGGAAATGGGAATTTTCAACTCCCATTTTTAAGAGTTCTGGATGGACAATTTGACAAAATCTGTCATAAAAATCAGGCATTACTTTTGATTCACTACAGCCACTTTTGAAAATCTTGCCTACAAAACCATTCACTTTACAAGGTGTGTAAAATCAAGAATTTTCAAAGCCACATCTATAAATAGAATCTTTAAATAATATGCTGTGAGCCATACTATAAAATTTAGAAAGAAAGAAGTAAAACTCATTGTCTACATAAAAAGATCTGTAAGATATACTGTTTACTGGAAAATGTACATTCTACTTAGAGAAAATAGAGACAGTTATAGAAAATGTTAAAATATAAACTATTCTCTCCATCACTGCCCATTGGATGCTCTCTGCCCTGTGGTGCTCTCTCTCATACCAGTAAAATGCAGACGAAACTCATTAAAGAGGAAATTAATTTGAGGGACACGCACTCTCTGTACAGATCTTAAATCTACCTGTTAGGTGCTTTGTATTAAGAGCCAAGGCAAGAAAGGAGTGAGAAAACAAAAACGAGCAAGATTCACTGTTATAGCCCTTGTGAAATAAAAACTTGAATTTTAAAAAGGGGTATAAAAGCAGGGCACAAATAACTGTGAAATAAAGCTGTATGCAGTGGTCTTGAGAGAGAAATCATATCAAGCTGGGCTTCATGAAAGCCAGGCCCTGAGTGATGGCCAGAAATCTGAAAGGTAGGGACAGGGCGAGTGTGAATTTCAGACAAAGGGAACAGCATGAGATAAGCTGAGATGTGTGGGGTATATAATTAGAAGAGGACATTGCCTGATCCTGCCAGAGTACTGAGTCTATGAAGTTGTGGATGACAAAGCTGAAAAAGAGGTTGATTGTCCTCTGATATAGAGGGTCATCAACATTTCAACTATTCACAGCTTAACACAGCACAGTCACCAATGAAGATGGCTGTGTTTTTGTTAGCTTAGCAGGGATCTAGCAATGGGTAGCTCTCAAACAGGGTAGGAAGGACGAGAAACACCATCTAATAAAGGCAATCTGGCGTCTCTCCTTTGTCTTCTTCTCCTCCCACGTACACACTCTATTTTCTCAACGTTTTTTTCCCAATGATTTTTATTTCCAAGCACTCAGATTTTTAACGTCTTAGGTCTTGTTTTTTTAATTTCCCAAGAAAAATTCTGTATTATCCCAATAGTGGTTTTTAGCCACCCACACAGTACATAGCAGGAATAATTTTCTATTGTATCTGTAAGAAAACTAAAGATCATTCAATGCGAGCAACCCACGTCTTTTATAGATGAGGAAATTAAGGCATAGTTCTTGATAAAATGATTAATAATAAAAATGAACCATATAATTTGCCTTAGGTATAGTAAACAGGTTACTAGCATTGTGTGAGGAAAAGTAGAGCTTTTTGTTTTAAAGGAATTCACTCTGAACTAAAGACAAATAATAAATGAGTCTTTGCATTACCTGAGGTTATTACAATGAAATATAACTTTTTGACAAGAGACTTATTGAACTGCATTGCAACTGAACATCTTGCCCCAATTCAGCTTATTTGGTACAAAATACATTATTTTTTTTTGAAACTAGCTATTTGAAATTCTCCCTTTAAGCTCAACCAAGCAGACAGTTGATTCTGTAGAAGGAAGAAAAAAGATACATAGATTATTAATGGGAGAAAGAGATTAACTCTGATGGTGGGTTCAGTTTCCATTTGGGAGCACAAGGGAAAGAAAGTTTAAAATATTTCTTTCATTGAAAATCACAGTATTTCATTTAAGAGAAATGGCTTTGTATTAGACTGGTAAAGAAAGAAAGAATGAGAAGTAATGTGTGACAGCAGGTTTGAACGAGAATAAAAGTTTCTCAGCTAAAACCACTTGGGAAGTTTTACTTTTCTCAAGGATTTTTGAAACCTTGAACTTGAAAGAATAACACAGGTTGCAGCTTTTCTTGTTTAAACCATTCATCTTTATTCCCATACTATACAAAGAAAAATTCAGAATTAAGCCCACAGAGATAATACAAGACACAATCAGAGATTATGCAGAAAATGATTTTGGCAACTGAACGTGCTATCAGACATAAAGTTTGTCCTATGACAAAGCTTAAGAGTCACATTGTTTTGTTGGGACACAGGAAGTTAGGTCTGTACTCTACCTACTTCCCTACATATGATTAAAACCACAATGCAAAAGAAAAAAAAGAGAGTACATCTTTAGTGTTTTCACCCCTCACACACACAGAAAGGTAACTACATAAAGTGGTGATGTAGTATGTTAATTAGTTGATTGTGGTAATATATTCCACAATGTATAGATGTATCAAAATATCAGTTTGTATACGTTAAATATATAAATGCTTATTTGTCAATTACATTGCAATAAAGCTGGGGAAAAATTCTATGACTCAGAAATTGCACTACAAGATACATATGTCCACAATAGTCAAAATACTAAAAGAGTCCAGATGTCTATTGACAGATGAATTGTTAAAGAGGGTAGATATAGATACACACACACATATATATGCCTATGTATATAGTTAATATATATGTATGTATATATAGTACATATATATGTGTGTGTGTGTGTGTGTATATATATATATATAATGGAATATCACTCAGCCATCAAAAAGGATGAAACCTTGCCATTTGGACTGACTTGGTTGGAACTAAAGAGTACCATGCTAAGCGAAATAAGTCAGTCAGAGAAAGACAAATACCATTTGATTTCACTCATATATAGAATTTAAGAAGCAAATCAGATGAGCATAAGGAAGAGAAGGAAAAATAAAATAAGATGAAAATAGAGAGGGAAGTAAACCACAAGAGACTCTGAGCTCTAGGAAAAAAAACTCCAGAGTTGCTGGAAAGGAGTGGGGGGGGGAGGGAAATGGGGTAATTGGTGATAGGCATTAAGCAGGGTACTTGATGTAATGAGCACTGGGTGTTATGTGCAAATGATGAATCACTAAATTCTACCTCTCAAACTAATAATACACTATATGTTTAACAAATTAAATTTAAATAAAAAATTTATTAAAAAGGAGAACCTTGGAATGTTAGTCTTTTAAAAAGCATAATAATACTAATTACCATTAAACTGATGACAAAAATGGATTGTAATAAAAAAGACTGTCATGGCATTTTTATCACAGTTATCTATTTGTTAGAAATTACCCCAAATTTGGGGCACCTGGGTGGCTCAATCAGTGAAGAATATCTTTCTTGGTTTCAGCTCAGGTAGTGATGTCATGGTCATGAGATTACACCCTGCATAGGGCTCTGCACTAAGTAGGGAATCTGCTTGAGAGTCTCTCCCTCTGCCCCTTCCCACACTTGCCTGTGCTCAAGCTCTTCTCTCTCTCTCTCTTTCTCTCTCTCTCAAATAAAGAAATAAATCTTTAAAACAAAGTAGCCAAATTTCAAATAGAATTTGAGGTAATTTACTTATAATAACCACCATGCATAAGCACAGAATAGCACTCTCATTGATATACACATTAACAAGTTATGCACTAAGATATAATCAAACTGTATACATTAAAATTAGCTCAACTAAGTGTAAAATTGTTTGGAGTGAATAACATAGTTTTCCAAATAGACTATCCGAGAAAAGGTTACATTCATTCTAAAGGAACTCTAAAGGATTCTAAAGGATATATGTGACCTACTAGAATTTAAATAAAAACTTAAATATTAGATAAATGATAGAAAGAGATGAATAAATTATTCTAAAGGAATTTGTGTCTAAATGACAACCATCTCTTGGGAAATTGTATAGCATCAAAATTAGTGATCTGGGAAAACATGTTCACATTTTGGAAAATGTCTTTGTATATCTCTTCTATTTTTCTAACATTATAATTTTTTCAGGAAGTTTTTATTAATATGAACATTCATTAGCAAAGTATTTACTGAGTAGCTTCTATGTGTCAGCCAAGACTTTTAATAGATATTGAGCTAAATAAACCATTTTCTTTACCCAGTAAGAGGAGCCTATGGAGTAGGAGAAACAAGGGTTTAAGATATACAAACAAATAGCTCAACTGTAAACACCACACAAGGTATCAAAGTAGTCAATTGCATTCTAATGTTCTGTATATTACTCTTCCATCTTTGGTACCCAGGGGACTCAGTAGAATAATATAGAAGGAAGTTAGATTTTAATAAATATACATTTTTAAAACCATAAAATGAAGTAATTTTGGAATAATATATTTCAAGATATTGTAAAGGATGACTTTACTTGGTTGTTTAATATTTATTTTTTTCCCATACTTTTGATTTATTTTTAAATTTGGTTTGTTATTTTTCCCCCTTCCAAAGTTATAGGAAGGAATTTTTCTCTTGTCAGATTTCTATGTATTTGTATTACCTTTGATGATATTTTATATTGCTTCATTATTATTAAAGCACCTAAAATTACTTTACACCTGTTATCTTTCAAGATGCCTCAGGAGACTGATTAACACAGATATGCCTTATGAAAATACAACAAAAAGTGCCATCTGCTAGCTTTAATATTGGGTATATTAATTAACTGCTTGGTGCCTCTGATTTCTCATCTATAAATTGGGGGTAGTACTAGTACTTACCTCATAAGATTATTGTGACAATTAAAGCAAAGTGTTGGGGCCCCTGGGTGGCTCAGTGGTTGAGCATCTGCCTTCAGCTCAGGTCGTGATCCCAGGTCCTGGTATTCGAGTCCTGCATCAGACTCCCCACAGGAAGCCTGCTTCTCCCTCTATGTCTCTGCCTTTCTCTGTGTCTGTCATGAATAAATAAATAAAATCTTTAAAAATAAATAAATAAAGGCAAAATGCTAATAAATAGTCACATTTCTAAAATATCTTATCTGGGTATTATTTTACTTCAAAATTTTATTTTAGGGACCCCTGGGTGGCTCAGCGGTTAAGCGTATTTGCCTTCTGCTCTGGGTGTGATCCTGGAATCCTGGGATCCAGTCCAGCATCAGGCTCCTTGCAGGGAGCCTGCTTCTCCCTCTGCCTGTGTCTCTGCCTCTCTCTCTTTCTGTGTCTCTGATGAATAAATAAAATCTAAAAAAAAAAAAAAAAACACACAAAAAAGCCTCACTAAATTTTATTTTAATATTTGATCTGTTAGGTAAGTTTTTATGAAAGACAAATGAATCATGATTTGGGGGAAGCTTAAGATAATGCTTTTTGAAAAAATATGTATTTTATTACTACATAAAAATTATTCTGAAAATTTACCTTTCACTTGGTAAAATTATCTGTTTTATTAACCAAAGCATCTGATAAACAGATGCCACTGAATAACTTCATCGTATGATGACAAACTATAGTCTAGCTAATTCTATTTTGGAAACTCAAAGAAATTATTTAAAATATACAACATCTGAGACAATATTCATTATGGTATATCTATATTAAAACAATCATTAGTAATCAAATTATGATATATATCAACTCCAGGTACTATAAAGCTATGAACCATTGATAATACAAAGACTAACAATATGAAAAAAAGTTTAATGATCTAATGTTAATGACATGTACAGCAATATAAACACATGCAGTGGAAAGATAAGAAATACATAATTGCCATTATGCAATTATGAGTGACATTTTAACAAATGCTACTGAAATATTTTTCCTAACAATAAAAATATTGTTAAATAAAAATGGTAGAACCATTGCAACTACTCTGTTACTACATCTGGAAGAAATTAAACAGTTGAGGAAGTTGGTTTTCTGTACCCTCTGAAATTAAAGAAATGGGTTTAACTGTCATAATTCAAATAATGTCATATAATTCTGTTGTTTGTTTAATATGTTCACATCTTAGATCAATTAATTATTGGCAGAAACATCTTTTTGTCTATAAGTGATTAAAGTTTAAAGATTAAAGGAGGCAGAAAGCAATGATATTTATTCTTGACTTCTGTTGATTTAGCCCTTTTGAAGCAGGAAGAATTTTTCTTGGGATATTAAAAAAAAAGCCTGTAATACACAACAAACACTCATGCTCTTTCTATAAATCCCAGTAAAAGCAATAAAACAGAGCACATAAGTCACTTTCAATCAAAGGAGATTCATCTCATGGTTGGGTTTTTTTTTTTTTTGTTTGTTTGCTTGCTTTTTTTCATCTTTGTTCTTTTGTAGAGATACAGTTTTCTGGGTGCAAATCTTAGTCCTTGTTTTCAACGAGGTCCCAGTTAATTGAGGGGATCATAGTACATCAAATTGCTTTATTTTTTCCTGTTATATTACACTTACATAGGGAAGAATTTCATTAGAGTGCTAGAGTTGGCTTGCACTGGCTCCTAAGAGCTAATTGTTTAACTGGTTCTTAAACTGTTGGGACTTGAAATGGGCCATTGTGAGAGTATTTACACCAGAGAAGTCATCCACCTATAAATCAGAGTCTGTTTTTTTTTAGTCTTCTAGTGGTGCTTAAACACTTACCAGCCAGAAGATGCTTCCATATAGGATTTATATGAGTGTGTCATTTAACTCAATGGATCCTCCTTCTGGGACATTTCACCAACACATCCCTGGAGTAAGAGCACAGACCTTTCAGAGTGGCTTGCATTCTCACTGATCAGCATCACTGTCATAGTATGGGCCACTTCCATTCCCATGAAAACACTGACCCCTTGGAAGGCGCATTCTTCCCTGGAAACTTCTTTACCCCATTTGTAAGATTTCTGCAAAGATGAAGAAAAACTGTAAAGCAACAAGAACAACAAAACAACAATCAACTAAAAAGACAAGTTAGTTACCTGTCAGTCTAACAGTCAAAAATCTACTAACTTGCTTCTGCAATAAAGATTCAATAAAAATTATTGTCTTTGATGATGAGAGTGAAGCCCTACATTATCACCAAATCTCTTCTAAATATCCAAAGGAAGAAGTCATGTTCAATGTCATTTTACTATTTTCTATATTTTATGTTTTATAAACCATTTACCCATGGACATACAATAAATATTAATTGCAGATAATTATTGGTTGTGTTGTACAAAGGAAAATGTATTCTTTTAAAAATACATTCATGAATTACTATCTATGAAAATGAAGAGAATGGTAGGTTTCCTTTCTTTTTCTGTTACAAGATAATATGTGAGAATAATAAATTATGTTTGAGCACTCTTTAGTATAGCACTACTCTTCAAAGGTGAGTAATGATTTCTGCCAGGTAATTGAATTGATGTCAACACTTTTCTAGTTTCTGGAAGAAGGTATAAACTTATAACCACCACCCCCCGCCCCCCAAAAAAGCCCCTCAGGAGTTGGTGATATGTTACTTGTTAACAAGACTATTTTAGGACAAGATCACATAAAAAGACAAGATTTACCTTCCTATTAGTTTGTGGTGGGAGTCACTTAACTTGGTTGTAAAATGAAAATAATGGGTACTAACTAATCTCAAAGGTGCTTAAATCCCCAAGTAGTAAATACTTCTAAAAACCTAGGGAATCCTTACTCCAAGAAAGGACTCAACAATTATTTACTTTGTGATGGTAAGGTGCACTCTGTAATCAGTATAGCTAAACAAGGAGCCATGAGTATTTTATTGTTATTATTTACTCACCTCAAAATATAGGAGATCACAAAGAATCACTTTGTTACCACTAAAGCCATAAATCTGCTTATATAAATAGTATCACTATAATAAGAATAGTCTCAATTTGAATTCTGTTGTAATTTTTAAATGAGAAAAAAAGCAGCTGCTGACATTGAGAGCTAACATGACTGTCACAGCTACACTATGTTGAAGAGGATTTTAAATTATGTTTAAGATATCTTAAGGTATAAAAGGAATAATCCAACCATAAAACGAAAGTGGGAAGTAATGAAATAAGAGGGAATGTGAAGAAGGACCAAGTAGAAATCCTAAAAGCAAAAAACATAGTCATCAAAACAGACAACAAATGTATTATATACAGGACAAACACAGTTAAAGAGAAAACTAGGGTTTAAAAAGATCAAAAGAAATTGCCAGAATGCTACAGATAGATATAATTTTTAAAATATGAAAAATTTCAAATATTAGAGAAATACAAAATTAACCAAAAAGTCTCAATATTTAAGAGGAATTTCAAAAAAAAAGAGTTGAGAGAATAATATAGACTCAGTCATAGTTAATAATTTTCCAGAATTGAACAAAAATATGACCTCTCAAACTAGAAAAATGTGTATATTATTTCCTTTAACTCTCAACCATTTGGATTAAGAATTACTTCTGGTTAAAGAAAATAAGAACAAAGAGGATAAGTGAACAGGTTGAATCCACTCCATGACCAAGTGGTGGATAGTTGATCTTGATTCCCAAACCTTGTCCCTTCCTTGTTGAGTGCCTATGTCTTTGTCAAGAACATCACCACACATCTCACCGTGGTGTCCAGGCCTAATTCAAATACCCTCCATCTTCCTAACACCTTGCTTGCTATGATCACCTAGGCAGAACAAATAAACTCCTGAGACTCAGTGCTTGGAAAGATAAACAAGATGAAGCATCCATCTGGGTAAATAAAAAGCCAACAGCATAAACATAACCATTTCATGACAGAGTAATTAAATGCCATTAGCTAAAAAACTATCTATTTTGGGAGAATCTGGAGCTGATACTAGGATGTTTGAATTTGAATTTGAATGTGAACTATTTCTCTATTGTACCATGAGTTCCTTGAGCCAGGGGCATGCTCTATCTTGTTTTCACAAAAATAAATAAATAAATAAATAAATAAATAAATAAATAAATAAATAAATAAATAATAAAGCAAAGGAGATGTGTGAGGAGTTTGAGAACCAGACCCTGTAGAACACTCAAATTTAGGGACTAGAAACAGAAAAAGTAGCCAATTAATAAGAGAAGATTTCAAAGAGATTAAAAGATAATATAGCATTAAAGAAGTCAAAAGAGAATCTAAAAAAGAGGAAGCAGTAATCAGTGTCCAATGTCTGTGAGAAGAAAAAAAAAATGATCAAAGATCAGTAAAAGACAACTGGATGTGGTTACTAAGAGAGAAGCAGTGAACTCTGTAGCATATATTTTCAGAAGAGTATGAAGAAGAGAAGCCAGGTACAATGTATAATCTCTTCTGTCTAGGAATTTATAATCCAGTTGGGAGGATAAAATGTGATCAAATGTAATAAGCAATAAGAGTTATGAGCCACAACATTTTTAGAATTTCAACAGTTTTTTTTGTTTGATTCTGTAAAACCATCTCTACAAACTCACAAAATAAACACAAAAAATAACTATTTTAGAGAATATTTTGAGATAGTCAAAGATAATCAACACTAGAAAGATGGGATATTGTAATTAAACTCATATTGTCTGGTATAGTTAACTGAAACAATAAACTTTAATCATATCTTCTTCCTAGATTTGAAGATTCATAGTTTAGAATCTATTCCTAGTAAAAGTAAAAATATATTCACATAGATCATTTTAGAAATATTATTTTTCTCTCTTAAAACTTAAAAGTTCAAAAGGACAATGTTACTTGTTCTGTTATGTTAGAAGTTTGAATTTTTTAGCATATTTTTCCCTTAAGAAATATTTTTTTCTCTAGTGACTTAGAGAAAAGTCTTATTTTCTTAAATTTCCTTTTTCAAAACGCACAATCATTTTCACTCATGACATTATCATTCATATTTATTCCTTGCAAAATTAACATTGAACATTTTTTAGATATGCAAATACAGGGTATACACAAATATATGTATATGCCCATACGTACAACCCACACAGGGTAAGAGGTAGTCACCTCCTGGGATCTGAGTAGGAGAATTATAAGTAGTCTGTTAACCTTTTCAACCCAGGCCAAGAAGAATAAGCCAGGAAATATGTATATTTGTTATTAGTGAGGAAGATTCTAATTAGCTTCTTGACAAAGCAAATGAGTTGCATCAGCATAAGTTTCTTATAAATAAGATCTGTTTATACTCCCACATGCTTTCTTCTTTGAAAATCAAAGCTCTCAAGAGAGGGGCAGCCGACAGCAACATTCAAGTCCAATATGACAACAGAAAATAAATCATAGACACGGAGTTTGCTTTTACAGAGAAAAACAGCTACAATCTAATGTTTGCAAATATATCAAATGGCCAACTGATTTTTTTCTGAATTTTCCATTTCCTTCATCTTAGGCTTTTATTTTTATGTTCTTTTTTTCCCCCTTTTTATATCAAAATTGTCATGTTCTATTTTGACTTGTGAGTGTCAAAGCCTTCAAATCTGTGTAGAATATGGTCTTAGAAGTAGTCCTTAATTAAGGGGAACACACATCAACACAAAATGAGAAACATTTTCCAAATATATATACCTTTGCAGGCTTGTCTACAATTGGAACAATCCCCCGTGTTATTTTGTTACAAAATTCTGGGTCAGAACCAATTGTGTAAAGCATTTAGAAACTATGAGTATTGCCAATAAACACATCAATGAGTCAATCAATAATTTGCTTTAATTATTTGGATTCTTAAAAATTTACGTTTGCATGTGAATGATGTGAATTAGACATCAAGGGTACATCTTCACCCTTTCTCAGTTGTCAGAAAGAACGGCTTTTTTTTCATCTATATTTTAATCATCTCTAGTCACTTCCATATTAAAATCAAAAAGGCATCCTGAACCCTACTGGTCCCTTCAGCCATTTATTCTTCTGTTTTTCAAGAGAAAGAAAAGACTTTCTTGAGAAAGTAGTCTATCTGGTTGTTTTTACTTCTCATTCCTCAAGAAATGACCTCTGACCTCAGAACTTCAGCATTTACCAATATGTATGTATCCTTATAGTAAATATAAGAATGCCATGTTGAAAATTCAAAGACAAAACACAAAAGACCAAGCAGTGATGAGTGATAGCTATTACATTTTAGGGCAGCTACTCTATGGAGCAGGACCCAGGATTTGAGAAGATGGGTTGGTAACAAGGGAACAGGTTCACTGGAAGACCTGCTGGCCTAAATCTCCAGTGTATTTATAATTACCTTGGCAACTTTTCCCCTCTAGGTCCCAGATGTTGGTCACATACTGTCCTATGCTTGCTGGAGTTCTTCCAGCACCGACAAAGAATACTTGAACAGCCCCATAGAAAGATAGCTGTCTGTTTTGTTTTGTTTTGTTTTGTTTGCTGATATTTATTGCACAGCTAGTTTGCCCAGAGAGACAAACCTTTGCGCAAACATTGATTTTTATTTCAGGGGACAGATAGAGAGCAATTTTAAGCTAAGGAGAGAGTGTGGATAGGGTCAGAGGCTGAATCCTTTTTAGGAAAGCTGTGGACACATAGCTAAACACCTGGCAAGGGTAGAAGTAACAGTGAAGATAAACTTGATTTCAACACTTGGTAAATCCCTTCATCTTGAAAATAACTTGCTAATTTGAATTATAATCTACTTTGCCTGTTGACGATCTGTGTCTCTGAGCAAATCTTCCTTATACATAGCAAGCCAATTTCTACACGTATAAGAAAGGAATAATAAGATTAACGTTGGCCTTCCAGGGATGTTGAAAAGATAAATGAGGTAATATTTCAAAAAGTGTGAAGCATTTCCTTAGAAGAGAATTATTATATTTATCTAAGGTATAAATGTAATTACAAGATGACCCTCTTGTGATGAATTGACCTAAAAATCGTGCCTAAGTCTCATGAAAGGATTTGGCATTATTGATGTGGTGCCAATAAACACCAAGGGGGAACACAGCAACTGTTTTATAGCATTTTGTTCTCAAACCACCTTATATATATGTACATGTAAATGAATGTGTAGATTTATACATAAGTAGTTAGCAACTCTTAGGTACACAGCACTAAGTATGGTGGGATACTAAGTATGGTGGGATATTTAAAAAACAGTTATTGCTTTTCAGAGTTTAAAATAATGTTAGCAAAATAGGGTTCTTACCTACCCTTGTGTGTTTGTATTCATATTTTTCAGATAGTTTGAACACAGAGATCAAACACATTATGGTTTTAAACATTCTTGTCTAAAAATTGTATACTATCAAATACTTTGTTCTTGATTTAACAAATCAAATTATAGATGTAAGACCGATTGCATGAAAATAGGAATTTTCAGAAAGTTAAGCAATGTTTTAAAAGAATGTAGCAATTTCAGAATAAACAGACTCATACAATCAGAGCAATTAGTCATTATAGAGTTTTTATTTTGTGAAATAAACATTCAGTGAAATTTGTGTCTGCTCTAAAAACTCTTACCATAAAAATATTTATCAAAATATAAACCATATTATTGTCTAATTTCATGATGCCACCTTTAAATGGTACTACAAAAAATCTATATGTAAAACTATATATACATATATATGTATACTACATGAATTTGTATACATGGAAAGAGGAAGAAAGATATAAAGCAAATATAGCAAAATATCAATTATTGTTGCATTTAAGTTGAAAGTACATGGATGTTTATGTCGTACTACTTTTCCAAAGTTTTGAAAATTTGTGTCATGAATTTGGGATAAAAATTCATGATGGCATCCTGGAATGCTGTACTATCAGTTTTGTTTATAATAAATATATATATTTTTTCTACTTTGCAAGTAGATAACGACTTGAAAACCCATATGAAAGATGTGCAAATGATAACTTACCGCCATGAAAACCATCACATCATATGTCTCATCCCAACATTCTTCTTTTGTTCTTAGATTAAAACCTTACCTCATTCTTTAGATAGGAGTCATCACTTGAGATTTCTCTCAGTCTCTCACTATCATACCAGGAAACTAAACTGTGCCTGTTAATACCCTATTAACATGAAAGGGACACATTTCTTTTGCTAATGTTGGGGATTCCAAACCCTCCCTCCATCTTTTTCCTGATTCCTCACCTTTCTCTGGAACTATTTTCTTTTCATCTACATTTGAACAATTTCTAGTCATTTCCACATTAGAAACAAAAAGGCCTCCTGAATCCTGCTGTGCTCTCCAGCTAGGAGTCCCTTCACCTGGTACCTTTTCAACAGATCTTGGGAAAGTTGTCTATACAGCTATTCCCACTTCTCACTCCTCAAAACATTCAAAAATGGCCTCAAATTTTTCAGAAATCACCAATGAACTTCTTGGTGACAAATCCAATGATGGCCCATAGCTGACCTGCCACATATGATGATGTTAATCAAGCCTTTTTTGTCCAATAATTATTATGAACTGCTTTCTCATATTCAATGCCATTACTATTACTACTACTGCTATATTTTAGGTCATCTATCAATTTTATTTAAATAATGAAATATTCTCCTGATTGGTTTCTCATTCCTCCATTCTTGCACACTTTCTTAACCTAATCCTTCTCCAAAACCCATTTTCTACAGACAGATATCTTTCTGAAACTTTAAAGTGAGCATGTCTTTTCTTCCTCACTTAAAATGGATCAGTGATTCCCCGATTTGCCTTCAGTTATCTCTTATACCTTAAGTTACCTTATAAAGTCCTTCATGATCTCACCACTCTTATCTCCTCAGTCTCTGTTCTCTCTGGTCTCTCTCCACTCACACCTACATGGTGCTCACACACCTTCCACTATCTAGAAGCCATCGTCCTTTGAATGGATTTCTATGAATTGTTACTTGCTGTCCAGTATTCTCCACCCACTCTACAAGTTCCAGCTTAGATATCACTTCTTTGGGAATATTTATATTTTTTGTCCTCCAACCTCCATTAAGTTTTTGCTTAGATGTCTTATTTATAATACAAATGAGCAAGTGCAACACTCTCATTCTCCATCATTCCAAATCCCTTTTACTCTGTTAGACTTTATCTATTTATCTATTTGTCCATTTACTGTTAGACTTTTTCTATTTATCTATTTGCCCATAATATCTTTCATCACTATAAATATACATATAATATATTAATATAATAACTATAATTATTATTTTTTATTTACTTCCTTAACATGAAATGAAAGCCTTAACATTTTACTATTTCTCCATTTTTACTGATACATCCAAAGTGCCTAGAATGGTGCCTGGCTCATACTTATTCAACACTTATTCAGTAAGTTCATAAAACAGGATAATAATGATAACAATAATGCCTAACCTATAGGTTTTTTGTGATCTTTAAATAATGGCACAGTTCCTAGTACACAATAAGAGCTATATAAATATTAGATGAAATGCAATATTTTAAGATAATGATCACCAATATCTACTTATTCAAAAATTTCAAAGAAAAGAAATTGATTCAAAGGCCAAATGATGAGCCATATTATATTATAAAGCCCATCCCCCCTAACCTTATTTAGGCTATTATGCAGAAGCAAACCAGCTCCAGAGCTCCATGGGCAATCCCCAGTAGTCCAACTTCTGTCTCTGTCCAGTCCTGATTCCTTCATTCTCCAAGAGGTGCTATCCATGAAGCCACTCACCAATAAAATTTCTGCATCAAATCATCTCAGAGTCTGCTTCCAAGGAGTTTCAACTATGCGTCTTGATGTTAGTTTGAGCAACAGAGTCTAGAATGAAATTTCAGAACAGAATTGGCCTCCAATTGTTGGCCTGACTGGCAGCAACAACCACATCACTGGTAGTAGGTGGAGTATAGATAGATCTTTGTATACAATGGATATAAAACTGTTATTACTTTCACCCATAGGAAACCTGTGGAAGAGGATGCACAGGATGGAGAAAAGCATCAGGCACATGGGAAGTTTGAGGGGTGAAGAATGGCAATTAAAGGGAAGATAGTCTTTGATGGCTATAACTGAGTGTAACAGGCATTTGGGGAAAGGACAATGGAAGCCTGGGTTTAGCAATTAAGGCTGAAGGTGAAAGTTGGAGTGCCTAGATGGCAGCATTTAAGAAAAGAAAAGACAGGCAGCCCTGGTGGCTCAGCAGTTTAGTGCCGCCTTCAGCCCAGGGAGACTTGATCCTGGAGACTTGGGATCAAGTTCCACGTCAGGCTCCCTGCAGGGAGCCTGCCTCTCCCTCTGTGTGTCTGTGTCTCTCATGAGTAAATAAATAAAATCTTTAAAGAAAAAAAAAAAAGAAAAGACTAAGGCCGAGGACTTAATCATAAGGATAGTGGCACTGAAGAAAATAATTAGATTCTCAGTTCTAGAAGGTCTGATTCTCAGCTCTAAAAGGTCTCCTATACCAAGATCAAAACCTTGAGGAGTGACAGCACAAGTTAAGAGCTGGGGCACCCGGGCAGCCCGGGTGGCTCAGCAGTTTAGCACCACCTTCAGCTCAGGACGTGATCCTGGAGACCCAGGATTGAGTCCCAAGTTGGGCTCCCTGCATGGAGCCTGCTTCTCCCTCTGTGTCTCTGCCTCTCTCTCTCTCTCTCTCTCTCTCTCTCTCTCTCTCTCTCTCTGTGTGTGTGTGTGTGTGTGTGTGGGTGTGTGTGTCTCATGAATAAATAAAATCTTAAAAAAAATAAAAAAGAGCTGGGGCACCCATGGTGATACACTTTGGAAAACATGAGTTCCCAGATAGTCATGAACTCTCTAGGCATGCCTATTTGGCCAGTGCTTAAAGACAGTGTGGACTCTGCCTTGCAGGTAAATACATGACCCTAAGAGGGAAAATACAAATGAAAAATGAGGGGCTTAATTCTGCCTGTTAAAATAAGGGAAGAATCCCTTTTCTTAGAGCATTGACTTTAGAAAGCTTGTAAATTCTTTCCCTATCACTTTGAAATGTATGTAAATCTTTTTAAAAGCTAAATAAGCCTCTTGTCAGCTTTATAACCCAGTAATGTTTTTCTTAAGAACCTGGGGACCATCTCTTTGAAATGTAATCTTCAAAAAAGATAGCCCTCTTATCTCCCAGTTTCTGTGGGAGGGTAGGAGCCTAACTTCAGAGGTTCCTCGCTTCAAATTCCAAAACTACCTCTAGTCATAATGATGGGAGAGACTCATTTGTCCTTTTGATAAAGCCAAAGAGCAAACACAGATGATCGCTCCAATTACCAGGTGAATTTGAGAAAAATGCGTGACAAATGGTCGAAGTCCTCTGACTTGAAATAGTTATTGTTTATCTTGAGAACATGTGTGTAATGGGCTGCATCTCCTTGGTTCTATAAAAGAGGGAGATTTCTTTCTATCTTGGCAATCTCTTAATGGATTTCCTGTGATGCACATCACATTCTATTACAATACTTATTTGATAATAAGCATTTCTTTCTCTTCTACCTTTGTTTCCTAGGTTGGGAGGAAATATTTTTTTTAATTGTATTTTTCCAACTTCATCCTCAGTTCAACCCCTACCCTCCTCTAACTATCAGATCAATCCCTGACAAGGGAACTGCTGGGTCTGCTAAGGAAGAGACAGGGATATATGCCAGAGGAGCTGCAGGACATGGCTAAGGTGAACAGTGTGAGCCTGGAGTGAATCTGAGAATATAGAGCTGAATAAGAGAATGTTTCAATACAGAAGTATTTTACAGGAGATGGAATTCAATCCCCTAGTAGAGGTCTCAGGAGACTTTTTTAATGTTGTGTTTAAATGACTTGGAAGCTTAGAAAATGTGATATCTCCTATTAAGTATAGTTAAAATGGTAGAACTGCAGTGGCAAAGGGCAGGGTGGAACCTAAGGATCTGCTGAAGAGGGATTGCTGATCTGGTGCTGCTATATGAGACCAAAACACCTACTGACTGACCCTGCTTGTTGGGAGGATCTTCCTGTTGCTTTCCTTATCAGAGCAATCGGCAGTGTTCAGCTCAGTTTATAAGAACAATAATGAATATTTACCTTACCAGTATCTCTAAGAAGTGGTGGCTCTCTTCTGTAGACCAGGGATGACAATAGGAGAGGCTTTTATAGAACTGGACTCCCTGGTAGCAATGGGGATAATAGGATCCCCAAATAACAGAAAACAGTGGAAGTGTTCAACCTCCATCAATGCAGACTATCATAAAGAGCAGCCAAAGTTACCTGAGCTTCAGGTGTTAATGAAACAGTTAACAGGAGATGGCCTTTGCAGATATATGCTATCAGAAAAGATAATGTCCAAGCTATATGATTAAGAAATAAAGAATAAACGTTTAGGAGGCTGAAAGCAACCACCGTCATGAAAAGCTACAACGCCTTGCCCAGTTTCTGGACATGCAACAGTTCTCAAGTATGGACCCACTTTCGGAAGAAGAGGCTGGGTCTCAAGCAGGATGTACCCTGAAACACCATGGTGAGTGTATAATGTAAGGATTTCCCCAATTCATCCCAAAAAAACCTATGACCATTTACTCAGATATTATGTATTCTCAAAAGGGAACCACTATACATTTTGAGGTTGGGCATAGGGTTAGAGTAGTCATTGATACCTGGGAATACAAAGTATCATCATGTCCCTCTCTGAGACAGAAGAGGTTATATGTGAGGCAGTAAAAATAAACTCCTGGCCCAGGTCCAACTCACATTGGGTCCCTTGGACCATGGACCCTAGTAGTAGATTAGACATAGTAGTTGGCAGTAGTTTTACAGGAGTCTTGACTTGGTGAGGAAAGATTTCTCATAGTGAGAAAGACCAGGTGGAAGCCTTTAAAACCACTCCCATCCCCTGTTGCCAAGGGAGTAAATCAATCGTTATATAGCATCCTGGCATCTAGGTGAGAGATTAAAACTAGTCTTTAGGATTTAAAGGTGGCTGGGTCATGCTTCCCATTATATCTCCATTTAGTTTTTCAGTCTAGATTAGCAGTTGGCAAACTTCTTCTGTGAAAGGGCAGATAGTAAAGAGACATTAGGCTTTGTGAGAAATACAGTCTCTGTCACAATCATTCAATTTGCTTTTGTAGCACAAAACAGCCATAGAAAATACCTAAACAAATGTGTATGGCTGTGTTCCAACAGAACTTTATTTATAGAAATTAAGAGCCAGAAGTGGCCCACTGTTTATGATTTGCTGACCTGCACTCTAGACAATATTAAAAAATAATAACTCGCATTTGAGAATTTACCATATGCTGCATATGATCAAATTCTTATATTTATTGTTATGTATTCCTTACTACAGCCATATAATTCAAATACACTGCTGACTATATTCATTTTTAAAATTAGCTATTTTCACTATGCATAAAATAGGAAAAAATATTTAGATCTTCAATAAGACAAGAAAGTAAACCAATATAAAAATAAGCAAATTATATGCCTAGGACATTCACAGAAAAGAAGACCCCAACGGCCACTAAACATATAAAAAGACACTGATGGGATACTATTTTATAGGTATGAGTGTCACAGAGCAGTAGATATTCCTGCTCAAACTATGCAGGTCTCTTCCTGGAAGAGGAGTATACTTCTCTATCTCATTGGTGTAAAGCTTGGTATGGAATTCAAAATTGTTGTGTGATTTACAGAGTCTCTCCCCCGCATCAGGCGCTGCTTTGTGAAGTGTGCCTCACCTGGACTTCAGGAGTGGTCATGTGACTTGCTTTGGGAAATCTATGTGGACAATAAAGAGGTGTGTCACTTCCAAGCAGAAGCTTTAAAAGCCAGCTCAGAGCTGTGAAGTCTTTTCCTTCTGTCACAAGACATGTGCTAGACAGAAACTTCCTCAGTCAGGAATAAAGCAGCCTCTGATGAACGATGGGCTTGCAACATGAGTGATGTGAAGACTTCTTACATATTTGCAATGGTTATAAAAGTTGGTTATCACGACTCAGACAGGATTTGAACCTTAGGCTCCTTGTTAGCAGCATCACCCTGGCCAAGTACCTAAACCCCACTCTGCCTTCATTTCCTAATCTGTAAAATGTAGATAATGATGGTATTTTTAGAGATAAGTTTGGTTTGAAGATTAAGTGAATTAATATCTGTAGCATATGCAGAGTGTTTGGCTCTGGGCAGAGAGTCAGTGCTATCTCCATGATTCATTTTACTTAGGGAAATCGGTACCAGTTATGCTAAAAAGCCGGTTTCGGGTTATAGAATCAGTAGCTACTGATAAAATTTGTTGCCCTTCTTTATTCTTGAACCTTTTCCTGCTGTTATTTTGCATCAGGATATTTGTTTTGAATATGAGATCCCAGAGGAACACAGAATCACTTGGCAGGCCCAGAGGAAGCTCCATTAGCATTTTCATCAACCTTGGCAGATGGCCCCTCAGATAGCATAGAAGGGAATATGTTAAGGGCCAGGCGCCTGGAAAGAGTTTTCTTACCAAGTAGAAGATCTATTCAAAAGGAAAAGAAAACAGAGAGAATTGTCCACAGGAAAGAATAAAAGAAATCTGAAAGTCATAGTCATTTTATATAATCTTTGAATTTTCACGTAGAAGAGATTCATCCTTTTTTTTTTTTTTTTATGATAGTCACACACAGAGAGAGAGAGGCAGAGACATAGGCAGAGGGAGAAGCAGGCTCCATGCACTGGGAGCCCGACGTGGGATTCGATCCCGGGTCTCCAGGATCACGCCCCGGGCCAAAGGCAGACGCTAAACGCTGCGCCACCCAGGGATCCCTCATCCTTTTTGATACCCAGTGAGTTTGGTATTGTAATCACTGTGATATTTACATATGAAAAGCATCTAGTTAATTATATGCTGACTGTTCAACCTGTGCGGATAAAGATAATCAAAACAAAAAAAGATTCAGGAAGAATATACAACCTTCATAAGCAAATCTAAAGGAGTTTGGCCTCTGGAGAAGGGGGAATGCGTTCGCTAAACTTGAAGTGTCTTGTCAGTCATTATATCACTTGAGCGTTGAGACTTAAGGGAAACTTAGGTTCAGTTTAGCCCAACCAGCATTTCTGGCTCATCACGTGTGTGCCCCGCTCTGCTGGTTGCTGGAGAGAGAAAGGAAAATGAGAGTCAGAAAAAGAAAACTTCAGAGAGAAATAAAATCTCATTATTAAGATTTTTTTAAATTTTTTATTTATTTATGATAGTCACAGAGAGAGAGAGGCAGAGACACAGGCAGAGGGAGAAGCAGGCTCCATGCACCGGGAGCCCGACGTGGGATTCGATCCCGGGTCTCCAGGATCGCGCCCTGGGCCAAAGGCAGGCGCTAAACCACTGCACCACCCAGGGATCCCAGATTTTTTTTTTTTTTAAAGTGACTTATCAAAGCTTACACAGTTGGCTAATGGCAGTGGGATTTGAATGACAGACTTATTTTTTTTGCTACATAGAAACTTGATGATTTTTTTTCATCTTTTTTAATGGTTTTACTTATTCTAGGGTCATTTCTTTCAAGATGTAAATTAAAAAATATTTCCATTTTTAAAATAGCATCCAATCTGAATTTTCATTAGGATAGAGAGTTGCTCTGTCAATGCAAGGATTAGAGTAGTACTTCAAATTTAAACCTGGGGAAATTCAGACTAAATTAGCAGAATCAAATATCCAACAGGAAAAGCACATAGTACAAGAGTATTTCGTAACTCACATGTATGGAAATATCCCTATCAGTCAGAAAGACGGCGCTATCTCCTCCTCAAAAGAAAGAGAAAACATTAAAATAAACATGTTAATTTCCTTTACACTGGAACAAATTTAAAATACTTTAAGTGTATGTAATTATTTGTTAACGCTCACTACCTTGGAAGTGCTTGAGATTTGACCAACTTGTCAACTATTCTGTTCCTAACATTTAACTAAAAGCCTGGTGTGTTGGCCAGGGTTCTTGAGAAAATCAGAACCAGTAGAATGTATGCATTATACAGAAAGAGATTTATTAAAAGAATTGGCACGCACAATTACGGAAGCTAAGAATTCCCAAGATCTGTAGTTGGCAAGCTAGAAGTGCTGAGCTGATAGTATAGTTCTAGTCCAAGTCCAAACGTCTGAGAACCAAGAGAGCTAATGGTACGGGTGCCATCTGAAATCCGTAATCCTTGAGACCCAAGAAGTGATGTTTCAGTTCATGTCTGAAAGTCAGGAGGAATTTCCTCTTACTGATGGAAATTTCCACTTACCCAGTGCATACATCCCCATTGGGGAAGACAATCTGCGTTACTTGGTTTCATTCAATGTTTATGTGATCTAGAAACGCCTTCACACTTACCCTCAGAATAATATTTGACCAAATGTCTGGGCACCCTGTAGCCCAGTCAAGTTGACACATAAAATTAACCATCCTGCCTGGCAAACAATAAAGCCAATCAACATTGCTTGAATGAACGAAGAAAGCCTTGGAAATAGACAAGAAAATGTGTAAAGACAAAGTTGTATTTAGGTGCTGGTTTGCGAAAATGTAATTTCTCCCCAGTGCGAAAGGAAAAAAAAGAAGGATAATTAGTCAAAGGATATTAATGAAAAATATCCATTGAACTTCAGTAGTCTGAGCTTCCTGATTCTCCCAAATAATAATCAAGTGGCTTGAATTGAGAGGTCGACTTTTCCCAGGTATATGCACGTGGGGTATATGCCTCACCATCTAGCCCATGGTTGATGCTTTTATTCCAAGCAGCACACGGCTAGGAGGTATCAACCTTGCACTGAGGAAGTGAACACCAGAGCACAATTTGCTGGTTCACTCACAGGCAGCTGCCTGCCTTCCTCAGTAGCAAGTGAAGGCATAGTGTAAATAAAACTGCTTTCAATATATTTCCATCTGAGAGCCTTGCCTCCCGTGAAACTATAAAGAAGCTGGGAGTGGCTGGGATTCTCACACGCGGTGAGAAGTGTGGCATTTCTGCAGCCAGACTTCTCACTGCGTGAGAAGTTTGTCTTCTTACAATGTGGTGTTTTAAATACCAGCCCCCTCTCCACTTAGGTTGCAGCTCCTTCTGTCCACAGCATCATCTGACCTACTCTCAATCTCTGCTCTGCAATATTTCCACTGGCACACCTGATGCAATTCTCCTTTGCCTGAAAGATTAAAGAAAAAACTGTATATGTGTCTATGCATCTTGCAGTTGTTTTAGTTGTAACTGTTAAATAATGAATGGTAAGGACTCCTCTCTTAGGGATTTGCTGTTAGCATAATTATGATCTTCTCTAAAAAAAAATACTCTTTAAATCAAAATAACACATTATAAGCCCAGTAATTATTTAAATAAATAAAGCATCAAATGTTTATATAGCACTTTGTGTTAGTCACTGTTCGTAACGCTCTACACATGTTAACTTACTAAATCCTCACCATGGACCTGTGAGTTAGACACTGTAGCTATGCCCATTTTATAGATAATGACCCGACAACAGGTTCAGTAACTTGCCCCACGTCGTGAAGCTAGTATGAGTTGGGATTAGAATTTGGACCCATGGAGCCTGGTTCCAAGAACTGTATTCTTAGTCACCATGTTACACCATTTCTGACAATCTATGTCATGAGTTCTTGGGGAAAAATAAGACTCTGATCTTCATTTGGAGACTTCTAGCTCCTGAGAGCTAGAAATGATGCCTTCTTGGTTAACATCCATTTTCTCCATGCCACCACTAGTGCTGCACTGACTGCAGTCGTCAACAGAAGGAGACTAGAGGGATGAAAATGTCTGGCTCTTTGGGGGAAAGGAGTCGGGGAGTCCTTTCCAAAACATATAGGATTACTGTTTTACCCAAGAATGTGTCTTTCTTCAAAAATACATAAGATAACCACCCTCAACACAAATGATATTTTTCTTGGTCACTGCCCAAACAGCCTTTCTGGGCTCTTCTTCTTTACTGACTGTCTCTCCAAAATTTATCTATAATTTCTCTCCTTGACCTTAATCCTCCCACTGCTCTCACTTCAAACTGTGATGCTAGAACTTGTTTTCTGAAATTGAGTTTTTTCTCCATCCTCAACTACTTCACTTGCTCCATTCAAAAGAATGGAGTTATGTCCTCCATGTTTCCTAATGCCATGTTGGAACAGAAACTACTATTCCTAAAAAAATAAATAAACCTACACCTTTGAGTTTCATACCAATTAACTTAAACTATTCTACCCTCTGTTGTCATAGTCTATCAGTGAGTCCCTTTCATCCACTGAAGACTTTGTTGTGTGACTCATGCTTCCCCTCTTTGCCAAACCTGAACCTTAAGAATAACCTAAACTCCTGGCCTTGTAATTCCTTGATTTTATCTCCATTGATCTCCTTTACTCTGTCCCAGCCTCTCGGTTTGAGCCCTTGACTTTTCATTACCTGAAATTCATTCCTGCCCCATACCATTAAGGCACATATTCCACTAGGAGACCATCACACCCTCCTATATTTCCAACCTGATTTCTTCAGTAATGTCAATACAATTCTGTTTCATTGGCATTCAAACCTTCTGTCATTGACCCCTCCATGTCCAATTCATTAATCTCCTTTTCACTTCACTTTTTATTGAGCTTAGAGTCCAAAGAACATCAGTTAAGCATCGTATAAGAATTCTTTTAATTACACCCTAAACTCCCTCTCCCCATTGCCTTCTGATCACATTTACCTGGAAAAAAAACAAACAAAAAAACCCAAAACCACAAACCTCAAGTCCTTGCTAATAAAAATGTGTCTAACAGACCAGCAGCACTGCATCACCTGGAGTTTGTTAGACATTAGAATTTCAGACCCGAGATCTAAAGAATCAGAACCTGCATTTTAACAAGATCCCCAGGCAATGCCTGTGCAGAAGAGTGCTGGGAAAACAAATCCCTGGGTCCTTACAAAGTAGGTGTTCCTATGTCTTGCACAAATTAATCTCTCCACATGTACCCTGAATCCCATTCTCTTCCCTTTTCTGAAAAGCCACGAACCATGAAATATCCCTCTTTGATCTCTCCTTCTCTTTTAAATCCTTCTTTTAATAATTTAAGTATGATCAATCCAGATTTTTCAATCCTGGCTATATATGACCATCATCCCGAAAATTTCACACCGTATTGATGCTCAGACCAACTCCAGAATTATTAAATCAGAATTTCTGAAGGGGGGACATAGATACAATTGTTTTCAAAATTCTCTCCAGAGACAGTAAAAAGATCAGTGTTTGCCAGAGGCTGTCAGAAGATGGAAGGGAAAGACAAAGATGAGTAGAAAGAAAGCAGAGGATGTTTAGGGCAGTGAAAATACTCCGTATGACACTATAATGATGGGTACAAATCTATCCAAATGCATAGAATATACAAAACCAAGAGTGAATTCTACTGTAAACTATGGATTATGATGTGTCAATGTAGGTCATCGAATGTAATTAATGTACTTTTCTGATGGCAGATGTTGGTAATGGGGAGGCTGTGCCTGTGTGGGGGCAGGGACATGGGAAGTCTCTGTACCTTCCTATCAATTTTGCTATGAATTTAAAACTGCTCTACAAAGATGAAGTCTTTTAAAAAAAATCTCTCCAAATAATTCTATTATGCAGCGAGGGCTAAGAATCAATAATCTAGCCTCTTTACTCTAAAAAAAAACCTCTCAGTAACACACAACCCTCACTTCCACTTAACACAGCTAACCTGCTGAAATAGACACATTACTGATGCTCTGCCCTTAGTTTCCCTTGGAGCCTGAGACAAAGGCTAACAGAAGACCAATTTACTGGGGGTGTTTAATCCCAGGGAGCTGGATGGAAGGTCAAAGGGAGCAAAGCTAGAAAGCAAAAAGAGCCAACACAAGGCTGCATTATTAAATCAGCCACCTGGGTGACTGTTTACTCCCTTCACCCGGACCGTCTGCAAAGCAATATAAAAAGTGTGCCAGAACTTTCTATTTGGGGAAAGAAGAAAGGAGGAAATATTTATCTATGGGCCCCTGCACCCATATTCTAAAAGTTTTCAGCCCATGGAGCATTCACTCCCCCATGCCTTTGAATTGTGATATCTGGGTGCAGGGCTGGAGGAAAGAAGCAAGCAATGTGACCCAGAGAAAGTAGCTCTGTTAGGAAATCTCATTGCCTTATCCCATCTCTGGCAGACTGTAACATTTCCCGCATGTCATTCCACATGGCACATTCTCATGTAACAGACTTTCTGGGATACTAAAGGACAGTATTGCATAGTGATTAAGAGCATTCAGTCAGGAGTTTCAGTGTCAGCATTTGAATCCCAGTGCCTCCACCGTCTAACTTTTAACAAGTTGGATGCCAGTTCCCTAATCTGAAATGAGATAGATTATCTAGCCTAAAGACTTTTCAAAGAGGATTAAAAATAAGTACAATGCATGGAGGCTTGTGTGTTACATAGTTAGAGGTGTTGTGTGCGTGTATGTGTGGGGGGCGTTGCCTGGGTGGCTTGTTCAGTTAGGCATCCAACTCTTGATTTCAGCTCAGGTCATGACCTAGGGGTCCTGGGATGGAGTCCTCCTTCAGGCACCACACTCAGTGGGCAGTCTGCTTGTCTCCCTACCCCCGTACCCCACCCCCCGCACCCATGTGAGTGCATGCACTCGCACTTCCTGCCTCTCTCTCTCAAATAATTAAGTAAATCCTTAAAAAAAACCCTAGAAGGACATGTCAGCAATTATTTCTAGGCTTTAATATTTCGCTTCTTCAGGTTTTCATATTTTGCCATAGCATAATCTACACTAAAGTGTTTCCTGTTCCTAATATGAGCTGCAGAATGCTGACTGTTGTTTCATTTATTCACCCAGATCAGGTATTTCTCTGTTTACTTGACCGGCAGTGTCCTTGAATTTGAATATTCCATCTTTTATTCTCTCTGCCATAAACAACATTCCATGTGGGATATGATAATGGAGGAAACTTTTAAACTCCATTCACTTAAAAAAACACATGCTTTCTCTTCTCTGTCTTCCTTGCCCTCTCACATACACACTTCAACCTTGAACAAAAGGGTTCAAACTTTTCCCTAGGAGAGGAAGGTGAAGAAACTTTGAAAAGAATATGGGACTGAAACTTTAAAATAGACAGGTCTAAATTTTAATAACCAAGGAGACTAGGATATTTTCAAACCTGCCCTAAAAATGATATTAAGTGATGGGAAAAAGATGACTCCCTGGAACACAGATGAAAGGAATTACTTAAAACAATGAAATAGTTATATTATTATACACCTAACAAATTGAAACTCCTCAACTAACTTATAACTCATAAATACCTTTAGCTTTTTTAAGTTTTCAGTTTTAATTAGCATATTATTTGCATCTCTGTTTTATGGCTGCATATAATAGGGACCCGAATACTATATGGTCCGCTCTTTTACCAATATGATTAAATTTTAGGGACGTGGATGAAATATAATTCTACCTTATAATGTTTACTGTATTATTTTAGTAATACCCACAATGTAAAATAAAGCATTAATATAAAATATTACTTTTTATCTATACAATAATTTGTTTAAACTCATCATATGCATCTTTTACATAAACAATTTTTCATTCTTAAAGATAAATATTTGAGTTATCTAACCCAGTTCCCCAGACCATAATGCTATCATTTCCATGTAAGTCGTGGAGGTGACTTTTTGAATAGAGGCATAGATGTTGTCACTAAAAGTTTTACCCAAAGCTAAAATCTCCCCTATCCAAACCAAAATCTCCACTTACTCAGTCTCTAAAGACATGTTCACAATCATATCCAAGCTTATGAGTGTCACGACACTGTGTTTCCTATAATAATGACTAAATCTACCTTAAATTTCTTTGTCATGTATTTTTACCAATTACTTCAGGTAACCTTTATAAGCAACCCAAAATTACTACTGAGATTGATTTAGGCTAATTGTCTTCTCCAAACTTACTTTTTTCTAATCAAAATAAAGTTGTTGGTGGTTTAGTCTTTAATATTCATAACTTTTTGAGGAATCTTGTATGAAGTACTTTTCTCTTTCCTGATGAAAGTTTGAGAAGGAAAAACACTTATAACTTGTATCTAGGTTTACATAAGATATCTTAGTTATTGTCATTATTTGGTTAGAATTAAGGCTTAGGACACCTGAGTGGCTCAGATCGGTGAGTGTTTGACTCTCGATTTTGGTTCAGGTCATGATTTCAGGGTCATGAGATTGAGCCCTCTATCAGGCTCTATACTCAGTGTGGAGTCAGCTTGTACCTCTCCCTCTTCTCCTTCCTCTCTCTCTCATAAATAAATAAAATATCTTTAAAAAAAATAGGTAAGGGTCTTTAAAAATGCTATTGATATAAACTGGCCAGCAATTTTCTGTCACTTCTCATTATTTCAACAGCAAAACAGAACAAAACCACTCTCCTTTTAAAAAAGAAAGACACACACACACAAAAGAGAAAGACATTGAGAAAATAGAATTCACAAAGGAATTCTACTAAATATATATTTTAGATGTATCAAATATATAAAGATAATCTTTTCAAATATTTTATTGGCATAGCATTACATTTAAAATAGATGTAAAAAATAAATTTTAAAACTAATATAATATTTGTTGTGTTATTCCTCTAGTACCAATATTTTAACAATTTTAGAAACTTAGTATGTCATCATACTTTTTAATTAAATGAAAATATTTTAGAGTAGCTACATAATAAGTCAAACTTCAGGAAATCTGTTTTCTTTTGAGACAGTACTGCTTAGTGAGATAATTTATTAACTATACAAATATCTGATGAATTGAAAGTAGTAAAAAGTATACCTAAATATAAGAATTTATTAATACTAATTCAACATTTAAAA
Organism: Nyctereutes procyonoides; assembly: GCF_905146905.1. NCBI lineage: Eukaryota > Metazoa > Chordata > Mammalia > Carnivora > Canidae > Nyctereutes > Nyctereutes procyonoides. The sequence goes on along the minus strand of NW_026575082.1, from coordinate 9,111,887 downwards.
AAATGAAATAGGAAATAACAATTGTGCTCATCTCTGATAAAACAACAATAACAAAAAAAAACAAGTACTTATTTACAGAAATTTTTTTAAACAAAATTAATCTCCTTGACTTAGTTAAGACTTGTTTTTGATAACATATGATCATAGAGAATGTTCCACGTATGCTTGAGAAGAAAGCATTCTGATGCTGTCTGGTGTATATATGTATGTTAGGTCCATTGGGTCTAGTGTTGCTCAGGTCTACTGTTTTTTCATTGATTTTCGGTCTGGATGAAAGAAAAGGTGGAGAGGGTGACCTCTCCACTGGTGAGAGTTGAGTACTGAAGTCTCCTGCTACTATTGTATTTCTGTCTCTTTTTGTCTTGAGATTTATCAGTGTTTCCTTTACATTTTTAGGTCCTCTAATGTTGGGTGTGTATATGTTTATAATTTATCTAAATTTATCTAAATTTATATATTCCTCATGAACTGACTTTTTTATCATTTCAAAATAACTTTCACTATCTCTTTTGAGAGTTACAAACTTCCTTGTTATCCCAGTGGTGAAATTACTCTAATGAAAAAATAAATATCTTTTTGTTGATATTAGAATCACTACCAATATTTTTAGACCATGGAAACTGAGCATAAAGAGATTGTTTCCCATCAGAGCAAAATGGGAAACCCAACTGAAATATGAGGAATGATGGCTGTAGCAACTTTTTTCTAGATGTCTCTCTTGAGACAAGGGAAATAAAAGCAAACATAAACTCTTGGAACTATATCAAAATAAAAAGCTTCTGCACGGTGAAGGAAACAATCAACAAAACAAAAAGGCAACCTACAGAATTGGAGAAGATATTTACAAAAGACATATCTGATAAAGGGTTAGTATCCAAAATACAAAAAGAACTTTTAAAACTCAATACCCCAAAACAAAACAAATAATCCAAAAACAAATAACCCAATTAAAAAATGGGCAGAAGACATGAATAGACATTCTCTAAAGACATACAGATGGCCAACAGACACATGAAAAGTGTGGTAAGTGATTCATCATCACTTACCATCAGAGAAATGCAAATAAAAACCACAATGAGATTTTACCTCACAGCTGTTGGAATGGCTAAAATTAAAAACTCAAAAAACAACAGCTGTTGGCAAGGATGTGAAGAAAAAGGAACCCTCCTGCACTATTGATGGGAATGCAAACTGGTGCAGCCACTCTGGAAAACAGTATGGAGTTTCCTCAAAAACCTAAAACTAGAACTACTTTATGAGTCACCAATTGCACTACTGGGTATTTATCTAAAAATGCAAAAACATTAATTCAAAGGGATACATGTACCCCTATGTTTATAGCAGCATTATTCCCAATAGCCAAGATGTGAAAGCAGCCCAAGTATCAATTGACTGATATATGTATAATATTATTCAGCCATAAGAAAGAATGAAATCTTGCCATTTGCAATGATGTGGATAGAGAGTATTATGCTAAGCAAAATAAGTCAGTCAGAGAAATACAAATATCATAAGATTTCATTCATATGTGGAATTTAAGAAAACAAACAAGCAAAAGGGGGAAACTGAGAGAGAGGCAAATCAAGAAACAGATTCTTAATTATAAAGAACTGATGGTTACCAGAGAGGAGGTGGGTGGGGGGAAAAGGTTAAATAGGTGATGGGATTAAGGAGCTAAATATAATATTTTACAGAAAAAAGGAAATATGAGTAATGAGTAAAAACATGCAGTACACAGAGTAGGAAATGCAAATTGCTAACTCATAAAGAGATATTCAAACATTAATATCTAGAAATAAGCCACTAATATAATGAGGCATATATTCCTCATGTTGAGAAACCATAGAAATAAAAAAACTGGACTATATCAATTAATGGTGATAATGTAGGATAAATGTATTCTCAAGCACTTATGGTGGTAGTAGGAACATCAATTCTAGAGAATAATCTGATAATCAAAGTAAGTACATTTGAATCTATAATTTATCAAACTTGTTCCTGAGTTTATATTCCAGAGAAGTTTCCAGAGAGGCTCATAAGGAGACTCTAAGGGCCTGTAAGCAGCTCTGTGTGCAATATCGGAAGGTTTGAGGCAACCTACTCGCCCAACTCTGGAGAAAGGAAGTGGATGCATACTCCGGAATACCACGGACTATGTGATGTGATGCATGTGACTCCCTACGAGGAATCTGCTTCTCCCTCTACTTGTCCCACTCATGCTTTCTCACTTGTTCTCTCTCTAATAAATAAATAAAATTTACTTTAAGATTCTAAGAAAAGATTTTAATATAATCCTGAATTGAAAAAAGTAAGAAACAAAATGAGATCTACCTCACAATAATATATTTTAATCACAAACACATACACATCAACATCTACATGAGGAAAATTTTATACACACCTGAAAGACTCAAAGAATATGAACAAATAGGTATATACTGCTTCTACTTGGATGGGACAACTCAAATTGCAAAGAAATATTGAAATCAAGAGGTTTGTTGTTGGTAATATTGTGGTTGTAATTCTGAAATTATATTTGTTATTGAACAAATGAATATATGTTTGGATGTGAGGGCTTTCATTGGAAAAGGAGGGGGATATAAATGTACAAGGGAAGATGGTGAGAAAAAACTTAGTATTGAATTTTAATTACAGGTATTAGTATGAATTCATGTTTTTATAATATGTGTGTATTTTAGTTCTGTTCACAGAACAACCTCAGGAGTGAAGTAGATCCCGGCTGCCATGAGTAAACCCACATCTTGGAGCCTATGTCCACTCCTTACTAGGTATAGATTTAGAAGACAGCTGTCTTGCAACTCCCAAGGTAAGAAGAGAGAGACTGAAGGAATGATAGAAAAGTGGCAACATGGTAACAATTTTAAGTCTAAGCTCTTCATTTTACTCATCTCTCAACATTTCTGTACCTTTGTAAATTTTACAAATAAAACAAATTCTAAAAACATACACACGGAATGTTACCACATTTTTCAAGGACACCTGCAAATATAAGGACACTGGCCAAATGATGTATAATAATTGTTTATGGTGGGGTGGGGAAATAGAGATAATGAAATAAGAAAAAGATCATATTACACTGTAATTTGAAAAGACAATATGAAGATTTCATTTTGCTAGTGGAAAACAGTAACAAAAATAACTAAAGAAAAAAATGAATCATGTCAAGATTGATCTAGCCCCTAAAAAATCTGTTTCACTTTAAATGTTTCTTCTATAGTCTTTTATCAAATCTAAGCTCTGTTTATAATTTTGGTACACAAAATATCACAGAGTAGTATTTTCTTCTGTGTGGACCAGCACTATAATACCTATGTGTTCAGATACACAACCGCATAGTAAATACCTCTTGCATTTTTATTCCTTACAACACAAGGCTTTTTCAACAGGGGATTGTGTGCTGGAATGATCTTAAGAGACAAGAATCCTTATCAATTGGTATCATTATATTAAAAACTCATTTACTCAGAGAGAGATTTTGAAATTTTGCCATTATCTCCAACCTTTTAAATTTTCACTTCTTTCCAGAATAAATATAATCGCTTGATGTAGTAATCACATGGATATTTGCATATTAAAAGCATCTACTTAATTATATTTTGACTACCAAACCTGCCCCAAATAGGAGATTGAAAACATCAAAATAAAATGATATCAGATCATCAAAGCACGCAGCAGATAAGCAGGGCCTCCAGACATCAGTAACAAGATAACTCCCAGGGAGACATAGTATGTTAGCACTTCTTAATTCTAGTATCAATAAAATCACACGAGTTTTTTTTTCTTTTTTTTTAATGCAAAGCAGAAGAATAAAAACCTTGAAATTAAAACTGCCTGCATATGTAAATTGGTTATAAGAACAGATTTCTGTGGAATTTATACACTTAATTGTAGTGGAATCGCTACAATTTGTTTCCATCAAGTTCGAGGATTATAAGCTTTAGCCAAGATTTTGAGACAACAAAAAGGGATGGGGGGAGGTGAGACTACAGTACACCGCCCGAGCGAGCCCTCTGCAAGGGCTCATTGTCACCTCACAGGTGTCCCCTAGAGTCCCCAGCATGCGAATAGGACAGTCACTGAAGGATCTGTGGCTCTCAGCTATGAAACACCAACCTCAGGAACCTGGGCCGCCACCCAACACTGTTCTCACACCCTTATGAGTCATACTTTGCTTCAGAAATCCATTGATAAAAATAAATAAAATAAAATAGAAAAAATAATAAAATAAAATAATAAATAAAATAATAAAACAAATAATAAAATAAAATAAAATAATAAAATAAAATAAATAAAATAAAAATAAAATAAAATAAAATAATAAATAAAATAAATAAAATAAATAAAATAATAAAATAAAATAAATAAAATAAATAAAATAAAAATAAAATAAAATAAAATAAATAAAATAAAATAATAAAATAAAATAAAATAAAATAAAATAAAATAAAATAAAATAAAATAAAATAAAATAAAATAAAATAAAATCCATTGATGGTGAAGACCAGGGAGCTTAAGCCTCGGGCCCCCAGTCACACATGCCCTTTCACGAGGTCAGAATGTGTGTCCCTTCCCGTAAGGGCAGTCCCCGAACTGCACGGGCTTGGGCGGCACAAAGCTGAGGGTCCCCTGGGCTGACAGCGGAGGCCGCCTGCGGGGGCACAGCGCAGCACCACCGCGGCCTGGAGGTGCCTCGAGGTCACACACCGCGGGGCCCGGGCGCCCGGCGCAAGCGTCCGCAGCAGCCCCGCCGTCGTTTCCTTGGTCGGCTCCGCCTTGCACGGAGCTCGGGTGCGGGCGGCTGCCCCGACGGCCCGGGCGGCTCCCTGCTCAGACACCCGCTTACACCTGTCCATCGGCGTCGGGGCCCAGGAGAGGGCCGCCCCCCCCCGCCCCCGCCAGGTGCCCACGGGCCCCGGGAGCCCCCGCCCTCCCCGCTGCACCGGCGGTGCGAGGCCTGGGGACGTGGGTGACAGCGGAGCGCGGAAGGGCTCCGGGCCAGGGGCAGCCTCGGGGAGGGGCGCCCAGCGTCTAGGGCCCACCCACGGGAGGCGCCCCGGCCTGGAGGCCCCCGCCTCGCCGCGGAGGCCAGGGCAGGCCACCATCCTCCCTCCCCCGTGCCGGGCGCCCGCGGGGACCTGCTGGGGCCCTTAACCCTAACCCTAACCCTAACCCTACCCCTAACCCTGCTGGGGCCCCTAACCCTAACCCTGACCCAACCCTAACCCTAACCCTACCCCTAACCCTATCCCTAACCCTAACCCTACCCCTAACCCTGCTGGGGCCCCTAACCCTAACCCTGACCCAACCCTAACCCTAACCCTATCCCTAACCCTAACCCTAACCCGAGGGCAGGTTAGCCGTACCCCCCCCCCCGCGGGGGACCTGCAGGCCGCCGGGAAAGGGGCCGGACCTGCGAAGGGGGAGCTTCAGGTCTCCTGGGTCTCCATCCGCGGGGCCCGGGTGGGGGTGGGAACAGGTCACACGGCCCTTCTGTCCACACTGGCAGGGGAAAACTGGTAAGAATTAGATCTTTGAATTGTGACTGGCGAATTTGCTTTGGGTCCCCACTGGTTCCCAGTTCTTTCTCTCCTAGAAACCGCTATTGCCTTCCTCCTTGTCTCCTTTTGTGCTCTGAGAACTTGCCGTGGCATTCGTCAGTTTGGGGGGTGCCCAAAATGTGGTGGAAACGTGGGTTTCAACCTATTTGCCGCTAGGGTCCCACTGACCATGTCAGGTCACCAGGGGACCAGAGTCTTTCTTTTCTTTTTTCTTTTTTTCTTTTTTTAAGATTTTATTTATTTATGCATGAGAGACACACACACAGAGAGAGAGAGAGAGAGAGGAGGCCGAGACACAGGCAGAGGGAGAAGCAGGCTCCATGCAGGGAGCCCCACGTGGGACTCAATCCCGGGTCTCCAGGATCACGCCCTGGGCCGGAGGCAGGCGCTAACCCGCTGAGCCACCCGGGGATCCCCGTTTTCTGTCTTTTCTTTACCTTCAGGAGTGGCTCTGGGTTTTGAGAGGGTGGTATCTTTGCACCATCTCTGGGGGATCCCTCTTGTGTCCAGGGGGTCACTTGCTAAGAATGCTGACTGTTTCTTCTGGATGAAATCTGACAAGATGTTTGAAAGGATTTTTCTAAATGTAGGCACGTGTACCTCGGAGATCCCGCACGTTCAGTTCCAGACTACCCCAAAGCAAATACCACAGTAAAGCTAGTCAAATGGATTTTTTTTTTTTGGTTCCTTAGTGCATGTAAAATTTACATTTACACTCCACTCTAGTCTGGTAAATGTGCAATAGCATGATATAAAAAAAAATCAATGTACATACCTTAATATAAAAATATTTTTTTAAAAAAATTTATTTCTAAAAAAATGTGAGCCATCATCTGAGCTTTCAGTGAATCATAATCTTTTTGCTGGTGGGAGGTCTTGCCTCAGTCTTGACTGATCAGGGTGGTGGTTGCTGAAGGTAGGAGTGGCTGTGGCAATTTCTTAAAATAAGAAAATGAAATTTGCTGCCTTGATCAACTCTTATTTCACGGACAGTTTCTCTGCAGTATGCATGCAGTGCTGTTTGATAGCATTTCACCCACGGTGGAACTTCTTTCCGAATTACAGTCAATTTTCTTAAACCTTGCTGCTGCTTTATTAATTACATTTATGTAATATGTTCAACCCTTTGTTGTCATCTCAACAATCTTTACAGGATTTTCACCAGGAATAGAGTCCATCTCAAGAAATCACTTTCTTGGCTCATACATAAGAAGCAACTCCTCAGCCATTCAAGTTTTATCATGAGCTCATAGCAATTCAGTTCCATCTTCAGGCTTTACTTCTAATTCTAGTTCTCTTGCTATTCCCACCACATCTGCAGTTACTTCCCCCACTGAAATCTTGAACCACTCAAGGTCATCCATGAGAGTGGGAATCAACATCTTCAAAATTCATGGTAATTTGGACCACTTCCCATGAATCATGAATGTGCTTCATGGCATCTAAAACAGTGAATCCTTTCCAGAAGTTTTCCAATTTTCCCTGATCCATCGGAGGAATCACTATCTATGACAGATAGATATAGCTTTATGGAATGTATTTCTTAACTAAGATTTGAAAGTCAAAATGATTCCTTGATCCATGGGCTGCAGAACAGGTATTGTGTGAGCAGGCATGAAAACTGTTAGTCTAATATCTCCATCAGAATTCTTGGGTGATCAGGTGAATTGTCAATGAGCAATAATATTTTGAAAGGAATCTTTTTTTCTGAGCAGTAGGTCTCAACATGGGCTTAAAATATTCACTAAACCGCATCATAAGTAGATGTGCTGCCATCCAGACTGTTGTTCCATTTTTAGAAGACAAGCAGAGTAGATCTAGTATAATTCTTAAGGGCCTTAGGATTTTCAGAATGGCAAATGATCATTGGCTCCAATTATATCAAAAATTTGCTGGAGGCAGCCCAGATGGCTCGGGGGTTTAATGCCGCCTTTGGCCCCAGGCGTGATCCTGGGGACCCGGAATCAAGTCCCACATCAGGCTCCCTGCATAGAGCCTGCTTCTCCTTCTGCCTGTGTCTCTGCCTCCCTCTCCTCTCTGTGTCTCTCATGAATAAATAAATAAAATCTTAAAAAAAAAAAAAAAAAAAGCACCTCAGGGTCTGTTAAGTAAAACTGTTGAAAAAAAAATTTTTTGCTGACTTTGTTTCTATCTTTTCTTTATAAAAACCTCTCCCATAGCTCCTGTTGGTCCTGACCACTTCCAGTTTGGCACTGCCTGATTCAAACTGATTTTGGCACAAATGAGCTTTTAAAATTTTTAATATGCTTCAGTTCATCTTTTAACAAGTTATCTATGTGCCCTTTTGCTCAAAACCAAGACAGTCACCCAACTATTACATTTGCTACCCGCCTCACAATAAATTTCCTCCACATCTGCCAATTGAGCTTTACATTAGTTACATTGTAAACAGTATAAGGTAGACAGTGTGCCAAATTTACTGAGATAAAGATTTGACAAATTATATAGAACAAGTTAAAGAAAAAAAAAGCATGTTATCAAATTCTAGGGATTGGGATAACAATAGCTAGTTCATTTAAATTGTGAGGATTAAATGAGTTAATATATTAATAGTTTTTAAAAGAACAACGTGGTACATGGAAAAGCAATTAATACCTATTAGGTATTTTTAAGCATTGTTTTCATGTTATGGTTTTTTGTGTTCCTTAATATTTTGTATGGGCAAAGAAATTAGCTTTGACAAGTAGTTTGCAGAAACATAAAAATTATATATATATATATATATATATATATATATATATATTATACATATTGCAGCAAAATGATCCTATCAGAGTGCAGGCAGGGTGGTTTCTAATAAGGAAAATAGAGGACAAATACATCAGTCTTGAGAGGAAGACAGCGGCTGAATGCTTCATTTAACTGGAGAAGTATGAAGCATAAAAAGAAGCATAAAAAGGATTTAAAAATAAATGTAGTAACAAAAGTAATAGCAATGAAAACACTGCAAAACAAAGCCGTGCAAGTAAGAGCTATATTGTCAGATATATTGAAAATAGTTGAGGAATTCTAAGAGTGGAATCACCTTGAGGTTTTGAGCCTAAATATTAAAAAGGGTCCATTTTTTTTTAAATTAGGCACCCAGAGATTGATATTAGAGAAAAAATGAATTGTAAGTGGTGGTGTACTGATTGGAAAGATGCCAGAGGGATCTGGAATTCTGGAGAATGTGGGGCTATAGGTTGGCTTGGGATATACATGGTAGGTGAATATGGATAAACCCAATCATATGGTAACTCACACAAATTAGAGCGCAAGTGATTTTACAATGGATGGAAGATAACATAGAATGAAATACAAATGAAAACCCTAGATGGACATGCATTTTGTAGGTATGGAAGGAAGAGAAACAAGTAAAGGTGACAAAGGAATATAGATAAAGGAAGGAGAAAGAAGTTCCTACAATGAGTTTAGGAAAAATAATTCACGGAGCCTGAAGAGAAGCCAAGGATAAGGAAAACTGAGAAAGGACCCTTGGATTGGGAGATGTGGAAGCCAACCATGAAATTTAAGGAAGAGATTTCTATGGGAATGTGTAGATGCAAGTTAAACTGTTTTTAAATAGTGAGGCAAGGCATGGTCATGGGGCAGGGATTTTGGCAGTGAAAAGGAAATAAAACTATTACTCCAGCCACGATTTTATTTAATCCTAATAAAGTCTCTTGCAATACTTCTCCAAATCTGTATCCCATACTCTAGACTCATCTCATTTGAATCTGTTCTGAACACTTCATCTAGGTAATCTTTTCAATATGATGAGCAAATAATAACACTCCCTTTCTCAAATATATTGTTGACTTCATGGTGATGTTTAAATTATGTAAAAATTTTCAGACTAGCCTTCCAGGTCCTCCAACATATAAAGTAAAATTACCTCCCGTTTACTCTCTGACTGCGTATTCTGTGCTGCTGCAAAACTGTAATATTTACTATTCTGCAAACATGCCTGAATTTTCAAGATTCTGTACTTTCATGGTCTTTCTTCCCCCTAGTTCAGAGTAAAATTTCCAAATCTGTATTTTGCATTCTTATATACCCTCTCATACCATACCAAGAACTGCCTTCTTCATCAAACCTTTCCTGATTGCTATGGACTGAAATGTGCTCTCCACATAGTCACATGTAGAAGCCCTGATCGCCAATGTGACCATCTTTGGAGATAGGGTCTTTAGGACGTAATTAAGGTTAAATGAGGTCAGGTGGCAAAACTCTAATCCAATAGGACTGCTAGTTTTAGAGATGCAGAAAGAGAGAGATTTTTGCAAGTATTCAGAGGAAAGGCCATATGAGTTCAAAGAGGCCACTTACAAACCAGGGAGCTATCGCATCAGAAAGCCAGTTTGGCTGGAAAATGAATCTTGGACTTTTCAGTCTCAAGGACTGTGAGAAAAGACATTTCTGTTGTATAAGCCCCCCAGCCTAGAGTGTTATGTTATGGCAAACAACTTGACTAACACATTGATCCAAAATGAGGTATCATCACTTGCTTTTTTATCCATGTATAGAATTCATTTTTTGCTAACCTGTGTAATTATTATGGTCTGAAGAGCATTGGGTCTACTGTTGTAGTTCTCTTCTCACAGATATGAAAATGAAATTCATGAAGGTGAAGGAATATAAAATTTGTTTTTGTATACCCCAGATACTTTACATACTATACATTCACTATATATTTATTATATTGAATTGAAATTATAAAAATTCTGTGACTCTAACCAAATGAGGTCCTATTAATAAAATTACTAAATATGCATGAATTGATGAGGTAATCTCCTCTCTCAGAGGTTAAGAGTGAATGGTGGAGCCTAATCTTCCAAAAGTACTATTCTTTAAAATGTTTACATTGCATACCACACACACACATCTGAAAATCTATATGGGTATTAAAAACAACTGCCAAGTAATGTATATGAAACTGTATGAAACTAGAAAAGGCACTTTCTTCCTAGACCGCATTTTACAATTCTAAAAATAAAAAGAATAGGATATGATATCCAAGGCTCTGGATGAATTTCACCTCTGAGTCCATAGATTTAAGATGAACAAACATATGCCAACCAGTTTGTGATGTTTTCATTGTAGCACTTTTTTACAGCTACAGTCATCAGTAGAGTGGCAAGGGCCCTTTAATTTATTACTGTGCGGACTCTGGTTAGAAATTATTTACAACATTGTGTGATTAAATAAACAGGAAATAAATATAGGAATCTTCAAGGGGCACCTGGGTGATTCGGTTGGCTAAGCATCAGACTCTTGATTTTGGCTCAGGTGGTGATCTCTGAGTTGTGAGATCAAGCCCTACACTGGGCTCCATGCTCAGCGAGGACTCTGCTTGAGATTTGCTCTCCCTCTCTTCATCTGCTTGTCCCTCTGCTAGAATGCACTCTCTTTCTCTCTCTAAAACAAATAAATACTTAAAAAAAAATCTCCAAAGTACATTAATCAATGCTCATGATGTTAGTTCATGCTTTGCTTTGGTTGTTTTAATATACTGTTTGCTTTCACAACAATCCTATTATGTTGGTACGAGGACCCTATTCAGAGATGAGACTGCTAAAGTTCAGAGCAATGAAGTTAAATTTCTCAAGATTTTGTATCTAGATTTATATACATATGTGTATATATAGGTATATAATATGTGATTATTGTTATATATTTTATTATATGTACTATCATAAGTTTTACACAATATGTATTTGTATATTATATGCTACTACATCATATATTCATAAATATTATATAATATGCAATGTAATACATAATAATATGATCTATATGTAGTTAAATAAGAGATGAGTACCCTAAAACCTGTGTTATTATCAATATTCTGTACTGACTGAAGCTTTAAAACAGCGTTTATTTTTTTATTTAAAAATTATAAAGAAATTAGAGAAGGGATGATCATTTGAAAACACATATTAGTATAAGCTGCTCTTTATGTCTTTAAGGAGAAATACAAAGAAAAATACAAATAGAGTGTCCCTTGCTATGCTATGTATTAAAATCTCTTATCTTAGGTTAACTCTTTTCATTTTGGCTTTTTGATATGCATTGTATATTTCCCCACAAGGAATAAACTGAATTCCACGTATCTTTAATTTAATCTTGAAACCTGACATATTATATTGAATTTCATTTGCTTCTAAGTAATGTACGGTATGAGTTTGGTCCATCAAATTATGAAATTCAAGGCTTTTTTTTTCTTCCAGGTAATGGAAAATTTTTAAATGACATTTCAGTTCAGTATATTACATTTGGTAGTGTGTAAGATAAGAGTAGAAAAAAGCAAAAATCTAAAGCATTTAAATTTTTTTAAAAGCAAGTCCACTGTTTAATATCTGTAAATTCTAAGGGTTATTTCTGGGGGCCAAGATTTTAAAAACATTCTTAAGCTTTTGCTGCACACATAAACTGGCTCTTTTAAGGTGATAAGCACTTCATATATTAGACATTTAGCATAGCTAAAAACCAACACTTTAAAAAAATGGGCTGAGGGGTTTGCCTACCAATTAACATTTATTGCACTAAATTTAATGCCAAAAGTTGAGATGTAATTAGCTCAGAGCATAAAGCTGTGAGAGAAACCTGTCAATACCCACCCCCTCCTTCCTCCTACCTCCATTCCAGTTATGTTCTGATCTCTCCTTTTTAACTTCTTTGCAACTTCCCACACTTTCCTACTTACCATGCAAGATCCACATCTATTAAAATCACCCATGTATCCTTCCAACCTCTTAATCCTTCCTTTAACTAATTACTCTACTCTGACCACCTCTTCTTCATGGACTACCAGTCACCTGCATGGATGATGGTAGAGAATCTCCCCTGCTTGCAATTGGTGCCATTCAAGCCTCCCTGTATAGAATTGGAGAACTCTTGATGGTCAGATGGAGTTCTCACAATTCTTAACGTTTCATAAACGTGGGCAACTTAAATTTAGTTTATCTCAGTCTCTAAAACTTTGGAAATACAGAGGCATGCAAAAGCTTAGTATCCTGAGGACAGACAACAGTTATTGCTTGTCACCATCACGCAGGTGTCCTTTCTCAGGGAGCCCAGGGAGGGAAATTCCAATGAGCAGCCTCTCCCAGCCTCCCTGGTCTCTTGTCCACGTCTCTGCACTTAGCTCTTCTCTTCTGCTCCCAGCTGATCACCCCTCAGTTCCTCAACTCTACTGCTACTGGTGTCTTCCCAAAACTCCTCTTTGTGTATGCTAATCTCCAGCTCTAGAATTTCATGCTCTATTTTTACCTATAAAATACAGTTAAAACTGGCAAAGTTGATGCTCCGAACTCGCTTTTGATCAAGTCACAAATAATTTGTGAAACTACAATTATTCACCTATGAGAAATCTGCATACTTCCCAACAGGTCTTTTAGCAAACATTGAAACAATGTTACATATTTTTCCAGGCCTTCAAAATCGTTCTTCTTTAAATAACCTTTCTCCTTATCTACATCTACCTTTCAAGCCCAACCAATCCCACTTTACACTGAAGGTTATGATCATCATTTTCAGTGATATCTCCCTTGTCAAACCCCTGTATACCTACGGTCTGCCTTGTTAGTTGGCTTTTAGTAATGCTATCTCATAATAGTGATTTATATATTTTTTCTCTTACAGGCTATAAATGTATTGGGGTTAGAGATTATTCTCAATAAATTTATGTCAACTGTGATAGAAAAATTAAGGTAATTCAGGCATATATGCAATCAAGGAATTTGGGAATTAGCTTCAAAATAACCAATCAATCAACTAACCAATATTTATTGCCCACTTTATGAAAGATGTTAGGTTGCAGAGATTTTAAAAAAGGTGTAAGCAATAGTCTTTGATTTGTTCTCAAGAGATTAATAGTGTAATCTAAATAAGATACATGACTATAAAATACTTCAAACAAATGTAACTGATCATTAGATGCTATAAAGAATTACTACTATACCTTGCATTTTACTTCAACCTTTACTATACAGTATATACCAATATCTCTAACTGTTGTAGGTGTCTCTGTGAGATACAAGGAATCTGAAACAACATTTAAATAAAGGAGAAAGGAAATTAACAATCTTTCTGACACATAACTTCAATCAATGATCCATATAAACTGTTGGAGATACTGCTCAGTGCTCAGAAATAAAATATTAAATCTTGCATATTAGGGGAGTACACCCATGTCAATAAACTCAGCTGTTTTCATATGAGGTTTAATTTTACTTAATATAACACCTTTATTTCTTTAAGATTTTATTTATTTATTGGAGAGAGAGAGCATGAGCAAGGGGGAGGGACAGAGGGAGAAGCACACTCCCTGCTGAGCAGGGAGCCCCATATGGGGCTCTATCCCAGGACCTTGGGATCATGACCTGAGCTGAAGGCAGACACTTAACCACTGAGCAACCCAGGAGCCCCAGTACAATACCTTTAGAAGCTATTCTAATTAATACATCCAAGACTCCAAATGGGCAAGACCCTGCACCTGTCAGTGTATAAGCTATCTCCTTCCTTACCAGATCCTATAGGTCAGGACAGTTATGGTGTCCATGGAGGTAATGCAATGTGGAGGCAGGAGGATTTAGCCTGGAAAGAAGTGCTGTCCTTTCATGAAATTACTGTCCAAATGTAATCGTTGAAGGACAGTGGTACATGGCTTTCTCTACAGCAAGGAGGATTTGAGAACTTTGGAAGTTCAGAGTTTTCAATTGTCCTTGTCTCTTCCTATCATGATTTAGGTTCCCACTCTTCACCCACTAAGGTCTCCAAATACCTTAACCTTAAAGGCCTGGTGACCTTGTAGGTGAATTGGTACTGAAGCTCTATAACAGTTTTGCTCAGGCCCTGAACCTGGAGTACAAACATAACTTCCATGCAGCTGCATATAAACAACATGCTGCCATAGAAAAGTGGTTTTCCTCTTTTGCTTCCTGTTTCCTTCTGTGTATAGAGAAATTTAAAAATGTCAATTTTTTTCTTTTCTCTTTGGGTTCTTTCTAGAGTTATGAGGTGCACCACTCCACACTGCCCTGTGAGATCATTACCATAAAACATAAGCTCCACAGCCACATTCTTTCCATTTGTTGCCTCCACCACACATGCTCCACCCCATATCATCAACAATTTGAGTGATTTGAGTAATTACTGACACTATCACATGACATATTGTCACCTTTTTCCTGGCAAGTAAGTTATACACATGCTAATGCTCATCAATTGTTTGTGCAACTCAATTGCAAAATTCCAATTTGTGATTCCCACCCTACCCAGTTAAGGTCATTCTTAGTACGCATTATTTTATCACTGAGGGTTCCAGCAGAAAGTATATATCAGCACAAAATTAGTGATTAACAACAATTTAATGCAGTGACTCTATCATAAGAGTATAAAAGGGATTAAGAGAAGCCAATAATATGAAGCATCCCAAAGCTATCATCATGAGAAGCTGTCACCTAGGACTGAACGGGCAAATAGAGGGATACTTACTTGACTTCAGGAAGTCCCAACTGGGCCATCTGACAGGAGCCATGGAATTTGGTTTGGCATTAGGGCAACTCTTAGGAATAAATACCCTGATCCCTCTTTCCCAACACATTCCAACCTCTGCCAGTGTGTCCCTGTGGCCAAACCCTTCAGGAACCCTCGAGCAAGGAGGCGGCATTAATGTGGTCCATAAAACCCACTCTTTGGTTCACAGAGCAGGTCAAAGAAGGTTGAACCATAACTGCATGGGAAAATGTATATCAGAATTTTGTGCAAAAAAAAGGAACTCTAATGTCTTCTAAAATAACTTTTAGTAGTCATTTAACTATACAATAGGAGAATATATTTTTGTCCTTTTAAGCTTAAACTCTGACTCCTTGACCTACTAAGTGGATAAAACCATCACTTTTTGTAAAATGGAACTCTTGCCCAAGGTAAATTCTACAATTGAAGAGAAATCTCCAGGATCAAGAGTAGCTTGCTTTAGCTACTTGAGAAGCAATGGGGGAAAAAAATTAAAACTGTATTTAAGACTGGATTCCACATTTAAGTATCATGTCATTTATAAAGCAAAATTATTTAGAATCACCCTTAGAACGTGAATGACTATAAGGTACTTAAAGTTATGAAAGGTAGATGTCACAGAGTTCAGATATGGATCTCACTCACAGGGGAGCCCTGAGATTACAGCTGAAATGGTGAAATACCAGGAAAGGAGGGGTAACAACCAGGGACAACCGACTAAAGAAAGACTGGATTAATTTCTGTTCTACTTGTCTTAGGTGGAAGATGCTGTCAGTGCTAAGGAGTGTGATAACAGCCCTTTGGTTGGTTATGACCACATAAGCTGCAGATTAATTAGTATCTATTTAACAAATCAAGTGTAAAGAAAGTAGAAATGGGCCATTCACAACACACCTTAGCTGAGATCGTAGGGGGGATAATAATCACTAATTAAAGCGACAGTAAGCGAATAGTGTGAGTATAGTGATTAAAATAAGAAAGTATGATGTATCCTACACACACACATATTGCAGGAAATAATTGGAATGTAAGGTAGGGTAGTGTGTATTGGAGAGAGTAGAGTGTATGAGAGATAGTTTAATTAGCGTAGCAAGCGATTAATGAGTATTTTGGGGTGTGGACACACACACTCTAGTTATTAGGGGAGAGCGAGAGTGGGAGAGGAGGAGATATGCGAGAGGAGAGATCTAAGTTATAATAGCGCGCGTGATTTAGTTTGTTAGAAAACACACAGGTTTTTGAATGAGCGAGCGCGCGAGAGAGTGTGGGTGTATGGTGGGATTATTTATAAGATTGTTTAAATTGTAATGTTGGGTGGTGTATGGGGGAAGAGATAATTATGTATAGTGGAAATATATATGGTTGATTTATTATTTGGTTAGATAGTATAAGCTAGATGTAGTTTTCTTGTTTAAAAAGAGTATATAAAATGATAGTATAGATAGTGATATGTGGGTAGTTGGAGGTGAGAGTGATGGTGAGAGTGGGTTGAGTGGTAGGAGAGAGGTGGGTGTTTGTGTGTATTTTTGGTGTTTGATATATGGTGGAGAGAGTGTGTTGTTATGTTAGAGTGTGAGGATGTGTGTAGTTTGCGTATATGTTTTTTGGAGTGTGAGTGTCTGGAGTATCTATATCGAGGGGGAGGAGAGAGGTGAGGTTGTGGGGTGGGTTAGTGTGGTGTGTAGTGGTTATTTTGGTGTTTAATGGTTGTTGGTTGTAAGTTGTGAGGTGATGGGGGTGTGGTGGGGTGGGTGTGGGGTGGATTTGGTGTTGTTGGTTACCCTCTTAATCAAAATTCACAAGAAAAAAAAAAACAACCTCCAATATAGCGGGAACCCATATAGTCTCAGTTTATAAGCGCTGCCTACGTGCGCCCAGGGTGTGATCCTGGAGACCCAGGATCCTGGAGACCCAGGATCCCTGCATGGAGCCTGCTTCTCCCTCTGCCTATGTCTCCCCCCACTCTCTCTCTTTCTCTGTGTCTCTCATGAATAAATGGATAAAATCTTAAAAACAAACAAAAACAAAAAACAAAGGCTTTTTGAAAAACTAAATCTGATATGTGATACTTTGAAAAGATTACTAAAGTTGGTCAACTCCATGCAAACATTACCAAGGTACAAAGATAGGAACATTAATGACAATCAGAAATTAAATAGGAATCAGAAGAATAAATATAGAAGAAAGTAGGCTGGTTATAGGCAAATACTTTAGTGAACTAGATAGTGGCCAATCTGAAAATTTAGGAGAAAAATATCATTTCTTAGCAAAATACAAGTTAACAAAATCAAATAAAAATATAGGAGAAGGTTATAAGTCACTTATCATTGACAAAATTAGGAAAGTTTATTTTAGAGCTCTGTCACTAAAAAGGGCATGAGGAACAAGTGGATTCACAAATGAATTAAAGAACAGGTAATTCCAATATTTATAATATTCCAGGCTATAGAAAAAATTAAAGACTAATTTATTTTCTGAATATAACATATCCCAAACCTGACAAAAGTAAAACCAAAAACTAACCCGACTTAAGAGTAGAAATGCAGATATAACAAATAAAAATTAGCAAAAAGATCTAAGAAATACAAAAATATATTATGCAGCATCCATATGAGTTGTGCAAGGTTGATACGTCAGAAGTTGTTTAGCACATTTTACCACAGCAACACACTCAAGAATAAAAACCATCTGATGACATCAATAGGTAGATAGTGAAAAGTGCTTTATAAAAATTCCACAGTTATTAATAAAAACTCTACATAGAACAGGAAAATTTTTCCTTGGGAAATTAATAGAATTCTCACAATATTTTGTTGCTACAGAGACTTGCATTTCATTAGATAAAAAAAAAATGTTTTTCCTGGAAGTAAAGGCACTTGATTACAAAAGACCCCTGGAGCTTTTAACTTTATCTCAATGTCACTTTAAAATATTAAAGATGGAGCATTAATTAAATATTGAGAGGTAAGATTTAAATATTAACTTGAAGACAACCAAGAGTTATATTTAAAGGAGAATGAGAATCAACATCTGGGAAGAGCTTGAGGGGAGCTTAATTCACACTCTACTATTTACTTCCAAGACAGCATTTTCTCCAAATAAGTTCAAGTTATTACAGTCGGTTCTGAAAAATATAGTGCAAGAAGCAAAATATTTCCAATGGAATAGAAATAGCTCTGAGTTTTCTCCACTTCCCACTTTAGTATATTATATCGCTAGATCTAGGGTAGACAAAGGCAATGGTGGCCATTTATTATCAGAGAATGTTCTCCTGAATTGGACTTAGGGCATTGCATTTTGAATATAAATGATGGACTAAAAAATGAGCAAGCAAACATACAGAATATTGAAAAAACTTTGTTCTAATTTGTTATTGTAGATTCTACTGATTAAAGAGAATCATGTGTTACTTCATATCTTTGTACCTTGAAATCTATATGGGGGACAGTTTATTTGTTAATGACAATTTAAAGTTTATTTTAAAACCCCTTGTAAGCATTGTCAGAATAATTTAACAGTGCATCACTAACATCACTAATTATGCTCAATTTTAATTGAGGATATTTGCACATCCCTTTGCTGCAGTGTTAGAACCCTATTTATAATCATAGAAAATTCCTCAATTAAAAAACTAAAATGTGAACTCATCTACTTTTTCATGAGAAAACAGAAAACACATGGACTAAATGATTCAGAATATTCTATATCTAATATTATTCTGATAAATTGAGAGATAAATTCTGATAAATTGAAAGCTGATAAATCAGCTTTCCCATTTAAATAGAATTCGATCTTTCTGAAAATTTGATTTTCAGAAATCATGTAAGATGTCAACTTCCTAATTATATATGAACTATAGGCATTATCCACCTCAGTATGAAATCACTATCTGTCCCTGAAAATAATTACCCAATGGCACCAATACATAGCTCAATAAATTAGAGGACTCAAAAGCAAAATTTACAAGAAGAGAAATATGTAATCTTTGGGTCCTGTAATCTTCACAATGACTATGGACTTGGGGACTTCACTTCTGGACTTGTGTTCAGTGCTAAGGATAAGGAGGAGAAACTTGTCCCTTCTCTGGAGAAAGTTACTATATAAAGTAGGATACAAAAATCAAAATTAAATGGAAGAGGCACAAAGAGTGATGTCAGCAAATTGTGTAATAGACTTTTTCAGCCCTCCTCTGTTAGAATTAATAAACAACTTCAATGAAGTTGCAGGATATAAAGGCAACATGCAACAATCAGTTGCATTTTTATATCCTAGCAATGAAGTATCCAAAAAAAAAAAAGAAGAAGTTAAGAAAATAATCCCATTTACAACAGTGTCAAAAAGAACAAAATACTTAGGAATAAATTTAACCAAGGAGGTGAAAGATCTGTATGCTGAAAACTATTAAACATTGAGGAAGAAAGTGAAGAATATACAAATAATCAGAAAAATATCATGTGTTCATAGATTGGAAGAATTAATGTTACTAAGATGTCCATACTATGTAAAGTGATCTACAGATTCAATGCAGTCCTGTCAGAACGTCATGTTCTACATCTTACATATAAGCAATTTTATTTGTTACCTATATGTAAATAGAGCTAGAAAAAAATCATACTGAGAAAAGAGCTGTGATATAAATTGCAGGCTATAACTCTGTAGAGTAGGGATTTTGTTCAGCTGTGAGTTAAAGGTGCCCCAGGAAGGAATATTTGGGGTGAGAATAGAAAAAAATAGAAAAGAGGATTAGCAAGGTAGAAAATAGGCATTCCAAGCAAGGAGAAAAGCTCACTCAAAGGCCCAGCTAAGGAGAGGCATGACTATGCTGAACACGCTTAAGATGTGTGATACTGTGGCAATAGTGGAAAAAAGGGAGAATGTCACACAAGTTAACATAGTGGCAACTGGTAAAGAGAAAGGATAGACTCTAGAGTTCCTTCAAAGATATGACTTGCAAGACTCTATGACTAGTGGATGGTGGTAGGAAGCTGGGAGAAGGATTGTCTTACAATAACCTTCAAAAATTGACCAAAGAACAATGCTATTCACTGAGATATGAAATGTAATAGGTATAGAGCTTTATTGGATGGAATGACAAATTTAGTTGGCAGCATGCTGAGTCTGAAAGTGCTGCTGGAATATCCACTTGGAGACCCAGATAGTGAGATACACTCACAGGCTTGGAGAAAGTCATTTGGGAACATAAGAATGGCAGCCAAAGCCATGGATAAAATGTCTATATAAACTGTGGAGAAAGTGAGAAATCATGTTGCAGTAGTCAAAATCACTAAGTCTAACCATCCATGGAACACAAGTCTGTTTTTAAGCACTTTCTTCTAACAAGTCCAAGAGATAGAACATGCTGTCTCCTAAACCAGTTAGTATATGTATTAGAAAATTTTCTGTATGATCTATAAAAATCTCTATCTAGATTCAATTCTTCTTTCTTAATAGTCATTTTTTCCCCATCGCTTCCTTAAAGGACTCTACTTATACATACTTAAGCTGCTGAAAGCTGCACATTTCAATGATGCTCTGTTCATTTGTTTGTTTTTATCTCCATGTTTCATCTTCGGTGGTTTCTACTGTATGTCTTCAAGTTCACTAGTCTTTCCTACTGCAATTTCTAGTCTTCTGTTAATCCGACCTAGTGTGTCTTTAATCTCAGTTATTGTAATGTTCATCTCTAACAGGTTGGAGTCTTTTTTTAAAAAAACCTTTGACACTCTACTTAACATACTGAAATTTTCCTATAATTCTTTCATGTATGGTATATTTTAAATAACTTTGATGTCTTCATCTGTTCCTGCAACTTTGCCCTTATGTACAGGTTTCAACTTATTAAGTCATATTTCCCACTCCTTTGCATTCATAGCAGGTTTCAATTAGATGTCAGACTTTGTATATTTCCCCTTGTTGGTTATTGGGTATTTTGTACTGCTATAGGCATCTTGAACTCTTTTCTGAGACACAGATAACTTGCTTGGACACAGACTGATCCTTTAGTGTGCTGCTCTTAAGATGTTAGGACTGTAGTAGCACGTAGGCTAGGGCTAATTATATCTAGGGTTACCAAATTTAAATAGAAATATAGCACACCTAGTTAAATATTAAAATGAGCAACAAATAATATTTTAGTATAAGGATGCCCCATACCACATTAGTATATATTTATGTATTATTAAGTTTTCTTGAAGATTCACTTCATTCACTCATTTGTTAAAATCCTAATGAATTTCAAATGTTTTATTATGGACTTGGGAGGCTGAAAAAAAAGAATAATGAAGTAGAATACATAATGTCTTATCTCTTGAGGAGTTTATAATCTGGGTGGAAGACATACAGAAAGCAATAACAAAATATTTTTTTAGTAACAGGTGAATGAGTATTGGCACCTTTTTAGAATCATATTCCAATGCTCCAAAAAAGTAAGCAACAAATATTTATAAATATTTATAAATACTTAAAATGGGTGCTGTTTTAAGGAACATTACACAAACTCATTTGAGTTGGACCTGCTTAAAAAATGCACACCACGGTGCTCTGCACTGGGTGGATTTTAAATGAATTAATAATGACACTTGCCCCAGGCAACTTGTAAAAGCCCAGCCTTGCATACATGTGCTTTGGTTGTGTTAGAGTGGTCTCCTGAGAACTATTACCATTCCACGAGTAAAATGTGCAATAAGATCCACCTATATCGTTAATATTGGAGCAGGAATTTCTCTAACACTATTATTATTTCATTTTCTTAAGGAAATTTAAGAGCAATAATAATTTAAAAATCCATTACTGAATTTTCAAATATTTTTACCTCAAGCAAATGAAATTGAATAGTAATTGTATGTATATATCTCCTGTTAATTTTGCTTTTTGACCGATTTGTCAAATAGGCATATGGGAAAGGAAGATTTTTTTATTCAAAACCGTTTTAAATGAGTACAGGGAGAAGAATAAAATAAAAATGTTATTTATACTCCAGTGGCTCATTTAACTTTGAATTAACCCAAAATATTTATGGATCAACTGAAATTAATGATGGCCTTTTAAAATGCAACTTATACTTACACAGAGAGAAAAAAACTAAATTTAACAAGTGTCCTGCGAGATAATAAAATCATGTAAAATGAATATTTATCAAGTGAGTGGGGGATTATGGCTTGATGCAGCATATATCCAAATCTAAATTAATTTGAGTTTAAATAGTGATGCCCTCCTTAAGACAGCTATCAGCAATTGAAGAAGTCTTTATATATATATATTTCAGAGCAAGATCTTTTTCTAATCAGAAAGTTTAAAGGACTAATACTGCAGATAAAATGTTATTTCATTTATTAGGAAGAAAATATCTGGTGTGGGACATTTGAATGGTCAGATACTTTGAAAAAACCTTCCTGGTACAGTTAGCTGCCAGGTTTCCAAGGAGAGATTGCTCTTCAGTAGGCAGGCACAGGAGGAGTAGATGAAGAAATGCTTATGTGTAATGGATAAGTACAGTATCTGAAATCATATTTGATGAACATTTTCTAGTACTTTACATATAGACCTAAAATATTTCCTTGTAAACATTTGAGATCTTTAACATGCTTTGATTTCTGGAAAATACAAACTAAGGATATCCTTTTAAATATATTCTTTCATTGCCATCTCTTTTTTCTACCTACTAAAATTCATTGCATATCGTGCTATTTCACATGTATAAGTGCCCTGGTTTCAAATGTGTATCTTACATTTATGAAAAAAATGCAAGGAAAAAAATGAAAATATTATGCACAAAAAGAACACTTAATATTCCAGATTCTAATTAACATTCCAAAGGTTCAAAATAATGATCTTTTCATTTGTCTCTTTTATATTATTTCCCTATTTACATAAACTGGATGTTAGTTTTCATACATAAATCTTTATAGTCTTTATATTCTTTTATGAAATATCCAATTTTCATGCATCCCTTTGTTCTTTCAAACAAAAAACTTCTAAGCGCACAGTGGTCTATATAAAGAAAATTCTGCAACTCTCTTTGTTTTTAAAAATTTTGATATTTAACCCCTGACATAGAACCATTTCATTTAGTATGTGGCCTGCAGCAATAGCTAGTAACTTAGTAGTAGTCTCAGAGAAGAGATGAAAAGCTCCCAGCTGTGTTGTAAGCTAGTGCAGTAACACTAGAGATGGGTGTGTAGAATTGCTTTCTGATTCTGGGGATGATAAACCTACACAAGAGATTTCCCCATTGTATAACCTTCATCTACTACATATTGCAACATTTGCATAATCACAAGATGTAATTAAAGGGTTTGTGGTATACCTTGCTCATAATGATAAGTTGGTACAGATTTATTTTTTCTTTGAGTTACGAATTTATTTCCTAATGTTTTTTAAATGAATCTCCCTAATATTTTGGAGGATATATTTTAATGACAAAATTGATCATTCAAGCATTTGGATCATCTATAATGTTTCATATAGCTAATAACTTACAAAGTTTCTTTTTGTTGGTGTTTTTTTAAGATTTTATTTATTTATTCATTAGAGATACAGAGAGAGAGGCACAGACACAGGCAGAAGGAGAAGCAGGCTCCATGCAGGAGCCCAATGTGGGACTTGATCCAATCCCAGAACTCCAGGATCACGCCCTCAGACGAAGGCAGATGCTTAACCACTGAGCCACCCAGGTGTCCCCAAAGTTTCTTTTAACAGTCCTTGGAAGCCTAGTTTTATAATCTGTTAATTACAGTTTAATGCCTTTATGTGTCACTTCACACAGAAAAAATTGTAATTAGAAACATGCTTGCTTTAAAATGAGAGTTACAGGTAAAAATCAATATTAAAAATATGTTGAACACCTTATCATTAATAGTTGATAGAATCTGGTTAAAAGCAATATAGATGGGAATATATATACACACATATAACAGTATATTAATTCAATAGACTATTGTACAGTATTAAAAATTTAGGAATATTAATTTAATTTTAAAAATGTTGACAATCCAATATATAGTGGAAGAAAACCACTGCTCAAAACAAAGGTAATAATTATCTAATCCAGAGGAAGGAAATAGTAATTTTACAGTGGAAAATCTGGAGAGAAATCCCCTTAACCAAGTGGTCTGCTATTCTGAGACAAATCAGCGTGTGTCACCTGATAAGAAGCAATGAGGAGAGCACAGAATCTTTTCTCTGACCTACCTGCAAACTATAACCTGGATCTCATCATAATGAAACGTCAGACAAACCCAAATTGAGGGACGCTTAATAAATTGCCTAGCCTGTATTCTTTCAGTGTCAAGATCAAGAAAATCAAGGAGAAGTTGAGGAAGCATTACAAATGGAAGGAAGCTGACAAATACAACACAAGATTCTGGATCTGAATACTTTTGCTGTAAAGAGCATTATGGCAGAAAATGGCAAAGCTTGAATGGTATCTGAGGACTAGATAGTAAGTATCCAAGTCAATTTCTTGATTTTGATGGCTAAAGCATATTTTTGCAGGAAAATGTCATTGTTTATAGGAAACATTAGTTTGGAGGCATTTTGGAGCAACATGCTGCAATCTAATCTAAATAGCTCTGGGGAAAAGTAAGCTCTGTTCACTCTTTTTGCAGTTTTTTATGTAAGCTTGAGATTGTTCAAGTAAATCAGTAAATGAAATCAATAATTATATGCAGCCTGGTCACCTGGATAAACACAATCTAGTTACATTCCCATCCCTCAGTTCAGAAGTTTGTTTTCCTAGTGAGCACCCCTCACCCGAGAAGTCCAGTGAGTTCCTAAGGATTGGTTTTTGGATACACAGATTCACCCCAACGGTCACTTGTCATTTTCTGCAGCCAGTGTTCCTCCAGACCTCTGACCAGCTGGAGGCCCCAGAAGACCTCATGCGTCTCCATCCTTACAGCTGCTTTCTCTGCATGACTTCTCCTCAAGCTTTGTGATGGTTAATAGTATGTAGCAATGTGGCTCAGCATACTTGGTTGCGTATTATTCTGGAGGGTTAATACTTTTGAGGGTTGTTGTTTTTATTTTTCAGATAAGATTAGCATTTAAATTGGTGGATTTTTAGTAAAAGGGATTATCCTCCATACTATGGGTCAGTTTCACCAAACCATTGAAAGGCTCAGCTAGAACAGACCGATCTCCTGTAAGCAAGAGGGAATTCTACAGGAGATTGTCTTCAGATTTGAACTGCAGTATCAGCTCTTTCTTGGGTCTCCAGCCTCATGGTCCATCCTGCAGATTTTGGTCTTGCCAGCGTCCATAATCATGTGAGCCAATTCTATAAAATCTCTCTCTCTCTTTCTCTCTCTGTGTCTGTCTGTGTCTTTGTGTGTCTCTCTGCCTCTCTGTCCATATATAAACAACTATTAGTGGAGGGAGCTACTTTGGGGACCTGAAAAGAGCAAATCCAAGAAGAAGCCCTGCATAGATTAAAGTGGGCCTCCCGGGACAGAGAGTAGTTTCAATCCCCAAAAGGAAATCTACTAGCATCTGTCTATGTTAGAATCTTCATCCAACAAATTTTAACTC
Organism: Nyctereutes procyonoides; assembly: GCF_905146905.1. NCBI lineage: Eukaryota > Metazoa > Chordata > Mammalia > Carnivora > Canidae > Nyctereutes > Nyctereutes procyonoides. Next base: position 9,086,262 of record NW_026575082.1, on the reverse strand, counting down.
CAAGAAAAAGATCAGGGTTTTCCTTCTTTCAGTTTTAAGGACTATAGCCTTTCCTGCCTTTTTGACAATAAGGTATCGTGTTCCTTTGAGGAAAATCCCTAATTGCACTCAACATTGTAATCTAGCTTCTATTTCCCAGGAAGGGGAATCATTTATATTTTCTTCTCTAAAACTTGCTACTTGTCTTGAGTTTTCAACAATGAGCTTATAGTACATTTATGATCATTAAGATGTTACTTAATTAACCATACAATATTCAATAAATACTGGCAGATAACTTAGTAACTTTCCCTACAATGTATACATTACACATTGTAACTATTATCATGTACTTCAATTACTGGCATATTTTGTCCAGGTACCATTGTTAGACCAATTCTGTTTTGTGTCTTGTAAATAGTAATTTAGAGTATTCTCTCAATGGAAAACCTAAAGCATTTGAGAAATTTCCATTGATTTCTAAAAACATGCCTTACCTAGAGAAATTTGCTGCCTTATGTTATGTGTGACCTATAGCCATATGGAATCTTGTCCGTTTTTTTTTTTTTTTTCTAAATGGAAGCTATGCTATGGTGACTCCCACAGCTGTAGGATACAGGTGTGATGCTGAGATTTAGAGATGGACCATGACCCATCATGGGTAGTTGCCCAGACATAGCAAAGTGTGAGATAAGAATAGAGCTAAGAATGAGAATCCACAGAGAAGCTTCCACTTCTAGTCTAGTCTATGCTCTAGGGAAATATGAGAGTGTGTGGCATGCCCTTGTCTGGGGGAGGTTGTTCATGCTCAAACCTCTCTGGAGAGGACCAGACTGTCTAGTCCTATCAATCCAGAAAGTCCAGTCACCCCTCCATGATTTCACTGAGGCAGGTTTGTGGGCCAGTGTGGTGTTCTTGGACAATTAGTCTGCAGTGCCATACAGTGTAACTTTTAATTGAAGTTCCCTCTTTAAAGTCATCCCTGTAGTAATATAGCAACACTCTTTTGTACCCATTTTTTAAACCATCTTAATCATTTATGACTGTACAGTTCATTAGCACTAAGCATGTTCACATTGTTGTGGAACAGATCTTCAGAACTTTTTCATCCAGTAAAAAATCTGAAATTTTTTACCCATTAAATGACATGGCCCCTTTTTATCCTCCTCCAGTCCCTGGCAACTCCAATATACTTCCGTTTCTGTGTATTCTGAAATATTTAGATACCTCATTTAAGTGGAATCTTAGAGCATTTGTCGTGTTATGATTGGCTTACTTCATTTGTAATAATGTCCTCAAGGAGGTTCATCCTACATATGTTGTAGCATATGACAGAATTTCTCTCATTTTTTCAGGGTGAAGAATATTCCATTATATGTATATACTACACTTTGTTTATCCATTCATCCATCAATAGACATTTAGGTTTTTTCCACCTCTTGGCTAATGTGAATTGTGCTGCTATGAACATGAATGTATGAATATCTTCTTGAGATTCTACTTTTAATTCTTTGGCTACATACCTCAAAATGGGGCTGTTGGATCATATGGTAGTTTTAATCTTCTGAGGAACTTCCATAACTATTTTCCCTATTGGTTATATCATTTTACAATCCCACTAAGTGGGCACCAAGATTCCACGTTCTCCACATCCTCACCAACACTTGTTATTTTCTATTTGTTGTTTTATAGTAGCCTATGAATAGGTGTGAGGTGATATCTCATTGTGGTTTTGATTTGCATTTCTCTGAAAATTAGTAATGCTGAAAATGTTTTTATTTGCTTGTTGGCCACTTCCATATCATCTTTGGAGACATGTCTATTCAAGTCATTTATCCATTTTTAATCAGATTATTTATTTTTTTCACTCCAACTGAGTTGTTGAAGTTCCTTATATATTTCAGATACTAATCCCTTAACAGAGATATATGATTTGTAAATATTTCCTCAGGTTTCATAGGTTGCTTTTCCCTCTATTCATTATGCCCTTTGATGTGTACAAGTATTTAAGTTTGATGTGGTCCTACTTGTCTATTTTTGCAATTGTCCCTTCTGCTTTTGTGTCACATCTAAGAAATCACCTAAGTTCAATGTCATGAAGCTTTCTACTGTATTTCCTTCAAGGAGTTTTATAGTTTTGTGTCTTATGTTTACATCATCAATCCATTTGAGGTTAATTTTTTTATATGACATAAAATAAGGATCCACATGCCATTCTTTGGCATGTGGGTATTCAGTTTTCTCATAGTTGTTTGTTGAAAAGACTTGTCCTTTCCCCATTGAGCAGTCTTGGCACCCTTGTTAAAGATCTTTAACCATATACATGAGAGTTGATTTCTGGGCTCTCTATCCTAGTTCACTGATGTATTTGTGTGTCCTAATGGAAGTACCACTCTGTTTTGATTACTGTATGTCTGCAATATATTTTGAATTTAGGAAGTGTGAACCCTCCAATTTTGTTCTTCTTTTCAAAATTGTTTTGGATAAGGGCACTGGGTGGCTCAGTCGGCTAAATATCCAACTCTTGATTTCAGCTCAGGTCATGATCTCAGGGTCATGAGATGAAGCCTTACATCAGAATGCACTCAGCATGGAGTCTGCTTGAGATTCTCTCTCTTTCTCTCCCACTGCCCTTCTCCCTACTCATGCACACACTCTCTCTCTCTTTCTAAAAAGAAAGAAAGAAATCTTTACAAAGTTGGTTTGGCTCTTTGAGATTCTTTGAGATTCCTTCTGACTTTTAGGATGAAATTTTATATCTTCAAAAAGTGCCTTTGGGATTTTAACAGATTTCACTGATTCTTTAGAACACTTTGTGTAGTATGGACATCTTAACAGTATGGTTTTCCAATCCATGAACATGGGATGCTTTTCTATTTTTTGTATGTGTCTTCTTTAATGTCTTTGGGCAATGTTTTACACTTTTCAGTGTATAAGTCTTCACCTCTTTGGTTATGCTTATTCCTGGTATTTCATTAATTGTGGTGGTATTGTAAATGATATTGTTTTCTTAATTTCGTTTTTATTGTTCATTGTTAGTGTATAGAAACACAACTGATTTTTGAATGCTTATTTTGTATCTTACTATTTTCTTGAATTTGTTAATTAGTTCTAAGAGATTTTTTTAAAGAATCTTTAGGATTTTCTATATATAATATCATGTCATCTGCAAACAGAAATTATTTTATGTCTTCTTTTCCAATTTGGATGCTTTATATTACTTTCTCTTGCCTAATTGCTTGGGCTAAGATTTCCAGTGTTATGTCAAAAAGAAGTGGCAAGAATAAGAAAACTTTCCTTTTACCAGACATTTAAGGAAAAGCATTTGGTCCTTCACTGTTTTATATGACATTAGGTATGGGCTTTTCATGTGTGACCTTCATTATTTTCAGGTAGTTTCCTCCTATTCCTAGTCTGTTGAGTTTTTATCATGAAAGTGTATAAATTTAGTTAAATGCCTTTAAATATATTTTTTAGTGGATTTTAAAATTTAGATAATCATGTATTATATTTCATTACAATAACGTGGTATTTACATCAATTGATGTTTGAATCATTCCTGGATTCCAGGAATGAATCCTATTTCACTGTAGTATATTATCTTTTTAATGTTTTGTTGAAATCAGCTAGATATTTGGTTGACTTTGCATCATATTCATCATAGATATTGCTCTATATTTTCCTTGTGGTGTCTTTATCTAACTTTGGCTGGCCTCATAGAATGAGCTTGGAAGTGTTCCCTTCTTTCCAGGTGTGTGTGTGTTTGTTTGTTTGTTTGTTTGTTTTTGTCTGTCTGCCTGTCTGTTTTTTAATACTTTAAGCAGGATTGGTACTAACTCATCTTAAACGTTTGATAGACTTTTCCAGTGAAATCAATCTGGTCCTGGACTTCCTTTGTTGGAAAGTTGTTGATTACTGATTCAATCTTGTCATTTGTTATTGATGTGTGTGGGCTTTCTATTTATGAGTCAATCTTGCTATGTTGTTGTGTTTTTAGGAATCTATTCCTTCTAACTGTCCAATTTGTTGGTATATAATTGTTAATAGAATTCTTGTATATTTATTTTTTATTTCTTTGACATTTCTTGTAATGTCCTTTTTTTTCATTTCTGATTTTAGTTATTTGAATCTTCTGTCTTTTTTAAAAAAGATTTTATTTATTTATTCAGGAGAGACACAGACAGAGAGAGGCAGAGACATAGGCAGAGGGAGAAGCAGGCTCCATGCAAGGAGTCCAATGTGGGATTCGACCCCGGAACTCCAGGATCATACCTTGAGGCAAAGGCAGATGCTTAACCGCTAAGCCACCCAGGTATCCCTTCTCTCTTTTTTTTTATTAGGTATGCTAGCTAAGGGGTTTTCAAGTTTGTGGATTTTTTTTTTTAACAAGCCAACTTTTAGTTCTTAGTTGATTTTTTTCTACTTTTTTTCCTACTCTATTTGATTTATTTATCCTGCAATCTTTGTTATTTCCTTTCCTTTTGTTAGCTTTGATTTTAGTTTGTTCTTCTTTTTTCAGTGCTTTGAGATGTAAAGTTAGTTTGTTAATTTGAGATCTTTTTTAATTTACACCTTTATAGCTATAAAGTCCCCCTTTTAGACTGCTTTGTATACCTGACTTTTAGGCCTTAACTTTAATCAATATTAGGTACCTTATAAAGTGTGTTTATTTATTCTCCTTCTTTTTCCACACTAGATTCTCATTCTTTTGTCTGATGAGTATTAATTGAATGTCTTTTCTGTGGCAAACACAGTATTGTAGCTGGTGGATATCACAGACAAATAAAAGAGCAGTTATCACGTAGGGACCTTAAGGGAAGTAGTATATGGTGATAAGAGAATATGATGATATCAATTAGATGTTTTGTCTGCAAGCAAAAAATCTAAGTCATTTTGGCTGACAAATAAGGACATGTGCTGTATTATATAATTCCAGTTCAGAGGAATGGCAAGCGTTATGGCTTTCTTAATCCTACAATTCTATTTCCCTTTCTCTGTGATTTTCCCAGCTGTGTTCTCCTTTGTATTTTGGGCTCATGTTCTGACTGGTAACATGCAAGCTATAGCAGTTATGGGGCACACATTCAAAAGGAACAATGTCTAAAGGAAACAGAGAAAATATGGCTGGCAAGAAGGATGAGACTAACATTCCTTATAAATGGATTTCAACAAAGTTTTCTAGAAACAATGCTTTCAACTATGTGTAATCCGCTGTGTAATTTTTTATTCTATTTTATTTTTAAGGCATCTGGTCAACACAAACTAAATTTATTTAATGACTGACCAGTGGAGCACTCTCTAAGGAGTGAACAATTGTGTAGAGCTATCAGGGCCCACCCCTAGAGCTAGATACAGTCCCCTAACCTGACTGGTGTTGGAGGTTGATAGTAAGATTTCAGGGAGGAATACATTACAATACAAGCCTGTCTACCACAGGCTTTTAACCCAAACCTGAAGGTTGTAGTGGGAAGTGAAGGTATTTGAAGCAGAGTAACATTCAGGGAAGTTAAAAGTTCAATATGGCCAGAATATAGAATCTGAAATCAAAAGTGTGAGGATGGGCATTAAAAGGAATTTTAAGAAGTTGGGACTTATCCAAGAGCAAAAGGAAGTCATTAAAGATTTTAAGGGTGGTGATAATAATAGAAAGGAAGATCATTCAAGCTGTAATGTAAAAAATGTCTTAGAAAAGTCTTCCATGTAGCTCAGCTCATGGTGGGATTTAGAGGAGATGGGTGTATAGACAAAGAGATTGAAAGGGTTAAAAAGGATGCTCAGGATCTGTGTCATATAGTAAGGAAAATATTAGCCATGAGTGAGGAAACAAGAATAATAGCTACATTGAATGGGGAAGAGATGAGCTAAACTTTGGAAATACTGTATTCCTTTGTCTTTGGGACTTTCAGAGATAAATTAAGAGTCTAAATCAGGATTTGAAGATTTGTAGCATACAAAAAGAAATGGAATTAATCTGGCAAACTATGGGGAGTGAGAGAATCAGACAGGAAACCTTAAGGCATACCAACATTTAAGGGATGAGCAGGAAACAAACACCTACAAAGACTGGAAAAGAGTAGCCAGACATGTGGGGAGACTTGGAGAGTGTGACAGCAAAGAAGCTAAGAGAAAAGAATAAAACAGAAAAGTCAGGAAATGCTATAAGGAGAGCTCAACTAAAGATAAATATAAAAATTGCATATTGGATACAGAGGAGAAAGAGATAAAGAGATCACTAACCATCTCAGGAGAATAATGCCACTGAAGCTCCATAAGACTGGTGACTGCCATGTGCTTAAAGGGTGCATTATCAAATGAACAAATGTTTCATTTCCATAAGCTTGACTGTGAAGGGCAGTTGGGAGATCTAGCTGGACAAAGACATACAGTTGAGGGAGGAATTTATTTTTGTTAAGATAGAAGAGACATGCAAGTAACTGAAGTAAATATAACAGTACATTTTGTAACCGCTAAGTTGCCAAGAACATTATAGCCAAGAGGCAGTACATATACCCCAAGAAACATATATCGCAATTGATCAAAATGAATTGGTGTTCAGCACAATCAGTGTAACCTACTGCATTTTCACAAAGATAATACTTCTCTATCCCGGTTTTCAGCTCAGAGCAGGTACTAGCCAAGCAGAAGCAATACTCCTGTGAGCAAAGGAAAGTAGTAAACTCTGTGAGTGTGAAAATAGCCCTGCAGCCCAACACAGGCCCTGTTGGCAATGTATTGCCCAACAAAATACTGAGGTTTGATCTTTCAGTCAGTACTTCCTCAGAAAAACAGCATCAGAAGTTAACTACAAGGAATCCTTCCCTTTGGACAGAAAGAAAACTCCACAGGGGTAAAGAAACCACTACCTTTCCTGCTTTCTCTGAAGGCACTTGCATCATTTCATATCTGTGTATTTCTAGGTGATACTGGGCATCTGTATTAATGGAACGTATAGCCAGGATTTCTAAATTATATGGACACACAATACTGAAACACAGTATAAACAAGAAGCTTTGCTCCAAAGGCTCTGAAAGACCAGTAAATTCCTCTGGAAGACCAGTAAATATTTAGTTTCACCCTCCATTTCAACAGGGCAATATCAACCCACTTTGCTTCATATTCAAGGCCCTATAAATCTAATGCTACTTTCCCTAACCACGTACAGGAATTATTTAAGCCACCTGGTCTACCTTGCTAGCTAGCTCTTTGCTTTTGCAGAAGCATTATGAAAAGTCATCCCCATTCTACTTTCTGTTCAATCCTCCCCAACCAACATGTCCCACTACCTGTTGCATTTTGTCTTCTCTGAACTCTACCTGGTATCATTCCCCTCCTTACCTTCTCTTAACTACTGCACTACAGGTTTTGATATCAACTTCATAAAAGTTTGGGGGTCATATATAGTTTCATATTATATTCCATATATTCATTCAAGAAGTATTTATTGGGATGCCTGGGTGGCTCAGCGGTTGAGCACCTGGCTTTGGCCCAGGGCATGATCCTGGGTCCGAGGATTGAGTCCCACATCAGGCTCCCTACAAGGAGTCTGCTTCTCTCTCTCTGCCCATGTCTCTGCCTCTCTCTCTCTCTCTCTCTCTCTCTCTCTCTCTCTCTCTCTCATATGAATAAATAGATCTTAAAAAAAAGAGAGAAGTATTTATTGAGGAGTTACTAGGAGCCAGACCATGCACATAAAAAGTTCTTGCCTTCTTGGAACTACAGTTCTAGGGGGAGATACAAGAGAACAATTATGTAATTGCCATTCAAATCTCTATCTTTTGACCTGACCCCTACCTAAACAGAGGACTCTGGAAGTCAATTTGTTGTACTAAGTAGCGTGGATTTGGAGTTACACCTAATTCAAGTCTCACTCTTGTTTGAAATAAGGGAAACCAACCAACTTCTCTGTAGCTCAGTTTTGTCACTTGTGGAATTAAACCATTTCTATCTACTTCTTAGGTTTCTTGAGAGAATTAAATAATGTAATGTATGTGAAGTTTTCCCACATTTAGTAATGCTCACTAAACATGTACTGAATGAACAAATGAATCCTTAGATCTGTGTGAAATAATTAAGGTGGCATATTTATATGTGGTGGCACACACATATGTGAAAAATGAGACTTAAGATTCAAAAAAATCGCCACTCCCAAAAACTAAAGCAAAAACAAAAACAAAAAAAAATATGAACAGAGAAAAAATATTGTGACAAAAAAATCTAAAAAGAAAACTGAGTGGCTCTTATATTGTTATTTATTAAATGCTTACTATATACCTAGCCATGGGCTAAGGAATTTAGCTATATCTCTCAAAAGCAATCTGCGATTAACCTTACTTTACAGATATCAAATTAAGGCTTAAGGAGGCAAGTGACAAAACTAGTGAGAATCATATCTGTTTGTGTGTGTTTACTGACCAGAATACTGACCATAACATGGCAAGAGATTTTTTTAACATACAGAAATCTTTCACCTACACATCAGAATAAACCGCACCAAGGCTGCAACTCTAAATTATTACATCTTCACATTCTCTATGTGTGTCTAACTTGTTGGCACCCACTGAAAACTCCGTAAGTTTTCAATAAATAAAAGAGTAAAATTTTGTATCTAAATACATGTTCAATTTAGAGTTGTCTTCTGTAGTTTTAAAAAGTCACTTGTGTATTTCCAGTGTTATTGTACTGCTTATTCTCTAATTCCCAACCCCAAAATTTTTTTTTACAATTTATGTAAAAAAAAAAGTTTTGTTTTTTTTTTTTACATTCCTGAAATTGGGGCATTCTCATTCTCTAAAAGTGAATGGGATTTTTGAAGATGATCAAAACTCATTCAAGGTCAGACCTGGAAAATAGTGTGAGCAGGCTGGGCACAACAATTGTGGCAATTGTGGCTGTGAAATTAAATTAAGTCCTACAGTTGTGAAATTAAGCAATTACTATCTACTTCTTAGATTTTAATATAATATAAGTGGTATCTCTTACATGTGGAATCACATGCAACAGAACAGATAAGTGAATTCAGGTAAAAGAAGTGTGGCAAATATTCATTTTCTGTTGTGCACATCGCTCTCACTCCACTCTATTGTTTTGTAGATTTGATTGATGCAAAAAGCAGGCCACAGAAAGAGTGCAATTAACCTCCATCTTTATTTTCTATCCCTTTGGAGGAAATGCATAATCAACACCATGTAGAATCATTCACTAGCAGAATCTATCTCAAGATACTGCTTTCATCTGACATTGTGAGTTATAACCTTTGCATTTGTAGAGTGATTTATGGTTTTTACATATTCTGTAGTTAGTTAACTTTCCAATGGCTCCAGGATGTAGCTGATGGGATTTTCACTTCCTTCCTCCTACCCCCTACCCTAAAGCATTGCAAGGATATTTCCCACACATAGTATTTCTCCCACATCATTCTAATCTAAGAAAGTAAGTTATTCTTTTTGGGTTTTCATTTTGGGGGAACTCTAAGTGTAATCCCGTATTTGTGTTGTTTTAAATTTGACTTTAAGTTTTAAATATTAATTCATGCCTATTCAGAAAAGCCCCTTTTTCCACAGGAAGATCAACACACATCACAATACCACCATATCAGAAAAACTGAGACAAAAGACAGACTAATATGGCTACAGAATTAGAAAATAAAAAAATCTCCACATAGCAATAAACAACAAGTCAAAAGATAAATGGCAAACTGGGAAAATCATTTTGCAACTTTATATGACATTGTGGGTTACAGTGATTTATAGATTGAACATAATTACATAATTGCCATTCAAATCCATATCTTTTGACCCCCGACTAAACAGAGGACTCTGGAAGACAATTTGTTGTACTAGGGAGAGCACGGACTTTGGAGTTAGACACACCTAAGTCAAGTCTTAACTCTGTGTGACATAAGGTAAACCAATTAAATGTTTGGTGGTTCAGTCCTACAGTTGTGAAATTAAGCAATTACTATCTACTTCTTAGATTTTAATATAATATAAGTAGTATCACTTACATGTGGAATCTCAAAAAGGGGAAAAAAAACTCACAAAGAGTAGAAAAGTGATGCCCAGGGACTAGGGGCTGGAGGGATAGAGAGAGGTGAATATAAGAGTACAAACTTTTAGCTATAAGATGAATAAAATCTGGGGATCCCTGGGTGGCTCAGCTGTTTGGCACCTGCCTTTGGCCCAGGATGTGATTCTGGAGTCCTGGGATCAAGTCCCACGTCAGGCTCCATGCATGGAGCCTGCTTCTCCCTCTGCCTGTGTCCCTCTCTCCCTCTCCCTCCCTCACTCTCTCTCTCATGAATAAGTGAATAAAATCTTTAAAAAAAAGATGAATAAAATCTGAAGATCTAATATAAACATCTTTTTTCTTTAAAGATAAAAGATATATATTTAAGGTTCTCATGAAAATCAAAAACAAAATAATAGTGATGAATGTGTTAATTAACTCAATGAGGGGAATCTTGACACAATGTCTACATATATCAAATCATCATTTTGTGCACTTTAAATATCTTATAATTTTATTTGTCAATTATACCTCAATAAAGTGGTAAAGTATAATACATACATACATACATACATACAGGCATCAAAAAGAATGATAGTAGCAAGAACTTTAAAATATTAAAGATGTTAAGATGCATTCATTATTTTTGCTGTTACTAATACAAAATAATAAAGCTAATTGGCCAGTACTGGAAGTTGCCAAGATCCTATATCATGACTCTGATGACTGATAAAGGCTTCCAATTGCAGTTTCTTTTTGCTGTATTTGTGTGACCATGTGGCAAAGTTTACTCATATTCTATTTCTTTTCCTGAGAAAATAACAAGGGACCCATAGTGAAATCCCATTGGTATTTTCTCTTGTGTCATTTGGAACAAAAAGCAGGAAGCATCTCTCAGCATCTCAGAAGAGTTTGCTACTTTCATATTAAAAAACAGAGGTTAGTTACTGAGTGTATCAAAAGAAGGATTCCATTTCATGCCATTTCGGAAGACATACAAAGCAAAACCAGAATCAAGTTGATTGCTAAACAACAGGGATTTAAACAAGCTGTTTACAGATTTCATTCACTTTTCTTGCCTATATGATATTGTGTTTTGAGAAAGATTATAGACCCTACAAAGCATGCTTAAGAGCAAGAGTTAGAATCTGTTAGTACTTTGTTCCACTAAGAAAAATATTTCATGATAGAGTCAAGAGTTTTAGGCGCTATTCAGAGATTACCCCATAATGGTAGCCTAGAAGAAAATTCATATTTTGAAATCAGAATCCACCCCACCCCCTGCCCAGTACCTCAGAACATGGAAGTGTTTGGAAAGCAGTTCTTTGCAGAGGTGATTAGGTTAAAATGAGGTCACTAGGATGGCTCTAATCCAATATGACTGGCATCCTTTAAGAATAGGGGTATTTAGACAAAGATACAGACAGAAGGAAGATGATGATGTGAAGATACAGAGAAAAGATGGCCATCTACAAGCCAAGGAGAGGGGCCTGGAAGAGACCTTCTTTCATGGCCCTCAGAAGGAACCAACCTTCCCCACATAGTGATCTCAGACTTCTGGCTTCCAGAACTGTGAAAAAAAAATAGATTTATGTCATTTAAGCAATCCAGTCTGTGGTACTTACTTATGGGAGCCCTAGAAAACTCATACAATGGCTGAATCACAACTTAGTCCAAATGGCAATTTCTTAATCACCATGACTGATGCCTGGAAACTTGATTGGGGCAGCATCCACATGAAAGAGGAAAGTATATATTTATGTGGGGGTAATGAGGCAAGGGAAAATTATATAATTATAAAGGGTAAAAGTAGATGTAGAAACACAGAAAGAAAACATGTAGTGACAAACACACATGCTGTGAGTATTATCTACTTACTTAAGTATATTTTTCCCATAAACTTCGGGAGATTTTGTTACCTTCATATTAAAAAACAGAGTTTAGTTACTGCATGGAGCAAAAGAAGGGTTTCACTTCATGTCATTTCTAAACAGAATACTCAACGTATTATAACTGAAATTAAATGGTACAAATATATATTTACTTCCATAATTGCCCTTTAATGTATGATTTATTTCAGAAGCATTAAGATTGGAGTGAGTCATTTCAAATATTTAATAGAATGGACTCTAGTTGTGTGCCTTTCCCCAGTAAAAGAAAATATATTAAGGAAAAGTGATTGTTTGATGATGTGTGGGACACACCAGATCTATTTGTTTCTGCCCTTTGAAATAGTCCTTGTATATACATATTTTTTATGCCATACAGCTCAAGGGCTGGTGATTATCTCTTTAAAGGAACTGCTAACCATTTCAGCAAATTGTTGAATATAATATCTGAAAATGATTTCAGAGTGTGAAAACATTTTATACTCTTTGCAAATCAAATGCATTAGGCTGGAAGGGACGAGCTTATGTTACTGGCTCTATTTTGCATGTTTTTAATACTTAAGAGTTAGATGGTTTAATCTTTGGTTTCTTTGATAAGATGCAGGTGCAATTACATTGATACACCTCAGTAAGCGTCCTCCCTTAACTTAATGTGAGTTTCCAAGTTTGCCTCATGACATGACATTTTCTGCTGATGGCAGAGTAGTAAGCAAATTAATGGGTCTTTTTTCTATAGATTTTTTTCTACTTCCAGTCACACCTAGAGTTAATGAACATAAAAAGTTCACCAGAGTTGATCCAAAAAGAAACAGGAAACAGTGAAATTGCAAGTAAAAATCTCTAACAAATTTGGGCTTGAAGCCAGTTTTAGAGTAACACCCTAATTAGTTTCTTGTGCTGACAAGGGAGAATGGGAATTAGAGAAAAACAGACATGCACAGCCATTAGCACAGGGTCACTGCTTCTATAGATTAGCGCCCTAGTGACTTGATCGACCTCATCACATCCCTGTGAGATCTGACCTTGGGTCTAGACCCTATTTGCCTATAAATTATATTATTAAAAAATACACAGTTCCGGGGGGCATCTGGGACATTTCTGTGCCTTCCTAAAATGTTGCTGTGACCCTAAAACTGCTCTAAAAGGTTGTCTCAATAAAATTTTGTTTAACTAAAAAGCTAAGTCTTAACACAGTTCTACTTTGCAAAAAATAAAACAACAACAAAAACACCAGTAAGAGAATAAAAAGATAAGCCATAGACTGGAAGAAAATGTTTGTAAAACACATAGATAATAAAGGATTCATATCCAAACTATACAAAGAATTCTTAAAAATCAGTAGTAGGAAAACGAACAACCCAATGTAAAAATGAACAAAAAGATTTGAACAGAAACCTCACCAAAGAAAATATACAGACAGTAAATAAGAATATTAAAAGATCCTCAGTATCAATGTCTTTAGGAAATTACATATTAAAACAGCAATGAACTACTACTACACATTCATTAGAATGAAGCCTTGACAATACCAAATGGTGACAAGGATGTCAACAACAAGAACTTGCACTCATTGTGTCCCAAATGGGTCAGCCACTTTGGAAGACAGTTTGATAATTTCTTATAGAAGTAAATATACTTTTACCATATAATCCAGCAGTTGTCCTTCTGAGTATTTACCCACATTGGTTAAAAACTTGTGTCTATGCAAAAGCCACACTGATATTTTATAGCAACTTTATTTATGATTGCCAAAATTTGAAAGCAGCAAAGACGTCCTTCAATAGGTAAATGGACAAACAGTCTGTGGTTACATCCAGACTACAGGATATTACTTAGAAATAAAAAGAAATGAGCTCTGAAAAACCACAGAGGAACCCTAAATGCACACTGCTAAATGAAAGAGGCCAATCTGAGAGGCTGCATATATTATATGATTTCAACTATATGACATTCTGGAAAAGGCACAACTGTGGAGACAGGACAAACCATCAGTCACAGATTGCCACAGATTCAGGAGGGGAGGGGAGCATTAATAAGTTGAAAATGAGGAATTTTTAGAGCAGTAAAACTACCCTATATGATACAGTCATGGTGGATACACATCATTGTACATTTGTAAAAACTTACAGAACGCACAACACAGAAAAATGAATTCTCATGTAATCTATGGAAATAATAAGGTATTAATATCGGCCATCAATCGTCACACATGTGCCACACTAATGCAAGATGTTAATAATAGAGAAAACTGTACTGGAGTGTGGTGGGGGGAGGTCAATGGGCACTCTCTTTACTTTCTGTTCAGTTTCTCTGTAAATATAAAATTTACCAAAAAGTAAAGTCTATTAATTTTTAAAACTACACAATAGTACAGCCCATTGAAAGAAAGACTTCCTAAGATTGGAATTAAAAGCAAAGGTCATGGTCTTTGAGGGAATCAAGTCATGCCAAGTGGATTTTATGACTAGATTCTACCCATTTTTATCTAGAAGGTCTCAGCCCTAATGGCATTCAGAAATGAAGGAAATAAAACTCGCTTTACAACTGTTTTTACATATTCAAGAATCTTCATTTCAATAGATAAAGAACAATGGAAAAAGATCTAATAAAATATATACACAAAGACGCAATGTTAGTTGTGCTTAATGCTGTATGAGCAATGACGAAAGGAAAAAATAATTTTACATTAACTCCTGCATAATGTTTTACTTATTCACTTGGACGTTGTTGAAGTTTTAGGCACTAATGATGCATATTTATGTCCCATGTCCTTTGGAAATTTACCATTATTCACTGTTATCCTGTCTTCTCTCTTTCCTGTGACTTTTTTTTTTTAATTTTCCTTAGCAAAATTTGCATTCATTTAAACTGAACAAGCACTACTTAAGCATCTACTATATACAAGACCCTGCCCTGGCCATTGTAGGTGAAACAAAAGCATACAAATGTATCTTTATCCTCAAGAAGAATGCAAGTTTGTAGGAAGACAAATATATATATATCATCTAAAACATAGTAAGTAATGGTAAGTTCCCCCACTTGCCATTTAGAAGTAAAACAAAGTGATAGGATAGCAAACATGTGCATGAATTACAGTACAGAAGAGTGAGAAGGAATAGCTGAACAGATGGCATAGAGACTGGGCAAAATGTTTTAATAAAATAGTTACTAAAGGTTACGCTATTTCAGGGAGTGAGAAGGAAATGACTAATAGGATAAACCTTATTTTGCTATCGTGTAAGAAATTAAATGCATGTGTAAATGTACATCTTTGCTTAGAATTAAGCAAGGACTATATATTTTTTATTATTAATTTTGTTCTTGACTCAGTTGGGGGTTAGGGAATGCCAACATCAAATATAAGACTGAGAAAATTCTACCATTTTCTGTCATCTAGAGGAATAAATAACATTGGAATTAATTTTACTTGGAAGTTTGGTAGAAACTTCCCTTTACGTTTACTGAGCCAATTTTCATAATTATACATCAAACTTGTAATACTTTCTAAGTATCTTCTATTGATGCTTGCCTCCATAGGCTTTTGACGTTTTCATTGTTTTGATACTTTGTATTTTTTAGAAGTTATCCTTGTCATCTAAATATCTGATATTCAGGGGATCCCTGGGTGGCACAGTGGTTTGGCGCCTGCCTTTGGCCCAGGGCGCGATCCTGGAGACCCGGGATCGAATCCCACGTCGGGCTCCTGGTGCATGGAGCCTGCTTCTCCCTCTGCCTGTGTCTCTGCCTCTCTCTGTCTCTCTCTCTCTGTGACTATCATAAATAAATAAAAATTAAAAAAATTTAAATATCTGATATTCAAATAAATTGGTAAAAATTCAAGAGAAGAGTGTCTAATCCTTTTTCAAATAGTCATGTATTTAATAGAATATATTTCCCTTTCTAAACTTTTCATTTCTTGCATTTCTTCCACTTCAATTATTTTTTACAAGATTTTTTTGTTTCTGGAGCTAGCTCTTGCTTTAATTAGGTAAGTTTACTATTTGTATTTTGGTAATTATTTTCTATTTCACTTATTTTTGCTTTTTTCCATATTAATTTAGACATTTTACTTTCTTAGGATTTATTTTTGTGCTTTTATTTGTTAAATGGGATTCTTATCTACTTTCACCCCTTTTTCTTTTCAAAAAAATTATTTAAGACTCTATAATTTCTTCTCAGTATCAGTTTTATCACATTCTGATACAGTTTTTAACTGGTGGTCCTATCACTATTGTCCATAATTCAACAGCTCGGAGTGGTGAATTTGAAGAAATCTATAAAACTTCATTTAAAAAATGTATTTAAAATATAATGCATATGCTTTTTTGCTTATTTGTTGATTATAAATTAATTTTTTAGCAGTCAGAGAATAGTGAGTGTGTAATTTTTTCCTTTAGACCTTAATGAAGTGGTCTTTGTAACTTACCACCAGGCCAAATTCTGTGATTGTTTATCTTTCTTTTTCTTTTTCTTTTTTTTATATTATGCAATCTCTCTTGGTTGTTCTCATGAATGCTTAAGCTTCTTAACTGAAGGATTCAAATCCACAGTATCCTTACTTAAGTCTTCTCTACTTGGTCTATCCAATGACCAGAGAATATTTAAAGTTGCTCACTGTGATCATTTTGTTTTCATATTCTAGTATTTTCACCAATTTCTATTTCAGATATTTCAAACTTCTAACGTGTATAAACATTCATGACTTGTACTTCTTGGTTGGATTTTATACTTCATCAATATGAAATATCTCTCTGGATTCCTTTTAAATGCCAAAGTCTATGTTGTGAAATAATATTAGCAAACCTGTGATTTTTAAGTATTTACCAGAAACTAGTTTTTTTTCTTCTCTCTTTTTCTCATTCTCGCTCTCTCACTCTCTTTTTTCCTTTTCATAAAATAATGAAACCTGTGGTAGAAGCCAAATTATTCTAAAGGGAAAATGAAATATTAACTAGTTTCCTTTTTCTTCAAATTAACCAAAGTGTCTTTTCTATCTTAAATTTATTTAAGATATTCCTCTGGAAACCTGGGTCATAAATCTATATCATATTTTATCCAAGCACTTTGATTTGGTGCTTGGATAAACTTTTTGATTTAGAAAAGTTGAAGCTATGATTCAAAGCCTTCTTCTAAAACAAAGATCATTTAACAGAAAATTATCTAAGTTATCTTTTTCTATTCTAATCAAATTATAAAATCCAAATTTGTCAATTCTGAACTCTCCTCTATAGAAAACAGGCATTTCATTTTTAACATTACATATTTGAAAGTAGTATTTATTGAAAGGCAGAAAGTTGATCATTTTAAAGATTCAAGCTTTATATTTAAAAATAAGAGAAGGAAAAATGTCAGACAATGGGGAAGGCCCTTAACCTGCTAACACACTCATATGCTGCTACAGGTTCCTACTTTCAAGAGGGTTTGCTGCCCCCTTTCGGTCTTTGCAGAAATAGGATGCCAAAAAAAAAAAAGGCATTAAAAAGGCAAAACTAATTTTTCAAAAAAGTCAACAAATGGCAAACACCTGTTAATAAAGGTCTTAAGTGATTGTTTAAAAAAAAAAGAGGCAAAACTATAAGGGCTTGAGTCTCAAATATTTCAAAGGACAGTTTATGTGGTGTATAAAATAACCTTTGTAAGAGAGATCCAGCAGATTCTAAAGCTGCTTTATGCCCTGTCCCTATGGAAAAAGCAAGCATTAAACATCCCACCATGTGAGCTGTCATCTTTATGTTATCTGATAGCACCCACTGATAGGTCTCCCTAATGATGACAACCATCTATACAGTCTGCACAAACTAGACCGTATGATATAAACTCCACACAAAACTGCACAGGAAATGTACTTCAGGTTGAAAGATGATTAAACAACTTTATAGGACATACAAAGAACACTATGGGAAATAAGAGGAACAGCAGGTAAAAGTTGAAGTTGATGGCAAAAGCAATAGTTGACACAAAAAGACATAAGAACAGCCTAGAGAAAACAAAATTTTAAAAAAGAGCTCACTACAAGAGTTCATATGTAGAATGAGCAACAGATACCCAGCTAAGGCTATTGTTACATCCTGAAAGGAATCCTAGGACAACATGAATCCTGTTTGAGATCATTCTCTATACATATATACTCCCCAACTTATCCTTACGACAAACCCATCTTACCTAAGGTGGTTTAAATATATTTCTTTCCTTCCATGTGAAATGAAAGGCATCATTTTATATAAGCTAATTTAGATCTATATAAGTCTTAGTATTTAGAGTATGTGGTAAGTCCCTAAATATGATAATGAAAGAAGATCTGGCCCCATTTTTAATTCTTACAACATAGAATTCTACAACTGAGGCAAGCTATTTTTTTCAAACTTCATTTTTTACTGTTTTCCTGTTTATTGAAGTATAATTGCTAAGAATTGTGTATATTTAAGGGGTAGAATGTGATGATTTAATACATATGTACATTCTGAAGTGATAACCATAATCAGTTTAATGAACGCATTTATCATTTCACATCGTCACCTATTTTGAGTGTGTGAGGAGAACACTTAGGACCTATTCAGCAAATTTGAAGCATATAATACAATTTGTTAAGTACAGTTATGTTGCTGTACATTATATCCCCAGAAATTATTCATCTTATAACTGAAAGTTTGTACCTTCTACCCAACATCTCTGCATTTTCCTCTACCACTAACCCCCAGCAATCACCGTCCTACTCCCTGTTTCTATGAGTTTGACTTTTTTTAGATTTTATGCATCAGATCTGTCTTTCTATGTCTGGCTTATTTCAATTAGCATAATGTTCTCCAAGTTCATCCATGTTGTCACAAATGGGAGAATTTCCTCTTTTTATGGTAGAGTAATATTCTGTTACGCATAAACGTGTGTATGCACACCAACAACACACAGAGATAAATCATATTTTCTTTATCCATTCATCTGTCAGTGGACATTTGGGTTGTTTTCATATATTGACTATAGTCAATAATGCTTCAGTGAACATGAGAGTATAGATACCTCTCAAAATACTGATTTCATTTCCTTAAGATAGATATCCAGAAGTGGAATTACTACATCATGTAGTGGGTCTGTTTTTAAATTTCTGTGGAAATTCCACAGTGTTTTCCATAATGGCTGTACAAATTTGCATTCCCATCACAGTGAACAAGGGTCCTTTTTCATTCTTTGCTAACACTTAATCCCTTTTCTTTTTAATAATAGCAGTGTGAGGTGATATCTCATTGTGGTTTTGATGTGTATTTTCCAGATGATTGGTGATGTTAGCCATGTTTTTATATGCTTGTTGGCCATTTGTATGTCTTTGGAAAAATGTCTAAGTCGTTAATAAATAATAAAAATAGGTTAAGTAATGATCAAGATGAGGGCCTTTTTAGGATTATGTTTATTTTAATTCTGTGCTCCTGAGATTCAAAAACAAAAGAAAGAAGAAAAAAAAGAAAGAATTAGAAAGATTGTACTTATGGAACAGAATGGTTCCTACGTATACACAAAATTGGTGTTTTAGAGAATAAAGATTTTTAAAGATTGTATTTATTTATTCATGAGAGACACACAGAGAGAGGCAGAGACATAGGCAGAAGGAGAAGCAGACTTCCTATGGGGAGCCCGATGCAGGACTCAATCTCAGGACCCCAGGATCATGCCCTGAGCCAAAGGCAGATGCTCAACCACTGAGCCACTCAGGCATCTTGAGAATACATTTTTTAATGGAAGAGAAAAAGCATCTTCAATATATAATAAGAAAAAGAAACTTGCTGAAATACAGTGTTGAATTTTCATGTTAAAAGAGGAAAAAGTGGTAAAGAATTACTAATTCCAGAACACATACGTATTGAGATGGAGTCAGAAAAATAAAATTTTTCCAAGATAGAAAAATCAGGTATCTTAGAGTGTTCCACTGAATTTCCAATGTCAGCAAAGTTTTAAGTAAAAGAAAGTGCAGAAAGAAAATTTTATTCCTACTCGTTTTCTTTTTTTTTTCTCTAAAAGTATTAAGGAAATAGATACTCATTTTCAAGCACATATAACTCAGGTACATAGGACCCATGAGCTTTTCTTGAAAAGAAAAATATATTTCAAGGTGAAACCCGGTCAACGCAGAGCAAATATAGAACAAAGAACTCAGGAAGGGAATCTGTAGTAAATGGATTGGGGATGAACGTTAAATTGATTTACATGTAAAACTGTAACTAAACAACTCTGGGAACTATGGCTATGAAGCAGAATGTGGAAATTATAAACCTTATTAAAAATAAAAATATGACAAAATCAATAGTTTTGGAGAATGGATGTAGGAGGAAGTATAAGTAGATTGATTTCCTCATTTTTCATAATAAGTATTCAGTAGACATGTCTAATTTTAATAGTCGTTAATGGACTCTAACCTCCTGCAATGTTATTCATAGTCTTTGTTCTTAAGTTGAGACGAACACTTCAAGAAATAATATCTCTTATCATGAACACATTTTCCTGAATTTCACCTATTCCTACAGAATTATGTAAAGAGTCAAGAAAAATGTTATAGTTTAAAATTGTATAGAGGAATTTCATACCACAATAAAATCTAGAAAAGGGAGAAGTTCCATTCCAGAAAGAAAAATAACATTATTATTCATTCCAAAGAAAAGCACAAAAGAGAAAAGGAAGACTCTCAGGACTTTTGGAAACCATCCAATTTGTTATAAAGTTCAGTTTCATCAAAAGGCAATCATCACCTTTTAGGAAAGAAATGCAATCTGTGTCATTAACCCCTATGTATAATGGTGTGTGCAGCTGTTATTAATATGTAAGCCTAATAGGATAAACATTAATCATTGTCTCTCTCACATTTTGCTGCACAATCCTAAGGGACACTAGTACCAACAGTTTACTACTCAACAATAAAATTTTGTAGTAGAACATCAAACTGACATACTCTTTTTTCTAATCTGTTCCTGCTGGAGGCTAGGACTTTAATAAATAATTCTGTGATGATATGAATATAATTTTGATGGACACAAGCATCTTTAGGAATTTTCTTTACTAGGGGAAGGTGTGTATGCATGACTGTGCCCTGACATTGGCTCTGGAGGACCACACTCCTGCCAGCAACATGAAACGCTGGTTGCTTTACTCAGCAGCTTGGCATGCAGCTACCTGAGAAATGCGAACTACCCCTGGACACATTTCTCATCCATCTTTCCTGATTTCTTTAGCTTTCCCTAATATTCTATCTTCTACTCATTTATCCTATTTATTTTCTGTCTCTTCCACTAGTACATATATTCAATGATGGAAGGACTTTATGTTTGCTCACTGCTATGCTCCCAGATCCTTGAAATTTGAGACATACTTGGAGTTCACTAGCTATTTGTTGAATAAAAAATTGAATGCATGAATCTACAAGTTGTAACCATAAGTTATCTGCCATAAAAATATATTTTAGAAGGAAGCTGTCATTTCCAGAGAGTCATCACTTTAGCCACATTACGTGAAGAATATCCTTAAATTTTTGCATGAAAGCACTTGTTAAAAATTAAATCTGCCGCCTTTAATTAAATCTGATATTGGTATAATTGTCCCTAATCCTATTAAGTAGTCACATCTTAAGTGCAAACAGACTCATGTTCAAATCCCAGTAGCTCAATTTACTAAAATCGTAAATGTACTGGCTCTGTAGATTACATACCGGATATGTAGACTTTGGAGAATTACCTGATCTTACTAAAACTCATTTCTAAATTGTAAAATAGAGTGTGTAGAGACATCTAGTGTTTATCCATGCCATTTTTTCTTTCATTTTGCTATTAGATTATTTTTTGCCATCCCTAAAATAGAGCAGGACTGTATAGCTAGTCTTTACCAATTGGTTATGAACACAAGTTGCTTTGACAACCAAG
The DNA here is from genome assembly GCF_905146905.1 of Nyctereutes procyonoides. Taxonomy (NCBI): domain Eukaryota; kingdom Metazoa; phylum Chordata; class Mammalia; order Carnivora; family Canidae; genus Nyctereutes; species Nyctereutes procyonoides. The sequence continues at coordinate 9,064,493 of NW_026575082.1, read as the reverse complement.
GAGTCCCCCTGTTTATTAAATAGAGTAGCACGGAGATCACAAAGCCTCCCACAGTCAGGGCCTCTGAGTGATGTATAGCAGAACTTTTTACCCACTAACTCATGCTGACTATGTACCATAAACAAGAGATAAAAATCTGTAGTAAGCCAGTGGGAGTTGGATTTAATCTGTTATTGAGACATAATAAAATCATGAATAATCTATGAGAATGATATTTACCTTATAAGATTACTAAGTAATACATTTAAACAATAGACATGGTGCTGGCACAACTCTTAAAATTTTATGATTTATATTATTATTATGTTATTTCCTTTTTATTCATTTGATCATGTTAAAGTAATCTCAAGAAGATATAGGATGAGGGAACAAATGAAATTAAATGTGTAAAAGAAACTTTAAAAAGCAGAACATGCAGGGATCTCTGGGTGGCTCAGCGGTTTAGCACCTGCCTTTAGCCCAAGGTGTGATCAAGTCCCACATCGGGCTCCCTGCATAGAGCCTGCTTCTCCCTCTGCCTGTGTCTCTGCCACTCTCTCTCTGTGTCTCTCATGAATAAAATAAAATCTTTTAAATCTTTAAAATAAAATAAAAAGCAGAACATGAAACTTAAACTGGTCATATCATTCATAATGACAAAGATGAAATACAGAAGTTAACTGCTGCATCTACAATATTAGCTTAAATTTCATTACATTAGACAAGGCTTCAAAAAAAAGGTGAATCATAAGAAGAAGTAGAAACAAACAACATATGACAATAATCCAAAGAAAAACTCAATTTATCAGCTTTAGTTAAAGCAGCAACATGGAAATGAAGAAACCTACACCTTGCCCTCACTAACACATAGAATAGAGGTTAGAAATAAAAAAATTGTTATTCGATTTTGTGGAAATAGACAAGCTTATTCTAAAATCTATATGGAAAGCTCTAGAATATATGAATACCATCTTAAAATGGAAGAATTGAAGTGACAGGGACCACTGTACTCAATACTATTGTTTACAGTATGACCACATTAGTCAAAATGGTATAGTATCAGAAAAGGGGTAGATACAAAGATCAATGAAACAGAAACAGAATCCAAAAATTAGATTAGAGCCACACAAATGGGCCCAAATGACTTTTGACATAAATGCAAAAGCAATTCAACAGAGAAAGAAGAGTCTTTTCAGTGATGCTGATCCAATTGAACATTCAAGGCTAAATTAAATAGTTAACTAACCTAAATCTCACATTTTTTCTAAAAATTAATTCAAAATGAATTGTGGACTTTAAAATGTAACACTGTAAGTATTAAAAAAAACATGCAGAAAAACTTCATGATCTAGGACTAGGCAAAAAGATCTGGGTCCCGACATCAAAAACATGGTAAGAAAGAAAAAAAAAAAACAACATAAAATTGTACCTAGTCAAATTTTAAAATTTGCTCCGTGAAAGGCCTGGTCTTTTCATTTAAATTCCATTTTGTTGGGGATCCCTGGGTGGCTCAGCGGTTTAGCGCCACCTTTGGCCCCCGGCGTGATCCTGGAGTCTCCAGATCGAGTCCCACACCGGGATCCCTGCATGGGGCCTGCTTCTCCCTCTGCCTGTGTCTCTGCCTCTCTCTCTCTCTCTCTCTCTCTCTCTCTCTCTCTCTCTCTCTCAATCTGAGTCTCATGAGTAAATAAATTAAAATAAAATCCTTAAAAAATAACAGTTAAAAAAATAAATTCCATTTTGTTAACATACAGAGTAATATTAGTTTCAGATGTACAATATAGTGACTCAACACTTCCGTACATCACCCGGTGCTCGTCGCAAGTGCACTCCTTCATCCCCATCACCTATTTACCCATCCTCCCACCGCCCTCCCCTTTGGTTGATCATTGGTTTATTGTCCTCTGAGGTTATGAGTCTGTTTCTGGGTTTGCCTCTCTTTCTTTCTCCCCTTTGCTCTTTTGTTTTGATTCTTCAGTTCCACTATGAGCAAAATCATATGGTATTTGTCTTTCTTTGACTGACTTATTTCACTCACCGTAATACTCTCTAGCTCCATCCATGTCTTTGCAAATGGCAAGATTTCATTCTTCATATGACTAAGTAATATTCCATTGTGTGTATGTGTATATATGTATAACATATATATGATGTATATATTCCATAATTTGGCTATTTAGACAATGCTGCTATAATCATTGGGGTTCATGTATCCCTTTGAATTCATATTTTTATATTCTTTGGGAAAATACCTAGTAGTGCAATTGCTAGACCGTAAGAGAGTCTATTTTTAGCTTTTTCAGGAACCTGAAAAAAGGCTTCATACTCCTATCCAGAGGGCCTGACCAATTTATATTTCCACCAAGTGTGCAAGAGTGTTTCCCTTTCTCCACATACTCACCAACTCCTGTTGTTTCTTGTGTTGCTGATTTTAGCCGTTCTACAGGTCTGAGGTGATAGTCTCATTGTAGTTTTGATTTGCATTTCCCTTATGATAAATGATGATGAACATCTTATCATGTGTCTATTGGTCACCTGTATGTCTTCTTTGTGAAAAACATCTACTCATGTCTTCTACCCATTTTTAATTGGATTATTTATTTGGGGGGTCTTGGGTTTTATAAGTTGTTTTTACTTTGGATACTAACCCTTTATCAGATATTCAACTGCAATGATCCCATTTTGTAGGTTGCCTTTTAGTTTTGTTGATTGTTGCTTTCACTGTAGTTTTTCATTTTGATGTAGTCCCAATAGTTGATTTTTTTGCTTTTGTTTCCCTTGACTTAGGAGATCTATCTAGAAAAGAGTTGCTACCAGCTGATTTCAGAGAAATTACTGCCTGTGCTTTCTTGAGAGACTTTTTTTGGCTTCAGGTGTCACATTTAGGTCTTTAAGTTTTGAGTTTATTTTTTGTTCTGGTGAAAGATAACAGTCAATTTCACACTTTTGCATGTTGCTGTCTAGTTTTCCCATTTGTTGAAGACACTGTCTTTTTCCCATTGGATATTCTTTCCTGCTTTGTTGAAGATTAATTGACCATATAATCATGGGATCATTTTTGAGTTTTCTATTCTGTTCATTGATTTATGTGTCTATTTTTATGCCAGGACCATACTGTTTTTATCATTACAGCTTTGTAATATACCTCAAATCCAGAATTGTGACACTTCCAGCTTTGCTTTGCTTTTCAAGATTGCTTTGGCTATTTGGGGTCTTTTGTGGTTCCATACACATTTTAAGATTTTTTTGTTCTAGTTCTGTGAAAAATGTTCTTGGTTAGGGATTGAATTAAATGTGAAGATTGCTTTGTAATAGTATAAACATTTTAACAATATTTTTTTCTTCCAATTCATGAGCTTGGAATGTCTTTCCATTTCTTTGTTTTGTCTTCAATTTCTTTTCATCAGCTCTTTGTAGTTTTCAGAGTACAGATCTTTCACCTCTTTGGTTGGGCTTATTTCTAGGTATCTTATTGTTTTTGGTACAATTGTAAATGGAATTTATTCCTTATCTTCCTGCTGCTTCATTTTGGTGTATAGAAACACAACAGGTTCCTGTATGTTCCTGTATGCAACTTTTTTTTTAAAGATTTATTTTATTTATTTATTTATGATAGACATAGAGAGAGAAAGGCAGAGACACAGGAGGAGGGAGAAGCAGGCTCCATACAGGGAGCCTGATGCAGGACTCGATCCCGGAACTCCAGGATCACACCCTGGGCCAAAGGCAGGCACTGAATCGCTGGGCCACCCAGGGATCCCTTGTATCTGCAACTTTACTGAATTTACCAGTCCTAGCAGTTTTCAGTGGAATCTTTCAGGTTTTCTACATAGACTCTCATGTCGTCTGCAAATAGTGAAAGTTTTACCTTACCAATTTGAATGCCTTTTATTTCTTTTTGTTGTCTGATTGCTATGGCTAGGACTTTCAGTACTATGTTGAATAAATGTGGTGAGAGTAGGAGCAGCTGGATTACTCAGTCAGTTAAGCTCCAACTCTTGATTTTGGCTCAGGTCATGCTCTCAGAGTTGTGAGATGGAGCCCTGTGTTAGGTCCTACATTCACTTGGGAGTCTTATAGAGATTCTCTCCCTCTACCCCTTCTCCTGTTTGCTCATGCTTTCTGTCTGTCTCTCTCTCTCTCTTTCCCTCTCCCCCCTATTGTCTCTCAAATAAATAAGTAAATAAATAAATCTAAAAAAAAATTGATGAGAGTAGACACCCTTTCTTGTTCCTCACTGTAAGGAAAAGCTCTCAGTTTTTCCTCATTCAGGATAATATTAGCCGTGGGTTTTTTATATATGGCTTTATTATGTTGAAGTCTGTTCCCTCTAAACCTACTGGTTTTTATCAAGAGTGAATGGACATTGTACATTGTAAAATGTGTTTTCTGTTCTATCTATTGAAATGGTCATATCCTTTCTCTTATTAATGTGATATATCACTTTGACCAATTTGCCAGTATTGAACCACCCTTGCAACCTAGGAATAAATCCCTCTTATCTTTGTCATTGTTTTTTTTTTTTAATGTATTGTTGGATTCAGTTTGCTAGCATTTTATTGAAGATCTTTACCTTTATGTTCATCAGACATATTGGCCTGCAGCTTTCTTTGTTTGTGGTGTCTTTATCTGGTTTTGTATCAGGGTGATACTCATAAAATAAATTTGGAAGTTTTCCATCCTTTTTTGTTTTTGGAATTGTTTGAGAAGAATAGGTACTAACTCTTCTTTAAATGTTGGGCAGAATTTGCCTGTGAAATGATTTGGTCCTGGATTTTTGTTTTTTGGGAGTGTTTTGATTACTGATTCAGTCTTTTTGCTGGTTATCAGTCTGTTCAAATTTTTTATTCCTGTTTCAATTTTGGTAGTTTTGTTTGTTTCTAGGAAATAATCTATTTGGTAATTTGTATGTTTCCAGGAATTTATCCATTGGACAAATGTGTAATTTGTTGGCATATAGTTTTTCATAATGTTCTTTTATAATTGTTTATGTTTTTTCGTAGTATTGGTTATCTCTCCTCTCTCATTTGTGATTTTATTTGTTTGGATCTTTTCTCTTTTCTTGTTGTTAAGATTGCCTAAAGGTTCATCAATTTACTCATTTTTTTCAAAGAACCAGCTACTGGTTTCATTGATCTGTTCTATTGTCTTTTTCAGCTTCTATATTATTTATTTATGCTCTTGTTTGTTTTTTTTTTAAAGATTTATTTATTTATTGGAAAGAGAGCACATGTGAGTGGAAGGATGGGCAGAGAGAGAGAGGAAGGGAACCAGACTGTCTGCTGAGAGTGGAGCCTCATGTGGGGCTCCAGCCCAGAAGCCTAAGATCATGACCTGAGCTGAAATCAAGAATAGGCTGCTTAACCAAGCAAACACCCCTCTGCTTTAATTTTTACTATTTACTTCCCTCAGCTGGCTTTAGAATTCATTTGTTGTTCTTTTTCTAGCTCCTTTAGGTATAAGCTTAAGTTATTTGAGATTTTTCTGACTTCTTGAGATAGGCCTATATATACTTCTCTCTTAAGACTGCCTTTGCTTCATCCCAAATGTTTTGGATCATTGAGCTTTCCTTTCCATGGAGATTTTAAAAATTCTTCTTTGATTTCCTGATTGACTTGTTCATTGTTTAGTACCTTGTCTTTTAACCTGCATGTATTTGTGGTCTTTCCAGATTTTTTTTCTTGTGGTTGACTTCTAGTTTTATAGCAGGTGGTACATGATATGAATTTGATCTTCCTGAATTTTTGAGGCCATTTTTGTGGCCTAATAGATGATCTATTCTGGATAATGTCCCATATGCATTTGGAAAGAATGTGTATTCTGCTGCTTTAGAATGGAATGTTCTGAATATATCTATTCTGTAGATCTGGTCCAGTGTGTGATCCAAAGCCATTGTTTCCTTGTGGGTTTTCTATTTAGATGATCTATCCATTGATGTAAGTGGATCAATTGTTTAAGTCCCCTACTATTGTATTATTATCATTAGTTCCTTCATGTTTGTTATTCACTTTTTTATGTGTGTATTTGGGTGCTCCAATGTTGGGTGCATAAATATTTAAGTTATATCTTCTTGTTGGATTGTCTCCTTTATTAATATATAGTGCCCTTCTTTATCTCTTGTTACAGTGTTTTAGAGTCTAGTTTGTCCAATATAATTATTGCTACTCAAGCTTTTTTTGACATTCATTGATTTTCCCTAACTTTCAACTTACAGGTGTCTTTAGGTCTAAAATAAATCTCTTGTAGGTATTATATAGATGGTCTTGTGTTTTTGTCTATTCTGACACCTGATGTCTTTTGATTGGAGTATATAGTCCATTTACATTCAAGCAATCATTGATAAATATGTATTTATTGCCATTTTGTTTCTTGCTTTGTCGTTGTTTCTGGAGATTTTCTCTGATCCTTGTTTTTCTCTTTAATGCTTTGCTGACTTTCTTTAGTGATATATTTGGATTTCAATCTCTTTATTCTTTGCATATTTCTTAGTCGTTTTTGATATATAGTTATCACTGGGTTTGTATATAACCTTTTCTGTCTATAATATAGACTGCTATTATTAAGTTGATGGCTAAGTTTGAACCCATTCTTTTCTCTTCTCCCTACATTTTAGATGTGTGTTATTATATTTATTATCCCTTTTTGTGAATTCCTTGACTGAACTTTTTGTGGAAATATTCATTTTCACTACTTTTGTATTTCTTATCTTTATGTCACTTTTGATCTCTCCTTTCCGTTCAAAAAGTCCCCTTTAATATTTCTTGCAGGGCTGGTTTAGTGGTCATGAAATACTTTAGTTTTTGTTTGAGGAACTCTATCTCTCCTCTGTTCTGAATAATAACCTTGCTGGATAGAGGATTCTTGACTGCATATTTTTTCCCATTCAACCGTTCGAATATATCAGGCCACTACTTTCTGGCTTGAAGAATTTTTGTTGAAAATCTCCTCCTGGCCTTATGAGTTTCCTTCATAAATTACTGACTTATTTTGTCTTGCTGCTTTTAAGATTTTTTTATGTTATCACTATATTTTGCTAATTGAATTACAATATGTCTTTGTGTAGGTATGTTTTTGTTGATTTTTTTTATTTTTTATTTTTTTTTTGTTTTTTTTTTTTTTTGTTTTTTATTTTGTTTTTGTTGATTTTGATGGGAGTTCACCATGCCTCCTGGATCTAGATGTCTTTTTCCTTTCCCAAATTAGAGGAATTTTTAGCAAATATTTCCTCAAATAAATTTTCTGCCCCCTTTTCTCTCTCTTCTTTTTCTGGGACTTCCATATTATTAATCTTATTACATTTGATGGAGTCAGTGAGTTCCCAAAGTCTTTCTCATTTTGCATAAGTTTTCTTTCTCTTGTTCAGCTTGATCTTTTCCATTACTCTGTCTTCTAAGTCATTAATTAGTTCCCCTGTTTCTTCCAGCTGCTGTTCATTGCATTAAGTGTTTCTATTCCCATTTATTGTCCTTTTAGTATTTTATTGATTCTTTTTTATTTTTATTTTTTTTGTTTTCTGTTCAGATAATAAGAGGTAAGGGTCTCACTGATGTCTTCCATTCTTTTCTCAAGTTAAGTGAGTATCCTTCTGATCATTGCTTTAAATTCTCCATCAGGCATGATACCTATATCTGTTTCACTTAGACCTCTAGGTGTGGCCTTATCTTGTTCTTTCCTTTGGGATAGATTCCTGTCTTCTCATTTTGTCTAAGTCTCTGCCTGCTTCTCTGTGTTAGAAAAGCCAGTTATATCTCCTGCTTCTGAAAGTAATGGCTTTATGAAGAAGAGGTCATGTAGTGCCCAGGGTCTGATGCTTCAGGGAGTGTCTCCAGTGTGTGCTGCATACACTCTGCTGTTGTGTTCTGGCTTCTTCAGGCCAGTCATCTGCAGAGGCTTTCCTTGACTGCTTTGGGCCATGTTTGGTTCCTGGTTTGAATATGGTGAGTTTTAAATAGATGTGCTCTGGATTGCTTGTGAAATGAGACCTGTTACCACCTCCACTGGAACTGAGGCTCTTCAGGACTCTGATCTAGACACATGGTGTAGACAGATGATTGTCCTGGTCTTCTAGGAGGGGCTTGCCACTCTGGGACTGAGAAGAACAGTTCCACAAGTGCAAGGGAATCGGGCTTAGTGTAAGCAAGTTAGAGAGCCAATGACACTACTTCCAGCAGTGGCTCTAGGGGTGGGGAAGGGAAATGGGAAGGGAAGCTCCTTTGTACTCAGAGAGGTGTCTCTATGAAGGTTGCCTCTCAAGCACACATTCTGAGAAGAGCAAATAATCTCCTTGTGTGTGCCTCGGGGCCTCTTCAGATTGCTGTTTCACATCGTATACACTTGGGCTGTTTGCCTTCTGTCCAAGAGAAGTGCAGTACCCTCCAGGTTCTATCCCAGCCAAACGCGCTGCCCTTTAAAACTCCAGTCAGGCTGTAAGCTCTGCTAGTTGCAAGAACTCACAAAATTCAGCCCCTCTTGAAGCCATTGGCTATGAGGAAATGTTCCTTGTGCATTCTCCTGTGTGCTCCTCTCTCATCTTTCTCCATAACTGTGGCTCCTGCTATTCCACAGCAGCCAGGATTCCCTTTCCCTCAAACCATGTTTCTGTACTTCCTACCTTCTTTAATATAGCATCTTCTCTCTCTCTCTTTAGTTGTGGAATTTGCTCTGTAAGTCTTCAGGTCAACATCTGTTGTATTTAGGATGATTTGGTAATTATTTAGTTGTATTTGTGGGATGAAGTAAGCCTAGGGTCCTCCTACTCTGCAGCTATCTTCCTGTCTCCTGAAAGGCCCTGTCTTAAGAGGATAAATGACAAATGATAGACTGGATAAAATATTTGCAAACCACATATCTGACAAAAGACTAACAAGTATCCAGAATACATAAAAACTCTCAAAACTCAATAGTAAAAAATAACAACAAAATCTAATTTGAAAATGGGCAAAAGAAATTGAACATGCTTTTTACTGAAAAGGATATATGGATGACAAATGAGCAAGTAGAAAGGTATTCAATTTCATTAGCCATCTGAGAAATGCAAGTTAAAGTCATAAGGAGGTAGCCTAGAACACTTCTGAATTAGTGACAATACCAAATGCTGATGAGGATGCAGAGAAACTGGATCCCTTATACATTATGGTACAAAGGTAAAATGGTACAGCCACTCTGGAAAATAGTTTTTTTCTTCTTTTTTTAAGATTTTCTTTTTTAAGAATTTATTTATTTATTTATTTATTTATTTATTTATTATTTATTTATTTATTTATTCATGAGAGACAAACAGAGAGAGGCAGAGACTAAGCAGAGGGAGAAACAGGCTTCCTGCAGGGAGCCTGATGTGGGACTCCATCCCAAGACCCTGGGATCAGACCTGAGCCAAAGGCAGACTCCCAACCACTGAGCCACCCAAGTGCCCCAGTGTGACTGTCTCTTACAATAGTAAATATGTAATTGCCATATGACCCACAAATTTTACTCTTTGACAATTGTTATAGCAACTTGATTTGTAAAATCTCAAAACTGGAAACAACCCAACGTCCTTCAAAAAAAATCAGTAAGGAGTTAAACTGTGCTATAGCCAGACTATACAATGATACAGATAGCAACCTATACAGATAGCAACCTAGAGGAATCTCTTAAAATTATGCTGAGCAAAACAAAAAAAATGCTAATTTCAAAAGGTCTTACACTGTATTATTCTTTATCTAAAATTCCTTTGAATGACAATATTAAGATTAGGGGTTGTCAGTGATTAAGAATGGTTTGGAGGATGTGGGAGGAGTGTGAGACATGGTATAAAGGATCATTTTGGTGTTGGAATTGGTCCGTACATGACAGTGGTAGTTTATACACAAAACTACAAATGTGATAAAAATGTCTTAGAACTACACACACACACACACACACACGTACATGAGAAAAACTAAAACAGGATATCTAAAGAATAGTGGATTGTATCGCTTGTCAATATCTTGGTTGCAATATTTTACTACAGTTTTTCAAGATATTATCTTTAGGGGAAACTGAGTAAAGGTACATAAACTCTGTAATTTCCAACAACTGTATGCAACTCTGCAATAATCTCAAAATTAAAAGTTTAATTAAAAGATGTTACTCAACACCATAAGAATGATATTTTTTATCTCTAGTATAGAGAGCTAGGGAAAAAGAAGCAATAGTTTTGAGATTCTGAAGGAAAATAATCTTGAATATAGAATTTATTATTTGAATTCACACTGAAATTGAAGACAAAATAATATTCTCAAAAAGGCTAAGAAAAATTATCGTTCATTAGTCTATTCTAGAAAAAAAAAGAGACAACAATAACTTAAAGACCTCTTTTTGCAAAATGAGAAAGGACTCCAAGAAAAGAAAGCATGAGATATGATGAATAATATACAAAGTGTAACACAATAGCAATTATGCTGAAAATTATTATAGTGCTAGAAAAATATTCCTTAAAGATAAAGGTATTAGGTTAAAATGGTTAGATTAGATTAAGATGGTTCTTTTTTGATAGATAAGTATGATTAGATTAGCTTTGTAAAGTTTTTAGATCATCTTCTAAAATAACTGAAAAAATCTTTATCAAGATTGTCAAAAGAATCAAAAAGAATAGAAAATTCTAACAATTGAGCAGAAATCTGAAATGAAAGGAAGAATATTAAACAAAGTGTAAAAAATGGAGAATGTCAAATAAATATCAAGAAGACCAATGATTATCACTAATTAATAAATGTGGAAGTATCAAATTACCATATAAAATAACAGATTACTAAACAAGGTTAAAATAATCAGTTACATTCCTTTTACAAATGTTCCATCAAATCAGAAGGCTAGAATACAGTTGAGAAAAATGGAACTGAAACAGAAAATCTGAAAGAAAGAAGCAAAGAGAAAAATAGAGTTTACTAAAGAAGAAATAAAAATGGCTAGTAAATATTATAAGTGTTATTTAACCCCACCTGCTAAATTAACAAGGTTTGTTTTTTTCACATTAATTTAAAAAAATACTATTCAATATGGAGAAAGGTGTCTAGCTATCTAATATATCGCTATGAAATAAAACCTAAAGAGTGTGTGAACATATCTTACAGACTTATATTTCATGTTAACATATAAAAGCATGTGAAATTTGCAGTTAAAAAAATGTTTGTAATGTATTTAAACTTTTTCCCATATTTGTCTGACCACAGGCCCTTTTGCTAAGTAAGATAGGTTAACATCCTATAAAGTGATTAATACATGCTGCCTTGGTCAATGGATTAGTTAAGGAATGTGGTTTCACAGGTCCACCTACCTGAGAACAAGTGTCCATTTAGAAGGAATAATAAAAACAACCAAGTCACTTGAGAGAGAGTGAAAGGTTTTTATATTAAGATTCATAACTCAGAATACAGACTGTGCATGTCTTTTCGCTATTCCCACTTGACAAAACTCAGCATTTATATTCAACAAATAACAAATTAAGAAATGCTGTGACATGGGATAAACAGAATTAATGCATATTCAGTCTTCACTTTTTTTTTAAGATTTTATTTATTTATTCATGAGAGACAGAGAGAGAGAGAGAGAGAGAGAGAGAGAGAGAGAGGCAGAGACACAGGCAGAGGGAGAAGCCGGCTCCATGCAGGGAGCCTGACATGAGACTCAATCCCATGTCTCCAGGCCCCAGACCAAAGGTGGTGCTAACTCGCTGAGCTACCGGGGCTGCCCAAGTCTTCACTTTCTTTTAAAACTGTTGTTTCTTAATTTCCCAATATGGAAATGATTTGCCTGGTGATATTTGCTGCTTTTACAGGAAAATTAGTGGAAATATTTTTCTTAATATTTTAGTTAAGGTTTTCGCAGTTGTCAGCCAATTGTCATGAAAGAAAGCTTCTGTCCATGTACTATCAACATCAACCATATTATGTTAGAATATAAAAAATATACTGACTTTTAATAAGAATTCATAATAGAGATTTTTTTAGATGAAACAAATTTAGAATTATTTACTAGTTTGACCACAGAATAAATATGCTATTACAAGGTATGTCAACAGAGGTGAGTTGGAAAAGGCCATTCCTTGCTAAAAACAATGTGATTTTGATCTTGTTGTCACAAATATGATAATACGTAAACTTTACTGTTACAGAGAGTTGATCTCATCTAAATGCAAAAACCCTCCTTCTATACCTAGTCTATTTCCAGAAATCTATCAATGTGTTTCCATTCCTCAGACAGAGCTGACATTGACTCAGTAGGCCAGGGTTGCCCTTTCCTCCCCTTTGGATGCTCCGTCTATGGTCTGAATGCTATGTTCCCTCCTCCCAAATTGATATGTTGAAATCCTAACGCTTGATGAGATGGTATCAGGTGGAGTGTCCCTCAGGAGGAGATCACAAGACTGGAGCCTTCGTGAATGGGATTAGGGCCTAAGAAAACAGCTCCAGAGAGGCTCCTTTGCCCCTTTCATCATGTAGAAGGTGCCAGCTATGAACCAGGCAGAGGGCTTTCACCTGACCATGCTGGCACCCTGATTTCCATCCTTCAGAACTGTGGGAAAGAAATTTCTGTTGTTTATAAGGTACCCAGATGGTGGTATGTTGTTACACAGAGCTCTCTGCAACACCAGGAACACAACACAAAATAAAGAGGCTGCCCATCCTCCCTTTCATGGACATCCTCCAGCAGGCTTTTTGGCGATCTTTTTCCTGATAGTAGCCCAGTGATTTTTATTTTACCAATTTTCACTTAACTAACATATGAGGCTGGGTGAATGAAGGTAGCACAGAGTGGGGTTTGTGCCAGAATCTGTAGCCCTAGAGATGTACCCTGTACCCTCATTTGAATCAGTTGGGTGACTGCATGATCTGACAATTCTAAAATAGGATACATTTCATTCACTATCCCCTATTCCCAGTGCTACATGGAATCTTTTCAATTTTAAGCATGATATTGAATTTGGAGCAGCAGTGGCTCCAGAAATTTTTTTGTGGAGGAAACTAGGGGGTCATAATGTGGTTGGGAGGGATGGGGCAGGCAAGATGGAATAGCTAAGGAATTTATCTATATTTTTTTCCCATAACAACACATGGAGATCCCCAAGGAGTAAAGATATCATTAGTCTTTTTTTTGTGTACTAATTAGCATTAAAAAGGAAACTGCCTCTCTTCTGCAGTTTTCTTTGCACTGCTTGCTTTTTTGACTTGAGGTTCAGTTTGTTGTTGAATACCTGTAATTCTATTTTGCGAGGTGGTCATTGTGTAGTTCTGCAAAGTTGAGGCTAGGTCCGGCTAAATCCGCTGCTTCTTGTGTTCTCAACACCCTTTCCTGTTGTATTTCTTTTGGTTCTTTTGTAAAGATGCAGAGAAAAATGTAAAAACGTGTACCTGTCAAACCCTGAAGATACTATCATCCTTCCACATTTGTTTACTTGTCTGGATTTTCAATCCCTGAACCGGGTAGATGACAGTGTGGTGTTGTCAAAAGGAAGGAGAAAGAGGAGTTGCCCTTTTTATTTTGTAATAGAGATATAATTGACATATAACATTGTGTAAGTGTAAGGCATCTAACCCATTGATCTGATGCATTTATATATTGTATTATGCTTATCTCAGGAGCAGCAGCTAACACCTCGATCGGGTCACATAATTATCACTTCTTTTTTGTAGTAGGAACAATTTAGATCCAGTGTCTCACCAGCTTTGGAGTTTACAAGGCAGTATTATTGTCTGTAATCACCGTGCTCTGCATTAGATCTCTAGGACTTATTTACCAGTTCTGAACAACATCCCCGTCAGTTCTCCTCCCACCCCCCAGTCCTGAGGAACCAACCTTCTACTCTCTTCTTACGAGTTCAATATTTTCAGATTCCACATATAAATTATATCAGGAGTTGTCTTTCTTAATTGTTTTTATTTATGGGCTTTTTTGGTTCTCAGTGGAATGCCCTGAGCTGGTTGGAGAGCTGGGAGGAATGGTGGAAGAGGGGCTCCCTTGGGTTTGTTCATGCATAATGAATTCATAACATTAAACACAGTTTGTCACCTCTAGGATGGCGCACTGTGGCTTAATGTCATTCCACTGACTTTGCCCACTCTTTCAGGAGGATCTGTGCAGAGCTATCATTTTATTTAAGAAATATTGCTCAGCGTGGCTTAGATATAATAAACTTTACTGGGGAGCTGAGGGGGTTGATTTGTCCCTGGAAATCTGCTCTTTCAAAGTTTTGCCGTGTTTTATTGGAGTCACAGAGTTGGTACTTGTTCCTCCAGATAAAATCTTGCTCTAAATAACTACCCAATAATGTGAGGTTAGAGATGAGTGACAGGTTGTAATGAGAATGTTTGTTTGCTCAACCACTGGATTTTTTTTTTCCTAAGGAAGAAACATAAAACTAAATTATTCATGTAACATTACTGACTCCCACACTATTGATTTATAATCGCCATTGTCAATTTGCTCCCCCTCTATCCATCCCAACAGGTTATTACTTACAGATTGTGGTATTATTTGCTGCCAGGATTGCATTTTTAAAAATAAGTATCAACAGTGAGAGGAAATTTTTAGCATGCCAGAGAGTTCCTTTCCTCTTGAAAATAACATAAGCTGCATCTCTGGTTTTTAATTAATCAGATACCAAGAGTTGATCCTAAAATTTCAAATAGGATCAAAATGAGTGGCAAATGATAAGCCTGAAATAATTGAATAGAGTAAGAGAAGAAAGTTATTAGAATGAGTCTCTTTATGATTTAAGGCCAATGCCAGAGTAATCAAATATTGATCATTTTACTGACAAAAGACTAAAATTAAATGATATATTTATTAATTGGACTATAAGATAACAACAATTTGTTTTATTATACACTCAGGCTCTGGACATAGAAAAATATGACATGGCAAGCTATAAAAACTATTTATCACTTATTAGCAACTAGGTGATTTTTAGTTAAATATTAAGGAATTACTTTGAAGAGTTTTCTCCATCAGAAGGCTGAGAAAATTCCATTTATTCAATTTCAATAGGCAGGTTAGTAACAAGTTATGCAATATGTCAATGTACCAACCTGCAGAAGGAGTAACTAGGAAAAAAGCACTCATACCATATAGCAAAAAACATGTTCTGTGCTATATACAAAAGGAGTAGTAAGGGAGTCTTTCCTTCTTTTAAAATAAAATGATTGGTTTTGAAAAGCTGTCTACTCTAAGTCACACAAAGATGCAGAATATTAACAATTTATAATGTCAGGTTATCCTGGAGCTAGGTCTGTAGTGTGTCAATGTAAGGTTCTCACAATTTAATATTTGTGACAGGTATTTCCTGCCCTCAAAATTATCACTAAGGTAACCTTTTAGCAATCTCAACCAGCGATGCTTTAAAAAGACAATGAAAAGAGAATTCCAACAAACACAACACCACCAAGGCATTATCCAGCCTCAGTCAGTGCTCCCGGAGAGGAGGACACAGGTGTAGATTAGGGTGGCTGTACTGGTTTCTGTGCTTCCACAGCTGAAGAATCACCTTAATGCTAATAACCTTGCTTGAGTCCTAACCTTACTCTTAATAAAATTATTACAGTTTTCTCATTTATGTATTCCTCTCCACAACCACCCCCCCACTGGCCCGCTCAAGCTGAAAGGGTTTCCGAATGTCTAAATTTATTTATTTATTTTTTTTAAATTTTAGTTAATAAGCAGCATTTGGTGTATAGTGGATGACTAATACAGCCTACGTGAATTCAGATTACCCACCTTATAGGATACGGACTTTTTTTTAAAGACATTATTTATTTATCTATTATTTATTTAGAGAGAGTGGGTGGGATGGAGGGGAAGAGGGAGAGAGAGAATCTCTAGCAGACTCTGCACTGAGCATAGAGCCCAAGGTGGGGCTCAATATCATGACCCTGAGGTCATGACCTGAGCAGAAGTCAGGTTGGACACTTAACTTGACTGAGCCACCCAGGTGCCCCTACATACAAACTTCTTAAATAAAATAACTGAAACTGTTCCTCTATTTCATTTCTGTGCCTCTTTATAGGCATAAGCCCAAGCATACATGCAAACACACACTTGGCATCCACTTTTTATAGAACTCTGATACACTTTGGATTCACTACTTATGCCCATTTAATTCTCTCCTAAAGAAAGAAATACATTTTGAACTGCTTAACAGATTACTGTCACCCACCTGGCATGCCTTCTCCCATCATTTAGCATTCCTATAGCATTTTGGATTTGCTAAGTGCTTTGTAATAATTTTTATTCTCTTGACTATTACACTTTTGATGAGTAACAATATTTCAAATGTACTTTATTACATTCTGGTTGCTTCTATACATCACTAAGGAGGAGAAATAAGATCTAGTGGGATGTCCTTGCACAATATTAGTTTGAGAGTTTTATTCAGAGTATTAATATTTTAACCAAGTGGAAAACTTTGGAATAAATAGTATAATGTGAATTAAATCACTATTACTTTCCTATAATTTAGATTTATTACTATTCATGTAAAACTGCTGAGCCTTCTCCAGGGTACTCAACTTTCTAAGGCCAGCTTTCTGCTGAATCACACTTGTCAGTAAATCACTGATTCACTGATAATTTTTCAGGTTCAATGACAGTTTTTTTCTTCTTTTATATCATATTATGGACTCTGGGTCCCTTAAGATAGTCATATTTCATTTTCAGCTAAAGAAAGAATAACCTGGGTATATAGAGTGTACATTTAGATTTTTCTGGGCTTTCAATAAGTACACTGTTTCAGAAATATAGTCAGTTATGAGTCATGATGCCTTTAGCATTTTCCAGTATCCTTTGCTTGTATATAGTCAGATTATATATCAATATACATCAGAAATTCAGAAGTAGCAAATGACACCTTATTATAAAGCTGAAGCTGCAAATCAACAACCAATATTGATTGCTGTTTGTACAATACAGTCTTATTCACCATGACTCTCAATCATAAACCCTTCAAACTGTGCACACTAATTCACTTATTATTAGCGTTGATTCGTCACCTGCCTTAATTCTATTCTATGATCTTGGATTTCTTTTTTTTAAAAGATTTTATTTATTTATTCATGAGAGACACAGAGAGAGGCAGAGACACAGGCAAAGGGAGAAGCAGGCTCCCCGTGAGGAGCCCGATGTGGGACTTGATCCCAGGACCCCAGGATCACGATCTGAGCCGAAGGCAGACACTCAACTGCTGAGCCACCCAGGTGTTCCTGATCTTGGATTTCATTGCTCATTTAAATTTCAACAATCATTTCATATCCAATAACCACTTCAAGAACTTACCCTAGCTTTGTAATCCACAGATGTCTCCAGGAGCAGGTAATGAAAAAATAGTGGAAAGACCAGGTTTGAATCCTGGCTTAAGTGTTTCCTGCCATATGACTCGAGTTCCTGATTTGTAGAAGTGGATGCTGATTATACCTGTTTCTTGAGTGTACAAGTACTCTAAAATGAAATAATTCAAAATAAATCATTAAAAGCTATGACACATAAGGGCACCTGAGGTGGCTCAGTAGGTTAAGCATCTGCCTTCAGCTCAGGTCATGATCCTGGGGTCATGATATTGAGCCCCATATCAGGCTCCCTGCTCAGCTGAGTCTGAGTCTGCTTCTCCCTCTCCTCCTCACTTGTGCTATCTCAGTCTCTCTCTCTCTTTCTCTCTCTCAAATAAATAGAATCTTAAAAAAAAAAGTTATAACACATAAGTTGTTTTTAAATTTCCACAAATTTTTTTCATTATTACACTTGGAGTCTGTGCATATCTCCTAGCAGGTGAGTAACACATTGTTTCCTCTTTATCTTACCTCTCAATATAGATTAAAGCTTTGCGAGGCTAAATAATATGTACAGTGATTTTATTATGTTCTGCACAGCTAGTCGTATCCTTGATTCAGTAAAATTTGATTATAGATAGATTCTTTCTCTTATTCACTAGATAATGAGTTATCTAGTTTAAATGACTAGGTTAACAAATGATTTTAGCTCGATGGAACTTATCTGGTTTCACTACCTCTTTTCTTCAAAAGTGACGAAGGCATTTGTGCCATTTACAAGAGTTTCTTTCTGAAACAGAACATTGGAAGAGAGAAATAAATAAAACAGCCACACTCTTTTGTGATGGGAATGAAACAGTGTCTTAGGATAAAGCAGCAATAAATATCACTGAAGAAAAGATTATATGCACTGACAAAAACTAAAACTGGTAAGAGTTAGCCAAGAAAGGAAATAGAGGAATTTGAAAAATGGTCTGACCAGGGCAATCAGTCCCAAGTTCCTACTACAATGGGAGCTATTCGCCAGCTGGAGGAAACTCTGAGTTTTGGTGACCCTTCTAGTTCTGAGGTCTTGCAGAAGTAGGTTAGACTAGGATTACAAAATTTGTCATCGATAAAATTAGGGCATGATACCACCTGGTTCATAAAAGTAGTGAAAGATTTTTGTCAATTATTAATTTTACCAAAAAGCAAGCTCTCTGGTTCTCTAACTTTGGAGAATTTTCTCTAAAACATTAGCCTTAGGAGGAATGTACTAGAATGATCACATCTGAATAGGTCATTAACATAATTCAAGAGATACACAGGGTCTTGATTTTTCTTTGTGATTAAAGGAAAGCTAATCCTTAATCTGTTACTTATGTAGCATGTTTTCTAAAAGAAAAAGTTTCCTATTATCAAATACGTAATAAGTTATAACAATTCCATGTAATAAAGTACAAAAATCTCTGTTGAAGCTTTATTGGATTACATCATTCCCCCAAATTAACTCAAAATCATAGACCTACATGTAAAATGCAAAACTATAAAATTTCTAAAAGATCATGTAGGAGAACACCTAGATGACCTTGAGAATGAGGTACAAAGAAGTATTATTAATGGCTTTTATGATAATTGCTAGCCTGGTTTTGCTGAAAGTTACCATTTGAGCTTGAGTCATGTAAAAGAGACAAAACCAGGGAGGTCATGCAGGTTCCACACGGCCCTGCCGGTCCGTCCACGAACATGAAACTTTTATTTTTTTCACCTTCTTTCATCCAATCTTCTTCACACCCAACCTTGTTCCTGTTTGCAGGCTTTCTATTAATTGGTTTTCAAGTTCCTTACGTCCATACCTATCCCAACCTGATTCCAGTTTGTGTAACTCCATTTCTTATTTATCTGGTTTTGGTTCCTGGCTGTATCTTGTCCCTGTTTCACTCAAAGGAACTCAGAAGTAAAAATCCTGACCCCTTCCCTTCGCATAAACCAGAGTATGGCAAAGATGTTATGGAGAAGGTGCTCATCTATTTTTCTCAAAACGGTTAAATTTAAGCCACTTCCATAAACTCCCAGGTTAAGTTTCATTTTCAACAATAACACTTTTAGAGTGTAATTAAAATATAAAATGATACTTTACAATGCTAAAGTAGACTGCAAAACTTTGAAGATTAGATATTGTATAATTTACCTTATATATCTCTATATATGTAAGATAATTATGACCAACCAATAGAAACAACATCAGCAGCAATGAGAAATACACACATTCATAGACACAGGCATTAGGGTTTTAGTTTCCGCCTTCTGTTGGCACCTAATCAAGAGCTGATTTCTTTAAAAGCTAACTTTGAAAAGATCCGCTGGGGGAAACAATGTACGATATTCATATGTATGTTAGGTCTTGGGCTTTTCGTTCAGAAAAGTGACTGGTTTGATTCATATACAAATTAGGAGGATTGCTCAGTTTGATTCAGTTGTCAAGAATTCCAAGCCTGCCAGTTTATTGTGCAGAATCCTAAAGCAGAGATTTATCCATGAATACATACTTGGTGTCTTTCCTGATCAATAGGACAGTGATTGCTTATACAATCATCCTGTGAAGCAATTTCTTTGCCTCCCATCTCTATCACACTAAATTAGGAGGAAGAATATGGAAGTTTTATTTTCTCAAGCATGCCATGCCTCAAGGATTTCTTCCCCATATTTAAATACTAGAAAATAGAGATTAAGTGAGAAGCAGTTTGGAAAATTTCATGCTTGGATTTTATTTGTTCCCACATGTTCTTCATAAATTTTGAAGATAGTAGAAGATTTAAGATGCACACAGCTGACAGTGACAGAAAACCACATCACAAGCTAGTTTAAGCCATGAGAAAATGCATTATCTCACAGGGCAGGAAACCAGGCAGTTCCAGGACTCAGTAGGGGACTTGCTTACGCTTAAACGGAGGGTTCTCTTCATCCTTCCCAGTGTGGAAGTGTGCCTGCTTGGCTCTCAGTTTAGTGTCTCACTGTTACAAGATGGGTGCCAGAGGTCCGGTCGTCTCATGTTAACTTCACAACAGTTAGCAGAAAGAGATGGACTATCTTCCTGTGTATCTTTCGTTTGAAGGTAAGCACTCTGACGGGAAAACTGACAAAACGTGTCCCATGCCCATTTCTAAATCAGTTACCGGCAAGGGAAATTGGATTGTTATAACAGATTTAGGAATAAACACAAGTGAAGACTATAGATATAGAAATATATCAACATCTTTTTCTAGGAATGAATCCTGAGAAGCAAAATACCCCCCCCCCGCTTTATGGAAATAGAATTGACAAGCATTGTATATTTATGGAGAAAGTGATATTTTGAAATAGATTCCATAATCAGTTAACGTATATGTCACCTTACACACCTCCGTGTGTGTGTGAGTGCTGAGAACACTAAAGACCTACTATCTCTTAGCAAAATGCAAGAATACAACACAGTATTACTGATTATAGCCACCATGCAGTATATTGGATCCCCAGAACTTATTCATCCTGCATAACCAAAACTTGATAGCCTTTGACCAACGTCTCCCCATTTCCTTTACCCCCCACCCCCGACAACCACCATTCTATTTTTTAGATTCCACACATAAATGGGATCACACAGAACTTGTCCTAGTTTTATCTATCCCTGGGTAGCTCCAAAGGCCAAAATCCTTTGGCAGTTCCATGGTGTAATAGTGAGCATTCAGGACTTTAAGAAGCAAATTTTATTGACCATGAGGACATATCACTTGTATGAATTCTTTTTATGATTGGCTTCCCACACTAAATTTCAAAATCCTTTCTTTGGAAGATGATCTATTTGCGCCTCTATGGATGTTTAGTATCCACAAAGAAGATATGCAGGAAAGATTTTTTTTTTTGTTCATTATGTTGTGATTTAAAAACTCATAAATAAAATACTCTGAGGTTTGGCATAAGAACCCTGCCTCCAGTCATGAACTGCAAGATAAGAAATAGCGTTTTATTTAGGTTAGTGCAAGCTCTGTAATAATTAGTCCTCAAATATATAAAGTTAAAGAAACAAATAGCTTATTTCTTGCCCACCAGTACTTGTCAGATATTGTTGGTAGTATGTGGCCCACGTTCATGCAGTTATTTCTGGACCCAGGATAAGAAAAGTTCTTCCATCTTTAATTTTTTTTAAAGATTTTATTTATTCATTGATGAGACACACACACACAGAGAGGCAGAGACTCAGGCAGAGAGAGAAGCAGGCTCCATGCAGGGAGCCCAACATGGGACTCGATCCTGGGAACCCGGGATCACATCCTGAGCCAATGCAGAGGCTCAAGCACTGAGCCTCCCAGGTGTCCATTCTATATTTAATTTTTAAAGCTTTCCCTAGGGATTACCTCTCTTTCAGCCTGCTGGGATGGTCACATAGCATGAGAGGACCTCATGGACCCAGCTTGGAAATGTTACAAGTCATTTTCATTCACTGGCCAAAACTTCATTGTAGGATCCCAGCCAACTATGGGGCGAGGCTGGGAGAGGAGGCTGGTTCTGTTCCAGCAAGAAGAGAATCCAGACAGATGAACTATTTGATGTACACATAGCATGCTCTACATCGATGACCATGTCTAGTTCTCATAATGACCCCATGATATAAATATGATTAATACCCCCATATTGCTTATGAGAAAACAGACACATTCAAATAGGTTAATCAAGTATTTTACAGTAAGTAGTAGAGGCTGGAGTCAAAATTTCCAAGTTTTATCTTTTTTATGCTATAATATTTGGTTCTCTGAGGTAGAGTAAACTGGCCATTTGTACTTTCAACGTTCTCTCAATCATTCCGTGTGCTTTGCTTGACCCAAATTCCAGCTGCCAATATCTGATGCCTCCTGCAGAAGTAAGTGTCAGGGACCTGCTGTGCTTGAATGCTTAATGCCTGCCTCTGCCTTCCTGTGTCATTCTCACACCTGCCCACTGGTGTTCCCAAAACTTTCCACAGAAACTACTTTTATTCAAACCTGTTTTAGGGTCTGCTTCTGGGAGAACCAAAACTGGGACAGTGAATCTCAGGAACAGAAATTTGAAGGGAAAAAAAAGTTGCAGAAGAATTCATAGACTATCCTATTATTACACAGAGACATATGTAGAAATAAATAACTTACTGTGTAGGGGCATACACATATACAATAAATCATTCCTAAAAGGAAAGAATGATAAACACAGAATTCAGGAGCATGGTGTCCTGCAGAAGAGCATGTGCAGAGGTCCCTCTGGGAGCAAGTGGGTGTTGGTGTCATCTCCAACAGCCTGGCTCTTTTGTATATGGAAAGTATATTGTGTTTATTTATTATGATGATTCATAACTTGCAAGTGGATTAGCACACACTTATTCATGTGTATGAAATAGTGGATGATTTTAAAGTGAATATATTAAGAAAAGGACATAAAAATATTCCAAAAGAAATAAATAAAGTAGGTATCAGCTTAAACCCTTAAAAACCAATGGGGGGATTTAAGGACCTCTAAGCTACATCTTCAATTTATGTTTTTAAATGAATACTTTTCAAGGAGCGAGTCGCCACATTGGAAACAACCAGAATGGCTCAACTGAAGTTTATTTTATTTTCTATTTCTTTTATTTTTTAAGATTTTATTTATTTATTCATGAGAGACACAAACAGAGGCAGAGACATAGGTAGAGAGAGAAGCAGGCTCTATGCAGGAAGCCTGATGCAGGACTCGATCCCGAGACTCCAGGATCACACCCTGAGCCAACAGCAGACGCTCAACCACTGAGCCACCCAGGCATCCCAACTGAGGTTTAGAAAAAGTGCAGAATGCCCAATGACATTTGAACTTCAGGCGAGCAATAAATAATATTTTAGTATAAAATGTTCCTAGTATGTGTCTCTCACTTTAGTCCAGTGATGTCCATTTTATTGACCTCTTTTAGCCCAGTGGGATATATATCTATGTTACATAGTTTATGTGTTCAAATAAATATTGCATGGGATACATTAACACTAAAACATTTGTAGATTATCTGGAATTCAAATTGAAGTGGGCATTCTTTCCTGTTTTGATTTTTCCCAAATCTGTTAACCCCACCAATGAGCCTGCAATTCATCTGATTCTAAACACACTTGTTTATGACTGAGCAATTGGTTAGAAATTTACTTCTTGTTATGTCTCCCATGTTTGAACAAGTGAAAGTCAATTAAGATATATGTATAAATTAAGTAAAATCATACTTTAAGTTAGATTTTAGAGTAATCTGATCTTTGGCTCCGTGTGTCCTTTGGTCATATGCATTTCAATTTACAAAACATTTTTTAAGTCTCTTCAAACATAACTACTGTACTAAGCATCAGAGAGATGAACTTTAAATTTAGGTCATTCACACACAGAAGCTACCATCTACTTCCTATGAGGTATAGAACAGGTGATCAACAGACCATTCCCCAAGATGAAACTATCAAAACACTGCTTTTAGGTATGAAATTCAACTTGACTGCATATACAGTATTATTTACCACATTGCAATTCCATGTCATTTAGGAAAAGCAAAGTATTTTTAGTTGCGAGTTCCTCCTTGACAAAGGGTAATGAAAATAAAGATTAGAAGTTGACACACAAAAAATTTTAATTCTGCTGTGTTCATTCTATTTTTAGGCACAATTTAATTATAAAACAAGTCAAATCAAATGAAGTAAACTGGTGAAAGGCCAGAAAGGAAGCTAAGCTTAACAAAAATAACAAAATAATTATTTAAAACACTTAATCACATTACATGTTCAAATTAAATATCAAAGACAAGCAATGCAAAAATACAGCATGTTAAATTACCATTTTTACATCTTCTGTTAAATTCTCTAGAAAAATAGAAATAATGTATTATTTTAAATTGAAGCTGACTAGTGGAGGAAATGGTAGTTGTGGGAAGCTTAACAATTATAATGATGATACTAACAGCTAATATGTACTGTGTTTTAAAAGGGACACCTAAATGTCTCCATCAGTTAAGTGTCTGGCTCTTGATTTTGGCTCAGGGTCCTGGGACTGAGCCCTGTGTCAGGCCCCATGCTCAGTGGGAAGCCTGCTTGAGATTCTCTCCTTCTGTCTCTGCCCTTTCCCCTGTCCTCTCTCTCTCTCTCTCTCTCTCTCTCTCTCTCTCTCCAAAATTAAAGAATCTTTAAAAAAAATAATATATACCAACTAAATGCTAAATGATGCATTGTATCATTTATTTCTCAGGTCCATAATGTGAATTACCTCCACTTAACAGATAGGTAACCCCTTCAAGATAACAAACCTAGGAAGTAACTAAACAAAGATTCCCACCATTAGATCTGACTTTCCAGTAGGAATCACTAGATACAATTCTTTCATTACAGCTTTAAGGGCCAGAGGTGTTCTAAAATGCATTTTTTTCTATTCCTGTAACAACTAGATTTTTTCCAGTTTTAAATGGGAACTCAATTTATTAATTGTTAAAAATATATAGATTTTTTCATTTGGTAGATATGTAACACACATAAGAATTGAAATACTATACCGAATAGCACTGTTATACTTCAAAATGCACAGACAGTATTAATTATAAGGAGATATCATTGGAAAACCGTTTGACAGTTTTGTACAAAACTGAACTTACTCTTTCCATGTCATCCAGCAACCACACTCTTTGGTATTGACCCAAAAGAGGTGAAAACTTGTGTGCACACAAAAACCTGCACATGAAGCTTTACAGCAGCTTTATTCATAGTTGTCAAAACTTGGAAGCAACAAAGATGTCCTTTAGTGGGTGAAAGGACACTGCAGCACATCCAGACAATGGAATACTGTTCAGTGCTAGAAAGAAATGGGCTATCAGGCCATGAAAAGGAACCTTAAATGCATGTTACTGAGGGAAAGAATCCAATGTGAAAAGGTTACATGCTGTATGATTCCAACTGTATGGTATTCAGAAGAGTCAAAATTATGGAGAAAGTAAATGGTTGGGTTGGGGTTGGGTTAGGGGATGTATAGATAGAGCCCTGAAGATTTTTAGAGCTGCAAAAAGACTCTATAATACTATAATGGTGGATACATGTCATCATACATTCGTTAAATCCCATATTCTACAGTCCATAAAATAGTAGACATAGGATAGACTTTTTCAGCTACATTCTGAAGGTGTTTGCTCTTCAAGGATGCCATTAAAGGTGCTACTTTGGGATGCCTCGGTGGCTCAGTGGTTAAGCGTCTGCCTTCGGTTCAGGGAGTGATCGTGGGGTCCTGGGATTGAGTCCCACATCAGACATGGAGCTTGATTCTCCCTCTGCCTGTGTCTCTACCTCTCTCTGTGTGTCTCTCATGAATAAAGAAATAAAAGCTTAAAAAAAAATTAAAAAGGTGCTACTTTAAAAAAGAGAAAAGAATTTTGTAATGTAAAATAGTTATACCTAATGATTTCACACTAACAGCATACTACTTAAGAGTACTTATGAGTAGAGATTAATAAACAGACAGGTACTTTTTTAGTGTAAAAAAATTAGTAATAGGGATGGTTTTGTGGCATCTAAAATAAAGGTATTATCGGATAAGTAATAAATAATCTCTGTAATAATATTTCTATGTGGGGTTGTTGTCTTCATATCTGATAATACAATAACATGGCAGATGGAATTATTATAAAAGTTGAACTTTACAAAGTTGGCAAGTCAAAAAAATGTCTTAATTTACTGACCCACATCACTAAACTTTCTGGAGCTTTACCACTCTCATTTCAAAAACGTGAAAGTAATTCTGCACTTCTTCACTTTGCTAAGGCCAAATGAAATTACAGATGATACAATGGTTTGAAAATCTTAATGAATCATAGCTCAATAAAGCTGTCCAATAAAAAGGTTTCAGGACTAGAGGATGTTCCAGTGGATTTATAATGTAAGATCTAGGCTGAGAAGGCCCAGAAGACACAGCTTTGACCACAGCCATGAGAAATAATTCATGAGGGGAGCTCCGCCACTTCTGAAGAGCTATGTGGCCTCTTCCATGTCACCAGTTACAAGAGAACTGCTACATGGGAGTGTGCTCTCAGACAGAGATGGGGGTAAGAGGACCCAGGGTAGTAGGAGCTGAGGGAAGGACTTAACCACCAAAGGCAAGGTGAGTGTGGTCACTGTGATAGTACATAGTTTGATTTCAACGAGTCAAACTAGAACTGAAACCAATGGTCAGGCCAGTAAAGTCGAGCTGTATAAATAGAAAATCTGTAGGTCTGATGAACTCAAGTCTGAATTGAATCATTGAAAAGGACAGCCAATGCCCCTTGATTTATTTCTGATTCCCACATCCAGAGTCCCTCAAATGAAGGGAAGGCCAGATTCCACTATGGAAAGGATGCTACTACTCAGAAATATATATACATAGTTATCGTACATCATCTTCTCTTCCTTTCCCTTAAAGAGTACCATCAGCCATTGACCAGGTGACACTTTGGGGGAAGGAAAAATAATCACATATTGATGATTTATAGACATTGGCCCCAAACTGGCAGTACTTCCTGAGACCTATCCGAGTAGGAAGGTAAGGAGGTCAGATAATCAGTGGACTTTTGGCTTGAGTTCATCTCATAGTGAGCTCACTGATTATTTTCCTAGTTCTAGAAAGCGTAATTAGAATACATGTAGAACAGCTTGCAGAACTTCCACATGGTTCCCGAAGACACACCGAGGGCTATGAGAGAGTCAAACGGAAACCACTGGAACTGACTCTAGCTTTGAAAATGGCAAAGCAAAGGCCGTACCACATTCCTGAAGACACTGCAGGAATTATCACCACTGTCAGGGACTTAAAAAGTGACATGGCTGGTGATTTCATCCAACTCCCCTGTTGTGCCTGCGTGGAAAACAGATGAGTGTTCAAGAATGGAAGGAGATTATTGACTATTTAATCAGGCCCTGACTCTAATTGCAGCTGCTGTTCCAGATGTGATTTCTTTGCTTGAAGCAAATTGAACACATACCCCGTCCCCGGCCTGGTGTCTGATATGTAGCTGTCTGTCTGGTGAGTACTTTTTCTCTCTCTAGCAGACAAACTGTGGCTTGCTGACCAAATCCAGCCGGAGCCTGTTTTTGAAGAGGCCTTGAGTTAAAGGTTTTTACATTTTTAAAGAGTTTTAAAAAAAATAAAAGAGGGGCACCTGGGTGTCTCAGCCGGGTAAGCATCTGCCTTCAGCTCAAGTCGTGATCTCAGGGTCCTGGGGTCGAGCCCCGAGTTGTCAGCTCCCTGCTCAGTGGGGAGTCTGCTTCTCCCTCTCCCTTTCTTCCTTGCTTTTGCAAATAAATAAATAAAATCTTTACAAATAAATAAATAAGCAAAAGAATATGTGACAGAATCCATATGGGGTCTTCAAAGCCTAAATTATTTATTATCTGGCCCTTTACAGAAAACTGTTTGCTGACCCCTTGTGGGACTTTAAAGAAGAATATTTCTATTTCTGCCTAATGAGAGCTTTCTGAGCACATTTTCCCGAAACGTGGGCTATGGGCTGAAGGCAGGCCTTACCAGGCAATTTATGACGTTTGCATGGAACGTCAGAGAGTTTGCCTTCTGGAGATATGATTTTCATTTCAAGGGGGCCTGAGACCTGAGATGTGGACACATCCCTGCTTTGCGACATCTAATGGTGGTGTCTTTCCCCTGGAGAAGTGTACTGACTTTCCAAAGGGTTACAGTAAGCAGAACAGGAAGGAAGGAAGGAGCAGATTTTTTTCCCTTCTTTCAGGAGGGAAACTGGGCATGTGTATAAGCACCTAGTGGTGTATGCAGCACCTCATTTTTGCAGGATTTTTCACCCATGGCACCATTATGGCCTGAAGGTCTGTGCCCCGCTATAAATTCATATGCTCAAATCCTTACCCCCAACCTAATGGTAGTAGGTGGGATGACTGGGGGTAATCATCCAATCAGATCAGGATGCTGAGGTCAGTGTTGTTACACTAGACACCCCAGAGCTCTTTTGCCCCTTGACCCATGGGAGGACCCAGCAAGGAGGCTTTGAGTCTTTGGCTATGAAGCAGGAAGCAGTGGGGACTGCAGATGCTCCACTTTCCCTTGGGTCCGCCTGCTTTTCCACTCCCAAGCCAGGTATTTGTGTTTAGCACTGTGCAGACTTCAGAAGGATCCTCATACCGCCAAGGTCAGAGGCAACAAGAACCGACATGGGCTTCAGTTGGCTTCCTGCCGTCCACCCCCTTCCACCCGTCTCCCTGTCAGGTAGCCAGCTCTGTGTAGCACACACTCAAGCTCCACATGCAAAGACCACAGCCTGACAGAGAAGCTTCAACCCATTCCTACCACGGCCCACATCCAGATTCCTGTAGTGAATCCTTTTATGAGTGTGTGTGTGTGTGTGTGTGTGCACACACACGTGTTACAAATCACCTAGTGGTTCTGCTCCAGATACAGTATACTTACTGATTTAGCTGTCTCTGCACAGAGGGCATTTTTGTTTCCTTGTTTTATGGAAATATGCAATAGAAATGTTGCCTTGTGGTAGTGTCATGTGAAAGGTATGATTTTTGGAATTTATGTCTAGGTGTGTGCAGTCATTCCCAAGCAACAGAGAGTGAAGATAGTAGCTTTTATTTGAATAGTGTGTGGGAAGCAGTGTGATTTTGGTATTTATAGCCATTCTGAATCTTTGAAAATGCCATCTTGTCTATCTAACCATTGATCGATTCAGTCATTGTTCATTCAAACTCTTATTGAACATTCAGTCCAGGCCACATGATGTCAATTCTTAAAAATAGTATTAGCTTTGCAATAAACAAATATGTTGATTTAATTCATTAATAGTGCAATGTTGTACATTAAACACCATATATGTGTATATAATGTCCTGTGTAGCCAAGATGGTGGGAAGAAGGAATCAATATCCCTTAAAAGGGTTGTTAAAAGCTACAAAGAAGTGATTTATAAATTAGGTTGGTATTTGTTTAATAAATTAGGTTGGATTTTTTTCCCTTTAATTAGGATTAGTAATACTCTGATATAAGTGACGGTAGTCACTCGGAGAAGGACAAACATTATATAGTCTCATTCATTTGGGGAATATAAAAAATAGCGAAAGGGAATAAAGGGGAAAGGAGAAAAAAATGAGTGGGAAATACCAGAAAAGGAGACAGAACATTAGAGACTCCTAACTCTGGGAAACGAACTAGGCGTGGTAGAAAGGGAGGTGGGCGGGGGGTGGGGGTGACTGGGTGACAGGCACTGAGGGGGGCACTTGATGAGCACTGAGTGTTATTCTATATGTTGGCAAATTGAACACCAATTATAAATAAATAAATAAATAAATAAATAAATAAATAAATAAATAGTATTAAATCTAAAAAAAAAAACTCTCCAAAAAAATTATGATCAAATGTCTGCTAATATATTTATTATTGTCCACGTTGATTGAAAGGGATGAAACTTTCAACCTATGCTCATGGCTTTTGAATGTGATTTATTCTTTATTTTTTAATAGCAAGAGCCTTTAAGATTCCATGAACCAATTTGTTCAAACCTTTCATGTGCATCTTCAATATGTTATCAAGGTTTTCATTTTACATAAGGCCATTTGCATCTAAATTATTTGAGAGACAGTACTTCTAAAAATGCAGGTAAGGGGATCCCTGGGTGGCGCAGCGGTTTAGCGCCTGCCTTTGGCCCGGGCGCGATCCTGGAGACCCGGGATCGAATCCCACGTCGGGCTCCCGGTGCATGGAGCCTGCTTCTCCCTCTGCCTGTGTCTCTGCCTCTCTCTCTCTCATGAATAAAATAAAAATTTAAAAAAATAATAAAAAAATAAAAATGCAGATAAGCGCTGCCATAGCACATATTTTTCAGAGCCACAATGTATATTTCCATCATATTTAATGTTAAAAGCACCTTTGGATGCACATTCAAGATTATCACAATGAAACAAGAATTTACAGTAATACTTGCTCCAATTTCTCCCCAACATTTATTTTGAATCTTTTGAAACCAAATAGAAGTTGTATGAAGAGTATAATTGTTGATTCCAGTGAAGAGTACAGGACACCCTCCTTCCCTGTATTTAGAACCACAAGTTGTAAACATGTAGCTATATTTGCTTTACCTGTTTGCCTCCCTAAATATATACAATAAAAAGTATCTATGTTTTTTTTTTAACTAGAATATGTAAAATTGACTAAAAGCAGAACAACTGGGGCCCAAGCCATGGTGCTGTCCCTTCTTGCTTTGTAAGGACAGCATCACGCCACTGAAGACTGCGAATTTTAGTTCTTCTCTCATTATTATTCTTTGACAATGTGAAGTTCTGCAATCCAGCTTCTTAGGGAAGAAACTGCTTTTGATCACGAGAGTTCGATGAGCTAGGAATGAGCTGCACCCGACGACCACAGGCGGTTGAGCAGAAATGCCCTCCTGCAGAGATGTGCTTTGGTGTTTGAGCTTTGCCTTACACTGTCAAATGGGTATCTTGGGACACATTTTATATTTGGAACCTGTTACTGGTCACATGAAAACTTGTTTTCCACTAGATAGTGTAGAAGAAAGAAGTAAAATTGTGACCACTTTTGTGTTTTACGTTTCACTTTCTACACAAATGACTCATGAGGATGAATGAAAGCAGAAAGTATGACAATGACACTCTGACACTCGTGCCTGCCACCCCTGCCACCACTCTGCCATCACCCTGCCACCGCCCTCATCTCCAACAGCAAAGGCTCACTTTAGTCCTGAGCCATCCTGCTCATCTCTAGAGAAGGATGGTAGGATGCAAAGGGAAATAAATCATCCCAGCTGGACATAACCTACTCTCTTGTTCGCAAGAATAAAAACCACTTTCCTGAAGCTGCTGCTGTTGTGCAAGCAAGTTTACTCACGGTTGGCGGAGGCTGCGGGGTCGTGAAGGGGAAATGAAGCACATCATGCTCTTGTATCATATTTGACCTCTGGATGCTCACAAGGAATTCCCAGAAAACACAGCTTCTTTTAAAGGCGCTGACACTTTTTACCTTTCCTAATGATCATTTAAAACACTGTTTCCCAACTGGGAGTACACATCAAGATCAACTAGGGGAGGCTTTTTTTCCCTCTCTGTTTTGGCTTCAAGCAGAAGCTCATCCAAAACCAACCAAATGGATTTTCTAGGACTTTTGTGTATTTTTATAAAGCATCTGAGGCAATGGATGCTCACAGAATTCTGAGAAGCACAATCGGTTAAGAATCCATAACTTAAAATATAGTAATTACCACCACAAGGCTAACAATGTTATGTTTTTTTTAAAAAAAAATTTTAAAAGACTTATTTGAGACAGAGAGAGCACATGAGTAGGGGGAAAGACGGAAGGCGAGGGAAAGAGAATCTCAAGCCAATTCCATGCTGAGCATGAGCCCTATACTGGGCTGGATCCCACATCCCTGAGATCATGACCTGAGCTAGAACCAAGAGTCGGACGCTTAACTGAATGTATCACCCAGGTGCCAAGGCTAACAAATTTTTTTAAATTTTTATTTATTTTTTAAGGCTAACAATTTTAGATTGACATTTGCAAAAGGGCTAATTGTTTATTTTTCAATAATATTTGAGGGATGTTGAATATCTGGTTACCCAAAAGTTTTCATAGTTCTTGACCTCAAATCTATTTTTATTTTCAATGACTGTACAGATTTTAAGGTTCTGGATCCTAAGCTAAATAATATACAAATCTTCCATACTAAAACATAAAATATTTCCAAAGCTTATGACTCTTTCATGTTAATTACTCATCTTTTGTATTGTTCAATCAGTAAGCACTCAGATACTTTCAGAACATGCACTTAAAATTTTCAATTAAGTCTTTCTGATATTTTTAAAAATCAGAAACCTTCAACACTAACATACTCATAATAAATACATTGTCATATAAATACAATATATTCAAATATTTATTCATCCATTCATTTATTCAAATATTTATTTTATAAATATTTATTGAATGCATACTTCATGCCAAGGAACTTAGACTGTAGCCTTGAAAAAAAAACCCAGAAAATGTATCTGACCATTCAGGGCTTACATTAGTGTGTATTTCAGGGGGAAGCAAGCAGTAAACAAACAATATATAATATTATAGAGAAGTGTTTGTAAAAAAATAAAGCAGCAAAGGGGTTGGGGGGAGCTGGAGGCAGGGTGGTCTAATTCATGCAGGATGGTTAATAAAGGCGTAAATAATGAGGTGAGCTAGAGGAAGGAGGGAGCCAGGTACATATCCAGGAGGATGTCATTCTGGTCACAGGAAACAGCATGTGCACAAGACATGGTCCAGAACAAGGCAGCAGGTGATGGAATGGAAGAGCAGGAAGGGCGTGGAGGCGGGCGGGAGAGAAATGTGGTCAGGGCAGGGAGGCTGTAAAAAATAATCATGAGCTGTATCAGTTTGTCAGGGTCTCTGTAACAAAGTACCACAAACCCTGTGGTTTAAACCACAGAAAGTTATTGTCTCACATTTCTGGAGGTCAGAAGTCTAAAGGGTCTGCAGGGCTGGGGCCTCCTGAGGCTGTGGGGGAGAATCTGCTGCGCACCTTTCTCCTGGCTTCCCGTGGCTCCTTGGCCATATTTGGCGTTCCTCACTTTGTAGAAGCATCACCCCAAACTGTGCCTTTACCTTCCCATTCTCCCTGTATATGTGATTGTTTCCAGATTTCCCCTTTCTCTTAGGACACCAGTCATTTTGGATTAGGACCCACTCTATTCCAGTATGATCTCATTTTAACTAGTTATATCCACAATGACCTTATTTCCAAATAAGGTCACGTTCTAAGGTACTAGAGGGTCAGGACTTCAGCATACGAATCTGGGTGGGGGGCACGTTTCAATCAGTAACATAGTTCATGGTGAGGCCCTTCTTTGTTACACTAAGGTAGGAAGTCACTGGAATGTTGTTTTGAGCAGAAAAATGCCACGATCTGCCTTACATCATAAAAAAAAGATCCCTTTAGCTGCTCTTGGAGAGTAGCCTGCAGTCAGGCAAGGGTGCAAGCAGTGACGCCTGGCTATGGGATGTGGCGCCTACACCAGGCTGCTGACCTGTATGGTGGTGTGAACTCTGGCTTTTTTTTTTAAATATTTATTTATTCATAAGAGACACAGAGAGAGGCAGAGACAGGGGCAGAGGGAGAAGCAGGCTCCATGCAGGGAGCCCGATGTGGGACTCGATCCCAGGACCCCAGGATTACGCCCTGGGCCGAAGGCAGATGCTCAACCGCTGAGCCACCCAGGCGTCCCTGAAACCTGGCTTCTAAGTGTATTTTAAAGATATAACTAACAAAAATTTCTCACAGATTAGAAGTGTTGAAGGAAAGAAGTCTCAGATTAATCCAGGATATTTGGCCCAAGTAATTATAACAATGATGTTACCGTCTACTGAGATCAGGGGGACTGAGCATAAGCTGGTGCTTGGTGGACAGCCAGTACTTTGGATACGTTGCTTGAGTTCCTTACTAAACACCCAGATGGAGAGGCTGAGTTGAATATCAAGTATGGAGTTCAAGCTGGAGACACAAATTTGCAAGATGTCCACACAGATTTGTAACATCCACAGAAATTACCTAAGAATTTCTAAATACACAGCAATTAGCGCTTACATTTACTTCCTCACCGAATCTCAGTTTCAGAAGGCATTGCAGGAAAAAGGGGCCGTCCAGCTCCCATGTGATCTTGTCAGGGTGGGTTCTCTCTGGAGATTCCTCCCATGGGGATCCCCACCCAGCACCACCGTCCACAGCCCCTCCTCTCCGCCCACAGCACTGGGTCGGTTGTAGACACGCTGAATAGGTGAAGATAGCCTTCATCTATCTGAAGCCAGCTGCCCTGGCCTGCACTGCCCTGGTCTCTTTCCCGAAGTCCCAAAGATCCTAAAGACCTAACAGCAAGGATTTTAAACAGATTGAACAACAGATTATAGGAAAAGGCAAACAGAAAACAGGACGTTTAGTGAAGGCAGGTTATGGCCGTCCTTTACTGCTGTATCCTCAGTAGGACACAGATGTGCAAAAAACATGTATTGAAAGAATACATTGTCAAGAAAACAATTGCCACTTTTTTTTACTAGTTGTTGGAAAGTTAAGGGTTGAGGACTGTTGTCAGGAAGGCTTGTGGGAAAATCGAATCATCTATATTCAATATCTATTAATATTCTAAATCTGTATCCCAATAACACTGGTATCTGTCTAAACTATTTACACACACCATCAATAACCCTACTGGATACTCATATCCTCTTACATGCATTTTCACTGAAAGCATAAAACCCAATGGTTTTTTTTCCCCCCAATGGGGTTTTTGGAGATGTTTGTGAACTTAAATGTTAAAGAACTAACAACTCCCATTTCCATCCAAAAATGTTAGAGCTCGAATTGCAAAGTGGCCAAGCAAATTTAAACATACTACTATTTCATATTCATGAAGTCTTGGCTTTTCTCTGTGATCAACAATGATATAAATTCTAAAAAAATAAATCGAATATATACATATATTTCTGAGCTGTTTTCATATGCCAGTCATGTGTCTTATACGTAACTCAGTCAATCTCAATCCAGGGAGATGGGTTCCATCAACCCAGAATTAGACACTTCCCAACTTTGCACAGCATGTGATGGAATAAGGACTGGACTTCAGGCAATCGGGCACTGGGGCCTCCACACCCACGATGCAGTCCCCTCTCAGCAATGACCTGGGAGCCAGTTCATCACCCACGAAATTTATACAGCGGACATGGTTTGGTCGCTCTTATCTGGGAAGGTCCATTCTAACCAGTTCATCTGTATGAGTCCCACGTTGGGTGGGGCCCACTTTTGGCTGTTATTCCTGTGCCAGGACAATTCTCATTAAAAAATGTGAAGGTATAACATATGAAAAATAAATTACTAAAAAATTAGTGGTTCTACAGACTTCTGTTTTTTCACTAATACACTTTCTCCATTTGATGCTGTTTTCAAAAAGAACATCGAAGCGTTAGACTTTCTGTTTTACTGACAACAAAAAGGAGGGGAGGTTGTGTTGTGTCCACGATCACAATGAAGCTGTAGATCAGACTCAAGTCCAATTATTCCAACTCTAAACCCTGCAATGAATGTTTAAAAATAATCAAGTGTTACAAATACAGAAATATAAAACCTATGAATCTCAGGTTATCTATAAGAGAATTAGATAACAACTTGATCTCTAATCAAGTCTGTTTAAACTCATTTTATGTTTCTATAATGACAAATAACTTACAATTTAATGAAAGGAAAAATAATTTGTGGAAGATCAGTCCTCTTGCTTGCACAAGGAACTATTAGTATTGAAAATATATAAATAGTAAAAGTAACAACTACATTTTTCAATTAATTTATTTTAGAAAATCAAAGGTTTACAATTGGTGCCATAAGGCAAGATATCATTCAACAAGTTAGTAGTAATACAGACTTCCAAAAACCTTTATAGATTTAGTCCAAAGTAGAAAATTATTTTTTGCCCACTCTTGGACTCAGACACATTCAGAAAAAATATATATTTATAAAAATAAAATGGCAAACCTAATCCCACCAAATAATTGATAGTCTTAATATCTCACACTGGTTTACTTGAACAATGTCTGCATAAAGAGAATAGCTATAAGTTTTTTTTTTTACCTGTCCTCTGTATGATACCTCTGTATCATATGAAGCAATGATGAAAAAATGTAAATTATTTTAGAAAACCAAAACCACAAAAGCCCCTGAAACAAAACACAAGAAACATCAACAAAAATCCACTAAACAAAAATACAGTTGTCTAACTACTCACATAGGCCCTTCCTTCAACCTCTAGACATTTGGCTGTTTATGCTATTTCTAAGTCAGAAACCAGGAAAACACTAGGTGTGAGAAGAAAATAAAAATTCAAGTCTAATACACCTCAAGTTTCAGATAAAGTAGCTAGGGAAATATTAATGTGTATGATGAAGCAAATAGAGCAAATAGAAAGGACTGCAAGCTATAATGGGGTGCATAGCTTGATAAAAATATGTATTTTCTTCTTCTGAAATGTAATTAAATATTGTCTGAACACTAGATTTAGCAATAGCAAGTCACCTAGAACTCTGAATTTTAAGATTTAGAAAGAGAATTTTATTGCAACCAAAAGAAAAGACAAAAGGATACTCTTATTAATATGTTCATAATAAGATTCACCAGTGAATGAGGATATCTCTATTATACTACTAGATTCATTAAGAAATTAACTTTACTTGGGTGTAGTTTTTCCTGAAATGAAAATAGCATTTCTACTTAAATGCTGATACCACATTAAAGGGAACAGCATACTACTGAACAAAATTTTTAAATTTGTTTTGTGAGAAGTCTGATAATATCCTAAAGTAGAAACAAATAAAAAGCAAAATTTTAACACAAAAGAAAGAAAATTATTCCTTATAAACCATCTACACGTTTTGTTTTCCTAACAGACACTCTTGAAAAACACAAATAGAATATAGGACAACAGTAGAGAGTTGTGAAAAAGGTAACAGAAAATTAAGGCATTAACTTACTGACAAGCAAGTCTCAGAATACAAAGATCACCAGATGTCTTGTTTGTTGATACATATTGAGCTTTTACTATTTTTTCTTTCTCTACTGAAGTCTTTCATTTTTATAAGTGATGCCTGACAAAGGCCAAAAATGTGCAGATGATGGACATCTGATAATGATAAACATGAAGAAGAAAAGCCATGGCATTTTCTACAATTTCCTACTGTCACTGGTGGAGGCTATGCTTTACATTCCTTATTAGGTTAGACTTGAAGCATGATAGTCACCTAAGCTTTTGTCACTGCTGCAAAACAAGCTCGACCTCTGGGAACATTAATATTTATCCTCCAAAAGAACCCCTCATTACTCTTTGGAGAGGAATCCAATTGTTAAATTGGTAGCATTTAACTATGATATGCTAAAAGAACACATGGATACAATAAAACAATTGCTAGAAACTTCTTAGTAGATACAAGAGTTTCAGTTTAGCTGGGATCAGCATGGCATCAGAAGTAACCAACAGCTGGCTTGAGGACCAAAGCCCTAAACAACTTCAATATCAGGACCATGAGCTGCATATTTTTAAAGTGATTAACACTCATTTTTCAGTGTTTAATAAAAACTATTATATTGTTTAACTCAATTATTCAGTGAATAATCACCCACACAATGGTCATCTAATAAAAATCCTACAAACTTAGCTAAAATGAAGGACTCAAAAATAATCTACAATAAGCACACCATAACTATACTTAAAATAATGCCAATTTTTATCCATTACTCGGGATAGAGTTCTTATTTCATTATAGGGAGAAGAGGAGAGGTCACTGGCTGAAATAGGCGTCAGAAATGAGAGGATGGAGAAGGTAATTGGCAGATCTCTTACTCACTGGATTATCATAAATTTGTTGACAGGCTGATAATGTCACTCATTATGAATATAAACATGCCCATGTTATGTAACAGACATATGTCAATAAATTTTATATATGTGTATGTAAATATATTGTGCATGTGTGTATATACACAGATACACATATACTATGTCATAAGTTACCATATCATAAACATAAAAAATATGATATATATTACTTTTTAAAAAGCAGCAGGAGCTTTTTATCAAAGCAAATTTTTAGAAGAGATTCCAATATATAAAATAGAGAAAAAATAGGAGGCCATTCTGGCTAAAGCAGAGTAGGAGTAACAGAGACCCTCCCCTTCCTACAGTGACCACTGAGACAACTGCTAAGCATGTCCCAGGGTGTGGTTTGAAATCAATGTCCCAAATAAATCCATTTATTTTGCAAAGATTAAACACAAGACTATTTTTTCCCCACTCTATAGACGCATAGGAAATTTTTATAATGCAACTGAGTATAAAGTTAAAGAGGAACTTTTCTTCTCCTTTAAAAACAATAACAAAATAAAATCGCTAAGCTATATAAAACCAAATTATTTTTAAGTCAATCTTAAGTTGATCCATGGAAAAAGTTGTTAGTTCTCCTTTAAAGTGCCTAAATTTTAAAGACTTAATTTTGTCCACGTAAACCTTACCTAAAATATACGAGAAGAATGAATGGTAGGAGGTGAAGGTATTGTTTTTCTTTGTCAAACATGTATCTTCTACCTGACTGACCAATTTAAATATTCTGTCCAGGAATCTTAATGGTGTCACAGAATACTCAGAGAAACATGCAAAAGAACTGATCTGCTGTAACAGTATCTATAAGGTCAACTTTGATGGAGTGTCTGGATTTTTTTTTTTTTTAGACAAACATTTCATCTCTTTGCTCCAAATATGCCCCCATTTAGGAAGGACTACTTTAATCCATGCAAGTAGATATTAGCAAAATACAAATATCATATTCTTTTTTGTAAAGATCATGATTAAATGTCTAAATTCAATAAATAGACTCTTTAATAATTTGAAATCCTATGAAATATTCTACACTAGCAAAATTTCAATCTTTCTTCTTTTCTAATACATCTTTGGGTCCTTGCACCGTAGGCACTAGGGCATCTCCACTCCTTGGCTCCTGTTCTTTGCTTTCTTCTGTTGGTTCTTGGCTTTCAATTTCACTTTTGGATACTTCATATCGTTCTTCTATGTAACCTCCATCTGTGTCCGCTGTGTAGATGCCATAGCACATGATACTGACGACCCCCAGTGGAAGGCCAAAGAGAAAGCAGCCCATCAGTGGAGAGCTCTTGAATATAGACTGTGGGAAGAGAATCACAATTCAGTTCTCCTTGTATGTACTCTGGTATAAGATACATGAATGAATTTCAAACTACGGCAAATTTCTTCCACTTGCTAACCAGTCAACTTGCTTTTAGTTCCAATGAATCAATGTCAGGATCTCTGCAGCAGCTACCATGTTAGAGACACTGTAAGATAGAACTTTTACATGTATGTGTGTGTGTGAGAAAGACCAGCTACCAGCAGCAGAAAAAAAGCACCAAATATTTTATATCCTTTTCTAAGACATTTATCTTCCTCACATAACCATAAATGTCTCTTTGGAGATGGCAACTGCGTGCCCAACAGCTATGTAGTCAGATCCTGGACTACAGCAATGTGCTCACTGCAAAGGCTGCTTATCTACCATAAAAAAGGTACATACACACTCCTCTTCACATGGCATTGAAGATATTTTTTACGTACTGGTTAATGATAAAGCACATTAACTTAATTATTTCCCTCAGTGTATACACAATCCGCTTAGTTCTCAGAAAAGTAAAAGCAATTTTATTGAATAGGTTTTTCAACTATACTATCCTCTGTGGGTTACGACTGTAACTCAGAACTGTGCAAAGTCAGAAGAGGGCAAAGTGACTTTGGGTGGAGGTAACGGAAGATGGCTTCCCAGAATAAAGGTGTTTTGAGGCAGAAATTTAAGCATGAGTAAGAATGAGGCACTGTGAGAAGCAGCAGGAAGCACCAGAGAAGCTTCTGCAATTATTCGAAAACTAGTGAGGCCATTTGAGATGACAGATATTCCCATATGTGTTGATGGAAAAGGGAAGGAAAGTGATAATAGACCATTCTGGTAACATTCATTGTGTGGTAGTGTACAGAATGGATGGGAGCTGGGGTGACAGCAAGTGAAGTTAGAGCAGCAGCAGACAAAATGTCCTAAGGGCTTATTTTGAGGATTTCTACTTTGATGACTGCTTTTGGCCTTAATGAAAATGCCCATGGAGTAAGTAGCTAAACAATTAGAACTAAGTTTAAGGCCCAAACAAACTTAGGCATGCCTCTGCTGTCAAGCTGACCTAGAGTTGAAGCAGGTTCAGATTCAATGACTAAAAAGGGCAGGAGTTGGAAAGAGACTCTGGAAAACATTTTTAAAGTCATGCCAGTGAGGTAACGGATTCTGAATCCCAGGTAACTCACCCATCACGCAGAAAGGAGTACTTAGAGAAACTTAATTTCCACCTGAAAAAGATCTTTTTAATGTAAATATGGACTAGTTTCTAGCTTTCAAATTAAAGATGTATCTTTACCTAATCCTTTGAAATTTCAGATTTACCCTCAATTAGACATAAAGCAACTATATATATGTATATTCTCAATAATCCATGACACTAAGCAGACCATCACAACTTACCACAATAGTAGATTTGGCATCAAATACTATCCTCTTCAATCTCTGCAATATGCTATCACCTCCTTGGGCCTTGAAATTAACAGGGGAAAAAAACCCACAATTAAATTATTATTTAAGTACTAAGACTTTATTTTTGTTATATAACTTTACAACTGCAGGTCAAGGGTTGACCTCAGGAGATTATGAAAAGCACCTGAAAGAGCCATGCTGTATATATTCACAATTTTTTTTTTTTTTTGTCCCCTGCTTTCTTGTGTGAACACACTCTGATCCTCTTCTGAAGAATTCAATCTCAAGCCTGCCCGATTTTGGAGTTCAGCTGAGCCTGTTAAACAATAACTGCTGTAGGACATCTTTGTGATTGTGTAAGGAGAGTCTCCCCAAGAATGGCCCTCCCCTCACCTCAAAAGTGCTGAAAGGCAGAGAGAAAAACTTCTGATGCAAATATATCAAATCTCTGCATTTGGCCATCCCTGAAGTCTGGCTCAGTGCTTGAATTCCCAAACTATATGAGCCTCTCCTTGTCAAACAGTTTGAATTGGGTCTCACTAGCTCACACGTAGAAGAATTCTCACTCATAGAGGTGAGTTTTATTTCAAGTAGTATTATTTTCTCAACTAAAAAATTTCTACTATGTGATTGTTTCTAAAAAGAAATGCTTGTTCTTCTGTGAGCTAACTTTCAAACAAAGTTTGTAAAAGCTGAAACAAAACGCTCACAAAATAGTAATTTAACTTCATAAAATCCTAGAAGTCTCATACTTTTTTTCTATTTCATTCTTGTCTGTTGAATTAAGATGCATGCTGGTCACAATGTCCTGAGGCAACTTCATGGCCCTATAATATGGACTGCAATCCACAGTTTGAATAACACTACAGTAAGATTTATAGAAAAAAATGAAAAGCTAAGACTGTCTATTATTTCTGAGAAATATTTTATATAAATGGATTTGGAACTCTCCCCTGAAGCTCTGATTCTCAGCATATTTCCTTAAGAAACTGTAGTCTTATACACAGGTTTTCTTAGAAAAGCAATCTGAATAACTTAATCCAATTATACTCTTGAACCCAGAAAGGTTAAGGGCCAGGAAATTTCACTCCTGGGATAGCTCTGCACACTGAAGACCTCTCAGCAGCCATAGCCTGACTCCAAATGGCAATAGCACCTCCCACTCACTGTGACAATCAAAAATGTCTTCCAAATAACCCTAAAGGAGACCTTTGCAGCTATGAGCAGAATCTTTCACAGAGAACCTTCTATGTCTCTCAGAATGTGGTTCTGTGACAGGAGACAAGCAAGGTGGGGAGGACTGCCCCTCACACCCCAGGTGATTGCTCTTCTTTCCAGAATCAGAGGAGAAGAAAGTTTGTTTCTCCCCGACCTCCTCCTCCCACCATCCCTTTGAAATGGAGTCATCGAC
The DNA here is from genome assembly GCF_905146905.1 of Nyctereutes procyonoides. Classification (NCBI taxonomy): domain Eukaryota; kingdom Metazoa; phylum Chordata; class Mammalia; order Carnivora; family Canidae; genus Nyctereutes; species Nyctereutes procyonoides. The sequence goes on along the minus strand of NW_026575082.1, from coordinate 9,022,680 downwards.
TCACCTCCACTGTGCCATCCAAGATGTTATTAATGAACTGCACCATGTCCTCGGCACTCTTGATCTGTCTATCTAGTAAAAAGTACTGTTGGTTGGAAGTATTTAGTACAACCACCGTTGGGACTTTGAGTTCACTGAAACAGAAAAATAAAAGAATCAAAATACACATTAAACACTGAGATGACAAGTATTTTGATATTCATTTATACTGTATCTAAGTAACTATAATTACAAAAGGGGGAAGCTGCATTAATGGCTTTGCCTCCCTATGCTCACATGAAGAAAATCTCAAATTGTCCATCAGTTTACAAAATAGCTAAATTTAGATTATAGCAAAAACACTCTAGGGCACTGGGTGGCTCAGGCTGATGAGCATCTGACTCTTGATTTCAGCTCAGGTCCTGATCTCAAGGTCACGACATCGAGTCCCATGTTGGGCTCTGCACTCAGAAGGGAAATGGCTGGAAGTCTCTCCCTCTCCCCTTCTCCTTCTTTATTAAGGAAAAAAAAAGTGAAAGAATATATTCTAATATATAATATCAGAGAGCTGAGTATTTGCTTAAACTGAAGGCTAAAAATTATGTATGAAGTATCAATTTCTGGGCAATCTTATTCTGCCATCCACATACCACCAGTGTTGGTCACACACAGCCCGTTCTGGGTAAGTGGCACTAGGGAAACAAGACAGGATAGAGCATCATCTCTGCAGCCACATGGCTTGAGCCCAGAGCTTTCCCATAAGTCAGGTTTCTAGGCCTCATGCTTGTCATTTATAAGTGAATAAAAGGGAGTAGTAGGAGGGTATCTATATTGTAAAAATTAAGTGAGAAAACTCCAATTTAAACACTCAGCACACTACCTTGTGTTCAATAGACACTCTTCCAAATTCTCTGAACTCCCACTATCCCACTACACATCCCAACACATCCTCAGGAAGTGCTCACTGATGTACTAGACATCAATTCAGTTTGCAGACACAAAACATTACTAATAGGGGCCATTTAATTGAACTAATTATTTTTTCCTTCCAAGGATAGGCTGTTGCACAGTCATAAAAGGAAGGGAAGTGCTTAATTCTGTATGTCACCTACACATGGGTTTAAGGTTATTTGTATGTCTATATGAAAATATTATGTAAAAGTACAAAACTCTAGAGTAGCAGCAATTCACACCACTGTATTACCACCACATGAGTGAGTTCAGCAGATGGCTTTCTTGCTCCTAATTCTCTACTCTCCCCATGCAATGCTCTTTTCCCAGGGAGGCAAAACACACTCATGTGACTCCTCATATGTTGGGTTCAGCCATGAGACATATAGCCAAGGGCAAAGTAACATGTGACTCAAACAGAGGCTTGAAATGTGAGTGCATGGGTAGGCTTGCTTGCCTGTGTTTCTGTGACTGCCACATGATGACCTCCCAGGAAAATATCCTTCCAGGATCAAGGACATGCAAAGACTGCAGACCTGAACCTCAGTGGCAGTCTGGAGCCATATCTATCTGTGCCCAGGCAATATCAGCCAAGCCCAGGTAAGTGAGAGAAAGTAAATATTACAGCTGGAAGTCACTGGGTATTAGAGTGGTTGATTATCCAGAATTATTATTAGGCAATAGTTAGTTGATTATATAATTAAAAAAGAAAAAAAAATTTAGCTTCATTCTTGTTCATAAGACTAGACAACTTTCTGATTTATAGCAGTTTAGTTATTAGTTATAATGCATACGTAGCAAAAAAAATTCCATTTTTACACAATAGATCAGAACGTGGCCTGCCTATAAAAATACATATTATAAAAAAGTTAAATACACAGTGGGACTAGAATTCAATAATTTGAATAATGATGGAAAGGGAAAATATAATTTCATCCTATTCCCTCTTAATTACATTCACAAGAACCACCCCCCCAAAAAATATTTAACAAATCTAGGGTCTGATAGTACCCTATTTATTTTGAGACAACGTAAAAAACATAGTGCTGCCGTATAACTATCTTACAAAATATCATGTATTTGCCCTAAGTTAAAACCCCTTTCAGCATCAATACCTATTAAATGCTACTATTTATCTGACAATATTAATGTCACAGAAGAGCTTTGGAGTAAGAGAGATCTGGATTTGAGAACTGGATCTCTTTAACTTACTTGTTGGGCATCCTTTGGCATATTATTTAACTTCCTTGAGTTTCTTCTAAGAAATTTCAATTTCCTCATCTATATAAAATGGAAATAATAATAGTACTTACACCTTACTGAGTTATTGTAAAAGTTAAAAAATACCTATTGACCACTCAGTCCAGTGTCGGTCACAGAATTAAGTGCTCAATAAGGACTTTCAAATATAATCACGTAACCATCATCATATGCTTTCTCTTCTTTTGAAAAAGAAAATAAAAAGCAAAATATGAATAAAAAACAAACAAAACAACACAACAAGGTGTTGGTGGTAGAGATTACTGTTGTTCTTGGACCACAACTGAAGCTCAAAATTTCTTTCTCACAACTCACATTAACAATCATACTTATGAAGGAATATCCATCCATCTGTATATATTCCGAATATCATCCTGGATCAAGGAGTTGTCTCTTGGACCCAAATTCTTTCAGCCTTTTACAACGTTTTACTGAATGCTGGCTTGCCTTGAAGGACATTGTAAGAAACGGTTCTGTCAAATTCCCTACTATATATACTGTAAAAATCCTATCAAAAATATATTTCTATTATAATATCCCCCTCTTTATGAGATTATATAAGGTCTGTCATACTCCTTATGACCAAGTTATTTTACAGGCTACAGGAAATATGTAAATAATGTTTTTCTACTCTTGAATATTAAATATTCAGGACCAAAATTTTCAAGTACCTTCAGTAATGACCTATAAATGATAAATACCTAAAATAATACAGATCCTTTATTTTATTTTCCTTTGTCTTGATTCCTTGGTTATATATTATATCACATTACTTTGTATCACTGGTAAACACTCTCAAATTCTTACTGGACTAAGAAGATAATAAATATAAATGAACAGAAATAAAAATACTTTATAATTTTAGGCTTTTAACTGGAAATTATGAATGTTACTTGTAAGTTTGGTTTGTATTTCCTCAGTGCTCTTACTTGGAAAATGGAATAATACCCTAAAATGTGAATGAAGGCAACTGCCACACCTTTGCTGCTAAGCAAAGCTAGAGAACACCAAAACAGAGCACAATGCTGTGAACTCAAAATGGAACCTCAACACCGCTGGACAAGGTCACTTGTCTCTAGTGAGCTTTCCCCATCTTCACTTCAGGGGCTATTTTACAACCCCATTCTCTACAAAGCCCCATTTCCTTATCACCTCTTGTGTGCTATAGTGCTCTGCCTAAAATAACTTATCTTAATGACTGCCTCCTCTGGCAAACATTTTCTGATCCCTTCCACTTTTTTTTTTTTTTTGATCCCTTCCACTTTTATGTGCCTTGGGGTGTGGTGGGAGCCACTCTGTTTCCAGAAACCTCTACTGCAATGAATTTTTCATACAGTTTTGCAATTACTATGTTGTCCTACCCAGCAGACTACAGGCATTTTGAAGACAGGAGGAACTCTACTCTTTTTCTGTGTCAACAGTACTAAACACAGTGTGTGATATACAGTAAACCCTTACTAAGGGTCTACTGCATTGAGTAGATTCCTATTTGAAATTAATTTAGTATAAATATGCTAAATGTTTTCTAACAACTTTTTGAAGTGACAAATCAGATTTTTATGTCATAAACACAACTGATGGAATTATTTTAAAATTGTGTATTTTCCCTATAAAGTTATTTATACTTTCTTAATTCTTCTCATATGGCAGTTAAGACTTAAATGTAAAAATTTTCACTTAAATTACATTTACTCACTGAAACTGACCTTAAGGTAAGATGCGTGTTAAACAGAAACTACAAGATTTAAAAGTTTTGAATGCTATCTTCTTTCCAAAATATATGAAATTTAGAGATAGGTATTTTTTAATATAGAACAATATTAAAGTTTAATGTGTTTCAAATTTAGACTTAAAAACTAAAGTGAGATATTTGATGGGAGGATATCTGCTTTGTATATATGTAGACTTCCTTTTTTGCTTCCCACCTAGTAATGCTTTTATCTCTCAAAAACAGAAACTTAAAAATTGACAGATTTGGTAGCAGTCATTTAAACATTTAGAACTCTACTTACTCCATCAGCAGGGTATTTATATAGTCATTTCCATCCATATGGCCAAACTGAAAATCTCTAACCAACAACAATCAAGAGAAAGAGAGAGAGAGAGAGAGAGAGAGAGAGAGAGAGAGACATTAGATACAAAACAAGGTAAATATGAACCAAGAACTGAACTTCAGGGTATGGTTAGCATGTAAACACTGTAAATGTTCAACATATAAGTTACATGAAATAAATGTAGAAAAGAGTATGAATTCTACTGGCTTCTGAGATACAAATACACGTGAGTAAAATTAAACAAATTCTAAGATATTTCTACTTTACATGTATTTAAAATGCAGGGCAACATAAGCTTTTCTAAGTAATATATATTTAAGAAAAATTAAATCCACTCTGTTTAAAAAAGGACAAATAAGAAGATGTTCATACTATGGAACAGGAGAAATATAAACATATATCACTGTTGTATCACTAGAAGACTCAGAATAAAAAGGGAATAACAAATATTGTAACAAATTTATACTGACTGTCTCTTATGGCAGTAAAAAAAAGAATGACTTGGCATAAAACAAAAAGTCATTCTCTGAATTCCTGTTATAATCATCGGTCTATAACTTGTGACTATTCAATTTAACTTAAATCTCAAATTTATGAGTACATGTCCATATTTTCTTACCACAAATGTATCCCAAATCCTATCGTAAAGCAAGTATGATACAAAATATAAAGGAAATCTTATTTGCATGACATACGTCAACAAATACCAAGTCCAGATAATTCATATGGAAATGTAACATACAATAATTCACTTCAGTATCTTGATTCACCTTTAAAAGTATAAAATAGTACTACTTTTGTTTTATTATATTACATAATTAAAGAAAGATAAAGGAATCTTCCTGAATGTAAGCACATACCTGTGGAACTGGTCTCTGTAATCTCTAGCAACTTCCTGAATAATTGACTTTAATCTGTGAAAGAACACATGAATGTTTCATCTCTTTGCTTCAAAAATATATTATCATTTTCCAACTATAATAGCTGCTGCCTTATCTAATACTGTGGGGAAAAGGAAGATGCCATATCAAGTTTATCTGAAGCCATGTAAAGTCTGAATTAGATGGTATTTGAAGCTTAAAACTATTTCAAAACACTATACCTGGTGTGTTCAATTGATGTATTTTTCTCATCAATAACTGCAATAGCCACAAGCTTTCCTGAAATTAAGAATGACATATCTAAATTCAATAGCCCTCATTATACAAACTTTTCAATTATTACTGTAGCTGTGAATCGGAATTAGTAAATAATTTCTAGAATTTAATTCCAATTATCCTACATGTTACGCACAGTAGAATGAATCAATGAATTAGTCAATTCAAAGTGAGATGTTCCCTCCCACCTCCCATCCCACAAATGTAAATAATAGTAAATATTTAATAATTTATATATTCAAATTGTACTGTTTTCACACTACTGACAAACTAAATTACATACTTTGTCAAAAGCTAGGATATTAAGAAATAAATTTATTATTAATTGATAAAAGAAATTTATTAATTACTGTAGCTCTAAAAGAATGACCTCTAACAAGAGAAAGATTTTTACATGCTATCCTTGCAGTACCATGGGTTACTACTTGCTAGTAATAATACACAGAACAAAACTGATTCAAAATTTACTGAACCCTAAATACAACATAAATCACATCCATTTCTAATATCCTCTAGGAGACAGCACGACGTAATAACTAGAGCACTGCTCCTGGGAGTCAGAAGACCAGATGCTGCATTTCAGTATGCATGTTCTGGTCTAGGCCAGGGGGAAGAGCTGTGAGGCACATTTATTAGCTATGGGTCTTAGCTGCAGAGTGATGAACACACACACACACACACACACACACACACACCTCTGAAAGAGTGGGAACTACAGTCTAGTAGGGAAAACAACAGACAAATAGAGATCATTTATGACACACAAACAGATGTACGGTTAACAATGAGAAGAGTTCCAAAGGAAAGTAACAGGTGCTATGAGAGAGTACTGTAGAGTAAACATAAGTAGTTTGAGGGGATCAGTAAAAGATTGTCTTAAGAATTAGCATTTGGTCTGACTTTGATGAATGAAAATAAACTATACCTTCCAGGTATAAAGGTGCACTCGTGCAAAGCGCACAGCCTTTTTAAGAAAACGGAGAAGTCAGTATGGCTGAAGACGGTAGAGTGAGGAGATGGAAGATTCAAGTGGGGGTCAGAAGACGCAGGGACCCTCCATCACCAGCGCTTCTGAGAAAGAACATGACATGTCTGAAGCCACCCAGAGCCAGGATCTCTTGTGCTTATGAGGTAAGCAGCCAGATGGGACAATGAGCAGAATCAGAGCCACAGCAGCACAACGGAACAAGGGCAATTATGTTGTACAAAACGGGAACATTCCATAGCCAACTTCTTTCCAAATTAATCTGGGAGAAGAAACTATTCGAGTAGAGCCAGAGCTGTCTACTTTAATTACTTCAAGGTAATGCTGTCTCCTATGATTACCAAACCGAAAGCAAAACTACTGAAACTACTGTATTCCTCCTCTGTTCCCCTTTTCATCAGTCTGTAAAAATCCAAAAATAAACTCACAATCTTTGACAGTGTTCACACCGACTTCTAATACTGAACTACCACACACCTCTCTCTATAGCAATAAGCAAAGACAGAAATGTCACCGGACACAGAACATGAAAAAGCAGGCTCAGGAGCCAGAACAAATATCCTAAGTTTGAAAATAACATGGGAACCTATAGCATTTCTAATTTGTATTCTTAATCAGATTCAAAAGCAAGAAATCACGAAGACGGAACTCTATGCACACTACTTCTCATACAAAGAAAATGAAACTTGAGCAAAATTTTCCCATTTTTAAAATCTAAAACCGTATCTCCATCCCACTTATCATGAAGTTATGAATGAAAACAAATGTGACAATACCTATGATTTCTCCACTGTAATTCATTATAAATTTACAAAACACCTCCTCTTAAAACTTACAGGGTTAGGCCTCTTAGAATTTTGGTAGTTTGCATCTGAGACCCTATAGTTAGCTTTTGTTTTTGCATCTATAAATACATTTACTTTGCTCATCATTTTTGATCATATGCCACTGGTGTGGTGCCCATGTTTTCGTCACAAGTAAAAGCAGGCCTCAAAGGTGGTGAGGAGTTGTATCCCAATTCCTATTACAAAATCAGCTCTTAATATAGCTTCTTGGTTATTTCTTCTCATTTCTTTATTATCTAGGCTCTGCTCTTCCTGTCACTTCAGTTCTAACTAGGAAATCTTTTCTAACTCATCTTTGTTTCCCATACAAATATTTGCTCTTTGTTAATATTAATGTCTATTCTCATGAAAAAGAACTGGCATTCAGGTCTTAAAAAGCAGTAAAATTATGAAAGAGAGCTTAAGATTTATTTCTCACAGAATCAGATTTAAGAAATCAATTAAGGAAAAATCATGCAGAGTGATGGAGAATTGTATATATACGCTTGTTACCGGTATCTCCCAGTTCATATAAGAGGAAGCCATCCACAGTCAGGTAGTTTTGAAACCTCTCCCTGTTGATCCAAGATGACAGATCACCATCCTCGTATTCTTAAAAATTAAACAAAGCTAATAAGTTATATGCAATAAGAGTTTAAAATGTTTATAATGTTCTAATCTAGCAATATGTATAAAATGCCTTGACACAATCATAGTCTTAAATTCATAAAATTAATTTTTAGAGATCTATTCTAAGGAAACAATGAGACATACAAAAGGATTAATACACAAAGCAATTCTTTACTAGAACATCATTAAAAACAGCACAAGACAGATAAATAAAAATATAGGAAATAAGTGAAAGACCCTAGATAAGAAAAAATTTAAACAATTTTGGTACATAATGAGGAAGACTCTTCATTTATAGATTCTTTTTAATTAATAATTTAGTGGTAAAGCAGGTTGCAAAACAATACTACAGCATGACTGTAGCTTTGAAAACACAAAGTATGAAAAAAAACCTGACAGAATGATCAAATGAAGGCGAACATTCCTACCAAATGGCTATCCTAAAAAAAAAAAAAAAAAAAAAATGGCTATCCTGGGTTGACATTTATCCTTGAATGGTGGCAGTATCGTAACTTACTACAATTTCTTTGCTCTTCTCTATTTTATGACATTTCTTCCTCAGCTTAGAACCCTTTCTCATATGTAAAACTAACACATTTAAAGCCATTCAACATCAAATTCTCCTGCTAAGCAGATAAAAAACATATGTAATATCAAGAGAAATATTATGTCCTGATTAGAAATATAATTCTGAAGTAACTGTGAACAATTATTATAACTGCATAAAAAAGAAGGTAATGTAAAAGGCTACCAATATGTTTGGTGGAAAACTGGATTTTAATGATTTCTTGGAAGATGTGCTTTTTCTGTCACTTGCATTGCTAAACAAAACATTTTCAAGTTACCAAACCTATAAAATAAGTGACATAATACGAATCTGAAAGTATTTATGGATTTGAACTTACAAATTAGAAAAATAAGCATAAAACTAGGAGTTGAGTACGGGGCCACAATCTCTATTCCAGGTCAAAAGCAAATGTTTTAAGATTGCACCAAGTGATATATCTGAAATACAGAAAATAAACTATCCTTCTAAGTCCCTACCCCAAAGCTTCTAAACTTCATGACAACAATTAAACATTAGAATAAATATTCAAGATAAATTCTGTGTGTTATCTGAAGACTTTGGGCAGGTTCTAAATACTAACTGCTGCATGTTAAAGAATGATGGTCCCTCACAAGAGCTACAGATACTTCACCCATCTTCTTGTGCACTCGAGGGAGGGCACATCTGAGGGCATATCTGAAATGTGGAGAGAAGAGGAGGTGCACTTTCTTAGCCATGATTAAAGAACATATTAACATCTAAACAGATATGATCAGGCTTGTTCCAAAAACAAAGTGGCTTTCTGAAGTGTGAATAAACTCACAGGAGAACTAGAACAGGAGATCTGAAAGCAGACACTTGATTATACTATCAATTATTTTAACTTGGGGGAGAGAAAAAAACCTCTTTAATCCTTTTACTTGTAAAATAGTAAGAATACTGATCTCAAAAGCATGGTTTTAATGACAAAATAAGACAATATAAGCTAAGTGCTTATCATTCAAGCAGTGTAGTAATCAAAGAGCAAATGGATAGAATCGGTGCAGATATGCACTATTTTCTTTCTCCTATTTTCATATATCCAAGTTCCTCTAAACTTCCTTTTCAAGCCCAATATCTAATACAATCAATAAGTATCCAGTGAGCAAATGAATGAACCTGTGATTTAATTATACATCTATCATCTTATCTAACACTCTTAATTATCTCTTTCATAATCTCAGGACACTCATCTGCCTATCTACCCTTCCAGATTATGGCAAGGATAAAATGAAAATATCACGTACATAATTAGTACCTGCTGCATAAAATGTAACAAATAGTAGTTGTTCCACTACAGCAAAAATTAAATTCACATTTATTTAAAAATAATGAAAACAGGAGATTTTAGATTTTAGATTTTTTCATGATTGTTAAAATAATTAAATATTCATTTTACTAAAAAAATCAGAATATTCCTTTTATTAGATATTCTATTCATTGGAATTATTTACGTAATCCAAAGTTTACAGCTCTCAAGTAGTTCTAGTTTCTTTTCTGTTATAAAATAACAACATTCTACAATTTTTCTGTAATGAATACAATATTCCATATCTGTACTCTCCAACACGGTAACAAAAAGCCACACAAGGGCATTGAGTATTTCAAAAGCAACTAGCAGAAATAAACTGAAGTGTCTAGTTTATTAAACTGTAACTTAGAAAGTTACAAAGAAGGTTATTAGGCATAACTTTGCATTCACTTTTGCTTTTGGGTGGCTATATGGTATCTAACAGATGTTGAGTTTCACTGTTTCCCTTTGTATTTAAAATTTCTCTTCAAGCCCCTGTGATTTTGCTACACTGGCCTGAGGTACCTCAATGCACAGTTTGGGGATTGTGGAAGTAGGTATTTGATGATGCCAAGAAATTTTTGTGAATTTTATTAAGTATTATAACAGCAGGTAGTTATTCTATTGAAAAAAAAAAGGACATCTTTTAAAAGATGCATAATGAAGCACCTGGTGATGAAAAAAACCTCTAGGGTTTGCTTTAACATACTTCAACAAACAAAAAAAATTGTTGAAGAAAATATGGTAAGATCTTGGTAATTGTCTAAACCCGGATGATGGGTACATACAGAGGATTTTACTATTCTAGCCATCTCTTTATTTTTATTTTTTTTAAAGATTTTATTTATTTAGTTGAGACAGAGAGCTACAGAGAGAGAGCATGAGCAGGGGGAGAGGCAGAGGGAGAAACAGACTCCCCACTGAGCAGGGAGCTGACAATTCCAGACTTCATTCCAGGACCCAGAGATCATGACCTGAGCTCAAGGCAGATACTTTAACTCACTAAGCCACCCAGGTGTCCCAGCAGTCTCCTTATTATGATGTATGTTTGGCATAACAAATGTAGACCAAGTATTTAACTTCATTGAAGAAATGCTGACTAGCTGGTGAGTGGTTAGGGGGAGAAGGAAGGAAGAAAGAGAGGGAGAGATGAGGCTAGGAAAGAATATACCCCCCAAGGGGCTTTGCCACTACTGAAGGGGTTTTATTTCTTTACCTTTTTGTGAGTCTAAGATGTTAGATCCCTTTTTTTATACGAATAGTTTTGAATGTTTTAAAATAACAGCAATTGCATACAGTTCATGTCTCAAAAGTCAAATGACCTGACCAACCCCCTCCAAAAAAATCATTGTAGGCAGAACTCAGAAAACACATTAGATGTTAAAACTAAAGTTGAAGGGGAAAAAAAATCTGTCATTCAATTAATGGGAAAGGCAAAAAGTAGTTGCATCTACCAAATCTTTCATCAATACCTAAGTCCTATAATAGCCACAGTGTTTTAATTTTAACATGTTTTACATGAGTTACAACTTTGGAACTTACCATCATAAATAAAGTAAGTTTCATCTTTGAAAACAAGCACAGCTGGCATCTCCTTCAGTGTCACATACTGCAAAATCAGATATGTAAATACTTTGTATCATTGAAAAAATTTTAATTGGTAGCTATGATTTCAAAAGTATTGAAAAATGCCAGAAAAAAAGCCACGAGAACGAAACCGTTACAGTTAAAAAGAGCACAGGCGATCCAACCTCATCCAAGGACAGGTTTATCTCTTTATACATCTCCTGGCCCAGTGCTGTTTGTTAGTATGAAAACCACAGAATATTCTTAGAGTTGGTAACAGACCCAAAGATATCAAAGAAGTACAGTAGGAGACACACTCTGAGGTGGCTAAGGTAACAATCAGCACTGGGTAGGTTTGAGTCCTTCCTCAACATTCCTGGGCTTTGTGGCATGGACTCCATTGCTGTCCTGGGGAGTTGGCTTCATTCTCTGTGAATCAAGGAAACGGAGTCTCCACCTCACCATAGAGTTAGGGAAGTCAGATCCACTAACATACGTGAGAGCAAGTTTAAAATGCAAATTGGCTTTAAAAATGGGAATTTATAATGGCAATTAATAATATATTATTTCAGAAGGTACCTGCTTCTTATACCTGTGCTATAATTATTTAAAAATACTAAAATTATAAAGAAATCAGTTTCCATACAGAAGAGATATAATTGGGTGAGCCATATAGAATTATTACATGATGTGGTAATAAGTGAAAAGTAACAACAAATAACCAACTGATAGCTAATAAAATAAAAATAACTGCCAACAGGATAAAAATAAAGATGGCTGTCCTTGAAGTATGGAGAAGACGGGAGGCATACTTCAGGTAATTAATATACAATGATCTCTTACATGACTACTAAAAAATGGTACAGCATCACAAAAATAAGTATTTGAAAGTCAGCAGTAAAGCTTTTAGGTAAGGTTCTATCATCAAGTAAGCCTCTGCTCATCTGCTCTTGGCAACTCATTCACAAAGGTGCTCTGGAAGTATTTTAGAGCATCCAGCATGCCTCTCTTTCAATGCCGGAGTTGGCCACATCATAACATTACTACGGAGATGGAATCTTGCAGCTATTAATTTCCACATATTCTGAATCCCTCTTTCTCTTGCTTTCTGTTCCTTAAACTTACTATATTACAGTTGTTTGCAGGCTGTTTTTCTCCATTCACCTCTAAATATCCTGAAGTCAGAAATTATGTCAATTCATCTTTGTATCTCCTTAACATACTTATGAGGGCTTTCATAAACACTAGCTGTAAAGCTAAGGAAGCTTTGCATGACCAAACATTAAAATTAAAAATATGGGGGGGGGGGATATAAAATCATGGGTTTTGTCCTTATTTGAAAATTCTCTATGGGAGTAAAAATCCTCATATTACCCTGAAAGAACACTGACTCCCCCTTAGCAGACTTTTACAACCATATATACAGAACTATAAAAGAGATGACAAATATTGAGATTTGCAAGAATAACTAAGGAATGTTTGAGGAAACTAGTTGAGAGGTCAATAATAAAAAACAACACATAATAAGCAAAAGTGTGCCCACATAGCAGATACTGTTTATGCTCATCCACACAGATGTTCCAGGCCCTAGAATTCTGATCTAAGACATGTGTCACTACTCGAGGACTGGGGTGAGTGTCAGATGGTGTCAGGGCCCAGGAGGCAGGTGCCCTCTGGAGCACTCCCAGTAAACTGCTGGGACAGCTTCACAGGAGAGGGTACAGTGTACATTCTCGCCTCTCATACTAACATTGGGCTTTGGAGAAGAGAATGGACTAAACGGCCTGGGCCTAGAACTAGATTCCATCCATTCTAGGCCTTTACATCACACTGAGAGATCTTAAGACATTTTAGAATAGAGCTTCATAACCTTTTGAGGCATCTATTTGAGAATCTAATGGCAAATATAGCTCTCCTCCTACCCTATCTTCTCTTCCCCTTCAAAAGAAATGCATAAAATACTGCAAATAACTTATGAGACCAAACTAAGTAAACCTAAAAATGAGTTTAAGCTGACCAGATCTGTCTGAAGTTTTCCCAAGGAACTGAAAATCATTTCAGAATACATTTATAAGATAAACATTTATGAAAAAAAAGATAAACATTTATGTACACATTGCAAGAGCACTACACATATATATTCTAGGTGATTCTGCAATCTTCTTAAAAATATTTAAATATTAAAAAATGTCAAACAAAAATTAATCAAATGTGTAATATGAAATAACTTTGTGGGAAAAAACTGTTTTGATTTTTTGTAACCTATACTGATTAAAAAGAAAAAGCTTCCCTTGACAATTAATTTCATGTTTCCTGTCAGCTATTGCAATTTCTCAGGTTCCTTTCTCAGGAAAACTTTTCCAAAGAGAAGTCTATACCTGTAACTTACAATTTCTTACCTGCATTCTCTCAAATGACACCAATGAGGCACCTGTACTTCTTGTAAAACCACCAATAACCTCCATGTGTACAAGTATCATAGTTACTTTCTTCAACTCATTTCGATCACTTTCCAAGTATCTTGTACAACTGATCCTCTTTTTAAAAGTATTTATCTTGGCTTTCCACCCATCTTGTTTTCCTACTCTCCAGCTACTTTCCTTTGCAGTCTTTAGCTCATGGGCCCATTTATTTGCTTAAAAATTTGCATCCCATGTCTTAGAAGTTTATAGAGCCTTAACGCCAGACCACTATATCCAGCTGTGAATTTGATGCTTGTATCTGGATGTCTAACTAATATGCTGAACAGGCTAAAATAACCAATTCAAAGCTCTTGATCATTCCCGCATTCCCAAACTTGTTTCTTCTGCAGTATTCCCAAGCTCATAGATTAACATTACCAATTACCCAGTTGTTAAAACCAAACACCAAAGAGTCACCCTTGGTTCTTCCCTGCTCCTCCGGGTCAGCAAGCTCAAACAATTCCATCTCTAAAAAACAACAATGCTTTCACTTTTCCCCCCATCCCTTTACAAACCTCCAAGCTCAAACTCTGCAGATTACTTCAAGAGTTCAACTGATCTCTCTGGATCTATTCTTCTCCCTATCCAATTCATTCTGTTCTCAGCAGAAAAATGTCCTTAAGATGAATGTCAGATCAAATCCTTCACTAACTTCAACCCATCACATGCATGGTCATGACCTGCAAGGTCTTCACTGGTCTCTGCCTACTTCCTATCTATCTCCTTTCTCAAGCCACACCGGCCTACTACCTATTTCTCAAATATGCCAGCAGTGTTCTTATCTGTTCCCTGTTTCTAGTTTATTCTGGGCACAGATCTTTGCATGGCTCCTTCACATCATATATATCCCAAATCAAATATTTTCTTCCCAGACAGACATTTCCTGATCAACCAATCCAAAGAAGTCACCTACTCTCATGCCCCTGCTATCACAATAGCAGTTATGGCAGTTATATCCTGTTTACGTATCTGTTTACTGAAAAATACTATCCCAGTCTAAGGACCCAAAAGCTGTAACCTGCAACACTAACATTTAGTACACTTCCTCTCCCCATGAGAATGTAAGCTCCACCCTATCAGGACCCTGAAGATCCTACTTGTCATCAACTATTCAGGACTTAATACAGGGCACGGCACAGGATGAGATAAGCAGCATCTATAAATTAAGAGATATAAATACATTAACCATTCCATTACTTATAAACCAATTTAATAGTTTGAGTTCTCACTTCTTACTACCACTGTTATTTTAAAAAGAAAAAAAAATCAACATAATAAACATAATTACTAAATGCTATGAATCCAGTGGTATTTGCTTATTAACAATAAGCAATCTGGTGCCAGAAGTAGAGATAACATGTTTACTGTTTCTACACATATGACAGTAAATAAATCTGATAAATATAATCAAGTAATAACTTAAAAAGTGGAATTAAGTCATTAAAATCCAATTTTAAACGTTACCTCAGGAACCACTTCTTCTGAGGCAGAAAAGAAGTATGTATATACAATTAATTCTGAAGCAGCATCTATGTATTTCTCCTGTGAAGTTACAAATAGAAAAGAGGTGACCTTTAAACATTAAAATCAGAATTCATTCCTCATTAAACATTCAGAGAAAGTAGTATCATCCTCAGCAATATCATACCAATTTGATGCCATAAGCATTTTTAACGTGAAAAGACGATGGAATATAAGCAGCAAATGAAATATACGGTTTCTAAAGCAAAAAGACTACTGATACTTAATATTTTGACACTCCTCTAAATAAAGTATAATATAAGCTCAATTCATATTAATTTAATTTGATAGTTACAGGAAGATGCACATATATAAACACACGCATGCAAAATGATCTTCAAAAAGTTTCAAAAAGTTTACATTCAGACTGCACTCCATAGTCACAAAGAGCCAAAAATGCTAAAAAGTAAGCAAAATTTGAATAACCCTGTCAGTAACAACAGAAATACTAAAGCAAGCATCATCTGTTTTATGAAGGCAAACACAATAGAGAGCAAATAAGAAAGTGTTTTGTTAGAAAAATGCTTAGATTGAACTAAAATATTTCCAATAAGAGTGAAATAATTGAGTTTGGATCAAGTTTTGGGAATAGAGAAAACTAAATTACATTTGTATTTGTGAATTTAAAAAATAAACTCAATTGATACCTTCAAAGGTGACTCTCCACCAATGTAAACAAAAAATACACGATGTCTCTTTTGCACATGTTCAAACATTTGCTGACTTGGAAGTGGCCGAATTAGAGCCCTGTTTGAAAACAAAACAAACAAAAAACAAATCTGCACTTGAACATAAGACAGTATATAATTTACATCTGAAGTTACAAAGTTTTAATGTTGTATTAACTGCATTTTAAGTCATCACCCAATCTACATATATCTAATAAAACTTTAGCCCATGACCACTACTGTACTCACATAATGAAAATAAAGTACCAATTTAAGCTATCAATTAAAAACAAATTAAGTTTAAAATACAACCCTTTAAAGAATACCATCTTAGTCAATATTTTGACAGGCAAGACAGACCTATAATCCATTTAGAGTACTTAGCTAAAAACAAATGATCCACAAGAGAATTCTTTTTTCCCTTTCATAAGATCATATACAGTAACACACTGAAGTCCTATCTCAGAAAATTATAATTATACTATGTTAAGATTTATGGCCATTTAAATACAAGTTTTATAATACCCTATAGAGGTTAAAATCTAAATGTTTCACAAGTATATTATTCTTTTCAGAAAAAATAAAATTGAAAATGATAATCATAATAGCACATAAGGACCTCATAAAAAGAAAACAAAACTCTACAGTTTTACTATACAAGATATTTCAAAGCCAAGTACAAGGAAGAAATAAATTACATCAAGGTTTTTACAAAACATCACTTGCAAAATATTATTAAAAAACTAAAAAAGAGGCATGATCCATATGATCAGATTTTTTATTCCACTAAATTTGCAAAAGAGTAAACACAGAGTTTGCAAAGGCAAACATATTTTCAAAATGCACAATTCCTTAGACGCATTGCATCACTCCACTTCGGCCTCTATTTTCATACTTCAGTAATTAACTACTAAGTGATGCAACCCCAGAACGGAGTCATGAAATTTCATTTGCAACAGAGTCTTCCCTAGTTACATCAGGAGAAGGCCATCATAAGCTTAAAATAAAACTCATTAAAAATTTCCAAAAATGAAGACTAATCTAATCACAGGGAATAAAGTACATCTCACCAGCAATTCCCTCATATAATATAGTCACCTCAAAATTTATATTCAGAAAGCAAATAAAATATGTAATTGATGAGAAAATACAGTGATAATTATATAGTAAGTTTTGCAAACTTGAATAAAGATCTTTCCTAATTCTGTGCCTTTTCTCAAATAATTTAAGCCATACAATGTCAGGCCACTCAACAAATCCATCCTGATATTTCAATTCACTTTAAAGCTATTTAAAGTATCAATATATCCCTTCAAACTCAGAAGAAAGTACTTATACTTTCAAAGTTAATATAGGTTAACCTACTTTGATGAATGGTCTATTTATCTATTTAAAGATTTTATTTATTTATTCATGAGAGACATGGAGAGAAGCAGACACACAGGCAGAGGGAGAAGCCAGGCTCCCTCCAGGGAGCTTGATGCAAGACTCGATCCCAGGACCCGGGATCATAACCTGAGCCAAAGGCAGACACTCAACCACTAAACAACCCAGGTGCCCCAAATATTCTCTTTAATAAGTTCCACATTAATCGCACTGAATAAATTATAAGCACCAACTTTCTTTATAGCCCCGCAAGATAGATGTAGATTAAAATACAAAATCATCACATTCAAACCAATAGGAAATGCTTATAGATTTCTTAGCAGTAAAAACTCAAGAGATCAGTAACTCAAATAAGTATGTGGGTTCTAATTATGTCACATTCTAAGCAAAATGTGTAGTAATATCTGACAGATGGCATAAAGCAGCATGTGACAGATCAGGGAAAGTACTTTAGGTGTATCCAAAAAGAATTTTCCAATATCACAGGCCAGGGATTAAAGCCCAAGTCTATTCAGAACAATAATATTGTGGGGTTTCTTTTAAAAACTCTGAAATTAAGTAACAAGAAAAATAAGTTGATATAAATAAAGCTGCATAAAAACAAATTTGTAGTAAAATAAAAATTACAATTCATAAGGTTGTTAGAAGTAATCAAATTCTGAAAGTGCATTAAAAAATCCACTGGGGAAAAAAAAAACCCCACTGGGGGGAATCTCTGGGTAGCTTAGTGGTTTGGCACCTGCCTTTGGCCTGGAGCGAGGTCCTGGGTTCCCAGGATGGGGTCCCGTGTCAGGCTCCCTGTGTGGTGCCTGCTTCTCCCTCTGCCTCTCTTTCTCTCGGTCTTTCAGGAATAAATGAATAAAATATTTTTTAAAAAATCCACTGGGAGGAGCACCTGGTTGGCTCAGTTGATTGTCTGCTATCGGCTCAGGTCATGATCCCAGGGTCCTGGGATTGAGCCTGGCACAGGCTCTTTGTTCCAGGGGGAGTCTGCTTCTCCCTCTCCCTCTGCTGCATCCCCCCTGCTTGTGATCTCTCACTTTCTCTGTCAAATAAAAAAATAAAATCTTTCAAAAAATAAAAAATAAATAAGAAAACTGGGGAAAATTTTTTTTTCTACGTATGAAATGAATTTAATGTGAGATTAACAAATATATAATACAAGTCACAGTTCCTTTTGTTTCCTCTTTTGGTATACTACATATGCCTACCTTTTGTCATAAATGAACAAATGTCATTTACGTTAAACCTAAAAACATACGGGTTCAATATGGTCTTTTAAAATACTTTTAGCTTTATTTTTATTTAATTAATTAACTTTTTAGAGAGAGAAAAAGAGTGCACACATGGTGGGGAGGGGCTGAGGGAGGGAGAAAGAATCTTAAACAGGCTCCATGCTCAGCACAGCAACCACCATGGAGCTCGGTTTCAGGATCCCAAGATCATGACCTGAGCCAAAATCAAGAGTTGGATGCTTAACCGACTGTGCCACCCAGTTGCTCCAAAACTGCATTTAATTTTAAAGTATTAGTATCTTTTTAAAAAATATTTTATTTACATTCAATTTAGTTAATATGTAGTGTATTATTAATTTCGGGGTAGTATTTAGAGATTCATCAGTTGTATATCACACCCAGTGCTCATTACTTCACATGCCCTCCTTAATGCCCATCCCCCCATTACTCCATTCCCCCCAATCCCTCTTCCCTCCAGAGACCCTCAGTTTGTTTCCTAGAGTTAAAAATCTCTCATGGTTTGTCTCTCTCTCTGATTTCATCTCATTTTATTTTTTCTTCCCTACCTTATGTTCATGTTTTGTTTCTTATATTCCACATATCAGTGAAATCATATGATATTTGTCTCTCTCTCTCATTGATTTCTTTCACTTAACATAGTACCATCCACATTATTCCAAATACAAGATTTCATTCTTTTTTGATGGCTATGCAACAGAGTATCGCCTATATATATATATATATATATATATATATATATATATATATCTGTATATATGTATGCAATAGTATATATATATATATAAAATCTCCCATCTCTTCTTTATACATTCACCTGTTAATGGACATTTGGGCTGCTTCCATATTGTGGCTATTGTGGACATTGTTTCTGTGAAATGTAACCATATAGTGAAAAAGCCTTTCCTAATAAAAACTTACCCAGACACTCTGTGAGCAAACTCAATAATATCATCTTTAGTTCGTGGTCCTCTATAATTATATGCCAAGTCCCCCTTTAATCTTAAAAAGAAAAAAAGGATAAAAGCTTAGATTATTTCAACTTAATAGTTAAATAGTCTTAATAGTTAATGCTAATCACTATTGTTACATAAATTATACTATGTAAAATAGCAAATGCAGAGTTGAGAAGTAGCGTAACCATGTAAAATATAGTAGGCAACTGGCTTCAGGGGACCAACAACTTAGAATATAAAGAAAAGGTTGTATTTTATTAAAACTACATGAAAATAGTTTATGGTGTATCTGATACCTCCTGAAAAGTGTATGCATTCATGGTCAAGAGCTTGTCAAAGCATTGTATTTCTTACTATCTTCTCTAGTAAAAAAAATGATAGAGAATAAATAGTATTTTGGTATTGAGAAAACAAATTTTAAGCAACACAACATCACACTAACTCGAAATATGCTCCAAGATTACAGAGTAGAACAATGCATAAAACACTTATTCTAGAAAATTAAGATAATTTTTCAAAAGTCTGTCAATGATGTGTCTAAATGAGATTTTTAAAAAATGTGAAAGTACAATAGACCATCTATGATTAAACAAAAAGAACAGAAAGGATATTTTACTTAACACAAGTAAAAGAGGCTGAGCAACATTTTTTAAAGGTAGGGGAAGGGGGAAGTCAACACAAAACCCAAGAAATTAAAAATTAAGAATAGTCAAATTTTGAGATTTGAGATTTTAAAACACCGAAATAAAGCTTACTTTATTATAAAAATAAGTTTTAAAATAATTCAACTTGCACATTACCAAAATAAGAATGAAACTCAAGAAATAAACTCAATAAAATGATTATAAGATAAATCGGTTTAGAATTAGCATACCGTTTCTCCCAACTTACATACACTTTATATTAGACTTTGTCAACACTTACAGATTAGAATTAAATCCATCAATTTGATTTTTTTTCCTCTCTAATGAATTAAGTCTATTTCAATTATAGAAAAGTAAAACTTTGTTAGGAGACAGGATTCAGGTGATACAGCAGAATACACTCTTGAGCTCCTCAAGGGTAAAAGGGCTTCCATACTTTACAGCTGTACATCTTGTGTGCACGATGCCTGCCACGGTAAGCACTCAGAGCACATTCGGTGAATTAGTCGTAAACAACACACTCACTTAAATACACAGAAAAGCAGGAAGATGCAGTCCCTCTCTCTTTGATCACATGCTGTACCTAGAAAGAATTGCTAAACCCAAATTTTCAATCCTTCAAGGAAGCTACCAGAAATTAATGTAATAAAACGTAAGTAGAGTGAATAAAAATACACATATAAACATACAACACTCAACTTACAGCTTAATTGTTGGATAACCTCGAACTCCAAACTCTGAAGCAATGCCTTGATAAGAAAAAGAATAAATAATTCTAAATTTTTTTTAAATGAGAAACTAGGTAGTAAACGAGCCTTTTACTTAAAAAAATATATATATTTATACAAACTCATAAAAACGTCTTGCTTTTAAGTCTTAAAGAATATAAATTCACACCCAAAAAAGGAAAAAACATGACATTCTCCTAAAAAACAAATACTTAATAATACAACTTATGTCTAGCACAAAACACTATGACAAATTAAGAAATTAATGCCAAAAGAATAGTTAGTATTTTATCTCTAAAGTATTTTAAAAGATAAATATATACAGATGTGTGTATATATATATTTAATGTGTGTATATATATTTAATGTATATATATACACATACACACACACAAAGTCTCACTTGCCATTTGATTTCATTTTCCAGAACAAATTTTTCTAGGTCTCACTGGTTCCTTGCAAAAATAAATAACATAAAAAAAAAACAACAAAAAATCAAAGCTCATCATCCTTTTCTTTAGTGTTTTCTGAGTCTTGAAAGAACTGCACTGTATTTTAATTTTAAAAAGATAAACTGTATTTGCAAAATTACTTAATTTCTGCCATCAACACATGATCTAAAAGCAACCTTATTTGTTTTAGAAGTTTCTGCTTTTGTAATAACCTAGAATTCTAGTTATTTTTGAAGATTATTCTGAAGTCCTCACATTAAAATGAGATATGGCATCTTTTTTGAGGGAAAAAGAAACAAAAACAATCAAATAGAGAATTAGAACTTTAAGAGGTATAGAAATCACTACTGCAAATTAGTATCTGTAACTACAGATTCAAAGCAACCAGGACAGCAAAGAAATGAACTGCATCAGGTAAGAGGTGATATACAATATACTTATACATATACCAGTTTAAGTAAAATATGTCTTTATTCATATGATCTCTGTTAATTTTACTTATTTCGAGGACATTTTACCATGGTTGGGTATAAGGACACTACTATATGTGGGATCTGGTTCACCAATCACTTTAGTAAATATTACTCTGGTTTCTTAGCACTGCCCAATACACAAGAATAATGAATAAGTAAATTTGTGGCAAAATAATAATCAAAATCTCTCATCCTTCCTTCGTCACCAACAGTTTCTACCTTAAACATATGGAGAAAGGGGACTAGAAGGTTGCAGTGATCAACATTGGTTTTTATTAGAAGCAACACAAACAGTAGAGGTAACAAAAATAACTCAGTCCTGAAGATATAGGTCTTTAAAAAAAATAGATTTTGTTTATGAGAGACACAGAGGCAGAGACATAGACAGAGGCAGAAGCAGGTTCCCTGTGGGGACCCCGATGCGAGATTTGATCCCAGGACCCCAGGATCATGACCTGAGTCACAGGCAGATGCTCAACCATGAGCCACTCAGGCGTCCCTGAAGACATAGGTCTTGCTTCTAAATAGGTATGTGAACTTAAACCAATTACAGAATTTATTTTGCCCATCTCTAATGTAGAATTTAATTCTGTCAGAGTCTAACTAAAGACTGGTTATTGAGACTGATTTCTAAGTAAAAAAATAAGAATGATTTGGGGGAGGATTATGTGAGTAAAATATGTTAATGCCCCCCCTTCCCAAATGAAGAAGGCAGGAAAATATTAGCCCTTAATTACTTTCAATTAAGACTAATATAATTGATGGGGGGGAGGGTATCCCACTATCAATTCTTTGTTTATTGAAAAGCTTATTTATAAACAAACCAAATAAAATACGCAATGAGAAAATACGAAACTTGTTTTGTGATTCTCAAAACAAGTTTTAGAGAGAAAATCCCAGCTCCACATTTAATACCATCACACTTCATTTCCCTGGCCTCAACTTATTTGTAAGATGGAAATGTATAATGCTAACCCACTCTCTAGTACCTTGACTCTTTGAGCATTAAATTTCATTTCTGATAGAATTTCAATTGACGGTCACTCCTAAAACCTTAAACTTAGGTTTCCCTCTGAAAACAATTGTAAAGGGATGCCTGGGTGGCTCAGTGGCTGAACATCTGCCTTTGGCTCAGGATGTGATCCGAGGGTCCTGGAATCGAGTCCTGCATCAGGCTCCCCACAAGGAGGCTGTTTCTCCCTTTGCCTGTTCCTCTACCTCTCTCATCAATAAATAAAATCTTAAAAGAAAACCCTGTTGTATAATTAATAATAATAATAATAGTAATAGTAATAATAATATAAAAAGCACACAAGCAAAGCATGGGTTATAGACTTAAAATGATGTAGGCTAGGATTCTAACATCTCATTTACCATGCAAGCAGTTCTTTCCCTTCTGAGGACAGTACTCACCTTGCTCAGTTTATGGGTGGGATTTAAATGAGAAAACATGTGGAAAAGAATCTAAGAGAAAGCCTGGCACACAGAAATCCTCAAATGCAAAGTCCGTTTCCTATTTCTGTTCCAAATCTCACTGTTAGGTAATTATCTGCTGACACATCAGTGTGCAGATAATAAGAACTATCACATGTAAAATATAACTGACTTTAGCAGACCTTCAACTACACCTTGAGACAATTTTGTGAGGAGAAAGGTGCTGATGTTACTTTTCAGGTAAAGACACTAATACTTAAGAAGATCTGGTAATGTGTTTGAGGTAGCAGGACTACGAATGAAGCTCAAGTCTGAGTTTAACTTTTTGTTCTTTATTTTTTCATATTAAACAACAATGGTTTGCATAGAAACCTGAGATCAATTCCTTCATAAATTCAAGAATCCATTTGTAACATGAATAACTTCTCTGAAATTCTGTAATTTTAAATGCTCAAAAAATGAACTTAAACATGAAGCTCCCTACTTCCTTCCTGTTTTCTCTTTGAAATGATAACAACCTGATGTTAAAGCTAGGCTTGGATATGAATCATGGTGATCTCAAATTCTGGTCCTAATTCTGCCTCTAAGTTTGGTGTTTGAAATCACTGTCATTTCACTGATAACTACCTGCTATTATTTCTTTTACTTTTTTTTTTTTTATCCTGCTATTATTTCATCTACACAACAGGCTGGGGGAAGAAGGGAGGAGCTGGACTTAATGTCAAGTCCTTTTTCAGCTCAAGATTCTACCTTTTTTAGTATTTCTGGAGTGTTACTATGTGTCTAACACAAAAAGGAGAAAAAATACAGCAGTTGTTCTCAACTGGGGGAGATTATGTCTCCAGGAGATTCTGGGTGATGTCTAGAGACACTTCTCGTTGCCATCACTTAGGAAGACACTAGGGGACGAGAAGATGATCAGAGATGTTGCCAAATATTCTAAAATGCACAGCAACCCTTCCCCTAAACAGAATTATCTGGCCAAAGTATCCTTCGTGCTCAGACTGAGCAACTCTGAAATATAGTCACTGACCAAAAAG
This sequence comes from Nyctereutes procyonoides, assembly GCF_905146905.1. Classification (NCBI taxonomy): domain Eukaryota; kingdom Metazoa; phylum Chordata; class Mammalia; order Carnivora; family Canidae; genus Nyctereutes; species Nyctereutes procyonoides. The sequence goes on along the minus strand of NW_026575082.1, from coordinate 8,998,380 downwards.
GGCTTCTAATTTAGAAAAAAGGTAAAACTAACTTGCCAATATAATCTGTGAGCAAGAAATCAGAATATTATTAGCCAAATGTCATTCCAAGTTCACACATCACTGAGAAGTAAATTATGACCTTTAACATAAAATGATTATCACACTTATGTTGAGGAATAAACAGAATTTTAGTGGTTCCATATAGAAATCAGTACACCATTAGAGGTGGTATCACACCATATTTTAACTTACAAAAGAGAAACAATTTTGGTACTTGATTTTGGAACGGATATGTACAGAACGAGAAGCTAAAATACGTATCTTTACAGGTTTTTTTTAATGTTAATTATAGCACTATTAGTTAAAACCATGCATCAAGAAAATTTTGATATAATTCCAAACACACAGGGCAGGGTAATCCATGATAGTTCAAATTTCTCTAGTTCAAGAATTCTATACCCAGAGATTTGTTGGACTGAATATGATGGCACGTGCTTCCAATCTCTGCACTTACATGATTGAGAAATAAGCTACTCTCAGAGATTTTCTATACTTTATCACTGAATAATCCTAACCCACCTCAAGCCCACTCCTATCAGTAACTATTCATCAGAATAATACTTCATTCTATGGTTCTCCAATTTAGATGTGCAGCAGAATTACCTGAAGTCCACGTTAAAAATACAGATTCTCATGACCCAGTCTCAAAGACTTTCACTGGGTAGGGCTGGTGTGCGTCTTCAGAGTCTAAATTTACATTGAACAGCCCAGGTAATCCTAATGCAGGTGGTCTGCAGACTAAATGCTGAGATACACTAATGCTGTAAATGCCTGAAAAGTGACCTATGGAGATGGATGAAATACATATGAAACAGCCAATCCTTCAGTATTTATAGTTAGACACAGAAAAATGTTGACAGTGAGTTTAAAAAAAATCAATTTCTTTACCTGTTTCTACTAAAATGCCTGTAATGGAGCTTCCTTGAGGTATTTAAGTACACTTAAAGAATTATATGTCTAAAATCTATGTGTAATCTCTAGACAGTTTTCAAATACACTTTTTTTAAATACTAGTAAGATAATACGCTTTTTCTCCATAACACATAAAATATCTCCTTGATTCTATAATTAAAATAGAAAATGCATCTATGGCAGACATCAAACACTAAGTAACATAACAATTTACTTATGTCTATTGGTTATTGTTGTCTCTCTCTTCTAGAATATAATTTCCATGAGAGTAGAAATTGTTGTCTGTATTGGTGACTGATGTATCATAGATGCCTAGAATGTGCCTGGTTCATTCTGGCATATAGTAAGGGCTCATTAAATACCCATTGAGTGAATACTGACTGTACAAATTTTTGACCAAAGAACGATTTTTCAATAGGCTATGTCTGTATGATGCAAGTAGTCCAAAAGATTTACAAGCAAGCATTACCAGGTGGCTTGGGAAAAGGAGTGGCGGGTTTAGTGCTGCACATCCAACGCATAAAGGATATAAAGTATAGAACACCCATCACAATACTTGGCAGAGGATCATTCTCATATATACCAGCTCCCCTATCCCTTTTCCCAAAGCTAGATGGTTTGCTTGAGAAAATGTGCTCTGTGTGTTCTATACAGGTTTCTTCCTCCTCTTAATACAATATAATATATAACACAATGCTGAGTGAACAACAAATCTATAACAACCACATATGGGAGGCAAAAATTAAACCTTTTAATGGATTATGAATAATGGGATGAAAAATAGTCCCATCATGAAGTATCTAAAAAGCTACAAACCATATATGAAGTCTTAATGCCTATAAGAACATTGTATTTTAATCTGAGCATTTAAAACATTTTCTTTTCTAAGCTACTCAGAAAGAAGTCTTAGATATTTTTTCCCTAAACATAGTGTCACTTAATAGTGACATACATGGGTACTTACTACATACTGAATAGTAAGCTAATAAATTAGATACTGTAAAAATAACTGACTTACTGTAAATAGTTATTATCATTGTAGCATCACATGAGTAGTTCATCATTAAGGTTTTTACTGATTTATTGGTACTAATTTTTTCATTGATTATTTGTCATCACGTACCCACACCCCTTTATACATTATTTTACTTTATGACTCCACTAAATGATTCAAATAATCACAAGAATTTGTCACGTTTGAGACTTTATTGTACTTGTTGGTTTATTCATGTTTTTCCTTCTATTAGACTAAACACTTCCTGGACAAGAAGGATTTGTTTTGGTCTTCCTTTGATCTCTAGAGACTAACAGAGAAGTGAGTAAACACGCTGAGTAAATACAACTGACTATGCGAATGAATGTATGTACACACAGGTCGAATCAACAAGATTGACACAAGATTCCCTAGACACAGAACTTATTTTCAGGAGCAACAGTTCAAAGCAATAATTTCTCAAACATTCCTAAAAGCTTATTTCAAGAAATCAACCCAAGCATTATTCTCTGTCTGCAGTAATTCTTGCCATTACTCTGGTCTCTCAAACTTTCAACGACTCATTTGTTTGACTGTGATTCCAGCCCTCATATCTAACTGCTCTCTAGTTCCCTGTTCCCAAACTTTAGTAAGCCAAAAATGCCATAAACTCACAATAGCTACTAACATGGAAACATACAGAAAATTAATTACTCTTTTTATATAGCCAGGAGTAGTGTAGTTCAGTAACTACACTAAGAATCTTACGCTGTTACTTCTGATTATTCTTTGTATTACAGAGCCAGTCTATCACATCTGTGATTTCATCCTTGAAGATGTCTGTAAGGATCAGTTTCCTCTTCACTGTCACTACGAAGTCTGGGCTCCTACACCAACATGCATACAAAAGTTGAGTTACATGATCTTCTTGTCTCTAACTGCTTTTCTTTTCTATCCTACATGTTGCTGCCAAAAAACAATTTTATCAAGTCAACTATCTTCTCAAAAATGTACAATATCTCCTAATTGGCAACTGTAAAATCCAAAACTTTATGACATAAGGGACCCCTAAAATCTGGTCTTATACTTCATGTTATATGCACTAGCCGTTGTGTGAGGGGTTTTGAATATGAAGCGTTAATACAATCCACACAAACTTCAGGATTATTACTCCTCCATTTATAGACAGAAACTAAAATTGAGAGTTTAAGGCCTTCCCCAAAGCCCCAGAAGTAGCATATGCCAGATCTGGGATTAAAGCATAGGCCTGTCCTTTTCCAAAGCTGTATCCTGAACACAATCCTGATTTCCTAAAAAGAAATGTACATTATATAATTCTACTCTCTTCAACAATTCAAGGAAAAGGGAACCTATATGTATTGAATACTACAAGGGACTTTACAGGTGCTACATCATTCAAATCTCAAAAAAACCAATAAAAGACACACGATAATTAAATATTTACCAATGTGGACATCAAAGCTTAGAGATGTTAAGAAACTTTCCCCATGTTACATGGCAAAAGTAGCAGGCAGAAGCAGGATTTGAATTCGGGTCTGCTTTCTGAAGCCATGCTCTTTCCAAATTTCTATACTTCATACTTCTCTAAACTTAAATTCTTCTTTTCTCAAATCCTTTAATATAGGCATTGGTAAACTTTTCTGAAAAAGGTCAGATAACAAGTAGCTTAGGCACTGAGGGAAAACAATCTGTTACAACTCAACTTACCCACTGATGCATGAAGACAGGCACAGCAGTAAACAAATGAGTGTGGCCGGGTTCCAATACAGCTCCCTTTACAAACGTGGGCAGTGGGCCAGATCCTGTCCACGGGCTGTGGTTTGCCAATCTTTGCTTTAAGACATTCTATCCTCTGCAACATACTTATTAAGCTCATTTTCAACTCTAAGGTTTTCTATCGAATGTGAATAACTTTCCTGATCCTCCACTGTATTTATTCTACTTCACCTTGTAGGTCCCCGTTTATTCCTCTAATAGGTCATCTCTGGCTACTCAGACAACAACTCTCATTCTGAAGTCACACAGCAATGTCAACAGTTTAACACCCAAATTTCAGAAGTTGCCTCAGGTAAACAGAGTATCTCAAGCAGGCTCGATAGGAACAATAGCTTATACACCGTTAGGCACAAGATTAACATACACTGCATATTACACATTTGGTGGCTAATTCACTTAACTCATAAAGTATACAATCTTCAATTATTAAGATAACCTTAATTCATCTGAGCAAAAAATAAGTGTTTCTTCCTCCTACCTTGAATACTCCTTCACGTAATTAAACCACTTTCAGTATGAGAACAGTGAAAAAAACAATAAACTGAGAAAATGCTTACTAGAATAGGAAGTAGCATCCATCTTTCCAACTTTAACTGGAGAACCAATGCTTTTCATCTCAAGACCAACTTCATTCCAAATCGGTTCCAGTTTTTTACAATGGCCACACCATGGTGCATAAAACTTGTTGGGGGAAAAAGAAAAGACAGCCACTAAAATGTTGCGCTATTGTGTATAGCAATTTTAATTTTTAAAGAAATCTCTTTGATTAATGAGGAGATGAACAGTCCATTTTAGATACAAAGTCTAAATATAATTTCCAAAGCAGTTTCATAAAAAAGGTAAAACACAAAACATGAATCTAATTATTTTAACTCCTAGCACATACCTCAACACTGCTTAGTTTAACTCCTAGCACATACCTCAACACTACTATTACCTTATATTCATTTAAAATTACTGATTCCTATTTAAAACAGATATAATTTACAACAAAAACAGCTTTGCTTTAAAGTCAGTGTATGAAATCACCAAATACACATAAATCCCCCCCACATCCCATAATAGTTCATGATGTACCTCAGTCTATTTCTATTACAAAAACACCAACACAGTAGGTACCTTTGCTGCTTTAAGCATAACCACTGGTAAGGCATGGGGGTCAGTAAAATGACGGGCTTGGCAGAGGGACAAGTCAGGTTACTTAAACTAAAACTAGTTCCTTTTTTTCTTCAGGGCCACCAGGGCACTGGGGTGGATATAGGTTCCTCTAGTTAAATGGTGTAACAAACTGATCGTTGTACTTTCATGGGGAAGATTTATCTACTTTTTTTTTAAAGATTTATTTAAGATTTATTTATTTTATTCAGGGAGAGATGGGGGGGGTGGGGCAGAGACACGCTTCACGCAGGGAGCCTGACATGGGACTTGATCCCGGGTCTCCAGGATCACTCCCCGGGCTACAGGCGGCGCTAAACCGCTGCGCCACCGGGGCTGCCCCACCGGGGCTGCCCCAGATTTATCTACTTTTTAACATTATACTATAGAAATGTTCAAACATGCACAAAAGGAGAGAGCAAGAATTAAACAATGGACTCTTGCCCCATAGCTTGCCTTCAGCAACTGTGAACTCTGCTCTTCTCATTCCATCTCCTCTGCTGCCACTCTACTTTTTTACTGCAACAGGTTAAAAGGAATCCCAAACAACATGAAGTTTAAATACATTCCAAACTTGAAAGTAAGGAAAGGAAGGAAGATGAAAATCTGACTTTGTTCCCTATTAAGATGAAAATAGGACTTTACTGTCAAGTGCTATTTAGTAATTTCTTGGATAATATGAAACAAGAAGAGTGAATTCTTTATCATACCACAATCTCCCTCAGACATAATCCGTATTTTGAGTTCTTCAGAATTTCAGCAAAAACAGGTTCCCTTGTAGGAACCTTAAGGCTCTGAGATTCATTTTAATTTAATAACCTATATAATACTATGTGACAAAAACTGAGTAATATACATAAACACTAATCATACATAACTATATCTGTGTGGAGGAGAATCGGAAATACTTAAAATGGCATGGGTAGTTAATGAGTACAAAAATTTAAAAATTTACATACTCACATCTACAAGCCAAATGTCATCTTTCCGATTATCTTTAAACCTAAAACACAAAAATGAGAAAACAAATCTTTGCATGTTTATTTCTACCTTAAAATACGTGAGGATAATCAGTAAATATCGGAGAACGAAACAAATTCTTTCAACAAATTTTTACATAGAATTTTTACTACACGACTTCTAAATCTTATCCATTAAACATCTTTAAAAAAAGTAGAGAACTAAGAATCAGGAGTAAAGAAGAAAAACAAGTGGGACTTGGTAGACACAGATACAGACCTCAGTTCTGGGCCCCTCTATCCCACCGACCCCCATGCATTACAGTTAACCAGGCTAATCTGAGGCTACTACCCTTAGAAAGGTCAGCTTGGTTGACCCTTGGCCCTTGGTTGGCATCCGGGAACTTGAATTCCAGGAGGGTTTCCACCATTACCCGATAAGATGGTTCACTGTTCCAATGCTATGCAATGTGCTTTTATGATGAACACCTGCTTTTCTTCTAGGAGTCTGAAATCTTGGTCCAGACTAGGCAGGAAGGTCCTGACATGACCACCCTCCAATAAGAATCCCTAAGCACTGAGTCTCTAATGAGCTTTGTTGGTAGAGAACATTTCATACATATGGTCACAACTCCTGATGGAGGAATTAAGTGCATCCTATGTGACTCTACCAGCAGGGGACTCTTGGAACTTGTTCCTGGTTTCCTCTAGAATTCACCCCACACTGGTTTTTCCCTTTGTTGGTTTTCCTTTGGGCCCTTTCACTATAATAAATCATAGCTGTGACTTCCACAACAGGCCAAGTCCTCTGAGTGTTTCATGGCCAATAACCAAGTCTGGGGACCCCCTGTCACAACAGCCTACATTTAAAGAATTTTCCTATACATAGTTCTGATCATCTGATAATGTTACTCTTATCTGACACCTTCTTGGTCCCCTTCCACCACCTGCAAAAAGAAGTATAAATTGCTTTATGTACTTATGTGCTGGCTCCAATTATCTTTCTACTCAAATGTAAGCATCCTATGATTTCCAATCAACCCATGGTATTTATCACAGCTGAATTCACAATGTTTATTTGACTTTCTACATTCTTTCATGTTCACATCCTATCCAGCTAAGTGCATTTCTTACTCCCTAATACCTTCCTAAATTCTTCACCACTAGAAACAATCTCTCCACATCATCTTTATCTTCTTTAGGATTCTTATCAATTTCCACATGTTGTATTTACATATTACCCAACCATAAATACGGTTGTTTCATCTCTTAGTACCTTGCAAAGTGACCTATGTTTAACCTATACTGAATGAATGACAAAAATTCTTTATGAGAATATTTAGTAAGATTCTTGAACTTACGGTTAAGACTTAGAGAATACCTGGCCGTTATCTGAGCTCTTTAGTCCAACGGGGCACTTCTATCTTATCCAGCTGTGACACAGTCTGTCCTATGACATGGGCAGGGATAGCACCCTTAATCAACCTCCCAGGTTGGTAAAGCCAAATCTTCTAAGATTTGGAGCCTTTGCTCCTCTTAGGTTTAGTAAAAGGTTCTATTTTATATACTGGTATTGATCCATGGAGCTATCCAGGCCAAGCAGCATCGCCACCTTAAGTAAACTTCTGAGCTACAAACCTGTAGTTAATGGTCACTACGCTTGAGGGGAGGACCCATACTTTGCACCCAGTGGTAAATGCAAAAAGTTACTGTCTCCCAGTCCTTGGTGTTTAGTAGCCATTTTCATCTTTCAATGATCTGAATCTTTGGGAAGGAGCTGAAGGCTATGGAGGTAATTTATAGCCCCCCCCCCCCCCCCCCGCCATGCTGAGGCTACAGAGTCAGTGATTGTCACATTGAAGGAAGGGGAACAGACAACCGGGCCAACCCTAGTGCATAGGACATCCAGACTGGGGTAATCTTGTCCCTTCCCATCAGCTGATTAAGCCTGTACTTCAAGTGTTCATTAAAATGCTCAAGTACCCCTGTGGATCAGGGGTGACATGGAGCACAGAGATCTGCTGTATGCCCATGACTAGGCAACTGATGCATAGTCTGAGCATAAATTCCAGGACTGTTATCAGATGCAGTGTTTCAGGGAACCTGGAAAGGAAACAAATGTTGTCTTGCAGGGCCTGGAGACTGACTGTGGCTGGAGTCACTGGGAGGTATGGAAATGGCTGGACCAAACAAAGTGTCAAACAATATCAAGATCCACTGGAATATGATTGACGACATAAGGGGCCCCATCTGCTCTATCTGCTAAGGATGCCCTAGTCCACTCACTTGCAGGAAACTGTTCTGGGGCAGTATTTTTAGCCTTGACTAGGGTCTGACAAGTGGATTGGCTTTTTCATGCCATTTTCGTGTCTTCTCACCACAGCAGCAGCCCGTGTACTGCCAGCCTCATCTAGGATGACATGTGAATTTCCATGGGCTATCCTCTGGTGGATCCAGGAGATAATTGATTGTGCACCTGCTTGCTTTGGTGTGGAGAACAATTCATTTTCCACGTTGAGCTAAAATCATGAAATGCTCATTGGTTTTGTTTCCTTTTGCAGCACAGGGGCCTTTCTGATGAGCATTCACACAGGTTACAAAACATTCTCTTGATGGGCATTGCATAAGGCACAGAACTGTTGCTGTACATCTGAAACAATTAGGAAAAAACATTTCTGAGGATCAGATGATCTTCATCCAAATGTCTCATTTCCAGAGAGGGCCCTGTTTTACATGCTACACAACCAATGGCCAAGCCATTAGCCACAGCCCATGAGACAGTGAAAAACACAGCAGAGCTCATTTGCTGGGGCTGTAGCAGTAAGCAGGACGTGTAGGGACAGTGGGGCAATGTGGGATCAGTGAGGCTCAGGAGAGGGGAGGCCTTGGTGGCCTATGAAAGGGCCTTCTGGGTATCCTGTTGATTGGAGACCCTCTCAAGAGCAGCAGCCCTTCCAGTAACCTGATAGAAGGGAGCCATCAAAATAATTTTCCACACTGCATGAAGCTGCCTATGGTGTGAGGGCTCTTTACCATACTTGGTGAAGGACAGGTTTCTTTCAGGTTGGATGGTAGCCACACCAAATTCCTACAAGTTAACCCAGGGAAGACATTAGCGCCCAGGCCCACGGGTGGTCTGGGAGGTCTGCCTGGTTCCCCAGTGGGCCAGAGTAGGCAACACCTCCTTCGATGTTATTCCTGGGTGGTGGAGGGGCACTCATGAGACCTTTTCATGGATTTGAAAGATTCCAGTTGGGCTCCTGTAAGTTCCATTTCCACTTCACTAGAGACCCAGAGCTGGCCCTACTTAGCAACATGAATGGGAATTTCTATCTGTGAACCCACTACTGCACTCATCCAAGGCCAATAATTGTCTCTCAAAGGGCATGTACCTTTCAGCCAACTTGAATTGGTCCATGCTGACCTATAGTGTTGTCCTCCTGCCATAGGCTCTGATCAGTGAACTGAGAGTTTGCTGACATGTGTAATTCAAACAGCAGATGTGGGATCAGTGAGGCTCAGGAGAGGAGGAGGGTTGGTGGCCTGTTAGAGGGCCTATCCTGTTGGTTGGGGCCCCTCTCAAGAGCAGCAGGCCTTCTGGTAGCCATTAAAATCCTCACAGGGCTATATGACAGCATCAGTAGCCAAACAGGCTCACCAATCCCTGGGCCTCTTTATTTTTCTCGGGTCAAAAAAAGTCAAAAGTTTAATAATGATCTCCTCTGGAATCTATGATATACCGCTTCCCAGATCAGGTTCAGAAACTAGGTCCTTGTACCTCATTTATGTTAATGCCCAACCACAACTGCTGCTTTTGAGTCATCATGGCATCCAGTCCTTGCTGGGCAGTGCCCTGTCTAGGTCCTCTAGGAGGTTGTCATCAACATAACGGAAAGCCTATACTCCCTCCAGAAGCACAACTTTTTCCAGATCATGGTCTACCCATTGACAGCAGACAGATGGGGAATTAACCTGCCTTGCAGGACATTAAAGGTATGCTGAAATTCATCCCACATGAAGGAAACTGCCCTGATCAACCCACTAGAGTGGGGTGCTGGAAAAGACATTTTCAATGTTAACTGCCACAGACCAAGCTACCTCCAGTAGCAGTCTCTTCATGATTTCAGTTACCACCAGTGGCAAGAGCAATACTTTGGTATTGAGAGACCTATAACCAGCAGCCAGTCACCTGGTACCCAAGGCCTTGTACAAAGGCCAGACGGCACTACTGAGTGGAGGAATAAGTCTCACAGAGCACTTTGTCTCTCTTCAGCTTAGCAGCCAAGATGACTGTTTCCTTTTGACTGACCAGGCAGCCAATATTATTTTGGAGCTAGTAATTGAGTAGGTTCGTAGTCTTCCCCATGTTCTACTAAAATGGTCCTAATAGTGGCAACTCCCATTGGGGCTCAGGGACAGAGACGAATGGGAGTACACAGAAACAATACCACATTTAGTAGCATGGGCTTGAAAGTACTCATCCTGAGTCAAGCTGGGCAAACGTGCCTATATAGGTCATCACAGACTCAAACCTGGGAGGCATATGTATCCTCCTCATCCTGATAGCAGGGGGAAGTAGAGATCACACTCACTTGTGCACTGATATCCAAAAGGCCCAAGAAGTATAATTCTCCCGTGAACTCTGACCTTGGCACAGGATGTCCAGTCTACCACTGGGACAGAGAAACCTCAACCTAATACCTACTCAAGGTCTGAGTAAATATTTCAGTGTTCCTCCACTCATCTGGTGGGGATACTACTAGTGACAGAAGGGCTGTCATCATACAGACCCAAGTGGTACTGCCCATCAGACTCTTCATGACTTAATATCTGGCCATCAGGTGTCTGGTGAGGAGTCGATTAATATCCTCCTTTGAGACCCCATTATTGAACAAACAGACCTAGAGTTTTTTTTCAGAAAGGCTCACACCTGGTTTGCCCAAGAAAGGGTGCTCAGTTCCCATGCTTATGTCAGTCTCTGTGCTTGTCAATCTTTGCTGTCTTAGGGGTGGCTGCTTCTTCCGTGTCTGGATATTTCTCAGTTAAGACGTGGACTGTGTCACAGACTGAATGGATTAGGTGAGGAGGCTTACATGGACTTGGTAACAAGCAGGGACATTAGAGAGAAACCTAGAAATCAGAGTCTGTGTAACGGTCTCATTATCTGCAGTTTCCTACTCCCTTCATGCAGACCCAAGGGATCACCAAGATGGCTCACAGGACCACTACCACCTCTGTGAGAGCGGGCCAGCCATGGTTTTCGGTGACAGGAAACCTGTCACGGAGGGCCAAACCTGTCAAGTTCAAAGAGCACCCAGCTGAGAAAGATGTCTGTGCCTGCTCATATGCTTCCTCATACTCTCCACTGTGAGGGCATTCTAAAAGAGGAAGTATATAGCGACACAGCCCTCAAGACATCAAGTTTAACAAGATTACCTTCATGTTAACAATGCTTTTCCCTTCAGGGGCACCTGGGTGGCTCAGATGGTTGAGCATCTGCCTTTGCCTCAGGTCTTGATCCTAGGGTCCTGGGATTGGGCCCAGTTTGGCGAGGAGTCTGCTTCTCCCACTCCCACTACCTCTCCCCCCCCCCGCCCCCATTCATGCTCTTTGCTATGCATGCTCTGTCTCTCTCATGAATGAATAAAATCTTAAAAAAAACAAAATAAAAAAACTACAACAGTTCCCTTCAGAACCTACTATCACTCAGCACAGCTAATAAAGTGCTCCCTGGGATCCTCAGGATTTCTGCTCTTCTAGAACAGCACTGTGTTCATATGACCACTTGCTACTGTACCAATTTTGTTGTGTATAGGTCATTAGGACAACAAGCAAAACTGAAAGTAATAAGCCTTTATTCACTCACTGTGACAACATAAGCCAACAGGCCAAAAAAAAAAAAAAGGTGCCAGCTCCTCAATGTTCCATTTTTCCGAGTGGAACAGTACCAGACAAGGGTCAGGTGGATGCAGCATAGACCAAAGAATTCACTTCACTGCAGAGGAGCACTGAACCAAAGGTTTCTGCCTTTTTATGAACCCATGGGCAGGAGAATGAAAGAGGAGGAGGGATAGTTGTGGAAAAGTACCGACTCCAATCGAAGAGGAGAGGCTCAGCCAAGCCCCTAGATAAGATCTCAGCAGAGATGCCCAGGAAGTGCCCCAGGTGACGCCCCCAATAAGGAGGCCTCTGGAAGAGGCAACTTGGGGCTAGAGATTCAAATATGCACGTGAGCTAGCCTCGGGCCCTGAGTCTCTGACTACAACTCTCCCCAGAGACTGCAACACGCGGGCTGTGCACCAAGTCTGGTGTGGGGAGAAGAGCTTCCCTCCTAAGGCCTGCCAGGAAAAGCCTTGAAATTGCCTATGGTCAGGCCTGAAAGACCACACATAGGATATTTGGTCTGTCTGGAGCTGTACTCCTCACCTACTCTAAGCAACGCATCGTGATTAATGCTACGGTTCTATGAAAACAAACACACGGTACGGTTACTAAATTCCAGCACCGGCTCACAAATACAACAAAAAATGATAAAACAGAATATGGAACAGTTAGTAAACTCCATAGAGCACAACCCCATACATTTGTATGTAAATAGAACTCGGGACAACTTCTGAAAACGTTAGTGCCATACAAACATCGCTCATTACTGTTAACTATTAAAAGACCAGATTCATGGAAATATTTAGATAATACCAGAATTTCAAAAAGTCAAAATACTATTTAAAATACATATATATACTTACGATTCATCCAAATCTTGTACAAATCCTTTACTGAAAACCACATCCAGTAAAAACACTGGAAAAAGAGGATAAGAGGACAAAATGTTTACAATAAACGCTGACTTATTACTTGTCTCATACTACATGCTTAGTCATCTATAAAATGTTTTTGATTTTTTACAATCTACCATAAAACCCATCACTGATCCATCCCAAGGCACAAACCATGCATAAGCCTAAGTAGCTGATCCCTTCACGAAATATTCGCTCTGTCAGCAACTATACTGTGACCCGCAAGGTTTATACAGGCTAATAAACCGGAGACACAGAGGTTCTCTTTCAACATATTTTTATTCCCTTATTTTTCCTTGTTGCCATTCCACCTTTTTTTTTTTTTTTTTAACCAGAGAACGCGTTCTTCTCTCTTTCTCCAGTAGTCATTACCTCCTCCTCTGTATAAACTCCACCTGCCATTCAAAATGCCGATTTAGCTTTTTTCGACCTCACAGGCGTGTCACGCCCGAGCTACACTACACCTGCAGCGCTCGGCGTCCTCACAGCCTGGCACGCAGGCGGCGTCAAGGGGATTCTAAGCGAACACACGGCGGCGGCGGCGGCGAGGACCCGGCCCGGGCGTGAGACGCCGGAAAGGCCCCCCCCCCGCCCGCCCCCCCCCCCCGACTCCGCCGTCGCTTTTCACGCCGCACGGTCCGGCGACCCGACCGCGACCTGTCCTCGGCCATCTCTCTCAGCCCCCAGGTGGGTGAAAATTCTCCGGACGTGACAAGCCTCGGAACCTGCAGCCAAAGCCAGGCGTGGCCGCAGGCTGGGGTGGCGCGGCCCCCACGCCTCTCCGTGCAGCCGGCGCGACGGAAACTTCCTGCCACACGAAGCCAAGCACCGCACGGGAGGCAGGAGCATCTTATCCTGGCCCGGTCCCCGGCACGGCCGCGCTGGGGGAAGGACCTCAGCGGCCGGGGGGGTCTCCCGGCGGACGCCACAGCCGTCGGCACCCTGGCGGGGGACCCCGGCCCGCCCCCGGGAGAGGGTCCCCGCGCGCGCCCGCCTCGCCGCCCCCGCCCCCGCCCCCGCGCGGCCCTTACCTGTGGCGCAGAGCCGCAGGCCGGCCCCGAGCGTCCCAGCCGCCATGCTCGCCGCAGGGAGAGCTGCAGAGGCCCCGGAGAAGAGACACGGGCGGCCGCAGTTGGCACCGCCGGAAAGGGAAGCTGGCCGTGGGCGCGCGGAAGGGAAGCCTGGGCGGAGGGCGGAGGGCGGAGGGCGGAGGGCGGGGGCGGGGGCGGGGCAGGCGGCCGCCGCTACCCTCCCAGGACCCCGCCGGCCTCCGCCTCTGGGCATGCGCGGGACTGCGGCGCCTGCGCAGTCGCGACGTAAATCTGTGCGCTTCCCGCTGCCCCCCCCCCCCCGGGAGCGTGGGAACCGAGCGCGCGGGCGCCTTCCTGTGGGGCCGGGGCGGGTGCGGAGTTGGGGCGCTTCCGGGAGGCGAGACGCCAGCTAAGTCTGGAGGGGAACGGGAGAGAAACGCCGCCGCCCTCGAGGCTTGATGCTGCCACATTTTTTTCACTTGCTGCTCCTGTGCAGCAGCGATCAGATTCGTGGAAAGAGGTGGGTGTTAGCAGCGCGTGGAAAGATGGAGGCCGTGGGTTCGTGTGTGAGCTTCCTTCCGCGCGTCTCCAAAATAAGTTTGGGATCTTCCCTGAACCTGTTTGCGAAATGAGGTACCAGCTCCATTAATGCGATTTTGCCAGCTGAAAGAGTGCCATCTTAAAGACTCCTCTTGGAACCTGAAACAATGAAGTTGATCTTAAGATACAGTTTGTTTTTTTTTTTTTTGATGATTTGTTCCTGTTTTCTGATTCTTTTTGATAAGACTGAAATACTGTGAAATATTTGCTATCTCCTCCCACACGACAAAAGTGTGAAAACGAGGTATTTTTTCATATGGCGGCTCTGCAATCACTACATCCAGTGTAAGTGACGTTTTTATAGGACCTAACATTCCAGAGGATTTAGATTAAATCAGTTATTGAGCCTGCGTTATTGGGAATAGAAATAAATCATGATGTCAGGCAGGTCACCTGAGGTTCAAAATTCCGACAGGCAGAGACCTCAGAAAATTCTACTCCTAATGACTGAAAGGTTACATTGTGAGCTGATCGGGAGCAAGCCCGAGATTTCACCTGTTTTATGGATACAGCGCAGGATCCGTTGCAGACCTCCAGCAGATTCAAACGTTTTTTGGTTGTCTAGTTTATTTTGATTTTAACATACAGAAGTATTTAAATCTCCTACAGGTTCTCAAAGTAGGGATTTTATAGATCCTGGGGCACAGAAGAGGTAGTTTGCTTAATTTAGGCTTTGAGGATGGAGTTGCCATTTGAAACGGAGTTTCGGACTCCGGAGCTGGTCTTATTCTAGCACCACGCTGCCTCCCAGACCTCTCGCTGCTCCAGGATTCTCTCCCTCCCTCCCTCCCTCCCTCCCTCCCCTTCCCCTTTCAGTCATCCTGTTTTCACTAATGGTACAAATGTTTGATCAGTTTCCCTGGGAGTTATGTTGGGTTTTTCCCAGCTTAAGAAAGGTACTGCTTGTGTGATTTTATGCACGTAAGGTTAAAATCAGGGAAATTAATAGTCTTAGAAGGCAGAGGTACAAGGAATGTTTTCTTTCTTGATCTGAACCCTGCTACCCAGATCTGTTCATTTTGTGAAAATGCATTGAGCTTTATTTACCCTTACAGTTTGTGTACTTTTCTGTATACGTAACTCTAGCTCTTAGATGAAAGTTTAAGAGAAATAAATCTATGTTTTTTTTTTAATGGAAAAGTGATCATTATATGGTGTTAAATAGTGCTTCTCAAATTGTACTAAGCATCATTTACTTTGATTAAAACAGTTTTTGAATACTCCTTACAGAATCTGAACCAGTGGGTCTGGATTTGCATTTCTTACAAGTTCCCAGGTGATGCTGTTGTTCTGGCCTTCAGATCTCATTTAGCCCTGAGGGAAAATAAATCCAGAAAATGTCATTCATTTTTAGATTGTTCTGTATAAAATATATTAAGTAAAAAAAAAATCTATAAATAAAAATCAAGTTTTTTGTAGTTTTTTTCTTGATGGCGTGAAATGGTTTTATTGTTAGTGTTGAATGATACTTTTTTAAATGTCTATTTTAATTTAAAATTTGGTGAATATGATGAGACATAACCCACATTAAAGAAAGGTCTTTGGAGATCTTCATGTATTTTTAAGAATGGACAGAGGTTTTGGGAACAAAAGTTTGAAAACAAACTGTTAAATAATCAGCGAATGCATACTTAACATACGTTAAGGAAAATTACAAACCTACCATATTATTTTCAACAGATTGAAAAAATGTATTATCAGTGTGTTTTCTGACAACACAGTTAAGATTATAAATCTATATAAGATAAAATCTCCTAAATCTGGAAATTTAAAAACACTTTTAAATAATGTCTTTGTAAAAAAAAAAAAGAATTAAAATATACTTAGAAGTAAACAAAGAATATGCCTATTAAAATTGTAGGTTGCAGCAAAACCTGTGCAAATTTATAGGTGTAAATATCTTTTATATTTTAGAATGAGAGAAATGAAAATTAGTTAACTGGATATTCTCCTTAAGAAGTAGATGAAAAGACTTTAGAAAAAGGAAGGATGGGCTCCTGGGTGGCTCACTTGCTGAAGTACCTGCCTTCTGCTCAGGTCAGGATCCCAGAATTCCAGGATGGAGCCTCACGTCTGACTCACTGCTCAGGAGGGAGTCTGCTTCTCCCTTTTCCTCTGTTCCTCCCCCACTCTCTGTTCAAATAAATAAAAATCGTAAATTTCCAAAAAAATAAAAAATAAAAAATAAAAAAAGAAGGATGACATAAAAGATACACAGGGATGTTAGATTTTATTTGCCAGAAACTGTGTACTGAGAGCATAACATTGAGCAAAATGGACCCTGATATGGTTCATTTCCTTTTTTTTTTTTTTTTTTTACAGTTCACTTCCTAGTGTGTTGTAAGAATTATCACTTATAAGGCTTATATATTAGTCAGTCAGTGTCTTAAAGGCTTTATGTGTTAACTCATTCAGAGAGGGAAAAAAGATACAGTAGACTCAAAAGAAGTCCCAACGTGTTTTTTGAAGTAATAAAATGGACAAATTTCATGTTTTAGTGAATCCAGAAATGACATGTAAGAAAGAATGAAAAAAATGAGAAAATCCAGAAATCATGGCTGCCTTCCAAGAGGCCGGCTAAATCATCCTTTACTCCCAAAGAAGGGAAGCCAATTCAAGGGGACTCAGTTCAGGGAAGAGAACACCTGCACTTATGTCATGTTCTCTCTCAACACACCACCCTTGAAGGATTCACTAAGCCCAGTTCACTAACTGGGAAAGGCAAAACAGAGAGAAGGTGAATCAAGACCCCCCCCCCCCAGTCCCACAGCAAGTTTCAAGCCTAAGAGTCTCAGGAGAAGGGAGGAATTTTTTGATGATAAATCTGTTTCAGAATTTTAATATTAGGACTCAGTATGAAAATAATTGAACTGATTTTTCAGCTTAATTAGATCTTTTATCTAGATGGACTTGTTAGAATTTTCATCCAGGGACAGGGGAAGAATACCCATACTGAGAAATCTTTAAAGGGATGATAGGAAGAGAGTTATTTTGATTATGTTGCCATTTGTTGCATATTCAGTGTAATTATATTAACATTAGGACCAAAACAAGGACATAGATATAGACAGAAGAGGTTAAAGAGATAAGCAAATTTTGTCTACAATATAGACAAAAAGAGTAGACCAAAAAAAAAAATCAAAAAGTTATAAAAATATAATTTGCCTTCCAGAATCGAGTCCTGTGTCAGGCTCCCTGCGTGGAGCCTGCCTCTCCCTCTGCCTGTGCCTCTGCCTCTCTCTTTCTCTCTCTGTGTCTCTCTCTCATGAATAAATAAATAAAATCTTAAAAAAATAAAAAAATATGTATATAATTTACCAGTATCAGTTCAACAACTAGAAGAATAATAGGATAACCATGAGAAAATTGAATCAAAACTTTGAAAGTGTCTTAGAAAAAGTGCTAACTTTTATGAAAAAAAAAAAAAAAAGATCTGTTACAAACTCTTGCAGAGAATTAAAAAAAAAAAAAAAAAGGAAGCACTCCTCAGTTTGTTCAAAGGCTAGGGTACGCTTGGTTTCAAACCCAGAGGAAGCATTTATGAGAAAGGAATTATACAGATCAATTCATTTATGAACAAAAATGCAAAAAATTCCAAAGAAAATGTTATCAAACCAGATCTAGCAGTGCACCAAAAAGATTAAATTAGCCCCCTCCACCCCCAGAAAAACCAAGTGTGGATTAATATTAGGGTGAAAACTTTGTGTAAATTTTCTACACTACCAGATAGAGATGAAATTTATGTAACATTTAAATAAATACAATAAAATTACTTGAATTTGACACATATTAACCTTCAATCATAATAGTAAACCGGGACTAGAGGAACAATTCCTCAGCATAATGTTCTGTTCAGGTTAATCTCTAGCAGTCCTGGAATTAGCCTGAGATGTTTTTGCTAAAAGTTTCCATCTGGAAAAAAAAAAAAAAAAAAGTTTCCATCTGGCACTAACCTCTCTGCCACCCATGAAACATGCAGACTAGGAATGTTGCTTTTTGTTAACCATGGACCCAAGGAGTTTTGTGGTGGTTTTTAACAGCCTGTCCTCATTATTTATTGGTAAGAGTGTGATTGCTGACTTGCAGCAGCTCTGCTGTTGAGGCTGGTTTTGTACCAGGAATATGCATATATAACCAGCAAAATATTAGGAATCCCAGTAAGACTCCTAGGTTCCCTTGTTCCAAGGTGTCTTATGCACGTGTAGGGGGTTCCTTATCTAAGAGAGAAAGTGCTTACAACCATAATTATTGTACAAGGTAGAAGACAAGCTTGTACCAGTCTCCACAGACCCTTGCTGTGAGACAGTCTTTAACAGTGATCCAAATTCTTGCTTCCACATTGTTTTGCATCCTTTTCCCCTAGTGAGTAATAGATTTATAAGTGTTTTTTGGGGTCAGTCTTCTTAGTTGAACCCTGTTGCAGTTGCAATTGGTGTTAGAGGTGGGATAGCTTAGAAGACTTTTGACTCATTTTTTTTGCTAAAAATATGACATAGGCACTATTTAGAAAGAAAAAGGAGAATCCTGACAAAGGGGATGGAAAGGAAGCATTCATTGATGCAGAGGTGGTTTCCCAGATACTCTTGGTTCAAAGTAAGCACAAGCTTTGAAATCAGTTACTTACTGATAGGTAGACTTTCTGTGACAGAAAGGACAGCCTGAATGCCAGGAGCTAGCAAAAGTAGAGGATGAGCAAATGGATAGCAAGTCAGCTAAATCAGTTCCTAGTTGCTGTTTTCAGCATGAGAGCTGAAATGAGAGTCCGGAATCTCCCTCAATTGAGCTTCATCATCCTCTCTCACTAGCAAATGGAGCTCCAGCCAAAGGAACATGGGCACTATAAAGTCTGATGGGTTGGCTAAGCCTATGAGGCCCACTACAACTACGAAGGTAATTCAAGTAGGATGATTGATGATGGAGGAAAGCAATGAAGTAAGAGATTATTCACTAACAAAATAGAGGCCTTTTATAGACTGTCGTAAGCATTGTCCTGATGACCTTTGTTGAAATGGTTCCTGAGAGTTTTAGATCGAGTAGCAGTGTCTCTGGTTTTGAATACTGTTCAGTGGAGATGATTGCACTTGTCCTGGATCCTCCTTTGCTGTCTTCCCTAGGGATAGTTCAAGGAGAAGTCTTTGAACTTGATTAGAATAGATTGAGACAGGGAGCTACTAGAGACTGGTAGGTAGGTCCTCTGCTCCTTCCTTGTCATTTAAATGTCTGTGTCTACTTTAGCTGCGGAAATGCTGCCAACCTGGACTGTACTGGACAGGCCATGGGACAATGAAAATCAGACCTGCGTGGGATGCCCCTTACTCAGATTATGATAAAAGGAACCCTACCACTGTGGACACCATATGTGATACTGCTCTTAGACCTCAGAGGATGAAAAAAAAAAAAAAAAGACCTCACAGGATGTAAAAGATAGTTTTTGCATCTCCTGTCTCAGCTACCTCTGATGAGACTTCAGGTTGATACAAATGTTAAAGTTTTAAAAAGAAAAGGAAGTCAAGACAAGGAAAGGACACAAAGAACTTCTACAACTGAACACCAAAACCCCAAAATAATCCAGTTAAAAAACAGGCAGAAGACATAAACAGATATCTCTCCAAGGAAGATGTACAGATGGCCAACAGACACATGAAAAGATGAATTTTGCAAATCAAAACCACAAGACATCACCTCACATCTGTCAGAATATAAAATCAAAAACACAGGAACCAAATATAGGTGAGGATTTATGAAGAAAACGTAACTCCTGCACACTGTTGATGGGAATGCAAACTGGTGTAGCCACTGGTAAATAGCCTAGAGTTTCCTCAAAAAAGTAAAGATAGGAATTCCACTACTGGGTATTTACCTAAAGAATACAAAAACACTGATTCAAAAAGATATGCGCTCCTATGTTTATTGCAGCATTATTTACAATAGCCAAGTATGGAAACAGCCCAAGTGTCCATTAATAGATGAATGCATAGCGATGATGTGGAATGGAATATTATTCAGCCATAAAAAGAATGAGATCTTGCCATTTTTAACAACATGGTTGGATCTAGAGGGCATAATGCTAAGTGAAATAAGTCAGTCAAAGGAAGATAGATACCATATGATTTCACTTGTATGTGCAATTTAAGAAACAAAACAAATGAACACAAGAAAAAAGGAAAAAAAAAAAACCAACCAGATTCTTAAATATAGAGAAAACAGTGGTGGTTTCTGGAGAGGAAGTGGGGGAATGGGTGAAGTAGGTGATAGGGATTAATAGTACATTTATCTTAATGAGCACTGAGCAATTCATAGAATTGTTGAATCACTATATTGTACACTTGAAACAAAAATAACACTATATATTAATTGTACTGGAATAAAATTAAAAGTTAGAAAAGAAAATAAAAAAGCCACTCCCTTCCAAAAAAGGCAAAGACAAAGATTTCAGGACTGAATAGATGGTTAATTTAAAACGGCATTAAAAAGGGGGAAATTGGTAGAGTGCCTACTAAAACCTTGGTAGACTTTTATAAGAAGCCAATAAAACACAACTGCCTCTTCTCAAACTTCTCAAAGACATAAAAGCCTGCATGCTTATCTTGCCTGAGTTTAGAAGAATTCCAGGTAGAGAAAGGTTCTCACAAGCCTACAGCATCAAGTTCTAAAATACCAATTTTTAATACTAAAGCAAGATATCTGTTTTCTATTACAGAAACTTAAAACAGCAGAAATTTATCTCACAGTTTTGCAGATTAGAAGTTCAGTAGGCTGAATCAGTTTATTGACTCTAGGTTCCACAAATCCAAAAGGCAGGGTAGGGTGTCAGAAGGCTCTGGAAAGGAACCCACTTCTGGGCTCATTCAAGTTGCTAGTATAATTCACTTCCATGGGCTATAGGTTGGCCACCCCTGTTTCCTTGCTGGCTGGTGGCTGGGAGTTCTCTGCTGCTGGAGATCACCTACTTTCTTTGACTGTGGCCCCTTTCAGAGCCAGCATCAGTGCATCATTGCCCCATGGGGCTTTAAATTTTTCTAACTTCCCCTTCTGCTGTAATTTTCTGACTCTTCTTCCTTCTTCTTCTAAGTGCTCGTGTGGCTACTTTGGGTCCACCTGGATAATCCAGGATGATCTCCCTACCTTAAAATCACCTGTTAGTAACTTCATTCTATCTGCAAAGTCCTTTCAGAGCATTGCCTGGATT
Source organism: Nyctereutes procyonoides (assembly GCF_905146905.1). Classification (NCBI taxonomy): domain Eukaryota; kingdom Metazoa; phylum Chordata; class Mammalia; order Carnivora; family Canidae; genus Nyctereutes; species Nyctereutes procyonoides. The sequence goes on along the minus strand of NW_026575082.1, from coordinate 8,976,925 downwards.
AGTTTTTGCCTGAAAAAGGGCAGTATGTGAGTCTTGAAAACAATTTTTAAAATATTTTCTACTACAGGTGTTAATGGAGGAAGCACATTATATGAAGGACAGGGTCTCTTGACCAAATCCCTATGGGAGAACCAAGGCCTTTGACAAATGTGTGGGTGAAATGGCCTGCAGATAGAGAAATTCTTTTAGGTTGCTTGGTTATAGGAGCACTATCTAGGCCTACTAATGAGGCCCTCAGGGGTGATAGAATTAATTTAGGGGAACAGGGAGATGCTACCGTAAAAGGAATAAAAATTAAATTCTCATTAAAAGTTGGAATATATGATTTTAAAGAGTATACTGTGGGGAAGTCTCCTCACCTGAATGTATAATTGTTATGGATATAAAGATTGGATAACAAATTTTTCCCTCTACTGCATAAAATAGAAAAATAAATAACTTGTAGATCTGCCCTAAATCCAGTACTAATTGGATATGAAAAATGGGAGCTGTTAGAGTGATCTAAGCCTAGTCAAATAGTTACTTCGAAACCTTATCATTTGCTAAGGGCAACAAAAATTTACTGCCTTAATTAGGGACATATTAGATGCAGCTGTGTTAGTGCTCATACACTCACTCTGCAATGATCTGAGGTTGCCAGTGGGGAAGTCTGATGGCTCCTGGAGGGGACTCCAATAAAAGGTAACCCTAGTCACTTCGGTGGTCCCTGATATGGTCCAAATTATTCAAACGCTGAACGGATTGTTTCACTAAACTGAAGGTGGCCAGTTCTCTGTAATTGACATGGCTAATGCCTTTCTTTTGATATTACTTGCTAAGGAATGTCCACAGCAATGTGTGTTTGTGTGGAATGGTTTCCAGTATATGTTTGCTTCGAGGGTATTTGAACTCCCCTATGTGCTGTCACAATCTTCTGAGGCAGATCTAGTATAATACAACTGTACAAGGTTCCATTGCACTGAATTGATATTATGATTATTTTATGAAACTGAGAATCAAGTTTAGCAACTTCATTATGATCCCCAGTCCTATGACTGGTGGAGGATGGTTAATGAACTCTGAATAAATTCCAAGACTTTGTATAGACTATAAATTTTGGAGGCTTGGTTGGGCTGGGTGTCTTGTGTTATACCGCAGACCACTAAGAATAAATCTTCTTGTTCCCTGTCCCATAGACTAAACAAGAGTCCTAATACCTAATAGGCTTATTTGGCTTTTGGAGAAATCCTATCCCCCATTTAAGGATCCTTTTGGGCTCAATTCACTTAAATCACCTGGGAAAAGCTCCTATTTGATTGGAAGCCTGAAAACCTTCTTCGAACTGGAGATGCTGTAGCCCAGGCTATCCCATTTGCTCCTTATGTTACTGCTAAGAACTCATTTGTGCCCTGCCACACTCACCACTATCCCTACCCCCGCCAAATTCAAATGCTGAAGCCCTAACTCCTAATGTGATGCTGTTTGGACATGAGGTCTTTGGGCTATAATTGGGTTTAAATGAGATTATGGGGCTCCCATGATGGGATTAGTACCCATATAAGAAGAGAAAGAGACGTTAGAACTGTCTCCCCCCCCCCCCCCCCCCCGTAAGAACCAGCAAGAAGGCAGCCAGGCCAGAAAGAGTGCTCTCACTGAACCCAATCAGGCAATCAGGCTGTCACCGTGATCTCAGATTTCTAAGCCTCCAGAACTGTGAGAAATTAATCAATGTCTATTGTTTAAGCCACCCAATCTATGGTATTTTGTTATAACAGCTTGCACTGACCCATATATGCGCTAATGCTGAAATGATACTCGAAATGTCAGCCACTGCCTTCATGCAGACTGACGTCTTTGGCAAAAGCCCATAATCATAATTAACAGTGATCTCTGGGATTTTCGACTAGGTATCTGATCCTGCTCTCTGGTATATTTCTTTGAAAGATAGTTATTGGTTACTTGTTGGGCATTTACTAAGACATCCCTGTTGTGCCCAAGATCGCGAATCCGAGAAACCACCGAGGAGCCGACACCGATGCAAACACAGGAGGGTTTATTTACAAGCTCGAGCTTGGGTCCAAGTATACCCGACACAGCGGAGCAGGGACTTGGACCCCGAGACTAAGAGGCTTAGCAACTCTATAGGGGCCAGTAGCCAATGGGATATGCAGAAAGTTGCACAGTCGTGCTGGTCTGGACACTCATAGGTGGCAGATTGAGTTACATTTTACCCCAAAGTATCCATTTGAACTGGTCTATCACTGAGCCCATTTCCAATTAGGGTGTGCCCTGGGTTTGACTAGGGTGGGGCAGTGCCCTAAGCAATAAGCAGGTCAGCACAAGGCGGGTGCAGCACGAAATGGAGTCAGTCCTGCTCTGCTTGTCCAGGGGTAGGGGATTTTAGTTAAATTTCCTGGGCCCCACGATCCCCATTAACTGAAGGACATAACATTGTATTAACTCCTGAATTACCCCTCATGTGATGGGTAATGGCAAAAAAAAAGTGTCCCAACAAGGAGAGAAATGTCCAAAGAAGTTCCATCATAAAATGAAAATGATATTCTAGAATCATTCTGTGATGGAGCACAGTGGGACTCATTGTATTCATGAGCAAGTAGCCTATTTTCCTTTTTTTTAAAGATTTTATTTATTTATTTGTGAGAGAGAGAAAGAGAGGCAGAGACATAGACAGAGGGAGAAGCAGGCTCCCTGCAGGGAGCGATCCCAGGGATGTGGGACAGGATCCCAGGACTCTGAGATCACACCCTGAGCCAAAGGCAGAGGCTCAACCACTGAGCCACCCAGGCATCCAGTAAGTAGCTTATTTTCTACTAGGGCCTCATAGAAGGTATCTGAAGACTTGCCTGTTGTTATTACTAATGTGCCTTACCTTTCGACCAATTTTCCCAAGGATGTAAAGGAACTGATCTGGTTCACAGATGGCAGTTACAGAATGGAGTGTCATGGCTCAATGGGGAAAGCCCTATCCTGTGCCCAACAGATAGTAAACTCTTCCTGGAAGGAAGCAAAAGCAAGTGAGCAGCCCAGTGGGCTGAGTTACAGACCCTGTTCCTCACAGTAAGGAAACTTCCAGGAACAAATATAATTCTTACAATTGGGCGCATACTGACACTTGGACTTGCAATTTGGTCTGGCTAGTGTGCCGTAGGTAACTGGATGATGACAAGCCCCCTGTGTCAGGTACCACTCTGTGGAAATCGCTGTGGCAATTTTGAGTGCAAATTGAAGTAGAACCTACTCAGGCTCATCAAGGAACTCCTAGTTTCTGTACATGACTGGTAACAAATTGATGCTTCAGTTCTGTCTCTTGAAGTGGCGAAGTGGGGACATGCTGCAAGTCCAGCCATGATGTGATAGGCTGGATGGTGGTGACACATGCCACCTGGCTCTGCTGAGGCTCCAGTCTTTAATAAAATTGTGCTGCTGGCAATAGGAAAGGCAACATTTGTAGCTTTTTCTGGGAAGTATTCCTGGGAGAGAAGGGTGAGCGCATAGCATGCAAGCCAGATCAAACTGACTCTTGCCCTGTTCCAAGAGGACATGAATGTGCAGGCAGGATACATATCCTTGACTTGGCTCTGTAACGTCAGTAACTGAAGCCACTGCTGCTAATACTATCTGAGGATTGAACAGCAGAAGCCAAAATATTGGGCCAGTTTGGTCCACCTGGTCAAGTCCTCAGATCAAGATAAAGCTTTAAACCTGTTGCATCAACAGTATGTTGCAGCTATGCTGTTGTATTATCCCTTCAGCCTTAGGTGTAGCCGGTGTGGCCTGGAGTAGATAGACCAACCTAGTCTCTTGTCTCCTGCCTTAAGCAGCGTCATTCACTTACATCAAAGTGCTCTAAAAAATTATCAGCTTCTATGGGCTTTACTATGTTCAAAGAGTTGGGAAATACTAGGATACATAATGAATTTCATAACTTAGATCAATCATTATTTTTTTAAAGATTTGTTTATTCATGAGAGAGACAGAAAGAGACAGAGCATACGAGGGGAGGGGCAGAGGGAGAGAGACCCTCAAGCTGTCTCCATGCTGAGCCAGATGTGGGACTCGATCTCACCACCTTGAGATCACAGCCTGAGCTGAAACCGAGAGTTGGATGCTTAACTTACTGAGCCACCTATGTGTTCCAGGAAAAAAAAAAAAAAAAAGTATACTTTAAAAACATGTCCTTAATGTTATTAACAAAAAATGTTCCCTTCTAATAAACTAAGGATGTGACAACTCTATGAATTGTAAACATTACTTAATTCAACTGAAAAAGACACCAATAAATTGAGAGAGAAAACACTTTTCATGGATGGAAAACTCAATATCACACAGATATCTCTTATCTCCTAGATTACTTATAGACTCGATGGCATCTCATTGAAAATCCTAAGAAGTTTGACATGATAAAAATTCATATAAAAGAGCAAATATCCAAGTATATCCAAACATTCCTACAGAAAAAGAGTAAGATGAGAAACTCATTCTGCTAGACATCAAAACTTAAAGCCGTAATAATGAGGATGATAGAGTATTGGCTCAGGGGTAAGTATATTGACCAATGGACTTAGGCAACTCAGTGGCAGAGTCATGCATAGATGAAAACTTGACCTGTGACAGAGGTCACATTGGAGAAAACAACATATTGCACTGAGACAATGTAATATCCATAAAGATGAAGCAATTGATTTTGATCCAAACCTTACACCATTGACCAAAATCAGCTCCAGTGAGAAAGAAGACAAATGAATAAGCAAAATATTAAAATCTCCATAAGTATATGGGAATATCTTTAATACTTTGGTATAGAAAAAATTTCTTAACACAAAAATTGCTGGTCAAAAGGAAAAGATTGATATATTTGTTGAAAAATAACATAGAGAGCTGGAACTGTTATATACAATATGTATCACTAAAAAAGAATTAAATTTTTAAAAACTAGAAAAAATATAAAGCACATAACGATGAGCAAAACATAATGAACAGGCATTTTAAGGAAGAGGAAACAAAAATGTCAAACAATATACAAAGATGCTGTACTTAATTAAAATGTGTTAAACTCAAAATAAGGCCTCATTGATACACCATTTGACTTTCATTTTGTATGTGGTTGTGGAACATTGGGAATTCGCAGACATGTTGATGTGAGTAAAATTTATATTTATGAATGCCATCCTGCTAAATTTCTCTTGGATGTTTTAATACTAAATATACATGTGAGATTTCATCTAAATTAATTCCTTGCATTACATACCAGATTAAGTTCCAAGCTACCATTGTAATAGGTCAGATTCTCTTACCCATTATAAATATAGAAATACAAAAAATATTAATGCTCTGTTTTCCTTTTCATAAAAAGTATATTTACTTCTAAGTCTCCCTATGGTTGAAAGGTGCTAACCTAATTATGGAAGTCAGTTAATACTCCAGTTAATTAGGTTACTCACTTCTAGAGAGTTAGCCCAGGGGAATAACTTAGATTCTTGTCTATGACCCTGAAGAAACACTTTGAATCTTATTTTTAATTATTATGCCAATTTTTTTCATAATTTTTAGCGTAGGAGTTACTCAAGTGATAGTTGTCTTCTTATAGAAGTCTGCAGCTCCACCTAGGATAAGCAGCTAATTAGAACTTTTATATCTGTAACTATCTTTTCCTCTGAATTTTAAAGATGAAGACATTAATGTAATCTGCTCATTTGTATTCTTAAGAACATGCAAATCTTACTGATTTTAATGATAGCAGATTGATTATGGATGTCATATATTTTCATTTGACTTGATGTTACACATATGAGGCCATTCCTGAGTCAGATAATGTCTTCTAAATGATTTATTTAATACTTAACTAGAATCTGTGTCATTCATCAATATGTAAATGTGTCAACAATACCAAATGACGAACTAATAAGATCCAGGAGGAATATATTCTGATCTCCTGCTCCTCTTTGGTGTATTCAGGTTAAAATTTATCTTTGGGGATAATGGACTCATGACTTTAATAGATTTAATGTATTTTAACTAACTCTAATCATTATTTTATTTTTGATGGCACAATCAAACCTCAATAATTTGGTTCCTGTGTCTTTTTGATCTGATTTCACCAAACCTAGAATGAAGCCTTGTCTTCTGATAAAGAAGTTCTATATTCTCTTACACCTTCCTTCCCCAGTCATAGAATCAGTTATCCTTCAAAAAACTCTGGTTCCTTTTCATAGAAAATCAATTTTAGAAACTATAGTCTGGGCTTCCCATTTATGTATTACTTTGTTTCCACCTGAGATTTCATTAACTCTAGACCATTTCAGTGGGCAGAGGGAAAAACAATCTTGCTAATAATTACTTATATATTATATATGTACAGTTGACCTTTGAACAGCATGGCTTTGAACTGCACAGGTTCACTTACACATGGATTTTTTTTTTTAGTGAATCAGTATAGTACTGTAAATGTACTTTTCTTAATAACATTTTTTCTAGATTACTTTATTGTAAAAATATAGCATTTAATATAACACACAAAATGTGTATTAACCACCTGTTTATATATGGGAGTATGACTTCTTGTCAACAGGTTATTAATAGTTACATTTTTGGGTAATCACAAATCATATACAGATTTTCGACTGCATGGGGGTTGGTGCCCCTACCTCCTGAGTTGTTCAAAGGTCAATTGTGGGTGGAAATATGTATCTGTTATGTAATATGCTCCATACAAAGGTCAATTCAGGTATATATCAGTTGTCAAATTCATTTGGAGAGAAGCTCTTCAAACAATTATTCTTAAAATTCTGAAATCTCTTAACACCATTTCCACATCAGTAGAAGTTTAGAAAATTACATGAGTCAGTGAAGTCCATTGTCTTTTTGGAGGAAACAGTTTTTTAAAATGAATCTGTGATTATATCTCATATCCATGGAGAAGAATTTATTGTTTTCCAGATTTAAATTTCAGTCTCTATTAAATATTTTCTATTTTTTTCAAATAAAAATAATTTCTCAATCCTCTGACTTTTGTATTTATTACTCTAGAAACTTTCTCCATTTTGATATATATTCATTTAAAGTTAAAGTTCAGAGAGTGGAAGAGTTGATTTCAATAAAATATACTGCTCCAAGGGAAGAATCTTGAATCATTTTTATGTGGGCCAGATATTTACTGAACTACAACCTTCTGTGTGAGTATCCTGTGGATTTTAAGTCTTTCTGGGATGGACCCAAAGAGTTCTCAGGAAATAGTAATCAAACCTTGAGGTCATATTCCTTTAAATGGGTGTTTGGCGCCTTCCTTCCTTCCTTCCTTCCTTCCTTCCTTCCTTCCTTCCTTCCTTCCTTCCTTCCTTTCCTTCTATTTCTTTCTTTCTTTTGTCTTTTTTTTTAAGATTTCTATATTTTTTATTAGAGAGAGAGAGAGAAAGAGAATGCATGCACATTAGAGGGAGGGGCAGAGGGAGAGAATCTCAAGCAGACTCCCTACTGAATGCAGAGCCTGATGCGGAGCTTGATCTCATGACCCTGAGATCACGACCTGAACTAAAATCAAGAGTGGGACACTTAACCAACTGAGCCACCCAGGCGCCCCTGTTTGGAATTTTCCTGAGGGCCTTTCATAGGAATGTCTCCTGCTTATCTGTCATAACTCTCACCTGCCCACAGATAACCTCTATTCAGGGTTGAAGTTTTCCAGTTTTCTCGGCATATCATGGTTCCCAGAACTATTGATAGAAAACTAGTTTTGAGTCATCCCTGCCATGCCAATTACAATTTACAGGTCAGGGACCATAAGTTGTTAAATTCATGGTTTAACATGAGTCAAACAAGGTCATAGGGGGAGGGCCCTTCCAGATCCTTGGGCTGCGAACCTCACATAGAGTGATCCAGCCAAGGAACAAGAGGAAGACATCCAGTTCATAAGGAGAACTTCATGGAGATGTTCATGAACTGGAGAAACAGTTATTTATGCAGAGATTAAACAGTTTACCATCCTTATGTGAATTCACAAGTTTTTCTGAACGTAAACAGCTCAGAAGTAGTGCCAAAGCCACCCAGGTCCTCCCCAGGTAGCAAAGGGGAGACAGGTTGGAAAGGAAGACTCAGCGACCTGCCTCTTACAGATCCTTGGTCTTAGAAGATACGAACACAGACTCAGAATTAAACATAAGTGGTGTTTGCTAAGAAACACATGAAAAAGGGAATAAAGGAAAGGGGAGAGATATACAATACATATTGGTTCCTTAATACATCAAAATTACGAATCCCGTTGTTTAAGTCTCTTTGAGAATTACCTGTGGTTAATGGGAAAAGACAGAGAAGTATTGTGATTGTAAGCAAGGGAGAGGAAGGCTGAGGTTCCAGTCATAAGTTAGGAGATTTCAAGATCTTTGAAAGAGGCACTGAAAACACATAATCAATGAGGTTATAATGTTTTGTGTTTTTTTTTTTCTAAGAAAACTTTAAGGATCTATCATTTTGTGAGATTCTGTCTTCTTTAAACTACTGATTACCTAAGGGGCTGAGTTCTTTATAATTTGGCTTTCCCAGGTGAATTCTTGGATCCTTGAAGCAAAGTAATTTTGCATTTGTGAGGACATACTGAGTGCCAGACACATCACATATGTTACTATATAACTCTCATGTCAACTTCAACTGCTATGAATTGGTCACCCTTTATAGTCAATTTGAGATTTAGGAAATGAACTCTCAATATCTTGCCTAAATTAAGAACTTAAATAAGAGATCTTCCAAGCAATTGCTTCTAAAAGTTCAGTTATTGAAAAATGAAATTTGGGACGCTTGGGAGGCTCAGGTCATGATCTCAGGGTTTTGAGATTGAGGTCATACTGAGCGTGGAGCCAGATTAGGAATCTCTCTCTCTCTCCCCCTCTGCCCCTCTTCCCACTCTCTCTGTAAAAAAAAGAAAAAGAAAGAAAGAAAAAGAGAAAGAAAAAGAAAATAAATTTACACTTGATGGTATGTTTACTCCTTCCACTTTGTGATATTTCCCTCGTGAGAGCTAAAATTGTTTCCAACAGCCTGAAAGGATGTTTGGGTTTGAATTTTTTGCTGTAGTAAGAAGAATGGCGACATCTGCTGGAACCATGTGCTTCAGCATCAAAGAACTAGTAACTGATTAATGTGACCCAAGTCCTGCCTTCCTCCGTTTGTTTCCTAGTAGAGGTTACAGGTACACATACAAGTGGAGAAATAATGGAGTCCATGTGTTCTATGTATAATAAAGATTTATTTCAAAGACAAGTTCTTTGAGACAAGAATTTGAAAGACCCAGAAGCTTCTAGAATATCTTTGCAGAGAAACCCACAGTACTAAGGAAGCTGAAAAAGTCAGAGAGAAAGCACTTCGCAGCAGTTGCCATAGTAGCAAAAGTAAGCCTGTCCTCCGGGAAGAACAGAAAAATAGTTAGCTGCCCCCAGGGAAGTTGGTCTCAGGGCTTATTAAGAGGCTCAGGGTGACAAGAGATACCAAGCTCTGAAGAGACAAACCGCAAGAAGTGCCTGTCTATAAGTGTGTTTATTATGTGAGTCTGTCGCCATCAGAGGTATAGAAATTTGCCAAAACAGCAGGGTACCTATGCATGCATTAAAGCCCAAACTGGATTTTGTAGTCAGCATGATGCAGTATGTTTTCAATGCCACAGGCTGACAATAGCAAGAGATTACTGTCATCACCTTGCTTAGGGAGAAATTTTAATGCATCACAGATATTTCAGCCATAAATAGGAATCCATAAATGCCAAGGGTTTTATGTGTCGTGACTCAAATGTCACAAGTTTAAGTCTATTTTAGATTTAAAGCAATGCCTCCTAATTCAACTATTCTGAAAACGAGCCCCCCCCCCCATATTCCTTTCAGACTTTTATAAATGTCAATCTTTTCGGATTTTTTCAGGCCATAGATCACAATCACGTAAGTCCCTTTCCTGAAAGAAATACTTGATCATTTTAACCATTCTCTAGACATTTTCCACTTTACTTTCTACGAGTTGACAGGACAAAGAGTGTGTGAAATGTAGGAGTAGTTACTCTCCCTGCTTTGTCCTCAACCTACTGAATTTTCTAGACTTGAGAACTGAGTGTTTATGGACATTCTTTCCTTTACATTTCGTCGAAACTTGGTGTTTTAGACCACACAGTACTTCATGGTGTCATGAGATCATTCTTCCCATATCCCTTGCAAGAATTTATTTGAATATTTCCTTTTGTGAATGTTTATGATGTTTTCTCTACATAGGAAAATGTCTGAAGTTTGGTATTGTTGAAACATATTCTGCAACAACGTATTTAAAAGGATATTTGCTTGTGAATATGATTTTATATCTGAAATTCTTTTCCTTGAAGACTGAAAACCATACTACCTGTTTTCTTGCATCTGTTTTTGTTGTGAGCTGCAGTGTTCTCATCCTTGTTCCTTTGCAGGTGATCTGCTGTAACTCTAAGTTTTATCCATTTCTCTATGTCTTTGATGTCTTTAAATTTCACAGTAGCATTTCCAGGTATAGGGTTTTTGTTTATTTTGTTTTTTTATTTTTGACATACCCTATATGGCCTGAAAGGGTATCTGATGAAGTACACACACCCCTGGGCTTTCCTGAACTGCTCACACTTCTTACCAAGTGTCCCAACCACGCAGCAGATTGCTGTATGTCCAGGACTCTTTTTTTTTTTGATAAGTGAGATATGAGATTCAGTATAAACTCACCAACTAGAAATATCTAGTGTTGTAAGATTTGTGTTGCTCACAGTAATTCTAACTGAACACTTTTTCCACAAAGTTTGTCTTTCAACAATTTATTGTTTAAAACCTTGTGTTACAGTGACATCATGTGGTTTTGTGAGGTTATGCAGGCAAGGCTTGTTAGGATTGCTTGTTTAATAAATGAGGTCAACTCTTCAGCGAGGGGTATATTTAACCTAACAATTATTTTATGCAAAATACCATAGTCTTTTATACTAAAACAGTATTTTATCACTGTATAATATTGTTGAATTGAATGGGAATTTTTAGGATTTTTAGAGATAGGTTTTTGAAATAAGTATTCAGAGAAACAATTCTATTATTTTTTTTTCCTTTTTTTTAAAAAAAATTTTATTTAAACTCCAGTTAGTTAACAGTAGTATTTGTTTCAGGTGTACAATTTAGCGCACAACACCTGGTGCTCATCACAGGTAGTGCACTTCTTAATCCCATCACCTGTTTCACCCATCTCCCCATCATCTCCGCTCTGGTTGTTTGTTCTGTATAGTTAAGAGTCTGTTTCTTGGTCTCTCTCTCTCTCTCTCTCCTTTGATAATTTCTTTTTGTTTCTTAAATATGAGGGAAGGGCTGATCTAGAAAGAACAAACTCCCCAGTGGATGTCATTTTTTAGAAGGTCTGAACTTTATTTAAATTTTGAAATCAAATCACATCTTATCTTGTAGGTTCCTACTTTTTTAAAAAACTATGAATTTTTATTTGTTCATCAAAAGCAGTGATGATAACCTTAAATATTGAGCCACATAATAGTATACGTAGAACACAAAGGTCTCTCCCCACTTAGGGTGAGTTAACTGAGTTAACATTAACTGAATAAGAGCTAACATAAGACCTGTATAATTTAAATTGTGGGTTCTTTTTTTTAGCATTTGGATCAAAACGATTCTTAATGTTATTGTACCGGGCATATCACTTAGCTTTGTGTCCTAAGGCGATGAGCCAAGCACGTTGTTCAAATATAAATTTCTTCTTGATGGTGTAGAGCTAGTTATATTTGTACTGTTTTCTCCATATGTTTTTATTTTGATTTAAACTATATCTCTAGTTGTTTATAGAACATTGAAGACCAAACTTTTGGAAACATCAAGTGTTTTGGGTTTGGTTCCTAGCAAAGTCTGAGGTGGGATTCTATTTTGGATATTTAGTGAGAGATTTCTCCTCTGGAGGACACTGGGGGAATCAGGACAGAAGAGAAGAATCCAAATCAATAAGCCTGTGGTCTTAGCTGAAGACTAGACTAATCCCAGAGGATAGCTCTAAAGCAACACCATCCAAAAGGAATATATTAAATACATTGCATGCCACATAAATAATTTTAAACTGTCTAGTAGCCATATTAAAAAAAGATAAAAAGAAACAGAGGTCTCCACACATTCTGTTTAAACGAATACATCCAAGATATTGTCATTTCAGCATATATCAATATTAAACATTGATGAAGTATCTTACATTCTTTTTTCATACTAAATCTTCGAAATCCAATATGTAAACAGCATATCTCATTTCAACTTTTCTGTAGTCAGTCACAACATGTATTCAACAGCTCTAGAGCATCAATTACACAAAAGTTGGCCCTATCTTGTGCCAAAGGAGTCAAGTTTTATACCTCCATTTCAATCAGTTATTGGCTATATGTCCTTAGAGAATTGGAAAGAGTAGCCTGGAAGGTGCAATGGCTCCTTTTGCGTGGAAGTGGTTCTCGGGAGAAGGTGAAAAACCAGACGGTTTTGCCATCTGGGGGATGGGTGTGCCTGCCATGAAGAGGATCTAGGCATCCAACAAAGTATTCACCATATACACTGCTCACATCCATTTGCTTTTGATATTAGGTTCTTTCAATGCAGGCTCTGATTCTCCAGGATTCTAGTTGTTTCCATTTTCTGGGATAACTATAAGAGGAGGGTAGGGGGAACAATGACAGCCCCTGATGCAGAGTTGGTCTCAGCACTGTAACTTACACCTGGGAGGGTCAAGCCAACTTTAGCAAACATTCCTGGATGACTCAATGAGACCACCTTTCTCGAATGGGCATGATTGAGGCAGGAATTAACATTTCTTCTTCACAAGAGAACCTAAGGTCTACATCACATTTATCTATGTGCAACGCCATCCTGGGGTAGCATAAACACGGGGCTCTCAGTGGAAGTACGAATGAAGAGGTTTTGAAGATGGTGAACAGAATAGAATTGTGCTACAAATGAGACTAGGAATAGGATGGCCTGAGTTGCAAATGTTTCAACTTTGCAGGAAGACAGGTAGGTATGTTCCATTTTTGGCCATCCAGCCTTATGTAAGTAAGCAGTGTGGAGTCTTGTCCTTCCTTTCAGACATCTGAACTTTTGAAATCTTTGCAGAGGCTTATGGAAGACTTGAGATGGAATTAACACAGCTTTTGAGGGCTGAAGGAACTTCAGTCATTTCAGGAAGTGATTCTTCAGCCTGCTGTGGCTGAAAGAACTTCAAAGTTTTCCAGTTAGTAAGAATCTTTTTTTTTTTTTAAGCTGAGACTGAGCAGAAAATGAAATTGGGGAAGAAATAATTTCTTTGAACTTTTAACTTACAAGTATAAGAAATTTTTATTTTGGATTTCAATGCTTTTGGATTTGAAGTCTTTGAGCTTGAAAACTTTTAGTAATTGCATTTGATTTCTTCTGGGATTTATTAATGAGAAACTGTATTCAATATTTGGAACATTACTATATTGTTGGGATTTTATTATTAGAGTATCTGTATGCAACTAATTTTTTGAAATATCTTGTTGATGCCTTTTAGTCTCCTTGAAGGTCTTCTGATATGCTCTTTTGAATTACTGAATTGGACGCAATTTGTATAGGAAATGGAATGGAGAGGTGATTTTCAATTTTGGTGGCAGATTCATCTTGGAGTTAATATCTTCTGCCTAATTTCAGATCCTTCTGAGACAAAATCGGTGCTAACATCTGTTAGACTGTGAGGGTTTTGTAACATGTATGAAAATATTTTGATATTCCTCTCATGAGGGGGTTTATGTCCCTCCTTTTATTATTATTATTTTTTGTGTGTGTGTCCCTCCTTTTAAATCTAAAGATTAGACTGATGCCAGAGGAAAGTTCTAGAGTATGTAAAGAGTAGAACACAGAAGTAAAGTGCCTGGATTTTGGGTCTAGGTCAGAAAAAGCCATATAGCTTACATCTGGCTCTCTCAGTACACTCACTTTGGAGCCCTGAGCTCCAAAGATGTAAGAAGTTCATCCACACTGGGAATCCCTGGGTGGCTCAGAAGATTTAGTGTCTGCCTTCAGCCCAGGGTATGATCCTGGAGTCCCGGGATCGAGTCCCACATCAGGCTCCCTGCATGGAGCCTGCTTCTACCTCTGCTTGTGTCTCTGCCTCTCTCTTTCTCTCTTGCTCTGTGTTTCTCATGAATAAATAAATAATCTAAAAAACAAAGACTTTGAGAATTAAAAAAAAAGAAGTTCATCCACACTGAAGTCTCCAAGATGTGAAGAAGCCCAGACCATATGGATTGGCAGTATATAATGCTCCAGCCAATGATACCAGCTGAGGCCCCATCTAATAGCTTCAACCATCTAGTATCAATTATTAGACATGTATACAAAGATGACTTCAGATGATTCTCCACCTATCCAATTACCCTCAGCTGTCAAGTGGCTCTAGTCAAGGCCCCAGAGAAACTGGAGCAGAGAGAGGACACTCACTCTGCATTATTCTGTAAACATAGAAAAACTATTGGTGTATACCACTGAATTTTGAGAGGTTAGCAGTGTAGCAACTACAACCAGTGCATTGAATCAGATGTCTAACTATGGGGCAGCCATTGGCATTGAGGATACAATCTAATTAAAACTGAAGCAGGACCCAGATTGACATTTGGTTCTTTTCCTCAAGAAGAATAGTCAAAACCTAATTGACCCTAGGGTGGGCCCAGTGGGCAAAGGGGACAAAAGCTAAGCAAAGTTGGGGCAGACTTATCCTTCTCCACTTCTGGAGCCAGGAGGAGAGACACCATTAATACTTCTCATTCTTCTACTTTTTCATTCACTCTCCCAGAGGTGGGAAGGAGTGGTGTTCTTGTTGGAAATTTGAGAAGAAATGGGCTATGTTTGGTTCAGCTCAGATCCTTGGCTTTCCTCTTTGGGAGCCAGCCTGACCACAGGCAGCACACATTCTCTGCTTCTCTGACCATGTCATACACATTGGGGGCCAGCTCTTATAAGGAAAGCATGTTCTAGCTTCTTTTGTGTTCTAGCTTCTTTTGTGACTAGGACTAAGTGTGCAGGTCACATAGCTTATTTCACCCCCTACTGTGGGCTATCTTCTACCACTTACTTTTATGAATAATAAAGATGATGCTTTGTCCCCAAAGGCCTTATTCCTAGCTTAATTTGTATTATATTCAGTACTCAGGTAAGGATGAGGAGTGCCACCTATTGGGCTTTCTTAAAATGCTAAGACAATTCCTCTGTGTTTATATCATATACTCAGTCATATTATTTATACTGTCATGTGAACTAACACAGGGCAGCATAGACCTTTAATGTTTTCACTAACTTAGAGCAAATTAAAAAAACATATACACTGTATGACATCTTGTCCTAATCCTTAGAAATGGAGTCCAGATGTGTGCCTGGAAACCAGTCTGTCTCAATATATTACTAGCATACTAAGAGCTTCTTTCAAAAGAACTGAACTTTACATAATTTCTGGGCCCTTAGCTTACCCTTACTTTAACTATTTCTGAATATAACTCACCATCTGAAGAGGTGATAAGACATTTAGAAGTGACTAAAAAGATACTTTAAGTGTTTTCATCTGGGAATCCTATTGTATCAAAGAGAAATTTCAAAGGGCTGTTGGAAGATTTATTAACTTTTTTCTCAGAAAAGAATCTTATACAATGTGATATGCTTCTTTTCTAATTCAAAGCATACTGGGATTGCACAAAGGAATGACAAAGTCCCCAGTCATAGAACTACTGAGGAACAATGACAGTATGGATTTAGAAAGAGCAAATGGCTCAGTATCTTCTTTGATTTTAAGAAAAAATACAATCTTGAAACTTATACTTCTCTAGGCAGAAATTTACTTTTGAAATTCTTTTTCTGAGTTTTTGGTTTTATAATCCAGTTCCATGAATATTAGCCCTGAAATTAGCTGCTCATTCTTGATGAGTATGGACATATGCCAATGCCCATGGTACCCTCACCACCATCAAAGTAATAGATATATCCTTATCTTTCAGTTTCCTTGTGTGTTTCTCCCCCCACCCCACCACCATTTGTTTGTGTGTTTGTTTGTTTGTTCATTTGGTGGTAAACACAACATGAGATCTGATCTCTTAACAAATTTTGGAGTGCATAATACTGTATTGCCAACCACAGGCACCATGTTGTACAGCAGATCTTTAGAGCTCATTCATCTTGCATTACTGAAAATGTATCCATTGAACAGCAACTCCCCACTTCTCCTAGCCTCCACCCCCTGGAAAATTCCATTCTATTCTTTGCTTCTCTGAGTTTGACTCTTTTAGAAACTTCATCTAAGTAGGATCATGCAGTATTTGTCCTTCTGTGACTGGCTTATGTCACTTAGCGTAGTGTCCTCCAGGTTCATCCTTGTTGTTTTGAACATTTTAAGTTTTATGTACTACATTCTAAAAATTTGCCCTGGATTATACTGTCTTTCATAAGCTATGCTAGCTTTTTTCTTTTTCTTCCCAAATCACTATCAATTCTGCAGTGTCACCTTGTTGTTATCAATCAAATGCCAAGAGTCTTCACATTGTGTCATTTGAAGAATTGAAAGGGAGTATTGCAAAGGCTTTGGCAAGGTATATTATCCCCAAGAAGAGATAATCTGAGATTCTGGAATGAGCTACAATTGAGTAGCATTCCTGCTCATAGTTCAGACGGAGGAAAGGGAGGGCTTACATACAAACTAAAGAAAAAGTGGAGAAGACTTCATGAAAGGAGCTGTGTCATGGGGTGGAAGGGCACATAGCCAGCATGTGGTAACTCCACCAGTGGAAACTGGGGACATAATTGGTGTCTGGCTTCCCAACTTCAACTCATGCTTGTCATTGGATGAACCCAACAGCAAGCCAGAGAGCAAGTGAATTTGATGTAGTCCATAAATTTCAGCTTCCTGGGGCACAGAGCAGATTGGATGGAGACAGGGGAAGAGAGAGGAGGAAATATCTAGCAAAATAATCAAAGATCCCAGTAGAAAAATTCATTTTTCAACTTTCCAAATTTTCATTGTATTTAGTCTTTTACTCAGCGAACATTTACTGAGTGCTTAACACTGAGATAGGGACAGTGAATCAGAAGGAAGAGACAGTATATGTGTTCAGGGATTCTGTGGTTTAATAAGGGAGTTAAAATACAAAAAGCAAAATTATAATACAAGGAAATAAACCCCCAAATAAACCTTTGTATGACAGTAGGTACAAGGTGCTCAGCAGCACTTTGGAGGAGTGGATGGAGTATCAGGAAAAGCTTTCTGGAGGATATGCCTGCGATGGACCTGGGAGGTAATAGTGGGACTTATCCATATGAAGAATGTAGAGAATGACATGCCACGAATTTGAAGAACATATCCAGGTACTCAGAAACCTTAAGTAGAGTGCACTTTTTAAGGAACACTGTGGCAGAGACCATTCTCTTTTTCCTTATTAACAGAATTTCTTTTTTATTGTTGTCAGAGGGCACTATGTGCTGGGAACACACACATACACACACACATATGTGTACATACACACATATACACACTCACCTCCAAGATTTACTTTCAGCTAAGTGGGTCCTTGATGTAAGCCAAGATAATTAACAGGAGGTAGGCTCTGAAAAATTAGTGAGATAAGTCATGCATTCAACAGTAACAAGAAATAACAGATTTAATCACAAGAGAACTCTAGATGTTGGAACTGTCGTACACAGAATATGAGAAAAATATAAAGTATTTAAAGTAATAAAGGGTGTATTTAAAAGTGCAGTTATACAGCGAAGGATTTGAAGAGATAAATTTGAAAAATAACATTCAAATGGAACTTTAAAAAATGAAAACTAAATACCTGTTGAAATAACAACTCAATGAACAAGTTGAATAGCAGATTAGACACAGTTGAAAAATGAATTAGTGAACTCAGAACTCAGAACCATGTACATGTAATCCTAGGAAGGTTGGAAAAAACCTGAGAGAGAGAGGCAAAGAGGTATGAAGCATGGGGTAATGGCTAATTGGAGTGCTAGAAGAAGAGAGAAAGAGAACTATTAAAATATTACAGTAGAATTTACAGAAGAATTAAAATGAGTAATCCATCATCCAATGAGCAGAATATAATTTTTTTATCATGGGAAAATACACATATCATTAAACTCACCATTTTAACCATTTCAAGCGTACAACTCAGTGACAGTGGATACGTTCACGATGTTGTATTAATGTATTGAAAGATTATAGTAAGGCTCTGGAAAAGTCATTCTAATCTTTGTATAAAACTTACAAAGAGTAATAGAATAGTAATAGTTGTTTACAGCCATTTAAGTTTTTTAACAAAATGAGAAAAATTAATATTAAATGTATTCAGGTTTACTCTTTCACATAATACATTTCAGTAAAGAGAAATTAATTATAACATAAGATGTGGAAGTGTCTTTAAAATCATTATTTATTCCAGTATATTAAATTCAGAATTACATTTGAGATTTCAAGTTGTCATTACTATACTAGTCTATGATTTTAAGAAGAAACGAAAATTAAAATGGTAGTTCTTACATAATTGCTTGTTTTGGGAGAGTGACATCTTCCTGAATTTTTTGTAATTTGCTAATTATCAATATATAATTCAAACTATCAGGCTAATTTTGTTTTACAACCGATAATCACATTGATAGCATTACAAATCCATACCTTATTGGGCTTCTATAGTGTTTCATAATCTGAGAAGAAAGACCTTAAGAATAAAGTTGGTGATTTTCCATTGTATGATAGGGCAATGGGTCCAATTTCCTGCTTCAAGTATTACTCTTAAACCAGCAAAGATGGGTTTTATTATCACAGGGACAGTAGTTGCTTTCCTGATGACAGCTTTTTGCAAAGGTTATTCAGCTAGAGAGTCCACTTTTGGTCTTGCCAAACGCATGCTTCCTTTTCCAGAAGGGAAGAACAGCTAGTAAATATTACTTAAGATAGTCTTCCTGTACCTAAATATATACAGTCATGGCATTTTTTCTTTGTCTCTCATCCAGAGGCAGGAAACTGAATGCCTTATTGGTCTTATATTCTTTCATTATTGATTACTCTCCTTTGGACACTGTAAGTTTTCATAAATTACTTGGTAGGTAGCTACTAAATAAAAGTATGAGTGAAAGAACTTAGCTAACAAAAAGTAAAAACATAAAAGTTCAGTGAAGGGAGGCTTAGAGTTTTTATTAAATGCAAGGTAAATATATTTAAACAATTTATTTTTCCTGCCTAAAAATGTCGTATTATCTGTATTCTTAGGGTCAGTGAATAGAATTATGTATATCAATGTTCATTTCTGGCTTAATTTAATTAGTATTCATTGTATTGATATGTGATGAGCATATGAGATAAGGTGTTATTATTCTCAAGTAGCTTTCAAACTTAAGAGGGATATGTGCATAAAGAATTCAACATAACACCATACTATACAATAGAGGTGATTAAAAGGCATGATTTTAATTGGGATAAAGAGAATTTAGATAAAATTTAAAGATGGGGGATGCCTGGGTGGTTCAGTGTTTGAGCATCTACCTTTGACTCAGGGCATGATCCCGGAGTCCTGAGATCAAGTCCCACATTGGATTCCCCAAAGAGAGCCTGCTTTTCCCTCTGCCTGTGTCTCTGCCTCTCTCTCTGTGTCTCTCATGAATAAATAAATAAATAAATAATCTTTAAAAAATTTAAAGATGGACTTGATAATTATGTTTTCCATACACACAGAAATGGATGAAAAGTATGGTAGAGTGGAGAGAAAATAATCAAAGGCAAAGGGTGTACAAAATTTGTGGATATTAATATTACACAGAATAATATACATGAGACAAACTATAAGACATGAAGATGAGTGAAGGGTAAGTTCTTGAGAAAAGAATATCTGTTCCATTTGAGAAGTTAAGTAATTAATTATCCTTAGAGCATAAGTAGTTGGGAAAATATGATGGGAGCTGTCACCAAAATCAACTTTACACGAGATGTCGAGGAGCTCAGGCTTTACTTCATAAATAATGGAAAACCACTGAAGGTTCTTAATTAAGAGAACAACCTGGTAAGGTTTACATTACAACTAAATTACTGTGGAGCAGCATGTAAATGAATTTGTTGGGGTTGTTACCAGAGTGAGTTAAATAACCACTAAGGGGGAAAATGAAATTGGACTCTTATCTCACATTTTTAAAAAACCTCCAGGTAGATTACAGGCATTCATAAAAAAACAACAATAAAAAAAGCCAAATTAAAAAACTTTTAGTAGATAGATAACATATCTGCAGTACAGGGATTTCTTAAACAAGACATTAAAATCTCCAATCAAGGGGTACCTGGGTGGCTCAGTTCATTAAGTATCTGACTCTTGGTTTTGGCTCAGGTCATGATCTCAGGATGTAGGATCACCCTGCATCAGGCTCCACGCTGAGCAAGGAGTCTACTTGATAATCTGTTCATCTTCCCCTCCCATTGCTCATGCATATGTATGCACTCTTTCCCTCTCTTTCTTATTATTTCTTTTTTATTTCAAATAAATAAATAAATCTTAAAAAAACTGAAAAATTAAATCTCCAATCAAAAATAAAATATTGGTAAGTGTATTCTTATTAAAAACCTACCAGATTTTCAGTAATTAAAATTTAATTTGACAGCACCCTGTATTAGTCAACTCAGTAGTGATTTAATCAAGCATTTAGTTTTCACAGTTCTTGGAGGCTGGAAAGTGCATAAATAAAGGTGCAAGCTAATTCAGGTCCCCAGTGAGGGCCCTCTTTCTGGCTTGCAGATGGCCCCCTTCTTGTCATGTCCTTATGAGTTAGAGAAAGAGAGAGATTAAGAGGAAGCAAGTTCCTGGTGTCTTTCTTATAAAAGCACTAATCCCATCATAAGGGCCCCACGTTCATGATATCATCTAAATCCAGTTACCTCTCAATGGCTCCATTTCTAAATATTATTACACTGGGGGTTAGGGCTTCCACATATGATTTTTGGGGGATAAATTTAGTTCATAGCATATCTTGTTTTTCACCTCTCACTCTCTCTGCCCCTATGCTTGCTCCTAGAATCATCCCCTAGACAACCTAACTGCCTCCAAACTTTTGTCTCAGATTTTATTTTATTTTTTTAAAGATTTATTTATTTATTTATTCATGATACACACACACACAGAGGCAGAGACACAGGCAGAGGGAGAAGCAGGTTCCATGCCCGGACCCCAACGAGAGACTCGATCCCGGGACTCCAGGATCGGGCCCTGGGCCAAAGCCAGGCGCCAAACCGCTGAACCACGCAGGGATCCCCTCAGATTTTAATCTCAATAAGAACCCAGACTAAGGAGTTGGCATTGGAATGGAGGCACTGAGGATGGGCTCAAGGAACTCACTGGCCAATAGGCAAGAAGATTGTGGCTAATGGTAAGTGAAGTCTCTGAGTCATAAAGAAGCAAGTTCTGTCCTAGGAACTGAAAGGAGTTGTGGCTACAGTTTATTGAACATGGCTGAGGTCAAGGATTGAGGCTGAAGAAATAGAATGGGGCTTGATTATGCTGGTCCCTGTAGAACATGTGAAACAGTTTGGTCTTTCTCCTAAAGCAAATGGGAAAGCATTGACATATTTTAAGCTGTGGAGCAATATGGTTATATTTGCATTGAAAATATTAGCATAAAGACTAGAAAGGGGTAGATGGTGATAAAAGTGAGTGTCAGAAGATGATTTAGAGGCTATCACATTAGTCCAGTTGAACAGGTGAGATTTTGGACTAGGAGGTTGAAAGCAAAGACCATAGGAACTTGCTTGGACTTTTAAAAAGAGTATTTCTGCATTTAATGGAAGATTTGACCAGTTGAATGGTTCCTTTGAATACTCTTGTGAATGGCTGTCTGATTATATTACCAAAAGGGGGGGGTGCATGTTAAAAATCATAATTTCCTCAATTTCCTTTACTTTTAAATCTATTTGATACAATACAAGGAAAACAATTCCCCTATTTACCCATTCCAACCAGTAGCTATCTGCCTAACGGATGGCAGGACATTTCAGTGGCGTTCAACACTAACTCAGCTAGGGGTCACCCAATCTGTCTTTTCTGCTCCTGGGTGCAAGTCTAACTGTGCTTGGACCCACTCTGGGGCTGGGCTCAGGTATGATCAAGGAGTAATTCTGAGATCTTATCTCTGGTTCCAGCAATTACTTAGGGAGAGCCCTTTCCATGGCAGTGACAGAAGCTCAAGAAAAATAACTCATGCTTCTGAAGCTTAACACTGGCAGAATGCTACTTCTTCCCATATTCCACTGGATAAAGCAAGATGCATGGTGAAGACCAATACAGGGGATTGGAGAAGTGTGCTCTGCCTCCGTGAGGCCAGCACAGAGCTGGAGATGCATACTCCTACTTTAGAGAAGGGGAGAATTGTGGCTAGTAATTCAGCCTGTTGTAAAAATCAAACCAGATCATATTCTACCCAAACAAAACTTGGAAGCTTGTTGACAATTTCTTTTACCCCAGTAATTACCCTATTACTTAGTCAGAAATAGTTCCTTTCTGTGTACATTGCTCTTAAAGGGTTGGCTAATACATTTTTTTTTGTAAGAAAGTCTAGGTAATTTCGTAAGGTTTTTCTCAAGTGAAAAGTTGTAATCACATTCAGGAAACCAAATATATTTTGATTCATAAGATCCAGGCTTTGTAAAAAGAGGAAAGGATTCTCTGTGATTTTTAAAAGCCCTGTTTTAAAAATTAAGAGCCTAACCCAGAGTACTGAGCATAGTTTTACACTACCAAAGGAAAAAATGTTTAATATTGTAAAATACTTACTGTTTTATTATGAATTAAAGAAAAGTTTAATCAGTAGCTTAGAAGGGATGGCTCCAAAGGGACCTAATTGGTATTATTGCTGGTAGGTGAAGAAAGCTAACCAGGAAAGTGATAGATTTGGGGGATTCACAGATAGGGATTTTGTGCCTGGCCTTCCAGATAACAAGAGGCAAAACATAAAATCTGTTCAAATAATCAATGGCTGAGGGATGGTGTTTTGGCAAATGTACCTGAAGTTAGTTTTATAGAATTTGATATACTCCAAGGTGATGTGGTCAAAATAGCCAAGTGTTCCCAAGCCTTGTAAAGGGAAGAAGTCTTTAGAAGACACCTTGTGTCAGAATGAGAAAAGATAAGATGTATGGAAAGTCAGGATGGGTCTAATGATACCTATGACAGGTGCCACTTCTAAACTCCCAAAGTTATCAGGGATGTAGTATGTCAGGGTACAAGATAGCAATGATTGAAGATAGCTCAGGGGTTAGGTGTTCACCTCTCCATTGAGATGAACGCAAGCCACATACCTTTATGACCACCTCTTTACCCCTTGCTCCCTGAGAGCTAACTCATATAAAAATGAAAAGGAGAGGAGACTTAGAAAAATCTTGAATACATGTTTTAATGCTTGTGTCATATGGGGCAAACTTGTAAAACAGGGGTGATGGGAGCTCTTTCTCTGCAGAACATTAGTGATGTCAGGGAAGCATGGGCTTTGGAGCTAAGCAGACGTGTGGGTGTGAATAAATCTGGATATCTACCAACAGAATAAATTTTCAACCTGAAAGTGACTATTACCTTGAATTAGGAAAAATCAAAGACTTCTACTATCAGTGGAATTAGGGGTCAAAATTGAAGTCACCTGGAAGTCAAACTGAGTCATAAAAAAGAGGGAAATTTATATTTCTGCACATGAGTTTTTAGTCTGAAATATAAACACACACACACACCATTTTGAAATAAGAATTTTCAAGATGCTTAGTTCTTAAACATCTTGTCAGAGTCTCTTATGGTAAATAGGTCTGTTATGTTTTATAATGTTGTAGAATTATTGTTTTGCCATGCAGTTTTTTTGATTTGGAAGGTTACAGATTAATGTAACAAAATACAATAAAACGTAATGAGGAGAATTAAATTCTTCTCCCATGGTTTCAGCCAAAGATCTGAGATTTCTTGACTGCAAATTTGACTACATTGGCTTGACTATCAAAGCCATAGTTCACCAGAACCTTGTACACAATCTAATACTATTTAACAGAATGAAGATTTGTTCAAATAGATTTATTTTACTATTTTTTTGTTGCTGTTGCCAGCACAAGGTGAAATGGAAAATTTGAAATATGCCTGAAAAGCTGGTCATGATCAGCAGCCAAACCAGATAATTAGAACAGAACCATACTCAGCACCATATTCTTAGAATTTGTAGAGTACAAATTATCTGCAGCTGTGAATAACTTCTAATATTTAAGCAATGGGTAAAAATTTTACTTTTTGACCTGAACTGTCTGGTTTGGCTTCTCTCCATAGGCATTATGGCCAACTTTCCATTTTGCTTTGTACTTTATACAGACTTGGGCAAAATCTGGACAGCTAAGAAACTGAATAACTTTGTTCTTAATTTGGTAGAATAAAGCAAAACTATTTAGCAAGTCATTTATTATTTGTTGATATATACTATCTCTTGAAAAATGGCTTAACGAATCAAAATATTAATTTTATGTTTATTTGGAAATTGAGATTTAGAACTAATTTGTCCAGTCCAAGGAAAGAAGGAATGTTAACACTGGAGGGTAGCCAGATTTTTCTTGGTCATTCTATACAGATTAATTAAAAGAATAGGTTTACTATTTTCTTTGGGAGAACTAGTTGGTACACATTCCCAGAGAGCTCGATAGTTTAACAGAAAAATTTCTGAAAGAAGGAATACAAAAGAGATGCAAAATACATCACCAAAATTTTCTGAGAGACCACACTGATATGAGTCTGGAAAAAGGAGTTAAAGCTTTTTGGTAAGTGGAAAAGGGGCAATTGAATGTCAGAGTTCTGATTCCTGGGACATGGACCATGAAACATGGGATCTAGAAGAAAAATTACAAAGCAAAGGAAAGGACTGAATCAGTATCAGCATGCACTCAAAAACTATATCATTTGCTAAAAGAACTTCTTCCAGAGTAAAAGAAGTTCTTTTAGAAGAACAGAAGTTTTCTTTTGTTTTGTTTCTGGAAATGATCTCTTCACAACTAGAAAAACGTATCAAGACAAAGGAATCGGGTTGAGTTTCTCTCTTAAATTTTGAACCTGGTCATTGCTATAGTGTTGGAAGATGTCTACAGCTGTAAATAATTTACACTCCAAGAGTTACAAGAATGAGGTTGAGTGAAATACTAGTAATACTGGAGGGGAGCCAGGGAAAAGGGAAGGTTAATTTGATATGTCCTATAGTATCCAAGAAGTTAGTTCACTTCATATGTGGTAAAGAGCAGAAAAAATGTGTCCAAAATAAGTTTTCAAAATTAATCTTCTGTATTCTAATTTTTTCCATACTATTTTCATATAAATATATCTATTGGAACTAGTAAAAAAATTGACTAGAAACTTTTGCTATATCCTAATATAAATTTCTCTTAATAATAAATTCATATAAAAAGCATGATTACTTTTCAGCAGCTTTGCTTAAAATAATTTTATTTATAAGGTTGAATATAATTGTTACCAATAAAACTATATTTTTCTAGTATATAAAAATGCTAAGCATATTATTTATTGGCTATAATTAAGGATGAAGATTTTGAGGGATGTAAAAACTTTTTCTTACTTTAAAGGTAGCTGTCAGAAATATAAACATGTTTATTGTTGAGTGGTATTAAGGTGTTTGAGGGGAAAACTAAGATGGCATGACTGATTTTCACATTAGCACATACTTAGTTTTGACTAAGTATTATCTTCTCCAAACATCCATTCTCTTCTTTGAACAATGAAAACAGTAATAATACCACAATTATTCTAGTCAAATACCATATCTATCAATTTAGGCATGAATTTTGCCCATGACTTGTGTTTAAGAGATAAAAACATGTTTGCAAAAATGAGCACTTTGTCTTTAAATGGTACTTTATTATTGTTAAATGGACAAGCAGAAGTGACTATAACATTATTAATTTGAAAACCTGATAAAGGGGTGCCTGGGTGGCTCAGTGGTTGAGCATCTGTCTTTGGCTCAGGTCGTGATTCTGGGGTCCAGGGATCAAGTCCCACATCCGGCTCCCTGTGTGGAGCCTGCTTCTCCCTCTGCCTATGTCTCTACCTCTCTCTGTCTCTCATTAATAAATAAATAAAATCTTAAAAAAAACTGATGAAAAGGGGAACACTAAGACAAAATACAATTTAAAATTAGGCAGGTGATTCACTAGTATCCTCCAATGGGCAATATTGAAGTTATTTTTACTGATGTTTAAATTGTTCTTTTTTGTTCTTTCTAGTTCCTTTGAATGAGAAATTGTTGCCATTCTTCCTAGGCTCTTTTATTTAACATGCATTAGTAGATATGTTATAATGTATAATTCATATAATAATGGATACAATAATCAACAAATAAATACCTATATCTTACATATGTATATAAACCATATATAATTTTATAAAGTACATAGTTTTATATATTCCTTTTATATGATCATATATATACTACATATATATATATGAAATACAGAATGAGTTCTCACTGATACTTTTGTTAACAACTAGAACCAGGATTTTTATTAACCTCTTCCATCTTCCATCCATGTCTCTTTTCTCCTGTGTTGCAAATACTGGTTCCTGAAGACACCAGGAATCATAACATTAGCATGTCACAGCTCACATAGTCTCTCATTTGTTTTATCCACAACAGACACACAACAGTCTCAGAATAACAAAACCAACACCTCCACCAAGAAAATGGTTACTGAAAATAGCTTAAATTTGTTTGCAGAGTTTTTTTTTTTTTTTGGTCAAATTATCATGATTTAAATAACTTGAAATCTTTAATCCCTGTGTGGTTATGCCACTAACTGGATATACATGTAAGTTCATTTGTTTCCTTTTATTTTGGAGTTTTAGAAATTGATTGCTTTTGGGGATTCCTGGGTGGCTCAGCGGTTTAGCGCCTGCCTTTGGCCCGGGGCGTGATCCTGGAGTCCTGGGATCGAGTCCTGCGTCCGACTCCCAGCATGGAGCCTGCTTCTCCCTCTGCCTGTGTCTCTGCCTCTCTCTCTCTCTCTCTGTCTATCATGAATGAATAAATAAATAAATCTTAAAAAAAAGAAATTGCTTGCTTTTAATTTAATTCTACATGATCCCAAAGTTGAATATACTAAACAAGATACCCTGAAAAAGTTTAACTACTGTCCTATTCTCTCCACCCAATAACCCCAATTGTTGTCACTTAGGTTTATAGTTTATCCATTTATTTTTAATATATCACATATGAAATGTATTCTATGTATATGATATATTAAAAATACATGTACATAGTCTTGTTTTGCCTTTCCTTGGTAAATTGTAGCATATCATACTTTTTTTTTTAAAGTAGAGTTGACACACAGTGTTATATTAATTTCAGGTGTACAAGTCCACGTGTTTGACAAGTCTGAATGTTATGCTGTTGCTTACTATGTAGCCACCATCTCTCACCATAAGCTATTATAATATCATTGATTATAATCTCTATGCTGTACCTTTTATCCTTTTGTTTTTTAATACTATATTCTAGACATCACTTTACAGTCATGTACAGAAATATCTTCATTCTTTTTTATAATTGGAAAGCATTTTGTTCTTTTAATATGCTACTAATTATTCATCCATTCTAATATTGACAAATATTTGTGGTATTTCCAATCTATGCTTTTTCAGTTATTCTTCCAATTAATGGTATTCTGTATAAGTCCTTTTGTATATTCACCAGTTTACTTTCAGTATATATTTCTACAAGGGGTATTGCTATTGCATAGAATGGTGAGAGGTATATACAATTTTGCTAAATAGAGCCATTTTAAAATGATATATGAACTTTTTTGTATTTTTCTTTATAATTAGATCTTAAATATGCTCCATACATTGTATTTGGTTGATTTTAGATCTAAATTTGCTCTTCATCTATAAATCCCCATTATGTCTTTTTTCCTTGAAATGTATTTATTGGTGTAACAGCATGTAGAATTTAATTATCTTCTCTTCCCTGTATTTCTTATAAACTAAATGCTATATTTTGAGTTTTGATTTAAGTTTGGCAACTTCTATACAAGAAGTGTTGGATACTTTCATCAGGAGACATCTAATAACTGGATGGTTCTCCTTGTGTGATGTTGTGATATAGCCATTAATGACTATATCCTGGACTCCTTATTAATTAGTGATGCACAGAATGATGATACTCTTAATTCTATTATAATATAGCTGATTATTTCTTTCCTCTCATCCTTTCTTTGTTCTCTTTCTGGAACTATGATTAGACATATATCTATCTCCACATCATAGTCCATGTTCCATATCTCTATTTCATATTCTCCAAATCTTTTATTTCTGGAGTGCATACTAGATTTTTCTTTTGCTTGTATTTTCAAGATCGCTAATTGTCACTTTAGCTTGATCTGACTGCTGATTAATCACCTCAGCTTGGTCATGTACTGGTTAGCCACTTCCAGTGAATTTTAAAATTTTTAATCATTTAATTTTTATATTTAGAATGTCAGTTTGTTTATTTAAGAACTACTTGGGCAACTTCCATAATCTCTTGATTTTGCTTGTACTTTTAAGACATTGACATACATTGAACTTACTTGTTTTTGGTCTGTCTCAATTCCAGTACATGAAGTCTCTCTAGTTTTTATTATACTCTATTTTTATTTCCTGGTTTCACTTATCATGTGATGTGTACTCATATACTGTGTTGTATGCATGTGTGTGTGTGTATGTGTATGTGCAGATAATTTGTGGTGGGACTTTATCCGGGAGAATTTTTGAGGTCTTGGGAGTACCTTCAACTCAGAATTATTTTAAAATAAATTTTCTGAGAATTTTATGATTAAGCAGGTCATGTAGTTGCCCTGCAAACTCATACAGATGGGTCCTGCTTATATTTCCACATTTTCAGGGAATATTTCTCCCTTTAACATTTTACACAAGCTGAAGACAGGGACAAGGAGATGCTAACTAATCATTTACATTCCACACAGCAGACTAATTGATTATTTACTTCATGCTGGGTGATAACTATTTGGAGTTCTAGTTCAACATAAGGGTCTGTGGTATTGGGTTCTAGGCTTTCCCTTCTTCTGTGCCCTGAGATGTCCTCAAAATGGAGGTGCAAGTTCCCTGAACTTAGGAAAATACCTTCACAATGAAAGTTGACTTTAGCACTCTTCCTCCTTGATTTCTTTTTTCTTTTTTTAAAGATTTTATTTATTTGACAGAGAAAGAGAGAGCGCGCACAAGTGGGGGAATGGGCAGAGGGAGACAGAAGCAGACTCCCTGTTGAGCAGGGAGCCCAATGTGCAGCTTGATTCCAGGACCCTGGGATAATGACCTGAACTGAAGGCAGATGCTTAACCGAAGGTAGATACTTAACCGACTGAGCCACCCAGGCGTCCCTCTCTTTGATTTCTTAATTTCACTTTACACTTGGCCTGATATTTCTCTTTACAATTCAGCAAAACATTGTTTCTTTTTCATACCAGCTATTCAAAATCTTATCTTTAGTAGAATTTTAAGGGAATATTTAGATCATTATGTTGCTAGAAAGAGGAAACTGTTTCATGGTAGAAATTTTAAGTTAATAGAAGTGACAAACTATCCAAACCAAAGGACTCAATGTCATATGCCTCAAATTAAGCAGATTTAAGAGTCACTCTAAGAGTTCCTTGCCTGGAAGTAAAAACAAACAAACAATATATGAACAGTTTCCTAAATGCATCGAACACAGTTTATTACAATTGTTTGATTATCAAGGGCCAAAATAAAGATTCAAAGTTGACAAGTGTATTGCAATGAGTTAGATGGAAGTGTTTCTTTGATCTTTTAAAGGAGAATTCTGGTTACTAAATCACATTTGCTGGCATGTTGGATGTAGTAGATTAGAAACTAGAAATTATAGGGCTTGTATGAGGGTACTAATTAAACCACTGATCCAAAAGTTTAACCAGTGAGATAGCTCTTTCTGGCAAGGAATTGAGAGATATAATTCAAGATGTTTTCACCTTCAATCTAATAGTAGAAAAACAACTTTATGGTAGTTTAGTGTACTTGGGGATCTTGAGATAATTGACATTTTTTTTACTCCCCATATGCCTGTCTTAGCATATTTCTTTTAATTAATGACAAACATTACTGGTTACTGGATCCAAAGTCATTATTTGCCAGAAGAAGGATTTTCTTGATCAATATGACAAATAAAACATCATCTAGTTTTGTCTAAGTTTTGTCATTTCATTTTCATCAACAGATTTATTCTTGATGAGTTCATGTTGCATATCTACCAATTCTATATGAATCTGATTGCCAAGAGTGCCTTCCTTAATCTGTGGCAGTCTTGTATTTATAGTTGAGTAGCTGCAACCATTTGGTGTGAGATGTACCATTTTAGTTTGCTGTCTCACCAGATGTGACCAGCTCAGAGATGAACAGTATTTTGGATATCATCAGGCCAAATCCTTTTTTTAATAAGAAAAAAACAAAATAAGACCAATGCACAGTGATATGTGAAACTTTCCCCAAAGTCATTCAATTACAATATGTTTATGTTAAAAAAAACACAAACTGGCCAAATCCTTGATGTAGAACTGATTGAGCAAATCATAGCATTTACTGGAAACCTGGTACTTATCAAGCCAGTGTCCTGGAAACTGAGGATAAAAGGTGAATAAGGCATGGGAACTGCTCTGAAGGAATTCACAGAGTTGGAGATGTTTAACTATAAAGAAATAGTTATGACTTTTGGTCAAAATAACTTCTTATAATAGCTTTCAACGCATCCTTTCCAAATTTATCACTGCAAAGATGATAAAGGGGAAAACTCAATCACCAGAACAAAACAAGAACTGCCAGAATTTTGAAGAATTGTAGACAATTATAAGGCAGACAGGGTGGTATGTGAAAAGGCAATCATCAACATTGACTTATCCTAAATTTTGATAGAGGTTATTCTGAATAATAGCACAAAGTTGCCTTATGTATTCCTTTTTAAATGACATATAGCAACCACCTAGAGGACTGGACTTTTATTCTCATATGTATTTCCATGAGGTTGACAGATGTTCTTAAATACCTTGCTCTCATCGCCCAGTACCCTGGTAAACAAAGAATGCAAATGCCAAAGATTTACTCTGGCAAGAAATTCTTGTGCACACACGTGTTTGCATCTTTATACAGGTGTGTGTGAGCTGGTAGTGTAACAGGACATTATGAAAAGTATAGTTCTCTTCCAAAACGAATTACAAGGAAATATGAGGTAGCAGGGCATGCTGGGAATTCTATCATTTTTACGTACTATGTGGGTGGATTGCATAACACAATTTAAGAGTATAAAAAGAATAATAATAAGTTATTAACGTTTCAAAATTGTATTTTTAAATGTGTATTTTCATAGTACTTTAAAAACATATATCACATGGTGGCACAATAGTACATGAACATATTTTATTAATGAATACATGTACTTTTTTATATTAAGGGTTCATGCAGAATATAACTTGCTGATGATTACGTAATCAAAAATGCTTGGAGACTACTAAGTAGAGAAGCAGAAAAATCATGCAGTGAGGTAGGGAAAAAGGCAGTAAAAAAATAGCCAACTACAGAGATGAGTTATATTAGTAATTCTACAGAGTTTATAAGAATTAAAGGGAGATCTGATAACTTAGGCAAACTTGCTGCGTCTCACAAAGGCTATTGTTTTGTTTTGTTATAAAACAGCTTTATTCAGATACAATTCACATGACCTCCATGCAGTGTGTTCACAGAGCTGTGTGACCATCATCTCTCTCTCTCAAATAAATAAAATCTTTAAAAATTAATAATAAAAATTTATTAATTAAAAATTAAAAAAGAAACCACTGCCAAGATCCAGGTAATGAAGATTTGTCCTTATGTTTACTTGTAAGATTTTATAGTTTTAACTCTCAATTTTAGACCTTTGATCTATTGTAAGTTGTGTGTGTGCATGTGCATGTGTGTGTGTATGGTTCAGTATCATTCCTTTGCATGTAGAACCCAGTTATCCTAGCACCATTGGTTGAACAGACAGCTCTTTCTCCATTTAATTGTCTTAGCAGTCGTGTTGAAAATAAGGTGGCCACAGGATGGGGTTATTTCTGGACTCAATTCCATTCCACTGATCTATAAGTTTATTCTTATACCATACTGTTTTGATAGGGGTGGTTTTGTAGTAAATTTTAAAGTGGGAAGGGCAGCCTGGGTGGCTCAGTGGTTTAGTGCTGCCTTCAGCCCAGGGCGTGATCCTGGAGACCTGGGATCGAGTCCCACGTTGGGCTCCCTGCATGGAGCCTGCTTCTCCCTCTGCCTATGTCTCTGCCTTTCTCTGTCTCTGTGTCTCTCATGAATGAATAAATAAAATCTCAAAAAAATAAAGTGGGGAAGTGTACATTCTCCAATCTGTTCTTCTTTTTTCAAGATTATTTGGCTATTTGAGTACTTTGCAAATAAAATGAATTTTAAAATTGGATTTTCCATATCCACGATAAAAGAGCTGTGATTTTGACAGTCCCTACATTGAATCAATAGTTTTGGCAAGTACTGCCATTTAATAATATTAAGTCTTCTACTCTTTGAACATAGCATGACTTTATTTATTTAGATATTTGTCATATCTTTCAATAGTGCTTTTCAGTTTTCAATGTACAACACTTGCACTTTCTTGTGTAAATTTATTACTAGGTATGTTATTCTTTTGGGTAGCATTGTAAATGAATTGTTTTCTTAATATCCTTTCATATTGTTTATTGCTACTGTACAGAAATACAACTGATTATTTTCTTTTTAAGATTTTATTTGTTCATGAGAGACACAAAGAAAGGCAGAGATACTTAGGGAAAAGCAGGCTCCCAGGACCCCAGGATCATGACCTGAGCTAAAAGTAGATGCTCAACCATTGAGCCACCCAGGTGCTCCAATATATGACTGATTCTTGTGTTGTTCTTGTAATCTACAATTTTACAGAATTTATGTGCTCTAACAGATTTTATATGGAATCTTTTAGGGCTTTCTACATATAAGATCATTCCACCTGTAAATAGAGATAGTTTATATTAGATGCCTTTGCATATTTTTCTTGCCTAATTATTCTGGATAGGACTTCTAGTAAAATGTCAAATAGAAGTGATGTGAAAGTGGGCATCCTTTCTTGTTGATATATTAGAGAGTTAATAGAGAAAGCTTTCAGTGTTTCATAATTGATTTTTATATTAGCTGTGGCTTTTTCATATGTACTTTTTATAATGGTGAGGAAATTCCTTTCTACTTCTGTTTTACTGAATGTTTCTATCAGAAGATTGTCAGATTTTGCAAACTGCTTCTTTTTTTATCTGTTGACATGATCACCTGTGTTTTTTCCCTCCCTTCTATTACAGTGTCCTATTACACTGATTGATTTTCATATGTTGAAACACCTTTGCATTCCTGGAATATATCCCATTTTTTCCTGGTATATAATCCTATTAATATGCTATTATATTCTTTGTTCTATAATTTTTTGAGAGTTTTTTTTAAGATTTTATTTATTTATGATAGACACACAGAGAAAGAGAGGGTCAGAGACACAGGAGGAGGGAGAAGCAGGCTCCATGCCGCGGGAGCCCGACGTGGGACTCGATCCTGGGACCCCAGGATCATGCCCTGGGCCAAAGGCAGGCGCCAAACTGCTGAGCCACCCAGGGATCCCCCGAGAGTTTTTATAGCAATATTAATAAGGGATGTTTGTAGTTTTCTTGTGATGTCTTTGGTTTTGGTAGCAGGATAATGCTGTCCTCACTGAATCAGAAACTGTTACCTCCTATTTTTGGAGCAGTTTGAGAAGGATTGGTATTAATAATTCTTTTAATTATTTATTTTTTAAAGAATTCACTAGTTAATCTATTTCTGGTTATGGGTTTTACATGTTGGGATTACTCATTTTTTCTTTTCTTGATAATATGTCTATGAGATTTTCTGTTGATTCCCAGGTCAGTTTTGGTAGTTTCTATATTTCTAGGAATCTGTCCATTTCATCTAAGTTATCTAATTTCTGGCATACAGTTGTTATAGTATTATTTAAAAATCTTTTTTATTTCTCTAAGGTTGGTAGAGATGTCCCTTTCATTTCTATCTTATCAATACAATTCTTGTCTTTCCCCCTCTCATTCTATTAAAGGCTTACAGTTGATATTTTAAAGAAAAAGAAAAACAACTTTTGGTTTTGTTGATGCTCTAGTTTTTTCATTCTTTATATTGTTTATATTTGCTCATATCTTAGTTTCTTCTTTCTGCTAGTTTTAAGTTTAGTTTTTTAAATATAATTTCTTAAGGAATAAGATTAATTTATTGATTTGAGCCACAAAGACCTCCTGCTTTCTCCTGGTAAAGTATCTGGTGATTCTAAACCTATGCTTATCTTGCAGATTTCCAGTAGATAGATTCTGATAGTTTTAAAAAGTTTTCAGTTTTTGAGCTTCAGAGTTGCCTGTCCCACCATTTTGCTGATGTTTAGTTGGTTCAGAAACATTTTTCATTCATTTAGAATGGACAGTCTTATCATAAAGCTATGTTAACTTTTCCACGCTCTGTCACGATAAGATCTAAAAAGACCTGGACCACTGTTAGAATAATGACATAAAGCTGATCACACTAGGTGAGGAAGTGACTATTATGTTGATGGCTTTGCTAAGATACATGCCCTACAAGGGTGAAGGAAAAACCCTACCACATTAGTAAAATTTTACGCATACAGGATAACATGTTCAGATTAGCATATCTTGCATCTCCCACCATGATAAAGGAAGCATAACTGATCTCTTTGTCATTTGGAGTAATTAGCTATCAATGTTGCAAATGATATATGACAAGATTACTTATTTGTTAGTGAGAATTGTGGACAATAGTCTTATTTATGCTTATTTATATTTTCTGATCTCTTAGAAGAAGTACTTTTGTTTGAAATATTATTTTTCAACAAAACATTTAAATTCTCATAAAATTAATAAGAATGAGTGGGTAGACATAAAAAATTTGGACATGTAATTTTTCCTCGCTGAAGTCAATATCCTTTATCTGTAAAATAATGATTTGATTATATTAGTTGTTTTCCAAAGTGCTCCTTAGAGTCTGGGGACTCTGTGGATGACCTCCAAGGGCTGTTGTTGGAGGAAATTAGATGGGATGAGAGTTTCCAAGCAGGCAGGTTTCCAAGTCCATCTCCAAGAATTAATGGAAAAAATTCCACTTTTGATATACATGACTTCTGTATAATATATATGTGTATTTTATTTTTAAAAGAAAAGACTCCAGTACTTTAAAAACATTATGAAATGTAATGTGAAAAATAATCTCTAAAGTTTTTTTCTGACTATATACTGTCCAAATATTAAAATGTAATTATTATTTTGTTATTTTTCAAATTACCTAGAACATCATCTGAGTTTGGCCTAAATAATGATTTGGGGAATAAATAGAAGACAAAAGGATTAGGTTTTGGGTATTTTGTTTTTAATTTTTATTTATTATAGTCACACAGAATGAGAGAGAGAGGCAGAGACACAGGCAGAGGGAGAAGCAGGCTCCATGCACCGGGAGCCCGACGTGGGATTCAATCCCGGGTCTCCAGGATCGCGCCCTGGGCCAAAGGCAGGCGCTAAACCCCTGCGCCACCCAGGGATCCCCGGTTTTGGGTATTTTGAAAGTTTTAATAATAACAAATATTGCTGAGCCCTTGATTAATTTAATTAAAGTGATAAATTGCATTAGTTTCAAGTTTTACTATCTCAGAAATATTATAAATAGGGTATTTATAAATAAGATAATTGTCACAGGTAATTTTCAAGGTTTCTAGAAATCAATAGGTAAAGGAAATTGTAAATACAAAAGCTATCTTATTATAATTGTCTTGTGTTAATTTCTATCATTTAACCAGAAATGTAATTTTTCACTAGTTTTAACCAATAAGCATGCAATTCTTTTCTCCAATTTTTTTTTAATTCTAATTCATTAACATATAGTGTAATACTGGCTTCAGGAGTAGAATTCAGTGATTTATTTAGTGATTTATTTAGTAGATTTAGTGACTTATCACTTACATATGACACCCAGTGCTTATCATAACAAGTGAAGAATGCAATTTCTATCTTCAGAAAAAAATATGTAGTCCTGTTGTATTACTAGCAAACACATGATTGTCATTGAATTCTTTCAGAAATATGTTTCATAATATAGGCCTAATTTTAACTTACTTTTCATATAGCTAGGATTTAGGTAAAATAATACTTTTCTCTTTGAATCATTACCAAAAAGGTTTCTATTTTTATTGATTTGAGACATTTTAAAATTCATGAAAAATATCAACATACACATTTTTATGACCTTATTGTAGAGGAATAGACCAAAATAAGATTGCCTTCAAAAATATATATACATATATATTTTTTAAAGATTTTGTTTATTTATTCATGAGAAACAGAAAGAGGCAGAGACCGGCAGAGGGAGAAGCAGGCACCCTGCAGGGAGTCTGATACAGGACTCATCCCAGGTCCCTAGGATCATGACCTGAGCTAAAGGCAGACGCTCAACCACTGAGCCATCCAGGTGCCCTAAAAAATATATTTAAAAAAAATATGAACCTCAATTCCTTTTCTTTCTTCTTTCCCATAGTTTTTTGAAGCCAAAAGACATTATGCCTGGGTAATGTCAGATATAAAATGAAAACATTAGGGCCATTAATTAGCTAATGATAATGTATATTTTATTTTTTGTAAATGAATGTTTTGTATGTCTTTTGCTTTTGCAAAATTTTAACTCTCTTATTTTCAATGGTTGGACATAAAAGAGATTTGAATTCATCAATATCAATTAACCAGAATTAAAGAAAATCCTGAGAAACATTTACTCCTTTTAAGTGCCTATAATAAAGAGAATATCATTCATTTTTTTCATATTATATAATTGGATCTGTATATTACTATTGTTGTTACTATTATTATTATACCTGCCATTGATTTAGTGCTTACAATATGCCAGACTCTGAATTTTATTTTGCAAATTCAGAATAGTCCTTATAACAACATATTGGCCAGTTTTTGCAGATAAAGTGACAGATGCTCAGGGGAAGTTGGTGAAGTGAGTACATTTGTTTACCTAGGGACCTGGCCCTGAAAGAACCCCTGAGGAGGGATTTGTGAGGGAGGATAAGGCCTGTTTCAGGCTTTATCTGGTGTGTGGGTGGAGAGCAGGTGAGCAAACTCTAGATTGTAGGTACAATCTGTAAAATATATATTTTATTTTTCAGTGGACTTTAGTATATTTCACTAGCAGTGGGGTCTCTTTTCTTTAGTCTTTAGTGGCTTTTGTAGTCTTGAAATTTTCCTGAAACTTTATTATACTTCCCTCCCTGTCCTGGGTGCTCATGCTAGGAACGCTCCTCAGGGAGATTATCTACTTTAATAGCATTTCTTCAACAACATGGATGCACCTAGAAGGAATGAGCTCAGTGAATTAAGTCAGTCAGAGAAAGACAAATAACATATGATTTCACTTTTAGGTAGAATTTAAGAGACCAAACAAATGAACAAATGAAAAAAACAGAGAAAAACAAAATAGATTCTTAAACTATAGAAAACCAACAGATGGTTGTCAGAGGGAAGGGGAGTGGAAGATGGGAGAAATAGATAAAGGGGATTAAGAGTACACTTACCTTGATGAGCACTGAGAAATGTATAGAATTTTTGAATCATTATATTGTATACTTGAAACTAATATAACACTGTATGTTAATTATACTTAATAAAAATAATTTTTTAAAAAGCATTTCCTCAGGCATTATTTTCTGTCTTTGGGCAGCTGTTGTGTATGTGTGTGAGAAGGAAAAACGAGGTCCCAGTGCCATGTGTGGTCAGACAGCTAGCACAGTGATAATCTTGGTGATAAATACCCCATCAGTTTGGGTTTATGATGCTCTTGGATTCTTCCCCAGACACTCTGGCAAAATTGACTTTTATCTTGTGGCAGCCTTCTCTTTTGGATGTTGTATTTTGTAGTTTCCCCCGTATTGGTTTCCCTGTCATCAGATCCAATATGCTTTTGATGTTTAGAAATTTCCAAAAATGCTTTGTCTGATGTAAGCACTGTTTCTTGATTTCAGTACTGTTATGGATTTGTTTCTAATTTAACAACAGCCACATTTTTGTTGTGTCAGTGGGATACAGGGTATGAGGAGAAGAAAACACGTATTTGGAGTCCATTAGATTAAAGTCTGCCATAAATGAGTTTTGTGAGCTATCTCATCTCAGGCTTAAAAGCTGATACTCAAGACTAAGCTTCATGTTTTTCTCTTTCTTGAAAAGAAATGTTATAACTATACTAATGGTGCTGTGATAATTGTATTTTTTTCTACTATCTCATAGGTTTGGTTTACCTCAAATATATTCTTTTTTAGATATTTATTAAGAGTGGAATTTAAGAAACAAAATAGAGGATCATAGGGGAGGGGAGGAAAAAATAAAATGACAAAATCAGAGAGGGAAACAAACTGTAAGAGACTCTTAATACTAATAGGAAACAAACTGAGGGTTGCTAGGGGGAGGTGGGTGAGGGGATGGGGTAACTGTGTGAAGGGCATCAAGGAGGGCAGTGATGTAATGTGTCCTGGGTGTTGTATACAAATGGAATCATTGAACTCTGCCTCTGAAACGAATAATACATTATATGTTCATTGAATTTAAATAAAATTAAATTAAATTTAAAATAAAGAGAGATTTCAAGCCTGGTTAATGTTGTGATACAAAAAGATTAAGGGTTAGGACATGTGGGTGACTCAGCAGTTGTGCATCTGCCTTCGGCCCGGGGTGTGATCCTGGAGTCCTGGGATCGAGTCCTACGTCGGGCTCCCTGCATGGAGCCTGCTTCTCCCTCTGCCTGTGTCTCTGCCTCTCTCTGTCTCTCTGATGAATAAATAAATAAAATCTTATAAATAAATAAATAAATAAATAAATAAATAATGAAGTATATCACAAACCATTATTAACCAAGGAAAGAACAGTTAACTATCTACTTCTGTTATGAGCTTTATCAAAAATCCAATGACTAAATTTTTAATCCTTGTTATGTAATATATAAATATGTATGTTTACATATAATGAATATGTAACATATACATAAAAATGTATATGTATGGTAGAAATATAAAATATATATTTATATATTACATAACATAAATATATAACATATATAAATAAATACATATATTTACATATATATTTCTTATTTAGGAAGAAAGTATTTATCTCTGGGCCATTTTCTCATAAGTAGGTATACCCTACTTTCCCCCAAGGAAAGTTCCTGGAATATTGGTTGCAAAGATAAATTCATTATAATTTCACAAAGTCTCACAAAGATAATTTTTTATGCTTATTATAAGCCTAAGGAATATGTCTAGTTGGTTCTGTCAGAGCCTAAGTGTTGGTGCCAGAACAAGATCACAAGTGCAAAGTGAATACTGAGAGAGGCAGCCAAATAAGTCATGTCACCAGACTGGGCCATGTCAACATTTGCTTAGTGTTTGTATTTAGAATATAAAAATTTGCTTTAAATTTGTTTTCTAGATGTTGTAGTTGGGCTAACATAACTACTTTTTAAAATAATTAGTACTAATGATAACTTTAGTTTATTTAGTGTTGACTACTTAAAAGGGTAGTAGTACTCTATTTCCATTATGTCCTTACCCTTAGAATCCACCTATAGGTTTTACCATCCATTTTACAATGATGGAACTGAGACTCAGAGAGGGAACTCACTCAACTGATGCTCAAACCCACATCCATCTGTGATTAGGATCTCTTCTCTTTAAAGTTATATTTGTTGTAGATCATATTTATTTTTCTTTTTAAAATATTATTTTTATTTGTTTTAGAAAGAGAGAGTGAGAGAGTGTGCAAGAGTTGGGGACAGGAGAGAGGGAAGCAGACTCCCTGCTGAGTGCAGTGCCTGATGTGGAGCTCAGTCCCAGGAAGCTGAGATCAGGACCTGAGCCCAAATCAAGAGTTGTTGCTTAACTGACTGAGCACCCCCAGGCGCTCCTCAAATTTATTTTTCTTACATTTCTTTCCTAACCTTTTCCTTAACTGACAAAAATACCAATAAATTTGGCTCTGTGTTACAACTCAGACTTTGTCATAGAAAATAGACATCGTGTTTGTAAAGAAATTCTGTATATTGTGTGACAGTAGTTTGTATTATTAAAACAGTGAGAGGGAAGAAAACGTTTTCTGTAATGCTGCAATGAGATTCATATACAGACACTCCAATTTAGTTGCTGATGTGTGTGGGTAGACACAGTTAGTTTAATAAAAGATGGTGACTTCCACCTTGTGTGTCTTGATTAGTGAAGGATTACTTGGAAAATCACAACAAACTGTGATTTCGTGTATATGTGTTTCTAATCACCTAGTGCCTTTCACCAAACTGGTTTCCTTGCAAGACATTTTCAGTTACTTTGACAGTTATGATGCTTTTGAATAATTCTTACAAGTATTGTTAAAACCGTTAAAATTGCAGCAATTAAGATTTAATAGTACAACTGAGTTCAGGTAGTGAAAATCCACAGAAAATCTTTTCTGTTTGTCTTTGTCAGTATTTCTCTATCCTACTTTGTCAGTGAGAGGTACATATGTGTGATGTTGCTGTTATTAATTGTTTCAACATATAAAAGTAGGGAAAAACCTCCAATCATAGTAGAAATTTAAAAATCACTGTATACTTACTGTTTTAATGGTGTGTCTTTCAGATTTATTTTTGTTCCTTCATTGCTTTCGCAGAACATCCATTCACCCATCATTTATGCATTTTTACTTTTATTCACTTATCCATTTATTTGCTTATCTGCCTCAAATTCAAAGACAAATGCAATATTATGGCCTTAAAAAATTTACAGTTCTCAGAGGAAACAGACAGGGAAATAAGACCATGAATATTGCCTTGGATTGTAACATTAACTTTCTGTGGGAATCAGGAGAAGCCTCACAGAGATCGTGAGAAATAGCTGTGAAATTAGGTAAAAGTTGCTGTGGTAGTTTTCAAGCCTAGTGTTTGTTCTGAACTCTCCCAAT
Organism: Nyctereutes procyonoides; assembly: GCF_905146905.1. NCBI lineage: Eukaryota > Metazoa > Chordata > Mammalia > Carnivora > Canidae > Nyctereutes > Nyctereutes procyonoides. The sequence continues at coordinate 8,935,783 of NW_026575082.1, read as the reverse complement.
TAGCTGATAGAGATTTGGAGTAAAATCAGTTTTGATTAATATATTTCCCACTGTTTCTCCAGTTAGATAGTGTTAGAACTTTCTATGGGCTATAGCTCCCAATGTAATAATAAAGCCACAGAAGAAGACTGATGACAATGACTTAACCAGGTAAGTTCTCTTTTTTCCCCATCATCAGAAGCCTGCATGAGGCCAGTCATGGTCCTGGCTGCTTCTGCCATTCTCAGTGTGGCTTTCATCTGAATTACCACTTCATGACCTCGAGATCAGTTCATGCTTCTCCATCTCCAGCTTCCTATCCTTGTTCAAAGAAGGATAAAGAAAGAACTGAAATGGAGAGGCATCCATATAAGGAAGACAAAACTTTTCAAGAATACTTATCAGGCTTCCACTTATGTTTTACTGTGAAAACTATACCACATAGCTAATTGTGTCTGTAATGAGAGTCTTGGTAACATAAGCTTTTTTTTTTTTTTAATTGTAGGGAGGAAACAGAGAAATGATGCTAGGTAGCTAAATAGCAGACTTCACAGGGAGGACTTAATATATAGAATAAAATTGGAATCCACACATACAGAATATCAGCCTTCATTGTTGTGTGTTGAGTGCCTTAAGATACTGTGAACTCACCAAGAGATTATGAAAACTCTAAGGCTGAATTTTCTCCTCCTTTTTTCTTATGCTCCTCTTTTTTATTATGAGATATGGTGTATGAAGATAATGAAAATGCTTGTGCACTCACGTGTGTGCGTATGTGTGTGTGTGTGTGTGTGTTGTGTGTAAGCTATGATGGCAATACCATTTGAACTAAGATGGAGACATTGGATAACTTTGTTTCCATCACGCTGGTAGGTCCCCTCAGTCAACAAAGCATTTGTGAGACAAACTTGGTTATAAGCACAAAGCAGGATCCTTCTCCACTTTCATAACCCTAGAGAAGAGAGGTTGTATGGGAAAATGAACCTTCACTTGACAAAGCTTCAAATGGGAAGTCACTTTACATATGTAGTTATATTTTATTGATCTACTACTAGTTCATAAACTTGAGAGTAAAACCCGATGTGTGAAACAAAAATTTGATTGGTCTGAGTTCAAAAGAGAGGGAAGCAGATGAAATGGAGACAACAAAGGACAGTTATTTTAGGTTTTACCATAAGGGTAGTTGCTGTGTGTCAAGGGTGGAGTGGTGTAAGGTCTTGGAAATAATAAAAAGGTTTCTAGCTTGACAGACTGCATGGATAGCAGCATCATTATTTAAGATTTAGAAAAAAACAAGATACAGAAGAGGTTCGGGAAGAAATGTAAGATATTTGCTGTTTGAGAATTACTGAGGGATTTAAGTGGTTCCTAGTGCCTTTTCTCATTAGACTGTTAGACATCCAGGTCTCAAGTTTGATAAACTGTTATGAGCTGACCATATGTATTTGAAAATTATCCGTATATTAGTATATTTGCTAGGGTTACCATAACAAAGTAGTGCAAAGTTGGTGGCTTAAACATATATTTATTATCTCATAGTTCTGGATGACAAAAGTCCAAAATCAAGGTGTCAGCAAAGCCATACTTTCTCTAAAGGCTCTGGGATCCTTCCTTGCCTCTTTCTAGATTATGGTGGTTGCCAGCAATCCTTAGCTTGTAGATGTATCATTCCAATCTCTGCCAATGTCTTCTCATGGAATTTGGTCCTTTGTGCCTGTATCTAAATTTCCTCTTTTTTGTAAGGATACCAGTCATTCACGGGACTAGGGCCCATCCTAATTCACTTGACTTCATTTTAGGTTGATTACAAATCTGCAAAGACCCTATTTCCAAATAAGGTCACATCACAGGGGTCGGGGGAGAGGACTTCAACATATCTTTTCAGAGGACATAATTGACCCCAAAATGATGTGTAGCAAGGAAGACACAAAAACAAAGTGACCACCCAGACAAAATGTGGAGTGAGAATAGGACCAGTAATAATCTCTTGGAAGTACTCCACCTTGAAAGGATAGTAAGCTAATAAAGGGGGGGGGGTATAAAAACATGGTGTGGTCAACAGGGTAGAAAAAGTAATCCAGAATAGCTTCATTCTGGCAAATACATTGTAGAGAAGAGATTTGATAAGAAGGTTAAAAATCTTTAAAGATTTCAAGTAGCATGAATACAGGGAATAGACCACTGTAACTCTTGCCAAATATGGAGAGGGACCAGTGTTGGGACAGGTTAATAATTTAGGATACCACAGCATTCCAGGCAGATTTTGATAGCTTTCCAAAACAAGATGTAGCAGTGGGAAGGAGATTACTGGGCATATCAGTGACATAAAGTCAAAAGAAGCTGGTGCTGGATTGGATATAGAACAGGGGTCAGGGATGACTTCCAAGGTCTTTCTTTAGCAAACTGTAAGGCTGGGTTGGCACTATTGAGATAAACAGTGCAGCGAGTCCATGGAGAGAAGATGATTTCAGTTTCAAGTATGTTGATGACGTATCTGTCATATTTTCCAGTGGCAGGGTCTAATATGCTGGTGCATGTAAGTGTCAGAGACAAAAAGAGGATTAAATCCAATTGTAGATATTTGAAAGTCATCTGAAAAGAAAGATGATAATTCATACCATGAGAAAGGGTGACATTGTCCAGAGAGATAATAGATTTACATGGGAATATACTTGATGTACCTGGAGGGATAGGAGAGAAAAGAAGCACCACCAAAGAGATGGGGAGATCCAGAGAGAGAGGTCAAGGGGAAGACTAGGGGAGCATTGTGTTAAGATAGAGGAGAAAGTCTCCATGTCCACGGGAAGCAGCGTCAAAGACCGCAGCGTAAACTGCCGTGGGAGATGACAAGTGGAATGAGAGCTAAGAGGAGTCTATAAACTTAAAAAAAAAAAATGTGCCTGTTGTTGTAAATCCATCTGGGCCCATGTGGGCGTGTGTGTACAAGTGTGCATGAAAGAGAGTCATTTTGGTGCATTAAAGGGGATAGACGGGAAATTAAATGGAGTTTTTGCCTGGAAATAAGTCTTTCAATCACCTGACCATGGAATGGAAGGGGGAATGGTACCTACCAGTGAAAATGACTGAATTGACAGTGAAATTCACGGTCGTAAGTGAAATTGACTAAAGTCTTGATGATGCTTAAAATCTAATGGGGAATTCCAGACAGAAGGGAGAGTTCAGAGGAAGGGGAGAGAGAAAGGTGATTGAGCATATCTCCCTGCCATAAAAAAAAAAAAAAAAAAAAAAAAAAAAAACAGGGAGAGGAAGTCCCTAGCTCAGAGGGTTAGTTTCCCTTCTTTTGGAGAATGGTCTCCTCTTGGTTGTGTTGGGATGTAAGGGGGAGAGGATGCTGTTAAATGGAAGTAGATGGCAAATACGTTATTCAGTGAAGAATGATCATCCAAATTAAAGAGGGAGGAAGAGGGAAATGATTTGGAAATGTTAAATCTAACTTTTAAATGCTATTCTCATGCTATTTATAAGGAACATGTTGATTGTGTATTTTCTGCCCTTGTCTGTTTCTTTGGGCAGCCAGTGCTGGTAGTGTCAACCAGAGAAGCTCTCTTTTATGTGGTCTGCCATCACCCTTTCATCGGAGCACTTCCTGACAGCCTTGTCCTGTTACCTGAAAGTCACTCCCTCCCTCCACCACCCTAGTGGCCAATGAACTCTCCCTGGGGAGCTCTGGAGATGCAACTCACAGTTCCTGCCACATGACTGAGATCCAGAGTTGGTTTTTTTTTTTTTTTGAGATCCAGAGTTTTGACATAGAGTTTTTGTATCATGATTTGCTTACTCAAATATTTTATTAAAATATTCCTTCTTTTCTTGGCAATCGAATAAAAATCATATTGGACCAATGATATTTCCTATTGTTCCTCTGATCTGTCATATAATCTCTCTTTAAATCTTGCAGATAGCTACTTTATTCGGTTTAGTTTTTTTCTATTACTATTACAAGTTATACCTATTGTTATTAAACATTAAATGCTTGTGGGTGAGGGGTGGGTATTTTCTTCCTTTTTCACTCACAGTACATGGTTTCAAATGGGTTGGATGGAAAGCTTTGTACAACCACACTTAGTTAGGGAAATTAAAGTGATTTCATTTTGATTCACTCACTTGTGATCCAAAGAGGGTGTTGTGGTATTGGTTTTGATAAAACTTCACAACCAATGGGAATCTTTTTTGAGTTAGTGTGGAGTGGCCTTAATGCTGGAAATAATCCTGTTGGCCAGGGCCCCAGAGCTATACAGATGAGAAAAGGATGCAGGAAATTCTGTTGTTTACACATGTGTCTGTAACACTGAGCCGCTAGAGCAGCCCAGCAAGCCCAGAGGGTAAGATGCCTAATAACCTTGTGGTTTTCTATTTAATTATTATATTTTCCTGCTGGAGCAGAGCATGTGGTATTCTCGGAGCAAAGAAAAAGACTGTTACTTATAAGATGCAGAACAAAACTACTGTAGGTCTGGGAAACAGAGGGATTTGAAGTTTCTTCTTAAAGTGGACTTGATTCCTTCCCTCTTTCTTCCATTTTCCACTGTTGATATTATTTATCCTGACAGCTTGCCATACTTTTCCTGTTTTTTAAAAAATAACTATACTAAGCACAACTCAGGTAAGAATTTCAACTCTAAATGTAGACAGTCATAGATTATGTTGATATTAAGACTTTGTTTTGTAGTTCCAAATGAATATGAGTTAGTCAATGTGTTTGAAGTAATCTATATTCTTAGAGTTTTAAAAAAATGTAAAACTGTTATGCAAACCCTCATATTTATGCTTCATGCATTCAGAGTTATTTTTATTTTGATGGATAGTCCTCATGCTGAATTTCTGTTATTGTTAACAGAAAAGTATACTTCAAACTTGGAACTAATATTGATTTCTTTATAGAAGTTACCTGGGCAGTATGGAGGAGATAGGGACATAGAATCAAATAATAAAAATCCTGTACATGATAAAAAGGAAATGGATCTTTAGATGGGAAGTAATAGTAGAACTGAAGGGAAAAAAAGATCTCTGGAAACCATTGGGAAATACTTGCTCATGTTTTCCACAAAGATAAATTATAAACTGAATATTGAGTGTTTAAGTCTATTAAATAGAAATATAATGAAGATATTATTTAAAAATAGAAACAAGTAACATGCAATTGAAACACACAATGATAATTCTTAATATTCTCATTTATATCAACTCTAGTTTTCTATTTTTTGAAATCATGCAAATACACTTTTGCTAATAGCTTTGTGGAATAGGGTACTGTTACAACTTTTGACTGAATGCCTTGTTTTTAGTCATTTTGGTTGAATATCCTTGCATATACATTAAACATTTCTGAATTCTGACTTTTATGCACATTTTTACATAAGCATTAGATGAAAAAGCAATCTTGAAATGCTAGAAATACAGTATCTGTGTAATTTTCCTGTGATTTTGTAGTATTGACTTAAGGGATCAATAAATCTATTTGAATGACATTTAGAAAAATGCTATATGTGGATTGCTTTTTTGCAAAACTTTAAAAATTTAGTTTTCTGTAAAATGACAGGTGATATAATTTTGCATTCTTCATGTTTTTATTGGATTCAGTAATTGCATGATCACTAGCATATAGCTTCCTGGTGCCTTGATACAGTTGTGGTCTTGAAATTTATGAGTTTTTCCTCTAATTATTAGAGCCACAAATATAATGATGACAATTCTTTCAAATTAAAAATGATATAAGGACAGCTTCTATTTGAAGAAGTACCATTTCCCCTGGGCTGATACTGCAAAGTTAATTGAATTTTTCTATAATGGTAAAACCTTCAAAAATCTTCTTCTTAGCAAGATTTTAAAGAAGCCTTGAAAAAAAAGTCCTGCTTCCCGAGCTGAGTCTTAAAAATCAGTGGAATGTAGATAGTTGTTGAAAAACAAAAAGACCGTTCTACTTTGTAGTAGTAGTTGGAGCAAAGAGTTTTGAGGCATGAGCTATGAGGCTATGAGCCTCATTGGAGGAGAAGAAAAACTCACCATCGTGAGTAGCAGACATTGGGCTCAAGAGTGAGACAAAGTTGTGAAACACAGAGCACTGTATACTCTGAATATACAGAGTAATTTTGTCCATATATATTGTACAGTGGGGGTGATTGCAAGTTTCTGAAGAGATGGGGGTATTTATTCTTCTTTGCTTTGTCATCTCCATCATCATCATCATCATCATCATCATCATCATCATCATCATCACACTACCAGCAAATAATAGCATTTCCTATGTGTAAGGTAATTTACATACGTATCTACAACTTTGATAGTTGCTTAATAGAATGAAATTCATATCACATATCTTCATTTTACATGAGGAAATTTGATGTTCCGAAATGTTAAATGATTTCTCTAAAGCCACAGATATAGTACGTTCTGGAAGTAGGTTTCCAAATAATGTCTTTCTGGCTCCAAAGCTTTTCCACTCTGCTCCACTGGTATTTTAGGAATGTGAGTCTGGCAGAAGTTGAGCAGAATGGTTTGGGATGGCGTTGGGGTAATAGCATGCAGGGAAGAGACAGTGAGACGACATCCGTAAATCCAAGCTAATCACAATTCCCTCAGGTGGTCCACTCTTACTTTAGGGAATAGACAGAAGAAATTGATACTGAAAATAAGCAGTTTTTATACTTAAATTGGCCATTCTCATATTCAACACTTAGGCTTTCCTCTCTTTTATTTTCTTGAACATTGTATTCAAAGAAGATGTCTTTTGATTTCTCAGAGGAAGTTTAATCACTGATTTTCATTAAATGTCACATATTCATAAGAGAAACGCATGTGGTTACTGGAAATGATATTGGGAACACACTGGCATTCTTTTGTTTGTTTTTGATGAGTGATATGAATGAATGATTAGTGACCACACCTTCTTAAAACCATGGAAAGACCCCAGGATTATCATGTAAGTTTTATTTGAATGGGTGAAGAGCATATATAAAATTTATGTTGCTAATAGACAATGCAGAGTACAGTACATCTGTAGTAAAAAGAATAAGCCCCATTTAACATTTTTTCTTGTATATCTAAACTTTAAATATATTTTACTTTTCTCTAAATAGAATATTTTATAAATATATATTATAATTATATATATATAATAGTGTCTGTGCTCTCATTTTAGAAATGTACTATCTACTGTTTTATAAGTTTATTGTCATTTAAATAGGCTTTACTGGAGTAATGGCTTTTTGCCATATGCCCAAAAAGCTGAAGATAGTTGAAATGTAAAGATTCATTCCTTTAAATATATCATTACTAAAACAATAAGTATATTTGTCAGCTCAAATACTTTCATCACTGACCTTAGGTTAGGACATTTTATTTTAATTAAACAGATCTAGGCTGTTTTCCAAGATTGTATTTTATAGAGAGCCTTTTACATGTTCAATACCTGGTCCTCAGTGTTTGGTCCTCAATGCCCTGATCAACTGTTGATGCACAATTGTTATCAAGTATTATAAAATGGAAAACTGGTTATCTTATAGGAGGAAAGCAGCCTATCAAAGAGAAGATGGGTTGTGCTCAATACCATTCTATTAAGGTCATAGCTTTGCAGATTACTAATATTTTTATATATTTAAATACCTGAGTGACTTGCATATGATGATATTTACTAAGAGTTGCTGTTATATGTAGAAAAGATAAAAGAATATTTGCTGTTAAAAACTGATAGAAGGACTTTTTTTGGTAGCTGAATACAGAAGTACCCTTTTGAATAAAAAACATATTCATTGCAGAGCTTTCAAATAGTATCCTATAATCCTTGTCTTTAATTTGTAGAATTAAAGCCCTCTTCCCCCCAAAAAATAGATGTGCTGGAGTACTACCATATCAGAGGCAGACCCACCAGAGCAGAATGAAGAGCACCACTCAGAGAGGTAGGAGGAGACCCATGAAAGAGGAGTCTTTCAGAAGCTAAGTAAATGAGTCATTGCTGAAAGATGAAATGACCAAGTTATATAAAATGCTACTGAGTGGTCAAGGAAAATAGGAGTTAACTGTTAATTAGATTTTGCAATACAGAGGTTATTGATTTTCTGTTTTTGCAGAGATCTAGGCTTAAAAACTGGTAGAGTGAGTTCAAGAGAGAGTGAGATGAGTGAAAATATCTTCTAATGGTTTTTACTATAAAAAATATCAGAGAAATGTGATGGTCCCTGGATGGAGATCAAGATGATTTTTGTTTTTCAGGTTGAAGATATTATAGCATGCCCCTTTGCCGATAAGAATGACTTAGGAGGGAGATTTAATTTTATTACAAAGGAGAGAGAGGACTATATTTGTAGGAGCTAAGTCTTTAAGTCAGCTAGTGGGGATTCAGATGGAACCTGCAAATGGGAAGTTTGACTTTAGGGGCAAGGATGATGTAGAAAGAGGCTGAGATCAGGGTATCCACAAGGCTGATAAGTGTGGTAGAGCCAGAGTATGGTAGTTGTCTTTTGATAACTTTTTTTTTTTAAGTGAAACAGAGGGAAAAAAAGAATAACTTCATCAAGAAAGATGGAAGAGTTAAGGAAGAAGATGGGTGGAGTTTTGGAGAATGGGAAAGTGAATTGATAAGGGAAATGGAGTAGGGTTGGCTTTGCAGTGCTAAGGGCTGATGTGATATTCAGAATCAAGAATTGAAGTGAGACCTGAAAGTAAACCATGTTTTCTCTAAGTATTAGCAGATGCTCAGGTAGGCGCCTATGTGGAACAGGCAGATAGTTGAATGCCAAACAGAATTTGAGTTTTCTAGGCAATAAGGTTAAGAAAATGCCAATCTAGCTGAGCATAAATTGTTAATTAATGGGGCTTGGAAAAGGGAAGGAGTATCAATATGAAGTAGGTAATAAATGGTTAGAAGATAATGGGATCAGTTAATAGGAGGTCCAAGTTGGGTCAAAGAAGAGAATTTTGTGGGCCACAGAAGATAATCAAAAGGGTGCTTAACATGGAAATGGAAGAAATGCTGTATGGTAATAGTATCTAGGGTATATACCAGCCAGTGGGTGCATGAGGTAGAACTACTAGAAATTGATAGGAACGGAGAGATGAGAATATTGTAAGGATACTGCATGTGAAAATATTTTGGACATGAAATTAAGTTTAGTTCCATTACAACCAATTAGTACCACACTTGGTTTTACTAGATACATTTTATTTCTTTTTTTTTAAATTTTATTTATTTATGATAGTCACAGAGAGAGAGAGAGCAGGCAGAGACACAGGCATAAGGAGAAGCAGGCTCCATGCACCGGGAGCCCGATGTGGGATTCGATCCCGGGTCTCCAGGATCGCGCCCTGAGCCAAAGGCAGGCGCCAAACCGCTGCGCCACCCAGGGATCCCCATTTTATTTATTAGTAAATGTCTTTGAATTTACTTAAATGGGAAAACAGTCCTGTTATAAAAATACATGGAAAAACATGGTGTTTTATATGTGGATTATATTATGGTAAGAAGATAAATATCCACAAGTGGACACTAATTTTAGTACCCATTCCCATGCTGAGACTAATTTTGTTCATAATTTCCTCCACTTAACTTCTTATTTTTTTAATGCATCCATCGCCTCATATAGTTACCTATTTATTTATTTTTTTAAATTTTTTTAAATTTTTATTTATTTATGATAGTCACACACACACACAGAGAGAGAGAGGCAGAGACACAGGCAGAGGGAGAAGCAGGCTCCATGCACCGGGAGCCCGATGTGGGATTCGATCCCGGGTCTCCAGGATCGCGCCCTAGGCCAAAGGCAGGCGCCAAACCGCTGCACCACCCATGGATCCCCAATAGTTACCTATTTAAAACTGTTTAACTGAAGTGTAGTTGACATATAATATTAAACTAGTTTCAGGTATACAACGTAATGATTCAGCGATTCTATACCTAATGAAATGCTCACCAGGATAAGTGTATTATGATATTATTGACTGTATCCCCTCTGCTGTCCTTGCTATTTTTAATGATGTTTTGCTTGGTCTTACAGACTGTATTAGAGAAGAATCTTCAGGGAACGATAAGATATAGACATAGAATTTTTCACATCTAACGAATTGTAAACCCATAATTTTTCTCGATGTTTATTATTTTGCCAAAGTTTTGGATAAAGATTAAATTATATTTGTAAATGATGGTCAGAGACCATGAACTACCTTTATTTTAATATTTAATTATTATTTTTTTTTCTAAAAGCCAGGCTGTCTAAATAGCTTAAAATAAATGGGATTTCTTTTAAACTTCTCAGATGAGAACGTGGAACAGTCATATCCAGTGTTTTGAATCATGGCCATTTTATTTTGATGTGACTATTGTAGCATCTCCTCTTCTACATTATGTGACCATGTGGCAGAGAATGAAAATGTTCTGTTCATTTATATTTGAATGATAGCTATGATGCTGATGTGTATTTACATTATCAATAGAATGCATTTTCAAACATATATTTGTAAATAATATTATTAGCGATCATGTTAGTTTGATGCATAAGTGAGAAGCCTCTGTAAGATAGAGATAGAAATTTTGTGAGAACACACTGAACATAAGTTTGAAAATTCAAAACGAAGTTTTCTATTTCTGGAAAATTATGAAAAAGAAAAATCCTTAAATTTTTGGGTTGCTCTAGAGTAGAGCTATGCAACAGAAGTAGTGTTCAAGCAACCTTTACAATTTGAAGTTACATTTAAAAAATAAATGTGGGGCACTCCGGGTGGCTCAGTGGTTTAGCACTGCCTTCAGCCCAGGGCCTGATGCTGGAGACCCGGGATCGAGTCCCATGTCAGGCTCCCTGCATAGAGCCTGCTCTCCCTCAGTCTGTGTCTCTGCCTCTCTCTCTCTCTCTCTCTCTCTCTGTCTGTCTCTTATGAATAAATAAAATGTTTAAAAATAAATAAAATAAAAATTTAAAAATGTGACATAGATTTTAATAACATATTGTACTTAACCCAATATCTTTAAAATATTACCATTCTAAAATGTAACCAATATAAAATTAATGAAATAGTCTACATTTTTATTTTCCACACTGTGCCTAATTTAGACTTAGAGTACATCTCAGTTCGGACTGCCTTCATTTCAGTGGTTTCCTAGCACCATCAGGCTTGTGACTATCCAGTTGGACAGCACAGACTATTAACCTCCGCAATATATATACTCCGCAATATAAATAATTACACAGTACTCTCTTAGCAGGTGTAGGTCATGTGTAGGGCATTACATTTATCTCCTTGTTGTCAATGGAGATAAGTGTTTGAGCGACCTTTCTAAGGAACAAATTTACCCCAGGTTTTCTGATTCTGAATCCAGTGCTCTCTGAGTGCCACTCTCCATTCTGATGGTGGTTATGTTGCTGTATTTATGTTATACTGATTCTGAGAAGTGTGTACAATATGGTGACCTCTGGAAATAACTGGTACTAATATGTTGTCCCCTTGCTATAATTTAAAAAAAATCTAATTGGCATGAAAAGTAAGCAGTAATAAAAATGATCAACCCAGGACACCTGGGTGGCTTAGTGGTTGAGTGTCTGCCTTTGGCTTAGGGCATGATCCCAGGGCATGAACGAGTCCCACATTGGGCTCCCTGCATGGAGCCTGCTTCTCCCTCTGCCTACGTTTCTGCGTCTCTCTCTGTGTGTCTCTCATGAATAAATAAATAAGTAAAATCTTAAAAAAAAAAAAGATCAACCCAATTTTAGGATTCCACACATTTCTCAGTTTTTTTTTCTTTTTTTTAAATAAATTAAGTGAAAGAATCAAATCTGGTAGAACAGAGAGATATAAAAAGTAAAAATAGAGGTTTGGAGGAAGATTTAAAACTGTGGCATTATAGGGATTATTTGAGAAAGAGTTGAAAGGAAATATTTATATGGCTAGGAGGGCAAATAAAAACATAGCAAGTTTTCAGAAATATAAGGGTTTAATCTGGTCTTCAGCTTTTTGCAGTTCTTTGCACATGTCTTACATTTTCTATTTTGGGGACTGGAAAGCAAGATCTCTTGAGAAATGTAAACACTAGCTGTTGACTTCCTGTTGTTTTGACATTTTTAATCCAATGCCTGGTCTTTAGCAGGGGATTAAAACACTATGCCTACAATACAAACAGATAAAAACTGATTTCAGATCAATTAGCAATTTGCTAGGAACTCTGCTTTTTAGTTAAATTGCTTTACTCTTTAGTGTTATCTTCTCTGATGCCAAAGGGCAAACCCCCAAAATATCAACACTAAAAAGATGATAGATGATTGGATACTCTGTCTAAACAGAGTACAAAGACATTTTGGCTAAATGGAAAATGTATGGACAGGAAAAAAGTTTCTTTTTTTTTTTTTTTTTTGGAAAAAAGTTTCATTAGCATGTATAGTAACTAATCTTGAAATCAAAATCTAACATTACACTTTTTAATATTTCATGTTTTAAGATTATAAATAACATTTTCCCAGTGAAATCACGATTTTGGATCTCATTATTATAAGAGGTAACTTAAGTATTATACAACCACAAGCTTTGTATTTCTGGACAAAGTATTTTCCTCCAAATAATGTATCTGAAAGAGGATTACTTGTTTTATTACATTAAAATTGATAGAATTAGTACAAAATGTATGATTTATATCAATTTACTCTTAGGAGAGTCCATAGAAATGTAATGAGGCTATAAATCTAATGCCAGTAACTAAGATAAAAAGTCTACATTTTCTCTAAAAATCAACATATCATCAACTGCTGTTCTGATAATTTTTGGTGATATATATATGTATATATTACTATTTCTCTTTTTGTTACAGGATATAAGAACATTCAGTTTTTAAAAATGTCATTGTTTCACCTTCACTTTTTTTAAATATTATTTTATTTCAGTGTTTCTGAGTATTAGAATCTTCCTTACCAAGACAAAAGAATTGATTTAATATCTTCATAGTACTTTAAGGGAATGTAGTACTATAAGTGACTATGTTTTAATTATATACGAAATCAATTTTACATATCCCTTTTATATTTTTACCATTTATGTCACAAGAGATACAATATACTTTCTGGAACTTATGCTTCTCCTATTCAGAGGTAGATAGCCTTGTGATTTCAAAGTAGATTAGTCATGTATTTTAATAAAAAACATAGTTATGAACCTTGAGTAGATCCATATTCACTAATAATTTTATTTTCTCAACTTCCTCTGCAATCACATTCATAAAGACTTACAATTCAAGGTCTAAACCTGACCTGCAGAAATTTGCAGTTTCAAGGACTTAAATGAGCTCCTGTGGTATTACGCTTTGAACACATTGCCATGGGTGGGTGGAGGCAGCTGGTTTCCTGTTTAAAATATTTTTGAGAACTTTTAGAAAGTTCAGTTCATTCTCAGCTCACAGTTCCTTCATAAAAGAAGAGTTGAACGTTTATAAATATTTATATTTGTAAGATTAATCAGGAATATGTGATTAAACTCCAAAAATTGGGTTAGTTTGTTTGTGTTATAGTTTATGCAATTCTGTTATAGCCAGTTCTTCCAACATGTTCAAAATAATTTGTTTTGATTCTTATATAACAAAATTTTGGTTCCATTTTAAGATGTGAAAACATCGTGATAATTTGCTGCAAGTGAATCTTTGGAGGAAAAAAACCTAATATACGCTTGAATTTCTGTGAGTCAGATTTCACAAGTAATCACAATGTTAAGTTCCATGAGAACAGACATGTATTTATTTATTTTTAAAGATTTTATTTATGTATTTGTTTAAAGAGAGAGTGGTAGCAGAGAGAGGCAGAGGGAGGATGAGAATCTTAAGCAGGCTCCACACTCAGCATAACGCCCAATATGGGGCTACATCTCACAACTTTGAGATTATGACCTCAGACAAAATCAGGGGTTGGATGCTTAACCAGTAGAACCAACCAGGTACACTGAGAACAGACATTTAAATCCATTTATTTCCTAATGCTTTTTCAAAGCTCTGGAACAGTGTGCCTGGCACATAGGAGAAATTCAGTAAATATCTGTCAAAAGAATACGTGAATATTCAAAGCTCAAAAGCTGAGAAATGTTTATCCTTATTTTATGTCAGAAACATGCAGAAATGATATTATTATATACACATGTGTATAGTTTTAAGTACATGATCATCAAAATACACTGTTTTATGGTTTTGTCTTTTATTTTGTCTTCTTTCACACAAGTTGTTGAAATGATTTTAAAACCCTAAAGTTGTTGAAAATTGAAGTAAAATGGAAATGGACATATACATAGGTACTTTTAAATGATTAAAACTACTATTGTTAAATTAAACAAAGAGGCCATTAGACTGATGTCACTCTGATGCTGTGGTGACCTGCATAAGCAAACCAAAATCTACGATAGCCTTAAGATTAAAAGATTGAAGCAAAGGACAGCCAATCAGAAATGGCCAACTAGGCTTTAAGCTATAGCCAAACATTGATTTCCTCACTTTGCTTCTGCCTTTTCTCTACAAAAGCCTCTCCCTGAGCTCCTACAGGTAGAAAGTTACAATCCACTTCTAGTTTGGAGCTCCCTCGATTTAAAATCAATTTTTTTTTCAAATTTTTAAAATGTTGAATAGACCCCAGTTTATCTTTTAAAGTTATGTAATTACCACCACTTGCTTTTGATTATGTGAATTCGAATTTGTATAAGAATTTTTCAGTTAGATTTAGAGTGACAGAGAGGTTTGAAGGAGTATTCATCTTTGAATAGGGTGTATTATGTAAAGGGAAGCTGGTTTAAAAAAATAAACAAACAAAAACCTAATAGGACCAAATATTTGTAAAGAGATGGTAAGCAGTGTTTTCACATGAATTTCTTAGGTCTTTGTTTTATCAACCAAGGAAGTTATTTGTAAACCTCAGTGAAGAACTTTCATAAATGGACAGTCATTTGCATAAACACACTCAGCAGGTGGTAAATCCCAGTTTAGATGTCACTGTGCATCATGCATATGACTTCCATCTGATTAAAATAAAAATTTGACAACAAAAAACCCAAAGGATTTGTTTCACATTTCTATAATGTCATTAGAAAAATATTTCTCCCAATCTGCCTTAACAATCTAGAAAATAAAGTCTTTTTTTAGTTGCTTAGTCTGCATTGCTTTTGAATGCTTCCTGAATGCAGGATATTCTCTTGGTATTGATAAATTTAGTGATTTTTTTTTCTTTGAGAGAGAGAGAGAAACAGTTTTCTTGCTGTATTGATAGAATGCGAACTTTAAGAAAGTGAGTGATTAAAAAAAAAAAGAAGAAAGTGAGTGATTTAGATAGGCACAGGAGTTTTGAAAGGAATAACCAAGGTGATTAAGTGAGTGAAAGGCAGTAGTCTTTCTGGAAGGTTGGAATAGGAGAGGTAGCAGGGATGACAAGTGATGATCTTGGTGTTTCGTGAAGCATGAAGGACAGCAGTCTGCCTCTCATAGGTAAGGAAAAAAGCTGAGTTAAGAGAGTGAGTGTCTGGAGCTAGAGGAGACAAATGTTAGATTGACTTTGGATTTAATGCACTGAGCGTGTTTACTTAAATGGGAAAATGATTCAGTCACCAAATGTGGGCATCTTTTGTTATCCATGTTGGAAATATATAAGATTTTCTTACAGAATGAACTAGAACTCCCATGAGGTATAAGCATAAATATACATAGAGCATTAGATTTTCACTGTTGCATAATCGATGCTTAATCTTTTATTGTTAAACATTTTATTGTTGCAAATAAGGAGATTGCAAAAGCTACAAGTCCATAGTTGAGTTTACAGAAAGGAAAATCAGCTTTTCATATGTCTATTAGGAAGTTTCCATATCTTTTATTTATTTATTTATTTATTTATTTATTTATTTATTTATTTATTTAGAACAAATGTGTGAGCAGAAGGGCAGAGGGAGAGGGAGAGAATCCTCAGACTTCCTGCTGAGTGCAGAGTCCCACAATGATCTCATGACCTGAGATGAAATAAAGAGTTGGCCACCCAACTGACTGAGCCACCCAAGGAAGTTTCAGGAAGTTTCAGTATTTTAATGGGAAAATACATTTGAATAATTTTATTTAAAAAGATTCAAAATCCACATTATATTAAAATGTCAAGTAGTTTTTATTGTACTTTATGAAAAGTGTTGAGTTTTTAAAAATGCATTTTGTGACAAAAACTTAAGTGTTAACCAAAGCAATTATTTCAGAAGAAATTTCCCATTTAGGTCCTCTAAATTTTATAATCATGTAGAAATTATGGCTCTATGTGATCACCTGATGATGGAAGTTATTTAGTAGAAAACAACTGTCTTGGAGGCTCATTTTAAGTGATAGTAAAGCATTTTAAAAAACGGTAAGGAATTTGAGTAGTTTCTCTGTATGTTAGCATTAAATATCTGTATAGCACAAATTAAAGCTTTTGCATATTGAGTATTATTTGAGTAGGTTGATATTCTGAATAAATCATGAGGAAGAAAAATAAATCAAGAATTTAATGAATGTTTAAGAATCACCTACTTTTACAATAGAAAATATACATATTTTACTTCAAATTGGAACTTCTACATTTTTTGTGAAATATTCCCTCTGGCAAATTAGTATAGGAATAGACCATTGACACCCAAAGGAAGCTGAATTATTTTGGTAATCCAAGACTAAAGGCTTGGCTAGAATAAGGAGTGAGATCTCCAGGCGTGCAAGTACAGGAAGCACAGAGCTGCTGGAGTGGAAAGGTGAGGAAGGGTAACCAGCAGGTGAGATTGGTTTTGAGTCAGTAAGAATTCTGAACTAATCCTGAGAATAACAGGAAAGCAAATGGAAGGGGTTTCAGCAAAGATGAAATCATCCAATCAAAAATGTAAAAATATCTCTGCAATTGGTGGAAGGTTCCTGAGAACCACTGGTATTCTCCTCTGGGAACCTGAGTGAGGCGGGATGTGCTTGCACTCAGATGAGTGAGAAGGAGAAAAGTAAACAGAGATTAGAAACTTCCTAGACAGTGAAATGAACAGGACCTGGTAATTGATTAGAAATAGGGGATGATGAACAATGATCAGTAAGGAAAGTGTAAATTTTTGGCTTACACAAACTGAGGGGATGGCGGTGACTTTGATTAATGGGGGAAAAAAATGGAAGAAAGCCAGTTAACCTTCAGTAAACCAAAAAATGGAAGAGCCTCCCTAAACTCCCTGAAGCAGCAAAATTCATACTTTCTATTTCCACATAAACACAAACAGCAAATAACTCTTTTCATTTCCAACAGGCCTGAGGATTTCACATGAATAAAATAAACTTAATCTCTTAAGTCCCAATAGACATGCATAAACATAATTCCATACATATGTATTTTGGCAGTTGTTAAACTTTTTTAATTGAATGGTTCAATTAGTTTCCTCTAGGTTCATTAATTGAGTATCTTCTACATTCTAGTCACTGTGAACAGAAAAATAAATAAAAAGCAAGTTGCAGAAGCTCATAGAAGCTCATAGACTGGTGGTAGAAGCAGGTATATTAAAATTATGATGTGATGTCACAAATCCGGAACAAAATAATAAACCAGAGCATGGGGCCACAGATAAAAAAAAAAAGGAACAAAATGACCAGTAAACTTAGTTTAGATCCCTCATTTTTCTCTTTATTAGCCATCATTCCCCCTCACCCCCATAACGTGCACAAACACAATACACACACGCATACACACACACACAGGTGCACACACAAATAACCAAACTGAACTGTATTTGGGTTTTCAAATAGTTTCTACACCAACCTTTTTCTATAGGCACAAAATCATTTCTTTTTTAACACTGCGTAGTTCTTATAAGCATAAGCTAAGAGTTGATGACAGGACCAGAGTAAAATCACAGAACAGCTTGCTTTTAATGTTTATGAGCCCTTTACATGTGAATTGTGCATCCTGTTTGGACAGATATCAAGGAAAAGTCAGTTTGAGTTGTTTATTTCAGTTTATCATTCCCATCGTTCCCATAGCTTCAGATAATTTGAAAGTGGGATTGTTTACATTCCTATATCATCTTCTTTGTTTTTTCCTTAAGTGCTTTGCTTTCTAATTTTTATTAATCTCATTTTTTCTTGATTTCATTTTAGCAGATATTTTATCGCCCAAAGGAGAAATAGAAAATAGAATAAAGTGTTTAAAGAGCTGATTGTCAGGATCGTAGCTTCTATTTTCTTTTTTTTTTTCGTAGCTTCTATTTTCGCTGAAAACTTGGTACTAGTAATAAGAAATGTGTGAACATTGGTTTTAAACGCTGTATTTTAATTTTAGCCACAAATTCATGATATGCAGAAAGGGAATCTTCAGTAGTAAAAAGAATCATAAAATAATAGTTACCATTTATTGCATGTCAACATCGTACCTGGATCTTTTTATGTATTACAGCATTGTATTCTCAAAGCAAACTGATGAGGTAGGTTTATCAGTCCATGTTTATTGTTAAAACTAGTCTGGGAAAAGTTGACTTCTCCAAGGTCTCACACCTGGCCAGAAGTTATATCAAATCCCTTTGCAGTATACCTTTCTTCCTATGTCCTTTTCACTTTTTGGAGTAACAAAAAAAATTACAGAAGTTTTCCTTGAAAAGCTATTAGCTGTTTTAAAATCAGGAATAATGCCTAAAAGCCGCAGTAAATAACAAAGAGATGTTTGGCTAACTTTAAGGGATAACAAAATGGGAAAGAAAATGTTTTTGTATTCAACTTAACTTCTGTTATGATTAAGAAGCTGTGCTTGCCTGCTCTGTTATTTTACATTATGATAGTGTATTTAAGCCAGAACAGTCCCAAGGTAACCAGAATACTTACTTGTTCATTGTTTGGGGCGGGGGGGGGGGGGGAACTATCTTCATTTCTTTTTTTTTAAGTATTTATTTATTTATTTATTTATGATAGTCACAGAGAGAGAGAGAGAGGCAGAGACACAGGCAGAGGGAGAAGCAGGCCCCATGCACCGGGAGCCCGACGTGGGATTCGATCCAGGGTCTCCAGGATCGTGCCCTGGGCCAAAGGCAGGCACCAAACCGCTGCGCCACCCAGGGATCCCTCTTTTTTTTTTTTTAATGTGTAGGGACAATCTGCTGTTTTAAAATGTTACATTTAAAAAATAATAAAATGTTACATTTTTTTTGAATTTCAGGTTTTTATTACTTGGATGAAATGTTTGTCTTATATTTGAGAATTCTTCTGACTTGTGCAGATTATTTTAAAGCATAGTAGGAATTTGAACATGGGTTTGGTTTTTAGATTTTATGCAACAGAACTTAGTGGGAGACTTGGGACTCTGAGGTCAGGTCTTTTATGCTGCCAAAGATTGTTAGAAATTTAAAAGTAGATCTGGCTTTCACAAACATAATGAAAAAGCAGAATTCAACATTTGAATCTAGTCTTCTTCCAAAATATCAAGTTACTTTCTCTTTTTTTGTTGTTTTCTATTTTAATTTAAGCATTTGAGCAGCAAAATAATTGATTCCTTTTTTTACGTGTCCCAAATTTTTGAAAATGTGAATATGTGCAGAGAAGACAGAAGTGGTTGGATTTGTCTCCTACCATTCCCACCCCCACTACAATTTGTCGTAATGCCATTATTTTGAAGCAAACCCAGATAATCTTGCTGGTTATATATTTAGATTTAAAAAAATTATGAATGCAAGAAAGATAATGGTGGAGACATTATCAAGCATGTGATCATTATGTGTGTGTATGTTTAAGGGAAACAGGACAATTGGCTGTTTTGTCATGAGACTTCTTAAGGGCCTTATAAACCATTTGTTTGCTGAGACTCCTGCCTTTATTTTCATTAAGAGGAGGTATATTTGATAATGAAATTCTGATAATCTGAACATTACTGTTTTAATAAGCATTAATTTCATCTAACAAGGAAACATCTGGAGAATTTAATTCTGAGTGATTGCATTAACTAAAGCATGAATCAACTAGTATATTATGTTTGCATTAAAGAGACATTATTAGAGAAAAAAACCTAAAATTTTAATTGCATACTCTATGTACAAATTTCATAAGCTTTTTATTGAATTAGACAGTGAATTTACTGGGAATTTTTACATTTTATGCTCATTCAAAATATGCATAAGAAAACAAGCTATTTCAGTACAACCAATTAGGAATCATTTAGTTTAAGCAAGGTATTGTTCTTTTGAGGGAACATGCTTCCTTTCTAGCCGAGCTGATTGATCTACAGACTAGGAGCTGCATGGACTAGTCATGTTATCATGTTCTCCCTGTCATGTGACCAAAGATGTTAATACTCTTTCCCAGGCCACAAGCAGAGGGATCTTTCCCCTCTGCCTAATATTTCCTTTCATGCGCCTAATCTGAAAGCTGCTTAATGGCTAGAAGTCTGAGTATTTGTAAAGATAACTTGGCAACTGGCTGTTTTCTTATTATCCAAATGATGAGGCTCAGCATCAATGGCTTCATGTAAAGTGAACAAACTGTAAACATATGCACTCAATGAACTTTTAAAAAGAACCCACCCATGTAGCCACCACCCAGATCAAATAATAGAACCTTGTTAGTATTCTAGAAGCCTCCCTCAGGCCTTCTCCCTGTTATTACCATTCTAAGGAAAGGTAAACACCCTCAATCTCTATCTTGAGGAATAGCTTTGCCTCCTTTTGAATTTGTTATAAATGGGATCACCCAAAAGGTATTATTTTGTACCAGCTTCTTTCATGTGCCATTCTGTTTACTAGTTATATCTCTCTGTAGCACCAGAGCATCCATTTTTACTGTTATATAGTATTCTCACCATGATGATAATGAACTTTATGTATGCATTTTTAGTTTATGGAAAATGGACAGATTTGGTTTTGAGCTATTAGGAATAATGCTATTATGAAGATTCTTACAGGTAATGGTTTTCCACTATAGTTTTAATTTGCCTTCCCTTGATAACTAACCATGTAAGAACATTTCATATGTTTAGTAACTATATGAATATCATCCTTCATGAAGTATATTTAAGAATTTCTGGCATGTTTTTTAAAAATCGTGTTAAATTTTTCTTGAAAATTTTGAATAATTCTTTATACATTCTAGATATGAAGCCTCAGTGGGTATACACATGGCTAAGATCTTCTCCCATTCAGTTGTTTGCGTTTTCATTCATCTTCTTGTGAACAGAAATTCTAAGTTTTAATAAAGTTCAATGTATAAACATTTACCCTAATGCCAGCTATCCTGTTTGCTTGCTCAAGGTAACAAGATGTTTTTTTTTTTTTTTCGTTGATTTTACTAGGAGCTTTTTTTTTTTTGGCCTACACTTTTAGGTCAGTTCTCTAGTGGAAATGATCTTTTTCTATGGTGTGACATAGCAGTTAATGCCATATGGATATATGGTTGACTAGCACCTTTTGTTGAAAAAACGAAAAATAATATCTCATACTGAGCTGTTGTAAATCAGGTACCACTGAGGAGCAGGTCTGTATTTGGACCATGTGATCTTATGTTAGTCTGTTTGTCTCTTCTTGTGCCAAAACCTCATTATTTTAATTATTGCAGCTTTATATTATTTTCATATTAAGTCATATAATTGCTCTGTGTTCTTCTTTAACATTTTCTCCACATTTTTCACTCTTGACATTTACAAATGAATCATCTTGTCAGTTTCCACAAAATCAGCCTTCTCAAGTTTTAACTGGGATTACATTAAGTTTATAGGTCGATTTGGGTAAAAGTGTCATCTTTATGATCTTGAGCTTTCTAACCCATAACATGACATAGTCCTTCATTTATTTAGATATTTGTTAGCTTCTTTCAATAACGTATTGTAGTTTATAGATCATATGTTTACCCTACCTCTGTGATATCCTTAGCCATTTTGATATATTTAATGTGATTATAAAATGGTATTGTTTTTAAAAAAATTATGTTTGGGGGATCCCTGGGTGGCTCAGTGGTTTGGCACCTGCCTTCGGCCCAGGGCATGATCCAGGGGACCAAGGATCAAGTCCCGTGTGGGGGCTCCCTGCATGGAGCCTGCTTCTCCCTCTGCCTGTGTCTCTGCCTCTCTCTCTCTCTCTCTCTGTCTCTAATGAATAAAATCTTAAAAAATTATATTTGATATGTATTTGTTTCTAGAACATAGAAATACACATGATTGTGAATATTGACTTTATATCAAGTAATGTTACTCATTTCACTTCTTCTAATAGTTGGTGAATTGATTTGAATTTTTACTTATAAAATCATGTTACAGTATAGTTTTATTTCCTTTCTATTCCTGTCTAGTTTTCTTCTCACTTGCTATATAATACTGAACAGAAATAGTATTAACAGGTACTCCTTTCTTATTTTTCATTTAGGAATAAAAGCTTTCAATAATTCACTATTAAGGATTAATGCTTTTAGGTTTTCTGCAGGTAGAACTGTTCTCATGTGACACATTTTCCCTTCTATATTTGGTTTGCTATGTTTTTAAATCATAAACTGGTGTTGAATTTTATCAAATGCATCTTATTTATCTATTGAGATCTTCTTTATTTTATTAGTGTGGTTTATTAAAAATATTCAATAATTAATAACCAAATGCTAAACCAAAGTTATGTCCCTGGAATATATTCAACTTCTTTGTGATATATTAATCTTTTTAATCACTAGCTTTTTCTTGCTAATGTTTCTCTTCATGTTTTTACACTTATGTTAGTGAGAGATATTTGTCATGAAGTTCTTGTCAGGTCTTGGTATCAGGGTTGTTTTGACTTCTGAAAATTAATTGGGATGTGTTCGCTCATCATCTTATCTAGAAGTGTGAAAAATTGGTATCCGTTTCCAGATATGAAAATATCTTTATCAACTCTTTATAAATAACCTTTGCTGGATTCTAGAGACACTTTTCTCTTAAATATCTCTCATTCATTTAATCTTTCATTCAACTATAAATATTTATTTAATGTTTACTTTAACTCACACACTGTCCTCGCTCCTGGGAATGGAATGATGAATAAAAACAAACATGGTTCTTACCCACACTGAACTCACAGCTTAGTCAGCAGGAAATATAAAGAGTAATCAAATAGCTTTAAAACATGAACCAAACTCTGTTAAACATATATGAAGAAGAAAAGATATCTAGTTGAGTTCACAGTAGGTGGAGGCTATGGAGGCTTCCTGAGTAAGCTAACAGAAATAAATAGATCAGTTAATTCACCCTCTCTTATTTGGACTGACATTTAATTCATATGGTTTGAATGCTGCTAATGAGAATTACTGGTTGTTCAGTGTGGTTTGTGTTCCATGTTTTGTAGCTGATTTCCCAACGTAAAGAAGTTTGTAATCCAGAAGCAAATTCAAGTCCTTCATTCTAAATGAAAATCTGGCACAAAAACCGCATATTTAAGTCAGGAAAGGAAAACACTGACAATAAATGAGCCTCACTGGGCTCTTAATAGCAATGACTAAAATAAATACTTGCTGCTTTTCTTAAATTCAGTGCAGTCATTTTTCTTACCATTATTTTTTGTTTGCAAATATATCAAAGTTTGCATTTTCTAGGTTGTTGTGTTTTATATACTTGTTTCTGTCTTAAATTTCATAAATATGATTTTATATTTTATATTAACTATGATTACATTGGAAGCTATCTAATGTAATACAAAGCCCTGCCAAACAGGCAACAAGATAATATGCACAATTTGTTCAAAGTTATTTTTTCTAAAAAAAAGATTTATTTATTTATTTTAGAGACAATGAAGCGGGGGGCAGAGAGAGAGGGAGAATTCTGAAGCAGGCTCCACACAGAGCAGAGCTCATCATGGGGCCCAATCCCAGGACCCTGAGATCATGATGTGAGCTGAAATCAAAAGTTGGCTGCTTAACTGACTGGGTCACCCAGACATCCCACAAAGTTCTTTTTTAAAAAAATATTTTCTAGAAAAAAAAAATCAGTAGTATTTAATTAGTAAGTAAAACAAGTTATTTAAAATTTAAAAGTACCCAGTGTATCATTTTGAATAAAGCATGAAAATATCATATAAAGTAATTCTAAGTAAAAATAAAATAAAATACCTAAAAATAATGTCAAAATTCTCTTAGGAGACAACTGTCAACGAGTTGTAAGATTTGCATTCTTCTTTTTTGGAACATAAATGGATTTGGAGGTTGTGCTAAATATGCTGTCAAGTCTCACTTTAAACTAGTAACTTGTAAAACTATGAAATCAGAGCGCATTCTAACTACCACAGGATTTACTTTGGCAGTTTTCCAACAACAATGGAATTTTTTATTGTTTAAAACACCAATTTTACAGATGCAAATGAATTAATGATTAACATATCAAATTGGTATGTTAGTTTGAAATAGGGTATTTTAAAACTATGATTTTTAATTACATTCCTGAAATAGATTTAACTGGAAAATTGAAAATATTGACATGTGCACAATTGTCATTTGAATAATACTAAAGAGCCGACTAAAGTGGTATTATAAATATTTGGAAATCTTTTAGGTCAGAGACTGTTTGCAATTACAATTAATAAAAATTATTTATAGTAATAAAAAATGAAACAGATTTTTGCTGAAGAATTTGTCTATTATACATGCACACATTCTCACACATCTACATCTGCGCTCAGAATAAGTAGAAAATGGAAAGCATAGAGAGATAAATACAATCAAATATACTACTTGAGTTATCGTGAAAAATAAAAGACTCGTATGTTAAATGCTTAAGAAAATGGGTGATAGATATTAAGGAGGGCACTTGTGATGAGCACCAGGTGTTGTATGTGAGTGTTGAATCACTGAATTCTACTCATGAAACTAATATTACACTGTATGTTGACTAACTAGAATTTAAGTAAAAACTCAAAACATTAAAAAAAGATCTAACTATGTGGTCTTAACAAAAAACTTATTTCAAACTCCATAACATACATAAGTTGGAATTTAAAAATGAAAAAATAACACCATGCAAGCATCTGTTAAAATAAAAGCTAACATGGCTATATTAATATCAGAGAAGTTACTTTGAGTAAAACAAAACAAAAACACCACAGATCTACAAACAAAGAGGGAAATTTCATAACGATAAAAGGATCAATCCACAATGATCCTAATGAGTACACAGCAAAGCAAGACAGTTTTTAAATGCATGAAGCAAAACCTGATAGAGCTGAAAGGGGAAATCATAGAGAGGGACTTCAACAATTCCTCTCAGCAACGGAAAAGGTAACTAATGAGTCTAGGAAACAAGACCAAAAATCAGTGACAATATAGGAGATCTGAATAACACAATCAATGAAAAATGATCTAAGTTTTGTAATATAGAACATTCCACTCTCAAACTGTAGAATATACATATTTTCAAGTGCCATGGAATATGCACCAAGATAAACCACGTCCTAGGCCAAAACAACTTTTAATACTTGAACTATTGAAATTATGCAGGGTATGTTCTCTTACCATAATGGAATCAACCAGAAGTCAACAATAGAAATATTTCTAGAGAAGTAGAAATTAAATAGCACATGTCTAAATAATCCTTGGGTCAATAAGGAATTCTGAAAGGAAATAAAAATTGTACATAACTTAATGAAATGAAAATATATCAAATATTTAGGAGACAACCAAAGGAATGCAGAGAACAAAATTTGTAGCCCTAGATTCCTATATTAGAAATAGCAAACAGAAAAAAAAAGAAATATCAAACAGCCTGAAAACAATAATATAAACTCCAAGAAATTAGGAAAAGAAGACAAATATACCCAAAAAAAGGAAGAAAGAAGGAAATAATAAAGGTTAGAGGAGAGATCAATGAAATTGAAAACAGGAAAATAATAGAGAAAATCTACGAAAACAAAGCTGGTTCTTCAAACAAGAATAGTTAATATCTATCAATACTAACAAAAAGAAAAAAAAAGAGTAGATCTATATCACCAATGATGATATTAAGATTATAATAGAGAATATCACTACAAATCCTGCAGCTACTTAAGGGAAAGCAGGTGAATATTATGAATATCTTTATGATCATAAGTGAACAGCTTAGGAGAAATGGACCAATTCCTTGAAACCATAGTTATCAAAACCCAACCAGGATGAAACAGACAATGTAAACAAACAACTATACAGCATGACCAAGAGGAACTTATTTCAGGTAGGCAAGGTTGGTTCAACATTTGAAAATCAGCCAATGTAATCTCTCTCAACCAGTGAAAGAATAAAAGTCATTTAATCATATGAATTGACATAGAAAAAGCATTTGGTACAATTCAATACTCATGATAAAAACTCTCAGCAAGCTAGAAATGGAGAGAAATGCCTCAACTTACAATAAAGAATCTAAAAAAAATGTACTATTATCACCAAACTTAATATGTAAAGACTGCGCTGTTCCCCTAAGATTGGGAACATAACAAGAATATCTATTTTCACCATTGTTTAACATTACTAGAAGTGTTCACTAACCACTGCAATAATTCAAGAGAAATAAATAAATGAGCACTTTAGATCAAAAAGGAAGTTATACAACTATCTCCACTTAGAGATGACATGAATGTCTACATAAAAGTCTCAAGGAATCTTTCAATAAAATAAAACTTCTAGAATTAATGAGTTCAGCAAGGATGCAGGATATAAAAGCACCACACACAAAAAATCAATTGTATTTCTATACACTAACATAAGCATGTAGAAAAGAAAAAAAATCCAAGTATTCTTTATATTCACTCCAAAGAAAATGCAGCTTAACAAAACCCATACAGGCCCTGTATGCTGATAATTGCAAAATGCTGATGGAAGAATTCAAGGAAGATCTAAATAAGGCAGACATACTGTGTTCATGTAAAAACACTGTATCTCCCCCAAATTGACATACGGGTAAAAATCAATTCCTATTAAACCACAGTATTTTTTTTATGTTCGCACATAGACGAACTTATTCTAAAATTTGTGGAGAAATGCACAAGCTCTAGAATAGCTAAAGCAATCTTGACAAAGA
Source organism: Nyctereutes procyonoides (assembly GCF_905146905.1). Taxonomy (NCBI): domain Eukaryota; kingdom Metazoa; phylum Chordata; class Mammalia; order Carnivora; family Canidae; genus Nyctereutes; species Nyctereutes procyonoides. The sequence goes on along the minus strand of NW_026575082.1, from coordinate 8,908,841 downwards.
ATAAAATGGAGGACTTGCCTCACCAGATAATAAGTCTTACTATATAGCACAGTAATCCAGATACTGTGGTACTTGCAGAAGGGTTGTGGTAGCACATAGATTAATGGAACAGAGAAGACAGTCCAGAAATAGACCAAGTTAATATGCTTATGTAATTTTTGACAAAGATATAAAAGAAATTCAGCAAAAGAAGGATAGCTTATGAACAAAAGTGTTAGAGCAATTGGATCTCTATAAACAGGGAACAATCATGTCCTAAACATGTGGCACAAAAAGAAACTCAAATGGGTCATTGACTTAACTATAAAACATTACACTATACAACTTTTGAAAAAAAATATAGGAGAAAATCTTCAGGATCTAGGTCTAGGTGAGGAATTCTTAGATTGTATACCAAAAGCAAAATCCACAAAGAAATAATGATAAATTAAATGGTTTCTTAAAAAAAATTAAATGGTTTCTTAGATTGTATACCGAAAGCAAAATCCACAAAGAAATAATGATAAATGGTTTCTAAATAAAGAAACTGTTGCTCTGTGAAAGATCACATGAAGGGAATGGAAAGAAAAAATACATATTGAAAGAAAAGATTTGGAATTCATGTTTCTGACCAAAGACTGTGTCTCTGAAAACCAGACAATAAAACCAAAAGTACATTTAGAAAATGGCAGGAAAGAAAAAAAAAAAAAAAGAAAATGGCCGAAAGACATGAAAAGTCATTTCACCGAAAGTAATATTCAGAATATGGAAACACATTACAAAGGTATTCTTAGCTATCAAGGAAATGCAATTTAGAATCACAATGAGCTACGTATTTATCAGAACATCTGAAATTTTTAAAAAATTGACAATAGTAGATGCTGGAGAAGATGAGAAAGTAAAATGGTACAGTTTCAGTTTCTTATAAAACTACATATACAATTACTCTAGGAGAACTCACGGACATTTATTCTAGAGAAGTGAAAATTTATGTTCACACAAGAACATGTGTACCAATGTTTATAACTGTTTATTTATAATACCAAAAGCTGAAAATAGCTCGGATGTACTTCCACAGGGTAGCAGATGAAATAGACTGTGTGCTGCACATATACCATGGGATTCTCCCTAACAATAAAAACAAAAACTGAAAAGCAGACTATTCATATATGCAGCGCCTTGGATGATTTCCAGAGTACTATGCTGAGTGAATGAAAGAGCCAATCCCCAACGATTACATGGTGAATTATTCAATTTCTATAATATTTTAGAAATGAGAAAGTTTTCAACATGGAGACAATTTAATGGTTTCCAGGGACTCGAGACAGGGAGGAGGAACATGAAGAATATGGGTTTGGTCTTGACTGTGGAGGTGGATACACAAGCCTGTGCATGTGATAAAATTGTATAGAACAAAACAGACAAGCCAAACAAGTTCAAATTAAAATGGGAAAACCTGAAAGGTCAGTGGATTGTATTGATTTCAATATCCTGTTTGGGACATTGTACTATAGTTTTGGAAGATGTTAGTATAAGGGGACACTGGCTAAAGAGTACATGGGATATCTTGGCATTCTCTCCTACAACTGCATGTGAATCTACAATTTTCTCAATAAAGAATTCAGTTATAAACTAGCAACAAAAACTTAGATTCTAACAAGTGTTAGTCTTGTTATTGAAATGCATTAAAGCCTCCCAATGTAATTGTATCAAGAGAGGGAAGAGAGAGAGAGAGAGAGAGAGAGAGAGAGAGAGAGAGAGAGAGAGATTTAGAGATTGAGAAGGAGGGAGAGAGAATGAGAATAACCTAGCCATGATCAGGAAGTAAAATTATTACTATTAATCAACAAAAATTAAAGTGTGGTCTACTTAAAGTTCTCAGTGGTAAGGCTGGAAATCCACATATGCTGTGAATGTCTGAAATACTGACACATACACACATAACTGTAGATATGTTGCCTCAACCTCAGTGTTTGGGTTCATGGTAAGTATTCTAGTAGAATGTTCTAATCCAAAAGAGAATTTAGGGATTAGAGCAGATTGGCATTTGATTTAGCCTCCTTAAATTTCTGCAGTACTCATTCCATACATTGTGATATGTTTTCTTGTCACCAAATATACCTAAGATGTATCATTACCTTACAGTATCTACAATCTACACAGTATCACTATTATTTATGGTCTTTCCGGTGTGCTCCAACTCTGCCATTTGTTGAGTAATTTGGATGCAAATATATTTAAATTTAGAATTTAATTCAAAATCTCTATATTTGGATTGTTATTTGAGTGATTATTTATATATACACATGCATATTTATATATATATAAAAGTTTGCTGTATATATTAGAAAGCCTTATAAAGAAGAAAAGTAGAACCACATAATGTAGATAAAATCACTCTTAAAAGTTTACATATTTTTACTACAATCATAATTGCTTTAAAATTTCAGTAAACAAGGGGCGGCCCGGGGGGCTCAACGGTGTAGCGCCACCTTCAGCCCAGGGCCTGATCCTGGAGACCCGGAATCGAGTCCCATGTCGGGCTCCCTGCATGGAGCCTGCTTCTCCCTCGGCCTGTGTCTCTGCCTCTCTCTCTCTCTTTCTCTTTCTCTGTCTCTCATGAATAAATAAATAAATCTTTAAAATTTCGGTAAACATATACTTTCTATGCAAACTTTTGCTACCTTAATATTTTATCTATATTTTCAACGTTGACAATGGTCACTATTTTATATACATTGGTAAGCAGTGTTTTTTAAAATATGCTTGTTTGAGGATAATAAAAAAAAAAACGAGAATTCATCATTGAGAAGGCAATGGACTCGAGTATAAAAGTACCTGATTTCCTGTGTAATATTTCATTCTTCACTGCTTCTAGGTACTCGCGTACCATGAAGTACTTAGTAGTCAAAAGCATAATCATTTGAAAAAGATTGCTGTGGGTTAAGTGAGAAAGGATAGGACAAAGTATGGGAAAATTAATGTAAGTATTTTTTGTTTGTTTTTAAACGTATACCTTTCTTATTTTGCTTTTCTCTTGATTTCTCAGTTGTTCTAGCTCCAGAATATAAAAACAAATAAAATAATAACCTCTTAACTATATTATATATATATACATGACTGTTTATTACAAAGATGCTTAGTAAAGATTTATATATTAATTTTAGAGTAAAGATATTCCAAAACAGGAGAGAAGGTTCCATTTACTCAATATTAGAGTGAAAATCTCATCTGTCTTTGGGGTAGTCGAATTCCCTGTCTAACTTCTCAAGTGTTTTGTGTTACGGAAACCTCAAATGTATTTTGTTAAATTCTTTACCCCTAAGGTTTAGACTCAAGTGTAATTTAAAGGAAATTCCATCCATATGTTTATAATTTAATATGTTAGGCTGTTTTTCTTTTCTTTTCTTTTTTATATTTGGTGTCCAAGAATACTCTTGAGCTACTTCTTTCAGGGATCTTTTGGCAAGATTAGACTAAATCACAAACCAAATATTTCAGTTTGGAATTCAGCATACATCCATAATGTAGATTCTGAACAATACCAAGACATTTTCTCATTTTGATCCTACATGTCAAAAATACACAGTTGAAGATTACTCTGTGGCACTAAAAGGACATTGCAAATAATTCTAATTAATATTAACTCAGAGTCAATCATTCTTTCTCATCCTTTAATTGTACTTTATTTTGGAGAAGTGTCAGTATTCTTAGTAATTCTTTAAAATTTCCTTATCTTACTATTTACTATTTAAAAAGAATGAATGTTCAATGAACTATTTTAACTGTGCATCTTCATCTACTCAACCAAATCTGTCAATTTCTAAATGTCTACTCTTTAAATATAGGCAGTGCCTTTTTTTTTCTATCCTGGCATAAAACCAGGCTTAGTAAACATGCATGATTTGGATGTAGAAATATAATCTTCATATATGTTACTGATTATTAATTTATGATCTGCAGTGGAGCAAACATTTACTGAGAACTTGATAATCTATGCAGACACTGCTTATTTTTTTAATCTAAAAAAGACTTTAGAAGCATGTGACATAACCTTGGAAACAATAATGAAACACAGAAATTTGTATTAAAAATACTTGGAGAGTAACTGATTTTTTTCTGAAGTCTTTGCTGCATATCATTGTAGTGAAAATGGGTTAAACAGAAATTATTTTCTGTAAATATTACTGACACTCCTAAATATACACAGAAGTTTAGCTTGGTCTACTAAATAATAATATTAAAATCATATGCAACTCAAAAATATACGTGCGTGTACTGTGTGTATATATATTTATATGTTCATGTATATACATACACACACACATAGGGTGTGCGGTGTATATTTTTTTGAGGTGATTTGGGAAGGCACTTTAAGGATACTGAATTTTTTTTAATTTCCCTTTTTTGAACAAGGAATTTAATGTTTGTTCAGAGAAGAAAGCTGGACTCCAACAGAGTCTCTTGTTCTGAGGCTAAAAGCGTGAGAACCAACATAGAGTGTTGGTACCACTACTTTCCTCTGGGTACAGTCTTCATGGCCTTTGGATTTTTCTTTTATAAGAAACACAAGAACGTGGTATTGGCTACTAAATTCTGCCTTCTGGGTAGTTTGATAGTTTTAAACTAAATTCTTCTTCTTGACCCTCACTCTCCGTAAGTTAACAGGCAAGGAGATCACACACTTTGCTATGGTATTTGGGTCAGGATGCCGATGTTTTCCCTGAACATTTGTAAAAGAAAAAATCTGGTGCAGTGGCAATAACTCTGAATTTTGAGATGAAAGATCTGAGTCATGTCCTGTCTCTGCCACTTATCAGTCAGGTATTCTGACATTGGTCCGGGCACCCATAGCTTCCTAATAGAATTTCCATAAGCATCATGCAAAGTATACACTAAAAGTGTTTTAAAAATAGATAACATTATACAAATGTAAAGAGTTATAACATCTGGAGGTTGTGCTTAAATTATACTAGTAGCATTTTATTCTCTTGGTTTGAACTTTCAGTGCCTCTTAAAATTTAAATACTCAGAACAGGGGAACATATCTGAATCCAAAGATCTGAGGAAACAGCATTCCACGCACAAGATCCTAAGACAAGAATGAACATGGCCTCTTCAAAGAATAGAAAGAAAGTCAACATGATTGGAGCCAAAAGGGAAGGTGAGAGGAAATGGGAGACAGGAATCAAGGCCAGGGAGTAAGGCCGGTGGCAGGTCATATGAAACAGACTGTGATTAAGCATTTTCATTTTATTCTAATTGTAATAGAGGCATGGGCAAGTGGTAATTAGAGAGTTATATAATTTTATTAAAATTTTTAAAAACATTTTTTAACTGCTGAATACCAACTGGACAGAAGTATTAGTAGGCATCTCAGAAGTAGTAATGCTGAAAGAAGTCGTGGTGGTTTCCACAGGATAGAGGCAGCAAAGGTGGAAAGAAATACATGGATTTGGGAAGTCATCTGAAGAAATGAGGTAGGAGAATTTGCTGACAAAATGTGGGTTAGAGAGAAACTAGGCTTTTGACTTGAACTATTGGATGGACAGTGGTACCATTTACTGGGAAGTTAATAATGGAAGAAAAACTTCCATTGTAACTTTGCAGCAGGCTGGGGATAAGAATTCAATTTTGTAACATTAGGTTGAGGTGGAGGTTTCTTTGGACATCCAGATGGAAGCACAGAGGCATTGTGTGTCTGGAGCTCAGGAGACATTAAAGGACTGGAGATAAGAACTTGACATTCATTGGCAAAGACATTCTATTTCATATTACCAAGCTTTGGACTCTCCAATATTTAGAGATGAGCATCAGGGAGAAACAAAGGAGGCCAAGGAGAAGGAGGTAAGAGAATGGTGAAAATCATGTGGTGATAAGGAAAAAATGTGATAAATGTGTTTAAAGAGCAAGGAATTTTCAATTGTTGTGAACACTGTTGTAGTCACATTAGGCAAGGGTAAAAACTGAATATGTGATTTGACAATATTAAGGTCCTCTGTGATCTTGACAAGTGGGATTTCTGTGGAATGGAGGGTACAGATTTCCAGTTGGAGTGGAATGATGAAAGGAGAGAATGTGAGGAAATGAAAACAGTGAAAATAAAACAACAGATGAAATAAACTGTCTCTTTTGTCATAGGAGCAGAGAAAGGGGGCATTACTTCATGGAGAAGGCGGTGATGCTGCAGTCAGTTGCTGAGGGTATACTGAAGGAAATGACCCACACAGAGGGAAAATTCATGTGATACCCTTGAAACAACCACGACAAGCTATTAATAACTCCATTTTATAGATGAAGCAATTTTCACATAATATAAGTTCCTAAGGTCACAAGACAGTAAAGGACAAAGCAAGAAATAGCCCAATTATGGAAAGAATTTGAAGTCACATTTATGTGGTTTCAAAATCCAATCTCTTTTTTCACTATATCACCTGATATAGGTTGAACAATGCCCCTCCCTGCCCAGATATGTCACATCTTAATATCTGGAAACTGTAATAGTTATCTCATATGGTAAAATAGATTTTACAGGTGTGGTTAGGTCAAGCCCTCTCCGAGTTGGGGAGATTATCCTGGATTATCTAGGTGGGCTTAATGTAACTGCAAAGGTCCTGATAGAAGAAGAGCAGAAAATCAGTACTGGCAGTAGGAGATGCGATGATGGGGACAAATAGTTGGGGTGGTCTGGTGATGGGGCCATGGGCCAAGGAATGTAAGGGACCTCTAGAAGCTGAAAGGGGCAAAGAAACATCCTCCCCTTAGAGCCTCTAGGAGAAACCAACCCTGCACACACTTTGATTTTGGCCAAGTGAGATTTATTGCGGTCATCTGAATTTCAGAAGTGTAAGATAATAAATCTGTGTTGCTTTAGGCCATTAAAGTTTGTGGTAATTTGCTATAGCAGCAATAGGAAACTAATCCACCACCTTTACAATGTTAGTCAACTATTTGCAGAATTGTCTATTGCTCCTAAGTTCATGTTAAATGTGTTTTATCATGGCACTGTCTAATGATTATACTGAATAAACAAATACTAACTTCTATGTTTAGAACATTGCTTTATTTGACCATCAAGGCAGGGATGACAAGGCACCTGGGTGACTTAGTCTATTAAGTATCTGCCTTCAGCTCAGGTTGTGATCTTGGGGTCCTGGGATCGAGCCCCATGTCTGGCTCCCTCCTCAGCGGGGAGTCTGCTTCACCCTTTATCCCTCCCCCCTGCTCCTACATAGGCACATGCTCTCTCTCAAATAAATAATAAAATCTTAAACCAAAGATGACAATCTTACACAACCTCTTGGGGGTGTATTTGAAACTTCTGAAGATTACTCTGGCAAATATTTTGGAAACAGGCCCTCAGTAGCCACTGACAGGGAGTAGCTATAAATATGAGGGATTCCAAGTTACCTCTTAAACTCTGGAATGTGGGTTTCTCAAATCTGTTCTTGTCCAGAAAAACAACTACCTTGCCCCATCTCTTCTAGATGTCCTCTATAACTTTTAATGAACCAGTAATCTTGTGATTTGGGGGAGTTGAGCTTTTTAAAGACTTTTTAAAATCTGATTTATAATTCAAAGGATACATTTTAATCTCTGTCACCAATATGGTCATAGCTCTTTACTCTGAAAATTAAATGCCAGCTCATACATAAGAGATAAAGCTTAACAAATAATATCTTGCATGATTTTATAGGAGTATTGCTTTGCTTTAGTAAGAAGTAGAGTACATGAAGCAAAGTATTTAGAAATATTATACATAGGTAGGGCTTACAAAAGTCTATGTACATTATGACATTTCTGCTTCTGATTCCAGATTTTTGTATTGCTTTTTGATGTGGGATAGATTTTAGCCAATTTGGATTATTAATGTAAAGAATGTACAATTGGGGAAATGAAACAGACTTTAAGAATAGTTTTTTTTTATTAAAAAGTTTTATAACTACATTTCAAAAGTAAACATGACAATCATTTGGACTGTATTCTCCAAACTTCATTATTAAGCCTGTGAAAACCTTCCAGTCAGCTAACATAGAGTAGTTGGCAGCGATGCACATTCCATCAAATGGGTGTGAGAAAATATTACTGAATCATACTGACAGGAAAGGGCTTTCTCTTGTTCAATGCAAAGTGTAACCAGACCTATGAAGAATTTCTGACTTAACCTCATACATTCTTTAGGAGCAAGTGTGAATGGGGTAAATGATGAAGGAATTTTGCTTAGGAAATGCATAGGGAAACTGGAATAGTTGGTGGTTTCAAACTCTGAAATGGACATAAATATTGGAAAATAGTTGATTGATCCAATATTTCAAAAAATGCGTAATTTTAACAAAGAAATAGATTTTCAATAATAAAAAATGGAAAGCATAACTGCTCTGTTTCAGCACTACCTGGTTTGTTGTGGAACCATGATAGGAATTATATATTATATATATATATATATATATATATTTATATTTATATTTATAGGGTATAGGAATATATATATATATATTTTATAGGGTAATTCACCTTCACATTATAAATTAATAATAAGCATAATTTTGAGTTATTGGCTATTTGTTCTTTGGGATTTTATTTTGATTTCTTTTTAACTAATATTTATGGACATAGTTACATTGCCCTCTACATTCTTTAATTTTCATGAAATTATACAAAATGATATTTACATAGTGATACATATTCCAGATTCAGGGTCACCTGTCTAACTTTGGAAAGTGATAGGATCTTTGACTTAACCACATTTTTTCAGTGCTCTTTCCAACAAAATGTGCACTCTGACTATTAGCCACCTGGAAATAGTAGCAAGATTATCCTCATATGAAAATTAGATTCAACAGGGCTTTCTAGTTCCACAGCTAATACTAATTTCATTTTTGGCGTAAGGTCTCAACAGATATTTTGGTTTATTTATTTGGCACTATTAAGTTGGATTAGATTGCATGAGAAAATTGGGATCATTTGTGGTTTTGTTCACTGAAACCTTGAAATTTAAACATAAATATTAGGAAATGCCAAGGAATTCAACGAGTGTCAGGCTCCCATGCAAATAGGTAATAAGTAACATAGGTTTTGTATATATTGTTAGAAGAAATATATTTAAGCTGTAAATTCAAATCTTAGGGAAAATATCTTTATGTTGCAATATTTGTTCAACTGGTGAGACATTTCAGGAATATTTTATAACAGAACTTACTTGAACCTGATTGATACCTTAAGTTCTACATAAGAGTAGTTAAATTATATTATATCGTCCAAGAAATTCTAAATGATCTAAACTTAAATTGGTAATTGGCAGGCAAAGCATTATAAGAGCTTCAACATGATCAGCCTGCCAGAAAAAAAGAAATTTTCTAAGCTTCATTACAGATGACACATTGACACTTTATAAAACGGAAATGGATTGTGGATTTTGGATCTTTCTTTATTCCTCTATTCATATTCTGAAGAAGTAAAACTGATCACTTTCTATGTCAAACCAATAAGGTTTTTGTTTTAAATGTAGTGTTTTTTTAATGTTTTTTGTTTTTTTTTTTTCTTCTTAAAGCCATGTAGAAAACATGGCAATTGTCTGGGAATGGTAATAAAGATATCAAGGTATGATGTGGAGGTGGCGGCCGCGTTGTTGCCCTTGAGCAGCAGTTGGCTTCTCCAGTAGAACCCGGGAGTAGGAGATTCAGAATCGAATCCCTTCTCCCTCCCCACTCCTGTGAGATTTTTTTGATCTTCAGCTACATTTTCGGCTTTGTGAGGAACCTTACCATCAAAGGCAATGGCCAACAATGTTACCAACAAGACAGATCCTCACTCCATGAACTCCCATGTATTCATTGGGAATCTCAATACTCTTGTGGTCAAGAAATCTGATGTGGAGGCAATCTTCTCAAAATACGGCAAAATTGTGGGTTGTTCTGTTCATGAAGGCTTTGCCTTTGTTCAGTATGTTAATGAGAGAAGTGTCCAGGCTGCTGTGGTAGGAGAGGATGGCAGAATGATTGCTGGCCAGGTTTTAGATATTAATCTGGCTGCAGAGCCAAAAGTGAACCGAGGAAAAGCAGGTGTGAAACGATCTGCAGTGGAGATGTACGGCTCCTCTTTTGATTTGGACTGTGACTTTCAACAAGATTATTATGTCAGGATGTACAGTTACCCAGCATGTGTACCCCCTCCTCCTCAAAACGCCAGCGTGTATCAGGAAACATCTCACAAAGGGGCAAAAGTGGCTTCAATTCTAAGAGTGGACAGCGAGGATCTTCTTCCAAGTCTGGAAAGTTGAAAGGAGATGACCTTCAAACCATTAAGAATGAGTTGACCCAGATAAAACAAAAAGTGGATTCTCTACTGGAAAGCCTGGAAAAAAATGAGAAAGAACAGAGCAAACAAGGAGTAGAGATGAAGAACGGTAAATCAGAAGAGGAGCAGAACAACAGCTCCCTGAAGAAAGATGAGACTAATGTGAAGATGGAGTCTGAGGGGGGTGCAGATGACTCTGCTGAGGAGGGGGATCTACTGGATGATGGTGATAATGAAGATCGGGGGGATGACCAGCTGGAGTTGATCAAGGATGATGAAAAAGAGGCTGAGGATGGAGAGGATGACAGAGACAGCGCCAATGGCGAGGATGACTCTTAAGCACATAGTGGGATTTAGAAATCTTGTCCCATTATTTCTTTACCTAGGTGCTTGTTTAATATAAAAATTTTCACCAGATCCTCTCCCCTAGTATCTTCTTCAGCACATGCTCACTGTTCTCCCCATCCTTATCCTTCCCATGTTCATTAATTCATATCGCCCTGCGCCTAGTCCCATTTTCACTTCCTTTGACGTTCCTAGTAGTTATGGTAAGTCTTACCCTGTAATTTTTGCTTTTAATTTTGATACCTCTTTATGACTTAACAATAAAAAGGATGTGTGGTTTTTATCAACTGTCCCCAAAATAATCTCTTGTTATGTAGGGAGTACAGTTCTTTCCATTCATACATGAGCTCAATAGTTGTTTCCCTAACTGCAAAGGCAATCGCATTAGTTGAGTAGCACCTGAAAGCAGCTTTGAGTTAGAGGTATGTGTGTTATACCCCACATAAGAATGCTATGTGGGGCTGTTCAACACAAATGTTCAACACAATGTATTTTTGTGAATGAGAGTTGGCATGTCAAATGCATCCTCTAGAAAAATAATTAGTGTAATAGTCTTAAGATTTGTTTTCTAAAGTTGATACTGTGGGTTATTTTTGTGAACAGCCTGATGTTTGGGACCCTTTTTTCTCAAATAAACAAGTCCTTATTAAACCAGAAATTTGGAGGAAAAAAAAAGATATGATATGGAGAGATTATTCTGAAATAGATTTTTTTAAAAAGAAATGGAGTTAATTTTTTTTATCATTGAGCATTATCTAAGAAATATATTACTTTCCTCAAATCATTTTTTTACTGAAAACCTAGAGTAAAGATAAGGCATCACACATGGCTTCAGCAACATGGTGAAGAGTAGGAGGCTAAAGACTTAGGAAGCAGGGAAGAGTCCGCTAAGAGCAGGATGGGGCTTATCATATGAATTCCACGCCAATTCTTTAAAATCAATTTCTAATTGATCAGTTTATTGATCAGTTATGCAGTTAATAATTTGATAATGACTGTTAGCAAACAAATATTTGTATCTTAAATGTTTTCAATTATGCTTATACTATGAGGACTTGGGGGGAAAGAAAAGTATCCAAGCTTTAAATAACATACAAATTTATTTTATAATATTTAGCTGCCTTTTTGTGCAAGTATTTCCTGCCTCTATCTGGTTTCAAAATTTTGCATTTACGTCAACAAATATAGACAAATAACTGCCTGTATAATTTGCCACAGTGTATGGATTTCTAAAATACTTACCCATGGACAGAACCTGAGCTTGACTGCAGTGGTGTGATCTTGCCTTTTGCTGTAATTGTTCACTCTCCTTTTTCTCTTACAACTGCTGTCTCACAGTTCATATTTAGTGTTCTCTTGCAAAACTTTCTAAAATAATTTTTTTTCTGCTTTAGACCCATACAGTATACATATTTTTGTTATACTAATCACTTGTGCATGTGTGACAGGCCACATTTTAAAATACAATGTGGTGTTTTACTTTCCTAAGTATTAAAATCTGATTTTTCTTTTTTGCTTTTTATCAGAGTATATGGCATCATATATGAAGGAATAACTGTTACTTAGCTTTATGTTTTGAATCTATATTAATCTATTTACTCTTTGCTTATGGCTTTTATTAACATTACTGTGCATGCATTAGTGGTCCTGTGCTTCTTAGGGGGAAAAAAATCCAAGAAGGATTTCATTTAGAATTCTTTTCCTATAGATTAATGGAAATAAATAAGTATAAACAATAAAACGAAAATCCCTCTGGACCCTTTTTTATTCTACCCTGATAGTATAACTTCTGCCAAAAATGCTTTTATTTCTGGTCCACCTCATTCTTCAGATAATACACGAGACGTCTGTCACTTCAGAGAGACTTTTTTTTTTTAAGATTTTATTTACTTATTCATGAGAGACACACAGAGAGAGGCAGAGACATAGGCAGAAGGAGAAGCAGGCTCCCCATTGGGAGCCAGGTGGGGAACTCGATCCCAGGACCCCGGGATCATGACCTGAGCCAAAGGCAGACGCTCAACCACTGAGCCACCCAGGTTCTCCCAGAGAGACTTTTTTAAGCATATATTATGTGTGGAATCACAATACACTGTTTATTTCTTTCAAAGCGAGTTAAAATTTGTGGATGTTAGTTTTATGTATTACTTTTGGGTGTTAACAAGGTCCCAGGATTGCAGAATCTGTGTGTATATTGTTCACTATCAACAGAGGAAGCCAAATGTAAACTTCCTGCTCTGATGTCAGGCCGGTTAGGGATGGAGGAGAGTCAATGAAGCATAGGTCTCACTACTGATACCCAAAGGTTGAGAAACCAAGCAGAGGTGAGCATGTGGAGAGAGACAAGAGTCTCTTGAGTAGCAATGTGATTGCTCCAAGGAGAAAATTGAGGGGAGGTTTGTGCAGGGAATGGACATCAGCATTACTGAAGCATGGACCACAGAAGCAGGATGACAGAGGAGGCTGCAGGGATTTACTAGCCCCAAACTTGCAGTTTCTTTAATCTATAATGAGATTAAACTCAAAGCACAATATCAGGATCACTTGACTAATTGGGATGTGATTTAATGGGAGATATTGGATCATAAACATAACCAAAATGGAAATTTGCCAAATATGTTTCTGCAATAACCTAAAGGATGATATTACTGTAGTGAAAATAGGTGTTTCGAAGTTGTAGGCAGTTGATATGGGGAGGCAGTGGCTCTGGGTTCAAATTTCCTTAATTCCCAAGCTCTGCTGACCCCTTTTACATGTATGACTTGGGCTGGTTACATTAGATCCCTAAGCCCTGATTTCTTCATCTCTAGGATGGAGATAATAGTAGCACTGAATATTTCCCTGAATAATATGAATATGATATAGAAATTTATTATAACCTTTATTACATGAAATTAAGAGCTTTTTTTGGTAAATTTCATTTATCTGTTGCTATCTCTGTTTTTTAAATATACCACCTCTCTTTCCAAAGAGAGAAAAGAAACTGAAAAAAAAATTATGCAGTAGTCCAAAGTGACATATTGGTGACTTTTTTTTTTTTTTTGACATATTGGTGACTTGAATAGCACTGAGGAAAACTGTCACTTTGCCTAAGAGACAGCCTGGGCCAGCCAGTTTGCAGGAATTTTTTTCCACTTTCTGGTCAGAAGGACTAACTGAAGTACAATATTTCTGTCTCCTCTTACAGATAAGGATAATGAGTCAAAGGTATTTTGACAAATTTATATAATTTGTCCAAGATCATCTATGTGGGAAGCAGAATCAGAGTGTGAATCAATAGAATCTGGAACTCAATGTCTTATACATTAAACTTATCTTTAGTGAAAAATAATGCTTAGCAATATTATTTATACAGAGTAGACCCTCATTTTTCATTTATTTGGTAATGTACAACATTAAAATACTTGCAGTCATCAGGGTAGCCGGGTTGTATGAACATTTTTAATAGCTCTATTGAGATGTGATTAATACAAATTATTGCACATATTTAATGTATATAATTTGATGAGTTAGAACATAGGCATGCACCTGTGAGCCCATTACCATGATGAGAGTAATAAACATATCCACCACCTTCAAAAGTTTCCTTGTGCTCCCTCACTCCTTTTTGTAGTAAGGACAATGCAAAATTCAGTGTAAGAGACCAAAGAGTCCATAACATTAAGATATTTTCTCATGCATCAAAGGCTTTGTACTACAACCACTGACAAATACTTTCACAGTTATTGAAATAAAACGTGAGGAGCATGCACATATGTATAGGGAAAATGAGTGCCTCGGTAGATACACATAAGGATTCAATATCCCCATTTACACTTGCTTGAGAAACACTTTAGAACAGGAAAAACTATTCAAGTTCAAGGACTGAATGATTAAACCCAACTCAATTTTGTTTAGTCAGATGTGAAAAAATACATAGTTAATTGGTAAGCAAGGTCTCCATGTACCAGAATCCAATTATAGACTCTTCAAAACACTAGTGAAATAAAAATTAATGAGACATTTTTAAAGACATTACAATTTTATGGTACTGATTTATTTTGAAAAATGGCAAGGATAAATTTAAATTTAATATGCTGAAATAACTTTCCTGTCTTTATTTTGGAATTCCAGCCAAAAAATATCAGAAATATCTTTAAATAGTGAATAACGAATACATATATATGTATATATATGTATATCTATGATATATGTTCACATATCATAAAATATTGCTTGTAAGAGTTCTTTATTTTCTTTTTTAATATTGAGCTTGGTTTAGTAATGGTCCAAGAAATTTGGTCAGCTATATTATCATTGCCCTCTGAATTGCAGTAAATGTAGGGAACAATTGCTCCAAATCAGCAGTAATTCAAATGTGCTTGGACATATACCAATGCTAACAAAAATAATTACAACCATGAATCTATATTATTATAAGTATTATAATAGAAAGTGAATTGGTTTGGCACCTCTACAGAACACGTGTTAAAATGTGTTTTTTACTTACAACTTGAAAGTGATATACATTTAATATTATATACTTTTTTTCTTACCATATAAAGACTTATGCTGGGGGTTCCTGGATGACTCAGTTTGTTAAGCAGCTGACTCTTGATTTTGACTCAGGTCATGATCTCAGGGTCCTGGGATCAAGCCCTATGCTGGGCTCCACACTCAGTGGGGAGTCTGAGAATTATATCACTCCTTCTTACTCTGCCCCTCCCCCAGCTCATACTTTCTCTCTAAAATAATAAAAGAAACTAAAAAAAAAAGACTTATTTATTTTGTAAGTTGTTAGTTTAATGACACCCCTTCAGTTGATTAAATGGATGGCTCATAAGGAGACAGTTTATGATCTGTTTTATATAGTTATATAAAAGCAAATAAAACAATGAGAGGAATTAATGTCATGTACATTAAATATTATTTATACCAATAAATCTTATTTGATAATAATGGGTAATATTATACCACCTCAGAACTTTATTAATTTATAGATTAACCTGCATGTTTTAAGCATTTATTAAAAAAATTCTACTTGCTGTCATCAATATGGCTATGTTGCAATATTGAATAAAGTAATGGGTGTACATACTGATAAGTAGGTCTGCTTTGACCGATTAATTTGTGTTATATATTTGGGAAGCTGCTTGTAATTCCTTTATAAAGCTTTGAAACTAAGACTACTCATTGTTATCTATGCTGGGAAGTCTTTTCATTTCTAGGAGACAGTTCATCGCTCCTTGAGCAGTGCTTCTTACAGAGCTTCCTACATACCGTAGCAACCCTGCACTGATTTGACACATAATATATACTAAAAAAAGATTGATTGAGTAAATAACTATACTTTTATAGTGTGAATATGTACTTTTAATTATCATGTGCTTGTCTCCCACTGAACTCCAAAATCTTTAAGAGAAAAACCATGTCTTATTCACAATATTTTTTTTAGAATTTATCATAATATTAACCATGGGATGAAAGTAATTCATGTATCAATCTAATGTCACTTTGAACTGGGAGTGACAGAAACTTCAACAATCACACCTTAAATAAAGTTAGGTAACCATTCTCACATTGTACGATAACCAGAGATTTCATGCCACAGTTCAATCATTAAATCAAGCCCTTTTCCTCTTTCTGTTCCATTATTTTAAGTATTATCAGGTGGCTGTTACACTTGCCTTCTTCCAGAATCATGTCTTTGTTTAGGCAGGAAGAAAGCAGAGGGAAAAAGTTTCTCATTTTGTGATTTTTTTTTTTTTGTTTTATAGTTGGGAAACTTTCCCAACAAATTTTCCCTCAAATCTCAGCCAGAACCTGATCCTATGCTAATGCATGGTCAATGACATGTAGGCCACCATGAAAGAGTTAGACCAATTAGGATTTAGCCCCTGGGATTAGAAAAGGGGCCTATCCTCCTGGAGATCAATAGATTCTGCCTTCCACTTAAATGGGTTGTGCTTGAATTAGCAGGGAAAAGAGGATCCCCGAGTAGTTAAGGAGTAGTGAAGGGACAATACAGATTACAGTAAATATTACCTGAAAAGAACTGGATTTGCTAAAATGAATTATTCATGTCGTATGCTATCCCCAATTGTATCTTTATATTTTTATTTGTATTCATTTGGCCAAATTTAATACGAGCAATTTCTGTTTCTTTGAGGCTAATTACAAATACATTAAGTTCTTCTGTATTTTTAGTTATAGTGGAAAAGAAAATATGCAATATTGAAAGATATATTGTTTTCATCCACCTTCTTTTTAGAATATAGGTCTTGCTCATTCCATTGCAATGGAAACTAAAATGTTAATTATGTTCTCTGTTTTAGACCCAAAAAGGTAAATATGAATTTAGATTCCATCCATCGGTTAATTGAAGAAACACAAATCTTCCAGATGCAGCAGTCATCAGTAAAACCACCTTGTGACATCGTAGCACCTGATTCCTCCCCCAGGGACACTTGTCATTCCTGTTTGCCACTTCAGGGGCTGCAATCACATGCTGCTCACAACTTCTGTGCACACTCGTGCAATACCAGTGAATGGAATATTTGTGAAGAGCTTCGCCTGCGGGAGCTTGAAGAAGTCAAGGCCAGAGCTGCCCAGATGGAGAAGACCATGCGGTGGTGGTCAGACTGCACTGCTAATTGGAGAGAAAAGTGGAGCAAAGTTCGGGCTGAAAGGAACAGTGCCAGGGAGGAAGGAAGACAGCTCAGAATAAAATTAGAGATGACAATGAAAGAATTGACCGAATTGAAAAAGAAACAGAGTTTGCCACACCAAAAGGTGTTAGAAACTACCCAGGACCTGAAGCATCCTAGTTTCATGGAAGTGTCCTCTGCACAAGGAGACCAATTTCAAATTGCTTCACAAACATGTAAGTCTATCAGAGAGTGTCTGGTGAAAAGAGAATTTCCTACAAAAGACAACACATATAGTAAGGTAAGAAAAAAGCTCCACAGAGGAATCCAGAGATTATGTGTGCATTTGAATGCAGTATACAGTAATGGGGAGGAAAGAGAAAATGACAAACCCAGTGATGACTGCATTTGCTTGCTTGGGCTGCCATACCTAGGTACCACAGATCTGGATGGCTTCAGCAACAGAAATCTATTTTCTGATAGTTCTAGAGGTTTAGGAATGTGAGATCAAGGTGTCAGCATGTTTGTTATCTTCTGAGGCCTCTTCTTGGCTTACAGATGGCCACCTTTTACTTGTGTCTTTACATGGTCTTTTCTTTGTGTGTGGTTATCTTTAAATTTCCTTGTAAAGACACTATCTCTAGGCCCACCATATTAACCTCATTTTAACTTAATGACATCTTTAAAGACACTGTACCCAATTCAATATCATTCTAAGGTACCAGGAGCAGGCTAAGACTTCAACATACCAGTTTTTGGGAAGAGACACAGTTCAACAGCCCATATTACTGATCTTAGTAATATTTTTAGCAAAATTTAGCATTTTTTATGTGAAAAGAAAATATTTAGAGAGATTTCTCTCCATTTACCCTCATTATGACAATAATAATAAATTGTTCATACAGTAGGTTTCATACAAAGGTTTGGGACTTTGGCTTCATGATTAATTCCTGTAAAATGGGTACTATAGGCAAATACCTTTAGGAAATGCTTCACATTATCCACTCGTGGAATTTCTTGATATTCTTAGAGTCTTGACATTTTTAAGAATTCTGCACAAAATAAACTTTTTAGAAGCTTTATCTAATATAGCAGTTTGTAACCTTATTTATCCATTTTCTTTAACCTGGTAAATACTGTTAACAACCCATGGAACATACTTTCAGAAACCTTAGGAATTCATTGTATTTCTTTAAATAATATCAATTTATATTGTTACTCCTTTCTAATTCCACCTCTAAAAATATAGAGCATGATATCTTGCTCTTCTATGATTCAATCTAAAATTTTAAACCTTTCTATTATGTATGGGATTTATGGTAGATATAACCTAGATTCCATTGTAAATAAAAAAGTTTTCATAGACTGAAATGTATTTCACTATAATGTAGAACATAGAAGGAAAAAAAAGGCTTAAGGAATGCAAGTTAAAGTTCAGTCATATATCTCAATTACAGACTGATGAAGAAATGAAAATAGTAATTGGATGGTGAATCATAATATTTATTTCCTCTCCAAAATATGTTTTCTTTATGTGTTTTCTACACTAGATTTAAAAAAATTAACAATAATTGTTTTATATTTTTTTCTTTTCAGGAAGAAGATTTGATTATTGACCAGTTAAGGTTAAATGAGATGAAACTTAATCTTAACAGCCCTGATTCATTCAAGAATGGTGGTACTGAAAACTGTACACTGAAATCTGCATTAAGACTGCAAGCAATAAACCTACCTTTGGAGAATGAAGTGTCTGAAATTTCAGCTTTGCAAGTGCATCTGGATGACTTCCAAAAAATTTTATGGAAAGAAAGAGAGTAAGTGCGAATCATTGTCTCCCTTAACCAAGTCTGATTTTTCAAACTTACTAAATTAAGTCTAGCAAACTGGCCATTTGATAATGTATTTTACCTATGCTTAGTCATTAAGTACTAATATTTTTTAAAAAAGTTTGATATGTATTCATTTTTGAATGTTTAAAATATTAAATATTTAATATGTAAGTATTAAATACACACACTACTGCACAGGCTGTGGGCCAAATGAGAAATCCAACAGCAAGTCAAAATATGTCTCAAAACACAGGAAAAAGAAAACACAATATTGTAAAACCTGTGAAATGTAGCAAAAGCAGATGTTAGAGTGAAATTTATGTTATAAATGCTTGTATTAAGAAAAAAAGTTCAAGACGCCTAGGTGGCTCAGCGGTTGAGTGTCTGCCTTCAGCTCTGGTGTGATCCTGGGGTGTCCGGATCAAGTCCCACATCAGGCTGCCCACAGAGAGCCGGCTTCTCCCTCTGCCTATGTCTCTGCCACTCTGTGTCTCTCGTGAATTAATAAATGAAATCTTAAAAAAAAAAGTTTAATAAATCACACTACACCACAAGAAACTAGAAAAAGAATGAACTTAGCTGAAATTTAGTAGAGGAAGAAAATAACAAAGAAAAATCAGAAATAAAATAGAGTCTAGAACAAATAATAACGTAACATCGAAAGTAATGACCAGTTGTTTTTAAAAAAATATAAACAAAATTGGCAATGCTTTAACTACATATACTAAGTAAAAGAGAGAGAGAAACTCAAAAACCAATATGAGAAATGGAAGAGAAAATAATACAAGAGATAACCACAGAAATACAGAGTGGGATAACATATTATCATAAACAGACTTAGAAAATAATAAAAAAAACAGATAATTCCTAAAAATGCACAAGTTACCAAGATTGAATCATGCATCTTGATTCCAATCTTGATCTTGATTTCCAAGTAGGAAATCTTTTTTGACCAGTAGCAAGAATGAAAGTTGAATTAAAAATAAAAAATCTTCCCCAAACAAAAAAGCCAAAGACTATATGGTTTCATTGGTGAATTCTACCAAATATTTACAAAAATAATTAATGACAAGTTTATCAAAATCTTACATATAAGAAGTCCTGAACTTACTAGGGAAAACCTATAAAGCTAGCTGGAGATTCCTCAACAAACTTGGCAAGCCAGAAGGGAGTGGCACGATATATTCAGAGTGCTGAGTGGTAAGAATCTGCAGCCAAGAATATCCAGCAAGGCTATCATTCAGAATATGAGGAGAGATAAAGAGTTTCCCAGACAAAAACTAAAAGAGTTCATGACCACTAAACCAGCCCCACAAGAAATATTAAAGGGAACTCTTGAGTGCAAAGGAGAGACCAAAAATGACAAAGACAAGAAAGGATCAGAGTAAATCTCCAGAAACAATGACAAAACAAGTCAAGTTCTGAATTTTGAAAAGTGATTTAAAACTTGTTAGTTTTTAGTTTTTATCATTCTTTTGTTATAACTTTGTTCTCGTCTCTGGCAAATTCACCTTAATTATATTTGAATCATTAATGTAAATGGCTAGAATAGCCAGTGGTTTTCACATTTCTACAGCATTAGCAGACTTCAGTGAATCAATACAAATGAAAAATATGTTAATATTTATAAGGGATAACTCAGTTTGTGAGTTACTGATTGCAGAAAAATGTGCTTTATTCATTGATCATTTGTGGTATAGAGCAAAGAAAACTAGACTTGAGATTAGATGACCTGGATATTTACCTTGGTTCTCACATATCCAGCTACATGATTTTGGGTTAGCCAAGATTGTGCTATTATTTCCTTTGTAAAAATATGGATAGTGGTGCCTATGTTCCAGTTATCTTTTGGTTTATAGCAACACTGCCCACACGATGGTTTGTGTTGAAACAACAGTCACCATATAATCTGTTCTTGAAACTTGAGCATGCTTTGTGTAGACAGCTCATCTCTCACTACATGTGGCTTCAGCTGAGATGGCTCAAGGCTGGAGATGACTTAAGGGCTGGGGGCCAAATCATCTGAAGCCTCCTCACTTACTCTCATATCTGGCACTTGATTTTGATTCTCCCCCTGGGGTCTTAGTCGGAACACCTGCAGGTGTCCTATCCGTTTGGCCACATGGATTCCTCACAGTGCCGTGGCTTGATTGAAAGCAAACATCTTGAAAGCACAGGGAAAAAAAAATGTGCTGTTTTAATTACTTTGTCTGAAAAGTCACATAGCATCACTTCAGCATTATTCACCAAATTATTATGAGGATCAAACACAAATATTGTCTGGGAAAGTGGCTACTGGTGTGAATTACTCAGTATGATTTATTTGTTATTCCTTCATAATCACCTTAGACAATGATTAGTTAGCATAGTGTGGAATATTTGAAACATGTTACAATATGGCCCCCAAATCTGAAAATCATTATTTCTCCACCTAGTTATAAGACTTTTAATGGGCAGGAAAATTTGGGGAAAAAATAGGTATAAATATTATTATATGTTATATAATAGTTTCAATTTTCCTAGTTTAAATAGATTGAAATAATGATAACATGCACACAGACCTTTCATGGATAGTATAAGCCCTTGATATGCCATTCTTTATCTGTTAACCAGAAATTTCTCTTTAGTCTCTCTAAATGTATTGCCCTACTAATTCCCTTTTTTCAGAGGCTTTATCTATACCTCGCCATATGAGTAGATTGTGATAATACAATCACAATACATTGTAATAATGTACCTGTCTATATAATAAATATTTCTTATTCTGTCATCAAGTATAAATTCCTAATAGATGCAATCAATATTAGTAGAAAGGAGAAAAAATTTGAATTAATTTTTAGGCCTGTACCCATATTAAAAATTAATTTTATCTGGAACTGTAGATCTCAGTCAAGTTCTAAATCTGTGTTTTATTTCTTGAAGGGTTTAACTTCTTAGTAGTTACAGACTTCTCTCACACCCACTCACACTGTTACTTCACTGACATAATGTAGTACGGACCATATGAAGCTGCTCCCTCCTACGTATAAACTCCCTGCGGTGCCAGTTTTAATGACACGCATGTGTATCTCTCTACACTCCCACTCAGACACACAGACGCACACGTATATATTTGACTCCCATGGAATAAATTAACAATCCCTATAGTAAGTAAATTCTTCAACTCTCTGGGACTTCAATATATAAACCATAATTGGGCCAGAGAAAAAGGGGGAAAGGGACCTCTGATTTCACTTTGTCTCTTCACTCTTCTCTCTAATAAACAGTCCCCATGGGTGTCATGTGTCCATGAATCAACATGAGCATGCAGTCCACGTGAGGCAATCAAAAAGCCTTTTCTCTATCACAAGAGACTGTTTCCCAAGGATATAGTATATGCTATTGCTATAAATCTGTCTAACCTTTTAAATTCTTCCTCCTGGAATCAGCAAGTTGATGGCTGGAGTTGAGAACATGTGAATATAATTTTTTCTATGTTCCCAGCTAATGGGAAAATTCTCTTGTCTAGGAATCAGCCAAGAGAACTCAGGGGATGCTTTTCACCATTGTCACTGATGACAACCTCCTTATCAAAAACAATAAACTTTATTATATTGTTTGTATTCTGAGTACTATTCAGTTTTATGAAAATAATTTTCCGGGATCTAGAAGCTCCTCATGTATTGAGAATTTGTGTATTTTTGATCTCTTAGATAAAGACTTCCCATGTGGAAAATATGAAGTGAGGATGGGAACCTCATCCACTTACAGAGCTAGGTGTACCTAGACATTTAGGGAGAGGGATTTTGGCAATGTCAGATCTTATGTAAAGGAGATGATGAAGTAAAAATATTTTCATTTAGAACCAGTTCTCAAAGTAAACTGCAGATGGCACCTGTATCCCTTAGAAAATGTTTGCACCATGCATTTAAGCAGAGCCTTAATCCTCACCTCACTATTTTATTTCTTAGTCTATTTTCTATGGAAGAAAAGTAGTATGCTTCAATTATTTTGCTTTGCTTCATAAATGGTGTGTTTTTTCTTTTCTTTTTTTTTGGTGTGTTTTTTCTTGATAAAATGAGACTTAAAATCTTTATGGGAATATATATATATATATATATATTCCTCAATGAGCCCAATGAACAAAATAGCATGCAAATCTAATTAATATTATTTAATGTAATATTATTATAAATTACACAGGCCTACTTATTTATTCACTATTACTAATGGGATATGTGGTAAACCTTTGCCTTTTTAAAAAAGTAATTTATGATTTGTATTCCTTTATACATATGTATTTATTTTTCTAGCTTTATTAAAGTATACATGAGAAATAAAATTTGTGTGTATTTAAGTTGAGCAATGTGATGAATTTGGTTTAAGCTTTTATTTATTTTATTTTATTTTATTTTATTATTTTTAAAAAGATTTTATTTATTTATTTGACAGAGAGAGAGCACAAGCAGGCAGACAGGCAGGCAGAGGGAGAGGGAGAAGCAGGGAGCCTGACGTGGGGCTGGCTTCCAGGACCCTGTGGGATCATGACCTGAACCAAAGGCAGATACTTAACCGACTGAGCCACTCAGGTGTCCTAAAGTTTTTATTTTAATTCCAGTTAGTTAATTTGCAGTAGTACAGTACAGTGATTTAGCAGTTCCACATGTCACCCTGTGCACATCCCCACAAGTACATGTGATGTTTTGGTATATGTGTGAAATGATTACCACAATCAAGCTAATTAACACATCCATCGCTTAACACCATTATTAATTTTTGCGTGTGGTGAGACCTCTTATGATCTACCCGCTTAGAAAATTTCAAGTGTACAGTCTGGTATTGTTAGCTATAGTCATCATGCTGTACCTTAGGTTTCCAGAAGGATTTATTTTTTTTTTAATTTTTTTTTATTGTTTTATTTATTTATGATAGTCACACAGAGAGAGAGAGAGAGAGAGAGAGAGAGAGAGAGAGGCAGAGACACAGACAGAGGGAGAAGCAGGCTCCATGCGCCGGGAGCCCGACGTGGGATTCGATCCCGGGTCTCCAGGATCGCGCCCTGGGCCAAAGGCAGGCGCCAAACCGCTGCGCCACCCAGGGATCCCGTCCAGAAGGATTTATAACTGAAAGTTTGTACGCTTTGACTGATGTCTACGAACTGTCCCCACTTCCCAGCCCCTGGCATTTACCATTCTACTCTCTGTTACTATGAGATTTTTAAGATTCTACATATAAGTGAAATGATGTAGTATTTGTCTTTCTGCATCTGGTTTATTTCACTTCCCGTAATGTCCTACATTGTACACACACACACACACACACACACACACACCCTCATATTTTCTGCATCTGTTTATTTGTAGATGGACAGTTAGATTGCTTCTGTATCTCAGCTTTTGCAAATAATGCTGGAGTGAACATGAAGGTCTCTTTGAGATATTTGTTTCCTTTCCTTAGGCTGTATACCTAGAAGTGGGATTGCCAGATCATCCAACAGTTGTTTTTAATTTTTTGAGGAGCCTTCATATCTTTTTCCACAGTGGCTGCACCAACTTACATTCCCCTCAACAATGTCGTTTCAACTACACTCTTATCAACACTTGTTATCACTTGTCTTTTTGGTAATGGCCATTCTAAAATAATGAGGTAATATCTCACTGAAGTTTGGGTTTGCTTTTCCCTGATGATTACTGATGTTAAGCACCTATTCATATACTTGACCTTTTGTATGTCTTCCCGGAAAACTGTTTACCTTATTCATTCCTTAATTTTTCTTTGTTTGGGGGTGTTCTTGTTTTTGATTTTTGCTATTGAGTTGTGTGGGTTCCTTATATATTTTGGCTTCCTTATTAGATATATGGTTTCCAAATATTTTCTATAGGTTGCCTTTTCATTTTGTTGTTTCTTTTCCTGTGCAGAAGCATTTTAGTTTGATTTATTTCTGCTTATTTTTGCTTTTGCTGCCTCTGCTTTGGTGTTGAGTCCAAAAGAATATTGCCAATACCAATATCCAGGAGCTTTTTCCTTAAGTTTTCTTTGAGGACTTTTACAGTTTCAGTCTTATATTTAACCCGTTTCAAGCCACTTTTTGTGTACTTTTGCAAATGGTTTTTATTGTATAGTGTCTTTTATGTTTGAGTAATACCCTACCTAAGGAGATGGAGTCTGTCTTTCTGCATAGACTACAAAATTGTTAGTAAGTCTCAACTTGAGTCTCCCTTGTGGTTAAGGTGCAGGCACTTGACTTAGGAACAGCTCTTGAGATGTAGCCACCTAGCCTTTTTAGCAAAAGCTAATGCCCCAAGAAAAAGAGAGCACCTATCCCGGTGAGGAGGAAGGCTGTGGTAGTAGCTACATCTTGATCCAAGAGGCAGCAGTGGTCTCCAGGGAAGCTATCGCCAGGTCTGGAGTTGGTGGTATTGAGGTCATGCTGTGATGCCCATACCTAAATGGTGGCTGCAATGAAATACTGATGGGAAGATTGCTATGGCATCATCTTTGGTATTTCTTGCTGTGCAGGTTCCCCATTTGCTTCTCCGAATCTTCCCAGAATTTCCTCAAAAAGATTCTTTGAGCTAATAATATCCTTTACTACTTTACTTATATTGGCTAATTCGAAATATTTACTCATTAGACACATATTTGATACCAAGAAAGTGGACAGGCAACAGGCAGTGGGGTCTTCATAGGATCAGCTCTGTGGCATGAGAGTAAATCTTTTACTGATTCCTGGCTGGATCATCTCAGAGTCTTGGTCTCTGATCATTTTGGATATTTCTGAGTTTCATAGTATTTTAAAAATTCATCTCTTTTCTAATTAAATTAACTATATATGGCTTGGCTATTTGCTGAAAGATGCTAAAAATGCTAAGGATGTAATTGTTAATACTTGAGAGTAGAGTCACAAAATGACAAATATGTTGCTGATTAAAAACATATTTAAAACTTTTTTATTATTTATAGTTTGATACTAACTACAGTTTAGACTAATAGAAAAATTAATATTTAGATGTTATTATAAGTTAATTTGTTTTTGTCTGGCAAAAACAAATATTGATAGAACTTTAAGAAAGTACTTGTTATTTTACAATAAAATTTCGCATAGTTCGAAAGTGATTACTTTTATCCCCAAATATTAGTGTTTCAGGAATTTTCATCCCTGAAAAATATTTTGGCTAAATTTTTGTCTATATATATGTCCAAGTTTTATGTTCAATTATTGTGGGATCATCATAACTATCAAAGGATTGTATAGAAATATAATACTACCTTTCCAGAAAAATCATTTTGGTTTACACTTTTATCTTTTAGTTCTGCAAATTTTATATATTTCAGCAATGAGATCTTTAAAAGTTTATATCATCATATTAAAAATACTACATTTTGGCTGAACTTTATCTTACTATTTTTTAAAAATGCAATATTCTTTAGAGTAAAATAAGTTTTTTTCTTTTCCTTAATAGTTCAAATGATCTGATGATAATTTAAATTTCAATTATAAATTTAACTGTATAGTTAATAATTTTGGAAATTCCTCTAAAATATAGAATAAATTGATTAGGCCAGAAATTAAGAATTTAAAGAGTGCCCTCTGCTGCATAAATTTAAGTGTGCAGGGTCCTTATGTCCTCAATGTTTGCTTGCATAGAGTCAACTAAAAATATTTTAGTTGTATAAATTTGCTTGATGAAGCCACACTAAAAATATCCAAGTATCGCAATATCATTAAATACATGTTTATGAATTGCCTTTCCTTTCACTCCTTAGACTAAATTATACCATCTTATGTAATAAAAACATATAATTTTATTTCAGTAAACTAATAAATATTAGTTATTATATTTAAGATGCATACATGAAGAGATAAATAATACTATATTATAAATATTACTAATATGTCTTAAATAAAGCATAAGAATCTATTTCCTTTTAATACATTTGGGCAAAATTATATTATTTTTATTTTATGAACTGGTTTTGACTAATTCTAGGTCAAGGTGTAATCTAGATATAATTCTATCTTTAGAATATTTCTATGTTTCTGTATAATTAAGATTAAAAGCTTAATTAATATATAGTTTGCAGTACTCTTCTTGAACCTCTTATAAAATTCTGAAAGAATATTTACCCCAATACTTTTTATGACATTTTTAAGAATCAACATTTATTCTACAATAATAATAAATCATTTTTACGGTAATGTGGGCCTTTTTGCTAACATTATCATTTGATCTTTTAAACTGCAATGTTAAAAACTTGATGGTGATTTCTGAACATGTATGATCCTAAATTTTAAAGTGTAGACTTTCTTCAATTTTTCAAGTAAATTTTTATATTATTCTACTAATAAATTTTGAGATAATTTATCAATGTATGCTTATTACACAAATGTAGTTAATTAGTATCCTTTAATAAAATCACTTTATTTACTATATTCCTTTTCCTTTTTAAAATTTTCAATCCCTGACAAAAATAGAGATTCCCATGTTCTACTCATGCAACTCTAGTAAATTAAGAGTACAGTGATTCTTAAACATTCCAGTGAAGTTACAAATTTAGTGAAATTTTCTTATTTTTGCAACTGAAATTATAAGTCTAAGTCAATACTCAATTTCTCTTAAATATTCAAATATGACTTACCATTTGAAAACCTTAAAATTATCCAAATGCCAGATATATAACATATTTTAATGTACAGTGATTTTTTCATGTTCTGTTTAAGTGTGACACCAAACATTAGTATTTGGCAATTTGTTCATTATTTCTATACTTAATCTCATTCTTAAAATCCTAACCATAGTCACTAAGATAAAAATAATATCTTGGAAAGTAACTTGGATGTAATTAACTGGCTGGGTCTGCTTATCTATAAGGATTTTGGGCTGAAGTTGTTATGTGGAGCTGTAGACATTCATAGGCAGTGTTCATATGACCTACTTTCATATCAAGCCCTTTTGTTTGTTAATTTTAATGTATTTGCTGCTAATAGGGGATTCAAAATTATAGTCTTATAAATGGTGTTGGTGTTTTTGCAACCTGAGTCTTCAAAATTATAGTCTTATAAATGGTGTTGGTGTTTTTGCAACCTGAGGTTAAACCTTAGCTAATGCTCACATGTTCTCAATGGTTCATGCAAATATAATTATATAACTTTTTAATAAGCTACTTATCCACTGATTGGATTAAACTAATATATTTATGACCTAATTCTATTTTGAATTATTTTCACAGTATTGCTATGGAAGATTCACATTTCTCATAAATATGTAAACTTCATTCAATTTTGATTCTGGGTGCATCTTCTAGGTCTATGAACATGTTTCTAAGAACCTTCTACTGATATTATCACTGAAATAGACCCAAGTGTGTATACTGGTTAATTACAGTAAGGTTGTAACTAACAACCACAAAATCTCAGTGGTATACAACAATCAGACTTTATTCAGCTGGAGTCTGTGAGCCAACTAAAGGCTGCTTGATACAGACGAGGCTCTGCAGGGGAGGCTGGTTATGATCCCTGTCTCTCATACTCCCACTGGGAGCAGTGGGTCCACATTGCTATGTACTTCCCATTGCTTGGCCAAAATACAAGGTAAAACCAGTTGCATAAACATTTTTGAAGGCTCAGCCACATGGTGCCCACTAGCATTCCATTGATGGTGTCAGGCACATTTTCCATTTTCCAAATCACTGCAAGTAATGATTTCATCATGTGTTTCATCACTAAATAACACATATCACCATTTTTTTTCCAGCTGCTTATGCTTTATCACCATTTTTCCTCTAGCATCCCCCTTTTAAGTATCATTTTCTATATCAGTTATATTTGCTGCAGAAAAAAATACAATAAAACAACCCGAGCACACACACACACACACACACAACACCATAAAATTCAGTGGCCTAAAACAATTATTTATTTTGCCTATATGGACAAAAAAGGTGGGCCAGCTGGGTTTGTCTCCATGGTAAGGTTGGGCTCAGATCTCCTTTATGTTTTTATTTGGGGACAGCAATTCCTCGGGGAAACTCTTTTCACAGTGATGGCTGAGACATGAGACAAGAAGCCCAACCACATAGATTCTTTTCAAACATCTGGGTCTGTCATATCTGCTAATATCCTATTGTCAAAACCTAGAAGCAAGGATTGAGGAAAGCAACTCTGTCCGTGGAAGTAGAAAAAAACACTACATTTTTTAACACTAATCTGATGCACCACACAGATGAAGATTGGCCATCTGCAAAGGTCAATATATGCTAATTACAACCAGAAGTAAACAATTATTTTCAGTGAATCACTCTGATAGACATATGGGCATACAAAAAAAATCAATAATGAAGATATTAAAAGACCAGATTTCAATTCTAATTCTGTCATTTGTTGTAGAAATGGATAAATTAATCCAATTATTTAAAATAAAGATCCAAGTGAATTTTTTTCATTAAAACAAAATTGCAAATATTTTTAAAAAGTATTTTTATATCTCCAGTAAATGATTGATTTCTTAAATTCTTATGTGGACTCCTTAGCATTCTCTTTCATATCAAAGGATGATTTCTTTATTCATATATAGTCACAATATGAAGTTGGATAAAAGCCATGTTAAAATTAGAAATATATATATCCTCCTAAATAAGGAAACAATATGAATAAGAAAATGAGAGAAAGGCATGAATAATAGAGGAGAAAGCTGGCAGAAAGTCAAATATTTTGATACTGGCAAAGGAAAATTAAAAATGCCTAATTTACTCTAATGCTAATTAACAGAATAACAAACTAAACCAAGTTTTACTCAATATTTATAATTTTTTAGCTAGAAAAGTTTTTTTGTGATTATAATGGTCGTATACGAGTATAAAGATAAGGAAAATAGGTAATCAAAAATTGAATGTGTTCCTAAAATTATTTTTAAATTGTAAGACTCTTTTGCTCTTAATTCTTTATTTAGAATGCGTTCATCTTTGGAAAAAGAAATAGAGCGACTGGAGTCAGCTTTGTCTGTGTGGAAATGGAAGTATGAAGAACTGAAAGAATCAAAGCCAAAAAATCTGAAAGAGGTATGAAGGCATACAATGTAGAGGAAGAAATGAAACTGACAGTTTTCTCTGTTCAGATATGTAACCTCATGGGCAGAAAGCTCTATAAACAAGAGGAAAGGTTAAAAAAAATTGAATTTCCTCCATCAGAGGAATATTTTAGCTGACATGTCCATGTGAACTTAATCAAACTCAACTCATAAGAAATCTTGTTCTAAATAATGTATGTTTTTAATGAACGTGACACAATTAACTTTCTATGTCAGGCTCATGTGAGGGGATTGCTAAAGAAGTCATTATATCCTGGCACTTATAATAAACAATTTTACCTTACTCTTTTAGGTAGCAGTCTGAAAATATCAATATATCTCAAGTGCACCTAAGTTCTTTTAATATTGACTGTATGGCTATTCAGGATCAGCTACTTGCCTTTATACTTTCCCTTTGCATTTTCATCAATAAAATGCTGTCACGAACCTTTCCCATTTCAATGATTTATTAATATTCATTGTTTAAACAATATTAATTGTACATTTTGTGTGCACCAAAGCGTTCCAGGTAAGCATGTGGGATAGAATAATGAGCAAAGAAAAGAAAAATCCTAACAAAATAATAAGCCAAAAGCTTCAAATGAGTCAACATTTAGTTGGGGTGTATATATATATATATATATATATGTATGTGTATTTATATGTGTATTACATTAATTATATACTATATGTTATACATTATATCTGTACATATACATACACACAGACACACACACATGCATACAGATCATATGTACACTGACCAGCTGTCTAAAGAAGGTAAGTAATCAGTTATGTAACTGTGTCTTAATCAAAAACACTATTACATCCATTTTTAAAAAAAATTGGTAAGTAATACATCTCTTTGTTTATGAAATCCACACTAATGATGCTTCAGGTTTGTTTCCAGCAGGTGGTAAAGTTTAGAGTCATTAACTTTTTAAAAAATATTTTATTTATTTATTCATGAGAGACACAGAAAGAGAGGCAGAGACACAGGCAGTGGGAGAAGCAGGCTCCCTGATGAGGGAAGGGGGCCTGATGCGGGACTCGATTCCAGGACCCCAAGATCACCACCTGGGCCAAAGGCAGATGCTCAACCACGGAGCCACCCAGGTGCCCTAGAGTCATTAACTTAAGTTTGCTGAAATCCCATGAGGAACCTTGTTTGCAGCATATGCCTGACTTCTGAGTCATATGCAAGCATTCTGATGTCCATCGAGTGTCGTAATTATCATGCACTGGTTCAGAAATAGTCAGATGTTAACACATTGGACCACTGAGATTTAAAAGGAGGGAGAGATTTTCCTAATATTTTAGAGCAAATATTTCCCGCTTAAAAATCATTTATTAACAAAAGGCAATTTCAGCGAGAGCTACAGACTGAGAACATTTCTCAATGAGGGGTAAGTTAAATAATTAAGGCTTTGCTACATAAAGTTTACCTCTTCTTTATACATTCATGTTAGATTGTCAGAGTTGTTTTGTTTCTAGCTCAAACTTTAGGTTTATATATATATATATATATATATATATATATATCATATCATATATATAAATCATATATAAATATGTACATCACATATATAAATCATATATATATACACACACACAACGTATGTGTGTACACATACACATACATTTATATATGGATCCTAGTATTTATATTCCCAGGTACCTAACTGAACATGATGTCTCTGAGTCTGACCAAAGACAGTAAATTAATGTTATACAGGGAAAATAGTTCACAACACAAAAATCATATTATGTTTAGAGTTTCTATGTATTTGCCCTTATAATATAGTGGTCTCTAAATTTGATTGAGAAAGCTAATATTGAAGGTAGAATGGGTTTTAAATTGAATTTTAAAAGAAATGCGCATTTACTATCTCTTGCCACTAGTGGACAGTACAGACCTGATAACGTTCGTTTTTTAAGGCTTTTTTTTTTCAAGTAAATTACTGGTTTGGAAAAAAGTCGTAATGTTGAGTTGGTTTACAAAGGGATATGTATATTTTAAGATGTTTAATGTTTTATATTCAAAGATGATATTTTGGACATTAAGTAGGAACATGTCTACTTTAACAGAGCTTTACAGATGAGAAAAGATAAAACCAATGTAGCATTTTACAGTGTAAAATGGGTCTACAATTTGAAACCCATACAGAAATATGTATTAGTACAAATCTGATCCTTTTACTAGATAAAATTATAGGGTTTTTGGAACAGGAAAACCTCAACATTGTTGTGAGAAATCTGTTCAACTATTTAAACTTTGAGTGCAAGTTTCAGTTCAGTGAACTACAAATTTGAACATTGAGTGGAAGTGACAATGAATAAAAAAAGTTTACTATAGATGATGGAAAGTTAATTTTATAGAAATAAAGAAAAAACATTGAATTATTTATATGAGATTATTTTTTAATAGCTCTCTCCACTCCCTATAAATGGAATTTGTGATATTCTTTAAAGCTTTTTTTGAAGAGACGTGGTATGAACATATGTTTAAATTATCTTATAAAATATTGTGGAATATTTGAAAGTATTTAAAAACTGAATAAACAAAAACACTGTCATATGCAATTTTTGTATGTACTTTGTCTAATTGCTTTATAATAGATTAGAACAAGAAGAATTTTTGGTACATCTAGAAATGGGATTGTAGAGTATAAGTGTAAAATATTGAAAGTTTCTATTCAGTTGATTGACAATCCGGAAGCATGTCATGATGCAGCCTTTGGAGCTTCATATGAATTCTCTCTTCTTACTCCATTCTTCAAAAATTATGATAAATGACCTTCACTTTCACTGTAGCTCTTCATCTATAAAAAAATTTTGAACACAAGTGTAATTCTGTTTTAGATGCCTGAAACTGTTACAAGCAAATACATGCCTGGCTAGGAACTGGTGATAGAAAGATTGGCAATTTTTTGAGTTGGAAACAGATGTGCTTAATAGACCAAGGTTTTTAAAAATGTATTTGAAAATCTGGCATCTGTAGAGAGAAATCATTCTTAAATCACTGACATTTAGAGAAGAGTAAATATAAGAATGCAATTGTAAAATCTAATAAGTATTTAAAATGCAACCAAGACAATGAGTGGTAGAGATGATTATATTCCAAATGCTACTCCCATGCTGAATTTAATACTTATTCAGCTTTTCCTTTGCACATCTGTAAGTATTGATTTGGAATTACATCATGAATTCCAATTTTTTTAAATGGTCATTTTCATGAAATCTTATGATCTAGAGAATCAAATATTCATGGAAGTAATATTGATTACAAATAATTATGGTACTTTTGCTTTAACAGTAAATGACTGATTCTCTCCTTAATGAAAGATATCTTACCATATGTGTAGAATACTGCTAACATTTTAAAACTGGTCTCAAACTGAAAAATTAAATGTAACTTTAAAAATGTAATCTGTCTGAAAATTTTGTGCTTTTACCAGTATATTCTTAAGGATTTTATCAAGGAGTTTGATAAACAATGATAATAACAATGTTTCCAGTAGTTTATAATTTACAATGTTGTTTTATAAAGATTTATATTAAAAACTGATAGAGATAGGCTTTGTGGGACTGTATATGACACTAAGAGCTGCCATTAAAGTATAATCTCAAATATCTCAAAACACCTTTCTGATTTGGGGGTAATAGAAGGTTAGAATTAGCATTATATGTAGCTAAAATTCTACACTAGTACTTTTATTTTTTTTTTCAGAAATAAGATTTTTTTCCTTTATTTTTTACTTGAAGTTTCATCAAAGATACCTTCACTTTTTAAAAGATTATGTCAGCTGACACAGGTTGCTTCCCTCTCTTGGCAGTTGTAAATAACGCAATAGATGCAAGGGTGTATATACCTTTGTGGATTAGTATTTCATTTTTTTGGGTAAATACCACCAGTGTAATTGTTGTATACACGGTATTTTTATCTTTAATTTTTTGGGGAACCTCCGTACTTTTTTCCACAGTGGCTGTACCAAATTACATTCCTTGGTGCACAAAGGTTCCTTTTTCTCCACATCCTTGCCAACACTTGTTTTTATTTTAGCCATTCTGACAGGTGTGAGGTGATAACTCATTGTGGTTTTGATTTGCATTTCCCGGATAATGAGTGGTATTGAGCCTCATTTCCTGTGTCTTTTGGCCATCTGTATGTCTTCTTTGTAGAAATATCTGTTCATGTCTTCTGACCATTTTTAATTGGATTATTCATTTTTTGGTGTTGACTTGTATGAGTTCTTTATTTTTGAGAGTAACGCTTTCTCAGATATGTCATTCACAAATATCTTCTCCCTTTCAAGGTTGTCTTTTAGTTTTGTTGACTATTTCCTTTGCTGTGCAGAAGCTTTTTTTTTTTTTTTTTACTGTGATATAGTCCCAATAGTTTATTTTTGCTTTTCTTTCCCTTGCCATTATGGGAACTGTTCTGCATACATAAGGAAGGGGTCCTCGAAGATACTTACTTGAAATAGGTGTATGGGGATCCCTGGGTGGCGCAGCGGTTTGGCGCCTGCCTTTGGCCCAGGGCGCGATCCTGGAGATCCGGGATCGAATCCCACGTCGGGCTCCCGGTGCATGGAGCCTGCTTCTCCCTCTGCCTGTGTCTCTGCCTCTCTCTCTCTCTCTCTGTGACTATCATAAATAAATAAATAAATAAATAAATAAATAAATAAATAAATAAATAAATAAATATTAAAAAAAAAGAAATAGGTGTATGGTGAAGTGTTAGTACAGCTGCGAGTGCAAAACTTTTTCAAAAACTGTCATTTTGCTATTTTGTGGCTTAAATTACTTCATAGAAATGACAAAAATTCTTAATGTCTTCTCAGTTCTAACCCTAAATGTTAGTCCTACCACTACTTTCCCTCTCTGTTGCTTTCCTCATCATAACCTTCAGATCTCCTACTTTGCCCCCTCCTGTCATCTCTTATCCATCACTGTTGACTTTTTATTTTTCCATCCAGCAACCAGCGTGATATTTTTAAAAACACAAATTGGATCATATTACACCCTTGCTTCAAATTCTTCAGTGACTTCCCTTGTACTTAAAGTATGCTTCCCTCTAATCGGAAGTCTAAGGAAATCTGAATCCACCTGGTTAAACCACCAGATGTTGACAATTCAAAGGATGTCTTCTGATAATGATACCACTCTTTTCAACCCTAGCTGCTCTTACAGCAGTGTCCCGAATTTCAGCAGGTAGGACCCAATGAATGATTATTTTTGACTTACATACACTCCCTACATGTTTTTGGAGGGAAGCCTTCTCCTTCTACACAGTGACTCTCTGTCCCCTGGGCTCTCAGAGGTCATGCAGCTGAATACTCTGCATCCAAGCAAGATTAGAAAAAAAGAGAATGGGAATCATATGGAGATGCTTTGTGCTCTAGGCTTGGGTCTGGTGTACCTTATAACACACAGGCAAGTACTCATTTGCATAGTGATACCTAATTGTAAGGAATGTTAGGAAATATCTTCAAGCTATATACTTAAAAAAAAAGAAGAAGTGAATTTTGTAACCATCAAACCAGTTCCTGATGCAGGAATCAATATATTACATAATTAGTAACATTTACTGATTAATATGTTATCTTATTGATAAATATGAATATATATGTATATATATATACACACACACATATATATATATAGTTAAAGATTTTATTTATTTGAGAAAGAGAGAGAGTGCATGTGAGACAGAACACAAGTGGGAGGAAGGGTAGGCGGAGAGGGAGAAGCAGATTGCCCACTGAGTAGGGAGCCCAAGAGACATGGAGCTCCATTCCAGGACTGTGGAATCAAGACCTGAGCCAAAGGCAGATGCTTACCCAACTGAGCTATCTAGATGCCCCTATTAATAAATATATCAAGTAATGTATTACCTTTGTTATTACTGATAAGACTTTTATTTAAGGGAAAGTGAGCTTCCTAATCCTAAAATCCATATTAAAGAGCTTGACTTACATCCCCACAAATGGGCTAAACAGGTTGAGACCTGTTTTTCATGTGAGTCCCTTTCACTTTTCATCTTTTGTGTTTGAGAAAGATTGTGCAAGGTGTGCTTCTTGCAGATCTCTTTTACCCTAAGAATGGTAGGGAAGGAGTAGAGCTCTAGAGCTCATTTAAACTCACCAGTGAGATAACTCCTCCTCCTCCTCCTTCTCCTGGAAAAGAAGAAGTAACAGATGGAGGGACACCTGAATTTGTAGGCAAATAGTTGACCATCCAGAGGAATGGATACTTTAAGTAGAGAGAAAAAAGCTCCCCTCCCTTTACTATTTACTGTCATCTACATGATTTCTCTTCTTCTTCTTCTTCTTCTTCTTCTTCTTCTTCTTCTTCTTCTTCTTCTTCTTCTTCTTCTTCTTCTTCTCTTTTAATCAACTGATGATACTTGTTCCTGTGCCAGGTGGGGTGATTGCTCCTGACTACCAGGGGAATTTGGATTGGTGCTCCACCATGGAACTGAGGAAGAGTATATCAGGAGTGTAGGAAATCCCTTAAGGAGCCAGCATTACCATGTTCTGTGATTACGGTTGATGGAAAACTGTAACAATTCAATGCAGGCAGGATTAATAAAGGCCCTGTGCCTTTGGGAATGAAGGTTTGGGTCATCCCATCAGGTAAAGAACCATGACCATCTAGGTGCTTGCTGAAGACAAAGGGAATACAGAATGAATGGTTGAAGAAGGTAGCTACAACCAGATGACCAGTTATAGAAATTAAGTCATCAGTAGTTCTTCCTTATTTTGCTATGAATATGTCTTTCTCCCTATTCTTCTGTCTGCCAGCAGCAGAAACCAACACTGTGCCCTATCTCTATATATTTGTTTTCTTTCCTCTCTGATTCCCTATCATTAACATAAGATGTATTACTTTTATATCAGTATTTAAGGGATCCCTGGGTGGTGCAGCGGTTTGGCGCCTGCCTTTGACCTAGGGCGCGATCCTGGACACCCGGGATCGAATCCCACGTCGGGCTTCCGGTGCATGGAGCCTGCTTCTCCCTCTGCCTATGTCTCTGCCCCTCTCTCTCTCTGTGACTATTGTAACTAAAAAAAATAAAAATAAAAAAAATATATCAGTATTTAAGAATTATTACTTTTATTTCAGAGTTTAAGTTATGGGATATCAGAAGAGTAAACATTACTCAGGGACTTCCTCTTTTGGAGAAGGAATTAGTGCATTTTCAGTTCTATACAGAGAGGTATCATGTTAGATGGATTGTTTTGGTCTTTATGTGAAGATTAAGTGTAGTTTTAAGAGATAGATATGGATGCTGTGTTGATGAAGGTCAGATTTGTGATGGTTAATTCTTTTTCTTTAAGATTTTATTTATTTATTCATGGTGGGTGGTGGGGACACAAGCAGAGGGAGAAGCAGGCTCCATGCAGGGAGCCTGACATGGGACTCCATCCCGAGACTCCAGGATCATGCCCTGGGCTGAAGGCAGGCGCTAAGCTGCTGAGCCACCCAGGTGTCCCATGTGATGATTAATTCTATGTGTCAACTCAACTGGACTAAGGGGTGCTCAGATCTCTGGTAAATATTTCTGGTGTGTCTTTGAGAATGTCTTTGGGGGACACCTGGGTGGCTTAGTTGGTTAAGCATCTACCTTCAGTTCAGGTCATGGTCCCAGGGTCCTGAGATCGAGCCCTGCATTGGGACCCTGCTCAGTGGCTGTGTAGGGGGGTTTGCTTCTCCCTTGCCCTCTGAGCCTCCTCCCTGCTTATATTCTTTCTCTCTCTCTCTTTCTCTCTGTCTCTCTCTCTCTCTCAAATAAATAAATAAATTCTTTAAAAAGAGAGTGTGTGTATATTTGGCAGAGATGAACAGTTGAATGGTATACTGAGTAAAGAAGATCTTCCTCCCCAATGCAGGCAGGCCAATCTGCTGAGGGTTTGAATAGAACATAAAGGCAGAGGAAAGGGTAAAATTGTTTCTTGCTTGAACTGGGACGTTCATTTCCTCCTGTCCCAAACAGCCAACACTGGGCTTTCAGACTTGGACTGGGAATTATACCTTTGGCTCCCAATTCTCAAGTCTTTGGGCTTGGACTAGAATTTACTCCACTGACTCCTGGTTCTCCAGCATGCAGACTGCAGATCCTGGGACCTCTTGGCCTCCATAACCACATGAGCCAATTCCTATAATAAATCTCTCTCTCTCTCTCATCTATATATGTGCACGTGTGTATACATTCATATTTGTATTTATATTTCCTTTTTCTTTTTCTTTGGACAATCTTCACTAGTACCTTTTGCTCCATGCTATTTTCTCTGTCTAGAACAGAGAACAAAATGCTTTCACCTCCTACTGGCCAGTCACTTCTTGCCATTAACTTCAGTTTATATATCACTTTATAAAAAGGAAAGATTTCAGTCCAGAAATGCTTCCTTTACTATATTCCTTCACAGAAATGTGCAAGATTTTAAAAGGCCTTGTCAAAATGTGTAGTTATTTTTATGTTTGTTTACTATATGCCTTTCCCTGTGAACTGTCAGCTTCATTATAATATATATCACATCTGCCTTATTCATCTCCCTCTAGCCAGTGGTGAATAAATGGTGTTATAATTTGTGGTGATCAGCTTTTTTGTCTCTAGCTCTATATGCCTATGCCCTGAATGATCACTGTTGTTATCGGGTAAGGAGGGTAGTGGAAATCCTAGACTTCTCTTGTTAGCCTGATGAGGCTACTGCTCTGCATCCCTGAGGATTTTAGAATTTCCAGAGTGCTGGAGTGAACCTTCACCCCTACCATCCTATCCATCATGAAAATCTGTTCAATTTGTTCTTTGCAAGACATAAATTAGCTTATCAGGCCAAAGAGTGAGGCTGATAAAATACCATATTAGAATTCTGTAAATGTTTAAGAACAGGGAAGCATATGGGACACCAGTTTGCTGATATAAGTGCCTTCAAGACCCTTTTAAACAAACCTAATTAAAAATAATATAAGCACTAAATTACATAAGTCAGAATTAATTGAACTACTAGTGGATAATTTATAGACATTGCCAAGGTAACACTCAGAACACTGTGATGACTTACTTAACTCGAAGGCTATTATAAGAATTGTGAAAGAAAATTAGGTTATTCAGAACCCACTTTGCTTGTGGATATAAAGATGTAGATAGGTATAGATATACCGACAGTTAAATATAAAGAAAAAGACAGGTTGAAATCAGATGTTTCAACATCTATTTAAGTAAGCAAAACTATTTTAAAATTAAAACATAACACAAAGGAATTAGTTGATATCTAATTATAGAAATTACTAGTTTGAGACTAATGATAAAAGTAGGTCAAAAAGAAAAAAAAAAAAAACCTAAGTTCTCTTAGTTACATAATGGCCGCTGGCCGCACAGAGTGGGGACAGTTGGTCTATGAAACATCTTTATTTTCTATGCCAGTTGACAGGACATTTTCCAGAAATGTATGACTCATAAATCTAAAGATTCCTGTTTCACCTCTTCCTATAAGATAGCTCTATACAAGGATATTCAGTTAAGACCATTCTAGAGATGAGAATGCTCCTTTTACTAAAGAACATTAATATTCTTACCCTTAAGAGCAGTTCATGTTGCAAAGAAGATTGAACAGAGACACCTGCCATCTTTCCTCTTCCCTACATGTATGCCCATTTCACCCCTACCATGTACTGACATCAAACGTATTTGATTATATACAACTGAATGAAAAAACCTGATCTAAAACAAGAGTATATGGTATACCATTTTAAATATGGGGGTGCCTGAGTGGCTCAATCAGTTAAATGTCTGCCTTCAGCTGAGGTTATGATCCCAGGACCCTGGGATCGAGCCCCACATCAGGCTCCCTGCTCAGTGGGGAAGCTGCTTCTCTCTCTCCCTCTGCTGCTCCCCCTGTTTGTGTGTCCTCTGTCTCTCTCTCTTTGTCAAATAAATAAAGTCTTTACAAAAATAAAAAATAAAAAATCTGTATGATATAAAAAATTGGAATGATGAATTTTAAATTGCCCAATTCTTTTCATATGCATTACATATCATTTTTAAATTTAGAAACATACTTTAAATTTTTTTTCAAATATATAATTTAAGGGTAAGGATTCTAGAGTTAGGAGTTTATGATTTTGGGGGTTTGGAAGTTGCATTTTTCTTGGAATTCCAAGTAGTTCTAATAAATTTTTTTGGTTTATTGGTGTATAACTGATATGCAAAAAAATATATTTAATGTATACATTTTGATGAGTCTGGACATATGCATGTCTGTGATATCATTAGCACAACCAAAGTACTAAACATATCCATCACCTCCTAAAATTATCTTGTATTCTTCGTGTGTATGTGTGTGTCTGTCCATGTGTGTGTCTGTGTGTGTCTGTGTTGTGGTAAGAACACTTAATATGAGATATATCCTGTTAATGTATTTTAAAGTGCATGATACCATATTAACTGTAAGTACTATACTGAATATTAGATCTCTAGAACTTATTCATCTCATGTAACAGAAACTTGATACCCCTTTAAAAAACAGTGCCTTTTTTCCCTCTCCATCTTAACCCCTGACAACTACCATTTTATTGTTTGTTTGTATGAGTTTGACCATTTTAGAGGAATCATGCAATATCTGTCTTTCTGTCACTGACTTATTTCCCTTACCCTGGTTTCCTGTAGGTTCATCTCTGTTGTAGCAAATGGCAGGATTTCCTTCCTTTTAAGGCTAGATGATATTACACCACATGTATATTCCACATTTTCTTTATCAATTCATTTGTAAATATATCTTTGTAAAAACATATCTTGGCTATTGTAAATAATGCTGCACTGAACATGAGAATGCAAATATCTCTTAGAGATTCTGATTTCGGTTTTTTTTGGATATTTTCCCATAAGTAGGATTGCTGGATCACATGACAATATTTTTAATTTTTTGAGGGATCTTTATGCTGTTCTCCATAGTAGAGATTGCCCATATACCTCCTGCCCCCACACATACTAGCTTCCCACCATCAACATCACTTACAAGAATGGTACACTTTTTATCAAGGATGAACATTCATTGACATATGATATTCACCCAAAGTTCATCATTTACCTTAGGGTTCATTCTTGGTGTTGTATATTTATGTGGGTTCAGACAAGTGTATAATAATGTGTATTGATCATTATGGTATCACACAGAGTATTTTTACTGTCACTGTCCTAAAAATCTCCTGTGCTCTGTCTGCTTAATCCTTGACAACCACTGATCTTTTTATTGTCTTCATAGATTTACCTTTTCCAGAATGTATATAGTTGGAATTATACATTATATAATCTTTTCAGTTTGGCCTCTTTTACCTAGTAATATGCAATTAAGTTTCCTCCATGTCTTTTCACACCCTGATAGCTCATTTCTCTTTAGTGCTGAATAATATTCCATTGTCTGGATGCATCAAAGTTTGTTTATCCATCAACTTGCCAAAGGACATCTTTGGTTGCAGGTTTTAGCAGTTATGAATAAGTCTGCTATGAGCATCTGTGTGTAGGTTTTTGTGTGGTTTTCAGTTTCTTTTCATTTAATCATTACCTCTGCTGAAATGAGTTCTTGACTTAGATTATTTCATAGATCACTGGCCACCCTCTAGATAGCAGCATCTGAAGGAGGCACAGGCAGAATTGTGTCCAGGGTAGCATCTCAGAGCATGGCGAGTTACATGGAAGGAACTCAGGTTGGCTGCTCTGATAAGAAGGGACTGTGCATGTGGTGGAGACTCA
Organism: Nyctereutes procyonoides; assembly: GCF_905146905.1. NCBI lineage: Eukaryota > Metazoa > Chordata > Mammalia > Carnivora > Canidae > Nyctereutes > Nyctereutes procyonoides. The sequence goes on along the minus strand of NW_026575082.1, from coordinate 8,866,966 downwards.
GAGCATCACTGACTCCTCTGCAGGGCTGTAGTGCATTCTAATTAGTATCAGTAGTTTTAACGAGAGTTAAGAAATCATAGAGACAGAAGGCTCTGTTAGCTGGTATTTTTACAGGGATCATATGGGAGGACTGAAGAAGCACAGATGACAAACTGGAACAGAGAGTACTCTTTGGGATGCACTTTAGAATGCGCAGTTGTCACATGAGGCAATTTTCCTTTGTAACATAGTTCTGAAATTGTGATAAAAAACAGTGAAAAATGTAATTATATATTCACATTAAAACTTCTTCTAATGTAAGTGAAATGAAGTGCCAGTGGAATCTCATGAGGCTTCTCCCATCTATAATCTGAATCTTATAAAAAATATAAATAATCATTTAATACTGAATGAATCATTTAGTACTGAATTAGCAGAATCCATAGGATTCACCTGAAGAGGAATTTTTAAATACAAATAGATACATATAGATAATATCTATATCTATATCTATCTCCAGGTGACTCTTTGGACATTTTGATCTAATTAGATAGGAGTGCGTATCATGTATCTGTATTTTTAGAAGCTCATCATTCTGATAAATACCCAAAATTGAGATCTGCTTCTGTAAAACAACAGATCTCAGAGCAGGATTGGGGGGACCATTAAGATCCTCAAAACCAATTGTGATCATTCATTTTATGTTGCAGATTAACTTCACTCAGCCAGTGAGTCCCCTGATATTTAGTCAGACATTATTCTGGGTGTGTCTGTGAGGATGTTTTTGGATGATATTAACATTTGAATCAGTAGCAGATTGCTCTTCCTAATGTGAGTGGGCCTTATCTAATCAGCCGAAGGCCTGAATAGAACAAAAAGGCTGACCCTCCTGCTAGGAAGAGGGAACTCCACCTGCCTGACTGTCTTCCAATTGGGACATCAGTTTTTTTTTTCTTACTTTTAGACTTGAACTGAAACATCAGCCCTTCCCGGGTCTCAAGCCTCTTGGACTCAGACTCTACCTTACCATGGGCTCTTCTGGTTCTCAGGTCTTTAATTTGACTAGAACTTTCACCACTGGCTCTCCTTGGTTTCTTCAGCTTGCCAACTGCAGATATTGGGAATTGTCAGCCTCCATAAATCGTGTGAGCCAATTCCTCATGATAAGTATCTTTAAGGAAAATTAAAATTTAAAAATATTTGGAAAGATTATAATGTATATAAGATAAAATAAGAATGATATATATCTTCTATTTGTCTGTTTCTCTGAAGAACCCTGACTAATGCACCAACCTTATTAAAAAACCCATAGGTTACCCAGATCTACTTGCTGAAGTCCTGGTTTCTTCCCATCTAATGATTTGTTCCTTTTTGGCCAGCTGTATTATTGGCACTGAAAGAGTTACATGTGTTCCTAGTTAGCAACATAAATTATGAAATGGAATGTATACTTTATTTTACTTATTTTTCATATTGACTGGTAGATTAACTTGAAAGTAATTTCTTTATGTATTATGGGAAAAAAACTCTGTTAAAAGAAAGATACTTGTTACTTGGTGATTTAGCATTTTGAACCACACTACTTTCTGTTCTACAAAGGAGAAGGAGCATGGTTCCTCCTCTGCAAAGGCCACTGTACAAACAAGATGAAGAAGTTTCAGCTCCATGCCCCTGACATGGACCCTTCTAGGACCTTGGCATCCTAGCAAGTTGTAAATATGATCATATATTTTTGTGTAATTTTCAAAAATAAGATAATTAAGACATACTTGTTTAAATCTCTGTATCTGTCCACTCTGAATTTGCCCCTAACATGCTTATCCTCTTCTATATTGGACATGAAGTAGCTGTGGAAATATTTGGGGTCTTACCAAGTTGAAATTGAACTGAAGTTACATACAGTATGCATATAGAGGGACATATTTTTAGACGTGTTTGTTATATGTTCCTAGTCATTATGGAAGTTCTTTCCTCTCAGAAACAAACTTGACACTTTTAAATGAAAATCATATAAAAGAGGGGCACCTGGATAATTCAGTGGTCGAGCATCTGCCTTTGGCTCAGTTCATGGTCCTGGGGTCCTGGGATCGAGTCCCACTTCATGCTCCCTGAGGAGAGCCTGCTTCTCCCTCTGCCTGTGTCTCTGCCTCTCTCTGTGTCTCTCATGAATAAGTAAGTAAAATCTTTAGATTACAAAAAAGAAAATCATATAAAAGATATTCCTAGGATACCTATATTTGTGGGGTACAATTTTCAAAAAAGGAATATTCCAAAAAGCAGCTAGGCTTGTGTGTTATCCTGTGAGCTTATTTATCGAAGTTTAATTCACAAAAACCTGACCAACTATTCTGGCAGAAAGACTAAACTTCTTTATTAAAAATGACATTACACAGTCACTATCATAATAAAAGCTGATGAAGTGTATATAGTCAAAATTCTGGGGAAAATTTTTAGTTTTATTTAATAGTTGTTACTAGACCTTTATATTATTTATCAGGATTTTGTGATATGTTATGGTATTTGTCAGATATTCCAAAATCTGTAATGTTGTTTCCTAATTCTAAATAAATATTTACTTTCATTCCTAATTTTGCTTTGTCCCCAATTGTAAAAAAAAAAAATAATCAGCTTCTGTAAAACTTGAATTTCCTCATGTTTCTTTGCTTTCCCTTAACTCAACCTCCCAAACTCCAGGAGATGGCTTTCTTCTGCAGAGTGTGATTCCTAGTGTTTACTCTGTTATTTTAGCACTTATTACAAGTGCCTGCTTGCTTTTTATTTCTTCACCTAGACAATACTCATCTTCCACTACCTGAATCTGACTCAGTGAGAAGTGCTTAATGAGGATGGGGTAAATGTTTTAGGGCAAGGGAAGGAGAGTTGCTGGAGGTTTCTAACTCCTTGCTTTTGGCCTATTTTCCATTGTTCTGTCTTTCTCCAACCCCCCAACCACCACTACATAGATGACTTTTGCTGATTCTACATATTGCATTGTTTACATAAAAAGACACCAAATCCCAAAGAAGAAAAGTGGATTGTCAGCTATTTGGTCATGGGAAGGATTTGCACAGGTCAGGCTCTTATCTCCAAAGATTTCAAAAATGCCATATGTTAGGGGAGAGGAGAAATGTATTAACAAACTTTAAATTAGTGAAAAATTATATAAGATGGAATGTTTCCAAGAGTGACTTATGTACATAAAAAGTAAACAGCATTGTATGCATTTTAGACTTAAATCCTAGATTTGATTCAATTTTAATATTGATGGAGAATGGGTTTGAGAAGTATCAAATTCACTTTGAACCACCATCTCAGTGTTAAATAATGAAAGAGACAGAGAAATGAGTGAGTAGGCTCTTTAATTTTTCCTCAGATAGGGATGCCATGAGACAAATTAAGAGGTGAAAACTTATTTTGTGCTTCAGGTCATTTCATTAGGAATGCTCCTAACAGAAGCTCTTTGAAATTTAAAATTAAAGTAGAAGGCATAATTGCTATGATTCTTTCGACGAAGTAATCTTTGCTCTTTACGTATTTTTAACAGCTTTATTGAGATATAATTCACATACTGTACAACTTGTCCATTTAAAGAGTACAGTTCAGTGGCAGTGTATTTACAGAGTTGTACAACCATCACCACAATCAACATTAAAACATTTTATCAGTCCAAAAGAAACCTCATACCCATTAGAATTGCCCTCCAACCACCATAGCTTTAAGTGATCACTAATCCAATTGAATAGATTTGCCGATTCTGGACATTTCATATAAATGGAATTTTGACTGGATTCTCCACTTTATGTTGTTTTTTGAATACAGTTTCTGTAATCTGCTATCTCAGCCACTCTTCCTGCCATAACTTAATAAAGACATAAACATTATGCTGATATTTTTTATGGAAGCCTCATTTAGAAAAAAAAATATTAAGAGGTGTAATTTTCTATTCCCTACAACAAAAATATTAATATTTAGCTGTTTTGTTCATGCCTGAAGCAAGAGATAAACATTTTAAAGTATTTTCCTTAAATGAACACTTAGGTTTTGACAGATGTACAGGCTACTAGTTCATGTTTAATAGAAAAGGACTAAATCAGAAAGCAAAAAACAATTTTTTCAATTTCTAAGGCTTTACAGAAATGTAAGACCTTCTTTCACTATAACCAAACTTGGCACTAATTTTTTAGTTGGTGAAGTTAAATCACATACTTTAACAGCAAGAAAATATATTCAAACATGAGTATTTGGTTTTTCTTAGTTTCTTACTGTAGTAATTATGCGTTATTTCAGGCAATATTTAATTAAGAATTAAGCCATGCTAATCCTTTTAAAGTTTTTCTTAAAAAAATCCATTTACCTAAAAGTAAAAATCTAAAATACTTTTCCCCCAAGAACTTTGATGTTCTATAATTTCTTGTTTTTGTTTTGTTCTGTTTTTGGGAGTTAAGGATTCAGCTTACTCATTTTCTCTCTTGCATGATCTCTCCCTCTCTCTCTCTCTCTCTCTCGTATGTGTGTGTGTGAAGTTAAATAACAATATTCTGTGAATTTTCAAGGCCTTAAAATCAATAACTAGAGTGGTATCACATTAAAAAAATATATCTTGAAGATGCTTCTGTTCGTGGAGACAGAGACTCAAAATTGCTAAGATATCAGTTCTTCTCAGTTCAGTCCATAGATTCAGTGCAATCCCAGTCAAATTTCCAGCAAGTTATGTTGTAGATTTTGACAAACTGATTCTAAACTTTATCTGGAGAGGCAGCCAATATGATATTGAAGGACAAGACTAAGGTAGAGAGCTGACATTACCTGACTTCAAGACATACTATAAAGCTACAGAAATCAAGAGATGTGGTATTAGCAAACGAACAGATCAGTGGAAAAAGATAGAGAACCTAGAAATAGGTCCATGTAAATATAGTCAACTCATTTTTGACAAAGGAGTAGAGGTAATACAGTGGATAAAAGATAGTCTTTTCAACAAGTTGTGCTGAAACAATTGGACGATCATGTGCAAAAATACCCAAAGACACAGATTTTATACCTTTCACAAAATTTAACTCAGAATAGATCATGGACCTAAATGTAAAACTTAATCAAACTCCTAGAATCTTCTAGGAGAAAACCTGGATGATCTTGGCTATGGCGATGTCACCTTTAGACACAACAGCAAAAGCACAATCTATGAGTAAAACGATTGGTAAGCTGGATTCAGTAAAATAAAAAACCTCTCTACAAAGACAATGTGAAGAGAATGAGGAGACAAGTCACAGACTATGAGAAAATGTCTCCAAAGGACACATCAGAAATGACTGTATATCCAAAATATACAAAAACTCTTAAAACTCAACAGTAAGATCATAAGCAGCCTGATTTAAAAATGGGCCAAGAACTTAGACACCTCACTAAAGGAGATATATGGATGGCAAATAAACACATGGACAGATGCTCCACATCCTATATCATGAGGAAAATGAAAATTAAAACAACAATGAGATACCACTGCATACCTATGAGAATGGCCAAAATCCAGAACACTGACAACACCAAATGATGCCAAGGATATGGAGCAAGAGGACTCTCATTCATTGCTGGTAGGAAAGCAGAATAATGCAGCCACTGTGGAAGACAGCAGGGGGACTCTCGTTAGCAATACCGTACTGTATACTTAAAAGTTGCCATAAGAGTAGAGCTTTAATATTTTCACAACAATAACAGCAAAGTGATAATTGTATGAGGTGAAGGATGTTTTTACTTACTCATTGTAGTAAATGTTTCACAATGTATGAGGGTCAAATCATCATCACATTGGACCCCTTAAACTTTACACTGTGTGTATGTCAATTGTGTCTAAATAAGCTGATTTTTTTTTTAAAGATCTTTAGGGTTGTTTGGGTGGCATAGTTGATTAAGTATCTAACTCTTGGTTTAGTCTCAGGTTGTGATCTCAGGGTCCTGAGATCAAGTCTTGCATGGGGCTAATGTTCAGTGTGGAGTCTGCTTAAGTTTGTCTCTTCCTCTCCCTCTGCCCACCCTCCCCCATTCTCTCTGTCTCTCTAAAATAAATAAATCTTAAAAACAAGACCTTTACAGCACATTAGGAAATTATAAATGATGGGGGAGAGAAAACTTTTTCTTCATTACTGACTTTGAGCACTTTGATTTTGATATGTGTTGATATGAACTTAAAATATCTTTGTGCTTGAGTTTGTGGAATTTCTTGAATCTGTGTATCTATGCTCTTTAATTAAATTTGGAACATTTTTTATCATTATTTTTTAAAGTACTTATCCCCAACCATTTCTTAGAGACTTCAATTACATCAGGACACTTGAAGTTGTCCTGGAGCTTGTAATTAGCACCCATTGTACTCCCATTGTGGTGAGATAATGGAAATATGCCAGAGGGGTCTGAGAGGAAGTTTGGTTAGTGGGCTATATCCAGCACTTGGATCATTGTTTGTTTGCAGATGGTCTTCTCTAGGACTAGGTTATCAGTGTTTGCTAAATAGCACAACAGAAGTTAGGCTTTTGCCTTCCCATAGACTGGGCAAAAGAATGCTATTTTCCTCACCATTACATTTCAAAGAAATGGTTTCCAGCTCCTAAAGCCATGCCTGGGTTATAAAGCTGCCAAAAGGCTGGGAGAAGATTTATACCCCAGAGAGATAGAGAAAGAATTTACAATTACAGGGCATTGTTTTCAAAAGAAACACTAAAAAAAAAAAAAAAAAAAAAAAAAGAAAGAAAGAAAAATAAAGAGCGTGTAGTCACAAATAAACCTGCCTAAGGTATAATCAAGCTTAGGGGAACATTAAGGCCCTCTTGGTCATTTTTAATTCTATCATTTTTATTATTTCTGAGCAAGTTTCAATGATTGATTTTGCTCCTCATTGTGGGTCATGTGTTCCTATTTGTTTGCATGATATGTAATTTTTTATTGGACTCCTGTCATTAGGAATTTTGCATCGTTGGGTAGGTGATGAATGTTTTCATATTTTAAAAAAATATTTGGGACACCTGGGTGGCTCAGTGGTTGAGCATCTGCCTTTGGCCCAGGGCGTGATCCTGGAGACCTGAGATCCAGTCCCACATCAGGCTACCTGCATGGAGCCTGCTTCTCCCTCTGCCTGTGTCTCTGCCTCTCTCTGTGTCTCTCATGAATAAATAAATAAAATCTTTAAAAAAATAAAAATAAATTAAAAAAAATATTCTTGGGACACCTGGGTAACTCAACGATTGAGTGTTTGTCTTCAGCTCAGGGCATGGTTCCAGAGTTCCGGGATTGCGTCCCACATCGGCTCCCCTTGAGGAGCCTGTTTCTCCTTCTGCTTATGTCTCTGCCTCTCTCTGTGTGTGTCTCTCATGAATAAATAATTAAATAAATCTTTAAAAAGCTTTGTTCTGTGACCTGGTTCCATTACTTGGAGAGATTTTTTTTTTTTTTTTGTCTTGAAGCTTTTAAGCCTGGTTGGGCGAGACCACAGCAGCATTTAGTCTACAGTTATTTTTTCTACTGAATCCAGAGGCAAAACTATTCTGAATTCTTCACCTAATGCACTGTGAATTGTGAGGTTTTTCTCTGGCTGTTGGATATAGGAATTACTATTACTGGCCTTATTTCAGCCATAGGGATTGTTTCTTTTAATCCTTTTAGGAGTAAGCTCCCTCACCACCCTGGTGAGCGCTCTGTAGAGCTCTAGGGTTCTCCCTCTGCTCAGGACCTTCTGGAACTCTTGACCACCTCAGCCCACTTCATTCTCAGCTTCACCTCAACTCAGGGAGACCACCTTGCTTTTCCTTCATATTCTATGAAGTGAAAATTCACTCCAGGCAGTAAATGAACAGTTTAGGGCTATTTTTCCTAGTTTTCCATGTCTCGAGAATTGCCTGATAATCAGGATTTTTACAACAGTTGTTTGCTCTATTTTTCTTGCCATTTTCATGGTTTCTGGTTGGCAGATTTGGCTTCTACTACTCCATCCTATCCACAGTCACCATTGTTTTGACCATATATTAGAAATATGGCTTTCCATCCTGTTTCCCTTACATATGCCATTTGAAAAAAAAAAAGCAGTTAGTTTTTATTTAGAACATGTTTTACATATATTTTGTGAATGTTTTGGTTAGTCATGATAACTTGTTAAAAAATACTCTTTGTATTAAATATATTTTATTCTTTTTTAGATTAAAAAAATATGTCATTACCTTCTTTTAGATAACATTTTATTTTTTACATGATTTCCAAGCTGTTAACCATTCCTCCTTTTGTTAATTTATCAAGAGATATGTAATTTCAGTATCTCACATTCACATAATATTCATGCTGGAAATTTATGTAAAATAAAATCTAGCTTATCCTACTAAGCAGAGTAATTTGAGGCCTAAAAGTCTGATTGTGCAAGGTCAGAGAAGAGCTTTAGTAGAATCAGATCTAGAACACATCCTTCCTGATGTTTTCCTAGTATCCTTTGGATCACTCTGCTGTATTCTTTTATAAAAATGCTAGAAATTTTATTGGGAGTCTGTGACTAAGAAATACAATATTTGTTGACATTGTCATGATTTAACACGTGAGATTGTTAGAAATGGATAAATCAAAAGTTAAGAGGGAAAAAAGCACTAGCTCTAGATTCAACATGGAATAAAGGAAAGTTATTGATTTCTCTGTTCATCGATCATTGTACAAAATAACTTCTTTCTATTGGTAAAACACGTTTGTAGAAACATCTGTTGACAAACATCCACACAAACAACTGCACCCCATTGTATTCTCTTATTCAATGTTTTATCTAAAATATATACTAGTTAACTTCTTGTTGAAATACAAATTAAAATTCTTAGATGAAAATTCTCTGCAAGTCATGATTAATCCTCTATTGACTACTTTGATACTCTTTTATAACCTTGTGGATAAATCTGTTAAGAATAATAAATTATTCTTTGGGATTCTAACTGGCTTTCCCCTGGCCTTTGAGTGGCTCTGTGGACAGAAGTCAGTTATGAATAAAAAGTATAACCTTGGATTATTGAAGCAAGTACTGGGCTTGCACTTTATGCAATTGGAGAGCCAGAAAGTATTATAGATTGTTGGTACTTTCCAATAGGCACAAAAGAGATGTGTTATTTTTCATACTCTTGATTTATAACTTAACTCTTGAATAGAGTACCATTTGTATCCATCTGCACCCCCACAACCACATATAGAAGAAAAACATCACCTCCTATAACATGTAAATTACATGGTTTCTTTTTTTTTCAAAAGATTTTATTTATTTATTTATTTATTTATTATTTATTTATTTATTATTTTTTTATTTTTTATTAGTATTTTTAAAGATTTTATTTATTTATTTAAGATAGAGGGAAAAGGAGAGCACAGAGGGAGAGCAAAAGGGAGAAGCAGACTCCCCACTGGGCAGATAGCCCAATTTGGAGCTCAATCCCAAGACTCTGAGATCATGACCTGAGCCGAAGGCAGATGCTTAACTGACTGAGCCACCCAGGTGCTGCTAATAAATGGTTTCTATCTGAAACTTTAATATCCTTTTCATACTTGTAAAAATCCTCCCCAAGCTGCATATTTATCTTCCTTTTAATAAAGCATTATTGCGATGTGAGGACCTGTAGGGGACAGGCTGGTTGCGCCTGCGGGCCCCCAAGCAGGTGCTGTGATGAAATGCTTGTAATTGAGTTGGAGCCCCCTGCGGCTCTAGACCTGATGCGGGTGTGAATAAACTTACTGTCAGAGCCCTGAACAGTAAGTGTCTTTAATATATAAAGGTTCTGGAACTGGATTACTAACAGAACAAAGCCTGTAGATTAATAGATTCTATACTTTAAGATAAGCCAGAGTTGGGCAACTTTTCAAGTATGCTCATCTACATGGATAAGAGATAGATTTACAGGCAGGGAGTCTGTTATTTTTAAGCTTTTTACTATAGAAACTCTCAACTATATACAAAAACAGATATAATACTATCATGAATCTAATTTTTCCATCATCTATATTTAATAATGATTGTCTTTGGCCAGTCATTTTTACCCATACCATCCATCCACATTATAACTTTGTATTATTATATCTGGACCTGTTTCTGTATGTATCTCAAAACATAAGGACTTTTGTTAAAAATAGCAATACCATTTTGAAAACTAAAAGATTCCCAATAATTTGATAATATCAAATATTTGGTATTCAAATTTCTAGTTTTCTAATAAATATCTTTTATTTTCATAGTTTACTTATTTGAATAAAAAAAATCAAATAAAGTGTAGGCATTTTAATTAAATGCTTTTTCTAAGTTCATTTTAATGTGTAGGTTTTTTTCCTTTAGGCAACTTTTTCCCTTTTTTCCTTATTATAGTTTGTTTGTTTTTTCTAAAAACAGGTTATTTATCCTTTAGGGTTCTATTCTGGATATTATAGATTGCATTTATATGTTTAATGCTTAATATATTATTTCATCTTCTAAATTTCCTATTAACTGTTAATTGGATCAAGAGGTACGATTTGACTCAGTTTCAAGACTGTCTCCTAGATAATGTGTTCTTCCATTAGAAAGCATATTGTACATGTTTCTTTGTAGTGCTGATAGACTGATGCTCATTGCATTAATTAGGAGTTGCAGAATTGTGATTTCTAATTATATTATTTCTGCTTAAGTTATCATTTGGAACATTTAAATAGAAAGAACTTCCTCTCTGGGGCATCTGGCTGGCTCAGTTGGTAGAGTATGCAATTCTTGATCGTGGGGTTGTGAGTTCAAGCCCCACATGGGGTGTGGAGATTACTTAAATATTCAAAAAATAATATATATGTTTTAAAAACTTCCTCTCATACAATATTTGCTCATTTAGACATAGTTGGGATACAAGATAGATTATTTTCCCTTTCCTTACCAATTTACAAAATAATGAGTTGGATTACTAGCATTCCCAAGTATTAATCAAATTTGTTTTTTAAAGCATTATATAAATTCATGAATTTAAACTTATTGCTGTTTTTTATAATAACTATACTTAATCATCCTTAAATGATATTCAAAGCTACCATATTTAGAGAGGAAAATCTTTTTTATATTGGCAACTTAGAACATTTGATGCAATCCTAGTAATCTTTTATAGTTTCCTTACTCTATGGTATGACAAGATATATACTCAATGGTATGACTTGTCTTCAAAGAGTCCTAAATTCTCATAAGAAGAAATATCTTAAGACCACAATCTGTGCATGGATGAGTACATTGCTGCAGTGATGGTCACTATTTAAGGTCATTTTTGTGGAAAGAAATGGAAAACTTATAAATATGTTAAATGCTTGTCACTTTGCTCTGTCATAGTTTCTGATATCCTTTTTGGTATTTTATCTTTATTATTTTTGGAGTTTTAGCATATTATTTCTTTTCACCTTATCACTTAAGACATTACCTATTGAATTTACTTGTTTTTATGTTCCTTGTAGTTTATTCTGAAATGCTTTTTCTTTTATTTCTAATTCTTTCCTAGTACTATGATATTTCTGAGTTTTTCTAATTCTTGGCTTTGTTGCTCTTTCGTATTATATATAATTTTATTATTTTTGTTTAGGTCAGTGAAAAATTTGACTCTTGTTTTCTTTTTCTCTCATGGGCATGTATTTCTAGAATGTTCTCATCTATAGCATATTTTCATTGTCTGTAAGAACATTATTCTGTTCTTCATTCTTTTGTCCTTATAATAGCATTCCACATGATTCAACTATGATCCTTTTGTGTTAGTCATTCTTATGTAGATTTAGGGCTTTTGTACCTTTTTTTAAAAAAAAGACTTTATCTGTTTGACAGAGGGAGAGAATATAGGCACAGGGAGCAGTAGGCTCCCTCTGGGAGAAGGAGAAGCAGGCCCCCCACTGCACAGAGGCTTGCTTGGAGCTCTATCCCAAGACCTGGGGATTATGATCTCAGCCAAAACCAGACGCTTAACTGACTGAGCCATCAAGTTGCCCTTAGAATATTTTTTTACTTATAATATGTAAGAGTGGACCAGGGCCTGAAGAAGATGCAGGCCAACAATGCCAAGGCCATGACTGCTCGTGCTGAGGCTATCAAGGCCCTTGTCAAGCCCAAGGAGGTTAAGCCCAAGATCCCAAAGGGCGGCAGCTGCAAGCTCAATCGACTTGCCTACATCGCTCACCCCAAGCTCGGGAGGAAAGTGCTCGTGCCTGAATTGCCAAAGGTCTCAGGCTCTGCCTACCAAAGGCCAAGGCCAAGGCTCAAACCAAGGCCCAGGCTGCAGCTGCAACCCCGGCTCTGGCTCCAACTCCTGTTTCCACTCCTGCAGCACAGGCTCCCAAAGGTGCCCAGGCCCCCACAAAGGCTCCAGTGTAGAGGCTTCTGCTTGCCAGTTTGAGGACGGGAGGACTGGTATGACCCCTGGGCTTCTGTCTGCATGGGCCTGGTGTCCTCCTGTGCTATTTGTACAAATAAACCTGCGGCAGGTTTCTTTTTTTTTTTTTTCCATTCCTAGTATAACACAATCTAAAAAAGCAAAATAGGAATAAAAACAAATTACCTAAACATAAAAAGGCTATATGTTACAATTTAACAAAAACACCTCCATAACAAATGTTTCCTGAAAAGGTAAAATACTAAAACTGTTTCAATTGTAATTAAGAATTTTCCAATGATGTCTGCTTTTACAGTTGTTTATCATTGTCTTAGAGGTTCTACTGAATGTAATAAGACAATGAAGTGTTTGTATGTCTAGAAAACTTAAGAATCCCTAGTTTTAAAAAATGTGTATGTATATATAAAATCAATAGGAAAAATTGCCAAGTTAACTGGCTAAAAAAATAAGTCTAGAAGTGATCCATTTCTGTTTTGAAAATGAGCACCCAGAAATGGAAATCCAAGTACTCCTCTTCTCAATAGCAGCAAATGACCTAGGAAAACATTGAACAAGTATGGGACTTGTATCCTTTTTAGAGATCCTGAAATAGAAACATGCAACACATAAAATTCATGTATTTATTACAGTGCCACTTAGAATTTCCAACGCAGTGGGTTTTTCCTTTTTCTTTTTGAACTGAATAATTGTGAAGAGTAAATGCATAATACTTGAGAAGAGCTTAGACAAATACAGAAAAAGCCCACGATCACAATGTGCTGAGAAAGTCTTTGGATCAAATCAATGAAGTATTGACACAGGATAACATAAGTAGTTCAGTGGAATAGAATAGAGAATCCAATCCTATGTTTAAGTAGGAGAGTGTAAGATATAATCAGATGAGTAGTTCCTACTGTTGAGAAAAGAATACATTATTTAATGGGTGGTACTGCCATGACCTTTGTTCATTTTCCTTTGGGTTGTTAATTTTTCATTGCCATGACCATGGCAATGGTCCTTTCCAAAACCCCTGACTCTGTTTTCTGATTTATCTGGATCTCTCTGCCTTTATTGTCCTGTTCCTTTTATATGGATTCTATTCTCAGCATTTCCCACTTTAATGCAGTGTGTTGTTTTTTTTTAAAGATTTCATTTATTTATTTATTTATTTATTTATTTATTTATTTATTTATTTATGAGCAAGAGAGACACAGCGGGAGGGGCAGAGAGAGAGGGAGAGGGAGAATCTCAAACAGGATCCACGCTGAGCATGGAATGCAACATAGGGCTTGATCCCATGATCCTGAAACCATGGCCTAAGCCAAAATCAAGAGTTGGATCAAGAGTTAACTGACTGAGCCACCCTAGTGCCTGTAGGATATAATTTTAAAGGAAGTTTTGTCTGTTTTTGCTTTTGTTTTTGAGAGTATACAATATATAGACTGTTGCACTTCTTTGGATTTCACTGTGGGCCTCTTATGCTCACTTACCAGTTAGAAAGTATAAAATTCCCTTAGTTTCATCTGCTGGATTCACATTGACCCAACACACTTTCAGGGATGTGTGCTGTCAATTTGGGGTTCCCCTGTTCTCAGGGCATGTTGTTTCCATTTAATTTTCTCAAACAGATGCTGATTTCTGCAGCTCTTAAAGCTGAGATTATCTTAACACACCTGTATCTTAGAGTTTGTAAGGAACACTTGTCTCCTGATTTTGCAGTAGGCCTCCATAGGTTTTTGATTTTGTTATGTCATTGCTCTGCCTGTTTTCATGGAGAGATTTGTCTACCCTAAAAGAACTACCACCACTGCACCAAAGAAGTACTTTTCAAGCGAGTTCTCTTTTCCCACATTATCTTCCATCCACTTCTCAAATGAAAATCAACTATCTCCCAACCCAAGTGTTATTTTAGAACATTTTGCCAGAGTGGGGAAAATGTGAACGTATAGATGTTTTGAAATATTGGTGTTGAGAAACCAACTAATCAATGGATCACAAAACCTTTGTTATTAAAGATGGCTTATGCTCTCCTTTTTCATAAAAATACTTGAATAGGACCTAATGGATTGGTCAGTTTATAGATGATAAAAAATTAATTCTATATAAGATCAAAAGTGGCTTCAACACTTACTTAGAAAGATGTTAAAAAAACAACAAAAACGATGCCTTTGCTATAACAAAACATCTTCCATTTCTATTAACATGTGATCAACTTTCTCAGTGCCTACATTTAAAAAAGAATACAGAAAACTGATGATAATTTATTTCATTTTATCAATAATTAATTTCATCCATGGATACACAAACTAATTGAAGACATGTATCTATCTGTCTCATTAAGAGATGCATTTCCAGTAAATGATTAGTTTATATTTAATAATTACTTATCACAATATGTGCTATCTTGTCTTGTTTTTAAGCAATCATGTACCCATAATAATTGCAGCTATAATTCAATCCAAAGAAACTTTTTAACATTTGGAGCCTTATAGTCACAATATATACATACATATTTTATGTATGTATTTTTATTGAGTAAAAACATTTCCAAATATAAGCATGTTACAGTATGATGATCTGGGGAAGGTGGAATAAAAATAAAAATTCAAGAAATAAAATAAATACAATGTTTTGAATAGGTGATAGTACCATATTTCTGTGGTTTTCAGATGTTAACATTGAGATATAATGCAACTATTTTTTTAATTTTAAAAAAATTATTTATTTTTAAATAAAGATATTTTTAAATCTTTAAAAAATATATTTTTATTATAATAAAATAAATTTTATTTATTTATTCATGAAAGACAGCGAGAGAGAGAGAGAGAGAGAGAGAGAGAGAGGCAGAGACACAGACAGAGGGAGAAGCTGGCTCCATGCCAGGAGCCTGATGTGGGACTGGATCCTGGAACTCCAGGATCACGCCCTAAGCTGAAGGCAGGTGCTAAACCGCTGAGCCACCCAGGTTCCCTAATGCAACTATTTAAAATATTTAAAATTCGGCAGAAATATCAGTTTTTTAAAATTTAAATAAATGTACTCTATCAATCTTTAAAAAAAAGTAAGGGATACACCAGCATGAGAGCAAAACAGTTTAAATACCACTAAGATTAGTTATTTAGCACTTTTATTTTGACCTGAAAAATACAAGAAAATTTGCTTTGATTGTAGCTTAACATTATTTTGTGTCTTTATTACCATTTGTTAGGGTGGAGGGAAGGAATTAAGCAAAGTTTATTTTAAATAATTTTGGCTAAAATTTTTGCAGCTATGATAAATTTTGGAGGCTTCTCCAAGCACTTAGAGCTAATAGAAATTACTTGGAACCTTAACTTCATTGTTAGTTATCCTTGGGTCCACTGCATTGGTAACAATAATCAAATTCTGCCAAAGATTCAAATTAAGGACAAGGTTGAATATTGTGTGTTGGAAAGTATTGGGAATAGATGTAGCAAAAGCCATGGAGGAATGAGTGAGAGGGGAACATGGGGAAACATAAGCATAAGCAACTCTTCCAAGGCACTTGAAAGTAAGAGGAAACAAAGAGTTGGAATAGAAACTCCAAAACTGGAAAAGAAGGCAGGAGCAGAGAGAAACAGAGAGAAAGACAGGGAGAGGATCTTCTACACCTGATCTCTCATACTTGGTTCTCAAACCTGAAGGGAAACTATCAAGCAATTACACGTTGATGAGGGAGAAACCAGGAAGTCTTGAAAATCCAAGAGAGGAACAATTTTTAGAATGAGTTTGCCAAGTACCTCAAAGGTACCAAATCCTGACTGCAAATGGAATGATTAGTCTTTGAATCTAGGAAGGATATTTACATTCTTTAACAAGAGGAAAGAAGGAAAGATTTGTATCGATGCATGTAAATTTGTAGATGATGTTAACAAGAAGTTGAGAATCCTCCCTATGTGTAGCTTTTCTACTTCTCCATGAATGAAGCTTGAAGATTGTTGAGAAATGGTGTGTTTGATGTTTGAAGAGATTGAATTATGTTGTATTATTAATAATATTGACATAAATATTGAACACAGTATTTCACAAAGGCCTGATCTTTGTGATAAGCAATAATTACCTAATCGTTTTAGATTATTTTGAAGGATAAAATGTGAGATGAAATCAAAATAACAGGGTGTGTTAGATTATACTTTTATGCCCTTTTTGAAATGAAATTTTCTTTTCCTACTTGATCTGAATAGGTAATAAAATATTTTTATTTATGTTACACAATATTTTTTTTCCAGAATTATCTTCAAAAAGACTTTACAATCCATGCTAATTTAAATATAGTGGAATAAATATTTGCATATAGTGTTGCTAATTTTCCAGAAGCAAATTATGGCAGATATTTCTGAAGTCAGAGATATGACAAGTTACCTGGTTTAAACTTTCACAAATACTGCAGTATGAAAAGAGGAATTTTAAAGAGGAATTTTGGAATTATATTATGATGCAATTTCAGAAAAAAGTCTTATAAGAGATTTTACTTAAATAAATATTAAATAAAAGGACTTGAACTTGGAAAATGCTTTCTAATGCTGACTCATTCACTTCCTCAGATACCTTCTCTTTCTGTCACTTTCAATTTAAGTAATATGATATATCACTTGTGGATGACGTTCATAATTATGCTAAATGAATAATCTTTAACATCTACACATCCACAGCTTTCAACTTTTCAGCTGCTAATTAGATTTTAGTTATAACTCCATTAATCTGAACCTGAAGTTGAATAGGGTAAGTGGCAAAATTAAGGTGATTTTGAGTCTAAAATATAATTTTAAAATGATCAAAATAACTCAAATTTTCATAGGAAGAAATATAGTTGTTTTATTCATCTAGCCATCATTTTTTTCCTGTTGTATTATTTTGTTGTTGTTGTTGTATTGTTTTAATAGCCTTCACTGTACAATATTTCACTTACTGTTATTTTACTTTTGCTGTTTCCTGCCTGGAGTGTGTAGGGTCCTTGAGAAGGCAAGAGTAACTGACAGAATCAGGTGCAGGAGAAGGACACTGAGGGGTTCCAGGATGCGGCAGATGATAAGGACTTTGATTTATACTCTGAATGGATTAGGAAGCCACAGGAAAGATTTGAGCAGTAGAGTGACATTATCTGAATTACTTTTAAAATGCTTTGTTTGATTGCTGTTTTGGGAAAGGGGCTCCAGAACTACATGGAAGAACAGAGATTGCGGCAGCTATTAAAATAACTGTTGGGAGAGACCCTGGTGGTGATCAGGGCAGTAATAGTGTTGGTAGACAAGTGGTTAGATTTATTACGTATTTTAAAGGCAAAGTTGAATTATTTTGATTTCAGTTTGGAAATGATGTGTCAGAGAAAGAAAGAAGCTAAAAATAAATCCAATAGCTTTGGCCTGATCAAAGGGAAGCATAGAGTTGATAATTACAGAAATGGCAAAGACTGGCAGAGAAACAGATTTAGAGGAGTTCTTAATTTGTCTTTGCAACATGTTAAGTTTTGGGTACCTATAAAAGTGACAAGTAGGAAATGGAACATGTGGGTCCGAAGTTCAAAGGAGACCTACAGACTGAGCTAGACATTGGTAGACTGTCAGAATTTTGACTAGTATGCAGTGCTATGGGTGCACATCAGCTGTCCAAAGGAGTGCATGCATCAAGTGAGCAGTTCCAAGAGATGAGCTTTGAGACATTTCAACATCTGACTCTATTTTCCAACTTTCCTAGTACATTTTTCGAAAGGAGGGGATTATTAATCACATTTTAAAATTTTTCTTTTATTCTTTGAAGTTTTGAAATTGTTCTGTCCTTAATTTATGAGTGCAATGTTCATTTTTCCCAAATATAGTGATTAGATTTTTAATAACATTTTCTTTCATATCATAAATTATACCATTTATCTTTCTTTTTCATCATTGTGTTTTCAAATATTGGCTATTTTATTCATATTCTTGGTTTCTTCATATGTCCAGAGATCCTTGATATTTAACTGTCAGTGAAAAATGAAAATGGAATTATTTTAGGGAATTGGTGTGGATTTCCCATACTGTTATGCATGAAAATTTATTTTCCTGCCTCCTCTCTCCTTTGAGTTGTAATGTTGATTGAAGTTCTGTTGACAGTGAGAGAGCTTATTGATTGATTTAATTCCTTGGGAATTATTGGTCAAGATTTCAGAAAGTTAAACAAAGGATATTCAATTACCAGAATGAGTTGGATTTTACTCTGGTGAATTCAAACCAAAACCGAATGCCTTGATTTACCCTTGCAATTTATTATTTTCTTTAGCAAAGTGACTTTTATTTTTTTTTAGCCCATGATTAATGCCACTATTGTCTATTTACATGAAAGTGGGGAGAAACATGCGTAGACAGACATTTACTGAATTCTGTGGCATTGTGTCCCATTCCACACTTGCCTTCCATGGTGTGTTCTCCATGTTACTAACTGAACAAGGAGCCTCTCTACTTGGCAAATCAGCCCCCTAACACCATTATAGTTCATTTCCAATATGTGACTATAAGCTTTTTGCCTTTCAGTAAACTATACTATGGCTTTTAGCTTTATAATTATAGATGTAGCTACTGGTTTATGATTAAGAACTCAGTGAATTTGGCAAGAACATTCTTAAAATGTGCTTCTAGTTACTAGCTTTGTGAATTGGGGAAATTTGCTTAAGGCTAGTAAAAATATGGCTTATTTTATTTTTTTAAAGATTTTATTTATTTATTCATGAGAATACACAGAGAGGAGAGAGAGAGGAGAGAGAGAGAGAGGCAGAGAGGCAGAGACACAGGCAGAGGAAGAAGCAGGCTCCATGCAGGGAACCCGACGTGGGACTTGATTCCCGGTCTCCAGGATCACACCCTGGGCCAAAGGTGGCACTAAACCGCTGAGCCACCCGGGCTGTCCTGGTTTATTTTTCTTTAAGGTAAAGATGGTAATACCTAACACACAAGATTAGTCTAGTTTTAACTAAGGAAATATATGTCAAGTCCAGTTCCTAGAGACTAGTACATACTTAATAGTACCATTAACAATGATAATATTGTGAGTCAAATAATTTCTAATTTTAAATAGGTAGTATAATGTTTGTTTTTATTTTCTAATTTATTGTGGGATTACTTACACATTATATAAATTTGGAAATTATTTACCCACATATTTTAGGAGAAATATAAGTTAAAAAATATTATATGTGTATGTGTTACACATTTTATAGGTTTATCAAATTTTGTGTTTCTGTTGAAGACTATAAGGACAGCTAGGGGGAAGGATTACTGTGCATGTACAGGATTGTTCACATGTTTCTATATTTCTTTTTATATAGACCATTTTTTTTAGAGCAGTTTTAGGTTCACAGCAAAATTGAATGGAAGATACACATTTCCCATATTCTCCCTGTCTCCACTTAAGCACACCCGTCTCCATTGTTGGTGTCCTCCACCATACTGGTACATTCATTACAAATGATGAACCTACAATGACACATTGCTGTCACTGGAGTGCCTAGTTTACCTTAAAATTATACTCTTGGTATTGTACATTCTCTGGGTTTAGACAAATGTATAATGATATGTATCCACCAGTATTATACCAAATAGTTTCGCTGCCCTAAAAATCTCTATGCTCCACCTTTCATCCCTTCCTCCCTGCAACCCTGAAAGCTATTGACTTTATATTGTCTCCATCATTTTGCCTTTTCCAGAATGTCACATAATTAGAATTATACAGTAAGTAGCCGTTTCAGATCAGCCTTTTCAGATTGGCTTTTTTCACTTAGTAACATATATTTAAGTTTCCTCCAGGTCTTTTCATGATTTGTTTTAGTGCTGAACAATATTCCATTATTATGGAAATATAATAATGGATATGCCACAGTTTATTTATCTTGTTTTCTTATAGTTCCATATCACAATTTACTGGTGTCATTTATAAATGTATTTTTTACCAGTTCCAGCATTGCATAGGTGTATTTTTTCCTATTGCCCAAGTTTGCCTTTGTCATAATCTGCATACACTTTAGACTTCATAGAAAATACACATTAAGTAGAATTACACAGGGCACTGTATTACAAATATTCAAGTCTGTAAGATCAGTATTAATTGGATTTGTTTAGGGACACCTGGGTGACTCAGTGGTTGAGTGTCTATAATCCTGGGGTCCTGGGATCAAGTCCTGCATCAGGCTCTCTGCAGGGAGTCTGGTTCTCCCTCTGCCTATGTGTCTGCCCCTCTGTGTCTTTCATGAATAAATAATAAATCATTTAAAAAATAAAATAATTGTATTTGTTTAGAATCTAATTGGTCAATTACCAGGACTCTGTATGGTAACCAAGTTTTGCTCAATTTTTTCAATTGATGAGTTTGGGTTTATGGAGATTTGCTGATTTGTTTTCAAACAACCTAGAATTTTTCAAATATAAGAAATAAATGGTTTAACTACATTAATTACCACAGCAACAGTAAAACCTTTCAGAATCCACATAGAAAACAAAAAACTAAACTAAGAGCAAAATGAAAGACTAATGTGGATTATCCTGGAGCCAGCCTTTGGAGCATGATGTGATTATAGTTTTCACTTTTCTCTCTCTCTCTCTCTTTTCAGTTTAACTATATTCCCATTCAACATGAAAATGAAATGGAAGAAATATCAGGAGATATAAAAGAAGAATCAAAATCCCCAAACAACAAAGATAGACTGATCTACCAGTTAAGAACTGAGGTAAGATATTGGATAAAGATCACAATACCACAACATACCTGAAGATTGTTAAATGAAATACTATTTTAAGAAGTATAACTGAGGCATTGTTGGTTACTTTATGAAGAAGGATGCTGCCAAATATCAAAAATAATATAATCAGTTTATATATGACTTAAAATGCTGTAGGATGATACTGACTCATGACTAGGTCAGAATTATCTGACTATTATAAAGAAAAATTATTTGATGAAAAAAACCACCCAATAGCCAATACAATTCTAACTGTGAGTAAATACATATTCAAGGTTCAGTCAGCTGCTGGATCTGTGTTATTGTCAGGACCAATGACTTACAAAATGTGTTGCATGTAGTTTCTGGTGGAATTAACATGGCTGTTGGCAGCTTGCAACAGTGAGAGACAGGTGGGGTGACCTCACTTTTGTTAGTTAATTTATTTCTTAGGTAAAGCAAGTAAAATGATGGGGACATTTATTTTCAACACTTCTACCGCGAACCACCAACAAAAGAATTTTCACAGATTGTAATCTCTGTTTTCTCGGTCATGTTAATAAAGGAGGAATTATTGTTCTTGCAAATAGGGGACTGAATTATTCGCACTACATAGAAAATAGTGATAGTGCATTAAAAGTGGAAAGTCCTAAATTACTTATTTTGTGTCATAATTCTAGAAGAATGTCTTGGATACCAATGTGTAGGAACAATTCAGGAAATACAGGCTGGGAGGAAGGAGATTTGTATTAGATGGTTTCTTCTTTATAAAAGTCTGTAAAGACTGAACTCACCTCACAGTATATCTTATATCAGAAGAACGTAGTACAGTGGAAAATGCATAAGTCATAGATTTTTGCAGCCAGAAGCAGCTCCATCACTGATTACTTTATTCTGATCAAGTCCTCATACCTCTAAGTCTCAGTTTACAGATTGAAATAATGGAAGTAAGAATAATAAAAGTCATCACATAGGATTTTTGGAAAGGTCACACACTGCAAGGGAAAACCTGTCGGAGGCAGCATGTCTTAATTTGGGAAGTTACACTAATTGTTAAGGATAGAGCTCTTCCTTATTGCATCAGTGCCATTGCCACCTCTACCACAAGTCACGTACGGAAAGGGGTGGAGGAGTGAGGAAAGGCATATGCAGAGATCTGTGATGAGAAAGGCTGATCTGTTGAAAACAATTCTTCTACCAGTTAAGTCAAATGGGAAAATTGTTGGTTTCTATGATGGCTGTTTTCTAAAAGGAATCAAACAAACCATCAGGAGAGGCACCACTTTTTCTTGGCCCTGAGATCTGAGAACATCTTAGATGAAGCTTTGCACAACATGTATAAAAGCTTACTTAACAGAGACAAAAACAGAAAGGCACATCTGGCTATTTATTATAACTCTCCTCCAAAGCCAAGTACATGATCTTATATCATCACTCTCAGATGCACTGGGAGCCATAGCAACATAGGATCTCTGATGTATAGCTTTTTTAGTTTGATTCGGTAAAAAGTTCAGAGACTCACTTATTAATTATGTGGCCTTGTGTTAGCTGTTTCATATCAATACTGCTCAACTGTGTTTCTTAGATTAGGATACAAACCTTTTAACTACCTAAAAGTAATTTTCCACAAGACATTCAAGTACTATGATATATTACCTTAATAGAGCACTGAAAGCTGAAAGCAAATGAAAGACATGAATTGGCTGTGTCTTACTATGTGCACTTGACTGGTATACTCAGTTGAATTAAATTGCAGAAAGAGAAAGACAGATTTGTTCAAGAGAAAATTAAATATTAAACAAAATATTGAGACAGATTCTTAATAGAAACAATGAGCATGTTTGTGTGTGTTATATATGTGAGCATACATGTGTTCATTTCAGTTTTAAATTAGGATAAAAGC
Organism: Nyctereutes procyonoides; assembly: GCF_905146905.1. Taxonomy (NCBI): domain Eukaryota; kingdom Metazoa; phylum Chordata; class Mammalia; order Carnivora; family Canidae; genus Nyctereutes; species Nyctereutes procyonoides. The sequence continues at coordinate 8,844,021 of NW_026575082.1, read as the reverse complement.
TACTTTCTTCCTTAGAAAAGAAGACAGATAACCACCCTTTGTTGGCATTATTTCATTTTTTACACTGGCTATGCTTAGGTCTCTAAAATCATATCATACTGTGTAATATGTTTTCATAAAAGCCATTGTGTGATTGTGCCATACCTTCATTAAAGTATAAACTATTTTTAAAAATCAGTTTTTTTAGATATATAATCAATATTGCAGTTTGTATGTACGCATACATCTTTGGACATTTAAAAATGGCTTAGGGTAAATTAGAAATGGTATGGTTCGGTTAAGAGAATGTTTATTTTTTAAAATATTTTATACACATTGACAAATTATCCTTTAAAAAATTTATATCATTGGGATACCTGGGTGGCTCAGTGGTTGGGCACCTGCCTTTGGCTCAGGTCATGATTCTGGGGTCCTGGGATCAAATCCTGCATCGGGCTCCCCTCAGGGAGCCTGCTTCTGCCTCTGCCTATGTCTGCCTCTCTCCCTGTGTCTCTCATAAATAAATAAATAAAATATTTTTTAAAAAAGAAAAATTATATCATTTTATATTCTCATTCATCTGCAATATATAAACATTCTCATTTCGTTATGCTATAGCCAACAGTAAACAGTATATATTTTTTTGTAATATTTCCCTGATAAACAAAAAGGTCATTTCAATTTGTATTTTACTTATCTAAACATAGATTTCTGGCTGTTTTCTCATCTTTACTGATATAATGTCTATTATAATAGCTACCACTTACTGATAACTTCAAATATGTCACATTTATAGTGCTGGGCCATTGACACATAAGATTTCATTTAATATCTTAATATTCTTATCCGTATATTCTTTTTTTAATTTTGTTTTCATGTTTATTATGTTTTTTATTTTAATTCCAGCATAGTTAACATATTTTATTATTTGTTCTATGATCTATCTATATTTTTTTGTCTACTTTTAAAGGAAAGCCTTAGAGAATTTACCTTGCTCACGATTACAAAATAACCTCAAACATTATTGAAATAAATTTTTACCCATGTTGTAATTTAGTTCCAGTTTTCTGGAGGTGCACACTCAAGACTCAGATTGTTGGTAAGTTAGGCCACTTACCAAGGCCCCCTAGCTAATGAGTTTTAATCCACAAGCCAAATGTTGCCAACAGTCATTCATTCTTAGACATTGCTGACCTGGTCTATCACCCTGTGAGTTTACTGAAGAAATGCAATGGATTTTCAAACAATATTGTTTGAATTGGAAAAAACAGTATTTTAATATCAGACATCACAATTTTTAAACATTGATGATTCCCATTTATGATGGACAACTTTTAAGCTGTTACTAATACTTGCCAATTTGATAATAGTATTGTTTTCACTTGACCAGTGTGTTCTAAATATTTCTTAAGTCTGCCTAATTTTTTTCTTCAAAAGTAAGCTTCTCATTGTAGAAATTTGGTCAAAGAAATCTGAAATGCAGCCCTGACAAAAAGGTCCCAGAGTATTTACATAATTGGCTCTTCTGGCCCATGTGAATTCTCTGAGCACCAAGTCGCTGGGTGAATGGATATTTCTCAGGATATGCATATGTATAACATATACATTTCATCTCTTCTCCTTATTTAAGATCAGGGCCCTTCAAACTGGAAATGAAAAGGTTTTTTTTTTTTAGAATGGAAATTAACAGGCATTCTGAGTCAAGAAATCATTACTTCTTTCTACAATCTGGTGTTACTTGAAAGCAGGCTCATAATCAGGAAAAACTCCTTTTACAGTTTTTTTAGTCCAACATTTTTGGGATACACATTCATTCAAGAGAAAATAACTGGTTTATCTTTTATTATTCTAAAAAACATATTGCCAACATTTCAGTTTCAAACTTTTAGGAATTTTGATCCCTTACTTTATTTATTTGTGGATTGTTCCCATCTATCCACATGTATGTATCCTATTTCTGTTGCACTTCAGAAAGATGAATTAGACATATTTTTCCCAATTTAGCCCAATAAGTGCAACTAAAAACTCTGAACATTGTACTTAAACAAAAAGTATCTCAAAGTTGAAGAGAAGAGGCATACCATCTATGTAACTTAGAACTTAAGAAATGAGAGGTGCCTGGGTGGCTCAGTCACCTAAGCATTTGACTTGTGATTTTGGCTCAGGTCATGATCTCACGGATCATGAGGTTGAGCCCCACCTTAGGCTCTGTGCTCAACATAAAGTCTGTTTGGGATTCTCTGCCTCTCCCCCTGCTCTTCCTCCACTTGCTATCTCTCTTTCTCTAAAATAAATAAATAAAATCTTAAAAAAAAAAAAACTTAAGAAATGACATGGTAGTGAATTTCCTGAATTTCCTTTTTGCTGTGTATATCCCAGAATTGGAGCTGAAGAAGCCAGCAACCTGGAAACACCAGTAGTACAGATAAAAGCAAAAATGGAGGGGTGTCGGGGTGGCTCCGTCAGTTAAGTGTCTGACTCTTGATTTCAGCTTAAGTCATGATCTCAGGGTGGTGAGATGGAGGCCTGTGTCAGGCTCTGCACTGGGTGTGAAGCCTGCTTAAGATTCTCTCTCCCTCTGCACCCCTCCCCCTCCACACTCATGCTCTCTCTCTCTCTAAAAAAGATAAAACAATGCTACCAAAGTGTGCTTACTGTAGCCAAACAACTATGGAATTGTCAGCTTCTCAAGACAGAGATCTTTCAGATAAGTATTCTAATTCACCTACAGAAAAATAAGGTAGTCCCACCTCAACCCCTGTTAGCACAATTGAATGGGGAGCCTGGACTCCCCACCGTTGCCAGACTACAAAGAGGTACCCAGTCCTCCCTTCTTCTTCTTCTTCTTCTTCTTCTTCTTCTTCTTCTTCTTCTTCTTCTTCTTCTTCTTTCTTCTCTCTCTTTTTTAAGATTTTATTTATTCATAAGAGACACACAGAGAGAGGCAAAGACATAGTCAGTGGGAGAAGCAGGTTCCCCACAGGGACCCCAGGATCACAACTTGAGCCAAAGGCAGACACTCAACCACTAAGCCACCCAGGTGTCCCCTCAGTCCTCCCTTCTGAAGTGGTTGCAGAGAGGGTTGAGCTGAAGCTAGGACTTGTATTCCTGTTAGATAGTAATGAGGCCGGCAGACCCCAGTGGTGCCAGTGGAAAACATAGGGAGCCTATGCTTTCACATCCACCCTCTCGCAGTTAGGGTCTGGTGGGTGCCTGGAACTCTCACCTTCACACAGAATTAACAGGAGTACCTCCAACCATGTGTCAAAGGAGGTTTAGTGAAGAAATGGAACTTCTCCATTCACCTGGAAGTAGCAAGGCAGTGCTACTTCCTTCTTTCACCTTCCAGATGGGTGTAACCCATCTAAAACATAATGTTTAGATAAAATCTAGAGTCTCTTTACATAATACTCAAAATATCCAGATTAGAGTTGGAAATTACTCCTATTAAGAACAGAATATCTCAAAGTGAACGGAAGAAGAAAATCAGTAGATACTAATACCAAAATGGTGGAGCTGTTTTAATTACCAGTGAGAATTTTAAAATGGCTAACATAAAGGTGCTTTAATGAGCAATTATGAACATGTTAGAAACAAAGAAAAACCATAGGAATTCTCAGTAAAGAAAGTCTCAGAGAAATAGAAAATACAAAGAAGAAACAGTTGGAATAGTTAGAACTGAAAATAACTATTTTTAAAATTATGAATGGAAGGGACAGAGGAAGGAATCAGTGATCTTGAAGACAGAACATTAGACATTATACAGCCTGGGAAAGAAAAATAGAGCCTTTGCTAACAGCAGCTGAGGTGGTTTGAGGTCCCAAAAGATCAAACACATATGCCTTTGGAGGCCAGTATAAGAGGAGAAATAGTATGGGGCTTGATAGAACTCAAACAATGGGTGAAAAATATCCAAATTTAGGAAAAAGTTCAAATCTATAGTTAATAAATATGGTTAACCCCAAACGGCTTAAATTCAACTATATCCACAACAAGACACTTGAGTCAATTTCAGAAAATTAAGAAAAAATAATCTTCACAGCACCAAGAAGAAAACTGAATCTGACCTACAGAAAAAAAAATCCAAAAAACAGTGAATATCTCATCAGAAACCAGAAGAAGGTAGTATACTATCATCCAAGTTCTAAAAGAACTGTCAACTCAAAATACCATATACTCAGTGTAAGGACATTCTCGGGTGAAGGAAAACTAAGGATTTGTCTCCAGCAAATAAGAACATGAAAAAATGCTCAACATATTAGCCTTTAGGGAAATGCAAATTAAAACCACAGTGAGATAGAACTACCACCTTTCAGAAAGGCTAAAATAAGAAATAGTGACAATAGCAATGCTGGTGAGGTTGCAGAGCTCCTGGACCACCCACTATTGCTAGGGGCAATGTAAATGATAACACTGGAAAACAGTTTGGTAGATTTCCAAATAGCAACTACTATGTCATCAAGTACTATGCATCAAGTTGCATTCCTGAGTATTTCTGTAGAGAAATGAAAATTTATATTTACTCAAGATCTACACATGAAGCTTTAATTTTGTTTGACAAAGCCAAAACTTGCAAACTATGGTGATGACTTTCTATGGGTAAAAAACTAAACAAGCCATTATACTCATACCTTGGAATACTCCTAAGCAATAAAATGGAATTAACTCTTAATCTTTGTAACAATCTGAATGAATTTCCAAAGAAGTATGTTAAGTGAAAAATGCCAGTCCTGTTAAATACATAAACTATGATTCAATTTATATTACATTATGGAAATAACAAAATTTTAGAAATGAAGGGCAGATTAGTGGTTGCCAGAGATTAAGAAGTGATGAGATGGAACAAATATGCCTATAAAATGACAACATAATACATTCTTCTAATAGAAGTGGTTTATATTTTGACTATATAATTGTTGATATTTGGTTATATAGTTATATCTGGTTATATAGTTGATATCTGGGTATATAGTTACAAAATGACAGTACTGGGGAAAATTGCGGAAAGGGCACATGGAATCTATCTTAATAAGCTTTTACAACTGCTTAAGTATCTACAACTATCTCCACACTTCAATTAAAAAATTCTAATCTCTTTCAATATGGATGACTAAGTTCGACCTTTTCCACATATTCTTCTAAAAATATACATTCCTAAAAATATACATTCCTAATATGTTGATTTTATATACATATATATGTGTGTGTATACATATACATATATATATTCCATTTTTGGTATGCAAGAAATCTGGATCAAAGTTCTTATCTTGGCAATACCATGCTGTCTAACATTCTAGCAATTATTAATAGATTCTGTTTGATTATCTGCAAAATAGCATTTAAATAACAGCTTATATAAAGGATCAATTCATTTGTATATGTAAAGTACTAAAACTGTACATTATATGTAATAGGCATTTGGTAAATACATATTTTTTCTCTTGCCATCCAGATATCAGTAACTTCCATGTGCATACATAGGTTCTTCCTCTTCTTAATTGTGAACTCTTTTGAATTCGAAGATAGTAAGTGTACTGACCAGTTCCCAGCGTCAAGTAGGGTTCCAATAAATGATAGGGCAATACATCTTTTAATGTGAATAATGTGCCTCTAAAATTAGACTGTAAGATCTTCCAAGGAAAGTAGAAGATCTTTTCCCATTTCTGATTCACCTAGACTCTTGCTTCTATCTTCTCATACATTGATGTTTAGGCAAATCTTTGATGAGTATATGAGTAAAGACCATGGAACTCTTGAGCTGGAAAGAACCTAAGGGAATAGGCCCCCTCATTTTACATCTCCCTTTCTGATGTCAGTGAATTGTCCACAGTAGGCTCTTCTAGCTCTAGCTTAGTTATGCCATTGACACATATTGTCTCTGATACTTCAGTAAGGCTAACATCTTTCCACATAGTACCAAAAAAATGCTCTTAAAATTTCTTTTTCTTCCTAATCCTAATTGAATGCAGCATGATATAAATTGAAGGGACCAAATATATTCATTTATTTTTCACATTCCCTTTTTAGAATGTCTTTTTTTTTAAAAAAAATAGATTTTATTTATTTATTTTGAGAGAGAGAGAGTGTGAGAACTTGAGTTGAGGGGAGAGGCAGAGGGAGAAGGAGAAAGAGAATGTCAAGCAGACTCGGCACTGAGTGCAGAGCCGCATGCAGGCCATATCTCGGAACCCTGAGATCACGACCTAAGCCAGAACCAAGAGTTGGATACTTAACAGACTGAGCCACCCAGGTGCCTCTAGAATGTCTTTATTTATTCACTTTAAAAATACTGCTTCCTAATTGAGAAAAAAAAAAAAAGCCCAAATGGGTAACATGTTAACTTTAACTAGTGGTTATATAAGTAGCCCTCCTTATTTTGCTTATGCAAGATAAAAGATGAACATCTTGTGCCATAATTTTTCATACCCAGACATTATATTATTGATCGAGGCATTTATTTATTTATTTATTTATTTATTTATTTATTTATTTATTTAGAGAGAGAGAGGCAGAGACACAGGCAGAGGGAGAAGCAGGCTCCATGTAGGGAGCCCGATGCGGGACTCTATCACGGGTCTCCAGGATCACACCCCAGGCTGCAGGCGGCGCCAAACTGCTGCACCACCCAGGCTGCCCTGATGGAGGTTTAAAAGGAAAATGTTCTCAGTGTGAACATGAAGTAGAGTCTTTCTGTTTTCTCTGTAATAATAAAGTAGGAAACAAAACAAGGTAACAAAATAAATAATTCACATACTCATTCATTCATTATCTTATTCATTTACCAACAAGTATTTCCCAACCATCTCCAGTGTGCTTGGCACTGGGATTAAGCACCAAGAGTCTGAGAAAGTGATGGACATAGTGATGGCCACAGTTGGGAAATGAACCAACAAACCCAGACAGTTAAATACGGTGTGTTCTGTGCGTTGGTAGGTGAAGTGTAGTGATCGGGGTAGGTACACAGAAAAGATGTCCAGAATGAGATACGCAAGATGAACAACAGCTAGCCAATAGCGCAGGAAAAGGGAGTATCAGGTGAAACAGTGAAAGACTGCAGTATTAGCAGGAAATAGTGTGATAAAAAGGGTGATCTGATCTATAGAAGATTTAGACCATTGCTTTGGAGTAGAGGAATATATTTTAAAGTTTTTTAAAAACATTATTGGATTAACAGTGCAGCAAAAATTCCTCCTTTCCCTCTCTCACAGTAGTAAATATCAGGAATTACTTGATTTGAGAGAATATTTTGATCACTAGAAGAGTAACTAGCATAGTCCAATAGGAGCAATTCATCACCAGATTTTTTTTTTTTAAGGTGTGAGAAAATACAGAGGGCAGAAAAATGTTTTTGCTCTATGTTAAAAAAATATCATTTTCAGAATGTTTTCTTAAATTATAATTCAGATTTGAATTCTGTGTATATTGTATGGCACCTACTGTGCTAGGATCTAGTAATTCAGTAGTATGTGATGTCGAAATGGGCATGCCCTCAGAGAACTGCCTTCAGTGAGGGACATAAGATTCATCAAAAATTACAGTTAATTGCCTGTTTTCAACTGTATGGGAGCTATGTAGCAGATCTGCATGATGCTGAGTTGAGCTAGTTATAAATTTTAAATGAAGAGATGCCTGGGATTTTATTTATTGACAGAGTTAAATAGTATTATCTTTGATTGGAAGGGAGTTGTATAATTAGAAATCCAGTGCCATCATAATTTAATTTTCTGAGAGTGCCACAATATATGTTAATTTAAATTGATTTAAATCTCTTGTATCTCATACCTCTGACTGACTTTACACATTGTAGCAGAGTGAGTTAGGTTACTGAGAATACTCTAATAAATGTATCAGAAATAATTACATAATTTTGAAACAGGATATTGATGGTTGCAAGCAAGTTAATTTAGAAGTCTGTTAGTGATATGGATTTCAGCGTTCTGGCACATTTGGGGTTTATATTGACAAAACTCAGGAAACAGAATCTCTAAGGAGATATTTTATATGAGTAAGCCATTAGAGAAAAATAATATTCTGGGAAAACTGAAAATTAAGCTGTCACACATGGATATGCATTCTGGTTATTTAGACAAATATAAGTCTAAATGGTCCAATTATCCAAGACCAAAACTGTCACTTGTCTTGCATTTACAGAAAAACTGATAAATATAAAATTGAGTAACAGATGAAAGCCCATGATGATTTATCCAGGAAGTATTGGGTGCCTTGAATAATAGTCATTTTTATGAAAAAAATTTAGAATTATGCAGAGTGAGCTAAAGAATTTAAAACTCCTTTGTGCAGATACCCCATCAACAATATTTTTTCCTGGTGGCCAGGTGTTTCTAGCTAAATTAGATTGACGATTTAATTAAAAATTGAGATTTTTTTTCTCTCCTATAAATTCCTTACTGTATTCTATTGGATAGTAAGCAGTCTACTAAGAAAAAGAAAGAAAGAAAGAAAGAAAGAAAGAAAGAAAGAAAGAAAGAAAGAAAGAAAGAAAAAAAGCAGTCTACTGAAGATTGTAATGTGTGTGGGAAGAGAAGAGACTGCATTAATGACAACTGCCAACCTCAGTCACCTCGTGTTTTCTTGATGACTTACCTACAGCTTCCACTCGGATGCCCTCCAGGTCTTGTCCTCTTTTGGGTGCACTCACAAATATTTGGGACTTCCCTGGCCCTTTGGCCTATAATTTCTGCACATTTCTTTCAAGATCCAGCTCACTGCTTTCCATAGAGGCAATAAGTGGACTTGGCAAACTCATATTAGCGTGCTTATTTACATCACATCATCTTATCAAGTATTATTCTCAATGCCGCTTTGTTGAAGATTAAATGATCATATAACCATGAGTTTGTTTCTGGGCTATCTGTCTTGTTCTATTCATCTATGTGTCATATTATTTTGGTTAGTATGGCTCTGTAGTGTAACTTGAAATCTGGAATTGTGAGACTGATCTCCAGCTTTGTTTTTGTGTTTCAAAATTGTTATGGTTATTTCAGGTCTTTTTGTGGTTTCACACATATTTTAGGATTATTTGTTCCAGTTCTGTGAAGAATGCTTTTGGTATTTTGATAGGGATTGCATTAAATCTGTAGATTGTTTTGGATAGTGGGAACATTTTAGCAATATTTGTTCTTCCAATCCATGAATGGAATATCTTTCCATTTGTTTGTGTCTTTAATTTCTTTCATCATTGTTTTATAGTTTTTATTTTTTATTTTTTTTAAGATTTTATTTATTTATTCATGAGAAACACACACACAGAGAGAGAGAGAGAGAGGCAGAGACACAGGCAGAGGGAGAAGCAGGCCCCATGCAGGGATCCCGATGTGGGACTCGATCCCGAGTCTCTAGGATCACACCCTGGGCCAAAGGCAGGTGCCAAACTGCTGAGCCACCCAGGGATCCCCATGTTTTATAGTTTTTAGAGTACAAATCTTTCATCTCTTTGATTGAGTTTATTCCTAGGTATTTTATTATTTTTGGTGCAATTGTAAATGAGATTGCTTTTTTTTTTTTTTTTTTTTTTTTTTTAAAGTAGGCTCCACGCTGTGGAGTCCAGTGCATGGCTTGAACTCATGACCCTGAGATCAACACCTGAGCTGAGGTCAAGGGTTAGACACTTAACTGACTGTGTTACCCAGGTGCCCCTGGGATTGCTTTCTTAATTTCTCTTTCTGTTGCTTCATTATTGGTATATAGGAATGCAAAAGATTTCAGTTTTGTTTTTGTATTCTGCAGATTTACTGAATTCATTTGTCAGTTCTAGTAGGTTTTTGATACAGTGTTTAGGGTGTTCTATGTATAGAGTCATGTCATCTGCAAATAATGAAAGTTTTACTTCTTCCTTACCAATCTGGGTGCCTTTTGTTCCTTGTCTGATTGCTGTGGCTAGGACTTTCTGTACTAAGTTTAATACAAGTGGTTAGAGTGGACACCCTTGCCTTATCTTGATATTAGGGGGAAAGCTCTAAATTTTTCACTGATTATGAGTATTATGTTAGCTTTGGGTTTTTCATACATGACCTTTATTACGTTGAATGTTCCTTCTAAACTACTTTGTTGAGGGTTTTTTTAATCAAGAATGGATGTTGTACTTTATCAAATGCTTTTTCTGCACCTATTGAGATGATCATATGAATTTTATCTTTTCTCTTATTGATGTAATATATCACATTATTTGATTTGCAAACATTGAACCATCCTTGTGTCCCAGGAATAAATCCCACTTGATCATGGTGAATGATTTTTTTTAATGTATTCTCAGGTTCGGTTTGCAAATGTATTGTTGATGATTTTTGCACCAATGTTTATTAGAGATATTAGCTTGTGGTTGTCTTTTTTTTTGTAGTGTTTTATCTGGTTTGGTATCAGGGTAACCCTCATCTCATAGAATGAATTTGGAAGTTTTCTTTCCCCTTTATTTTTTGGAAAATTTTGAGAATAAGTATTAAATCCTCTTCAACTGTTTGGTAGAATTCACCTTTGAATCTATCTGGTCCTCAACTTTGTTGGAAGTTTTTTGATTATTGATTCAATTTCATTGCTGATAATTGGTTTGTTCAAATTTTCTACTTTCTGATTCAGTTTTGGTAGTTTATATGCTTTTAGAATTTATCTATTTTTTTCTACGTTGTCCTATTTGTTGCCATATCATTTTTCATGATATTCTCTTACATAGTTTGTATTTCTGTGGTGTTGTTATTTCTCCTTTTTGATTTCTGATTTTGTTTGGGTTTTCTTTCTGTCTCTTTTCTCTTCTTTCTTTCTTTCTTTCTTTCTTTCTTTCTTTCTTCTTCTTTCTTTCTTTCTGAGTCTGGCTGGAGGTTTATCAATTTTATTGATCTTTTCAAAGAACCAGCTCTTGGTTTTATTGATATGTTTGATCTGTTCTATTGGGGTTTTAGGAAGGATTTAGTTTCTCTGTCATTTATTTCTGCTCTAATCTTTATTATTTCCCTTTTTCTGCTGATTTGGGGTTCTGTTTATTCTTTATTTTATTGCTTCTTTAGGTGTAAAGTTAGGCTGTTTATTTGAGATTTACCTTGTTTCTTGAGGTAGGCCTTTATTGGGATAATTATTTTTAACAGTAATGGATTATATTAGCTTTTTCTAAAAAATATTTTATTTATTTATTCATGAGAGACACACACACACACACACAGAGAGAGAGAGAGAGAGAGAGAGAGAGAGGCAGAGACACAGGCAGAGGGAAAAGCAGGCTCCATGCAGGGAACCTGATGTGGGACTTGATCCTGGGACTCCAGGATCACTTGCTGGGCTGAAGGCAGGCACCAAACCGCTGAGCCACCCGGGGATATTAGCTTTTATTTTCAGTACTAATCTGCTTAAGTTCAAAACAGTTGTTCTGGAATTATGAGTCTTACAGCCTGAGGCTTTTTTGTGTGTGTTTTTAGCAAGGTTAAAGTATCCTGGAAAAAGAAAAATTCTCCAAAGTCCATATCTGAGTCTCTGATGTAAGGCATTCTAGTAATTACCACAATAATAATTCTTGTACTAATAAAGAAATAAATTAAACAAGTGATAAATCAAGATAATTATTTTACAAAGTGTTTTTGAAAGATTTGATTAATTTATTTCAGAAAGAGAGCATGTGCAAGCATGAGCAGGTGGAGGGAGGGGCAGAGGGAGAAGCAGACACCCTGCTGAGTACGGAGCCAGATGCCAGGCTCCATCCCAGAACCCTGACATCATGACCTGAGATGACAGCAGATGGCTTAACCGACTGAGCCACCCAGACACCCCTTTATGAAGTATTTTACAGACCAATCAATGAAAGTATGTCTTATAAAAAGTGGAGGATGTCATCTGGAAATGAGTATGGATAGGATAAGAAAAGACCAAAATAGAAAGGAAGAAGAAATGTCACTTAATCTCTGCATTTTTGCCTTAAATATTAAAAAGTAATGGAAGATACACATATTAAAATACATGTTTCTGTTTTCTTTCAGATTGAGTATCACTAGGTATTTACAGCTAATGTTTATGAATGCTTTGTAGGTTCCATGTACTGTATAATCCCTTAACATATGTGATTTCATTTCATCAATACATCGACCCTATAAGAGAAGCACTTACATAGTTTTTCTTTTTACAGATGAGAAAGAAGATTCAGAAAGTTTAAGGAATGTACCCCAGGCTTCACAGCTAGTACATGGGAGAATTAGAATTAAACCTCCTACCTTCATAAGTAAACTTAATATTTAAATATTTTTCATCGTCTTATTTTGAACCTATTTTTAAAAATATTTTTGGAACATAAATTTCCTATGCAAGAATACCAAATACAAATATACAAAGCAAGCGAAACTAGCTAAATAATGATACATGATTATAGGAACCCTTGATTTTTTAATATATTAAAAAATTATTTTAAACACAATTATCATTCTACCAATCTTAAAAAAAATCATCAAGCATCCTTAAAAAGGCCGTGATTATGTGCAATACAAAAGCAGGCTTTGCACTGCTGCACTCTAGAAAATTTGAATCTGAGCCACTTGGGTAAGAATGTAAACAAACAAGACAATGATTATTAATCAAACACTGGAAATTCATGCTCAATAGCACAGAGAATAAAATGAGAAATAATATTCATTAGACCATCACTGACTTTTGTAAGGTGATCCCACAATTCTGACCACTGTTTTGTTTTTAGCTCCTGAATCTTTAAAAATTTCTGAACTTGTTCTACAATTTTTCTTCTTCTGCTTCAAATCCTGGCCTCCACCAAGGTTTATTAGTTAATCTAAATTAACTAGAAACTATTGTCTTTCAAAACTCCTTAAATTTAATACTTTGACTAATCCCTGAAGAGAGGAAGATCTTTCTTTCTTCTGTTTTATTTTGCGGAGGTGAGATGTGGAAGTGTTGGGTGGGAGCTGAGATAAAAAAAAAAAAAAAAAAGCAAATACATTTAGAAATTCAAAAGGAATTTGCTTTATTCTAGATGAGGGCCATTTAAAATTTTCCTTACAAGTTATTTGGAATTCTGATCAAAAATAATTATTGGAAACTAAATTTCAAATAATACTCAAGTCTATACTTTGACCTTTATCAAATCTGTTGGGAAAATCTTTCCTCTACCATAAATGTCTAAGAATTTTTCAGTAAAAAGGTCAGGTGAGTTGAAGATTCTCATGTAATCGATCCATAGGCATTGACATTTGTTTTTGAATTTGGACAAATGTTCGCGTTGGGCTTTGGCTCACTGACATATTTGAGTAATTGATTTTTTTTAACTGACTCACACTTGAGAGATATCTTTCCCCTTCTAAAACAGAAAACCTAAACTACAGATGTAAAGCTAACTCATGCACACCTCTGATGTTGCTATCAACACTCGAACAATATTTTCTTAAGACTCTTAAACTTTTAATATTACCAAGTGATTAAAAACATTGAAAAATCTCAAAATCATAATATATTTATAGTGCACAGTAGAAAAGCATGTATTACATAGATGTTTAATCTATCCCTGGCAGAGAATAAATACAATTCTGCAAACCTTGAGAATATCAGGGACACACTAGGAATAAAGGTGAGAAAAACAATCCTACTTTCATGCATTGGTTTCTGGACGTACATATTCAATCTACTGGGACACAGCCTTATACACTGGCCATTAGTCCACTGTATATTCTACAAGTAGGGGATGATGTCCTCCTGCCTCATAGAGTATTTCCCTCAAGTTGGAAAACATAGATGTAATTTAACAAACCATTCTCACCTTTTCAGGCTTGCTGTTGACTTGTGTTTGGTATTTGAGGACTGGTACATCCCTTGGTAATACACCCATTTTTTTATATCTTTTGCTGTACCTAAGCTTTTAGGTGATGTTTCAGAGACAGGAATCTTATGTTGGTAAACCAGTTTCCATGTAAGTCTTTAGATCATGGTGCTTGCAGAGACCAGAGAAAAGACAAACTTAAATTACTTCTTAATTCAGATGAAAACTGTACATTGCCCCTTACAGAAGGGGTCTAGTATAGTATCACCAAGTGGCTGTTCTTTGAGGCTCACAGATCACACATTTGGCAGAGGAATGACTAGATCACCCTGCTAAGAGGAAGCCCATTCTGTTGACACTCAGGAATCATCTTGAACCCTGATATTACAACAACTCCATTTATCACCCATTATTCAAGCACCAGGCTGGGGTGGACTGAGAATGACCTATGTTGACTGGATGCCAACATTCTTCCCACCTGGTTGGAAAATGCCTCTTCTGTGGTCAAAAATCTGGCAGATAGGATATGGGAGTCAAAAAAATCACACTTTTAAGTCCACATCCATATATTCATCCCTGTGCCTCTTGCACAGACCTCTCTGTCTTTAGTCTTTCAAGGCCCCTGGCCCAGAGGCCACATGATTCACCACTTTCCAGTCAGTTGTAGATATCCTTACCTTTGGTCAGTTGTACCCCCATTCAACCTTGATGACAAGTGTATTTCTCCAAGTACTGGGAGGAATTTTTCTCATCACTGTCATTCAGGGCCACTGCTGAGTAAGTAGGTAGTAAAGTAGCTCCATTTTTATCTCATGCTAACCTATCAAGAAGACCTACTCATGCTGATTTCTTGTCCTTCTACATTAGCTTACTGACAGAGACTGCCCCAAAATCCCAGGTGTGAGCTAAGAGAGAGACATCCATGTAAGACACGTAGGGACCTTGAGGGTGAGGTCCACCTGTCTGTGTCAATTACTGTTGTCCTCTGCACCTGTTGAGCCTGATACTCAGTAGATTATTTCCATTATAGGAAGAGTTGCTGTTAAGGCTGCCTGATTTTATAGCCTAATGGGTGTGATGATAGCCAGACCATGATGGGCAGCCCCAGAAGCATAGTCACTTACTGGCTTCTGGACAGGACTCATTCTCTACTAGGAACTGGTTTTATGATTTTTATTTTCAAATAAAAAGCAGTTCACTTCCGGAGATGGCATCGCCTTATTAGAGAACCCTCTAATGGGTTGGTTCTAAGACTCTTCTTTTGGGTTCTGTCAAGTCTCCATAATACATTCTTATTGATGACACACTTTAATACTATTGGATTTGCTGGGCCAGGTGGAATGAATGGCAGGGGAGCCTGCACAACATCTTAGAACTGCTGCTCCCTCTCCTGCTCTAGGTCCTGTTCAAAAATGCCGTGCTTTAAATCACCCCCTAAATGGGTCATAACCTTATTTCCAAGTGCAATATCTCCAGGCTCCAAGGCCACCCATTCTGCCTCTTTCTTAGTGCTGTAACTTGTTCCTTACCTTAGAGGTGATAATTCTGCATGCTCCAGAAAACTAGGTCCCTAAGCATTTTATTGGTGTGGTAGGGTCCTTAATCTATGTAGATGAACTTCCTACTCTCTGACATACCTGTGAGTTACTAGAGCACCCAGAGTATTTCCCACTTCTTGTCCACGAGATATAATTAGCATGATATGTTCAATATAATGGACCAATGACATATTCTGAAGAACACCAAGGTCATTTGAGGTCCAGCAAAAATACAACATCCAGAAAGAGAATATGAGATTGGGTTATCACTTGTTACATTTAGTTGTCCATCATCACCATTCACTGCTGTCTCTAAGGGGCCTGCAGATTTATTGTATCAATATGGTCTTTGAGGCTTTCCTTTCATCAATCCCCCTGAGATGGGATATTGCTTCAAGGTGCTCAAGTGCATCCACTCAAATAAGCTCTTTCCACGTTCCAAGGTCCCACTGCCTCCCTCCCAGGGCCCTGATTTAGCACAGGAGAACTGCCAAGACTAAGTGTTTTGTGTCCTGGGCAGTTCTTCCGTGTAAGATTGATTCCTGGGCCTGGAGACACTCAGTCTGCCCACTGGATTCAGGAGATAAGAGCTTCCTTAAACACGGTCAGGGACAACTTCTGGCTTTAATAACATTCCCTGATTTGAAAGTTGGCTGACCTGAGCCTGTCAGTTATTTTCTTTATGGCTTCCAAGTCATTTAATAAAATCTAGCCAAGTTCAAAATCCACATAATTACCATTGCCTCTATATTATTTAACTGTTAAGTGACTACATACAATGCTTCCCCTTCAACTCTGTGCTTCCCCTCAACTTTATCCTAGTCCACAGGTGAGATTCACAGTTTGTATCCTGCTACCACCAGCGATGGGGTCCTTGCACCATTCAAGTACCAGAATCACATCTAGAAGGTTTGTGTTTCAGGGCCCTATTAGTACAACTGACTTAATCTGAGTCTTTCAGGAAAACAGATATATTTTTATCCTCTCTACTTTTCAGTTTCTTCACCAGTATCAACCATATTTATCAGTTTCCTTTTTACAAAATATAACTAGCTCTTTAAATTATGTTTTGGCACCAATTCATACACTAATATTTATATCTTGATGTTTGGATCTATTTTTGTACTTAGAGGCAGAGAATTTTTCGTGCAATATGCCTTTGTTCGTGGCACATTGTCATAATGGGTCTCTGCAAAATCCCTCTCTTTTTTTGGATTCATTCATTCATTCATTCATTCATTTTTTTTATTATCTGTATATCCCCCTCCCACACCCATTCCCTCTATAGGCAGCTGTTGTAATATGTACCTATTCTTTATATATGTTCTTGGAAAATGTACATTTTAAACTTTTATAAATGATATCATCATATATCTCATTGTTAATTTCTAAATTAATTCTCTTTTAAGATTAATCTCTGTCATTTGTGTGCTATTTGAACACAAGTTGTATTCATCATAATACTTCTCTCAAATTCTTTAGCATGTATCACATTAGAATAAGGGCACTTTCCTACATGACCACAATTATCCATCCTAAGAAATGATTATAATATAATCAATATCTGGTTCATATTTAAATTCCCTCTATTTGTCCAAGGATGTCTTTTCTGCTTGTCTTAATGCAACTGAGTTTATTAATGCATAAGGACTTATCTTATTTAATCATCTTTTTATTCTACAACTGCTTCTCCAGTTATTTCTTCATACATTACTATTTTTAAAAATCAGATTAGTCATGCGGGAGAATATGCCATATTCTGAGATTGTCTAATTCTTTGCTTATGGTATTCGTTATTCTTCTATGTCCTGCACTACCTGTAAAGAGGAAGGTAGGTGTAGAGCAAGATTTTTCTCAACCTTACCACTATTGACATGATGTGGGGTATTTTCCTTTGTGTTGTAGGACATTTAGCAGTATCCCTGGCCTCTGTCTGTCAAATGCCAGTAGTGCCTCTTCAGACATAACAACCAAAAATGTCTTCAGACTTTGCTAAATGTTACCTCTTGGGTAAAACCACCCCGGTTGAGAACCACCAAGTTACAAGCTAGATTACAGTCAGGTTAAACAGGTTTGTTTTTTTGTTGTTGTTGTTGTTTTTGTTTTGTTTTGTTTTGTTTTTGTTTTTTAGCAAGAATAGCATGTACTTTATACATATATTTCTTACGATTCACATATGGAAAAACATGATGCCATGTTGTTCTACTCTGAGCAATGCTGAACATGAGTGCTGGATTGGAGTGTGGACTTCCAGCTTTCTCTAATATAATGCTCACTTTGAAATTAGCAAATGATCTTTCAGAAAATTCTCTAATATCCTAAAAATACCCTGTTCTCTAGGTACCTTTATCTAGTGATTTTGGTACCCATGGATGATCTTTATTTACAATGGTTATAATGATTATAATTCATAATTGCAAACGTTCTAATTCTACTATCCCTCTACATGTTTTAGCTGGCATTTTTCTGCAAAAAAAATTTTTTTAAAAGTTTTTTTAAAAATTTCTCTTTGTTTTTCTCTCTTTGGGTTATATTAATGACTTACAAATTTATTTTTATTCAACAAGTTATACATTAATATTGTCTTTGTTTTTTGATGTTCAGATTGTCTCAGGTTTAGCCACTACGAGTCCTCCTAAGCTGAAACTGGTGTCCTTATGATATTTTTCCATTAATCACTGAGTGGTTAACAGTTTTCAGACACAGTTATGTTCTGGGTTCATCTTTTACTTTCCTAGCTCCAGTACTGGAATCAAGGATTTCTCAAAGAGCCCTGATTTATCTTACTGGAAAGATTTGGGTGCTGAACATAATCATTTCCCTTGCAATATAATTGCTTCTGCGTTCTTTCAGTAGACAGAGATAGAAAACCGCGTTTACATTCATATTTCACATTTTTCATTTAAATTTAGCATTAAGTATTTATTGCTGACCTTTTCTGCTGAGGTATAATTTACACACAATTTACAGAGCAGATTTTGAGTGATACTGATCAATGCATCATGGAATATGCAAGCATCTCTATAAAGCACACTCTGCAAGATATGGAATATTTCTATCACCCTGAGAAGGTCTCAAGTTCACTACTGTTCCTTTCCAATTTACTAGCTTAGAGCTACCATAAATTTTTCCCATTCTAGAACTTCGTATAAATAGAAACATACATACTTGATTGTACCAACCTTCTTTTGCTCATCATATCATATTCTGTTTCATATGTGTGGTGTTTCATGTATCAATAGTTTGTTCCTTTTATTTAGTAATAATACTCCCTTGTATTAATAGACTGAAAATTATCCCTTTCCTGTTGCTGAACCCTTACTTTCTTTCAGATTTTGACTATAATGCATACAACTCTTAATATATTTTAATTTATGTTTTGTGGTGCTGTTTTTATTAATCATGGGAGTGGAATTTATTTCTCTAGGAGTGGAATTGCTCATTCATAGTGTAGGTGGTTTTTGGAAATAATATCAATAAAGTGTTGGAAAACTTACCAAATCAGTTTCTAAAGTGCATGTCTTGTTTTCTTAATTTATTTCTTTTTAAAATTTTGTTTCTTTTCTAATAATGCTAATATATAGTTATTTGCTTTGTCTTACAACATACAAAAATTGTTACAAACTCACATAAATACTATGACCTATAATAATCCTCTTGAATAGAGTTTTAAGATTTCCTTGGGGACGCCTGGGTAGCTCAGTGGTTTGGCCTGCCTTTGGCCTTTGGCCTAGGGCGTGATCCTGGAGTCCTGGAATCAAGTCCCACATTGGGCTCCCTGCATGGAGCCTGCTTCTGCTTGTGTCTCTGTCTCTCCCCCCACCCCACCCCCACCCCCGTCTATCATGACTAAATAAATAAAATCTTAAAAAAAAAAAGGATTTTCTCGTAGTCTCTTAATTATACTTGCAGAATGACTGATTTTATTTTATTTTTCTCATTGTGGACTTTTGGAGGCTGTGTAGAGAGATAGGGATTTAGTCTGTGTTCATGTTCTAAACTGTGTGATTCCCCAAAAGCACTATTGTTTGACCATGGGTGGTCATTGATTACAGAAAATAACTTTAAGAAACTTCTTTATTTGGATT
The DNA here is from genome assembly GCF_905146905.1 of Nyctereutes procyonoides. Classification (NCBI taxonomy): domain Eukaryota; kingdom Metazoa; phylum Chordata; class Mammalia; order Carnivora; family Canidae; genus Nyctereutes; species Nyctereutes procyonoides. The sequence continues at coordinate 8,824,657 of NW_026575082.1, read as the reverse complement.
TTGGAAAACAGACATCTAAGTAACTCATGGGTCAAAGAAATAAATTTAAGGGAATATAAGACTGAAAGATAAAAGCACTGAAATCTTGAGGGATGCTGCAAAATTCAGGGATAGTTATAATATCAATGACTATATTAGGAAACAGTTATGTCTACCATGGGATGGTGACACTCAGATCTCAATTACAGGGAGCGTAATTAACTCAGAACTCCAGCTGCTTGTACTCTGAAAACCAGGCAGTAAGATTATGCTTCCCACAGGCTACTCTCAGCAGAGGGCGGCCTCCTTGCTTCTGGGAGATGGGACCTCCTCACTAGTGACTTTGACTTAAGAGCTCCTGAATGGCCTCATCTAACTCTCCTTGGACCACGCTGACATCTAAGATGATTCCATTCAATCTTCTCTCCTTTCCTCTCTCCACCCCTAAATCTAAGTCAGTCCTGTTTGCCATCCAGCTGCCCCCTGCCTCCCCTGACTCCTCCTCATTTTCTTTCATGCTCATTCTTCCTAATAAAATTATTGCCTTTTTAATCACACTATACAGCTGCTTGTTGGATACCCAGCATAACAGAATAACAATGACCAAAAAATTAACAAGCTAGTATTCTAGCAGAAAAAATAACAATAGGTCTAGAAAGAAGGAAAGATAGTATTAGGAATTAATAATATATTTAAAAAATATAATAGAGATCATCAACAAAGCCAGAAGCTGATTCTTAGAAAGAAAGAAAGAAAGAAAGAAAGAAAGAAAGAAACTAAAATGAAATTTAAGTGAAATTAACCAAGAACTATAATTAGGAAAAACTACTACTAAAAAGGGAAACAACTTTAGACAGAGCAGAAATTCCACAAAGATAGGGAAATATTATGAAGGCATGATGCTAATAAAAAAATCTTACAAGAAATAAATTATTGACCAGAAAAATATAGCTTTATCCAGGATGACTCTTGTAGAAATAGAAAGCATGAATGGATTTAGAACATTATATAAAGTAAACTAAAAATTAATAAATTAAAACTCTACCCATGATAAAACTCCAGTATCAAAATGCCTTATGGTTAAGCTCTACCATGCAAAGTAATAATTTCAATATTTCAGAGAAGAAAAAGAGAAAAACATTTTCCAAACTTCTCTACTGTATTAGTTTAATGCTAATTTTGAGTCTAGACATGGATAATATAAAAAAGGAAAATCACAGTCATTCTCACACATAGATGTAGTGGCAAAAATATTAACCAAATAGAAGTAGTCTTAATCTTATAGTGAAAAAAATGATTTATCACAGGAAAGAAAGGTATATTATATTATTAGATCATTTATTATGTAAGTCAGCACATAGTAAAAGAAAAAATTAATTATGTGGTTATCTCAAAATTTACATAAAAATAGTTGCTACAACTTATTTCAAGATTTTCCAGAAAAACATCTTAGCATGGTAGAATCAAAATGGACTTTTACACTTAATGGAGTAGCAAAATTTTAGAGCAAATATTTTATTTAATGATGGAGTATTAGAAACATGCTATCACTTTTATTTCCTTTTAGGGAGAGAGAGAGGGAGCTCAAAAGTGCAGGGAGGATTGGGTAGGGAGGAGGGGAGAAAGAGAATCTTAGGCAGGCTTCACGTCCAGCACGGAGCCGATGCAGGGCTCAATCTCATGATCCTGAGATCTTGACCTGAGCCAAAATCAAGAGTTGACGCTTAACCCACTGAGCCACCCAGGCATACCCCTGCTGTCACTTTTTTAATTTAAGATTCTACTCCAGATGCCAGACAGTTCAACAGAAGAAGCAAAATAAATAAAATTATAAGAATTGGAAAAATACAAAATTATAATGATCACAGATGACATAATTATCTATTTAGAGTCCACAAAACATAATTCATGAAAGTTTAGAGATACTATTTGATATCAATTAAGTATTTATAACTAGCAAAATTTTATATTTGTATACATAAAAGTTATATATAGTATATATAATAAATGGAGCAATGTTTGTGCAATGATTGGTAGACCAAAGAAATAGGAGACCAGAATCAGAACCATATGCAAATGGACATTTGATTTGTCAACAGATTTGTCACTGCGTACCAGTAATGAATAGAGGAGTCTGTACAAAGTACTGGCTTCAGACTAAAGATGAATGGAAGGAATTAACTTGCCTCATTATAATATTAATCTTTTAAATGAATGATCTAATTTTAATGTAAAAATATTCTTGTGTTGTTCTGGATTGATCAATAAGACAAACTAATTTTTATTCTTCACTATGTTTTTTTTTTAAAGAATCCATCAATGTATCTCTTTTGTCAAGTTTTCCCCAAAATAAGATATTAAAAAGCAGCAAGCATATTTAAAACATGAACGTGTTATACCACGTTCTTCTTGATGTAAAGTGGTGATTTAGGGGATGCTTGTAAATACTTGACACTATTTCATTTTTACATCATTGTTCTTTTCTATGATTTTCTCCTGTAAATTATATGAACGCTTTTTCCTCCTTTACAGCTCAGTGTTAATAATTAAAGTTAACTTTCTATTTTATCTGAACTATCAGAGTACATGCAATTAATCAGGACACCTTCTAGGTAAAATGATACTGAGAACTATCAAAATCCCTGAGAAGACCTGTTTGGCAACTCTGGGGCCAAGAGAATTTGTCAATTTGTCTTTTTTTTTTTTTTTAAGAGAGAATGAGAGAGAGAAAAAAAGCACAGATGGAGGGGCAGAAGGGGAGGGAGAGAGAAAATATCAAGCTGAGCATGGAGCCTGATGGAGGGCTCAGTCTCACGACCCTAAGATCATGGCCTGCGCCAAAACCAAGAGGTGGACACTTAACCAACTGAGCCACCCAGGCGTCCTTGTTTGTCTACTTTTAAATTTACTTTTAGCAGAGATTTTGAAAATAAAGAAGGTCTACCCTTCATAGCTTGCTTAATTTCATCTTTCTTCTAGTGTATTCATGTTCCTAATGCAGATCTTGCTATGGATTGTGTGTTTACACAGCTTAACGATAGAGCACAGTTGATGTAGGAAACCCATGGCAAAATTAAGTCCCATTAGACACCTTATATAAACCTCTGGTTCCTATTCTTATTGGAACAAGATCCACATTTTAAACCCTCTACTGTGTTTCACTTCTCAAGTTCTAGAAGTACTGCTTCTGTAAAGTTCATGCCTGATCAAGTTTATAAGAAATCCACTGCAGCATATTAGAGCTCAGCAGGAGAGGTGCAGAAAAGCATCTTTTCATTGCTTTGTTTTTAAGCTATGGCTCTTCTCTGGTTGTTCTAAGGACATGCTCATAAAACAATTTTCTATGTTTAACATAACAGTGTGTTCATTCACATTTTTAAATCTTAACAGTTACTAGGATATTCATTGACGATTATTACATCATCTACATCATTTTTCAATGATTCAGTGATATTTGCATGTGAAATTTTGTAACACTAGTCAGGACTTTTTAGACTGCCCAGCTGTTGCAAAAACAAGGATCCAAAATACTCAATTTTTACTTGTGAAACCTATTAAGTTTTCTCTGCCAGAGTCTGGCACACTCCCCTCTCTGCCAGAGAGTTATAAAGTCTTTATAAAAAGTATTTTTTCTTGTCATTCTAATATATATTGACTTATTTATACATAGATGCATTGTTCTTTTGTAATTTACTTGCATTGTCTTTAATTCATGTGTTTTTGCCTCCTTTTTTTTAAATTGAAGTATAATTAACATAAATTGTTTTATTAAGGTCAGGTGTACAATATAATAAATCAACTATTCTATACATTACTCAATGCTCATCACAGTGCACATACTTAATCCCCTTAATCTGTTTCATTCTTCCCTCACCAACCTCCCTATGGCAACCATCAGTTTGTTCTCTATATTTAAGAGTCTGTATTTTTTTTTGTTTGTCTCTTTTTCTTTTGTTACTCATTTGTTCTATTTCTTAAATTCCACAAATTAGTAAAATTATATGATATTTGTCTTTTCTTGGCTGACTTATTTTACTTAGCATGAGACCCTCTAGCTCCATCCATAGGGTTGCAAATGTGAAGATCTCATGCATTTTTGTGGCTAATATTCCATTGTATATGTGTATATATATGTATATGTACCTCTGTATCAATTCATCTATTGATGGGCACTTGGGTTGCTTTTATATCTTGGCTATTGTAAATAATGCTCCAATAAAGGTAGAGATGCTTTATCTTTTCAGATTAGTGTTTTCATTTCTCATGGGTAAATACCCACTAGTGGAATTACTGGGTGATATGATAATTCTATTTTTAATTTTTTGAGGAGTCTCCTTACTATTTTCCATAGTGTCTCCACCAGTTTGCATTCCCTTCAGTTGTGTATGAGGGTTCCTTTTTCTTTCTTCTTTTTTTTTTTTTTGAAAAAGAACTGTTAATTTGTACTTTATTAAAATTTATAACTTTTGCTACAAAGACACTATTAAGATAATTGAAACACAAGCCAAAGATCAGTAAGAAATATTTGTAAAACATACATCTGATATAGAGTATAGAATATAGATATATAGAATATCCAAAATATGAAAAAGTCTCTTTTTAAAAAATATTTTTATTACGCTTTATTTTTTGAAGAAGCTTTAGTAACCACAAAATCTAAAGTATAGAGATTTATATCTCCCACTCCACATATGCGTAGCCACCCCCATTATCAAATCTCTCACAGAATAGCACAGTGTAACAACTGATGAACCTACACTGACACAGAATTATCTCCCAAAGCCTGTAGTGGACATTAAGGTTCAGTACTGGTGTTATACATAATAAAGATTTGGACAGGGATCCCTGGGGGCGCAGCGGTTTGGCGCCTGCCTTTGGCCCAGGGCGCGATCCTGGAGACTCGGGATCGAATCCCACGTCGGGCTCCCGGTGCATGGAGCCTGCTTCTCCCTCTGCCTATGTCTCTGCCTCTCTCTCTCTCTCTCTCTCTCTCTCTCTCTCTCTCTGTGACTATCATAAATAAATAAATTTTAAAAAAAATTTAAAAAAAAGATTTGGACAGATATTTAATGTATCCATCGTTATGGTATCATATACAGTATTTTCACTGCCATAAAAATCCTCTGTCCTCTACCTACTTATTCTTCCCTATCTTCAACTTGTCCTTTTACCTTCTGTAACTTCTAAAAAAACACTAATATTTTTCAGTGTTTCTATGATGCTTTTTTCCCAGAATGCCTTGTCGTTGGAATCACACAGGATGAAGTCTTTTCAGATTGGCTTTGTAGTAATATGCATTAAGATTTCTTCATGTCTTTTCTTGGCTTGATAGTGCCTTTCTTTCTTGGGCCTTATAATATTCCATTGTCTGGAAACCCTTCAATTTATCCCTTCAGCTACCAAAGGGCATCTTGGTTGCCTCAAGTTTTGGCAGTTATGAATAAAGCCACAGCAAACATCCTAGTGCAGGTTTTGGGTTTTTTTTTTTTTTTTTTTTTTTTTTTTTTTTTAAGCAGAGTGATTTTATTTATTTATGATAGTCACAGAGAGAGAGGGGCAGAGACACAGGCAGAGGGAGAAGCAGGCTCCATGCACCAGGAGCCCGATGTGGGATTCGATCCTGGGTCTCCAGGATCGCGCCCTGGGCTAAAGGCAGGCGCCAAACCGCTGCGCCACCCAGGGATCCCGGTTTTGGGGGTTTTTAATTTTGCTTTTGTGTGTGTGTGCAGATTTTTATGTGGATGTAAGTTTGTAACTTTTCTTAATAAATATCAAGGAGCATAATGATCACTAGATAGTAGGATAAGAATATGTTTAATTTTGCAACAAACCGCCAAACTCTCTTTCAAGGTGACCATATTTTTTACATTCCCACCAGGAATGCATGAGAGTTCATGTGGCTCCAACAATCTCACAAGCATTTGGTGTTGTCAGTATTTGGATTTTCACCATTCTAATAGGTGTGTAGTGGTATCCCATTGCTTTCATTATCTATTATCTATAGATCTTGGGCTCATTTTCAAATGCATTGTTTGTTTCCTACTGTTGAATTTAAAGAATTCTTTGTGTATTTTGGATAACAGTCCTTTATCAGATATGTTTCTTGCAAATATTTTCTTTCAGTCTTAGGCTTGTCTTCCCATTCTCTTGACATTGTTTTTCACAGAGCAGAAATTTTTAATTTTAATGGTCTATTTTACTAATTATTTCTTTCATGAATCATGCCTTTGGTTATGCTTCTAAAAAGCCATCACCAAATCCATGATCATCTAAATTTTCTCCTGTATTTTATGTCATCTATGGAGTTTTTTAAATTTTATTTATTTATTTATTTATGATAGTCACACACAGAGAGAGAGAGAGGCAGAGACACAGGCAGAGGGAGAAGCAGGCTCCATGCACCGGGAGCCCGATGTGGGATTCGATCCCGGGTCTCCAGGATCGCGCCCTGGGCTAAAGGCAGGCGCCAAACCGCTGCGCCACCCAGGGATCCCTCATCTATGAAGTTTTACAGTTTTGTGTTTTACATTCTGGTTGGTGATCCATTTTGAGCTAATTTTTTAAGGGTGTAGTGTCTGTGTCTAGATTATTTCTTTTGCATGTGGATCCCTCTTATTTAACTTTGGCACACATTTTATTTCAAATTATTTCTAGGGATCTTTATGTTTAGAAACTCTTCAAAGATTTGAAATGAAATTAAAGGGATGCCTGGGTGGCTCAGCAGTTGAGCTTTTGCCTTTGGGTCAGGGCATGATCCCGGGGTCCTGGTATCGAGTCCTGCATTGAGCTCCCTACATGCAACCTGCGACTCCCTCTGCCTATGTCTCTGCCTCTCTCTTGTGTCTCTGCTGAATAAATAAATAAACTCTTTAAAAAATAATAAAATAAAATTAAAGTAACAAAAATACATGTGACATTGCCCATTACTAAAATCATTTATTCTCTTGACTTTTGGTAAAAGATGGTGTGAGCTATCACTGAGCTGTATGTAACTCTGAACAGGTGAGAAGTAGACTTTAATTTAGGAAAGTTTATCCAATTCTTTTTTGTTATTTTTTAAAAAATATTTATTTGAGAGAGAGAGAGAGAGAGCAAGAGCAGGGTGAGGGGCAGAGGAAGAAGCAGACTCCACGCTGAGCAGGGAGCCCAATGTGGGGATCCATGCCAGGACCCTGGGATCATGACCTGAGCTAAAGGCAGATGCTTAGCCGACTGAGCCACCCAGGTGCCCTCTTATTTGTGATTTTAAGACTTAGAGAAAGAATGTTAAAAGACCCCAGGGTGGGTTGACACCAGTAATATGTGAATCAACTTTTTACTGTGAGTCGATAGAATTGCTTTTCTTTTGAATAAATTTGCTGTTAGAGAAAGATGAACAATATTCAAAACTCCAAAATATATCAAAAGAAAATATATAGTACAATGCACTCAGAATGTGATGGGTACTACTGCAAAGGGATATACATATATTAGCAGGTATCTGTTAGCATGGTGTGGATATAATTAGCTCAGGATTGGAATCAGAGAGGAACTTTAGGTAAGCCATAGGTTGGATTCTTTGCCTACCTTGAGAATTGCTTCTACTCTTAAGGACCCCACTTTCCTCATGGCAGCAAGTACAAATGTACAGGATTATTGTAAGGATAAGAAATAACCTATATAACTCTTTATCGGAAATATATATTACCCTCAGTAAAAGAGTAATAATCTCATACTGCTAGGAAATAGCAAGCTTCCTGCCTTTTACCTTTACTTCCAAAATCTCAGTTTGTAATGTGATTTTATGGCTGACTTGTCTAAAATGAAAATTCTGAATGTTTGCAAATATATTATTGGAATACCCTATGGTTTTAGATGACTCTTCACTAACCCGCAGAATGCCACATAGCACACTCTGTTGGGGGTTTTCTGTTGGGGGGGAGTTCTGTTGGGGGGCTTGACAATTCCATTTACCAAATGATTGTCATCTTGATAAAAATATAAAAAATGAATATACTATTTTCATCTGTTGGTATTTGATTCAGCTGTTGATATGTTTTTTTTTCCTTTAGAAAACAAACATGAAATACTGAGTTTAGAATAAATATAAATAATATAATTTCTGCCTCATAAGACTAGGCTCTAGGAAATATTTTCTATATTTTATAAATGAAAAATGGAGGCTTTCAGGGTAAAGGAATTGGGATTCAACTGTAGGTCATTTTACTGGAAGTCTTCTCTCTACATCACTGCATTCACCTGCCACAAAATGCAGTGGAGCTATGCCAAGATCAGTGAGTTAAGAGTAAATCTGAGAAATCCTACTGGTGTTAGGCATAGTAAGCTAAATAACTGGCCCTTCCAGGATGCTTTCTTAATTTTGCTTTTTGTCTAATTGAAATATAGGAAGGCTGTTTCCTAGACTACCATTGTGCACTTTCTTCTTCCTTCAACAGTATTTGTAGATCACTTCCATAGCATGTGTTAGGTCCCAGGCCGATGAACAAAATGGCACAGCTCTGGTTTCATAAACTTGCATTCTAGTATTATACTGATTAGAATCTTTGATGTTCTCTCAATAACAAGCAGCAATAACATCAGGTGAGCAGATTAAAATGTTTAGAGATGGCCCCATATTCTATCTTTAGGGATAATCACAATATTACAATATCACAATATTATTTCCACAAGCAACTCAAATGATTCTTATGTTCACACTTACTTTCAAGAACCACTGCCTGCTTGTCTAGATTTCATATTGTACTCTATCCCACACCTAATATTTCATGATAGAACTCTTGGCTCTTAATAATGTTCAAACCCATTTCCTGCTTCCTTTACTGGAACATTCTTGCCTTGATTCTGTTTCTTCCTTCTTAAACTTCAGGTTTCAGCTTACATATTATTCCTCTAAGTAACCTCTGATTGCTTAATTTATTGCAGATGTTTCTCATCGCACTCAGGAAGTTTCATCCTTCATGAGTCTCTGCCCAATCTATACCTATATATTTATTTATATTTTGTCAATAGAATATTCCAAGCTTCTTATGTAAGAGGTAATAATATTTGTTAAACACCTGAATAGTTATTTGGGTGTTTACATATTTTTCACAATATTTAATATGCATAATATTGGAAATCATTAACTCAACAAATATTTTACTGATTACTCTTAGGATAATATATTTTTTACATTAAAAATTTTAGAAAACATTTTTTTCAATAATTCCCATATTACATGAAATTTAATTAACAATAGTACCCACTATTAGTTAAAATTCATAGTATAGTAGAGTTAGAATTAGAATATTTTAGGATTTTCTCTTGATCACTAAAAGCAAATTAATGGAACTCCATTTCAATTTGATATTACTATTAAAATTGCTTACAATAAATTCTGGAAGCTTAAAGTAGCACCTGATTTTTATTTTCTTTTTAACTTGCATTCAGTTGAATGCCTTTTTTTTTTAAGATTTATTTATTAATTTTGGAGAGAGGAAGCATGAACACATGAGCTGGGGGAGGGGCAGAGAGAGAGAGAATATTGAACAAATTTCCCACGGAGTGTGAGCCTGATGGATTTCACAACCCTGAAATCATGACCTGAGTGGAAGTCAAGAATCTGACGCTTACTGACTGAGCCACCCATACACCTCTCAGTTGAATGTCTTTTAACGTAGTAGATTTTCATATGATTCTTGGGAAAGAATAACCCGATAAAAAATTTTATAAAATGAGAAAAGAAATAAAACTTTTATAGTTATGATGTTCCAATTTCTACAGTACCTTTACTTTTTTGCTGTGTGGTGTATACATAAATTTATGAAATAATTGCTGTGTCAATAAACTACAAATAGAAAATAATAAGACATCATTATTTAAGATTTCTGTTACAACTGTTATAATTATTACTTTTTATAAATTATTTTTTCAAAGATTTGGAGTTTATTCATTAAAATTATCTGTTACTTATTTAAGACCTTAGTTCTTTTTTTTTATAAATTAATTTTTATTGGTGTTCAATTTACCAACATACAGAATAACACCCAGTGCTCATCCCGTCAAGTGTACCCCTCAGTGCCCGTCACCCATTCACCCCCACTCCCCGCCCTCCTCCCCCTCCACCACCCCTAGTTCATTTCCCAGAGTTAGAAGTCTTTATGTTCTGTCTCCCTTTCTGATATTTCTCACACATTTCTTCTCCATTCCCTTATATTCCCTTTCACTATTATTCATATTCCCCAAATGAATGAGAACATACACTGTTTGTCCTTCTCTGGTTACTGTGGCCAAGTTCAAAAAGGGTGTTGCCTGAGTTCTCCTCTGGGATTTTGATGGGATCTTGTCTCACATTTAGATCTTTCATCTATTTTGAGTTTATCTTTGTGTATGGTGCAAGAGAGTGGTCCAGTTTCATTCTTCTGCATGTGGATGTCCAATTTTCCCAGCACCATTTATTGAAGAGACTGTAAGACCTTAGTTCTACCTGTTATCTGTTATCAGGTATAAAATTGACTTTAGCAATTTCTTTTAAATGCCTAAAATTTTACAAAGCCTTGACATAGCGTATTTGTCCTTGGCCAGAAATACATATATTTTCCTAAAATTAATTTTTTATCACCAAGTTAATGACTTTTTGTTATAGCTTTATTATTTTCATTCTGATAAGTGATGTGATGATAGTCAAAATGTTTAAGCATTAATCTTAATAATTAAAAAAGTGACATGTTGGTAATTGGATTTTGAAATACTATTTTCACCTCATATCCCCAAATAGATACCCCACATGTTAAACCACATCATCTGAAATGTGAACTTTGAGGTGCCTGGGTGGCTCAGTCAGTTGAGTGTCTGACTTGATTTCGACTCAGGTCATGCTCTGAGAGTCCTAGGAGCAAGCCCCACATCAGACACCTCTCGCTCAGCAGAGATTCTCTCTCTCCTCCTGCCCCTCCTCCCTTGCTCATATGCACCCTCTCTCTCTCACCCTCTCTCTAAAATAAATCTTTGAAAATAAAATAACATACCTTAGTTTATTATATTTAATTGATAAACAAGATCTAGTTCCAAGAATGTAATTTTTGTTTCCTGCATTTTAGAAGCGAGAGCTTCTCTGATTTGGAAACATAATATTTTCTACAATAATGGTACAATTTCATGTATATGAGAAAACAGATTTTAGAAATTTTTTAGCCAAAATCCATTTCCAAAGATATTTTGAAATCTAATATTTTTCCTTTTTTTTAATGTCTTAACATTTTAAGTTGCTTTTGATTCAGTTGATTTCTCTTTTAGAATTTAAAATGTCATTGAAAAATACTTTGTAATAGTCTAATACTAATCAACACTTTGCAGTCAGGCCATTTGAAACAACTATGTAAAAATAGATAATTTCCAATTTTTATCCTTAACTGTTTAACATGTCTCATATTTTAAACATGTTACATAGTTTGCAAGGCATTTTGAATAATTGACTTTATTTGGTCCCTATAATTCCACAAATTTGGTGGGTCTGGTGTTCTCAATTTTATTTAAAAACAGGAACAGAAAGAGGAAACATTTTGTTCGGAATCAGCCAATGAGAAAGTGACAGAAACAGGACTAGGTTCTACTTGCTTATTTACTGGAAAGAATGGCTTCACCATACAGATCTATGCCATAAAATTACCTTGACATTTGGATATCTGTATGCCCAAATATATCGGAGAAATACCTATATAATTATTTTTCCCAAATTATATTACCACAGTGTTTCTTCTCTAAGTAGAATATTGCTATGCAAAGTGTTTTCCTGTCAATTTAATTAACTTCACTTTTCACAACCTCTGTCACATTGGAGAATAAATTGTTTCTTACTGGGGAGATGAAGTTACCAGTCTGAGCTTACCCACCGAATCAATGGTGAAGTCAAGGTTAGAATTCAGAGCTCAGGATTAGAATTTAGAGCTAAAAGAGCTACTAATCATTTCTGCTTACAATATCCTGAGTAAGAAAAAATAATCATAACAGACCAATGTAATTCAATCTCACTATAATGAGCAAACATTTAAACACAATAAAACTGCATAATATAAACCCATTTGCTATTGCCTCTTTAAAATCTAAATATAAAAATGTTAGAAATAAAAACTGACCCAGGGAGACATAGAAATTAAACTAAATCCATTAAATCAAAACTTCTAGAGGTGGATTCTAGTCACTGGTAATTATAAACATCTCCCCAAGAGAATCTCATGTGTAACCTTGGTTAGGAACCATGGGGCGGAAGTAGAGGTAAACAAACTTTGTCTGTAGGAGGCTAAATAGTAATTGAGACTTTGCTGGTCATACAGCCTCTATCCCAACAGTCTCTATCCCAGCAGTTCAACTCTGTCACTGTTAGTGTAAGAACAGTCATATAAGCAAGATGTAAACAAATGAATGCAGCTGCATTCCAATACAACTTTATTTGTGACATTGAAATTTTAATTTTATATAATGTTAATATATGTATAAGAGTATTCTCTTTTTTTAACCATTAAAATAACACCAATATTATGGGATCTATTAAAATAATAGATGAGTCAGATTTGGCCCCCTGGCCATGGTGGCCAACCTTTATTCCCTGGAAATCCAATTAACCACTCACTCACTGTGTGTGTGACTATATTTTATGGTATTCCAATTATGGAATGTATAATATTCTGTTACATTCACTTGTCTTTGTTCTCAGTGACTAACATAATATGTGGAACTTGAACGGTATAGTAAATAAATACATAAACCAGCGAATGAATACATTAAGTATATCCATGCAACCAGAATTGCCCAAGAAATTATTTTGTGCCTTCTCAATTGATAAATGTTCATCATTTAAGTGGAAATTGTTCGCAGAGTACCATTGCTTTTCACTTGACATACTTATTTGACAAATATGGGCTATATGGTTATAGAAATAGTCTCATGAACCAAGAGGAAAGGTATGTTTATCTAAGGCATGGCCTGGTCTTAGGACCTTTGTGTTGTTCACAACTTTTCAGACAAATCCAGTTTTCTTTTTAAAAATTATATAAATGTATGTATCTGTGAACCTTCCATAGTGGGTTGTTTTTGTTTTTGTTTTTGTTTTTGTTTTTGTTTTGCAGGGTGCCTTGCCTTTTAGCAGTTACCAATGCTACATGTTGCCTCTCTGTGTTTTCTTTGTTTAGCTAGAGAGATTGCAGGCTGAAAATATCTCAGAGTGGGACAAGAGGGAAATGCTTGAAACAGAAAAACAAGGACTGGAAAAAGAAAATAGAAGGCTAAAGGCCCAGGTGAAAGAAATGGAAGAGCTCCTGGATAGGAAAACTAGATTAAGTTCAAACTCTCAAGGTCCGGATTTCAAGACGTCACAAATTGAACTGCAGGGGAAAAGCAAGGTACTGGTCCTCCTTGGAAGCAAATGTTCTCACTCACTATACGTGCCTCCCTGGTGCTCAGTAGATCTGCCTTCACTTCCACCCACCTCCAAATCTGAACATTTCCTTTCTATTTAACATCTGATAGCTTGCTCTCTTTCTCATTGTGAGGTAGAATAACATTGTTCATGAATATGAAAACAGAGTGTAACCAGTTTTGTATGAAAATGTTACAATACGACAAACTTGACAGTTCCAAGCTTTTCCAAAAGGAAGAAAAAAGTGAAGGGATGGACCTTTGTGGTTTTTGTTTCCTTTTATAGTTTTGTCTCAGTATTTTTCAAGCAATTGATCTTATTTCTCAGTAAGTATATTTCTCGATTAGTTTGAACAACTGTCTAATAAGCATTTGTAAGCAGCGATAGTATCTGCATAAACAATTCAATTCAGTGGAAGTTTACTCCTCTGGTTCTTTTCTAGTCTCAGAAAAATTATTTTTGAGTCATTTCAAGTGCCTCATATTGCAAATACCTTTTATAGCCTATAGAACAAATACGAAAACTAGAATTAAATTCAGAATCTGACTTTGAGAACTTCAAATTGCAATTGTTTTATCCTAAAGCCAATAGACATCATTACTGCATAGATGGGATTTTTAAAAATAAATAGCTTTTAGATTTTAAAAATAATCTCTTAATGGTGCAATTTGTGTGTTTTATTGTCAACATGCTGAAAAACATTTACATCTTGTTTCTATTTCTTCCATTAAAGTACGTATAGTGGGCAGCCCGGGTGCCTCAGCGGTTTAATGCCACTTTCGGCCCAGGGTGTGATCCTGGAGACCTGGGATCGAGTTCAGATCAAGCTTCTCGCATGGAACCTACTGCTCCCTCTGCCTGTGTCTCTGCCTCTCTCTCTCTCTCTCTCTCTCTCTGTGTGTGTGTCTCTCATGAATAAATAAAATATTTTTAAAAATAAAGTATGTATAGTATCTTAATGCACAATTCTATTATTTCACTCTATCTTGTTAACAGTGAATTAAAAGTGTGTTTGATAAGCTCATATTTTTTTAATTATATAAGTAGTTCATACTCATATGAGCCCTAAAAAGCTAAATGGCCAGAAAAATTGAATTCCATATCACTTTTCTTTATTCTTTGTGATTCTAGGGATTAATTGCATATGCAAGATTCAATTGCATTGGTGTTCTGTGACTTGGCAGTACAGATATCTAAAATGAAATATTATAGTCAGCAATCATAATTTTCTATTATATGGATTCAGAAACCAGCCATAATAGTATATTTGATTCTAACATATACAACTGATAAATCTGTAGAGATGTTTTTATACAGATTTCTACTTGTGGAAGAACAGAATTATTTCAATTATGAAACAAGTTTTGATCATCAAAATACCTGTTTGCATTTGAGTCACTGGAACAGAACAAGTTTTTCTATTACACTCTGTATCACTTACTGCAGTAGAAGCTGGGTGATGTGAAGATTAATGAATCATTATCCCTGCCCAACATGGGCTTAAAGTCTATATGGGGAGATAAACACATAAATTATTATCAGTAGGACATTATGATGAGGCTAATAAAATAGAATGAGAATATGGATGGAATAACTCATTCAATTTCATTTTGATTCCTATCTAGTTACATCAAAATATTATAACTTAAAATATGTCAGTTAAGAAATATGAGGGTTGAATGGGGACTCTTTGGAACTGGCATATACATCAATTGGCATGTCCTGTCAATAGGGCACAGGGGCCAGACCTGGTCTCTTTGGGACAAGTGTAGTTCTTCAGCTTAGAACTAAACAGAAGTTGGAAACTGAGAAGATTCTGGAAGGCCTGACCAAACCAGTGTGTTCATAGTCAGAACTTATGTGTTCATAAGTCAGAAAACATCAATTGTCTTGATGACCAGGAAGAGGTGTTGGTGATTCCAATGCTCTTCATTAGGATTCAGACTTACCCTTGAACCAAAATAATTACTTATCATAGTGCAGCTGCAGGTCAAAATCCTTCGTTCCACAGAGACCCCCACTGGGATTGAGATTCAAATGTCCCCAAACACCAAATGAATCAAAGCTGCAAATATGCCTAAGTCCAGAGAATACTGTAGATTTTATTATAACATGAAGCCAAATTGTAGTTTTAATATTTTTTAAATAAAAGCTATTTATATGTATATAATTACACATACAAATATCACATAGGAGTATTCTGTGTATATAGGTATATAATTACCATATAGAAGCACCATATACTTATGTGAAAATAAGTTCTATATATAAGTAACACTTATATAGAGGTGCTGACATATAAGTGCCAAAACAGTAACTACTCAATTATCAGTCTCTAAAAGAGGTGTAAAGTCTCTTACTGTGTTATCTTTATATCCAATCACATTTAACAAGTATCTGTGACAGACACGGAATTGCCTGCTATTCACAGAAATCTCCATATCAATAAATTGTGTTAATTTCTTGAACTTTAATGTTCTCATTGTTCAATGACTTTTTAAAAATAAATCCTTATTTATACAAGAAGGGAAGAATTTCACATACATATTTGAAATATATAGTGCTATATTTTGCATATATTTGGCTTTCATATTATAGGGAATAGATTTTTAAATTTTCATTTTAAATGGCACTATTGCGGCACCTGGATGGCTCAGTCAGTTAAGCATCTGCCTTCTGCTCAGGTCACTGTCTCAGGGTGCTGAGATCAAGCCCTGTGCCAGGCTCCCTACAGAGTCTGATTCTCCTGCTGTTTCACAACCCTTCCCCTGCACACACTCACACACACACACACACACACACACGCTCAAATATAAAATAAAATAAAATAAAATAAAATCTTAAAAAAATAGTGTAAAGTACACTATTAATTTAAGGACAAAGATTCTCCTTAGCATGAATGATTGCATCACACGAATCTCCATCTTGTTGTTGCTTTTATGTCCTATGTTAAAGCTATGTGTGCATCAATCTTTTACAATTAAACATACAGCAGCATGCACCTGAACTTTTAATTAATAGATTAGAAAATTACTAATCAGTAAGAATACTTGAGAGGTGGGACCATGCCTATGAGAGATACAGGGAGAAGGAAGTTCTGAGACAACTTGGTAAATTGTGTGATTAAGAAAAGGACATCTTCACAAAGGGGTGGTGAAAAGAAAAAGAAAACAAAGCTTTAAGGACTTCATGAATTCTGATCTCTTTCTGAGGTTTTACTTCCACCTTCCTTCCTTCCTTTGTTCACTTCCAGGAACTTTTAGGAGGACAGAGAGAAGAGGAGAGAAGAGAGGAAAAAAGAAGACAAATGAGGGACAAGGAAGGGAAAAGTGAGGTTTGTGCCCATGATAGAGAAGACAACAAAATAAACTGGGAACAAACACAGATAAACTAATATTTATCAAAATATGCCCTTGTTTTGCTGTAATGGAGAAAATTAGAATCATAATTCCCAACCACTTTCCTAGATATGATTCCTGTCCTATCAATGATGATTTACTTTATTTCCTTTATCAAGTGACAGATTTTTGTACTTAGAAAGCTTTAATTAACTCTATTGTTATGCAGTGTATGTATTCTCCATTCCAAATAAGACTTCTTGAAGTGAAAAGTTATTGGATAAAGCTGTCAGTGTTCTACTGGGTAAAGCCCCATGAACTAGTCAACATGCCTCTCATGAAGTTTTTTGGAGGTTTGTTTTCTTAAGTCATTCTGGCAACTGAACTCCTTCCTTCAGGTCACACAATTGGTCATTTTCAGAAAGTTAATGTGACAGAGTGGTAATTGATGTGTCTCAGGAAAATGATGAATTAGTCTAAAAGTGGAAAGGCCATCAAAGTCAATTCCTAATGAATTTACTTTTCTGATAGTGTCCATTCCTTGAATAGGAATGACATCACATTTATTTTGTTTAGTAACTTTACCCTTAGAAATATTTTATTTTCATTCAGATGTTTAGCAGGTAAACCTATGGATTTGTTAACTTTTCTGCATTCACTATTTCTCTTTCAAAACCTTCTTTGCTCATAAAATTTTTGAATAATTTAAGAATAAAAATAATACCTATTCTTATACTGTTATAAAATAGTAATAATTTAAATACCGAATAATGTAATTAGATAGGGTCATTTCATGTTTTCTTTTAACTATTCTTATGTTGCTTGCTTTCCAAGGTACATACCCAGAAATTTTAATTTTTGACATAGTGATTATTTTTGATATATGGAAATTTTTAACCCTTTCATATGTGAAATGTATTTTGTGTATAAAAATGAAAATAATTCATTTTTCTTTGAGGCAAAACACTAAGCTACCTGTGGATGTCATTATGAATTGATAATTTAGCTATTTCATAAAAATTAGAAATGCATCCTGATTTTGTATACATTTTAACAAAAGTGAATGGGATTGAATGGGTTGAGCAGAACAATGTTCTTTTCCCCAGGAATTTCTGAAATTACCAGAGACAGACTCTTAAGTACCGTTTATGAATGTCATAAAGAGGTATCCACTGAGAGTTCCCGTGGGATTGAAATAAATCAATATACTGCACAATAGGGTGACACTTTCTCTAATATAATATGACTGCCCTCACTCACCCTTAAACACACATATGCCTGCATGCACACAAATGTACATGCACATACATACAATGAGTTGATTTTTTTATAAATAAACTCTAAAATAGGAATTTTATTTTTTCTGTTTTGTGATTCTCCACCAGAGAGAAGGTAAGATTTTGTATATATGAATCCTTATTTCTAGGGATATATTATCACTGGGTGGGGTTTCACTTTTTCACAAATGCAATCATAGCTTATTAAATAAAATTAAATTTATTAAATTAAAATTATGAATAGTAAATCTCAACTACTACAGTGTTTGGCGCACCTCCATAAATATGTGCTAGATATATAAATAAATGAATTTATGTTCCATTTTCATTATTTAAATTTCATTTAATTAAATATTTAATTCTTCTACTTTCCTATTAATTCTATGTTAGAGGGCAATAGGTCTATAAGGCTGTTGGAGGCTTATAATATCCTTCAAAATCTCTTTTCTGTATAGCAGATTAATGATATTTTGTCTGATAGCCAATTAAAACCAAGAGACAAATTTTGACATTTAGGTCACTTATATTTTGCAGATTTAGAAACTTCATGAAATTTTGTATTATAAATTGTGACATTCAGATATGAAATTATATCATTTTCTGTTTGATGTGCCTAGCATGCTACTAATAATCCACTATATTATTGCAAAATGATTGGCAGTTCACATAGCTGTTATCGGTTGATTTATATTAGCTTGATTTAAAGCAATGATAAAGACATAATATTTAGTTTCTTACTTAAAATGACAAAACACTATGGTTTTAATACTTCTTTAAGACTAAAGCAAAAATTCAAATTAAAAATAAAATTATAAGATGAGGGAAAAACCCATAGGTTGGTGCCTTTACAAAAGAGACTCCAAAGAGCATCTGTATTAGTAATCAGGGAAAGTGGTAACCACTAAATGTGTGACTGAACACATCTGTAACAGGAAAACGGGGCCTGATGTTAGAGGATGAAAGAATAAACTCCTATTCTGGTCTGTGCTCAATATTTCAGACCAAATAATACTCTTTGTCCTTTAGTTTCCTCATTTTTAAGAAAAGAGTCTGGAATAAATAGCTGAGATTCTTCCAGCACCAAAATGCCATTATCCTATTATGTTTTCCAAAATTTAGCCACTAGGTTTAAATAAAAGCACTAATTTGGGTTCATGAGGACAATGTACTGTTTCTTTAGAGTTTCAGTTTATTTTCACTAAAATAGCTGTTGGCTTTTGATACAGCTTAGCGTACTCTTTCCACTTGCTGGATTTATTTCTTTTTAATTCATGCAGTTAAATTTAATATGGTTGTTGACATAATTGAGAGATTTTTCATTTCATATTCCTCTGCTACTGCCCATCACTTTGTTTCCCTATCATTTTATTTTGCTTAATTTAATGGTATTTAAATCCCCACAGCATTTGGCAGCCTTTCTAATTCTCTCTAAATTCTAGAAAAACAGAGGAAAGGAAGCATCAATACATCAGTAACTAACAATAATCATCTCTTTGCTTTTTAACCAACTTTGACTTAATTTTCATAGTTCCACGTGTGTGTGTGTATGTGTATGTGTGTGTGTGTGTGAAGGTGGCCCTATTTTAGTGTAACATGAATAGGAAGTCAATTAAATTACAAATCACGTTCACATTTCACGTTCAGTTCCTTTGCTAGTATTCTGTTATTCCATATTCCATGTATGTTCAGTAGAATTCACATGGTAGAGAGAAGGAATTCAAAAATAGATTAGATGTTCTAACCTCTTAAAGCAATGTTTCCTGAAGTTGGATCATGGTCCTACTGTACCAAATAGGGTGCTTTCCTAAAATGAAAATTCCAAGTTAATAGACATGTAACTTGGGAAGTAGCAATGTATATATTTTTAAAAAGTAGCTAGGTATCCATTAGACTGATGAATGGATAAGGAAAATGTGGTTCTTTCTCTCTCTATATATACACATATATAAGTGTGTACATATATATACACACACATGATAATTTTATATATAATATTTATCATGATTATATATATAATAGAATATTACTCAGGCATAAAAAATGAAATCTTGCCATTTGCAGTGATATGGAAGGAGCTAGAGATGATTATACTAAGTGAAATAAATCAGTCAGGGAAAGAAATGCCATATGATTTCACTTATATGTGGAATTTAGGAAACAAAACAAATGAGCAAAAGGGGAAAAAAAGGATATAGAGAGGCAAACCAAGAAAGAGACTCAACTACAGGGAACAAACTGATGGTTAACAGAGGGGAGGTTGTAGGGGATGGGTAAAATAGGGGATGGGGATTAAGGAGTGCACTTGTGATGAGTGACAGGTGTTCTAGTGAAGTGTTGAATCACCATATTGTACACTTGAAACTAATATTATGCTGTATGTTAACTGGAATTTGAATGAAAATTAAAAAATTATTTTAACAGCCAATAAATAAAAATAAAATATTGATAGATTCAGCCAAAATCTCAAAAAACAAAAAACAATGATTTTTATGTCCACTAAAACTTGGAAAACTACAAGTCAACACACAGCGTTTTCAAAATATATTATAATCCCCTTTAAATGATTTTAGGTTATTTCTGATTTTGCATTATTGAATAGTGTGTGTGTGTGTGTGTGTGTGTGTGTGTGTGTGTGTAACTGTAGTGATTAGGGTAAATATCTTTTGTTAATGACAATATCAAGTTACTTTTGAGAACGCTTTTTTCAATTCATAGTTAATTTAAATAAATACCACAAGAGTCTATTTCACTAATGCTGGAAACTCTGGTTCTCTGTGCTGAAGGCTAGTTGATGGTTGTTTTGGTGGCATGTCCTTGACAACATGGGGAAAGAGTAGGGAAATGTGAAAGGTCTGCTGTGCCAACGTGAGGCAGGTGTAGGGGAACAGTAGCATATGGAGGAATAATTAGCTGGCTGAGTCTGTATTACAAGAATAATTTTACCTTAAGCCAGTTAAAATTAATTATCCTACCTTAAGCCAGATAGAATTAATTCAATTTCTCCCAAAGAAACTGTTTATTTGGCACAATTTGGGTGGCCGTAGCTGGAATGTTTTTTACTCATATTAATGAGCATTTCGTAATTAGAACTATGTCCTTTGGCTCTGTATACAAGCAGGAAAAAAAAAGAAAAAATTTAGATTCACAAAATTTTAAAGCCCATATCTGTCCTACCCTCCAGATAATTTTCTGAGTTTTAATATTTTCTGATTTTATATTTGAATGAGTCACTGCTTATTAGCTTAACTTGCACCATATGAGGAATGCCTTTTTCATTCTTTATATTAGATTTGTCTTATCCACTTTTTGCTTATTAGCATGTCATTCATTATAAGAAAAAGTTTATTTCAGTTTTTTTTTACTTTTAATGATTGTAAAGGAAGTATCAGCTTTTTTTTTTCAAAACTAGATAAAAAGGTTTTCAGTGTTTTCTGTGATGAAGCAATATGAGTGTTCAAATGGTGCAATTCATCCCATCAGAAGAAGAATATTAAGACATAATTTTATAAAAGGTGAAAGGTATTTATTATATGTTAAAAAATTCATTTAAAGTCAGGTAACACTTACTCTTTAATGTGTTTGTTGATTAATTCAACAAACATTTGCTGAAGTCAGAGTTTGGTTTTAAGTATCAAAAAACACATAAATAACATAAGTATGTAATACAAGGAATCCGATGACTTAGGACTTGGAAGTAAACTCCACACTTGATGTATAGGAATGACCCCTGTTGGATCACCACAGAACAGGTCTAACTAAATGGGTTCCTCGGAGAAGGTATCAGGAAGGGACAGCTTTCTGTGACACAGTTCCATCCCTGCCTCCATGATCACTCTACCTTACCTAAAAGATGGGGATAGAAGCCACCCTATGCCTGGGCCTGCCAACTCTATAGTTTCTTACTGCCACTCTTCCCACTCTGAGATCAGCTCCAATTTCAGGCCTTGCTTGAGCACATTTCTTTTCATCCTCTAAGGCCTATCTGGAGCTCCCGCTGTAAGAGATTCAAAGAATTGTAGATGTTTAGCAATACAAGAGGGAAAACTAGAAGAAATCTGGAACAAATGTTGAGATAGTCAATCGATATTTCAGACACACACAGTGTAGATAGGGGTTCTAAGGGTGGCAAGACACACAATTTAACAGCTGTCCTTAGGAAAAGTACAGTCAAATCAAATCATCAACAAAGCAGTCTATAATGGCAACTGTGTTAAATGCTGAAAATTAGAAGATTTATGGCATTGCTTCTCCCTGAGAAATGACTATTCAGATTTTGGTCAGAAAGAAGAAAGGAAGTCATGACCTGGAGAGGTGTCGTATAAGAGCATTCCATACCAAGTGAATAAGTGCAAGGGCTTATTTGCTTTGGGTGAAGCTTGGGGAAAACAAGTGAAGTCTACGAATTTTTGTTTTGTTTTGTTTTAAAGATTTTAATTATTCATAAGAGACACAGAGAGGCAGAGACATAGGCAGAGGGAGAAGCAGGCTCCCCACAGGGATCCTGATGCAAGACTCAACCCCAGGACTCCAGGATCACGACCTGAGCCAAAGGCAAATGTTCAACCACTGAGCCACTCAGGTTCCCCAAACCTACTGATTTTCAAAATCCTTGAGTATGTGAAGTCAAGGAGAGAAATGGCTTGGGGAGAGATATTTGGAAGAAAGCTGAAGTTCTAAGGCTCTAAAACCTATATCTCCTACTTCTCAGGTCCATGGCTTGGTGATGGAGCTCCAAGGACTGATCTGAAGACCACTGGTGAGCAAAGGGAGGAAATGTGCTAGCAAAAGTCCATGTGCTATAGAAGTGGTGGGGAAGGCACAGAAAAAGAAGTCATGGGATCTCCTAAATTAACTTTTAAGTATTCCCCTCAAAGGATCTGGTGGCTATACTTAGCTTGTGTAGCTAAAGGAATTGTCATGTTATGACCTTTCCTGGTTGCTTTATCCTTAGATCCTGTTGTTTGTCTCTGTCCAAATGTATTTGCACTGAAATTAAAGTAACTTCTATGTTGTTTTAGGGACTTTATCCATCAATTCAGATTATTCTTGGTGTACACTAATGATACAGTTTAGTTTCTTTAATGATTAAGCCTGTACTGAATTGTTATTTTGGAAGTTTTCTGTTAGCATCTGCAGCTAAATATGTTTTGACTACTTATTTACCTAAGAATGGCTACATTTTGCCCTGTACCTTTAACTACTTTTATTCCAAACATTGTATACTATAATCAAGGTTCACCTCACCATAGAGATAGTTATTTTTATTGGGATATGATCTAAAAATAAATCTCATCTTCAGGTAGAAAATGGACAAGATGACACTTATTATATCAGAATATGTCCCACCATTTTATTTGCCATCTACCCAGTATAGAATTCATATATATAGATAGATAGATAGATAAAATACATATTACATATAGACCCTATAGATAGATATATAAAATACATATTACATAGAGGTCCATTATATATATATATATATATATATATATATATATAATATATATATATAAAACACCCCCTCCTAATTACACACACAGACATGCAGAGCTACATATGCATGAGAAAAGTATAACAATGCAGTAGGCCAAATATTGATAAATCCAAAATGATAAAGATAATTAGGAAGTTCCTAAATGTTTTTGTTATGATAATGATCTGATCATCTGAGATTAGAAGATAAAAAAAATCTATACTTAAATCTTTATTTTATTGGCAAAACATAAAAGTAAATGTGTTTGGAGACTCAGCATCAATTTTGTCTTATTAGTGGATGGTCATTATTTAGAGAACCATAACATCTATTCACCTGGCTTCTACTTAACATGCATTGTTTTTCCTCTAGGATCAACTCCACTCCCAAATTTCAGGCCACACCCTTTGCTTAAGGTTAATATCACCTCTAACTTCAGGTTGGATGGGTGATTCATGTTTATCTAATCAAAATAAAGTTTTCTGGGTACCATACTAGTATGTGCAAGTAACCACCTCAGAGACGATTAAATGTAATGATGCTTAGACTTTTTGAAGAGAGACACTTTCTTGCTGTTAACCTGAGAATATACAGATTTAGAGCAGTAAAAAGGCATCATACTTTCACATGGAGCTGCATGGGGAAGAGAGCTTAGGCATAGACAGGGACCTGACCAGGAGACATAATGAGCTTCCCTGGCTTAAGCCATAGCCTGGATCAAGATACCCAGGGAGTTGTAAATAATGTTGCTATAAACAAAGGAGTGCATGTATCCCTTTCTATTAGTGTGTTTATATTCTTCGGGTAGATATTCAGTAGTGAGATTTCTGCATCATAAGGTGGTTCTATTTTTAATCTTTTAGGGAATCTCCATACTGTTTTCCACAGTGGCTGCACCAGTTTGCATTCCCAGGAACAGGGCCTGAGTGTTCCTTTTTCTCCACATCCTCACTAACACTAGTTTCTTGTGGTTAGCCATTCAGACAGCTATGAGGTGATGTCTCATACAATAGCCAGATTATGGGAGGAGCCCAAGGGTCCATCGATTGATGAATGGATAAAGAAGATGTGTGTGGGGGGGTGTGCGTGTGTATACACATATATATAATATTATTCACATATATATAATATTATTCAGCCATAAAAATGAATGAAATCTTGCCATTTCCAATAATGTGGATGGAACTGGAGAGTATAATGGTAAGGGAAATAAACCAGTTAGAGAAAGATAAATACTATATGATCTCATTCATATGCAGAATTTAAGAAACAAAATAAATGAGCAAAGGAAAAAAGAGAGAGAAACAAACCAAGAAATAGATTCTTAACTATAGAGAACAAAATGATGGTTACCAGAGGGGAGGGTGGTGGGGGGATGGGAGAAACAGGTGATGGGAATGAAGGAGTGCACTTGTGATGAGCACTGGGTGTTGTATGGAATTGTTGAATCAGTATCTTGTACTCCTGAAACAAATATAACACTGTATGTTAACTATATTGGAATAAAAATAAAAATAATGAAAAAGATACCACTGGGATTTTCAGTTATTTGTGTCCATGAATTTTCTTCTCCTTTAAAGAAACTGAGTTTCCAGTAAATTCCAATAAATAAAAATGTGTTTTCTGATAAATCAAAACAATTGTAATAATAGTGAATATATTCGGGCAGCCCAGGTGGCTCAGCAGTTTAGTGCTGCCTTTGGCCCAGGGCATGATCCTGGAGACCCGGGATCGAGTCCCACATCAGGCTGCCTGCATGGAGCCTGCTTCTCCCTCTGCCTGTGTCTCTGCCTCTCATTCTCTCTATCTCTGTGTGTGTGTTTGTGTCTCGCATGAATAAGTAAGTTAAATCTTTAAAAATAAAATAAAAGCCAGGTTTTAAAGGAAAATTAGTTTAAATAAAAAAATAAACTTCATTTCAAGGGAAAGCAGAACAAATAAGTTTGCTAATCATTATTAGGATAGGCAAATGGTATTCAGCTTTTAGCTATCAAGGATGTATTATATATAAATATAAAAGGGGAATAGCATGAATATATCTATACACACAGGTGCAGTGAATTGCACATGTGAACTGTGAGTAGATGCTTTTTTTTTTTTCACTTTCATGTTGGAGAAAACTATTCCCTAATGTATTTTGTAGGTTTATCTCCTATTTAAAGAGTTATATTCTGTGATATAATTTTTATTGCTTATAACTGTCATAATATTAAATAATTTCCCCAACTATTAGTTATCAACACTTATAAAGTGCTAATGAGATTAGGTTACTCAGTATATGTGAATATTTGGAAGAGATACACACTAGTAGAAGATGGATTAAAAAGTTTTGTTATATTGGCCACAGTTTTATAAGCAGATGTGCTGGTTCCCCTTATGGCAGCACCTAAGAAAACTAAATATAGCTTTGTCATCTGTGTTTACCCATACTGAGCTGAAAAACATTGACTTCTTCGTAAACTCTACCAGGTGTACCTCAGGAATTAATTATTAAAAATTTGGAAATTCAGAAGCAGCATTTTGGTGTCTAGAAAAAATATTCACCTTGTTACCATACTGATTATCCTGGGACTCATGGAGAATCAACACACAGAACTGTGTTCCCCTCAAAGTTCTTTTGTTCTTCTAGAGACACAGTGTGAAGTCAAACTATGTTGCAAATTTAGTGCTAAAGGAAACTTTTCCTGTGGAAGCCCTAGTCATGATTCTCTTAGTATTTGTGGAGGTGAGGTTTAAATATTCCCAACTTTTTCTTATAGGGGCATCAGTCATCACAGTTAGAACACATCTTAAATCCAGGGTGATCTCATCATGAAATCCTTAACTTAATTACATCTCTAAAGACTATTTCCAAGTAAGGTCACATTCATAGTCCCTGCAGTTAGGACTTAGACATATCTTTTTAGGGACACAATTCAATCCATTAAAATGATTAACAGATTCATCTGTCAGTACTCCACATGTGCAGCAAGTAGACAACCAAATTCCAGTGGATCAGATCAAGAGTGTTACAACACAGCAAAGGGCAGAGGTACCAGCATGGTAGGGCTAGTTCCCTTGTTTCCAAGTTCCACTGAGTGATGTATGGATCAGAGGAGGCTCCACATGCCTTCAGCAGCATGAGGACTGAGCCAGCTGCCCTTTTCTAGAGACTGAATAGCAGTAAAGGAGTCATGTTGTGGTCACCTTGACCAACTTAGCTACCTATGTGACTAGCTACTTTAGAAGTGCATACAGCAATGAGGTGCAGGGACATTCAGGGTCATAGCAAACTGCCTGTTGCAACAATTCATCCCTTGGTCCTATATATTCTTAGCCAAGTTTACATTTGTATAACTGCATGCTGATGATGGAATAATGGCCCCAAAGATGTCCACACTCTACCTCTGGAATTCAGGAATGTGTTGTTTTATATGGCCAAAGGAACTTTGCAGGTGGAATTAAGACTGGGGGAATTATCCTGGAATTTCTGCATGGGGCCAATGTCATCACAAGGGTCCTTAAATGTGAAAAAGTAAGGCAAGAGAGTTCATCAGAGAGATGTAGAATATGAGAGACTTGACCTACCATTGCCATCTTTGAAGATGGAAGAAGGGGGCCATGGGCTGAGGATACACAGGACAGCAGGCTGAGGATTGCAGTCAGTGTCTAGAACCTGAGAAAGTCTCTTCGGTGACAACCAATAAGGAAACAGGGACCTCCATCCCACAACCTCAAGGAACTAACTTCTGCAACACCCACAATGATTAAACAAATTTCCCCTAGAATCTACAAAAAACAATGCAGCTCTATTAACACCTTGGCTTCAGCTAAGTGAGATCCATGTCAGATTTCTGACCTCCAGAATTCTAAGATAATGTATGTGTTGTATAAAACAGCGAGTTTTGTTGCAATTTCTTACACAACAGTGGGGAACCACCACCATGCTACTACTCTGCCACTTGGATTTCATATTCTAATAAAGGCTGAGGCCAAATCCACTCAGTTTTAATACAGCAGTTGATTCGTGCTGTTATCAACAGAATTCCAATCCGCAGGATGAGGACAGCCAGCACCACTGACCTCAGCATGTACCTCAGATCCCTTACTCAGCCTACTGAGTAAGCTCCAAAGGGGAGTGGTGGGTCTTATTTCAGATAACTGTTTAACGTTGTTTTCTGATGGCATGTTCCACCCCAATAGTAGCATTAATCCAGAGACTGTGAGAAGAGTTGGCAACCCTACCTCTCCTTTTTTTCACTATAATGCAAGTATTACTGATCTGGGGTTTGTGTTATCTCACTGGGGACACAGGTTACTCCAGTTTAGGATTTGCTATTGAACTTACTTTGGATTAGTATTACAGGGGTTTGGTTAAGCCACAAGGATATTGTCATATTTGCAGCTTCCATAACCATGTACAGCAAAACTCAAAATCACTTGAGGGCCAGGAGGAGCATTTAAATTTGAATTTGCATCAGTCCAACGAAACAAAGTTATCCCACTCTGTGTATGTGTGAGTGCAAGAGGGTGGTCTGCATTTATGAGTGATCACTGGAGGCCTAAAGTCCTGTCTACCTGGCTATGCCCCCATGGGCTTTTCTGTTCTCTGGAGGGCCTGAATGGGAAAGACAAACTCTATGGTGAGTCAGATGGCTAGCTGAAGTTCCTGCTTGACATAGGTGGACCAGTGATTGTTTTACCAGGCTGCAGTGATGAATATTAAAATAATATACAGAAAACAGCTTCTACTAATTGAGCACATAGTATGTTTCATGCCTTGTGCTGGGTGTAGCACAAGCATGGCATCATATAAAATCTGCTGATAGTATTTTTTAAAAGATTTATTTATATATTTTAGAGAGAGAAGAAGAAAGAGAATCTCAAGCAGACTCCCTACTGAGCCTGGAGCCCAATTCAGGGCTCGATTTCAGGACTCTGAAATCATGACCAAAATAGAAACCAAGAGTCAGACACTTAAGGGACTGAGCCACCCAGACGCCCTCAGATGATAGTATGTTGTTATTCCCATTTTACAGCTGAGAAAACTGAACTCCTGTGAGGTTAAATAAGCCAATAAGTAAAGGAACCTGTATTCAAACACAGGTTTGCATTGAAGTGAAAGAAAATGAGTGAAGAAAATAGTTATTGGAATCATGTTGCCTTCCCATGAACCAGAAATTAAGGAGTTAGAGGCAACCTTGGTAACAGAATCTCATTAAGCTTGTTGTCTTTATATCACCTGGAAAATAATATCACACATGAGTAGCCACCAATATAGAGTACAGGGTATCCTGGGACTGGATTTGTCTGCATTTGCAGGGCATGGATTCATGGTAATGAATTTTTGAAACCCAAGGGAATGCTTTTAATTTACCAACTATGACAAGGGATCTCTGGCCATCATCAACAAAACTTGCTGTTTGTCCCAGAGCTACATACACAATTGCTTGTTTCTTTGATGTTTACTGCTATAAGTAGCATCATTATCAACTGTGGAGCTCTCCTAGGATTGAAATAATTGAGCTGCCTATTTTACTTAAATTAGTCTTCTAACCTCTGATCCAGTGTCTGCCTCTCTGCGCCTCTCTCCCTCCTTCCCTCCAACACTTAGCCTTCTATTTCTACTGACTCATTCCACAGTGTTTCGTCATACACCAGATCTGGTGGGAGATATCAACAACAGTGCCACATCCAAACATACTGGATGCACAGCTTTTCAAATAGGAAAAGCTTTCCATGTAAGAGGAAGCAGGTAGATCAGTTGACTTGTCTATCTGCCCCTGGCTCACTATCACTATGGTTCCCTTACCTTAAGTCCCACTGCCATCTACATGCTAGCCCATGACAGTCCTCAGCATGAGGCCCTGGTCAGGTATTGAAGACATAAATTATTCTCTTGATCTCACTTCACTTAGCCAAGTTATATTACCACCTTACTTATGCCAATGTTTCTCTTAGTTTTAATGAATTGCCAGAAGCACCCAGAAGGCTTGTTAAGGTGTAGATTACCAGTCCCCATCCCCTGATTTGCTGATTCAGTATTTCTGTGATGGGACCTAAGTAAATATTGCTTTTGGAACAAGTGCCCAGGCAATCCTGCTGCTGCTGGTCTGGTGATCACGTGTTAGAAACTACTAATGCCTACTAAGATACTCAGACAAGAAGCATGGAAAAATCAGGAACAATAGATGCTCCCCACAATGGTGGTTCTCCAATCCTGCTGTGGACAAGCATTTTACCAAGTTCCCCCAATCTAGTTGTTCCTACACCCTCTGAGAGTACTATATGCCACCCCTTTGGTTCTTGATCCTAGCTTCATATTAAGATTGATTAGAGAAAAATAAATAAATAAATTACTTGGACAGTTTATTAAAAAAATACTTAAAAAGTTGCTCAACACCACTCATCATCAGGGACATGTAAATCAAAACCACAATGATATACCACCTCACATCTGTCAGAAAGGCTACAATCAAAAACACAAGAAACAACAAGTGTTGATGAGGACGCGGAGAAAAAGAAATCCTCATGCACTGTTGCTGGGAATGCAAATTGGTGCAGCCACTCTGGAAAACAGGTTCCTCCAAATATTAAAAATAGAATTATCTGGAAGTTCCACTACTGGCTATTTACCCAAAGAAAATGAAAACAGTAATTTAAAGAGACATATACACCTCTATGTTTATTGCAGAATTAGTTACAATACCCAAATTATGGAAGCAACCCAAGTGTCTATCGATAGATGAATGGATAAAGATGTGGTGTATATATGCACATATATACATATACGTGTGTGTGTCTATGTATATATGTATATATACAATGGAGTATTATTCAACCATAAAAGAATGAAATCGTGCCATTCACAACAATGTGGATGATCAACAGAGTATGACACTAAGTGAAATAAGTCATCAGAGAAAGACAAATACCATATGCATTTGCTCATATGCAGAATGTAAGAAGCAAAGCAAATGAACAAAGGAAAAAAGAGACAAACCAAGAAACATTAACTGCTGAGAACAAACTGATGGTTACCTGAGGAGAGAGGGAAGCGATGGGTGAAAAAGCTGAAGGGGATTAAGAGTTCACTTACTGTGATGAACACTGAGAAATGTGTAGAATTGTTGAATCACTATATTGTACACTTGAAGCTAATGTAACAGTGTGTATTAATTATGCTGGAGTAAAAAGGAAAAGGAAAAGGAGATACTCAGATACCATCAAATCATCTGACCTATTGCTCACCCTCGCCTGAAACGCTTCTCATGTGCAGCCAGGTTGTGGTAATGCTGCAAGCACAGAAGGGAGCCCAAGTCTGCAGGCCCCCATCACTCTCCTGGCCCCCTCCTGATACATTGGCCCCCCACCTCCAAATTTCCCAAGCTGAGGCTCATTTCATTGGGTTGTACATTCTCTATCCAGAGATGCTGTTTTCCTAAATGATGGCACAGTGAATGCCTTCAGAGTGAGACCCTGCCCCTCTGCTCAGGGCATAGCTTCTCTGGGAAGACACAACCCTATGTTATGTCACTGACATAACACTTCTTTGCTTTTTATAAACCATTTGAGATGGAAATATTCTAGTTGATACTATATTTATAAATTGTACAGTTTCCTGTGATGGGAATAATAACTTAGCAAAATATTGTTAAAACTGGATAAAAAAAATCAGGATGAAAAGAAAGCCAAGATGGGTATATGGTGGCTTTGGCTAACATTTCGTGAAAAAGATAATATACAAATACTTCATGATTTCTTCTTGAATGTTGGATGTTATAATGATGGCTATAACAATATAGATTATCTTTTAAATCTGTAAGGGCTATGAAATTTTTAAAAATGTAACATGAAAAGGAAACTAAGAGGAAATGTAAACATTTTAAAAAATGTTTAAACTGTTTAATCAACTATGGTACCAATATTTACAATTTTATGTTAATCAGGACTTCTGGCTTTTAAAACGTCTATTATTTCTT
This sequence comes from Nyctereutes procyonoides, assembly GCF_905146905.1. NCBI lineage: Eukaryota > Metazoa > Chordata > Mammalia > Carnivora > Canidae > Nyctereutes > Nyctereutes procyonoides. The sequence goes on along the minus strand of NW_026575082.1, from coordinate 8,793,233 downwards.
TAGCTCAGCAGTAGTGAATCAGATTATGAGATCAAAAACCTGTAATTATTTATAAAACACGCATTAAGGCAAGATTTGAAATTTTCTATTTTAATTATTTCTTTGACTTGCTCTGGGTATCTAGTGATATAAATAAAGCAGTGTAATTTTAAAGGAGATAGGAGCTAGAATGAATATAATTCTCTTTTAGAACAACTCCAATAGACATAATTGTTCAATTGATCTAAAGTTAGTAATTGAGTGGTATTTCATGCAAATGAAGTCATGAATACCAAAGGTATTATTAAAATATTTCCATAATGACTATGATTGTCGTAATTTCTATAAATGACTATTATTATTATTAAACTTCATTATGTAATGAATAATTTTGTGGCACTGCTTTTTCACATATCTGTTTTAAGATGCAATTCTCTTTTGTGATGATTTTCCTTCCAAGGTTTATTCAAGCTTCATTTGTATTCATCACTTTCCTTTATGGAGTGTATTTATTAATTAAAGTACAGTGTGGACAATTCCTTCTAAATTAAAAATTACAAATCATTACCTTAAGCAAAATTTGAAAAATCAAGTATAAATGAATCAGAACAATATTAAATTTTAGCTTGTTCTTTAAGCTTTTCACATGTCAAACAATATTCTCCTGCTGATGGCTTATTCAAAGCTCATACAATAAAGGAGTCAAAGGTTAGAGTTTGTTGCAACTTCAATTGTTTGGACTACATAGAAATATTTGAACCCAAGATAAAGAAGTCAGCATGTATAATGGATGACAGTATGGTGCAAGAAAAAAAAAAAGTGTGGACTTCAGAGTCAGGCTTAAATTGGTTCCAAAGTCTGGAGAGATTTTTAAACTTTGTCAAGCCCCAGATTCCCAATTAAAAGTCATCTTAGAAATACTGTGAGCATTAAAAAATTTATACAACAAATTGATAATGTGTGAAGCATGAATGTTTTTCCATTCTATTTAAGCATTTACTAATTTATTCAACAAATATCTGTGAACACCTATAATGCAAGAGCTCTCTGGTTGGCACCAAAGGTACTGTGTTAGTAAGAGAGACTTAGTCTCTGCCTGATAGAGTTTAGACCTTAATGCTCAATAGTTTTTACCTCCCCTGTTTCCTGTGTTCATATAACTGATCTATTCTATCCTGCTTATGAGAACACATTAAGTAGCATTTTCTCTATCTGGGAAGTAGCTTAATAGTTCTCAGAAAGGACAGTGACAAGAGATGTGTAGTCCTAAATCTCAATTATTACTCATGATTCAGCCTCAGTAGTTAATAGTTAATCCACCAGTTAACTAGATTTTTTTTTAAGTGAAATGATACCAAATATGTCCTCTGTTTCTGGGGATACAATGGTGACCGTTACAGAAAATGCCCTAATGGTTTGTAGAAACCTGCTGGAGAAGAGGGGCCTTACATAATTGCTGGTAACTGGAGGATTAGAAGTGTTGAGGAGAGAGGTGGGCATGCAGTGGATTTTTCAGAGGGAGTAGAGGGAGGGGGAGAATCAATCATGTCCTTCATGAAATCTCTTTCAGGCGTTTGAGGTGGAGCACACCAAACATCCCATCTGCAGACACTGAGTGGGTAGTTAGGTAACTCGGTTTGAATTCTGGCTTGCCCACCCACTAACTCTGTGACTTTGAGCACCTCTTTGATCTAAGACTCCCTTTTCTCATTTGTGAAGTGGTGATAATAATAGTTCTTACCTAGGGGGCATTCTGAGGATTTAATGAGGTAATTCAGTTATTAGTGCTTATCCTTAAAGATTAACACATAGTAAGGGCTCAAAAATTTCAGTCATTAAATCAGGATTATGAGTATCACATGGGCCTAGACACCAGAAGTTTGCCCGGATTATAAGCATGGAGTTCAGGATCTTGGACCCACAGGTGATAAGCCATTCTATGGGAAGGTGAAAAGGTTAATTGACAGTGGAGGAGAAAACAAATAAGAGAACAGTATTGATCCCATATAAATGTGGTAAGCGGTTTGGGAAGGTAGAGTTGGCGAAGAAGGCTAACCAGGAGCATCAGAATAAGTTGGAGGAAAACAAAGTGATGTTGCTTGGGAAATACTGATTTCAGGAGGAAGAAGTGGGTACCTCTGTCAAGTGCTCCTGAGAGTCACCTGGGGAATATAAACTATACTCGAGGGAGTTAGGACCTAGGAGTTGACAGTGATCTTGGTTGAGAATATCTCTGAGAAGCAACAGGCAGAAGCCAGATTGGAATGGGATGAGAATTAGAGTGGAGGGTGAAGAAATGGAAGAAACTATTATAGATTACTATTTTGAGATATTTGATTATGAAATTTAAAAAACAGAAGAAGAGGGCAGCCAGGATGGCTCAGCGGTTTAGTGCTGCCTTCAGCCCAGGGCCTGATCCTGGAGACCCAGAATCAAGTCCCCCATCAGGCTCCCTGCATGGAGCCTGCTTCTCTCTCTGCCTGTGTCTCTGCCTCTCTCTCTCTCTCTCTCTCATGAATAAATAAATAAAATCTTAAATAAAAAATAAAAAATGGAATAAGAGTTATGTTATGTAGTAATTTTTAATTTTAATTTTATTTTATTTTTAGAACCATGAGGCTTCTGAATGTAGAGGAGTAGAGAGAGTTGGAAAGGAGACCACCAATAATTCAGGTTTTCTGAATAGATGTCTGAGTTGGATACAATAGGATGGGTCACCTGTTCTGCAGTGAGATGAGAGGAGGGTCAGATGTATGCTGGAGCAGGAATCTCTGTCAAGAGTAAGACTGATGCTTTTTTGGGCAGGTGGACTTTGGATAGGGAGGAACGATGGATTATTAGAGTGCAAGAAAGGTGAAATGACAGATGTTGGGATTTGAACTCAATAGTAAGAGACATGGCAGAGATTTCTGGGTGATGGCTGGAGGTCACGATGAATGAGCAGAACGGTGTATGTGTCAGTAGAGGCAATTGGAGATATGAAGCAGATCAACTGGAAGATGAGGAATTTGTGCTCAATGAGTTACTTGGGTTGGATCAAATATATTTTAAATCATCACAACTAAAGATTAGTAGTTAAAGGTTATATATTTTTTCAGGACTATAAAGGAACAAAAGACACTTGAAAATTCAGTCAGGTCTGTGGGATTGGAGCAGAGGTCTAATAATTTCAGTAGAAAATGTGACCTAACAGAGGTCTTTTCTCTCAAATTCCACCCAGCAGGGGTGTCAAAGCTAGGAAAGCCTTAATTTCACCCTTCAGTGTCTCATAAGACTAAAAACTTCAATTTTGACCAAATGGATGGAAAGGCTGTGTAAAGAGTTTTCTACCTGAAACGGAACAATTTCATCCTTCTGCTGAGTTTTCCACTTTACAAAAGCATCGGTTTTCCAACAGACTGCCTTTGCGTTGGTTTTACTGAGGAAAGAAAGTAGCTTTTATTGAAGCCCCCGCTGGTGGGCTGGCCAAAGCTTCAGTTTTCCTCTGAGGGAGAAGCACCAGGGCGCCTGAGCTTGTTAGGCATTAAAAACAGTTGGTATTTCAACTTTAAATTCTACTTTCCATCTTGCCTAGAAATTTCTAGAAGTGATTTTCTAGGGTTTGTTTCAGTGACTTGATTTGGCTTAAAATTTCAGAGAGTGAATTTCTGATAATTTGATAAAATTTTTGAGCAGTCCCACCTTTGTTAGACCAAGTACAAGTAGAGTATATGGGGCATAATATGGCTACTAAAACAAATTGTGTGTGTGTGTGTGTGTGTGTGTGTGTGTGATGCCTAAAATCACCATATCTACAACATGTTTAATATTTTTATGATAAAATAAAACTTATTACTATAAAATTTATTACTATAATTATAAAACTCTATGAGTCAAAATGATGTTCGTGTTCTTTTCTACGCCAACATGAAATTTTTTGTTTGGGTATTTTTCATTTTGTTCATCTTTCAGTTCTCTAACATCTGAAGTTTCCTAGGATGAATTTGATAATCACATGGACTTTGCTGGAAAGATCTACAAGTCAACATAGGGCAGTGTGGTCTGTAAAGAATCCAGATACTTTAACATCTATGTGATATATATGTATACAAGGTGCATGTAGATCTTTTTATAGGCTATTCTTTATTACAGCTGTTGTCAGGAAACTAGTAAATGCAGATCTCACTAACCTATTCTCCTTACAGTTTAATTTACAATAAATCATTAACTGTAGATATCAGAAACAAAAATCAGTTAATGGCATTGTTGCACACCAGTGATGTGGTCATGAAGACTGGACACTTGAAACAGGGCGTGATAGGGCTGAAATTAAAAATGTGTGGAGTTCCTCATGTCATGGGCCCAGGTTGGCTCTGTGCCTCCTGAGGACTAACTTTTTAAATCCACATGAAGGCAGCATATAAGCTACCCTCCCAAACTGGCAAATTATGTAAATGTAAGGCTAAAAAATATAGACATTGATGGAGAGTTTTGGATGGTTATCTTAATTTTCTCCATCTCACAAATGGCTCTTTGGTTAAATTCAGGGACATTCTATTAGTAAAGTCTGGTTTAAAAAGCAAGTACTAAAGAAAATAAAAATAAAAGGCAAATATTAATAGGGTGAAATATCAAGAAATCTATAGAAAACACAATAGCAACTATACACACACATTAGATGCATATATTTTTTCCCAGTGAAGTGATTTATTTGAAAAGCTCATTTAAACTGCTAGAGAATTCTTCAATTATTCTGATTTTTTTTTTACTTTATACCACATCTTTTATTTAAAGGCATGCTCAATAAATTTAGGGTTTTGTTTTACATTTCAATAATCCGGCCACCTTAAAATTTAAAGTAGCTTTTACAGTTTGTTTTCGAGAGTATCCATTTTCTTAGACATAATGTAAATTTTTGGTACAGATTTTTCTTATGCTTACTTTAGCTGCCACTTTTGTATGTATACTTAGGAAATCAAAGAATCACTTGTATATAATAAACCTGGTCCCTTAAGTGAGGCATACTATTAATGTGTGAATATTTTTCACACTCAGAAGCCATAATGGATGAATTGGGAAATCTGCCACCTTTCTTTTCCAATTAAGAAAACACCATAAATTATCATCAGTTGATAAAATTTCAGCTGAACCTTCAGGTACCTATATATTTGAAAAATTAAAACAATTGGAGGAAAACATTAATAACAAAAATCTAATTGTCCAAAGTAATAAGAATTATGCGCTATTTCATTACATAATTAAATATAACAGAGGGCAATTTGTATTCAGCCAGCATTCATTGTGTCTATAACATACAGCTTAATTTAAAATTTTAAAACTAATTGTTATTTTGCATTTATATAATCTACATAAAATGTTGCATTTACTTTTTAATTTCAAAACTAAAATAACTGCAAACTTAAGGATTCTAAGCTTGTCTCATTTTGATAGGCTTCAGTAATTTTTTTGTGGAAATAGAAATGTAGACTATTCAGACTGAGGAATATTTTCTCTACTACCTTTTACAGAGTGTGTATAAAGTAAGAAATACTAGTCTTTGCATACCTCGTGAAATAAATGGCTCTCTAGAGAGAGCTCTGAGGACAGTGAGCTTAAGGAGGATATTGGGCAGTCATTAAGTCCCTCATTACCCCCTTCTTATGTTTGTTTTGAAGGGAGTTCTGTGATTGAATGGATGTACTAATAGTCTGCTTGATATTGTGGCCGGACTTCTCTTTCAAAGGGAAACATAATCTTTAAGTCACTACTATCTAGTGGAATTCTCTATTTTTTGTTTTGTATTGCAGGGATTTTACTGTTTGCTATTAATTTTTGCCAACTGTTGGATTCTTTCGCTAAGTGGGCAAGATATATTATTACATTTTTTACAGATACATTTTAAGACCTTCATATTACTTAGGATGGGCTAAGTTGTTATAACAGCTTGGACCCAAAATCTACAATGGCTCAGCATTTGCAATTTACGTTGTGATCATAAAGCCGTCTAAATTGGACCCTGACACTTTCCATTTGCTGTTTCTGATTTTCCAGGGAACACATTCTCAATATGGCCAAATCATCCAAGGGAGTAAAAATTGGTGTGTGTGTGTGTGTGTGTGTGTGTGTGTGTGCGCGCGCGCGCGTTTCTGGGGAAGTGAAATGGGTACAGGTGACAACAATTTTAGCATTACTATAGTCTATATTCCTCCAAAGGGCCACAGTATGAAAAATGATTGATAGCACAATATATTCATAGTATTACCATTTTATAGTAAGGAAGGATTATGAAAAGAAAAATTCTCAAACAATCCCTTGGTGAAGGTAATAATGGGAAGGAGGGTTGAGAAACTATTCTAAGGCCTTACTCTTGTTTTTTGCTGCCATTTGACAGAAGATGATAGCCTGAGGGTGCATAGAAGGGCTTTATGACCAAGTAGGACAGTGGTAGGAAGCACTCACGCCCACAGTGATTGGCTAAAGTGCAGTCTCATGACTGCAGCTAACTTCAAGGGACTCTGGGAAATGTAGTCTAGCTGTGTGTTCAGAAACCCTACAAACACATTTTAGTGAATAGCAACTGACCTTTAAATTCCAGTTCATAGGTGTGTACCTATCATCAAATGGACTTTCAGTGAACATTTCCTGAACTGTTTGCTGAGCTGATACATGGGTCTCCCTGTTAGCTTCTTCTGATTCTCAGATTCCAGCTCTGTGGATCTTGTCAGTGGATTGTTGGCCAATTATGGAGAATTGAGTCCCTTTCAGTTTATGGGATTCTTCATTATTCAGTGTTGATAGTATATAGTCAAGCAGTATTTCTGTGATTTCAGTCTAGGCTTTTGCTCTATCTCCTCTTCTTCTTCTTCTTTTTTTTTTTTGTACAGTATTTTGACATTTAAATATTAATTTATAGAAAATGGCTCTTTTTATAATCTATAAATATCTTGATTAAAAAAAACTTTTTAAAAAAGATTTATCTGGAAAGCGAGAGTGAAGGGAGGAGAGAGAGGGAATCCTCAAGCAGACTCCCTTCTGAGTGTGGAGCCCCAGGTGGGGCTCAGTCTCAGGACCCTGAGATCATGACCTGAGACAAAATCAAGCTGGGTGCTTAGTGGACTGAACCATCCAAGTGCCCCTAAAAAATGCTTTTTGAGCAATTATTTGTAGAGACCTATGGTGAGTTATCTTGAATGAAGAAGCAGTACTTTACAATCGCCAAGTGAGAGAATTGTTTATACTACAATATAACTTGGGATTGCTTATGTTGGAGAGGACTGTGGATAAAATCTACCTTAAAATGCAAACTGGGTGCTTACAATTTTAGTGAATTCTTTGAATTAGAATTTATCCTTTATTCCATTTTATATAACACAGTCTTCTGAAAAAATTCCTAGAGACTAACCTATCGATTTCCAAAAAATACTTAGTTCAGGATTAGATTTGAGGTAATAGGGTTTGGGAAGAAAAAAATACTGTTATGACAAGAAAGAAATCTTGGTTCCATACCTCACCATGAAACACACAGATCATTGCATCACTCTATATCTTAATTTTATCAAAAGCCAAGCAAAACAAAAACCCCAAACAGCCTTCCTTAGGTAAACGTTCTCATTTTTTTCTGCTTTTTTGTCAAATGATACAGAAAGGCTCCTCTTTTTCCGAATCTCCTTTCTGCTCTTGAGTCATAACACAAGTTAGCTTAATGTCCACTAGGCATCTTGAGAACAGACACAGAGCCTTGCTTGTTAAACAAGTATTCATGTCAGTATTTTCAGCTGTAATTATAGTGCATATTCACTTTTTATTTTGTATTTCTGACTCATCTATGTTGGGTGATTACAATCTCCTCCACTCTGTTAAGAATTTAAAAATTATTATTTACTCAAAAAGTTAGGAAAAGATTCTTTTACTTTTCACTCTTTATAAGGGAGAAAATTGAGGTGGAAGAATGAATGACAAAGCTTGTCAGTAGAGAGCCAGATCTGGATTCAAGGCTGGCTGACTCTGAAGGTCACCTCGCCGCAACTGGGAATTGTCCATAACCTGGCCACAAGCATTTAACAGAGGAAAGTCTCCAGTTTCTGGTTAATCTGTCCACACTTTGAAGTTGAATTTTAAAGAGATAAATTTATTTTTACCTGTCATTTATAATTTTTCCAGATACTCTTAATTTTAAGCATAATTATAATTTTCATTTTCTTTCTAAAACATTTCTAGAGATCTTAACATTATTTTGATTGGAATCATTTGACTTTCTTGGGAAAGTAGATAATCTTGATGGGATATATAACCAAATCCAGAGGGCCTGATACTGGGGCAGTCATTCATGAATTTGAAGTCTGGGCAAAATACTTGATGAGTTATGTATATAGTTAATTATGGAGCTCTAATTTCCTTAGGCTTTTAATATTCTTAAAAGAATATTATGTGATGGATTAGTGGAGCTGAGTAGCAGTTTAAAAACTTGTTGTAGGGGCGCCTGAGTGGCTCAATTGGTTGAGCAACTAACTTTGGCTCAGGTCATGGTGTCAGGACCCTGGGACCCAGCCTGGCGAGGACTCCCCCACTCAGTTGGGAGTCTTCTTCTCCTTCTCCCTCTGTTCTTCCCTTTGCTGGTGTTCTCACTCTCCTCTTTTTCTCTGAAGTAAAATATTTTTTTAAAAAACCTTGTATAATGATGCCAGGCATTATTGCAATCAAATGGTAGAAGTTCATGTGTTGTAATTCTTATGACATGATAATATAAATGTGATTAGGATAATTGCCTTTAATTGAAACTCATAACCTACTTAATATGAATTTTAAAAAATTAACCAAAGAACAAAAGTAGAAACAAGCCAAAAAAAAAAAATCCAAAATAATGTGATTTCTACCTAAAGGAACATTTGACAGCCAGAGAGAGCTGTTTATGTATTACAATAACTGAAATTAGGCTTCTTTTTAAAAGAGGCAGTAATCTTTTCTCAGGTGCCACTAGATAAATGTCCTTTCACCTATTATTAATTACTACTGACAAAATTATATCACCAAAGCATCTGATTTCTACTATGTCCACATTCTTCAGCAGACAACCAACTATAAAGGATCTATCCTTAGAGTAGAGAAGTAATTTAAATGTCTTAGAGTAGTGAAAAATTTGGAAGACAATTTAAGTTGTAAATTTTAGAGGAGATCGGGCGCATTCAGGGTGGTACGGCCATAGACTAAGTTGTAAATTTTAAGATAACTTGCATATTAAGACAATTGTTGGCAAACTCTCTTTAAAGAAGCTAAGTTTTGTTTGTTTTGTTTTTAGATCATTAGAAAATTAATTCAACTTTCTTGATTTCTTTGAACTGGATAGCTCTCTTATATAATGAATACCAATATTCAATTTTTTAAACTTTATTTTCAAAAGTAATCTTTTACATGGATATGATCACTTTATATCAGGAAGCTGTATTTGAAATGGATTATCACAAATTAGTATTCCTTCTCATGATGGTTTCTGAGAAACCTCAAATTTTCAACTTCTGAGAAGATAGATTTGTTTGACCTAGGCATTTAATTAAGGGAAGATCTTATCCTATATCTGTGGAAGTTAATAATTTTTATACATATATGAAAAATCTATAAAAATATGCAGTAACCAGAAGTCAGATGGTAATTAATAGGAAAATGGCAATGTCTCCTCTGATTTTTTTTCAGCAAATACTCTATACAAAAATCGTCAGTATATTATAAATTGTATTTGGATGAAGTTTTAAATGCATTTCATATTTTGTTCATTCAATGAATATTTATTTAATGTCTCCTTGTGCTAATATTTTAAGATATACGTACAATTTAATGGGAGGGTGGGGAATGACCAAAAACAGACAAAAGTGTATATTCCTTATTCTCTAGTCTTTGAAGTCAATCTTTACTCTTTGCTTTCTCTCCTACACACATCCAATCCATTACCATACTTTGTAAACTTTACCTCCAAAATATATTCAGAATCTAATCACTTTATACCACTTTCACTGCCAAAAACTGTGTGTGTGTGTGTGTGTGTGTGTGTATAAAATGTATGTCACACTAATAAAGCATACTCAAAAAGGCTATTGAAAATCAATGGGAAATAAAACAAAATCCAGAAATAAACCCACAATTATATGGTCAGGTAATCTTTGACAAAGCAGGAAAGCTTATCCAATGGGAAAAAGATAGCCTCCTTAAAAAAATGGTGTTGGGAAAATTGGATGGCAATATGTAAAAGAATACAACTGGATTACTTCCTTATACCATATGCAAAAATACACTCAAAATCAATTAAAGAACTAAATGTAAGACCTGAGATCATATAAATCCTAAAAGAGAACACAGGCAATAATCTGACATCAGCCATAGTAAATTCTTTCTAGAATAGCACCTGAAGCAAGGGAAACAAAAGCAAAAATAAACTATTGGAACTACATCAAAATAAAAGTCTTCTGCACAGCTAAGGAAAGAAGCAACAAAACATAAACAACCTACTAGATATTTGTAAATGACATATCTGATAAAGAGTTAGTACCCACAGTCTAAAAGAACTTATAAAACACCCAAAAAACAAATAATTAAAAAGTGGGCAGAAGACATGAACAGACATTTCTCCAAAGAAGACTGACTAATGGGCAGCCCGTGTGGCTCAGCGGTTTAGTGCCTGCCTTTGGTCCAGGGCATGATCCTGGAGTCATGGGATCTAGTCCCACGTTGGGCTCCTTGCATGGAGCCTGCTCCTCCCTCTGCCTGTGTCTCTGCCTCTCTCTCTCTGTCTCTCATGAATAAATAAAATCTTAAAAAAAAAATAAGACTGACTGACATGAAAGTGTTCGACATCACTCATTAACAGGGAAATGCAAATCAAATGAGAGCTATACCTCACACCTATCAGAATGGCTAAAATCAACAACATGAGAAACAGGAATTGGTGGGGATGTGAGGAAAAAGGAACCCTTGTGCTCTGTTGGTGGGATTGTAAACGTGTGCAGCCACTTTGGAAAATACTATGGAGGTTATTTAAAAATTTATAAATAGAACTACCTTATCTAGCACCAGTAGGTATTTACCCAAAGAATGCAAGAACACTAATTCAAAAGTATCCATGCACCCCTGTATTTGCAGCATTATATACAATAGCCAAGATACGGAAGCAGCAATTGTCTATTTTGATGAATGGATAAAGATGTGGTGTATATAAAGTGGCCTACTATTCAGCCATAAAGAGAATGAGATTTTGCCATATGCATTGACATGGATGGAGCTAGGGAGTATAATGCTAAGCAAAATAAGTCAGAGAAAGAACCCCATATGATTTCACTCAAAGGTTTAAGAAACAAGCAAAGGGCAAAAAATGACAGATCAAGAAAAAGACTCCTAATTATAGAGAACAAACTGATGGCTACCAGGTGGGTGGGAATGAGTTAAATCTGTAATGGGGATTAAGAAGTGCACTTATCATGATGAGAACAGGGTGATGTATGGAAGTGTTGAATTACTATATTGCACACCTGAAACTAATATAACATTGTATGTTAACTAACTGGAATTAAAATTAAAACTTTTAGAAGGCTATTGAACCCAAAGCAATCTACACATTCAGTGCAATCCCTATCAAAATACCTTGGACATTTTCCACAGAGTTGGAACAAATAATCCTAAAATATGTATGGAACCAGAAGAGACCCAAATAGGTAGAGAAATGTTGAAAAAGGAAACCAAAGCTAGGGGAGTCACAATGCTTGACTTCAAGCTGTATTACAAAACTGTGATCATCAAGAAAGAATGGTACTGGCACAAAAACAGACACTTAGATCAGTGGAACAGAATAGAGAACCCAGAAATGGATCCTCACCCTTGGTCAACTGATCTTCAACAAAGCAGGAAAGAATATCCAATGAAAAAAAAAGACAGTCTCTTCAATAAATGGTGCTGGGAAAACTGGACAGCCACATGCACAAGAATGAAACTAGCCCATTCTCTCACACTATATACAAAGACAAACTCAAAATGTATGAAAGACCTAGATGTGAGACAGAAGAAATCCATCAAAATCCTAGAGAAGACAAGTACCAATCTTTTTGACCTCAGCTACAGCAACTTCTTGCAAGATACATCTCTAAAGGCAAGGGAAACAAAAGCAAAATGAATTATTGGGACTTCATCAAGATTAAAAGCTTCTGCGCAGCAAAGGAAATAGTCAACAAAACTAAAAGGCAACCTACAGAATGGAGGAAGATATTTGCAAATGGTCTATCCAATAAAGGGCTAGTATCAAAGATCTATAAAGAACTTAAACTCAACACCCCAAAAATCCCAATAATCCAGTCAAGAAAAGGGCAGAAGACATGAACGAACATTTCTCAAAAGAAGATACACACATGGCCAACAGGCACATAAAAAAATGCTCCACATCACTTGTCATCAGGGAAATACAAATCAAAACCAAAATGAAATACCACTTTATTCCAGTCAAAATGGCTAAAATTAACAAGACAGGAAACAACGAATGTTGGTGAGGATGTGGAGAAAGGGGAACCCTCATGCCCTGTTGGTAGAAATGGAAGCTGGTGCAGCCACTCTGGAAAACAGTATGGAGCTTCCTCAAGAAGTTAAAAATAGAGTTACTCTATGACCCAGCAACTGTACTACTGGGGATTTACCCCAAAGATACAGATGTAGTGAAATGAAAGGGCACCTCCACCCCGATGTTCATAGCAGCAATGTCCACAACAGCCAAAACTGTGGAAGGAGCCATGATGTCCTTTCACAGATGAATGGATAAAGAAGATGTGGTTTATGTATACAATGGGATATTACTCAGACATCAGAAGGATGAATACTTACCATTTACATCAATGTGGACAGAACTGGAGGGTATGATGCTGAGTGAAATAAGTCAATTGAAGAAAGACAATTATCATCTGGTTTCACTCATATGTGGAATATAAAAAAATAATGAAAGGGACAATAGGGGAAAAGGAGGGAAACAGTAGGGAAAAATCAGAGAGGAAGACAAACCATGAGAGACTCTTGACTCTGGGAAACTCAAGGAGGATTGCTGAGGGAGAGATGGATGGGGGGATAGGGTAACTGGGTGATGGCATTTAAGGAGGGCATGTGATGTGATGAGGACTGAGTTAGCAAATTGAATTTAAATTTAAAAAGTCTGTTGAATTCAATTAAATACAAATTAAAGATTATATATTTTCCTTCTTTCTCCTAAAGTAACTGGTTATAAATTAAATTCTTTATTTTATAGTAAACTAGTAAACATATGTAATAGATAAGTATACTTTCAGTTTAAAATTATTTTAGTTTTTTTTAATGATTAAACTTTCATGATAATGTGATATGTGGGAATTGCAAAAAGAACAAATGATATTTTTTCATTTATATTTCACATTTATAAGTGACTTGAGTCAGCTTATTATATACGGATATTAACCAATGTGAATCATCCCAGTAAATAATGGATTCTTCTGAGATTGTAGTTCTGATATAAGAAATAAATGTTTCTGCCTGCTAAATGTTGTTGCCTGTGGTTATTCTTATTTCAGGGGCTTTATTTCTGTTAATTTCTTTTTAAAAAGGGAAAGATAGTATGTGAGATATCCTTCTACATATTTTCATATGCAATTTATATTTCTTTACTTTTCTCAAGTGTACTTTTTACACTTGGTTTATTATAAATTTAGGGGGAACAATGTTTCTATTCTGCTAACTACTGTTTTTGATGATGATACCCTGTTGATTCTGATAGGTCCAAATAACAAGCTTTCTCTATAACCCAAAGAATTTGCCATCTTTACTCATGGTTGCCAGTTGATGGGTGAAATAAAGGCTATTTTTAGTTTTTTTTTTTTTTTTTTTTTTTTGTGGAGGGAAATGCTGTTTTTACTATAGAAGACACATATTGTATGCCAGAAGCTACTGCTAGATTAAAATAAATTTTAGAAGGTTAGAATAGATAATAGAGGTCACAAATGATGAATTTTTTTCATTTTCATTTTACATTTAAATGATATGTCTCCTCATCTTATTTTTTATGTTTCCTTTCAACAGATTAAACTCTAATGAAATTAACCCAATGCACTCAACATGCAGGCTCTTAATATCCTATGATTAAGTGGCAGTATTAGATGATTCACTTCATTAAGGTACATAAACCCATGAGTAATAATGTATCTGTTGAACATGTGGGCTTGCCAATTCTGATGCATTTTTTGCCTACTACAAAATGTATTTGTTCAGTGATCATATTGACAACATTCTTTCTAATATAATCTGGTTGGTTTGGGTTCCATTTTTCCCCAGATCAAAATTCCAACACTATTTTTTCAGTATTCCATTTTTTAGATATTATGATCTTTCCAGAAGACAGAAATACAAGCAACATTAGATGATACAAAGTAAAGAGATTTAGAAATATTTTTTTAGTTAGCAAAATAAGAATTGTACAAAGAGGCATGAAGTTTTCAGTACATTTAATCTCGATTTATTGAATATTGGTATCTGAAACAGTTTTTGATATTAAGCCCTTGTTATTATAAGTACTTGTGACTTGCAAATGTGTATTTGTGAAACGCTTGAAATTTTTAAAGGTATTGCAGGTAAATAAAGAACACATTGTTGTCATATGTGTTTTTTCATTTGTTTTGTAATTTTTTGATAATAGCCAAAAAGTATCCCATAGATGACTCTGTCTTTATGTACAGTCTGTTTCTTTATGTTAATGAATCACATTGCATGCAGGAAAAATGCTGTTATGAAAGCTAATATTTTATAGTCAATTATATGGAATGTTTAGTAACTTTTAATTATATATAAATTTGTTCTGAAAAATCTCAGAGAAAGTTGTGATATAGGAGTTAATGAATTCTCATTAAGAACAATTATTGTATTTCTCATTACATAAGAATTCTGTCTTTATAAACTTGGAGAAAAGCTTAACTACTCATTTAGGCATTTGGAAGTTTTATAGGTAAGTCAACATTTAAAGCAGGGTGTGTACTGACCTTTAAATGGCTATATATAAAAAGTCTATATATAGTGACTATATATAGGACACTTTTAAAAAAGTAGAGGCTGGAATCAGAGTTTACAATGCAGTTTTATCACATTTATTACATTATATTATGAATTGAGTTACATGTTTGGCATATGGTAGTTAATGAACTACCTTTACAGAAAATAGAGCTGGAGACTGAATTTAAGGGAAGTGAACTCATGTCAGAGGTCAGTGCATTTCACCAGTATGAAGGGAAATTTTCAAGGGATTTATGGTTCATCCAGTTAGGAAAGTATTAGAGTTTATTCTCCCGACCAGCGAGTGTTATAATCATATTTAACAAACTGATTCTGAAACTTAGGTTGAAATAGAAAGTATCTGTTATCCTCTTCCACATAAAATCATAACACTGGTTTACAGTGCCCGACCCTAGCATTGACCATGATAGTGCTTAACAGTGAATGGAGGTCTAGTTGATATTTAAGACACCACTGTCATAAGTCAGTTTCAATTTAGATAGATGCTCGGTATTGACATACTTACTTCTTTACTACTCAGGAGGAAGCCTGAATATTTCTGAGAAATCATGGGTCAGATACAAGAACATCAAAATACAATGCAATGGTATAATGTAAATGAAAAATAGAGGAAATGTCTCATTTTCCCAGAATCTAGTATAACAGACATAACAGCATTTTATATTTAATAGATGATTCATGGAAGAAAAGCTTTCATATTTCCTTTATATAATGTCTTTATTTTAACTATATTAGACATTAAACAGTTTGTGTATTTTCTTCTTTTCCTGGTGTGTGGGCTGCTTAAGGCAAAGGTAATGTGCTTGCTACTAATTGTTCTGCATCTTAACAGAAGGAAGACCCCTAAACTTTGCCAGCTCATACTGAAAAAGGTGACTTACTATTTCTTAAAATAACTATACAGTCATAGTGGAGTGAACTATGCAGGCATGAAATGGTTTTGTAGACATAAAATATAAAAGCCAAAAAGCAATTTCAATTTTCTCTGTAGATGTCTTGATTTTATAGATCAGTATTTTTGTACCAAATAAGATAAAATTCACTGGTACTTAAACTTTAAGTGTCCATTTAGTTCTTAATGACATAAAGTTTTTGACAGAACCAAAATACATATTATTAAGTTGCTTTTTTTATTTAAGTGTGCTAAGTGTTGTATTGTTGGGCAGATATTGCTTGTGCAGTTTTGTTGTCAACATTCAATCTTTTTTTCATCAAAAATTATTTTACATTGAAGTGTAGTTGAAATACGATATTAGTTTCAAGTGTATAACATCATGATTCGATATATGTGTATATTACAAAATGATTACAATGATCACCACAATAAATCTAGTTATCGTGTCACCATACATAGTTTAGCACTGTTCCTTATACTATACTTTTACATTGTCATGACCTAATTATTTTACACCTGAGAATTTATTTATTTTTTTAAAGATTTTTTAAAAATTTATTTATTCAGAGAGAGAGAGAGACAGAGAGAGGCAAGACACAGGCAGAGGGAGAAGCAGGCTCCATGTAGGGAGCCCAACGTGGGACTCGATCCCGGATCTCTGGGATCACATCCCGGTCTGCAGGCGGCGCTAAACCGCTGCACCACAGGGGCTGCCCTACACCTGAGAATTTATCATTTTTAATTCTTTTCACCTATTTTCACCATCCTCCCCACACCCTCTTTTTTAGCAACCACCACTTTGTTCTATTTGTCTATTTCTGTTTTGTTTTTGTTTTTTAGAATCTACATACAAGTGAAAGCATACAGTATTGGTCTTTCTCTGTCTGACTCATTTTACTTAGCATAATATCCTCTGGTACATCCATATTATAGCAAAGAACACATTTCATTCTTTATGGCTGAATAACATTCCAGAGTGTGTGTGTGTGTGTGTGTGTGTGTGTGTGTGTGTGTGTGTATAGTGTCTTTATCCATTCATCTATTGATGGACACTTTGGTTGCTTCCATATTTCGGCTATTGTAAATAATACTACAATGAACAAGGAGGTGCATATGTCTTTTCAAATTAATGTTTATCTTTGGGTGAATACTAGTAATAGAATTGTTGGATCATATGGCATTTTTATTTTAAATTTTTTGAGGAGCCTCTGTATTGTTTTCCACAGTGACTGTACCAATTTACATTCCACAAACAGTGTATGAGGGGTCCTTTTCTCCACATCCTTGCCAACAATTACTAGATCTTGTCTTTTTGATGCTAGCTAGTCTGACAGGCGTGCGGTGACACCTCATTGTGGTTTTGTTTTGCATTACCTGATGACTAGTGACACTGAGCATCTTTTCATGTGTTTTTTGGACACATGTATGTCCTCTTTGTCCTTTGCCCATTTTTAAATTGGATTTTTTAAAAATGTTTTGAGTTTTATGGGTTCTTTATATATTTTTGTGTTAGCCCCTCATTGGGTATATCGTTGGCAAATATCTTCTTCCACTCAGTAGGTTTCTTCGTTTTGTTGATAGTTTCCTTTTCTGTACAAAAGCTTTTCAGTTTGATTTAGTTCCAGTTGTTTTTTCTTTTGTTGCCCTTGCCTGTGGAGACAGAGTCCCCTTAAAATATTGCTAAGACTAATGCCCAAGAATTTACTGCCTGTGTTTTCTTTTCAGAGTTTTATAGGTTCAGATCTTATATTTAGGTCTTTGATCCATTTTGAGTTAATTTTGTATAGGGTGTAATAAAGTGGTCCATTTTCATTATTTTCATGTAGCTGTCCAGTTTTTCCAACATTATTTATTGAAGAGACTTTTCTCCATTGTATATTCTCCCCTCCTTTGTCATAGATTAATGGACCATATAAATATGGGTTTATTTCTTGCCTATTTTGTTCCATTGATCTGTGTGTTTGTTTTTGTGCCAGTACCATACCATGTTGATTACTGTATCTTTGTAGTATAGTTTGAAATCTGAGAATGTAATATCTACAACTTTGTTCTTCTTGCTCAGATTTCTTTGGCTATTAGGGATGTCTTGTGGTTCCATCCAAATTTTAATTTTATTCTAGTTATGTGACAAAATGCCATTTGCATATTGATAGGAATTGCACTGACTATAGATTGCTTTGGGTAATATAGACATTTTAACAATATTCTTCTAATTCACAAGCATGGAATATCTTTCTATTTGTTTGTGTTGTCTTTAACTTCTTTCACAAAATCTTATCATTTTCAAAGTACAAGTCTTGGGACACCTGGGTGGCTCAGAGGTTGGGCGCCTGCCTTCAGCTCAGGGCGTGATCCCTGTCTGGGGATCGATTCCTGCATCAGGTTCTCTGAGGGGACCTCACTTCTCCCTCTGCCTATGTCTCTGCCTCTCTCTCTCTCTCTCTCTCTCTCTGTCTCTGTCTCTCTCTCTCTCTCTCTCTGTGTCTCTCATGAATAAATAAAAAAATCTTTTTAAAAAAAAACAACAAAGTACAAGTCTTTTATCCTTGGCTAAATTTATTTTTAGGCATTTTATTCTTCTTGATACGGTTGTAAATAAGACTGTTAATTTCCATTTCTTCTCCTTTGTTATATGTAGAAAGAAATGCAACAGATTTTGGTAGACTAATTTTGTACTCTGCAACTTTACTGAATTAATATATTCTATCTGTTTTTGGTGGAGTTTTTAGGGTTTTCTTTTTTTTCTATTAAAAAAAGTGCAAAACTGTCACTATCTGCAAATAGTGACAGTTTTACTTCTTCTTTACCAATTTGCTATCTTTTATTTCTATTTCTTGTCTGATTGCTGTAATGAAGCTTCTCAATAAAAGCACAAGAAAGAGTATCCTACTTACTGATGTTAGAGGAAAAGCTTCCAGTGTTTCATCAGTAAATATGATTTAGGTGTGGTATTATCATATATGGCTTTAAATATGTCAAGATAGTTCCATCTATAACCACTCTGTTGAGAGTTTTTATCCTAAATGAATGTTGAATTTTCTCAAATGATTTTTCTGCACCTATTGAGATATGACTTTTCTCTCATTTTGTTAATGTGGTGTATTTTATTGATCGATTTTGCAGATAATAAATCATTCTTGCATCCCCAGAATAATTCCCACTTGATAATAGCATGTAATTCTTTTCTTTCTTTCTTTCTTTCTTTCTTTCTTTCTTTCTTTCTTTCTTTCTTTCTTTTTTTTTTTTTATGATAGTCAGAGAGAGAGAGAGAGAGAGGCAGAGACACAGGCAGAGGCAGAAGCAGGCTCCATGCACCGGGAGCCCGACATGGGATTCGATCCGGGTCTCCAGGATCGCGCCCTGGGCCAAAGACAGGCGCCAAACCGCTGCGCCACCCAGGGATTCCGCATGTGATTCTTTTAATGTATTACTGAATTTGGTTTGCTAATTTTTTTTTGTAGATTTTTGCATCTATAGTCCTCAGAGATACTAGCCTGTAATTTTCTTCTTTTGTGATGTCTTTTTTGGTTTTGGTATCAGAGTAACACTGGATTCATATAGATTGAATTAAGAAGAATTTCTTCCTCTTCAATTTTTAAAAATAGTTTGAGAAGAAGAGTTAATACTTAACAAAGTACAAGTCTTTCATCCTTGGCTAAATTTATTTTTAGGTATTTTATTCTTCTTGATACAGTTGTAAATAAGACTGTTAATTATTATTAACTTCTTTAAATATTTGGTAGAATTCATCTATGTAGCTATCTGGACTTGAACTTATTCTGGGAACTTTTATTTTTTATTAGTGATTCAGTTTGTTTGCTTGTAATCAAGCTATTGGATTTTCCATTTCTTCCTGATTCAGTTTTGGGAGATTTTGTTTTAACTGTCCATTTTGTTGGCTTATAATTTTTTATAGTAGTGTCATAATTTTTTGTGTTTCTCTATCGGTTGTAACTTGTCTTTCAATTCTGATATTATTTATTTAGGTTCTCTCCTCCCCTCCCATGGTAAGTCTAGCCAAAGTTTTATTCTTTTGGTTATCTTTTCAAAGAACCAGCTTAGTTTTATTCATCTTTTCTATTTTCTTCCTCTTGATTTTATTTACTTCCACTCTGATCATTATTATTTCTTTCTACTTACTTTGGGCTTTGTATCTTCTTTTTCTATTTCCTTTAGCTGTAAGGTTAGATTGTTTGAGATTTTTCTTGTTTCTGGAAATAAGCCTGTATTACTATAAATTTTCCTCTTAGAACTACTTTTGCTGTATCTCATAGATTTTTTAAATAATTCCATTTTAATTTGTTTCAAAGTATTTTTTAATTTACTCTTTAATTTTTCATTCATCCACAGTTGTTTAGTAGCACATTGTTTAGCCTCCATGTATTTGTGTTTTTTCACTTTTTTCTTGTAATTGATTTCTGTTTCATACCATTTGGATCAGAAAAGATGCTTGATATGATTTCAATTTTCTTAAATTTGTTAAAACTTGCTTTGTGACCTAACATGTGGTCTACCCTAGGGAATGTTCCATGTGTTTTTGAAAAGAATGTGTATCCTTCTGGTTTTGGATGGAGTGTCTATAAATATCTGTTAAGCCCGTCTGGTCTACTGTGTCATTTAAGGCCACTGTTTCCTCATTAGTTATCTGTCTGGATGTTCTATCCATTAATGTGAGATGTTAAATTCCCCTAGTATTATTGAGTTATTGTTAATTTCTCTTTTTATGTCTATTAAAAGTGCTTTTTTATACCTAGGTGCAACTATGTGTGATGCATAGATATTTATAGGTGTTATATCCTCTTGTTGGATTAATCCTTTTATCATTATGTGATGTCCATTGTCTCTTGTTTCAGTCTTTGTTTTAAAGTTTATTTTATGTGATATAAGTATTGCTGCCCTAGGTTTCCTTTTGTTTTCATTTTCATGGAAATTTTTTCTATCCCTTCGCTTTCATTCTGTATGCGTCTTTAGGTCTGAAGTGAGTCTCTTATAGGCAACATACAGATGGACTATATTTTTTATCCAGTCAACCCTATCCAGTTTTGATTGGAACATGTAGCCCAATTGTATTTACAGTAATTATCATTAGATATGTAATTATTGCCATTTTATTAATTGTTTTCTCGTTTTACAATCCTTTTTTCCTTTGTCTTTTCACTTCACAACTTTTTTTATTGAATACCTATTATGTGGTACTTCCCTAGGCTCCAGACTATTTCTATAATGTCAAAGCACATATTCCCACTTCCTCTACAGCAATTGTAAATAAATACTTACAATAGTGGTAGAAATGTGTCTTTTTAAAATAGATTTATTTAAAAATTGGAACAAAATCGAGATTTTGAGTCATGCACAGCAATGAAAGCTGCCATTCTATCAGTTTACTGAACAGTTTACTGAGTCATTGAATTCCTATATTATAGATTCAATCATCAATTTTAATCATATTGATACTAAACATGAGATCAGTATTAGTATCACATTCCCCAGATATGAAATGTGATTACAGCAAGGTTAGGAAAATTACCCATAGTCACAGAGCTGGCAAGTTTCCGACTGAGGATTTCAGCCAAATCCTATAGTCCTGACCATTTCCCCATGATGCTGCCCTCAGATAGAAGAGAATTCTCCCTTTCTCCTCCATCCTGATACATGAAAGTCATTACCAGTAATCCCTAGTGATTCATGTTTCACCAAACATGTTTGATGGAGCTAGAGACATTGGCTTGGCTATCAACAACCTTGGCTTCACACTTGCCATAATCACTAATGTTCTCTTCCCTCTTTCTCTCTCCCTCTGTTCCTTTTCTTCCATTCCTCCCTGCTGCTTCTCTTCCTCTCTTTTTCTCTCTTCTCTCTCTCTCTCTCTCTCTCTCTCTCACACACACACACACACACACACACACACTCACTTGCTCAGCTACCTCCACCTACCCCTACACCCAAATAAGTTTAATTGCTTGTTCATTCATTTATACGCTTTGGATAAATAGACAAATAAATGATGGTCACTTCTTTTTTATTTACTGTGGGCGGAAATTGTTACTTTCTTTCTGAAAAAAGGATACTCAGTGGATTGTCTGCACTGTAAGCTCTAATTTTTATTAAAATAAACCTAATGAAAAAAAAACAAAAAAAAATAAACCTAATGATCAACTTAAATAACCAAATTGCAAAATTATATTTTCAAGGTCATATAGTATATATGATGTGTTTATTGTGAGCGAGTAAAAGTTTTCAAAGCAATCTTCATTTAACTACCCACATCTATGATATAGAACAAATAATTTCTTAACAACAATTTTATTCCTCACAATTAACAAACACTGACATAAACGTTGGTTTATTTGACCTGACTTTGCTTTACTGGTTGGCACAGGATTTTATAGTTTGTTGATTTCCAGTAGATAATGGATTGAAACTGCTTTTAATAGTGTTGGTTACTGAAGCATGCTGTTACAATGTAACCTCAAGGTATCCCTCATAAATGTTGTGGAAAATCTCCTATAGAACAGCAGTAAAGTAATTTGTCCTTGTCTGTTCCCAGGAGAGCATATCCATACACTTTGTTCCTACGACAGGATCCTTTAAGAACTATCCTTTATTATGTTGATATTGTAATGGCCTGTTATTGCTGAAGCCACTACATTTTCTGATCTAATTCATAGATATTAAAACAATTGACCTTGGACACTATTGGCTTGTGGGGAAAAACATTTTTAAATGCAGGCTTTCCTAGAATGATCACTCTATTTTCTGCTTCTCTGGCATACATTGTGTGTATTCGTTTTCTCTTTTGTCCTTTTCTGAAATATTTCATTGAAGTTTTGGTTTAGGGCTTAGTTGTTCTCAAATATCTTTTTCTGCTAAGCACTCTGTAGCTTCATTATTTTTTTATATTCCAAAATTATAGCTAAAGAAAAATCAGAATATATTGAAACAAAACTGAAGCTCATCCACAGTCCTACTATCTAGTCTAAGCCTCTACTTTGTTAAAAATGCTTTTAGGTCTTTTCTGTGTGTCTGCATATAAATGATCTCTTCTGTACATATGCACATATTCAAAAAGGCCTGTAGAGTGTAGCTTCTGCTTTCCACTTAGAATACATATTCATATTAATGACTGTGCACCACTTCATCGTACTTTACACACATGCACACACATACGCACACACATATAAACATCAGTTGATCTACATCCTAATTATTTTAAAAATCCTCTCAAGCTATAGAATACAGATAGCATATAGCACTTTAGAAAAAATTATCAGTTTTTCATATAATTGACTAAAACTGGATATTGCTGATTATTTGAAGCATGCAAAAATTACATTCTAGGTATCCTTGTGGGAAGATATTCCATCTGATGAGTTGTTATTTGGCTGAACTTAAGAGCTCTGAAGGTACAATAGTTGTTAAGTTTTATTTGAATATGGTTTTTAAAAACTAATTTAACTACTAGGGTAAATGTTTTCATTCCAAATTGGATCACCTAATCATACGCTACTTACATGGAAATTGTATTCTGTGACTGAAATTAGGCTTCAGTAATTTTGTGTCCATATATTTAATTATTATAATAATAATCCCCAATGGATGCATCATAGACCAGCAAAGGTCTCGTATAATCTTATACTACATTTATGGGAAATGGAGAACTAGGTTAATGTATTTTGCAGGACAAAAATCACCGTAGTTTGAACAATGGCTTAGTATTGATTTTTCAAAATAATTTGAGATAAGGAGAGACTATGAGCATGACATTTTTATTTGACTAAAGCATTTATTTCTCCACGACCTTGGGGTAATCTGTTTTTTGCATTCTGCTAAAGAAAGGAGAGTGTCAGTGGCCAACAGTTTCTGAAACAGCTGTCTCATCTAATTAGTTATCTATCATTAACGTACATTTCTTGATCTCATTGGTCAAATTGTAGGATAATTGTAATAACTAGATTTAAAGTTAGAGACTTTGAAAGGAATTTGCAGCACATATTTGCAGTATACCTACTACTTAAGTATAGGGCTTAAAATAAAATGACTGCACATGCATTAGAGTCATCTTGGGGGCTTAAAAATAAGGAAACAAAAGGAGATGGTCATGTCTGCTTAGTTTAGAGTGGTACCAGAAATTATCTATTACTTAAGTGGTTTCCTCTTAAGATAGGTAAGTTCTGTCTTTTGCCTTTTCCTCTCCCTCCCCAGCTCCATCCTACAACTCCATAAATATTTCTCATTGGGCAAGAAGGATAACCTGACATATTTTAACTTATTTTTTATTAATTAGAGCTGAGCGTGTGTGTGCATGTGCGCATGCGTGCATGCACTAATTACAAATTTATGGCCTCTGAAATGTTACACAACAGTATGAAAGCAGTTAGCACATTTGTTTTCATGGTAACAATAATGATAATAAATTACAATAATAGCACATTGTTGATATACAGAGTAATTGTTTTGCACCTGTTTATTGTTTTCTTTTTTCCCTACCTTAAACCCAAAATACCAATCTCCTTTCTGTAGTAACTAAAATAGACTTTCAGGCACTATTTAAATTGTACCCACTCTGCTGACTTTCCTGAAGCCTTCTTGCTCAATGGCATTGCCTTTTTCTTTTACTTGCTATCTAACATATACTTTCTTATATTATCATTTTTATGTTATTCTCTTCAATTTATGGCCTTTTCCATGCTGGGCCAAATAATTGAAGTATAGCTGGAGAAATTAATGAAACATGGAATATGGTACCACCATAAATCCATGATCATTGCATCACCAGGAGGGCCTCAGATAGGTTCCCAAATTGCCTTGGAAACTGACCCTGCATCTCTGGTCCAGTTATTTTGGCATTCTGTATAGCTTTCCACTTCAGACCTTTGCAACCCATAGAAACTTCAGCTATGCCTACCCTCTCGTCCCTTCTCTATTTTCCCACTGCCACCCACAGAATCAACGTATTTCTTTTCATACATATTTATTGAGCACTTAGTGGCCAGGTCCTGATGGTTCTAGGTGCTACATATAACTGGGAACAAAACATGCAGAATTAGTTTTGTCCTGCAGATTATGATCCATAAATAAAGAAATATTCAAAAAATAAAGACGTGTTCAGTATGCTAAGTGGTGATAAGTCAATGAAGCTGAAAATGCATTATGAGAAATAGAAAATGACTATCATGCCTTTTGGATAGGATGGCAGGGGAAACACTGATGGTTGGGAAAAGCAAGTGATTCTTTCAGATACCCAGGTATGGGAGGTTTCACCTGGAAGAAGCAGCAAACAGTAACACCTTACGGTGGGTTCATTCTTAGTTTACTTGAGCAACTAACATAAGATATTGTTTTATGTCTCATAGGGGAAACAGAATCCTTTAGGGATTTAATCATCTGAAGGTACAATACCTCCCAATCCACGATGTGATCCCATCCATTCTCTCATAAGATACTGTTTTATGTCTCATAGGGGAAACAGAATCCTTTAGGGATTTAATCATCTGAAGGTACAATACCTCCCAATCCACGATGTGATCCCATCCATTCTCTCATCTTTGCCTCCTGCCATAATGAGGCACCCTTCTATTGGAAGTCAGTCCCCTCCCTTCAAGAATACCATTACCATCTCCTGAGAAATCTTGCCCCTTGTTATTCCTTTTCTTATGTATTTTATCTTCTTCCTCTCTTCTATGTTTCTAATGAACATGCTCTCTTGTTCTAAAAATAAAATAAATAAATAAAATAAAATAAAATAAAATAAAATAAAATAAATAAAATAAAAAATGTTAGGAATCTTAAGGCAAGTTTATATCCCCTTGTAGCTCTTGAGAGCATCCAATATGAAATCATGGTAATAAATAATAAATCATTTGAATAACCATCTATGTATTATATTGAACACCAAGTCCAAGTCTTGGTTTAAGTAGAGGAAGCATTTCTAGTTACAAAACTAAGAAATGCCATTAACCAGAGTACTGGGTACAACTTACATAGAGCTTAAAGTATTTGATTTCTATTCAAGAGATAGGAGATAGTTTTATACTCCTTGGTTTCAGGGGTTGAGTTGACTAGAACTTGCTGAATTCTCCTTAGCAGTATTTTTATTCTAAAATATTTTTATCTAAAGTAGACATGAGAAAGTTTCACAAACTCAAGCATTTCAAAATGTGCAGATCTGTATCTGCAGAAATGTTAAGAGGTGAGCAATAGTAAATTGCAAAATACCAAAGGCTAAAAGCTTTAGTTATAGCTTTAGTTTATAAAGTCCTACAAGGCCTTTATACTTGGGTTTCTGTATATTTTCATAGCATTTAAAAAGCTGCAAAACTTCTGCACTATACCTAGGATATTTAGTAGTATAACTTATGTAAATATTACAAATATAGGTTAAAGAAAGTATAATATTATATATGCTATTAGATAAGTCAGACTTTATAAAAATGTATTTGAAATAACATTGTTTAAATTTTTGCTCTCTAATTTTGTCTTTTCTGGAATATCTGTTATATTTTTACAAATGGTATTTTTGCTATTTATTCAAAAATTGTGTCCTCTTGGCTCATTAGGTTATGAGAACATTCATGATAATGGAAATATAAATATTCATACTGCAATAATATAAAACTATAAAATATATAATTCATATACTAATAGTGGTTTATAATATATACTTTATTTTTAAAATTTTAAAAATTTTAGTTCCACTGTAGTTAACATACAATGTTATTATTTTAGGTGTACAACATAGTGCTTCAAAATTCTACGTTCCTCAGTGCTCATTATGGTAAATGTAATCTTAATTCCTCTTACCTATTTCACCCATCTTGCCCGTCTGTAATCCTCCATTACATATTTATAACACATATAATTTACATACTTATAACACATATTTTTTAATTCATTTGTTTTGTTTATTAAGTTCAACATATGAGTGAAACATGGTATTTGCTTTCTCTGACTGTCTTATTTTGCTTATCATTATACTCGGTAGATCTATCCAGGTTACTGCAAATGACAAGATTTCATTCTTTTTAGGGATGAATAGTATTCCAATGTATATACTTACTGCCACTTCTTTATCCACTCTATTGATAGACACGTGGACTGCTTCCATATTTTGGCTATTGTAAATAATTATTCAAATATCTTTACAAATTATTGTTTTCATATTCTTTGGGTAAGTACCCAACCGTGCCATTACTGGATCATAGAGTAATTCTATTTTTAAACTTTTGAGGAACCTCCATCCTATCTTCCACAGTGGCTGTACCAGTTCACATTCCCACCAACAGTGTATGAGGGTTTCTTGTTTTCCACATCCTTGCCAAAACTTGTTGTTTCTTGAGGTTTTGATTTTAGCCATTCGGACAGGTGTGAGGTGATAATTTTTTTAAAAAAGATTTTATGTGTTTATTCATGAGAGACACACGAAGGGAGGCAGAGACATAGGCAAAGGGAGAGCAAGTTCCTTGCAGGAAGCCTGATATGGGACTCGATCCCTGGACTCTGGAATCATGTCTTGAGCTGAAGGCAAATGCTCAACCACAGAGCCACGCAGGTACCCCAGGTGTGAGGTGATATCTCATTGTGGTTTTGATTTGCATTCCCCTGATGACGAGTGGTATTGAGCCACTGTTGGCCATTTGCATGTCTTTTTTGGAAAAATGTCTGTTTATCTTCTCCCCACTTTTTGAATGGTTTATTTACTTTGGAGAGTTGAGTTGTGAGAGTTCTTTATATATTTTGGATACTAACACTGCACCAGATACATCATTTGCAAATATTTACAAATATCTTCTCCCATTCAGTAGGTTGTTTTTTAGTTTAGTTAACTGTTTTCTTTCATGTGTATAAGCTTTTTATTTTGATGAAGTCCCAATAGTTTAGTTTTGCATTTGTTTCCCTTGCCTCTGGAGACATATATAGAAAGAATTTTCTACAAACAATGTTAGAGAAATTACTTCCTGTGCTCTCTTCCAGAATTTTCATGGTTTCGGGTCTCACAGATAGGTCTTTTTTTTTTTTTTTCAGATAGGTCTTTAATCTATTTTGAGTTTATTTTGGGTACAATGCAAGGAAGTGGTCTAGTTTCATTCTTTTGCATGCAGCTGTCTAGTTTCTCCAATATCATTTGTTGAAGAGATTATTTTTTTCCCATTGCATATCCTTTTGTCAAAGATTAATTGACTATATAATTGTAAGTTTCTTCCTGGGCTTTCTATTCTGTTCTATTGATACACATATCTATTTTTGTGCTTGCACCATACTGCTTTGATTACTACAGCTTTGTAGTATGACTTGAAGTCTAAAATTTTTATACCTCTAGCGTGGTTTTCTTTCTCAAGACTGTATTGGCTATTCAGGATCTTTTGTGGTTCCATCAGATTTTGAGGATTATATGTTCTAGTTCTATGAAAAATGCTATTAGTATTTTGAAGGGATTGCATTAAGCCTTTAGATTGGTATGGGTTGTATAGACATTTTAATAATATTATCCCAATCCATGACCATGGACTATCTTTCCATTTGTTTGTATTTTCAGTTTCTTTTATCATTGTTTTATAATTTTCAGAGTACAGGTCTTTCACCTCTGGTTAAGTTTATTCCTAGGTATTTTGTTATGTTTTGTGCAATTATAAATGGGATTGTTTTCTTAATTTTTCCTTTCTGCTAATTCATTAATAGTGTATGACAATACAATGGGTTTCTGTACATTGCTTTTTTATCTTACAACTTTACTGAATTCATTTATCAGTTCTAGTAGTTTTTTTGTGGAGTCTTTAGGGATTTCTCTATATAGTATTATGTCATCTTCAAATAGTTTTACTGCTTCCTTACTAATTGGGATGTCTATTATTTCTTTTTGTTGTCTGATTGCTATGGTTAGGACTTCCAGTACTATGTTGAATAAAAGTGGTGAGAGTGAACCTCTTGTCTTGTTCCTCATCATAGAGAAAATGTGCTCAGTTTTTCCCCACTGAGTATGTTAGCTGCAAGTTTTTCATAGATAGCCTTTATTATTCTGAGGTATGTTCCCTCTAGACCTATTTTTTGAGGGTTTTTATCATGAATAGATGTTGTACTTTGTCAAATGCTTTTCCTGAATCTATTGAAGTGATTATATCATTTTTATAGTCTCTCTTATTGATGTGATTCTTCATGTTGATTGATTTGCAAATATCTAATCACCGTTGTATCCCAGGAATAAACCCTTGATCATGTGAATGAATTTTTTAAATGTATTGTTGAATTTGGTTTGCTAATATTTTGTTGAGGATTTTTGCATCTATGTTCATCAGAGATATTAGCCTGTAGTTTTATCTTTTTAATGTTTTTTATATGGTTTTGGTATTGGGAATGCTGGCCTCATAGAATAAATTTGGAAGTTTTCCTTCTATTTTTTTGGAAAAATTTGAGGAGAATAGATATTAATTCTTTTTTCAATGTTTGGTAGAACTCACCTGTGAAGCCAACTGGTCTTAGTTTTTAGGGGAGTTTTTTTTTTATTATTATTGTTGATTCAATTTCTTTGCTGATAATCAGTCTGTTCAAATTTTCTGTTTTTTTTTTTTCTTCAGTTTTGGTAGGTTTTTCTTCAGTTTGGTAGGTTTCTAGGAATTTATCCATTTTTCTAAGTTGTCCATTTCTTAACATATAAATTTTCATAATATTCTTACAATTGTCAGTATTTACATAATGACAGTTGTTATGTCTTCTTTTTTCATATGTGATTTTGAGTCTTCTCTTAGAAGATTAATAAGTACTTTCTTTTTAAGTATGGGGAAAGTGAAGGAAGAAATATCCCAACTTGAAGCCTTTTCAATTTCTTAAAAAAGTTCTGCATGAACCTCATATATCTTTAAATATAGTAACAAATTCTAAATTGATTTATGGTAGAATTGATATGTTAATAACCTAAAAGAACACATTTATTTTTAATCATTTTTATGTGAAAATTAAACATGCTAATGATAAATTATAGACATAAGATGTAAGCTAATTCAAGTTGTTTATATACTTTCACATAATAAAATGTATTACGGGAAAAACATCTTCAGCTAAGTAAAGGTGCTCTTGTAGTACTGGAAATGTAAATAAATGTGGAACAGGGATAACGTTCTCAAGGAATTATTATTAATCAGATGGAGAGAGACTGATTGTATAGCATTCAGACATGGCAGGGAGGAATAGGCATCTAGAGTGTTAGCTACAAGACTCTGTTCAAGATGCCACTTTAGCTGTTACTAGGGGACAGATAAAATTTAAATAAACACAGATGATGGGAAGGGAGGGTCCCAGGGGAAAAAAATACAGTATCAGAAAATAGCAGAAATGAAAATTCAGATAGAGAGTTTGGAATCAGGTAACAACTAAGGATTTGGTCCTAGTTGAGTGTTCTCAAAGTCCATCTTGCGAAATGAAATTTGATTGGTAAAAAGACCTGAGATTTTCATTTATCCACTTAATGAATACATCACTCAAGATATATACCTCACTAATAAAGGGTAAAATATTTTAAAATTGGGATGATTGTAAAACAGTCTAATTCTAAAACAAAATATTTATTTTCTTTTTCCCCCCATAAAATGGACAGGTATTTTATATTACATTCACATTTTAATTATTTAAAATTAATTTAATTAGTAAATGGACTAAATCTAATATTACTTGTTCTTTTTCTCTCTCTTTTTAGTTGGTCCATCTCTTTTTCTTTTTTTTAATTCCAGTATAGCTAATATACAGTGTCATATTAGTTTCAGGTGTACAATATGGGCAGATGTTTTTCTACTCATGTAGAACCACCAATAAATTGCTCTGAAATAAAACACATTTTAATTGAAATAGTGATGGCTGACGTTTCTTAAATATGAAATCAAGTTTTTAAGATGCAACCAACTTGCAGTCTTGTAGACTTAAGAACTAGAACATTATCATTTCTATTATGGCTACCCCATATTCCATCTGTCTGCCTCCTCCCCAGTATAAACAATCCTGACTTACATTTATCATCCTTAAGGTTTTTAGAAGTTGATTCCATGTATAAATTACATATTACTAACAACATATATTGCTTTGATTTTCATTTGTCTTTGATAGTTACAAAAATAGAATTGTCCTGGACATGATACTTTGAGACTTGTTTTTTCACTTAGTATTATGTTTCTAAGATTCATTGATATTGTCACATGCAGCTCCAGTTTTTTTTAAATTCCTCTAAAATATTCCATTTTGTGCCTGTATCATTATTTTTCCCATTATATTTTCTATAAGTACTTGGGTTGTTTCTATATTTTGCCATTTCATACAGTACTTCCATGTTTTAAGTCTACATGTACAAGAGTACTGGTATGGCCTGATGTCTAATGGTGTAATTGTTATTCATTCAAACAAGATAATATAAATTTCTTCCAAAGTGGTTGCTTCAAGTTAGCTTCCCAACAATGTTTAACAGTTTTGTTGACACAAAACCCTGATAGCAATTGGTATTATTAAGCTTTATAATTTTTGCCAAGTAGTGATAATAATACTGCATCTCATTGGGACTGACCAAAGACTTACAATTGCCCATTAGTTATCCACTGAACTTTGACTTGAGCAAACTTTATTCCAGCTTCTCTAAAGTACAGGCCCTAAACTTTGGCTTGTCACCTGGTTTGATCCAGCACTAAAGTCCATCATCTTCCCCTTAACAGCTCATTCTGAGAATTTTACTTCTTCTCTCTTGGTTCATTTATCCCTGACAGATATCTATTCAATAATGTACTCTGCTCACCCTTGCCAGAATGTTTTAACTGATAACTAATAAAATGATAGGTGCTTAGCAAGACATTAAATATATAAAATCTTAAACTCCACCAAAGAGTGGTACACTTACTGGGTAATAGCCTTCACTAAAGGGGATCATGTTTAAATTCAGGAACTGATTTCTGTTTCAATGACCAATTTTCTTGTCCTAAGAAAGAACTAATTAGGAAGCTTATTCTGAGATCTCGTTTATGTTCTACTTAGAACAAGTAGATACACTATTTTTGTCTACATTATTTTAGATTTATTTATTTGCTCTCATGTAATATGTGAAGTGAACATAAAAATGCTTCCTCAGGAAAAACAATTTTTACACATAAAGTATAAAAATAGATAACACCTAAAGAAATCTTCTTTCATGCAACTATCTCCCACCATTGTCCTAGGAGATTTCATGAAGCTTTAAATAGCAAACTGACTTTTAGGGTAATTTCATAACTTCTGGAGTGTTATTTGAATCTGTACATGGCATTAAAATGCTCAAATGATTTTCATTGAATTGCTGCTGCTTTTAATGTCTGACTTACAATTGCATTGCCTTATCTTTGACATTCTTGAATATTTGCAGTGATATTCATGTACTTTTTCAATATGAAAACAACATAATCATTAAGTACAACCACGTCAGTGACAGCGTTGACACGATACACTGCTTGACAGCAATGACACAACATCCTTAGGAAAAGCTGATCTGTGGAAATATTTTGCCACCTGTTCAGGCAAAGACTAGACCTTCTCTAAAAGCCTTATTTCACTTTTTTCACTTATCTGAAAACTCTCTAATGAAAATGCACTATGTATCTATAGCACTAAACATCAAATATGATTAAATATGAATGCATATACCAATGAAAAATATGTAGTTCAAAAAATTATTAAAATACAATTTTAATTGTATTTTATAGTCCTCAGGACTATAACATGTAAGCATGAGGACTAGAACAATGTCAAATTTGTATTTCAATAATACAAAATGATATTAACACGGAAGAAGGAAAATTTAGGGTCACATTTTCAGACATCTATTATGTTTCATATTTTGTGGCAAAGCATTTTGTGTATATTATATAATTTAATATTTATGAATCTCCAATAACCCTGTAGTACTATGATTAACAGTCTGACCTACAAAGGAAACATGAGCATCAGACATATCAATCTGTACCAACAACATTTACACAATGGGAAAATAATAATTTGAATGAAATCTTTCCTACTGAAACCAATTAGGATTCTGCTCACCATGCCACTGTGAAGAGAGATCGGGCACAGATAACAATCTGGGCTGTTTTCATAAGTATACATATAAGTCGTTGGAATTCGTTTCTAATTAAGGAATTCAAATTTAAATGTCTTCATTTTTCTTGTATGCGTCAGTTACCATCTGCCCTTACCATTTAACCATTT
This sequence comes from Nyctereutes procyonoides, assembly GCF_905146905.1. Classification (NCBI taxonomy): domain Eukaryota; kingdom Metazoa; phylum Chordata; class Mammalia; order Carnivora; family Canidae; genus Nyctereutes; species Nyctereutes procyonoides. Next base: position 8,760,127 of record NW_026575082.1, on the reverse strand, counting down.
GTTAAAGCTCAGCGTTTCCAAATGTTGCTGATGAAAGAAAGCCTTTATAACTTATCTATGAAGATTTTCATATTTGTGTCCCAAGTTTTTATATCTTCTTCTTAAATATTGTGAGAATGTCTTTTGTTGCCCCATAGGATACTTTCCAGAATCTCTACCTGCGATCGGCTTATGTTTACATAAGGCGAGACTCCTCCTAAAAGAACAAACTTTTAAATGCATCCAATAGGGATCCCTGGGTGGCTCAGTGGTTTAGGACCTGCCTTCTGCCCAGAGTATGGTCCTGAAGTCCCAGAATTGAGTCCCAGGATCGTGTCCCAGGATCGAGTCCCACATTAGGCTCCCTGCATGGAGCCTGCTTCTCCCTCTGCCCGTGTCTCTGCCTCTCTCTCTCTCTCTCTCTCTCTCTCTCTCTCTCTCTCTCTGTGTGTGTCTTTCATGAATAAATAAATAAAATCTTAAAAAAAATAAATGCATCCAATATATCTCTTGCTTCTTTTTCATCAGTATAACCGTGTCTATAATAAAGGGCCTTGAATTCAGAATTAGGAAAGTCCCTTGTTACCAGAGGGCAGGCAAGTAGAGGAATGGGTGAAATAGGTAAAAGTAATTAAGAATACACTTGTCACGATGAGAACTGAGCAATGTACGCAATTGTTGGATCACTATATTATACACCTGAAACTAATATGACACTGCTAACTACACTGGAATTAAAACACTTGATAAAAAAATCAATATTATTTTTAAATGAATTTAATTAATTGGGATACTGTAGAAAGATAGCCACAAAGATATACCTCAATTTAAGAAAACATAATACATGAAAATTTGTGTACATATTCAGAAAAATGCATAGGGTGGCAGAGAAGTGGTTAATTCCCATTTTAAATCACAAATGGGAAAGTCACTGTAGGGTATTTAAGTAAGTTGGTGTTCTTAAAATGCATTCATTATTTTTCTGGTAGTCAAGAGTATTTCCCTCTATTTCTGCCTCTTCATTTCTACCGGTGTTCTCTCTATTTATTCTGCCCTTGTATGCTGGGAGGAGCAGTATCAATTTCTTTTATATGATATATAACAAATGCAGATGCAGGAGAGTTTTTCTTGCTGCTGAATCTCTCAATATGTTTGTAATTCTTAGTCTCTGAGAAATCCTGCTTCCTCTTCACGCATTGCATTCAACCACCTTACACATCTCCTTCTATTGTTAGAATTATTGTCTCTTATTTGAAAACAAATGTCTTTCTTTGGAAAAATAATACTCAGTAAATGTGAGTTATTATGTCATGGAGTTAAGCACAGTTAGCATTTCCCATACCACTATACTATTCCAGAAATGTGAAGTCTGTATCTGTAATGCTTTCCTAACTACTTGAGAAGATGTCATATACATGTGAAGGGTAATGGAAGGAAACATGTTTAAACTTGATGGGAAATTTTTTGAAAGTTTGGACTCAATATAAGTCAGCCTTTTATATACTAAGATAATAATATTTATGTGTACCTTTGTATTACATACTATCCATTACTGAATCATTTCAAATAAGAGGCTCTAATATATAAGTTTCCTGTGAAGGCTATATGGATCCCAGTTGCTGCTTGTGTAGGAAATTACTCCTTCCATGTCTCCACCTCCAACATTTTATATTTTAATATAGTGGGAAAAAAAAGAAATATTATTCAATTATTTAGGGGCTTGGAGGTAATTTTTAAGTTTTTATTTAAATGAAAAATGTGCTCATGAATTTCACTGAATTCCTGAAACCTCTTCAGAGTGAAATATTAATCAAGTTGTTGGGTCCTTTAATAATGAATATTGTGACTGCCCTGGATCTTGGCTGAATTGTCTGACTTTGGATATTCTCAACACTGACTGTCACCCGCCTCTTATCGTAGAGCACAAGAGCATGTTTTCCATTAGTAGGAAAACGTGATGACATACCATTTTCCTTTTGCAAACTTCATTTCACTGAATTAAGTCCCAATAACACAAATATTCCAGTGCCTTTGAAGATGCCTAAGTTTTAATCTGGGTCTGACATATCAGAAAGGAAATGTTTTACTACTTTATTAATGTTTTAAAAGAAATGTATTTTGTTAATTTAAGGGATGTGTTAAGCTGCCACACAGACATACATGATAAATGCAAATTAGTGTTTTCTCAAATTTTAAAGTATAAAAGAAGCGATTATTTCTCATATGGTATTAGTTTATAAAAGAAATCATTCACATTACCATGGAAACAAAGGTGACAAAAAACGTTTGTATCATTTGGTCTTAGGTTTTTAAAAACTTAAATGTGGGATCATGAGAATTTTCTAGCTTAGATAGCATAAAATGTTCACACTTCCCTTTGGTAACAAGATAACCATTACATTTCCCTAAAATAAATTTACAATAATATTATTTTATGGAGCAGTGCTTTCTTAGTATATGATTAAATTTATAAGAAATTTTAGGATATCATTTATTGTAAAAAGTGAGAATGTGCCTATAAAATAATCAAGTTTTCTGCCAACAACATTATTATTTGAAATGGATAAGGAGGCTTTGAAATTTATCTTCTACTTTCTCATTCTACAAATTACATAGTAACTTTTTTCATATTCTATGCCTGCGGTGTTGTGTGTATGCGCATATAAAAATAACATTTCTATAGAAATATTATGGTAATTTAAATTCTCCAAAAGGGTATAATTTGATACCAGCTAACATACCACTCTATGGATTTTAATAGAAATTTACCTGCTTTTGTATATTCATTCTCTGTGGGACTCTGTAAATTTATTTTTAAATTTCATAAGATGTAGAATCTCTGAACATTTTACTGCAGATATTATTTTTGTATATTGAATATATGTCTTATAAAATAAGCATTTCTTTCACTACATGTTTTTGCTAATGTATCCTGGAGAATTAGTTCTTGCTTTTTCAAAGAGCAACCAAATTGGCATTTAGAAACATCATCCTAAGAATCGTAATGTTTTCTAATATATTCCAGAATATATTCTATCCTTTTATTTGTTTTACTTTATTTTCTTTTAATTATATTGAGGCGATATGTTCCATTAGCTTTGTGATGCAGTTTTGAAAAGCAAATAAGGCTTTGCTCCATTTACTCTTTGGAGTCTCCTTGGGTTGAGTTCTGCACTCCACTTGGGCAACTTCTAAATCTGTGTATTTGATCTGGTTCTCCTCTGCTCACTCCAGCCTTTTACTCCAATTATCCAAGAATCAAATGCCTTTGGGTGACTCATTACACCTCAATATGACATCTACTTTTTACTTCTGTACCCAGACCAATCATGCTTTTCAGCTGCAATAATATTTTTCTTTATACTTAAAACATTTTAGTTATTACTAGATCTTAATTTTTCTTTTCTTTTTTTTTAAAGAATTTATTTATTAATCATGAGAGACACAGAGATAGGGAGAGGCAGAGACACAGGCAGAGGGAGGAGCTGGAGGCTCCATGCAGGAAGCCCGACATTCGACTCCATCTGGGGTCTCCAGGATCACGCTCTGGACTGAAGGCTGCCCAGATCTTCATTTTTCTATCACAGCCTATCTTCAGAAATTGATTGAATTTTTTACTGACAATTATTATTTCATACATCATCCATTCTTCCTGTCAACGTTCAATAGTTATGTAGGGATCACTGTGTTTAGGTCCTAGGTTAGGTACTGTATATACAGTAGTAAATCTAATGAAGTCATTGCCTTCATGGAGCTTGAGTAAATAGGGAAATACAATTCAAATCCACTTTATTTTCCTTATAAATATGTCTTGTCTGATATCCATCACCTAAATAAATTTCCATTGTTTTCCTATCAGTAATTCAAGCCCATGTATGATAGTCTCTAGGCTTGCTTCCAATGATTCCTACATACTGGCCTCAGCAGTTTTGTTTTTCCCCTAATCAAAGACTTTTTGTGACTTCCTGTTTCCTATTATACTGAAGAATCTAAACTATTTTTCTTGTCTTCTAAAACATTGCTTCATTGATTCACTCTTATTTGTGTGTTTGTATATTAATTTGTTACATTTTTGGGTACATATATAATCAGGCTCTACCCTTTAGCATTTGGGGGATTGGCAATGGATGAGACTCTATCTTATCCTCAGGGAGCTTGCAACCTAGCTGGGAAAGCGCTTGTGAACCCATAGTCCCAATAGTGGGAGATTGTCCATATTTGGAAGATGTTAAGAAAGTGATTCATCACTTACAAAGTCAAGAGGTTATGGAGAGTCTCCAGGAGGCAGACTGTTGTAAGTAGAGAGAAAATAAGTATGAGTCTCACATATAGAGAGGTTTAGAGAAAGAAGGATTGTAGAGAGCATGGGGGGAGATACTGGCCAACTGAATCTCATTTACGTTTAACCAAGTAAGTCAATAACATTAACACATATTTTGTGTTAAGAAAATCAAATAATACAGATTAAACAAAAGTTACCCTTGATGATACCTCACAGTGTATTCTCATTTTCAGTATTGATCACTATTTTCAGTTTTTTCTGCATCTTTTTATATCTTTATGTGAATAAAATTTGCAACTCATTGTTTACTTAGATTTCTCTAATTAGTATGTAAGTTTTCATCTCTATTCACTTGTAAATTTGAGTTTTCTCCAGGTATGTGTTAACGTTTATTGTTCCTCTTCTTTGAGAATTGACTTTTTGTTCTTTGACATATAGTGTGGTACTGGCTACTGGCACATGACTGGAGAAAAACGACCAATGTCGGTAAGATCAGAGAGAGACCATGTATATGTCGAAATCTGGTACATTATAAAGGTGGTAATTCACATAGGGGAAGAAAGGATTCTTAGTCGGTGGTGTAGAGAAAAATAAAAGTCACACAATATGTAAAGATAAAATTTAAATTTATCATGGACCTGTTATGAATAGCAGGACCACAGTGTTATAAAAATCTAGGAGAAAAATATGTTCATGATTGTGCTGTAAGGAAGAACTTCTTAAAAGCAAAAATTTTTTAAAAAGTGGCTTATTTGAATAAAAATGAAAGATTTCTATTGAATGAAGACTATATCGGTGAAATAAAAGGCAAATCAGAGATTGGGAGAGGGTATTTGCAAATTTAACATCAGTAAGGGAAAAGTCCCTTTAGATTACATAAGGTACTCTTGTAAATTAGTTACATAAAGAGATAAGAAAAATAGAACCCCCCCTCAAAAAAGGGCAAATTATATATCCTATATCTCTTCTACCAGCAATTACTTTTAAATAAAAGGTATGCATTTTACCCCATATTAATGAATAAGTATATTCCCTACCCATCAAGATAACTTCCACCTCTACCCCTTCCCTGTCTCCATCTGTTCAGGGCTACTTCCCATATTCATATAATCTGGGATTCTACTTGGAGAATATGTTTATTTTTGTAATCAATGACTAGCAGACATTTTAGTAACATCTTACAACTTTAGAAATTACTGCAGGTTTTCATGGGCTCCTTGCTATTGACTACAGTGTTGTATTCAGTGGTTTACTCTTAAATTCTTTGTGGTATGTGTGTATACAGACAACCCTTACACAACATGGGGATAGGAGTACCAATGCCCCACATAGTCAAAAATCTATGTATAACTTTTGCCCCCCCAAGAACTTAACTACCAATAGCCCAACAACATAAGAAGCCTTACCAATATGAGAGTTAATGAGCACATATTTTGTATGTTATATGTGTTATACACTGTATTCTTAATAAAACAAGATAAAGAAAGTATCATTAAGGAAGAGGAAATAAATTTATAGTCCTGTACTGGTAAAAAAAAAAAATCCAAAAAAAAAAAATAAGTAGGGCAGTTTAAGAGTCAACTGGGTATGTAATGCACGTGCTTATTTTAGTAAATCTTGTTACTTTTTCTACATAAACTCCATAGGTGCTATGATCCTAAGTCATAACGTGTGTATTTAGAAAGTTCTTCACCTTCCTATTTCAAAACTGAATGATCGTTCCCAAAAGTTTCAGGAATCGCTAATGACCTCGGGCATTTGAAGAAAGACTACTTTCTTCAAATATGTTGTGAGAAAGATATCAAGTTCGGTATCTGAGGGGATTCTTTCAGAACGGATGATGTCTGCAGTTCTGAAAAATGTCCATCTGTATTGCTTTGCATATTATATGACCATGAAGGTTTCTTCTTTAGAAAATCTGTTTAGGCAAATATTTAAAGTTCTTGATATGCCTTCTGCTTTAATTTTTTTTTTTTACTTTATGCCTTCCATAAGTTATTTGCAGTATGTTGTAGGGTAATTCGTTGACTGCATTTTTGACTAACAAATTTATTCTTCAATTATAACCATTTTTCTTGTTCCGCTCACCCATTCTACCATTTTAATGTCAATGACCAAATCCTAATTTCTAATATCTCAGTTTAACTTTCCATTGATACAAAATTCTCTTACATCTCTCTGAGGTTATTAATAATATCTAAAGTTTGATACTTTGTTCTTTTAACTCAGTAGAACACTTTGTTTAATTTGTTGCTTCTATATAGTTTGGCTTTTCTCAATTTTTAATTGAATCTTGGCTATGAATTTAGTGTTTAGAATTTGTAGTTATACGATTGTCTTAATCAGTTCAGGCTTTCATAGCAAAATCCCATAGACTCACATAGCTTTTCCTCTGTGGGAGGAACAGAGGGACAGTGGGATGGAGGGACAGAGTGAAAAAAGGAGGGATAGAGAAAGACATATCTCTCTTATTATAAAGCTGCTAATTCCACCCTGATGGCTTCACTGGCATGACCTAATCTAATCCTAATCACTTCCCTAGGGTCTCACCTCCAAATACCATCACATTAGGGATTAGGGGTTAGGGCATCAACATATAAATTTGGTGTGAAGAGAGGCAGAAACATTCAGTCCATGGCAATCATATATGGATGAAATTAATACAGCTAACCCTAATTTTCTTTTGCTCAGTTATTTTGTGACATTCGTTTCCCATCTTTTTTTTTAAGCCTATTTAAAGTGAATTTCTTGTAGACAGAGTATATTTGAGGCATGCTTCTATAACCATTCTAACAATAGTTGTGTTTTAATTGATAAGCTTACAGCTTTTATCATGGCTGTTCTTTTCTTAAGTGGTAGTACCAATTTAGGGCTCCAGGATCATTAATTCATTTTCTTCAGGATCATTAATCACAGGTTGTAATGTAAATTCCACAGAATTAAAAATAATCCATTAGGGGCACCTGGGTGGCTCAGTGGTTGAGCATTTGCCTTTGGCTCAGGTCGTGATCCCAGGGTCCTGGGCTTGAGTCCCACATTGGGCTCCCCTGAAAGCCTGCTTCTCTGCCTATGTCTCTGCCTCTCTCTGTGTCTCTCATAAATAAATACATAAAATCTTTAAAAAAAAAGACTGAAGTCTTAAAAATAATCCATTAGCCAATAGAAAAGCATGTAACCTGAGATAAGCATTGGTTTCATCAGGGAAATTTTGATGCTGCTGTGAACTGCAGCCTGAGGTACAATAATCTGGTACAGATATCTCTGGTAATTAAGAGATACATGTACTTTGTGCAAATTCTTAGAAATCCCAGACTTATCTTTTGATATCCTAGAGCAACCAAGCATGCATATCACCCAGGTAATAAATACCAGATTTTGTAAAGTGTAATGATTTAACAGGCATCTGGATGAGGGGAAACTCTAACCAACACATGACAAGATGCCCAACTTTAGTGGTCATCTGAGATGCACATCTTAGATTAATTATTCAGCACTTCTTCAGACTTACTAGAATAGAAAAAATTGAAAGTCTTATAGTACAAGCATGAATGAAATGTAGAAAAATGAGAACTAGTTAATTTAAAAAACAATTTGGTACCATATGGGAAAATCCACTGGGCATCACAGTCACCTGTTTAAGTGGTATAGTGACCTCCCTTAATGCTACTTAAAGATCTATTGTATTTCCTCTATAGATCTTGAGAGTCTCAGATGTTGTTAAATTTTTGCTTTAATATGAAACCATTTTAAAAAACAACTCAAGAGAAGGGATCTCTCTGCTATTTACCCACACTTTTTCACCTTCTTTGTTTTCTTCTTTCTTGATTGTTCTAAGATTTAGCATAGATTTGCTGGTGACAGATTCATAGTTTCCTTTCATCTGAGAATGTCTTCATAAATTCTTCATTCCTAAAGCTCTTTTTGTTTGATAAAGAATCTGGATTGATGATTCTTTTTCTCAGCACTTAAAAAAATGAGTCACGGTCTGTGAGTTTTGATGGGTTCTTATGAGAAATCTGCCTTTTGTTTTTTTTTTTTTTTTTTTTTAATTTTTTTTATTTATTTATGATAGGCACACAGTGAGAGAGAGAGAGAGGCAGAGACACAGGCAGAGGGAGAAGCAGGCTCCATGCACCGGGAGCCCGACATGGGATTCGATCCGGGTCTCCAGGATCGCGCCCTGGGCCAAAGGCAGGCGCCAAACTGCTGCGCCACCCAGGGATCCCAGAAATCTGCCTTTTGAATGTCCTTCCCCTATAGGTAGGGGGATATTTACTCTGACTGCTCTTACGATTTTTTTCTTTGTATCAAACTATCAGAAGTTTCACTATGATGTGTCTTTGTCAGAATTGCTTTGAATTTATCTTGTTTGCTATTTGCTCACCTTTAAATCTGTAGGTTTAGAGCTGTTATTATTCATCCTACTGCTTTTCCAGCCTTGACCTGTGTGTCCTCTTCTTCCCAGGTCTCTAATGATCCTACTGTTAGACTTTTGTACCAGGCCTGCAAGTCCCAGAGACCCCATTCATTTCTTTTAATTCTGTTTTCTCTTTTGTTCATTGGTAATTTCTATTTCTTCCTATGTTCCAGTGAGATTATTTTTTTTTCTTTTCTGTTGCCTCTATTCTGTTCCCATCCATTTTTTTTTTTAAATTTTGGCTATTGTACTTTTTATTTCTAAAATTTCTATCAGAAAAAAAAAATAAAATTTCTATTGGATTTTTTATATACTCTATTTTTTTGGGGGGAATTTATACTTCTTGCTGAGAGTTTATTTTTTTAAGATTTTATTTATTTATTCATGAGAGAAACAGAGAGAGAAAGAGAGGCAGAGACACAGGCAAAGGGAGAAGCAGGCTCCATGCAGGAAGCCTGACGTGGGACTCGATCCCGGGTCTCCAGGATCGTGCCCTGGGCTGAACCCCTGAGCCACCCGGGCTGCCCAAGAGTTTCTTTTTTTATGTTTCCAGTATATTTGTGATTGCTTGTTGAAGTATTTTTATGATGGTGTTTTTAAAATCCTTGTCAGATCATTCCAACACCCATGTCATCCCAGTACTGATGTCTGTTTATGTTTTCTCATTCAGGTTGAGATTTTCCATGTTCTTGTTATGATGAGTGATTTTTCTATTGAAATCCAAACATTTGGGGTATTATGATACTCTGGATCTCATTTAAAGCTTTTATTTTATCTGGCTTTCTCTGACATTACCCAAGTAGGTGAAGGGGTACAACTACATTGGTACTTACAGGTTTTGGTAAAAGTCCGGTTTCCCTAATCAGCTTCTGTTATACACAGGGATAGAGACTCCTCATTACTTCTGGAGTTCACACTCCCCACTAAAGCCTCTTCTGGTATTAAACCACTGAGAGGTGGAGGGGTTTGTTGTTACTACCACCATGTTTTCTCGATTGACACTCTGGTGTGGTGTTACGCTGTTTGAAACTTCCTCACATCTCTTGTGTATTCTTTGTTTTCGCACTTTCTTTTCCATCTTACTGTTTCAGTTTGGTTAGTTTCTAATAACCTACAAATTCATGATTCATTTTGTGAATGTGTTGAGTCTACTGGTGACCCCGGCCTGGTAGTTCCAACAACTCCATCTTCACTCAGTCTCATGCTGATAATTGCTTATCTCTCCACCCTGTTTTCTTGTCATTTTATACACTTTCGGATTGTTTGGTGAAAGCTGAACAAATTATATATCACAATAAATACATAAATTATTTTTTACATCTGTAGATGAACAAGCCTTTTCTCTTGTTAGGCATTGAGAGTATGAGCTAGTGTTCAGCTAATCACATTTTGATGGTTTGGGTGCGGGTTAACATGTCAGAGGTTCATCGCAAAACCAGATCATCCTTTGACTTTGGTTTATCCCTTTGCACTGCTCACAAGAGGACCTTGCCTTATGGCTCTCCCGGCTGTGCTTGATGGTTATGTTGTTAATGTTGTGTTGAGGAGATGGGAGAATAAACTACTCCTGACATTCTGATTCAGTCTCAGTCTTATGCAAACATTGTGAACTTGGTATTGGAGAAATATCTGCTCAGGTGTCCTTGCCTGTTCTCAAGATACAGCGCTGGGTTTACCATATATTCCTGCCTCTCCCATAGCAGTAGAGTTTTGTGTTTCTTCTCTTTCTTCTCCCTGATTCCCTATCAACAACCATTAGCACTAGAAGGTCAATTTCTGTATTTGTTTTTAATGATATAGTTAAGTACACAATGCCCAAATGAGATTTGTTAACCCAATAAATAATGCATTGTGATTACTATAACATAGACAGTGATAAAATATGTGTCACAAAATTCACTTTTTTAGTGTTATTGTTCAGGGTCTTATTTTTTTTTCCAACTTAGAGATTGACAAAAACTATTCTTAGTAAACTATAATTTTTTGTTGCATTTGTGTCTGTAAGACTTTTTTGATGAATGACATTTCCTTTTAATCTTTAATCTAAGCAGTACATAATCATGAAAAATATTAGAGCCCCTATTATCAGTGTTTATAAAATTATTTAATTGGCCAAGAGTTTTGTAACTTACATATGCATATTTATTCTGGTAAGAGCAAATTATATAGCCTTGAAATATAATTTCATTACTTTTCAGCAAATCTTACATCATGTAAATCCATCAGCCATGGCTATTTTCCTTATTGAATTTGAGAATGAGAAATTTAGGTCCCTTTTAAGCTGTCAGAATGAGAGAGTTTCATAAAATATATTAGCAAATGAGAAATATTTAGCATATTAATTGCTATGGTAATCATAGACTGACTGTATTTCAATAGTAAACAGAGATACAATATTAGTAGTAAATCTTTAAAGAGCACTTATTTCTTTATCTTTCAAGCTCTTTGGGTAACCCTTATTGCCTACAGGAAGAATATAGCTAGGACTTTATTTTTAGATGAAATAAATCAAAATATAAAGAACAAGAACTTCTACTATAAATTAAAGTAGCATAAATATTCATGACTTTTTTATCATACATAATTCTTCTTTTAAAAATGTTTGTCCACATCTTGTTAGAAAAACGACTGACACTCCTATTTCATGCCAAACTTGGAGCAATGATCTGCTTAGAGAATTACTATTCTTGTATGATTCTTTAAAAATATGTATGGATTTCAACATTACAATTGTATTATTTACTTTTATTTCTTCAGCCTGGTTTCTTTTTTTTTTAAATTTTTTATAAATTAATTTTTATTGGTGTTCAATTTACCAACATACAGAATAACACCCAGTGCTCATCCCGTCAAGTGTCCCCCTCCGTGCCCGTCACCCATTCACCCCCACCCCCCGCCCTCCTCCCCTTCCACCACCCCTAGTTCATTTCCCAGAGTTAGAAGTCTTTATGTTCTGTGTCCCTTTCTGATATCTCCCACACATTTCTTCTCCCTTCCCTTATATTCCCCTTCACTATTATTCATATTCCCCAAATGAGTGAGAACATACACTGTTTGTCCTTCTCCGATTGACTTACTTCACTCAGCATAATACCCTCCAGTTCCATCCACGTTGAAGCAAATGGTGGGTATTTGTTGTTTCTAATGGCTGAGTAATATTCCATTGTATACATAAACCACATCTTCTTTATCCATTCATCTTTCGATGGGCACCGAGGCTCCTTCCACAGTTTGGCTATTGTGGACATGGCTGCTAGAAACATCGGGGTGCAGTTGTCCCGGCGTTTCATTGCATCTGAATCTTCGGGGTAAATCCCTAACAGTGCAATTGCTGGGTCGTAGGGCAGGTCTATTTTTAATTCTTTGAGGAACCTCCACACAGTTTTCCAGAGTGGCTGCACCAGTTCACATTCCCACCAACAGTGTAAGAGGGTTCCCTTTTCTCCGCATCCTCTCCAACATTTGTGGTTTCCTGCCTTGTTAATTTTCCCCATTCTCACTGGTGTGAGGTGGTATCTCATTGTGGTTTTGATTTGTATTTCCCTGATGGCAAGTGATGCAGAGCATTTTCTCATGTGCATGTTGGCCATGTCTATGTCTTCCTCTGTGAGATTTCTCTTCATGTCTTTTGCCCATTTCATGACTGGATTGTTTGTTTCTTTGGTGTTGAGTTTAATAAGTTCTTTATAGATTTTGGAAACTAGCCCTTTATCTGATATGTTATTTGCAAATATCTTCTCCCATTCTGTAGGTTGTCTTTGAGTTTTGTTGACTGTATCCTTTGCTGTGCAAAAGCTTCTTATCTTGATGAAGTCCCAATAGTTCATTTTTGCTTTTGTTTCTTTTGTTTTCGTGGATGTATCTTGCAAGAAGTTACTGTGGCCAAGTTCAAAAAGGGTGTTGCCTGTGTTCTCCTCTAGGATTTTGATGGAGTCTTGTCTCACATTTAAATCTTTCATCCATTTTGAGTTTATCTTTGTGTATGGTGCAAGAGAGTGGTCTAGTTTCATTCTTCTGCATGTGGATGACCAATTTTCCCAGCACCATTTATTGAAGAGACTGTCTTTCTTCCAGTGGATCATCTTTCCTCCTTTGTCGAATATTAGTTGACCATAAAGTTCAGGGTCCATTTCTGGATTCTCTATTCTGTTCCATTGGTCTATGTGTCTGTTTTTGTGCCAGTACCACACTGTCTTGATGACCACAGCTTTGTAGTACAACCTGAAATCTGGCATTGTGATGCCCCCAGCTATGGTTTTCTTTTTTAAAATTCCCCTGGCTATTCGGGGTCTTTTCTGATTCCACACAAATCTTAAAATAATTTGTTCTAAGTCTCTGAAAAAAGTCCATGGTATTTTGATAGGGATTGCATTGAACGTGTAAATTGCCCTGGGTAGCATTGACATTTTCACAATATTAATTCTGCCAATCCATGAGCATGGAATATTTTTCCATCTCTTTGTGTCTTCCTCAATTTCTTTCAGAAGTGTTCTATAGTTTTTAGGTATAGATCCTTTACCTCTTTGGTTAGGTTTATTCCTAGGTATCTTATGCTTTTGGGTGCAATTGTAAATGGGATTGACTCCTTAATTTCTCTTTCTTCAGTCTCATTGTTAGTGTATAGGAATGCCATTGATTTCTGGGCATTGATTTTGTATCCTGCCACGCTACCAAATTGCTGTATGAGTTCTAGCAATCTTGGGGTGGAGGCTTTTGGGTTTTCTATGTAGAGTATCATGTCATCGGCGAAGAGGGAGAGTTTGACTTCTTCTTTGCCAATTTGAATGCCTTTAATGTCTTTTTGTTGTCTGATTGCTGAGGCTAGGACTTCCAATACTATGTTGAATAGCAGTGGTGAGAGTGGACATCCCTGTCTGGTTCCTGATCTTAGGGAAAGGCTCCCAGTGCTTCCCCATTGAGAATGATATTTGCTGTGGGCTTTTCGTAGATGGCTTTTAAGATATTGAGGAAAGTTCCCTCTATCCCTACACTCTGAAGAGTTTTGATCAGGAATGGATGCTGTATTTTGTCAAATGCTTTCTCTGCATCTAATGAGAGGATCATATGGTTCTTGGTTTTTCTCTTGCTGATATGATGAATCACATTGATTGTTTTACGAGTGTTGAACCAGCCTTGTGTCCCAGGGATAAATCCTACTTGGTCATGGTGAATAATTTTCTTAATGTGTTGTTGGATCCTATTGACTAGTATCTTGTTGAGAATTTTTGCATCCATGTTCATCAGGGATATTGGTCTGTAATTCTCCTTTTTGGTGGGGTCTTTGTCTGGTTTTGGAATTAAGGTGATGCTGGCCTCATAGAATGAATTTGGAAGTACTCCATCTCTTTCTATCTTTCCAAACAGCTTTAGTAGAATAGGTATGATTTCTTCTTTAAACGTTTGATAGAATTCCCCTGGGAAGCCATCTGGCCCTGGACTCTTGTGTCTTGGGAGGTTTTTGATGACTTCTTCAATTTCCTCCCTGGTTATTGGCCTGTTCAGGTTTTCTATTTCTTCCTGCTCCAGTTTTGGTAGTTTGTGGCTTTCCAGGAATGCGTCCATTTCTTCTAGATTGCCTAATTTATTGGCGTAGAGCTGTTCATAATGTTTTTAAAATCGTTTGTATTTCCTTGGTGTTGGTAGTGATCTCTCCTTTCTCATTCATGATTTTATTAATTTGAGTCTTCTCTCTCTTCTTTTTAATAAGGTTGGCTAATGGTTTATCTATCTTATTAATTCTTTCAAAGAACCAACTCCTGGTTCTATTGATCTGTTCCACAGTTCTTCTGGTCTCAATTTCGTTGAGTTCTGCTCGAATTTTAATTAACTCTCTTCTTCTGCTGGGCGTCGGGTCGATTTGCTGCTTCTTCTCTAGCTCCTTTATGTGTAAGGTTAGCTTTTGTATTTGAGTTCTTTCCAGTTTTTGAATGGATGCTTGTATTGCGATGTATTTCCCCCTCAGGACTGCTTTTGCTGCATCCCAAAGATTTTGAACAGTTGTATCTTCATTCTCATTAGTTTCCATGAATCTTTTTAATTCTTCCTTAATTTCCTGGTTGACCCTTTTATCTTTTAGCAGGATGGTCCTTAACCTCCACGTGTTTGAGGTCCTTCCAAACTTCTTCTTGTGATTGAGTTCTAATTTCAAGGCGTTATGGTCTGAGAATATGCAGGGGACGATCCCAATCTTTTGGTATCGGTTCAGACCCGATTTGTGACCCAGTATGTGGTCTATTCTGGAAAAAGTTCCATGTGCACTTGAGAAGAATGTGTATTCAGTTGAGTTTGGATGTAAAGTTCTGTAGATATCTGTGAAATCTATCTGGTCCAGTGTATCATTTAAAGCTCTCGTTTCTTTGGAGATGTTGTGTTTAGAAGACCTATCAAGGGTAGAGAGAGCTAGATTGAAGTCACCAAGTATAAGTGTATTATTATCTAAGTATTTCTTTACTTTGGTTAATAATTCATTTAAGTATTTGGCAGCTCCCACATTCGGGGCATATATATTGAGGATTGTTAAGTCCTCTTGTTGGATAGATCCTTTAAGTATGATATAGTGTCCCTCTTCGTCTCTCACTACTGTCTTCGGAGTGAATTTTAGTTTATCTGATATAAGGATGGCTACCCCTGCTTTCTTTTGAGAACCATTTGAATGGTAAATGGTTCTCCAACCTTTTATTTTCAGGTTGTAGGTGTCCTTCTGTCTAAAATGAGTCTCTTGTAGACAGCAAATAGATGGGTCCTGCTTTTTTATCCAGTCTGAAACCCTGTGCCTTTTGATGGGGTCATTAAGCCCGTTCACGTTCAGAGTTACTATTGACAGATATGAGTTTAGTGTCATCATGATATCTATTTAGTCCTTGTTTTTGTGGATTGTTCCACTGAACTTCTTCTTAAAGGGGAATTTTAAGAGTCCCCCTTAAAATTTCTTGCAGAGCTGGTTTGGAGGTCACATATTCTTTCAGTTCCTGCCTGTCTTGGAAGCTCTTTATCTCTCCTTCCATTTTGAATGAGAGCCTTGCTGGATAAAGTATTCTTGGTTGCATGTTCTTCTCATTTAGGACCCTGAATATATCCTGCCAGCCCTTTCTGGCCTGCCACGTCTCTGTGGAGAGGTCTGCTGTTACCCTAATACTCCTCCCCATGAAAGTCAGGGACTTCTTGTCTCTTGCTGCTTTAAGGATCTTCTCTTTATCTTTGGAATTTGCAAGCTTCCTTTGGAATTTGCAAGCTTCTCAGCCTGGTTTCTAATGTCATCTTTCCCAAATACTTTCAATTTGCCCTTGGGAGCATTTAACCTGTTTTTAACCTCCGTGTTCTTATCTGTAAAATGGGGATACCAGGATGTTTAGAAAATTAGATGGTTTCACATTTGTTAATAACATGGATCAGCCTCTAGCACATAAGTAATTAATAATATATTGATACTATTTTCTGAGTGCAATATGCTTTATCATTTTTAAGAAGATTTTATTTATTTATTAGAGAGTGAGAGAATGAGAGAAAGCACGAGCAGGGGAAAGGGAGAAGCAGATTTCTCTCCAAGCAGGGAGCCGGACACAGGGCTTGGTCCCAGGACTCTGGGATCATGACCTGAGCTGAAGGCAGATGCTTAACTGACTGAGCCACCTAGGTGCCCCGGCATACTTTTTAAAGTAAAATTGTCTAACCCGAAGCACTTCGATAAGCTAAATACAACACATGTGGAATCTGTAATAATTTTGGTAGTAGTAACTAGGGTAATGCTTGCATCCTAGATTATGATGCTATATTGAAAAATGCTTTGCTATTAACATATGTCTCATAATTTGATTCAAGGGATAAATAAAGGTGATTTATCGTGTAATAATATATATGTTGGATATGCACATAAAAGCGAGAAATATTTGGTTTTTGTCAAGGTGGTGATATTCAAGAAGAACAATGTGAAATAAGTATCTGGAAACAAAAAAATTTTGAAAAAGAACTCTGTCCTTAGGAATAGTAATAAATCATATTTAAAAAATCTCTTATCAAAGTTTGTTTATAATGAGCTTTTAATCAAATTCATTTTGATTAGCTCTATTTTTTCCATATTTCTCTTTGTTACTTGTATGACCTAAGAGTGTGTTTGCAAAAGTATTTTCAAATTATATATGATTAGAATTACTTCTCTGTTTTACTATAGCTTTCTGGACCTGGTTATCATTGTTAATTTGCAGATCTATATTCAGTTCTACTTCTGTCCAATTTCTCTGTTTCACAAATTCATTCACACCCCCCAGAAATTATCTAGTGAAGTAACAATCAGATACATGTACATAAATACTTCTACAGAAAAAAGTCAATATTTGAAATTTGCTCCAATTATTAAGAGATATGATCACCTGCTATAAAGTTTTCTCACTCCCCCTTTTCCATCCCTTTCAATGTATCTCTATATTATCTCTTGTAAAAATACCTGATAAAATTAATACCCAACACCTGAGGCCAAGGCAAGACAACAGCATGGAAAGCACGTCTTTGGTCACAAGAAGAATATCACTAGAAATATTAGAATAATAGAAAGGTAGATGCTTTTAAAAAACCCAAGTGCTAGATTTTGGAATTGTATCCTGAATTCTTTCCTTCAAAGACAACATTGGAATTCTGGGTCTGGACTACTCTTTAGACTTGCTTCATATTTCCATGTAAGTCTCTTCCTCTGCAGAAGAGGAGAGTTACCCAATGAGCATTGGCAGCAGGTAGCAGGCACACACAGTCCCTGCTTGCCTGTCCCTTCTGATTTGCCTGCAGGACATCTGTCTCCTGTGATCTCAGTCATGCTGCTAAAGGGGTACACCTACACACTTCAGAGTGCAAGGGACACCCATGCTTCTGTGTTTTCACACTTTGTAGGAATTCTGTTACTGTCCTGAAACTGAACCAGTCTCTCAGAGCCTCACTAATGTTCTGATTTCTGTCTATTCTTATTTGTTGAACTCAAATGGCTCTGAATTATTGGAAAAAGGTTTGCTATCTATGAGGCTCCTTAAAATCCCAACAGGAAGGGGACATAATAGATGTTCAGTATTTATTTTTAATGTTCTTGTTTTGTTTCCATTTGCTTGTTTTTTAAGTAGGCTCCACACCCAGCTGGAGCTCAATACTGGGCCCAAACTCATGACCAAGAGATTAAGACCTGGGCTGAAAGCAAGAGTCTGATGCTTAACTGACTGTTCCACCCAGGCACTTCAGTACATATTTTCAAATTAACCCATTTCAGTATATTGACCTTTGGTTTCAGAAATATGCATGAAAAGATATTAGATATTAATATCATAGTACACATTACTGTAAGTGTAACTGAATGTTAATAATGATGAAAATTGCAGAGATTTCTTAATGATCATATTCAAATTTAATTAAAAAGCAATGAGTTGGTGCAGTTTGGTCTTTTTAAATCAATATCTTTCTACTTTGTGTAGTTTCCTTAGCTCTTTAAGCAAAGATATTTTCTTTGTTTAAACTTAATGAGTGACTTCTAAAGATTCACAATAGTAAAGGAAAATGAACATAGATTTGCATTTCATATAAAATACTCATGAATTTTTTAGTCACGGGAGGCTTCCATTTAGAAAATATTACATATACAGGCAGTAGATTTCTAATGCTCTTTTAGTGAGATGTGGATAGTAGTCTAATGGTAAAACACTCAAATCATTGAGTCTACTTACTGACTTGCATATTGTCGCAGTGTACAAGGAGTTCCTAATCAATAAATAGCCTGGCCACATAAATATGAAATGTCTTACTAGTTTAAGTATTACATTTTGTTTAGTTTTTTGATGGACTGCTCTCTCCTAGTGTTTTCTATATAACAGCCATATAATTAAAAACAAACCTATCCTTTATTGAGACTATGTCTAATCCTGGATATGAAGCAAACTAGATCAAGATATGATTCAGGAAAACATATACATGGTTACTCAACCACAGGACAGTAAATCACTTTTGTTTTCTTTGCAATAATTATGATATTGTAGGATATTGCTGACTGGGGGGTAAACATGCCACTCCCAAAGCTGACGTATCCCAAAGCTGGGTTTTCAAAGTGTCTCTGATTTAGACCTAAGAGGAAAATCACATCAAACTTAGCAACCAAAGGCATTGTATCTGATGTCGTCTAGGATGCTTAAAACTGAATATATTTTTTAACATACAGCATCATTTATAAGCGCATTTACTATTATTTAAAAAGATTAAGTTGCTAGCTCTCACAAATATACAATATTTATGATTCAGCCCTTTTTGCATATATAGCATATTTTCATGAAGAGCATTTTCTTTCAGGAAAAAAAAAACCTTCAAAATTATGGCAAAAATGCTATTGTTTTAGAACTAGATTTTTAAATGCTAATTCTTTTTTCTAACACAAAATAGTCACAAGTCTGCTTTTCACTGTTTTGCAAGATCCGCAAAGATTGGATCCCTTGCATCTTTAACTGCTGCAGCACCAAATCTCGGCAAGGGTCAAGCTTCTCTATATATAAATATTAAAAAATATTCAATATGAGAGACTCAACTATGAATCCTTGGTGATTTTATGAACTTTTGTTAGCAGTTATGTTGGTAATTTAATGTAAATTTAGCTATTTTATGAGTAAGGTTTAAAATAAAATTCAAATACTGAAGACTTTTTTCTTTCTTTCTTTTTTTTTTTTTTTAACAAAAGTTATGTTATAGTCCAGCTGTTTGAGAACATTTTTTTCCTATGGCATTTTTTCCCATTTATTTTATTGGCATAGAAAAGATCATGTTGCTGGGGTAGAGTTAATTTATATATGGTAGAACTATTACACATGCAACAGCTAACTTTCTTGAATGCTTTTTAACTGAGGTATACCATAATGTCCTCTTACAACTCTAAAACTATGCATTCAAATGCATCCTAAAAATTTAAAAGTAGACTCAGTATAAAGAGAAATGGAATTATGATGCAGGAGTGTAGGAAAAAAGATTATATGATTTGTAAGAGAACCCACCCATACATATGTGGCTCTTCTCCCTGTGATTAAAAGTAAAATTTACCAAAAATCATTTAAAACATTTAGATAGGATTTTTTTATAGATGAAAAGCATAATAGTCTATCAAAATTATCTCCTTCAATCTTATACTATGTTGATAACCATTGTGCCAACTCTATCCACATTTACATAATATATGAAATTAATTGTTCAGGATTGATTATTCTTGGAATTTTGTATGCCTTATTCTTCTCCTTATGGATAAAATTTCTCATCCTTATTTTCTCACGAGCATTTCATAGGACAAAAGACAGTAGAAGTTCAAGCATTAAAAATTTAACTCATTATTTTTAACTTAAGAAAGCAATAAGATTATAGAGCAATCCACTGTATATGTAAACTCTCCCCAAATATTTGAGGAAGGAGGCTGATACCTATCTGTGCAGTCTATAATAATGTTTGAGAATTCTGTGTGAATTATTTTTTCTGACATTACCTCTAACAGTTAACAAATGATAAGTTAAGGCTGTGAACTCCAGGTCTATTTCCAAGTTGAAGTGTGTGGTTTGGGAATATTTTCTGAGGTCGATCTGCCTTCTGTGTACCATGATTGCTGCCTAATGATGTGATTTCATAAGTAGTTGCCTAGAGATTTTGCACTCTCTTGTCTGAGGCCATTCTGTAAGTGATTTCTTTCATTTATTAATTCTCTTGACAAACGCCTTACCTTTTATGTGCAGAGGGAAAGCACATTCCATCTCCTAGAGTGGCTCATTAAAAAAAAAAATTTCCCTACATGAAATTTGTATAGATTAGCCCCATGGGACTTTAGGCTCGCCACACTCCATCACAATCATTAGCTTTCCCTCTTTCCTCTAGAATATTTAGCTGTTATTTACATATTCAGTGCTAATTGAAGTTTTATGTTCATAGGATTCAATAGAAATTCAGAGAAGTTTGCTATGAAGAGACAGAATGGAAAAATCTCCTTTTCTCAGTTAAATAACTTTTTCTCTTTGTTGCTACAATTATACAAAGCTTAAAAAATAGAAAATATTCTCTAAGGTTTGGTTTTGGTTTCAAGTATTTGATATTTCAATTTCTGTTTATTTGTAGGTAATCTGTACAAAAACAACCATTTGACTAACAAAACCTAAAATTCCACTAAAGATCTAACACATCCTCACAAATCTTAAAACTGTCAATATTAAAAAATAGTTAAGCATGCCCAGAATAGTAATTAACTATGTAAAAACAAATCTTAGTGGTCTTATTTTTACAAAAGAATGATGGGAATTCACGTAGAAATTTTGGAAAATACAGAAAATATCACAAACATTGGAGATATTTTATAAAAGCATTAAATTATCCTTTGAAAATGATTCTAAATGGAAACCTTATGTGTAGAGAGTAATGAATTTAACTGAAGACCAATAAGTAGTACCTAGGTTCTCTTTAGCACACACTCAATTATTACTTTTGCAGTATTGGGCCAAAAGTTGGACCCATTTTAACTAATAAATTTGGACTACAAACCTTGTCTCTAAAAATAGTATCAATTTATTTTCATTACCAATGCACAACTAACTTATAAATCCTATGACTATTTAGACATACTTCTGAGCGTTCTTTGACCTCTCCTATTTGTCTATTTCTGTCAGAAGACTGCCTGGTTTTAAATATTGTAATTCTGTATTTTACTCATTGAGTGAAGTTATCAGTATATTTCTTGTTCAAGTTTGCTTGGTGCTTTTCTTACACTCATACGGCAGATAACTCTCTGGATTATTGTTCTGTGTTCCTAAAGAAAGGCCATTATGATCCTGTCAATATGGATGGCATTAAATTTGTGAATTAGAGATTGGCTCTTACATCATTCCTAACTCTTTAAGGTCATCTGGTCTTTCTTTCCCTTCAGAAAAGTTTCTTTATTTTCTTCATATCCTTCTTGTGAATGTCCCATTCAGTTTATTCTTAGCTATTTTATACTTTCTGGATAATATTAATTGGCTCTCCTTTTTATTACAGTTCCTCTTAGGTCAATTCTGAACTGTAAGAAAGGTTATGGTTTGTATGTATTTTGCAGAATATAACCAGATTGACCCCAATGTGTTTCATATTATTCAATTTATAATCTTGGGGTTTGCTTGTGTATACTCCTGCTAGGAATGATGATCTTATTCCCATTTTGAATATTGTAACTTTTAAAAATATTATATAGCATTGGCTTGGCCATAATTTTAAAGAGCAGCACTAAAAAAAGGGTTGGAAAGATGCATCCTGGGCTTTCTCCTGATTTTTATAGGCATGGCATGATGTTTTAACATTAAATATGATGATGATGGTTATGAATTATGGAGACAATATGAGTATGAATATCATCTTGCTCATCCTAATTTATGAATTTTAATTTTTTGAGTATATTTTAAAATGTATTTCAAATGTCCTTTGGGCTTATATTGACAAGATTTGGGGTTTTTTTCCCCTTCCATTCAGTATTCTATAAAAAGAGTTTTATAAATAACCTTCTAATAGTAATAATATTTCTGCCAGCCTAGAATAAACTCTTCCTTCATGTTTTATTATTCACTTTAATTTATTGCCAAATTCAATTTGCTACTATTTTATATAGATAGAATTTATCAATTTATACTTACATTTGCTTTCATATTCAGTTTAAATAGCTTATATTTTTATTTGAAATATTCATTGAATAGCTTAGAAAATGTATTCATCTTCACAGTAGCAGCCAAACTTATCTGAATGTGGGAATATATTGGACACTATACTAACACCTTAATGCACTTGATGACTTTTTGAAAAGGAGTTATGATTTCATTTTATATAAATTAGTGAATTAATACAGATTTCTTTATACTCTATTATGATTAGAGACAGACCTTTGGAACTCACAATCGATTTAGGTGAAAATATAAATGCAGTTACACTCTTTGAAATAATATAAATTCAACAAGGGAATAAAGGGGGTCTTGTCATTTGTGTATGTAGAGGAAGCATAGTGTCCTGCAGTCTGCCCATCTTTCTTTTGTCTAGATCAGCTCAAATGGAAACAGTGAAAACCATCAACCTGCAGGCACAGATATATGCAAATGTGAGCTGTTGAGTCCATTCTCTACCTGTAGAAATGTCTTAATCATTCACTTCCAAAAGTATATGGTGTGGAGTTAACAATCCAGGTCTTGGAGTCGG
Organism: Nyctereutes procyonoides; assembly: GCF_905146905.1. NCBI lineage: Eukaryota > Metazoa > Chordata > Mammalia > Carnivora > Canidae > Nyctereutes > Nyctereutes procyonoides. The sequence continues at coordinate 8,737,253 of NW_026575082.1, read as the reverse complement.
ACTATAAGGGACACAATAATTTGACACCAACACGGAATCAAATGCTTATTAAGTGGTTGATGGTAATATTACTTTTGTTATTACACTCATTTTCCTTGCATGAGCCATGGGCACCAGATAGCCTTTTGAACTCCCAGAGAGGTAGTAAGCTTTTCTGGTGGTTAAACAAATTCTCTTTGTAATTTATTTTAATATGGCATTAGGCCAATAGTTAATAATATCTTGTCACCATATTGTCTGGAAAAATAATTATGCAGTTCCCAACAAAGAATAAGATATGCTAAACATTGAAATAGAAGTAAAAGCTAAATTTTAAGCTATTTTGTAAAAAGTAAGATGACTTAGAGCTAATCCTAGATTAAGTTAATGAAGTTCAGAAACAGATAAAAGAATGGAGCATAAAAATGGGCTATGTCTTTATAGCGTTAAAAAATATTGGTTATGCTTAAATTGGTAGCTACAGCCATGTTTTAAAGTGTTTATAACTTCAAACTAAGGATGAAGCCTTTGTGTATAAAAGGGAACAATCATAAACATAAACACTTACTAAAAATCTCAAAAATTTTCCGTTCAGAAATCATATAGGCCATGAAATGGTGAATTTGACAGCAGATAAATATCTGTATAATTCTCCTAAATAACACCATGGAAAAAGAAACTAGTTCTTCGTCAAATGATTACTCCAAAAGATAGAGAAGTTAGCATTTTTCATAATGGCCAGTCTAGAAATGATACACATTTTCATAAACAACAATAATGTTAAATCAATTGTGTTGTATTTCTAGGGTAGAAAACTACATGGGAATGAAAAAGAAAAACACAAGAACATGGGTGCATTTCACAGATGATTCTAAGTGGTTTTGCTGTAAAGTACATTTGCTACAAACATTTTCAAACCATAACTAATTGGCCATAAGGCAATTTTGTTATAGAATATAAAAATCATAAAAAAGAAAAGAAGGACTTCCATTAAAAAGGACTTAGTGACACATAAAAAATGAGAAACATTTGTAAAGATTTTATTGCAATATGCAAAATACTTAAATGCATTTAAAATGAGCATAGATTCATAGCAATACTGTACAAGTAACCGATTTTGTTTTGTGGACTGTACCTAAGCACTGTCTACAAAGTGTTTTGTTCATAGTGTTACACATTCTGTCTTGCGTGTTGATTCATCTCCTCAGTTAGCATTGTACCTTTTCTATTTTTTGCTAAAATTTATTCTTTCAAGAGGGATATTGGTTTCCAAATACTAAAACATATATTTGTCAATTGAGCTCTGTATTGCATTGTGAAAGCCTTCTGCACTGGTGTTTCTTCTAAGCATATTGACGCATGTCTATTGATGGACATTCAAAAGTTCAGTGATTCATGTGGGCTTAAAACTCTGTGCCATGCCTTTCACGAAGATGGTACCGAAGGCGAAGAAGGAAGCCCCTGCCCCTCCCAAAGCCAAAGCCAATGCAAAGGCTTTGAAAGCTAAGAAAGAAGTGCTGAGAGGAGTGCACAGTCACAAAAAAGAGGATCCGTATGTCACCTACTTTCCGACGACCCAAGACCCTGCGTCTCAGAAGGCAGCCCAAATATCCTCGAAAGAGCACCCCCAGGAGAAACAAGCTTGATCACTATGCCATCATCAAGTTCCCCCTGACTACTGAGTCAGCCATGAAGAAAATAGAAGACAACAACACACTTGTGTTCATTGTGGATGTCAAGGCCAATAAGCACCAGATCACCAAGGCCAATTCTCACCAGGCTGTGAAGAAGCTCTATGACATTGATGTGGCCAAGGTCAACACCTTGATCAGGCCTGATGGAGACAAGAAAGCATATGTTCAACTGGCTCCTGACTATGATGCTTTGGATGTTGCCAACAAAATTGGGATCATCTAAACTGAGTCCAGCTGGCTATAAATATAAATTTTCTCACCATAAAAAGAAAAAAAAAAAACCTCTGTGCCGCTATACAGACCATAGGAGGGCTAAATTTATATGTTATCAAAATAGGAGAACTGAGTCAATGGAGAAATGAAACTATCTGGTCAACCAGTTATTTTTTTTATCTTTTATGGCAAAATTGCAGAAAATGTTTGTGGCAAAGATGCTTATGGTGGAAATATATATATTTCAAGATAAACTATGTATCTTGAGCTGAGTGTTGGTTCACAGACAAGTTCTCTTCTGAAAAGTTTACCCAGCAGGGTAACTAGTATGTGCTCTCTTCATCCCATATAAGTTATGTGTCCTAAATAACTCAAAACAGCTTAGAATATGTTCATGATATTATGCAATAGTGGTGATTCTATAGTGAGGTAGGCATGCAAATTGATATATTTCTGAAGAGAAAAATCATAGCAATATATAGACTTAAAAGTATTCTTTTTTTAAAGAAAGTATTCTTTTTCTTTAGTCTTATACTTTCAGGGAAATGTGGACTCTAGAATAAAATGATATGCTCTCTAGTTCATTTAATAGTATCAAACTAAAGTCAAAGATAAAGAAAAAAGAATAAAAAACAAACTACTTAAGCTTGTGCCTGTAGCCCAACCTTATGGGGAACTAAAGGACCACTAAAGTGAGGGGAGGGGGAGGTTTGAAGAAAATAATATTTACTAGATTTCTTCTTTGGGAGAATGCTGGATTCAGTTTAATATAGAAAATCAAGACCGAATAGAATAAAATGCAATTCTCTTTAGCCGAGGAATAGTAAATTGTTCAGATTTATGATGAACTGTCATGCAATTTTCAAAAAGACAGTTGAAAAGACTTATGTTCACGTTCATCGAAACATAGTTATTTAAATGAATAACCAGTTAGTGGAATGGATTGTGGTAGATAGTGTAGATGGCGCTCTTCCAGTGCTTTCCTTTATTACTGTAGAGGCTAAAAAGCCAAAAAAATCACTTATGAAGATACTGTACCACATGAGTTCTGGATGTTAGTTAGGTTCTACACTTTTCTGCGACTTGGAAGGCCAAAGTAAAGCGAAGCCATTGATTGTCCGGTTGTTTTCCTGTTGTTGGGGTTGGGCAGACAAGCTTATTGGGCAAGAAGGAGCTGTGGGCTGAGGTGGTAGTTCATTGTAGCCACTGTACTCCAAGGTAACAAGGGCAGTTGACACGGTGACCCCTTTTTGTAGGATCTGGCTTTCTATTCCTAGTTATCCTGAGATTCTCCGACCTTCCAGATACAGTCCTTTGTCAGTGAGTTTACCAATGGTCATGCCATTCTGGAGATCCAGGATGGAATTTTCTCCCCTAGAATCTTCAACATTTTATAAAAACCCATTCCCATATATTAAATTCCTTTCTTCCTAAGTTATTTACAGCTTCCTTCATTCATCACAGGATGCTATAATGATCTTTTAAAAAGGTCATTTATTTTGCACATATTTACTTAGGGCTTGGAATTTCCTGGGCACTCTTTTAGCTACTTGGGATACATCACTGAACAAAACAGACAAAGATCTTTGCCCTTGAACAGTTTATATTTTACCCAAAGATGTCAGCCAAGGAAAAACAAACATGATCTAGAATTATGTACTACCCGAGAAAGGTTGCTGTTTTGTTTTGCTTTGTAAAAAGAAATGAAATAGATCCAGGAAGGCATGAGTGACATAGTTTGAAGTATTAAACAGAGTGATCAGAGCAGATTGTATTGAGAAGATGACACATGAACAAAGATTAATAGGAGTCCAATAGCAAGCCAATGGATATCTGGGGACAGAGGGGATGGCTAGACCCAAGCCCAGAGGTTGGAGTGGGCCTGACCTGTTGGAGGAACAGCACAGAAGGTAGAGAGATGCCAGAGATTACAGGGGCTCCTCCACAGGGAATTTGCAGGTCATTATTAGGACATTGGGTTTTACTCTAACAGAAAGGGGGAACGCTAGCCATCTCTGCAGATTGAGTATGTACTATCTGATTGGTGTTTTAAGAGGATCAAGGCTCAGTTAGCTCCTGAGAATAGATTGTTGATGGGCATGATGGGTCCCAGTAAAGAGACTATTGCCACAATCCAGGAGACCAAATGCTTGGAATCTGGGAGACTGATGCAGATGACAAAGTTTACTTTCATGTTTTTACTTTTCTGGGCCTTCAGATTTCCTACAATAAGCATGATGTACTTAACACTAAAAGTACTTCTAGAAGTTACAATTTATAGTTGGTAAAAGAAGAAAAGTGGCTAAAGGAGACAGGCATCTTTAGTTCAATTTAAAGCATCTGGAGAAAAGAGAGGAGAGGGAGGGGAGAAAGGAAGGGAAGAAAAAGGCAGATAAAGAAAAGGAGGTTCATACTAAGAGTGCAGTACAGCCTCCACAAAATGTACCAATTCATATGGTGATGCTGGCCTCTGTGCTGGTAGTAACAGTGATACTAACCTTAGCATCTCAGAGATGTACCAAAACAAAGGATTATTTCTTGCTCACTCTATAAACTTAGTGTGGTTGCCGGGGTGGGAAGGTCAGCTCTAATTCCCATATTCACTCAGGGACCCTCAGAGAGAAGGGCCCCCATCTCATCCTGCAGAGCAGCCATGGGGCTCACTTGTGGTGGGCACCTGCCTCTGAGCCATGCTGGCGGAACATGAGGGAGTTCACTCATGTTCACTAGGGAGTGGGAAACGTAGTGAGCATTGCAGCCTTCAAAATTTGGGTGGAGAAAGAATTAAGAGCAAATTGGAAGGAGACATGAGAACATACGATATCCAGGTAAGAAAGCTGCCCTAGGAAACAAGCTGAAGATCCTTTAAGAACAGATAACTGCCCAGGGTCTTGGCTGGCTATAATCCTTTGGTGATCTGAATAAGAGTTGCTTTGATGAAGAAGAGAGAATAAAACTTGATAGATGCTGATTGAGAATATAATTGAAAGTAAGATAGTGCCAGGAGTGAGTGAATATATGAATATATATATTCATATAATATAATATTCATTATATATAAAAATATATTCATTATCTATCATTATCTAATATATATTCATGATATATAAAATATATTCATGTATATACATATATAGAGTATTACATATATTACATATGTAATATGTAATTATATATTATACACACACATATTATATAACCTGGAAGTTTTTTTTTTTTTTAACCTGGAAGTTTAGTTATATGGAAATGGAAATGGAAATGGAAATGGAAAACCAGAGTGGTGCTTACAGGGCTGTTTTGGTATTTTTATATATTTAATGATGTCAAGATCTTAGGATACTTAAAGGTATCAAGTATACTTAAATAGCCTTCAAATATTTTAAGGTATTAAAGATATTCTGTGTATCAAAGGGATCGGTCCACCAAGATATGAAAAAATGGATGTTGCAGGTGAGAACAGGGCTCTGCTGAAGAGTGAAGTCCTTAGGAAATCCATGAGGGAAGAAGTGAGATGTTGGTCTTAAATAGGAAAAGATATGTATTTTCCTTGGTCTCACGAAAGAAGACAGAAAATGAAGCTACAGGTACATGTTGGGTGTTGAAATTGAGGGCAAAAATATGTGGTGCCTGTCTATTTCTATCCATCTGCAATGTATCCACCTAGGTGACTAGTGAGAGCAAAGAGGAGAATTATCTTAGAAATGAAGAAGTGGATTTACTAGTAATATGTAGTGAGCAGCAAGTGCAAAATGCCAGACCAACAGAGAGGAAGACTTGGGAATATGTCCTGTTGGTAGAGGGGATGTTCTACTGGAACACTTTTCACTTATGCTTGTGAAGAAAAGATGTAGAGGCAACAGAAATGTAAAGAAAAAAATTACTGATGATTGACAGAGTAGATGATTTGGAGGTCTTGATATAGTCAGAGAACAGGTGACATGGGAATATGAGAAAAGGTGAACTCAATGGTTAGGATCTGCTGACCAGAGATAATTAAAATCAAGATTTATTATGACTAAGTCATTAACTCATTAATTAAATATGCATCTTATTGTGCCTATTCTGCTCTCATGGTAGGTTCCTAGAAACATGGCAGGTTAAAAACACACAAGGTTCTAGGCCTAATAAAGTTTGGCATTTCATCATTGTATTAAAGAACAAATACAGAGATTTCTGAGATGATATCATAACCTATTGTGCCTGCTGAAAGGATAAGAAAATGACATTTGAGCTGAAGCTCTAAAGTGAGTAGGATCTTGAGTCACTTAGGAATAAGTAGGGTGATCAGAGAAGAACTTTTCAAACAGGAATAAGATTCTTTTGAGGATGAGAAACAAAGCCAGTGACTCAGAGGCGATGTGGACATTGTCTTCGATGATAAAATTATATCCTCTCCTAGAGAAAAAAATCTGTCTGCACAGATTTTTCTCTGATTAAAATACAGGACATTAAATACTATAGTGGAATACTCTCAAAAATGTCGCCTTCATTTATTCCCTAACAGTGTTAAAAAAAAGTCTGATGTGTGGATATTTTATCAGGTATTAGAATTTATGGATTACATATATTTTACACATATATTTATATGTATACACATGCGTGAATATGTATGTGTACGATCATTTTACAGGTTGCACACACATACCCATGTACGTCCAAACATGAGTTGTTATATTTTCTTCCTCCAGTCTTTAACTTAGCACACTCATTTACAATGTACATCCCTCTTAAAAGAGTACAGATATATCTAATTCTCTTCTTCAACATATCAATGGAGATTTTATTTTCTAGTACATTTTCAAAAACTTGATGTTTAATAAAATAGGTGATTGTATTTTAATTTTATATGGATAAGAATGGAAAACAATTTGAATTTTTTGTTACAAAGCTAATTTGCTTTCCTCTCCATTGCATTTTAGTTGCTAGAATATGTTCCCTCTCCTTCTACACTATACTTTCCTCCCATAAGAAATAAAATGTCTGGAGAGTAGTATCCAATGAAAAATAGTTGTTTAATGACTTAAAACCTAGTAAAATATGACAGCAGAATTTTAAAATCTATTTCTTAATCTTCAAATGTATAGTGTACCTATTTGCTTCCAAAATTGTACATAATTATTCTGTGGATAGAAATTTTAAAATGTATTCATACCTTTTCTAGTTAACATCACAAACCACAAATGTTTGCACAACCAAATGTTGCACAAACCACAAATGTTTGCACAAACCACAAATATTTGCACTATAGATAAAATATAGTTTTTTAAATAAGTGCTTTTATCATATGGTTATTTGTGTCTATTTTATTCAATTTCCATTTTTAGTAGCATGCTTTTTTCCCCCTTATAATTGGAAGTATTCATTAATTTGAGAGGAATCCTAAGGAGTGATTAAGTTATTTTTTGAGTATAATTTATGTAATTTGAGTGAATATATGAACTCTTTCAGTCATTTAGTAAATCATTCTCTCACTCCCATAATCTTATCTGTATGCCAAAAGTGAAGTGGACATTTGGCAAGTGACCAGTTAATTTGATCTATGCAGACACCAGACAGTATTATGCAGGAAAAAAAATGTCACTTGGCAACTTTACTAAGGCCTTAATGGATCAAAGGCTTGATGCAACCACAGGGATAGTTTATTCACCTTGTATGAACTGACCCACACAATTCACAGAAACAAGAGTAGATGGATACAAGAACTCAGGCAAATGTCTCCAATTTTTATTTTACAAATCCATGTTCAACTAGATTGGATCCATCTGAACTACATATGCAACAAAATGCATATTTCTTCTCAACTACATGTGCAACCACATAATAGCAAAGTCCTCTACTTTCATGATTTGAAGTGAAAGTTGGAAAAAATCTATTTAATGAAGTATCAAGTAAAACACACCTCAGAAGGTGTTTACGAGGAGCTAACATTTATTATTGATGAATAAATTCAGAGGAGACCTTTTCACTGATTTTTTTTCGGCTTATTATGAACTTTATCTCATACTTACAGGTTGAATTTAATAAAATGTTAGTCTTGTCTGATCTTTGGATGATATGAAACTGATCTTGTACAATTATTTACTGGGGAATAATTATAGCTGCATGTTTTAAGGATGAAAAAATTACCTTGGAGAATAACACAAAAATCGTAACTAAAATAACAAAAGTAATTCCAACAATTTTTATAGCATTTTAAAGAAAAAAATTCATATAAAGAAATTTAGAAGGAATTGCTTTTTGTATACCAGAATTGCCTTTATCATTGCTTTACTCTTGAATTTGTAAATGCATTTATGGCTTTGGTAGGAATATACTGTTTTCACAATGAAAAAAATTTTTTCTTGAAATTGTGTTAGACTATGTTAGATAGTATCTGTTTATGTAACATTTGGGCTTAAACAGACTGAAATAACCATACTTCATACCACTGATATACAAGATTCTGGACAGAATTCCATTAAAAATTGCTTGATCCTCAATACACGAATTATTTGTATTGAGTCTACTGACAGCATTTCTAATTTGCTAAAGTATTTTAAGAGAAAATATACTTAAGATATGCCATATAAATAGTGCAGAGAAAGCAATATTTAGTGTCCAGAATGCTCTGTGTAATGTTTGGGGTGAGGTTATTTAACCCTGTTCAATTTTGTATGTAAAGTGTTTTATTGAAAGGTTTTGCATGCTTAATCTTTACTTTATAGTTATAGTACTGAAATATAAAAAGAATGAGAAACCAGTATCTGTGGTCCTATTTTCAGTTATGGACTGGGGAGGATATTTACAGCTGCCAATAAAAGATCAAGAACATATTTCTGAATTCATTTTCCCTCCCCCAACCCCCCAGAGTCTTCCTTAGGCCTTTTCATGTTGCAAAGACAGGAAGAATGTGTATAAATGGCATTTATTGCATAGTGGTGGATATTGAAATGACTTCAATTCCTGTTTTTGCCATCAAAAAGAAAGAAGATAGAAGAAATTATAGCTACCACTCACACAGGTAAAATTAATATGAATAACAGGAGCTAGAGTATATTCCCTGCGTAGGAAAGCTATTAAGGTTTTCTCTACTGTTTATCTGTAGGAGCATTCCCAGACCTACTGTAGCACTCATCATGTTCTATTTTAATGTATGTTAACTCATTTCATTTTATTGAACATGAGTTCCCTAAGGCCAGGACTGTTACTTTTGTAACACAGGCGCTTGCAAAATTTTTTAAAAAGTAAAAAGTAAACAACGGGGGCTCTCTCTATCTCTGAGTCACTCCAAGCTGTCTCCAACACCCTCCTGTTCTGACAGGCCCTAAACTCCCCAGATTATGAACAACTGGCATTTGGGGACTGTTTGTATGAAGGCCTTGTACACAGATTCCAGTCACCAAGCACTGCTGAGCAGGGCAGTGGGAAGGGGGTGTTGATTTACAGGAGGACAGGTCCACACAATGTTTCCAGCAGAGCATCCAGCTCTAGGAGTTTCCCTTGAAACATGTGGAACCTATGCCTTTCGTGTTTTGCTGACCTAAGCTTTCCTAACTCTTCTTTCCCCCAAGAAACTCTATTCCTTCATGCACGCAATACCACATTATTGAATTACTTACCAGCCCTGGAGCAGACCTGACGACAGCATCCACAAAGGGACCTACTTTGCACAACAGGCAACCCTTGTAAATCAGGTATGGGGATATGTTTAGTTTTAGAGAAACTTATTTTCTTGACTTTATTTTAAGGTTTTGCCTAAATTTTTGCCTCCAGTGCTGCTCCTTTAGAAACAACCAACACAGAGAAGAGGGATGAAACCCAAGTGGTCTATATTGAAGGGTTTGTTTTTCTTAATTTACATAGAAACTTTTTATATTTCTAGACTCCCTATGAGAGCACCTTAGAGTACCAATTAGTGTTAACCTATAGGATGTTTGATAATTCCATTAGGTAATAGATATTGATTTCTGGAAATGGAGCTTTCTGGAGAATTAAACATTAATAAATGCTCTGAGCAGGTGCCTAATTCCTGTAGCCTGAGATAATCAGGCTTTTGTGGATAAAATATGCACTACTCTTCTTAGGTTGAAAAACTGAGTTAGCTTCGTGGTTGTATATCAAAGTTTGTTTATTTCAATAGAAAGTAAAAGACTGAGAGGCCCCCTGGATTTGTATACCTGCAATACCTCTCCTTGCTCCAAAGCAAATGTTTGTTAAAAATTATGGCACATTTGGTATTCCACGGAAAAGTGAAACTCTAGAGGTGGATATATATTTAATTGCACAACATTTTAAAGAATGATTGGATTCACTGTAATAGCAAGAAACGCTTTTCAATCTTTTCTATATCAGCAATTCCTATTTCAATTTGATAAACACCTTTTGAAATATCAAACACATGTAATACATTGTAGGTGTTGAAAAATATTCAAAATGAGCCATATGAAACCACTTCCCTCATAAAACATACACTGCATATCCATGAAGGCCCAGCCAAGTGAATAGAAAATACTCTAGGTCTATACAAGGAGGAGATTAAATACAGGAAATTGGTTACAAAGTAACTGAAGAGCTGAGAAGCTAAGTAGACTCTACAGGAACCCGTAGACAGGCAACAGGGGGCAGAGGCTGCTGGAGGAGAGAGAGAAACAGTATGAAAAAGTGTTGCCAATGCTAGAACTGAAGCTGTCTGGTAAGAACTCAAAGGACTGTTGATACTTCCCTTCTTCCAGGGAAGGGTCATCCCCTAGGAGTTAGAGCCACACTGGATAAGCAACTGCCTGAGAGAAGCAACTCTAGACAGGGAGTGGGAAGAGCTCAGGATTCTCCTCTCCATCTACCCTTTGGTATCAGGATCCCCCATTGGAAGCTGGCTAGAAGCCCACTGGCAAGGGCCAGAGAAAGGGGCTTACTTCCAGTATAAACCAGAACAGGGAGGAGGAAGGTATATATCTGAGAACAGGTCAGCAAGTGGCCAAATAGTGCAGAGGGATATTCAAGTGGAGCATGGAAAAGGGCCATGAGAAAAGTGTAAAATAATTGCTCGGGTGATAAGCTGAAGGAAAAACAAACTTGTAGAGAAGATGGCATTCCATTGGGTCAAGATTAAAGTAGATATATTGCTTATCATTAAATCCCAAAAATGTTAAAACTATGGGGTGGGGGTGGGCGCCTGGGTGGCTCCGTTAGTTAAGCATCTTACTCTTGGTTTCAGCTCAATCAGGGTTCAGGGTCATGAGATCGAGCTCCAAGTCAATCTAAATAAACTTCACCTTTAAAAATGAAAAGAATATTTGGGGGGACTTTTAATGAGTACTCTAAGACAACAGGCATAAACTAAAAGAAAAAATATATATATGATACTTGAGAAAGACAATACTAGAGTCAATGATATAGAGAGTAAAATCTGTATGACTATGTCATTGAAGATATTTTACAGTTTAAGTACCAATATCCACTAAAGTGTGTCAGCATCATTCACTTGGAAGAACAACTGTGCCATTTTATCTTGGGGAATATAGACGTCTCATTTAGGAAGATTAGAATTGTGTTGGTTTGGGGCCTGTTGAGTGACAAACAGTGATAGGACATCCATGCAGACGTGTGTCAAAAGATAACACATTCCACAAGTTAGGTGCTTCATTTGATGGATCACTCCTGTGTTTTAAGACTCTTGTACATATTTTATGAAGTTAGGTACTCGAATCTAGCAGTTTAATCACTTCTTTCTCCATGATCAGGCATTATTCATCTCGCTTCCTCTCATGACCATTTTTGACTCTTTTGACACTACTCCATAACATCAGCACTATTTAATTCTTGGAAATCTATATCTTATCCCATTCCTCTGAAATTATTCTCTCACAAGTCACTAGCGAATACCTATGTGTCATATGCAACCCACATTTTCAATGTTGACACTTATCTACATTTCTGGATCATTTGAAATGATTGATGCCCTTTGAAAGACTGACATCCTTGGAGAAAAATACGTTGAGTTTCCTGTCCTGTAATGCTTTGAAGGTGAAAATCAACATACAAAGTAAAATGAAAATCATCTTCATTCTAGACTTTATAGGAAAAAATCTCTACCTTTTGGAGGGTTTGGTTAATTGAACAAGTTGCAAATGAGAAGGGAAGCAATTATATATACATATTTTTTTGTACTGTGACCTAGGACAAGTTTTGTTCTTCATTCCTAATTAAAATCAAGGACTAGTGGAGCTTTTGTGCATTATTATTGGATGTTTACAAATGGTCTATGGTGTCATTGGCTAAGGAATCCAAACCCATCAGTTATCAAAGTTTCAGTCTCTCAGCTGGTTCAAAGCTGTTGCATTTCTTCAGTCTGGCCTTGGGCTGGGAAGCCTGCAGGGAGGATGTGCAATGCCTGCTTCTCTCCTTTTCACAGTGTTCTATCTCCTGGACTCACTAGACTGCCTCATATTTTTCACGGCTAGAGTAGATGGCTGGGAGAGAGGAGAGACGGAGGGAAGATCGTATGGACAGGTACATTGCTTTGGCTATGCATGCTTCTCTGGTCTTTAGATGGTCAGGTCCACCTCTGTCATGGGCTCCTCTCCCATGTGGCCACTAGTCACCTGCCATCAGCCCTTGGGTTCTCCCTATCCCTTCCTTAGAGAAGTCTTCTCTAGGTACCACCTCTCTCATCCCAGCTGGTCCTATAGGGTGGGTTGTTTTTTGTTTAATGATGCAAATCCAGTACCCTTCCTGGGTCCACTCATGATTCATCACAAACATTCAGGCATTCTTGTTCCAACAAATTGCCTGAAAGTACAGGCAATTACTAGTGGAGCACCATCTCCCTGCTGTGTAGCAGCAACAGGCTGCTTTTTATTTTTCTAGTGATTGAGGAACCAATCTCCCACCCCCATTCCCAACTCCAAATGACATGTGTTAAGATTCTTTTCTGGAGTCCCCTTGATTTGGTTTCATGTGGTTGTAAATAACCTGCCTCTGTTTCTCAGAAAAAGAGAAGAGGAAGTACCTGGGGCTCAGATAACAGAACTCCCCAAAGTCTCCCTGTTCATGTAAAATGCCCCCCCCCCTTATATAACCTCTCTCCAGATGAGGGAGGACCTAATGGATGCAGGACCAGATCTCTCTCCTCCCATCCTTTTGTTTTTCTTCCTGGTCATCATTCTACCTGTTTCAGGTGAGTACCTAAGAATCCTTTGCTTTCCATGTTGAAGACTTAGGTGAAACTGGACAAATGGTAAAGCTCCATTTCTTAACATATTTTGAGTATCTTGCTACCATATGTTTATGTGGTGAATACATTCATAATTGGAGTCATTATGATATCAATTTGTGCATTGTGTTTTTTTTTATTCCTCATTATATTAGCCTCATTTTTGTGTTGCCAAAACTCTCTCCATATAACTTAAAGGGACATATTACACTGTAAGGATCATTAAAATCTATTCAGTAAAGGCCCAGTTTTATAGATTGTCTTTATTTTTTATTATTATTGTTATTATAAATAATGCAGAATGAATGTTTTTAACATGAAGCTTTCATATATATCTTGGTATTTTCCTAGAATAATTATCTTGTCAAAAAATATAGTACAGGGGCACCTGGGTGGTTCAGTGGTTGAGCATCTGCCTTTTGGATCAGGTTGTGATCGCAAGGTCCTGGATTGAGTCCTTCATCAGGCTGCCTGCAGGAGCCTGCTTCTCCCTCTGCCCATGTCTCTGCCTCTTTCTGTATGTCTTCCATGAATAAGTAAATAAAATCTTTTAAAAATATTTAGTACAAATTTAAGAACTGTTGACATATTTTAGTAAATTATCTTCTCTCCTAAAAATGTCATGAAAATTTACATTTTCCTTCAGCACTGTATAAGAGTGTATTTCTTACCATTTCTGTATCAATATTCTTATTAAGATTTTTTTTCATTTTTTGGGATACCTTTTCTGGTGAATTTTCTTTCCTTTGTTTATCTTTGTCTTAGCCTCTGGATTATTTCCTATTAATTTTTAGCGACACTTATTACAGTCTTTATTTGCCTTTCTGGTCACTTCCTTATTCCGTCTTTTACTGGCTCCTCTGTTCTTTTTACATAAATAAAAGTAGGAATTGTTTGTATATTGAGCCTGTAAAACTCAATAAGCAAGCCTATTTATTTAAGTTATTTATTTCCCTAGAATTATGACCAAAAGTGATAGCCTTAGCTATCTGCAGTTTGCAGTGTGTAGAACCACCTTCATATAAAAGGGCTGCCCAGGGGACTTGAAAAAGCTTGATTTATTAAATGAAATTAAACATTTTCAACAAAAAAGTACTCCTCTGAATATTTGTAGCTTTGTGCAAATACAGAGTGCTGAATGTGGGTAGAGAGAAACTTTAGTTAGATGGCATTACTTAGCTAAGTGTGCATGGCTTTAAGAGGAAAACTATGTAGGAGTAATGCATTCTCCCACTGAGAATGAGTCAGTATTGCTCTTTCTATTCCCTGTGGAGGCTGGTAAAATAGAAAAAGAACTTATGATTCCATCTACAATTTTGGTGGCTAACCATTAAGGATTTAACGTAATATTTGTATCTTCTTTAGAGACAGAATGCTGCATAAATACTAAATTACATTTGTAACTCACAGTTATGGTTTAACTGTGAGGTTAATAGCCATATTCACAATTCTTTAGAAATCTTTAAATATCACAAGGTCAGGATATGAATTCCAATAGATGAAATTGCCTACTGTTATAGAATTTTATTGTGTAGAGATGTAATTGATGATTAATGCACACAATTAAAAGAAAATGAGTCTAAGGAGATATTTTTATTGACCCCATCTCAATTGATCTAGCCTTACTTTTGCATGTTAGAATATCCTGATTGGTTTTTGTTTTGTTTTGTTTTGTTTTGTTTTCCCCTTAATATGAATATGGTATTTTTGACTAATAGGAAATAACCAGCAGTTACTGTGTACTGACATCTAAATAATCCAGATTATTGCTTGGGTAATAATGGGAAGGAGCATAGACTTCCTTCCCATTTGGACTTCGTTCTACATATTGAATAGGGCCCTGCACATGTTCATTATGTTCATTCATTGTTTCATTCATACAGATAATTAACAATTAGCAGCCACTATCCTCATGCCATTCTAAATAAGAAATATATTGACAATGAATTCAGAGAGAAGGTCAGAGTCATCTTGGAGATTTGCTTAGAAGCCTTTTGGCTGGACTCCACCTGTCCATTTCTTCTTCTTCCATTTCATTTCACTTGGTCCAGGGAACTGCTATTTATGTACATCCTCAGACTTGATAGGTATCAACAAACTGTTCTCCCAAGTGGTTAGCCAACTTACATTCCTCTGATGTGTATCTATACTGGTTATTACATTTTTAAATAAAATTTTATAAATATTTTATATCCATATAAATATTTTAATGTAATTTTTGTAGATCTTTGGGTATTCTCTGAAACAATATGGAGCAAGATTATCTATTCCTCTAAAATTTGGTAAAATCTACCCAAAATATTTGTTTTTTTAAAGATTTTGTTTATTTATTCATGAGAGAGAGAGAGAGAGAGAAAGAGAGAGAGAGAGAAAGAGAGAGAGAGAAAGAGAGAGAGAAAGAGAGAGAGAGAGAGAGAGGCAGAGGCACAGGCAGAGGGAGAAGCAGGCTCCATGCAAGGAGCCCAACCCAGGACTCAATCCCGGGTCTCCAGGATCACGCCCTGGGTTGAAGGCAGGTGCCAAACTGCTGAGCCACCAGGGCTGCCCAGTTTTCTGTTTCTTGATTGTTCAATTTTTTAATGGCCATTAATTCACTCTAATTTTCGAGTTCTTCTCAATTCAATTTTTGATAAAGTGTATTTTTCTAAAAAGTTGCCCATATTTTATTTTTTATGTCTTCACATGTGTTGGTATAAGTGTTCTCAAATCATTTATAAATATATACTCTATCTGCAACCATCTTGATATTTTTTCCATTATCCTTTTTTTCAAGTGAATCTGTGTTTTGCTCAATTTATGTGTAATTTTTTAAAAACGATTTTATTTGAGAGAGCGAGAGAGCACACAAGAGTGTGTACATGAGCAGAGGAAGGAGTAGAGAGAGGGAAAGGGGAAGGAAGATAGTCTCCAGCAGACTCCATGCAGAGCACAGAGCCCCACGTGGGGCTCAGTCTCACCACTGTGAGATTATGACCTGAGCTGAAACCAAGAAGCAGAGGCTTAGCCAACTGAGCCAACCAGATGCTCTATATGTACTTTTTAAAGGAAATGTCCTCTCTTTATTTTCATTATTTTTGTTAACTCTTGTTTTTGTGCTTCTAATTTTCAAAAACGTATTGTTTTACTGTCTCAAGTTTCACAACTTCTAATTTAGCTAATTTGTTTTCAATCTTTATGTCATTCACTAAATATATCCAATGCTATAAACTGGCCTCTAAACACTGGGTTAGCTGAATCCTGCACAGTGAATATATAGAACTTTTTTATAGTTTTGTAATTTCCCTTAACTCACAAAAATGTCCAAATAATTTTAAACTATTTATAAAAATATATTTCTACCTTAATCACTTTATGACTGCAAAAGGTCATCTATAACTTATTGAGATTTGTTGAGATGGAAGTTTGTTGGAATTTGCTAAGACTTCTTTGTGAGGAAGTACATCAGCAATTTTGTAAATATTAAGTAAAATATACTTAGACAAGGATGTGTATCCTTTTTATTGGTTCTTTTTTGGGATTATATGGACACATCCCTCACTCCCACCCATATATTTTATAGTAGATCAAACTTTCAATTTTGCCATTCAAATATTCTATATGTTTACTATTTTTATTTGTTGCTCTTTTGGTAGAAATGGCATATGCACAGAAAACCTATTCCCTCCTCTTTCTGGGCACCCTTCACTTATAGGTAACCATGTGCCTCTGTTGTGGTCAAAGAGATGGGGGTAAAATGTGATGGATGCACTTCAAGGGTGGTCACTGGGGGCTTGTATAAGGTTTATATATCTAGTAGGTAGTTGGATATCCAAATGTGGACCTTAGTATCTTTTGACCCTTCCATTATAGTTATAGTTACTTCATAATTCTTTGCTATATTCTATACAACTTAATTCTGGTCTGTTAGGATAGTTAATTTCCTCTTCAGTGATATCTAAACTTCTATTCAGATACCACTATTACTTCTATTCAGATACCACTAAATTTCTATTTAGATACCACCCACTGACTTTGAATTTTTAGAACTTTATTGAGATTTTCAAGAAGTTCTACTTTTTTTCAAAGCTGCACTTTCCCTTCTTACAGTTTATTACAATTGATAGTCCTTTTATCTTTTAAAGATATTATGATTATTTTGTAGCATTTTCAGATTGCTATAGCTCAGGTTCTTGGGTTACCAATTTTCCTGTTGTGTCTGTTTACTCCCCCTCACGCTGAATCATTACTTTTTAATGGTTTGAAATTTTGGTTTTGAGCTCATTTTCCCATTAGATTGACTTTTCTAGAGGTCTATGCCCTCTGGGCTCTTGAGTCATTTGATTTGTTTCTTCTATGTATTCCAAACGTTTCTCTAGCGATTAGGCTGATTTTCCAACTTGGTGATTACTTTAGCTCCTCTCTGTCAGTGCCTGCCTGAGTCTAAGTTTTCATTTCTTTCTTTCTTTTTTTTTTTCTTTCCTAGGAGAGTAATTTGTTTATACTCTGTTGTAGGCAGAAGCAAGCTTGATTTTTCACTTGAGCTTAATATCACATCTCCTGTGCTGGCATGAGCATTAAAACCCAATCATTAGATGTTAGGGCTTATATCTTGATCCTATTCCTTATTTCCTTAGATTGTAGTGACATTTCTGTGTTTTTGTAGTAAAAAGGGTGTTAGTTAAATTTTCCATATCATTGGAATTATTAGAATAAATCTTGTTATATTTAAAATGTCTATTAGACATCCAAATGTAGATACCAAGTAGATAGTTGGGTATACAAGTCTAGAGCTCAGTATTCAATTGAATTGGTTGGGTGTGTGTATAAAATATTCACCAAATAAAGAACATTGTTGAGAGTCCAAGTTAAAGCCTGAAGGTAAGCAATGCATTTGGCTACCTAGAAGCCATTAGTGACCTTGATAAGAACACTTTTTCTGGAATTATGTGAGTAAGTAATAAGGGGACGAGTTAAATTTCTGATGGAGAAGTGGATAAAACAAATACAGAAAATTCTTTTAGAAAGTTTTACTTTGAAGGGGCATAGAGATATGGACTATGTGGATTGCATTGGGCATAGAATCAAAAGAGGTTTTTGTTTGTTTTGATGCAAGGTTCTCGAGTATGTTTCATGATTAATAAATATATAAGTCTTACCAAATTCTTCGTGTTTGTCTTGTGTAATAGGGGTACATTTGAAGGTAACATATTTCCTTGCACTCACTGAACTCTGCTTCTATTACTTGTTCATAGCCTGTAGGACTCATCTATGCGGGTAGAAACAATGACTTCAGTTCACGCTTACCATGAGCTTCTAGCAGTGTGTCATTATGCAGGATAAGTGTATTTGTGTCTTAAAATCACTTCAGCAGGAAGACTTAAGATTGAAGACAAAAAGTACTATTGTTTCCCTAAGATCTAGTACATGCCCTTTGGGAATTGTAAAACAGAGATACGTGGAGTAAAGTTCTATTTACTTCAAACAGAATTTATACATATTGAATTTTAATATTTTTGAGTTCTCCCAGTTATTGGATGTGCATAGCTAATGATTAGAGCATAGTGAAGATAGTTTATTCTTGGTAATAATAATAACTAGCTATATATAAGACAAATCTGTATTTGTTATTTATTTCATTAGTTTCAGAGGTATAGTTTAGTAATCACCAGTTGTATATAATACCCAGTGCTCATCACATTACATGCCCTCCTAATGCCCATCACCCTGTTATTCCCATCCCTCCACCCACCTCTCCTCCAGCAACCCTTAGTTTGTTTCCTAGAGTTGGTCTCTTGTGGTTTGTCTCCCTCTCTGGTTTCATCAGATTTTATATAGAAGTATGTACACACATATATACATGTATGCATATAACTTACTATGCAGAATATGCCTATGAGGTATGTGTTTATTACATTTATTATAGTAGAAAAAGTCTTTTTGCTTGGAGAGACTCCTCAATAATTCCCCCTCATATAGTGATTTTTAATGAACTCTCAAGTTTTAGATTCAATGTCCCTTTCTCTAGGAAATAATGCCTCCTTTCCCCCATACTATTAGCTACTTTTATATCTCTTTGAGCATACCCCAACATAGTTCTTTCCAAGATGAGTATTTAATTTTTCTGTTTTTGTTTTTCTCTGCAAACCAGTCTGTGGGTTGACTTGATATCTCTATCCTTGATGCTTATTGTTGTGTCAAGTACATAGCTGGCTGTCAATAAATATTTGTGAATGATTGAATGGATGGAATGAGGAAGAGAGAAAAGGAGGGAGAAAGGAAGGGAAGAAATACAGAGAAATCATGCATGGATAACAGGAATTTTTGATTCCTCAGTGTCCATCTCCTTGTCCACTGTCCCTCTTTTGATGTATAAACAGGTATACATTTCAACATGTGATCAAGCTCTTTGCAGGGCAAAGCAAAAGCATGTCTGAGCACTCTGAGGCAGGAAAGGATCTGATTAATCAAAACTGTAAAAAGGTAAATTCCTAAGTAATATCCTGAATTCCTTCTTCAAGAATGGAAAAATCCTGCCTTTGCCCAAAACTACAGTTGATTTTGCCCTGCCTCTCACATATTAGTTTATCTGGGTTTAGAATTCTAGGTTGATATTCAGCAACTGAAGACATTCGTTTATTTCTTAAGGTTTCTTACTGTTGCAGATTCTAAATATTAGTTCATTTCTTTACATGTTTTTGGTTTCTTCTGATCTGTTTTGCTTTAATAATCTCTCTTAGCCTTTGTTGTTTCTGAACCTCACTAGGGGAAAACCATTTTTTTTCATTGATTCTTCCCTCCTACTTCCTGCTCAGCAAGATTCAGCAGATATTCTGTGATTATAATACAACAAGCTTAAGGAAAAAGCCTTTAAGGATGAGCTAAGGGTGGCAATACAGAAAGATGAAAATGGCCCAGCCTTTGACAGTGTTTGCTCTATCTGCTCCAGATTACTAACACCTAGCCTTATTATCACATTCGATAAAAACTAACCCATCTATTTTAGTAAGCCTATTTATTTCTTCATGTTTAATTAAATGTATCAGAGATGACTTACACATATAGTATCATTTAAAGTTACAATTCTGTGAAGTTGCCATTATTTGCATTTTTTATAGATGAGGAAACAAGGACTTAGAAGTTAAAATTAGTGAAGCTTTTCTATATTTTCTCCAACTTGAATATTATTGAGAATATTGACCTAAGCAACTATGTAAAGACCTTAGGGGATGCTCAACAAACATTTGTAGTGAATTGCTTAGTTATCTATAGCATTGAATAAACACAAAGTCATACTCCAACATTTGATTTTCATTGTGTGGGCTTTACCTCATCATATTCACACATATTTAAGCATGGTCTCTGTATAGATGGTTCCAGAAACTCTCTCTTCACAATTGCAGCTGGGAATTCCTATTTTGACATAAATACACACAAGGATGGCCCACTATCACCTCAAAACAACATGACAAAGTTGACCTCATTACCTTCTCTCATTTCTCAAACTTGTCTCTTTGACCACTGTTTTTGCCTGAGCCAATTTAAGCATTTCTAATCTTATAGAAAACAAATTTAATTTTGACTTTTTCTTTACCCTGAACTAATGACATATTTGTAAGACCTGCCTCCGAAAACATCTGTAATATTTTTCTACTGCTATTTATCTACATTCCCTACTCCAGTTCATAGTTTCATAATTTCTCACCTTGACCACTGCAATGTATTTTTAACTGACTCATTTCCTCCACTCTTTAGTATGTCTGTCTTTGAAACTCTGGTGTGAATATTTTTGCTCTTCCTCAAAAAAACAGACTTATGGAGTCTTTTGCTTATGGAGTAAGTCTCAAGTGCCTTAGTGCGAGATTTAATGAACTCATAATTTGTGTTCCAATATTCCTTTCCAAATAAACTCAAGTCTATACCTCAATTACTTAGGTTCATTAATACATACATACATATATACATTAATATATACATACATACATGCAATCTTAGTGAATATGCTTTACACCATTTCTACATTATTTTTTCAGCAAAGTTTCCATCTTTTATTTTTCCATCCATGTACTTTTTCCTATATTTATTCTCCGTGGTAGATCTCTCCAAGTCACAGCCATGGGGCACTGGATGTTGAAGTTACCCAGAAGGCAGATTCTGAGACAGATAACAATATGCAGGAGGTTTATTAGGGGGTATAATCTCTATGGGGGAAAGGGAACAGGAAGTGTAGGGCAGAGGGAAAAGTAGGATAGGAGGGAGATAACAGTACTTCTGCTGGCCTCTGGGCAGTTCTGAAGCCAGCATGGACCTATGGAGTATGCCCAATCAAAGTGAGAAAAGCAGTTATTTTTATTTCTAAAATGGCCAGGCTGCCTCAGGAAGGGGACGTGGACCTAGGGAGAAGGCTCTTTGACCCCAAGGGGAAAGAGGAGTCTTACATTTCCAGATGCTAGTGGAATACATTCTCCCATCTAAAGGTGGCTCTGAAGGGCAGAGGACAGCATTCTCTGGCACCAGATCTTTCATGCTTCTTGCCTATCGCTCATGATTTATTCCCAATTCTCTATCTTAACAATTCATTTGATTATTTCTCAGTACTTGTCACAATTGGAAATCGTCTTATTAGACTGCCTTTAATCCATTACCTGTACTGATTTCTGGGCTCTGTAAGGTTAGATATTGTGTCTGCTTGTTTACTATTATATGTAGAATGCAGTAATTGGTATATAGTAGATACTCAGTGAATGCTTGCTGAATGAATGACTGATAATGTGTCAACCCTACAGCACTAAAATCACTCTATTTATATTTAACTTATAAGATATTAAATGCACCCTCTAGGGATACCTGGGTGCTCAGGAGTTTGAGCGTCTGCCTTTGGCTGAGGGCATGATCTAGGGGTCGAGTCCTGCATCGGGTTCCCTGAGAGGACCCTGCTTCTCTATCTGCCTCTCTCTCTGTCTCTAACGAATAAATAAATTGTTCTTTAATAAAAAAATAATAAAAATAAATGAACCCTCTAAAGATGCTACTTACAACCATAATATTCTTGTAGCAATCTGTCACCAAGTATTACAAATATGTTTATGAATAACATTGGATCTTTTCTGTTGAAATATATGTTGCTTTGATTTCTATATTTCTTGATGTAAGAATTTTTCTCTACGTAGCTTGGGTTATTGACATTTATTATAAGAAATTGGCAAGTGGTAAAAGATTTTTAGAATATGCTTAATTTTGATGAGATTGTGAGTTCTTTAATGTATTTAAGTAAATAGATTTGATCTAATAACAATCTAATCTATTTGAGTCAACTTTGAGAAAATATCTTCTCGTTAAAAGACTCCAGCAGTGTGTAATACTGCTAAGAAGGCTATTAACAGACCCTGAGAAAGTTATTTCAAAGTGCTTCTCTCTATTATGGCTTAACTACATATTATATTGTGAGTTTCAGATTTACCTACATCAATACACTATTGTTATAAATATTTGACATCAATGATGCAAACATTTCTAATTTTCTGTAGATTTAAAAAACAGAACAAAAAGAAATAACATGTACAGAAATACTTCCAAATTTCCTGCATGCTGTTTTATTTTTCCTTCAAAGAGATGCCTGCAAATGTATGTGATTAATTTTTACCAGCCTCTCATGTCATTTCAAGTTATAAGAAACGTATTTCAGTTTTGTCAGCTTGCCACAAGCAAGAGCATGTAAGCTTCGATACTTGATGTATCAGATACAAGATTAATTCTAGGTAGAAAGCAATATTCTCATTTACGAGAGCATAAACTAATGCATGAGTTCAAAATCTATACAGAAAATTTAAATCAAATCCTTTACATCACTAGAAAGTCAATTTATTTGAGAAACTAGTATTATCCTATATATATATCTGCATATAAACATTATATATATTTATTTTCTACATCAAGACCCAATATCATTGTTCATATCCACTTATAAAGGGATTATGAATTATAGTTACTGTTCAGTTTTATAGCTTTATAAAGGATTACACACTGACAAAAATCTGTAGTACTGTAGTTCTTTACATATGTTTGATTTCTATTTAGATATTTTTTCTTCCAAAATAGAATATAAATATACTACATTATGGTTTTATGTATTTTTACCTTTAAAATATATTATCATAAGTTTGCTCTAAAAATCCATAAGAATATTATCCACTTAATTCTCTTTTCAAAGACAAACCATTAACTCTTTAAATAAAGATTTACTTGGATGCCTTCCAAATAAATGTTTATAAGCAATTTACAGGGAAATAGATATTTCAGATAAAGGCATCAAACAAATGCATGGGACTATGATTTGTGATCCTAAGAGTCTTCATCCCTTACAGTAATGTGTATTCAAAGAAGGAACTGGACTGAGGGAGGTGTCATTATAAGAATAACAAAAAATAAGTATATAGTTGCAAAGGCCAGAGCTTTGAAAATTAAAAAAGAACTCCATCTCTCTCCAGAAAGCCAAATGAGGATTGTGGAGAATTAATGGCTTAAAATGTCAAAGAACTTGTGAAGTCTTGAAAGATAAGGCCTGATAACAAGATTAAAGCCAGCTATGAGACAGTGTTTTGATACAATGAAAAGTGCAGGATAATTTACAACTAGGTTGACTATAAGCAATTTGCATAGCCTAAGATTAAATAAAGAAAATGGTAAAAAAGAGAAGGTATGTTGGATGTCTGGTCAGTAGGTTAATCATCTGCCATTGGCTTAGGTTATGATCTTAGGGTCCTGGGATCAAGTCCTTTGTTGTCAAGGCCTTTGTCAGGCTCCCTGCAGAGTCAGCTTCTCCCTCTGCCTCTGCCCTTCCCTCCCAACTTGTTTTCTCTCTCAAATAAATAAATAAAATCCTAAAGAGAGAGAGAGAGAGAGAGAGAGAGAGAGAAGGCTATGTGAAGAATTTGGCATATAGTATGTACTAATTCCTTTCACTCTAAAGTGATTAAAAAAAAACCAACTTTGTATTAATGAAATCTTTTTCTCCTAAAGGAAATCCAGTTTTCATCTTTTTTAGAATAGGAAGTAAAAATAACATAATAAACATAATTAAAATATGTTTGTAGATAAAATTTGATATATTTTCTCATGTAACAAAACATGCCTAGGCCAGGCCAGGTTTGCCAACTCAACTGTAAGCAGCATTCCCATTTGGCCTAGATTGTTGAGGTGCCTATAAGCATATATCTTCCATTTACATATTTAAATGCTAAAGATTCTAGATCATCTCTTATCACCCAATACTTCATTGCTCAGCTAGGTTGCACCTACTTTCCTAAAAAAGTCACTGGCAAGAGTAAATCTTACTATAACTTGCATAAACTAAATGGTCCCCAAACTCAAAGCTGAATCAGAAACACATACAGAGCTTGTTAAAGCCAAGGTTGCTCGGCCTCAATCCTTGAGTTTCTGATTCAGTTGGTCTTGGATGGAATTTCTAGATGATGCTAATGCTGCAGGCTTGAAGACCATGATTGAGAATAGATTATGGCCAATAATACATAGCCTCTTTCTGCTCCTGAGAATAGGTTAAGCTTCCCTAAGCAAAAGTCCAAGCAGTAGAATGTGAACACTAGGGCTCTGCCGACAAGGATGACACATGGTTGTCTGCAGGGATGACACATGGTCAATACAATTTGGATTGACAAATTACAGCATTTTTTTTCTCTTCTTTTTTCTTCCCTCCCTGCCTTCACTTCCATCTTTCCCTTCCTCTCCTTCCCCTCTTCTTCCCTTCTTCCTTTTTAAATGTTTTTTTCTTTCTTTCTATATGCACATCTCAAAGTTATTTTTGTTAGTTTTCCTTAAGTAGAGTTAAGTAAACAAGTGAGATTTCCAGGGAACATGGCAGAGTAGGAGTATCCTATGGATATAGCTAGATAAAACCCACATCGGTGTAAATAATCTAGAAAATGATTGGAAGACTGATAGAACAGTGTCTACAGCTAAATGTAGAAAAGAGGAAGGGCAGAGACATGTTAGACCCATGGGACTATCCACAGAAGGGAGGAACACCTCAGGAGCAGAGAGGGGAGAGGAGTAGAACCTATACCAGGCATCTCAGGCATGGGGAACCTGCACTGGGAAGATGAATCCCCATAAAATTTGGCTTTGAAAACCAGATGGGTTAACTTCTTCAGTTCTTATAATAGGTGAGGCTTAACACTTGGAACATTAAAAATCAGCAGCTTGGCTCTGAAAGCCAGAGGGCAATAAAAATGGAGTCCCCCACCTTTAAAGAGAAAGCACAACAGCCCCACTGAGATACAGTATGGAAGCAGCAGTTTGAAAAACACCTTAAAGAAATCTTTAAGAGACTTCTCTGAGAACAAAAGCGCTGGGGGTAGGGGGAGTGCCATTTCCCTCCCTGCCCCCCCCCCAGCCTAGATACATGGACATCTGCTGGAACCAGCATAGAGCAAACACTTTTCATCTAGCTTGCTAAAAGATACCTCATCTCTGCATTCTCCTGCAACCTCCCCCTCCAACCAGTACTGGGAAAAAGTTTTCTTAAGCAGGTACAGGTCCTCTCCCACAGTAGACCAGTGTAAACCTTGCTAACACCATGCCCCTTCTCCCCACATTCTCCTGCAGACCAAGCCAACTCCCACAGGCCTTTAGCAGGAGTTCATCCAAAGCAACACCACAAGCATGGCAGTGTGCAAGCAGTCCCAGCAGGGGCCAGCATCACTCCAAAGTGACTTCTGCCCTAGGGAGAGGGGCAAAAACCAGTTCAACTGTGGCCCTAGAAGTAGGATGAAGGTGGACATCTGGTCTGACTACAGGACTACTCACCAATGAAAGCTTCTCAGGGGACAACACAGGAAGAGCACCCTGCAGTTTGGTGCTATCCTAGATCTGGCAAATATCTGGTCTGACTCAACTCAAGACAAAAGTGGCCCCAGACTGGCCCATTAACAACACAGGGACCAAACCCTGCCCACAATAGGCAGAGAGAGCCAGTGCAGATGACTGGACTGGAGGCAAATACAGCTCACCCACATCCGTGGAACACAAGGTTTGGGTGAACAGGGCACTTTGCACTGCAGGGCACTACAGGACCTCTTCTTCATAAGGCAACTACTTTCAAGAACAGGAGATATAGCTAACTACCCTAACACATAAAAACAGAAACAGAGAAAAATGAGGTCAAAGAAATATATCCCAAAATGAAAGAGTAGGACAAAATCATAGCAAGAGGGTCACATGAAATGGAGATAAATGAAATACCTGATAGAAAATTTAAAGTACTGGTCATAAAATTACTTATTGGACTTGAGCAAAGAGGGGAAGATCTCAGTGAGACCCTCAACAAAAAGAGAGAAAAAAACATGAAAAGAAACAACTAGAGATGAAGAATTCAATAACTGAAATTTAAAAATATACTACATGGAATAAATAGACAGAGGAAGCAGAAGAACGTACAGGGACATCAAGTCCAGAGTAAAGGAAAGCAGTCAAGCTGAAAAGAAGAAAAAAAACCCGATTAATATAAAAATGAGAATAGATTAAGTGAACTCTAGGACATCATCAAACATAACAACAGTCACATTATAGGGATCCCAGAAGGAGAGAACAGAGGTGGCATAAAATGTATTTGAAAAGATCATAGCTAAAAACTTCCCAAATCTGGGGAATAAAATTCAAATCCAGAAGGCACAAGGAGCCCCCAGGAGAAGCAACACAAGGAGATCCAACACCGGGAGACATAGTAATTAAGATGGTAAAAAGTATTGATAAGGAGATGATTTTAAAAGCAACCAGAGAAAACAAAACAGTCATACACAGGGAAATCCTATAAAGTTATCAACTGATTTTTCAGCAAAAACTTTGCAGGCCACAAGGGAGTAGCATGATATATTCAAAGTGCTGAAAGAAAAAAACTTTCCCCAAGAATACTCTAGCCAGCAATTCTATCATTCAGAATGGAAGGAGAGAGAGTTTCCCTAGACATACAAAACTGAATAGAATTCATCACCACTAAATCAGCCTTACAAGAAATGTTAAAGGGGATTCTTTGAATGGAAAGGAAAGACCATAAGCAAAAGTAAAAAAAAAAAAGTAGGAAGCACAAAAGCAGCAAAGATGCTATATCTATAAAAATTAATCAAGGAATTTACGAAATAAAAAGGTTATTAAGTATAATGTCATATGCTTAAAATGTGTGTGTGAGGGGGAGGGGATAATTATTCAGTGGTGTTAGAATGAGATTAAACTTAATCAATCTTAAACTTACTATAGAATTATGCAAAAGATGTTATATGTAAGCCTAAATGCTAACTACAAGTTAAAATGCAGTAATAGAGATCCTAAATAAATAAATAAATAAATAGAAAGGAATCCAAGTATATCACTAAAGAAAGCCAGCAATCTATGACAGAAAACAATAAGAGAAAGGAACAGAGATGAATTACAGAAACCATTTAAAAAGTAACAAAATGACAATTAGTACATGCCTATCAATAATTACTTTGAATTTAAATTGATTAAATGCTCCAATCAAAAGACCTAGGTCTTGCATTTTTATCCATTCCATTACCCTCTCTATACAGTCTACAAGAGACTCATTTTGAACCTAAGAAACATACGGACTAAAAGTGAAGTGATGAAAAAACGTTATTCAAATAGAAGTAAAAAGAAAGCGAGGGTAGCAATACTGACATCAAAGTAGACTTAAAGACTGTAATAATAGACAAGGACACTACATAATCATAGAAGGAACAATCCAACAGAAAGATATAGGAACTGTAAATATGCATCCAACAAGAGAGCACCCAAAGACATAAAGCAGTTAATAACAAACATAAAAGAAATGAAAATAATAGAGGACTTTCACACTCTACTTACATCAATGGATAGATCATCCAAACAGAAAATCAGCAAAGAAAAGGTAGCTTTGAATGACACATTGGACCAGATGGATTTCACAGATATTAAAAGCATTCTGCCCTAGAACAGCATAATACACATTCTTTTCAAGTATATATGGAACATTCTCCAGAGTAGATCACATATTAGGCCACAAGACAAGTCTCAACAAGTTGAAGAAGATTGAAGTCCTATGATGCATTTTTTTTTCTGGCTGCAATGCTATGAAACTGGAACTTGACCACTAGTAAAAAAATCTAGAAAGAACACAAATACATGGAGGTTAAATGACATGCTACTAAACAATGAATGGGTCAACCAAGAAATCAAAGAGGAAGTAAAAAAATACATGGAGACAAATGAAAATGAAAATACAGTGGCCCCAAATCTTTGAGATGCAGCAGAAGCTACTTGAAGAGGAAAGATTATAGCAATTCAGGCCTACCTCAGGAAGAAAGAAAAATCTCAAGCTATCTAACCTTACACCTGAAGGAGCTAGCAGATAAGAACAAATAAATTCCTAAGCCAGTAGAAAGAGGAAAATAATAAAGACTAGAGCAGACATAAACAAATACAAACTAAAAAAGACAATTTAAAGACCAATGAAATCAGGAACTGGTTCTATGAAAAATTCAACAAAATTGATAAACTTTCAGCCAACTCATCAAAAAATGACAACCCTCAAACAAAATCAGAACTGAAAGGAGAAGAATAAGTGACACCACAGAAATACAAGTGATTGTAAGAGAATATTATGAAAAATTATATGCCAATAAATTGGGCAACTTAGAGGAAATGGATAAATTCCTAGAAACATATAACCTCCTAAGCTGAATCAGGAAGAAAGAGAATATTTGAATAGACCTATTGCCAGTAAAGAAACTGAATCCATAATAAAAAACTGCTCCCCCCGCCCCCCCCGCCAAAAAAAAATAAAGTTCAAGACCAGATGGCCTCACAGGTGAATTCTACCAGTTAAAGAATTAACTATTTCTCTCAAACTATTCCAAAGAATAGAGGAGGAAGGAAAGCTTTCAAATTCATTCTACAAGGCCAGCAATACCCTGATTCCAAAACCAGATTAAGAAACACACACACAAAACCAAAACTACAGGCCAGTATCTCTGATGAACATAGATACAATAGTCCTCAACAAAATATTTGCAAACAAGATCCAACAATACATTAAAAAAAATCATTCACCATGATCAAGTGTGATTTATTCCTGGAATGCAAGGGTGATTCAACATTTGCAAATCAAGTGATGTGATTCATCACATCCACAAGAGCAAGAATTAAAAACCATACAATTGTTTCAGTAGTTGCAGAAAAAAGTATATGACAAAGTACAATATACATTCATGATAAAAAAAACTCAACAAAGTAGGTTTAGAGAGAACATACTTCAATATAATAAAGTTCATATATGAAGTGAAAAACCCAAAGCTAACATATACTCAATAGTGAAAAATTTAGAGCTTTCCCCCTATGATCAGGAATAAGACAAGGGTATCCATTCCAACCACTATTATTCAATATCTATTGGAAGTCCTAGCCATAGCAATCAGACAAGAAAAAGAAATAAAAGGCATTCAAATTGATCAAGAAGTAAAACCTGCTATTTGCAGATGGCATGATAAGGACTCCACCAAAAAATTACTAGAACTGATAAATGAATTCACTAAGATCACAGGATGCAAAACCAATATGCAGAAATCCACTGCATATCTATCTATACACTAACAATGAAGTAGCAGAAAGAGAAATTAAGAAAACAATTCCATTTACAACTGCACCAAAAAGAATAAAATCCCTAGGAATAAACTTAAGCAAGGAGGTGAAAGACCTGTAATCTGAAAACTAAAACATTGATGAAGAAATTGAAGATCACACAAACTAAGGAAGATATACCCCATGCTCATGGATTGGAAGGAAAAAAATATTGTCAAAATGTCCATACTACCCAAAGGAATCTATACATTAATGCAACCCTATCAAAATACCAACAGCACTTTTCACAGAACTAGAACAAATAATCCTAGAATTTCCATGGAACTACAAAAGACCCCAAATAGGTGTAACAATCTTTAAAAAAAGAAAAAACAAATCTGCAAGATGTACTACAAAGCTGTGGTAATCAAAACACTATGGTATGGGCACAAAAACAGGCATGTATATCAATGTAATAGTATAGAGAGCCTAAATATAAACCCATGATTATACGGCTAATTAATCTTTGACAAAGGCAAAAATACGCATTGGTAAAAAAGATAATCTTTTCAACAAATGGTGGTGGAAAAACTGAACAATTAGTTATACAATAATGGAATGATCATTTTCCTACACCATCTGCAAAAAATAAACTCAAAATGGATTAAGGACTGAAATGTGAGATATGAAACCATAAAAATTCTAGAAAAAGGCGCAGGCAATAGTCTCTCTGACATTGGCTGTAACAATGTCTTTCTAGATAGCTCTTCTGAGGCAAAGGAAGCAAAAGTAAAAATAAACTATTGAAATCACATCGAAATTAAAAGCTTCTGTACAGGAGACAATCAACAAAACTAAAACCTACTGAATGGGAGAAGACATTTGATAAAATATCAAATAAAAAAATATCAAATAAGATATCTGACAAAGGGTTAGTATCCAAAATATTTAAAGGACTCATATAACT
The DNA here is from genome assembly GCF_905146905.1 of Nyctereutes procyonoides. Taxonomy (NCBI): domain Eukaryota; kingdom Metazoa; phylum Chordata; class Mammalia; order Carnivora; family Canidae; genus Nyctereutes; species Nyctereutes procyonoides. Next base: position 8,706,628 of record NW_026575082.1, on the reverse strand, counting down.
CAATACCAAAAAAATATAAAAAAGGCCAGAAGACATGAACAGATGTTTCTCCAAAGAAGACATGTAATAACAGAATTGTCGAATCAGTATATTGTACACCTGAAACTTATATAACGCTGTACATTAACTACACTAAAATTTACAACAACGAAGCAAACCAAGTGAATTGTACAAGTCTAAAGACAAAACATTTATTACCCATGAAAATTTTTGATAAATCACAAAGGTATCTAAGTAATTTTAAGTAGGTCCATAATTCCTGAAAAAAGCCATCATTTTACAAATATAACTTTTCTTTAAGCTCTGCATTATTTCTGTGGCAAATTCTTTGACAGATCAATAAAATGTTTCCTACATTCCCAATAATAGAATTGCATTCCCTATTATATATCTCTCTCTGTAAAAGAATAAGGTTTGTAATTTGGCATCTAAAAATTATATTCTACAGAGAATAAACAAGAAATCTGTTTGCATTTTAAATGTAATTTGTGATATAGTTGGCAAAGTGTATAGAGGTGGCCAAAAAATACCCTAAAAGCTGTTATTCAACATCTCTCATCATCAGAGAACTGCAAATCAAAACCACAATGAGGTATAAGCTCACACTGTGAGAATGGCCAAACTCAAAAACACAAGAAACAAGTGTTGATGAGGATGTGGAGAAAAAGGAACCCTGGTGCATAGTTGGTGGGGATGCAAACCAGTATAGTTACTGTGGAAAACAGTATGGAAAATGGTTCATTAAACAATTAAAGGTAGAACTACCCCATAATCCATTAATTCCACCAGTGAGCATTTACCCCCAGAATACAAAAACACTAATTTGAAAGGATATATGCACCCCTCTGTTTATTTCATTGTCATTTACAATAGCCAAGGTATGGAAGTAACCCAAGTGTCCATCTATAGATGAATTGATAAAGAAATGGGAATATATATTAAATGCTACATAAATTGGAAAAGTTTTTCCCTAATTCTGAGTGAAGCCAAATAGCTTTCAATGTTTAAGAGATACTCTCTTTTCTTTCTTGTGAATAGTCCTTCTACATTTTTTATCAATTTGCATAGAATTGATATAACTTTTCATATAAGAGTCTCGTTGCTTGTTACAATATCTTCTGTTTGGGACATTTTTTATTTGCTATACATAAATTGTATATTTATTTAATTAAATATAATTAAAATTATATAAAATTATAATTATATAAAATTATATATATATGAAATTATATATTTATAATTATAAATATATAATTCTGTGATCTCATGATTTGAGATCATACTTAAAATCATACTTAAACTTTCTTTTTTGGGAATAAAGTGTCCAGATTTTTCTCTGATATTTTCCAATATTCTATGGCTTTATTTTTTAATATTGAAGATCTGACTCTTTAGTGGTATTAGTATTGGTGGTGGTGATAGAAGATGTGGGAAAGAATCCCATTTTCAGTTATCCACCTAATTTTTAGAAAATAATATAACTATAAATCTTTAGTGTCATTTCGTGTGGTTTTCATAAAGTATTATGGCAATATTTTTCTGAAATTTAAGGAAATACTGTTAGATTTTCTTAAAATAGTACATTATGAAAAACTAGATGTTTTCTGCAGTTACAGTACTGGTAACTTGGCACAGCACATTTTATGAGAAGTTACATTAGTAACAATCTGAGACCAATTAATGTAATTTGTTAATTTACAACTTGTATGATATTTATAACCAGATTGGTTGGAGATCCAATCATTCCATGATAGGTATATTCTGTTTCTTTACAGGATGGGCCCCTTATCCCAGGTCTCTGAGCCAAAACAATGTGGTTTTAGAAGGGTACTGTTCACAGCCTGACTGCAGCAACACAAAACTTTTATTGTTAGAAAAATAATTAAAAGCAGATAGCTAACTTTTAATTCTTACCCGATTTAGCAGATGAATAGTTCTTCTTGCATTTATTTTTATTGTATTCTATTCTTCATTTATGGATATATGATTTCCTCTTTTGGAAAGCATACATAAAAACCAAATTTGCATAACACAGAATGGATCATTCATTCAAGAACATAGAGTTGCATTGTGTTTTAACCATTCTAGCCACACAAAAATACATCTTCCATTCACGGTTATATGCTAATCATATTTAATTACAGATATAAAGAGTCCCAGATGAAGAGATGCCTCATCTGAATTCTTCCTAAAATGTTTCTCTTCTTTGTCAAAAGAAGTTGCCATTCTTCTGACCTCATCAGAGCAAATTATAAATAATGGAATTTCTGTTTTGTTTTAAAAGGAATTGTTGGGCTTTCAACATGCCCACTATAAACAAAGCAGACAATACCAGGCAAAAATAGTAGCAGGCTGACACATGCAAACAACTATGTGGATCAAAACAAAGCTCAAGTAAAGAAACAGACTTCCAGTAGAAGAACTCAAACAGGAACTCGGCCAAAAGGAAGAGGAGGTGCTTTATACATGAGCACCTGTTGGATAGAGTCAAAGTAGCATTTTTTATAGTTTATATAAAGTGTTTTCTCCTGTATTGATGTGTGGCTTCATTGAGATAAAAATCTTCACGTTAAAAACTAGAATCAATTTTAAAAATTCAATGTAAGGAAAGAAAAATACTATAGATAACATGCTCATCTTTGTGATTCTAATGGCATATTTTTATCTGTGTGCTCTGTAACTCCAATATGGTTGAGCATGGGCCTGTGTGTGTGTGTGTGTGTGCTTACATTCAGGCACAATATCACTAAAGCTTGATATTTTCAGTTTTAAGCTTTAAGCTTATATATCCGAGAAATAGAATATATGTTATGATTATCTATTATGATACGTATTCTCCCCAGTGTTCTCCGATGTTTATAAGAATGTACACATCCTGTTTTGTTGTGTAAGGTCAACTTGTTAATGGCTTATGGAGTATTTAAGAGATTTCTGGACTGTAGAGGCTTCGGTGTGATGTCCTGATAGCACGCCTGCATAGAAAAGGTGATTTCAGTTGCAATTACAAAACACAAAGATATATATTTTTTTTTTGGAAGGAAACCGTCTCAAATGTTAATGTGATTGTGAGACTGTCACCACATGGCAGCAGCTACCTCAGATGGAGTTCCAGTCACTGCATCTGCTCCTGTTGGACAACTTATGAGGTTAGTAAGACTGTTTCCTGATAATGCCAACAGTTGAAAATTTAAAAAAAAAAATTGAATTATTTTTCCAAGTAGTAATTCCATAACAGAACATATTCTACATTTTGAGATTTTATTTTTAATCAATATATTCTAGTCAAGCAAACTAGATATTCTTCTCTAATAAAGCACATGAAAACAGAATCATTGGCCAGCGAGGCTCATACATCGTCTCTTGCTCTTACTAGGCATGACTTTTTTGATGGACATTGTATCTTTGATCCCTTTTGTTTTCTCCTTAATCTCCTTCATCTATTTTGCCATTCCCTATCCTGTCCCTTTGGCTACCACCAATTTGTTTTCTGTATTTAATGAGTAAAAATATATGATATTTTTCTCTGTCTGGATTTCACTAAGCATAATAACTCCAGGATCCATTTATAAATACCAAAATCCCGTTCTTTTTAATGGCTGAGTAACAGTCCAGTGTGTATGTGTGTGTGTGTGTGCATATCTTTTTAAATATTTTTTTAATTCCAGTATAGTTACCATATAGTTATATTAATTTCAGATGCACAAAATAGTGATTCAACAATTCCATACATTACCCAGTGCTCATCATGATAACTGTACTCTTTAATCCCCATCACCTATTTCACTCTTCCCCTGCCCCCACCTCTCCTCTAGTAACAATCAGTTTGTTCTCTATAGTTAAGAGTCTGTTTCTTGGTTTGTCTTTCTCTTTTTTTTTTCCTTTGTTCGTTTTGTTTCTTAAATTCTACATATGAATGAGATCATATGGTATGTGTCTTTCTCCAACTGGCTTATTTCCCTTAGCATTACACACTCTAGCTTCATCCATGTTGTTGCAAATGGAAAGATTTCATTCTTTCTAATGGCTGAATAACATTTGCGCGCACGTGTGTCTGTGTGTGTGTGTGCACTACATATGTATGTATATACATATCTTCTTTAGCCATTCATCTATTGATGGACTCTTGGGTTGCTTCCATATCCTGGCTATTGTAAATATGCTGCAATACAAGGAGTGCATATATCTTTTCAAATTGTTTTTGTTTTATTTTGGTAAATATGCAGTAGTAGGATTACTGAATCATACAATATTTCTATTTTCAATAGTTTGAGGAACTGTTGTCCATAGACACTGCACCAGTTTGCATTCTCACCAACCATGCGCAGAGATTCTCTCTTCTCCACATCCTCACAAACTCGTTATTTCTTCTCTTTTTGATTTTAGTCATTTTGACTGATGTAAAGTGATATTTCATTGTGACTTTGATGTGTATTTCCCTGACGATGAGTGATGTTGAACATCTTTTCATGTGTCTGCTGGCCATCTGTATGTCATCTTTGGAAAAATGTCTATTTAGATTTTCTGCCCATTTTTCAATCGGATTGTTTTTCTGCTTTAAGTTGTATGAGTTCTTCATATATTTTGGATACTAACTCCTTATCATCCATATTATTTGTAAATAATATTTTTGTGTAGTCCCAATAGCTTATTTTTGCTTTTGTTTCCTTTGCTTGAGGAAACAGTTCCATTAATACATTGCTAAGGCTGACATCCAAGAGATTACTGCCTCTGTTTTCTGTTAGTTTTATGATTCCAGGTCATATATGGATCTCCTAGAAAGTAAAAAACCAAAGACCATAGAAAATTACAGCCTAACCAACTATTTTCAGGAGGTGGAACCTGGGGGGCCAAATAAAGGAACATTTCCCAAGGGATTATAGAGTTAGATTTCATAAATTAAATTTCATAAATATTTTCTATATCTCCATCTCCTTTCTATATGGAAGTGTTTAATGTCCTGGTTTCACTATAGTATATTGGCTGTAGTGCTAGAGGTGTAACTCACTTGCTTTTTGCATACATAGACTACTGGAGCAAGAGTAGACCTCCTGAGAACTGATGCACACATTATCATAAGATCTTTGACCTTGAGGAAGGTTGCTTGAGTAATTTCCCTCAGGAGGAGAGTAAAAACTTTTGAATAAAGAAGGAAGGCAAACAAATACTTTGTGACCGAGAGGATGGGCTGTGTTATATTGTATGAGAATGAGTATGGTCATGTTTTAATCCGTGCTTCCCTTTTCTGTGGGAAGAATATAATCTCAAGCACACATGGTGAGCATGATCCTGTGATTTATTTGGCAAAGGGAATTTGTGCTGCTTTCCAACAGAAACTTTAGGAACCATATTCCATATGGAAAACTATTTGGGAACATGTCATATTTGAAGCCTAGAAATAGATATATTGAAATATGTGTTCAACACAAAAAATATTTCAGTGTTCTGAACCTCTACATCCAAGCAGTTGAGCACCAGAGAAGATTGACCTAAAGCACTATCAACTTGTATGAATATTGTAATTTGGATTATTTGATTGCAGTTGTCAAATCTTCAGTTTTTTTTTCTGATGAAAGGTCATTACTGTTTCTGGTAGATGGGAATGAAAATACTCCTCACAGAAATAAGATTCTGCAATAACAATCAATACTTCCACAGTTTGACTTTTCATTGAGAGCAAAGAAAATTCTGTCAGTTTTAGTGCTCAGATTGTTAATTTTATAGTAGCAAATTCTTCAAAATATAATTAGTTGAAATTAATGTTTAATTGAAACTGTCAAATATGAAATTTCCAACTCCCCCAAGTCAACAGATTTTAAATAAATGAAAATGAAATATTAATCCTCTATATCGTAGAGAGAATAGATATTTGGAGGCTCATAAGAGAAAACCTAGGGAATAATTAAATGAGCAAAATAAAAAATTGTTTTGGATGAGTTGCTTTTCTTAAGGCATACTCACAAAAAAAAAAAACAATTTGATGTATATTTGTTAGGAGGTAAACATTCCTGTGTCAACATTTCATTGACATCTGTGAATATATGATTTCAAAATATGTAATTTGTGGAATTTAATCAAGAGTTCATTCCCATAGTACAGGACCAATAACATCTAGAGCCACTAGAGCCACATTAAAATACCAAAATAACTGACCACTTTAATAAATACAGTGGAAGAAAAGTCTAATGAATAATATAGTAATAAAATAAGCAAGCTGTTAGAGACAAAACAGGTTGTAAACTGAATTTACAAGATTATGCTTCTAGTACCTAAGAAGCAAGGAGTATAAAGTAAATAATTACAAAGACACATGGGTACTCACACTGCAGAAATAGTATCAGAAAGGCTAAAGGATGAATGAGATAAGGTTGGCAAAGAATATTTTAAAATTTGTAAAGCAATATCATATCACATAAGGAAAAATAAAGGGAAAATGTCAATTATCCACTGCACTGTGATATCCTTCAGTGCTTTGATTTCAAACATTTATGCAATTTTCTGCATAATTGCAGTTATTGTTTACAAATAATATACTCTGCTTATCAATTACCAAGACTGGTTTTCATGTTGCTATGTATTTTTAATAGCTGGTATATTAAGGGAATGTGTAATATCTGATTGAATATAGCTTTTTTGATTAACCAATCCTCTCTTATTGAAGGTCATTTGGAGTTTTTTCTATTGGTCTTCTTTTCCCATAGATGAAGAAAGTTTTCCATGTATAATTATCTGGTTAAAGGATATGAATATAATATGGTTCTTCATATACATAGCATTCCTAATTTTCTGTGCTTCTCAGCGATGGTCAAATTGTGGAAATGTTTATTATCTAATGCAAAATCTTAACTGCATGCTAACTGTTGCAAAAGTATGCTAAACCTCAAATGATTTACTTACAGAATTGTTTAATCACTCAATTTGCTGTGTTAATCAGATATACTTTTAATTTCAGTTTTTTCCTTTTGTTGAGCTCTGCTCCCCTAGTGTAATTCAATAGTCACTCTACATTTATTTTCTCTATTTATTTTTTAGTAATAGCTTCTCTATATAAAAGGACTTTCAAAATACTCACTGAATATTGTATGTTAAAAAGATGTACATTCAGGGGTCAAGTAGTGCCTAGCCTCTAGATATTTATCACTCACAAACCAAGGGGTAGGGAATAAGAGTTAGCATATAGTAATTGAAAATTCATTTCTGATGGAAAGGGGAAGAAGAATTGCCTAACTTTAAGATGATATTCATGCTTAAGTCCTGGATTTATCAAACTAACATTCATTAAGCTAGGTGCTCAGTACAATTCTGGTAGAAAGAATATAGAGACAAAATATATTACCAGCATAAGCTTTGATCTCTAACACATTCATTTTCTAATCCATCTGCACAATAGAAACACTAGAAAATTTTTAAGATACTGATATTCAAGTCTCCTCTACAGAATCTGAGCCAATTGTTAAGGGTAGGGGGTGTTGTGCGTGCATATATTTAAAAGCCTCTCAAATGAGTCTAAAGTGTAGCCAGCTGTCAGAACCACTGGTCTAATGAGAAAAAGCTGCCGTCGGTGAGATGCAAATTCATAACTTTGATTCCTATTGAACATACATATTCGTGATAAACAGATTTTACCAGGAAAGCATAAATAGAATGGCTTACAGCTGAAGAAGTTCTTATTCCAGTGTAGTTTGTACCCGTTAGCATTATAATATATGCGAAATTAATGTAATGTCTTGTAGCTTGAGAAAAATCAATAGATGAAAAAAATCACTTCAACGGATGGAAAGAATAAGCACAGAGCATTGTAAGTTCACATGAAAAGTGTTAGTGTTTTGCTAAATACATTGTTGAAGTGGCTTCACACTTAGCAATTATCACAGTATTACAATTTAGCTAATTCTGGCCTCACATTTTAATGCCTTCTGGTGTCAAAAGGTGAATCTTGTCAAAAGTCTGATATCATCAGTGATGATGAATGTGAGAGACACTTTGCTTAAACTTACAAAACAGTAATTATCTAAATTAACAGCTAATTTTTAAACGAGTCTTTAGCCAGAAGGACACAGAAATCCTTTCCCAGCCCTAAAATCTCATTAATTTGCACCTCACTAATTTTAAGATTGTGAGAACAGCGGTAGACTGAAATTCACATCATCGATGAAAAAAGATGTTGTAAGTGTTTCAGGTAACATGAGTTAAAATAATAAAGGGGCCAATCTGCAGGTTCACAAGGGGACACAGAAAGAGACCACAGATCCAGGATCTGAATCAAATGGAACAACCCAACCTGTTCATTTAATATTTATAACTTCCTAACCTCTATGTTAGATGTTAGGATATAGTTAAGTTCTCCCCCAAAACAGGTTTTAGCATGGCAGGGATATTCAAACATAAATATAGAAAGTTAACTAAGATAAAATAAATGTCAAGACGGTGACATTCATTCACAGGATATATCAGAAATAATTCACCATGTTTCCTTTCCTTCCACTGCTTAAGGGCTATTTGTAATTATGCGTTTGTTTTAATTATTTGTCTGACACCCCAACTGGAGTATATGGGCAAGGACAGCACAGCCTGTCCCTCAAATAATGCCAACATTCAGTAGAGCTGTCCAGAGTTCTCTAAAATGAAGACATCATAGGCCCTACAACACCAAGAGAAGTCCAGCTCTTTATAGATTTCTAATTAAGTCCCTCTAATCATTTCATTCTACTTTCCCTGAATAATTTGAAAGGTTACTATTTCTTACGATCATTTATCATGACCTTATTCCCCTTTTACTTTACTAGCCACCTCCATGGTGATAGCTCTTCTGCTCCCCTTTCAGAACGTGATAACAAACCAAACCTGGCACACACACTGTATCCTCTGCTAAATGTTCTCTGGATTTTTTGGAAAGGTTTAGACCACGAGCTTCTATTTTTCCTCTCCTCTTAAATCTAGGCACAGCATTCGTTAGACTACCACCCTTTAATCATATATATATATATTTTAACATTTGACGGTTCATTCAGCTCTATTGCTCTCTACTCCCATTTGTTAGTTCATTCCCTCTCATTCAGCTCTATTGCTGTCTACTCACATTTGCTATGAAAAATGGTGGAAGTAATGGGCCTCATTCTATGAAAAGACAACTCAGCAGAGAGCATCTTTTTTTTTCTTTCTTTTTTTTTTTCTTTGGGGCTCTGGTGCTGAAGGTTTAATCAATCTCATTTATTTCTTGGAGCATTCATTCTTCCATGCAAGTCCATTCTCTTTATTTATATATTCCCTTTTATACTCACATTCCTTCCCTCTCCCCTTCCACATGCTCAGCCATTTGAATGAGGTTTTTGTGTATCTTTTTAAGTATCTTGTTTCACACTATGTCCTTTGTTTTGTGTGTATGTATTTGAATTTATGCCAACCCTTATCCTGGACATATCCCAGGGAAATTCCCACACAGAGCCAAGAGGGGCCAGGAACAGAGTATTTGTTGCAGGATTGTTTCTAGGAGCTGAGGGGGGGGGAGCTGGGCCCTGCTCACTGGGAGAACAGAGAGAAAATCTATGGACATGCGCTCTACTTCACAGTAGAGTATACAAACACACTATAATGCTGAGGGATTTTTAAAAACATGCTTAGTGAAAATAGAGTAGGAGATTTTTCTTTCTTTTTTTTTTTTTTGAGATTTTTCTTAAGTATTTTTCCAGATCTGTGACTATGATTGAATAATGTTTTAAAAAGCAGGCGAAATTTGTAAATTCCTTCTAGCTTCTGCAATTTTGACACAATGTATGGTGTAGTTGGCAAGATAAAGGAATGGAGTTGGATCTGGAAATAAACTGATATATGCAATTACTAATGGTGCGATCTTGGGCTAATCATTCAGTCTCTATGGGATATATTTTCTATATCTATGAAATAAATAATGTATGAGATTACTTAAATTTAACCATTGAAATATGTGTAGTTTTTAAAATAAAACCTTGGAGGAGAGTAAAGAAAAACTATATCTTAAAATATGAAACAAATATGCATAATTGAGCTAACTAGGTCTTGGGTCAAATGTTCAGCATTTAATATTATAGTATCCAATAGTGTTTAATAGAATGTTCTAGTATTTGACAGATATTTAACCTACTCTTTATTATAAACTTATAATGGCTATGATCATTATAATTTATCAATATAAAAATTAATATAATGATCTCATGTAAGTTTTACTACAACCCTGAAATTAGGTACTGTAATTATAGTAATTACAAAAACTTGAGATTTAAGCAAGAAAATGACAAGACCATAGTCACAGATGGGTAAGGAGAGTTAAGATACTAACTTGGGTATTGTTAAAATATGTAAAAACATATTCTGTTTTTATATATTATCATATTATTTACATGGTGACAATATTATGTGGGTTCAGCTATTTTTCCCTGCAAATGAAAATTTAAAGAGAAAATATTATTCAGTATCTTGGCTTCCATGTTCAATTATCAAGCATTTTGATAAAAGATTGGTGTTGCACATTCCTGGTGAGTGTTTCAAAGAGAAGACTCAGGGACATTTTTTTTTTCCAGTTCTAATCAAGACGTTCTCTTCATGCAAAAATCAGAATTGAGTTCAATAGTAAAATATTTCAAGTACTGTTCCAGCAAGATGAAAATAAAACAAGGGACAGCTTATGTTGCAGGAGGCAAAATTCTAAGTTTTCTTATATATACAATACATAATGGGAAAGAGTGACATCTTTAAGGTATTAAAGTTATGTTCATAGGACACCTGGGTTGAGCATCTGCCTTCAGCTCAGGGCATGATCCCGGAAGTCTCACACTGGGCTCCCTGCACGGAGCCTGCTTCTCCCTCTGCCTGTGTCTCTGCTTCCTTCTGTGTGTCTCTCATGAATAAAATCTTTAAAAAAAATAAAGTTCAAAAGAAAACAAATGTCAAAGGTAGACTTAGATGTAAATGTTTTCTAACTTCCTAAAAAAAAATCATATTCGTTTTCACCAGTCATAGTTCAAACTGTATCTTTTCCAAAGATCTTTTCAGGGCATTTTATAAGTCATTTTGGTTATCTAACTAATATATAAAGTTGAATTATTTATTTTTAGTGTTGCTCAGTATAGACCTATTTTTAAAAGGAATGACTACTTGTATTAAAAGTTCAGAGCTGTAACCCTATAAATTTTTTAAAAATTTTAATTCTTGCATAGTTAACATACACTGGTATATTAGTTTCAGGTGTAAAACACAGTGATTCTACAATTCTATAAATTACACAGCGCTCACATGATAAGTGTACTCTCAAATCCCTTCATCTATTTCACCCATCACCCACACCGGGTCCCTTCTGGTGACAATCAGTTCTCAATAGTTGATAATTTTCTTGTTTTTGTCTCTCTTTTCCTTTTTCTTATTTCTTACATTCAACATATGAGTAAAATTATATGGTATTCGTCTTTTTCTGACTGGCTTATTTTACTTTAGTATTATATGATCTAGATCCATTCATGTTGTTGCAAGTGGGAAGAATTCATTCTTTTTTATGACTAGGTTTCCTGTGTGTGTGTGTGTGTGTGTGTGTGTGTGTTTGTGTACCACCACTTCTTTATCCATTCATCTATTAAAAGACACTTGGGCTGCTTCCATAATTTGGCTATTGTAAATAATGCTGCAAGACATAGGGGTGTGTATATATCCTTTCGAATTAGTGGTTTTGTATTCTTTTGGTAAACACCAGTATGTGATTCACAGATCTATAGTTCTATGTTTGAATTTTTGAGAAGCCTCCATACTATTTTCCATAGTAGTTGCTCCAATTTGCATTCCCACTGACAGTGTACCACAGTTCCTTGATTTCCCACATCGTCACCTACACTTGTTGCTGGGTTTTTTGTTTGTTTTTTTTGTTTGTTTGTTTTTGTTTTTATTTTGGTCATTCTGACAGGTGTAAGGGGATATCCCATGTAGTTTTGATTTGAATTTTCCTGATTAGTGATGTTGAATATCTTTTCATGTACCTGTCGACCACTTGTATATCTTCTTTGGAGAAATGTCTATTATTGTCTTCTGTCCATTTTTTACTTGTATTATTTGGGGGTTTTTTTGGTGTTGATTTGTGTAAGTTCTTTATATAGTTTTAATACTAACCCTTTAGGGCTATGAAATTCTCAATGAGCCATTTCTACATCATGCTATAATAAATTGAGAGCTTTTGAAATTGAAAAGATAATATACCAGACCTGTGACTACTCATTTGTGTGACTTTGCTAACATTAAAAAATCAGATGATAAAATATAAACCACATACAGTTATATATGTAAGACTTTACAATTTGATGTGTTTCACAATGACTATAAACGTAAGACAAAAATTTATATTGGCACAAATTATCAACAAATATTGAACAAACAAGTTTGTTTTTCCTTTTTGTAGGAGAAAAATGGATAAGTGGGGTTTTTATAAGTAGTTTTTTTAAAATTCAAGATGGATAATTACACCTGATTTTATACTTTAAAGTTATGTATAAATTGGGTTAATTATATTTGAATAAAGATATATGAATAATAATTATAAGCATAGGATGTTTCCTACAGTAGAAAATTTATGAATATTCAGTTTCTCCTTGCATTACAAATACTGAGAATTTTAGGGAAAGCTCAGTAAATATTTTTGAAGTACTGAATAAGCATCATATATTTTTTATAGAGATTCATATAAATATTTTTAAATAGTATATATTGAGTTCTATGTGTTTTTGTATGTTTGGGTTATTAACACCTTATCATGATTTGCAAGTATTTTTCCCATTCTCATTGCCTTTCACATTGCTTCTTTTGCTATGTAGAAGCACTTTAGTTTTATGTAGTCCTATTTGTTTATTTTTATTTTGTTGCTTGTGTTTTGGGTATCATATAAAAAAAAATCACTGCCAAGACCATGTCAAGGAGCTTATATTCCTATGTTTTCTTTAAGGAGTTTCATGGTTCAGGTCTTTTATCCATTTCCAGTTAATTTATGTAAGTATTATAAGATAGAGTGCTATTTATTTCTGGCTTTGCTTTATGCATTTAGATTCTCTGATGTTAGGTACATAAATATTTACAATTATTACGTCTTCATGATATATTGACCCTTTATCATTATGTAATACCCTTCCTTGCCTCTTTTTATTATTTTAGTCTATTTTGCCTGATATTTGAATAGCTATCTCTGCTTGTTTATTTTTTTACTCTATGCATGTATTTAATTTTTTTTATTTATTTATGATAGTCACAGAGAGAGAGAGAGAGAGAGGCAGAGACACAGGCAGAGGGAGAAGCAGGCTCCATGCACTGGGAGCCCGACGTGGGACTCGATCCCGGGTCTCCAGGATAGTGCCCTGAGCCAAAGGCAGGCGCTAAACCGCTGCGCCACCCAGGGATTCCCCACTCTATGCATGTATTTAAAGATAAAGTCAGTGTCTTGTAGGCAACATATCATTTAATCTTCTTTTTTTAAAACCCATTTAGCCATTCTATGTTTTTTATTATAGAAATTAATATGTTTTTATTTAAGGTAATTATTGATAAGAACTTTTGATCTTTTGTTAATTGTTTTCTGGTTATTTTGCTGATCCATTGTTCTTGTTTCTTATCCTGCTATCTATGTGTATGTGTATGTTCATGCCATGTGAGATCAACATGTATTGTCTTCTTTATCAGGTTTTTATTTTTTTAATCATGTTTTTATATGTGAATACTCCAGGTTCTTTTCCCTTGTGGCCACATGAGGCTAATCTAAAATATTTTTAAATTATAACACCCTATTTTAAACTAATACCTAAGTTTAAAAAAAACTAATACCTAAGTTTTATATTTTTGCTTCTCCTCTTCCTCTCATTTTAGGTCATCAATGTTACAGTTGACATATTTTTTTATATTGCATAAGAACAAGTTGTTATGGTTATTTTTACTCTTGTCTTTTAACCTTTAAACTAGAACTGTTAAATGCTTAATGTACCACTATTACCATATTACAGAATCCAACTTTGACTATATATTTACCATTACCAGTTAGTTTTATACTGCCTTCTTCAGTTTTTATGATGTTAACTAACATCCTTTTATTTCCACTCAAGGAACTCCCTTTAGCATTTATTAAGGCAGATCAATGGTGATTCATTATCTCAGCATTTATTTGTCCATGAAAGCCCTTATATACCCATCATTTCTGAAGGACATCTTTGCCAGGTAGAGAATTCTTGATTGACAGTTATTTTCTTTCAATATTTTGAATATATCATCCCATTCTCTTCTGAACTGAAATTTCTGTCAAGTAATCTACCAATCATCTTCTAGGGTTCCCTTGTATGTAACTTCCCTTTTGCTGCTTTTAAAATTAGTTATCTTTGATCTCACAATTTTGCATCCTGGTGTAGCCCTATTTGGGTTCAACCTGTTTGGAATCCTTTAGGCCTCTTAGATCTGAATGTCTTTTTCTCTCCTCCAGGTTTGCAAAGTTTTCAACCATTGTTTTGCTTTAAATGTCATATCTCATCCTTTTCTCTTCTCCTTCTGGAATTCCCATAATGTGAATATTGGTTGTGTTGGTTTTTTTTTTTTCTCATTGTGTCCCAAGACTTTCTTCTTTTTGCTCCTGTGGATAATTTCAAACACCTTATGTTTCAGGTAATTTATTCTTCTGCATGGTCAAGTCTTCTTCTGAAGTTCTCTATTGAATTCTTCAGTCAGTTACATTTTTTCAACTCTAGGATTTCTCATTCTTTTATGGTTTCTATTTAATTGACTATTGTTCTTGGAGTTCACTACAATTCTTTAAGAGGATTATTCTGAATTTTTTTCTGACAGTTCATATGCCTCCATTTCTTTATGATCAGTTATTAGATCTTTGCTAGTTTCTAGTAGCTATTCTTATTTTTTAAATCCTGTTTTGGTCTCTGTGCTGCAGGATGGTGCTTCAGGCTCATTTCCATGTTCCAGAATTCTCTCTGTGGTCTTTTGTCCATAAATAGTTGTTATTCTTCTTGTAAGGGGGGGAACAAAGTCAATAATGACTTATGTTGCCATCCTGCTTATGTCACTCTCCATAAATCAAAATCACTTTTTCAGAGTTAAAGTAGTGCATTGAATTCCAATTTATATGTTCCAGGGCCAATTATCATATTTCAGGATAAAATTGGATTTAACTCTAGAAGAGTCAAAGATAGAGCTGAGTAAGAGAATTGAGATCCATAACCAAGTACATACCAGGATGGAGGAAAGTCAAGCTAGAATATCAAACCTAGATTCAAATTATTTTTGTAGGCAATCCACATAAGATGATTCCAAAATGGGTGTTCTAATCATGATTCTGAAGAATTAAGAGCAGGGAGCCCTTGGAGTTGGCATACAATTATCACCATTCCTCATAAAACCATCTTTTCGTTTAGAAGATTTTATTTATTCATTTGAAAGAGGGGGAGTGAGGGAGAAGCAGACTCCCCACCAAGCAGAGAGTCCAACGTGGAACTCTATCCCAGGACCCTGAGATCGTGACCTGAGCTGAAGGCAGATGGTTAATTGACTGTCACCCAGGTGCCTCCTCATAAAAACTTCTTGCATTGGTTTATAATTCAGAGAACTCTTGTTTTGAGGGAGAAGACAGTTGTGATTTAATCAGGGTATCAGGTGAAAAGGAACTGGAATACTCAGCAGTTTATCAAGAGGGGATCTAGTCTCAAAGCTGAGAGACAGGTGATGTCTTGATCTCAGAATGAAGCAGAACATTTTAGAGTCTCAGTGTAAAGACAAATGATCAAGAAAAGTTTTAGAATGGTAATCCTGGGCTCCTTAAAATCCTCCTCACTAAAGCCAGGAAAAGCTATAGAAAACAAATAAGGAAATATATTAGTTCTGGAGGTGGGAGAAGAGAAGGAGGCAGAAACTGAAAATTTGTTAAGGTCTCCGGTGACATCTGTGGACCCCAAAACATTAGGCCATATTTTTTTCTATTGTGTATCTTACTGTTATTTTTTCCACTTTATACATAGAACTATCTCTGTAATCCCAATGCTCTAAGAATTTATGTTCTTGAAAAGGAGAATATAATTAGGAAATAGCATCCAAATATACAATAATAATAAGCATAAGGTGGAGTGGGATGTTATCAGAAAGTGGTCTGGGAGGTCCCACTCACCATGCTAGGTCTTGGAAAAATGACTGTCTTTCTGTTCCTCAGCAATGTCAATCATGAATCAACAGAATAGTATTAAATGAGGTTCAACTTCCAGCATTATTCTGTGGAACTTTTATTCACAGCTAATATCATTTAAACTCATACCATTCAAAAGTTTTAAGTCATCGTGTTTTCCACAGCTGTCTGTTTTGTAAGTCCTCTCAGAGGTGTTAAACAGAGCTCACAAGATCTTTATGAAAAGAGTTCCTTCACTAGAGGTGGACTAAAGGACCCACTGTTTGAGGCAACATATGATGTGTTAGATGACTTTAGCAGGTGTTTTTCATATCCATGATTCTATGAAAACAGTTTGCTTCTTTATTAAAATGGCTATCCAACCCTAATAAATAATAAAACAATATAAAGCATGTTTTTAAACTTTCTTGATTGCCATAAGATAAGCACATACCCTTTTCAGGCACTCAATTTTTATTATATCAATATTATACTTTTAGAAGTGGAATTTTCTATAGGCAACAGGCAAGACTCATTTTGATGGTTTTGCATGCTATGTCCAGGTGTAAGTCATTTGGAACATTGACTTTTTAACTTTAAAGCTCTGGCAGTTTAAAATGTTTTTCAATGTTCAGCTTTACACTTTATGACATCATCAAAATTTTACACTAGTGAAAGATTGATGAAGAAGGTATCCTTTAAGTTTTAGGCAAATTAAAACTACTTCATAGTAAAAGTATTCCATATTCAGAGATAGAATTTCTTCTTCCTTAAGCCGTTCATATATGCAATATTGCTATGATTGACAGATAACCAGAAGCTATGACATAAAATACCAATAAGTGAATTGCGATCCATCCTACATATGAATTTTTGCATGAAAGTATACTGTATTCTGGGTTCTTATCAAGTGCAAGGTTCTAATGAAGTAGCAATAATAGAATGATGACATAAAAATGCAACAAGTGATATCTATACATACGTCTGATTACATATCTCAATAATAGATATATATAATAAATACAAGTATATATCTGAGATATATTTATATGTACATATGCACATCTGTACATAAACATATACATGTATTTGTACACATACATGCATACTTAAAGATTATATATATATATATATATTGTTTAAAATAAACCAGCTTCCTTTAAGCACACATTCCATTGCTGATACTAAAAACTTTACTCCCTCCCTTCACAACAAAATCCTTGAAAGAAATATATTTGTCCTTACTTCATTCTCTTTCTAAATCCCAGCAGTGATATTCTGACTATTTTCTCTTTACCAAAAGAAAAGATGTCAAGATCACAAATGTCTCCCATACTTCTAAAGCCAACAGTCCATTCTCAGTCTTCATCTTTCTGAAATATCACTATTTGACACACTCAGTTTCTTAAGTTGCTCACTTGAATTCTAGAAAAAGTAGTGTTTCTTGAGTTTCACCTTCTGCTGTATTTAATATCCATCTTGTTGATTTCTCTTCATGTCTCCAATTTGGCATGCGTGAGGGTCTCCAAGATTATCTAGCTTACTCTGTTTTTGCTACACTCACTGCCACGATGTTATCTTTAAACCTTATGGCTTCAGAATCCATATTTATGTTGATAGGTCTCAAATTGATATGTTCAAACCTTCAATCGATATCTTCTCTAGGTATACCAGTGCTCAGGCAATTGTTGAGTCATTTTTAACTCTTCTCTTTCCCCCCTACTCCATGTAATATCAATTCAAAAATTCTTGAAGTCTCATATTCCTAATATATCACAAATGTGATCACTTATCGCCAACCTCACAGCTGCCAACGTTGCTCAAGACAGCATTACCTTTTTGTCTGTTCTACTCTAACAGGAGATGCTAATAGGAGAAAGTGGGATAGGGGAGGTGGGGAGCACAGGAGCTACATGAGAACTCTTTACTTGTCCTTCAGTTTTTATGTAAACCTAAAACTGCACTAGAAAATAAAATCTGCTAAAAGTCCCTATAACTATTATATGCTAAAAGTCTATTATATTTGTAGTCAATTAAGCATCTCTAGTGTTATGGCACTTAACCAGTTTCTATACTTTCAAACTGCATTTTAAGTACTAAGTAAACAAAATTAAATACTGCATGGCATATTTCCCTATAGAAGAATATGGTCTTTGGGAAGGGGGAACCCTATTTTAATGAATAATCTTCAAAAAGAGAAATATAACCACATTACTAAATTTAGATAAATAAGATACATAAGAAGTAGTGTTGTCTTATGTAAGTATAATAACTGGTGTTCTATAGTGATGGCTATTTTTCAAAAAATTCCTTGAATAATAGTCAACTAGTAGCCTAGGACATTCACATTATGGTTCTTACCTAATGTAACATTTCCTTGATATTTACAGATATTTACAGTTTCTATTACATAAAATATTCATGGCAATCTTAACATAAAATATATAAAGATATTAATAGTTTTATCAGTTTACCTTTACCCAAATTTAGGAAAAATTAGAATTCCAAAGAGTTGCATGATTTTTATATTACCATACAAATGTAGAAAGTCTTAAATTGGCCTCTCTACATAGAATGTGTTTACTCAATGGTCTAGGTGTGGAGGGCAAAGTGAACATGTGTAAACAAGAAGTAAATACCCTGTTGGGTCACCAATAGCACTCAAGAATTTTTTCACTCCATATCCTACTTCATACATATGCACTTAAGGCATGTTTGCTTGCTTTCATCTACTTATTTGTCTTTAATTCTTAATGAAGAGGCTAAATGTGGTAGGACCTGCACATTATTAATGGAAGAAATCCTCCAAAACATTATATAGGTAGTCTTGGATGAATTGAACAGCAGCGTTCCAAGCTGGGGTCTTTTAATATTTTTTCTTTTTAAGTTTTTAATTAAATTCCAGTAAGTTAACATACACTGTAATAACAGTTTCAAGTCTACAATACAGTTATTCAGCACCTGGTGTCTTTTAAAGCAGATATTGTTGTGTGGCATTCTTTTTTTTAATAATATTTATTTTTTATTGGTGTTCAATTTACCAACATACAGAATAACACCCAGTGCTCATCCCGTCAAGTGTCCCCCTCAGTGCCCGTCACCCATTCACCCCCACCCCCCACCCTCCTCCCCTTCCACCACCCCTAGTTCGTTTCCCAGAGTTAGAAGTCTTTATGTTCTGTCTCCCTTTCTGATATTTCCCACACATTTCTTCTCCCTTCCCTTATATTCCCTTTCACTATTATTCATATTCCCCAAATGAATGAGAACATACACTGTCCTTCTCCGATTGACTTACGTCACTCAGCATAATACCCTCCAGTTCCATCCACGTTGAAGCAAATGGTGGGTATCTGTCGTTTCTAATGGCTGAGGAATATTCCATTGTATACATAAACCACACCTTCTTTATCCATTCATCTTTCGATGGGCACCGAGGCTCCTTCCACAGTTCGGCTATTGTGGACATTGCTGCTAGAAACATCGGGGTGCAGGTGTCCCAGCGTTTCACTGCATCTGTACCTTTGGGGTAAATCTTAATTTGAGAAGTCTTCATTCTCTACCAGGTTGGATGACGTGCTTCTCCATTTATATGTGACCTATATGCAAGGAAGTTTGTGTCAGATACAGGAGGATTTTTTTCATACTGTCTCTAGTAACTTCTAGTCAAGTGCAAAGCAAGCTAAATATAGTAAGAGCTCATCCAATTTGGATGTTTTGTGTTGAGAAAACAGCCTTCAAACTAGCAGTTCTCAAACCTGGTGGTCCTTAAAGAATCTTACAGGAGGTTCTGTGAGTTCAAAACTATGTTTATAATAATTCAAAGATGTTTTTCATTCTTTTCGTTATATTTACTTTTCATTATATTGACTTTGAATTAATCAAAATAAATAGAGCAGTTGGTTCCAGTGATTCAGGTGGTAGGCAGAGATTATGCTTGAAGAAATGTGCAAAGACATATTTTGAAATTTTAGAATGTGTATTACTGTACTGAAAGAAGACTTACTATTTTATCATTAGTTTTCATATGTCAGAATTGGATTTCCATTTTAAGGAATGTGCTTTAAGGTACTGGTCATTTGTCTTTATTCTATCAGCACTAATGAGTTTCCTTGACTTTTATAATATCACTAATGCTATGACTGGAAGTAGTGTGTTGAAATTCAAATGTGCCTGCTTTATTCTACTTATTATTTAGTGTAAGAAATGTTTTCTTTATATTTCAAGATTGGGAAAAGTTTGTAAAACATGACTACATTTTCCATTTACTGTTTCTCGTTGTCATTTAAAATAGCTTAACTGTGACAATAGGGAAAATCTAAGTTGATCATAAACTTATTTTTACTAGGAATATGTAAAATAAAATACACATTTTTTACATTTAAACACTTAACCTAATGTGCCAGTTAACCCCTCCTTTCTCTTGTATTAAGCAATTTAGTCACTGTTGTAAATGCTGATTATTCCAGATAGTAGTCATAAACATTATTCAGAGAAAATTAATGGAAGTTTCCTGGGGATTTATCTGGAAAGATGTGGCTATAGGTACAGTTATGAAATAATCAAAATTATAGTAGACAAATGCAGGAATCTGAGCTCTGAAGCTTAAATATAATTCAACAATTAATGAGGTATCCATTTCTATTTTAGAAAGATTACAGTTTTGGAATCTTTTCTGGTTCTTCGAAAGTTTCATGGGAATGTATCCAATAATCATGCTTACAGGTTATACATTCAGAAGTTCATACACAAGGTTTTGTATTTGAATCTTATTCAGAGAAGAAGGATTTATTTTTTCCTGTCTTATTTTCTATCTCAGGAAAGAGATATCTCTATCTCATACAAAGACTTTTAGGTACCTCTTATCTAAGGGTATTCATTCAAGAAGTTGCAGGATAAGTAACTCACCTATATGCTTCTGCCATTTTGGAAATTGTAATCAGGACAAATATATGTATTGTAGAGGAAAAGGTTTCTTTCTCTTACCATGCATTACCCATCCTTCATTATAGTTCCTTTTAGAGATTTAGGGGTTCACTTTTTAATTTTAAAAATGAATATTACACTACAATCTCTTTTCTACGTGGGAACTTAAGGATTAGTCCTTTGATTTATAAGCCCATCATAAAACTATTCATTTCTGTATTACATTTTTTAGTCTGTTTATTTATAAAACACCTTTTGGAAGACTTTCTCTTTTCATGAATTTCACTTTGAAATAACATGATTTCTCTTCCTAATTTTGGATATCTAATTTTTGTTTTAATAATAGCATGAGCATTAGTGGTAATCAATTAAAAGAGTACTTACTGCTTTTTAAATATTCCATTAGTTCCTAACTTATTTTTCCTTCTTCTTCTTCTTCTTCTTCTTCTTTTTTTTTTTTTGGATGCAGCTCAGGAGGCTCTAATAAAATTACCATTTCTTGTGATTTATGATAATTCTATATTTGTGGAAATATTTTTATCAGATAGTGTTTACCATAGGATAAGCCATCTACACGGAGGACAGTTGTAATAACTATGCTGCATTGTTGGAGTACAAGCCATGAGAAAGACTTTCCAAAACATGTTGTTGGTTATTTTTAAGTGGACTCCATGCCCAGCATGGAACCCCACACTAGACTTGAACTCCTGACCCTGAGATCAAAACCTGAGCTGAGATCAAGAGTCAGATGCTTAACTGATTGAGGGCACCCCCTTAATCATGTTTTAATAAGTGTATTGGGGAGATTTGTACTGAATTATCTTGTCTTTAACGTCTGAATTCCTTTAGAGAGCTTCATAATTTTAATCCCATTTCACCTTTGTATTTCTATGACTGTTTTTGCAATTTCCTTTTTTTTTTTGTTTTTTTGTTTAAAATACTGAGAAATAACTGAGTTTTTATACCTGTATTCAATATTAGTTGATTAAGCCTGGTGGCTCATGATATGTGATAACAGATTGAAACTTGGGGGGGGGGAATGGTAATTTTACATCTTTCATTGAGTTTCATGATGCTGGAATTCATTCCAATATCTAAAGGCAAAGAGGCATGTAGCCCAGTGCTCTTAAAAAATTCTTCTGAGAGCTGACATCTGTTGTATGTTAATTGAGCAAAATGAAATAGGAAAGGAGGGATTATTTGTTCCCGGAATACTTTATTAGTTTTCTCACTATTCAGATTCTCAAAGAGAAAAATAGAGAAGGTATAGATCATGTCTATTAATACTGATATTATTTGACAATGTTTTGTCTTTTTTGATGTTAGACAAGATATTGTTATTCCCTGCACAAACATTTTAGCATATTACTAAGGTTAAAGCAACTTGTAGTCAGTTTTAATAAAGATCTATATCAAAACCCTTGTTAAAGGCTGTTACAAATTAGACACCCTCAACATTTTTGTAGCACATCTTTATGAGACAATTCTAGTCAATGGAAAGATGCTCTAGAGTTGACTTTAATTTGGATAAAATTAACAGCAATTAAGTGTCCCTTATCAAGATGCCACACTATAAACACTTGTAATATTGCTGCCCCAGGTGATCCCATAGAATCCTGAAGTGTTCTTTCAGCTACAAACTTGCCATATGATATCATTGCTTTGATTCTGCAGTTGCTATGGTACCCTGAACATATTCTCAGTGTTAGTCCCTCAGGGCATAAATTAAGAAACACCAGCATTGTAAGATGTCAAGTGCTTAGCTCCCACTGGTTGTAATGCTGGTTTAATTTTGAAAAGAAAAGAAAACTAGCTCTGAGCTGGAATAAACAGTTTAATAGAACTCTTTGTATATAAATATTAATAATCATATAAGAGTATCTACGTTGAAACATTTTAAAGCAATGTCAATACTTTTTAGATTAAGGCACCAATGTCCATTTAAACTCCCATTTCTTGAGGCCTATTTTTAAGATTCATTATGTAGAAATAAAGCAATGAGACATTCTAGATTCAGTTGATACAGTTCTTAAGAATTTTGGAGTCACTAGTTATATTCAATTGACTTCCTTTGTAGATACCCTAAAACTAATTTTTATTTGGCTTAATATTGACTTTTGGTTGTTTGCTTCAAGAACTAACTGATATCTAATTTATCCACTTAAAAAAAAAACAAATGTTGAATTAAGCACTTTAAGTACAATCAGAGCTGTGCAACTCATCATCCCAAAAGGAAATTACCTACCCACTAGAAGCCATTGCTCATTCTCCCTTACTAACCACTAACCTGCATTCTGTCTCCTATGGATCTACCTATTTTGGGCATTTCATATAAATGGAGTCATACAACATATGACCTTTCGTGACTTGTTTCTTTCATTTAGTATAATGTTTTCAAGGTTTATCCACATTGTGTATGGATCAATACTTCTTTTTATGGCCAGATAATATTCCATTATATAGATAAACTACCTATTCTTTTCATTCTTTAACTGATGAGTACTTGGGTTGTTTTCATTTTTTAACTATTATGAATATGATGCTATGAATATATATAATTTTTGTATAAATGTTTTTATTTCCCTTGGAGTTGCTGAATCATGACAATTCTTATGTTCACATTTTTAAGAACCATCAAACTACTTCCAAAAGTGGCTGCAATACTTTATGCTTTTACAAGCAAGGTTTGTGGAATTTCTCCACATTCTCACCACCACTTTTTAGAGTCCATCTTTTTCATTAGAGCTATCCTTGTGGAGGTGACATGGTATCTTATTGTGGCTTTGATTTGAATTTCCCTAATCATTAATAATCCTGATCATGTAGGGGTCATTTGTATATTTTCTTGGGAAAAATATATATCCAGATATTTTGCCCATTTTTAATTAGGTTATTTGTTTATATTGTTTGTTTTTGTATATTCTGGACACAAGTCCCTTCTCAGATACAGGATTTGCAAGTATTTTCTCTTATTATGTAGATTGTCTTTTCAAATTCTTGGCAGTTTTATTTAAAGCATAAAACAAATTGGCTTCATCAAAATTTTTTGTTGTTGTTTTAAAAAATACATATAAAAATCTAATTCAATGAGATTGATTTACTACCATATTTTGTCCTAAGAGTTTTATAGTTTTAGTTCTTATACTTAGATCTATAGTCTCTTCTGAATTAATTTTTATAAATGAGGTGAAATGAGGTAGGGGTTCAACTTCAACCTTTTGCCTGTGGATATCTAGTTGTCCCAGAACTATTTGTTGAAAAGATTATTCCTTCTTATTAATATAACCTGTATCCAATTGGCCACGAATGTAAGTTCCTTTTTTTTTTATTTCTTTTTTTTCCTTAAGATTGTATTTATTTATTCATGAGAGACACACACAGAGAGAAAGAGACAGAGACACAGGCAGAGGGAGAAGCAGGCTCCACACAGGGAGCCCAATGTGGGACTCGATCCCAGGACTCCAGGATCATGCCGAGGGCCGAAGGCAGGCGCTAAACCACCGAGCCACCCAGGGATTCCCTACAAATGTAAGTTTCTTTCTGGTCTGTGGATACAAATTTTATTCCACTGACCTAAATGTCTACCCTGCCAGTTAAAAATTGTGATTACTGTAGCTTTTGAGTAAGAGTTGAATCCAGGAATGGTCAGTTTTCCAAATTTATTATTCTTTTCTAATGCTTTTATTGTTTTCACACATTTTTTTTTATTGAGAATGTTGAGGTTTATTACAGATTTATGCTCATGTGCCTCCAAAGAGAAAGAAGCACTGGCACTAAGGCACAACCACTTGGAAAGTTATTCTGGCTTTTGTTCCTGAGAAAAAGTGTCTGGAGAAATGATTGTTTCAAATCATTGGCAATGTTATTCTCATCATTGCATTCACTAGAAGGCACATGTAGAGAAAATTTTCTCCAGTTTACAAAAATAAAGTTTCCTTAAAATGAGAATATCTCAGATCTGAACCTTGTGGGGATTAAACCAATGCACTTATAAGCGGAAATTATACCTTTTGCTCTAAAATCTTAATTCACGGATTGAGTTATTTAGCTGAGATATACTCATATTAGTTTCATCAACCTTATATTGACAATTACACTGTCACCTTATTTAGAAAAGTTATAGTTTATAGTAGCTCAAAGGTCAATAAATTATTTCAACCGTGCATTTATCCAGTGCTAGCTTAACATTTCTCAAGCATCTTAATAACTGTCCAGGAAACCATGAAGCTACTTACTTTAAATGGAAAAAACTTGGTAGAAATTTAGCGACCAGTTTCATGAAGTTTGAAAGTCGTATGAAATTCAATGACATATGGATAAAAAGGTCAGTAAGGAATCAAATAATTCTGGTAAATCACACTTATAGGTTATAATATCACATAACATTTTATATTCTGTTAAAATGAGATCACATTTGATCACAAACATTTATTTAAATAAAATGAGATCTCAACTTTTTAAAACTTAGTACTAACTTGAAGTCACTGAATTTAAATCAGCAGTAATTTCTATAAGGTAGGAATGCATTGTTACATTATGTTACAAAGACTTGAAGTTAATTTTGACATTGACAAATAGATGGAATCATGTAACACAAGCTATAAACTTCTCAAAATGCAACCACTTTCCATTAGAGATCACCAAGAAGTTTTAGTAAAATATTCCTATTGATTTTGCCTTTTTTGTTAAGGAGATGAGCATATTGTGGTATACTTCTTAATAAAATGGTTTGGAATACTTCAGTTCCAATTATAAATATCTGTACAAGATTTAGTCTGTTAATTATCTGAAGTTGGCAAGTTGTCACACCCACTCATTCTTTACAAAGGCTCTGTATTACATGAGTTGGAATTAGGGAATTTATGAATAGGATATTTACTTGAATTTGTGCCATAATTCCTTTTTACCTTAATCAAATTCCAGGGTGGAAAGATTATAAAAGACACCCCACAGTGGATGCCCTGGAGCAGAGTTGGGCCAGATTGGCCAGGAGGACTTGCCAGGTTGCTTCATTTTCAAGATGTCAGTTAAATTTCTGTGACAGAAATCAGCACTATTCAGTTGCTAATGGAAGGATGTATCAAAACTGATTATCAACTGTTTTCAGTTAGATTTAGATAAATCCCATTTTTATTTGTGTTATAAATTTTTATGTGCTGCTTTGTGCAACATCTAACAAGCTTTCCTTCTCTCATTTTATTTTCCTCTCTTTGCAATGGTAGAATTGAGTATTTTCCAGGAATTGCATGCAGTTCTTTGGATTTTTTTTGTTTTTTAGCTGTAATCATTGTCTCCATATCATCAAGACTTGGACTATAGCTTGGACCTTGTTAAATTGCCAGTTTGATCAGATTAGAAAGATACGGTTTGAACACATTTTTCTTGAATCATGAATTTTTGGGAATCTACCCAGGTTTTAGCCAGACGGCCTGGAGCTCTTTTCTAACAGAGTAGCAGTAGGAACAAAGAAATTATTCTGTACTCACAGTATATGTTGAATTGGATTTATCCGGCATATGAGTTCTAAGATAGGGCAGCCTGGGTGGCTCAGTGGTTTAGTGCCGCTTTCGGCCCAGGGCGTGATCCTCGACCCAGGATCGAGTCCCACATCGGGCTCCCTGCATGGAGCCTGCTTCTCCCCCTGCTTGTGTTTCTGCCTCCCTCTCCCTCTCTGTGTCTCTCATGAATATATTAAAAAATAAATAAATAAAAATAAATAAATAAAAGTTCTAAGATACTATTGACAAAGAATTTTTAAAATTACAGCCTACTTTCTTGGCAAAGACTTTTAACAAAAGTCGAGGGCATCTGTTGCTTGAACCCATCCATCATCCATTTATTCTTTCTTACACATTAAAAAATGTGTAAATACTATTTATTCCAAGCTAGAAATATATAGATGAATAAAATGAATATTTTTTCTGTGTGGAATTTTCATTCCAGTGAAGAGAGACTAAGCTAACATATATAATCATATAACACCAGAAAAAAATCAGTGTCCTTGCTTTGGGAACAGGTTGCAGAATTAAATACGGAGTCTGGTCTCATATTTGAGTGAATACACGAAAGATGTTAATCATTCAAATATCTGCTGAAAGAAGACTCAAGGTAGAAGGAAGAGTCAGTAGAAAGCCCTTCATGGGAATGATCAAATGATCAAATAGAGTAAAAAACCAGATGATAGATGAGTAAGCATTACATATTGATGCAACTGCATGTTCTTAAGTAGGTGAAAGAAAATGGGATCTAATGAACAGCCAAGGGCAGGCCAAGTTAAAGTGTGTGTGTGTGTGTGTGTGTGTGTGTGTGTGTGTGTGTGTTGTGCGTATATAGACACACACACATATGACTACAACATTATCAAGAAGCTTTCAGTCTATGAGAGAAAGAGACAGAAAATGACCCACTTTAGTTTGATAAGTTCAAGGATAAAGGTAAACAACAGGTATATTTGAGGATGTAAAGAAATCTACAGCATTCAGGCATGGGTAATTGTATTGACTCCTATTAACAGAATATCCCAAGGACCAGCAGTATCAGTATCACCTGGGAACTTGGCAAAATGCAAAAATCTTATGGCTTACCTGAGACTAACTGAATTATTTGCATGTTAACAGGACCCTAAGGTAATTCATTAAAATGTTAAACTTTAAGAAGCCTGTTTAAAGGATTTTAGAAGTAGGGTGGCTCATTACAGAGCGAAGACAGAAAATAACTAAAGGCCTGGGAAAAGAAAAAATAACATGCCCACCATCACTACCACCAAACCCTCTCTGTTGTATGCTGAGAACTACAGAAAGTTCAGGGGTGCTGGAGAAAAAAACAAGAGGAGGAGGTAATGTGAAAGAGGAAAATAAGAGGGTTTACATGCTAACCTGCGCACTGAAATTCTGTAGCTACTGGAGGCTATTAAGGGATTTGTCTAGGGTATTACGGTCTGCATTTTACCTTTGGGGTACCAGATGAGGACTGTGAAGCCCTGTAATCCAAGATTACACACCTTGGATACTTTCCATCGCACTTAAAACTTTCTTGAAGTTAAAACTTTTTTTTTTTTGTACTGTAAATCTTATGAAAGTCTGGCACGGATTTTAAAAATATCAGAATTTCTAAATACCTCCACCAGTATTAAACACTTCCACAAGTATTCTGGTGTCTGTGTATGTGTATAATTTAACATGAAAAATGTCATGCAGGGGATCCCTAGGTGGCTCAGTGGTTTAGTGCCTGCCTTCGGCCCCCGGCATGATCCTGGAGTCTCGGGATCTAGTCCCACGTTGGGCTTCTTGCATAGAGCCTGCTTCTCCCTCTGCCTGTGTCTCTGCCTCTCTCTCTCTCTCTGTCTCTCTCATGAATAAATAAATAAAATCTTAAAAATGTCATGCACTCCTCACAATATTATAAGGATTTAGAAAACCTAAACAAACATTTTAAAGTCTGCAGAATGTTCTATCAGAGTGAAGAACTATAATTAAATGTAATACTTTTAGTTACCAGGTCAATCTTTTTCATGATCATATTGAAAAATATTTGTATTAAGAGCTTTTATGTTTTTCTGATATTTTTTAGATATTTCACTAACTGAAATATAAAAAATCATGAATGTTAAGGCTTTTGGTATACATTTCCAAAACATATCACAAAACTTATTTATTCCAGTTATTTTAATTTTGAATAGAACTTTTATGTATTATAGTATCATACTGTACTCAAACTGCTTTTCATATGGTTGAACCAAAATACTCCTTAAACAACTAATAATACTAGTCTGTGATTAAGCTAAGTAGTTATCCTATATCCCATATTACTATCCATATATTAAAATCTAAAATTAAAGCTTGCAATACAAGCTTAAAATTTATACATTAAAGGAAAAATTTCAAAGATAACATTTCTCATTCATAACTAAGTTATTAATGAACCTTGGAACCAGCACTGTAATACCAAATAAGTGTTGTTTTTCCAAATAGATATTTTAAAAAAAAAAACCAAAACAACAAATAGATATTTTGGAAAGAAGATTAAGATGTGAAGTAATTTGAGCTTCCAGAATATTATTAATAAAATATTATTAGCTTCTAATTATTATAATAATTAGAAAAACTATTCTAATTTTTCTTTTGATCATATGCTTCCATACTGGAATTTTACAAAAACATTGAGGTAATATATAGTATATAATTGCACTTAAATATTTTTATGATTTACCTATTAAATTGTCAACATGGTCTATTAATTTGAATAACTTTAGGTGAAATATGATTAAAGTGCAACATAAGCCTAACATATTAAAAAATGCAGACAAAATTAGAACGGCATAAGTGTAATAGTAGTATAAACATTTTCTTATTCAACATTTATCTATATAAAGTGGAAACTAAAAAAAGTGAGGTCTGCAAAAATCTCTGCAAGTTTAATAATGGAGAAATTTTATGGTAAACAGATTATATAAAAGTAGTTATATTAGGTGTATATGAACTTAAAAATTGTGGGTATCAATAAAATGGGTATTACTAAAAATGAATGTTTAAAATTTTGAAATGATATTTGGGTATGAATTTTTATATATTTTAAGAAAATGTTCATTCCATGGGCACAAATAATTGATAAAAAGAGCTTATAGAATTGTATTACTCCATGAGGGAGGGCAAGAAGAAAATAGCTTTTTTATTCTCCCTGGAAAATAATAATACCAACTTAACTATACATAATTCTTTCTAATGTTTAAAGTGATTTAACTTGAATAATACTGGCCTAAGGAATTAGGGAATTGGGACTAGGTTTTTATCAATAGTTTGACTTTGTACATAAGGAAGATTTGATTATCCTTACAATTTTATTAAATGCTAAAATTATTAATTTTATTTTACTATAGTACAATAGAGCAGAAATCTGCTTGGACAGACAATTTTTGAGAAAAGATTTTTGTCTTGAAGTTGCACATGCATGGAAATTTCCATAAGATTTTTAAATATTCCATTGAGAGAATATGGTTGCTAGAAATTGTGAGGAAAAGGATGGTAAAACTAAAGATATTTGATGCTTAAGTTGGATAAACTCAATATTTGAAGAAGTTTTTTTTTTTGTTTGTTTTTGGTTTTTTTGTTTTTGGTTTTTTTGTTTTTGCCTAAGAAGGATAGTTCAAAGCCAAGAACTCATCTTGTTCATAGTGTACCAGGGTCTATTGCTTAGGCTTGCATTTCCAGAAACTTATATTGTCTATGACTCAAGAGTTGAAGGAGCATCTTCACACAGGCTTGTCCTTCTTAAACTCAAAGGATTAAGCATTTCAACTTTCAAATATAGAGAGAAAATATAATTTTAGTAGGATTAGATCCTCATGTGTGTTATACTTATTGAAAATGTCCAATTCCTGACTCTATCATTTCTCTAGGCATCACCTTAGAGTAAATCTTGCTCTATCTACTTTTACCTTGCTGAATATTCTGCCTTTAAAGTGATTTCCACATTTTAGTTTTATGTGCTCATTTACTGCCTTAGCATCCCTGGTCATGATGATGCCACAGGGTAGCTAAGCACTACTCACAATTGCAGTACTCAAAATTACTCCAAAGATTTATTTATTTAGTTGATGGGGGGTGGGGAGGCAGAGGGAGAGGTAGTCTTAAGCAGATTCCTCACTGAGCACAGAGCCTGATGCAAGGCATGATCTCATGACCTGAGCACAAACCAAGAGTCAGATGCTTAACTGACTGGGCCATCCAGGTGCCTCAATAATTACTCTAGATTTTAATACTGATTATACTTCTAATAAAACAAGTTTAAATAAGTTAACATATATTTCTTACTGCATCCTCAGTACCACACAATGTGCTTTATATGTAATATCTGACTTCATCTTCTTAACAAGTCTGTAAAATAAATGCTAGTATTATAACCTTTTCAAACAACAGGAATTTGAGACTCTGTGGATAACACATGCTGCATGACACAAGTTTTTAAAAACCTGTAATATGAACTCTAATTATTTGATTTCAAAACTTAAAGTCACATTCCAAATAAAAATCAGTTGATTTTTTAAAATTTTTTTTCTGATTGATATAACGTAATTATTTAAAAATAACTTTTAGGAATATAAGAAATGTTTAGCAAGATGTACTTTTGTAAAATAATTCAATTAAGACAGTTTCTATACATCAACAAAATTCAGAAAAATTTTTAAATATCCCATTTAATACCATAAATATAAAATTCCTAGAAATAAATAAAATGTAGTATGTAACTTATAATGAATAATTTATAATACTTAATTGAGAGAATTTAAGGATGATCTAAACATTTTTAAACAGACTATGTCCATGGACATTAAAACATTAAGTATTGAAAGAATGTCAAATTATCCTATAGAACATAATTCTGGGCTATATACTATAGAATTAATATAATTCTGGGCTAAATACAAATTATTCTATAGAATTAATATTATAGGCTGAATTAAAAAACAAGTTGTTTCCATGAACAATTCTGTTGTTTCCAAAATTAAGAATCAAAAATACTCTTAATACTTCTGAGGGAAAAAATACTGGGAAAAGAGAGTTTACCCTATTATATATAAAGGTTTATAATGAAGGCCCTAACAATTCATAGGATAAAGGAACAAAGAAAGTAACCCCCGAAACCAGATCCATAGTCCTATTTCATAAAAGATATTTGATGCATAGAATATTTAGAATTTTTATATCTGACAGGTTTGATATGTCAGATCAATAGGAAAAATAGTTTTTTCAATATATACATCTCAAAATATTTCTTCTATATAGAAAAATAGAACTGGATATCTATATTGCATCATATGTAAGAATTAATCCAGGGACACCTAGGTGGTACAGTCAAATTAAGTGTCTGACTCTCAGTTTTGGCTCAGGTTGTGATCTCAGGATTTTGAATTTGAGCCCCATGTTGCACTCTGGGCTGATGTAGAGTCTGTTTAAGACTCTCCTTCTCTCTCCCTCTGCCCCTCCCCTCTACACTCTCTCTCTCAAATAAAGAAATCTTTAAAAAAAGTTAACCCAGCACGATCAAAGACTTAAATGACAAATGCAAAACTTTAACAAATTTTAGCCCAAAATATAGATTAATACTTCTCTAAACTGAGTAGGGAAGTATTTTTAGCATTATTAAATACATTCCAATGTAATAAAATATTGCCAAATTTTATTTAACAAAATATTACTCAAAGATAAATAAAATGGGAAAATAAGTTATAAACTTGATATATACTAGGATACTAGGTGGAGATACTTTATATTCATCCTTTATTTTAAGTGTTCTGAGATTGTAATATAATAATGTACAAATAAGAAAAAAAGGAAAAGCTCTATATAGAATAAGCATAAATTTGAACAAACATAAAAGAAGAAAAACATTAAAGATGTATCAAACACATTATTAATCAAAGATTGGTAAAATTTTAATATCTCACAACTTGTAATTGCCATTGGGAAGTAAATTACTAAACCATTTTGGCAGATACGTTGGCATTATCTTGTCAAATTAAATATTATAAAGTTATAACTTGGTAATTCTCCTACTAGTTGTCTCAAAAGTAAACTTTGCCCATATGCATCAGGAGACAGATACAAGAATATTCAGAGCAGTATAAGGCTACAAACTAACGCTGATGGACAGGAGTGGGGTTTAACAGCATGGCATATTTATGCAATACTATAATGCAGAATAGATACAACCAAAAGACAATAGTGATATAAGAATATAAATAAGTTTTAGCAACTGAATTAAAAAGCAAATATGAGAAGATTGCATACAGTATGATAACCGATTTTTTGTATATTTAAGTTAAAAACTAAAGGAAACAATACATTTTAAACATTATATATTTGCCCATATATACATACACTTAAACATAATGTGTATGTACATACATACACATACACTAAGTATATATAAATATACAATGTAAATATGTATTTACACATGTTAAAACTATATTTTCAAAATCATGGAAATAATAAGTACAAGTTTCAGTACAGTGACTGACTTAGGGGACAAAAGTGTAGAAAAGGATAAAGAACCTAAATAGAGAAGACTTATTCATATATTCTGTACTCCACGTGTATGTTTATTTTATTGTTGAATACATGCATTCTGTTATTGAAAATAAATTAATATTCCTATTTATTATTCATGGATATATACCAAAAAAACCTTATTCATGATAAGAGCATGTCATACAATAATGTCTTCAAACAGCCCTTTAGATTACATGGACATAGCAGATACAGAAGTTTCCATCCCAAAACGAGAACATACATTCTTTTCAAGTACACATGGAACATTCTCCAGGATAGATCATGTTAGGCCACAAAACAGGTCTCCACATATTTAAGGAAGCTGAAATCATATCATGCATCTTTTCTAAATATAATGGTATGAAATGAGAAATCAATCACAGGAAATCAAAAACTGGAAAAGTATGAACACATGGAGGCTAAAGAACATGCTGCTAAACAACCAATGGGTCATCAAACTACAATGTAAAAAATAGATGGAAGCAAATGAAAATGAGAACACATAGTCCAAAATCTTTGGGATGTGGCAAAATCAATTTTAAGAGGGAAATATATAGCAATATAGGCCTACCTCAAAAAAATATGAAAAAGCTCAGATAATATAAACTTACACTTAAAGTAGAAAAAAAAAAGAACAAAGCCCCAAATTGAGTAGAGGAAGACAATAAGGATCAGAGTAGAAATAAATGACACAAAAACTTTTTTTAAAAAATTTACATCAATGATACCAAGAGCTAGTTCTTTGAAAATATAACATTAATAAACCTTCAGACAGACTCAAATAGAAAAGAAGACTCAAATAAAAAACTGACCCCACAGAAATACAAAGGACTATAAGAGACTATTATGAAAATCTTATGCCAACAAATTAGACAACCTAGAAGAAATGGATAAAGTTCTAGAAATATATAATCTTCTAAAACTGAATCAAAAAGAAATAAAAAATCTGAGCAAACAGACTTATTACTAGTAACAAAATTGAATCAGCAATCAGAAAACTACCGAAAAATAAAAGTCCAGGGTCAGATAGATTCATATGTGAATTCTACCAATTTAAAGACTTAATACCTATTCTTCTCAAATTATTATTGAAAAAACAGGAAAAGAAGGAAAGCTTCCAAATACATTCTACAAGGCCAGCATTACCCTGGTATCAAAACCAGACAAAGACACTAGAAAGAAAAACTACAGGCCAATATCCTGATGAACATAAATGTAAAAATCTCCAACAAAATATTAGCAAGTCAAATACAACACTACATTAAAAGGATCATTTATCATGATCCAATGGGATTTATTCCAGGGATACAAGGATGATTCAATTGCAAATCAATTAACATGATATACCACATCTACAAAACCAAGGATAAAAACCATATCATCTCAATCAATGCAGAAAAAGCATTTGACAAAAGTCAACATCTGTTCATGATAAAAACAAAAATCAACACAGTGGGTTAGAGGGAACATAACTCAGCTCTATATGAAAAACCCACAGCTAACATTATACTCAAAGGTGAAAAACAGAGCTTCTTTCTAAGATCAGGAAAAGACAGGGATGTCCACTCTCCACTTTTATTCAACATTGTACCAGAAGTCCTAGCCCTAACAATTATATAAGAAAAATAAATAAAAGGCATCTATATCAGAAAGAAAGAAGTTAAACTATCACTATTAACAGATAACTTTATATTATACAGAAAACCCTGAAGACTCCACCAAAATCTATTAGAAGTAATACATGAATTCAGTAAAGTTGCAGGATGCAAAATTAATATCCATAAAACAGTTTCATTTATAAACACTAAAAATGAAGCAGTAGAAAGAGAAATTAAGAAAACAATTTCATTTACAATTGTACCTAAAAGAATAAAATATCTAGGAATAAACTTAACCAAGGAAATGAAAGACCTAAACTATTGAAAGGAATTAAAGATGATGTAAACAAATGGGAAGATATTCCACGCTCATGGACTGGAAGAAAATTGTTAAAATGTCTGTACTACCCAAAGCAATTTCCAGATTCAATATAATCTCTATTAATATATCAACAGCAGTTTTTTTTAACAGAACTAAAACAGATAATCCTAAAATTTGTATAGAACCACAAAAGAGCCCGAATAGCCAAAGCAATCTTAAGAACAAAACTGGAGTGTAATCACAAGGTATAAATCACAATCCCAGATTTTAGGATTTACTACAAAGCTGTAGTAATCAAAACAGTATGGTACTGGCATGAAAATAGATATGTATATCAATGGAACAGAATAAAAAGCCCCTAAGGAAACCTACACTTTTGATCAATTAATCCATGACAAAGGAAGCTAGAATATACTAAAGAGACTCTTTCCCCCATTATAAACAGTGCTATAAAAACTGGCAGCTATGTGCAAAATAATGAAATTAGACTTTCTTACACTATACACAAAAATTAACCCGAAATGGATGAAAAACCCAAATGTGAGACCTGAAACCATAAACTCCTAAAAGGAAACATAGGCAGGAATTTCTATGGCATTATCTATAGCAGTATTTTTCTAGATGCCTCCTATAACAAAGGAAAATGAAAGCAAAAATAAACTACTAGGATAATATCAAAATAAAAAGCTTCTGCACAGCAAAGGAAACAATCAACAAAACAAAAAAGGTAACATACTGAATGGGAGGAGGTTTTTACAAATGATATATTTGATAAGGGGTTAGTATACAATATATAAAGAACTTATACAACTCAATCCCCCCAAAAATAATCCAATTGAGAAATGGGCAGGAGACATATATAGACATTTCTCCAAAGACATACAGGTGGCCAACAGACACATGAAAAGATGCTCAATATCACATATCATCAGGGAAATGCAAGTCAAAATCACAATGAGATATCCTCTCATGCCCATCAATATGGCCAAACTCGAAAACACAAGAAATAAAATATTGGTGAGTATGTGGAGAAAAAGGAGCCCTGCTGCTCTACTGGTGGAAATAAAAACTGGTACAACCACTGTGTAAAACAGTATGGGGGTTCCTCAAAAAATTCAGAAAATTACCATAGGATCTATTAATTCCATTACTGAATATTCACCCAAAAATATGAAAACACTAATTTAAAAAGACACACACCCCTATGTTTTTTTACAGCATTACTTATAATTTCTAAGATATGGAAGCAATTCCATATGTGTCCATAAGTGAAAAGATAAACAAGTGGTAGTATATACATAATGGGATGTTATTCAGCCGTAAATGGCTAGGATTTGTCACTTGCAACAACATGAATGGACCAAGAGGGTATTTGTGCTAACTGAACTAAGTCGAAGGCAAATACCATATGATTTCACTTCTATGTGGAATCTAAATGAATAAACAAAAAAGAAGCAGAATCAGATGTGTAACTAAAGAAAGGGTTGGTTGCCAGAGAAGAGTCAGATCAGGGGATGGCAAAACGGTTGAAGAGGAATTAGAGATACAGGCTTCCAGTTATGCAACGAGTAAGTTACAGATATAAAAGATACAGGGTAGGGAATATAGTTAATCGTGTTGTAATAGTGTTGCATGGTGACAGATAGTAGCTCCGCTTGTGGTGAGCACAGCATAGCATATAGAGTCCTAGAATCACAATGTTGTATACCTGAAATTAATGAAGCGTTGTGTGTCAACAATACTCAATGTTAAAAAAAAAAGTCACATAAAAAGTGAACTTGTTTTTAATTTTCTCATTTCAGTCATTGTAAGTCAAACATTTTCTGATTTGCTTTCACTTTGATGATTTCCTGAATCTGTTCTAGAAACTCCAGGGATCTCTAGATGAACAGAGATAAATGAAAGTTTGGAAATCGAATTCAGGGACTTACAAATTATTTCACAAAAAATGTTAATTTCAAGAATAAACCCTTTGATAAGAAAATACTGATATCCTTTTTTTTCATATTTCCTTATATTTCAATAACATTTTCATTAATTAGAAATATTAATGAAGGAAACTCAAAGTCACTTAATACAGGAGTTGATGGACTTCTAAGCCTTTATTATTTTTTGCCCAATAAATGGTGCATGTTATGGCAAACACAAATTAAATGTCATTTAAAAACAAGGTGTAAAATTTCTGAAAGGCAAAAGGATCTTTAGGGCAAAAGTGGGCAGAGTTGTTGAATAACATGATTTGGAGACTGACAGAGCAAGCTAAGATTTACGCCTGTATTGATACAAATACTCTCAAAAAAGTGACAGATCACCTATGATTGAAGCTATGGAAAAACTATAAGCGCCTCTGAGAAACTAAGAAGTCTTCTGACTTTTATCTGGATAGTCATTTTGTAGTAGAATCATAGAAAAATTCCACCCGTGTTGAAAAGTATTTCATCTAGGTGTAAATCAGGCTGAAATAAAGCTGTAATTTCCCTTTGAGTGGCATGAACAAAGTAGGAAAGCATACTTAGAGGAAAATGTCTTTAAAATGTTTTTATGTAGTATAGTTTACTGTTTTATATTTAAGTTTCATTTTTAAGATAAAGAAATGTACTTTTAAAAAAAACACTATGTAATCCTAGGTAGCTACTTCCAAATGAAACAGACTCGTAAACTCTAGTAGTCAATAATATATATGGTGTTTTTTTTTTTTTATCTTTCATTTAGTGGGAAAAAATGAAACTTACTAGTTGATTAGTGAATAAAGGTTACTTTTGTCTGACGAATTAACGGTCTCTGTGTGAAAGGTGTCAGTGTTCACCCAGCCTTCCCTTTTGTCCCTGTTTCTTTTTCTAACACTGGGGAAGGTTTGACTAAAGGAGATTCTGAGATCTGGGGCAAGGAGGCCATGGGCAGCCTTCTGCTGGCCCTTAAGTATGTACTGGGAGGTGTTTGTTGGCCCGTGTGGTGGGGTCCAGTCCATTTTGTTACTGGGTGCTCTGCTGCATTGTGATGCTAGAATGTGAACACACTTCTTTTTGCTCAACATTCATCTTGCTAAACTGGCCTCATCGTGGCTCTTTCTGGTACAGCTTCAGTTGTATTCCAGCATATCCCCTATGGACCCACCGAGGAATTCATCCAACAGAACCTTCAATGTGGCCTCCAGAAGGGCTCTCATTTCAGCCATGACTCATATGGAACTGAATGCAGTTTTGAGGAGTTAAATATTAGCATCTCTCTTTGCCTGACTACATTTCTCAGTTTTTCCGTGGTTGTGTCCCAGGTGAGTATGGGATGACATGAGCTATCTTCCTCCTGAGATCCCAGATGCTTATAAAAAAAACAAGAGTCTCCACCCCCATCCCTCAACGCCTGACTTACTTTCTGTAGCGGTTCCTTGCACACAATCCATCTCCACACCAAAGCACATAAAGGAGAATTGAAAAAAGTTTCCTTAAAATTTGGCTCCCAGAGCTAAAAAGAAGTGGGCTTTCCTACTCTTATTGTATCATGTCCTTTATCTACTCTAGAGTTCAACTATTGTGAGAGGCAGGTGAGGCAGCTCTCCAGGATCTCAATATAGACTCTTACTGACAGATATCACTTACAGGACTACTGTATGCACAGCATTATTCTAGATGCTTCACAGAGATCAACTCATTTAATCTCCCTAAGAGTTATGTGATGGGTCCTGTTATTATCCTCATAGACCAAATATAGAAAAGGTACAGTGGGTTAAGTGAACAACATTGTAGAAGAAAGCGTGGGAAGGGAATCGATCCTCATCAGGAATGGGATTTGTATGGTGGACACTTGGTTTGTCCAGGTAATTGTTGCCTCAGCGATTTCCTTACTAAATGTTGGGAGCAAACTTTTGTTTTAGTTCTAGCTTGCCATGCAACAAAGTATAGCAAAACTCAGGGGCTGAAGCAGAAATGATTTCTCACAGTTCAGGTTTTGGTGGGTGAAGGTTGAAGGTGCTGAAGGTCGGTTTTCCCTGTGTGATATTGGCCTGAGGTTACATTCCACTGGGATTCCGACTGTGGTGGGGGTGTCCAAGATGGCTTCACTCAGATCCCTGGATGGGCTGGGTGTGTGTGGCCCAGGCTTTTCCTCCATCTAGTTCGTTTCTCACTGCTCAGAGTAGCACAGCCTGTGCTTTTTAAATAGACCTGGTTCCCAAGAGGTAACGTGATTACAGCTTTATCCTCTAGACTCTTGTTTGCCCTTTCAAAAACAAAAAAAAAAAGGAGGGGGTGTCAAGTTTGCTGTCAATTAGCTCTTCTCAAACAGCCTCACCATAGAATATTGGGAAAGTAGAGGCCTCTTTTCATTTTTAACTATTTTGTCAATCTGGCAGTGATTTTCCTGGTAATACCTCCTTTATACTTTCAACAGTTTCATATGAATCTTATCAGGACTTACTACATCTCTGTACCACAAACTATAGCTATGGTCCTTTTGAGACAGACTTCTCTCTTCTTGGTACTTGTCAGGCTGCTTTACGCATCACAATCTTCAGATTTCTATATTCTCTGTCTACCTATGAACTGCTATTAAGCCCTGCCTTAAGTCTTTTTTAGTTCTTAATAAAAGGTGTTATTGCCAACCTGATTTTATCTTTGCCTGGAGACAATCTTACTTTGAGACTCCTTTCTCTATTTCCTGTAAAATCTGCACGAACTAAATCATCTTTTAGCTTGTTTTTCTCATACAACTGCTTATTATATATATGGCTAAAAGACAATTGGCATTAGAACATTCTTCCTGGAAATCTTGTTAGTGAGGCTTACAAGTTCATCACGCACTGTTATAATTTCCATGTTCTCACAAGCATCATGACTGCTAATGGTAGCACCAGTGCATTACATGAGTCTCCTTTTCTCTGGCCTACAGTAACAATCCCCCCTGATCTTGCAGCCATCACTGACGATCTCCTCATTCTCCCAGCATTTACTTGTCCATGGTCCCTAATCCAACACCACCTATTTTAGGTTTTTGTTATGGCAGCACCTCATTTCCAAGTACTGATGTATGTCTGAGATATCTATTGCTGCAAAATGAATTATCCAAATATTTAATTGCCTAGGAAATCTATAAATTGTTTATCATAGTTCTGTGGGTTTTGTGGGTTCAGCTGGATGGTATTTCTATTTTAAATGGAGGTGGCTGTGGTTACTCCACCAGCACATTCCATGGAGAGATCACTGGGGCCAGAGTGTCCAAGATGACCTCACTCCTGTGTCGATGACTTAGAAGGGTTGGAGAATGGCAGGTGTTGGCTAAGCCTCTGCTTGGCTCCAAGCAGTCGGGCTTGAGGGCTTGAGTTTCTTCATGTGGATGTTGGCTTTCAGGAAGATTACTGAGGAGTCACACAGTGTACCTTCCTCCAGATTCTATTGGTCAAAGCAGGTCAAAAGGCCATCCCAGAGGA
The DNA here is from genome assembly GCF_905146905.1 of Nyctereutes procyonoides. NCBI lineage: Eukaryota > Metazoa > Chordata > Mammalia > Carnivora > Canidae > Nyctereutes > Nyctereutes procyonoides. Next base: position 8,666,163 of record NW_026575082.1, on the reverse strand, counting down.
TGTGGATTTATTCAAGAGAAGAGGAACTTGGCCCCACAGGTTTATGGAAAGAGCCATATGCACACACAGGGACATCCTAGAAGTCGTTGTCATTCATCTTTGCAGACAATTCACCACAAATACAGTAATTTCTGATTTGTTTTGCTTGTGCCCATATCATCCAACTAAATCAGAAGATAGACTTTGCTATTTATTATCTCTGTAACCTTGAGAGTGTTACTTAAAATAGAACTATATAACACTCGCTCAAAGACTGAAATAGTGTATGAGAACGATCTGACCTCAACCCTGACGTTAATAAATATTTAGCAAATAGTAGTTTATTCATCTCCTAGTACTTTTTAAAAGATAATTTCCTTCAGAACAATTATATTTAGAAAGCAAAATTTCTGTGCAAAAAGGAAAGCGCACTTTTTAAGAAATCGTGGAAATGCCTCACAGAAAATGTTAAAACTGCAATAATGCTTGTTGTCGATTTTAAATACCTAAACCTGTGTCCTTTTATTGGCTATATGGTCTTACCTCTTATGAAATATATTGATAAAACTATTTACGTCTCTACTAAACAGCATTTTGTAATTAAAATCTTGACAACACCTGGAGCTCCTGTATATTTGACTAAAAAATGTCAGGGACACAATACTGTGATATGAAAACATAGGCATTAACCAACAAAATAAAATGTTTAACAAAATTTCAGCCATTTAACAAAAATTTAATTAAACATTTTAACTAAATGTTATTATTTGTAATTTTAAGGAAAATGTTAGAATTGTAAATACCAGAAAACACTGAGAGTAAAACTCTAATCTAAATGTTTTCCTTAAATTAGAATACAGATAGCCACATTACTTTAAGAAAACATGTTTTTAAAAAATTTATTTGTTTGTTTATACATTTATTTATTTTAGAAAGAGAGAAAGAACATGAGCATGGGGAAGGGCAGATGGAGAGGTAAAGAGAATCATCAAGCAGACTCCCTGATGAGTCCGACAGGGGGCTGGATCCCAGGCCTTGAAATCACAACCTGAGCCAAAACCAAGAGTCAGATGCTTAATGGACTGAGCCCTTCAGGGGCCACAAGAACAATATTGTTTTGAAAATATGCTTTTGCATATTGTTCTTATGTCAATCAACTTCAGATATAAATATTTAAAAACAGAACTATAATAAATTAAGCATGCTTTATATTGAACAACCTGAAGAAAGAGATATTGCGATAAAGGAAATTGAAAATTTTTTCATAAAAAAAAATTTTTCATGAAGTGCATACATTTATGTAAAATGTGAAGTGATCTATACAGAAAACAGACTTTTTTATTCTCATGTTTCCAGTAATGCCTATCTTATGATGCTGCCATTACAGAGGTTAACAAAAACATATGGAAGAAAGGAACTGTTAGTTGACTTTAAATCGAATGTTGACGATACAGTATTGTCTCCACATCCCAATAGGAGCTGCTACATAGACTTCAAATATTAGTGTAGAGTGAACATGTACATTGTGCACATTTTCCTCCAAAATTCAAAGGACTTCTGTGCCTTGGCCTGACCCTTGCTGATTATTAGGAATAAAAATGTAGACTGTGATCAGTGTGGGAAATGAAATAATCTCCAAAGCCTTCTTGCCTTGGTTGGCATACAGCTCTCCTCACTGTGGCTGAACTTGGTGTATATCACACCAGATGGAGTGGCAAGCATGAAAATGATGATTTCTAATTTTAATACATTTTTATCTTGTTGACATGATCCATTTCTAAGTGAGAACACACAAAAAGTTTGCTGCCATTATATATTATTGTCAAGATAGTAATATTTTTAAAAATAAACTCCCAAAATTGGGTTTCTGTATCTTCAAATGAAGACTAAATTTCATATTCATCTGGGGACATCCTAATGAAGATACATTTGAAAGGTTCTACTCTCATGGAGGATGATTCATCTGGTTAAAAAAGAGTAGGGGTGCCTAGGTGGCTCAGTGGTTGAGCATCTGCCTTTTGCTCAGGTTGTGATCCTGGAGTCCTGGGATCCAGTCCCACATCGGGCTCCCTGCCTATGACTCTGCCCCCCTCTCTCTCTCTATCTCTCTCTCTCGAAAAAAAAAATAAATAAAAATTTTAAACAAAAATAAAAAAGAGTAATTTTTAGGGATGTGCTCTCTGCATTGATATATCCACTGTATTCACCAAAGAAACTAATAAACAGGAAAGAGATGTGTTCAAAAGCAAGCTCTACCAGTCCAGTATAATTATTTTCTACAATAATAGCTTGAGAAGTTTAAATAGGAAAACAATTTTATATTGAATGCAAGAGTGTTCTTATTGGACCTTTAAAATTCAATTCACAAGAGAAACACATATTCAAGTATATCCCGTTGGGGAAAAAAAATATTCCATATTTTTTACTGATTGATGGCAGCAGATAGAAGAACTGCTGAAACACAAACATAATATGAACAATGGCTCTCATTCCCACCCCACCATGCAGCAGGCCCTACTCTACCTGCCTTGTGCTGTAGACATTGGTATCTGCACTCTACAGGGGAGAAACAGTGGTTTCAATGAATATATGATTTGCTTATGTGTCATATGCATGTCTGTGGATTGGAGAGACCCTCTGCTTTATTGACCTGCCAAAATTATAGAGGGGAAGGTATGGAAACCATCAGACATGCACAAGACATTGCAGCAAATCACCTGGTGTCTTGAAGTCTGTTTTCTCACCTATAAAATGGAGGACAGTAGCTATTTAATTATGAGCTTGTGACCATCACGGATTGTATGAAAATCCTGCCATTTTGAAGAAGGCCAACATTTTTATGATTATTTTATGAGGCTTAAATTCAGGATAGATCAACTGTAGATGAGAAATATACCAATGAAATGTTTTTCATTGGCCGGGTTTGACTAATCATTTTTTATTTATTCACTTCATATGTATTTTATTATATTTAAACTTGACCACGCTTTTCAGGTTTGGTGATCATAAATGAAAATAAAAGGATCTCAAGAAGAACAATATTGATGAATAGGTTTCAGAATATTTTCCATGAAGGGACAATGGAAAGAATTAAGGTTCTGTTCTCTCGACAGCCACTCCAGTTGGACTGTTATCATCAAACAAGTCAAATTTTGTTCAGAGAAAGATGCTAGTTGGATCCTTTGTACCAAGAGAGGACAAAACGAATAATGTGAACTTAAAACTAAAATGATATTTAGCATTAAGCTGAAACTTGGGATAAAGAGTAAGAAAATAGTATTCAGATCTGTAAATTATAATCTTGTGGATGAAGTGTTACTATACTCTTAGATATAGTCTTTTGGTTAAATAAAATCAGAGTATATCAGTTCTTTTTCGCTTGCTTTGAACTCTATTTTTATTTCTTGTGAATGATTAGATAATACAGCTCAGAGGATATTATGGTTTAATGGAAATGCTTTTTAAATAAATCTTTAACTTAATTTTTCTAAGTATGAAATATATTTTGGATTAAATGCTCTCATCTTAAATGTGACATTTAGGAATTGACATCTCTAGTTGAACTGTTAAGTAGACCTTTAAATAGCGATTCCTGCAGTGCAATGGTGAGGCTAGTGTTTCCAGGATCTGATTCATGATTTAAAAAGGGAAATATTATATATATATATATATATTATAGAGACTACAAAGTACACATATACACACATCACAGTCCCCCTACTTTGAGCCTAGATACTGTACAGACATTAGTGATGGAGGATGAGATAATTTCTGGAAATATAAGAAAGGCAGTACTTATTTAAAATCAAGGGTAGGAATGATAAAGTTTCAGAGGATTTGTAAATCAGTGATTCTAATTATAAGCTGGTGCTTTCTCTAAGGGACACCACCAAAAGCAGCAGCAGTTATAAATATTTGGAAACTGGAAGATAGGCCAACAAATGTCTTGACTAACACTGAGGTAACTTGGCTTTTTTTTTTTATTCCAGAAATGCATCAGAGCATTACAAAAAGTGTAAAGCAATATTTCACAACAGAAATTTCAGAATCAAAAAGCATAAATACTTCACAATAGCAGGATACGTTTCCTGTTGCCAAGATTCCCCAAGGAGTGGATTAAGTATTCTCAGTGCTTGTGACATGGTGATGTGGCAATGCTGTCAAATGCCCCAGCCTCAGAGACTGAACAGGTCTAGAGAGGAATTAGGAATAATACTCATTTCAGTTGGATTTTATTATTCCTCTGATACTTGATCAATGTGAGAAATGACTATAGTAGTCCCCTGAGAACCATAATGAAATCTTTAATGTAAGGATTACTAATTCCTCTAGCATGAAATTCCTTTTATATATATATATAGAGAGAGAGAGAGAATGAGACAGACCAAGAAACAGACTCTTAACTACAGAGAACTAATGATTATCAGAGGGGAGATGGGGGCAGGGGAGGATGGATTAAACAGCTGATAGGGATGAAGGAGGGCACTTGTGATAAGCACTGGCTGTTGTATGGAAGTGTTGAATCACTTTATTGGACACCTGAAACTAACCTTACAGTGTTAACTGGGATTTCAATAAAAACTTTAAAAAAAAAGAAAAAATGTTTAAAATTCCAAGTTTGTAATGATTACAAAAAGCAGAAGAGAAAGTAGATAATTGTGTTAATTTAAATTCTATTTGAGGAGAACAATGGCATTTGTGATATTTAAGACATCTATAAAAGGATGTCTAAAACATTAAAATTTTATATGATTTTTTTACAACACAATGGAATTAAGATTTTGAACAGAGTACATAGGTCTGTTAGCCATCACCCTAAGTTTATTTAAATTAGGAACATTAAAAATAAGTCTGTCAAAGTATAGAGTTAGATTAAAAAAAATTAGAAGTGCCTAAAAATTTTAGGAGTGCTGAATATAAGCACTCAGTTGGTTAAATGTTCAATTCTTGGTTTTGACTCAGATCATGATTTCAGGGTCTTGAGATTAAGCCCCACGTGGGGGCTCTGCACTCAGCGGGAGAATCAGCTTGAGGTTCCTTCCTTCTGCCCCTTCTCCCACTCACATGTACTCTAAGGATAAATAAATTTTAAAAGAAATTTAAAAAAAACCATTAGTACCAAACCATACAGAATTATACTGCAAGTAGATAAAAGAGATAGTATTAAAAAACAAAAAAGTAAACTCTGAAAGTTTTATAAGAAAATAGAATTTTTGGGTTGCCATTGGGGAAAGATTTTTTAAGCAAACACAAATCTCAGAAGCTATAAATTATAACATATTTGACTTTTAGACTTTTTAAAAACTTTTTACTTTCATTCCAGTTGTAAACATATCATATTACATTTGATTTTATGAAATTTTCTAATATATTTAATTTTAATCAAAGGCTCATTCCCCAATGGCAACTGCTTTTAAATAGGTTAGTGCTTTTCCTGCTACTTATCTTCATGTTTTCTATAGCATATGTTTTTGACTCTTTTATAATATCTCTTGAGAACTTACTACAGTAAAGATCTAGCTTGAACTCTTAAATGCCCCCAGAGTCTACCCCTCTTCTATCTCCTCATGCCAACTGAGTGTATAGCAAATGCAGGGTGAAATGAAGTTATACTTTCAGAAAAATGTTCAACTTGTTTCCCGCAGAGCCTAAGGGTGGTCTATAATTACATGTCTGCTATGTTGGTTCTTAATCATTGCTTATTTTTATTGATTTGTATATTTTTGTATGGACCCATCACTTTTTTCTTCTTCAGAGTACCTTTAATTGTTCAACCACTGAATTCCAAAGAAATAATGATATCCACCAAACCAACAGGAGATCCCCGATTAGGGACAGCTTTATCAGTTTAGAATGTCCATTTCCCAACATTCCTAAATTCCTTGTTTTTATCTTTCATGTTACTAGTCAGCTCAGAACCAGTAGTGGTTCTCTGTCTGAGCCAAACACCCCCAGAATGAGCTGATTCTCCCAGGAAATAGAAAATAAAGAGTGACTGGTGCTTGTCACAATTGTTCTCTTCTCTCTGAAGATGTAGTGCACCTACCTCTGTTGTACCTACACAGTTCAGAGGCCTTTAAAAATATGGCTTTTGCAACTTGGCCATTTTTTTCTCCTAGTTGTTGTTGGCAGGAGCATTGGCTTGGGTTGATGTATTATCTCATATTTTGAAGAGGAGTCCCAGCAAATTTAAAACTATACTGTGACTTTTCTTTTTAGTTAACAAAATATCATTCTCTTTCTCTGATTTCATATCCATAGCGTGATTCTTTCTACTAATTAAAATACTATTTTTCACCACTTTTAGGGTATGGTTTTTATTTACCCCTCACCAGCTCTTCATTTAAGGGTACTGAAGCCATTCAACTGTAGCAAACCAGATGCTCATGGAATGCCCAACAGGTTCTGCTCTAACAGTGTGTTGAGATCTCAAAAAACTCTTAGACTGATGAGCTGTGAGAAGAGAGCTCTTCTGCTCTCAGGTACCTATACATTCAAGTTGTATGTCTCTCCCAACCATGGAGACTTTGAGACAGACAAACAACAAATACTATTCCCCTTGAATTCACCAGAACCCTCAGGATTGAAAAGGCTGCTTAGGAATGAAAGCCACAGGGAGGCACACACAGATTCCATTTAGGATCAAAAGTGGTGAGTCAGGAGCTACTACAGGGAACCAGACCATCCAACCTCCTACCCCAACCCCTCACATCACCACTCCCACCCCCCCACACACCCACACTCCCACAGCCAGGCAGGCACGTCTGCATTTTGTTTCCACTGCACTACCCAGTTTGTTGACCATGGGATCTCACACTGGTTTGCACTCCCATGGTTCTGGTAGAAATTGAAATCTGACCCCTAGTTGTTGCACATTTGTGGCCACAATATTTTGTTAATACAGAGATGGGAGGGGAGGTCTGGAGGAAGAAGAGTCGGGATGCAAGACAGAGATAAGCAGCAGCACTGGGTCTGGCTCAAATTGGCATCTTCCATTTTTTTCCAGATTCAGTCCTGTGCCTCTTTTACACAGAATGTAAATGGGTATTACTTTAACTTAATCTGAGAGTTGTATCTTTTATAAAAGGGTTTAAAATATTAACAACAGTGTCATAAATAAAAAATTAGTATGCTTTCTTTTCTTTATTGCTTTTGCATGCTTGATGTTCTCTATGCATTCTGTTTTCCTGTAGGGATTATGCTGTGCAGCGCCGCTTTTATGTTTTGTCCCCTGCCCTTGGTTTAAGAGTTATAGATCTTGATTTTGTTTCTACTAAGAGTTGTTTAAGTTATTTTTAAAATCTCAAATCTCTTAATTACATCTCTGTAATTAAGGTTAAGAATAAAATTACATTTTAAATATCCCCCTATATGAAGACTTATCTTAATGTCTGCCTTTGTTCTTCCTGCCCTTCCAGAAATTACATGAATAAAAATATGTTAACAGTAGACATAAATTTAGAGTGTTAAATTTTATTGTACCCTTTCAGTTTATAACTGTCATGCTTTAGATTTAAATTGATGACCAATCATTTGTGATGTTCACAAATTGTCAACCTATATAACAGTTTACGTGAATCCTCAAATATATGTCACTTTTGAAGTCTTTTTGTGTGTATGTTACAGTTTTTAAGTACTTTTTAAATCCTTTCCTCCCAGTTAAAGAAAATTATGATGTCATATAATTTTAAACTTCTCATGAGGTTTATACTCCCAAATCATGTTTATTATTATTATTTTTAGTGGGAATTAGAGTCACTATTTTTATTTATTGATCATTTATATTTTTAAAGTGTTTTCAGTTTTTGAATTTAAAAAAATATATATGATATTTTTATTTGAACTCTTTATATTACAGTTTTTTTTCCCCAAGAATAATAAGCAGGTACTTTCCTTTCACACATGAAAAACAACTTGGATTGCATAGACTTCTAAGTTCACAACATTTTGCCATCGATAAACACAATTCTTCTATCTTGGTGTTACCGAAGTGATACCACCATAGGTTTAACGTTTGCCCTTTGAAAGCATACTATTTTTTTCCTGCCAAACTACTAAATTAATTAAAATGTGACCAGACTATATCCTGTTTTAAGCATGAGTTAATATATTTAACAGAAGAGTGCAAGCTTTTAATGCAATGTTTTTTTCTGTGCTTTCATTTTTCTGTGTTTTCTTTCCACCTCTTGATTGTCGATTATTCCTTCAGCAATGCCAGTAGACGTTTGCCCTCTCTGTTTTGCTCACTTTGTCAGTAATATTCTCACCCAGATTTTAAAATCTTAGATCTCTTTCCCCCTGAGTTCTGGGAAAACTTTTCAAGTTTGTTAAATTTTCATGGCTTCTGTACTCTGCATTCAAAATAAGTTTAAAACCAGCATTACATATTTCCTTTTGTATTTCTCTATTTTCATTTTAGTCATAAACTACACACAGCCTTTCCTTATAATGTCTCATGCCTTCATCATAAAGGCCCCTTTACATCATATCTTGTAGGAGACACCTAACAGAATTAAACTCTCTCTTTCTCATTCTCTCTCTCACACGCACACAATCTCAAAATTTAGGTTTTCTTTATTCTTTCTGACTTCTAACAATACTATTTCCTTTCCTGATAAATATTGTTCTTTCATTACATGGCCTGTTTATTTTTTGCCTTGTCTATTTAATTTTTTTTAAAGATTTTATTTATTTATTCATGAGAGACACAGAGAGAGGCAGAGACACAGGCAGAGGGAGAAGCAAGCTCCATGCTGGGAGCCTGACATGGGACTAGATTCTGGGACTCCAGGATCACAACCTAGGCTGAAGGCAGCGCTAAACTGCTGAGCCACCTGGGCTGCCCTATTTAATTTTTCTTATATGAGGAGATATTTATTCAAGTAGAGTTACCTACATTATTATGAATTCATTTTCTACAAATTTTGTAGCATTCATAATATGTGAACCAAATGGAATAGAGGAAACATGACTGTTGCAAACTTATAATAAAAATGACAGTTACCTTGACAATTGAGACGGTGACTCACAGGGGCTAGGGATAAGAATAAAATTTGTTCCAGCTGTTGATTTTCAAGCAATGGGATCTGTAGCAATTTTGCAGCACTATGTTAGTCATATTTGAAATGCTCTGACACCTTCCTATTAAAATACCTATTAAACATTGCACCATCTTAAAATGTTTCAGTAGTGCTGGAAAAAGAATATACTGTAATATTTTTTGGTATGGAGAGATAATAGAGTGTCAGGAAGCGGCAGAGCTAGGGTGCCCAATTCAAGCATGATCTGAGTTTTCTGTTTCCTTCTGTGGTTCTGTACCATATAAACCCCTACTTACTGTGTCTCTCTGCTTTCTCTCCTACTTGCAATTTTTCTTCACCCTTCATCTCAGAAGAGTGTGTCGCATTTTATTTGGCAACTCTTATATTGTCAAATGAATGATTTCCACTTTCTACCTTTGCTCTCTATCCTTTTCTGCCAAAGTAATTCTCTCCTCCTGTTCTAACAGGAACTCTTGGCAAGGAAGAAAAAGAATATGAACTACTTCAGGATATATGGCATAGACACATAGTTGACTTCAGACCCTACGTGTTAAAGGTTTCCTACTTGGCTCTGATTATGATGTGCTTTGTATCAAAATTTCTATACTATCTTATAATCATCCAAGTTCTGTACTTTGAGTCTTTTATAGCCATAAATGTGTAAATGTTATGCAAAGACAGTCAACTAACATGTTTTTTCAGCAGCTTGTGGTCTAGAATTGTGCTGTGGCGGCTATTCGTCAATTAAATGTTACTTGGGATTTAATACAGTGCATTATCAAAACAGGATAGTTGATAATAAAATGGTGTAATAAATTATCTTAAAATACAGAAAAATTGTTCAATGTACAGAATAATATTTTATTTCTAGGACTTTCCCTATGGTTTCCACAGCAGATTAGATCAACAGATTTGTGTTACTAAAGCATATTTAAAGTTTTCTGGAAAAAAAATAAAAAAAAATAAAGTTCTCTGAAAAGAAGCTGATCAGAAAAATATCCATTCTCTCCTACTCTATTTCTACCATTGAAAAGTAAAGTTTCAAACAGCACTGGGCAACAGAAATACAATGTAAGCCAGATATAAGCCACATTAAAAAAAGGAGAAAAGAAGCTGATGAAATTAACTGTAATATATTTTGTTTAACCTACCCAACATATCACCATTATTAGCATGCAATAAATATAAAAAAAAAATGAGAAAAATGGAAAAACATTCTATGCTCATTGCTCATGGATTAGAAGAACTATTATTAAGATGTCCATACTACTCAATGTAATCTACAGATTCAATGCAACCCCTATCAAAATTTCAATGGCATTTTTCCCAGAAATAGAAAAAAAATTCTAAAATTTGTGTAGAACCACAAAAGATCTCAGATAACCAAAGATATATTGAGAAATAATAACAGAACTAGAGACATGCTATTACCTGATTTCAAATTATATTACAGAACAATAGTAATCAAAATGGTGTGGTACTGGCATAATAACAGACATATAGATCAATGGAACTGAATGAACAGCTCAGAAATAAAACCACACATAAATGGTCAGTTAACACATGACAAAGGAAGCACGAGTATATATAATCTCTTAAATAAATGGTGTTGGGAAAACTGGACAGCCACATGCAAAAGAATGAAACTGGCCCACTATCTTACACCATATACAAAAATCAATTCAAAATGGATTAAAGACTTGAATGTAAGTTCTGCTTGAAACCATAAAGCTCCTAGAACCATTTTCTTGGCAATGATTTTTTTGGTATCTGATGCCAAAAACAAAGGCAACAAAAGCAAAAACAAGCAAGTGGAACTACATCAAACTGAAAAGCTACTGCACACCAGAGGAAACCATCAACAAAATGAAAAGTCAACCTATGGAATGGGAGGAAGATATTCGCAAGTCATGTATCTGATAAGAGGTCAACATCTAAAATATATAATTTTTAAAAACTCTCATAGGACTCAAAAGTAAAAAAAAGTTAAAAACTGGACAGCCATATGCAAAAGAATGAAACTGGACCACTTGCCTATACCATACATAAAAATAAACTCAAAATGGATTAAAGACCTAAATGTGAGAACCGACACTATAAAAATCCTAGGAGAGAGCACAGGAAGTAATTTTTCTGACATTTGCCATAGAAATATTTTTCTAGATAGGTCTCCTCAGGCAAGGGAAACAAAAGCAAAAATAAACTATTGGGACTACACAAAATAAAAAAGATTTTGCACAGTGAAGGAAACCAACAAAATGACAAAGCAACTTTCTTGAATGGGAGAAGGTATTTACAAATGACATATCTGATAAAGGGTTAATATCCAAATTGTATAAAGAACTTACACAACTCAACAAATAACGCAATTAAAAAATAGGCAAAGAACGTGAATAGACATTTTTCCAGAGATGACATATAAATGGCCAACAGGTACATCAAAAGATGCTTAAGATCACTAGTTATCACAGAAATACAAATCAAAACCACAATGAGAATCCCCTCACATGAGGTAGAATGGATATCATAAAAAAAAGTCAAGGTACGCCTGAGTGACTTGGTTAGGCGTCTGCCTTCTGCTCAGATCATGATCTCAGCATCCTGGGATTTAGCCCAGTGCAATATTGGGCTCCCTGTTCAGTGGGGAGCCTGCTTCTCCTTCTCCCCCTGCCCCTCCACCCCCTCATGCTCTCTATTCCACTGGTACACACACTCTTTCTCAAGTAAATATTTAAAAAATAAAGATAAAAAATATATTTAAAAAGACAAGAAATAACAGGTATTGGCAAGGATGCGGAGAAGCAGAAACTATTATGTCACTTACATGTGGTCTCTAAACAAACAAACTGTGCTTATAGATACAGAAAACAGACTCATGATTACCACAGACTGGGGATGGGAGGTCTGCAAAATGGGTGAAGACGGTCAAAAGGTACAAATTTCCAGTTATAAAATAAATAACTCATGGGATACAATGTTCTACATGGTGACTATAGTCAATAATACTATCTTGCTTTTTGATCTGAGAGTAGATTTAACATATCACAAGAAAAAAAAATTGTAACTGTGGTGACAGATACTAGATTTATTGTGATCACTTTGTAGTATGTACAAATTATTGACTCTTGTGTTGTACACCTGAAACTAATAAGTTACATGTTTATTATACCTCAATTTTAAAAAGAGGTATTCATAATTTTTAAAATTTATTTTACACTTTGAGCAATGTATCTAACAGCCACATCACTGTTGCTCAATAACCATATGTGGCTAAGGGCTACTATATTTGCACATGCAGAATTAGCCTTTGAGTCACAGATATTTAAATTCTTTCCTTCTACAAATAGTAATAAACATTTGGAAAAAGCAAGATTTACTTTTGTATAAACTCAATTCCGTATAAAGCTATCTCAACAGACAATAATTTTAAAAGGAGAAAAGCAAAAAATAGTCAATGTCTATTCCAAATAAACTAAGTTAATTAGATGGTTTTTTGACATACTGTAATATAATACTTCTATGCATTTTTAGTAGGAGAACACACATGTTTTTAAATCTCCTATATAATTATCTATGACCCTTTAAATAACTTTTTTAAAAAAAGATTTTATTCATTTATTTATGAGAGACACAGAGAGAGAGGCAGAGGGAGAACCAAGCTCCTTGTGGGGAGGGATGCTGGACTAAATCTCAGGACCCTGGGCTCATGACCTGAGCCAAAGGCAGACGCTTAATCACTGAGCCACCCAGGTGCCCCTTAAAATAGCTTTATTTTACTTTATTTATGGCAGACTCTGCGATTTCAGTTTGATTTCATTTTTAATTCTAGCAGTTATTGTTATTTGATATTGGACAAATTCTTTTTAAAAATATAATACTACTGATTTTGTGGTTGTTGTAGTGATTGGAAATAAAATAAAAACAGGCATATTCTCTGGCAGTTACTTTATAATAATAAAGACCCCCTCTTATATCACAAAACCTTTAATAAATTAAGAATAGGCCGCATCAGGATGAAACTTGACAAGGAGCCTGTGGGCATGAGAGAATTTCTGGGGAAATATTTTAAAGGAATAGTAACCACTGTTGACTCTGCACTAAGCCAGCAAAGCAATGTCTTCACATATAATAATAATCTTCACAATATTTTTTTAAAAAATAATCTGCTTAATGAGTTTATGAAAGATATTGTCTATGCTGTTTATGTTTTATTATAGGTAATAGAATTCTCTGGGTCAATAATTAAAATAATTGGAATATGACTTTGGATATCACATTATTATAGTTTTTCCCCTTATTTCTTGTCAGTGATGTATTTTCACCAATACTAAATGGATATTGCCAAGATATAGAATGAAAATAGATCTTCCCTGTTAAGCTATCCTACGATTCCACCGATCTTTGTCTCATTCAAGGATTGAAGTGGGAAGAGATGAAGGCCCACAAAGTGACAATTTGATCACATGAGTGTCAAATTTGACAACATGAGTGCATGTTGGGGAAGTTTTGTGATTATCTTTACAATTTTATGTTCCTTTATCATTATCTTTGGTGTCCATCTGGACTACTTACCATGATCATTTTCTATCCCAAGCCACATGTTACCCATGTGCTACTCTCTTTAAAGCTCTGGCTCTAGTGCCATCCCTCTAAAATTTGAGCACATAATGGATTCTGTGATTTTTTTTATTGGTATTGATAAATATTATCAGTTGTTTTAATTATTATCAGTGACTTTTCTGGGATGTCTATTTTTGAAAAAAAAACTTATTTTATGGAAAGGAAATTATGCATGTCAATAGCATCTTACAGTACATTGCTTACAAATAGTTAAATGCAAAATTATCGTTTAAATTGTGACTCAAATTTAGTTTATTTCATATATACCTCAAGTTTTATAATGTTCATACATTCTAAGCCATGTCGGTAAGTTCTGTTCTTCCATACAATGAATTTGTTATAGCAAGCCTGAACAGACTAAGACACTGTGGATGCTTGGTTTTAGCCCATTTTAGCACAGATGTATTTCCATTTACCCCCATGTTAGAGCAGAGCTTTTACTACTAAGGCTTAATTTTACTTGTAGGGAATAGTGTCTCTAGTACTGAAACTATGCATCAGGATCTCTCCAGCATGCCTGGGAAGGAACATTTGCCCAGTACTGTGAGACCTCTGAAACTCTTAGCTTGCATCCCTGCTTGACCTTCTAGAATCTTGCCTTGCATACATTCTGCTTAGGAAACTTCACGGGGCCAGCTAATCTGTGCAGATGTTTAGGGCACTTCTCTACCCTTTTCTACTCTCTGCCATTCAGCTCTCAGCCACTTCCACAGCCCCCATGGGAGTCTGATTATATTTTCTCCATTCAGACAGACATGTGCTCTTGGTCTAAGGGTCTGTGCAGCATTTTGAAAAATCCCCACAGTCAGAAATCCTGGATTAATGTGGGTTTCCCTCCATGGCCTTTCCTCTTAAAATTCATAGTATAGCTTTCAAATGTGTTGTTAGACATTTTTGCAGCTATTTTGTCTTGTTCAGAAAGTAGTAAGTTTTTGCAGTCACTTTAGCCCCTCCCCTAATAAATCAGAAAATCCAGGTAAGTCTTCATTGAACTATAAACCTCTCTGGCACTTTGCTACTACACTGGTCGAGATCATTATTCTCTCTTCCCTGGATTCCTACACTGGCTTGCAACTTACACTTCTAGTTCCAGTACATCCTCTATGTTAAAGAATGGGATTCTAGAAACACAATTTATATTATGTCATTTTCCAGGTGAAAATTTTTCAATAGCTTCTCATTAAACTTAGAATAAATATTTGAACTCCTAATAATGACCTTGGGATGATGTAAGCCTCTGAAATTGTTTTCTATGTGCTTCTTTGTTTCCCCTTTATGTTTAAAAAAGCGTTCTTTTTTTTTTTTTTTAAATTTCCTGAACCCGTGAAGCTCTATCCATAGCTGGACTTTAGCGCAGTCTATTTTTTATGGCCATGACATTACACTCATCATTCTTTCTCTGACTTCTTTCTCTTGTTTTAGGTGACAGCTTATGTGTCACTTCCCTGGTGAGGCATTTTCTGATCACATAGGACTTTACCCTTACAGCAACTTGATCTTTTAATCCCAGCCACATACAAATTGTGATTTCCTACTTGCATATAGGTGTATGCTTTTGTTTATCCTCTATATTTTCTGCCAGGTATAAGCATCATAAGGACAAAGATATCTGTTTTATTTACTACTGTATGTCCAGTACTTCTCTATGGTATATGGTATATGATAGAAGCTATACAAATGGTCATTGAAGGGGGATCCCTGGGTGGCTCAGCGGTGTGGTGTCTGCCTTTGGCCCAGGGCGTGATCCTGGAGTCCCGGGATCGAGTCCCTCATCGGGCTTCTTGCCTGGAGCCTGCTTCTCCCTCTGCCTGTGTCTCTGCCTCTCTCTCTCTCTCGGTCTCTCATGAATAAATAAATAAATAAAATCTTTTAAAAAAATGGTCATTGAATTAATGAAGAAATATATTTAACTTCAGAGGGAAAATTTTCAATATCAACACTTAAAGGTTTAAGAGAGAACCAAAATTTTCAAAAATTCTTAGAGAATTGGAATTGGAAGAAACCACCAGGATTACTTAGCCAACCATCATGTTGATGTAATAATCCCTGTGATAACATTACCTGCACTTATGTTCATCTACTACTTGGGAACTCACTATTTCACAAGGAATTATATTCTATTTTCAGACAGTTCTCATTATTTAAAAAATGTATTTCTCATTACACGTAATGTAGTTTAAGCCTCACATTGAATTGTTTTATTATTAGCAATAGTTCTCTCACTTTTTAAAAGAATTCTGAAAACAATGATACATACAATTTCTTTCCTTTTGTGATTTCTTCTGAATTATACTACTAAAGGAAACAATTAAAAACTCTTACAGTTCATGGAATGATAAAGAATGACATTCCATTTTGGATGCTTTGTTGCCACTGAAATTTTTTAAGTTATATATAGGGTCTCTTTCTTTAGTCCATATTTACATGCACTACAAACAGGAATTTTGAATTTCACTCAAAATTAAAATAACATATTTATAAAAACCAAATTTATAGAAAGTCTCCTGTTAGCTAACATTAAGAAATGTCAAGCAATTCCAAATCTTTATGGTTTTCCCATTTGTCCATTAGCACATAAGAAATGAAGGCCTTTTAATGCGTATGTATGCATTGGAATAAATAGATTAACTGTTTAGGACACTGTTTGAAACTGAGAAGACTCATATACAATGTGGAAAATGCACTTGCCCACTTTAGCTCAGGATGTGTGTGTGTATGCAGGTGTGTATGTATGTTATTTGGAAAATCTATACTCTTTCTTACAGAATTGTAATAGTGATCAAATGGGAAAATATATTTGAAAGCATTTAAAAGAAATTTTAAGTGAATTGCTCTAATATTGCACATTGTAGTCATAAATATTTAAAATTTTTTACACATTTAAATAAAATGAAACATCACTCATAGACACAATTGCTTGATTTTTATGTGCATGAAGCAATTTGGAAAATTGAATTAATTTGTTATTATAGTTCTTTGGTCCCTGTTTCTGAATCATTTTATCACCACCATTCTTTAGGATGTAGAGGTTTGCTTGCAGAATGACCCACTTTCTCCTAGCTCTTCTTTGGGACTACATTAGACACCTCTAAAATTGCATTAACTTTTATAGGTCACTTGGATACCACTATATGTGGTTATTGTTTCAGCACAATAAATTATATTTTCCAAATTGCTGCCCATGGACTATCATTTATCTAGGAAAATAGAAGTGTTTGGTGGTCTAATTACATATCCGATCCTTTTATGATTCTGGCTGAATAAAAATATAAACCAAATGTGACAAAATGCTGTTTTAGACATTATTAGACTAAAATTTAAAAAGACAAATCATTTTTACATTCATGTGTAAAATGACTGCTGACATAGAATATATGAGCAGTATTTGTCAGGATGATATTCTAAGATCATGCATTCATTGTTGTCTCTCTGTTCTGAACATAGCAGTAAGAAATAAGACATATTTCTAATAAGTCATTAAGAAATACAGGCATGTTCAGTGTACAGGCAAAACTCTCCACTGACCAGTATAGTAGTCTAGTTATAATTAGGGCTTTATCTGTCACTGGATCCAAATATGGACCATGGAGCCTGAAGCATGACCCTGAGAGTGACAATGACCAAAGTCATCCCTTACAAAGCAAAGTTGTGGAAAAGAAAAAGACATTCAAGATAAACCAGAATTCCTCAGATTTCTCATCAAAGGACCGTTACAAAGTCAATGAAGAAAAAAGAGAGAACACACCCAAGTAACTTAAAAATTTAAAAACAGAATATAACTACAGCTATAGTTGACAGTAAGTATAAGTGGCAAATCTGAAAAAATTTAATCCATTAAAGTTATAAATCTAGATACTTGAAATTTTCTTGAATATAATTTCCGGTGCTCCATAAAAAAGTCAAAAAGAAACCTGATATATAATTATCATTAAATAGTTCACTCATGTATCAAATTCTTTATTCCGTCTTCAAACAAACCAAGTTTTATAGCTGAGCTTTACAGATGAGTTTTAGCAAAATCGTAAGATACAGATTTTTAAAATGCTTTACAGAAGTTCAGAAGAACACATTTCCTAGCACATTTTATGAGAAAGTAAATTATTCAAATGAACTCGAAAGTAGTATGAGAATTATAGATTAATCTAGGATTATGAGTGCAAAAATCTCTGTGATGATCTTGGCAAATGGAATTTAGAAGTGTTATAAAACATTCACCATGACCATATGATGTTTATTCTCAGAATTCAAGGAAAGTTCTCTATCAGAAATGTATTAATTTATTTCACCATTCCCACTGAGAAAAAACTGTACGGTTATTACAGAAAAAAAAAAAACGATGAAACAACTTAAAAATTTTAACCCTATTCATAATGAAATCTAGGAGCATAAATGGATTTTTTTTTACCTAGTTAGAATCTCTAACGAGGCTTATATCAAATGTGTTCTTCACATGAGTGCTGAGAAATGTATAGAATTGAATTTATCATAACACACACCTGAAACTACCAACAGTGTATGTTAATTATGACTGAATTTAAAAAAAACCCACAAAAATAAGAATACTGTTCTTCATACTGAGGCATCAAAACTCTCATAAAGTTCAGCAAGTTGGCCAGTAAATCTACTATTCAGGGCTCTACCTCAGTAAAGCAAGATTGTATAATAAGAATGCAAGGGAAGAAGTAAATATTGGTAAAAAAGACAATTTTGCTATCATATCCTGACAAAATATCTATCCAAGACAACATACAGGCCATTTATATAAAAAGCATATGAATGAATTTTCTTGGCAAAAGTTCAAACCAATTTTAAAACATAAGAAAAATTCCAATAATTTGAAATCTATAAACAATATTTTTAAAAAGATGCCTTTGAAGCAATCAAATGTATATGAAAAGCTCCTTTGGAAAGGTTTACGAAAATGTGTGTGAGTCATGAAAGGGTTCCTCAATATTCAGAGCTATCTTTCATTCATGGATAATGTATAAGTGCAATGTCATGTTTCTCTGGAGTAATCTTTAAATTTATGCATTTCCAATCAATATATCAATGGAAATCTGCAGGGAACTTGACAAGTTGTACTGAAATTCACATAGAAGAGGGTAAAGAGTAAAGTTTCAAGAATATGCCATTTCTGAAAACAAATTAAAAAAAAGAGGTTATTTCAATCACCATCAGATGTAGACAGTTATTTACAATAAGATAATGTTTAAGTTTCATTGATATTATGCCACATTTACAGATATGCTGTAAAACTTTATAGCAAGTGTGCTCAACTTAATTTGTAGAGAAATATACTTTGCATAGTGTTTTCTATTAAATAAAAGCAAATACATTATAAGAATGCCCCTAATATTTTTCTAAAAACGTGTCTTTTAGCCATTTTATAGTTTGTATACTCAAAGTCATCTTTGTGTTTTCTGACAATTTATATTACCTTAAAAATGAATTAACAGCAGTCAATATAACCAAATACCAAAATATTAATGACATTTTCCTATTTTTTGTGGAGACATTGTTTTCACTGTTTAGGTAAAATAATAATTATATAAACATATATGGTATATAGGTACAGATAGGATATCTATGTCTGGATTGTAAGCTCCATGATGTTAAGAATATTGTTTGCCTGTTGACTGCTTTATAACCAACACCTAGAACAATATCTGTGACATGCCACATGTATCAGAAATATTTCCTTGAATGAAAAATATTAGTTACCCTTTAAGTAAGGTAGATTCCCTTCTTGACTTTATTTCATGTATTTAAAAACACGTTATCATGGCAACTAGATTAGAAAATTTTGTGTTGGAAATATGTAAAAAAAATTCATTGTTCTATTTCCAATTTTTGGAGATAATTTTCTAGAGGGAAGCTATATAACTAAGACACTTTATACAGTAGAAACAAGGAAATATTTGAAGTGTCAACCAATATTTCTAGACTTGTTAATAAATCCCTGTTCTTTTGTTTCTGAGTCAAGAATCAAAATACTGATTTTAGTATAGCCTTATATTTAACTTTGGGGGCAAGGAGAATATTTTAAAGAGAAAGCTTTGACATGTTAAAAGGTACAATTCCAAGAAAGCAAACAACTTATTTTTTTCTTGGGGTGTGTGTGTGTGTGTGTGTGTGTGTGTATCTTTGCATTATTTTTTAGGAAATGATCTGGTGATCAGTTCTCACATATTTGCATTTAATATTTTGATTTATAATTTTTTTCACTAGGCCTTTTCAGGTTTTTTTTAGAATTTTTGTTTAGAGAAGACAAATTTCAATGTGAATAAGCAAATCTCTTTCCTATGTAGTCTATGCATTTCTGAATCCTTCCCTATTTCCATGAATAAGATTATAAAATATAAAATCATTCTACGACTGTTTAGTTCTTCATGGCATGGGAAGAAGGAAATTAAAATCAAATCTAATTAAGCTCATGGATGGATAAACACATCATATATTAAATCTTACCTAAATGTTCCTTTATAATATAGCCAAGTAACTCACAATCACAGTTACCATGAGCTGTACTTTAAAATAGTATCCTTAATGAAGCTCCCGGGAACATTTCTAATGGTTCTATTTTTAGACAAACAGAAATAAACACACACCTATAGTCATTACTTCTATTTTTTTAACATACATAAGTTAAATATAACTTGGTGAAAAGAACTGAGGAATAGGAGGCAAGTTAAAGGTACAGACCTAACTAAAGATGTGATTTCTCTATATTTCTATAGAGGAATTAATATAATTTATCAGAGTATTATTTCATATTACATGGTATTTCTATTTGCTTCTGTCCTGTAAATGCCACTCTTATTATTTTTATCATTTTTTATTATGTCTTAGTTCATTGCGAGATTTTTACATAGAAAAATGCTTCAGAAAGTGAGAGCAGGGAGTTTGATCTATTTAAAGGAATATCTCCCTGTTGTTGTAGCCACAGTGATTTCTGGAGAAAACGGCCTTGAATTCAAGGGTAAGTGTCTAGCTCTTCACAGTAACCAGATTAAGCTAACTAAAAATTATGCAGGGTATTAGAACATTGAGATTCCATATCGTTTTTCAATTCTGATATTAAAAAAACTGTTTATACCCAAATATATCCTATCATTCTCTAAGGAATCTAGAATATGAATTATTACATTGTACTCTCTCATATGTATTTATGTGAACATCTTTTCATTGCATTTGTCTTCTTAAAATTAGACAGAAATTCTGTAAGTTTTTATTTCCTCATTTTATTTCCTCATTAAATTCCACACATTCTCTTCACTTTGTAAATGCCCTTACATGTAGATTTCCATTTCCTCTTACATTATTTAAGCATTTTATAAACAATATATTCCTCCTACCATATCTAGGACTGTTCAATAACTTGAAATTACAGTGTAAGTATTTCTATTGAAACTGTTCTGATGAGGAGTAAATGCAGACCATGTCAATTAACTAAAATATTGCTGTTGGTGATCTTTACATGCTTGGTGATGTCCAATGTTGGTATATTTTCATGAATATTTAACTTTAGCATTTACACTACACAAATTTCTGACTTTTACATTGTCAGTAGGCACGTGGAAGGTGGTACTTAAGAAAACTGAGTAGAGATGCCTGGGTGTCTCAGTTGGTTAAGCATGTGACTCTTGGTTTCAGCTCAGGTCATGATCTCAGGGTGGTGGCATTGAGCTCCACACTGGGTTCTACACTCAATATGGAATCTGCTTGTCTCTCTCCCTCTGTTACTCCCCCTAGCATATATTTTTTTTTCTCTCTCTCTCTCATAAATAAATTTTTTTAAAGAAACCTTGAGTAGAACAGTCATATCCCTCTTTAAAGATTTGCAATATTATCTTATTGCCACGTCTGTCAAGAACACTATAGAACTCTGACTGTAAAATTTGCTTACACAGTCAGATGTGAGGACAAAAATATTGATTCAATCACAGATGATTTTCTAGTAACACAGTTGATGCTCCATGTTTACTTCTGGTTATTAAATTTTGACAATTATTTCTATGGCATTGTGCAACTGATGGCCTCAAGTTGCAAAAATCCATGGTGATGTGGCATTCAAATTTTAAGAACGTATCTTCCATTTTTAGAAATTCCCATTTTGATAAATGTCAATATCAGGTAAAAACAAAGTGGTATAAATTACATAGGTAAATGTCCATGGGTAAAAGCAGGAAGTTGACAGAGTTTGTATTTTTTAGCAGTAAGCAAAAAAGAAAAATCTCAGTGGCCTATACAAAACTGGAATTTCCTCTTTAATGGAAGATAGTGACAAGCTCATAAATGCAAGTAATTTGTAATATAATTTCCACAAAATTGTATTTTATTCTATATACCACTTTTTATCTCTTTATGGGAAATAAAGTCAGCTCTATTTGTGCCTTATTTATGTATTATAGAACTGCTGGTGCTGAAACAAGAAAACAATGTGATAATGAGTGAGAGAAAGAAGGAGGCAGGGAGGAAGGAAAGTTAAGTTGCTTTTAACGTCTTGAAGATAGTAAAAAGAATAAAATAAACCTACACTATTAAATCTTCTGCTTATGTTATACCTCATTCCATTAAATGTACCTGAACTCTACTCTTTTAAAGATACATTTTAGCAGTATTAGCTTTATTAGATTTATTGAAATAAATCTAGTACCTCTGGGTACATAAAAATAAATGTCTTCACCTATTTAAACCATATACCCCCAAAAAAATAAAAATAAAAAAATAAACCATATACCCAAAGATTACTTTTAGCTGAAGAATGTAAAATTTAGAATTTTTCCATAGAATTTTTCCATATATTATGACAATGTGATGCCTGTGTAGATTTAAGCTTGCTTTTTTCACCAGAATTCTATTTTGACTATCTTGCAATTTAAAACTATTCTTAACATGCTATTTTAATGGATTTCTAATATTCTGTTATGAATATACAATTATTTGAAGTTATTCTATTACTAAATATTTTCTCCTACTTTCAAGTCTTTAAATATTATAAGTACTATAGCAATCAACATCCATGCATGTAAGTTTCTGTTCTAATTTCTTATTATTAACCTCAGTGAAACTCCTGGAAACTCCTGCATTAAAGAGTGAAAGTTATGTCACTGATAATCTCTCAAGAAGATTTTAATTTCTACTGCTATTAGGGCATTAATCCTAAATTTATCATACGGCATTCATGAAATAAACAGATATGTAATTGGCCCCTACCCTGTTGCAGATACTATACTCGGGGGACAGAGTAGACAGGAAGACGTAGTCATGAATGTTTGGGTGTGAGAATGCGTGTGTGTGTGTGTATGGAGAAGGGGCAGGGTGGCAAAGAATTGATGCAAATAGGATTAAAATTACATACTATTTTGAGTGCTTAACAGGAAATGTCACAGATACTATATGGACAACAGAGGGATAGCTGAGGCTACTATATGCTTTATATTATTTGTAATAATAAACATGGCTGAGAACAGTAATTTGATCAAAACAAAACAAAAAAACTAAAGCACTTCCAACTTTCTTTGTTTGGAAAGGAGAAATTTCCATTCATTGAAATAATTTGGTAAATGTAGACTGTCCACTCAGATAATCCTAGTCTCATTTCTAATTTTGTTTTCTCCCACAAATTGCTGTTTTCCTAGAGACCACGGCTAAATTAGTTAGATACTATCCAACCTCCTTGCTCTTGATATAAGGTATTTCTTCCACTTCATGTCTTTTAGTTGGCTTGGGTTCTTACTAAACAATTCTACTACTGCTTTTCAGTTTTCAATCTTGTCAATGCCATGGGTAGTTTATGTGCTTGTGGTCTTTCACCAAATGATCACTGAAGTAAGATTGCTGAAGACAAGTAGAGCTTGAGGCTAACCTGATTTTTGTGGCTTACTACATTCTTATTTCTCCCAGGCATTGCCCCAGGGCCAACTGGATTTGTAGTGATATACTTATATAATTCTGATTTAATTTTTCCAATGGGAAATTATGCAAGTTCAGGAGCTCTACACCCTTTTACTGAAATAATTATTTTCAAATCCCTTGAAAGTGATTACATAATTCAGGGGAAGTAAAACATTCATTGCAGGACTAGTAAAACATCCAGTGCAAATTTTTTTTTGAAGAGTGATGTTTAATTTTTCTTAATATGCTTCTTCTGTAAAGGGAAAGTGGTGTTTTTGCTCAAAATTATGAAGCAAGAGACTTCCTAATATTTACATACTAAGCTGGGAAAGGATATATATGCTTTTTCTCCTGAAGTGTATTATTTCAGTTAGACATCCTGGTGGCCTTTTACTCTGGGTAAGAATCAGATTAAATTTCTTCAGAAGACAAGCTCCCACCAAGAAAAGTACATTGTGTCATGACTGATCATACAAAAATTATTTTTCAGAGAGGCAGGGAGGCAGGGGGAGAGAGAGAGAGAGAGAGAGAGAGAGAGAGAGAGAGAGAGAGAGAGAGAGAACTACAGAACTGCAAAAAGGCAAAGAATCCCAGTCTTCTGATCAAACCAAAGGGAGGGATAGCTTTGGATATCCCATTAGCACATAGGATCTCACTGTTAATTTTCACAAACTCACTTGCTCAGCCTTCCAGAGTCTGTTGGAGCAGTCAACTCTCCCTTTTCCTAGTTCTCTTTGTCTAGAATATATAGTCTTACCATCAAAAATACTTAAACAGTTTAACATTTCTTGTATCAAAAGATACTATTTAAAGCATTTTTTAAAAACCCTAGTTAACAGTATGAATAGATTTTTCTTCAATCTGGAGTAAAGGTCATTATTGTCACTACAAATGTACCATTTTCCTGGTCTTTGATTTTGTTTCTATCCTGGGATAGGGGAGGGGGACCAATTAGCATGAATTATGTTCCATTCCATTTTCCTTCTGCTTCATTCCTGAAAATATATACAGTCCTACCTCTACATCTATTTTAGTCTGCTCAGGCTTCCATAAGAAATGACCACAGACTAGGTGGCTTATAAACACACACACACACACACACACACACACACACTTACTTATCACAGTTCTGCAGGCTGGATGTCTGAGATGATGGTGCTGACATGGTCTGGAGAGGACTCCCTTTTGATGGCAAGACTTCTCTTTGTATCCTCACATGGTAAAAGGGGCTAGGGAGCTCTGTAGGGTTTCTTTTGCTAGAACACTTAATCCCATTCATGATACCTCCACTTCATGACCTAATCACCTCCCAAAGTCCTGGCCTTCAAATATTTTCACACTAGGCCTAAGGATTCTGATATATGAGTCGTGGGGACAGTCAGACCATAGCATTATCCCCCCACCTCCCTCCCTGTCTTCCTTGTTCTTCTGCTCTCTCGCTCTGCAGCATCAGCATTAAACAGAGTGGTATCAAAAAGGCTGCATGCTGTCACTTAAGATTAAAGTTAAATACAACAATCATTTGAGGTCCAAAACAGAGATGCCCAAAGAGGAGTTGAGCAAGCTCCTGCCATGTTCAGACACTACAATCTCTGCATTTATGCATTTCTTCTAGCAATACAGCTTGTATTCACTGCAACTGTGTCAGAGGGCTTTAGTCCCAATTCTAAGAGCTTGCCTCCTATCTTTCTGATGCATTCAAAAGTTCTAGTATTCTGTTCGTATATACATAGAAGATTAGCTTTCTCTAAAATCAAACATCAGAACAAAACATAAAGTCCAAAGTTAGATACATTTATCTACACAATATAGAATTATGAATTAATATATTCAGCAACGTCTTTTAGGTATTTGTGCAAGATTCCCCGTCAGAGGACATTTTCTGGGTGGAGGGATAAGAGTTGTTTCTCTGAGCACATATATGCTAAAGCCCAAGCAAAACTCAATTTTACTCTGAGTCATGTAAGCAATAAAGGAAAGAAATATTTCTGTCTAGCTTATTACTAATATTTTAGCTTCCTATGTGCATTGATGCTCATTTTTCTCTTAGATGATGCCTTCAGGTATAAAACTATCACCCTACAAACTTAAACAGTAGAAGAGAAAAGCTTAAATACTATTTTGTAATTGTTATCCTGCCTCCACTGCTTCTGCTCTACTTTCCCGACATCCCAACTGTGTGTTTAATGATGTATATTAGTGTCTCAGTAATGAGCTTTATTGATATTTTTCTCTCATTTTTCTATCCTATTTTGTGTAGGGTACCATGAACCTATCATATTTCATTATTTTAATCATCTTCTATTGCTTGGAAAATCAGATATCCTGTCCTACTTCAAGTGACATATACCATTTATATGTAAATGATTTTAAATCTGTTATTATATTGCTTTAAAAGTGGAATAGAGTTAACTCTGTGTGTGATTGGAGATATGTATGTTGTTTAATCAATGGATAATTACAGTTTCCATTTCCCTGCCTTCCTAGTGGATGAGATGATACCGAGTTGAGCTGACCTAGAAGCTCACTATATACTTATAATAGTCTACTAGAAAGACTCACAATAATTTTATTTATGGCAGTCTTAGAAACAGAGTTTCCTATTAAGAATCTGCCTACTAACCGAGTTAGTCCTCTGTATGCTTCTCCAAAATGCAGATGTTACAATGTCACTAATATGCCCATGCAGCAAAGTGACCTCATCATGTAACAGTATCACTTTGCAGTGAATTTTTCTCGTTTATGTAAAATATTGGTCTTTATTTATAAAATGCATGTATTTACTTTTCTAAATTTATTTTTTTCCATTTTTTTACTTAAAGTCCAGTTACCTAACATACAGTGTAATATATTAGATTATGGTGTACCATATAGCGACTCAACACTTCCATACATCACCTGGTGCTCACCATCATCAACAAGTGTACTCTTTAACCCCATCACCTATTAAACCTATTGCCCCACCCACCACCCCTTTGGCAACCATTAGTTTGCTCTCTCTACTTAAGACTCTGCAATAGATTTTTTAAAAAATAGCCACCCTTGGGGCACCTAGAGGGCTCAGTTGGTTAAGCATCTACCTTTGGCTCAGGTCATGATCCAGGGGTCCTGGGATCAAGCCCCTGACAGGTTCCCTGCTGAGCATCTCCCTCTGCCTCTCCCCACTGTTCATGCTTTCTTGCTTTCTCTTTCTCTTTCTCTTCTCTCTCTCTCAAATAAGTAAAATCTTTTTTTAAAAAATAGCCACCTCAGGCAGCCCTGGTGGCGCAGCGGTTTAGCGCCGCCTACAGCCTAGGGCGCGATCCTGGAGACCCTGGATTGAGTCTCACATCAGGCTCTCTGTATGATGCCTGCTTCTCCCTCTGTGTCTCTGTCTCTGTCTCTGTCTCTCTCTGTCTCTCTCCCTCCCTCTTTCCCTCACGAGTAAATAAATAAAATCTTAAAAAAAAAATAGCCACCTCTATCTAATTTTGTTGGTGTACAGTGCACTGTACTTAATGGGTCTCATGGGGAAACAGGCTACTATTGATGTGATCTAGACAAATTGAGGTCACACATGTTCTGGGACTTGTCCAGTTGCAGATGGGTGGAACATTGTGAGACTGGCCTGAAATCCATGTCTACAGATCCCATTGCCCATTTTCTATCCAATTGTGACACCATAAATCTGGGTGCTGGTATAAAGACTCTGCCATATTCCAAGGAGAATAGAGGGAATTCCAAAGCCCAATTTTATTTTCATGAGAGATGCCCTGTGACACTGTAACCACTGAATTAAAAAAAAAAGTCAACTTTTGATTCAGAATATCTTGTAAATAGGGTGAACATCTTGCCATTGACCTGGCCCTCAATTAGAATTAGACTTGGGTTCTTACCTATGATTTTATTTTCCTTTGAAACCTATAAAATTTTCATTTAATATTTAAACATACAGAATTCATATATCCTTTTAACATTAACATTGCATTCTAATTTTCTGGCTTGAAATTTTAACTGTTACAATATAAACGGCATAGGCTTCATGTTTGTGATTTGTCATTTTAACAAATGCATTAACTATATCCTCTACATTGTTGGTCCTTGGTGTTTTATACTAATTTATATCATGTTTCATTCTATGTTTGAAATTTCACATTTAACTTTATATGTAATCAGTTTAAAAGCTTAGGGTTTTGACAAAAGAAGTTATGTCTGAAAAAGGAGTTTTTAATAGAACTTAGCAGAAAGTATTAAACCATTTAGTTCACATTCAGCATGTTTTCTTACAGAAGGAATTTTGGGAATCAATGTATTTTTGTCCAGAGAAGTTTAAGATGGCTATTGATAAAAATTATGAATAACTTATTATTTACAGCATTATTTGGAATTTCCTAACCAAAGACTAGCTGGCTTATTCAAAATTTGACCAGCCAGGTTCTTTTTTTCCTCAGTAGTATGCTAGTAAAATATATATTAATATTCTTTTCCATTGGCAAGATATAAATCTTCTCTTCCCTTTGGCAGTAATCTGGTATTTTCGATCCCAACATGAGGCCCTCCTTAATGGAATTAACACCCTCATACACATTAAAAAGAAAATACTATAACTTTGAGAAAATGTTGAAGCTATTAAGAGTTATTTGTGTAATTTAGACTAGGATTTCATCAAGCATCCTGTTCCATGACATACTCCTAGTGAGTATCCTTGTCTAAGGATACTTAGATAAGACTTAATCACATTGATTCTTCCTCTAGCAAAGAAATAATGTAGATTTGAGAGATGGTGTTTTATTTGTATCACATGTGACCAAACTAAAGATTGTATTTCCAAAACATAAACTGCATAGAGTCACAGTCTTTATGCTTACAAACCTAAGTAAAATTTTAAACTAAAGATTATTCTGATAGTCTCATAACTGTATCACAGTCCTCTGCGGAACTGAGAACAAACAGAATAGATTTGGAAGTCCCACACCTGGTTTATTACTTACAAGATGTATGACTTTGAGAGTTTTATCTTAGCTGCTGCTCCCATATTTATAACATGGCTATCATCCCTATTACATCAAATTATTTTGATTGTGCAATGCATACAAATATACAGAATTCAGCATAATTGCTAGGACAGTGTAGGAACCATATAAATTTTAGTTTACTATTGATTATTTGGAGGACATGGACTGCTCATATATCTCAGCCAAGAGCTAGGAAAATATTTTAAACATTTTCTGTAGTTATGATAGATAATGGTTTCCAAGGTTTTGGCTTTTAGAAGGTACCTATATAAATGTATTTTAAAGCATTCATTGTCTCTTACTGAATTTAATCCTATATTTATGAAGCAGTGTTTCTACTTTTAAAATCTACTACTTATAAGGATCTGTCCAAAGCATTTACTCATAGGTGCAGGTTCAATTCTTACTTCTACAAATGGAGAAACTTATACAAGGAAATAATTAAAATAAAATAGAAGTCTTACTTACATGACATACATGGTCAAGAAATATGTAAGGCTTCTCTATGAACAAAAGAATCAACATAGGTGGTAAAGACAGTAAGGAAATAAAACCTAATTTGCACGAGCATTTTATCCCCAGTTACTGTGACCCATTATAGCTTTTCATAACAGAAAACTCAAAAGTATAAAACAAAATCGGTTGTTTGCCAGGTGCATTCTTGCTGAATCAGCCTACTTGGTATGATGCCAATTTCTACTGTTTCTTACTAAGGGAAAATATCCCTGAATAAAATGTTAGCAATGTTTAAAGGGAAATAACAGCCTTAATCTGATTTTGAAAGCTGTGACTAAGAAAGATTTTGCCACAAAATAAATAAAAATAAGAAAAAAGAATTGTGAACTTTAAATACACAACATTGAAATTACAGAATCATTTTTAACCTAAACAGCTTATCATAGAATTACTATATGCCAAAAATACGCAAATAAGTAAAACATATTTTATGTGGAGTCGGTGTTTGAGAAAAACTACATCATGTAAGTGATGTTTGCTTAGCCCCTTTGAGATGAGGAGGCAATCACTAACCAAGTAAAGAAGGGGCTGTGGAGATACAGGAATTGCATCACATTTATTGGAAGATTACCTAGAATCATGAAAAAACTTCAAGCTGAGGAGTCACAATGTGTCCTTTGACTATGTGATCGTGTCATTTCCTCATCTACAAAATTGAGCTAATAGTTGTTCATGTTGCTACTAATAGTCAATATTGCAGAAGTTCTCCTGGGTTTTAGACAGATTTAGTGAATCAAAGTATTTACGGGAAGTTTGGTTCCCTATGTTCTGCCAATTGGCATATTTATTCCCTAGATAACTTTTTAAGAAGAAACAAACATTTTGGAGAAAGTCTGACCTGGGTTTAAGTACTGACTTGGCTTTGAAGCATAACTTAGAGAAAAGACATAAACTTTATTAAGCTCCATATTTCTTACCCTAAAAATAGGTAATAGCTGGCTCCTTGTCCCTTTTAAATAAATGTGAGATCTTATTGTTAATATTCAAAGAATCATATTGACTTAGCATGTAACTAACAGACATGTACCAATTCTGTCCCTGTATTAACTAGGAGAGTTTGTGCTTGACTGCCACGTGCATGGCATAAATAATGAGGGTCACTTATCAAAATACTTGGAAAAATTTTATCTGGATTTAGTAATTCAAAATTACTATCAAGAGCATCAGGCTGTATTTAAGACACTCATTTGGGATATTTAAGGAGTCTGATAAGAGAGCAGATGTAGATGCGTATGTTTCAGAATTCAGCAGCTTTGCCACAAGAGGACACATCACAGAGGTTATTGTGTGCCAAATATATGGAATGAGTTTGTAGGAATTCAGACACAGGATAATCCATGTGGCATGGACAATTTCAGAAAGGATACATGGAGGAGGTTAGTGTGGGCTGTGCACATAAGCCTCAAAAGGTTTTAGATAAATTAAAAGATGGACCATCAGCAAAGACATGAGGAAAGCATGCAAAGGGCATGCATGGCAAGGGGATAAAAGATAGTTTCAATGTGGTATTGGGGAAATAGCAGGGCATGTGATTGGATGGATAGGAACTTGAAGGCAGATGGGAGAGGTCATAGGCTATTCTACTTCTAAGTTTGGGTTGGGCATCCCTCCAGAGGTTTGTGGGAAGGGAAGGGGGGTGCCTCCTCCCAAAATAAGCAGGCTGAAATGGTTTGCAGTTCTGATCCACCCTTGTCCTAGAATATTAGAATGTTCCAGGAGCTGCAAACAAGCTCCTTTTAGATTTGAAGCTTTTCTGCACAAGATTCATGGGTTCGCTTCCAGACATTACCAGAAGCTACTCTCCTGTTTGTTCAAATCTAACTTGTTCAGTTGCAAAATGCGGCCCCTATTATCTCTCTTAGAAAATGAAAATATTATGCTAATCTGAATCTGATTCCAGAAGGAAAGCATAACATAAAACGATATTTTAAAATTATCTCAAGTGTAAAATATTCCTACACTTTTGTTAAATCCGCCAAAGATAAGGATTCTCAGATTTGGTTTTTGTGGTCTGGCTCATGGATAGTAAAAGATTATGTGATGGAGCAGTGAACTTCATCCCTTTTTTTAGGGGGGTGAAGAGAACAATCACTGCCAGGTCTGTCCCAAAGAAACAGTTCAGGAGTCCATTTGCTAGTCTCATTATTAGAGGGAAAGAGAGAGGGAAGCTCCAAGACACATGAAGACATGGAACACATCATCTTGTTCATGACAGCTCATCCAATGATAAGCATGATGCCTGGCCCAGCGATAATGATTGGAGGAGTTGGGTGTAGGTGGAAGAGAGTCATAAGCTGAGACTGATCTCTGAAAGCATAGCATCTCTACTGAATATGGGGTTTGCCCATTGGACCAATTAGATTAAATGCCTTCTTTATGGGGGAAAAATGCACAGAGTAAGAACCATGTTGAGTAGAGCTCATGAGAACTTCTTCCCTAACTATGTCTCCCCTAAACTAATGTGTTTATAAAAGGAGAAAACTCCTACTTTGTCTAAATTCAGGATATGATATTTATTATGTGTTTTGAAGAATGCCTGCCACAGAGGAATCCCTTAAAACTGGGATATTAAATAGTCTTTCTGTAGAACCAGGGTTTGGGCTCAGGTTTCTATCCAAGTCAGTGTTTTTCCATTAATCACCACTACCCCTCAAGGGTAACTCCCTCCCCGCTGGAATGTAAATATGAATGACACCGCCGAACATAAAATGCTCTGGATTTATGGCTTCAAAATTAGACATCAAAGTTATAAAGACAATGAACAGTATTTTCACCTTTTGATGCTCTAGTTAACCTGTTTCATTGCTAGGGATACTTCAAACACACCCACACAGATGCACACTGCATTTTGTAGTTCGCATCTGAACTGTTTGGACATATTCACATAATCAGGAGCAACACGACCATGGATCTATATTCCATATATAGATCATGCCTTCAGCATCAGGGGACCAAAAAATGTATTAAGTTATTTTATTTTTAAACAATATTTAAAGAATGAGTTTGGTATTCTAAAATGATATGTACTATCTTATGGAAGTGTCATCTTTTTGTTAAAAGTGTCCACACATAATTTTTCCACTTGCTTTAAATGCAGTGTCCTAATTGATAGCCTTTTTGAAGTTAAATATGCTTCAAATAGAGACTCAAAGAGTCTGTTATCACCAAGCAATTACATTTAGTTAATAACCTGGTTGTATTTTCTGTTCACATAGGATGGCTTTGTAAAAGCCCTAGCATTAATGGAATTTATTCACACTGACAAAGGAAATATTAAAATTGCAATACAATTTCCTTTATCTTCTCTTATCTAAATGGGGAAGGCATCTGCATCATGGCATTAATTCAGCCAAAGATGAGAAAGTTAAAATACTATTATTTCTGCAGAATGACCTTTCCGCTACAGTATTTGCTTGGTTTAGAATCATAATTTGGCTACAAATATATTGTTTAAAATATATGGAGCTGGAAATGAGCAGGAAATCCAATTTTTGTATATATGCAGTAAAACTTGTACAATTTTGGACAGCCTGGTGGCCCAGTGGTTTAGCGCCACCTTCAGCCCAGGGCCTGATCCTGGCGACCCGGGATTGAGTCCCACAGGTCAGGCTCCCTGAATGGAGCCTGCTTCTCCCTCTGCCTGTGTCTCTGCCACTCGCTCTCTCTCTCTCTGTCTCTCTCATTAATAAATAAATAAGATTAAAAAAAAAAACTTGTACAACTTCCCTCCATTCCTTATTCTTATCTCCTAATATTTGAAACAAAATATTGTCAGCGCTTTTTCTATATCTTTTCATAATTTCCCAAGTATATATTATCTATTCTCTCAAATGGGGTAAATGATAATGAAAACAAAGGAAAATTGACAAAGCTGACACTAAATTAAAAAAAACACACATCTATTCTTTTAACAACTAAAATCCTTAAAAGCACATTTGTAAAATGTAGATTGTAATAGTCAATCATTCATTCCAATTTAGAGATTAAAACGGATGAATTGATGCCACTAAGAAAATAAGCAATAGATGTCTCACTCTATAGCAACTCTTACAATAATACACATGTATTTAAAAATACACAGTATATGCAGCAATATTTTCCCAAGAAATAAAAGTTAACAACTGAGCGAGTAAACTAAATTAAAGCCATGTTTTGATGTTTTAGTCAACATTTTTATAATCAACCTGAGATTCTGCAGCTTGAGTAGAGGTGCAGTGGGAGTCCACTAAACAGCCACTTATTGGACACTTACTGTGTGAGAAATATCTGCATTATGAGTAAACCATAAAACATCCCATTCATTCATGCTTCTATAACCATTTTGAGACAATACGCCAAGAATTTTTCTAGACAGTAGGGAATGAACAGTGAATAAATAGTGACAAATTTAGACACTGTTGGAACTTATATTCTAGTAAAGGAAGAAGATACATAAATTTAAGTAAAAGGTGATAGAAATCTGCACTGAACACTGTGTGCATGAAGCTGGGTGTTTGGGGTCCACACACAGGATGTGTGCAAAGCCATCACCATAGCTCTGCGATTAGTACACCCTCCCTCTCTGCATGCCCAGGTCTGAACAAACTGCTTGTCTACAGACAACTTCCCACCCCATAGATTCAATTAAACAAAAATCATCATCATGTTATAAGAATCACTATATACTTGGACATAAGTTGAATTAACAAATGAAGTATAATATTAAGAAATTTTATTTTATCCTTTGTTTTTAAATGTCTTGTATCTTATATAAATAGGATAAAAATAAATCAAATAAGGAAGAGAACCCAGGAAGAGTAGGGTTCATGAAATGTAACACATATGGGTGCATGTGCAGAAAATGTAATGAATGACTTAGGGGTTATTGTCGTTAGGTTTGTATTTCCTTTTTTAATGATAAGTGCACATTAATAATTGCAATGCTAAGGGTGATTTTTCAGCATTTCCTTATTTTTCTTATATTTGATCTTTTAAAGTTCATTGCTGTGTTGCAACATGTGTTGCAATATTTAAACTCATATGAAATCATATGGCTCAAATTATAATCATAGCTTAAACCATATTAACATTTAATATAACATTTTTAACAAAACATGTTGAATAGAATAGAATCTGATTTTTATATCTAGAAATGAACCTTATGAATTCATCTTATATTCTTTTAGAAATAAAATTATTTATATATAGGGACATCTGTCAGTTAAACACTGACTCCCGATTTCAGCTCAGGTCCTGGGATCAAGCCCCATGTCGGACTCTGTGTTCAGCAGGGAGTCTACTTGAGGATTCTCTCTCTCCCTCTCCCTGTCTCTCTCTCTCTGCCCCTCTCTCTAATACTCTCTAAAATGAATAAATCTTGAAAAAATATACATAAAGGAATGGAGGGATACTGTAGTATTTCCATCACTTCCACATTTTATCATGTTCTCATGATAAACATTTTCCCCAGCTCTTCATAGTTTTCAGATTACATATGTGACCCACCTCCAAATCCAACTTTATATTGCAATGCCCATTAAGTACATATATGTGCCTCTGATTTTAAATATACATCATTTTCCTAAATCAACATTTTCCCACATGGCTCTGTTCTATCTTTAATAATGACAATTTATCCTCACATAATTGATGTGATTTCATTTTAAAAAGTTGTCTAGTCTCAAGGCTTTGATCCCAGGAGTACAAAATAAAGATTATAGAAGGAAAATATGATAATTTTTGTGTGGCTAGAAGTCTTCCTTGCTATAATTAATTTAGCTGATTTAATGAATCTAATAAATAAATCTGATTCGAATTATTTCAAAAAACTTCAGCTTGACCAATTTGGCAAGATATCAATCCACTTTATTAACCTATATTTTAGGCCACTTAAACACTGAGGCACTTTTTTCATTTTAGCTTTCTCTTGTACTCTAGAAACCTGGAAAAATAGGATCTATGGTCTAGGTTGTACCAAGGTCTAGGATTGAAAAGTTTAGCATCAGTGAGGGTTCAGTCATGGCAGGGGCGGGGTGGGGGGGTACTTTAAGTAGGGATGCCACATATAAGACAGTCACAGGTCTCTAGGTGAGATGTGGTTAGTGTTTGGGAATTGGATTCAGAAAATATTTAGGTCTAGAAATGCCCTGAATTCTACCATTGAATTGGGAGAGAGTGGAGAACACAATGAGGGAAAATCTGCATTAGGATAAATTCACTCATTTCACAATTACACTGTGTATATATCTGCACATAATACATTTATAAATATATTTCACATTTATAGATAAATATATAAAGGGAAACAGGAAGTATAGCATGTTTTGTGCCAAGAATGGACAAATAATGACTTTATATTAGAATATCAATTTGTACTATCTGTGAAGATGGACCGCATGTAGCTGAAAGCATAGGACCCAAGAGCAGAGGGGAGATGTATATTTAGGGGTGAGATATATGGTTCATTTTTTGAACTATATACCTTATGTAGGTGCGCCTGCAGATATTAAGGGTTTTTAAAAATTATTATTTTAAATTATTTTTATAAGGTCACACTATAAAATGAGAGGGGCACCTGGGTGACTCAGTCACTTAAGTATCTGACTCTTGATCTCTGCTCAGATCTTGATCTCAGGGTTATCAGCTGATGCTGTATTGAGCTCCACACTCGGCATGGAACCTACTTTAAACAAATAAATTAAAAAGTGACGAATTTCTGTCACTATAAATAAGACTGCATGAACTGAAGCTAAAATTTTCAGCTGGAGATCACTGTTTTCTGATCCTAAAATCATTATTTAATGAAAAAGAGACCAAAGGTTCAAAAAAAAAAAAAAACAAAACAAAAAAACAAACAAACAAACAAAAAAAAAGAGACCAAAGGTTCAGTGTCTTTTCCAAGTTTCCAAACATAACAAGGGCTTGAGATATGCCAGGTAATTCAGTTACTGCCATGGCTACAGTAGAACCATGGAACTTTGAAACTTTTTGGACATCGGAACTTTGTAAATGGGTATCCACACCATGATGGGTACCAGTAAATATTTTGGGTTTTGTTTGTTCATCAGTTTAGATTTCCAGTATCTAACATAAGTATATTTGCTTTTATGCATTTTTGTAAAAAAGTAAATAGAATTACATTGCTCTGGTCTTCTTGTTTCTATAGCATCTAACAACATGTCTCAAAACAGTTCAAAATATTTTTCTAAGTTCTATTGTGTTTAGGAAGGATAATAGATTTTTATATAAAGTGTTGCTTAAGAGAGTCTCTATGCTCTGAGAATGTTCTGGGAATTGTTTAATGCTCTGAGTTCATTACTTAACACAGAAGCTCTTTGCCTTGATTACACAGAGATAATTACTTCTATTTATTGTCTTTTCCTACTGCTGTTCTTCAAATGCATGTAATATAACAACAAGAAGGGACACACAACCATTTCTCTTTACAATGAATGTACTTTGGGGCAGTGGCTACATATAGATCACTGTGTGTGGACCAAAATAACCGATTGCCTACAATGGGTATGGTATCTCTGATCATATAATGTCGCTCAATGTCAGTATGGAAATCAAAAGGCCCATTGGTCCTGAGTTTGCCACTTAGTTGGAAAATAGTCTGCTCAAGGCTTTGCTCGGTAATAGTTACTAAATATGCACTAAATAGGCCACAGGTCCTTGGGGGACAATGTGACCCAGAATATTATCCCTACCCAGCTTTAAAATACTTATGATTTAGACTGATGAGGAAAAAAAGCGTAGAATATTTTAGGAAGTTCTCAAAAGGTATCAGACAATGGTAAATTCTCAACAATTGATGTTTCAGGCATGGATCAATAGTATTTTAACTGGGGCTTGACCAAAGAATAAGCTTTAGGCAAGTGGACTGGATCAAGGAAAATATTCCATGTATTACTATTTTTATTATGATGCTTTGGGCACCATTTTTATTTGTGGTTTAGAGGAGACCATGAGAATGAGTTGTGTATTTGTATATTAATTCCATAACTAATTTTAAAAGAGAGCTTAGTGATCTAATTCTACACATGCCTCAGTTAAGGCCTAGGTATTATCTATATGTGGTGATAATTAATGGTTGCATAATAAAAATGATAGTTTTCTCCTTCATTTGATATGCATAAGTTTTATTTGGTAATTTCTAACCTAAAAGGATCAATTAAACATGATGGATATTTCTGTCAAAAAAATCTTGTCATAGAAAATTCATTTTGTATGGCTTAATGATGGTTTTATTACAATAGATATATAGGAGGTTGTCTGCTTATGAATAAATTATCTGCTCTAGTACAAAATATAAGATTATTAAAAAGTATAAGTATTGAGAATGTCATGATAGGCTTCCGAATAGATGAGTTGAGTTCATATAATGAATGTCATTATTGGATCTAGAATGACCTGCCTCATCTGCTGTCACTGCTTTACTTACTAAGATTTTCCAACTGAAGCACAGTATACATGGAAAAATAATTACAAGGTTGGGAGATACCACACATTACATGTAAACTCCATATACAGCACATAGAAGCTCAATGTACAGCATATGAAAGACAATGAGTAACATAAAAAAATTAAAAAAAAAACTATAAATCAAATAACTAGCAAGTCTTACCCTGGAAGCAGTACTGAAAATGATGTCACCTTGTTTTCCTCTGAGAATTTTAATATTTACAATTATGCTTACTTTTGGGTTAAAAGTATCAGACACATAAGTAATTATGAAACTTTAGGGTGAGTTTCTTATTAAAGTCATCCAGTATAATAATGTTAATTGCCTAAAAAGCTATTATTTTTATTCTTCATAAAAGTTTAGAATTTCTAATTCCCTGTTCAGATACTATACTGGATACTGGTGTGGTTTTTGTCTCTTTACTGGATTTGATAACGTGTGTGTGTGGGGGGGGGGTGTATATGTACAATAAATGTTACATGTAACATTTGTTACATATAATAATCTTGTTATCTCTCACTACTAAAGTAATAAATGTTATCTCTAACTACTAATCTTGTTTGTTTACAACATATAGCAGAGCTCTTGAGAAAATTCTTCCTAGTGAAAAAAGCTATAATATCTGAAGTATTAACAAGCCTATTTAAAAATAAAGACTTTTTACTGTGAGCATTACATGTTAATGTTACTCATTATTGTCATTTCTAAGCAGAATGAATTCTAGAAGTACTACTAAGGTAACTGCCTGAAACTTGTCTGCAGCAAGATATAAATCTTCTAAAAATGTAAATCAACACACTCATTTCTTCATCAATAAAGTCTTGAGATTACATATATATTTTGAAAGGCTGAAGTCAACACTATAGTTGCATCATCTGTGGTTGCTCTACATTCTGGCATAAATTCCTTGTCTTGTTAAAGGACCAGCATCAATCTGTGAACCATGATTTGAGAAGCACAGTGTCTGAGAATCTGAGAATTGCACCAAAGTTTATTGAAGACTTCAGGCTTCCTTGTGTGATTCTTCAGAAGGCTCCCTCCTCTTACTACTTTTATAAAAAGCCTTCTGATGACATCACTTAATGCTTATAGAATTCTAGCTTTGAGTTTGAGTTATGTTTTAATCTTTG
This sequence comes from Nyctereutes procyonoides, assembly GCF_905146905.1. Lineage (NCBI taxonomy): Eukaryota > Metazoa > Chordata > Mammalia > Carnivora > Canidae > Nyctereutes > Nyctereutes procyonoides. The sequence goes on along the minus strand of NW_026575082.1, from coordinate 8,627,543 downwards.
AAATTTCTTCTGAAAGGAGTATATTCTTTTCTTTCAAAGAATTTCTACTTGTAGACTACCTGTTAATCCCTTTTCATTTGTTATCATGAAGGTGCAGTTTTATCTCCAGACTTCTATCATGTACGCTATCTTTGGCTACCTCCTTGTCAGATGGAGTCCATTTTTCAGTGGTCGCCATCCTATAAAATTCTTTTGTTTTTTTGTCACTGCTCTATTCCTTCCCAATTTTAATTAGCACTGTTTGGTTTGATTAGTGTCTGCAGCTGTTACTGAAAATGAAGTTGCTCTGTCCCATTGCACTTTATCCTCCTATTGTAATGGGCAGGCATTTTTGGTAATTAGATTATTGTTTACTTCAAAACCTGCTACTGAGCAGTCATTGTCAACCTTCAGAAGCATCAATATGAATTCACACAGTACCTGCCATCTGTTCCTTTCATAGGGTCATAAAAGATCGTTTCTGAAATTTAACTGCTTTTCTATCATTTCCCTGAATGGTGTATAAGAATATCCAATAATAATCATCAAGCAATATACCTACATTTTCCTCATTTGTATACCTACCTAGTTAAGTGCTAAAATGCTTGAAGTCTGTAAACAATGTGAGCCCCCATAAACTATCAAGTAGGAATTATTTCCCTGTTAGGAAATATGAGACTTCTTCCATACAAAGCTCTGCTACACTTACCAAGAGAAAACTGAAAGCTTAAGAACTACAATCTCCAATAGATGTATCTAAATAATATATGATACACATGGACAGAGTCTATAAATTCAAATCTAGAAGAATGGAGTGCTAATTTATTTTACCTACTTTATTATAAAGAGAATAAATGAGGTCTTCTGTTTATTTGCCTCACTTTTTAACATAAGGGTATCTAAACAATCTATGATACATATTGACAGAAATTTATAAATCCGAAACTTGAAAATGTAATATTTTTTTTATTTTTCTTGCAGTTATTTACTATATGTGAAACCATATTCTTGGTGTAAAAACTGCACTATGAATGATAAAAATACACGTTTTGGTCATCGAAACTTGCTTGGTTAGATTCAGCTGGCAAAGATAGTTTCTTTGGAATTTGTTCCCCACCTTAACTTTCAAATTATTCCATTGTTACATTCTTAGGAATTGATAGTCTTTTGTGCTATGACTGTGTTCAGACAAGAGCCCAACCGAATGCTGTTTCTTTGTGTACCTTTTTCTTCTGCCTTCACGTCTTTTCTCCATGATATATGGTCAAGGTCAATTGTCTGATGTCTATTTTTTTCCCATTACACCCAGTCTTGCATCTTGGGAATTTTCTCTATTACTCAACCTCTATCAAAGCAGTTTGCTTTGTTTTCCCTATAATTACCTACACTTCTAATTCTCTTTGTGATTTCCCTGTCCACTTTGCCAAGATGACACATAAATATCTTCTGATTCCATTTATGAATCACATTCAGATAAACAGATACATTCATTATGTTTAAGAACACCCATAGCAAAAAATGTCCATGTGCAATTAAGGAAGAGGCTATTCATAATGTCCTATTTAAATTTCTTATGTTTATTCAGCTTATGTTTTATTCAAGATGTTAAAATAGATGTATCTAAATAATATATGATACACATGGACAGAGTCTATAAATTCAAATCTAGAAGAATGGAGTGCTAATTTATTTCTATCTACTTTATTATAAAGAATAAATGAGAAGCAGAAAGCTTGGGCAGCAATGGAGATGTTAGAATTCTGTGAATCAGCTTGTTTAATCACTACTATTTGGAGGCAGCTGCTTGTCAATTTATATTCTTGAAGATTCACACCATGTAAACGTTGTCTGGAATTTCACCAGGTGCACAAAACCCTCTCAAGTATAATCAATTAAAAGTACATGAATGCCATTTAATTTATCAACACCCAAGGAGTCTTACTGAAAGCAGAAAAGTTGATCTTCAGTAAAGATACTTGTTCACCTCATTATAATGTGATCAAAGTATTATAAAGAAATAGTTTCACATTTTTAAAACTTGAATATAAAATTAAATTTATATTTATAAAATGGGAATATGATTAAATACACAGAAAATCTGTATTTTCTTATTTTTGTCCGCTTGAGTTCATTGTGCTTTATAAGTTATGTGCAGGGTTTGGGGTGTTTTGTTTTGTGGACATTTATCCTGCTTACTGTTCTGAGCTTCCTGGATCTGTGGTTTTGTGCCTGACATTCATTTGGAGAAATTCTTATTGTTGTTTCATGTTTCTTCTGTTTCTTCTCTTCTCCTTCTGGTATTCCCATTACTTTGATGTTATACCTTTTATAGTTGTCCTGCAGTCCTTAGATATTCTGTTCTGGGTTTCTGTTCTCTTTATCTTTTAAGGGGTCTTCTGATATAGCTGTGTCTAGTCTACTTATAAACCCAGTGGCATTCTTTATTTCTGTTACTCTTTTATTTTAAATCTCTAGAATTTCTTTTTTTTTTTTTTCTTTCTTAGGATTCAGAGCTCCCTGCTCTCATTGGTCACTTGGTTCTTACACACTAGCCATTTTATCCATTAGGTAAAGTTCTATAGCATTCACAGTTGTTTAAAATTTGCAGTCTGATAATTCCAACACCCTTGTGATGTCTGGTTCTGATGTGTGGTCTGTCTTTTCAAATAGTATTTCTTGCCTTTTGACAGGCCTTTGATTTTTTTCTCAATAGCTGGACATGGTGTACTAGGTAAAAGGAACTGTTGCACACATGCCTTTAATGATGTGAAAAGGAGATGTGACAGGAGGGGAACATTCTATAATCCTGGGATTAGGACTCAGGCTTTTAGTGAGCCAATGCATCCTGGACTTGGAACATCATAAGGATTTCTTAGTGTTTTTCCTCCCCACCTAACTGGAACAGGATGACCAGGATGGGCTGGGGTTGGGTATGTTCCTTCTTAAGGTCAGTTAGGTTCTGGTTAATTAGTTTGCCCTGAAAACGAGTCTTGCTAGGAAGAACCAACTGCTCTCTATTTCAAATGGTTCCTTTTTTCCTTTCCTGCTAGAAGCCTGAGATGGTCTTCCTCTGGTATTTATTATGGGAATCTGGTATTTATTATTATTATTATGGTATTTATTATGGGAATCTGGTCAAAGTCCTGGAGGTAAATTTCACAATAGGCCCCTCCTGGGACTGGGTCTCCCTGGAGTTGTGAAGCACAGCTGTCTGTCTACCCTGAGCCCCCAGCAATTCATCAATTTAGTTCAGATTTCTTCCTCAGAAGAGAAGAAGAAACAGAAGAAACATGAAACAATGATAAGAACTTCTCCAAATGAATGTCAGGCACAAAACCACAGATCCAGGAAACTCAGAATAGGATCGATTCTCATGGATTTTCTACGTTCTGCATTGACTTACACTGTTCATCTGTTTCCTCAATCTTGGGGGCAATGGTTTGATCTATGTCTTGTCTCTGGAATCTCTCAGATTCAAAATAGTTGATGATTTTTCATACTCTCCAGATTTTCCTTGCTAGAATGGAGTGGCAGCTTTCAAGTTCATTACATGAGGAACTGGAAACCAGAAGGCCACCACTTGCATATGAACTCATACATTTTAATCTTTAAATGAGACCTGGTCACTAATTGCTTATAATGAAAACATTTAACTGAAGTAAAAGAAGTAAAACTTTGGATTATTTAGATATCTTGATTTATCAAATGAAAATTATTTCCCGTCTCTCTAGGCTAGAGATATTTTAACTTTGTTTTAAAGTTTGTTTTAATAAGGCTTTCAACCATCTGATCCCTTTAGTGGATTATTAGTTCTATTTTTTAGGTTTGTAGATAAAGCTGAATTTGTAGAAATAGTTGTATTTCAATACACTTATTTATTTTCTATACACTCGTTTTCCTGTAAGTGGGAGAATTTGTGGTATATAGATTTTACCTCAGTAAAATTGTTTAAGAAAGTAAAGAACCAGACAAATTTAGTTGAATATACAATCAGTGGATTTTTTTTTATTCTCTTCAAATATTATGCTTCACTGGTTTGGAAAATCAGTGTTTAATTTTATATAATAACTATTTTTTTTCCTAAATGTGGATATGCATTAGTCATCACTGGAATGACCAGAAATAAATCTTTGAGTGTTAAGAAATTGAGATTTTTACTTGAGAAAAATGGAAAACTTAACATTTTTTTCAAAAGCCACAGAACAAATTTCATGCCTATGAACCCATCATTGGTTTTTCTGGAAAGCTTTAATATGACTAATAAACATAATTGTCCAATAAAATAAAGATAAAGGAAACTGTGTTTTTAAGTAGTTTTACATCCTTTGAATTGGTATTAGAGAGGGATAAAAAGTTAATCTAATTTTAGACTGGAAATGACAATGAAACTAACACACAAGAACATGAAAAGTATTCAACCATCTTTAAGATAAGTCAACTTTGAAATTAATGTCAAGAGGAGAGCCTAATATTTTGCTGATAAGCCATGATTTTCCATTTAATAATTACCTTTTAAGAAAGTCACATTTTATTAAAATGATTAATTCACTGTACTACTTTCCTAATAGCACAAGAACCATGGTAATTGAAAGGAGATAACAAGCGTTTTCAGTAAAAGTTAATACGTGAGTGGTGATAGGGTCTGCATTCCAGTATCAATTTAAATGTAAATATGTACCCCGAATATTGATACCCTTTGTAGAAGCAAATATGGAAATTTTCTGCTTAGTTATTAAAAGCAATCTTAATGATGATGGTGAATGTACTATAAGATTTAGCACTAATCAAATCCAAAATTCCCTTTTATCTTTTGCATAGAATTCTAATAAACCTCAAGTAAAATCTCTAACAGGAGGAAGTAAATTGCACCTTGGACAACCGTGTGAAGCACTCTTTCAATACCATTAGTACCAAAGCTAACAAACTGGCCTAGAGTTTTGTGACAAGATTCAGCATCTGTTTTGTTAACACCTTTTATGTAAATACAGAGTATTTTGTTCTATATGATGATCCAAGAAACTTGATCTGCATCTATAGGGAATGACAATTTCCTCTACCTACAGAGATTTGAAACTATACTGACAATTAAATGGCATTATTAGCAGCATGGAAATTGGTATTTTTAGCACATTTAAGAAAGAGAAGTCCTAGTAATGATAACTGGGGTTTATCTGCTGAAGTGAATCCACCTGACACTATAAAGAGGTAATTACTCAGGTTTGAATTTCCTTTCTGAGAGGTTTTTGCCAGAAAAACAGAATCTGTAAAATTTTATTGCATTTTCATAAATTTATGTACTTGCCAATTCCCCATAGCGACTGAATTTGGAGTTTGAAGATAGGAGATACATCCTAACTATAAAATTCTTAAGTTCCATAAAAATATAAATTATCATGTTATCATTATGCTTCTATGAAGTTGTTAAAGGATTTCTATTATCTGAGTAAGTTGTGTTGTATCCTTTGAGATGTCAATAAAAACACCTAATTAGGATAGGTATGCTTGCAAGGAAAAAGAAAAAAGCTCCTCCAACAAGAAAGCATTGTAATTCATTTCACGATGAAGATGAATTTCTAGAGAAGCAGTGTAATCCTGGTAAAGTAGTTTCCTGTTGTTGGCAGGAACCCTGCCTTCTAAATTTCTGCATCTCTATAATCTTTGATAACTGCTAGACACTGGGCGGTCATGTGCCATTTCACAAAGGAAGAGGATGGAAGCGTAAAAGAATGTGCCCCATGCTAAGGAAAAGTCCTGGAAGTGCCATCTAACAACATCGCAGACTTCCCACCTGCCAGATGTAAGTCACAGAGACACAGAGAGCGGCAAGGTAGTCTACGTTACAGGTGACAACGTACAGGAACAACTGAGATGTCATGACTAAAGAAGAAAGTGAAAATGGATATTGAGAGGCAGCAACAGTCTCTGAAACAACCAAAAATATGTCCTTTCATTATATAGCATTAATCTTTTTGAGTCTCCCAGAGGAATTTTTGTTCAGTTCAGCACAAAGTTAATATGAAAATGCAATAAGCACAATTATCATTTCTAGTGGTTCCTAATTTTGCCATATCAAAAACCTGCATTTTGTTATTTTTTTTAAAGATTTTTTTTTTTTTTTAAATTATTTATTTATTTATTTATTATAGTCACACAGAGGGAGAGAGAGAGAAGCAGAGACATAGGCAGAGGGAGAAGCAGGCTCCATGCACCGGGAGCCCGACGTGGGATTTGATCCCGGGTCTCCAGGATCGCGCCCTGGGCCAAAGGCAGGCGCTAAACCGCTGCGCCACCCAGGGATCCCCTAAAGATTTTTATTTATTCATTCATAGACAGAGAGAGAGAGAGAGAGAGAGAGAGAGAGAGAGAGAGGCAGAGACACAGGCAGAGGGAGAAGCAGGCTCCATGGAGGGAGCCGATGTGGGACTCGATCTTGGGTCCCCAGGATCACACCCCAGGCTGCAGGCAGCACCAAACCGCTGCGCCACCAGGGCTGCCCTGCATTTTGTTATTACCAGAGAATTTCAGTACCCCACTTACATAATAACTTCTCCACCCCCCTACTCAGCAGGGGTGCCATCTCTTTCCCACCATCTCTGCGAATAGCTTTCTCTACCAATTGGAATATGCTTTTCTTGATCCTTCTCTCTCGATGTCTTGAGAGTGTGATCTATATTTTTGACAGAGTGCAATTTATTTGGGGCAAATATCAAAGCCTGCAATTTCCAATCCCAAAGGCTGTGATTTTCTTGCCCTTTCCTCTGAAGATTAATGTATTCTGAAGCATCCTGCCCATCTGTCAGTATGGCAAAGAATGGGTATCCTGATTTCTTGGAGCTGATTCTGCTCTGTTTGCCGTTAGCTTAGTAATAGAGTGTATTTTGCATTGTTGTGTTCAGTCTTAATGGCACAAAATGGAAAGAATGAACAGAGTTGGCCCTTATTTCATTGCACAGTCATTCCATAGTCCTAAAGTCCACTGAATCCGATGTGTGGCTTTTCTTGTGTGGATAAGATGGCACTCATGGTCTGCATAACGTCCATGCAGGCAGAGTAAACCAAAGTAAGCCAAGTAAAACAAAAGATCTAGTGTAGCTCTGCAGTGCTGCTAGAGTGTAAATTGGCAGAAAATAGATTCTAAAAATATCTGTATGAATTAAATTTAAGAAGTTAAATACCTGGATATAGAGACTTATTGGTTATCATTAAGCATTTTTATCACTCTTCTTGATAGCTGGCTCATAATTGTGAATATATTTACATGTATATGTGTAACATACATGTGCCTACGCCATAGTATCTATGTAATACACATGTATATTGATTTTTTTCTAAGATTTTCTTTATTTATTCATGAGAGACACAGAGAGAGAAAGAGGCAGAGATACAGGGAGAGGGAGAAGCAGGCTCCATGCAGGAGCTTGATGTGGGACTCCATCCTGGGTCTCCAGGATCACACCCTGGGCTAAAGGCAGCGCTAAAACCCTGAGCCACCGGGCTGCTCTAATGTATATTAATTGTAAGGGTATATTATTTCAGCTTATATTTGCAGATGGCTTATTGGTTTCTGCCAAAGATACTTCTTATGGAAAAATTAAACATATATGGAAGTGTAACTTTTAGAAAACAGATAAGTTGGTGAATATTTAGAAGTATATAAAAATATATGTAAACATAGATACATTTAATACAGGTATTATATTCATATAGAAGACTATACATTACATTTGATAATTATAGATAAAATATGTATAAGCAGATAAAACCTATGAAAAAGTACCCAAGGAGACTATTACATGCATGAGTATTTGTGTATGTATGCACACACATGTGCTAGCAAGATCTCTGGACGGGGTTGGGTTCTAGCCCATACTCCAGTAACAAAGTGTATAAGAGAGCTACTAAATTAGGTCTTGGATCCTCAGTTGCAAAATAGGGTGGATTAGCTGATTCTGAATGATATCTAAATGCTCTTTTTCGAGATGTCTATGATCGTTAAGAAAGAACATAACCATATGAAAACGAAAACTCAGAAATATATAATTTCTGAATAAGTTTCTGGACCTATTCATCCATAAATAAAGCTATCTTAACTCTGAGTACCAACTAGGATTGTTATTAGGGATCTGCTGTAATTGTGTGTAAAGTACATATGGACTTTATACATACTATACTTCACAATACATACTGGACTCAGACTTAAGTCAATTTACCTTTGCAACATTACCTTTGTAATTAAATGGAATTAAGCATCCTTCAGCAGCTACTCTGCTTAGGAGGTGTTGACTCCAAAATTCTTTGTCTTTTTAATTAAACAAAAAAGTCATTCTTGTGATTTTATTCCAGTAGATACGCTGCACTCATATATAATATTTTTAAAATTTAAATTACACATCCTTTTTTGGAACATCAGCTTTACACTTTTTTCAATCTTGCCTATAATAGGCCCTTAAAAACGACAAGCTGATAATACGATTTTTTTTCCATGAATCTGACCCATTATGGAATGTGGATTATCTGAGAATTATGTGTTCAAATGTGAAGATTTATAAAGTAGGCTTACGCAGACATAGGAATTCAGAGAGAATTTTATCAACTGCATGTCTTCATTTCCCATATTAACAAGCAGTCTCTTCAAAAGCAATAAAAAGAAGGCGTGGAGGTCTTTAGGCATCATCCCGGAGATGTTCTGACCCTGATCAGAAGAATCACAAGGAAAGAAGAGGACATAAAAAATTCAGAGAACTTTCACAGTGGACTCTAGTGGAGGTTTAGGGGAGAGAGTTCATAGCTGGTATTAATGGCAGGATCATTTACAGCACCATCAGGGACTTCTAAGCATCCTAGCTGAAAGGGATTTAGAGACCATCTGTTCCTCGTCATTTAAGGTGTATGGGTAAGAAAAGAAAGGCACAGGTAAGTTAAATGACTAGTGCAGGATTTAACCATTTTGCAGAAATTGCCATTTTGCTTAAATTGGACTTCCAGTGCCCTTCCACTCTCTCTTAATTATCCGCCTGAGGAGTCATCTAACTTTTCAATGAAAACAAAAGAGCACCGAGGACTTTTGTCTAAAAGACCTTTTTTGGCATTACCCATAGTTATAGCTGGAGTTTGACAGATAGATAATAGCCTGGATAAAGAAAATAGCTCACCTACCAAGACAGAAAGCCAAACATCACAGAACACGTGATAAGCCAATAATGGTATTAGGTTTAAAATTGTATTTGAGAAGCAGAGAGAAGCAAAAATAGGATGTAAAGTCACCCCACAGTTCCACAGGTTTACAAAAATACTGCATGAACCCAAAAGCAAAATCCCTCCCCACAATCTCAGGTGTCAGAGGTCACCATCATTTGCCCTTTAAAAACCCATGTCTTACTGAAATCACAGTGGCCAGAGTACAACTGCATTTTTAAAAACAATTCAGTGGGGATCCCTGAGTGGCACAGCGGTTTGGCGCCTGCCTTTGGCTCAGGGCGCGATCCTGGAGACCCGGGATCGAATCCCATATCGGGCTCCCGGTGCATGGAGCCTGCTTCTCCCTCTGCCTGTGTCTCTGCCTCTCTCTCTCTCTCTGTGGGATTATCATAAATAAATAAATTTAAAAAAATTATAAAAAAAAAACTATTCAGTGTTTCTCCTGTGGATCTATGTTCTGTTGCTCTATTTAAAAAATTTGAATTACAGGAATGAAGAATTTTGAAAAGAGGGTGAATCAAAAATTAAAAACAGAAAGTTGAGCGTTTTCATGTGCTTGGATGCATCAATCCTTAAAATGATGCTATGAAATCAAGCTTCTTGAAGAAAATTCCAATCTGTTCAGTTTCAATAAATATGTGTATATGGTAAAAGATAAATGAAAAGGGGGGAAGATAGACTCCATTTTTCGCTAATGAATTGATGTTTTTCTTACTCTAGATATAGATTTATAATACAAGGGGTAAACACCTCTAGAAGTCACACTAGATTTCTTTATTAAGGTTTTCCATCTTATTTTAATATTTTTTCCCTCAGTGATTCATTTTTACCTCCATGTGACTGTGCTAACAACCTGAATGCACATGCAGCTACCTATCCCCAAACTCCTTGCAAGACTGAGGACAGCATAAGTAAAAGCTACATTAATTCTAATGAGGATTGCTCACATTCTTGTGTTCGGTTAATAAATCACTGATAAGGCATCATTTTCTTGGGAAAGTTATCAGAACCAAGTCACCATTAATGCCTCTAAACTAGCCTTCAATTCTACAATCAGGAAAAATACTTAATATGAATCAAAAGTGAATTGATTTGCATAATGAACTTTTCTGCCCTTCCTTGCACAAGGAAAAAGAATTCTCTGAAAGCGGTTAAATTATCTTTCTGCTTGGTTTCAGTGCACTTGAAAAATATAAAATGATGAATCTCACTGGTGGAAAGAATACTAGTTCTTCCATCTTGCCTGAGATCCACCCATTTTTGATAAAAATCAGTCTGTCAAACCTAGCTATATTATTGGCAAAATTAACATGGGTGCAAGCAAAGACGGTGCCAAAACTTGACTTGTATTTAGACGGAAATAAAGAGCTACTGTGGTAGAGGCATGACCCAATATATTTTGGGGGGACCAGGACATCTGAGAACAGAGGTAGAAGAGAAATGCAGAAGCATTTGGAGTGCTGGTGGGGAGGTGCTAGGGCTATGCAGGAGCAAGAACATGTGGTGGTCATGCAGAGACCAAGATGTGATATAATGTGATATAATGTGATATAATGCTAATTTATATACATTATATATACTTCTATATAATATGTAATAGGATTATAAATAAGCAGAAATTATAGATTATAGGCAGCACCATTATTTCTAAGACATTTGTGAGTTTTATGATCAATAACTCTGATTTTACATTATATATGCTGACCTTCTGGCAAAATTAATTACAGAATTCCAAGTGCATACATTATTCTGAAATACTTTATGGCTTTAAATTACAAAAAAAAAAAAAAAAAAAAGAAAGAAAGAAAAAAGTAGCACTGCTGTAAAGTGAACCAATCTTTCATTACCTGGTTCAGCTAATGCTGTTAATATAATTGTTCATAATATAATAGCCTGTTATATAGCTACAAAACGTATTCCAACACTTTGTTCTGTCCAGGTGAATAACATTTCATGACATTTTCCTGCCCATTTGTTGCCCTACACAAAACTAATATGTAACAGGGAATAAAGTTACCATTATGCTATTTCAAAAATATGGAAGGCTTGCTTTGAAAAAACATGTCACTAATCTATTTTATGTACTGGCAAATGAATTAAGCCAGGCAAATTAGAGTTAATACTATATTATTTTATTTCTATAAAATACTAGATATACAAACTAATCTATAGTGCAAAAAAGCAGGTGAGCGGTTGCCTGGTGGTGGAAGGCTAGGGAAGTTTGGGAGCAAGGGGCTTGAGGATGCTTTTAGGGATGATGACATATGCTCATTAAATTGATAGCATGATTTTACAAGTATTTATAGGACAAAACATAGTAAGTTTTACAACTTAAATACTGATAGTATTATATATCTTAATAAAATGGTTAAAAATAAGTATAGTTGCTTTTACAAGATTTCTATTTCCCAGAAACATTGGAAAATGTCTATTTATTGAAAACCAAGCACACTTAAAAGTTCCACAAATTTATGAAACTATTATTGCTGTCCTGTTTCGTATCAACTGTACTTGCTTACGAATTTTTTGTTAGTTTTATGAAAAAATTTTGAGAATAGTAGCCTGGCAAATTATTACATATCAATGTACTAGTAAACCTGTATTAATAAACTTTTAAAATAAATTTTAAGAGTAATAAAGTGATACAATTTTAAAGTAATGTGTTTCTTACAACACAGCTCTGAGCAGTATTAAAATCATAATAATATATTTTTAAACAATGAGATCTACCAAAACCAAATTAAAACCCAAATTCTACCAATGATAAATAATCTTATAAAAAATCAGGTGAATACCATTCCAGGTGTGTGTGTATGTGTGTGTGTTCCAAGATATAGACAGGTGTTGAAAAAGAAAACATTTGCACAGATCTGTATGTATTGAACACTGGACCATCACTTTAATCCATTAGCATTTCTGATCTTGATTATTTTCCCTTCACAGCCTTTGTTGACCCCATGATGACTTAATATCCATGACAACAGACCACTCATGGAATTTTTACTCTGAGTGAAATGTGTTTATATAACGTGCAAATTTTCTTTGGTGTCTATTTGTCAAGTCTTCCCTGTAATCAAGAAATGTACCACTTTATTTCCTTTGAAGGAGATTTTTTTCAATAGGCAACAGAGATGGGATTTTTCATCTGAGAAGGTTAACATGATATCATGAAAGTAAAATGATATAAAATGATATTAAATCCAGTCGTGTAATTTAGGATAGCTATCAGAAGGACCTAAAATATGCCCTTTAATACTCTCACCTTTTATACTGTAAATATGATTAGATGAATTTGAAATGTTTTCCTTACTAAATATCAGTTAATATCTGTAAACAGTACACAAATGTACTTGATCTTCAGTATTATTTTCTATCTAGATTTCTAGTCATTCAGCATCCTGCTTCATAACTTGGTAAAATATATATAGTGATATATGTAAAGAATTGCCTGTATTAAAAAAAAATGCCTGTATCTAAAGCAAATACTTCCACAATGGATTTAAAATGTGACAAGGAAAATTAATTAGAAAGATTAATAAAAATGCAAGATGAATTCATTAATGCTTAAACCAAAAATTTAACTACTCAAACATTTTATTGCCAGGAAACATCTCTGTCTTTCAATTACATCAGAACATCTCTCCCCATATATGAAGAAGCAGTTTTTAGTCATTTCTTCATGAACATATGGGAGATAACATACAAAAGACAGTTTTTCCTAAACATCTATGTTGTTAATTTTGGTAAAATGAATGTCAGAGTCTAAAGCTCCATAAAAAATGCATATTATGATCATAAATATCATTTTTTTTACCTATAGTCATCCAATTTATTCAATAGTTTAAAAGATTTTTTTTTTTTAATTCTGATCTTGGAACCAGTTCCCTGGGATCCCCAGGTATGAAGGCTTTGCCCTGCACAGAGTTGCCTGGTGCTGGAGCCCACAAGGCACTAGGACCCTGCCCTTCATTTCTATTAAGGATCTAATTGAAATAATTGATCCCATATTCTGTAAAGGCAAAAGGGTTAGGCTTAAGGAAAATATTCATTCAGTAAATTTCAATGACAGCGCAAGTTTTGGTCATTTGAAAAATTTACTATTTCAGCTCTGAGGATCATAGGGGAAGGGAGGGAAAGGTGAACGGGAAGGCATCAGAGAGGGAGACAAACCAAGTGAGAGTCTCAATCATAGGAAACAAACTGAGGGTTGCTGGAGGGAAGGGTGTTGGGGTAACTGGGTGATGAGCATTAAGGAGGGAACTTGATGTGATGAGCACTGGGTGTTATACACAGCTGATGAATTCTTGAACTCTACATCTGAAACTAAGTATGTATTATATGTTAGGTAACTGAATTTAAACTTAAAAAAAGAAATAGAAAATCTGAATATGCTATATAAGTTTAATTCTTAATTTAATGCCCATGAAGATAACTCCAGGCCCAGATGGGTTCACTGGTAAATTTTATAAAACATTTAAAGAAGAAATAACACCAAGCCCTACTTTCAGAAGTCTCTTACAGATTGGTGGTTACCAGAGATTTGGGGGTGGGGGGGAGGTGAAAAAAATGGGAATACATGGTCAAAAAGTACAAATTTTTAGTTATCAGGTGAGTAAGTTCGTATCCTGAAACCAAGATTACGGTATATGCTAGCTAACTGGAATTTAAATGAAAACTTTGAGAGATCCCTGGGTGGCTCAACAGTTTGGCGCCTACCTTTGGCCCAGGGTATGATCCTAGAGACCCGGGATCGAGTCCCACATCAGGCTTCCTGCATGGGTCCTGCTTCTCTGCTTCTCCCTCTGCCTGAGTGTCTCTGTCTCTCTCTGTGTGTCTCTCATGAATAAATAAATTAAAAAAATCTTTGAAAACAAAACAAAACTTGAAACCAAAAAGGAAAAAGAAAAATTCACGGTTTCAATCTCCATAACCCTAAAGACCGGCTTATGCTTAGCAGCCCCAGCTCACACACGGGCATCCAGAGTTTATTCCCCAGCTAAGGCTTTCCTGTTAAGCAATTTCCCTTGCAATGTTCCTCTAATTTCAGAAATGTTGAGAGAGGTGAAAATACAAGCGAAAACAAAAATACCAAAGAATGCTCACGTTTAGCTCAGGGGTAGAACCGCTCCAGTTTCCAAGGCTGGAAACGTCCGGCTGCGCGGCAGGTGCGAGGCCGGGGCGAGGGGCGCCGAGAGGGCGCTGCACACCTGCGCACGATGTGCAAGCCCAGGGGCCGCCCTGGGCGATCCAACCAGGTGATGGGGGGACCACGAGAGGACCCCGGGAAGGGAGGCAACTGCAGGCGGAAAACCCACAAAAAGCTGTGGCCTGGAGCCTGGAGCCCTCCACGGGCCACGTGCAACAGTCGCGGGAAATTTTGCTTGAAGGAACTTTGGTAGCGACGTCAGATACAAATTGAGCAACGCTGCCCTTTTTATGACCTTGTGTGAACGCAAAAACCCCTAAATGCGTTATACTGAGACCTTCGGACAATCTGTAGCGATAATACACCTAGTACATCTTTATGGGTGTGTTACCGCTGCTGAAGAACCTGCCCCGAACTAGACCTTGTGGCTTCAAATAACATTCCAACGTCTTCCAAGGTGGCTCGGGACTCCCAGCAAAATCCGAAGCCATCAGGCCTTTCGACAAGTGGCAGCAAACTGGGACAGTGCATGGAGTCTGCCAAATTCTGCAGCTCCAAGCACACCCTGAGGCTAACAAGGAACCACTCTCATGCTGGTCATATGGAGATAGGATGGATTAAGGTAAATCACCTTGACCCCTGGCCCGCGTTTCAAACCTAACTGTTTAGAAGACTAGAATTTAACATTAAATTTTAAGTATATTCACTTGTGAAGTCTTCAAATGCTTATATAGTCAGCAATATTTCTAAAACAATTTGGTACTTATTAATATCAACAATAAAGAGTTGATAGTTATGAAACAATCTGCTGAGCCATAGACACTAGAAAATAGATCTACCATGACTCAGCAACTCCACTTCTAAGTGTACACCCGCAGGATACTGAGGTGGAAGCTGCACTCCCATGTCTGTCGCAGTATTAGTCACAATAGCCAAGATAAGGGAAACAACCTAAGTGCCCATCAGCAGATGAATGGTTAAAGATGTAACTTTAGGGGGCCTGGGTGGCTCAGTGGGTTGAGCCTCTGCTGTTGGCTCAGGTCAATGATCCCTGTTCAGCAGGGAATCTGCTTCTCTCTCCCCACCCTGCTTGTGCTATCTCAGTCACTATCTCTGGCTCAAAAAAAAAAAAAAAATAATCTTTTTTTAAAAAAAAGTGACTTTATACACACACACACACACACACACAGACACACGCACATAATGGATTATTATTCAGCATGAGAAGGACATCCTGCCGTCTGATGCAAAACAGGTTGAATTTGAGCACATTGTGCTGAGGTAAGTCAGACAAAGACAAATACTATCTGATATCACTCAGATATGGAATCTAAAAAAAGCCAAATCATAAACACAGAGCAAATGGTAGTTACCAGGAGACGGGGGTGGTGAAGAAAAGATGTCATTTAAGAGGACAAACTTACAATTAGTTAAGTCCTAGAATTCTAATGCACGTAATAAGGAATATTGTAATCATCAACCCTGCTAAGAGTCCAGAACTTTATTCTAACTATTAAAAAGAAATTATAATTATGTAATGTTATGAAGGTGCTAATTATTGCTAATTATGTAATTGTTTTACAATCTATAAATGTATCAAATTAATGTGTTGTATATATTAAATTTACACAATGTTAGATGTCATATTTCAACAAAACAGTAGAGAATTGTTTATAAACCTAAAACTCAGTTAAACATATGCAATTTAAAATAAATTGACATTCAAGTGTGTATTTGGCCACTGTATATGGACACAAATATTCTGTTAACAAAACTGACTCAAGTTACCTAAGTTTGCAATATTTAACTTAGAATGTCAGGTCATATAACACATTAGAAATAGTATATATATATATATATATATATATATATATATATATATATATATATAAATTTTAAAAACACAAAACTATGTAACAGCTCTGACACTTCCTGGATAAATTTGTATTCAAATACTTCATAAGGGGACGCCTGGGTGGCTCAGTGGTTGAGCGTCTGCCTTTGGTTCAGGGCATGATCCTGAGGTCTTGGAATTGGTCCAGCCTCGGGCTCCTGGAAGGGAGCCTGCTTCTACCTCTGCCTGTGTCTCTGCCTCTCTCTCTGTGTCTCTCATGAATAAATAAATAGAATCTTAAAAAAAATACTTCATAGTTAAGAGTTTCATGGTTTGCTTAGAGAACAAATGGAGGGTTGTTGGAAGGGGTGGGTGGGGGATGGGCTAGGTCATTAAGTAGGACACTTGTGATAAGCAGTGGGTATTGTATGTAAGTGATGATCACTAAATTCTACCCCTGAAATACCAATAAATAACCTATATGTTAACTAGAATTTAAATAAAAACTTGAACAAAAAAATAAAAATAACAGTACTTTAAGCATCCACATACCCTTTCTTTTATTTATGTAATAGAGTTTCACTTTAAAGGATGCAATGTTATCTTAACAAGTTCTTAAAGGTACTAATCTCAGCTCGTATTGTACTATCAAGGCATATTATTGACATTCTATTACCTTTTCAATTTTGTAGATGCATATTTATCTACATTTTTTCGTTTGCAATGTCTTTGCAATTTTTGATTTTTTAAAACTTCCATGCTCTTGTAGCCCTTCTGATATATTTCTGTTATTTGGTTTGAAATACAAATTACCCAAACAATTTTAGCATATACACACTTAAAAGTGACTGTATAGATCTATATCATATTTTTCGGAAAGTCACATATAGTTATAATCATCTACTTTATTGTCTAGAACACAAAGGTGAAGTCTGAGACATTTAAAAATGACAGCTATGTGTGACTTTGCAGACCAATTATTTATACACATGCTAACCAATCTCCCTCAGGTTTTATGGGAATTTATCACCAAAGATCAGGAGAAACTCTAGTCCAGTTTGCAGGGCATAAATTAATTGATAGGCATATTTTTCAAATGCAACAGATTTTTTAAAAAGTCAGAAAATAAGGAGTTCTATCTGCCAGACGGATTTTGAATAAACGGCCTTTATTTTCTGTTCAGGGCAACAGAAAATAAGGATCAGATATTACTTCTCCTGACTTCTAAGGCCTTTGCTTTTCTTGAAATGTTGTTTTTTTTATTTAATTTACTAGCAGAATTTGGAGATTCCCATCCTTCCACTCAAGTCCTACAAAGGAGTGATAGAAATGCATCCTTCAGTCTGTGCATGATCTAATCACAGCTTTCTGCTCTCAAAATAACTTGCTCTCTTTTTTATCTTAAGATTGTCAATGATGTCATGCAATTACTTTTGCTTTTTCAGTGGAGTGGAAAAGAGCATGTTATAAAGACTAAAAAAAAAAAAAATCTTATGTCTTTGTTCCTGGTTTGTTTTTTTGTTTGTTTGTTTTGTTTTGTTTTTTGGTATGATATGAATTTTCTCTTAGCAATATAAGGTAGCTTGAAAACATTCCACAAACTCTGACCCACCTTTCATAAAGGGATAGATCCCACTTTTTCTCTCCTTAAGTATGAGCCAGCTTCTATGCCTGGCTTCTAGCATAAAGCATTGGAAGTGATTTGTATGGCTTGTAAACCTAAGTGAGAAAGGAGGATACAGTTTCCACCAGACTTGACATCTCTTAAGACATGCCCTGAGTCATTAATTAGGATATCCGGCTTCTCTGAAGCCATCGTGGAAGCCATCATGGAACTATACCAAACAACTACACCAAACAATTACACCAAGCAGCACAGCTTCCAGCTGTTAGAGGCTTCCCAGCAGCAACTGCCAGCATCAAACATGAGTGAGCTCTCAGAATATTACATATGTTAATCTTTATGCCTTCCAAGAGGCCTGAGAAATCATGGAGCAGAAAAAATTCATCCTTTTGTGTTCTTGAATTTCTAATCAATGAATCTGAGCAGAATAAATGGTTGTTTTATGGCACTAATTTGTTTTATATCCACTGGAACAACAATAGACTAGCTCAAGTCATCATACCATGTTTCAGTGACAGTTACTAAGTCCATCAGGACATGTTAACCAATCTTATTGTGGTGATCATTTAATGATTTATACACAGATCAAATCATCATGCTGTACTTCTTAGGCTTGCACAATGTTATATGTCAAATATATTACCATAAAGCTTGAAAACATTTTTTAAATGAATAAACCCATTTTTTTCTAGATGAAGGAAAAGTGATCATGTGACAAGAAGCGTTATCTGCTATGCAGCTAACCACACAGGGTTCCCAGGCACTCTTAGCATCCCAATGGATATATCTATAACTTTCATGCATATAGAATGCTGCTTGATGTTTTAGGAGATCTTGCAGTTCCTTCTTTAAACACAGTGCTTCCTAACATATTATGTTTTGAACTTGTGCCCAAATATATTCACTGGCTTATTCGAATTAATACTAAAAATTGAAAGTTTTCATTGCTTAGGCAGTGCTTCCTTGAAGTATGAAAAACAATAAAATTTTTTGGAAATCATTTATGACAGGTTTTTTTGGTATTGAGAAGTATAAAAATGATATAGCTGTATAAAATAAAATGTTTGCAATTTGTACTATTTTTTAAGGGGTTCTAACTTTGTTAATATTATCTGAGTATAAATATCTTGGTTGTAAACAACAGATGCTTCCATTCCTGTGAGCAGACACAAACCACAGGTAGGAACAGTTATTTTAGTTGAATTCTTATCACCACTGATGAAAAATGTAAAGGATATTTTGTAAACTGTATTACACAACGTTCTTTCCTTAATTGAATTAAAAGAAATTACTTTTCCACTAATTTCAAATTGGTAGTCCTAAAAATGTCTGAAAATTCACTTTGTCAGTCATCTGCATTACTAGATATTTCACCAAAAATAGCAATAGATACCAAAATGAATGAACTGGAGTTTTATCTCCTTTTTCTTCGGTGTATTTGCTTCTAAAATGTGCTGGCCAGTCTCCCGCAATCCTATAATGGGTGTGGAGGGCAGCAAAAAGTGGTCAACAAGAGCAAACCCAAGAGGAAAGAAATCCTTGGATACAGATGAAGCAGATCATTAACCTCCCAGAAATTAAGGTTTTGACCATTCCAAACACAAAATTAATTATGAATAAGAAACAAAGTAGGCTATGCACAGGAATATTTTTTTGTGTTTGATGACCTTTCCCTAATTAAGAGTTTTACCTCACAAGTTAGTTCCATTTATTTGATTCTGTAATTCCATTGAAACACCAAGATTATCATTGATATAAGATCATTTTTCTTGGCTTCAACATTGTACAGCTAATATAGTTATTTCAGTTCCCTCCAAAGGTTGCCTTTAAAACTTAGGGCCTCTCAAATATTCCCATTTTTCAAATGTTTGCATGTTGAATATTGTGGAAGAAATGGAGTTACAGCATTTGAAGATAAAAGATATGATGAATGAATATTTTAGTCATTTATAAAAAATTGAGTTTAGTTTTGTTCTTACATATTATCCAAATATATTCTTTCCTATTATCTTTTTTGTTTTGTGCATACAGCCCTTAGTAAGAGTTTCACTCAACACATTCTAGTTACAGCACCATTTAATGTTGTAGAGAAACCAGTAAAAGTAGGGCAAGTTTGGTCTGAGACCAGTATGGTGCACTGATGGCAGGGTACCCACACACAGCCGCTGCTGGAAGCACAGCTGCATTGTTCCTACCTTACATTGTTCCTACCTTAGGATCTGAGTGAGAGCTCCAGAAGTGGCTTTTCCTTACATTGTTCCTACCTTAGGATCTGAATGAGAGCTCCAGAAGTGGCTTTCTGAGGACAGCTCCCTGATTTCTCTTACCGACAGCTGGGTGCTCAAGGAAGCTGGACAAGCTTCATGATGATTTCTCCCTAAATACCTATTCTAGAGATTGTAGGCATGGATGGAATCTCTCAACAGGTTCATCTGAAAATCTTTAACCAAACAGCATACACAGTCTATTTAGAGAAAATGTATCTATAATATGTGTATATTTTGGGATGAACATCCTTTTAGGATTGCAGACTGTGATTTCCCTCTAAATGAACCCAATCACCATACCATTACCCTGATAAAAAACTCTTATCAAGATTATTCAATTGTCTGGGCAATCCAGGTGGCTCATGGTTTAGTGCCGCCTTCAGCCCAGGGTGTGATCCTGGAGACCCGGGATCAGGTCCCACGTTGGGCTCCCTACATGGAGCCTGTTTCTCCCTCTGCCTGTGTCTCTGCCTCTCTCTCTCTCTCTCTCTCTCTCTCTCTCATAAGTAAATCAATACAATCTTTAAAAAAAGATTATTCAGTTGTCATATTTGGAAACCTTAATATAAACCAATAAATAAGTAAGCAAATGTATAATGACCAAGTAAACAAATGACTGAATGCTTCATTTATAGAAGCACTAGAATGCTTAATGTGAAACGTAGAAAATCAAGTTCTAGTTCTCTTAATTCCCAGGATCCTGTTTGGATGAATAACTTAATCTCACTGACTTTTATGGGCTCCTCATAAGGAAAAAAAAAGGAACCATATCCTTATGTCTGTTATGGGTATCACATGGGAACATCCATGGTAAAGATACCGCACTGGATCTCTAACATAAATAATCCATATACACTTTGTTCCACACTACATGATACCAATAACACTAAGATCTTGAGCTCTCAGGGGTCCCAGACTGATGTTCATTCCAAAAATTGGAAGGCCATCTCCTTATATTTAGCCTGTTAATGCTTAGACCAAGAGATTATTGTTGATTTTCTAACAAAGAAGTGTCATGAATAACTGGACTTGAGTCTTCCCCAAACTGAGCATCTGCTATACAAATCTAAAGAAGGGATGCTTGACTATGATATGCTCTAAAACTGCATTCTTCCAAACACCATTAAGATGGAGAATGCTGCTAAAGTCTGATGACCCAGGCCTACCTACTTCTCCCCAAGAGACAGGCTGGTATTGATATCATTGGTGGTGTTCTATCTATGCAGCATAAAGTCCTACCAGATAAGCGAAAACCACAATGGGGCATTTGCTAGACTTACTAGAATCCCAACTGTGTCACTGTGAAAATTCAGCAAAATTAGCTCTGTGAGTACACAATCTTCCCTTTGTAAGCCATAAAATCTAGATATAACTTGTATGTTTTATACTATGCCATCTGTACCAACTTACTATATTGTATATGGCTTATAATAAAAATGAGAAAATCATTATACTTTGGCATTTCCTTTTGTGTTCATATTGCATCTATAAAACTGACTGTATACTTCTTAAAAATTATTATCTATTAACCTAAGAATTGCTGAGCATGGCAGGCCTAGTCAGGGTCCACTCAACAGGACTTCTCTTTGCTCTTATACCTTATTTAAAATGTGGTCTTCCAAAAGAACCCAGGAGTGAAATTTCCCTCCCCTGCCCCTCAGCATAATCTAACTTCAGTGAGGAGCACAGCAATTGGCTTCCTAATCTGCTTATACCAAGTCCCACCCTCCTGCACTCTGCTGGTGCTGCTTTCCTTGAGCAAGTATACCTAATGACCAGGGCAGTGGGCACTCTTACCCACAAGACTAGCATGCGCACACACACACACACACACACCCCACATGCATGGACCAAAGAGTTCTGCAAAGCTTCAGCTCTAATGGAAATAGCATCGGGTCTCTTAAGAAGCAGACCAGAACACACCTGGTAATACTTGTCACATTCTGGCCAATGTCCACATACTCCCCACTGCAAGCAAGAAGAAACTCTGCAGAGGGCTGACTTCTGGGACAGAGTAGCTATAAGAGAGCAGCAGAGTGCATGCGGCACACAACAGAGACACTTCCTAAAGTGCCAGGGCCTGGATAATTTATGATTTCTTCCTCATAGAGCCATTATTTTCAGGAGCAAAAAACATAACAGGCTTTCCTAACACAGAAGACAGAGACCCAGACAAAATGCCAAGATGGAGGAACTCATCCCAAAATAAAGAACAACAACAACAAAAAAAGTCACAGCCAGGGCTCTATTCAAAACAGATAGAAGTAATATGCTTGAACCAGAATTAAAGCAACAATCATAAGGACACAAGCTGGGTTTGAGAAAAGCATAGAAGACACCAGGGAGACCCCAACCACAAAGATAAAAGAGCTAAAAACAAATCAGCCTGAAATGAAAAATTAAAAACTGAGATATGAAACTGACTGGATGTAATGACCACAAGGATAGAAGAAGCAGAAGAAAAATAAGTGATCTAGAAGATAGAATTATGGAAAATAATGAAGCTAAACAAAAGAGAAAGAAAAATCTTGGATCACAAAAGTAGACTTAGGGAACTTGGTGACTCTATCAAGTGTAATAACATTCATTGCATAGGAATCTTAGAAGAAAAGAGAAAAAAGGGGCAGAAGGTTAATTTGAGAAAATTATAACTGAAAACTTCCCTAAGTGGGGAAGTAAACAAACATCCAAATCCAGGAGGCACAGAGAACCTCCATCAAAATCAACAAAAGCAGGCCAACACCAAGATATATCATAGTTAAATTTGCAAAATGTAAAGAAAAAATTCCTAAAGTACCAGACAAAAGTAGTCCCTAACTTAAAAGATAAGCCCAATAAAGTTAGCAGCAGACCTATCCACAGAAACTTAGCAACCCAGAAGATAGTGGCATGACATATTCAATGTGCTGAATGGGGAAAAAAAAAAAAAAACTGTAGTTAAGCATATTCTATCCAGCAAGGCTATCATTCACAATAGGAGAGATCAAAAGTTTCCCAGACAAACAAATGCCAGAGGAGTTCATGACTACTAAACCAGCCCTACAAGAAATAGTAAAAGGGACTCTTTAAGTGGGAAAGAAAGACCAAAACAACAAAAACCAGAAAGGAACAGAAAATCTCCCAAAATAATGATGGAATATGTAATAAAATGGCACTAAATACATAACTATCTATAATCATAAAACAATTTTTAAAATAATAATCACTCTGCATGTAAATGGATTAAACACTCCAAACAAAAGACAGAGTGTCAGAATAAATAATATATACCCATCTATATGCTGCCCATAAGAGACTCATTTTAGACCCAAAGACACCTACAGTTAGAAAGTGAGGAGATGTGGGGATGCCTGGGTGGCTCAGTGGTTGAGCATCTGCCTCTGGCTCAGGGTGTGATCCTGGGGTCCTGGGATTGAGTCCCACATCAGGCTCCTGCTGCCTATGTCTCTGCCTCTCTGTGTCTCTCATGAATGAATAAATAAAATCTTTAAAAAAAAAGTGAGGGGTTGGAAAAAAGTCTCCAAGTGGACATCAAAGGAAAGCTGGGCTAGCAATACTTAGACAAACTACATTTTAAACCAAATGATAACAAGAAAAGAAAAGGGGTGCTCTGCCATAATTAAAGGGACAATCCAATGACAAGATCTAGCATTGTAAATATTTATGCCGCCAACTTGGGAGCATTCAAATATATAAAAAAATTCATAGCAAACATAAAGAACTTGCCACAACAAATATAAGGAAATAGTAGAGGAACTTACCTCCCCACTTATATCAATGGACAGATCATCTAAGCAGAAAATCAACAGGAAACAATGGCTTTGAATGACACACTGGACTAAATGGACATAACAGATATATTCAGAACATTTCATTCTAATGCAGCAGAATACACATTCCTATCAAAGTATACTTGAGACATTCTCCAGAATAGATCACATACTGGGTCACAAATCAAACCTCAATAAGTACAAAAAGACTGAAATAATACCATATATATTTTCTGATCACAATGCTATGAAACTTGAAGTCAACCACAAGAAAGAAATTGGAAACACCACAAATACATAAAGACTAAAGAACATCCTACTAATGAATGAAAGGGTTAAAGAGAAAATTAAAGAACACACACACACACACACACACAAATACATGGAAACAAATGAAAATGAAAACACAACAGTCCATAACCTTTGGGACGTAGCAAAGAATTTCCTCCTTCTAAGAGGGAAATATATAGTATTTCAGGTCTACATCAAGAACCAAGAAAAATCTGAAATACACAACCCAACATTACACCAAAAGGAGCTAGAAAAAGAACAACAAATTGAAGCCTAAAGTCAGAAGATGAAGGGAAAAAAATATTTAGAGAAGAAACAAATGATATAGAAACAAACAAAATACCAGAACAAATCAATGAAACCAGGAGCCAGTTCTTTGAAAGAATAAAATTGATATATCCTTAGCCAGATTACATATATATATATATGAAAAACAGA
Organism: Nyctereutes procyonoides; assembly: GCF_905146905.1. Lineage (NCBI taxonomy): Eukaryota > Metazoa > Chordata > Mammalia > Carnivora > Canidae > Nyctereutes > Nyctereutes procyonoides. The sequence continues at coordinate 8,602,996 of NW_026575082.1, read as the reverse complement.
AAAGACCGAAATAAATAAAATCACAAATGAGAAAGGAGAAATAACACCACAAAAATACAATTATAAGAGAATATTATTAAAAGTTGTATGCCAACAAATTAGACAATCTGGAAGGAATGGATAATTCCCTAGAAACCTATGCACTACCAAAACTGAAAGGAGAAAAAAAAAAATAGAAGACTGATAACCAGGAAAGAAATTGAAGCAATAATCAAAAATACCCAACAGGGGCACCTGGGTGGCTCAGTCAGTTAAGTATCTGACTCTTGATTTTGGCTCAGATCATGATCTCATGGGCCGTGGGATTGAGTTCCATGTCTGGCTCCACACGCAGCATGGAGCCTGCTTGAAGATGCTCTCCTTCTGTCCCTCCTCCTGCTCCCATAAGCTCCCTCCCACTCTTTCAAATAATAATAAAAAAAAAAAAACCTTAAAAAAAAATCTCCCAACAAACGTAAGTCCAGGGCCAGATGATTTCCCAGGGGAATTCACCAAATATTAAGGAAGAGCTAATACCTATCCATCTCAAACTATTCAAAAAAAAAAAAAAAACAGAAATGGAAAGACAACTTATAAAATCATTTCAAATATTTTATTTATTTATTTATTTATTTGAGAGAGAATGAACAGAGGGGAGGGGCAGAGGCTAATGGAGAAGCACGCTCCCCACTGAGCAGGGAGCCAGAGGCGGAACTCCAGTCCCAGGACCTGGGACCATGACCTTAGCCAAAGGCAACACTTAACCTACTGAGCCACCCAGGCACCCCTTCCAAATTCATTCGATGGGGCCAACATTCTGATTTCAAAACCAGACAAAGATCCCACTAAAAAGAGAACTATATATATAGGCCGATATACCTGATGAACATGAATACAAAAATTCTCAACAAAATACTAGCAAATCAAGTCTAACTGTACATTGAAAGACTCATTCACCACAATCAAGGGGGATTTATTCCTGGGTTGCAAGGTAGTTCATTATTTGCAAATCAATCAATGTGTATACCACACTAATAAAAAAGGGTAAGAACCATATTATACTCTCAATAGATGCAGAAAAAGTATTTGACAAAGTATACAACCATTCATGATAAAGGGATAGAGGAAACATACCTCAATGTAATAAATGCCATATACAAAAAAAACCCACAACTAATATCATCCTCAATGGGCAAAAGCTGAAGCTTTTCCTCTACCATCAGAAATGAGACAGGGATGTCCACTCTCACCACTGATGTTCAACATAGTACTGGCAGTCCTAGCCTCAGGAGTCAGACAACAAAGAGAAATAAAAGGCACCCAAATCTGCAAGGAAGAAGTCACTTTCACTATTTGCAGATGAGTCAATACTCTGTATAGAAAACCTAGTAGTCTCTATCCAAAATTTGCTGAAACTGATACACAAATTCAGTAAAGTCACAGGATGCAAAAATTAATGTACAGAAAACTGGGTGCATTTCTATTCACCAATAATGAAGCAGAAGAAAGAGAAATCAAGGAATCAATCGCATTTACAAATGCACCAAAAACAGTAAGATACCTAGGAATAAACTTAACCAAAGAGGTACAAAATCTCTACTCTGAAAAGTATAAAACACGGATGAAAGAATTGAAAATGACACAAAGAAATGGAAAAACATTCCATTCTTTCATGGATTGGAAGAGATATAATATTGGACAAATATTATTCAAATGTCCATACCATCCAGAACAATCTACCCATTTAATGCAATCCCTATCAAAATACCATCATCATTTTTCACAGAGTTAGAACAAAAAGTACCAAAATTTGTATGGAACCACAAAAGCCCCCCAAATAGTCAAAGCCATCTTGAAAAGAAAGAAAACCTAGAGGCATCACAATTCCAGACTCCAAGTTTTATTACAAAGTTGTAGTGATCAAGATGGTAACAGTACTGGCACAAAAACAGACATATAGATCAATGGAACAGAATAGGAAACCCAGAGATGGACCCACAACTCTGTGGTCAACCAATCTTCAGCAAAACAGGAAGAATATCCAATGGAAAAAAAGATAGTCTCCTCAGCAAGTGGTGTTGGGAAAACTGTACAGCAACATGCAAAAGAAGGAAATTGAACCACATTTTATAAATGGCTAAAGTACAAAATTCATAAGATAAAGTCTGATTTTATTTATCTAAATTTGAATAAGGATATCTTCATCAATTTTAAAACATTTTTAAATGGGAAATAAGGCACATGCAACATTTTTATAAGCAATTTAGTTTTTAAAATCCTAACAAAGTTTTGGCAAAAATATTGTAACAATGGCCTTATGGGATAGTCAAGTCAGGGGAAAAGGGGAAATGAGGAAAAATAAATCCTCTATTGTGTTATTAAAAACCCCAAGCTGCAAATTATGAAATTGAATAGCTGATTAGTATGTTTAAAGACTGAAAAATAAACAAAGAATTAAAATATTGTGAATATTCTGAACATTAGGCATCCCATATATTTTGATAAAATAAAATAACCACAAAGCCTTGAGCTTACCATTTATATGCATCAACTATCTAAACTAAGATCTGGATAATCCCAACTCAGAAGTAAAGATGAATTTTGAAACAAACGTTTTGAGAAGTAAATACCTGGCACTTCTGAATAATTTCCATTATGCCATGGCTATAAAGGAGAATTTTAAATGTGTAAGCTTAGTTGATTGCCTTCTTTAAGGCATGTGGATTTTATGCTTCCTCACAAATTCCCAAGTAGGTTGGTAACTGGTGTTTACCACTGTGAAATATGGGATGTGCGAGAGGAATAATGATCTATTCTAACTCACTGCTATTGATACCTTACTATCATTATTGAGAATGGGGAACAAATATCCAAATGGTTGAAGAAGGAAAGATACAGATTCAGAACTTCCAGCTACCAAAATGACAGACTGTTCTGTTGGGAGTGCCACGAAGGCTTTTAACACCAGATAGAGTGTCAGAATGCCCAGAGTCAGAACGAGGTAGAAGACCATAAGAAGGCGAGGCAGGACAGACTATCAGAGCAAGTGACATTAAACTACACATTCATGCTGGGGGTGGATCGCAAGTCAGACAGTCCTAAAACAAGCCTACGGGGAAATGCTTGCAACAAAGACTATCTGACTATTTATTACATAAACACAGACACATCCATCCATCCACACCCACACACCAATACAGTTTGCCTTTCTTTTTTAATTTGAAGAACTTTTATAAGAGATTAATGTAGTAAGAAAACATATCATGAATCTCAAACAGAAAAATGAAAAAAAATGTGAAGGAACACCATCTGGCAGTTAATAGAGATGCACATTCACACTTTATGTCTCTGCATCTGGACATGCCACGCAGCGGAGAACCAGCTGCTTGTACCAAGGACAATGCAGACTAGTGTGGCTTTGATTTGCTCTGATAGCACTTCTGTACCCATGCTTAGAAGGAGTGCAATGATTTTTTATTCATTATAGAATCTAATAAATAATCATGCAAAAGTAAGAGTAAGTACTACTTTGCATTTTTTCCCCTTACTAGAACCCAAAGTATAGATCAGTTTGAACTAGTCTCTATAGACGACTTGCTTATTTTAAGCCATTACACCCACCAAGAGCTATTTAAAGGCTTGTCTTAATCTCGACTCCACCTTGTTCCCAGTCTAGCAGCAGCTTCTTGTAACTGATGCTTCTGGAAACATCTTTTAAGAATTTATTTTATGACTTAAGCCTCTTTATGCTGTCCTTTCAGTTTTTATCCTTTCACTTGTTGAGACTGAATGGGTTTCTTTTGAAATCTCCTCTGCAAAGCAGGTAGATGGGATGTGTGTGTTTCTGTGTGTGTGTGCACCACATGTAATAATGATCAAGGAGGTTATAACCCTTAATACATAACTATGAACATTTCACTCCTTTGCATTCTAAGCATTCTGAGAAAAAGAGGAGATTTAAGACCTAGAGAATGTGCTCCTTCCAATATGTTAAGAATCATAATGTTAGTGTGTACTAAAGTCCTATTCCGTAGTTCCAAAACTCAGAATGAAAACAAATCAGTGCAAATACCAGAAAATCTATTTAATACAAGACGTTCTCGTAGCGTCGCTCCAACTGTGGTGAACTCAGAATCATAAGAACTCAAGTTGGGGCTGAAAGAGCAAGGATGATTTCTTATGCATAATTATTGTCCAGTCAAGACACTAAAGGGACAGGATACACCCACTACTATCCTATTGAAGCTTTTCCACTCAAGCTTCTCATGCATGTTGTCCTAGTTTCTTGGGGCTGCTGTGCCAGTTCTAGGTCAGTTTCTTTCCTTCCTTCCTTTCCTTCCTTCCTTCCTTTCCTTCCTTCCTTCCTTTCCTTCCTTCCTTCCTTTCCTTCCTTCCTTCCTTTCCTTCCTTCCTTCCTTTCCTTCCTTCCTTCCTTTCCTTCCTTCCTTCCTTTCCTTCCTTCCTTCCTTTCCTTCCTTCCTTTCCTTCCTTCCTTTCCTTCCTTCCTTTCCTTCCTTCCTTTCCTTCCTTCCTTTCCTTCCTTCCTTTCCTTCCTTCCTTTCTTTCTCTCTCTCTCTTTCGATTTTATTTATTCATGAGAGACACGGGGAGAGACAGAGACACAGAGGGAGAAGTAGGCTCCTCACAAGAAGCCTGATGTGAGACCAGATCCCTGGATCTGGGATCATGCCCTGAGCTGAAGGCAGTCAACTGCTGAGCATCCCTCTAGGTCAGTTTCATATGATACAGATGAAGGGAAAAGTCAAAGTACCAAAACTTAAATGCTTAGAACAACAGACTTGTATTATCTCACAATTTACTTGTGCTAATGTCCAGACCCAATGACATAAGTAGATACTTTTAAAATGAATTAATATTTTGAATTCAAAGTCTTTAATTCACTAAGACCCCACCTAAATGAATACCAAGTGAAATATACAGCCTGGAGCAACAAACACAAAATGCTGAGGAATAAACCCTGTATTTTACCTCACTGTCTTTTACAAGTCCTACAGGGGCTAATTATGGCTTTCAATCCCAGAGCAATTACATGAATGAGAGTCAGCCAAGGAAAATGTGTCCTACTCTTCAAACCTAAACATTAGGTAATCATTAACTTTTAAAATATTTGCTGTCTAAATTGTCACAAATTATTGATGTTACATTTTCCTTTTAAAATGTGCTCTTTTGATATCAGTAATATTTCATCATAACATTTGTAATATTAACATTAATCCAAAGAATTAATTCAGATAAATCAAAAACTTCCACTCTAAATTCCAGGTATAAAATATGTATATATCTAGAAATGCTGGCTACAGTGTTTTTTATTAATCAATCACATGATCTCTGATATTCTGCTAAAAGTTATAGTTGTGGGGGTGCCTGTGTGGCTCAGTTGGTTGAGTGTCTGCCTTCTGCTCAGGGCATATCCCGGGGTCCTGGGATTGAGTCCCCCATCAGGCACCCTGTAGGGAACCTGCTTTTCCCTCTGCTTCTCTCTCTGTGGATCTTATGAAAAAGATAAAAATCTTTTAAAAAAAGGTTATAGTTACGAATAAAATTGAAGGCCAATATAAAAAAGTTTGACAAATTCCAGTTTAGCTCCTAGCAACATGACATTAAATCAACAAGCTTTTATAAATATTGATCAAGGTTTGTCTAAATTTAAGCTTGTTTATTTTAACTTTGGGTTTAAACTATAGTGAGATGCTTATCTCATAAAAATCATTTCTCCTGTTGCCTATAATTCCAGCCTGGGCACATGAGTCTCATATATACACATAGAGTTGAGATTTAACAATAATGATTCTGTTTGCTATCAATTCCTTATCTATAATTCTGACTTTTCAAATTTATTGTAAGGGTCAACCAGAACTAGAGAAAGAAAAGCATTAGATTACTTTTCCTGTTCTTTAGAATTAAATATAACTGGAAATTTCATTTCAGTATTGCTGTGTTATTTTCTGTTTAATTTTTTGGGTGTGGGGTACAAGGCATATGCCAACTCACAAGCACTAACCTACCCAAAGGGCAATAATTCCCCTAATGATACTGACTACAGAGCTCAAGTTTGCAGGACTGCTTTGCCAAGATGGGCCCTGGAGGCTGGCTGGGGTATTTTTGAATTATTATTATTTTTATTCAATTTATTTAAACTAAAAAACAAAACAAAAGCAGTTCACCAATTTTACCCTTTTCTCTTGCAGCTACCAATCTGTTCTCAGTATTTATGAGCTTGGCTTTTTACAAAATCAATAAATACTTAATATTTTTATCAAAAATTCATCTTACTTTTGCTTCTCCATTTATTAGAATTTTTCCACGAAGGTAATCTTTCATTACTATTAAAATTTTAATTAGGCAGATACCATAAGCAGAGGAAAACAAATGAAAGTGTGCAATTTAACAAATTAATACATAGAGAACACCATTATCACAGGACCCGAGTCAAGAAGTAGATACAACTCTCATCCTGGATTGCAGCCTGTCCCCACAGAATACAACCTCTAAATTACAATCACTCTCCTAACCTTTATATAAATTGCTGTTTTGCTTTTTCTTATATTTTCATCACATAAGTATGCATCCCCAACCATTCATTTTTGTCTGCTTTGAACTTTATATAAACATGAATGAAACTGTATATATTCCTCTGAGTATTTCTTCTGCTCAATATTTCTCTGAGATTTATCCAGGGTGGCATGTGGCTGTAATTCTTTTATTTATTTTGCTATATAGCATCCCAGTATATGACTATATCACTATTTATGTATTCTATGGTTGATCCCATTTGATTTGCTCTGTTTGGGGCTTCTGGAAATAATTGTGCTAGGAGAGTTCTTGTGCAGGTCCCTTGGTACATATATGCCCAAGTTTCTGTTGTTTTTTATACATGAAGGAAGGAAATCGTAGGGCCAGTAGTATGGATATTTAACACTAGTAAATAAGGTCAAATAGTTTTCTCATCATGAATTAGGAGTCCCTGTGACTCTGCATCTGCTCAAAGTCTAGCAACCACTTTAACATTAGGCATTCTAGGTTTGTGGGGCTTTTTCATTATGTCTGTGTTTTTAAAGATTTACTTGAGAGAAAGCGCGCATGCATGCATGCACAAGCAGGATGGTGGGGGTGTGGGAGTGGGCAGAGGGACTGGGAGTGGATTGCCCGCTGAACATGGGGCTCAATGCCACAACCCTGAGATGGTGACCTAGTTGAAATCAAGAGTCCAAAGCTTAACTGGCTGAGCTAACCAGTTGCCCCTCATTATGGTTTATTTTTATTTCCGTATTTTTATTTCCTGGTTTGCTAACAGAGTTGACCACATTCTTATATATTTTATATATTTATTGGGCATTTCATTATTTTTTGAAATGTAATTGAGGTTTCTGCCTATTTTTCTAATGTCCCATATTACTTTTTCATTGATATGTAGATTTTTTTAATATATTACCAGTTGCACACATTTTCTCCCACTCTATATAGCTTGATTTTTGCCTCTGTTAGTGATTTTTCATAAGGAAGGTTTTAATTTGGGTATCATGAAAGTCATCACCTTTTTTGTTATGATTAGTGCTCTTTTGTTCTTTTAAGAATTACTATCACAATCTAAAGAACCTGAAAGTATTTTCTCATATTATCTTTTAAGAGATTCAGCATTTCTTATTCAAATTTAGGTCCACAATTCAATTGGAATTTAACCATGTGTATGGTAGGAAATAAAGTTTGATGTTTTTTCCTCAGAAAAATAAGCAACAGCACGATGTATTGAGAAGACTATGTTTTCACCACTGCCCTGCAGTGCCTCTTTGTCACAAACACACACAAATGCCCCCCACTCCCAAGACTTTCTAGGATCTTTTAGTGGTTGATTGGTTCTTCCTCCCATTTTATGGGAAATAGATTTGCTAAAGACTTGTAGATCTCCTTTAGGAAGTTACATTCTAATCCTAATTTGCTCTAGTTTGCTCTGTTAGGAATGTCCACTGGGGGGGATCCCTGGGTGGCTCAGCGGTTTAGCGCCTTCGGCCCAGGGCATGATCCTGGAGTCCTGGGATTGAGTCCCACATTAGGCTCCCGGCATGGAGCCTGCTTCTCCCTCTGCCTGTGTCTTTGCCTCTCTCTCTCTCTCTGTGTGTGTGTGTGTGTGTGTGTGCCTCTCATGAATAAATAAATAAAAATCTTTAAAAAAAGGAATGACCATTGGATTTGATCAAATGCCTCTATGTATATTAATGTTTTTGTTTATGTTTTTTCTCCTTAATTACCATTAGAATGATATTGATTTAATTACCATTAAAATGATAATCTAACCTTGTCTATGTGGGGAGAAAACTCCACTTGTTATGATTATTCTTTTTACATGTTAAAATTTTTTAAATGGTAATTTTTATCTTGCTCTCATTTCAAACTTACAGGTTACTTACATATATGATGGTTTCTTTTACTATTCCTAAATTAACAGATGTTATCAATGGTATCTATTTTGTTCATTCTCTCATACACATGTTCAATCTCTCTAATATATACATATACACTGTAAATATACAGAAATAAACATAATACTAAATGTGTCTTGATATCAAATGAATAAATTGGAGGCATCATGCCTCTTTATTCATTTATATATAGACTGAATTCAAAATGACTAAAAAGTGACAATGAAGGATAACATTGGAACAGTTGACAGAATTTAAATATGGAACATGGATTACATAATCATTGTATCAGTGTTACGTTTCCTGAAATTGATAATTGCATTGTGGTCATGGCAGAGAATGTTCTTCTGGTCAGCTGTCATAGCTGTTCTTTTTTTTCCTCCCAGTCTGAGGATCTAACTCACATCCAAAATTGCATTTAGTTGATATGTCTCTATAGTTTTCTTTCACTGTGGAACACTTCCTAAGTAATTTTGTGTGCTTGCTGATTTTTTTTTTTCAGATTACAGGAATGCTATGTACAAAGTGTCCCAAAATTTAAATCAGGATTCTGTATTTTTGACAGAAATTCACCTGAAATTATAGTGTATCCTTCTTAATGCATAGTATCTAGAGTTACATGATGGCAATTTGTCCCAGTATTGGTGAGGATAGGTTTTTATCATTTGTTAGGGGGCTGCCTACCAGTTTTCTTTCTTCTTGTTAGGTTTTTTGGTAACTAAATGGAAATGAGACCGCCAAGGCAAGCGAGGGTCCAAGAACAGATTTTATTGCAGGCACCCTCGGGCGAGGTTCCACGACTCACAGAGGGGAAGAGTGAGTCGGGGAAGTCGTGCCAAGACAAGGTGGCAGGGGGTTTACATAACGTTGTAAGGCAGAACGGTTTCCTATTGGTCGGCTCATATGCAAAGGAAGGATTGCAATCCAACCAGTCAGAGTGACCCTCCCCATGCAAAGGAAGGATTGCAGTTCGGTCAGTCAAAGGTGACTTCCTCCTCTGGGGTTTGAAGGGCATTGGGTCCGGTTGGGTAAGTCCAAAGGAGAGGTCTAAGGGTCTGCGTCAAGCTGTCAGCAGGTCATTGGTCCATTGGCGTCCCAGGTGGAGGTGGTGACAGGAACCTCAGCCATTTGGGGTATCCGCCATCTTGAGGAGTTTCTCTTCCCGCCTGGCCCCAACACTTCTTATCATTTTAAATTTTTAATTAAAAACTAGTATCTGGGAAGATATTTGAGCCTATATAAGTATGCTGTTTCTCATCAAAATTTTACTTTTTAATCATTTATTCTATTTATCATTTATTCCATCCTTCCATCTATAGTAGTTGAATTCTACTCTAAGAAGTTGGTTTCTCCTTCCCCCCTTTCCTCACTGGTCATAAGGTAGGTATATTTTAAATTTTCTCAAATACTGAAAAGTTATTTTTACAAATGATTGGACCATTTTGTACTTCCTCTGGTAATGTGTGACAGCTGCAGTTGCTGCAGATTCTTACCAAATTTGATGTTATATATTTTTTTTTCATTTTAGCCCTTTCTGAAAGTGGTTGAAAGTGATATTTCATCAGCTATGTATGTTTGCCATTATACTTATCTATTGATTTGTTAATCATGAACATCACAATTTTTATTGTAACACTTTGTTTTAGCTTTCATGCCATTGTTCAATATCTCAATGGTTTCCAGATTTCTGCTGAAATTTTAAACTTTGAGGTCTACTATCATCCAGGAGAACAAGTAGTTTAGTTATCATATGGTAGGAGGAAATTCCACTGTTCTGGATCCTTTTGATTCTGTTTTCTCAGAGTGTTGTTTATGTGCATTTTCTTTTATGATGGACAATACATAAGAGAAAAATTTTGAGACCATCTGTGGCTTAAGGTCAGTTTTTTTTTCCTATTTCAGAATTTCTATTAAACTATTTTCTTGAAGATGTAAGATTTTATTCAGTTCTATTTACACTTTTAAGAAAAGTATACAAAGCTATCATAAAACAGTTGTCATAAAAACAGACACACCGATCTATGGAACAGAATAGCCCAGAAATAAACTCACACACATATGGTCAATTAATTTACGACAAATGAGCCAAGAGTGTACTATGGAGAAAGGAAAACCCCTTCAATAAATGGTTCTGGGAAAAACTGAGTAGGCATATAAAAAAGAATGAAACTGGACTGCTTTTTTATACCACACACACAAAAATAACTCAAAACGGATTAAGGGCTTGAATGTAAGACCTGAAATCATAAAATTTCCAGAAGAAAATATAGGTGGGTGGTAAGCATCTTGACATTGGTCTTGGGGATGACTTTTTAAATTTGACACCAAATGGGAAGGCAAAAAAAAAATAAGCAAGTGGAACTTTAGATAGAACCTTAAAGCCTTCTGCACAGCAAAGGAAACTAAAATAAAATTAAAAGGCAACAAAATGAAAATATCTAAGTCATTTATCTAATGAGGGGCTAATATCCGAATACATAAAGGACTCCTACAACTCAGTAACAAAAGCAAAATAGAATAGTATGATTAAAAAATGGGCAGAGAACCCAGACATTTTTCCAAAGAAGATCTACAGATGCCCAACAGGTATGTGAAAAGATGCTCAACATCATTAATTATCAGGCAAATGCAAATCAAAACCACAATGAGATAACTCACACTAGTTAGAATGGCTATCATCACAAAGACAAGAAATAAGTATTGGCAAAGATATGGAGAAAAGGAAACTCTTGCACACTGTTGCAGGGAATGTAAATTGGTACAGCCACTATGAAAAACAGTGTGGAGCTTCCTTAAAAATTTAAAAGTAGCACCAACTACCATATGATCCAGCAATTCCATTTCTGGGTATTTATCCAAAGAAAATGAAAGCACTAATTTGAAAAGATGTACACACTCCCATACTCATTGCAGCATTACTAAAGCCAAGGTATGGCAATAACTAAGTGACCATCAATGGATAAATGGATAAAGAAAATGTGGTATATATACACAGTAGAATATCACTTAGCCATAAAGAAGAATGAAGTCTTGCCATTTGCAACAACATGGATGGAATTGGGGGTGTGCCTAGTGAAATCAGTCAGTCAGAAAAAGACAAAAAACTCATTTATGCATAGAGCCTAAAAACAAAATAAAATGCCAAGTTCATAGATACAGAGAACAGATTGGTGGTTATCAGAGGCAAGGGTAGAGAGAAAAAAAAAGTCAAGAGGTACAAACTCTCAAATATAAAATAAGTCATGGGAGTGTCATATGCAGCATGGAAACTACAGCTAATAAGGCTGTATTGTATATTTGAAAGTTGTTAGCAGAACAGATGTTAAAAGTTCTTATCACAAGAAAAAGATATTTTTGTAACTATGTATGGTGATAGATGTTAAATAGGTTTACTGTGGTAATCATTCCCCAGCGTATACAAATATTAAATCATTATTCTGTACACAGGAAATGTCATGTCAATTATACCTCAATTAAAAAAAAGTGGAGAGGACACTACTAATCAGTTTTTGTCTAGGTGCACTGTTATTATTGGAAATACTGTGATTTAATAGAACACCACATAGGGTCTGATACAAATCCATTTCAAAACATTTGGTGGAAGGAACACCTTTTATTTGAGTCTGATTTAATCAAAAGAAAGAACCAATGAAAGGCAGTATGTAATAGTTTCATGCTCACCCAGGGCATTAATTTTTTATTGGGCTGAATTTCTAACTTTAGAATTTTGTGAAGATTTTTTTTTTTTTGGTCACTTCTTCCTTAGCTTATAGTATCAGGAAGTAAGTTAGTGTCTGTGCTGATTTCATTATCTCCAATTCATCCTTAGATTTTTTTATCCCCCCTCAAAGGATTGGAATATGTTCTAATCTGACCAGGTAAAAACAAAGCATTTGAGTCTTGTATTTCAGATATATATTCAGGTGTGCCCCTTTGGGATCATAGTAGGATCGAAGGACAGCTCTTCCACCAAACTTGCCAGCTCAATCCATAGTCATGGTCCTTCAGCAAAGCTCAAAGTTTCTTAAAGACCCACAGTCTGCTCCTCCTGTCTGGCATAGTCAAAATTAAAGCATCAAGAATCAGAGTGGGAGAAAAAATGAATAGCAATACAGAGAGATGGAGAAAAGGACTCCATTTCCAGGGGTACCTCATAAAATAGAAGTGCAGGGCTTCCCTTTATTCATGGGCGCACCATCTCATTCAGCAAAGGCAGCTGCCACCAGCAGGATTTAGGGGCATCAGGAAGCTCTGTGTAGCCCAAAGTTTACCAATTATAACTTCTTTGGATTAAAAATTCTCTTTTAAATGATAGTCACATAATAAGATGTCTTAATCTCATGACTTCATTTTTAAAACCAAATGAAGTCAGCTGGTGGATCACTGGAGATTTTGGTTGTGGGTAAAGAGCAAAAGAGAGGGGCAGATGGGTACAGGAGGCCATGGGGGGTAGAACTGCAAGACCTTCAGGAGAGAAAGCCCACTGAAAAACAAAGAGATACAGAAAGGAAGTTAGCAAGAATAAAAGCCAAGATTTACCTAATTAGAAATACGGCCTAAAAAAAAAAAAAAAAAGAAGAAGAAGAAATATGGCCTAAAACAACAACAAAAACAACAGTCCCTCCCTGATATTTAAAGGAAAATGTGACCATTAGGTTTGGTATAAAGACCCACTTACATGAAGCTCTTAGTAAATTTTAAGCAAAAATCTAAAAGGTGCAGATAGTGGTAAAAAAAACAAACAAGCAACACAACTTTCTTCAAGTATGGTGATTTGAAATAAGAGAATACCCATAGTTTTCTGGAAGTCCAGATCAATGCTGCTCACCTGTCAGTATTTCCAGCAGCCCTGGGGGTGTGCATTCCCACATCAGCTTGATTGAAAGAACCTGCAGCTGTGTGACTAGGGGGTAAACTATAGGACTGCGCTGAACCTTTATTTAGGCTCATCAAGAGCCTTTCGGATTTCTAAAATTAAGAGGCTAGGAGGTGCCCAATTAATGTCATTATGTCTAGTCCTTGGAGCACTGGAAACAGAAGCTATTTGTGTATCTAGAAAGAGAACAAATTATGTAGCCCATGAACTGAAAAAGGTACCAGTGATTTTTAAAGTTTGAGAGAGTCTTAAAGAAAATCACTTATATGTTTTCTGGCACCTTGAGTGGCTCAGTCAGTAAAGCATGGGGATCTTCGGCTCAGGTTGCAATGTTGAGGTGGTGGGGTTGAGCCCCTGCTTTGGGATCTACACTCAGCACAGAGTCTGCTTGAGATTCTCTCTGTCCCTCCCTCTGCTCACACTCTTTCCCTGTCTCTAAATAAATAAAATAAATCTTAAAAAAAAAGAAAGAAAAATCATTTATTTGGTTCAAATGGACATCTAAATATCAACTGTATCTTAAAGACCAAGGGGAGCTCCAAAGCTACCACATTCCTTGTCTAGTCTGAAAAGAGTCGTACTCAAGGGGATTCCAATGCATAATTTTATCATTTAAAAAGCTTTTTGGGCTAATGAAAGGACTTTGGCTCATACTTTTCTTGTCAGATTCTATGTTCCTTGCTGTTCTCACAACTCTACTTTTAAGACTGAGAATGAATCCAGAATCCCAATTTTCAAAAACTATGGAAATAATGCTGAAATTTGACTATAGATTCAAATAAATCTTGGTGAAACACTTTGTAAAAGACTTGATAATATAATGTACAACGTAAGAACAAAAATGATGAAACTTTTTTCATTTTCAAAATAGATTTTTTTCTGCAACATTGTCATATCAAAGGAATTTATTTTTTTATGTGAAAGGTTTTTATGTTTTGTTTTGTTTTTATTCTAAGTATTCCTCTCTCAGTTGTATCACTGATCTTTACCGTTAAGTTGAAATTTCTGGAGTTCTTACAGAAGAACTGGAACTCTTTTTAGTTCAGAAAAGAGACAATGAAAGATAATTATACCTTACTCTGAAAATGGTTAATGCAGGCAAGGTATTTTTTATGAGTACATTTCTATTCCTAGGATGAGATACATGTAGGATGAGCCTTTGGATGAGTTTATAAAAATGTGAGTTACAGAGACATATACTGGGAGCCAAAACTCCATATCATGGAGACATTTCTCTATGAAGAGGCATGATATCAGGTAACAATAGCATTTATCACAACTAACAAACTTATATGTATCCATATTTAATCTCACCATGATAATAAGTTAGTAGGGAAAAAAGATCCTCTTTCCACATAAAGTAAGAATTTCATCTGCTCACATCATTAGACTTAGTCATTTTTAATGAGAAATGGATATAAAAATATTTTACACACTTTTAACTACTTTTAACCAGCTTGGGTGTATATATTCATGCACCTCCTATACATTATTTATGGTAAAAGTGATTTACACAAGTTTTATCCTAGGATCAAACTGACAGAATGACAAGCAGCTTCCCTAATCCCCAATCAGAGCTATATACTAAGATGGGGAATTGTTATGTAATGCATGATGCCCTCCCCAAATTTGGAAGAAAACAAAGGGCAAACATGCAGCCTAGATTGAAAGATGTAGGGGCTTTCTCCAAACTAGCCACTCTCATCAGCACCAAAGATTACTTATGAATACCCGGAATTCACAGGAAGGGTCAGAATGCTTACTGTGTCTCTCAGGGAAAAATGTGAAAGCGTAGGGGAGAATAGTCGCCCAGACCCAATGGCATCAGGAACAAATAATGGGGGGGGGGGGAAGAAGGGAAAAGGCATCATTTAAGAAGGAAATTATTTTACCTGTAAAATTCTTAGAAAGCCAAACAACAACAAAATCAGAAAGCAAGTCATCTCAGTGCCAAAAAGAAAAAAGTGTTCTATGCATATTCCTATTAAAACTGCCATGTAGATAAAAGCCATACATTTGGAACTTAGCTTCCAGTTAGGATTTGAGAAGGTGGTGCTGGCATTATCAGGTGGGAGGCAAGTGACCATGAGTCCCATTTATCATTTATTTAGTAATCCCATATGTAGTACTTACTATTTACCAAGAACGACTTTAAGTGCTTTGCAAATATGAACTCATTTAATATAAAAATGGCAAACCTATGAGCAAGCTACCATTATCTTGCATATTTTACAGGTGAGGAAACAGAGACATGGAGATATATCAAGCTCCACAAGATCTCAAGCTAGTGAGCAGCACAGACAAAATTTGAAATTAGACACTGTGGCTTCACTGTTCATGGTCTTTTCTGCAGTGCCATTTCTACCGAGTTACTTGATAAAATGTGCCAGGCAATAGCTTTGCTTGTTCCTTTAAGAATAAAGAAATGGGGGCAGCCCTGGTGGCTCAGCAGTTTAGAGCCGCCTTCAGCCTAGGGCGCAATCCTGGAGACCCAGGATTGAGTCCCATGTCAGGCTCCTTGCATGGAGCCTGATTCTCCCTCTGCCTGTGTCTCTGCCTCTCTGTCTCTAATAAATAAATAATCTTAAAAAAAAAGAATAAAGAAATGAGGGGCACCTGGGAGGCTCAGCAGTTGAGTGTCTGCCTTTGACTCAGGGTGTGACCCTGGGGTCCTGGGATCAAGTTCCACATTGGACTCCTTGCAGGGAGCCCGCTTCTCTCTCTGCCTAGGTCTCTGCCTCTCTCTGTGTCTCTCAATGAATAAATAAAGATTAAAAAAAAGAATAAAGAAATGAAAAGCTAATGGAGAATGATTTTAAATAACTCTTCTTGCTTTCTTGCTTTGTTATCAGAAGACACCCAGACCCACACACAGCTAGTAGATTAACGGCAGGAGTTTACACAGCTAGAAAATATGATAAATCTAGGATTTGTATCTAGTGAGTTAGGTTGTTTTTTATAATGTAGACTTAACTGATTTCATTGCCTTAAAAACAAAAATATTCCACATGGGAAAATAAATTACTTTCTTAAAATAGAAAAGCCATCTAGTGTAAAAGATTTTAAATATACGTCAAAATGAATCTGAGCAAAAGCAGTACGACACATAAACACATAGAAAAGTACTGACAAATTTCAAAATAACGGATGTAAATTTACTAAATATCAGCAAATCAAATCTAGCTATACATTGAAATAATATGGCTCAGACATAGAAGGCTTAATTAAGGGGCAAATGCAGAGCTCAGTTAAAAAATTGAGAGTTAAGGGGAAAACAACCAACTCAACAGATGCTCTGTCCCCACAAAACTAATAAAGTTCATATTTTGGGGAGGGAGGACATTTAACAACATAGGAATAGGGCATAACTCTCTCCATTACATATATATGTCAAAGGATTTTCGAGAAATAGAAATATTTTCTACCAAATCGAAATACAAGGAAATACAAACTAAATACAAACTCAAACCCAAAGTAAATGGTATTTTTCATCTACCAGCTGACAAAATTTTAAAAATTGGATAATATAAAATTTCAGAGAAGATGTTAAACAACCGAAACACTCACCCACTGCAGCTGGAGATGGAAAATGGAACATAACCACTGTGAAAAACATTTTTGGCATCATTTAGCAGCGTTGAACAAACTTTCAACGTAGTGGTTCTCTAAGTGGTGCATGTAAGAATCACGTGTTGATATTTAAAGCTACTACTGCAGCCTAGCTCTACCTCCAGCCAGTCTGATTTAATTGATATGGAGTGTTGAGAGTTTTAGAAGTTCACCAGGTGATTCTAAAGTGCAATAATGTTTGGGAACCTTGACCAGTCTCTGTAATTCACAACCTGCACCACAGAGTACGTGACTTAGAGAATCTCTTACACATGTGTACCGCGATGATTATAAGTTAAAAGTAACAATGGTCATGATAGTGGTATAATTAAAACAATCAGAATGCACATCAATCTAAAGTGAATAAATCATAGTGGAATAAGTGGCCAACAGGACTGGCCCATTATAATAATAATAATATTCTGTTCTGAATAAAACAGAAAAAAATAAAACTGTGGACATTAATAGCATTGATTTTAAGAGCCTAATATTGAGGGAAGGAAGTATGTCTCAGAAGATAAATATTACTCAGATATATGATGTCTGTAATACACAACACTTGATAGTGTTTTAATTAGAGATGCATAATTGGATAATGAAGAAGATAAAAAAAAAGTAGGGAGTAATGGGTACAGATTTCAAGATGGTTGATTTGAGGAGGAAGTGAAATAAAAAATGGGCAGGAAATAGATCCTGGAAGCTGCACTTAATGTTGTATGCCTTGATTCAGTTGTTGGTATGCAGCAGTTTATTGTTCTTTACCTCTATTTAATGTTTAATACACTTTTGTGCACTAGTTATATTTCACAATAATTTTAAAATAAATTATTGTAGAGATTTTGTGCAGAAGAGTGGATAATGGATGAATCATGTAGTAACCATCACTCAGGCTATTGAGAGGAGAGTATACAGGTGGAATGTCAAGTGTGAATACAAATAATAGAGTACTGTGGCAAAGGTCTTGATAAAGGGTTGTAGAGTTAAGAGTATGCAACTACAGTGAGGTCTAAGTCATAGATGGATAAGGGAGACCTCAGGGTTTAGTGATTCAGAAAATGAAGCAGATCACAATGGGCAGGATAGGGAGTAAGAGTAGAAGGTCAGAGGAACCTCACAGGTTTTTATGTTGAGCCACATGATGGACACAATTGTCATTTATTAAGGCAGGAAAGCATGCAGATAGAGAAAGATCTTCACCAATGAATGAGAAGGTCATGCTCCTGTGGACAAGTACAGTTAGCCTGGACTCCTCCACCAAGTTGGAGGTGTGAACAGGATGGATATAAAGGCTGGGTCTCAGGAGAAGCACTTAGATGCATTTTTGAGGCTCATCACTATATAGATCTTGCATGTATTTATGGCTAAAAAATAGATTTCATAGGAAAATATAAAGTGAGAAGACATTCTGAGGAGGCAGGTATAGATAGATGGTTTGGGCAAGGCACTGACAAAATATGCCTGAAAACTGAAATGACACAATGAGGTGTTCTGATGGTGGGGGAAACAAAAAGTACTGCCATGTATCAGCAGAAGTCACTTTTACTAAGTTAATTTTAAAAAACTAAAACCTGTGTGATCCTACAGCTGATAGAAGTCAATGGCTTAAAAACAAAAAGCCCTTCGCATTTTTTTTAATAAAGAATGCTGTCACTACAATCTAAAGTGAAAATCTATAATTTTTTCAGCAGTGCATAAAACTAAGCATCTGCTACTTATTTACTAGTCAAGAATTTTAAGGAAATGAGAAAACATTAATTGCATAGAACTTTTATGAATCTTTCAGTTCTGACAAATATCAACAGATATGTTTAACTTTACGGTATTTACTGGCACATTTTTCTTGAATTATAGAATTTTATAGAAAGCCCGCAATTTGAGCATACCTAGTCTGTCGCTGACATTGTGGAAGAATAAGCAGGATAGTCACAGTCATTTTTCTTTCAAACAAGAATCCACAAATATTTGAAAGCAAAACAGAGGTAGCCTGAAGAACCAGAGAAAATAAGTGGCAGTTAGCAATCTGAACCCCCAACTAATCTATATTATTTTGTGCCAGACATTCCTGCTTGAAAAATACAAAACTCTCTGCATATGAGTTTATTCCCATATTACAGTTATGACCAACGAGGCTCATGTGGTTTCAATACCTTTCTGAAGGTCATAGACCTACACGAGACAACTTAGAATGGAATCCATGGTGATCTAACTATAAATTCATCACAAATTACAATGAGATAATGTTTCTGGAAGCAGGACTGGCCCAAATGTTCTTAAAATATAAAACTCCATTGCTTTCATAATTTTAATGTATTGCCCTAAACTCAGTTTTCCTTGTTGTATACAGACTGCATTCTTAGTAAAATAATTTGTGTAGCTTATCCAAAAGCTGTCTACCACTTTATTCATAGAATGAGCATGAATTCCTTTGTGTAATATTTTGTATTATTCATTCATGATATTAGAGCTCACTTCTGTACAAACAATGAATCATGGATTTCAATTTTGAAACAATATTAATCATTAATGGGATCTAAATCTGTCTACTTTATGGGCATGCACAGATTTGTACAAGATAAAAATGTCACAAGAAGCAAAAATAAACAAAATAAATCTAATATTTCAGGAAAATGTGTTCTTTATTCTTTAGAAATTATATCAGGTTTTAATTATTATGATTATTTTTATAATCAATGCTATTTACAACAGCACAGAAGTTTATGTATTTATTTATTTCCTAAATAATAGAACCCCATCTTCTTCCTAAGAACATTCAAGCCCCTTTCCCAATTGAGCCTGAGTTTTCCTTCATAATTTTCTCTTCCATTCCTCCCCTCCAGTTATTTTGTGCTCTACATACGCTGGACTCATCAGGAGTCCTTGAGGATTAACATGCTGTTAGGCCTTTGTTTCTTTTTGTGGCAGCAATCACTGCTCTGAACCACCTTATATCGAAATCCCTCCTCCTTTCTCTACCTCAATATCATTTTTGTCTACCAAATTATTATATTTGTTCTTCCACGTCCAGCTCAAAAATGCAGTCTTTCTTGAAGCACCTTCTTCAAAGGTCCATGGCCCCAGTCGTCTTCTTAAATTACATACTGCTTTCTCAGTACTTGTAAAGAAACATGTTCAAACTCAGCCATCAGGTAAGTTGAATTAATAACAGAATACCACTCTGCAACCAAGAGAATGACTAAATTAAAAAAGACAGAATATGTGTGTCAACTAAGGCTTGAAGTAGCTGGAAATTTTATGCACTGCTGTCGAAATGCAAATTGCTATACTCATTTTCAGAAGGCATCAGCAATATTTACTAAATCCAAACCAACACACACCCTGTGACCTGGCAATCGTGCTCCTGGTTATACATGCACAGAGAAATACAGTGTATGTAGCAAAAGACACACATGAGTGAGGAGATTATAAAGCAAGAGCTAAGAATAGACCAGACTACCAAGGCCTGTAGAGGTAGAATGGGTGAATACATGATTGTATACTCAGAAGATGAAATAATAATAATAATAATAATGGAATTAAAAACTTCTGCTATAAACCACAACATGATTTCTCGAGTAGTATTCTGTTGACGATGGCAGGTAGGAGAGAGCACACGTGTATGACATATACACAAAATTTAAAAATCAGCAAAATCCATCTTGGGCATTAGAAATTAGGATAGTGGGTAGCTTTGTGGAGATGAGAAAGAGGAAAGTAAAGACTGGGTGAAGGTCTGGGGGATGGTCTACAGTGCTGAAAATACTCCGTTCCTTGATCCAGATGGTGTTTTTGTGGTTAAAATTCTTGAGCTATACAGCTATGATGTCTGCTCTGTCTATATATATCACACTTCCAAAAAAAGACTATTAAAATATGAAGCTATAAAGTGCTTGGCATTCTGTATCCCAGAGGAATATAGAATTGGCCTCCAGGATTTATATATAAGAGCTTTTTTAAAATTCTTTTAAATCAAGTAACTGGAAAAGACAATCACACTAATGGTATAGATAAGTCAAATAGCGCAGAGGGGAAAAATGAGTAGCTGCTGTATGGTGGCCTCTTTGTGTTCCGAACTATTATTTATTTCAAAGTTGTAGAAGTCAGTTTGCAACATCAAACAGCAGAGTTATTACAGTGGAAAAACATGTAGGTAGTATTCTTTTGGTATATTTCACTAAATTTCCATAGATTACACTCAGTTATGATGAAGTGAGCCATTGTTAGATGGAATTCAATTTTTTAAAGCACTAGTTTGTTACATTAAGGATGGAGTTGACCTATCAATATTTCATCTGCATGTTTACCTTTCTTGATGAAGCAAAGTCCACAACTCCAGCATGTGTATTTCTCACTTGTATTCTCTCCGTGGTGGATAGAATTCATAAAAACTACCGTAAAACAGAACAAAAATTCAAGGGCTCAAATATTAACAACGCCAGCATGTATGGTCACATTAGCTTGAACTGTTCCACAATAGTTTACATTATCAGGGACTGATAATCAATGAGGAATAATTGTATTTTATTTCCCTTGAATGAGAGGCTGCCAATTTATATCATTTAACATGTGGAAGTACTGAAAAGAAATTGTTGTTAAACTTCCTATCAACTCTAGGATTTTTGATAAATGCAATGTGCACTAATAGTTCCTTTTAACCTTTAGAGAATTACTTCTACGCTGAGAGCCTGTCTTATAGAGTGTATAACCTGCAACGCAGCATTTGCACTGTGGTGGAGATTTCCCCTCAATTTCATATGCTTGAAAGTCCTCACATAAGGGACGATGTAAGTTTTACATGGTTAGTAACTGAAATATTGAGAATCTAGCCTCAATTACGGGTAAGTCTTTTGTCTGCATGTTTTGTTTTCAAGTAGAAACCAAAAGCACACTAGGCATATTAGCGATGCCTTCCTCTTGGTCTTAACATTTGCATTAATCCCCAGAAATTTTGGATGTTTAATAAGCAACTTCAAAAATGTGTGTTTCTGGCAATCTTACTATTGATGGGCAATGCATAATCCTCAAAACTGACAATTTCACAATAATGCACGTGCAGTATGAGTGTTTCTATGGAGCCCTTGCAAAGTTGTTACTGGAAAGTAGAACCAGGTTGATTTAGCTGCTGAAGGCTTGGATTTCATTTTGTTACTGTGTCTGTTTTTAGTCTTCCAGAGTGTACATGATCCATATGTAAAGCAAGGGGAAGAAGGCCCGGCTACCTGCTGACTCGCAGGAGAACAACTGGGCTGTTCTCTATCACTGCCGCAACAAATCACCACATAACAAATGACCACAAACTTAGCATCCTAAAACAAAAATTCATCTCACAGCTCTGGAGAGCAGAAGTTGGATGGGTCTCACTGCACTGGATTTAAATCAAGGTGTTTGGCAAAGCTACATTCTTTCCTGGAAGTTCTAGGAAGAATCCTTTTTCTTGTTTGTTGTTGTTGTTGTTGTTTGACTTCTGGTGACTGCCTCCTATTCATTGCCTTGTGGGCTTCCTTCCTCTGTCTTCCAAGTAATTTTGTAGTCATCTGATCCCATTTGTGTCGTCCAAATTACTCTCTGACCACAGCTGGGAAAGGCTCTCTGATTCATCTGATTAGACTTGACCCACCCAGATAATCCAGGGCCATCTCCCCATATCGATGTTTTCAACATTAATCCCATCTATAAAATCCCTTTTTGCAGATAAGGTAAAATAGCCACTGGTGACAGAAATTAGGACCATTCTGTTAGTATCCCTTTACCTACTACAGCAAGAAAACATTCTAATGTGTTATTTTTAGGTCGAGTCTTTTTGAAGATGAATGAACAAAATCATTATGCAAATATTTAAAAATACTCAATGAAAACAGTATCTAGGGAATCACACTGGAAAGTGTCTCAGATGATGACCAGTCCTCTCTTTACTTGTTGTACAATAAACAACAGAACAACATGATTTGTATTATTATTTGGTAGGAGGGGAGACCCTGAGAGTCTCCATTGTTCCATATACATTTACTGGTTGTGATTTGTTTGTTTGTTTCCCATGATCTAAGCTCTTCCATACATGTGGGTATTTCACAACAGGCAGACTTCTGACCGAAGGGTTTTGCACTTACTATTATGGACTGTAACTCCCTCTCTCTACCCTGGCAGCCAGCCTGGGTCCATATAATCTACACTCTGTCAGTCAGATGCAGTCATGCCTGGTGCCCGTTGACTGTGTTCACCAGCAGTGCCACTAGGCCCATGTGCCAACATTAATGCCCTCAGCTGTTTCCCGAAGCATGAGTTCAACATGGTTTCTGTAACCCACTGCCCCTTGTTTGCTTGCTTTGTCTGCATTTTCTGAACAGGGTGTCTCAGCTTTTATGTTGATTCCGTGAGCATCCTGATATCCTTAACATAAATTCCACCTCTGCTTACAATAGCCAAAATAGGGATCTGATATTTACAACCAAGAATGCCTAGCTGAGTCTATTTATCACCTTGAAATCCAAGGAAATAAATTACCTATTGGGGAAAAAAAAAAAAAAAGACTTGGATCTACTGACATGCTTTTGCTGATCTCGAATATATATTCTATGATGTAAATAACCAAAAATCCGGTAAGGAAATTTTCTATAGTACAGAATGAGAACTGAAAAATAACTAGGATTTTGAGGTCATGTAAACATGAGTTTTAAAAAGACAAAACCAAAAGTGTATATATTAAAACACCATGCATAGTGGTGAATTTAATTAAAGGAAAGTATGTGTGCTGGTTTCACTTCCATATCTATTAATGAATTACCTACATCTGAAAGTCAGATTGCTATATTTGAGGCAGCCAGAAGAATGGAGTCACTGATAATCAGATTTTCTCAGCACAGTACTGCATAAGAAATTCACTTGGTGAGGGACTACATTCACACAATAGAATTTTAAATATTCTAGAAAGACATCATAGAAGGGTGCTCTTTTTGTTCACTTGCTCTGAGAAAGGCTTTTTTTTTTTTTTACTCCCCCCACCTCATTCCTCTTAAATGTTTCCACATAGCTGACTATCTGAACCCATACTCACCACCACCCCAACTAAAGACTCTGATTCCCGGTTGCACCAGGCCTCTCGCTCTAAAATAAGGCGTTTTGAAGCAAAATGGTGAGAAGGGGGCGGGGGTGGGGTAAAACACCATGTTTGGAACTATAAAATATAGCAAGTGTGGGAAAAGAAACTTCATTTTTGTGTTTACGTTGTTTATGCAAATAAGAAGCACATCTTGAGTTAGAGCCCTCAGCACTGGTCAAACCAACGCAGTTGCAAGTTTCTCCTCCAGGCTTTTAGATGTGGAGCCAAATGGTTGGAGCCAAATGACAGAATAACAGACTGTGAGTCAAAATGCAGTTCTGCTGTGTGGGTATGCCAACAAATGAAGTGCTGGAAGGGAACAGACGTGCAAGGGTGGAGAGGAGTCAAATTAGAAAGACGGAGAGGGTTATCTGTTCAATGTGGTGGCACACTGGAGTTCCAGCAAGGACAGGTGCTATGTGAGAGCAGAGAGCACAAGGGGGTTTGTTTTAAAATGGGGGAGGAATTAATATTTAAACAGAGATGGAATGGACAATAATCTAAAAAGCACAGACTTGAGAATTAAATGTTTAAAGGAGCATTCTATTTAAAAGGTGGGAAGAAAAAGAAAAAAAAATAAAATAAAAGGTGGGAAGGAGGCAATTGACCACTGTGTGATCAATAGTATAAATAGAAGTTGGCTTGTTTTCAATGGGTATTGCTATTAATGTTTGATCATTAACCCATTTAAAAGGGGGTCATTTTCTACATCACAGTACAATGGCTTTCAAGCTGTCACCAGGCCACTTAATGGAAAGCAACTTTCATTAGACCAGATATCCAACCAGACAGTTGATAGTCTGAATTGAAATACAGAATGAGAAGGGTAACCTGGCTTTAAAAAAATAGTTTTGCCTATATAATTATATAAGTTTAATGGCACAGCAGTACACTCAGAGACATCATCTCTGTAAAGTCTCTGAAAACTCAGAATGCCCCCAAGTTTCTTCTTAAAGAACCAACAAAAATGGATCAGTTTGGTGCCTAGTTTCTATGTCTAATGAAAACAATTATTTATGTCTTTCTTCTGTTAGGAACAATGATATTTTAGTATGCTTGCATCCATAACCACCTCAAATAGTTATTGATGACTAGCGTTTTAGTAGGGCTAGACTTAGTTGTCTTTCTTTTTAAAGATGTTACTCAATTTCTTTTTAGTACTGAAAGATTCCATCAGTGAATTCCATACCAATATTGCTAGGTTATCATGGCTATGGAGATAATGACTTAAAGCTGCTCTTGACTGCATACCAGGTGAGACTTTGATGGAAATGTGACTGGGTCCAATACTTTCCTCTGCTTATGGATTGAGTTGCTCCCTATAGATCTGTGCCCCTTAAAACCAGTTCTGAAAAGCGTGTCCAGGCTTCTCCTCCATGTCTTTTTGCCCAACAATTCACAAGACAGCATTTGACTCTTCTCAAAATAAGTCAAGACAATGCACTCTGTTGGAGTTCGGTGTACTTAAAAAGTGGAGCAAAGGTATACTTTCCAAAAGTGATTCTTTATTCTTAAGCTTGTGGACTTCCAATTAGGTGTAGGATCACTTTTCTTGAGGTTTCACCTCAGTGGAAGGGTGTACACTCTGATTTCCTGAAAATATCAGTGTTAAAGTACCTAATGACTAAAAAAATCATCAAAATGAACCTATGATCCACATACAAGCTTACATGTGACTTATCACCTTGATACCCCCATTGTGACACAAGTGCCTGTAAATAAAAGAACCTTTAGTCCTAACCAAGCCATTCAGCTACATTATTTAGACTTTTTGGGTTACACACTGCCCTTTTATTATTGCCTGGCTAAACCAGAATTCGGATTTTTTATTATGTCACCATTCCTTGAGTATTTTACTAGATATTGACGAGTCGAAAGGTATGCTTTTGTTTTTAACCATTGTTCTCTATTTCTTTTTTAACTCTATATGCCCCAAATGAAAGGACATCAAAACACTGATGCTACATGATCTTGCTGTTTTTCTACCCTAATATCTAATTCACTCCAAGTTGATGAAATCTCTATTTAGGCAAACTAAGATGAATACAAAGATCTCTGAGTTTTATTTTAACATTAGGAAAAGAAATGTCCCAATTTTTAATTGATACCTGAAATAGTGAGATAATATGTTGCTAAATAGGCATGCAATTTCCTTGCTTGTCAGAAAGACCCTATCTTAGTAAGAGATCCAAGATTTTATTTATAATAAAATAACATGCAAATGCCCACGCTAAGGAGAGAGAAAGAGGCAATCTCACAGCAAGGAAAACTGTCGGCATATTTGAGTTCTAATTAAGAAAGGAAGCCTGGAGCTGGAGAGCTAGCTAAGCCAGGTGGGAGTGTGAGTGGCATCAAGCCCACACAGCACATTTCTATGCAAAGAATATGGCAACTGTTGTCTGTCTTGTTCCAATTACCATATATCAAATAAAGGGCTTGACTCTATGGTGAGATGCAGAAGAATGTAAAGAAGGCCTGCTTACCTTTTTCAAAATACGATTACATTTGTCAGAAGGTGAACCTGACCTGAAATCCAGTGGGTTTTTTTGTTTTTTGGTTTTTTGTTTTTAATTAAAAGAAAAAATTTCACCAAGTCAGTCCATCTCAGAAGTGCCAAACCCAATGGTAATTCCACGTCTACATTCACAAACAGGGCAGGCTTTGCCAATGAAACAGATGCTATCCTTGGAAGTCCTTTCTCCTTTTGTTGGGTAGCATCTGAGCCTTCTTCACTACCCAATGATGACAAATAAAAGACAATAGTATTTGTAGTTCCATGAATTATTTAAATCAGGAAGGTATGTACAA
This sequence comes from Nyctereutes procyonoides, assembly GCF_905146905.1. Lineage (NCBI taxonomy): Eukaryota > Metazoa > Chordata > Mammalia > Carnivora > Canidae > Nyctereutes > Nyctereutes procyonoides. The sequence goes on along the minus strand of NW_026575082.1, from coordinate 8,576,193 downwards.
GAAAAATGTGCATGGCAACACACACCTGCACTCTTAGGGACTGTACACACAGTATAAAACTAGGAGGCACATGGGTTTTTCTTATATTTCACAAAGGCATACTCATTGGATTGAGTGGCTGGACATAGCAGTATCATTACATCATCTTTACCTCATGTTCTTAAAGATAATGCCTCTTTGAATCTTATTATGTGACGTGGATAGAGAATTTGATAGTTACTCATTTAAGTTAGACCCAGGACCATGTATCCTGAAACACAAGTCAGGATATCTTCACAGCTTGTATTCTATAAATGGACATACTTTCTATAAGGTTGATTTTGAATGTTCCTTCTATGATAGATTTAGAAGGATTTACTTCTCCTTGACCTCTTATAAAAAATTAATAGAAAGAAGGGAAAATGTTTCATCGTCCCAAATATGTCTACATGTGTATGTGTATCAATGTACATGCTCATGTGAGGGAAAAGTGTAAGAATTCTGCTTGCCCATAACCATGAATTCAGAGGACCATCTACAAAATGAATAGAATCATATGTGTGGGGATCCCTGGGTGGCGCAGCGGTTTGGCGCCTGCCTTTGGCCCAGGGCGCGATCCTGGAGACCCGGGATCGAGTCCCACGTCGGGCTCCCGGTGCATGGAGCCTGCTTCTCCCTCTATGTCTCTGCGCCTCTCTCTCTCTCTCTCTCTCTCTCTCTGTGACTATCATAAATAAATAAAAATTAAAAAAAAAAAAGAATCATATGTGTGTTGTGTTTGTGGGCACAATTGTTCATAATAATATTAAGTGTTGAAAATAAAATAAAAATATCAATAACAGCAAATTATTGGAGGAAAATGGACATAAATATCAAACGATGGGACACCTGGGTGGTTCAGTCAGTTAAGCATCTGCCTTCGGCTCAGGTCATGATCCCATGGTCCTGAGACTGAACCCCACATTGGGCTTCCTGCTCAAAGGGAAGTCTGCTTTTCCCTCTCCCTCTCCCTCACTGCTTGTGCTCTCTCTCTCTCTCTCTCTCTCACACACACACACACACACATACTCTCTCTCTGAAATAAATAAATAAAAATCTAAAAAAAAACACCAAATGAAAAAATTAAGAAATTAAAATAATTGTTTCTGGAAAGTGAGAATTGGAAATGGGGAGGGAACAGCTTCTTTCTTTTTTTTTTTTTTAAGATTATTTATTTAAGTGAGAGAGAGAGAGAGAGCACACAAGCAGGTATAGGGAGAGGGAAAATCCTCAAGCAGAGTCACCACAGCACGGAGCCTGATATGGGGCTCAATCCCAGGACCCTGAGATCATGACCTGAGCAGTAATAAAGAGTTGGATGCTTAACTGACTAAGCTACCCAGGCACCCCACAGGTGGGAACAGCTTAAATATGAAAACATGAATTAAAGTCAAATTTGAAATTCAGTTAAAGTTAAGAATGAAAGGAAATACCACCAAATGGAAATAGGTAAATAAATGAATATACATCCATAAAATGCAAAGCCATTAAAATGAATGAAGTACATCTAGGTTCTGAATTTAAAGATACTCCAGATATTATTAATTCAAAAAATTATAATGCATGCAAAGTACATTGTAAGCTTTGAGGCAATGAACAGATACAGGCTGGATTCTCCCAGCCTTATGTACTATGAGGGATGACATAAAATACACACATATAATATTTCAAATGGTCATCACTTCTATATAGAGAGGAAAACAAAACAAAATAAAGGTTACATGGTATACATTATGGTGTAGGGGCAGCAGTGGGTGTTGCCTTTCCTGAGTCTTCTCTGATAATATTGTATATAAGCAGAGATTCAAAGGAAGGGAGGGAGCAAGTCATATAGGTATGTGGTGTTATAGAACTGTACATATCAGCAGAGTGTGAAACTTGAGGAAAAAACCTGAGAGAGAGAGATTGGGGATATAATTTATTTGAAAACTATTTTTCTCCTGGACTTTGTTCCACTAGTGAAGGAATGATACATAAAAATAAGAAGGATATTATCATTACTAATTCTACTAACATGAATACTATTATTAGAAACAATGGTTAACATTGCTTAAATGATCACGTGTCAATCGTGCTTAGAGTATCTTAGCTCAGGCTGCCATAACAAAATGCCACAGACTGGGTGACTTAGGCAGCAGGAATTTTTCTTTCATGGTTTGAGAGTCTGGAAGTCTGAGAACAGGGTGCCAGAGTGGCTGGGTTCTCCTGAGAGCTCTTTTCCTGGCTTGTGTGGATGGCCAACTTCTTATTTTTCCCTCTAATGGCTTGGGGAGGAAGGTGAGGGAGGAGGAGAGAAAGAGAGAGTTGGAGAGACAGAGAGAGAGAGCATGCACAGGACCTCTAGCTTCTCTTCTTTTTTTTTTTTTTTTTTTTTGAAATGGAAATACAGACCAAGTATTTCCTTTTTTTTTATTTATTTTTTATTTTTTTTTTTATTTACTTATGATAGTCACAGAGAGAGAGAGAGAGGCAGAGACACAGGCAGAGGGAGAAGCAGGCTCCATGCACCCGGAGCCCGATGTGGGATTCGATCCCGGGTCTCCAGGATCGCGCCCCGGGCCAAAGACAGGCGCCAAACCGCTGCGCCACCCAGGGATCCCCTAGCTTCTCTTCTTATATGGGCACTAGTACCATCTATCCTGAAGGTCCTTCCCTCCAGACTTTATTTAAACCTAACATTTTGCCAAAGGCCCCATCTCTAAATACCATCACACTGGTGGTAAGGCTTCAACATATGAATTTTGAGAGGATGCAATTCAGTCCATAGCATAGAACTTTACACAGATTAACTTATTTACTAGTTGACATCATCAATAAATTAATCAACTAAGTTACATAATTGAGTTACATCATTGAGTTAGGCAGTCATCCTCTTAGTTAAAATCAAATACAGAACAAGAGTTTTCCAAATTCCAAATTCCTTCTTGCATCTTCTGAGATGTAAAAATATAACTAGTGTCTGTGACAAATCAACAGATGCTATTTTCTTTTAACAGAATTAAATGATAATCTATAAATAAATTCAATTTTATTATTTTCAAGTATATATGATACATAAACCATGCTAAGGAGCATTGCTTAGACCTTTGGGATAATCTGACACATATTTTGTATATACATAGTGAAAATGATTAAAATAAATGTGCATATAATGTATTCAAATTCACAAATATACATACAACATCCATATATATGTAAGTCTTAAATCTTGCATAGAGTGTATTATTGGACACTAACGTGTAAGAATTGCCTCAAAATTTAGCATCCTAAAGAAATGAAGCATTCATTATTTGACTCAGTTTATGAGGCTGAGGCATCAAGATGGAGATTAAGTGAGGGGCTGACTCAAGAACTCTCACAAGGTTGTTGTCAAACAGTAGGTCTGAGCTGTGGTCCCAACACTTCAGAGCTTTGCTTCCAAGCTCAGTCACATGACTGCTAGCCAGATGCTTCATCTCCTTGCCATGGGGATTTCTCCTGAGTTGTGTTCTGAGGAAGAGGAGAGGGTCTGCACTGAAGATGGAAGCCACTCTCTATTTATAACCTGATCTCAGATGTAGCATTCTATTATTCCTGCCATTCCTACTTTAAAAATAAGTCACTAAGTACCCTGCACACTTAAGGATGGAGAAATGAAGCTCCATCTCTTTTTCTCTTTTTTTTTTTTTGAAGCTCCATCTCTTAAAGAGAAAATTATCAAAGAATTTTTCTTAAAAACCACCTCCAAGAACACCTCATCCTCAACCCACTTTTATTTTAAGCACCATAAATAGAAAGTGCACAATTAGTGTACATAGTTTGTTTTCATAAATGTTCTAATTCATAAAAATATCTATAATATTTAAATTGAGGATGATACAGTAGAAAGTACATGGCCTTTTTAATTAAGAGTATCTGGAACTGGATATCAACACTTCCACTTATTAAATAGAACCATGGGCAAACTACCTACTTCAGTTTTTTACTTCTGTGAATCCAAGGCAATAGTAACACTCATGAAAATTAAGTATGTTTATGTATGTAAAGAAATTAAAATGGTGACTAACAGAAAAACTTTGATAAATATTAGCTAGTACATTTAAAGCTTTTTAAATGTATGAATCCCTTTATATTCATATCCCTTAAAATGATTTTATTATGATGATCTGTAATGAAATAAGTAATAAAGGATTCATTACAATAAGTAATAAAGGATTCATACTGAGAGTTTCCTTAAAGAACAAATCCATATTTGTACGTTCAGAAGTGGCAGTAAAACTGCATTAGTGATTTTAGCTGACAAGAGCATTGAGATGCACAGTTCAGCAGGAAATGTGCCATATGCCATGTACACCTGGACGCTGTGTGGCTGCCCCTTAATCACGCTCTTAATGTCCTCATAGTACCCGAGTATTGGAAGACATATGGTATTTTCCCTCCTTAGTGGTGCTTTTCCACCCTACACTCAGTTGACAGTTATTTACTATTAATCTTCCACCAGCTGTAAATATGAAGATGTAAATAGAAAACTTTTCTCTACAGAAGAACTCTTACTCTTGGGCATTTTATAGGCTCTGGCTTGATGGGCATCAATTTGTGTCAGAAATCCCATACTTGTGCTTTGTATCTCCTTCTAATTAAAAATACAGTCTTTTGGTATGAATGCAATTGAAATAAAAAGAAGAAAGATATTTAGTTTCTTAGTTTCTGTCTGAGCTACCTTATAATAAAAAGGTGTCTCTCCAGTCTTTGGATTAAAAGAAGTGCTGAAGTTGAACAAATGTGAACAAGTATCCTTTGACAAATTTTCCAGAGTGCATAAATTAATGGGAATCAAAAAAATTACTGTCCTCTTACTTGAAAAAAGAACCCTGAGGGAATTTTAGACAAGGTCAGAATTTGCTTGAACCTCAGCCCTCACCTCATTAGAAGCAGGCTGTGAGGAGAAGGGAAAGCAGAGACGCCATGTTGCTTCTGCGGTCACAGGAATAACAAGTGACAAATGCTGCATCTTTCTTAATTTACTGCCTGGGTAAAACGTGCTATTTCCAACATTTAGCTTGGAGTCGAATGCCAGTGGGATTAGTCTAACAAACAAAACACTGGTTCTAAGAATTGCTTCTGGGAGTAATACCAGCAAGGGATCCTAGTTCACACCAGTTGCAAATGTGAACAAGGAAGAATGAGAAACCTAAAGGAGGACCCACAAGCTAGAGATTTTGATGCTTGAATGTCCTGCAGTGGGACGTGGTGTGGCTGCTGCAAGAACACAGCACCCACTGCTGGGTATTGAAGCAATGGCTGGGGACATGCCATCCCCATGGATGGCACTAAAGAGACCACACCTCTCAACAGCCTTCCACCACCACAGTATAAAGCAAAAACAAAACCAAAGGAAAAGGAAAAAGCCTTCCCTTCCTCCTCCAGCTCTGTGATTTCCCCAGAGGAACTCCCTCAGCCAGACATTTAGAAGGAGCCAGCAGGCTGAATCCAGGTCTTGTATCACAAAATAGGACCAAGAAGGGAGTATTTAGAGTTGAGAAGTGATAAATAACTGGCAAATCAAGGATCTCCAGAAATGAGTTGTTTTACTTAACGAAACCGTTTTATTCCTGTTGCGTCTTATCTTTGGTATCCGTACTGTTAGAATATTTTGTTGTCCCTTATTTCTTTTTGTTTTACCAATGTAGTACTTTATAATCCCTTAAGCCTTTACTGCCCATTTCTTTCTATATTAAATTTTATTGAATGAAATACCTTAAAAACCTATTCTAAATCCCATGCTCCTAAAACAGAGCACACTAAACCCAAAGCCCATAATCGTCAATGATGCAGAGCCACCCCATCACATTCATAAAATGTAAGGTATTCTCAAGAACAATTAGCCACTTAGAGAAGAGATTTTGGAAACTAGAAAGTTGGTCAGCATATTTATAGAGCCTTACTCATCTGCCTGAAACTGTCCTAGATGCTGGGAAGTGGTGGGTGAAAAAGATAAATTAAGTCTATGCCCTTAAGAGCCTCATCCTAGTAAATAAAATAATTTTTCATGATGTTAAGTACTGTACTGAAGTTCCAATCAAGAACAAGTTAGGAAGGAAGATAGTTAGAGAACAGGTAGGTTCATGAGATTCAGAAAGGTGTTAGATATCAGAAAAATGAAATTTGAATTTTAGGCTGCATATAAAAGAAGGAAGTTAAAAATTAAATACACATATATTAAAAGATATTTTTAAAAAGACTAATTAATGTGTATATCTATAGCCTGGCCCAGAATGATGACATGAGGAAAGGTGCCTGGTATCTAGAAGCATTTTGTTTTGGAGTTTCAGGGGAAAAAAAAAGAAGTCGTGACTTATATCCTTCCCACAGCCTTGCTCACCAGATTGTAAACTCCATAAAAGCAGAGAACATGTCTGTTTGTGCCACGTAACCATAACCATCACTGGCCAAGAGTCAGCATTCAACAAATATTTTTTGAATGACTAAATAAGTAGGTGAATTATGTATACTCTGTGAGTATGTGTATGTGTCTGCATGTCAACATCTCTCTGGAAAAAGTGTGGATGTTTTTATGATGAGTATTTTTTAAGATAATGGTTCTGTTTCCTAATTTTAAAAGGGACAGAAATCTGACTCTTGCATCTTCAGTTCATGACACTTAACTCTCCCTCAGAAAAGAAAAAAAAAAAAAACGGATTGCTCTGAGACCTCTTTTCCATTATATTTCCTAATTATTGTTTTCATTTAACTGAATTTAAAAGTTTAGTAACCTAGAACTGCTACCCATTTAAAGAATTTTAAGAATAATTGTTTTTGAAATGCAACATATGCCATTTTCATAAATTTAAGAGTCCCAGACTGATAATTGACTAAATTAATTTCTGTCTCTATTAATCAGACACTAAATGTATTTTTATCTCTTCTCTGCCCCCCAGCCCTCATTCAAAATGAGGGCCCATTAACTATAACAGCTGAGAATTTAAAACAAAGTCATAACTATTGTTTAAAATGCTGTGTATTACCATTAAATCAGAATTCTTAGAAACAGAGAAAGAGAGAAAAAACATTGAAATTGTTTTGAAATACACGACTTATATATACTTCATGAAGGGCAGTCATAAATTGGGATATATCATTTTTATGCAGAATTTCCATTTGGCTGTTTTCCTTTTAATTCCTTAATTTTCTGCATCTCTTGGGACATAGAGGAAAAGGATGATTGGTGTGTGTTTGGGGGTTTGTTGCCTTGAAAGCTGAACTCTGATGCCTTGAAATAAATTTCCATGCCAGCACCTGCAATTGATTTGTACCAGTTAAAATATTAATAGAATGCAAATTAAAGCATTCATAAAGTTCTCCAGGACACTATTTGATGACTCTGCTAGATGTTTTAATTAAACATTATTAATTATGATTTGTATTGAATTATAGAAAACATGGAGTCCAGTCCTTGAGGGACAGATAGTGTATAATTTTCTCTAAAAATCAGCTCTACTCATTTTTTAAAATGTATTACTGAAAAATGTGCAAATTCTAATAAATATAAAGGATTTTTAAAATAGTTTGAGGGTAACATTCTATCTTTAAAATTAAAATCAGTTTATATATTTAAATTATTAACCAAATGAGGTTATTCATTCTTGTCCTAGACATTTTCTGGGCAACTATTACATGTTAGTCACTGACTAAATGTCGGATATAAAAAGTACATGCTCTGGAATAGCTCACAGCCTAGAAGGAAAGATAAATTTATGAAGAGTAGGTACATATCTTTTGCCTATATGTATGCACACACACACACACACACACACACACACACATACACACACAATGACATTGTAGAAGAGGAGGTGAGGTGTTCCCAGACTGACAGCTTTGGAGACAAATGTAGTTTGTGGTTTTCCAACGTTTAACATGTATGCGCTGGCATGATAGAATAAACAAGGCTTCATTTTAGAATTCACCTGTGCTCCATGAGAAAACCATCCAGTGGTTCCCAGAGCACCTGGACCACAGAACATTCTGAACACACTATTTGTTGAATGAATGAATGACGCCAGCAGCAAGCTCAACAAAAAAAATGAGTTGAGGCCTGTCGTCTTTGTGCTTGACTCTGCTTGTGTGTCATGGACAATCTTGGGAGTTGGTTGGGTTGCTGTGTTGATAGGAAGACTTTCAGAGACTAACACATTGATCTTTCCCATGGTGCCCTGAGAATCTGCACTCAAGAGTTGTAAGGGGAGAACTTTCCTTGAAAAGCATTCTGAGCCCTAGCCATTTGGAAAAAAAAAAAATGAGAAGTTGGTTGTACAATAATTCAGGAGAATTTAAATAACTTTAAACCACAAAACTCTGAGGAGTTTAATATGATTATCTTTGGTGACCTGCCACTTCCATGAAATGAGGCTGGTGAGGAAAATGTGTAAGTGTGGGAGCGATAAAATGACACCCAATCAGCCGAGATGAACGGAAGCCATGTACTATTTTTGATTGTACAGACAGTAATTTAAACCTTCTCAGCAGGAGGAAATTTTCCAAAGGTCAGATAATCCAATCAGGTACATTGTTGGAAGCATTTGCCTGAAACATAATTCTCACTCAAATAGTATTTACTTCTTGAAGTGCAAGGTGTTCTTAGCTCTTCGGATTACTTTAGAGCTTTTGGTTTCATCCTAGATTTGAGTATAGTCTTTCCCTCCTTCTTTCGGTCTAGAAGAGCTACAGAGATCGCTGTTTGAAGCTAAGTACCAAGAGTACACGTGAAGAGGCAGCCAGGGTACTCAGTTGCTTAAGCATCAAACTCTTGGTTTTGGCTCAGTACATGATCTCAGGGTCATGGGATCAAGTTCCACTTCACGGGCTCCATGGTCAGTGGGGAGTCTATTTAAGATTCTAGGCCTCCACCCTCCCTTTTCCCCTGCCTCCCCCCAACCCAAGTAAATAAATAAATAAAATATTTTTTAAGTGTATGTGTGAAGATTTCCAAAAAAGCAGCTAATGAAGAGGAAGAGTTATAGAAGATCATTCCATAGGACATCTGTGGAAGCGTGTATGTGTATGGCTATCGATGAAGAGACACTCACATGAGTATCTGAGAAGTGCAACACGCAGTTAATGAAGTAACTCAGTTAGACTGATGACTAAAAAACGTTAATTCTTGCAAAATTCACAAGGAATTTTCATGCTTAGTTGTCTATATAAGCTTGAATTTGACCCAAGTGTGAAATACAGTTCATGCAGATATTATTTTCTTAAATCTTAATTTCAGCTTAACACCCTTCTTTTATTTTCTCAAAATAAAAAGTTCTAAGAATTAAATGTGTTACTTAAAAGGGGAATCAACTGAACATTCTAACTTGTCCCTAAGGTAAAAGCAACATTTCAGTGTGCTTTTAACCTTCTTCAAAGTGTTCATATGACACAAATTTGACTTTCTAAAAGCATCTACTATACTCATGCATATCCTAACAGCAAATGACAGTTATGGGTGAACAGAAATACACTCCAAGCTTGTTCAACCATGAAAATAAAATGAACTTTTAGGTTATCCTAAAAATGAATGTAAGCAATGCCAAATGTGGTTAAAAGTGATCTTTTGGGATGGTGAGGCATGAAAGATTTTGTGATAGTATAGACAATAAATTATCCTACAACTGACTTACACTGAAATAAGCATCATTTTTCTCCTCCTTTCCTATTCAACGTATAGATTTTCCTAGTTGCCTACACTTATGATTACAATCATTTTACATCTCTAGATTAACTGTCCTTTTTGCCACTGAAGCTGTGTGGTCCATTTTTTTTTTACCAACTAGTATGCCTGAGACATAATATTGAAGAGATAAATATTCACAAAGCTCATTCCTTGGCAAACAATTTATTAAATCAACAGCTTTTGCAAGCACAGGATTTTTTTTTTTAAAGTATAGCTGCACTTATGTGACTTTAAGGCTAATTAAATTTTCCTCTCACTTACTGAGTTTGATTAAGTGCTATCTCCATTCATTCAGCAAAAAATCTAGTGAGTACGTATTCTTCACAAGTGCTGTGGCCTCCAGCAGGCCAGGAAATAGCATTCTTCTTCCTTCATTCCAAACAAATTAAGAAATAAAGAAGTGCATGACATTGTGCCTAAAACATCAGCTATGTACTTGTAAAGGCTCTGTTGGAGATTGTGGTTTAGTGGGATAGCAGAAGGACAGTCAGCTGAACCCTCACGTGAGACACTTACCCAGTAAGTGGCAGAGGAGGACCCACTCAGTAAGTAGAATGTCCAAGTTCTGGGAACTCCTTGCTCCCTGGGGGACAATGAATGCAAGCGCTATTTGGAAGATGCTGTTTAGTCTGTTTTTCCAATGGCCACTGCATAAAAGAGGAAAATGAGGGCAGATTTTGTAATGGAGCTCCCATCAGGCCTGTGGACAAAACTTACCCACTAACACTAAGTTTCATGCAAAAAGAATAAGTAAGGATCCGTCCTTTGTGCAAGAATCTCAGAGATTACGAGGAATGTGGTGTGGCCTATAAGAAAAAAGACCACTACTGCCTCAGAAAACAGGTTGGAGTTGCCTGGGCTAGTGGTATTGCTACTGTGCATTGCCTCACCTACGTTAAATCAGAAAGGATGAGCAAATCTGGCTAGAGAGAGAATATTCTAGGCAAAAGAATATTCTCAACTAATCACAATGCGTATTAAATCACAATGTGTGGAGGATACTATATCCTTTATCATCAATGTTCTCCCATTGTCTGTCTGAATGGGGCATCATGCAAAATATTCATAAGATTAGTAGTTGACACTCATTGAATGCTATGTGCTAAGCATTTGACTTAAGTAATATACGTGATCTCATTTACTCTTCCCAACAATGCTCTGATTACACTGAGGTTTATGTAGGCTAATTAGCTCTTGTAAGATCGCACAGATATTAAATGTTAGACATCAGAAAAAACTCATATCACCAAGAGGATGAACATAAAAATATTTCACAGAGCCTTGGAGATCAAACATGATTACATCTCTGCCTACATTTTTAGCTCTGTGTCTCTGTGGTCCAGTCTCACTGGCTCCCTTTCAGTTATCCAAATGTGTATTATCTTTCCTGTAAGTGCTGATGTAGGCCGGCCAGCTTTGAGGACCCCGAGGGGGTCCTGAAGGACCAGCCAAGAGGCTCCTTGGCTCTGAGCAGGTTACAAATCAAACGGGAGCCAGGAGGAAATGAGAACAGAGTTTATTGAGTAACGTAAGCAACGGAGTCTAGCAGACAGAGTGTCCAGGAGACTCGGAAAAGAAGGGAGTCTCTCCATCGCTTGGGGTCAGAGGTTTACATTGGAAGGGAGTTGAGGGTGTGTGTTTCCCCAGGAATCCAGGGTAGGGTTTGATCAAAGGTAAGTGTCAGGTGAACAATAGGTGTTACTCCATAAGTCATTGAAGGTGGGGGTATTGGCACCAGTGTTGATGGAGGTTGGTTCTAAGATGTTATCAGGTATATGGAGGTCAAGAATGAGCCTCAGAGAATGATTAACTTTCTTGGCTCCCCCTTGGCGTGGGAACATAGCTTCTTTGGTTTACTGAGATGCAAGGTGAAATACAGAATGGAGCCTGGTGGAGAAACAGCAGAGATGGAGCCTTTTTAAAAGTTTCCTGATCTCAATGCCTTGGACGTATGTACACATTGAAAGGAAAACATCTGTACTTATTAATGAGTTACTTAAAATAAAAGTTCCTTTAAAAATTTTTTTTGATAGTTCTAAATTTATATCTTCAAAATAAATGGCAGGCACACTTAAACATAATCAAATGTATTTATGAACAATACATTTTTTTTTCTGAAATGAAGAAATCAGATTTCTCTTATATTTTTCAAAATGAACATATTCTCAGTTTAAATTTAATTAATTTGGCATACTACGTAAATTTATTCTCCAGGTTTGAACAAGATAATCTCTAATTGTAATACTATAAGTTATTGAATGTATAGTCATGTACTTAGTATGAGATCCTCTTGTTAAGACAAACATTCTTGGGGGCGCCTGGGTGGCTCAGTGATTGAGCATCTGCCTTTGACTAAGGTTATGATCCCTGGGTCCTAAGATCGAGTCCCACATCAGGGTCCCCACAGGGAGCCTGCTTCTCCCTCTACCTATGTCTCTGCCTCTCTCTTTCTTTGTCTCTCATAAATAATAAATAAAAATCTAAAAAAAAAAAAAGACATACCTTCTCATAGTTGACTCAAGAAAATCTTCTTGAGATTTTCATATCTTCATAAATAAATTCTAAATTAAATTGAGCCTTTGCCCAACAATTGGAACAAACCTTAGGACTATTTAATATTTTGAAATTTTCATACCCTTTGTTTTCCACAAATATTACTAAATAATTATTATATTTGAGTCACTGTAGTACAATCTAGGATTAGGAAGTGATAGATAAAGGAAAAAGAACATGAAAACATTTGGAGAAGGGCACCTGGGTGGCTCAGTGGCTGAGCTCCTGCCTTTGACTCAGGTCATGATCCTGAGGTCCAGAATCAAGTCCTGCATTGGTTCCTGCATGGAGCCTGCTTCTCCCTCTGCCTGTGTCTCTGCCTCTCGGTGTGTGTCTCTCATGAATAAATAAATAAAATCCTTAAAAAAAAAAGAAAAGAAAGAGAGAGCATCTGGAATAGTAAGTTAGGAGAAAGGACTAAGGATGTTAGGAAAAGTTAAACAAAAATGGTAGAACTGGTTTTTCAGTGAACAGCAGAGAAGTCAGAGAAGGAAAAGGAAAGGCATCCTGGGCAAGTTAAAATTCAGAGACAGGAGCTTAAATAATCCAATTCTGTGAGAGCAGACAGGAGGATGAAATCCTTCCCTGAAGGCTGCAGGAGACATTGATGATTTGGGAGGACGAAGCAGTGACATTTCCAAAGACTCTTGCGATCAACACGACATTTCTTAGAGCCAGAGCTGATAGAGGCAGTAGCTCTGTTTATCTCTTTTCCTGCATGAAGCATCTTTCTGCCATTTAGGAAACTATTTTCTGTCTCTCCAACCCCTTCTCAGGGAATGATCAGAAAGGTTTCTCCTTCAACACGGGAGGGATTTTTGTGCGGGTGGGGAGCTAGTGCAGTTGTGGGTCATCGCCTGTAATGCAAACAGCCTGTCCCTCCTGTACTCCAGACATGATCAGACTTCCTGGACTATGAAACTATTTTGAAAAAGAAATTCTCAGGGGCATCTGGGTGGCTCAGTGCTTGAGCATCTGTCTTTGGCCAGGTTGTGATCCTGGGTCCTGGGATCGAGTCCTACATCGGGTTCCCACAGGGAGCCTGCTTCTCCCTCTGCCTGTGTCTCTGCTTCTCTCAATCTGTTTCTCTCATGAATAAATAAATACAATCTTAAAAAAAAAAAGAAGGAGAAAAAGGGGGGCCCCAGCTAATAATGTGATGGCCCTGACAGCTTTCAACCTTACTTCCATCATCCTTTCCCTCCCTGTGCCACATTCCACATCCGAGGCTGCTCATCATCTCTTCCAGCCTCTCCTGCCCCTTCTCTGCCCTCTCTCTTCCTCTGACCCCTCTTGGTTTCCATCTCTAGACTTTTCCCTACCCTCCTCAGCAGTATTTTCACATTCTGCTAACTGGACCCACTTTTCAAGACTACTGAAAGATTGTTTACTCTGTGAAATTCTCCTTGGTGTCCACATGTGATAAAATATCCCATAGCAATTTCTACACACTTTCCTCATTGCCCTTAAAATATTTTCACATACCGTTCTCTCCCACAAAAGCTTTTGACAGTCTTAAAAGTGGGGGATGTGTCATTCATCTCTATATGCTCGACTAGTGCAATTCTTGGCATAAAACTCTTCTTTACATAAAAGCTTTTATAAATTGTTATTAAACACAACAGAAGAGAAAAATCTTTTCAGGATTCTTCCTGTTATTGTTTCTGACTGCCAAAGTCCTTCCTTAATCCTCTTCTAAGTTGATAATTTGACAAGAAACCTTCATTTTCTTGTTATGTAACAACTACCTTCATTAATAATATAGCTACTGTTTGTTTTTTTTAAAATGGTGCTTTATAGTTGGTTTATCCATTGGCTTGTTTCTCTTTTACGTTGCTTAAGAAGAAAAATTGTTCATGTGTTCCAGAACGGTGTTCCAGAACGAACACAAACCTGGCATCTTTCTACTCTTGTGCTCCTTCCAATAGTTGTGGCGATAGACTTGAACGTGGACCATAGTTTCCTCATCTACAAATCAAAGACATGGGTGGATGGTATCTAAAAGTGACACTCTAGCCTGAAAATTAAGGTAGCATACATTGTACATATGTTATAGAAGCCATGTGTGATCATGAACTCATGCATAATTTCGCAGTGGCTTTTTACTGAATATTCTAGGACTACAAAAATATTCTGGAGAAATGTGCCAAAGCAGCTGGAAGTTCCAATTATCAGTTTATTGTTGGTTCTTTCTCTCCATTTCTACATTATATTACTCTAATCCAGTGAATCATTTTGTTTACACAGAAAACACAAATTGATTGTGACGATTAAGTTACTTTCTATTAATAGAATACTTACATTGATAGCATTTCTAAGTCATTTCTCGTCTACCCATAAAATGCCTTATTCCCCCCTCCCCCAAGTGATTGTACCTTTTTGATGATAGCTTGAGCTTTGCCTACTCTATATGCTAGTGAAAAACACAAAGCCAGCTTTGGGTATTTGTGAACAATTTTGCTGCGTGTTCTAAATATCTTCTGAAAATGGCACTTTTTTTATTATGAGCAGCAGAATTATGCCTCACCATGTGGCCTTATTTGAGATTATATTATTAAATGTGGCATGAGAGATGAAATACGAAGTGGAACTTGTATGATTTCTAACTGCTTTCTAATAAAAGCAGCAGGGAGCTATTAAGTCATCCCATTTTTAAAGTATATGTTTGCAAGAGAAATAAGACTTCACTTCTCATTCTCTATAGGCAACCCTGTAGAGGCAAGCTGCAAGATTTCATCAGTGTCATCACTGTAGATCTTTTCTTCCAATTGATAAAACTTCACCATCTCCTAGGTACGCACAGGGCTCTAAATAGCTCTGCTTTATTAGGAACACTTTCTTTGAATTCTGACTTCTTTTTCTCAAGATTAGAAAGTCCCTTTTCTATCTGTGAGCGGTGCCATTTTTGAAAAATACAATGCTCTCGTCTTTGTTTTTTTTTCTTCTGGAGGCCTGTATCTTCCACTATAGTGTTTTTGAAATAACATCACAGTTTTTGAATATACTTGTGATTATTGGAGTTTAAAATAAGAATAAACATTGGATTAAATATTATCATGCACCTGAATGTATTATTGAATTGCAGATGCACACTGATCACTAATTTGTCATTATTATCCAGCATAACATATTCAGTTTGTGTCATAAAGTATACCAGTTAGACTTTCAGATTTTCCAAGGATCTTATTTACTCAGTAGCATTCGTAGCTCTTCTCTTTAAAAGCTTAAAGAGTCTCAATAGATAACAAAATACGTATTTTTCAAGGAGGAAGGCAGAGTTAATTTTAAATAAAATAGAACTCCTTGTTGCTGTTTTCCTTAGTGAAAGATCCAACTGGATGCAAATGTCTCTAATTAGCAGCTATGATTCTCCTTCCCAAAAGAGCCTTCTGTTGTTTCTGCATATTTCAACTTAATATCATCTTTTTTTGTGGTTTTTTAAATTGCAATTTTCTGCAAAGATAAAAACATATAGATACTAATATAGCAGGAATCCATGTAATAGTCACCCAGATTTAACTATTATAATGTGTATTTTCATATATTTTCCATCTATTATAAAAAAGCTTTATAGAAGTACTGCAGAAATTCTCTCCCACATGTGTTCCTTCCTATCTTTGGCCAGAGAAGCTGAGGGAATGTGTTTTTCTCCATTCATGGTTTTATACGTAACATATATATAATATATATTGCCATTATAAACATATTATCATTGATATTTACAGGAATAATATAGCACTGTCAGATCACTTTCCAAAATGCTTTTAATTCACTTAAAATATTTATTTGAAATTTATTGATTTTAATAAATGTACCCTATATTTTTGTTTAATACATTGTTTTTTTTTTAAGATTTTATTTATTTATTCATAAAAGACACAGAGAGAGGGAGAGAGAGAGGCAGAGACACAGGCAGAGGGAGAAGCAGGCTCTATGCAGGGAGCCTGACCTGGGACTTGATCCCAGGACTCCAGGATCACACCCTGGGTGGAAGGTGGCACTAAACCGCTGGGCCACTGGGGCTGCCACAATCCATTGTTTGACAATGCTAAATTTATTTATCCACTCTTCAATGGATAAATGTTTCCATTGCTTCCAGAATTTTATGACTAAAAAAAATGGTGATTGGAAATCTTCATGTAGTTCTCCTAAAAAAAGGTAAACATGATTCTCTCCAGTGTGTGCTTTCTCTATTTCTGGAATTCCTGGGTCAAAGGATCATTACTTTCTGCTTCTAAAGCTTGCAAATATATGTGAGAGACAAAAAGGGGCATGTACATTTTACCCTCACAATATATTCTCTTCCTTGTCACTGTCAAATAAATAAATGAATGAGTAATTAATTTTAATGACTTACTAGTAGGGAGATAGTAAACTTTTCTGAGGCAAATTGTAAAGCATCCCACTCTGTGGTTGTAGTAAAGGTTATTTCTCTTTTAATAATGTCCTTTCCTCTTGCCTCATAAATGACTAAAGAGCAGTGAGGTTTTTGAAGTGTAACGGACCCAGCCTTCACTCTAGTTAATGAGAATTTCTTCACTGCTTTTTAGAACCACAAAGTTCCTCATGCCTCTTCCTAACACATGACCCTTACAAGCAGGTGCCTCACTATACTACCAGTGTAGGGGATAAAAAAAAAAAAAAAAACATGTAGAGAGGAAGAAAAGGACATAACTTTTTCTAAGGTTAGCATACTCGCTAATGAGAAACTCTTTAGGACCTTCAGCCTGAACATGTCAGATAGATGGATACCTGACAGCAGATGCCATTTCAGGTATGTGTGAAACCTGCAAAAATGGGTCTTTTAAATGATAAAATTTAAAATTGTAAGATGTGATTTGGCAATTAAATGTATTTGGCAATTAAAATCTTTAAAATATACTGAACAATGATCAATTAGAAATATCACTTTTATCCTATTACAGTTCCTGTGTCTCTTGGTTTTCTATCTAAATATCATACTGATAAAGAATACCAGAGCAGTCTCTGTAACAGGCAGTTGTTTCTTTACCCATTCCATTGGTGCATACTGCTTATATTTATACTTAAAAAAATAAAAGAACAACCATCTGTGATGACTAATTTTATGTGTCAATTTGGTAGGCCATGGAGCCTATTGTTTGGCCAAACACATTCTTGATGCTGTAAAGGTAATTTTTAGATGTGATTGACTATATGTAACACAGAAACCCTGCCTGGGGCACCTGCGTGGCTCAGTCGGTTAAGTGGCTGACTCTTGATTTCAGATCAGGTCATCATCTCAGGGTCGTGAGATCAAGCCCAGCAACAAACTCCATGCTCAGAGGGGAGTCTGCTGGATTTTCTCTCTCTCTCTCTTCCTCTGCCCTTCCCCTCTGCACACGTGCTTGCTCGCTCGCTCTCTCTCCCTCTTCTTTCAAATAAATAAATCTTTAAAAGAAAAAAAAGAAAGAAAGAAAGAAAGAAACCCTGCCTGAGTTTCCAGCCTGGAGATTTCTGACTCAAGACTGCAGCATCAACTATTCCCTGAATTTCGAGCCTGTCAGTCAGCTTGCTCTAGATTTGGACTTGCCGACCCCCACAACATGTGAGACAACTCCTTAAGGTAAATCTCTCGCTCTTTCTCTCGTTTCCATTTCACACCTGAGTTTTCCTCTATTTTCATGTACTTATATTTTTCTTTACACTCTTTAGCATAATTATGTCTGTTGTGAAAATCTGCTTGTTCCAACATCTGGGTCATCTCATGGGTGGTCTCCATTGATTGCTTGTTCTCTACAGTATGAATCATCTATTCCTAGTGCTCATGTGACTAGTGATTTTGGATAATGTGATGGCTATTTGGGTTGGGTTGTGTGTGTGTGTGTGTGTGTATGTATGTGTGTATGTGATGGCTAAATTTGTATGTCAACTTGACTGGGCTAGTTATGCCCAGATAGCTGATAAACATTTTTTCAAGTAGCCCGAGTTGCTCAGCGGTTTAGTGCCACCTTCAGCCCAGGGTGTGATCCTGGAGACCCGGGATTGAGTCCCACGTTGGGCTCCCTGCATGGAGCCTGGCTCTCCCTCTGTCTGTGTCTCTGCCTGTGTCTCTGCCTCTCTCTGTGTCTGTCTCTCATGAATAAATAAATAAAATCTTTAAAAAAAAAACTTTTTATGGGTGTGACTGAAGGTGTTTAGGGAATGGGGCATTTAAGTCAATAATCTGAGTAAAGAAGATCTGCCCTCACCTACATGAATCAGCATCATATCAGTCCATTGAAGGCCCAAATAGAACAGAAAGGTAGAGAAAGGGTGTGTTCTTTCTTTCTTCTTAAGCTAGGACATTCATTTTCTACTGCTGGGCATAAGAGCTCTTGGTCCTCAAGCCAAGGACTTACACCAGCAGATCCCCCTGGCTCTTATGCCTTCAAACTTGAACTGCGATTATTAATTCATTAAGGGTTGCAAAATCTTGATACCCTAAATCTGTGATCCTTTATATAGCTGTAATATTTCTATAAGGCAAAATCCCCTTTATCTACTGCTTGATTAGCAGTTATATAGTTTTAACTAGAATGTCAAGGTAATTTCATTTATGAAGGAAACATTGAGCCATAAACATTATCAAAATGGATGACTGTCCCTATTTGATCAACCTTCTGTTTTTAAGAAGAATAATATTGTTAATACATATAAGACCAGTAAACTATAAACCATTACTTAAATAGGAGAATTGCAGAAGTAATGTGAAATAGTAAAAAGAAGATAGTAAGCTAGTTGAAAGAAAAAAGATCTAGAAGGGAAAAGATCAAAGTTCTATGTCTGGCTCTGTTAATGTACTAGTCATATGATCTTGTGTAAATCACTTAACTTTTTTGACACCTAGTACCACATTTGAAAGGTGAGGGTTTTGAATCCCTTTAAATTCTTTTCAGCTTTAAACTTCTGTGATTAGAATTAATACATATACTTAGGTCAGATAACTTGTTCACATGTAATTGTACTCCAAATTATACATAAAAGTAATCCATTATAATTTGAAAAAAAAAAACAATCATCAGCTCACCTGGTTTTCAGGTCCTTTTGGGACTCAGACTGGTTTATATCCACTGGTTTTCCTAATTCTCCAGTTTGCAAATGGCATAGAACCTCTCAGCCTCCATAATGGGCTGAGTCAATGCCCATAATAAATATCCCCTTATTTATCTGTATGTATCCTCTCAATTTGTATCTCTGGAGAACCCTAATACAGACTGTACCAAAGACATTCTGAATCATGCATTGAAGAGACTCTGGATAATGTTATTTTCTTCTAAAGGAAATATTTTTCAAATGATTTTTTAAATATTAGCCTGAAATTAACTTTTAACATTTTCTTTAGTTTTATTAAAACTTTCATTACCTTCAATGTTAAAATTCTTCATATTTTGATTATTTAAAATTTTTGCATTGATTTTTATTTTTTAAATTATGCATTCAAAAAAAATTTGTCTCCATAATTGATTTTAAATAAAACTAAAATAAATAAATTAATTAAATAAAACATGTTTGTCTTGACTGCTGAAATCATTGACACTCCCTTACACTTTACACCCAACACAAGTATTTCATTTGCCTCCCCATTAGTCTCATTGGTTCTCAGAAAGGAGAAGGTGTCCGTTTCCAGCCTGGTAGTTATTGCTTTGTGCCACTATGGCCAAACATTAATAATGTCCTGTCCAGTTGGTCCTGTTGATGTTAAATGACCTCAATATCATGACCTCAGAGGATGAATGTTCCAAATATGGGCTGCGGCTCTGTCAGCTTATTATTTCTGCAGCTGCCACTCCCTCAGCTTCTATTATAGGCACAGACACACATAAAAATAAAGTCATAAAGATGCTATCACTTCTCCATAGACTAAAGGAACAGCTACTTCATACATGGTACCAGAATTGTTTATCTCTTTGTCAGTGGATATACTCTGTGCTCTTCTTAGCCTTATAGAAAACAATCCCTCCATTCTAATTTCTTTCCTCAAAATAACAAGTCAAAAAAATTTTAAATGGCATTTTTAATTGACATCATGGAAAAACTCTACTCCAAACTAATAGATATACATATTTTCTATGTTCTCAACAAATAAATCAATAAACAGTAAGGTTATTTATAGTCATCTTTTTTTATTTAAAAATTTTAATTCATCTGAAAGTATTAAGCTGAGAGACTTTCTCCAAATGAGAGTTATAGAAACTATATTCTGCCTCTTGCCCTCCCCTCTCGCCAAAATTAAAATTTCATCATTTTTTCCAGGAATTATTGTTTTATTTACAAAAATAGAATTGCTTTTTAATTGGTTTTGGTGGGACTTTTTTTTTCAACTTTAGTGAGATGCAATTAACATATAACATTGTGCAAGTTTAAAGTGTATATACAGCATAGTGATTACAGTCAAATTACTGTATTATAAACTTCAAAGTTGCCAAGAGACTAGGTCTTGATTATTCCGACCACAAAAAAGAAATGAGATCATGTGGCAATGATAGAGGTGTTAGCTAATGCCAAGGTGGTGATCAAATTGCAATAAATAAATGTATCAAGTCAACATATAGTCATCACTTTTTTAGTTAAATCTTAAAACAATGCCTAAATGTTCACTTTTCTAATATTAGTTGCAATACTATGGCATTAACTCGTATTCCATCTATTCCATTATTTGCTACATTTTCCACCACTACACCTTCCACTATTTCACATTTTATATGTATAGAATTATCAAAATGTTTGTGAAAAACTATGCTTGTCCACTTATTTATCTTTTAGTTTTTTAAAAGATCTATATATTTATTTTAGAGGGGCAGAGGGAGAGAAAGAATCTTAAGCAGACTCCCCACTGAGTGTGGAGTGAGACGCGGGGCTCCATATCAAGACCCTAAGATCATGACCGGAGCTGAAATCAAGAGTTGGATGCTTAACCAACCAAGCCACTCAGGCACCCCTATTATACATTAACATATATATATATTAATTATTTTGGTCATAAATCCATTGTTTAGTCAATTATTTAAGTACTCATATGCCTGTCTTTGCATCTATTTCTTCTTAAATTATTTTTTCACTGCTAATCAGACAGTACAAATTTGGCAGCTAGTAGACTACCAAAAGGGATCACTTCCCTAACACTTCTTATATTATATATAAATAGGAGAAATGACATCTCTGGACCTCTATTTCCTTGGATAAAACTTGAACATAATACATTTCTATAGAAAATGAAAAAAGATAGTGACATAAGTTATAATACAAGATACATGGTAAAAGTTTCTTTTCTTCTGACTATATGTAACTCTATTCTATTTGGAATTTTGCCATTGTTTATTGACCTATGTGATTCTTCCTCTGTCATTATTTGTATTGTCCAGAGACTATTTAGATTGATAAATTTATCTTTTGAAATATGTAGGTAAGTTGTTGTATACCATAGACTAATTTTTGACCTTCATAATGTATCCAGGTTAATTACTAGTTAATGAAAACCATTTATTTTGCCTACAATAAGCTCAGCAGGAACTTTCCACCTAATTAATGGTGACACGTTATATGAACCACATCTGGCATTTTGCACCCAATTCAAGGCAATTTTGAAGACTAATAATCCACAATATATTTGAGTATGTCTTTTCCAGTCGTGATAACAACTCATGGTAAAGAACATTTCATAAACACTGTGTGGTGATTATTCAAAGTGATTTTAGTTTCTTCATAGATAGTAAAAATAAGTTGAAAAATACTTGTCTCAAGAGTAGATATGAAAGTCCTTGTTTAAAAATTAAACCATGTTCTAGCCCTTAGTGGTTAGTCCTCTTAACATTTTAAATATTAATATTTAATTACTGATCTAATTATTTTCCAAATGAACATATAAAACATGCATTAAGTGGAAGAAAAACTGTCTAGGCTGCTTCTGCAGAATTAGATCATCATTAAAGTTATGTCTGGTTATGATTGTTAAAGGGGTCAAATTAAAGGAGTTTACATATAAAATAATTTCAAACTCTAATGGATTAATACTTTGATGATTTTTTAAATTGTGGGTCACAGAACAGTCATCCCTTAAATGGGACAGCGTATGTCAGATAAAACATATTGACTTTGGAAACATTTCAACCTTTTTTTTTTTTTTTAAGATTTTATTTATTCATGAGAGACCCAGAGAGGCAGAAACACAGGCAGAGGGAGAAGCAGGCTCCCTGTGGAGAACCCAATGCGGAACTTGATCCCAGGACTCCAGGATCATGCCCTGGGCCAAAGGCAGATGCTCAACCACTGAGCCACTGAAGCACCCCATATTTCAACCTTTAATTACAGGAAAACACAGCTTTGTAACTTCCCTCTGTTATAAGTTTCACCAGACAATTCAGAGTTAATATGTAAAATATTTTAATCTTTCTGAAAAGCCTGATACCAGTATTAGTGAGAGTTGTCTACTCATATTCATCCTGCTTCATAATCTCAGTCCAGCTAACTTTTTAAAAAGATTTTATTTATTTATTTCACAGAGAGAGAGAACACAAGCAGGGGGAGCAGCAGGCAGAGGGAGAAGGAAAAGCACGCTCCCCACTGAGCAAGAACCCCAATGTGGGGCTCCATCCCAGGACTCAGGGATCATGACTGAGCCAAAAGTAGAGACACCTAACCGAGTGAGCCACCCAGGCTGCCTCAGACCAGCTAACTTTTGATAGGGATAAGTAAAGAGGCAAAATATTTGGGATGTAGGGATGCTAATAAATGTACAATATTTCTGGAATAATAGAAATTTCAAGTAGTATTTTTCTTTTTCTTTAAGATTTTATTTATTTGAGAGAGAGGAGCATGAGTAGGGGTGGGTGGGGGGAAGAGATGCAGAGGGAGAGAGAGAAGCGCACTCCCCACTAAGCAGAAAGCCCAATGCAGAGGGAGAGAGAGAAGCGCACTCCCCACTAAGCAGAAAGCCCAATGCAGGGCTCAATCCCAAGACCCTGGGATCATGACCTAAGCCATCCAGATGCCCCAAAACTTCAAGTAGTCTTATTCATGCTCCTATTAATCATTAAAATTTCTTGAAAATGCCAGTGCTTGGCTCTGCAAACTGTATCTCCCAGATTTATTAATCAACATGGAGTTGGGAAAACCAGATCACCTCAAATATTAGGCATATCAGTAGTAAGGAGAACAGGCCCAGATGTGAGGAGACAACAGTGAATACCCAGAAGAGATCATTTTAGCAAGAATTGGGAAAATTAAATGTGATCTTCAATATTTTGCTTAAATCCAGTTGCAGTTTTGTCTGCATTAAATGTGTTGTTGTAATGTCATATTTTACCTAACCTATAGGTCAGAGAAACAAAATTACCAAATCAACTTACCTCACTTGTTTTCATTTGCATGCACTTTAGATTACATGAGCTATACATTTCATAAGATGAGTTTTTACAGAAATCCCTAATAAAGCTGGAAACTCTTGACAGAGAATAAAATGGAGATGGAGAAGTGGAAAGAAAAGTCACAAGCTGGAACTTTGAGACAAGGAAACCAACAGGACTCCAAGAGAGAAAGAGCTATTTTTTTTTTCCTCTTTTGCTTCTTTTCCAGCTTCTATTCTTGCTAGGACCCGCACCCCCACCCCATTCTACACAAGCCTCACAATGCAAATGGCACATGTCCTCCTTGTAAGGGACAAGGAGTTAATGCTTTCTCTAGAATAGATAACATCTAAGGGAGGACCAGGGGACAATGATCTGAGGAAGCCATCACACACCTAGGCCAGACCACAGGGGCTAGATATCTTGCCCAGGAAGCCCTGGCTTCAGGGAATAAGTGACTTATGATGGACACCTGGACCTTGTACTCATTCTGAGCAGTTTCTGGATGCCCAAGAAGACAAAACTCCAGACTCCAAGCAAAGATGAGAGTCTCTCTTTTCCTTTTGGGGTCTCCAGATGCTCCATCTGTATCTTCCCCTACACCTTCAATAAACTCTGCTTTCACCCGTTGCTGGCTCACATTTGATTTCCATCCTGCGTGAAGCCAAAGACCCTCTTGGCTGATCCTGTGGAAAATCTACAGGTTTTCTACCCCTCTCCCCAAAAATGTTTTTGGCCATCCCCACAATTCGAGGTAGAAATTACTACTTTCTTAACAACCGGCTGAGCAGCAAGCAATTAAAACTACATAAAAATGATAATGATTTATTTTTGCTTTAATTTGCAATGTGACATTGGCAAATTGAACTCCAATAAAAAAATTAACATAAATAAATAAATAAATAAATTCATAGGAAAGACTATTCTGAAAAAAAAATTTGCAGTGTGGCAAATTGCCTTAATTTTAGTGCATTCCTGTTGAAGGTCAACTGATCCATGATGAGTTATCCTTTGTACATTTTTCACTTTACTATCTAATATTTTGCTTAGGATTTTTATATGAATATTCTTAAAAGTTATTGGTCTTGAGATTTTCCTTTAGTTTGCTTTTCTTAAGTAGTAAGGTCCTGACTAGCCTCATAAAACAGAGGAAATGCAGTCATTTTTGTTTTAAATCTGAGAAAGCTTGTATATGTTTGGGATTACTTGTATGCAGATGTCCAATAAAATTCATCAGCAAATCCAACTTTGTGTGGAGTTTTCTATGTAGAAAGATTGTTGACTATTAATTGAATCTGGCTTTAGTTATAATTCAGATTTCTTTTTTCATTGTCTTGGCACGTTTTACTAATATTTTACCAGTGATTTTTAGATTTGTATCTAAATTTTCCTATATATTGCTATAAAGTGGCTCAAAATATGCTCTTATAAATTTGTCTATTATGTCATTTCTCTTGGGTCTGTTCATGCTGCCTTGTTTTCTTGTATGTGTGATTTTTTTAACTGAATTGCTGGCATTCCTGAAGAAAAATTGGGGGAAAAAAAGTCAGGCCCTAAATAGTTTTGCATTTCACATTAGAGGCCAGAGACTCTGGCAACACTGAAATCAGCTTAATCTACGCAACTATTAGAATTCTAAGTTGGACTTAAGTCTTTGCACTATGTTTGTTTCTATTATGCCTGTCTTTAGACAAATCATCTCCAATCAAAATTCTAAGAGTATTAACAAGATTTCAATGCATGCCTAGGTAGGACTTTTGCTCCTCTTGTTCCATGGATATTCAGATGAATCCTTTTTAATCTGGCTTTTTTTTTTTTCATCTCTAATAACACTTTTTTGTTGTTTTATAGTCTGCTTTACCTGATATCAGTATAGTCACTCTAGCTTTCTGTGGCTTCTGTTTCTATATTTTTTCTGTCATTTTACTTTAAATCCAGTGTGTCTCCTGTAGACAACATATAATAAGATATTGTTTATTTTAACCATATTGACAAACACTGACTTTCAATTGGATTGATTATTTGATTCATTCACATTTAGAGCATGTGTGTGTGTGTGTGTTTGGAATTAATGGCTTGTAGTTTAATTTGTGTTTTATATAAATTTCCTGTCCTCTATGTTCCTCTATCATTAGCTGCTTTCTTTTGCATTAAGTGAATATTTTTCAGTATAAAATTTTAATTGTGTTAATAGATAAGAATAATAAATGAAGGAGGGGAGAAAGAGGAGGAGGATAAACAGAAGAACAAGAGCAATGATGACGACAACTCCATGTGCTTGGGCTATGAGTTATTTTATTTTTCAATTAATTTTGCTCTTTGTTCTAACTCTGATAATCCATTTTGTTTTGAGTGTTTAGATTTAAAAGATTCAACACTAATATATTTTATCCTTAAAATGGTTCAAGTGAATCATATACCAAAGTGATCTTGAGTCAATTCAGGTGAAAATCCTAGAATTGTTGAAAACACATAGTTTTGCTGGCTTCACAGTGTCCTAAGGAATAAGCCTAAGCAGGCTCATAGAGGAATTCTCTGGCGGAGACTCTGGTTGTCTTTTGACTTGGTCAATCTTCAAAGGACCAAGGAAGCAAGAAAATCAAATTGTTCATCGGATGCATCAGATACTTTGTTAAGAACAGCAATGTTGGGCAGCCCTGGTGACCCAAGGGTTTAGCGCCGCCTTCTGCGGGGGTGTGATCCTGGAGATGTGGGATGGAGTCCCATGTAGGGCTCCAGCATGGAGCCTGCTTCTCCCTCTGCCTGTGTCTCTGCCTCTCTCTGTGTGTGTCTGTCATGAATAAATAAATAAAATCTTAAAAAAAAAAAAAAAACAGCAGTGTTTGAGAAGTAGTGATTGTGTTTGGTTGTCAAGAAGCCTTTTTTTGTCACTTAGACATAATGGATCTGCGGTTATCACTGCATGGGCTCAGGTGCTCAGTCAGTAACACTTTACTCTAAAAATCAACTTAAAAGAAGCAAACTCTTAGCTGTGGCATGTTTCAAGCAAGTATTGACCGTGCTGTGATTTTTTCTTAGATGTATGCTAATTTTTATTTCAACTAACTTTCAAACGCAAATATTTTCAAAATTTCATAATTCATAATTAAACTAAAGCTTATTTTAAACCCTTAGAGGGACGCCTGGGTGGCTCAGTGGTTGAGCATCTGCCTTTGGCTCAGGACGTGGTCCTGGGCTCCTGGGATGGAGGCCCACTTCAGGCTCCCCACAGGGAACCTGCTTCTCCCTCTGCCTATGGCTCTGCCAATCTCTCTGTGCCTTTCATGAATAAATAAAATCTTCAATGAAATAAACCTTTATAAAATACATTATAACCGTGATTTAAAAATCAAATATAAATATATTTAGAGAAAATTGTAAAAACACCCTTAGACATATGCAGTAGTTAGATTTTGTATTTCTCATTTTCTTTAAGGGTAATGCTATCAGATACACTGCAGCTATAATCTGAATAGAATACTAAGGATTAGAAAATAAAAAGAAAATTGGCAAATAACAAATTGATCTTTGCTTGGCTTTATATTATTACATACATTAGAATCTTAAAAATCAATCTTATAATGAATCAGCCATAAGGTTAGTCTTAATTAATTCAGTCTTCTGTGAAAGACCATAAATGAAACATAATTCATTTTAATCTTCATTTACCCTCCTCTACCCTTTAAAAAATAAGAAACTTCTATTTTAACAACCTTCTTGGCTTAACATTTTAATTCAATGACATAGTGAAAACGTATGGAAATGGGTTAAATACCTTTTTATGTTTTCCAGTGAGCATTGGCTCTAACCTGAGTATTTCCTTGTTGACATTAATGCAGTTTATTCAATCAAAAGCTACATTAAATTCTATATCTTCACTGCATTTATCAATTATACTCCTTTCCAGGTCACTAGCCTCTCCTGAAATTTTTATTACTAAATTACTTTGATGAAGTGATGCTTAAATTTCTCTTTAGTACTTCCTAAAGTTATGAGACTGATTTTCATTCAGGCTCACATCATCATCTGTCAGACTATTTCTTGAGAAACTGTTCTAGCAAATATATGCACGTACTTACATACACACAAAGTGCCTCAGGCTTTGCAATATTTCATGTAGAGATCCTTAGAGACAGAAATAGATGGCATTAAGGAGAATGGGGGAGACATTTCCCACTAAAATAACTAAGGACATTTAAAAAATAAACAAGCAGTAGCGCCTGGCTGGCTCATTCGGTAGAGCATGTGACTCTTGATCCCCGAGTAGTGAGTTTGAGCCCCATGTTGAGTGTAGAGATTACTTAAAAATAAAATCTTAAAAAACATAAACAAGCAAAAGCAGTGTTCCCAAGATACAGCTCATATATAGTAAAGAGTAATACCAGCATACAATTCCAATATCTGTAAGAAATTCACACTGAAAAGAAGGCACATGACTTAAATACTTTACCCAGAACTTATATAACAGCATATTTAGAATTTTGTTTCATAGAACTCAGGCAGTTTACAGCACAATATTAAATTTCTTTCCAATTCTTGACTTAGAGACCTGGAATCTTTAACTACTAAAAAAACAAATAATCATCTGTCTACCCTGCAAGAACTTACCTGCAAAGCCAACAATAACATCAAACTTCTCTCACACTCTTGTCTCCATTGTTCCCTACAATGTGACAGCGTTAATTATAATAAACAGCTCCTTAAAACACAGCTAAGCCAAAAACAAAAGGCAGAATGAACACAAGTGGTACACTGACTACTTTGGAAGTTTCTTCCAATTGCTATCACACTCTGGGAGATTGATGTTGTGGAGCAGGGTCAGGGGGAAGAATCCCAGTAGTATGATGCCTATCACGGTATATGGGCTCCATCCCCATGTCTTCCTCTAAACCCAATTACTTCCCAAAAGCCTCGCTTCCAAATGTCATCACATTAGAAACTAGAGCTTCAGCATATCAATTTTGAGGGACACAAACATTCACTCCGTAGCAAATACATGCATACTACATCAAAATGAAAATAATGAAGTGCACCTGCATGCAACATCTCACAACTATAATTTTGAGCAAATAAAGCCAGATATAAGAATATCTTATAATATTACATTTGAATAAAGTTGAAAAATAGGCAAGAATTATCTATGGCATTACAAGTCAGGTATTTTCCATTGAGGGGTTAGTGACCAAAAAGTCACAAAGGCTTCTAGGGTTTATTAATGCTATTTTTGTATTCCCCTGTTATGTTTGGGGTTTTTTTACTCTGAAAAGTCTTTAAGCTTTACACCTATTATCTGCAAAATTTTTAAGGGTTTGTTATACTACAATGAAAAATGACCTTTAAAGTATTTAGGGAATAAGGCCAAGAACAGATAAAATCACTGTGAAAGAGAAGTGTCCTTGGTTAAGCTTACAAATAACTTGATATTAGACTGCAAATTGAGTTTTTTAAAGTTCAAGACCTTTCTTTCAGTAGTATAAATGAAAGAAGGTTATTGTCTGTTAACAAACAATAGTCTTAGTAGATCTCAACTTCTCAAGAATTAGAAATAAGGAAATATATTAACATTGGACTCTGGATAAAACAACACTGTGTATAAGTGAAGGCAAATGATTTTCTCTAAGAATTAAAGGAAAGTTTCTCCAAAAATAGTGTTCTGAAAGATCAAGAAGAAAATGTTAGGAATTTGTTTGGAATCTTTGAAAAAGCATACAAGGATGTATTCCCTTTAGCATTAGTGAAGAAAGTCAAGTGAGCACAGATTGAGATGAAAAGACAACAGGGTAAAATCAGAAAACACAGCAAGGAAGCTAAAAGTTCAAAACAGAGAATTAAAGCTCATCTGATACTTATATTATCAACACATTAAAAATTGTATTCACAATTGTGGAGTCTGAAATTTATTACAGATTCCTGAGCCAGTATAGAACCCTACAGTAATTAATCTTACAAAATGTACATACACTCTGTTTTGTTTCACAATATTGTTTTTTTCAAAAATTTCCTAAATAAAACTTATATCTATTATGTATCATATTATCTTATATACTTACAGAATGAATAAATTAACATGTACTATTTCATTATAAAATTAAAATTTTATTTTTTATTTTTAAAGATGCTTTGTAGACTTTAAAAGGTTGAGTAGACTTGCTTTTCTCAACCAAAATGTCACGGTTTAGCATCTAAAAATGCTAAAAAATAAATAAATAAATAAAAAATTTTTAAAAATTGGGATAACAGAGTTCTCTGACCCATGGAAATGAAGAATTGACTCCAAAGAAAATGAACAAAACTCTAAATAAGAAACAAAAGTATAATGAAATCTATCCTCCAAGCTTTGCATATGTTAAAATTTAATTTACTATGTGTAACCATACATTACAGAACACTTTTGAGTGGTACTATTGTCCTAGTACAGCTATGACATCATTTTGAGATCAATCATTAAAGAAAAAGAACTGAATTTTTCAAACATAAACATGATAAGCTCTTTAAGATCCAAAAATTATTTGTTAAAGCTTTCAAGCTAGAAATAAAAAAGCCACCAAAGCATCTTACAGGTAAGTTATATTGGCTGGAGAAGCACACACAAGAGCTCAGAAAATAATAAAGCCATGTACAGTTGGCATGGGTGAATGCTTGAAGGATAAACAGTAAGTAAAATAAGAAGTGCCTGGGTGGCACTGTCCATTGAGCCTCTGACTCTCGGTTTTGGCTCAGGTCATCTCAGGTCAGGTTGGAGAGATCAAGATCCGTGTTAGGCTCCATGCTCAGTACAGAGTTGGCTTGAGATTCGCTCTCCCTTTCTGTCTTGCTCCCCTCTCACCCCGCCCAGTAAATAAATAAATCTTAAAAAAAAAAAAAAAAGTAAGTAAAATAAATCATGACACTAATACCTTCCACTATGAAGTAGTTCACTGTATTAAAGATTTAGATATAAATGCAAAGGCTGGGTTAACATCCTACATGTAGAATTGCACTTTTGCTTTACAAATGGTCAAATCGATAGTCATGAATTTTCTTGTATTTTTGAGTTCTGTACCAACTTTCCAATGAAGGAAGTCTTCTTTTATGTGACTGCTAAGCCACAGGCACAATAGTGATGAAATATTAAAAACGTTAAATAACTGTGTGAGTCTCAGCGTTTATCTTGGAACAATTAAGTTTAGATCAGTTCTAAGATTCTAAGATTGAAAAGCAATGATGGGCAAAACTGCTGGTGCCCTAGCATGAATGAAGGCAGTAGCACCAATTTCAAGTAGTAATTATAGTCTTCAATGCCATGCAGTCACTGGTAAAGAAAATGCTAGTTTTATGTAAGAATGTCTCTGATGAAGCAGAAAAAAAGTAATACTTTTATTAAGGCTAATCCATTGTGTACACATCTTTTGAATATTCTGTGGCAAAATGTGAAGTACAAGTAAAATATTTCTGCAGCACACCAAATATCACCACTTGTCTCAATGATTCAAAGTTTCGAAATTGTTTACATTGCAATCAGGAGGAGTCACTCTTTTTATGAGACTCCATTATTCTTTGATAGTACAACTGAAAAAACACTGACACCTGGATATCTGGTAGACATTTTTCTCCCCGTAGTTGAAGTACATTTGAATTGATTCTAGCTTGAGGCATTGCAAGTAAAGCCTCCATACACTGCCATGTGCAGGTTTTTGCATAAATGTGCATAAGTGTTCAGTTTTCCCTGGAAATGCACAGAAGTGGGTTCACTGGTCACATAATAATGTATGTTTAACTTTATAAGATATAACAAAACAATATGTAGTATCAATCATGGTACATATGTATTTCTTCCTAACTTGCTTTGGCTCTTTGTATCTTTCAAATAACTTACCTATTTCATGTAAAATTGTCACATTTAATGACATGTAATTTTTTATAACAGTCTTTATTACAATTTCAATGTCTGTATGAGGGATGTTCTTTCATCCTTGATATTTCTAATATGTGGTTTTTTTTTTATTGATTTGGCTGGAAGTTTATCAATTTTCATGATCATTTCAAAAATCAGAACCTTATTACCCGTCTATTTCTACTGTTTTCTGTTTTCAATTGTATGAATTTTCGCTCTTATCTTTATTATTTCTGTCCTTTTACTTGATGTGGGTTTAATTTGTTCATTTCAAAGTTTCCCTAATTGAAAATTTAGATGGTTGAGTTCTTTCTCTTCTAAAAGAAGCATTTAATTCCTTAATTTTCATTTAAAACACTGCTTTAGCTGCATCTTACAAATTATGTTGTGTTTTTACTTTTGTTCAATTCAAAAGATTTTCCAATTTATCTTTTAACTTTTTTAACCCACAAGCTATTTAGTAGTGTGTTTAATTTTTAAATATTTAGAGATTTTTAAGATATCTTTCTATTATTGATTTCTAAGTTTAATTTTGTTATGGTTAGAGGACATATCTTGTATAATTTCAATTCCTTTAAAATTTGTTTAGGCTAACTTTATAGT
Organism: Nyctereutes procyonoides; assembly: GCF_905146905.1. Taxonomy (NCBI): domain Eukaryota; kingdom Metazoa; phylum Chordata; class Mammalia; order Carnivora; family Canidae; genus Nyctereutes; species Nyctereutes procyonoides. Next base: position 8,544,107 of record NW_026575082.1, on the reverse strand, counting down.
CCAGAACGTGGTCTAACTATAAAACATTCCGTGTATATTTGAAACAAATTGATGTTTTGTTAATGTTGGATGGAGTTTCCTATAAAAAAAAATAAAGTTTGCTGATAATGTTTTTTAGATTCTACATGTTTAACAACTTTTCTCTCTGCTTGTTCTACTGGTTGCTTTTATTCTTTCTTCACAATTATAGTAGTTATTAGATCCAATACTAAATCATGTTAAGGTATTAATAATAATACATATAAATAGTATCCTCTTAAATAGTTTTCATATGGTGATAATTCCATTCAAAGAGTAGTCTTTGTAATACAAACTTTTTTTTTGCTATGAATATCTTAAACTTCAAATGGTCATAAGATTAACAATTCCTGAGATTAATCAACAGGTAATCTTCATTTGCTCTACTTCTCTTAACCAACTAAGCACGTAATAAATTGGGCTTTTTAAAAGAAGGATACAGTCCTGATTTTTAGTATCATAACTAAAAAGAGGCAGGCCCAGATGATCTTTAGTTTTCCAAGATAGGATTTAGACATTCCCCAATAAAGGACATGGCTTATTGCAAATGCCATTGAGTAGGATTTTCCACCCTCCTATGGAGCCTTAAGATAGTTCCCAGACAGCACCCTGATGAATAACAATCCCAATGCTTATGGAGCAGGCCTTCTTACAATTCTGTTATTATTAGCCATTCTCAGTGCTATACATATACGAATGACATATGTTTTAAAATCATACATACATTTATGTTTAAATATATGTAAACTTTACATGTACTTTTTAAACTATATATGTTTGCATATATATGTATGCATATATATATTTAAACTATAAATATGACTTGAATTATGTGTATGGAGTTTTCAAACATTGTTTCCCTAATGTTGATAATCTAATTTGACATTTATCCTGAATTCCAAATGACTCTCAGGTTTAATCAATTCAACAATTTGTCATCATATATAACTTCCCTTGTCTAAATTTTTGCTATTCCCATAAATAACATTGCTATTCTTCCAGTAAACTCAGGTAAGAAATCTCAGTTACCTTTAACTGATTTCTCCTCCACAATTTCCAGAATAAATCCATCATGGTCAATATTTACTAACATGATTTTAGTTGGGAAATGATTCAAATGAATAATGTATTTAAAAATAATTTATTGCTTTGTAAGTCAATTTAAGAAAAACTGTTTTAAACTCAGGAGGCCTTAACAAAGTATTGTGACGATCACTAAATTCCATTACCCAGGATTACATTTTATTGTATTGCTTCCAGAAATTTTAGAAAAACTAAATCATTGCATAATAAGTGAATCTCCCCTTGAATCAATCAATTTCCCCCCATTTTCCCTCTTATAATCATTGCACTCATTGTATTACTGTTTTTATTGTGTTTTTAAAAGTATTACTGTTTTTAATGTGTTTTTAAAAGTTTACATAAATTCTATTATTCTACAAGATATTTTTGAAACTTAAAATTTTCATTCAAATGGCTTTTGAGATAATTTTTATTATATATTTATACAATTATAACTTATTGGCCATTTATATGTGTATGTGTGTGTTTCACTTTACCCTGCATAGAACAAAGTCTGTATCTATGTATAGATATAACAAAAAGTCAAGCAAGAAATTGGATAAATTAGTCATACTCACTCATCTATTTATACATAAAAAGCTATCCCCCAAATTTTAGAGATTAAAGCAACAAACCCTTATTAACTCATACTTTCTGTGGGTCAGGATATGGGAGACAGGTTAGAGAGATGGTTGTGCTTTAGGGTCTCTCAAGAGGCTACAACTGAGATCTTGGCCAGAAGATCTTCCAAATTATTAATATAAGGTAAAATATTTTAAGCTATAGCAAAAGAGAAAACACAATAGAACATAAAATCAGAAACATATAATATTGGAGTAACATAAAACATAAAAATCAATAAGCATGGCTGAGTTGAAATTTTATTGAATTATAGACATTTAAAGATTATTTTAAAAAATAAAATATAGCCACATCCTTTTTACAAGAATTGTTTTGAGGGATCCCTGGGTGGCGCAGTGGTTTGGCGCCGGTCTTTGGCCCAGGGCGCGATCCTGGAGACCCGGGATCGAATCCCACATCGGGCTCCCGGTGCATGGAGCCTGCTTCTCCCTCTGCCTGTGTCTCTGCCTCTCTCTCTCTCTCTCTCTCTCTCTCTCTCTCTCTCTCTGTGTGTGACTATCATAAATAAATAAAAAAAAAAAATTAAAAAAAAAAAAAGAATTGTTTTGAAAATAATTTCTAAGAAAAGTTGAATATAAAGAATGAACAAGAATATATCAAACAAGTGCCAAAAAAAGAATAATGGCAACATTAATATAGGATAATATAAAATTTAAAGTAAAAATACTAAAGATAAAAATTTTAAAGATGTTGTGGAATACTTTATAATGGTCAAAGAATAAATCCTGTTATATTCTTAAAGACAAAAGGAAAATTCTTTGTAATTTAAAAAGAGGTGAAAAGATACAAGCACCTCATTTCATATACCAAGCACAGGTGGAAATACATAAAGTAAAAACTTTTATAAATAAAGAAACATGATTAATCCAATCATCCTGATAGAATTTATGACACCTTGCTCAGATACACAAAGAAAATTAGTAATAACTACAATTTAGGAAGACTTGAATAACCAAAACACCATATGCTGTAATCAATTCACAAATAATACTTATTGTTCTCAAACACTAATGGAACATCTTAAAAAATGGACCAAGCATTAGGCCACAAAGATAAAAACAAAAAATTACACAAAGGAAACCATATGGTCAATGTTTTGCCCCCAAATGCATCCAAAACAGATGCTAATAACAAAATGTCTTTCCCATCTTGCCCCACCAACCCCAAGAAATATCCATCTTTGTTTTAAATCATAAAAATGATAGTATTCTTTGAACATTCATTAAATAAGGAAAGCAAAACTAAAATTGCAGTTACTTGGAAATGAACACAACGAGGGTAAAAAAACATTTCTTTGAATTAATGCCTTTCTTAGAACATAATAAATAGTTGAAACAAATGAAAGATAAATACAACCTAAAAGTCAAGAAGTATAATTAAATAATATCCTAAAACTTTCAAAAACTCAATACAGATGAAAGGAGAAATCAATGAAACACAAAAATGTGGGAAAATGAAACTTGGATCCTAGAAAAGACCAAGAGTCTTTGTCAAGTCTGAATATAAAAAAAAAAAAAAAAAAAAGGAGAGAGAGGGGCACCTGGGTGGCTCAGCAGTTGAGTATCTGCCTTTGGCTCAGGTCATGATCCTGGGGTCCTGGGATCGAGTCCCACATCAGGCTCCCCAGAGGGAGCCTGCTTCCCCCTCTGCCTGTGTCTCTGCCTCTCTCTGTGTGTCTCTCATGAATAAACAAATAAAATCTTAAAAAAAAGGGGGGGGGGTATTGACATATACATTAGGAGTGAAAGTTGAATGTGAAAAATTGGAAATGAAATCTAAAAATTAAAAGGCAAGAATGCATAAAATGTCCATTCCTTTTGGTAAAAATGTTCACAACCAAAATTGTTTCAGAAAGAAGTAGTGAAACTATATAAACTCATCATCATAGTAAAAATGGAAGTCAGTCAAAATATAGAGCATTCCTCCTCAAGAAAAAAAAAAGGAGGAGGGGGCTTCAGCCTCAAAAGAGATAAAAATCCACAGGTTGTGGGGCAGCAGGGGGCAATCCTAATGTGAAGATTTTCTAAACTATATAAAAAGGGAAGTTCAGAAGTTGCCACTCTGTCCTAACAAGTCAAAACACTGAAACCTCAAAAAAAATTAACAGTTTCTGGGCTCCATAGAAGTGAGGTCACAGGGCACCTGCTGCCCCCAGAACTGGACAAGGCAGATTCAGAGAATCACTACACACCAAGGCAGAAAATGCCAGGCAAACCAGTGCCTTGCTGGGAAAACCTGAATGGTAATTGGTGAATCGATATCATTCATGAGGCTCAGTGTGGACAAGTCTGAGTTAAAACCTCCGTGGGGCCCTAGTCAACTGGGGAGCTTAGCACTTTGGAGAGTTTTATCTCCCCCAGTTCCACCAGGTTCTCCCCATATACAGTGAGGAGTACTTCCCTCTGCTTCTGGCAAGGGTAGAGGAAAATGAACTGTTTTTGCAATATGCCACTCTGTCCTTGACAAGGCCTGCCTTCAGAGAAACAGCCTAACTGACCCAGGGGGAGGGAAATATTCCCCTGCAGTCCACTGTAGCCAGCCTATCCTTCCATCCTAAAGAATGGAGGAGGGGTTGGGAGTGAGAAGCATTGGGAAGGTCACAGTCCCCATGGCACAGGCTCACTAAAACACTCAGACCCAATCACAGGACTACAGAACGCTTCCATCCCCCCAAACCTCACAACCCCATTGCTAAAGACCTATTTCCAGCAGTTCCATTTACAGACCACATCATAACCAGCAATCAAGAAAAATTAAGAGACACAGTAAAAGGTAAACAGAACACAGTTTAAATAGACCAAGCATCAGAACCAGACTGAGAGGCAGCAAAGATGTTAGAATCATCAGCTCAAAAATTTAAAGTTAACTATGATGAATATGATGACCTCTCTAAGGGATAAAGTAGACAGCATACAAGAACTAATGGTCAAGGTGGGGCAAGAGAAGGAAATCTGAGAAAAGGACCAAAAAAAGAAATGCTATACTTCAAAAGCACTATGTAGATTTATCATTTCCATGTTCATATCCGGTTGCCCCCACTGAGTGAACAGTCCATCTTTCCATAATGATTTGGGATGCCTTCTCTTTCTGGAATCTGTTTTCTGTTCCATAATGCTCTATCTCTCCATTCTCATGCAGGCACTGAGTTAGGGGCAGGCAGGGCTAGGAAGGGGACCACGGAAGCAGGCTCACAGAAATCCCCAAAATGCTGAGGTATAAGGAAACCAGAGATAAGGGAGCAGGCCAGACCACCCTGCCCTAGGTGTGGGTGGGGAGGGTATCTTTTTTATGACAGTCACCTGTGACCAACAAAGACTAACCAGACCCCAAAGAAGAAGTCAGCCATTAAATATGTTATCAGCAGTCCTAACTCAAACCAGGGTAGCACAAGAATCTCAAGGCCTCATGCTTCCCAGTCAGTTCTCCATAAAAAACTGATGCTACAAGCCCTCAGTGGCAACCCTGTTGGGACCCCTCTCACTCTGAGAGCTTTCTCTGTATCTTTGCTTAATAATCTTCTGTCACTTTACTCACTCTCAATTGTCCGCCAGATTTATTCTTTGACTCCATGAGATAAGAACCAAGCTCTACTGTATCAGCACTGCATTTTTTTTTATTCTGTGCATTGTAATTATAGTATTTTGGATAACAGGTGGGGTAATTGATCCTCATTGACAGATAAGTTGAGACAAGAGGTTGTTTGGAAAACAAGAAACTTCCTTTGGGTTTTAGAGATGTTAAAAGAAAACTCAGTGGGCTTAAGAAAGCTGTTAAAATGATACAGCTTCAGGTCATACAGAAAGAATTACTAATTAAAATTTAAGTGCCTTGAAATTATAATTTAAGAGACTTATTTTGAAGCCTTTAAATTCCCAGAACAGACAAATTTAAATTTTTATCCTTAGGTGATTATAGAAGCAAATCACTCATTAGTCCAAAATATTTTCAGCAATGATTCCAAACAAACCAACAAAGAAAATACACAGTACATACTTAAACCTGGTTCAGAGCTATTTTATGGCATCATTACCTGCAATTCCCTCCTGTTTCTACTCGTGAATTAATTAGCATTCTTATGTAGATATTCATCAAATTTTGATTTGGGGCAAGCATAAGCATAAAATAAAACCAGAAGACAAATATTTGCGTGTAAAACATCTGCTTTGTCAGCACTAGGATTTTAGCTGTATTAATTTAGCAATAACAATATAGCCTCCAGAGGCTTTATCAGGTTGGTTTGTATATTGAGGTTAATGCCCTTGCAAATGAGTTTATATTTACATATTCTACATTGTGGGAGTCTTTAAACCATTCTTTAAAAAATATCAGGTATACACAGCTAACGGGATTGCATAACATTTGAATTTAAATTATATGAAATGCTATACCAATCATTATACTAAATTTGTATTTCAACACAGTAGAATAATGAGTTAAAGGCTGGATAATAGAAGTATAATGAGTAATACACCTAGCTAGAATTTATTTGTACTTGAACAGAATCTTGTAAAAGGCCCTGCTTGTCTATTCTTACTCATGACTGATACAGGAAACTTGACTATAATGTTAAAACAAATTCTTCCTCTACTATGCCTCCATGTCCATGTTCAAAACTAGAAGTAGGATTTACTCAATCTGTGATGTATCATGATGATGGTGACATGATTTCCAGTAAGTGAAGCCAAATTTTGGAAAGAGTCTTATGTAAAATTTAATTCATCCTACATTAAGCTTATTTTTTTTATTTTTTTTTTACATTAAGCTTAAATAGAAGTAAACATAATTGGGGCACTGGGGTGGCTCAGTCGGTGAAGCAACTGCCTTTGGCTAAGTTCATGATCCCAGGGTCCTGGGAAGGAGCCCTGCACTGGACTCTGCTCAGCAGGGATACTGCTTCTCCCTCACTTTCTTCCCCTGTGCTCTCTCTCCTTTTCTTTCTCTAATAAACAAAATCTTAAAAAAAAAAAAAAAAAGAAGAAGAAGAAGAAATAAACAATTAATACTATAACAGAAGAATTCTGGTAAACACATCCAATTAATCATCCCTACAGAGCTAGTGTCACACTGTTTTTTGTGATCAAGACAATTGTTGCCTTATGTTCCTAGCTGAACTGTTCAATTTTTCCTGGTCTGCACACCCCTATATATGTTGCACTAAAATGTTTATTTTTACTCCACGTCCTTTACTATTATTTTATTGTAATAATACTTCATTTGGCAATAGATTTATTAAGAGTACAGTCATTAATACTATATCTTTTGTTTCCTGCTTAAGGCTTTCCTTCCCTCCCAAGTGCTCTGCCTCAGGTCCACTATTGTTTTTTGCACAGAAATATGCCTATGGTCTTTGCTGTGTCTTTCTCTGTTGTTTTGGATTGTTTTCTCTTGCAAAAAGTGCTGGAGAGAGCTTATGGAATTTGCTTTTTTCAAAGGAAGAGTCCTTTCTTCACTGAACTGACACTGAACTGATATCAGGTATTTTGCGTGGCACATTTCCACAATTCCTGTCGTGATGTGACAATGCCTTCATTCACACCCAGTGTGAAAACAACCAATTTCGTACCATGAGGACGCTGCAATAAGGAAACAGCAAAACCACTGCCCTCACTCACGTCCAGCCTGGTAATAATGAAACATTCCTCTGGGAGCAGAATTTTTGGAGCAGCATTGTCTAGATACTTGGGCAACATAACACAGAGATTGAAGAAAGATCCTAACTGTGGGCAAACCAAAATTTTAAATTATGGAATTAGACCAGTGTATTCCAAATTCACACCTGAGATGATGAACATGAGTACTTGTATCTTTGGATTCAAAGAAGGAGAACAAAATTTCTCTTCTGAATCTTTGGCAAATATTTTTAAGAACTCCAAAAAGAAAAAAGACAGAATAGAAAATTCATGTCTCTATCAGTGTTTTTAAGGGATTGCACTCTAGTGTTAACCAAATATTCCATGTAATCATTCTTCCTCTATTAATTGACTTCTCTGCTATTTTTTTTTCTTTTTGTCTTTTCTTTCTTTCTTATGGAACCCTAGGGAGGAGACTCTGTATTCAATTTCTTCTTTGTGTATTTGCCTGACAAATCTCAGAAAGAATCCCATAATATTTTCTCTAAATACGTCAAAGCACTCAGTAACAATGGATATCTTCAAGATCTAGAATAAAAGCCACTAAGTTTAATCTGACTAAAAAGTAGTTTTCTTTATAATTATTCTGAATCTTTTCTTGCTGTATTTCTCTATAAAATATTTCCACTTGTTGACCCACACAATTCAAACTTTTCCTTTATATTTATGCTGCAATGCTACATTTGCAAATGTTGGCTGACACTCAAATTAATTTAAGAAGCACACCTGTCATTTTATTTTTAATCTTTTTCCAGAAGCTCTGTGTATGGCTAAATCTAATGGTGTTATGGTTTAGTGTGTGAAAAAGGTTAAAAGAGTCCTCCAGAGTAAATTGCTGTTCTTAAAATAAGATTATCTTATTTCCATATACCATTCCTTTTTTAAAAAGAAGCTGCAAAGATTTGATTTTGATTTTAATAAAGAAGTAGACTTCACTGAAATAGCTTGAACAACTTAGAGCAATTATTCAATGACAATTTCATGTATTTTATTGAGTTTGTACAAACAATTTGAGTGACTCCTATATTCAATACTATGTTAGAGAGGATGCGATGTTTATTTTGCACCTTCAACTTCATATTAATATCCGCTGATAAGAAACTAGATAACTTTTACTAAAAGATAACATAGCTATATGAAAGTGCGAATTAATGCTGAAACTTTCCTTTGCAAACATGGTGATAAAAAAGCAAATATCCAATATATAATAGAAAGGGGAAAAAAAGCAAGATGATTCAGAATCTCAAATGCAAAAAGAGTTAGGAAGGTTATAGGCATTGTCTAGAAAGTTTAGCACCAAATTGCCTTTACTGAATAAAAATTGAGAGAAAATACTTGCAGGGTTTTACATCAAACTATAATAATTCTGTGAATTAGAAAATAAATGTAAATCTTTCTTATTTGTAGATATAACCAGTAATGGAATATTTAGTTACCATTCTCAAATGCTACCAAAGTGAACCATCTAAGATGTGTTTTCTTTTGTTTCCTGGGGCTTTGGTGCCTAAAAGATATAACAGGGGGATAAAAAACTTGACATGGGGAAAATCATTTATCAAAAAATATTGAGTGATAAATATTTCCAAAAGGCTGAGAAAGGGAAACTTTCCAAGAAACTTCTAATCCAATAAAAACAATCTACAAGATGTAATTGGACACATATAATTACAAACAAATAGGTTAAGTGATGGCTACGAAGTACCTTGATAGGAGTACATTATAGGAGCTGGAAGCCACAAAGGGATAACCATGGAAAGCAAGTGTAAATGGCCTTGGACGATGGAACGATCAAGTGTGCAAAAATAGAAGGGGCCTATGCAGCCGTGCAAGATGATCCCAACATGGGTGTGTTGAAGCAAACAGTACAACCGACCTCAAATAGATGGTCTTCAAAGAGGAATAATAAACTATCATGCTCAAGTTAAGAAACTGAGCATTCAACACAAAATATGGAATGCTAAACTAGCTATCACGTTAAAAAGTTTGTACTTTTTTTCAAACAGACACACACACACTCTCTCTCTCTCTCTGGGATACTTGAAGGGATTTTCAAGTGAGAATATTCACGTGGCAGCAGAGTATTAAGTGGGTTGAAATGGAGGAAGATCAGAATGGAAGAGGGATCCCTGGGTGGCCCGCAGTTTAGCGCCTGCCTTCAGCCCAGTGCATGATCCTGGAGTCCCGGGATCGAGTCCCATATCAGGCTCCCTGCGTGGAGCCCTGCGTGTCTCTCTCTCTCTCTCTCTCATGAATAAAAAAAAAATCTAAAAAAAAAAAACAAAAAAAAAAAACAAAAAAAACAACAACAACAACAACAAAAAAAAAAACGAAGAAACCTGCTCAGGAAAAGTTATGTAGAAGGAAGTTTGAAAATTAAGTGGTTATCTGGTTTCCAAATGTTTTCCCTTTGAAAGGATGGCTCCAGATTTCATACTGCAGGTAACAGAAAGGATGAAGGAAGTACAGTAACAGCCATAGTCTTCGAGTGTAGAGTATTATAAAAATCGTTGTCACTTATTAATACTTTAAACAAACTTTAACTTTAAATTTATGTTTTTTTTAATACAAACTTTAAACCTGTGCTTTCTTCATATACAAAACTAATAAGCAAAAGGAGGCTGTGCAGTCTGAATGGATTCAGACTTTCTATAATCATCTTATTCCAATGAAGCTATTGAGAAACTGGAAATGGTCTCAGTAATCTAAAGACAAAAAGTATGTTTAAATTAACCCTAACAGATTATGATTCTTCAATTTAAGAGAATATGTGCGATCTAAATAATATTATACTTTCAATTTTATTTTAATTAATTTATTTGCCTATAGATTAATTTTAATGGGAGAAACTTTTGACAGGTATTAGCTTAGACATGTTTCTAAAAACTTAGTAATTTGTTCAGTTTGAAAATGGAAATCAGTACAAAAATGATAGGTTTTGGCAGCATCAACTTTGTTATCAACTCTGAAACTAGAGCATGTTTGTTTTAATATATCTTCCAAAATTAAAGTTACTTGCTTGGCAAGTTCTAATTTCAGATTTATGTTTAATTTTTCTTAATCGTTCAAAAAGCTTAAACCAAATGCAATTTACTAACTTATTAGATGAGTTACAGAAGTCTAGGAGGGGGCATTTTTGTCTTACATGACACATACAGAGGTGACTAAGTGATTTGGCCTGGGTCCGATGAATAATTATTTTAATAATTATTTTCACCTAGTGGAAAGGGCTTCAAAAATCTGAAACTATTGGGAACATGTAAGTATACTACCTAGACCAAAATCCGCTGACACAGGCAAAAGACCATATGCCTTTGTGTTCACACAGTATTTAAAACTTTACAAAGCCAGCTGGCTTTATTTCATAATTTAATTACATATAAAAATGTTGAGCTAAATATTGCAATGCTTGCCAAAAATTGCTTTAAATATCTTCAACCTCCTTAGCTCCATGTTATTGAATTTACATGTTTCATAACTCCTACCCTTATACTTCTTTGTTTTTCAATATTAGTCTTTTAATAAAATATTACTTTGCCTAATATATTTTATTCTGCCTAATAAATTAGTGTGGATGTTACTTGGATGCTAAAGCAAAATGATTTTTTTGAGGGTAAACTCTATATAAATAACCTTTGAGGGCATCTGGGTGACACAGTAGGCTAAGTGACCAACTCTTGATTTAGGCTCAGGTCATGATCTTGGGGTCATGAGATCAAGCCTCACATCAGTCTCCACACTTAGCACAGAGTCTGCTTGATATTCTCTCTTGCTCTTCCTCTGCTCCTTCTTCCCCTGCTTATGCTCTCTCTCTCTCTCTCTCTCTCTCTCTCTCTCTAAAATAAATAAATAAAACCTTTAGAAAGTAAATAAATAAAAATAACCTTTGGCCATGAAAGGCAAATGCATTATTAATTACAAATGAATGATTTTCTTTGTTTTATTCTCTTAAGTATTTGAAAATATTTTCATCTTTTCACAAAATTATATTTTAAAAGAACTCTGGATCTTTAATATCTTCACACCATGGGAAGAAAAATGCTTTCATTCACTAAAATCATGCATAATTCATTTACGCTAGAGAAAATGATCATGAACAGCATTTACAAAATAAATGGGAAATGTTTTAATGAGCATATGAAAATATTTACTTTATAAAACACAAAGTCAGAATTTTATATTTTCATGATTTTAGGATTGCTTACTTTAAATGAGTCAATTATGGAAACTTGAGAGGGAACTCCCTTTGGATGCATTGTCTCAATTTTTTTAATCTAAAATTGCATGTTTTAATGTACAGGGGAGATATTACAATTTCTGAATTTAGAGAAAATGCCCACTCTTCTTTTCTAGAACACTTTTCCAAAATCCTCACTCTACTTTCATTGCCTGAATACCTGAAACCTGAACATTGCTCAGTTACTAAAAAGTACTATTTTATGGCCAGCCAATCAAAATAGGTTCATAGATTAAAAACTGACTTTTGTGCTATATCATTATTATTAAACCTTCCCTACCTTCAATTATGGGCTGACTAGCCTATTCACCATTTTTATATTTCTGTGCTTCCCCATCTACACTTTTCTTTCAGATGTGGAATGCTCTCCCTTTTTTCCCAAAAGACTGTGCACCCATTTAAACCCATTTCAAGCCATTTCTGTTTGATAAAGTATTTTCCATGCTATTTTCCCTTCAATAATCTTTCTCCTCTTTGAATCCAGCTCTTTTTGTCACTACTGTTCATTTGGGAATTGTTTTTCTGTTTGTTATAGTTGGAAGTAGCTGTTATTGGCTTGACTATATGTCCTAGAAAAGAGGAGTCAGGTCTACCACTGTCTTTTGTCCACCACCCATGATATAATGCTTACAAGGTAAAATGATGTTACTTAATTGCTGGATCTAAATTTCAGTGAATAGTTTTATTGTTCCAATTATAGTTAAGTGTATATTTCCCTACCTACATGTCAGAGTCTTTACATATAGAGAGAGCTGGTTACCTTTTCTATGTTACCTGCAAACGCAATGTTCCTGAGATTGTCCTTGGAAAATTGGGCACCCAAGTTATACTCCAGTGAACTGTTCAAGGAAACATTGGTCTTATTCTCCATAATCAACTTCAAAAAGAGATGATTAATTCTATAAAATGATGATCTGTTAATTGAGACATAATATACTAACACTTATATAATACAAAAATATCTGTATCTATAGATATATAGACATGTACATCTATATATAATACGATATACATCTATATCCACAGATCCCTCTATAAAGGAGAAGGGATAGACAGAGATGCTGTATGCGTGTAAATAAACACTTTAGGTGAGAAATGGACTTGCATAGGAAAAGCAAAATATTTGGTGAGGATTTCAAACTGGTAGGAATATGTTTTGTTCTCTTCTGAATCTCAATTTAAGCTCCTTGAAATATCTTAAAACAAAACAAAAATCCAAACAAACTTAACTAGAATAAAACATATAATACCATTTTAAACTCTAAAGCACTATAAAATATTGGTTATTATTATTTTCTACTTATTTTTTGTCTAAGGTTTAAGTTGGTTACAATGATGATATCACTGCTGCCCAAGGTAAGGACAATGTGTTCTGTAACTAAAGCGGGACTCAAAATTTTCATAATATATCTATTATCCTCTTTATAAATCACTTTATCCTCACATGATTTAGTTATGACTGAGAGGTTTAGGGAGACGTTCTTAGGATCAGAAAAAAATGAGTGATAGTTTCAAATTCTAATGCTGCTACTTAAGTTTAATAAACCATCTAAATCTCTATCTCTTCATCTAGAAATTGTAAGTAAAGCCAGCTAGCATGGTTGTGAGACCAAAGATAAGGTATAAAAACACCTGGCAGGGTCTTGTTTTATAAGAGACATTTACCAAATGGGAATTATTAATAGTGTTCACATTATCTTTTGAGAATAAATATATTAATTTATACCTCTGTTTTATGATGCCAAATATTATTATATACCATATAATTTTTCCTCTTATCCAATATCCATGACTAAATCTAATTCATCAACATGTCAATTTGATCTCTGAAGGTCTTAAACATTGTGGTATTTCAAACTTTATATTCTGCAAATTATATCCTTCTAAATTAAGTGCACTTTATGCTGATTTATCAATATTGAAATTTTATGTAGAAGTGATAAACCAAAATAGTCTGTTCAGGAATTATAGGATAATGACTGATTTTATTATTTCATTCAACTTCCAAATGCTTATGTTCATTATTTGTCAGCCACTATGGTAAGCAACAGGAGCATGGGCATGGAAATCACTAAACTCTTGCATTTGGGCATATCTCAGTCTATCTGGGAAAGAAAGGGAAAAGAAAATAGTGTAATTTATGAATATCATCTTAAATGTCTGGACAACATATCATGAGGAAGGGAAGAGGCACATTGAAGAATGGGTATGGCTTGTGTGGAGGACCTGGCAAAGGAATTGATACCTAAAGACCACATATTGTCAACTGGACGAGAAGTAGAAACATTCCAGCGTAGTATAAGCACTAGAAGGATATGAGGGCTTTCTACCAGATGCCATAGTAAAGGAATTCAAACGACAATGCAAAAGACAATCTAAAAATAAGATGGCAATCTGAAAACATAACTTTCTCTTCTAGCATCTCATCCAGGGTAATTGGGACTTAGGATGAGAGAGGGTTTAAATTAATCTATTGCAATGATGTAATGCACTGCCTTTGCTTTTATTTCCCCCAACATGATGTAAGAAAAAATTATAAATCCACTCTAACTCTGTTTACAACTAATGTGACATTAGGAATCATTCAAGTGGTTTTGGCCCTTGATAAGTGGTCAAAAAAACTCTTTTTTGAGAAATGAACTCTTACAGTTTATGCATGTATGTAAATGTATTTTATATGTATGTATAAAGTAATTAAAGCCATTCTAAAAGCAAATCTTCCATATACAAATTTATCTTCACGGAGGGAAGAGTGCCCTCCCCTATGTAACATATTCAATTTGCTTCTTCAAGCCATCTTTCTTCTTATCTAAATGTGTGCACACCATGTATTCCCCTTTTCCTGTTCTATCAACATAGCCAACCACTTTACTATTTTGTATCTATTCATCAGATACTGATGTTTATCAAACACCTATTAATTAATGTGTAAAACATTCAGTTAGAGGCTGGTAGAGGGGAAGATGGATGACTCGGCATAGAGAGTTGAAAAAGCAGTTGCTTAAAAATCATGTAGCCAATTAGAAAGTTATAGGTAGAATAAAGGAAGTCGACTGGATTTAGAGGATAACAGAATCACTTGAAGTTAAGTGGTATTTTCTGCTTGAACTTTTTGTTTTTATTGTTAAGATTTTACCTGCATAAATGAAAAGTATGAAGATGAAATCATTTTAAATGTAATTTTTCTCTCCCTTTATAATTCTGCAAAATGTGCTTCAGTGAGGGAATGGACAATTAGTTGCTACATCTTATCATGCTACAGGTTTGCATGGCAATCTTAGGTTTGGTTCCCGCCTGTCATGGATGTGGAAATCAGACAAGTGTACAGGGTTCTTCTTCCTTTTGGACCAGCAGCTGCCATCATCAAAGTGATACGGTCCTTCCAAAAGGCACAACCAAAAAGCAGATGGCAAAGCTCATCTACTATGCTGACAATTTCCAGATAAATGGAAGCTGTACTTGGCCAATCCATGCACTGCTGAAAATCAGGATCAGAAAAAGTGGGCAAAGGACCTGAACAGACATTTTTCCAAAGAAAGCAGGCAGATAGCTAACAGACACACAAAAAGGTGTTCAACATCACTAATCATCAGGGAAATCCAAATCAAATCAAAATGAGCTATCACCTCACACCTGTTAGAATGGCTAGCACCAAAAAGACAAGAAATAAGTGTTGACAGGGATGTGGAGAAAAGGGAACACTTATACACTGTTGATGGGAATGTAAGTTGGGGCAGCCGCTCTGGAAAACTTTATGGATTTTCCTCACAAAAGTAAAAATAGGACTATCGTATAATTTAGTAAATACACTTCAACATATTCATCCAAAGAAAACAAAAACACTAACTCAAAAAGGCACAGCATTATTTACAAGAGCAAAGATATGGAAGCAACCTAAGTGTCCATCAAACAGAAAAAGAAAATGTCACACACACAAACACATACACACACACACACAAACGGAGTATTACTGAGCCTTAAAAAAAAATCTTGTCACTTGAAACAACATGGATGGACCTAGATATCATTGAAAATTCGAAGACAAGTACTGTATGATTACACTTATGTGTGGAATCTAAAAAACAAAACAAGACAAACTAACAAAACAGAAACAAACTCATAAAAACAAACTGGTGGTTGCCAGAAAGGAAGGGAGTAGGGGGATGGGTGAAATAGTAAAGGGGATTAAGAGGTTCAATTGTCCAATTATAAAATAAATAAGACACAGGGATGTAATGGACAGCATGGGGAATTTAGCCAACAGCATTGTAACGATTTTGTATGGTGACGAATGGTGACTAGATCTATTGTGGTGACCACCTCATAATGTATATAAATATGAAATCACTAGGTTGTACAACTGAAACTAACACAATATTGCTTCTCACCATTGATCATTTTAAAGGTGTTCAATGATTTTCATAATACCCTCTTCTTTTGAAATATACAAATTCCCTAAAAGGATCAGATATCTACTAAAATATTTTAGAATTATATATACAGTAGAACGTAGACTCCATGAGAGTAGGGAGTGCCTTTTTCCTACATCCTGGCAGGGCCTTACACGTATGGATATTTTCTTCCTCTTTGTCCTCCTTTCTAAAATGAAGTAAAGTATTAATATCAAGAGATGCCTACAGTGTTTCAGTGAATTCTGATATTCACGCTAAACCTAGGACTATAATTCCAAATTCTATCTCTGTGTATTTATCTATGAAGTGCCCATGTGAGGTGCCTGTATTTCTCTTACCTTTTAAAGTTTTTAGGCAGGAAAGGATTAATGAACCTACCACTTCTCTCTCATACAGGGGTGAAACCGTATTGGGAGCCTCTGTGATTTATGAGAGAGAGGAAAACTGCACCCATTAAAGGCACAAGCCTTCTGAGTGTTCTGTCCAAAACCATTTAACCTCTGGGTTATCCCTGACATGCAGACCTGGGAGGAGCAGCAGGACCCACAAGCAGACATTACTGTGAGCTAATTGAGAAGGGAACAAACTGGCTTCTTCTCTGCTGGCCTCGTTATGAATAGGAACAGACAGCCACTGTCAACATGGTATAAGGTGAAGGGAGTCAAAAGGTCCTCTACCAAAAATAACTATCAGAATCTGCTTTGTTTCTACAAATTCCAACACCATTGTCCCTTTTAGTGACCTTAAGTACTCCTTAGCTAGCTAGCTTAAGACATCATCTAAATTTATTTATTTATTTATTTATTTGAACTTTTTTTTTATTTGTTTATGATAGTCACAGAGAGAGAGAGGCAGAGACACAGGCAGAAGGAGAAGCAGGCTCCATGCACCGGAAGCCCGACGTGGGATTCGATCCAGGGTCTCCAGGGTCGCGCCCCGGGCCAAAGGCAGGCGCCAAACCGCTGCGCCACCCAAGGATCCCACATCATCTAAATTTAAAAGGATAATGAATTTTCTCTCAAAGTAGCTGAGATCAGTTTATCCATTTATTTATTGCTACAATCTGCAGAAGATCCTCGGAGAAACCAGATAAATAACAAGATAGTTTAGATGATAGAAGAAGATAGGAGGTTTCCAAGAATACTGAACTTTATCAGACAAGGAAAACGTTCTAATTACTCACCAGGGGAAACCTTTAGGTAAGAAAGTGAAATTGGAAGTATTTATGAGAGACGGATGAATTTATGGAGAGGGTTGGGTGGTCAGTCATCGAGGGATAGCTCAGGGTTTTGTCCCTTTTTAAAAAAGAGGCAAGTGAATACCACTGTCACTGCCACATCCTATGCTTCTTGGAAGAAGGAAGATGATTGTCATATGTGCTTAAAATGAGGAGACCTTAAATACTTTCTGCGTTCCCCTGCCCTGAACCTACCCACATTATTTTATAGATATCACCCGTATATGTCAATGGGAAGCTCTACCACTGGATAGAGCTGGATGTCCCTACACCAGCAGATACGGGGTGTGCAGAGGAAAGCAGAGGAAATGCTGAGCAAGTGTAAGATCACCTTTTAAGAGCGTACAGGCCAACACTTCTTATACACACAGAACTTCATCATTTTTTTCCTAACCCATAGCATCGAAGGGGAAATTACCTTCTAGAAGAATTACATCCTGCTCTTCATTCTGCATGCAGTGATTGTTTATTTAGTGTTAAATCATGTAAGATGGCGCAATAATACATTTACTTTAGTGAGAAGTGAAAAGAATTACTTGTTAAACCAAGGGAATGATTTCTAGGGAAAAATGATAGTGGTTTCCTTAAATTAGATTTTCTATTTGCTGAGCAGAACTTTAATTATGTATGTTTTAGTCAATAGTCAGCATTCTTTCATCCAGATTTTTAAGCACAGTTTAAAGATAACAGGATACTTATCTCATGGCAGTGGCATTTTGAAAAGCTTAGCTTGTGCACGTAGATTTTAGGCCAGGTATAAACGGAAGGCAGTTTTCTCGGAGAAAACGTGAGCATTCATAGTTCTCTTAATTCATATGGGCATTGGTCATGCATGGAATTGTTACCTTGACTTGAAGAGCTTGTGTTAAGCTCTTCCTCCTGAGTGAAGAGCTCAATAAATGCATGGCCCTACATGCAAAGTGTTACCTTTGAATTATGATAATGATTATATTGTATTTTAATTTTAACCAACATTCATTCAGACAGGCCTTGTACAAGGGGATGAAAGGATAAACATAAATAAAAGGGCCTCTGCCCTTGAATAGCCTTACATTCCAGAAGGAATAATGGAGGGACACCTGGGTGGCTCCATGGTTGAGCATCTGCCTTAGGCTCAGGGCATGATCCTGGGATCCAGGATCAAGTCCCACATCGGGCTCCCCAAAGGAAGCCTACTTCTTCCTCCACCTATGTCTCTTATGAATACATAAATAAAATCTTTTTTCAAAAAAAAGAAGAAATAATGGACATGAAAATATATAATTTTAAACCAATAATGTGCTGAATTGTCTGCAAAATAACAAAATTGTTAAGAAAATGAAAAGGCTAATTCTCTTTAAGAAGGATGCTAGGAAAGGCCTACAGTGTCTATTTTCTGGACCCATTGGAAAGACACTTCTTAGAGTTGGAATATTGACAGAGACAAAAGTGTTAAAATTTATTCAACAAAAGGGCCAATGACTAAATTAGAAAAATAGCTGTTTAGTGAAATGGAACCTATAGGAACAATGTGACAACGTCACTGCAGTAGTTCTCTCTATAACACAGTAGGAGAGATGGACATAGTACCAGACACATCATGAAATCTAAAGAAAGCAGCTTTAACATGATTGGAGAGAAACAAGTCTCGCATAATGTCCTCAATTAGTCTCATTGGGTGGGCTGGCCATGGGATGGCCATGAGTGAAGGCTATCACATCCCTGCAGGGGAAGTGGACCTTGGAAAGGGGGGAGAGCAGAGTGTGTCAAGTAGCAGTGTAGGAACACAAAAGTGTCCAGTGAAGAATGTCAGGAGATGAAGTTGGGAATGCAGGAGGGTCATGGTTGAGAAGTCACGAAATACCTTTACCCTGTGCCCTGGAACTTTCACTCCATCCAACAGGCAATGGGGAGCCATGGACAAAATTTAAACAGACTAACAAATCAGATTTCATATGTTGATCACTCTAAGAAGTATGTGCTTTGAAATGGGTAAGAATAGAGAAAAAAACATGTGAGGAAAAAGTATCTGCTTAAGTTTGTGTTTAAAATTTTGTCAAAGGGGCAGCCCCAGTGGCCCAGTGGTTTAGCGTCGCCTTCAGCCTGGGTTGTGATCCCGGAGACCCAGAATCGAGTCCCACGTCAGGCTCCCTGCATGGAGCCTGCTTCTCCCTCTGCCTGTGTCTCTGCCTCTCTCTCTTTCTGTGTCTGTCATGAATAAATAAATAAAATCTTAAAAAAAACATTTTTGTCAAGGGAAAGCTTTACTTTAAGGAAAATTCAGCATCCCAGGAGTGCCCCAAAGCTTGTGGTATTTGTTTTTAGGAAAATCAATAAAGAAGAGAGATTTCAGGGGTAGGGGCATTTGCACCCTGGCACATTGCTGTGAGGGAAACAGAAAATCAATGCCTGAGACATAGAGTTCCTGCCTAGGCCCTGGTTCTTCACTAGAATGAATGGCTAAATAACAGGGTATTAATGTTAATAATCTGTATTAATGTTAACATTATTATCATTAATATAAGTAATACCAATAGCTTCATTATTGAACGCTTGTTACGGGCAAGACACGGTCTACTCTATTTATAGAATGCTCACTTCATACCTCTAGTAATTCAGTGGTTACTTCCTACTTCACACTTGAGTAACTCAGGTGGGTACTTTCACTTACACCCATTTTTTCAAAAAAGGTTCTAAAGCTCAGAGAAGTTAAATAACCCATCGAGTAGGAGTATCTGACCTATTGGTCTCGCTTTCCAGCCTCTGTTTCAATCATGTTGGTGGTGACATCAATTAAGGTGAAAATACACAACATCTTCACAGACAGAGATGTCTTCTACTGAAGGGAGTTAGAGGGTTTCAGCACCATAAGACCAGGCCATGGCCACGTGTAGGAGGAAGCAGACAATAAGATTTCATGTCCCAGCAGCACCAAAATACTTGTTTTTGATGTTATCTGGTTGTGCCATTTGTTCATATTTCACATTTCTCACTCCCTATAGCTGATCCCCACCTAGCTGTTTCAGACTCCTTTGTGACTCATGAGAGGCTTTGCTTCTTTATGTCACTTCTTCGTGAAGTCCCCACGATGACTCAGGCTGGGCAGTGCTCCCATTCTATGCAGTCATTATACTTTGCCCCTTTGTTGACCACTAACTTTGCCCACCCAGAATCAGTCTGGTTTTCCTGCATTTCTCGGGGGCAGAAACTCTGCCCTGGGTACTTGTGATGCTCCAGAACGAGTCTGTTTGCAGGATCTGGTAGGGTTCAAGTAAACTTCTCTTGAAAGAAAAGATGAAACCAAGTTAACTATATTGTAAAGATGACTTACATGATTTATGACAGAGGCTAGACTAAGATCCCTATTGTATGACTTTACATCACTAAAAAGCAGACTTCAATTCACGTAAGAAAAAATATATATTGACATTAAGGATGTCTATATATATATTATATATATAGCGTATGATTATACATATAATCATGCACATATATGTATCTGTATGGATATAGATACATTCATCATAGTAAAGTGGAATATTTTCAGATATATTTAGGGAGATGCTTAGTGATCAGTTGTCACAGACGAAGAGAGTAGTTCATTACTTTTTTTTTTCAAGGAAAAACTGGTTTGATTTCATTCCCAACCAATCTCACTGAAAGAATTACAGCAGAGTCTCTAGAAAACCAAAAAGTTTTCAGGCAGCTAGGTATGTGGGGAGGTGAAAGATGTTGGGGTGAGGGCTACAGGGTAGAAGAGAGGATATGTCCCTTATATTCTGTGTCTGTGCATTTTTGTGTCTCTCACTCTAAGCCAGCTCCTCACTTAAGTCATTTGTTTAACGTGTATAAAAGAGCTAGATTATATTACCTCTAATATACTCTTCTAGCTCAAAAATATTCTGTAAAGAATGAAGAGTTGAGAGCAGGTCCCTTAAGATGTATATTTCTAAGAATACCCTAAGAATACCCCTCTGTCCCTGGGTACCAATTCCACCAAAACAAGGCCTTCCTGCCCTTCCAGTAAAACCATGGGGTCTGGCATGACACTAGATTTGTGGTCGGTCCTACGGTGTTCTGGCTCTGTGGATGATGATGGTCAAACACAGGACAGAAAGGGGAGGAGAGAGGACATGTTTTTTATTTATTTATTTATTTATTTATTTATTTATTTATTTATTTATTTATTTATTTATTTATGATAGTCACAGAGAGAGAGAGAGAGAGAGAGAGAGAGAGAGGCAGAGACACAGGCAGAGGGAGAAGCAGGCTCCATGCACCGGGAGCCCGACGTGGGATTCGATCCCGGGTCTCCAGGATCGCGCCCCAGGCCAAAGGCAGGCGCCAAACCACTGCGCCACCAGGGATCCCAGGACGTGTTTAATCTTTACAAAGGCACAATGTGTTCAGCCCTAAAGAGGGTAAGAAAAATCAGGAATAATCTATAGCACGAGACAGAATAAAACCAAAAGATTTCTGTAACGACAAGCTTTTCCTGAGAGGGAATTTTCCAAAAATACTTTAGGGGAAAGATTGGTCCCTGACATAATGGACAGGTTAATTCCCAGGAAATTTTACCAATTCCAGGCAGCTTTGTGGCTTGGAAAATAGCAACAACCTGTGTCACAGAGAAGCTAAAGACACAGATCAAGAACTCCTCTTTGAAGAACCCCAGAAATAAAACATTTGGGCATGTGGAAAGGATTTCTACTGGTATTGAAACTTGCTGTAAGGCTTCCTGGCCTTGTCTCCGCATCCCATCCTAGCCAAAATCCTGGGCGCAGGTAGGATCGCACCTGAGCCCTGTCACGTGGCACGGAAGTCTGTATAACAGAGCAGTAGTGATGCTGCCAATCACAACAATGGCAATGACTTGATTTGTGCAATAGACTGTTCCTCATTCCGTGTGCTGTCACACTTACTCCTCCTAGAGCCTTGAGTCAACAGGTAACCTTATTCCTATAAGTGAGTGCAAGAAAGTGATTATTCAAGGAGCAAAGTAACCAGGCTGAGGATATACAGCTACGATTAATATAGCTAACTTAAAAACAGGAAACCTGACCCCAAAGCTCACATTCACACTCTTAATCATAACTCACATGCTTTTGTACAACTTGAATTAACAAAGACATTTAAATTGCTGATATAGCAGACAGAGCAGGAATCATATGGAAAAGGTTCAACAACAGGTAAGGATGACCTTTCGCTCAATCAGACCTCATCAATCCTGCTAGAGGCCTTGTCTCCCCAGGGAAGTCCCTCCAGGACTACAAGGAGCCTGGGCACAGGCAGTGAAGGGTTCTGTTCCGAAAGGAAAAAGCTCGGGGTAGTATCTCGGTGAGTTTTATCGTAGATCATGGCAGTGCCTTCTGGGGGCTTCCAGGGCTGCCTAGAGGAGGTAAGAGGGCAACAGGCAGGTGTCCCTCCAACATCCTTGGGGAAAGCCAATGGCAGGGGTGCTGGGGGGGGGGGGCGGTGGATTTTCCTGGGGCTGACTGACATAGGCAATGACCAAACAGAACAGCAGCCAGCTAGGAGTTGGTTCTAGTTGGGGCGAGGGGAAGAGTTGGATGGAGTGGAAAGTGGAGCAAACAGCACTGAATGGCTCAGCAGCTTTATACAATCAGTAAATATCTTAACAACCAATACAGCCCTCCTTGTGGCTATCAGCTGCCCCCCAAGCCCGTGGGCTGCACCGTGGAGATCTCCTAGCAATGTCAAGTTCTTCCCCACCACATCGAATCCCTCAGCTGGGCTCTCTTCTTCTGCGGCAGTCAAGATTTCCTTTCTCCTAGGCTTGGCTGATCTTCAGTTTTCTCCCCCGAGACAGGCTGACTCCCAAGTCCCCTGGTGTTCCTATTCTTGAGTTTCTGCTTTGATGGGATCCCAGGGAGCTAAGGACACTTTCCTGTAAGTAATCTGCACTAACCGCTCATTTCCTTCCATCCTGATTGCTGAGGGGTGACTCCTCTCTCCTCCTGCTGGACCCGTAGCTTCCTATTTATCCTTACTTAGCTGGCCTCTTCTTGGCTGCAGCTGTAGGGAGACTTAAATTCTGGCTGGGGTAGAATTTGGCTGGGGGAAGGGTGGCTTCTTATTGACAGTACCATCTAAAAACAGATTAGATTTCCTTATTACACAGCAACGTGGCCAGCTGGCCACTTCCTCCATCACAGCGTTAACACAGCACCTGCCCCCCACGTGCAGCAGCTCTGGGATTGTCCGGGGACTCACTGCGCTCCTGCTCTGCCCTGTGCCACGAGACCAGGTACTTGATATGACTCAACTACCTTCTCTCCCTGGAGTCTGGAGAGTATCTGGCTGTGCGCCTTCTAAGCCATCCACCGTGATTCCACCGTCTGCCTCTGCCTTGAACTATTTCTAATACTCAGTGGACTGATAGAATTTAATTTTCTTGCCTTAATGATAAAAGTGCTCCTTCTGGCCTAGGATATAAATAGGCAACATGTTTTCGTTTTGTCTGTTTCTTTGGCCACTTCTCTCTCCCCATCCATCTTCGGTTCTCCTCTCAGGGGTGTCTAACTGCGCATCCCCCCCACACACACTTTCTTCCTCCTGCAGCTTCTGTCTAGACTTTCTTTTTATTCTCCTTTCTCTCTCTTTTATTTTATTACTTTTATTATTATTAATAATATTATTATTATTTTTGCTTTTAATATTCTTCTTTCAGGATCTGTGCCTACTGACATTTCGTTGCGATCGTCCTTTCCAGGAATTCACAGTACTGATTTATTAGCTCTATCTTACTTCAGAATATACTGAAAATGCTCTATTGATTCTCTAGCACAGGTACTTCCAGCCTTTTAATCTGGGATGAGGTCACACAGCTCATCAACTTGTTTTGGAAAGAATATGTTTTTATAAGGAATTATTAAACAGGGATTTGGCCCAATGGGGAATCCAGGCCAGTCTCCAGGAGAAAAAGCAGACGGGAGGTGTTTCTTACCTTATCCACCTCCATGCACTGCCCAGATTCAGCCCACTTCAGAAGGATGTCCATACTTCATGTCATGTGCCAGCTTCAGGAGGCTTTAGGAGCTACTTCAGATTGGGGCTACATATCCTCTGATCCTTGGAGGCTAATTTATTCCCAGTAACTACTGACTGATGACTGTACAGCCTGGAAGCAGCTGTGCAGGGAACAGCAATTTCTATGATGTCATTAATGTTCCTTTCACAAGGGGCACCTGGGTGGCTCAGTCAGTTAACCACCTGCCTTCAGCTCAGGTCATGATCCTGGGCCTCTGGGACTGGAGTCCCAGGTTTCCCTGCTCAGCCGGTAGTCTGCTTCTCCCTCTCTCTGCCCCTCTCCTCTGCTTGTTCTCTCTCTCTCTCTCTCTCTCTCTCTCTCTCTCTCTCTCTCAAATAAATAAACTTTTAAAAAATGTCCCTTTTACAAAGCCTCCTGCATGGCCATGTCTCAGTACCAGAGGGAAGTCCAAACACTTTCCTATCAGTGATTCTATGGTTGAACCCTCAACATGATTATAAAAAAATAAAAATATAAAATAAATTTTAAAAAGTTCAACCCTCACATGTGAAAAGGCTTTTTTTCTAAGTTTTTTGTCCTAAAGTTTCAAAGGCATTTGGTTTTCTAGAATGCTCACAGACTCAGCAAGTTATAAAATACTCATTGTGACATCTGGCCTTCAATTTGACCAAAGAGCAAAGAAAAGAACAGGTTGCTCTCAAAGAGACAGCTCTTTGGCCAGCAGGACGGAAATCTTATTCCCACTCCTGTTTTGCTGACTATAATAAATGTTATATTAGTCCACAGCCTCCCAAGTGGTCGCATGACAGATGAGAAGCTAGATAGCAGGAAAGAGAACAAAGCCTCCTCCTCATCCACCTACCACTGCCCCAATGCATCATCCGGACGCTCGCTCTCAGCCAAAGGGGATGAATCAGGACACACTCTGATGACAGTGGAGCTAAACGAGGTGCACTAAATTATGATCACCTTGCATCTTTAGAATCCTAGCCCATTTCTCCCTGAGCCGCAGGGGTTCATAACCAAGTGCTGGTGGTGCCTACTAAAGTCCTTCTCACCCGGGAAATTGTGTGTGACCCCAGACAGCTGTGTTCCTAGGAGTGACACCCAGGAGATTACTATTTTGATGGTTTATTTTTCAAAATACCTCTGGAACTTTGGAGAGATCAGAATCCCCAGTAGCTACTGAAACAAAATCCCCAGAAGTGAACCCCTGTCTAGAATATGGGCTCCAACGTCTGTCTAGATCTCCTTGCACCTCTGGTTAACAACTCCCAGAAAAGCCTCAGTCCCTCTGAAGGGTCAAACAACCAAACACCATGTAGGGTATATGATTGAACAACTTGGTCTCACGTAATTACCTTAAGGAAATTTCATAAACTGACACTAAATAAAATCAAAACTAGGCAAATTCCAAATCTAACAAATCCAATTCCCATATAACTCTGTTAGCTAGAACCCCAAAATTTTATGGAAAGCAATTTAGTCTGACCTCAGAAGATGTATAATAGGAAGTAATAAAAATGTAAAAATTTCTTAATTTGTAGTTCCCCTTTGGTGATTTTTCTCTTTGTGAACACTGGGACAGACCAATTACTGAAAACTTTTATGAAAATTGAGCATAAGATGTATAGACTAAAGCTAGCCACAATTTTAAAAAACTAAATGTAATTATAACCATAGTGTTTAAAGTATCAGGTCTGATTATAAAATTTAACAATCTTATAAGGAATTTTAGGTAATTCTTCTGACATGTGAAGTAAAACTAATCAATGTGGAAAAGTAAGATCTTAGAGAAATCATAAAAAGTAACAGAAGATTTTGTATCAGGTTTATAATTTATAATCTAGACAAATGAGTTTTGAGTGATCATGCAATATTTTTTGCCTCTGAGTTATTTTGCTTCTTTGAAAATATTTACACAGTAAATGTTATCCCTGCTTTCATATCTAATCCAAACCGTGGTGGTCACTTGAAGCTTGGTGATGGTTTTTTGATTATTTGAAGTGTACCTTCACTAAACTGTTTCTCTTCTTCTCCATGTATTCCAAGTTGTTATAAGAAAAGATATGCACTTTCTTGAAGATAATTAGAATGTTCTTGCCATCTAATTACATTATTAAACATATCTTTTAATGTTCTTATTAATTTTATCTAATGTTTAACACATACTATTAAAATATTCAGATGTTATCTTTGTGTATATTTTTTCTCATCAATTTCAATTCTGATGACTATGATTAGCATAAATGATTACTTGAACAAGAAGACCAGACATTTTATGATGTGGTTGTGCAAGGGAGTTATTTTATGTCATAATTAACACTGAGGAAAAGACACATAATCTCAAGTACAGAAACCAGCATTGCTGAAAAGATATAAGCTCTTGCTAGGATAATTTGTAATGGAGGGCTAAATATTCCTGAAGCAATTTTAGAGGAAATTTGTCCCACCCCTCATTATAGAAGGAATGTAATTTTATACTAAAATCAAAACTTAGTTATTCTGTGCCTGGCTCTATTCTTTTGCTGGGCCTCTTCATTGATTTCTTTAGAAAGATTCTCTGTGGTAATGAATATGTCTTAGTATGTGCAGACCTTGATCTTGCAAGTTCTTTTAATGCCCTTTGCAATTTTGGGGAACATAACAAAGGTCAAGTTCAATTTGGCAAGCATAGATTAAAGAGTCCCTTATATGTTAGACACTGTGAAAGCTGTTGAGGCTACAAATGAGATCACCTTTCCCTGGAGAGTCTTTCAGTCTCCTCACAACCTGCCAAACAGATCATTTCAGTATGATGTTAAAAGTGGCATGATGAAATTTGCCTAGGAAAATATGGGAGGAGAATAGAATATTTTGTCAAGCTTGAAAAATACCAGGGAAGGCTTTTTGAAAAGAGAGGATGCCCAATATGAAAAACCTGTGTTCTTCAGGAGTGAAAATCCTTGTGTCAGTTGAGAAAAACAGTTGAGTGGCTTATTTATAACAACAAGGATTAAGGGGGAAAATTAATAAATAGGTAAACATCCTTTAGCAAAGAATGCTTAATGATATAAATGGTATATTAGCCAATAAACTAAATTATTTTAGTATGTAGAGCATCTCTGTATGGATCACCTGCTATTAGCAGATTTTTATCATTTTTAAGAACATTCATTAATGAAAATGCACAATAACATTCCAGTTATTTAGAGAATAACATATGTAAGAGTCAACATTTACAAGTGAGTACCAAAGAGTGCTTTAATAGTGCTTTGCAAGTATTATCTCATTAAATCTCATATTATCCCTATGAGGTAGATGTTAATATTGAGTTTATTTTATAGCTAAGGTGACTAAGGAAAGGCTCTAAATATTTGGTAATAACATTATCTATCTAATGTGTGTTAGTGTTGGATTCATACCCAGGTAATCTGTCTCCAGACTCTCTTACCAGACTATGCCATCCTGTCCCTCATGATAGAGCCAGTATATGAAACTGCCTAGTAAAACTGAAAGGCATCACTTATATTTAATGAAATCATGAGCTTAGGTGATTTATCTTCCTTCTTTTATTATCTTGTTTTCTTTTGTATTTGAACTGCCCAGGGGTTCAGTTTTAAAGCATATTCACTCAATCACCTTAGCATAGGAGGGAAAGGGCAAGGATTTAAGGGAAGAGGTGAGTCAAGAAATTGGAGAACACAGATCCCAGGATTGGCAGACTTTAGCTACCTATATTTGGAAATCCGGTAGGAACTCTACACTTTTGAATGCTGAAAACCCTCTCTCCTTCATGATGGTACTGTTTCTTTCTGCTTATTGACCCCATTACTTTTTCATACCAATCACGTCCTTGTCACATAAATTTGCATGTTTTCATGAGTTCAACTGACCACCAACAAATAGTCAACTTTTCAGTTTTCCAAATTCTGATTCCCCAGAGACTATTAAATTGGCCCAAGCTATCCTTGTACAGAGACCAGAAGTCATTGGTCATTGCCTTTGTCAGGAGTGCACTGTGTGGTGTGCATCATGGTGGCAAGATGGAAAGGGCCATGTGCATGGACATGGCAGACTAGGGAAGTTACCTTAAAATAAATCTGGTGGATTGTACTTTCTCACGTGCACGTTTGTTAGCTTAACCCTATTAAAATTTGCAAGGGTGTTGTATTTATGAGAGGGGTTTAATGTTTGAAACCATCTATAGGCTAGATTAATTTTTATCATCCTGTATTATTTTGAAAGGTTCTGCAGCTTTGCTAGATCTGTGTAGATGCGATGTGACTGTCTACCATCATGAGTGCACTCTTTGCTGATTGCTAAATGCTATCATGAAGCACCTAGTTGCAGGTATAACAATTTCTAATAGATTAGTGGGTTCCACTTGTTGGATATGAGCTCCGAGCTTATTTTGTAAAATTTTATGTCAATCAGGGAATCGTAGCTGAGTCCAATGCTCTACTTCTTTGCTGTCATACTGACTCCCCACAGTTGAAAGTATGCCCTTTGACGGCCCTTTGAAGCTCTGCTAGTGCTGCCTTACTTTTCTTAGTATACCAAAAAACCAGGAGTTTAAGCATAAAATAAATAAGTAGGATAAAATACTGCAAAATTACAAGAGCTAAAGTTTTTTTTCTTTCTCTCTTTCATCTCAAGTTCAATTCCCAAAGTGAAAGTGATGCATTATTCGTTTTTAAGAAAGTTGATTGAATAATTAAATCCTAAAGCAGGCATATCATACAACTAATATTCTGTCCTAGGAACCAACCAAATCCAGCCTCTCTGTACTGTCAAAAACTGCTATCCTAATAAGTGAAATGCCATTTTACTGAAAGATTTTCAGTTTTACCCTGGTCCCCAGTTGCTATTCTGTGAAAAGCAATTTGGGTCACTACTTAGATTCACAAATTTACTTTCTAAGGAGCATTTTTGTCTATGCTTGAGCAGCAATAAACACAGAAAGATTCTTTCCTATAAATTGGATTGCAATATATTTGACTTTTATGAAACTTCTTCCTCATTTTTAAAATAGAGTTGGACTAGCTCAAATTTAAGGTCCCTTCCAGAATTAAAATGCCATAATAATATAATTTTGTAATTTAATTAAATATCCCCTGTTCAAGCAAAGGGGTCAGAGCCCAAGCACACATTTGAATTTGGTTAAGAAAGGTAACTTTTCCTCTGTCAAAGTTTTCTCTCTACTTTCACAGACCCTATCTTGGTTTTACAGAGCTGTTAGTGATTTTTCTCTAACTGTTTTAAATTACCACTTCCTTCAGAGCTAAGCATTTGTAAGATGAGCCTGGAAACAGAAAAGCCTTCAAGATACCAAGTGATGAATTACCAAAGGTGAAATTTCAGGAAATGATAGGTGGCCCCTCAAGTGACACAGTGTACCCTATCTATTCACTCCTCCTGGGCTAAGCTGGAAGTTCTGGAGAATTAAAAAGGCTCCGGAAACCAAGTTTTCTCCGTTCCGATTGATAGTCAGTAAAAGAAGTCAAATAACACTTTTATTTATTAGTCAATATGTCCCTGTTTCACATTCAGTCTTTTCTGAAGTTGGTGTAGGTAAAGTCTTTTCTTCCAAATGATGAGTGCAAGGCATAAGCCAGTCTCCAAGATGTCTATCAGTCAAAATATGATGTTCTGGAATAAACATGAGGGGATTACACTCTATAAATGTTGCAAGTTTGGGTGAGCCATTAATAAAAGCATGTTCCAATAGTGAATCTAAAGGATATCTCTATGGCTTTACCGCATGCCAAGGTCTGTATGCTTGGGGGCTTTTGGCCATGATAAGAAGATAATTGATTGAAACTGGTTAAAACTATTTTAAAAATATCAACTAAAATTTTCACTGACAAAGTGGTTTCAGGAGACTCTAAAAGTTCGTGCTGTACAGAGGTGCTTCCCATTTTTCCTCAAACTCTAGGATCTGACTTTTGTCCCAAAATTTCTTCTCACAGGAATCAAAACAACTCAGCTATTATTGCCTCTTGGAGTTCATACAAAGGCAGGCAGGAAGGCAAATTTTCCTCATGGGCTTATTTTTATCACAGGAAAAATCTTTACCAACAGCCAAATAGCAGACTTCGTATATTTTATCAGCCAGAATTGAGTCCATGCTCATCTTAAATCATTTATGATCAAAAGGTAATTATGTTACCACTGGTTTTTTCAATCATAATTAATGATCTGAAGTTGTATATTTCCACCAAATACATGAATAAAATTTAGCTTCTATTATCAAAGGTGAAGAAATACCTGTATATTTAATAAAACTTTATAGATAGGTGATGTATATCCCCAACCGAGAAGTGCTGGCTTAGATGTTAGATTTAAATTAAAGAAGAAAAGTTGTAACCAATGGAACATTTTAAAAATAATGGAATTTATAACTGATGGCACCATACCATTATCTAATTTTAAGCAAAGCAACACCAGCCTTCTGACAAAGAGAGATACATTATAGACAACAAAAGCAGTGACGATTTTTCAGGTCTTTCCATACAGCCTACAATTTCTGAAATATTTATATTAATAATATTCTATCTGCATGAATTTAACCTAAAAAGTGTTATGTTACCATATCTTTTGACATGTCATTTTTCCATGCCAATTATGAACAGTACTGTGTCAGATAAACTTCATTATTTATAATACTTCTTTCTTTACAGGTTGAAAGAGTAAATCCTTTGTGATTTTCCAAGGACCCGTCAAGATAGTTTCAGTTGGAAAAGATATCCCCTGCGGGAATACATTTTGGGGCAGAGGGAATATGGAATGATGTAAAGATACTTGCAGACTTGTTTAAGATAGGATCATGAGATGTTGAGAGACAATCTGGCTACCTATTGAACCAAAGCAACAAAGATACTTTAAAATTTAATAAACGAAGAACTTGCAGGTTTCAGTTCTGCACATAAGCAGCTTGGAAGCCACCACTTCATCCTAATGGAAAAAGCTAAACAGACTGAAAATCAACAACTTTTCTAGGATCTACAAGATGGATATGGATACCAAGCAAACTGTTGCTTCCAAGATTGGAGAGCCCAAGAGGCAAGTATTAAAATATAACAACTTAGCCAAGCAGAGCCTAACAAGTTGAAACCAGCACAGGAACAGGCAGGAGGGTAGGACAGCCAGAACTGTAATTGATGAATTGCTCGAGGTTCAGTGTGGACAACTCTATTAGTTAAAAACTCCATGGGAACCCAGTTCATAGGAGACTCCCACAATTTTGTGAGATTTACCTCCAGGAGCTAGACCAGGTTCACACTAAATATCTGAGAAGAATCCCCTTCCTCTAATTGTTAGGAGAGGGACAAAGGAACAATTTGAAATACTCAAGAGCACTCTGTTTTTCTTTTTTTTTAATAATAAATTTATTTTTTATTGGTGTTCAATTTGCCAACATACAGAATAACACCCAGTGCTCATCCTGTCAAGCGCCCCCCTCAGTGACCGTCACCCATTCACCCCCACCCCCTACCCCCTCCCCTTCCACCACCCCTAGTTCGTTTCCCAGAGTTAGGAGTCTCCATGTTCTGTCTCCCTTTCTGATATTTCCTACCCATTTCTTCTCCCTTCCCTTTCACTATTATTCATATTCCCCAAATGAATGAGACCATATAATGTTTGTCCTTCTCCGATTGACTTATTTCACTCAGCATAATACCCTCCAGTTCCATCCACGTTGAAGCAAGTGGCACTCTGTTTTTCTTAACCAGGACTGCCCACAAGAGAAACTAGTTAACCAGAGCCTACCTTGCTAGGATACTGGGGCCTAAATGACCTGAGGGAGTGGAAATACCCAAATCCAGCTGGCTCTAGTCTTCCAAACTAGAGGTGGGGAAATACTCAACTCCAGCCCATTCTACCTCTCCCACTCAAGGAGGAGGGAAAAACAACAACACGGTGAACTTCACAGCCCAGAATCATAGACTCACAGAAAGATTAAGAGCTAATCTTAGGAGCATAGAAGATGTCCACCCTCCACCCACACACACCCCTCACCATCACATCACTAAAAGTCTAGTTACAGCAGTTCCTTTTACCCCGGACATTGAGACTGGCTACCAAGAAAAAATTACAAGGCATACCGAAAGGCAAAAAGCATAATTTGAAGAGACAGAGGAAGCATTAAAACTAGACATGGCAGGGATATCGGACTTATCAGACCAGAAACCTAAAACAACTAAAATCAATATGCTTAGGGCTCTAATGGATAAAGTAAATAGCATGTATGAGCAGGTGGACAATAGAAGCAGATGGGCATCCTAAGAAATGAACCAAAAAGAAATGCTAGAGATAAAACACACTGTAACAGAAGTAAGAATGTCTTTGAAGGACAATTACCTGAGGGAAAAATCTCGGAGTTCAAGGGTATATCAACCAAATTTTTGAAAACTGAAAATCCAAAGTACCAAAGCCAAAAAATAGAACAGAATATCGAAGGACTGTGGAACACTATGAAAGGTATAGAATACAAGAAATGAGAACCAGGAGAAGAAAGAGTGAAACAGACAGAAGAAATGTTAGAAAAAATAATAACTAAGAATTTCCCCAATTTAATATCAGACACCAAATCATAGATCCAGGAAGCTGAGAGAACATGATGCAGGGTAAATGAAAAGAAAAAACAAAAAACAAAAAAAAGATAGTCATAACATCTCAAACTACAGAAAATCAAGGATCCTGAAGCCAGAGCAGAAAAAAAATCTTTAAATATAAAGATAAGAATTAGATCTGACTTCTTTTTAAAAGCCATGCAAGCAAGAAGAGAGTGGAGTGAAATTTAAAATGTTTAGAGAAAAAAACACAAACCTATAATTCTGTACCTTGTGAAGTTATCCATCAAAAGTGAAAGAGAAATAAAGTCTTTGTCAGCCAAACAAAAATTGAGGAAATATGCTGCTAGCCTTGTAAGAAATGCTAAAAGAAATTCTTCAGAGAGACAGAAAATGATATAGATCAGAAACTCAGATATAATAGGGAAAGCAAGAATTTCAAACAAGGAATAAGTGAAAGTAAACTTAAAACTTCTAATTTTATTATTAATTGATCTAACATAATAATTTGTTCAAAATAAAATACCAACAATGTATTTGATTATGTATGCTCATGTCTATGTCTAAATTTATGTACATATATATGCTTATGAAGTTTATATGTAAATAAAATGAACGGCTGGTGATATATATAAGGGGTGATAAGGAGGAATTAAAATTATTTTGTTATTAAAAGGTATTTACAGTATCCATGAAGCTGTACAGTGTTATTTGAAAATAAACTTAGATTAGTTGTAAACATATATTACAAACTCTATGGCAACCATTAAAAATGGCAAAAAAAAAAGAAGTATAACTGCTTTGTTAAAAAAGGAGAAAAGTTAAATGGTATAAAATGTTCTATTAAACCACAAAAAGCAGTAAAAGAGTGGAAGAAAAAAAATAGGAACAAAAACAAAGGCAACAAATAGAAAACAGTAAAAATTATGGCCGATATTAATACAATTATATCAATAATCACTTTGAATGTCAATGGTCTACATTTACTAATTAAAGACAGAAATCATCAGAGTGGATCAAAAAACACAGCCCTACTATATGTTGTCTACAAGAAACCCACTTTAAATATAAAGATCCATATAGATTAAAAGTAAAGATGGAGGAACCTATACCGTGCTAACACTAGTCAAAAGAGAGCACAATTAGCTCTGTTAGATTCAGATAGAGCAAATTTCAAAGCAACAAAAGTTATCAGGGATGAGAAAGACATTATATAATGATAAAGGGACTCAATTCTCTAAGAAGACATAACAACCCTAAATGTATGTACCTAGCAACAGCATCAAACTACATGAGGTAAAAACAAGAAATACAAAGGGAATAAACCTATCCATCATCACAGCTGAAGATTTCAACATCCCTCTATTAGACATTAACAATTCCAGCGGCAGAAAATCTGTATAAACACAGATAAACTCAAATAGCATCAATCAATCAAACTGGATACAACTGATACCTATATAGACTACTTCAAACAACAACTGCAGATAACTTAATGGTGAAAAACCTCAATGCTTTCCTAGTAATATCAGGTAAAAGACAAGTATGTTCCCACTCACCACTCCTTCTCAACCTCATACTAGGAGTTCTAGCTAATGCAATAAGGCAAGAAAAGGAAATAAAGTACAGATTGGGAAGGAAGATATAAAATTGTCTTTGTTCACAAATGACATGTAGAAAATCTGAAAGAACTGACAAAAAAAAATACCCTAGAAAAAATAAGTGATTACAGCAAGGTTATAGGATACAGTGTTGATGTATAAAAGGCACTTTTTTTAATAAGCAATGAACAAATGAAATTTGAAATTAAAAACATAAAACCATTTATATTAGCACCCCCCCAAAATGAAATGCTTAGCTATACATCTAAAAAATACAAGATCTATTTGAGGAAAATTATAAGGCTCTAATGAATGAAATCAAAAAAGAACTAAATAAATGGAGAAATATTACACATTATGCATGGGAAGACTCAATGTTATCAAAATGTTAGTTCTTCCTGGTTTGATCTATAGTCAGTGCAATTACAATAAAAATCCCAGCAAGCTATTTTATAGATATCAACAAACTGATTCTAAAATTTATAAGGAAAGGAAAAAATCCAGAATAGCCAAAACAATATTGAAGGAGAAGAACAAAGTTGGAGAATTGATACTCTCTGACTTCAACACTGTGAAGTTATAGTAAATAAAACAAATAGGTCAATAAAACAGAATAGAGAGCCCTACATAAAAACAGCCAACTGAATTTTGACAAAGAAGCAAAAGCAATCAAATGGAGAAAAGATCGACTTCACAAATAGTGGTGGGACAATTGAACATCTACATGAAAAAAAATGATTCTAGACATAAACCTTACACTCTTCACAAAAATTAACTCAAAACAGTTCATACATTTAAATGTGAAACAAGAAACTTTAAGACTCTAGAAAACAGCATAAGAAAACACCTAGGTGACCTAGGATATGATGATGACTTTTTGGATATAACACCAAGGGCACAATTCACAAAAGAAATAACTGATAAGCTGGACTTCATTAAAATTAAAAACTGGTCTGTGAAAGACAATGTCAATAGAATGAGAAAACAAGCTACAGCCTGGGAGAAAATATTTGCAAAGGACACTTCTGAAAAAGTCTATTTCCAAAACATACCAAAAAAAAACAAAACAAAACAAAACAAAACAAAAAAAAAAACAAAAAACAAAAACAAAAACAACTCTTAAACTCAACAATAAGAGAATAAGCAACCTGATTAAATATAAGGATGGCAAATATGCATATGAAAAGATGTTTCCAACCTCATCATATGTCATCAGGGAAATGCAAATCAAAAGAGCAGTGAAATGCCACTACAAACCTACTAGAGTGGCCAAAACCCAGAACACGGACACCATCAAATGCTGACAAGGATGTGAAGCAACAAGGACTATCACTGATTGCTGGTGGAAATGCAAAGTGCTATAGCCACTTTGGAAGATAGTTTGGCAATTTCTTACAGAACAATATAATTTTACTATGTGATCTAGCAATTGTACTTTGTGGTATTTACCCAAAGAGTTGAAAACATATGTCCACACAAAAACCTGCACACAGATCTTCATTTATATTTGCCAAAATTTGGAAGCAACCAAGATGTCTTTTCATAGGTAAATGAATGAATAAACTGTGATAGATCCAGACAATGGAATATATTGCTCAGCATTAAGAAGAGATGAGCTATTAAGCCATGAAAAAACATGGAGGAACCTTAAATGCGCATTACTAAGTGAAGTAAGCCAAACTGAAAAGGCTACATATTGTTTGCTCCTACATATGTGGCATTCTGGAAAGGGCAAAACTATGGAGGCTGAATAAGTCAGTGGTTTTTAGGATTTGAGAGAGTGATAAATAGGCAGAGAATAGAAAATTTTTTTAGGGCAGTTAAAATATTCTATAAGATACCATAATAATGGATAGATGTCATTATGCATTTGTCAAAACCCATAGGATATGTGGTACCAAGTGAATCCTAATGTAAATTATTGACTTGGGAGTGATCATAATGTATTAATACTGGTACAACAATTGTAACAAATGTGCCTCTCTGGTGGGTACATGATGATAATAAGGAGGGCTGTGCATGTGTGAGGGCAAGGGGTCTATGGGAAATCTTTTTACTTTCGCCTTAATTTTGCTGTGAACCTAAAACCGCTCTAAAAGAATAGTGTTAAAAATATGGGGAAAAACTGTATGAAAAAAAGTATGGAAGAGAAAACAAGTATGGCCTAATCAGGGAAAACTTGAGGGAGAAAATAATACCTAATCTGATATTTGAAGGATAAGTAAGAATTATAAGTATTTATGAGCCTGGTTGATAAATGTGAGAAAAGTGTTCTGCACAGAGGTTCATCTACAGTGATTGAAGCATTTTTGGGAAATCATCATTTACTTAAAACATAAAAGTCAAAGTTGTGAATGGTAAGAAATTAGTCAGATAAGGAGGGTAGATTTTAGTACAGAGAATGAATTTCAGAGGAACAAGAGCAGATTTTATGACATAAGAGGCAGTAATAATAATCTGTTCAAGGATTTATCAAGAACATGGTCTGAGAACAAAAATTATCAGGGGTCTTCAGAAGTTTCACATATATAATTTATAGTTTTGGTTTATTTTTTTTATTTTTATTTTTAAAAATATTTTCTCTGTTTATTCATGAGAGACACAGAGAGAGAGAGAGAGAGAGGCAGAGACAGGCAGAGGGAGAAGTAGGCTCCATGCAGGAAGCCCAATGCGAGACTTGATCCCAGGACCCCAACATCATGCCCTGAGCCAAAGGCAGATCCTCAACTGCTGAGCCACCCAGGTGTCCCAGTAGTTTTGGTTTTGATTATATACTCGGCATCATTTTGATAACTACCTAATTCCCAGGGACTGACTTATAATTTCAGCAGTTACAACCAGGATTTTGATTAAAATAACAAAAATCTCCAAGTAGTACTACATTAATTACCACAGCTATAGAGAAAATAAGATGCACAAAACAAGCAAAATAATGTATTCATAGTAAGTGAATATACCAGTAAAAATTTCAAATAAATTTCAATAAAATGAAACCATTGGAATGAGAAATCACCCCTCCCAAATGGGAAAGTGGTGTGTGGGGAACCCTGGAGAAACTACTGCTGATGTAGTAAAATATAAGCCTCACAATGGTGAGTTAATTTAAGTTGGTTTCTGGTCTTTAGTTATTAATACCATTGGAACATGATGAAAGAAAGCTGCTCTGATATCTACAGTCTCTTCTAAAAAAATACTCTTAAGGATATAATTCAATAGGAGTACCCAGGTGGCTCAGTTGGTTAAGTGGCCAACTACTGATTTTGGCTCAGGTCATGATCTCAGGGTCAGGCAGGGAGAGGGACAGCTGAAGAAGGCAAGAGAGAATCTCAACCAAGACTCCTCATTGAGTACAGAGCCCAACGTGGGGCTCAATCCCAGAACCCTGGATTTCTGAAATAAATCTTAAAAAAAAAAAAAAGAAATATATATGTATCTATATATTAAAGATTTATTTATTTGGATCTCTCTGAAATAAATATATTTCTTTATTTTTTAAAAGAACGAAAACAAGTCTCTATTGTTAATATCACCTTTAACAAAAACTACATGGAAATCATCCTCAAAGATAAATTTGTCTTCCCAGGAAGTAGACTTGAAAATAGAATTAAAGACTGAGAGAGTCTCAGTATCAGTAATTATCTCTGACAAAGTCATGACCAGATGTGTAAGCTTCTTCCCAGACCCAGTTTACAGCAACACATTATCCAACAAGAGACACCCCAAGTACCTGCTCTCCAAAGATACTTCTCTTGACTCAACAGGTGCTGTTAAACCTAGAAAGTCGGAGTCTCCATACAATTAAAGATTGTTAAACATCTTAACACTTTGCAAATGTATGTACCCAGTATCAATAATGTAGCATTTGAACTTCTAATGACCATAGAATCTCCACACCCTCCCCTTCACAATCCCCATCTGATAGTCCTTTCTCTGTTCAGTGTGCTTGAGCTCAAATAACAAAGAAATCCTCCATCCTTGAAGCTGTTTTATATTCAGGAAGCTTAATTTTTGGTAAAGCTTAAAGACTGAGCCTCTGTGCCAGTACGTCTGTTTCTCTGTGTTGTAGTTTTGCAATACAGGTGAGGTTTTGTGTAGTTCTGAGCAGTTCGCCAAGAAAGAACTCTTGAGATGTCTTTGGGGCAAAAAGGTGATTTTAGTAAAGCAGGGTGAAGGGAGGGTGCCTCCTAAGGAGGCAGAGAAAGCTACACTGGATTTATGGGGAGCAATTGATTATATACTAAGGGGTTGGGAGGTAAGGAAAAAGGGAGGCATCCAAAAGGACTTTCATATGCTAAAGAAAACCCTCAGGGATACTGGAGGCCTTGCTATTATCAAGATAAGACTGTTTTTCCCTATAACAAAGCCTTGTCATTTAGTAGGAAGTTTCCTGGAGGTATGTCACAAATATCCCACCCAGGAGTTGGGGGAGGTGACTGTGTTGCAGGGTGTCAGTTTGTGCTTTGTCCTCAGCTAGCCTTCTACTCCCTCCTCATCTGCTACCTCTTCCCAAATCTCAAATATTTGCTCTATGACCTCATAAAAATATCTGCAGTTCCCTGGACTGTTATGATGAGCTCTGGATGGTGCCCAGTCCAACAGTCAAGAAAGAAATCCAAGTCTACTCAGATCAGATTAGACCATCATGGTCCATAGTCTATAAAATCTAGAATCAAAATGCCAGAAATGACCAGAAATTTCAGTTATCCATGATTTTTTTTTTTTTTTTTTTTTAGTATAATATCCTGAAATATCTGGGGGAGAGAGTGGAGCATAATAGATTCTGTAGCCTCAGTGCAAACCTTGACTAAGTAACTTTGTATTTTAATTCTAAACAAGAGATGAGAAAAATAACACCGGTTTTTTAAGACTTATAATGTGTGAGTCAAGCTGAATATATTAGAAATCTTGTTAAAATAGAAGACATTCTCTGGATACGTAGTGTTAGGTCCTCTCTTACTGTCCCATGGTTTCAGTTGAAAGTGAGACTCACAAAATAAATCTGCTAAATAAAAAAAAATAAAAATACTAACAAAAGCAAAAGATCAGTCCTTCCCAATTTAGAAGCGCAAGCCCTATCCTGTTAGTGCCAACTGTAAGAAATTGACACTAATATAAATAATAATAATGTTACTAATTTTGAAAAATTAAAAGGGAAAACACCAAGCTCGTGGGATCCCATAGGTTGCTGCTAGACATAAAACAAGGTTAACTTGTACTTTCTTCCCCCAACACTGGCAAGACCTACTGATTTCTAACTCATTCTCTGCCCTAAGATCACCTAAAATAACTTCCTGGGTGACAGGAATTCTTCCAACATTATTTACTCAGTATAAGATTAAGCCCTGGGGCACCTGTGTGGCTCAGTGTTTGAGCATCTGCTTTTGGCTCAGGTCTTGATCCCGGGGTCCTGGGATTGAGTCCCATATTGGGTTCCCAGTAGGGAGCCTGCTTCTCCCTCTGCCTATGTCTTTGCCTCTCTCTGTGTGTCTCTCATGGATAGATAAATAAAATCTTAAAAAAAAAAAAAAAAAAAGATTAAGCCATGGAGGCATTATAATAAAAGTTCTCAAACTGGTAGGAGATATTGGGGGAGAGGGAGTGAGGGTGGGAGGGCTGGACCTTAACTTCAGCAAAACTCACCAAATAAAAGAAGCCCTGTAATCCGAAGAAGGCCACCCTAGCTCGTTTTAAAAAACTGGACAGTATAGGACACCTGCGTGGTACAGTCGGTTAAGTGTTCAACTCTTGGTTTCCACTCGGGGTGGCGGTATTGAGCTCCATGCTCAGCTGTGCAGTCTGCATAATATTCTCCCCTCTTCTTCCGCTCCTCCCCCCACACACATATGTGTGTGCTCTCAAATAAATAAATAAATAAAAATTTAAAAACTGGATAATCCTCCTCCTAGAGCTATTTACATTTAAATTAAATCCTTAAGATATTGATCATTGTATCTGAGAACTTGGAAACAGCAGAAATGGAGAAACTTTCCTTTAAAAAAAAAGCCCAGATTATTAAAATGAAAGGTTAGGGAAACTTTGTATCTGAAATAATGTATACCAATCAAGAAGCATTGGCTAGAAACCAAACTAAAAGATGTATAACCGTAAGCAGCTATGTTTTAATATCTGAAGTGCTCATTTATCTTACATTTTAGGAATTTATTGCCTCCAAAAAGAACTTAGAAGACTTGTGATTCATACAAATATGTTTATTATATTAAAGAAAAAACATATTCAGAGAGCTCATGTTTCAAGAAGGAATCTTTAAAAAGACTCTTGGAATAGTCAGACTTAACAGTAGTGGTGCTGCAATCAAACTAGCAAAATAAAGATATTTACAAAGTTATGATCAGTGAGCAGAGGGATGAACGGGGACCCTGAGCCAGCAGTGGGGGAGCACTGTTCAGCAGTTACCAGAACAAGAAGAAGAATGTCACAGAGAGAAGGTCTTGAGGGATGCTTCTAGCCTGAGGTGACTTTGATAGGATGGGGCAGATGAACGCCCTCATCTCCCGCTCCTTCCTTTCCCGACCATCTGCTGGAGTTTCCATTGGCCAATAGGAAGTGAGAGGATCCCTGTCGGTGGAGCTCACAGAAGTCAGAGTCCTGAGGCGAGACAAGGTGGAGAAGGACAGACTAGATATGGAATGCCAAACTGAAGATATCAGCACAGCTGCTTCCGCAAACAGCTTTTAACAAATGGAAAACAAGACATTCTGTTGGTAGAAATATGAAACTTGTGTTTATGTTCTTTGCTTAAATGTATGTGTTTCTAGCTAAAAAGACAGAATGGCTATGAATCATTTTTATGAAGCTAAAAATGACAGGAATTAAAGTTAACTAAAAGTGCTCTCCCTTTATAAAAGCAGAGTTTTATATTCAGAAAGAAATTTAACTAATGGGGTGATAAGAGCAGGCTGCAATCCAAGAAAGTGATAAAAGGATTAACTAAGGCTAAAAGGTCTTCATTTTTTTCAAGAGCCAGTGTTACATCTTCTAATAGCAAAAAGCCCAGATTTTAGAAAGGGATCAAATCTCCAACTTCCATCTTTTGGTCAAAAAGTTATTTATGTATCTCTTGTTTTTCAATAGCACATTTTCTAATTTTGAAGGTAAATAACAAATTCTGCTTAAATTTGAAAATGTAATTTAAAGGTACATTTGTATGACAAAACCAAAAAGCTTAATGTTTTGTCTCACTTGTTTTAGAAGAACATTTTGTGTTTCTTCGTGGAAATGAGTACAATCGTTAATAATACAAAACTGGGAATTTGGGACAAAACATACATTACTGTGTTTCAAGAATTTCTATTTCTTGACTAAAAAAAGTATATAAATTCTTACATTAATGTAATAGGGTTGTCCTTAAAATGTTTTAGAGTTTAACTGACTGAAAATTTTGAAACTGATAATAGTTTAAAAATGTCAATCTGTAAGCAGACTTTATAAAGAAATCAGAAAATAATAATTAATTTTTATGGTATTTATGTACATACTTTGTTGAATTTTCCTAACATTATGAATACATTTGTGGATATAAGATTTTATCACAGAAATGGATATTGTATATTTGTCCAGTGTCCTCTGATATTTGGGATTTTACACTAGGGATTCTGGTAGTTAAAGTAAGAATGTTTTTTAAAGAAAGAGGTATGGAAATAATGTTGGATTTTGTCAGGTTATAAAAAAGGAGATTTTTGACAAAACCACCACAGCATAGATTTATAGGTACTATTATTGCTAGTCATGGAAAATTTCAGAAGAGTCATCTTAATTTCTCTATAGAAAATTTAAAGACTTTGTTATTGGGTTTAAATAATATCACCTGAGAAAATCATTTGGGGTGATACATAGCGAATATTGGAATAATATATATAGTATAATAATAAATAGCATAATACAATAAATGTAAAGGGATGTTTTACATTATAATATAAGGAAAAGCTGGTGGTTCCAATATAATTGTTTGAAAATCTTTAATATAGGGGCACCTGGGTGGTTCAATGGTTGAGCATCTGCCTTTGACTCAGGGTGTGATCCCGGGGTCCTGGGATCTAGTCCCACATCAGGCACCCCATGGAGAGCCTGCTTCTCCCTCTGTCTGTGTCTCTGTCTCTCTGTGTATATCTCTCATGAATAAATAAATAAAATCTTTTAAAAGAAATAAATAAAAGCTTTAATGTAAACAGAATTTAATGAAGAAAAAATTTAACTGAATATGTAAAAACTCATAAAACCTAGTATTAGTAGGAATTACAGAATTTGAGGTTAAGTGTCTTTTTTGCTCAGAACTCTTATACATGAATATTGTAAGACAACTGTATTTTTAAAAATTG
The DNA here is from genome assembly GCF_905146905.1 of Nyctereutes procyonoides. Lineage (NCBI taxonomy): Eukaryota > Metazoa > Chordata > Mammalia > Carnivora > Canidae > Nyctereutes > Nyctereutes procyonoides. The sequence goes on along the minus strand of NW_026575082.1, from coordinate 8,501,389 downwards.
TAGATGAATTCTAGCAACAAAATGAAAATCTGGCTTAGAACTTTTTTTTCTTCCAGTTGTCTCAAAGATGACTCACAGAGAGACTCACCTCCCTCCTCTAATAGTTTAATAAACTTACAAAATGCTAAAACAAAAGAAAAAATAATAATAAAAAAAACAAGTATATGAAGAGTGTTATAAGTGTTTACAGCTGGACTCTTCCAGAAGGTCAACTAACTGAAACTGATAAAGAACAGACAAACTGAACAAAACTAGCCATCATTAGATATTGTTGACTGTCAGTAGAAAAAAGTAATTTAAATGCTAATTCCTAAGGACAAAAAGAACCTCAGAGAAAATTACAAACTCCATTAAATAGATTATTTTCTCAAATTATTATTTTGAAGCTTTTCAGGAATATTTTTAATTTAAAAATGAAGCTCACTTACAGAATCAAAACATTTTAAAAGGAACATTATCATATTGAAACTGAATTGAAATTACTTATATGAACTCATGTCTTTAAAAGAATATAGTTCTCAGGGCACCTGGGTAGCTCAATGGATTAGGCATTCAACTCTTGGTTTTGGCCAGGTCATGATCTCAGGGTCATGAAATCAAGCCCCATGTCAGGCTTTATGCTGGGTGTGGAGTCTGCTTGGGGTTCTCTTTCCCCCCTCTTCTTCTGCCCCTCCCTCACTTGCACTCACACATTCTCTCTTTCAAAGATAAATTAAATAAAAAATAAATAAAAGAATACAATTCTTATGACTCTTCCATCTACTGAAATGGCCTAGGGACAATGTCATCTTAAGGCTCTACTATTGTTCACTAAAAAGAACAAGGTGAACCTGTAACATGTTCTGGTGCCAGAAAGCAAAATATATTTCCAACGTTAATGGAATCATATCAAAATTACATATAAAGGGGCTCCCATTGAACGAAGTGTTGACAATTTCAGCATCCAAAGATGAATAAAGATGTCAATTAATTGTGAAAACATCAAATCTATGAGTTCATAATGATATACACAAGAAAGGTAATACAAAGTTTTCTAAATTATAGGATGTATAACTATTGAGTCTTTGCTTAGTCATCTCATTTTACTGACCCATTTAATGTGTGTCTTAAGATACATTCATAATTTCTTAATTTTCTTAATGTATTTATATCAGAAGTTGTTTTATATCTTTTTAGGTTCACTTTTGCTGGAATACTAGTATGTACATTTTGAAATATACCAAGGGCAGGTCTTTATTACCTTAATCTATATATTGCTATAATAACAAACACCAATTTGAATTTTACTTCTAAGGTGGTTTTGTATTGTTTTGTTTTAATCTACCTCATCTAAATATCTGTCTAAATCTTCTCCCTAACTTGAGTCTGCCTTTCAGACTAATCTTTGTTCTGTTTCATTTTTTCTATATATCTAATTTACTTCTATTCTTTCTTTTCTGTTAAAAATCAAATCCAGATCCTTCATCCCAACATGTGATGCCCCATGGTCCCTCATTCAACTTCCTGTTTAATTCTACATAACTCAAAATCTAATTTCCTTTTTTTTTTTTTTTAAGATTTTACTTATTTGAGAGAGAGAGAGACAGAAACACAGACAGAGACAGAGACAGGGTGAGCACAGAGGGAGAAGCAGAAGTCCCATGAATGGAGAGCCCAACTGGGGCTCAATCCCAGGACCCGGAGATCATGACCTGTGTCAAGGGCAGATGTTTAACCAACTGAGCCACCCACATGCCGCAAATCTAATTTCTAATTGACTTAAACTGTTTCAAATGGCCTTGCATATACTTTCAATCTTTGGCTTATATGGTTCCTTCCCTCCATCCCTTTTTTCAAGTATGACTTATTTCAAATTCTTCAAGTATAAGGACTCTCCTACGGCCATTTTTTCCAAATATACATTAAATCCTTCTCTAATATTCTATAAAGTACTGGATTCTTTCTTTCTGAATTTTTTTATTTTGGTCTGTACCACACATTACACAACCACTATTGTACTTTATATTATTTTGAATGTTTATCATCTCACCTTATGGAGAATAAGGTTGCCATAGCATCTAACACATTATTGATCACATAGTAGATACTTAATCAATACTTGCTAGTTTCTTTCACTTATTCATTCATGGTTGTTTGTATACATGCCAATACAAGCTTTGTTTTTGTCATCTGGGCTATTATGCTTACTTTATTCTTTCCCTCTAATCCACTTAATGCATACCTGTAGATTCAATCCCATTCTACATTAAACATCAATTGCTTTCATTATTCTTATATTACAGGATACATAAACAGAACCCTAGATCAATAATTTTCTCATTTAATGACCATATTTTGCTTTAATATTCATAGACTCACTTTTTCTAGCAATCTACTGAGATTCAACATTTGGTTTATTTCCACCCCCACCCCACCCCCCCTTGCTCATCTGAAATACTGCTGATTTGATTCCCCAGGCTTTCCAGAGGTAAACAGCACTTCTCTTCTGGTGCTCTGTGTTCCACATGATGAATTTTTTTCACCTGGCTAAGCAAACTTTATGAGAAAGTAGATCTTATTTCTCTTGACCAATTCTGGTCTTCCAGTCACCTAGCAAAATACTAGTAGGCAGGAAATAAATGTCCACTAAATGGAGTTAAAGCTTTAGGGTTTTTCTATTACTTTTTTGACTTGCATTAATTGCAGTCTCCATTATCTACCTGAATAGACCTGGATTTGGGGTTTGTTTTTTGTTTTTGGTTTGTTTGTTTTAAGATTTTATTTGAGAGAGCAAAAGTGAGAGAGAGAGCCCAAGTAGGGGGAAGGGGCAGAGGCAGGGAGAGAAGCAGACTCCCCACTGAGCAAGGAGCTCCATCCCAGGTCCCTGGGATAATGACCAGAGCTGAAGGCAGATCTTAACCTACTGAGCTACATAGGCATCCCCAGACCTTGATTTTGATTTGTTTAGGAATTTATTAAGAGCAATTGCCTTCAACCTGTTCTTTCCCCCTGTAAATACCTTACAATTGACTTTTTTTTTTTTTTTTCAGTATCTGGAGTGTTGGTTTTCAAAAAACACTTAGTTCATCCCATTGTCAACTGAGTCCAATACAGATACCAGTATCAGTGAGCAAATAAATGCAGTTGTAGCATAAAGTCAAAATTAAACTAGAGCTATTTCTGCACATTTGCTATATAAAGATTATAATCCAAGCTCCATCTCAACTGGCTTAATCATTGAGGAAAATTTACTTGACATGTGAATTTTAATAATACCTTATTACAGCAAAAGGCCTTACATCATAGATCTCTTATAGTAAAATTTGTTTGAAATTTGCAAATATATCTCAACCCCACCTTGAGCCTGGACTAGCTAAGAATTTCAGATTAATATCTTCTTAGGTCAAGTTATCTCACATGTTTATAAGTGTTTTTATTTAATCCTAGCATGATTACATACCTACATATATAATTCTAGAAAAATGTTTCTCTTTTCCATTTTCTTCTTTTTAAGATGAAGGTGACATTTGTCCAAATACATTTGATTCTAAAAAGATCTTCCTGTTTGAGGTTCTTTATGCACAATGGGAACAATCACATTTTCCAAAAATGAATTTAAAAGGTGAAGAATAAATTTAAGCAATGGTATTTTCTCTTTTACCTTTGAATCCTTGAAGCCTAAAGCATGCACAATAGTAGATTCAGAATTTTAAAATGCTATTACTGGGGGGGGGGGGGGATGTTAAATCAATTTACATGCTTTTTATGCTTCATTTTATCTTTGGCTACAAAGATATTTCTAAAATGGTTTATGTTCTAAGAAATGCATTCCATGCCATTATGACAGGCTTTGCATTATAGATGATTTGGAAAGAAAGAAAGCAGAGCAAGCCAAAACAAATAAAAACAAGGGATTTTAAATGCTAGGAGGAAGAAAAATATATGCAATCTGGGTGTTTCTTTCTAGAGGAAATGTAACTTGTTAGTACTAATTTTGAAGGAGAAACAGTGATCAAAAAAATGAGGACTTAGCATTATATTACACTTATTCTCAAGACTCTTTTTGCTTTCTTCTTGGTGCAAAAGGCAAGATTAAATAAATATTTAAGTCATTCATTTAACATTCAAGGATCTAAAACTACCATTCTGGGTTGTTAACACAATTTTCTTAAATGATGTTTCTGCATATATTGTGATAATATTAAAAACCTGTCATAACATAGGCATTAGTATGTTACTTATTTTTTAAATAGTAAGCCAAGGAGTTTCACAGAAAAATTCCCATTCTTAACATTTAATAACACAAATCTGTGGGCCAATTCAAGAGACAGATCTCTTTAAGGTAAAACTTTATGAATATCACTTACCAAATTTTTAGCCTACTGTTAACATAAGCTTTTAAAACAAGTCAAACATTTTAATTACTATGGAGTTAACCATGATACAAGAAGAAATACAACATTTAATTTTTTTATCCAGTTGGAAATCTTTTTTGAAATGATGAAAACATACCAAGTCTGTCATTCTCCCAGTCCCTGATGAAATTACTACTTTCAGAAGCTTCTGCCTTATTTAGACTTTGGCCAATGATGACACTTACAAAGAATAATTTCTAATTTCTCTCATTTATTTGTCCCCCCCAGAAGAAAGACCTAAAAAAATGCTTTTTTGCACAGGTGAAAGTAGTAATTGCAAATACATTCAGACCCAGTGATTAGTGCTTTATACTCATTTAGTCATTTTTAGTAATAGAATAATAGAACCTATTTTGCAATTGGAAGAGCTAAAAAAAAAAAAAAAGGAAGAGCTTTAATTATTTGAAGGTCAATTATTTGAAAAGTCAACTTTGTGTGTGTGTAAAACTGGTTTTGTATGTTGGACTTTAGCAAATTGAAAAGTGTGGGAATCATTAAGGTTTTTATTTGTTTGGTTTGTCTTTTTACACAACTTTATTAAGATGTAATTTATATGCCATGAACTTCGCCCATTACAATACAAAGGGTCATTTAACCTCATGCCTACTGTTCAATACAACCACTGTGTTCTGTGAAAGAACAGAGAAGGATAAAGACGATAACATAATTCAGAAAGTGACATTTGGACCTCATTCTACAAATGTGTGGCACTGTAGAGACAGACTTTTCACTGAGTATGATACCAACCTGGACAATGTTGGTCCATTGTTAAAAAAATATTCACCACTGCAAACACAATAAAATGCTAATTCTTTTTTTTTTTTTAAGATTTTATTTATTTATTCATGATAGAGAGAGAGAGATAGGCAGAGACACAGGCAGAGGGAGAAGCAGGCTCCATGCACGGAGCCTGACATGGGACTTGATCCCAAGACCCCAGGATCATGCCCTGGGCTGAAGGCAGGTGCTTAAACTGCTGAGACACCCAGGCTGCCCTAAAATGCTAATTCTTTAAAAATTCCCAAACCGTGTCTGCCAACTTTCCATCCAGTTCTTCAACCTATCAATATATTTTATATTCTAGTCGTACTCAATTACAATTTATACTGAATGCACTATATACTTTCCATTTTCTATAACTTGGCTTAAACTATTTCTTCATTCTTAAATTCTTGGCATACATTTTATCTATCTTCAATTATCCAAAGCTTACAGCACTCAAATAAAATTCTACCTTCTATAATTTCTACATTCCATATCAAAATTAATGTTTTTCTTAACTTCTCTAGGACATTGAGTACGTCTGCTTTTTCAAAATTTAATATAGTTTATATGATTATAATTAACTACCTTACTGTTCTTTAAGTATCTTGAGACCACCTCCAGACTTACTCCCCAGCCTAGCTCTGATGTCTTGAACATATTATATGCTTTCTTAATGTCAATATGTGAAAAAATGACTGAAGATATTCAATAATCAAATGTAATGTTATATTCACCTTTAATGCTTAAATAAGTTGAGACATTCTAAACGATGAAAGAGGAATATCATAAAGCAGCATGAAATTAGACCACTGGGCACAAACCTCAGAAGATCCATCAAATAGTTCAATGGAGAGTGATAATTATTTGTACTTTTTCATATAGTATATATAAACATACTAAAGACCATCTGGAGTGTTTTAATATTTGATCATTATTGACTTATAATTTTAATTAAATATCAAGGCATTTCCTCTGAGCTTAAATACGAAATGTTTCAAATATGAATTTAGTAATTACTTTTCCTTCATTGTCATTTCACCTATTCTTTTCAAATAACTGTGGACTGCAACCAGGAAAGAGAAAACAGAAAAGTTCAAGATTAGAATGATTTATCAAAGGATTTATTTTCAATGGGAAAAACATAAAAGAATAAAGATTTGCAAAATACACACATTCTATGGGAATGAAAAACAATAATATTTAAAATTAAAATACTGGCAAGAGGAAAAGATACTATGAGAATTTTGTGAGATTTTTAATATTGTTTTTCAGTCAGATTTAGGATGAGTAGAACAAGCATAACTGTCTCATTTCTATGGCTCAATATAATAATATCATCTCAACTGATTAAAAAGTTGTTATTCACCAGAAGACTGTGTTTGTATACCCGTTGGAAAAAGTATGTATAATTCATAAAATAGCCCCTTTCAGATTTTATTTGCCTCTAGCTATTTTATATGTATTTATTTTATCTCCTATTAGAATGTATTTCATATAAAATATGTGAAAAAGTTTTATCTATCAACTTACATGATAGATATGTATATGATAGAATGTGCATACTGTCACTAATCATTTTCAAAATGCATTATTTATAATTTTAAAATTTTACCTTTTATCCAGTCATAATCTAAACATGTTTAAACATTTCATTTCATTACCAAAAATAATTCCAAAATAGTTCTTCTATGAAAATTGTAATCCAACATTTTATTCAGATACATTCTTCCCAATATTTTCTTCCCTTCTTAAAATCTTACCTGAAAAAAAGATTTTACCTCTATCACTTCTTCTTTCCTCTCCTTTTCTTTCTCTTTCTCTGACTTCCTTCCTATATTAGAAAATAAGATTTGAACTAAATGGGGAGAGTAGATCTTAGAAGTTATCACACTTGGGCACCTAGGTTGTTCAGTGGTTGAGCCTTTGGCTCAGGTCCTGAACCTGAGGTCCTGGGATGGAGTCCCACATCAGGCTCCCCACAGGGAACATGCTTCTCCCTCTGCCTATGTCTCTGCCCCTGTGTCTCTCATGAATAAATAAGTTAAATCTTAAAAAAAAAAAGTTGTCACACTCTTTTTTATTTATATATTTTATTGAACTCAATATATTTAAAATATTATGATTTCAACACATGGTCAATTTAAAAAATTGTTGAGATATTTTACATTATATATCTATTTGGTTATTTACTTATTTCATTTATTTGGCTTTTAAGTTTTTACTTATTTATTTAATTTTAAATCCAGTATAGTTAAGATACAGTGCTGTATTAGTCTCGGATGTACAAGATAAAACAATTCTATATATTACCCAGTGCTCATCAAGATAAGTGAATTCTTAATCCCTTTCATCTATTTCACCCATGCCCCCATCCACCTCCCCTGTGGTAACCATCGGTTTGTTCTCTTAAGGTAATAGTCTGTTTTTTTTGGTTTGTCAATTTTTTTCTTTGTTCACTAGTTTTTTTTCTTAAATTCTGCATATGAGTGAAATCATACAGTAATAGTCTGTGACTGACTTAATTTCACTTAGCCTTGTACTCTCTAGATCTATCCTTATTCTTGAAAAAAGGCAATATTTCTACATTTTTTATGGCTGAATAGCATTCCAATATATATTTGTATGTGTGTGTGTGTATATATATATATATATGGATAAAGCAAATGCGAGATATATATATATATCTCGCATTTGCTTTATCCACTCATCTACCTGGGTGGCTTCCATATTTTGGCTATTGTACATAATGCTGCAATAAACATAGGGGTGCATATAATCCTTCAAGTTAGTGTTTTTGTATTCTTTGAGTAAATACCCAGTAGTGGAATTACTGGATCATATGGTATCTCTATTTTTAATTTTTGAGGAACCTCCATACTGTTTTCCGCAGTGACTGAACCAGTGTACATTCCTACTGATGGCGCATAAGGATTCCATTTTCTCCACATCTTTGTCAGTGCTTGTTGTTTCTTGTATTTTTTAAAAAATATTTTATTTATTTATTCATGAGAGAATAAATAAATTCTCCTATTCTCAATTCTCCTATTGAGAGAAAGAGAGAGAGAGGTAGAGACACAGGCAGAGGGAGAAGCAGACTCCATGCAGGGAGCCTGACGTGGGACTTGATCCGGGGTCTCCAGGATCATGCCCTGGGACGAAGGCAGGTGCTAAACCACTGAGCCACTCAAGGATCCCCTGCTTCTTGTATTTTTATTTTAGCTATTCTGACAAGTGTGAGGTAATATCTCATTGTGGTTCTGGTTTGCATTTCTCTGATGATGAATAATGTTGAGCAGTTTTCAGGTACATGTTAGCCATTTGTCTTCTTTGGAGAAATATTTGTTATCACACTTTTGAAATCTATACATGTGATTCATGTTGTGCTAAAGGTTAAGAAACCATTAACCTCCAGAGTAGTATTCAACTAGCTTCCTCTTAACATTTCCATATGATTATTTAAGAGACATATCCAATTCACATGTCCACATTATGTCTAAAGCAAAAGTTTTCCCTTACCACCTTTTTTTCCTGTTGCCTCCTTCCTCTTTTCTAAATGGCATCCATGCTATTATTCAAGCTGAACACATGGACATTGCTACTTAATGCTCCTCTGGATGACACTCATGGTCTCATTTCTGCATGTGAGGGAAGAGACAACACTGTGAAATGATTCTTTGCTAAGACTTCTCTGGCCTAAATGAACACTTTATAGTAAGTACTGGAAGCCCAAAATGCAAAGGGACCACCTTAGGACTGATGTAAAACACAGCATATTCACGATAACAAAGGTACATACACACCACTTTCCCAAGGTTAAAATTTTAGGATGTAGCATTACAAGGAAGACACTATTAATTGTGCTATTTTTAATTCCCAACATGTGAAGCTCTGCTGTAGAGTGGTTTAAGAGTGGATCATGACTGCAAGGACACGTCTTAGTTCCCATGCTCTCCAGGTGTCTACCTAAGCTATCCTTCCCCTGGCATGGTCCTGGCTGAGGCTGAGATCTAATTATTAATTTGTTTTTTTAATATGACTCACAAAAGTTTGATCTGTATTATTTATTTTGTTATTAAAGTGTGAATATGTACCAATGGTTGCTGAGAGGGGTAACCATGAATAAACTTATCTAGCACAGCTTTGAAGTTCAACTACAATATAACAAAACAAATGAACAAACAAAAAACCAGACTCAAATACAGTGAACAAAGTGGGGATTACCAGAGAAGAAGTGGATAGGGCAATGAGCAAAACAGATAAAGAGGATTAAGAAGCACAAATTTCTAGCTATAAAATAAATGAATCGCAAAGATGGAAAATACAGCATAGGGAATATAGTCAATAATACTGTAATAATATTGCATGGTGAGAGATGGTGACTGCACTTATAGGAAGCACTGAGTAATGTTTAGAATTGTCAAATCACTATTTTGAAACTAATGTTACTGCTATAGATTCTAAATTTAAAGTGGAAACACTTTTCGTAAGAGGTTTAAGTAGTGATGACATCAATTCCAGGCCTGATGAAAAGTTTGATTCCTCCCAGAACCTGCTCTTAATTCTAACTCCACAGCAAGCATTACTGAATAATGCACTGCACATCTACTTTGTCATTGACCTAAATGCTCTGGGTTCCTCTCAAAGCCCCGTGCTCCAGACCTCTCAGCTACAGAGGGCCAAAACAACTGACATCTTCTAGTCTCTGACATATCTATGTATTGTACTCCATTTGAGACTCCTCTTCATCTGGAATAATGCACTGCAGACACCACATTGACATTTCCATTCCATACCACTTCATCATGATAGAGATTTCTCTCTGAAACCCATCTACCATTGTTTATATATACCATGGGACACATAGAGCTATCCCTGTTCCTCTCAGATTCCTCAATACTTCAAGATTTATATTACTATGTCTCGTCAAGACTCAGCTCAGGGGGTTAGGTACAGGGTAAAACAACAGAAACATCTTTGTGTCAAGATGAAATCCTTCTCCCCCTGTTTTGCAAGATTTACCCGAAAAATCGAGAAAAAGGAAAACTGACATCTTTCTTAAAATTATGATTATACATTTAGTTGCTAGAAATGTGTCACAGTAATTGCTGATATGCGTGACAACTTCCCCAGAGCTAATGACAGCCCCTCCTTTGCAGATGTAACACTTAGGTTAGCAGGGTCTGAGAAAGTGATGCATGTTTCTACTTCAACTATGCAAGTTTATTTTGTGTTGAAAGAGAAAGACATATTCATATTATCTTAGCTGCAATAAGATTATTTATTTATAATAAAGATATTTTTTAAAGTATGAAATCATAAGACACCATCTCATGACCTATAAAATTCACAAGCCAACCAAAATGAGCGGAGTTCAAAATGAGTGGAATAATCTTGCATTGTCATTGGGAAGTTATCTTTTTTATGAGCACTTAGGTGGAAAAATGCCTTTCATAATCAACTCATTGTTTATAAATCACCCCAGACTGGGTTATAAAATAGCTCATCAGTTACCAGGAGATAGTAATCATGGCTGCATTGGAGGCAGGCATCCATTGTGTGCCAAGCACTGAGCCTCTTTCTGTCCTTCCCAACCTCTCTTCCACCATAATTATGGACCTTCCCAGTGGTAGGTAGAGTTCCTGACTGTATGCTAACTCACCTTCCAGACAAACTGAACAATCAACATTCTCCTCGAGTTCATGTCCAGGATGTCTCTTCTGAGGTCATGCCTGTGAAATGACTGGTATACTAAAATATTCCTTTGTAAAGATGCCTATGAACAAGAGAAAAGTATTGTTATTTTATGTCAAGTCTTATAATCATAACAGACTTATTTTGAAGCTCCTGAATGTGTCTATTTGATGAACTCAGATTTTTAGAGCCACAGGTTTTTTACATGGGGTGTTTGAGGAATTCTCTAAATTAAGAAATGTGTTTTCAGTGACCTCAGGCACCAAATGTTTTTATACAGCTTCCATTTAATAAGGAGATATTTTGAAGCCATATGTCACTCTGTTGGGATAAATCAACTTTGCTGCAAGATATGTAATTTATCTGCCAGTTTAATATATAACTTCAGTTGAAAAATTACCTAGTAATCCATGGTCAACTGTTTAGACTCTAGTCGAATCCCACACTAAGCCAAATTCTCTTTTCCTAAGTGAGAATTATTTATACATATGTAAATATGGCTTTTCTCCAAATCCCTGAGGTTTTTCTTGCAGTTCTTCTATTAATCTTTGCGCAGGTCTCAAGTTGCATTCCCTCTGTTTTAGACACTCAAAGCACTGTTGAACTTGTAAAGATTTCCTTTTACTGAAGTAAACTGCTTTTCTGATCATATTATGAATGAGTTGGAGAAGGTCACCTATTTAGGGGTCATATGTATTTAACATCTAAATTGTTACAGTGATCCCTCTACCACCTTCTTAGTGATGTAATGCTCAAGATGCATCTCCTTGCCCTTCACTTTCCCAAGGCATTCCCTCTGTGCCCTAAGTCACTAGATACACAGAAACTTTTAAAATGTAATGGATCTTCATAAGGTTTAACTCTCTTCCTATCCCATGCATAAAGGACTTGTCACTTCATACTTGATGTTATAAATTTAACGGACAAGGACGATGTCCTAGAAGAGAGTAAATCCATCAAGTTGCCGGTGGACAACTTTGGAGTACAGGACTAGGAATTTTACATGACCTTGAGGCAGAATTCTGAAAGTGTGTTGCTGTTATTTCAGATAAAAATAAAACACTTGGTCATTCAAGTAAAAAATAACAGAAAAGAAATGGCTTCACTATATCCAATAGCCCTGTACCAATACCGGGGGGATAGGTTTCAATAACGAGATAACATTCAGAGTAGCTGTTAGAGATACTATACTATACTATAGAGTCAGAGATCTATAAAAAGGTGAGCTTTCAAAGCTATTTAAGTAAAAAGAAGGTAATCACCACCACCACCACCACCACCATCCCGCCAAATGGATCTATTAGAATGACTGCCACTATTCTGTTGAGATGGAATTTATGGTGATAGTTGGTAGTGTTACTCAGAGCTGATAAGAGAAGTAACTGTTCCTCCACAGAATCACCAGGATATTTCCTTTTCTCAAGGTAATATGGCCTAGTAGGTGTAAAATGAAGCATAGATTAATTGAAAAGAGATAGAGTAGTCAAAAATGGAACAGATATAAATGCTTATTCTCCTGGAAAAGTATATTCAAGATAATCTACCTTCACCTAAAATAAATTCCAGGTGAATTAAAAAAATAATCTAGTAAATTAAACATGAAAACTTTGCCACTCATTTGGTATCTTTTAAATTGCTTCATGGCATTAAAATTTCTCTAAGAACAGCATGCAAATAGTCAACAGATATATGAAAAAATATTCAATATCACTAGTTATCAAGGAAATGCCCATCAAAATAACAATAAAATATCACTTCACACCTATCAGGGTGGATTTTTTTAAAGAGAAGAATTGGTAAAGATGTTGAGATATTAGAACTGTTATGCATTATTAGTGGGAATGTCAGTGGTACAACCACTATGAAAACAGTATTCAAAGTTCCTCCAAAAAAGTAAAAATAGAACTACCATATGATCCTACACTCTCAATAGTGGATATATATATATATATATATATATATATATATATATGTATATATATATAAAATAATTTAAAATAATAGCCAAGATATGGAAGCAACCTAATGTCCATGAATGGATGAATGGATAAAGAAAATATGGTATGTACACATAAAAATCAGCATTTTTCAAAAGGACAATTAACTCACTATTTAATTTCCAAAGGGTTGAATTTCAGAATATTATATGTAACCCCTGAATTAAGCAATTTCTGATCCTAATTCTCAAGAAGTTCCCAAAACATTGCTATTCATTAGCCTCATCACACTTGGCCAACCTTTCACAATAAGACTTACATAAAAATAACACATACAAAAATCTAGAGCTATTCTTCCCCAGTAAAAACCTTCAGATCATTTTGGGGAGTAAAGAACACATTATCCAATTTTTCAATTTCTTGTCACTAGGTCAGAATTCTATTTTTCTACCTATTTCATGTCCATACCTATCCAGTGGCATTTCACCTTCGCAATTAAACTCTCTGATGTGGAACACAGTTGAATTCATTCTAGAAAAATCAAAATACAGCTCTATCACATGAACTTCCTTTATTGATCATGACAGTAATATCTCCAAAAGCTTCTATCAGGCTGGCTAAGCTTGACCCCTATTCAGCCTGGAGTTTCTGTGATTGGCTGTCATCAAAATGTCCTGTAAGTTGTTTTCTTATTCTCTTTTTTTCTATTTCATTATTGACTGACAGACACGATCTTTCTACAGCATGCCCAATGTCTTTTGCAGTCTATAATTTTCTAACAATATAATAATTCTCAACTCTCAAGTCTTCCAAAGCAGTTTGGTAGAATCTAAGTAAGTCCTTGATTTTGTGTTTCTCACCTCCAGCACTTCATCAGGGCATGACTGCTTGCCTGCATTTCCCAACAATGATCTGCAATGGCAACATTTGATGATGTATGTAATTCAGTTTGGGTTGCTGTAACAAAAATACCGGGCAGCCCTGGTGGCTCAGCAGTTTAGCGCTGACTTCAGCCCAGCGTGTGATCCTGGAGACCCGGGATCAAGTCCCATGTCGGGTTCGCTGCATGGAGCCTGCTTCTCCCTCTGCCTATGTCTCTGTCTCTCTCTCTGTGTGTGTCTCTCATGAATAAATAAATAAATTCTTAAAAAAAAAATACCAAGGCTCGGTGGCTTGCACAAACCCAGTTTTATTTCTTATGGATCTGGAACTTCGAAGCCTTAAATCAGTGTGCCAACATGCTTGGGAACTTGGGATTAGGGTGCCAGCATACGTAGGTTCAGGGTGAGTGCCCTCTCCCTGATTTACAGATGACTGTTTTCTCTTTGCAACTTCACTTGATGGAGAGCAGAGAGAGGAAGCGAGCTGTCTTGTGTCTATTCTTCTCAGGGCACTAATCACATCATAAAACCTCCACCTCCATGACCTAATTACCTCTTACAGCCCTTACCTCCAATTACCAACTGGAATTTATGGTTCCAACATATTAATGGGGGTGGGGCAAAAATGCAGTTCTTAACACAAAGCAACATCATCTGAAAATAAAGAACATTGTATAGGAACCAAGTATTTATGATATAAAAAAGATTTATAAGCCAAGATAAAATAATGATTCATTTATCTATTAAGATTCTCTTAGTTATCTTTTAAACATTGGGGATCACTACTATCAGTCATCCTTTTTAAAAAAGATTTATTTATTTTAGAGAGAGAGACATAATGCATGAGTGGGACAGGCAGAGAGAGATGGAGAGAGAATCTGATAGCAGAACCCCATGGGTGGCTTGATCCCATGATTGACCCTGAGATCACAACCTGAGCTGTAACCAAGAGTTGGGTGTTTAACCTACTGCACCCCCAGGTGCCCTATTCATCTTTACTTTAAACATACATTTTCAATCATGGTGCTTTCTCAGTATCCATGTGGCAGGTTAGCCAGACAGCTAAACACATCCTTTTGGTCCTTTCCAACCCAGATCAATTTTGCTTTGGTGACCAACTTGAATTTTAAAAATATCTGTATTACAATCCTTTCATAATGACCACATTGTATGTGAGAGGAAAAGTGAGTGTGAGAAAGAAAGAGCATTTAATTAAAAAAAAATATATATATATATGGAAAGCAAGCAGGATTTGGCAGGAACACAAAAAAGATATATAAACACTAACAAGTAAGCCTAATTTTATTCCAAATTGATAACATAAGCATACTGCTAGTGGTGGGCAAGAAAAGAACTGAGCTAAGTAATTTTTAAAACAGTCTCTCAACTGGATACCGTAAGACTAAAAACAACAGCTGTACCTAGATGCTGTGATCTAATTAGTAAATGTATTTTATTTGTATATGAAAATACTTTCTCTGTGGGAGAAAGAAGCTACAAGTAAGCAAAGAAAGAAGACCAAAGTACCTGTGGTATTGCGCTGAAATTAGAGACATCTGTCTGAGTTTATAGATAGATTGGTAGACAGATGTACATATGTAGACTGTCAGATGTGTACATGCATGTGGTAGCACACATGCATGTATTCCCCAGCTCTGTGTGCTGAAATGACTATCAGACATGACAATTGGATAATGACTTGAATGAGCCCCAGCACTTCCTGTGACAATGTGAATGTAGGAGAGGATGGGTAACCATCACACCCAGTGTTAAGTGCAGAATGCTGCCCCCAACTGAAAATGGAATTCATCGCAGAATTTAGCACAACTTCAATTTCATCTATGACTTTGAATCATTTATGTCTCATGTAAGAAGAACAAGAGAGAGGTTAACATAAAGAACTAAGAGTCTTAGCAGTAAAGGAAACTGGACTCAGAAAAAGTGCTTATTATCTGCTTTTGTTTATTTACTTATTCATTCATCTGTTCATTCACTTATCCATTCTTTATAACCCTGAATTTTCTCTGTTACGTTTAAAAACAGTGCTGCTTACTTTTAAAATTACTGCATTTTGTCTCCCCCCTCCCCTGCCATGGTCCATAGTAACTCATCTTAGAAGGCTCGCTCTTCCCTGCTGTTGGACAATAAATATAATCGTTGCTCATGATTCATCTAGCTCTTTTCAGAAGATAAAAAGGCCTTTAGTTACTTCTAGTAACAAAGCCAGCCTCAGATGAATAATATTTCTGATTCCAATTTTAAATAAGTCTTCAAACTGCATTCAGAGGGCACTCCACCCCACTCTGGCCTGCTGGCAGCCGGTTGGGAAAGGGCCAAGGTTGTTACCTTCTCCCTCCCTCCCTTGGTGTTTCCACTCTGCTTTGCAGACTCTGATTTCTGGAACCCTTAGATTTTAATTTGTGCGGAGAATAAAAGAGGCACCCTTGCATATTCTAGTCTTGTAGTTGGCAGTTCTTTACAGCTGCTACTTTCTCCACTGAGCCAATTTATTCAGGTTACTTGATGATTAGCACACTTGCCTCTATCACCCCTCTACAGGGAGCATCTGAGCATATAGTACAATGTTTTTAGGTGCCGTTTCTTCTCCTTCTCTTCCTCCTCTTCTTTTCCTTTCTCCATCTATTGTAGTTTCCACTGATCCTCAAGATGCCACCCTGGACAAGATCCAAGGCAACTCTAAGCTGATTTCCTTCCATTCATGACCCATGGGAAGCACTTGCATGACTTTTGACTTCCCAGTTAGAAAGGGCACACCTCTAACATTCTTCCTTTTCCTGCCATCACAAGCTAGACAGCCAACCTCTTATGTGTTTTGTTTTAAGATGTGAATTGAACACTAGTTCTCTAGGTATTTGAAACTGAAGCCCCTTCTTCTGGGCTTTGGGCTGGGGGAAAGAACACCCAATACAGAAACAACTTGCTCAATCTTTCCCAAATCTCCAACTCTCTTCTTAGCCTTTCTATTCTATCTGGTTGAAAGAAAGGGGCTGTGTATTGATTAGTGGAATTCATAAAGGTAATACATCAGGCAAAAATTGGCTCTACCATCAAAATCAGTAAAACAATATGGTAGTGGGCAAGGGTGGGGTGGGCTGCCTGGCTGGCTCAGTAGGTGGAGCACGTGACTCTTGATCTCGGGATTGTGAGATCCAGCCCTGCATTGCATGTAGAGATTACTTAAAAATAAATCTTAAAAGCAAAAGGAAATATAGTAGCTGATAAAGCCAAATGTTACAAAATTTTCTATTTGTCTATATGTTCTAAACCGATGATGAAGTATTGACATTGACCATTATGACTCACACTAGCCAACTATAATTAGTGAAACATTTGGATATAAGTAGCTTTTAAACAGCTCTGTTTCCTCTCCTTTTTCAGTCTCAAGACTATAAATGACTAATTTGACTTTTGGAATCAGTTTTAGCATGTTTACTTTAAATAGCCTATAGATAATTTTTCACATTTTGGGAGACGTAATTAATACTAAATAGGCATAACTTCTAATTTAACAGTTAAATTTAGAAATGATCCAAAATATGAAGTTTCTATTAAGGTTTCTAGGCAATATAAAATTAACAAGCAAAATCTTAAGTAACATGAGGATTTTGTTTATTCTATAACATATTCCAGCACTTTCCCTAGGCAGTGAATTACTGCTGCCAAAGAGTAGTATAGAGATTAAAAATTTGAAAAATGACAAGACATTATAGAAGAGAATCAAGAGGTTAAGTGAACTGGCAAATCTAGAGTGAAATCACTTCAATCTAAATGACAGACACAAATTTGAGAAAATGTGAACATTAATTCTGAACAAGTACTGTTCATCAAGTAGCTTTTATGACCCGCATCTAAAACTGCTTGTGTTTTTGAATTAATTTCATATATCTGCATTATTCTATCATAAAGTCTTTAGCAAATCCCCTCACTGCCACCCCACACATATACTTCTTCCTTTCAAATATGTCAAAAGGTATCTTTCTCTAGAGTAAATTATGATAGAATATGACAGGTAACAGAAAATATTTTTTAGTGGTTAACCATCATCCTTAAAAGATCTCAACATGTTTTCAAAACATACTGATTAAACCACATGATAACACTGATATTAAAGTACTGCAATAGGGAATTTCATTCTAAAATTCATATTTGCGAAGGTATGATATGTTGGAACTTGCCTTCTTTTCTGACGGTCAAAGACTTTTCAAGTCTTGAAACTGATCTGCTGAGTAATAGGAAGAGCAGAGCCAGTTTCAGAAGGGCGAAAAATATGCTGCTGCCTAGGTGATGAGATTTTAGAAAATTAGATGACTGGTTCCAAAATGTGCTTTTCTAACTTGCTCAATGATGGCTGAAATTCTTTCTAACATGGCCAAATCCTTTTATCCCAGAGTTAATTGAAAATCTAAAACTGCAAGTAACCTGGTAGGCTTAAAGGAGTGACATTTTCTCTGGTCTGGATTTCAGCACTGGAGGAAATCAGTGAGAACAGAGAATTCTAGGCACCTTGATGGAAGTTGAAATTTTCCCAGTAGAGGAAAAGAATTCAGAAAGACACCCTGGGGTGCTCTAGAAGGTCCACATCTTGAACATTTTGCATATCGGCATCAGAAGAACTTTGCCTTCTGTTACCATAACCTTGATGGAAGGATACTAAATAAGAACTCAGCTAAAGCACAAGGTAGGAATGGACTATGGGACCACAGAGCTTATCAGCACAGATTGTAGATGTGGGTAATTCAAGAACAAACTTATTTTCTTACTTATAGAGGTTGAATAAATCATGCAATTCTCTCATTATATCATTGTCACCATCTACCACTTACCTGTCTCTTAGCAAGTAGTAAGAATGATATTACAGAAACTGAAAACAAGAAAGGAACCACATTTTTAGAATAATCTCAGAGATAGCAATGAAGGAAGTGGCATTTCGAGTAACAATGAAACTTCCATTCTCACTTTAAGTCATTGCACTTTCTTTGCCCCAATCCACCCTTACTATGTTTAATCAAAATGTTTTAAATATGCAGCTATTTTTGAACAATAAATGATAACAATAATGCATACTGCAGAAGAGAGGCAGGTGACTGAGGTAGAACTGGTCTGTATTTTCAAGTATTTACCAGACTAGTTGGGAAAAGCTATGACAGACAGTTAACAGCCTTATAAACTAGATTAACTACAACATTTTATATCTGTACAGTGTTTTCAGCTTCCTATCCAACTGCACTGTAATATTTAAATTCATAACCATAAAGAACACAATCTTTATCAATGAGAAAACTGAAAATCAGAGAAGCTAAGAATTTCTTCTATCTTAAAGCTCAGGGAATTTGTCTTATGTGCTAAAAGCAGTCTTCACTTGATCAGTAATTATTTACCGACTGCTCGGTAGCCAAAATTATAATATTGCTAACTTAGAATTGCAAACAATAATACTTCCTGGCCTGATAGGATTCACGATCATTGGGGAAAATATGAATGAACAAATCAGGGCACTATAACATGAAGGAATTCTAGATTAAATGTATACATGGCTTAACATATATTTGGGGCATTGTATAGTTTTCCATGGCTGCCATAACATATTAGTACAAACTTTATTTATTTATTAGAGAAAGACAGAGAGAGCATGATCGGGGAGAGGAAGAGGGGAGGAACAAGCAGACTCCCCACTGAGCACTGAGCAGGGAGCCAGGTGGGGCTGCATCCCAGGACCTTGACACCATGACCTAAGCCCTTAGTCAGATGCTTACCCATCTAAGGCACCGCCCTGGACAACACAAATTTATTATCTATCAGTTTTGTAGTTCAGAAGTTCAAAACGGGTCTCACTGGGGCTACAATACAGATGTCAGTAGGATGCATTCTTTTCCATAGGCTCAAGGTAGGAATCTATTTCCTATCTTTTTCTGACTTTTGGAGGTTATCCACATTCTTTGGCTCATGACTCCTTTCCTCATCTTCAAAGCAAGTGGCATTGAATCTCTCTGACGTTGCTTTTTTTTCTTTTTTTTAAGTACCTTTATTTTTTGGAGAGAGATAGCACATACAATAGTGGGGGGGGGGGTTCAGAGGGAGAGAGAGAATCTTAAAGAGACTCTACACACACCAAGTGTGGAGCCTACCCAGGGCTCAGTCTCACAACCCTGAGATCATGACTTCACCTGAAATCAAGAGTCAGACACTTAACTGACTGAGTCAACCAGGTGCTCTGGACCTTGCTTCTTTAGTCACATCTCACTCTGACTCTCCTCTTTTGCCTCCCTCTTCCACTTTCAAGGACCTTTGTGATTATGCTGGGCCTACTTAGATAATATAGGATTATATCCCTATCTTAAAGGTGAAGTTAGTTACTTAATTCCATGTGCAACCTTAATTGTCTTAATTGTCTATTTCTGGCTTGTGGGGATTAGGACATGAACATCTCTGGGGGACCATTTCTCTTCCTATCACAGGTGCAAAGAAGGAAGTGGAGAAGATAAAATTGCTTATGAAAAGGTCAACAATTGGGATGCCTGGGTGGTTCAGCGGTTGAGCGTCTGCCTTCAGCTCAGGGCATGATCCCGGGATCCTGGGATCGAGTCCCACATGGAGCCTGCTTCTCCCTCTGCCTGTGTCTCTGCCTCTCTCTCTGTGTCTCTCATGAATAAATAAATAAATAAATAAAATCCCTTAAAAAAAAATAAAAGGTCCACAATGATTACTCCCAAAATATGATTAGGACCAAAGTGCTGTGGGGGTGCTGAAGTGGGAAAGACTTGTGTTATTGATGTGATAGAACCATAAATATGTTGCAGCTGACAAGCCCTCCCCAAGGGTGAAAATATACATGTCCCTTCAACTCTCAAAGGCTGGGCAAAGCAGAAAATGTTCATGACCCAACAATGAAAAAGCTAGAAAATAATTTGAAGACAAACTATTTTGCCTTTAACAAACATTTAAATTGAGCAAGAAGCCGTCTCACACACAAATTTGAGAATTGGAAGAATGTTTCTTAGCAACTTGTCAGCAGATAAAATTAAAACCTTCCTTCATTTTGTAATTTATGCATTTCACTTAGTGTTTTAATCTCCTCAATCGAGACGTTCATGATTATCAATGGGAAAAGAAGGAAAACATGATGCTGTAAGTTTAGGTTGGATTACTAGCAATTATTTTTCTGTAGGAATCTTATTGGTCACACTAAGTCATGTGTTGAAATGGATTTTTAAAATTATAAAGATGTATTATATGTACATATTCATTATATATAATGTTTTAAAATATTATTTTAAATAGTTTTAGATTTACAGAAAAATTGAGTAGGTAGTACACTACCCCCCCCCACACTCAGATTTCTTTGTTATTGACATCTTGCATTAGTGGGGGGGGGGTTTATTATAGTTGATGGACCAATATTGATACATTACTACTATCCAAGGTCCCTATGTTAATCAGACTTCCTTAATTTTTACTTAATGTTCTTTTCCTGCTCTAGGATTTTATCCAGGATTCTATATTATATTTAGTCATTGTGTCTTCCTGGGCTCCTCTTGGCTTGTAGTATGTTAGACTTCTTTGGTTTTTGATGATCTTGACAGTCATGAAGAGTAGAGGTCAAGGATTTTGTAATATGTCCTTTTATTGGAATTTGTCTGATTTTTTTTTTCATCATTTGACCGGGGTTATATTTTGAAAGGGCAAGCACAGAGGGAAAGTACTATTTTCGTCAAACTGTATCAAGGATGTGTACTATTAATATGACATAAGTATTGTTGTTGACCTTGATTATCCGGCTGTACAGCCCATATTTAAGAAACAGAGAGTTGTGCTTACCTTCCTCAAGGTCAGGATATTTACATAAATTATTTGAAATTCTTCTGTGTGGGAAATTTGTACCTTCCTTCCCCCCATTTATTTATATATTCAATCATTTATTGATATCAGAATGCACTTATGGATCTATATTTTTAATACTTTGAGTTGTAATCCAATACTACTTTATTTATTTTGTTGCTCCAATTGTTCCAATAAATTTTGACTAGAAGATAACTCTACTTGCAGTATTGTAACTATCAAGAATACAAAAGCTACATCTGTTCCAATCAAATGTATAAAATAATTTGTAAGTAGATAAATTGGATTAGATGTTCTGGGCGTGCAAATTTTTCCTGGCCCATAATTATAGCATTTATGATTATAAATTTACTGTTTTAAAAGCACAGAGAAACGCATTTCCCCAATAATAGCCTAGACAGCATATTTTATTCGGGGCCACCTATTTGAATAATAATAAGCCTATTTCTTTCCATGTCTTTTATTATTTGACAGGCGAATTGACTAAGTGGATTTAACTAGAGAATTGTTCTTCATATTTGAACTAAAATACAAGATATTGAGAACAAATAATAACAGTATAATTACTTTCAGAATTCAAAATTCTCTGTAGGCATATTTTGCAGGATTCAAATGGTATGAAATAAAATTACTCTTACCAAGGTGACATCCAGGGTTCACTTCCCAGTTCAAGGGTATTTTGAATATATTATGTATATATGGATTATTATGAGCGGAAATGCATTTCTCTTTTTGCCTGATCCCATTGGTCAAATGTCTGATTTAACATTCAGTGCAGCTCTGTAAAGAGGGATTCAACTTTCAGTGTTTAGCACTTTTTTCCATCTGTTAAGTTGATTTCAAACCTTTTCTCCAACTTTCCTCTACATAGAAATTCCACAAGTTAACCCATTTCATGATGGATATTTTGTGCTGACAATTCAACAGACTTAATGTTCACCCTCAGATTCATGGAACCAGCACACTGGCCTTATGTGACCTTCGAGCATATGAAACAGGCTTGATTTCTGGACTCCTCAACCCTTTTCACAGATGCAAGCCTAGCATTTACAAAGTACAATGCTAAATTGCTTGTCCTGAGTTATACAGTTGTTCAAGGAAAATGGAATTTTTAAGAATGGTTTATGAAGCATACAAGCAAATTGAGTTTAACAAAACTCACTTTGTAAATACCTAGCATCAGTTTGATGAAATGGCACATCTGTACTTGCTGCTTCTTCCTTTGCAAATGATCAGCCAAAGTAATGGCAATGAAGTTGAACAAAAAAGTGACTGACGATACAACAGTAAGCACCTATCTGCCAAAATTTTGAATTTCTGAATGGCCTGAGTCAAGTCCAAGACCCAATATTTGAGAAGACTGCTTAAAAGGAATCATTTATTTCCATGAAATTCAAGATGGACTAGTATTATACAATTTTATATTAAATAAGGTGAAGAGAAAATTGAAAAGGACATTTAGTTCATTCCCTTACTTTCAACTAAGAATGCCCAGGACCTTATTTAATTTTATCAAAAGACCAAAGAAAAAGAAAAGCTCCCCTTCAAAGACATTGCTCAGGATTTCTTAGTGACCTATTCCAGTGTTTAACAATTCTTAGGCAAGTAAGAATTTTATTGGTTTTGAACTAAGGTCATTGTATGACTTCCAAACTAAAGAGTAGACACAGTATGATCTTTGAAAAAGATTATAAAGATAAAAACTGAAAAAAAAAAAACAGAAAGAAAGAAAGAAGAATTTTTCTAGGCTAATGAGTATCTAGTGCATAAGATCTCACTGCCTTAAAATTGCAGACCTTGCACCCCACCCCCATCCTTGCACCCACCCCCATCCATGTCTATCTTACCCAGCCACTGATGCATGCACTCAGTCACCATATACTCATGGGACTCCTTATGGTTGATCATAAACCCTTTCACTGTTGGGGGTGCTGTGAGTGAACCCAAGCTCACAATTATTTTCATACATTTCTACCGCTGGTCCAATATACATGTCATCTCTCATGACAGTCCCTCACAGGTGGCTGCCAGTGACCTGCCAGGAACAGGTGCCAGCACCTAACTGTCTCTACTACTTGGATCCTGCTTACTGACACTACAGTATCATCTCTGGTGCCCTAATATGGCCCCAGAGTGACTCCAGCTTCTGTTATTTTACTGGGGATTCTGCAGCCCCATAGCTTTATAATACACATATGGCAAGCAACATAAATATACACATGATTTTACTGCAAATCCCATAAAGGAAATGAGATCAACATGTTTCTACCCTTTAGAAAGACTTATTCAGAAACAAGTAAGAGGCTAATATGACTCATTAGAAATGAGAACTGGAACAGTATTGGAAAAAAAAACCTAATGTATGAACTTCATTCTGTAGCCAGATAATAGTGATGAGGGCATATGATTTTGTATATGAAATGTCCAGTTCCTTTATGCGTTTTTAAGTATTATTTTCAAGTGGATGTGAGTTTTGATTGAAGAAAGGGCAGTTATCTTGCTTCAATTTTAGCTATCAGGGTCCTACCAGGCAGAGATTGTGTAGGTGTATGCATTTGCCTACGTGTATTATAAATGCAAGTGTACATTAAAACAGTCTTTCTTTTCTCCACTTCCAACAGCATTTAATTAAGCCTTCAATTCTTTATTGACGAAAGTATTACATAGGTGTCTGTATGTTTCTCTGTGTCTAATCTCCTTGCATTTTGTGTCATGATGTTTCTACAAAACTCTTTCAGGCTACTTGCTTGCTATAATGACCAACCACTTGTCCATGATAACATTCAAACTTCTTAACACTGCAGGAAGGCCTTTCTAGAAATAGCATACACCCTTATACTTTTCTAGACATGCTGAGCAATTTGCTGTTTCCAAAATGTGACAAGCTTTTCTACATCTTGGCCTTTATCCCTACCTGTTCTCCCGGTTTCCTCTGGCCCTTGTCTGACCCCAGCATGTCATCTTAAATTTAAGTGGTCACCTTTTCTCTGCAAGTGTTTCCTGACCCTCTCCTAAAACCACATGTAATTTTCCTTGTCATAATATCCATTTAGTCATTACTACTCTTACAGCATTTATCAAATTGTTATAGAATATCCATTTACCTGTTTTTCTCTATTTATGGATCACATGCTCACTGATGGAAGGTTATTTCCCAAAAGTTAACATGTTACCTGGCATGTGAAATTGCTCCAGAATATGTTATGTGAATAATAAAACAATTTGAAACTTGTAATCTGTATTATTTTCTTCCCAACTCCATACGACAACTACATGATGAATGTGGGTCGACTATGTGGAAATATCTGAGGGCTGACAATTTCAAATACAACCTACTGCAAAAAAATTTCTACATGGATTCTATTATTTTGTTTCCTTTTGCTTTTATCCTATTATGTCACAATTATTACAATATTCTCCCTAAATTCTCATCTTAGAACCTAAACTTGTTTCTTTCTGCTTTGACTTCATAAGGAATAAAACTTTACCAGTGTTTTGGATACATATTCTCTTCTATTTTTCAAGTCTCCTTGCATCTTTTTTCTCTCATTTAATCAAATTAAACTTTGCTTTTCCGGGATCCCTGGGTGGCGCAGCGGTTTGGCGCCTGCCTTTGGCCCAGGGCGTGATCCTGGAGACCCGGGATCGAATCCCACGTCGGGCTCCCGGTGCATGGAGCCTGCTTCTCCATCTGCCTGTGTCTCTGCCTCTCTCTCCTTCTCTCTCTGTGACTGTCATAAAAAAAAAACTTTGCTTTTCCTCCTTACTCATTGAGAATTGTTATTTTTCCCATTGAAAATAATAAAGTCCTTCAAAATCATGAAGCATCTGTGACAATATTGATTTTATATTCTTAATAAATATAGCAGAATTATGTAACTGAGCAAGTCTCTCAGTCAATAATTTGTCAATTTTCAATGGCAGAGTAATAATTTGTCAATTTTCAATGGCGGAGTAGACCATTTCCAATAAATAAAATTTTCACTTTTCCTCATTAAAATATTTTCGCCAGGGATCCCTGGGTGGCGCGGCAGTTTGGCGCCTGCCCTTGGCCCAGGGCGCGATCCTGAACACTCGGGATCGAATCCCACGTCGGGCTCCTGGTGCGTGGAGCCTGCTTCTCCCTCTGCCTGTGTCTCTGCCTCTCTCTCTCTCTGTGACTATCATAAATAAATAAAAATAATTAAAAAATATTTTCGCCAATGTTTAAAACATTGAGTCCTTTATTCATATTGCTTTGGAGGACAAATGGTAATTCCTTTGCTTATAGATATAAATTGATAGATTTTGAGCTTTATAAGGAAGAAATGATTATACCATGCACATGTCTGCACATAGCACAAAGTGTGACAAACATGCTCAATAAGTGCTTCTCCTTCAACGTGGATGGAACTGGAGGGTATTATGCTGAGTGAAGTAAGTCAATCGGAGAAGGACAAACAGTGTATGTTCTCATTCATTTGGGGAATATGAATAATAGTGAAAGGGAATATAAGGGAAGAGAGAAGAAATGTGTGGGAAATATCAGAAAGGGAGACAGAACATGAAGACTCCTAACTCTGGGAAATGAACTAGGGGTGGTGGAAGGGGAGGAGGGCGGGGGGTGGGGGTGAATGGGAGATGGGCACTGAGGGGGGCACTTGACGAGATGAGCACTGGGTGTTATTCTGTATGTTGGTAAATTGAACACCAATAAAAAATAAATTTATTATAAAAAAAGTGCTTCTCCAATATGGCATAAAAGCATTAATCATTTATATATGATGAAATTCACATTAGCACCTAAGCATTTGACGTTTCCTGTCACTTAAAACATTTTTAAGGAATCCATTACAAAGATCATTCTTTGTTCAGAAACCAATAAAAATGAAAAAGAAAAAAGCTGAAGATCTTATATAATACCCTGTTTCAAAATGTAGCAGCAGTATTAAAGGGAATGCAAATCATTTGGTCTCATGAAATCCTCATTATTTTGAAGAGATGTGAAATAAAATATTTGCCTTACTTCAAGGGGCTTTTATGTGCATGAGTTTTCATACTTATCAGAGATTACTTCAGAGTAATGAAATTCAGCTTCTAAAGCTCATCTAGAAAAAAATAATTTTAAGTTAATAAAACTCTTGTTTTGAGTCAGTTATGACAATTGAAGGGCCAAAGTATATTATGGTATTCTTTACCAGGGTTCTCAAATGAGCGGGACAAAGGTACATCAGACATGGTGCATCGGAAATGTCACAATCATCACCAAGGTTCTCCTTTTGATTATTAAACACTTAACATATACTCCATACAGCTTATGCTCTAGCTGCAAGAGTCATTTACGATGTCTTTTTTTCTTTTATTATGGATATTTGACCCTGAAGATGTCACAGGATCTAAGGGAATGTTTATGGGCTACTATCACAGGGTCACATGTTTAAAACTGATTCCACTTAAGCTGTATTGACTCTTTCCCCCCATCTCTTTCATTTACTGTATATTAACTTTTGCTTGGATGTATCATCTCACATAACAGTGAAAATATTTCTTAAACATACATGTAGAATTTTTCCTTCAGATTTTTACCTTATCATAGCCGGACATCATAGATAATCATTTTGGTTTAAAAGTTCTATTGTGCAGTTAGGATGGATGTGCCAATGTCATGCTAGATTATGGAAATAAAGACAAGCAATACATAACACTGGCTCTGAAGGATTTTATCATCTTGTTTTTTTTTTGTGAGGTTTAGATATGTCAAAGCTACTGTGAAATATAATGTGTCCAAATAAATAAAAGGAAACCATTAAGCATTTAACTCAGTAAGAACTTTAGGAAGAAGAAAGTACATGAGCTGAGTGAGATGTCCTAAATCAATCTTAAAGAAAGTATAAATTCAGCAGATGTATGAGAGAAAAGAAAAGATGTCATCTGGGGTAAAAATCACACAGAGGCATGCAGCATGTCATGATCTGATGGCATAAAGAAGGGAGCATCAGCTGGTTTTTGCAAAGATAATGAGTGTTTTGGGGGCTTGATATTTAGACTCTTTGAAACTCAGTTTTTATCATTTGTAAAATGGAGATGTGAATTGTTATCATCGATAATTGACCATTGAAATGATAACTGATAAAAATGTAGAGGAAGCCCAGTCTCAGGCACATAATAGGTTCTCAAAGCATTTATTGTACTTGTTACAGTATCAGTACATGTTTATGGTGTTGGCAGCTGTTTGGATGGTGGCATTAGAGGTTCAATATGTTCAGAGTATAGGATTCTTGTTAAGGATATTTAAGTAGCATCTGAGGGGACTTGCTGTCTACCAGATTTGTGTTTCAGGATGATCCCTCTAAGTGATAGAGTGGAGATACCTACTCGTAAATGCACATTTCAGCAATTATGTCGTGTCCTCATTTCCCTCATTAAATTATTAATTTGGCTTTAATACTGAGAAATGAATTGAATTTCTTCTCTGCCAGCTATCCCTAAAATGAAAAACCCTTGAAATATCCCTTAGGCTCAAGAAAAGAAGTCCTATACTCTGAAATAATGCTTTCACTTCCCTAAACACACTCTGCAAGTTAATATAACAACTACAACAAATCTTTGTTATGCTTTTAGAACTGAGTTTTCAGCTACAGCTAAGGTGACGATATTTAAACATGTTATAACAAACATACACTTAAAACCATAGGATTTATTTCTTGGGAGAAAAGAGAATGAGAAGAAAATTTAATACCAGTTTTTATGATCAATTATGCTAAACTTTTCAAATTTGAAATGTAATAAAATGAAACCTATGAGCTGAAACATGGAGAAAATGAATAAATAAATATTTGTTCTATAATTTATTGAGAGAAAGTGTTAAAGCTGAATTGAAGTCAAGATCGGTGTGAAACAAACATGAACAGTACTTTCACAACACACAAAGGCCATGAGTATTGTGGTTATTTACTTTGACGCATAGAATCCAAAGAGAA
Source organism: Nyctereutes procyonoides (assembly GCF_905146905.1). NCBI lineage: Eukaryota > Metazoa > Chordata > Mammalia > Carnivora > Canidae > Nyctereutes > Nyctereutes procyonoides. The sequence goes on along the minus strand of NW_026575082.1, from coordinate 8,472,905 downwards.
AGAAAAACAGGATTTCACTGCACTTGGAATTATCTGGACCAAGAGCCAGCAGCACTATTGATAGTGAATGGGGCAGTGTGTGTGTGCGCGCGTGTTTTTCTTCTTAATTAGAAAAACTCTTGGGGTGCCTGGTGACTCAGTTGGTTAAGTTTCTGCCCTTGGCTCAAATCATGATTCTGGGATCCTTGGACCAAACCCTGCATCAGGCTCCCTGCTCAGTGGGGAGTCTTCTTCTCCCTCTCCCTTGGCTTCTCCCTTGGTTTGTGCTCTGTTCTCTCTTGCTCTCTCAAATAAATAAGTAAAATATTTCAAAAAAAAGAAAAGAAGAAGGAAAGAGAAGGAAGGAAGGAAGGAAGGAAGGAAGGGAGGGAGGGAGGGAGGGAGGGAGGAAGGAAGGAAGGAAGGAAGGAAGGAAGGAAGGAAGGAAGGAAGGAGAAAAGAAAAACTTTTCTTTCAATCAAAATCATGGAATCAAAAATATAACTCCATCCATCTACCATATTCCTGCAAATCACACACCACTGCTACTGCTATAATAAGGCAGGTAAGAACATTTTGGCAAGTTATTCCAGAAAAATTACTACAGAAAACGTGTATGGATAGTATTCATACTGTACAAATAGTATTTGTAAGTTAAAGTTGTCAGAATTACAAAACAAATAAAGAAGCTACTTAGATCTTTGCAAGAATAGATAAATCACTTTATTTTCAGCTAAGCTTAATTAAAATTAAAAACTCTGGGGGTGCCTGGGTGGCTCAGTCTGTTGGGCAGCCAGCTCTTGATTTTGGTGATGATTTTAGGGTCCTGGGCCCAACCCCCTCAGGGTCTTTGCTCTCAGTGCAGAACTTGCTTGAGGATTTCCTCTCTCTCCCTCTCCCACTCCTCCTCCCCCTGTTCATGCTCTCTTTGTCTCTCTCTGAAATAAACAAATAAATAAATCTTCAAAAAATTGAAACTAAATTAAAAACCCTGCTCTGCAAAAGACAATAATAAAAGAGTTAGAAGACAAGCCACATACTGTCGGAATGATTTTACCAAAGGCATATATATAAAGGACTGTTATCCAAAATATACAAAGAACACTTAAAACTCAATGATATGAAAATGGACCACGTGATTTAAAAATTGACAAAAATCTGAACACACGCTGCACCAAAGAAGATAGACAGATGGCAAACAAGCATGTGAGAAGAGGCTCGATATCATATGTTGTTGGGGAATTGCAGACTAAAACAATGAGATACCACTACATACCTATTAAATGTCCAAAATCCAAAACACTGACAACACCAAATGCTGACAAGGATACTAAACAATGGGTACACTTGTTTGTTGCTGGTAGGAATGGAAAATACTACAACCCTTTTAAGAAGCAGTTGGAGGTTTCTAACAAAACTGAATATACACCTACCATATGATTCTGCAATTACACTCTTTGGTATTTACTCAAATGAGGTGCAAATTTACATTCACCAAAAAAAAAAAAAAATTAAAACCACCTGAAAAGGGATCCCTGGGTGGCGCAGTGGTTTGGCGCCTGCCTTTGGCCCAGGGCACGATCCTGGAGACCTGGGATCGAATCCCACGTCAGGCTCCCGGGGCATGGAGCCTGCTTCTCTCTCTGCCTGTGTCTCTGCCTCTCTCTCTCTCTCTCTTTCTGTGTGTGACTATCATGAATAAATAAAATCTTTAAAAAAAAAAAAAAAACCACCTGAAAAGAAATATCTATAGCAGCTTTATTCATAATTGCCAAAACTTGGAAACAACCAAGGTATTCTTTAATACATGAATAAACAAACTATAGTACAACTGTACAATGGTATATTACTCAGAGCTAAAAGGAAATTAACTATCATGCCATAAAAAGACATTGGGGGAAACTTAAATGCATCTTACTAAGTGAAAGAACCCATTCTTAAAGAGATCCACACTTAGGATTCCAAGTTTATGACATTTTTTGAAAAGACAACTCTATGGAGACAGTAAAAAAAACAAACAAACAAAACTAGTATTTGTCATGAATTGGAGGGAAAGAGAGAAAAAATAGAGCTCAGAAGATTTTTAGGAAGTGAAACCATTCTATATGACACCATAATTAGGTGGACACATAACATTATACATTTGTCAAAAAAATAGAATACGACACCAAGAGTAAACTATAATATAAACTATCGATTTGAGGGTAGAGTAACCTGACAATGTAGGTTCATCAATTTTAAGAAATATACTATTCTGGAATGAGATGTTAATATTGGAGAAGCTTGTGTGCAGAGTAGCGGGGAGTAGTGGCAGAGGTGATATGGGAACTCTGGACTTTCTGTTGAATTTTACTGTGAACCAAAAACCACTCTAAAAAATAAAACCTTATTAAAAATTTTTCTACTTCTAAAAAATGCAGTGGCATTTGGCCAGATGTATTAAAAAATAATTTATACATTTCAATTATAGAGTTGGAAAGAAATTATATAAGGATCATTCAGACTCTTGAGCATATGTTACACGGCTTCCAGCTGAAACTGCATTGCTGTTTCACAATGTTTTTGGTTCTTTGAGTTAACCAATTTATCCTCATAAAACATTTTCACAAAAACTGAGCTTTCTGAAGGTGGTACTTTATAGAAGTTTTAATGTTGTAACCGCAAGATTGGGAAATGCAACAATAATGTAACACCATTGTGTATGAACAATGTCTATCACCATTTAAAAAATTATTTAAAAAACTGTGAAAGGTTTGTGGTAAAGAATCTTCTTTAACCCTTCTAACCACGCTTTTCCCCAATTTATTTAAACATGAAAACTATTCTCCTGGAACACCTGCTTCTTGCAGCTTAGTGTTCCATGAGGCCACAGTTTAGATAGAGCTGTTCTAAAGAGCCTAAAAAAGACAAGCAAATATAGAAAATAGATTGTTTTGTGCTGGTTATAGTAGGGAAATTGAGGAGATTTCCTAGTTCTTCCAGGGGAAAAGCTATCTTTTTACAATAAAGAACAGTTTTAACCATAGATATTAGTGGCATCTACCTCCCAGGAGAAATGAGTGTAATTCACCACTCTAGAAACTGGTTGTAACTGGTACTGTGAGGGAAGCTATCTCAGGTACATTCAATACACTGGAATCTTACTCTGCTGTGTTATGTGGATGTCCACTATATTCTGGGATACTTTTGTACCTTTAATATATGACAAATAATAGAAAGAAATAGTCTATTTCCAGACAGTAGAGAAATAGAAAAAAAAAATGCCTGACAACAACTGCCACAGTCAGGTGATCAAAGTGTGCATCAGTGGAGATAAATTATGGTGATGGCAAGCTCTTGATACAATGGGATGAGACTGGCACATTACCTCTTGTGACTTTCCGTCCTCAAACATATAACCCCTGTCTGATCATGAGAAAGACATTAGACAAAACTGAACAGAGGGACAGTCTACAAAATATCTGGGTGTGCTCCTCCAAATAGCCAGGGCCATCAAAAATAAAGAAAAACCAAGAAGCTTTCATAGACTGAAAAAAAAAAAAAACTGAAGGAAACATGATAACAAACTCAAATGTGGTATCCTGGAATAGAAAAGGGACTTTGGGGACAAACTGAGGAAATATGAATTAAGTTAATAGTAATGCACCAAAGTTGGTTTCTTTGTCTCGAAAAAATGTGTCATAGTAATAGAATGCATTAATAGTAAGCATACTTGGTGAGGGGTACACAGGGACTTTCTGTAATATCTTTGCAACTTTTCTAAAGCTATTCTGAAATTAAAGGTTTAATTATTTTTAAAATCACTTAGCCCTTTAGATAGGAGCAGCAATATTTCCTTTAGAGATAAATATGTTATTAATAGATACTGTATTCCTTGACATTTATAGGGGGAATAGGCTCTGAAATATCTCCTTTACTAACATTTTTCTCCAACTTGTCTGAAATTGCTTGGATTTCATGATTTTCGAAGACTGGGCGAGAGAAACTTTAGTTATTACTTCTTCATTTTCCCACTCTTTTATCAATAGATGTAGTCTCTGATGTAGTCACATCTGCTCTTGTCATGGAAAGTGCATTGCTCACTGGCTTCCTTCTTGACAAAGTGAGATGGCTTGAGTAATTGCCTCATGTCTTCCAACAAGTTGTGAGACCAACACTGAGTAAGGATATATATCAAAAATGGAAGATAGCAAATGCACTTTCGTAAAGTAACCTGAATAAATGGAGAGAAGTCAGGAGAAGTAAACAGTAACCCCCTTATCTGTGATACTTTACCAAAGGTTATCTTGTAGTCTACCCAGCAACATCAGCAACTGATTCTAGCGCCATAATTCTAGTTGTAAGAAATGCACTAGCAAATATAGCAGCACAAAGCACAAGAACACAGATGATTTCTTGGAAATGGACAGCCTTAATTTCTTTAATCACATGAAAAGTCTTGTTTACTTTTGTAAACAGTACCTTCCTTATCTGAATTTCACTAAATATAGAAGGTAAGTAAGATTGATAGACATTTATGAATTTCACATGCACTAATTCAGAGTATAGTATTCAGTGGTACTTATAAAATTTTAAAAATATATACTTGAACAGCACCAAATGTGAACAAAATAATGTAATTTAATAAACCAGCAGTTTTAAGACCTGGGCTTCAGATCGGTTTCTTTCATTTGGTACATGTCGATAACTTCAATTTCTCACTCTGTCTTTTCACCTAAAACTGGATGGTAATACTCTGGCCTGAATATACCTTAATGCCTCTGTGAGGGTTGAATATTACATCACATTTTCAGAGGGAAAAGATGAAGCCTGGAATACCTACTTGGGAGTTGTCAGCACCACAGCTATATTTAAAGTGATGGCACCGGATGAAATAATTTAGAAAGTATGTGTAAGTAGAGAAGAGAAAAGTTACAAGAATCAGTACTTGCTTCAGGCCATTTCTTCAAGTCAGGAAGAAAAGAAGGAACACGGAAGACAGAAGGAGCATTTTTGTGAGGCAAGAGCAACAACAGAGTGAAAAAGATTTCAATTTATGAAATGCTCAAATAAGAATATTAAGAAAAGAAGCACTGGATGGCTCATTTGATTAAGCATTACCTTCAGCTCAGGTCATGATCTCAGGGTCTTGGGATGGAGCCTCACAGCAGGCTCCCTGCTCAGTGTGGAGTCTGTTTCTCGCTCTTCCTCTGCCCCTCTGTCTGCTTGTGCTCGCTCTCTCTCTAAAAACCAGTACTAAGAAAGGTTATGGTTTTGACTACATGGAGGTTTTGATTGATGACTTTTTTTCAGAGAAAAAATGGAAAAATGAGTTTTGTTATAAAGGAGAAAAAGGAGAGTCAGTTGGTAGTGGAGGGGCATGGGATCTGCATAATTTTGATTTTGATTTTCTTTTTTTATAAAAAATATGGAATTATATTATAATCTGATATATAACTTGATATATCTATACTTAAATCTTTAAGATTTAAGAGAACATATATTTATGTGTATTTTTATGTTTCTATACCTGGCATAATACCTATAACTTCGATAGATAGATGATAGATAGATAGATAGATAGATAGATAGATAGATAGATAGAGTTGATAACATAGGAGAAAAGAGGGGAAATCTTTTTTTTTTTTTTTAAAGAGGGGAAATCTTAAGAAAAAAAATGCCCTGAGAACTAAGGGAACCCCAGTCCAAGAGCAGGAGATGTAACGAGATGTCCCAGCTAAAACAGTGAGAGAGGGAAAGGGGGCTGAATTCCTCTTTCCCTTACCTCTTGTCCTATTCACTCCTTCAACTAATTGCATGATGCCCACTCACATTAGGGAGAGCAAGCCACCTAAGAAGTCCACCTATTCAACATCCACCATTCTGGATGTTTCTCAGCTCAGACACATCTAGGAAGCCACAGTTCATTCAGATCAACACATAATATTTGTTGCTGTGGATCAGTTCCAGGATAAGTGATCAGGAAAGTAAAGAAAGAGCCAGAGAATGAAGTGACTGAAACAAGTGGTGGTGGTGGTGGTGGTAAGTGGGTCAGTTACTATTCAAAGTAAAGGCTGAGGTAAGAGTTTCAGAGTGGTCATAAAGTTGAGGAGAGAGAGTATGGTCAGAAGTATGCAAGTAAAGAAACCAAGAAGCTAGGTTTACATTGCCATTTTGAATGTTTGTGTGTTTCTGCACACATAGGTGTATATGCACTTCCCCTACCTCTCTCCCTTCCTCTCTCTTTCTTTTTTTTTTTTCTCTCTCATTGTTTTTATAGTTTCTAGGGAGAAAAAATATTTAACACAAAATATGAAGTATTCACAAAACTAAGTTGTTAATATCTACCATACCTGAAAAATGATCTTTAACATTAGATTCCCAGATATTTTCTCAGTTAACCCTCAGTGGAGGTATTATGTGATAGGAACAGTTATAGAAATTATGAAAGGGGAAACTTCCAGTGAATATACTAATGCAAAAATCATAGTAGTCCAAAGAGTCACTATGTTGATGTGAACTTTAGTTTTATCTACTAATTTGTTAAAGACAGAAATGATTTTGCTGTAATTAACTCATATATAAGGACTTTATTTCAAAATGAGGCACTAAATGAGTATAAAATTAACTTTTAATTTTTTTTTTTTAGTATAAAATTAACTAATTGTGCTACTCATGTCAACTGATGGTAGTTGCAGGGCACAAGTGAAGATATTTAACCTTGACCTAAGCTCAGTATCTGCCAAAATGCCTGAGGCCACACATGGAATTGGATAAAATAATAGGGCTTCTGAGCAGGAAAGGACAGCCTGGGGACAACGAGTCCCTACATAAGACATGACTCATTTCTCTACTCCCATATCCTTTAAGTGCCTTAGTAATTAACGGTGAGACCATCATATATCATGATACAACAAGCATCTAGGGACTTGCACACCGTTTTAAAGAGAGATGATCTCTTAATTCATACTGAGGCATTAAATTCTTTGTATTACTCTTTTTTCTTAAATGAAGACATTATTGATATCATATAGAATGATATTTTAAGGTTGTATTCTACTATGAGATTAAGCTTCAGCCCTCAGGGATAAATTCCATGATTCTCTAAAATTAATTTATTTTCAAAACCATAATTAACAGTTCACTAAAATCTCCAGCACCATTATAGCAATAGAACAGCTCCTAAAGTTCCAACTACATGCTCATAAAATTTTGATTACTTCTTGTAATCGTGCCATCTGGTAGCTTGGTTATAGCTACATCTTAAAACTTATTGGGGACTGGATGATTTTTGAGGTTTTTTTTTTCATTATTCTGATAATTCAATACCTTAGGAATATAAATACAGTTTTTTTCTTTAAAAATTAAACTATAAATCAGTTATTCATATATAAAAATGATAGTTTAGCAGGTTTTCTTGATATCTAGTACTATAAGTACTGCACTTAACATTTTTTAAATCACCATTGAATTTAAACTTAAACAAAAATCATGCATCTAAGGTGAAAATAAGGGCATTTGGAATATTACATTTGACCTTCTGTCAAATAATGTAATTCTACATAAACTTAACCCTAAATATCTTATTTTTAATTGTATATGCTCCTGAAAGCTTTATGCGATTTCATATATTTTAAAATAATAAAAGAGAAAGGACTGCCTTCAAGAGAATCTGGGATCCATCTACCATTGTCCAATCAGGATCTTGGTGGAGTCTGATCAGGATCTTGGCGGAGCCGCTAGGCAAACAGGGTTAGGTGAATAAAACTCTGGCTATCTCTGAGGGGTGCCGGGGTGGTTCAGGCGGGTAAGCTTCTGACTCTTGATTTCAGCTCAGATCATGATCTCAGAGTCATGAGATGAAACCTCATATCAGGCTCCATGCTGAACGTGGAGTCAGCTTGAATTTCTCTCTCTTCCTCTCTCTCTGCCCCTCTCCCTGCCTGTTCATGTGCATGCACTCTCTCAATCTCTCTCTCTCTCTTAAAAAAGAAAAAAAAAAAAAAACAAACAAGCTCTGGCTACCTTTGAAAGAACAACTGCGATGTTTAGCCTGGGTAAGTGTCTAGGAAGCAGCATTTGAGGGAAAAAAAATGGAATGAGAAAGTTGGTAATAATATTGGCTCGGAGAGACCTATAGCAAATGCCCTGACCACCACAATTCCTAAGAGGAATCTGGCATTGCTTGTTTTTCTCTGTCCTCTGTCTACTTCAGAGGAGTCAAAAAGTCCTGCCTTTCAAGTGTTCCTGATCAGCATAGAGATATCCTCATATTGTTCCAACCTGCCATCTGTGAAACTACCAGCACACAGGGGAAACCACAACCTAGCCCCAGTCATTGGCCTGATCCTCATTATGGGTCCCGAAAGTAGAGCTCAGTCCCAAGGAGCAAACCAAGGGAAATAACCTATCTATGGGCCCATCACAAGAGAATACAAGATGAACTATTATGTCAGGCTACTTGTTAAGACAGATAAAGGAGGATCAGGATAATTTGCTTTTGGAATTTAAAAAAAGAATCATAGTTTTATCCATCAGTTTTTTGGAGTATAGGAGAGGAGGGTAAAAAAGGAAGCTTAGAATATTGAGTGAAAAAATGCCTCAAGTGATAGAAAAATATGTAAAGGAAAAGTAGAAGAATAAACAAAAAGAAATAAAAGACCTATTTGAAATAAATAGGCATTGGCTGATTAGCATTATTATTAAATATTATCTAGGAAAAGGTAAAGTAACGAAGACAGTTTTGAGTATGCCTTTTTTTTTTTTTTTTCTTCCTTCTCAGGTCTAACTCCAAAAATAAGTTAGTTTTTTAAGGGGAAACATTGAATATGTCCAGGATGTTAGGTTAATGTTCCATTATTATCTAATATATATTCTTTTTAAAGGAAGTTAGGCACTTTGAGATCCACATTAATGAATAGGCACCAATATCTCACAAAGATGTGAAATACTTCCCAATAAATATAATTATAAAATAAGAAGAGATGTGGGTTCTGAATGAATGCAACTCAATGTATCTAAATTTTTCCTATTTTCCTACCAAGAGCATCCAGACAGAACACTGGATATCATTCATAGAAGTTAAAAATTCTCTTTAAAATGTTACATTATTACATAATTTACTATTAGAATACATATAGAATGCTCATTCTGGTTTTAAAAGATATTTTAGACAAAATAGTAAGGACCACAACAATAATTTTAAAGTAAAAATTGCTTCCTATATGTATACAATAAAATTAATTATGAACCCTTTCATTTCTTACTGAAATCTCAAGATAAGTAAGAATATTAAAAGGAAAACAGTGGAATGATTCAATGAATGATAACTCTATTCAAAGCAAGTCACTGTAGTTTTGGATGCCTAAATTGTGTACTTAATTTTATTTTATTTTATTTTATTTTATTTTATTTTATTTTATTTTATTTTATTTTATTTTTTATAAATTAATTTTTATTGGTGTTCAATTTACCAACATACAGAATAACACCCAGGGCTCATCCCGTCAAGTGTACCCCTCAGTGCCCATCACCCATTCACCCCCACCCCCCACCCTCCTCCCCCTCCACCACCCCTAGTTCATTTCCCAGAGTTAGAAGTCTTTATGTTCTGTCTCCCTTTCTGATATTTCTCACACATTTCTTCTCCCTTCCCTTATATTCCCTTTCGCTATTATTCATATTCCCCAAATGAATGAGAACATACACTGTTTGTCCTTCTCCGGTTACTGTGGCCAAGTTCAAAAAGGGTGTTGCCTGAGTTCTCCTCTGGGATTTTGATGGAATCTTGTCTCACATTTAGATCTTTCATCTATTTTGAGTTTATCTTTGTGTATGGTGCAAGAGAGTGGTCCAGTTTCATTCTTCTGCATGTGGATGTCCAATTTTCCCAGCACCATTTATTGAAGAGACTGTCTTTCTTCCAGTGGATCGTCTTTCCTCCTTTATCGTATATTAGTTGAGCATAAAGTTCAGGGTCCACTTCTGGGTTCTCTGTTCTGTTCCATTGATCTATATGTCTGTTTTTGTGCCAGTACCACACTGTCTTGATGACCACAGCTTTGTAGTACAACCTGAAATCTGGCATTGTGATGCCCCCAGATATGGTTTTCTTTTTTTAAAATTCCCCTGGCTGTTTGGGGTCTTTTCTGATTCCACACAAATCTTAAAATAATTTGTTCTAAGTCTCTGAAGAAAGTCCATGGTATTTTGATAGGGATTGCATTATACGTGTAAATTGCCCTGGGTAACATTGACATTTTCACAATATTAATTCTGCCAATCCATGAGCATGGAATATTTTTCCATCTCTTTGTGTCTTCCTCAATTTCTTTCAGAAGTGTTCTGTAGTTTTTAGGGTGTATTTTGAGAACCATTTGAATGGTAAATGGTTCTCCAACCTTTTATTTTCAGGTTGTAGGTGTCCTTCTGTCTAAAATGAGTCTCTTGTAGACAGCAAATAGATGGGTCCTGTTTTTTTATCCAGTCTGAAACTCTGCGCCTTTTGATGGGGTCATTAAGTCCATTCACGTTCAGAGTTACTTGAACTTCTTCTTAAAGGGGAGTTTTAAGAGTCCCCCTTAAAATTTCTTGCAGAGCTGGTTTGGAGGTCACATATTCTTTCAGTTCCTGCCTGTCTTGGAAGCTCTTTATCTCTCCTTCCATTTTGAATGAGAGCCTTGCTGGATAAAGTATTCTTGGTTGCATGTTCTTCTCATTTAGGACCCTGAATATATCCTGCCAGCCCTTTCTGGCCTGCCAGGTCTCTGTGGAGAGGTCTGCTGTTACCCTAATATTCCTCCCCATGAAAGTCAGGGACTTCTTGTCTCTTGCTGCTTTAAGGATCTTCTCTTTATCTTTGGAATTTGCGAGCTTCACTATTAGATGTCGAGGTGTTGAACGGTTTTTATTGATTTTAGGGGGGGATCTCTCTATTTCCTGGATCTGAATGCCTGTTTCCCTTCCCAGATTGGGAAAGTTTTCAGCTAGGATTTGTTCAAATACATATTCTGGCCCTCTGTCCCTTTCGGCGCCCTCGGGAACCCCAATTAAACGTAGGTTTTTCTTCCTCAGACTGTCATTTATTTGCCTTAATCTGTCTTCATGGTCCCTTAATTGATTGTCTCTTTTTTCCTCAGTTTCCCTCTTTGCCATTAACTTGTCTTCTATGTCACTCACTCGTTCTTCCACCTCGTTAACCCTCGTCGTTAGGACTTCTAGTTTGTTTTTTTTTTTTTTTTTTTTTTTTTTTTTTATTAAAATCTTTTTTTTTTTATTTTATTTTATTTATGACAGGCACACAGTGAGAGAGAGAGAGGCAGAGACACAGGCAGAGGGAGAAGCAGGCTCCATGCACCGGGAGCCCGATGTGGGATTCGATCCCGGGTCTCCAGGATCGCGCCCCGGGCCAAAGGCAGGCGCCAAACCGCTGCGCCACCCAGGGATCCCTGGACTTCTAGTTTGGATTGCATCTCATTCAATTGATTTTTAATTTCTGCCTGATTGGATCTAAATTCTGCAGTCATGAAGTCTCGTGAGTCCTTAATGCTTTTTTCTAGAGCCACCAGTAGCTGTAGAATGGTGCTTCTGAATTGGCTTTCTGACATTGAAGTGTAATCCAGATTTTGTAACCCTGTGGGAGCGAGGGCTGTTTCTGATTCTTTCTTTTGAGGTGAGGTTTTCCTTCTAGTCATTTTGCTCAGTGCAGAGTGGCCAGAAACAAGTTGTATTGGAACACTGGGGAGTATCACTGGTCCGTCCAGCTGGTCTTCTGGGGGAGGGGCCTGCTGTGCTGATTTTCAGGTGTTAGCACTTGGGGGAGCTGCTCTGCCCCTGCCTGCTGCAGGGCTCAGCGGGGGTTGTTTACCCCGTGGGGCCCCAGGAGGAACAGCAGCAGTTGCTATGGCAACTCTGGAAGCCTGGATTTAGCCTCCGCAGGAACTACGGGGCTCGGGCTCTCGGTTCTCTGTCCACAGGGCCTGGAGGCTCCGGGGCGGGGCCGCTGATCTGCTCAGCTCGGGGCAGGAGCGTCCTCGCTGTCTCGGGCCCTCCCGGCCTCTGCCTGTCCCGGGGGGAGGCCGGATCCTGGGCTGTGTCCCGGCGCCCTGTGCTCCGGGGCCTGCGCTGTGGGATTCGCGCTCCCGCCCCGCAGCCCCCTCCGCGGAGCCGCCGCCCGAGCCCCTCCGAGCTGCTCCGGCCCCGCCGTGCGCGCTGCAGCCCTTAGGGAGCTCGGAGCACTCCCCGGGGCGCAGGTGTCTGTTAGTGTCCCCGGGAGCCCGAGGGCATCCCCGCCCTCCTGGGTCCTGCTCCAACTCCCTGCGAGCCCCTTTCCGCCCGCCCGGGAAGGTTGGTGCAGCTCCTGCTCCTCCGGGACGGGGCTCTCCTGTCCTGGGGACACTCGCCCCGGCCTCAGCCCGGCTCCTCGCGGGGCCCCTCCCCCTCGGAGGCCTTTTGTTCCTTTATTTCTTTTTCCCCGTCTTCCTACCTTGATAGAAGCGCGGACTCTTCTCACTGTAGCGTTCCAGCTGGTCTCTCTTTACATCTCAGGCCGAATTCGTAGATTTTCAGGATGGTTTGAAGGTTATCTAGGTAATTTGGTGGGGACAGGTGACCTGGGGACCCTGCTCTTCCGCCATCTTGCCCCTCCCTCGTGTACTTAATTTTAAAAAGATGCTTTTCTCATTGAAAATTATAAAAATGCACACTTTTTGTCTAAACGTCATAAATTTTTAAAAGGTTGACTATATTAGTGGAAAGATGTGATAAATCATGATGATAAAAGACTATCATTACAGAACACCCTAATCCATCATTTTAAATAGATTCTACATTACTCATCTACTTAAATCTGAATGCTCAAGTAATCATAATTTATTATGATAATTCAGACCAAAAATAAACATCAACAATGTGGGCTGCATTTGCAGGACAGCACTAGTTAGGTATAGGAACTACCCTTTGCCCTGAAATGGTAAACCTAGTTTATCAGACAATCATATTCAGTGCAAAGCACACATATTCAAGAAGTCATATTGCTCCAACATTAGGGTTAGCTTTGTTAAAACAGACTGATTAACATCAGTCAAATATAAAGACTCATTCAAATCTCGATGATGGACAGAGCCTAGATCATATAACATGTATGTATGTGTTTCAATTTGCTATTGCGTAATCAAATTTCATAACTTAATATGGAATATTCTGTAGAAAGAATCTGTAAACAGTGCTTGCAACCAAGACTTTGCAACCTAAATGTGTTGTTGACAAATTTACTCTCCTACAGTTTCCACCTGTGTGTTCTAGAGTTCCATTATCAGCTACCATACAGAATGTGCTGAAGCTAAAAACAGAAATAGCTTCCCTTCTTTTTCCAGTAAAAGCAATACTATTGTTTAATTTCTTTTATATACTAAGATTTCATGTATTTGAAAAAGTTTTGCTGTAAAGTAAAAGAAATGATGTAACCCGTAAAATAATCTCATTGTAAAATAAACAAACAAACAAATAAATAAATAAATTTATGAATTTGTGCATGTGTGTGAAAGTCACTGCCTCCAGGCAGAATTTCAAGGCAACAGTAAAGTGGTATCATTTTATTTCTTATTCTCCGTGGTTACAATCCTAAAGAGCTTGTTACCCGATATCTGGAGGGTGGAGTGAGAAACTGTTTAATCCATTTTGTCCAGGATCTAGGTGCTTGTGTGGGATAGTTCATCACGTCCCTGATCCTATCACAGCCAGAAGTGGAAGTAAAATTAATTTTTGTAAAAAACTACATTGTAGGATATTGAAGGATAAGCTTGGCAAACTTTAAAAAACTATAATCAAATATTACCAAAATTGAATAAGCTATTTATAAGTGCATTTCTTATTTAAGAAAAATATAAAGAATAATAACTTATTTTTGCAAAGAAACATTGTATATCTGGCTCTGTGATTAATATTCAGTGAGACAAAAAATAATAATAATATTCAGTGAGACATGAAAGCCTTTGTGTTTTTATATCATTAAAATGTGAATAACATAAATTCTCATGGAAAATATTTGTACTGTGAAATTGTTAAGAATGGTATGAATATTCTTTTTTTGGCATAAAGATGTCATAAAAAAGAATGAGATAAATATTCCATACACATCAAAAGCTGATGGGTTTTTTTTATATAAAGATATTCCACAAAGCCCTAACTCATGGTTAAAAACTACTTGCTATATACTAGGTATATATATTTAATAACATATTTGTTAATATAATACCTAATGAAGCACTGCATTATTTTCCTCACTATTAAGAAACAGTCTCACTCTGGTTCCACTCAAGACTGAGCCCACACTCAAACTCCACTAGACATTAGTTCATAGTCTTATTTCTCAGTATTGCATGATAAGACAGTGCAAACAATTTTAAATTTCCTCATGTTTCTCATGTAACTTGTGGTGTGAGAACGTGTATTTCCCAGAAGATCAGATACAGCTTTTCCATCACCGTAGCCTCCGAGATACCAGATGTTGCTCTCACACAGCCTTCAAATATATCCTGACATTACCACAGAAAGATGAAATGTGCAATAACCTGCTCTCTTGTGAGCCAGAGAATGAGATTCGAAGGTAAAGAATAGCTTAAAATTATTAAGCACATACCCCTTGAAGACTTTGATGAATCTTAATTTCTAATCTGTACAGTTCAGTGTAACTTTCCCCATGGGGGAAAAAAAAACCTATTGATTTACAGGTTGGCAAATGATGTTATTCATGGAGAAATTTGACTCCTAAATCCAATGTGCATGATTTACAATGAGGAAGAAATACCGCTTGGTTTTGAAACACGCTTTTTAAAATGGTGCAAATAACAAAGCAGGAATAGCTTAGGATGAGTATCCTGTGAAAGAATGGGGAAATTACTCTCATGTGTTTGTTTAACTTTATCTAATTTGCCATGCATCAATTTCAGGTTAAAATGACTTACTTTTGAAGATTATCACTTCTTAATATAACAGTCTAATTAAAATGATGTTGGGGTAAATGATCCTGCACTTGATAAAATCTGATTCATTATGGGAAGGAAGAAGATGAACTTGAGGAGAAAGACTCATCCAGGCCCCCTGAAAATACAAGATTTGTATGTGGTGCTGTGGCCGTGGTGAGTGCGTGCCTTTGTGCTTATAAGAAATTTGCTCCCACCAGTGGGTGAGCTGATCCATTTTATGCTTACTGCAGTTTTATTTGCCTGCTGTGTTAATGTTCAGATAAAGCACGTTATAATGGCTGAGTCTAGATATGATAAATATGTGGAACATCAGGGTTTATTTATCATTGTGACAGCGCGAAAAGTCTTCTGGGTTGTTGGAACTGGACAAAAGTATTCCAGGTTACTAGAATGGACGTGAAATGTGTGTGCTCTGATTCCAGGATTCATATTCTCCTCTCTTCCCTCTCCTACTGTGATGTTCTGAAGGAACTGCTTGTAACTATCCACCCAGAATTAAATTGTGTTCAAAAGCCAGGATGGCATGGCTGAGGGGAAATTTGGGGGATCTTCTTGGATGTCTTGCATTTGATTTATTCTCCTATCAGAGCAATACAGCAGTTCTATAGATCTGCATTTCTTTTCTTTAATCAAATAAGTAATTAGGAGAAAACCCCAGTAGTTTAATTATGAACTGCCAACTTCTATTCTAATGGAGTTTGAGCCAATTAAGATAAAAAATGTTAGAAAATGAATGATAATGTAAAGGCCATGTAGATGAATGCAATCTCAGTCTATCCAAGTTGGCACTTTTTACAGTGTCTTCTGTGATGGTTTTGATTCTGTCTTCTAAAGCACGGTTCTGATTATAGCACTTCCCAGCTCAAAAGTCAGCTGACCTATCCTTTTTTTTTTTCATTTTATTTTTTTAAAGTAATCTCTACACCCAACATGGGATTTGAGCTCACAACCCTGAGATCAAGATTCACATGCTGTACTGATAGAGCCGGCCAGTGGCCCCTGATCTAGCCTTTTCTGAATCAAGTCCAAGTCCCTAGGATATATAGAAGATTACATTCTTCCACAATCTGATTCCTACCTAAGTTTTCAGTTATATTCTTTATTCCCTTTACTATGTGTTTTCCCTGGCGGCAGGGGTGGCAGGTTAAAGTTATCTATTTTCTCGTACCTATTCATACCTTGGTTTATTTTCTATTTTCCCCATTTCACATTGGTCTTGGATCAGGTTTCTGTCTTAGCATACTTCCTCCTTACCATCTTGAAAAAGTTCAAACATCTCTACAAAGCCTTTTTTATTTACTCACCATCAGACTTCATTTACTTTTTTTTTTCTAATTTTACATACTACTTTATTAATACGGCTCTCATAACACATATTACTTTATAATATACTTTATAATATACTTACAGCATAATATAATCAAAACCCTTAATGAGAACAGAATCCACATCTGTTTTCCTAAATATATTCTCCATCAGCCAGCACTGCAAACAGAATAAACTAAATAAAGAAATGTTGGGAAATCTGGCTGTGACCTCTCAGCTGTCAATCTTCAAAGCAAACACACAGGAGATTGTTATTTTTTATTTCATACCTTGTAGTTAAGTACAACATTCCCTGTTGTAATATGATTTGGATTTTCCTAGGTTTGATTAAACCAAGTCATCTAAAGTATTTTTATCGAGAACAATCATTACCATGTTCCATTGCATATCTCGTGTGAAGTTTGCACCGAAAGCCTTTGAAGGGAACTTTCAATACTCATTAGTTGGTTCCCTATGCCCTCGGGAATCATTTAAAGATAAATATTTCGGGATCCCTGGGTGGCGCAGCGGTTTAGCGCCTACCTTTGGCCCAGGGCACGATCCTGCAGACCCGGGATCGAATCCCACGTCGGGCTCCCGGTGCACGGAGCCTGCTTCTCCCTCAGCCTATGGCTCTGCCTCTCTCTCTCTCTCTCTCTCTCTCACTCTGTGTGTGTGTGTGTGTGTGTGTGTGACTATCATAAATCAAAAAAATAAAAATAAATTAAAAAATTAAAGATAAATATTTCTGGACACCAGAAATGTTTAATAAGAGAATGTACTGGGAAAAAATGCAAATTTCATATGAATAAGAAAAATTGACCCCCTCTACAAAACATAAATGACAAAGCCATAATTCTTAAAGAATTTTTAGCTTACAAACAAATCTTAATTATGAAAATGTGTCATCTGACTATGACTTCCAATTTATAATTGGGTATCTTCTAATTAAAGTATGTCTTTCTGGGGCACCTAGATGGTTAAGGGTCAGACTCTTGATTTTGGCTCAGGTCATGATCTTGGGGTTGTAAGATCCAGTGCCCAGTGTGGAGCCGGCTTAGGATTCTCTCTCTCCCTCTCCCTTGCCCCTCCCACCCTACAATTGTTCTCTCATGATCTGTCTCTCAAATAAGTAAATAAATAAATAAAATGTATGCCCTTACCACTATATTATATGAATAAGAATTTCCTTCAAAATGTTATCTAAATTTTTCCTTCAGAAGATTCTGTGAAAGAAGAAATAACACACTTATTTTTTTTTCTTTTATGCTTTTCTGCTTTTTTCTTTTATACTAATGAAACATGCAAACTCAGGAATACTTAATTCTAAGTATTTCTGCTTTTTTCTTTTATACTAATGAAACATGCAAACTCAGGAATACTTAATTCTAAGTAAAATTAACAAAATATACAGTAAAATACAGGAAAAATGTATTTCTCAAGCAAGCTATCAGAAAAAAAATTTAAATCAAAGACAGTTTGATAACTTAGAGTAGTAGCCCCTGACTGAGAAAGACATATTTAACATGCATAGATGAACGAGTGATTTGATAAGCCATTATTACAAAAAGATTTATGAAGGAGGGATAGCACTTACCAAAATGACCGTGAAGGAAAAATGATAGCTGATTCTGCTTGGAGAGTCACAGAAAAGTTGTTTTTGCCATATAAAAATTATTTTGTGCACATAAACACCATCTTAGTCCACACGAAAAATTGTATATCTGGCTTGATGTATTTAAATTTTCCTCTAAACGATCATATTTGAGAAATAAAAGAAATTACATTCTTCTACACCGTGACAGAGTGATAAAATTTTTATTACAATTGTTAGATGATATTTATTTAGAATCCACTAAAAATAAGAATGAAACAAATGGAAGGCAGTGCTGACACCACTTCCTGTGGGACATCTTCATCCTTTTTGTCAAAAACAGTTTCTTCATTACGTCAGTAAATTGGCTTTGGCTGAATTCCTCTAGCTGCATATCTAGAGTTTTTAAAAATAATATCAGTGTCAATATTCCCAAATCAGCTATTTTTTTCCATGACTCATTGTATGTTTAATTTGAATTTCACTACCAACATTATATCACTTTTCATTTCTTTGCTGCACTTCCATCCTTGTTGGCCAATTTCCTCTTTTGATTATCTATTATTTTACAATTTCAGATAGGTGTATCTGGGAAATACTGGGAACACAGATACATACTTTTTTTTTCTGTGTTTGAACTGAATAACAAATGTACAGTATCAGTCACCAGCAGAATTTGAAATAAGTGACATGATTGAACACCAATCACGATGGGTGTCTGTTATTTACATAGTTATATGTGTACATAAGAGCTAGAAGCAATATTTGCACTTGATGAAATTACTCAGTTAGTATACTATGGTAACTGAAATTTCAAGTGTATTGCTGAGAGAAATGTTATCTAACTAAACACCAGTAACTGAAATTCAAGTATATAGGCAAAATTTTATTTATTTATTTATTTATTTATTTATTTATTTATTTATTTATTTATGGAAAGAACTAGTGAGAGAGCATAGGCAGGGGAGAGGAGCAGCGGGAGAAGGAGAAGCAGGCTCCCAGCTGAGCAGGAATTGTTAACTTAGAATTCTTTATCTGGAGGCAGTATCTCTCAAAGACATGGATGAAATAACTTTTTCAGATATACAAAGTCTTTGCAAATCTGAAAACATGGAGAAATAACACTTTAAGTGATGCAAGGAAACACACACGTGAAGCTATCAACTCAGAATTCTACTCTCTGAAAATATATTTCAAAAGTGAATGGCAAAATGGCTCAGTTTCAGAAAAAAAAACAATAGCTGAGAGAATTTATCACTAGCATATTTAAATTTTAAACTTGGAGCAATAATAAAGAAATTTATTTTGGCCAACAAAAAATGATACTACATGCAAACTCACATCTAGAATAGAAGAGCAAGGGAAAAGGACAACATATCACTAAATACATATAATGGGGCTTTTTGATTTTTTAAATCTCTTTAAAGACCATTGATTAATTGCTCAAAAATAGTATCAATGTATTATGGGGTTTATAACATGACGAAAATGCATTAAGAATAGATAAAGGAAAAGAAATGGTAAGTGGAAATACAACTGACATATTATTGGGAAGTTAACTGTGATAACTTAAAAAGTACTAGATAAAACAGCTTATCCTTAAAATTTAGAATCCCAAGGAGTCTTGCAAGTCAGTGTACTGTAAGTGATCAAAAAATGCCATCCTTTGGCCTTTGACAATCTTGCTCTTTGCTGAATTCTGGAATTCTAAGGTCAGTAACAAGTATACCAAAATCATTTATATTTTTATAAACCACAAGCAAACAAGTGAAAAACCATTTAAAAACCCATGCTATTTACAACAATATCAAAGCACATACAACACTGATAAATAAACTTAACAAAAAATGTATGAAATTTAATAATTTGTACATGAAACTACACTGCATTTAAAATTGTTACCAGGGGGCAACTGGGTGGCTCAGTGGTTGAATGTCTGCCTTGGCTCAGGTCATGATCCCAGGGTCCTGGGTCAAGTCCTGCATTGGATGCCCCACAGGGAGCCTACTTCTCCCTCTGCCTATGTCTCTGCCTCTCTCTCTTGTTTCTCATTAATAAATAAATAAAATCTTAAAAAAATAACAATAAAATAAAATTAAGTTACCAATGAGTGAAATTAAGGAAAATCCAAATAGGTGGAGATATATACCATATTAATAGATTGGAAGACATTATTTTTAAGATGTTAATTTTCTCCCAAATGTTCTATAAACTTATCTAAATTCTAATTGGTAAATGAACAGACTTTTTTTTTAAAAAAAACTTTATAAATTGATTGTAGCAAAGACCTGAATAATTCATCTCTAAAAATTAGAACAAAGTTGAAGGACTCACACTGTGTGATTTTGAGACCTTACATAGAGCAACATTGAAAATCGTTTGTTGTGTTTGCATATAGCTGTATTGTTCAATGTATCATAGTAAAAACTTGAAAAATAGACTCCCATATAAAGCCATTTGATTTATGATCAAGACATGATTTGTGAAAGCAAGACAATTTAACGAGAGAAAGAATCACCTCTCCATAAATGGGGCTAGAACAACTCTATAAACCCATGAAAAAAAATGATTCTGGACTCATTCCTCATAACATATAATAATTAGAAAATGTAAACCTAAATATTAAAGATAAATCTATAATGCTTCTAGAAGACAACACAGATAATTATCTTCATCAAACTGGGGAAGGCAAAAGGTTATTTCAGAGAATACATAACTGATGACTACAAAAAAATAATAAAAAATAATTTAGACTTCTTTAGAATTTAACATTTCTGCTTATCAAAAGACAAAGAAATGAAAACACAACCAGAGACTGGAAGAAAGTATCTAAAACACATATATATGATGATAGACATGTATCTAGAATACATAAAGTTTTTTAGTTTGCAAAAAATAAAAAAGATAAAGCAACAAAGAGGGAAATATGTGAATAGATAATTCAAAAAATATATGAATGGACAGCAGGCACATAAAATATTTCTGAAAGTCATTAGAACTTAGAGAAATGCAAAATAAAAATCAAGATAAGATATAAGTTCAAAACCACTTGAATTATTAAAATTTAAAAGCCTGACAACACCAAGTTTTGGCTGCAATGTTAAAGCAACTGGAATTTTTATTCTTTTATTAAGGGGTATAAAAAGATTATCCACTTATACCTCTGATGATCTCACTGAAAGCACCTGTATATGATACCCCAAATCTGTAAGTGACCAAAATGTCCATTAACATGGGAATAAATAAACACTGATATATTTATAAAATGATATAAATCAAAACAGTGACTCTTGATATACAAGATATTGGTAAATCTCAAAACACTATGTTGAGTGAAGGAACAGATGTTGAAAACAATATTATATAATTCCTTTTTTCTTTCTCTTCCTTTTTTTTGTTTTGTTTTAGAACAGCTTAAACAAATCTATTGCAATAAAAGTCAGAGCAGTGAAAAACTGGAAAAGTGAAAATTGATTTCTAGGGAATCCAAGGGAATTTTCTGAGAAGATAGAAATATTGCATATCTTGATGAGGTATTCATTATTCAGATGTATATTTTGTAAAGTAATTGAATTTTACGTTTATAATCTGTTCATTTTTACAATATGTAAAATTTACCTTAAGAAGTAATATAATGTTTTAAAATTTCCTATCTTTTCTTTGAAGTCAATTGTAGACCTACTAACTGAGGATCAGGATTTTAAAAGATTTTTCATATTCTAATAAATTTAGTGGATTTTTCAGGCAAGGAAGAATAATAAAAAAATGTTATTATGATTTTTTTTAAGATTTAATTTATTTATTTGAAAGAGAGAGAGGGGCAGCCCGGGTGGCTCAGCGGTTTAGTGCCACCTTCAGCCCAGGGCATGATCCTGGAGACCTTGGATCAAGTCCCACATCAGGCTCCCTGCAATGGAGCCTGCTTCTCCTCTGCCCGTGTCTCTGCCTTTCTCTCTCTCTCTCTCTCTCTCTCTCTCTCTCTCTCTCCCTCCCCCTCCCCCGTGTGTCTCTCAAGAATAAATAAATAAAAGCTTTAAAAAAAGAGAGAGAGTGAGAAAGAGACCATGAGTGTGGGGGAGGGGAAGAGGGAGCAGCGACCCAGAGATCATGACCTGAGCTAAAGGCAGCCACTTAACCAACAGAGCCTGTCTAAAATGTTGTTATATTTCTTTAGAGCCTTAAGAAATTCAAAAGCCTTTACTAAAAACTTGGCTCAGTCGTCCATAATATATATTTATAATACACTCTATCCTTATGTAATATAGATTCAAAAGTCTTGAAATTGGATACAAAACTTTATAAATTGTAAAACATACAACAATGTAATGTGAAACTGTTGAATATGTATATCAATTCCAAATCACCTTGAAATTACTTTTTAATGTTCAATTTACAGATTAAGCTAAAATCATTAAAGAAGTAATTAATAATTATTTCAATAAACGTAGAAGTACTCAGCCATCACATTTACTCCCATTTTGTTTGAACCCAAACGTGACAGTACGAATTTACATATCACTGATGAAATCATTTTAATTAGGAATTAAAAATTCATTAGCATTAGCATTGAAATTTAACCTATTTATAAGTTTTAACATTAGTGACTATTAATCTCAATCAAAATAAATTTGTTGGCTAGTGCCAATTAAGCAGGTCAGTGATAGAGCTCTTTTATTAACAGTATAGGATACCTTTCAGTTGTGATAAAATATCACATTAAGAGTTTTATTAAGCTTCATGATTTTCAAACAACATGAATTATTTTTTAAGCTTTTAATAGGCTCAACAGACTATGGAAAAATACGGTGTATAATCATGAATGTGCCCAAGATTTGGTGATAAATAATTCCAAATTAATGCTTCATTTCAATGCCTATTACTTAGTTTTTAACTCCAGCTTCTAAATTTAGTACCATTAGCAAGAGATAAGCTAGCAATTACACATTTATCAAAATAATTTAAAAATGTCTGATGCCTCAATAAATTACCAAGGTAGTAGTCTTTAGCCTGCAGAAAATTAAGTGTAAAAATTAGGTTATTAATTTTACATATGAAGTTGATTTCAACAGATTTTTAAACGACTTATCAATATACTATAAATAACTATAAATAACTTCTAATTAGTCCAATTGGCAATTGTGGTTCAAGTAAACAATCAAGAGTGTGGATGAAATGGCAAGTCCAACCATCCATCCTGAGATGGAATTCAAGACAGAACTGTATTATATTCTCCTTCCCCAGACCCAGTAATGGTGAAGGAGGTGGCAACAATAGTAGTGTATCACTGCTAATAATGCATGTCATTCTAAGTCTCATGGCTGGGTCGCACTAGGTATGTAAGTTTTGGGCAGAGTGGACAAGAACTGTGCCTTTGGCTGCCATTTGCTGTCTTGGAAGATACCTTTTCCAGGTTTAAATCTTATAGGCACCAGGCCAGTAGTAAACTGATTAAGCATGGTTATCTTACCAATTCTGTATGAATGGGAACTTTATTAAACAATCTTTGCTTCTTATCTGAATCAAAATGCTCGACTGTGAAAATATTCTCCCTTCTCTGAGATCACTGAAACTAGGACTATTACCAGTTATCTTAATAAAAAGAATCAGTAATAAGATATCCATGGAAAGTATATGAAAAAAAAAACTCCAAAGGAAGATTTTTAAAATAGACATAAGAAGGCAATTATTTGCATTATAAATGTATCAGATCTTGAACAATCAAGTTCATTGTTTATTACATAAAAACAAACAAAACCAATGTCACGTGGAGGAAATTTTACAATATATTACAATATACTATTTTATCATAAGATTTTTTCTGAAAGAATCAGGGCAAAAAACAAAAAGAAAAAACAATTAGGAAAGATATACAATTAGGGATATGTGATATGGTTAGATCTAGCAGATATTATAAACACAGATAAATAGCCATTTTACACATAGATAATAGATGCATAAAAGTAAAAATTAGCATTTGTTACATAGGATAGTTTGTATATTACATATAAATCATTTCAAATCAGAATGAGAGTTGCTTAATTATTGTTGTACTTAGGAGATAAATTCAGTTGACCTCATCTTACAAATAAATTAAAGAATGAAACATGTTAAGTGCACACATATTAAACAAATACCCACTCTTTGTTTTAGTTCATTTATGACTCTGTTGGTTATTCCTAGATCCCCCATTCTGCTTTTGCAGTTGGAACTTGTGATGACAGAATTTTAACATGGCACCCAAGATTTTGGCACCCTGGTATGCATGCTCTGTATCATCTCCTCCCTTTGAGTATGAGGGAATCAAGAAAATTGGGATTTTACTACTGGGATCTGTTGAATTTGAATTAATCAAAAGGGAAATTGTCTTGGATAAAACAGAGCTAATCAGTCTCTTCCTGAAAGAAGAGATTCAAAGCCAGAGAAAAGCCTTCTTTGGGGCCTTAAAGAAGCAAATTGCAGCCGTATGGAGAGAAACACATGGCAGGACACATTAAGCCAGTGCTAGTTGCTGAGGACCTCGGAACTGCAATTGCCAGGACCTGGGCTCTGCCAACTGAGTGAGCTTGGAAAAGGACCAAGATGAGGATCAGATGGGGTCATAGTCCCAGCAGACTCCTTTATTTCACACTCCCGAGACCTGAGTGCAGCACCCAGCTAATCTGGCCTAGATTTCCTCTTACCTAGGGAAGCCTTGGGATGATGAAATCATGTCATTTTAAGCTGGTAAGGTTTTGGTAATTGGTTACACAGACCACAAAACGGTGCTTAGTCAAAGATCTGCCTTCAGGTCGGGTCATGATCCCAGGTTCCTGGGATCCACCCCTGCATTGGGCTCCCTGCTCAGCTCTCCCTCTCCCTCTGCTGCACCCTCCGCTTATGCTCTCTCTCTCTGCCAAATAAATACATTAAAAAAAAAAAGAAAGAAAAGAAACATAAAATATAGGACTGTAATTTCCTAATCTAAAGTCAACTTTCTTCTCTACTTTCCAGAAATTTGTAAAAATTTCTAATCCATCCAGAATCCCGTCTTCTTTATGAATATATATATATATATATATATATATATATATATATATATTTCCTCTGATATTTTTTCTTTGATCCATTGATTTGGTTATTTAAGAGTGCCTGTTTTTTGATTTCCAAATATTTGTGATTTTCTCAAATTTATTTCCATTATTGATTTCATTCAGCTGTGGTCATAAAACATGCTTTGTATTTCAATTATTTTAAATTTATTAAGGCTTGTTTTATAGCCTAATGTATGGTACATCCTGGACAACATTCCATTTGCCTTTGAGAAAGGCAGTATTTTGTTGGAATGTTTCACGGAATTCTATTAGTTTTAGTTGACTCATGTTCTTATTCAATACTTATATTTCCTGTTCCTCTTTCAGCTGGTTGTTCTAACAGCCATCAAAAAATGGGTATTGAAATCTTTATTATTGTTGAATCATCTACTGATCTGTTCAATACTGTCAGTTTTCTTAATGTATTTTGATGCCATGTTGTCGGGTGCATACGTGTTTATAAATTTCACATCTTTCAGATATACTGACACTTTAATCATTATAAAATATTCTTCTCCAGTAACAATTTTTTGTAGTACCAATTTCAGTCTTACAATCTATTTTGCTTATATTAGTATAGCTACTCTAGTTCTCATTTGGGTTCTGTTTGCATGAAACATTGTTTCCCATTCTTTTATTCTCAATCTATTTGTGCCTCTGAATATAAAGTGTGTCTCTTGTGGACAGCATGTAGCTGGATCACATATTTTTTTATCAGTTCTGTCAATTTCTGCCTTCTGTTGGATTATTTAGTTCAGTTACATTTGAATTTTTAATGTTATTTTTTGGGCTATATTTTAATTAATCTGATACCATTTGACTCCACATGCAGCCTTTATAGACTATGTGTCTCTTAGTCACATCTCAAGAGAGAGTCACAGCTCTTTCCATGTATCATAGGTTGTTTTTCTACGTGCATTTTATTAAAAATGCCAATATTTTAAAACATTCTATGATTTTAGGTCTATTATAATTCTTATTTCTTACTTTCTTTTGTCCTGCATTTATTAGATTATACATTGTTATATTTACAGTTTTCCTTGATTGTCCCTCACAGACTATATTTAAAGCCACTGTAGCTTTTTCCTTAACACTAAATAAACATAAGACACTTCCTTCTTATCAAGATTTTGCAAATCATTCTTTAGATCTAGATTTTCAAATCTCATCTAAAGTAAAATCCATCTGTGCTGAACTAGTTTGAGATTTCCTTTGTTTAAAATGCAGCGTTTTCTAACATTGCTAGAAAAACAGATGTGCCCTATAAATCTTTATTTGTAATGCTGGCCTAGTACTTCCTTTAAGCATATCCCTATAATTTGTATATGGTTTTCATGCAAGAAAGCCTATGCCTGATTTTCTGATCTGTGCTGGCTGGCCATGAGTCTTCAGAGACTATAGCTAGGTAATAATGTATTCTACATTTATTCCTACTTATTCTTAATTTACTTGTTTAAGTCAGGATAGCATATGTAGAACACAAATATATTGCCTGTCCCAATTCCAACAAGATTGGCATTAGTTGGATTGCATTGTATGTTTATACCAAAATTGCTTTGTCCATTCATCTAACTGATGGACATTTGGGCTGTTCCCATGCACATGTACTACATTGAGTACTTATTTTAGGTTTTTTTGAAAATGTATCTAAAAGTGAGATAAAGGGACACAGGGCAATTCTACATTTATATTTTTCTACGATTTTATTTATTTATTTGACAGCTAGAGTCAGAGCACAAGTAGGCAGAGAGAGAGGGAGAAGCAGGCTCCCACCCAGCAGAGAGCTGGATGCGGGGCTCAACCCTAGGACCCTGGGATCATGACCTGAGCCGAAGGCAGATGCTTAACAGACTGAGCCACCCAGGTGCTTCTACATTATTTTCTTTTAGAAACTGCCAAACTGATTTCCACCGTAGCTGAACAATTTTCAGCCACAACCAGAAATGTAGGAGTGTTCTAATTTCTCCACATCATTTCCAACACTTGAAATTTTCTTGGTATTATTTTTAGTTGTACTAGTACCATAAGGAATGATATCTCTTTGAGGTTTTGATTTACACTTGCATTACCCTAATGACTACTCATGATGAGTATCTTTTAGGTATGTGTTGGTCATTTGTATATCTTCTAGAAATATCTGTTGGAGGACTTTACTTATTATTTGAGTTGTTTGTCTTCCTTCCTTCCTTCCTTCCTTCCTTCCTTCCTTCCTTCCTTCCTTCCTTTGTTGAGTTGTAATAAGAGTTATTTCCATATTCTGGATACTAGACTCATCAAATATGAGATTTGCAAATATTTTCACCATTCTATAGATGACCTTTTCAAATTCTTAAAAATGTTCATTTGTGTACAAAAGTTTCTAATTTTGAGGAAATTCAATTTTACCTCTGTTTTCTTTTGTCATTTATGCTTTTGGTATTATATTTAAGAGTCCTGCCTAAGAGCCTTTCAATTTTACTTTGCTGTTTTATTTGTCTTGCAGGACTCTAAATTTTCCTTAAAAATGTTTTTCCTTCACCACCCAATTACCAGAGGGTATATCTTTTTTTCCCTTTGCCCTTTTTCTTCCCTAGAAGTTATGCATTTGAAATACTCCTTATTTCATTATTCTTGCCCTTTAAAATCGTGTTATTTTTAAAAGTTGTGCCTGGCCCTTTAAATGCCTGTACTTTTAAATTGAGCACAGTTAGAATTATTTCCCTCTGTTTATGCCTAGATCTTTCTGAACACTTTCTCAGTTTTTGCTTTTTGGTAGTTTTTTCTTTTTTGATAGGTTCCATCTTTTTGATGTTTTAGTTTCCAAATCACAATGAGATCCCCTCATTAGCCTCCTTCTGTCATCCTCAGTTCTTCTCAGTTTGTCTTAGTTCACCACAAAGCCTGGGGAATGGATGAAGGTAGCTTTGCAATGTGAGAAAAAGCATGATGGGATGTGGTGATTTTTTGTTTGTTTGTTTTGCTCAAAGTTATTTTGTAGTTTCAGCATTCTTTGTCTTCATGCTATGCTGAGGGTGTAGTTTTGTATAGAATTTACTTTCCCCTTGGTTTTATTTATGGTTTGGGAAAGATATTTTTGGAAATGTGTAGCTATGCTGACACTATTGTCCTCGGCTACCCAGAAGCCTTTTTTCAAATGCATTTTTGTGATATTTTTGCAAATGAGATGAAGAAAATATTAGTCAGATGATATTGTTGTCACCTCAATTCCTAGCTTTGTAGTCCAGATTGTATTATCTATTTTAATCCAGAAGTACAATATTAAAAATACTGAATTGAAATGTAAATTTGGTTTGTTCTACCAGAGACTTCCTGAACTAAGGCAAAGATATGTGAAAGTGAAGAGGGGGAAAAAATAAGTTAAATATCTACTGCCATCTCATCACAAGTTATAGAAATACAGAATATGATAGTATATTTTTTCTTCAATTGCTACACATGTGACCATCACTATTTTTTCTCTTTTTTTTCTTCCTGTTAGTTTCTTTTATAATGTTGTTGTTGTTAACAGTTCAGATTTTAGGTAACTGATTTTTAAGCTGGGACTGTAACTGAGTTTTAAGAGTAATTAACATAACCTGGAAATACAATGCAACCCTGTCCCAAAGATGGGTGGAATGACTCTTTGTACTTTGAAACTCCTCAGTTCAAGTAGAGAACATCTTGATTTGTACAAAATAGGATATCATATTGGGGCACACGGGTAGCTCAGTTTGTTAAGCGTCCAACTCTTGATTCAACTCAGGTCATGATCTCAAGGTCATGAGACAGAGCCCTGTAACGGACTCCAGCACTCCACAAGGAGTCTCCTTGAGATTCTCTTTCTCTCCCTCTGCTCCTCCCTCTGCTTGTGCCTGCGCTCCTTATCAATCAATAAATAAAATCTTTAAAAAGGTGGTATCATATTGTTGGATGCAGGCATAGAGATGTTTTTGTTGTTTCATGAAAGTTCAGATATGTATGGAGACGTGTGAGATGCTAAATAGCTATAAGAATGTACACTGCCCATTTAGTTAGCATTTTTAAGCTTCAGACCCAGTATTCTATGCCCACTCAGTGAAATGGGGGCTAACATGTGACTGGAGCAGGGTGAGGACAGGGAAAAGAATAGGAATAAGGTCAGTGGGGTACTATGGGCCCAGATCCTATAGGATCTTTTAGATCACAGTAAGGAATCTAAATTTCACTCAAGTGAAATTAGGAACAATAGGAGGCTTTTGAGCAGAAAAGTAACTGTGCTTTTTATGGTCCTAACTGTGTTAGTTAATCCTAATGGTGCTTTTTATCGTCCACCTACAACCAGAAATCTCTATCCTTAAACCTCCCAAACCCCACATATATTCCCAGGGCATTCTGTTTTCAGGTTGCTCTTTTTGAATTGGTTTTTCCATCACTTTGGTAATGACTCATAGTTTCTCCATGAACTTGGCTCAAATGACTTGCTTTTTACATAATTATTAGATTTTTTTAAAAATTTATTATTTATTTATTTATTTATTTATTTATTTATTTATTTATTTATGAGAGAGTGAGTGGAGGGAGGGGAAGAGGAAGAGGGAGAGGCAGGGGGAGAGGGAGAAGCAGACTTCTCACTAAGCAAGAAGCCTGATGCAAAGCTCCATCCCAGGACCCTGAGATCCTGACCTGAGGTAAAGGCAGATGTTTAACTGACTGAGCCACCCAGCAGCCTCACTAAATAATTAATACTCTAAGAAACTACATTTTATTCTATACCAACTGTCTTCCTTGTTGCTATTGTTCTGTTATTTCACATGTTATAAATGCCCGGGTAATGGTTCACTGTAAGATTGCCAATTTCCTACCCAGAATTTGCAGATGTACTGGGAGCATTCATATTTCTCAGAACAGACATAAAACCAGTAGCCCAAAAAGGCTATGCTGGAATTGTAGCTTCCAGTTGCAATAAAAGGAAGGACTCTTATCACACTCCAACCTTGATATGATCATCATTGAAGTGTTCACTGCCTTTTCACAAGACCTATGTAACATAGCTTTCTGCTTCTCAAATTTTTATTTCATTATATTTTATTATGTATAGTTAAAACCAGAATGAATGTATTTTTTTAAAGATTTTATTTATTTATTCATGAGGGACACAGAGAGAGAGAGGCAGAGACACGGACAGAGGGAGAAGCAGGCTCCCTGCAGGGAGCCCAATGTGGGAGTTGTTCATGACCTGAGCCGAAGGAAGATGTTCAACCACTGAGCCACCCAGGTGCCCCAGAATGAATGTATTTGAATGTGTCATACAATTATACTCATCCTCATTTTAGACATATTTGGCATGCTTTTTGTGACAGATTAAGGTAAAAGTCGAGAACCTTAGCAACGAAAATGTTTTTTCCATTTTTCTTCTTCCACCAGCCCTGGTGTCTCCTTTTTAGCATGGGAATTAAGTAATTCATCATTTACATTTTCCAATTAGCTCTTCTAAACTAATGAAAGAAAGCCTGTCATAAGTCCTCCTGGTAAAATAGTTCATAAATTTAATTGAAGCAAGCAGAAAATTTCTATTATAGTCTTTTTCTCTAGTACCTTTCAAATGCTTTTATTTTTTCTTTATGTGAATTATTATTAAAGGCTGGATTTCTTTGTTGACATCTTTCTATTTTCTTCATGAGTATTGGACAAAGCAGCCTTTAAATATGCAAGCATTTTAGAGTAAGAAAAACTATTTTTAAACTTTTTATGTTTAATGTTTTATGATTAAATAAGTATTTGATCTGGAAATAATATTTAAGTCATAACATAGGTAAATCCTACTATAAATAAGATTTTTAAAATCACATTAAATCAGTTGATAAAATCCCTAATATATCATATTCAATGATTTGTAGAAACTTTTTTCAGTATCTCCTGTTATTACTGGGACAGTTTGTATATGTTGTTTGTAAATTATAAAGTACTATACAAATGTTAATTATTATTTTGTTTTGAGGATACTAGAAAAGAGAACTTTGTAAATCTAAAAAAAATCTATATTTTCTTAAAGGTGAATATATTTTAAATGTTAGTGAGAAAATCTTGTATTATATTTAAGCACAATTTCTAGAATATCTTCACTGGAAAAAAGGATTTCTGTTGTAATGAATATTATAAAATATAGACTAGATCTTTATGAAGATAGAAAAATAAAGAGTATAAATTCTCTTCAGAATCTTAGTAGAAGAGTGGTCTTCAATAGTCTTATTGTGTTATAGTGAAATGATTACTCAGACTAAAATTAAAAAACTTATCATAAGAGCCAGAGAATCATTCTGTGCTGCTGTCTTTGAGAGCAAGGAATCTAATTACATCACTTACTAGCTAAACTAGTGCAAAAAAGCAAAATATTAGTGATTTTACTCAGCATCAAGCTTTTCTAATAATCCAAGAATACAATCAAGACACAGTGGTGAAGCAGGGAGGGGTCTGAGAGGTAAAGGGTACTTACTCTTTAGCCCAGAATAAGAGATGAGATCTTTAAGAGAGACTCTATCTCTTAAACCAGGATACATTTAGATTATCAAACATGTTCATTTTATACCCAGAAACATACTTAGCTTATGTCGCATTTTCCAGGGTGCTATGCCTCATATATCCATATATTGTAGTTTTGTTTACCAGAAGCAATCTTAAACCAGGACACCTTGATAGAATCCTTACAGAGGTAGGAGATTTTCTCCCGGTGGATATCCTTAGATTATTTTAAGGATGTCCTTTTATCAGTGGATTCACAAGGAAATTGGAAAGATTTACCTGCCTTCTCTCTTGCCCTGAGTAATCAATCCCTAGTAATCAGGTGAGATAAGGATCCCAAGCCAATGGTTTTAACTCTTTTTTGCTCACTAGAGGTGTATGCCAACACTACAATGACAATCATATTTCAATATAAATGTATCAAATCAGCACCCTGAACCCCTTAAACTCACACATGTTATATGTTGATTATATCTCTAAAAATACAGGACAATGCAAATATTTAGGTTAACAGAGTTGAAAAGGTATCAGCTAAGTACACAGAGGGCAAGAGAGTTGAGGTTTTCTAGAATACTGTGCTAATAATCATAAAGTGTGAACTCTAAGACTGGTAAGGAGCAAAGAGAAAGAGAAGGGATTTGAGAAACATATGGATAGGAATAATCCTATTCAGTTCTTATCAAGGTGAATAGCCTCATAAAACGACCTAGGAAGATTTCTATTTTCTCCATGCTCTACATCTATTTAATAAAGCTACAACACTCTTGACAATGTGTCAGAATTCAACCTGTTAAAATGATTGATCCGATGTCCTTTTGGAGGACAGAACTTATCTTACCTTTCCAAATTTTTCTTTACTTTTTATTTCTTTTGTTCCAATAAGTTTTCTGCCTCTTCTGGAAACTCTTTGCCAAGCTTTACATGTCCTCGTTAGTCATCCCTTTCATCTGTAATTTCCAATTGAATTGGTATGAATCAGTTCAAAGTGATTGCTTAGAATTATTTTTATCTGTAGTTTGTCTTCTTTTTTATTTCTCGTATTTGCTTATGTTTTGGTCTCTTAGTTCTCCCCGTCAAAACTGATGAAATTGGTTCTTTTCCATTTTTTTAAATTATCAATTTATTTATTTATTTATTTGTTTATTTATTTAAAATTGAAGCATGATTAACATACAGAGTTGCATTAGTTTCAGGTGTACAATATAACGATTCAACAATTCAATTATACATTACTCAGTACTCACCACAATAAGCGTAGGCACCATCTGTCACCAAACAAAATTATTACAATCTTATTGACTACATTCATTATGTTGTACTTTTCATCTCCATTACTTACTTTGTAACTGCAAGTGCGTACTTCTTAATCCTCTTTATCTATTTCCCTCATCCCCTATAATTGGTCCCTTCAAAGAACATTTTTGTAGTTGTATACTGAAGTATACTTATTTTTATTTTTAGTTTCTATTTTATATTAATTCCTTCCTATTAGGTATTTTAAAATTATTTTATTATTCTTCTCCTAAATCTTCCATTTAAAGGTGTTTTTACTTATCATTCATCTTTTTTGTTTTTTTAATTATCATCTTTTTAAATTAGCCTCTATAGCTTTAGGGTCTGTAGATATTTAATGCTTTCGTTTACCTTTATTTATAATAGAACTGATCATTCAAAATATTTAGATCTTATTTTAACTCACAACTTTAAACTAGGAGGCAAGTTATTCTATTCAACTTTTTGATAAATTTTATCTCCTATTCAGAGAATGGATCTGTACAATTTCAGCTCTTCAGACTTTATTCTGTTTTCTTTTTTCCATGTCTAGTAAACGGTCAGTTTTCTTTTAAATGTTTATGGATGTTAGAAAAATATGTATTCTCTGTTCAGCAGTAACTTCTTGAAAGATTGGATATTGACATATTGATGGATAAATGGATGTCCCATGTCATTTTAAACAGTACCGAGTTGTTATTTTTCTTGTTTTGCATTTTTAAACAAAGCTGGTAAGATCTTTTGTCCTCTTACCAAAAAAAAAAGCTTGCACGTTTTTGATTCCTACTTTAATTGTGACATAATTGTTTTTGTTTCTTGCTTAAGATTTCTATTTTTTATTTTCATTAATTTAAAAAAGCTACTTTTCTACAATAATTTAAATTTAATGATATGTTTTTCCAATCATATATATATATATATATATATCCCAAAGCTTCCTCTTTCTTGGATTCATTTTGTGTGTTAATTATATAAGCCCTGTCACTTTTTTCCAGAAATACAACATGATGATAAATTTCTTGATCTTGTGTATATGAATAAGTGATCTTCTCTAATGCTTATTTAGAAACAAGATGTTAAAGTTACATTATTTGCTTTCAGTACAACAATATTTTCCTCTTTTTTCTTCTAACATCCTGTTTTACAAAAAGAATAGGAAGTATATGTATTGAATATTGAGGAAATATTGACTTTGTGAATTTGAGCTAATGTGCAACCCTGCTACAGCCTGTCTCAAGCTATACTTTCATTCTAATATATATACACATTCCCACCAACTCATATTTCATCTGAATTTCTGAAAGGATTTCAGTATACAGTGATTTTGAAAACCAAAACCCCAACAAGGATAATATATCATGTGCATCTTAGTGGCTAATAGTGTGGGCAGTTGCCAGTGAGTCTGGATGCCCTCACCCACACAGTATAATGCTGTATAAGACACCCGGGATCTAAATCAGAATGGTTTAAAAATAATATTCCTGTCACATTTGCAATAATTTTTATATATTTATTTGTTTTGTTTAATATTGGTGTTCCCTAAAACAGACTCTTTAACTTCATAAGACATCAATTATGATTATGAATATTTCCTATTATTTTGTGTCCCTGGCACATAGTGGGTGCTCAGAAAATATTTATGAGCTTTAATTGAATAGATTTAACTGAACATTTTGTGAATGACTTACATGAAGGAAACACAGTGACATTCAAAAAGTTGGATTTACTGCATCAGACAATAAAATAAAATAAAATAAAAATCTTTCCAAAACAATGGCTGAATACAAGGTAAATATTACAAACTTATTTTCATTGGAAACATTACTGGGATTTTTTTTAGCATAATGAGTGTTATAAATAGGCTCTTACTGAAAAAAAAAATAAAGGTGACCAAGGTTTTTTGTTTTGTTTTGTTTTGTTTTTGTTTTTAAGATTTATTTATTTGAGAGACAGAGACAGGGACAGCCTGGGCAAGCAGGGGGAGAGATGGGGGAAGCAGACTCCCCATGAGCAGAAAGCCGACAGGCACTCTGGAATATCCTAGGCTCTTCTCCCATTATCTCTTCTAAATTTGTTTTTGGCAACCGTTTCAGACTAAACTTTTCACTAGGGCCATATAACATAGTTGTTAAAAGTGCAGTCTTGGGACGCCTGGGTGGCTCAGCAGTTGAGCATCTGTCTTTGGCTCAGGGTGTGATCCAGGTCTGAGGATCGAGTCCCACGTCGGGCTCCCTGTGAGGAGTCTGCTTCTCTCTCTGCCTACGTCTCTTCTTCTTTCTGTCTCTCATGAATAAATAAATAAAATCTTAAAAAAATAAAATAAAAGTGCAGTCTTTAGGATTAGGACTCCATGGCTTTGAGTCGTTCTTTACTCATCTGTGTGATCTATACATCATAATTTCAACTACTCCGTGCTTCTGCTCCTTCTTTAAAATATGGATATTGTGATTATTGTTTAGAGTCTCCCCAGGAAGATCATACAATAAAATCACCAGATTCTAAACAGTTTCAGAATAAATCACAACCGTGTATGTCAAAACATCAATTTATTGCTGAAGGTAAATTGAAGTGTACAGCTTGATAAAAGACAGGTGTCAACTAAACCTCAGAATTATGAACACTCACCACCCATTTGGCAGCAAAACAAACATGTCCTCATTGTGGACAGGTGATTCCCAAAAGGAAAAATGAGGACAGAGCTGAGCTATGCGCACCCAGTTATTTTTCCCAAGGTTACCAAATGGCTAAGTTTGTCTACCTGTCTATGGGAGGAGAGAACAAGGGTGCTGTGGCTTTAATTTGCCTACCGAACATCTCTTGTCATGGAAGAGGTGTCTTCCCTGTCACACTGAGGTTGGCATCTATCCGAGACAGTTTTTATTCTGAGAATTCTTTGTGCCTTATCATTATTCCTGCCGTAAAGAGGCATCTGCATCTCCCTGAGGTTAGGGGTGAGCTGTTTATCAAGACAGCCCTGCCTTCACCATCAGAAGGCTGGTTCTTCTGATGCCAAATGCAGGTCCCTGGGCATTCAGTCCCTCTTAGGTCATTAACATGCTGAGAAAAATAATTCTTCAGTTGTCACATTTCTAGTCTATTCCTTTTCTTATCCAAAATCATGTCCAGCCACAAAGTACTGTGAGATTAGACACCAACAGTAACGTGAAATGCATAAGAACGATATATAAACTCCAATTAAACACGTCAACTGAAATGGGCTCCTGATTATAATCCTATGGAATTAAAAATTTCCAGTAAGAAATTAAAGCTCAAACATGTAAACCTTCTCAAATTAAAATCCAAAGCAATTAGAATCAATTATTTTACTTGTATAAGTTAAAATCTAAAATACAAAATTCTTAGGTTAAATTTAAGGGGAAAAACACCCGTCCTTCTAAATTACTTATTTCATTCATTCAGAGACATTCTTGATGACTCCCTAGAAATGTGTTCCTGACAGCAGCCTGGGACAGCTTATGCTATCTCTCTAATGGGTGTGGTGATTTTAGGGCCTGAGAAATTACACATGTAACAAATCTCTCAAGAGTTTCACTTTTATTGGTTTAAAAGCATTCACAAAACACCAAATATTATCAATTTTCTATCTCCATTCCCATAAAAAAATGGAACAACCATTAGACCTTGTAACAGTGACCCTAGGTAAAATTATATTCCCAGAACTCAGTATATAGTCTTACCAAAATACATAGGAAAAAAAAAAAAACAAATCAAGGAGGGTGTGCACAGATAATCTTCATGGAGTTACCCTGACCAGAATGACAATCAGTCCATTTCTGTTATTCAGAATCCATGCCCTATATACTTGCAGTTTGCGGGGAAGCAATAATTTTGCAAAATATTTTTTTTTTTTTTTTTTTTTTGCTACTGAGCAATTGTTAAATCTGAAGGAAAGCTTCACTTATGCATCTATACTCTATCACATACACCGGCATTGAAATACTGCTAGCATCTTGGATGTCTAGAAAATTCCAGTGAAAAAGGCAGTCCATAGGTTATGTGAAGTGTCTTCCTTTTAAGACCAAAAATAATCACTGCTACTTACCTCGATGCCCTATCTTTCACCCAATTGTTGCACCGAGTGTCACATCTATCTGAGTCGGGATCTGTTAATTTTCTGAGCAAACTTTCGAATTCCTGGGGCATAGAGGCTAATTCTGTTGCTCCTTATAATGGAATAGTTTACACCATATCATTCCTCTACCTGTCTTAGTTGGTAAAAATCACCTTCAGATTCATGATCAAGAATGGCTATTTGATGCTTTCGAAACTTCTGCTGAAAGGAACCTAATAAGAACTGATATTTCTGCATGTTCTCTGTAATATGTGTTCCTTTTATCTACTTTTTGAATGTTCCAAGCACTGAAGCAATAATTACTTCACGCAGCTTTTTTCCTACAGCTATGGAATGTGCCTCTCATGCTTAATTCCCTCTGCCATTGTCTTATCCCTTCCAAGGGTTTTCAGCTGGATTCCCAAGAATTCAACCTTATTTTTAACTTGTGTTTTAACCCCTTCCCTAATGCATTGAGGATATTTTTATATTTGTTTGTATTGCTAAAATTGAGTACTTTCAATCCCTTGGTGTTTTCTATATTTTATACCCCAGAAATTTGTTTTCTCAACCTATTTCTTCATATTTTGCCCTTACAGTGAAATGACTGTGTGTCTTCCGAAAGTCTGTGGGTGGTGAACCTCTGTTCCAACAAATTCTGTCTTCTTTTGTTTCCCTGAGTGAGATGATCTCTTCACATGATCTTCTATTCATGCCTGGACTCGATCTGACGTTACCTGCCTTTTTCCCTTTAAGATGTCTCATCTGGTGTGTATTTTAGAGGATTACTCCCATCAATTTATTGGCCAGCTTTCTGAAGACAAGGCTATAGTTCCAACTTCAACAATCATATCGCCTTGAAAATCCCCATCAATACTTTGACTTTTTAAAAAATAACTTTATTGGGGGACCCCTGGGTAGCTCAGCAGGTGAGCACCTGTCTTCGGCTCAGGGTGTGATCCTGGAGTCCTGGGATCGAATCCTACATCGAACTTCGTGTAAGTGGAGCTACACAGCATTTGCCCTTTTGAGACTGGCTTATTTGACTTGGTAAAGTACCTGCAGGTCCATCCATGTCATCATAGATGTTGGCCTTTTTTAAGGCTGAATAATACTCAATTGTATGGATATATATTACATTTTCTTTATCCATCATCCATTCCAGAAGTAGAATTGCTAGGTCACTTGGTAGTTCTGTTGTAATTAATTAAAGTTTTTATTCTAATTCTAGTTAATTAACAAACAGGTATATTAGTCCCAGGAGTACAATACAGTAATTCAGTAGTTCTATAAATCACCCAGTGCTCATCACAGTAAGTATACTCCTTAGTCCTCAACATCTATTTCACTCATCCTCTCACTCACCTCTGGTAACCATCAGTTCCCTATAGTTAAGAGAATCAGTTTGTCTCTCTCTCTCTCTTTTTCTCCTTTGCTCATTTGTTTTGTTTCTTAAATTCCACATAGGAGTGAAATCATGTGATATTTGTCTTTCCCTGAATTACTTTGCTTAGCATAATACTCTCTAGCTCTTGCAAAAGGCAAGATTTCATTTCTTTTTATGACTAAGTAATATCCCAGGGATATAGATGCCACATCTTCTTTACCCATTCATCAATCAATGGATACTTGGGATGTTTCTATAATTTGGCTATTGTAAATAGTGCTGCTTTGTTTTTTAAATTCATTTTATTTTTTTAATAGTGCTATTTAAATGTAGGAGTGTATGTATTCCTTTAGTCAGTTATTTTCATATTCTTGGATATTTCATAGTTTCATATTCTTTGGATAAAAACCCAGTACTGTGATTGCTGGATCCTAGAGTAATTCTATTTTTAACTTTTTTAAGGAATCTGCAAACTTTTCCCCAGTAGTGACACCAGTTTGCATTCTCACCAACAGTGCACAAGGGTTCTTTTTTTCCTCCACATACTCACTATCAACTGTTGTTTCTTCTGTTGTTGATTTTATCTATTTTAAAGTTTTTGAGGAAGCTCCATCTGTTTTCCACAGTGACTGCACCAGTCTGCATCCCCACAAGTATTCTGTTTTCTCCACATCTTTGCCAGCACTTGTTGCCCTTTGTTTTTTGACAATAGCCATCCTAACAGCTGGGAGGTGATATCTTATTACAGTTTTGATTTGCATTCCCCTGCCAATTAATGAAATTGAGTGCCTTTTCATATACTTTACTATTTGTATGTCTCCTTTGGAGAAAAGTCTATTTGAGTCCTTTGCCCATTTTTCAGTAAGGTAAGGTTTTTGGTTTATTGGTTCTTATCTGCCATTGAGTTGTATGAACTTATATATTTCAGATGCTAACCGCTTAGGCAAATGATTTGCAAATACTTTCTGATTCTGTAGCTGCTTTTTTACTTGATTATTTCCTTCACTGTAAGAAAAATTTTAGTTTAACAAGTCCCACTTATTTATTTTTGTTTTTGCTGCGTATGCTTTTGGTGTCATATCCAAGAAATCATCACCAATACCAATGTTAGGAAGTGTTTCCTCCTAGGTTTTCTCCTAGGAGTTTTCTAGTTTCAAGTATTACGTTTAGGTCTTTAATCCATTGGTCTTTATTCCAGTACAATACCATTTGAATTACTGTAGCCTGGTAATGTATTTTGAAATCAGGAAGTGTGATGCCTCCAGCTTTTTTTTTTTTTCTCATAATTGCTTTATTTGGGGTCTTTTGTGGTTTCATGTGGATTTTAGGATTTTTTTTTCTTTTTCTGTAATAAGTGCCACTGCGATTTTGATGGGAATGCATTGAATCTGTACATAACTTTGGGTAGCATGAATATTTCAACAGTATTGATTATTCTAATGCATGAACATGGGATATATTTCCATTCATTTGTATCTTTTAAAATTTTCTTTTATCAATGTTTTACAGTTTTCAGTGTACAAGTCTTTTATGTCCTTGGTTAATTTCATTTGTTTTTTTATGTTATTGTAAAAAGAATTGATTCTTAATTTTCTTTTCAGATAATCTGTATATAGAAATTCAATTGAGTTTCGAATGTTGAATTTGTATCTTGCAACATTACTGAATTTTTTTATTAGTTTTCATAGTTTCATTTTTATGTTTTATTTTGTTTTGTGGAATCTTTTAAGATTTCCTACCTATAAGATTATGTCAACTGCAACCAGAGATTGTTTCACCCCATTTTGCAATTGTCTTCTACATATTTTTTAAACCATAAGTCTTAAATGAAATTTAGAAGTCAAAAAACTAGCTCCAAAGGAATTTAGTACTTGCCAGAATTAGCTACCCAATCATTTTTTTATTATGTGCATAGAATTCAGTGCTAAAATGCTACTAATGCATTCAACAACATTTCTAATTAAAAGGAAATGTCATCCTTCATCTAGAAATTCTGAAAAACAGCCATGTGTAGAGTTTGTTTTTGTTTTTATTTTCTCTGAACTGCATTGAAACCTCGATTGTGGAATGCAGAGGAAGATTTGCAAGCATGGATGAGGCTGACTTTTGAAAATTCTAGAGAGAGTTGAATTTTTCCAGCTTAAAAATCAGTAGAAGCCTTAGAAAATTGTCAGAACAAATACAGTCAGAGGCCTCCAGTAGCCTCCAAACAAGTAGACAGAAAGCAGGCCATCTGAGCCACAACCCTGACAGGACTTTCTAGACACTATGTTATACACTGTGTAATAAGACCCTCCATATACCCCTGTCCTTTATCTTTGGAATTCCTCTGGTAACCTTCTAAACTCTCATTTTAATCTTAGTATAT
This sequence comes from Nyctereutes procyonoides, assembly GCF_905146905.1. Lineage (NCBI taxonomy): Eukaryota > Metazoa > Chordata > Mammalia > Carnivora > Canidae > Nyctereutes > Nyctereutes procyonoides. The sequence goes on along the minus strand of NW_026575082.1, from coordinate 8,432,418 downwards.
GTATCATTATACAAATTATCAAATTTGAAGCTGTACAGTCCTTAGCCAGAATCACTGGCTGAATGCCCAAATGGAACTTCATGACACATATTCAAATTTATGAAGAGAAGAGCAAGTTTCCTGGTAAGACATTTACAATCTGAGTTAACTTGACATTTGTGCATAATCTATCCCCCTTATATTTGATCTAAACTATAATCCTGGTTTCATTTATTTACCCATGAGTTATCACACAGAGAACTTTAAGCCATATTTTACTTTCTATTTTAAGATTTTACTTATTTATGCATGAGAGGCACACAGAGAGAGGCAGAGACATAGGCAGAGGGAGAAGCAGCCTACCTGTGAGGAACCTGATGCAGAACTCAATCCCAGGACCCTGGGATCACACCCTGAGGTGAAGGCAGATGCTCAACCACTGAGCCACCCAGGGGTCCCATTCCTTTTGAGTTTCTTAATAAGAAATACATCTTTAGGGATCCCTGGGTGGCGCAGCGGTTTGGCGCCTGCCTTTGGCTCAGGGCGCGATCCTGGAGACCCGGGATCGAATCCCACATCAGGCTCCCAGTGCATGGAGCCTGCTTCTCCCTCTGCCTATGTCTCTGCCCCCCCCCCCTGTGTGTGTGACTATCATAAATAAATTAAAAAAAATAAAAAAAATAATGAAAATCATTTGGAAATGCATCTTTAAAAAAAAAAAGAAATACATCTTTAAGGTACTCTAACACGTGTCTCTCTTACTCAACTGACATCCCTTTTCTGACTAAGGTTATTTTTTATGATTTTTATCCTCCTTTTCTCTTCTTCCTTTCCATGCCTTTTCATTTCTTTTGCTCTTTATTCCTTGTCTCAAGACCTCGATTGCAACTAGCACTAATTATTCATAATGAATCTAGAGTGCGCTCAAGCTTGAATGAATTTCACCCTCCCCACTAGCTCACATTCAGCTTGGTTAGGAGGGAAACTCTTAGGAAACAGTGGAGGCAAACCATGATTCTAGTTGATATGAATCAGCCAGAAAGTTTCTCATCTACACCCTGACGATTCCAGTCTACCATACAGAATCAGATCTTTGCCCTCACAAGCTCATCTCAGATATCTGTAAAAATGCATTCTAACATCAATACCAAATGCATTTTAATAGTTGGCAACAATGGTTTCCTTAAAACAATGTTCCAGGGTCTTTCACAAACTGATAAACATTAAGATTGTTTTAAGGATTTATTTTGGTTTGTGAATTGATTTTTACTACAACAAAGCATTTTTGCATTGAAAATCCATGTACATGACATTTATTACCAGATCCATCATTTCTACATTTTCGTAAATGAAATGCTTGGTCAAAACGATTCTGTAATTTTAATTTTAACGTATGCAGCCAAATGGCTCTCTCCACATGTTAGTTAATCACATTTACACTAACAGTGTATGAGAGAAAATGGGGCAGTATGGTTGGAGTGAGAGGGACCAAATCATACAAGGGATTCTGTAGTCCTCAAGAAGGAATGCGGGCTTATTCTAAGTTCACAGTAAAGTGATCAAGGACTTTAAGCAAAGGAGTGACATGATTTTTAAAAATATGGCCAAAAAATTCTGTGATTTGACTCATGAGGAATGGCTTTAGGAAGAAGGGTAGAAGCAGAGAGAAAAGTAAAATGAAAAATAATGGAAGATTTTAAAAAAGTTATTTGGATTATAAAAACATTTTGAAATGAGTTCATAATATTGAATTTTTCTTTGAAGCAGTTACACTAAAAGTTCCATTTAATCTGCGTAGAACACAACCCATATACTTGTTTTTAATAATGGATTCCAAAATATATCTCCATAAAATATAAAAATGTTAAGTTAAAATAAATGAACAAAGAAATAATGCATTAAACAGCATTTTCTTGGAGAAGACTGCTCTCATAATCCAATTTGAAATAATTATTCCTCTCTGCTGTGCTTTCAAGTCAAGCAGCCTGTTTTTATTTATTTTTTTTATTAAACTACTTCACTAGCTTTTGTAATTTATACATTCATTTGTGTTGTTATCAGTGCAGAGTCCATCTTTCTTTGAGACCAGCCCCTATGTCTGTCTTCCCTGATGTATTCACAGGATGAAGCACAGTACTGGTGTAGGACAAACAATACATGAAGACCAATGTCAAATTAACAAATCAGGGACACCTGGGTGGCTCAGCGGTTGAGCATCCGCCTTTGACTCAGAGCATGATTCCTGAGTCCCCGGATTGAGTCCCACATTGGGCTCCCTACATGGAGCCTGCTTCTCCCTCTGCCTGTGTCTCTGCCTCTCTCTCTCTCTGTGTCTCTAATGAATAAATAAATGTTTTTTTTAAAAAAAGGGAAGACATTACTAGACATTTGGAGGTGACTTGGGGACCCTACTCTTCAGCCATCTTGCCCCGCCCTCCCATTTGGAGGACCTAAATTAAAAAATTAGTTTAGGAATATATTTTATGCAATTTAATGTCATTCCTCTATTTCATACGGCTTGATACCAGCCTTGGGACATTAGGAATGCATATATATTTTATTATTTTATTTTATTTTATTATTTTATTTTATTTATTATTTTTTTATTTTAATTGTAGTTAATTAACATAGTGTTATATATTAGTTTCAGGTGTACAATATAGTGATTCAACAATTTCATACATCACCTGGTCCTCATTATGACAAGTGCACTTCTTAATCCCCATCTCCTATTTCACCCAAACCCCCGTTTTAATCATCTCTGGTTAGGAACCATCAATTTGTTCTCTATAGTTAGGAGTCTCTTTCTTGGTTTGTCACTCTCTCCCTCTCTTTTTTTTTTCCCCCTTTGCCTTTTTGTTTTGTTTCTTAAATTCCACATACCACTGAAATAATAAAGTATTTGTCTTTGACTATTTTGCTTCGTTATATTTTCTAGTTCCATGCATGCTGTTGCAAATGGCAAGATTTCATCTTTTTTTATGGCTGAATAATATATAGTACCAATTCTTTATCCATTTATCAACTAATGGACACTTGGCCTGCTTCTGTATCTTGGCTATTGTAAATAATGCTGCTATTAAAATAGGGATCCATAAATCTTTTTGAATTAGTGTTTTTGTATTCTTTATGTAAATACCCAGTTGTGTGATTAGTGGATTGTAGGGTAGTTCCATTTTTTTTTATTTTTATTTATTTATGATAGTCACATAGAATGAGAGAGAGAGAGGCAGAGACACAGGCAGAGGGAGAAGCAGGCTCCATGCACCGGAAGCCCGACGTGGGATTCGATCCCGGGTCTCCAGGATCGTGCCCTGGGCCAAAGGCAGGCGCTAAACCGCTGCCCCACCCAGGGATCCCGGGTAGTTCCATTTTTAACCTTTTGAGGAACCTCCATATTGTCTCCCAGAGTGGCTGCCCCAGTTCACGTTCCCACCAACAGTGAGAGACTGTTCCCTTTTCCCCATATCCTTGCCAACACCTGTTGTTTCTTGTGTTGTTGATTTAGCCATTCTGACAGGTATGAGGTGGTATCTCATTGCAGTTTGATTTGCATTTGCTACTAACTCTATCAGATAGGTCATTTGCAAATATCTTTTCCCATTCCATAGATTGCCTTTTAGTTCTGATTTTTTTCTTTCACTGTGCAGAAGCTTTTTATTTTGATGTACACCCAATAGTTTATTTTTTTATTTTGTTTCCCTTACCTCTGGAGACATACCTAGAGAAAAGTTGCTATGGCCAATGTCAAAGAGGCTACTGCCTATGTTCTCTTCTAAGATCTTTGTGGTTTCAGGTTCCACATTTAGGTCTTTCATCCATTTTGAACTTATTTTTGTATATAGTGTAAGAAAGTGGTCCAGTTTCTTTCTTTTGCACGTTGCTGTCCAGTTTTCCCAACACCATTTGTTGAAGAGACTGTCCTTTCCCATTAGATATTCTTTCCTGGTTGGTTAAAGACTAACGGACCATATATTTGTGGATGCATTTCTGGTTTTCTATTCTGTTCTACTGATGCATGTGTCTGTTTTTGTGCCAGTACCATACTATTGTGATTGTTACAGACTTGTAATATAATTTGAAGTCCAGAATTGTGATGCTTCCTGCTTTGCTTTTCTTTTTCAAGAATGCTTTAGCTATTTGGGCTCTTTACTGGTTCTATACAAATTTTAGTATTGTTTGTTCTAGTTCTGTGAAAAATGCTGTTGGTATTTTGATAGAGTTTGCATTAAATGTGTAGATTGCTTTGGCTAATACAGGCATATAAAAATATCTGTTCCTCCAATCCATGAGCATAGAATGTCTTTCCATTTTTTGTATCATCTTTAATTTCTTTCATCAATATTTTACAGTTTTCAGAGTACAGGTCTTTCACTTCTTTGGTTAGGTTTATTCCTAGGTATCTTAATGGTTTTGGTGCAGTTGTAAACGGGATTGGTTCCTTAATTTCTCTTTCTGCTGTGTCATTATTGGTGTATAGAAATGCATTACATTTCTGTACATTGATTTTGTATCTTGCAAACTTACTGATTTGTTTATTGGTTCTAGCTGTCTTATGGTGGCTTTCAGGGTTTTCTCTATATATTTCTGTATATATTTCATCTGCAAATAGTGAAAATTTGATTTTTTTCCATGCTGATTTGAATGCCTCTTATTTTTGTTGTTGTTGTTGTCTGATTGCTCTAGCTAGAACTTCCAGTACTATGTTGAATACAAGTAGTGAAAGTGGACATCCTTGTCTTATTCCTGACCTTAGAGAAAAAGCTGTCAGATTTTCCTCATTGAGTATGATGTTAGCTTTGAGTTTTTCCTATATGACCTTTAGCACATTGAAGTATGTTCCCTCTAAACCTACTTTGTTGAGGATTTTTATTATGAATGGATGTTGTACTGTGTCAGATGCTCTTTATGCATCTATTTACATGATCATATTGTTCTTATCCTTTCTCTTATTTATATGCTCTATCATTTTGATTGATTTGCAAATACTGAACCATCCTTTCAACCCAGGAATAAATTCTACTTGATCATGGTGAATGATTTTTTAAATGTATTGCTGCATTTGGTTTCCTAGTATTTTATTGAGGATTTATGCATCTATGTTCATCAAGGATATTAGCCTATAGTTGTCTTTTTTAGTGGTGTCTTTATCTGGTTTTGGTATCAAGATAATGTTGGCCTCATAGAAATAATTGGAAGTTTTCCTTCCTTTGCTATATTTTGGAATCATTTGAAAAGAATAGGTGTTAACTCTTCTTTAAATGTTTGTTAGAATTTCCCTGTGAAGTCATCTGGTCCTGGACTTTTATTTGCTCAGAGGTGTTTGTTTATTACTGATTTAATTTCTTTGTTCATTATCATCCTATTCAAATTTCCTCTTTCTTCCTATTTCAGCTTTGGTAGCTTATATGTTTCTAGGGATTTATTCATTTCTTCTAAGTTTTCCAACTTGTTGGTGTATGGTTTTTTTCATAATATTTTCTTTTTATTGGTTGTGTTTCTGTGATGTTGGTTGTTCTTTCTCCTCTCTCATTTATGATTTTTTTCTCATTTATGATTTTATTTATTTGAGTCCTTTATCTTTTTTTCTTGAAAAGTATGGCTAGGGGTTTATCAATTTTACTGATTTTTCTCAAAGAATCGGCTCCTGGTTTCATTAATCTTTCCTATTAGATTTCTTTGGGTTTTATGTTTTGTGTTATTTGTTTAGTTTCTCTATCATTTATTTCTGCTCTAATCTTTATTGTTTCCTTCCTTCTGGTGGTTTTAGGTTTTCTTTGTTGTTTTTCAAGACCATTTAGGTGTAAGGTTGGGTTGTTTATTTGAGATTTCTCTTGCTTCTTGAGGTAGGTCTGTATTGGTACAAATTTCCTTCTTAGAAAGATTTTTGCTGCATCCCAAAATTTTTGGACCATTGTGTTTTAATTTTCACTTTTTTTCCATATACTTTTTAATTTCTTCTTTTATTTCCTGGTTGATCCATTCATTATTTAGCAGCTGTTATTTAATCTCCATGTATTTGTGGTCTTTCTACGACCTTCCAGTGTCATAACACTGTGGTCAGAAAAGATGCATATTATAACTTTGATCTTCTTAAATCTGTTGAGGTTTGCTTTGGGCTACTAAGTGATCTGGAGATAGTTCCATGTGTACTTGAAAAGAATGTATATTCTTTTGTTTTAGGACAGAATGTCATAGTATATCTGTTAAATCCATCTGGCCCAGTAAGTCATTCAAAGCTATTGTTTCCTTGTTGGTTTTCTGTTTGATGACTTATTCATTGATGTAAGTGGGTGTTAAAGTCCCTGACTATTATTTTATTACTTTCTATTAGTTCCTTTATGGTTGTTATTAACTGTTTTGTGTATTTGGGTTCTCTTATGTTAGGTTCGTATATATTTACACTTGTTATATCTTCTTACTGGATTATCCCCTTCACTATTATATCATGTCTTTCTTTGTCTCTTGTTACAGTCTTTTTTTTTTTTTAAAGTCTATTTTGTCAATCTAAGTATTGCTATTTGGGCTTTCTTTTTATGTACATTTGCATCATGGATATTTCTCCATCTCCTCACAATCAGTAGGTGTCTCTTGTAGGCAGCATATAGATGAGTTGTTTTCTTATAGATCCTGTCACCCTATTCCTTATGTTTGGAGTATTCAGTCCATTTACATTTAAAGTAATTACTGATCAGTTTGTATTTATTGCCATTTTATTACTTGTTTTGTGGTTGTTTCTGAAGATTTTCTCTGATCCCTTCTTATCTTTCTCTCTTTCATAGTTTCCTGCCTTTACACTATCACTTTTGGTCTCTCCTTTTCACTCAGGGAGTCCCTTTTAATATTTATTGCAGGGATGGCTTGGTGGTCTTGAACTCCTTTAATTTTTGTTTGTCATGCAGCCTGGGTGGCTCAGCGGTTTAGTGCCGCCTTCAGCCCAGGGCCTGATCCTGGAGACCCGGATCTAGTCCCCACGTCGGGCTCCCTGCATGGAGTCTGCTTCTCCCTCTGCCTGTGTCTCTGCCTCTTTCTTTCTCTCTCTGTCTCTCATGAATAAATAAATAAAATTTAAAAAATAATAATAATTTTTGTTTGTCTGGGAAACTCTTTGTCTCTTCTTCTATTCTGAATGAAAGCCTTGCTACATAGAATGTTCTTGGCCACCCTTTTTTCCCATTCAGCACTTTGAATGTATCATGCCATTATCTTCTGGCTTACAGAGTTTCTGTTGAAAAATCTCCTGCTAGCCTTACGAGTTTTCCTTTGTAGGTGAGAGACTTCTTTTGTCTTGCTGCCTTTAAAAACATTTTTATTTAAATTCAATTTGCCAACATATAGTATAACATCCAGTTGTCTTGGTGCTTTAAGATTTCTTTTTTATCACTGTGTTTTGACAATTTGATTACAAAATATCTTGGTGTGGATCTGCTTTTGTTGATTTTGATGGGGGTTCTCTGTGCATCCTGGATCCGGATATCTGTGTCCTTCCCAGATTAGCGAACTTTTCAGATATTATTTCTTTAAATAAAATTTCTGCCACATTTTCTCCCTCTTTTTCTTCTGGGACTCCTGTAATACAAATGTTGTTAAATTTGAAGGAGTCACTGAGTTCCCTAAGCCTATCCTCACTTTCCATAATTCTTTTTTCTCTTTTGTTCAGATTGCTTACTTTCCATCATTCTGTATTTTAGGTCACTAATTCATTTCTCTGCTTCTTCTGTCTTGCAGTTTATACTATCAGGCATATTTCTCATTTTGTTTATTGAGCCTTTTATCTCTGCTATGTTATTTCTTAACCCTGTGTTAAGGGACTCACTCATGTCTTTTCACTCTTTTCTCAAGTCCAGTGAGAAATCTTATTATCATTGTTTTAAATTTTCTATCAGTCATGTTACTTATATCCGTTTCACTTAGACCAATGGCCATGGCCTTGTCCTGGTCTTTCATTTGGCATAAATTTCTCTGTCTCCTCCTCTTTTTGTCTGCCTCTTTGTGTCTGTTTGTATGTTAAGAAAGTTAGCTATGTCTTCTGCTCTTGAAAGTAGTCACTTTATGAATAAGAGGTCTTGGAGTTCCCTACAATGCTGTGCCCCCGGTCACCAGAACCTGGCACTTCACGAGAGTATCCTATGTGTATTGCTTATGCCCTGCTGTTGCATCTGAGTCACTTTTCCTTTCAGTGCAGTCGCCTGCACTGACTCTTTGCCTTCTGTGGGCTATGCTTACTCTCTGTGGTGTTAGGGGGCCCAGGCAGGCCAGCTCTGAGGGGGCTTTTCTGACAGGGAAATTGGGAGTGGAGTGAGAGTGTTAGCAAAATTTGCACAGGGCACTAGTCTTATGTGGGAACCTCTGAAATGCTGCAGGTGCTAGGGGCTGGGGTCCAGGTGGCTGGGGTTGTATGGCTAGGTGAAGTGCATCAAATGGATGCAGTGCACAGTGGCAGCTATGCCCCCAGTGACTGGGCACAGTGTACAGGAAGCTGTAGCAAAATTTGCCCTGAGCTCAGGGAAAAGGGGCTGGAATGGGCAAGTCCTCCAGTGAATTATTGGGCATAACACAGTAGTAGTAAGTAGGTTAGGTAGCAAGTATCTGTGCAGTGCTACCTTCTATAGGTGTCCCTGTGCTTGTGCTGGGGGTAGGAGAGGAAAATGCCACCTTCCAGCCCCCTTGTTTTCGAAGTTCCCCAACATGCTCCATAATCAGTATGAACAGACATGTCTCCTTTTTGCCCTGAGTTGTGTTAACTTCTTTTTTAATGTTGCCTCTCTACACAGGGCTCCTATCTCTTCAAGGGCAGTGACCCAGCTGTATCACTCACTCTCCAGCTCACTCAGTGCTGAGTCAGATGACTTAAAATTCCAGTTCCCAAGTCCCACTGGTTTTAAAAACTCACAGAATTCAGCCCCTCTAGTTTTAAAGCCAAATGTTATGGGGATTAGTCTTCCTGGTGAGAGTTCCCTGGTGCGAGGACCTGTTTCTCTGTTCTCTCTGTATGCACATCTTCCTCCCTCCCACACACAGCTTCCCTCTGCCTTCCTGACCTTCCTAGCCTTTCAGATACAGATCCTTCTCTATATTTAGTTGTATAGTTTGTCCTGCCAATCTTCAGATCACTCTCCAGTTTACTGACTTAATGTAGATGATATCTACTTGTAAACATAAGATGAGGAGAGCGCAGAGTCCCTCTACTCCACCATCTTCCCAAGCTCTCATGAATACAGATGTCTCTTAAACTGACAACATATTTATCATATAGAGTCATTCCTTGATTATTATTTGAATATAGTTTGTCTATCAAAAAATAATTTATTTTCTAAATGACTTCTGTCTTCTGTCACATTCTTCTAAACAGCTTGTCAAAATGGTAATAGGCAGATAGGAAATTATTATTGTGTTTGAGAAGTAATTAGAAATTAAAATATGTTGGATGTAGCACACAATGGAATATGAGGGTGAGCAATGAGTTCAAATAAATTTCTGATAAACAAAGTTCAATAGAGAATTTTTTAGTAGAAACTTTGCCTAATATGTCTGTAGGTAACAGTTTGGAAGAGTTCACAATATTGATATGCCTTGGCTGCTTTTTGATGCTTTCAGATACTGAGGAAAATGAAAGAGAATGGAATTTTACTGAAAGAAGCTGTCTCTGCTATGGGCTGCCATTTACATTGACTTCAAGTCAAGCAACTTGCAGCTTTACAGGATTGGAAAAGCCAAATTCATGTGTAACCTACGAAACAAGAGAGATGATTTTCTAAGAGCCAGACCAATTGTGCCAGTCTAATTAAAGGTATCTCCTTCTTCCCCAAGTCTATTATTTCACATGGCCTCAAGGCAATTGCCATTAAATTGATGGGGAGAAAGATGTGCAAACACAAACAGTAACCAAAAGAAGAGATCATCTGGTTTGAGAACTATATGTATGATTAACTTCATGTAGAGCTTACTGAAAGCAAATAGACATGAAGCCTGCCAAAGCTTGAGGAAGTTGTATTGCCACAGAGACTGCATACCTCTACAAAGACTGTAATTGTTTAATTCTTAAAGTTACCCTCTGCTCCATGCCTGCACCAGCTCTGTGAGTTGTCTCTCTGTCATGGGCTTCATATTAGACCACTGAAAAATTACAGATAAGCAAGAATCTCCCAGAGTCTAAGAAAGACACTGCACAAGCAAGTTTTTCACACCAAAAGTACAGGAAGCCAGAAGGACTAACCAAGGAAGCAGTGTTTGCTAACTACCATGACTATGGATTATTTCTCATTCTTCTGATTTCTAACACCTGACCCCTTCCTATACCCTTTGGTTTCCATTTCTTAGTTCTAATATCTTGGTCTTTACAAAACTACAGATATTTTCTGCTAGAATGATGTTAAAATAACATTTCCTTCTCTTTCTATTAATTATTTGTCCAGTGAATTTAAATTATGGGATTGCTTTATTTGTTTGCATGTACTTTCCATTTAAAATAACTCCATATTTTCTTCACTCTCGTACATGAGTTTTTCCTTTATTCTTTAGAGAACACTAAAAATAGCTTGTCCTAAAAAATACATTATTTGCTTGATAATACATGTCTTTTCTGTTGCTTTCCCCACAAAATGCTTCTCACAGGCTCAAGGTGATATAAAACCCAAAGTGAGTTCAATTTCCTCTTAAATCTTGGACCCAGGACTTTTATTCAACACATATACCTCCTGTATAAAAATACATTTTTATGCATTCATACTATACAAAGATGAGTAAAATTAATGTTTATGAGAATAATGTTTGTAATCCAATATAAGCAGATGCATAATCTAAAGGTGATTATGAGAAGTTTTCTGTACCCAAATAATAACCCCATAATAAATATCTTTACTTTGGGGACACCTGGCTGGCTTAGTGTTTGAATGTCTGCCATTGGCTCAGGTCGTGATCCCAGGTTCCTGGGATCAAGCCCCACATCAGACTCTCCGCAGGGTGCCTGCTTCTCCCTCTGCCTTTATCTCTGCCTCTCTCTGTGTCTATTATGAATAAATAAATAAAACCTCTAAAAAAATTGTTATTACATTGCCTTTGAGGAAGAGGTGGGGCTTTTGTTCCCTGATATAAGAAGCCTTATATAGGAAGAACATAGATTCAGGGACAGTTGAAAATATAATTTGAAATGGCACATAATTTTAATATTGTGAATACAAGCACCTATTTCACAATTTACCCTAATCTGAAACAGTCTACCTTTTGTTCAGGGCCTCTACCGAGGTTAGTTCAATAATTCATCCCCTCACCCATATTCCAGCGTTCTTTATCTTAACATCATTTTTCCAATTATTGTAGGCAAGAGTTGCATGAGAAAGCATATTGTGGAAACAACTTTAGTTTTAAAAAGTGAGGTGGCATTTAGAATTTATTTTCCACATTGACTCTAACCAAAGGACAAATCCTGATCTTCATCATAAACCAAAAGATGAAATGTCTTACTCCTTTTTATCATATTTTCATTTGAAAGAACAACAAGGCTAAATGCATCCACAATTTACTGCTCTCTTAAAGAAAGCAGTAATAGGCCTTCAGAAACAACCTTCAGAGCGCACTTAAATATTTAGCAACATTAAAGCACTCTGTTTTTTCCACTATAATTTAATGCCTCTAGTGTAAGAATTATCCACACACAAATGCATAAATGTTGAGTATCTCTATATTAGTCATTGAATAAAGGTTCAATTAAACAAATGTTTATGGAATCCCTAATAGGGGACAGAATATTCTAGGTGATAATTAAAATGCATAGAATTTACATTTGTAAATACCAACATTTTTAAAAGAATGAAAATTAGGAGGAGGAAGGTAAGTCAACTTCCCTTCAGCATCATCATCTCCAAATTCTCCACTTCTTGCCTTAGCTCATTACTACTCTCCATCAACATCTTGGATTCTCTAATCTTTATATCTGAGAATCCAGAAACACCATTTTCCAGGCTCTGCTCTGATCACACAACCTTGACCTGTGAGTTGGTCCCTGTGCCACAGTCAATGTCATATCCATTTCTGGGAGGTTTTCCCAAATGTGCAAATGTTAATGCATTTTCTTTCCTTTGTCTGGTTTCAAATATCCATGCTATACTTACATTGCCTTGATAATTAAAAATTAAGCTTGTTTGAAACAATTAAGTGTTCTGGGAGGTCATATTCAATAAGAATTATGAAAAAGGCAATGAACTTCATGATTTTTCAGAAAATATAAAGGATATGATAGATTCTAATATTTTGGCTTAAAAAGGCACAGTGATATGAAGGAAATTGTATCAGTGTGCAGTAAGGTAGACAAGTTGAGACCTTAGCCAATTTAGGTTACCCAAATTCAGGTTTCCTATCAATTAGCTTGGAATAATACCACTTTTCTTATGAGATTTCATAAGAAGATATATGTGCAGTATCTGGAAAAAGTAGGCAGTCAGTGACCAAAGGTTTCTTTCCCTTTCTCGCTTCCTTAGGGAAGTAATGTTAAATCCATTTCTTGCTCTATGGGAATGGACTGAGTTGACAGCAAAAACAATGAAAGGAAAAAGAGGAATAAAAACCCTGAGACAAAAAGAACAGCTTGAGGCAACAGGAAAGGCTGTTGGTTAGATATCTGAGGCTCCAGTTAACTGTATGTGAACCAACATGTCAAAAAGCAGGTAGTGCACCCACCATGGAGCAACATACTATGGATTAGAAATGTGTGCCATCCGCCGAGCATTCGCAGTGTTAGGGGTACCCTGGAGCATGGAGTTAGTGATGTAGCAAGCTCACATTAATAAAGACGTAAAGTGAGCATCAGTGCAGGGAAAACATAACTGAAGCACACAGACATGGGCCGTAACTGCATCATATACAGCAGCAATAAATGTTATTTGTGTTGCAGTTTCTCGAAAAGACCAGATGTGATGGCATGGGGGTTCCCCAAACCTCTGGAATTGACATGAGTTTTGTATCTTTAACCTGTCTGAGGAGACTAACAAAAAGATTTAAGGTCATCAGAAATCACTTAAAAACCATTTTTTTTGTGGCATCTCAGGTGAGGTTTTAATTGGGAGAAATTATAAGGTACATTTTAGGCTTTTGTCAGTTTGTCCTACTTACAATTCACTCCCCTTTTATAAGAACATGCCAGTAATTCGGGAGGGTTTTTTAAAAACTCTCCCCTATTATATGCAAATCCTAGTGCTTCTCTTTATAAAAAATGAATGGTCAGATCTTCTTTAAAGTAGAGGAAGGGAAGGAGTCAGGCTGCGTGATATCCCCATGTCAGACAAAATAATGGATCTTGAAATTGTGTTGTTAAAACCAAAGGAAAGGTACTAATGTGAGAAGAGTCCAAGGAGGCTGTTCTTACTAGAACAGTTCTATGCTTCATACTCCCCAGTCAGCTTGGTTCCTAACCATTATCAGGATACCCAGAATTCCATGAGCCCTCAAGATCTAGCCAATAAATTATATCATGCCTGAGTTAGCAAGAAAGAGTTCAAGCTGCTTGCCTTCAGCACACCTTATATGATGCATCATCCAGAACACACAGTGGGGAGAACCCTTACCAGAAGCAGATAAATTAGAGAAGGGAGCTTACATACATTACCAGAAACACCACTGTCTGGAAAAGCACTGCCTTATAATGTCACTAATTCTATGACTGGGTTTATCTAATTTTTAAAAATCTCTTCCCAGTATTACACGGAATCTTCTGCTTTGTCACATCTTAATCAGTGAAAGATTATATGAGTGAAATTAACAGGTCATTTGTGACTTAAGAATGTACACTTTATTGAACTTCTGAGACAAGAGTCAAATTGCAAAGAATTGGGGTGTGGATTTGGAAGCAAGTGAAGGGGATCAGTGGAGGAGCAAAATGCTAGCCTGAAGTAATGACCAATCTCAGAGAAAGGTAGTGGGAGCCAAATTTTTTAGGTGAATTAGCAGGAGTTGATGGGATAAATTGAGGAAAAGCAAGTGGGAGAGATGATGAGGGTCACTGAGGAGTACAGATGGAGAAGAAGCTCTGATAAGCAGAAGGGACCTTTGTTCAGGAGGGAATAATGATGGAGATGATGGCTGAAGATACCAGATAATCAAAGAGATTTGAGAAATTCAGGTGAAATATCTTGGATTTTAGGAAAATGTTTCATAAATTCACAGATTGTGAGTGTTCTTAGAAACATCTAAAACAACCTCCTGATAAATGCATGCATTTCTTCTTCAAAATTCACAAGAAAGAGTCAGACAATTTCTTCTTGAGACTTCTCATGGTTTGGAAAATACTATCTCTTGGGATATTATAGGCTGTTTCTCAAGAGCTCAAACTGTAAATGACTGTAGTAAATTGAGAAGAAAAACCCTTTCTTATACCTTTCATCTATCTATGCCAGTTTTATCCTTTAAGACCACAAAAATTCCAATCTCTTTTCAAACACTCACTTCAAATACTTCCTTGAGGATAATTATAATTCTTACTTTAGTAGAGGAACTCATCCACACAGATCTTTAAAAATATATCCTTCCCTATCACAATCTGTTATCAGAGACACATCATCTGTTCATAACATTTATTCTTTTCCATTTTTCTGTCTGACTGGAATAGCTTTAGTCTTTCATCCTCCCTCCACCTCCTCCCTGCCTCCCTCCCTTCCTCTCCTGCTCTCTCCCTCTCCTCTCTGCTTTTTCTCTTCCCAGTCTTTCTCTTTTCCTCCCTCTCCCTTCTTTCTCTTCTTTTCTCTCTCCTCATCTGCTCCTCTCTCTCTCCTTTTCTCTTTCAGATCTGTGATCTCTCTTTCTCCTGCTCTTTTCAACTCTTTATTTCTTTACGTCTCTTCATTCCTCTCTTCTCCATTCACATGTACTCTACTATGCTTACGTTCTCAAGTACATGAATGTGTGCCTTGTTAGTTGCCTTCCTAGACATGGGCAGTTGATAATGACACGTTTTCCATCAGAAATGTTCCTTTTGAACAATGTAAATTTTTAGATGCCTATATTTTAGGTTTCCGGACTTAGTGGTACCTTTGCAATTCTGTTTTTCTGCTTGGATTTGAATCTCAAGTTCATGTTGTCTCTGATCCATACGTTACGCCGTCCAAAGTCATGAACATGATTTCTGATACACTTTACAATAATTTCTCCCAGGAACTGCTGAGACTTCCTTCTATTGATTTTCTTTATCCCTTGACGGACAAGATTTCCTGCATTCTACCAATATTACATATATATCACACCCTTTTTCTCCCTCTCCTTTTAAGCTTAAATTCCTTGTCATGAAATCAATGAAACTCAAGGAAAATATATCTTTTTTATAATCTTCACAGGACTCATCTGGCCCAGGAGCAGAATCCATGTATTCTACACTAAACTGTGTGCTAGAAAGCCACTTTACTTTTAAAACTTTGTTAAATCTCAACTTCACATGAAAACAAGAAATTAAAGCCCGATGTTTATCCTCAGAACATTCTGGTTCTTATAAGGATTTCATAGTCATATTTGATATTTCTTTTTTATTGTTTAATCTCTTGACTATAAAACTTGTTACTACATCGATTTGTTCCATACATTTTTATTGAGTATTTATCATATTCAAGTTACTATGCTATATTTATATATGAAAAGGCAAATAAGGGATTGTCATTATTCTACTGGAGAGCTCAGTTTATTACATTGGACATGTAAGCCAATGATTACATTAGAAAATATTCAATCTGCATTTTTTAAGAATATCATTTGCTTTTATTCTAAAGGATAAAGAAATTACTGATTTTTGTCTGAAGGCATAGAGAAATTAGGAACAGCCTGAAGAAGATACATAATTTTAGTTGAGATCCCAGGAAGAAGCAGTGGCTAGATTTTTTAGTAATATTATAGATATGCCATCTGGAAAGAAAGCATATATTTGAATTGGTTAGGTCATGTTGATATACAACTACTTTTCATATCTTCAACAATGATTCTCCAACCATCACAATGTACTGTCTTTCATGATCCTAAGGACATGAGTACAATGTCTTCATAATTCCTAACACCTGCTGCTCCTTCTTGCAGCAGAACCAGTTCCCTGAGAAAGGTCACATCTTTCCTGTATGAGGAGGCACTGAGTTGTGATAGTGCAAATACATATACTTTAGGCTTTTTCTCAGATACTGAGTATTTAATCCTGCATCACCACTTACTCTCTAACAAGCAGGATGTCCTCCATTCGCTATTTAACCTCCGAGTCTACTCTCTCATCTGCTACATAATAACAGTACCTACCTCACATCTCCAGCAAGAACCACCTTGCACATGCTATAAAGATATTGGAAGAAATATTTTGAATGCTTTGCTTCCTTCTGTTTAGAGTTAAATTTAGAGTTTTCACAGTTTAAAACACTACATATTTGAATGTTCTTGTTTGTTTTCTGTTTTCTCACTAAAATACCAGTTCCATGGGAGTAGAAATTTTTTATCTGTCTTGTTCACTACTGTTTCCCCAAGTATCAAGAATAGCCTGCCCCATTAAAAGTACTCCATAACTATTTGTTGAATGAATAAATGAGTGACTGAAGAAAATAATGAGCAAGGGATATGGAGTGGGCCAGCAAGACTAAGGGAGTATACAAAAAAGTTAGCATGAACACTACAGGGAATGAGATATCAATTACATAGTCCGTTGTATCAATAAAAGGACCTCTCATATATTATTTTGAATGCAGCTAAAATTAAAAGTGCAGTCGGGAAGTGCAACAGAGGTTGTCTGCGCTACACTCAGGAGTTCTGAGCTCAGACTGATTTAGGATTTTGGGACTCGCACTGTGATGCTTTAGTGACCTTCATACATTTAGGGATTATCCTTTAAGCAGACATTATTGTAAATATTTTCCAACTGTTTATAAAGGTTTAAGTAAATTAGCCTTCTGATAATTTTGTTTGTTTTCTGGATTTTCTATAATAAGTATGGATTGCATTTATCATAAAAAAATAGGCAAAAACTGCAAACAATTCACAAGAAAAAGACTTTATTGTTTATTTTTATTTTTTTTTTTTTAGTTTTTATTTATTTATGATAGTCACACAGAATGAGAGAGAGAGAGAGGCAGAGACATAGGCAGAGGGAGAAGCAGGCTCCATGCACCGGGAGCCCGACATGGGATTCGATCCCGAGTCTCCAGGATCGCGCGCTGGGCCAAAGGCAGGCGCTAAACCGCTGCGCCACCCAGGGATCCCAAAAAGACTTTATTGTGTAAAAAAAAAAAAAAAAAAAAAAAAAGAACCCTGCTTTTATAAAGGATTTTTTATTAAACATACAGACATTGAATTTTACCAAATAGATCTCATGATCTATTGAAATGTCTATGTACATATTCTATTTTGACTGATTAAGAAGAATATCTTAATAACCTATGCTTGAAATTCTTGGATGAAAAGAAGTATATTCAATATCTTATTCTTGGAATTCAATTTTAATTTAATTGTTAACAGTTTATTTAGGAATTTTACATTTATATTTCATTAGTTGGTATTCTTATTTGCAAGTAACAGAATCCAACTCTAGAGAAGTTATGGGGAACCTGTCAGGAGAATATTGAGGACATATAGAATGCTCAGAAGGCTGAAATCAGACCATAAACAGAAACCAGAGGAATTCTAAGGGTGAGATAGCAAGTCATAGCCAATAGCACACAAAGCTGCAATCTTGTCCTTTAGTCAAAGAGCTCTGTTCTTCAGGATACTCCCTCAAGATTCAAAATCCCTGTAGAGAATATCTTACTAGCTCAGATTTAGCATATGGCTGTCTCTGATGATCAAATAGACTGGTAGGTGAGTCTAGGAACCTTGATTTTTCATTGAGAGGCATCCCTTGGGAATATCAAGTTTATTAAAACTAGCTACACTGAGGAACTTCCCTAAAGGGACATAGTTGGAGGCAGGGTATCCATTCTCGCTATGGGTTTCTGTTTAATTATCTTTCTCATTATTTTTTTTCCAGATTGGCATAAAAGTTATGTTAGCTATATAAAATTAATTTGAACACTTCCTATATTTATTTTATCTAGTACGTTATATAATATGCAAATAATTTGTTTTTTAACATGAAAGAACTTATCAACTTATCAACACATTATCTGGTCTTAGAAATCTGTTGGTCTCATCAACAAATTACTGGGAAGTAATTCCAGGCAGGGTAACTTCTCAATTTCACCCATGTTGGTTGGTTTATTCCCTCAGATTGCATGTTACAAAAATGAGAGCTGGGACCATGTCTGTCTTATTTATAGCTGTAGTCCTAATGCTTAGAGAGTAGCCAAGGTATAATTGCTGTATTAATTAACAATTTGAGTGTATGAATAGCCTTGAGGCAGTTTTAATCACCTATCTTTAAGGAAATATTTCCATTCATTAAATTGTTCAGCACAACTGTCTATATAATACTATTTCCTTTTCAACGAAAAATATGTATTTTCCTTTTTTTCATTTCCAATTTTATTTATGATTTATCTCCTTTCAATGATTACATCAGTGATTCAGAAGATGAACTCCTGAACTTAGCCAATTTGCCAGACATAATATGACTCACTATGAGTTTTCCTTTAATTATAAATAAGTACATTTTATTTAGTGAAACAGTCCACAATTTCACTTTTAAAGCCATCATTTTGGCATTAATACTCCATCTTTTATTTATTTTTTATTTTTTATTTTTTTTAATACTCCATCTTTTAAAAACGGTTCTTCTTTTTGTGATTCCTTATCATTTTTTCTATTTCCTATCTTTGCTATATAATCTTTTTTTTAAGATTTTATTTATTTTGAGAGAGAGAGAGAGCATAGGCATACATGTGAGCAAGGGGTAGGGCAGAGGGAGAGGGAGAGAGAATCCCAAGCAGACTCCTTGCTGAGTGTGGAGTCTGATGCACAGGGCTGAACATGGTGTTGGACAGGAGGCCCCTTGATTGAATATATCTGGAGGACCCTGAGATCACGACCTAAGTGAAACTAAGAGTCTGATACTCAACCTACTGAGGCACCCAGGACCTCCCTGCAGAGACTAGTTTTATCCTCTTATCATGTTCAGAGAACTGATCAGATGAAGACCTAAAATTAATCTTAAGGATATCTAATATTTAAATTGCAGTGAAGCGAATTCAAGAAAGCAGAAAATTTTGAGTTTGTTCGTTCTGTAACTATCTGCCATTGATTGGATATTATGGCCCAAATGGAGAGTATTTTTGAATGGTCAGATTGTTCCTTAGACATTTCCCATTTACACTGTTGTCCTTTATGTTGCCTAAATTAAATACCACATAATGCACCTGATATTTACCTGTGTTCTGACAGAAACCTGCTTGAACTGATATTTAAAATTCAGGGAATAGGAGCAAGATAAGCTCTGACACCTTTTCTGACTCTCTTTTAGTTTTGAATTGCCGTGGTAATGAGAAGGGACTGAAGGAGGAAGACACTGATGAATCACTGGGGTTTGTGAAACTGTGGTGAGAAATTGCCTCTCTGAGTCATGACCGACCCAGAGGCTTGTCTGGTCCCCATGTGTGGTCTATAAAATCTGTGACTCATAAAGCCAACCAGATCGCCTGTCATTCAGCCTTAGGTAATGTTGGGAGATCCTCAGAGGGGGGAAAAAAACCTCTTACCATTGTCTTCTTCCTATTCATTCTTCGAGGGCTCCATGGGTATACAATTTATCACTGATTTGAATTACTTTTTTGATGATACTGACTATTCTTTCAGAAGAAAGCTTATGCTCTTATCTTGTTCCTATATTTTTCCTTAATTTATCCAGTTCGATTTTAATACAATAGATCTCCTTTTTATTTAGAATCAATATTCTCTTTATTTTAAAACTCTATGCAGAAACAAGACCCTAAATGGGGGCATGTGACTTCAAGTCGTATAGTCTTTACTCAGTTTCAAGTTGCTTCTCTGTTGAATACGTTGTCATTTTAAGCATAATGTAGCTCTATAGTAAACTATGATATTTAAAGTCTTATTTGTTATACTACTGTTGGTAAACATTGTATATATGATCTTAAAACACCTGAGTATAAGATATCTATGAATCAGCTAAAACATCATTTGACTGCAATTAGTAAGTTATATACTTTGCCTATTCAATTATATTTAGAGCAGTCATTAGATTGAAGGAAATAAGATGCTTAAGTTAAACAGTCTATTTCTTTGAGTTAAATAATTACTACAGCAGGAATACATGTAGATGGCACTGATTGTGATTCAAGATATAATGTTCCTATAAATGTGGAGAAGGTAAACCCTTATGCCAAAATGATTCTTTAAAATAGAGGACAATTGATATTCATTCTATAAAAATAATGTGATGGACACTATGTCAGAGATGTCTTCTCACCTAATATTAGTAGATATCTCTGAGCTCTTGACATTCACCTTTGTAGACTGGGAGACACTGAGGCTCATGGAAGTTACATTTGTCTTGCCTAGTGATCATGATATTTCTACAACAAATACGGTTTCAGAGATAAAATGTGAATGGCAGAGATTAATGATGATTTTGAGAAACAAAAGAAGCTGATCATCATATGTAAGATGTCAGCATCAGAGATTTTTAAAAGAAGCTACTAAAGACAGAACAAGAGTGCAAAAATGTTTATAGTGGACAAGCCAGATCTGTAAATACAAGGTCTACCAAGTCCTAATGCGAAGTCAGTTCTCAGGGGTTGTGGGACTCCAACATAAGAGCTTCCCATCCATGTTTTCTGTTCTATCCTACTTCCTGAGAAATAACTTTCCCTGATTTTGGTTCCGGTATATCTGCTACTCTTGAAAATATCATTCCCTTATAGAAAAATCTTTGGATTAAAATTAAAGTTCCTGGAGAGTTGACAATAAACTACTGGCTTTGTGAAATCAAACACATCTCACTAAAATCTAGGGAGCAGTCTCTGCAATTTCAGCCGACTAAATAATTTTATGTTTCTTGAATTGCGTGTCTTATAAGTACGTCAGTCATTACTGTATTTAATGAGGGTGTCAATTAATTGAGATTTTAAACTTCCAAATTAAATTTAATAATCAAATATCACCATTTAATACCTTGAACCTATTTACTTGTTTTAATGGGAACTAGAAATGAGATTTCCAAATATTTTCTTCTATCTTTTAAGAAGAATGAATTACTTTATTTAAGCTTAAATAATATATCAGATAATAAATTTGAACAAAATGACAAACATGTATTTGAAATAGAAAAAAAAAAAGTGTTAGAAATAACCAATTCATCCCAAATGATATCAAGCCCTATTCAGGAGAGGGCAGAAATTAGTAAAAAGTTAGTCAAACTCTAATGTTAAGTAGGAGAAAATCATAAGGTAATGTTTTAGTCTATCGCCTTTATTATTAAAATACATACCAACATGCTTTTGAAATATTTGAAATAATAATCTACTTCCGTATAGCTAGACTATAAGGAAGAGAACACTCTGCTTTCTGCTAGAACAAGAGTCTTACAAGAGTCTTATCAATCACCAACATTGAGAGAGGAGTCACTCAAAAAAAGCGGAAGTGCCTGGAAGTCAGTGAGATCAGGCAAAGCAATGAGAACAAAACAAATGAAGCATGACTACTAGAGGAGACACATGGATGTGAATAAAATAAGACAATGAGCACGTGAGAATATCCAAATGACAACCATCTGAACTCAGAAAAAAGACTTTCAAGAGATATAAACCTGATTTCCCCATTTAATATTTAGAAGATGACTTAAAGAGAGCAAAATACTGATTATATATGAGTTTATAGTCTGAAAGATCAAGCTCAAGGAACATCTCAGAGAGAGGCAAAAAATGAAGAAATAGAAAAAAATAAGGTGGGGGGGTGGGCGGAGAACCAGAGCCTAGGTCCAGGATATAACAGAAATTCCAGAAGGAGAGACAATATCACATATAAGTAGCAAAAATTAAACAAATGATGGATATAATAATGGAAATATTAATAATAAAATAACAGTATTAACAAATTCCAGGTCATTTTTTTAAAGATCTTATTTACTTCTTCATGAGAGACACAGAGAGAGAAAGAGAGAGGCCAAGACACAGGCAGAGGGAAAAGCCGGCTCCATGCAGGGAGCCTGACGTGGGACGCTATCCTGGGTCTCCAGGGTCAGGCCCTGGGCTGAAGGAGGCGCTAAACCGCTGAGTCACTCGGGCCGCCCTGGCCTCACATTTCTTAACTGCACAATGTAAATTGAGGACTAGAGAATGGCATATACAGACCACAGAGATATAGGAGTAAAACCCAAGAATCCATGGTATAATCAGCACAGATTGTATCATCTGCATACCTACCTCAGAAAAATATTTAAGAATAGATTCTATCCAAAAACAGGAATAAGAGACCAGGAACAGACTAGGAGTGGTGGTGTTAATGAGAGCCCTCAAGTGCAGTGTTTTAGGTATAGTTTTTCAACTGTGAGTCTTGTTCTCAAACAGTAGACCTCTGAGTCTAAAGAGACAAGTCATCTGCCCACCACAATTCCAACATGCAATGGAGAACCAAGCACAACCACTAGACACATTTTGGTTCAAAAATGGACTCAAAAAGACACACACATTCAGGAGTCCTTAACAATTCTGAAATCCAAATGGGAAATTTTGAGTTTCTGGATTAGTTGTCAAGGTCAAAGAATGCTTCTTTATGATTCTTGGTTCTTCTCAGTCTCTCACTGATGGATTCCAGGATCTTGGTTCCTCCCTGAGGAACAGAGTCACCTTTCCTTTTAAAAGTAGCACATTTTCTTGCAACTGGGCTGTTCTCTTAGTCTTCTTCCTGTCAGTAGAAGACTGGAAGTCCAAGTGTATCTCCTCATTCTCAGTCTTTGCCTGATAATGTTTCTCATCTATGAATCTTCTGAGAATTTTGTGGGTTTCCTGTGAATCTTTTTATTAGATCAAATCCAGAGCATTGCCATGAAAATGTGGTCTAAAGAGACAGCCAAAGATCTGACCATAAAATAACTGATTTCCTAAAATCCTACAAAAACCCCCAAAACCCCAAAACATATAGTCACACCCTTGACTTTTATCTTTAGATCAAATTTTCATAGCCATGCCAGGATTCATCTTTGTTCAGAAGTCTTTCTGCACCCTGGCATTGTTACAGTGGAGGGGCTGAGGACATTTAGCACATGTGCTACCAAAGTGAGCACAAGGCGAGGTTATTTAAAACCTTCGGTTCTTGGGTTCCCTGGGTGGCTCGGAAGATTAAATGTCTGACTCTTCATTTCGTTCAGCTCAGGTCATGATATCAGGGTCGGGAGATGGAGCCCTCTGTTGGGTTCTGCACTCAATGTGGAGTTGGCTTGAGATTGTCTCTCTCCCTCTCCCTCTGCCCCTCCCCCTGGGCATATCCACTCCCAAATAAATAAATAAATAAATAAATAAATAAATAAATAAATACTTAAAATAAAACAAACAAAACCATCAATTCTTGGTTCCTTCTTGTTTAATGATCCTCCCCTCAATTTATCCCTCTCCATTCTCATTTCACCAAGCAACAAGAAGGCTGCATCACCAACACTTTGCTTGGAAATCTTATCTAGATGACACAGTTTAGTGAGTACATATTTCCACATAGCTGCAGGAACAGTTCATCTAAGTTTCCTGCTTCTACATAATCACAATGCTTCTTCCTTTAATTTCCAATATTTTCCTCCCACTTTATGGTAAGGTCTCATGCACAATATCCTCAATGTCCAAAGTTTTGCAATTTGTCTTCAAGGTTGCAAGCCATGAAGCCCTCTCTTGCGCCCTTCTCATGGCCACTGATGGATTCCAAAGCCATGCCCCAATTTTACAGGTTTTGTATGGCAACACCCTATTTCCACGTGCCAAAATGGATTTTGGCTACCCATTTGTGCATAAAAAAAATACCTCAAAAGTTAGTATATGGAAAGATGAAAACAAACTCGTTATCTTACAGCTTCCATTCTTTAGAAGCAACCAGTAGCAGCTTAGATGGCTTGGTTCCTGCTCAGAGTCTCTCAGTGTTGGATGGGCTGTGGTCACCTAAAGCCTTCATTGGGGAGGATCCCTTCCTGGGCTTCCTCACAGGTTTGTTGGAAAGCCTCGGATGATCTTTCTCTAGGTTCACTCACATAGGTGTCTCTGCTGTATTGCTTCATATTGTGGCAGCTAGCTTCCCTCAGAGCAAGCAATCCAATAAAGATCACCCGAATTGAAGTTACAGTCTTTTTATAACCTAATTTAGAAAAGGCACTCCATCACCTCCGCCATTCTATTAACTAGAAGTTAGTCAAAAAGCTCAGCCCACACTCAGAAGGAGAAATTCTATGACATTACACCAAAAGCTAGGGATCCTTGGGGGCCAAGTTTAGAGGCTATCTGCTATAGTAATTAGAGAATGAATAGCACGTTATTTTTGTGTATGTAGAAAGAAAACAGAAAAAGGAATGCATATATATCTTTCCTTATATCATCAAAATGAAACAATGCAAGGATAGCCCCAAAACTAATAAGAATAGTTTCCTAAGAAAGAGAGGCAGAAAACAGAGGAAGGGACAAAAGTCAGAACTATTTTGGTGACTTGTTTGGTAGGTTTGGTTGTTGGAAACATAACTATTTTACATAATGATAATGAAAATCTCAAAAGAAAAGAAGCAGTCCTTAAATATGGGATCTATTGACAGTAATTGAATTGGAGATACCCATTAAAATGCAGAATTTTTCTCTTTTGAAATATCCTTCTAAAATAAAAGTATTTCATGTCCTTGTAACTGAAAAGCTTAGAATCAGTAGCAAAAAATAACATCCTAGTAACCAGATTATGGGAACTGAATTTCATTTCCCATTAAAACAAACAAAGGTTCCTAGGGGAAATAATGGATTCCAGGTCGAGAGCTGGAAATGTACAAGATGAATCGGATATCTTGTGATTGATCACAACAAAGCTATTAAGGGCCATGGGTACCTGATAACAACACAAAAATGTCAACTGAAGCAGCTCCTTCTGGTCAAAGATGAGGCAATTAAAATTCCAAAAAGAATAATGATTCTGATGAATTGAAATGTATCAAAAATACAAAACTCAATTTTTTAATGATATTTCTAAGGGAGGAGTGCGTCCTTTTGTGTTTGTTAGGACACATTCAATACTTCTGAAAAATGGCTGATAAGGGTTAAGAATCAGGCATATTCCCTACTTTTCCTATAAAGAATCTATTTTAGGACAGTCCTGTAGTTTTCTAAGATACTAGTTTGTAAATTCAGGAATAAAATTAAATGAGAAAATGATAAATCTACAATCCCTAATGAAATAATGCATCAGTGCAATGATCATCCAAGGCTGAAAAACCATTAGGTAGGAGTTTGGTGGAGAATATTATAATGGATTATCATCAGGTTGACAACACTTGAACTCTCTAATCAATGGAGCAGTCAGACATTTTGTTCTTTTTGATGTGATTTAGTTGAATATATACAGCACTTCTTACAAATTACTCTGGGAAAAAAAAGAGAAGAATGTACTCAAATTTCTAAGTCATGTTACTAGTTAATAGGAAGTTTAAGGCTCAGGGGACTACAGTAAATGATGCCATGAGGATACAATCAACTGAATACACACACACACACACACACACACACACGCTGCTCTATCAGAAATTTAAGAATCTAAAGTAATCGTAGGAGAATATTTAAATCATATTAGGGTGTCATAAAGGCCTACCTAAGTATATAAGCAAAGGCATAATCATTACATAATTATTAAAAGCCGGATTTATGAAACCTATCTGACCCTGAACTTACTATTGAGAAAATTAATCTCTGACTTCAAATACCTCACAATTGATTTATAGAAACAGATTCTTCTATAAATGATGGAGAAAGTATGTGGCCATGGAACTATTGTAGACCCAAAACCAATCTGGAAATGGTGTCTCTAAAACTGAATGTCTGTCTCAGAGCCCCCGTTTCCTAAACTATTAAATGGCAAGTATTTTTTGCTTAACACTTGCCACTGCAAGGGGACTGGATGAAACAATGTAAAGCGTCTGCAAATCTAAATCAGTCTTCACACAAAGAAATCATAACCATGTAGGACAGGTAATAGCAACAAGTGAATGGAACACACAACATACCTAGCTATTGGGGGGAGTGGGGGTGCAGAATCATACTAAGGCAATAGGGAGTTTATGGAAATTTTCTGGGAAGGTCAGAGCTTGAGCTTTTTCCAGAGGAACTGCCTGAGGGATCTTACCCTGTGATTCTGAATTATCTGCCTCAACATCTGGTCCTGTGCATTGTGGACAGTCCAAAGGGTTACAAACACTGAAAGAAGAGGAATAATCGTATGCTAAAGTAAGAATTTCCACTGAGTTATATGGGCTCTCGATGAAGACTTTTGCTAATGATGGCACAAAAAATCACCTTTGAGGTGTCTACGGGTTGGGGTGAAGGGTCATGCTACTTTGTCCCTTAAGCTTTCATATGTTTCCTCCCGTCAATCAAGTAGTTTCCTTTTCTCTCTTCAAATGATTATGTTCCCAATAGGGCTAAGAAATTTTAAATGAAAACATGGCAAGATAACTGCCTGGTCTGGTAAGCAAGAAATATGCATAATCTTTTGAACTTTTATCAAATATAGACTCTCTATAAGTGAATGAGTCACTTAGAAAATTTTCAATCTTTATCCATTTTTTTTTTTTTCGCCTTAAAGAAAAAAATATCGTGAGTTTGCCGGGTACTAAATAGTCTTGCCTATAGCACCCCCCCTCACCCCCCCGCACTGCCTCGGGCTAGAATTCCGTACTCCCTATTTTCCCTTACATGTTATAAAACTGATATCATTTTTGAATCAAAATTTCTTTGCACTTGGGGAAGAGCCTACTTTTGCATGTCAGGCGTTCCTACGTAAAGTGGGGGTGGGGGGGAGAGTTCTCCATTGTTTTGGTTTTACAAGTTGAGCATCTGAATAAATCCTTTGCATGGTTGCAAACAGTTACGGTCTCCGTTTCCCCCTAGAAGGTGGAATGCCACGAGCCACTTTGTTAAGTCCAAGGCGCGCATCAGTCGGCCCACTCGGGTCCTGGTCGCCGCGGCTGGGCGAGAGGACGCCGGCGAAGGGCCGCCTCGCCCGGGGGCTGCGGGCTCCGGAGCAGCCCAGGGATCAGACACATGCGCACGGTTGGTCTCTTTGTGTGCGCCGGGAAGGGCTCGGCGTCGGTCTGCACTTCCCAATGGGGCAAAGACCCGGACCGCGAGCGGTGCTCAGGCACAGAGATGCACGTACACACGGCCCTAGAAACACACCTTTGTGTCGCTCCCGGTGGCCTCCTCCGGCCGGCGCATCCCCACCGCCCTGTCCCCGTGCCCAGCTGACAGCCCCGGAACGAGGAGCCGCGCGCGTCCTCAGGAATCCCGCGCCCGGGAGGGCGCTGCGGGCCGAGGGGAGCCCGAGGGCTGGGATGGGGGGCGCGACCCCGGGGCGCGGGGCGCGGGGCGCGGGCGGCGGGGGGAGCTCCCGGCCGAGCCGCGGGGGCTGGAGCGCGTCTGGCGAGCAGCTCGGAGCGCAGCCCCCCCGCGGGCCGGGGGGAGGGAGCCGGCGGGCGCCTCGGCCCGCCCCGCCCCTCCCCTCCCCTCCCCTTCCCCTCCCCCGCGCCGGGGAGCCGCGCGGTGCGCTCGGGCCAGCTGTGCGCCGCCGAGCGAGGCGCCAGCCCGTGGGTGCTGCCGGGGGCGGCGGCGCGGAGGGGGCGCCCGCAGCTGGCGGCGGCGCGGGCCCGGCGCTCGGCGGGCGGCGGGCGGCGGGCGGCGGGCGGCGGGGGGCGGAGGTGAGCCCGGAACGAGCGGGGCGGGCGCAGCTCGCGGCGCCGGGCCGCGTTCCCCGTCCGCGGCCGCCCTGCCACCCGCCCGCGTCCCCGCCGGCGGGAGCTCGGGGGACCGGGCGGCGGCTGGCTGGATGCGAGCCCTGCGCGGACCCGGCGGCGGACGGCGGCTCTCGACTCCGGGCAGCCGGTCGCCGAGGGGACGAGCCCCAGCGCGCCGGCCATGGCCTCCAACTTTAACGACATAGTCAAGCAGGGCTACGTGAAAATCCGCAGCAGGAAGCTGGGGGTGAGTGGCTCGCGGGGCTCCGGCTTCCCCTGCTCGCGTTCGGCGCGGCTGGCGGGGGGGGGGGTGACCGCGCGGGGCGGGGGGCGGGGGGGACCCGGCCCCTCCGCCGACAGCCCGCACCTGCCGCGGGGCTCCGCACGCCGGGGCGAGGGCTCCGGGACCCCGGGTCCCCATCCTCGTGTGCGCGGGGCTGGTTTGGGCCGGACTGAGAAGTCGCGCAGACCGAAGGGCTTGTCAGGTTGAGGATGAATGTGCCTCGGGGGGCGGGGGGGGTATGTACACGGTGCATCCCCGAGTGGTGTGTTTCTCCAAAGTGTGCGCCCTCCGGGGGGAATTGCTCGGTGTGCAGGAGGTGCACGGACGCCCTGTGTGCGTGTTTAGAATCACCATCTTCGAGACCCCGCCGCCCAAGCCCATTTAGAATCTCTCCCTCGCTGCCCCCCCCAGCCCCGCGCGTCCCCCCCCCCCGTCTCCGCGCCCCGAGCAGTCGCCGGGGGGGGGGGGGGCAGCTCCCTGGCCGTGTGCGCGCCCGGACAGGTGTACCTGCGCCCGCGTGCAGGCAGGTGTGTGCTCCCGGCCGCTGGCTCGGCGGCGCCCGCGACAGCAAAGTTTATGGACACGTCGCCGTAGTTCTTTCGCGAGAGATGTTCCGCCCGACTTGGGGCGGGGGGGGGCAGTGTAGACCCCCGGGGGTTCGGAAGTTCTCTAGGGACCGGCCGAGGAGGTAAGAGGGACGCGCCCACGGCCTCGGAGGCCCGGGTGGGAGCGGAGAGGCCGGGAGGGGAGAGGAGGCCGGGCACCCGGGGGGCGCAGGGGGGCGCAGGGGGCGCGGTGCACGCGGGGGGGGGGGGAGCGCGCCGCGGGAGGTGGGCAGGTCCTGAGCTTGGAAGGGACGCCGGTGCGCCGAGAGCCCCATCAGCCGGATTCCCTGGATGTCCCTCCACCGCCCTGCTCGCAAAGTTCCAGTTCTGCGAAGCTCGGGAATCCTGGGGCAGCGCGGCCTTGAACGAGAACATTCCCCGCCCTCCGTGCTGGCCCGATGAATCCTCCAACTCGGGGAAGGCAAGAAGACGAGGGACAAGTTCGTTTATTTCCTCGCTCAGCAAAAGGAAGAAGGACAGGAAAATAATGCGAACCAACCATTCGAAGATCGCACCAAGGTAGCTCAGGCCCCAGACAGCCCCCCCCCCCCCAAGAGGAAGGAGCGCCGCGCACCCGGAGTCGCCTTGCCAGGAGGACTTGGTGGACGCAGGTGTGGGGCGCAGGAGGAAGGGGAAGGGCGGACTCGGGTTTTCGTGCCGCCCCTGCTGGGTGTCGCTTCGGAGACGCAGCCCGCACCCCGAGGAGACGGGGGCCACACTCCGGAACTTCAGCAGGTCTGTAGGAGCCGGGCGGACCCAACCGGGTGACCGCAAAGCCGCGCACCTGCCGCCCGGCGCCTCGGAGCGCGGCTGCGCCCCAGCAGGGCCGGAGGGCACGCGCCGGGTGCGGCCGCTCGGCCCCGTCTCCAGGGCGGCCCGTGGGCAGAAAATCGCGCCTCGTTCTTTCCCAGGCAGCTAAGGAGGAACCCACGTGGGAAACTGCGGTTGTCCAGGAGGCTGAGGGCTTCTCGGAGCCGGGGCGCAGTGCCCAACCCTGCCCCCCGCACGGCCCCAGCAGGAGAGAGCTGGAGGGGAGGACCGTTCCAGGAACTTGACCTCTGGAGCCCTTTGCTCTCCCACAGGGTGCTTGCTCATCCTTCTCGCTCTTTCCGTCTTCTTGGGATCTCAATTGTGTCTGACACCTCAGACATTATAAGCTAATGGATGATTCAAGTCCCCCGGGGACAAGCGGATCTGCTTCCACCGAGTCACTGTGTACGTGAGAATGAGACTAAGGACTATAACCCCGAGAACCCTCGCTCCCTGTGCTCTTGGCCCCGGGGATGGGGTGGGGGGAGGGGGGCTGTAGGATTCTTCTCCCATCCCCCGCTTTCCAGGATTTCAGACGACAAAAACTGATTATGCCGCCTAATTAAAATATAAGCTCCAAGGAAAGAGCACTGACTGCTTCTTGGGTAACCATGGTGTTAACAGCCTTTGAAATGTCCTTTTAAAACACCATTCCTCCTAAAGATGTGTGCAAACGTATTTGCAATCCCAAAGCATCTCTTTCCATACAGACTGTTTGGAGATATGCCTTTGTAAAGGGCACCCTTCGGGGAAAACAATAAAAGCATGTCTGTATGTAGATTAATCATAAATATAGATGAATTTTTGTCTTCTATTACTACTTGAGAAATGTGAACTTCAGAGTTTGGTGTCCAAACAGTTTTGTTTTAATATTAAATCGAAATACTAAGCTAAATTAACTGCTTATTTTGAAGAATATTATTTCTTAAAGAAAAACTTTAGAGACTTTCTTTTTTCAAAAAAAAAAAGATTTTATTTATTTATTCATGAGGGACAGGCAGAGACACAGGCAGAGGAAGAAACAGGCTCTCTGTGGGGAGCCCAGTGTGGGACTCAATCCCAGGACCCTGGGGTGATGCCTTGAGCCAAAGGCAGAGGCTTAACCACGGAGCCACCCAGGGCCAAAGGCACTTAACCACTGAGCCACCCAGGCGTCCCATTAGAGACTTTCTATTCAGAATATTGTAGTGTTCAGAAGGGTGACTTCACATGACAAAACCTCACATACATGTTTCTGTGAAACTTAATAAGTTAAGTGGGTCTCAGAAATAGTACACTGTAAGCAAGTACTGGGTGCCTTAAATATGAAAAATCATATCCTATGTCATAAAATAGGATTTATCTAAATATTAAAATTTCATTTTCATAGTTAATAATACATATTACAAATTTTATGGACTCAGAACTGTGGATTTTTCCAAATAAAATGATATTTTTAACTAAAAGGATACATCATGATTCCTTTATGGTTTATGTTCAGAACTAAATATCAAAATAAAAATTCTAATGAAATATGCACAGATATTTTATTTATGAGGTACATAACTCATGCTTTCAAAAACCAGGTTTTATAATATTTAAGGGGGAAAAAAAACCCTGGGCATGAGGCCAGTTGTATCAGATATTATTATGATATGAAAATATATTTTGAGCTGAAATGTTCTACCAAAGTCTTTACTCCTTACATGTTAGTGTCTCCTGTTGTGCTGGAGGTGAGAAGAAAAGTGCTACTTGTCCTCTTAGGCTTGGGGACAATCCTGATAGAGGTGCTTCCAGGTTGAAGTGGGTGAAAGAACTCTTGCCATGGGTCTTCTTCCAGAATCTATATAGTGCTACCTGTTGAGGACACTTCTTTAGCCAGTTATTTGGGTGAAGTAGTAAGTGTCAAACTAATATTTGGAATATTTGCTTTGAAATTTATCTTAACTCATTAATCAACCTATCTTCCACTCAGGAAAATTATTTTGAAAAAAAAATAGTATTATCTTGGATTTTTACCCTCATCCTTTAAAAATATGTTTATTCAGTCATTACATTTTTAAAGGTATTAAATCATTAAGCATATAATGACATGACTTTTAATAGTCATTTTTTATAGTCTGTTAAATTTTCATTATAACCTATGACTGTTTCTATGAATATATTGTTTTCCTTTCGCATGATTTAAAAGCCCTTGCAATAGTGCAGTTCCTTTTGCCCCCTTACATGTTGCATGATTGGTATTATAATTCACAAGGTACCATGGTGGTCAGTCTTCTTTTTAAGGAAAGGTTATTTAAAAGCACTAATAAAGCTAAAACAAAGCTAAAGTATGTTGGTCAAAATTGTTTATCTCTTAGCCATTATTATTTATTTCCTTCTGACCACTGATAGGTTAAATTTAGTGAGCGAGGCATAGATCATAACATATCCAATGTATTCTTGGTTTGCAGATTAGGAACTCAATCACTGAAACCATTAATATAACTTTATACATGGCTTATTGATTCTATAATTTAGCAAAGGTAAATGCACCATTATGGAGGGACACCATCATGACCATCATTAACATCACTGTGCAAATTCCAGACTGCCATAGTTTGACTAATTCTAGACTCAGCCCTCACATCCATGTTTTCAAGGAATTCTGTGCAAATACATCAATGTGAATATTCACAGGCATCTTGTACACAGACAAATAGTATTTTACACAAATTGTTTTCTATTTCTCAAAGTCAGACGAAGGATTTGTACTGGCTTGTGGGCATCAAAGGAATGTCTCAAGATAGGGCTGGCATTTGCACATTCAACAAATGATCAAATAATTATGGAGCATCTACTTTTATTAGGTGGCATGTATGTGTGAGTGTGTGTGTTTGTGTGCGCGCGCGTGTGAGAGAGAGAGAGAGAGGGAGAGAGAGACTATGAATGTCCCAAAGTCATGTTGTATTGATCAGGGTTATGAACAGAAAACACCTCCTACATCACTACTACTCATAGTACATGAGGCCAGTAATAGTCACTATTCCCCAGTCTGGCTGTAAGGGAAGCAGGGAAATATAAAGGAACATCTGGAGTTTGTGAGGAGCCCCAACTTTATCTGTTCAGGATTCTCTCTTTTGCATAGTCTCCATTTGTTTCAACAACTTATTGTGACTTCATCCACATCTTGCCCTCTCTCCCTCCTTGATTAAAACCTTGAGACACTTCCATTCCTGGCTTGATGGTTATTGATCTTCTTCTTATAAATTCTTGGGGTTTTCCCGTCCGTCCACAAACAGCTTTCTTCTGATGATAGAGGAGAGTAGTTTTTCATGGAAGATGTTTATGAAAATTTACACACCCTACAGAAGCTCATTCATTAATATAAATGGGAATTTTAATGTGGCCATTTCCTTTTTGTTTTCTGATTAGAGCAAGTAAAGATTTCTCTGGTTTTCCAAATATCTAGAAAATATTTGATGAAGAGCTATTTTTATCTTGTATGACATGCATTATCAATTTGCCAAGAATTAGATGCATTAAATATATTTAAGATAAAATGTACAGGTAACTTAATGACTTTGACCATTCATTAAAGCTCAAAAGAACTCTCAGGATCATTACTTCAGATATGAATTCTCAATCTATGGATTTAATACAAGGAAATTGCATTGGATGTACTTAATCTTTACTCATTCTAGAATATACTGTATCCTGGACATCGCTTTCTGAAAATGATCCATTATATCCATGGTTATTTATCATTTATCTCTTTCTCATTAAGTATGGAATTAATAAAGTATGAACATTCTAATTATTTTAGTTATTTTTATTTTAGATTTTTGTTCATGGTGACTATTATGCATGTGTTTAACACTATATGCATTCCACTTAATTTCTGTATCTATGTCTATATTTATCTATCTATATATCTCTACAAGAATTACTGGATCTTAGACTTTCAGACTTGAAAAAAGTCTTGTATACCTTCTGTAGAATCCCTATATATTAATCTGTTTGCAATTGTATGTGTGTATGACATTTCAGGTATTCAGAAACTAGTGAGATACTTGTCTTTTTAAACAATCCTATGCTGCGCACGTGGGCGTGCCTAATATTTTTTGAACTTTCAAGACTTAAAGCCAAAAACAAGGAAATAAAAGTAAGCATAACTGTAAAAGTGCTTTGCTGGATTTTGATATTAAATATTATGTCTGTGTACTACCTGGGGCAAACCATTAAATCAGGAGTGAAATATAAAAGTTCACATCTCAGTTTTTATCTTAATATATTTACACATGACTGCTGGCAAAGTGAATCTTAAAAATTGGCATTATCTCAGATAACAAAGATTATAGTCAGTACTTAGGGAAATCTTTCAAATGACTGAACTAAATTGTGAGTAGGGTAATTATACGGTGGTCAAATATCTTGTAAGATTTACGTTGCCAGTTTCCTTAAATGTCTTTCAAAAGTGCTCAATAATGGTTGATATTTAGGAGCAGTCTGAAATAACACACAAAAATAGTTTAATTTGAAGCTTATGTATTTGAAATAGATGTGATCCATTTTTGTTGAAGTATTTTTGTTGTAATATGTTGTTCTGTTTGGATCATAATAACCCATGTGAATACCATTGAATAGGATTATTAAGTATTCATATCTTTGGTCTGTTTCTTTCTTTTTTTTTTTTAAGATTTCATCTATTCATGAGAGAGAGAGAGAGAGAGAGAGAGGCAGAGACACAGGCAGAGGGAGAAGCAGGCTCCATGCAGGGAGCCCGACAAGGGACTCGATCCCGGGTCCCCAGGATCACGCCCCGGCCAAAGGCGGTGCTAAACTCGGGCTGCCTGTTTGGTCTGTTTCTATTCACATTCACTTCATTTTAGAGACTATGCAAAGATAGAAAGCAAGCAATACAAACAAAATAAAAATTACCTGTTTTTCCACCATGATCTCTAAATTTCATAAATTTTGAAGTTTTAGCTTTAAGGAAAAAATAATTTCTATCAAATGGGACACACTGTGTTAAAAGAGAATAACTTCTTTACTTCAGTTTCATTGCTTTTGTCTCACGTGACTCACAGGATCTTTTTTTTTTCTTCAAACTCTGGTAGCTTTGTAAAAAAGAGCTCAAGAATGTAGGTAGAGAACATTTTCATTAACTTTCTGCATAAATCTCCATTAGTTTTAATTTAAGATACAGAACAGGATTATCCTTTGAGTACTTACTTCCTTTTTACATTGTAACGCTATTCCTGAATGAGAGTATTGCACCTGTCAGTCAAATTGAATGCAATAAGAAATGATATTTTGTTATTAGCAGAGAACAGAAACTCATTTAATAAAGAAATGCTCTCATGTTGTTTGAAATAAATGAGATTTGTAATATGTGAACATATGAAAAGTGCGTCTCCTGTTATTATACTAAATTCATTGTAGAAAGCTTGGCTGATATTTTGGCTTAACAGTAAAATGACTGAGAGGACAAACACTTTGAAGTTTGATTTAAGGCTTCATTATAGTAACATACTCGTTTTACGTTTTGGTGTACCGTGCATTTTACAGCTTATAAAGAATTTCCACATGTATTTTCTTACATAATTTTCCCAGCATGCTTTTGAAAGCATATTTGATTTTACCGTCATTTAATTTTACCTTTTATACATAAACTCAAATCCCAAAGAAGTAAAGTGAATCAACCAGAGTTACAGAAACACAGATTGGGTTTGTGCGTGAATGTGTATACTCAAATCTAGGTATCATGACTGCAGATGCACTGTTACATCTAAAGGCAGCAGTTCCTGCTTTGCAATGTATGTAGACAGGTAGCAACACAGCTGTGTGTACTATTCAAAGTAATGTGCTTTCTTCAGTTGGTTTCTTAGTATAAAGCTAATATTATCATTCTCTTGACTCAGCTTTAGGTCACTTACATTGCAGATAAAAGTGCTCCTTGAGGGTGGGAGGTGGTGGAAATGGCTGAAGATGATCAAAGACAAGACTTCCAGTTGTAAGCGAAGTAAGTTCTGGAGATGTAATGTATAGCATGGTGACTATGGCTAGCCATACAATATTGTATTTTTTAAAGTTCCTAGGAGAGTGGATCATAAAAGTTCTCATCACAAGAGAAAAAGTTGTGCCTAGGTGAGGTGATGGATGTTAACCTAGTGTGGCGATCATTTCACAGAGTATACATGTATCAAATCCTTATGATGTACACCTTAAACTTATACAATGTAATATATCAATGACAGTTCAATAAAACTGGGGGAAAAAGTGCTATTTAGTGAGAGAATTTATACCGCAATAAGGAGATACTATGCAGATATTTTTCCAGACCACTTTGAATTGATGTGATTTCGTTTTCATTGTACCATCTAAAATAGCTATTTTCTCCTTTTAAGAATGGAGAACAGGCTCCAAAATGCAGCTTATAGGGTCTATGTAGAATTTAAAATATTTTAAAAAGGTTGAAATATCTTTATTTTAGCATTACCTGTATTTATGAAGAAGGATCTTTTAAGAAAATTATAGAAAGGATTATGTTTAACAATGAAAAATGAGTTCATTTAAAAAAGCATAGTTTAAAAGTAGTACATATTTACTGGGATCTGGCAAATAGTGTGACAGTGTTACCCAAATCCCTACACATTGGGCAGTACTAAACCATACCATGACCTCTACCTGTGAGGCTTGGTTATTTATCTGTTGTGTTGCTTGCTACTTTTAAGGGGAAGGAATTGAAATAGATATACTTAAATGATGTTCCTTTTTTTTTTTAGTTCTTATTTTAAAAAATGTCTATATGCCTTTCTGTTACTTTTGTGTAGGTATTTTTATAACATTTGTATATATAAACATGTACAATTATTTTTCTCCTCATGATTTTTTCTTTGTAAATATGAAATTGATTTTCTCTGACCATTCAGTATCCTTTAAAATATGTTGTATGTACGTTTTATATGTGTTTACATGTGTTAATATATGTACATACATATATACATGCACACACATATATGTGTTATATATTAAATATAATGATTTATATTTTCAGATGTCATATGAGTCCTTACACGCTGAATTACATACAAATATAATAGGAAGGATAACAGGAGAAGAAAATGTACATAAAATGTCTTAATGGCATACTAGCTGAGTTTTTATTAAAAAAATTATTACATATTCACATTATTCTTTGGGAAAAAAACTGGTATCAGTCTAAAATTGAAATTTAGCATATCTTTTGAAGGCTATAGCTTTTAAAGGTTTGCAACCAGTAAGAGAAAATTTTTGATCTCTGTTTACATAACCCTTGTGAAATTTCTGATATATTATTCAAGAAAAAGAATGAAAGTCTACTTTTTACATATTTGAACTTGCTTTGAAAGTATGCCTTTTCATTTAACTTACTAGGAAACAGGCATGCATCTCCCTGGATGTTTTAAGGACCCTGAGGCTGTGCTATGGGAAGCAGCCCTGTCATCATTTTCCTGATACTTTTATAGACTTCATTACGCTTTGGAATCTTTAAGTATTAGCTCTGTAAGTCTTCTAAACAAAAGTGCATCTAGTGCCAAATCGTGATGCTGAGTTTAACTGGAAGCTACCAAATTATGTATAAGTGTGAAATATGTTTTCTGTACATTGAAAATGACAGCTATGTAGATCTCTGATGGCTACTTAACACACATTTGGTCTCCCTGGGTCTTGCTCATGGATATGCTTTTGGGGGTTTTTAATGTGGTACTATGATCGATAATCATTATCATACAGTGAGGATTTGGGGAAAAAGTAAAGAAAATGTGAGATTTGTTAGACCACTGCACGCTACCAAAACCGCTGTTACTAGTCCTGAGAACTTATGAATTGGCATCCCAAAAAATAAAGTCAGTTACGCAATAAATCAGTCACAAAATGCTAATTATTGACTGTCTATAAGACTTTATAATGTGAATACAAAAATGTTAAAGTAGAAATTTCTTTGAGGGACAGAAATTCACTTCTGAAACAATGTAGTAGGCATAACTCAAAATTTTCTAGAGACTTATGGTCATTCTTTCTTGATTCACAGCTGACACTTCTGCCAGCAATATGGCTACTCACAAAAGACTTCCTTCTACTTTGTGTTCTGGTCTATGTAATTACAATACCATGGCTGTTTAAATCGTACTTAATTAAAAACTCAGTAAGTTCTGAATGATGCTGTGATCTCCTTATTGGAGATTCAATGCTTTAGACCTTATTAAAGAAAAAAACCCAATAGTTTAAAGTCAATTTTATACCTTCATAGGTCTGGGTTTTTGGCTGTCACTGCAGCATAGCACCTCATTCTTGTTGTTGTTGTTCTGTCTTTGTTGCCTACTTAAGGAGACAAAGCATGAATGGATGTATGGGGAGAGAGAATTGGGGCAATATATGGCAAATACCTACTGAGTACACAGAGACAGTATGTGCTTTGTGGTTTGCAGAGAAAATAACACCAAGATGAGAAATTATGAGTGAAGAAGGCTTTGTTGTGAGTTCCATGAAGAAGGAACTGCATACCTAATTCATAATATGTGTCTGTATGGGTGAGGAGCGTTGAGGTAAAGGCCCAGAATAAATGGCTTATAATGTTCTAAGGACCTAAGTCACTGATGCATTTTATGAGAAGGGTTAATGCTAATTCTCAACCTAGCAACATCCCTGAATCGTGAGGGTATAGAATTCATTGTAGTAAAGTAGTAGTTGGGCAAGAAGACCAATGAAGGGTGAATTTTCCTCTTTACTTCTGTTCCACTTCTGGTGAATCACTGACAGAAGTTTTTTGTTGTTGTTGTTGTTTTTTTTATTTCCTAGCACTGAGAAGGAAGTCTTCTATCATTATTTGCATTGAAAAATTAGCTGTCTTATTTTCACCTTTTGAAATCATTAGATTTTTCCCGTCTGCCTGCATTTAACACTCACATTTTCTGGTTTTCAGGAATTTTGCTATGCTATGTGTAAGTGTAGTTTTAATTCTGTTATTCTTGGGTTTATAGTACTTCTGGATTTTTATAACTTAGTATGTTTCTTCAGTTCTGAAAAACTACTTGCTATTTCCCCTTCCATCATATCAATTCTGTCCATTCTTTTCTCTTCTTCCTTACTCATATGCTAGATCATTTGTACCATATTTTTCTGTGCTACTCTGCTTTTTTTCTTTTTCATTTTTTTTTTTTTTGTCACTCCAAGCTTCAGGATGGATATTTTCTTCAGACATACCTTCCATTTCACTAATTTTCTACTCAATTGTGAATAGACTCCTCGTAATTATAAATTTACTCCTCGTAATCAGTTTAAGTTATTTTTTGGGTCTACAATTTTCAGTTGGTCTTGCTTTTTAAAATGTCCTGTAGAAATAAATTCTCAATTTTTTCTGTGGTAGACTTTGATACCTATCAGACTGATCCAGTATTGTATTTGTCCAGCTTTTTTGATTGTCAGCATGCAGGCTGGTCTGAGTTACCTAGTGTTAGTACACCACTAACAGGGATGGAACATTCTCAGTGGTTCAATTTTGTGGTTATTTCCATGTAGGGAAACAGAGGGCCACGTGGTCTTCCAGAATGCCACTGAGAGCCAAGAGAGTTGGCTGTAGATCATCCTTAGTGGTGAGCCTCTCTTCTTGTAATTTTTGTCTTGGATATTTTCAGACAGATTCTCTCTCTGTGTAGGACAATTAGGGTTTGTGATAGTGAAATTGGAAACAAAAATGAAGGTATTTGAATGTTATGACTGTCACAGGTAGCGTGTGTGTGTATCCTGCCTCTGCATAAAAATGGAGGGAAATGAGAAAAGAAGCAATTTTTTGGCCTGCTCTAGCATTTGACTTAATGAACAAGGCCAAATATTTCTGTCCCTTTCCACAGTGGTTCTTAATGCTGGAGGCATATTACAATCATAGGGGATGATTTTTGAGTTTTGTTGGGTTTTTTGTTTTGTTTTGGTAAATACTAGTGACAAGTTCCGCTTCTAGAGATTCGTATTTAGTTGATCTCTGGGCAATAGAATTGTTTGTTCATTTGTGATTGTTTCATTTGGTATTAATCTACCAAAGCAATTCTACAATAAATGACATGCATTTCCCCAGAAAAGGAATTCAAAACAAGTTATCACTATATATCACCACAGAACCCTACTGACCTAGAATAAATAGATATAATATGCCTCTGTAAGTAGTTAAATGAATTAACAGTAGTCATCATTTTATTTTTCACCCAGGATTTCAATCTTTTTCTACATATTTGGAAAGTGCCCTCTATCATCAATATTATGGATGTTGAAGATAAGAAATAATACCTCACATTATAGAAGATGAAATGTCAAAAATAGTCTTTCCTCCTATCTTTTGCTGCTTGGGCGTGAGAAATGAGCTAGTTATTACCAATTACATGGCCAGACTTTGAGTTAGTGATAAAAGGCAACCAGGATAGGGATCTTCACAGAGAACAACAGAGTAATTGTTTCTACTGGATTGATTTATTGATGCAAAAGTATAAGCAGTATACTGTCCAAAGGCAGTAGTGTCACCACGAAACGTAATGATTTAAGAGATCACTTATGGTTCTTCAGGCTTGAACCTGGCTCTCCAGCCCTCTCTTCCTAATTTGAAGTAATGAAACATTTAATAAATTTCCTTCAATCTAAATCAGCCACTGTCAACTTCTCTTCCAATGAAGAGCAACTAATACCTCTGACAGATAAAATGGCATTACTGGAAGTGACCCAATTAAATTTTAGAATACACTAGAATAATTAATTTTTAAAGTAATGGGTATTAAATATCTTTCCGTACCAATATGTAGACACTAGAATTCATTTTCTATTGTAGTCACTGCGAGTTTGTACAGTAAGCACACCATTAGTGAATTACTCTGTTCACCCATGGAGATGAGTAGGATCTTTGAAGACAGCGTACTTTCAGTCCATATAATTAAGAGAATGTTTGTTTCAAAAGAGGGACCCACACAAATATACCCAATGAATTTTTTACAGAAGTGCAAAAGCAAACCAGTGAAGGAAATGTTCAGCAAATGTTGCTGGAGTAGTTGGACATCCCTAGGCAAAATAAATGAACCTCAACATAAACCTCAGACCTTGTAACTCAAAATAGATCATGGACTTACGTGTAAAAAGTAAAACTGTAAAATCTTCGACAAAACATATAAGAAAATCTTTGGAAACTGGATCTGGGCAAAGAGTTCTTGGACTTGACATCAAAAGCATAAGCTGTAAAAGGAAAAATTGAGCAATTAACCTCATCAAAATTAAAAAATGTTTGCTCTGGGAAAGAACCTGTTAAGAGGATGAAAAAAAAAATTGCTATAGAACCAGGGAAAATATTTACAATCTACATATCTCTAACAACGAGCTAGTATTAGTATTTTAAAAAACTCTTAAAATTCTATGGTAAAACTTAAAAAACAACAATTAGAAAATGGGCAAAAGACATGAACTGACACTTCACAAAAGTTGCTCTACAGATGGCAAATAAGCACATGAACAGATGTTCAGTATTATTAGCCATTAGGGAGATGCAAATTAAAACCACCCTGAGCTCTCAATACACACCTACTGGAAAGGCTAAAATAAAAAACAGTGACAACCCCAAATGCTGGCAAGAAGGCAGAAAAACTGGATCATTTGTATATTGCCATGGAAATGTGAAACGATGGTTCAGATACTCTTCTTGAAAGCAATTTGGCAGTTTCTTAAATGAATTATATAACTGCCGTACAACCCACCCATTGCAGTCTTGGACATTTGTCCCAGAGACATGAGAACTTTCTGTCCATGGACAAAGGTATACACAAATGTTCATAGCAGCTTTATTGGAAACACCTTGAAACTGAAAAGAAACCAGATGTCCATCACTGGGTGAATGGTTAAGTAAACTATAATGTATGCATATCCTGTGACACCATTCAGTGATAAAAAGGACTAAACTATTAACGCACAACCATGAATCTTCAGATTATATTGAGTGTGTGTGTGTGTGGGGGGGGAAAGAACAATCCCAAAAGGTTATAAACTCTGTGATTTCCTTTATGTAATATTTTTGAGATACAAAATTCTGGAAATGAAGAACAGGTTAGTAGTAGCCAGAGGTTATGGACAGGGAAGCAGGCGTGGAGTTTGTGTGTGGCTGTGGCTGTGCTGATAAAAGCACAGCGTGAGGGATCCCTGTGGTGATGGGAACGTTCTGTATCTGGACTGTGTTCATGTCGGGATCCTGGCAGTAATATTGGATTATACTTTTATCAGATGTTCCCATAGGGGAAAACTGAGTAAAGGCACAGGGTCACTCTGTATTACTTCTCATACCTGCATGTGGAACTACAATTATCTCAAAATAAAAAGGTGTCATTAAAAAAATGTAAGCGGGGCATCAAAATGTAGCCCTATTTTACAAGCACGAGAAGTGATCTTTTGGGTCCCAGTTATTATGGGAGTAGTTTATAAAAATTGAAAGCGCACAGTCTTTGGCATTAATCAGTTTAGATTTAATTACCAGCCCTGCCTGTGGGAACTCTCACATACCATTGAGCCTTACTTACCTTTCTTATTTGTAAAATGGGTTGTAAACCTCATTGTATTTTGTCAACATTAAGTAGATGATGTTTTACAAGATCTAAAACCGTGCTTGGTCTAGGATGTACAAAATCCTTGAAAGAGCTTTTTATTTTATTTTTTAAAAGATTTTTATTTATTTATTCATGAGAGAGACAGAGAGAGAGGCAGAGACACAGGCAGAGGGAGAAGCAGGCACCAT
The DNA here is from genome assembly GCF_905146905.1 of Nyctereutes procyonoides. Lineage (NCBI taxonomy): Eukaryota > Metazoa > Chordata > Mammalia > Carnivora > Canidae > Nyctereutes > Nyctereutes procyonoides. Next base: position 8,390,131 of record NW_026575082.1, on the reverse strand, counting down.
GCAGGGAGCCTGATGCTGGTCTCCATCCCAGGACCCCAGGATCACGACCTGAGCCAAAGGCAGACGCTCAACCTCTGAGCCACCCAGGTATTTCTTGAAAGAGCTTTTAAACGGATGCCCCAAGCTTCTTGGGACAGTTCTTTGGAAAGGAACACAGGTCCTTCCAGCTCTCCTGAACTGGGGCTCCCTGAGCAAAGAAAGCTTATTGTGAGAAATGTTGCAAGGAACATAGGAGCACAGGTATCTCTATGAGATCTTGATTTTAATTTCTTTGGATCTATATCCAGAGAAAGGGATTTCTGGATCATACACTATTTCTATTTTTGATTTTTTGAGGAACCTCCATATTGTTTGCCATAGTGACTGCACCAATTTGTTTTCTAGCCATCAGTGCCCAAAGGTTTCTTTTTCTCCACATCTGTGCCAATGCTTGTTATCTTGGCTCTTTGATGAGAGCCATTTAACAGGTTTGAAGTGTGCAGTGATATCTTATTATAGTTTTGATTTCTATTTCCCTGATGATTAGGGGCCTTTTTATGTACCTTTTGCCATTTGCATGTCTTTGGAAAATTGGCTATTTAAGTTCTCTGCCCATTTTTTAACTGTGTTGTTAGGTTTTCTGCTATTGAGCTATATGAGTTCTTTATGTAGTTTGGATATTAACCCCTTATTAGATACATGTTTTGCAGTTATTTATTTTCTCCAGCTCCGCAGGTTGCCTTTTAATTTTGTTGGTGGTTTCTTTTGCTGTAAAGAAGCATTAGTTTGATGTGGTCCTCCTCTCTCTCTGAATCGTGAAGAATATAAATGTTGATCATTTTGCAGTTGCAATTTACTGTTCTCTGTGAAATGAGGTTTATATAAGCTACATTTGCCCACAGGACACCTTAATTACTGGGAGCCAAGTGGCTTGAACACTCCATTGACTCCAGAAACAAACAGCAGTGCAAAAACTTCTCTGCCTTTGATTTTGATCTCTAAATGAGCCACCTTATCCAAAATTTTAAAAACATCATTACTTTGAAGAAGATAACATTCAGCAGTATTTCAGTGAAATTTCACTTTGTGTCTCCTGAAAAAGATCACTTGGCTCCATTCCCATCCAAAAAGTGTCATTAGCCATTTTGATGCTCAAGGTGATACCTAGTTGCAGCTCCTTTTGAAATGATAATAAAACTGCGCAGGATGCAAAGTAAATAAAGTTCCAAATGAAGCATCTAAGAAGTTTCAGGTACTATGCTCTCTGTTGCTAGGTTAATTTCAATACCTGAATAGGATGTGAAGTGGGAGCAATACAATGGCCAAAAAAAAAAAAAAAAAAAAAAAAAAAAGGTAAGCATAACAACACCTGAAGTATTTGGACATCTGCGAGTCATCTAGGATTCAGAATCAGTGATGAAAGACATAATTATTTTGCTCTGCGGTCTGGATCTTTAACCAATTTGATACCTTTTTCCAATTAAGAACATAGAAGATGTGTTTATATATAATATGCATTAACTAAGGATATATTAATATGAAATTTATCAAGGATGAGTTGGTAAAAAGAACCAAAAGAAAAATTGGTATGTGCCATACACAGAGGATACAATGATAAATAAAGGCCTGTGCCAGACTAGTTCAGCCTGGCAAGAAAGAGGACAATCAATAAATCTTTGCTAAATCATTAAATAAGCTCACATTCAGAACTCTTCTACCATGGTTTTGATTGGCATGTACAGGAGCATTGGCACTGCCTTCCTAGGCACTTTGTAATTTCCACCTTTGTAATTAGCCTTAGCAACCAATTGAATTGCGGTGCAAAGGCTGTCATTGGAAATAGATCACCCAAAAGATGTCTTGTATCCTACCTACTGTATGTTTGAAATTACATAACATAGAGTGCTTCCTTTTTAAAAAATATATTTCTTCACTTCACCTAAAAATATTTTCTGAAAATCCTTTAAGAGGGCAAGAAAGCACTAAAATTTAGTTGCCTCTTAAGGAAGAATTTATATAACAGCAACAAACTCCAAGGTACAGTAGATCTTTAGGGGAAATAAGTTCTGGTTTAAAGGTCACCTAAATTAAAAAAAAAATTTCTGCAACATTATCTTTATTTTTTTTAAGATTTTATTTATTCATGAGACACACACACACACACACACACACACAGAGAGAGAGAGAGAGAGAGAGAGAGAGAGAGAGGCAGAGACACAGGCAGAAAGAGAAGCAGGCTCCATGCAGGGAGCCCAATGTGGGACTTAATCCTGGGACTCCAAAATCACACCCTGGGCTGAAGGCAGGTGCTCAACCCCTGAGCACCCAGGCGTCCCTGCAACATTATCTTTAAATGTATGTCTCGTATTGTGGTATTTTATTTCAGTTGCAATTTTGACGATTTTCTATGTATGCATTTATTTTTGATGTTGGTTGTGAAATTTCAAATTGTTCAGAGTTAGAACCTGTTTTCCAGTTTCCATGAACAATCAATCATACCAACAACTTGTGTTTTTATGGTATTTTACAGCTTAAAACTTGCTTTTACAGGTAATTCTCCATAGAAAGAGCACACTCCTCAGTGTGCAGGTCAGATGTCATCTTCATTTTATATAGGAAGGCTGTGATTTAAAGGGATAACACGCTCTAAGTCTGAAGGCTCAATTCTTTTGTACAGATGTCGAGTGCCTTCTCAGAATTTCTGTTCTAACCACTGCACACATTTTGATGACAATGTATTCCTCTGCTACGGCACCCTCCCTTGACTAGGACATGCTATACTTTTTCTTAATAAGCTATAATAATTATGAAGCCCCGATTCCCCCAATGTAATATCCCTGTTCCAGTGCTTACTTTCTGCTGAGTGTTGCGATTCCTAATCTCAGAGGAAATGCATGGATGGTTCCTTAGATCTCTTTATCACTTCCCTGTGATGTGTGCAATCTGCCAGCCTTGAAACCCTAAGATATATGCATGACTTTAAATGCTTTTGAGAATTAAGAAATGTTCTCACCTGCCTTTATTCTTCTAACATAAAAGACCATTATAGAAGTAGTCCTCTATGCAAAGTGTATACACTCTGTAATAGGTTTTCTTCCATTGACGTTGATTTTTATGACACGTGGTTTTACTTATTTATTTATTTTTAAAAGGTTTTATTTATTTATTCATGAGAGATAGAAAGAGAGAGACAGAGAGACAGGCAGAGGGAGAAGCAGGCTCCATGCAGGGAGCCCGAAGTGGGACTTGATCCCGGGACCCCAGGGCCACGCCCTGGGCCGAAGGCAGGCGCTAAACCGCTAAGCCACCCAGGGATCCCTGACATGTGGTTTTATAATGTATAAGGGGTTGATGGATCTCCTACCTCTACTTGCGATTACATTGCTTTTGTCTTTGAAAGAACTCTCTGCAGACCTCTGCCTCAGGGAAACCCAATATTTCAGATAATCAACATGATTTAAGACTCAACTCAAAGGTTGCAACCTCTGAGCATCAGCAGAGTGTAGTGCAGAGAACCACCTTTGTTGAGTCCATTGAGTTTTCAGCCCTGTGCCTCATCTGTAAATTGGTTATTCAGTGCCAAAAGACTATCCTGTAGGATTATGGTAATAGGATGAAATAACGACACATGCCTGGCATATGCCCACACTCTTTTACCGATTGGCATTGGTATTTCTAAACAACAAGCACTGATTTGACTTGCCAAATTAGGGAATATCATCAATTTTGAATATTTTATATTTAATATCACCTCTTTGGGACACTCCTCTGCCTTGGGCCAAACACTTCGCTGGGTTTTATATTTGATACAAAGTGAGGAGTCATGGAAGGACTTTAATCCAGTGCAAAGACTTGATTAAAGGTGTTCTAGACATATTCTCCTGCAAAATTACATGCATGGACTCATGTCAGTGAAGGCACAGGCACCAATGTGGAGGTTGCTGGGGTGATCATATTTTGGCTGCACCTGCACTGGGGCTGCCATGCTTCCTCACTTCCGGTGCTGGGCTGGGCCTTTTGGTCTTTGCCTGACTAGCTCGTCTCTGTCATTCAAAAAAAAAATGTTTTTAAAAGGTTTATTTATTTATTTTTAAAAGGGGGAGAGGGACAGAAGAAGAGGGAGAGAATCTCCAGCAGACTTCCTGATGAGTGCAAAGGCAGATGCCAACCCTGAGACCATGACCTGAACCACCCAGGTGCCCCTACATGCCCAGATTTTTACAAAACGTTTCCTGCTTGATATCTGCAGTGCACCCCAAACCAATGAATCTATATAGAATGTACTATTTTTTTCTTCCCAAACCAGCCCCTTTGCCACGTATAAATATGTATAAGTAGATATTTCTATTGGCACCACTGCTTATTTGAAAATAATTCAGTATCAGATCTGAGAGACAATACTGGCTCCTCCCCGTCTCTGATTGACTATAAACAACCAAATGCCATGTCCTATTGGTGCTGCCTAGGACTGTCTGTTTTTTTTTTTCTACTTGAAATGCTGCTTCTATAACTTTATTTTAACGTGTTGGTGAGACTCTCCAATGGTTCTTTTAACTGCAGGCTCAATTATCCTTGTACTCCTGCCAGATCGATTTTCTGAATTTCAGCTTGAAACGTATAATTTCCCTTCTTAAATTTTCCCAGGGTTTCTCATTACCTAGAGCAATAATTAAATTTAAACTTGTAATTCAAAGTTATCCACAATACCTACCATTGTTTCATTTAGGTGTTTTTTACTAAGTAATATTTCAAGCGTACTGGAAATTACATAGAATCGTATTACAAACCACCATCTATGAACTAGATCTATGAACTAAACATATTTAACCAACGTTATCACAGTACTTTTTCTTTCTGTTTTATTCTAGGATAGGAAAATGTTGAGAGTTTGAAGACCCATTTGAACCTCTCGACGTTAACACACTCAGCAGTCCTATTCAGTACTTAACTATGTTACTACATAGATTTAGTTTGTTCCTTTCAATGCTTGTATTGTTTGCTTTTGCACAAATAAGGTCCTCTCCCTCTGTTACTGAACAATTATGAGGTTTTTCTGGCTTTGCTATTATAAACCATGCTTCAGCAAATACATGTATATGATCCTCCCTGATCACATGAATCCAAGTTTCTCTAGGGTTTGTGGCTAGACGTCGAGTTGCTGCTTTTTAACGTGTACGTCTTCCCTTTACTAGATGTTTTCAGGTTGCTCACTAATAAATTGTTTCAATGCATTAAGCCTGGACCAATGACACAGAGAACTTCTTTTATCACATCCTCAGCAGCAACTGATATTGCCACATTTCTTTAAATTATAAAAGATTTCAAGCACACAGAGCAACATGCAACTTCTTCAAAAATAACATTTCCTCCAGAGTTTTAGAAAAGATATAAAATGGATGAAGTTGAAGCTTTTGTGTAGCCTAACATTCCAACTTCAGAAGTAAACCTGTCTCTATAATTCTATTCATATTTTTTCTGCATTTATTACATATTTATATTCCAATAATGTTTACTGTTGCTTTGCTGAGTTTCAGCTTTATATAATTAGAATCATATACTTTGTGACTTCCTGAAACACACTTGGTTTTGCTCATTTAAGCATTTTGAGATTTAAGCATTTTGGTAGAGTTACCGTTTACTGATTTTACTTCTGTGTACCATTCCTTTGTAGGAATACTCCACAGTTTGTATTTCCCAGTGCAGATATGCAAGAGGTTTCTTGGTTGGTGTGTTTGTTTAGGTTACATGCTTAAAGGTATTTGCTGGGTGTAGGTTGGCACATACTTAGAAATTGCCCCCATGTTTCCAGGATGGTGTATCCAAATGCGCCCTCCACTGAATTTGAGTAGCCTTTGCTCTGCTTCCTGATATTTTCAGGTGAGACTTTTTTCTCCTTTGGGCAAATGGGCGTTTAAATTGTGTTTCTCAGCAGTTTGAACACATTTTCATGTTTATTGACCAGCTGATTTTCCTGGTTTGTGAATTATCTTTTCAGTTCCACTGCTCATTTTTCTATGGGATGTATTTTTTTAATGATTTATAAGAATTCCATCTATATTTCGAATACTAATCCTTTGTAGTTATAAATTATACAACTATCTTCTCTCGTGTTATGGTTTGCTTCTAAATTTGCTTGTGGTCTCCTGTGTTTTACTGATATTTTAAATTTTAATGAAATTAAATTTATTTTTTTATGGCTTGTACCTTTTGTATCTTACTTAAGAAGTCACTCCATACTGTTACATAAAACTGCATTTTCTACTTTATTCTGTTGTTTTCATGTATTTCTGTATATGCTTAGATCTTTAATCAACCTGTAACTAACCCTTTTTCTGGGGTTGAAGTTTGGAATCTTTGTTTCCATATGGATAGCCAAATTTCATCTCCATTTATTAAATATTGTTATCCATGAGCTAGTTAAAGTCAACTTTTCATGTTTCATGTATCTATTTCCAATATTTTGTTATGTTTACTCTTATGTACTTTAGCATTTTTGCTGTTGTTTTGAATGACACTTTTTTTTTCAATTAGATTTTCTAATTGGTTGCTATTTGTTTATAAGAAAGCTGTTATTTTTGTATATCTTGTGTCTAACACTGATTTACTCATTGAATATTGAATATATGGAGGGCTTGTTCTGTGTAGGCACTGTGTAGGTGCCCAGGAAAGATCTAACAAAAAGCCTGAAACCTGCCTTCAAGGAACACATCTAATAAGAGGTCAAAAAGATAAACACACAATTGCAATGCAGAGGTATGCATGCCTTTTGCAAGGGAAGATGATGAGAAAACACAAGGGAATTGTGACACTGAGAACCAAGAAGTCTCCAGAAAGGTGGAGGTGTTTGACTCCATTCTGATGGAGGAGCCAGAACTTAGGAGGTGGGTGTGCAGGAGGTGTTGGGTGGATAAATGGAGTGACCTGGACAGGGCAGAGAGGTCATGGGATATCTGTGGCTGTGAACCAGAAGTATGTATGCCAGCACCGCTTGTGTGTTAAGTCAGCCAGGGTAGGGTCAGAGTTTAGAAGACATTTAAAGTTACATGAAGTTACACCCTTCATGTGTCGAAGAGGAGTTTCAGACAAGGGAGTAATACAGTAATAGTGGTGTACGTGACATCTGGATTGGCACGGTGGGATTGGAGACAGGGATGCTGTGCAGAAGTTCATCCAGAAGTGCACCAAAGAGTCAGCATGGACAGCAGAATTGGAGAAGAGCTTTACTGTCATATTCCGAGTACTGTCTTTTGTGTATTGTACCATTATATAAAAATGGATAATTTTCTCACTTCTGGTCCTTTGGATATATATACTTACTATTTTTTTTCTGCTCCCACTATCATGACTTGTTTCAGTGCCGCATTTCATTTAAGACCATTAAAAACCTCACTTTCAAAGCTTTTTCTAGTATTTCTAAAAGAGGATGTGGCTATTTCCCTTTCAATGATTTATATTGCTTTGCTTGTACTCTTTGTTTACCTTTATTCCTACATTTCATTTATTTGTTAATGAAATTAATTTTTAAAATTATCCCACAATCATATTTATTTTATAAGGTCTCACTAAAATATATTAACTTAAGGGGGACCTGGGTGGCTTAGTAGGTTAAGTGTCCAACTCTTTGGTTTCTGCTCAGGCCATGATCTCATGGGTCATAGGGTCAAGCCCCCCTTTCAGGCACTGCATGAACAGGGAGTTTGCTTGAAGATTCTCTCCCTCTGTCTCTCCCCGCACTTGCTCGCTCTCTCTAAAAATACATAAATAAATCTTTTTAAAAATTCTTCTTTAAAAATGAAAAATTTCATTAATGATGCAATGAATACTTGTTTTAATGTAAATTCAAATTTTAAGTTAATATATATTTTTAAAAGATTTATTTATTTATTTGAGACAAGAGAGCAAGAGCAGGAAAGGGACAGAGGGAGAGGGAGAGAGCATCCTCAAGTCGATTGTGGTGCTGAGTGTGGAGCCTGACAAAGTGGGGCTCAATCTCATGCCCCTGAGATCATGACCTGAGCTGAAACCAAGAATTGGATACTTAGCCAACTGAGTCACTCAGGCACTCAAAGAAGAGAATCTTTATTTTTATTTTTTTATTAAAATAATTTTAAATGATATTTATTTATTCATTTATTTGAAAGAGAGAGAGCTAGAGAGAGCCAGCAAGCGAGAGAGTGCACGTCAGGGGAGAAGCAGACTCCCCACTGAGCAGGGACCCTGATTTGGGGCTGGATCCTAGGACCCTGGGATCATTACCTGAGCCAAAGACAGTCACTTAACCAACTGAGCCACCCAGGTGCCTAGAAAAATATTTTTAAATGCAATATTTCAAGCAATCTCTAATCAGATATTTGCAGTTTTGAATCAAAATGATTCTGATTTAAAATGTTGAAAAAAATTTATGCCTTAAAATTAAAGAAATCATATAACTATTAACCATATACTTAATTTTATTTGTCCTCCTTGACTGTATTTCTCTCTCCATATATTAAGGAATGGGGCAAGACTATCTATGATTATTTTAACTGTACCATATTATAGGTAGATATATGTATTTATGTTTTTTTTAATTTCTGAAGAAATTTTTCTTGACCTAATACCATGAATATATTCTCCTACCTTTTATTCTAATAATTCAAATTTTAATTTTCTTACATAGGTTTTCAGTTTACCTGAAATAATTCTTTGTTAGTGTGAGATAATGATCAGATTAATTTTCTGATTAGCTTTAGCTGATTTTCTCATAGTATTTGTTAAATACTCTGTCCTTTTCCACTCATATTCAAATCTACTTCTTCATATATCAAGTTCCTATATATGTATGGATTGTATTGGGGCTCTCTAATCTGTCCTGTTGTTCCTCTGCATATAATGAACCTTGTTATTTACCCCCCTCCCCACGACTTTATCTTTCCTCTACAAAATTGTCTAGGATCTTTTAACCCTTTAGTTTGTCATTGGCATTTTAGGATGTGTTCTTAGTTGCATCAAAAACTTCACTGAAATTTTAACTCAAATTTCATTGAGCTTTTAAATTAAAAACAATTATAAATGAGTTTTAGACCTTAGATAGCTCAATGTCTTGTTACAAATAGGGAAATGGAAACCCAAAGGAATAAATTCAGATCACCTATAGAAACCATTTTGAGTCTAAATTTCTTGGGAAGATTAAATGACTAAGATTTGGACCGTGTTCCTAAACCCATAGACAATGATAATACTATTTAAAAATAATAAAATGGAAAACACAGGAAAATCTATGAAAACAATGAATTGTTAAAAACATCAAAGATTATTATTTCAATAGACATTTTATACCGGTTGATTCACTTTGTAAATGATAATAGATTTCACATTTTGATGATTTAATGCTCTTTTCTGTATCCAGTTATTCTTAATCCTTCTAGTCTAATGTATTTACCCTACTTTTAAACCTATTTTCACTTTGTTCATAACTCTTTGTGGCCCCAGCGTAGTCTACTTGGTATGGTACTAATATAACTAGATTATATAAAATTTAGAAACCACCACTTATATATATATAGAAAGAAATATAGATTATAAAATATAGAACAGGCTTTTGTTCCAATCCAGTAAATGGTAAGATTGATATTTACACTCCAAGATAATTTTTACTTTCATACAGTAAAATTTAGGCACCCACCATTTTCAATGGTCATGATTTATGGCTATAATTTGTTTAATGAATATCCTACTGTTTGATTCCCCTTGCCCCTTAATGTCTTAGAAATGGAATTGTTGGGTTAAAGTTCTATAATTTATAATTTTAAAATTTGAGATAACTTTACATGACTAATATAAAAGTTACAAAAATAATGCAGAGAATTCTGTTTAGTCTTCATCCACCTTTCTCTTATGTCAACACCTTACATAGCATAGAATAATTCTCTCTTAATCTCTTTTGTTTCACTACATATATTAAAAATGGCAGCCTATGTTAAACGTTCTATTTCTTTAAAGCCCAAGCCATTTACATAGGAATCTATATAAATGATAACAAAGAAAAGGAAACAAAAAGAGAGAACTTGAAAGTATATTACAATTAATCACTGAGGTATTCCATAATATGTAATTAGTGAAAATTTTCTCTAAAAATTATTAAACTGGGCAGCCCCTGTGACGCAGTGGTTTAGCGCCGCCTGCGGCCCAGGGCGTGATCCTAGAGACCCGGGATCGAGTCCCACGTCAGGCTCCCTGCATGGAGCCTGCTTCTCCCTCTGCCTGTGTCTCTGCCTCTCTCTCTCTCTCTCTCTCTCTCTCTCTCTCTGTGTCTCTCATGAATAAATAAATAAAATCTTAAGAAAAAATAAAAAAATAAAAATTATTAAACTAACCAAGTTTATAATTATAATTCTTCTAAAATGGATTAAAAGATACCAAACCCATAGATAAACTAAATGAAAAGCAAAAACTAGTTTAAGCTGATTGTTCACATATAATACTATTTTTAAAAGAAGAGAAGGGACAGATATGTATATTTCTGATTTCAACAAGGTTTCAATGTGTAAAATTAATTGTATTCACAGCTTAGCTGATTTAATTAGTTATTGACAACTGGCAACAGTCATGCATTTGTTGGTGTTAATGCCTACGTATTAGTGCTCAAAGTTTACAAGTTTGGGCCCTCTCCTCCAAAAGAAAGAAAAAGGAAAAGAAAGACAAAGAAAAGTCACTAATGGAAGACCTTAAGATTCTATTTGAAACATAAATCAATACAATGTATATAAATAGTAAAATATTTCATTATGAGACACTTATTTGTGTTGTGCTTGCAATGTAGAAAGTGAATTAATCAAGCTAAAGAGTAGTTCTTTAGGATTTCATAATTAAAGATAAAGTGAATGGGCATTATGTTTCCTGGCCAAATAAGTGCTATTAAGTCAAGGTTTTAAGGCTGTGGACATGTCTGTCTGACCTCAAAACACAGTGCTTTACTTGTTTAATGGTTCTGATTATTGCAAAGTCATAGATGTGCCTGCTTGTGAAACTGTGGTGTTAAGTAAAAACATAGCTGCTGTCCTCTACCTCGCTGAGTTTTATTTATTTAAAAAGCTTGATGCTGTGTGCCCCGATGGGCTTGGATCTAGTTTGTCGATATGTTAGTAAAATTCTGATTCCTTTTTATATTGAAATAGAGTGCATCCAGGGCTTCTAGGATTTGCTAGCACTATATTTAATACTAATTGAATACTGCTTCTGCTTGACAAACAAGTAGTAAAACACTCTTTGAAAGCAGGTTTCAGTTTGCCTCCTTGATTTTTTTTTTTTTTTTGAGATTCGGTAAGGTATTTTTAAATATTTTATTGTGTCATTGAATGGCAAGAACATAATAGGTTTGACACCTGAGCTCTCACTCAGATATTTTGCCAGAACATCAGCTCACTGTAAATAGAAATGTCAGGGAAAGTTAAAGATGTCTTTTAAGTGAGCAACTTTTGTTTTTTTTTTATGCATTAGATTTTGTAAGTTAATTAGAATGTAATAAAAATATATTTTAACCAAAATAGCAGCCAAAAAAACTACCCCAGATAGAGATCAATCTCATATACATGCAAGTCTTATGCTGTACTTGCAAATGTAATGCAGTGAGTCACAGTAACTGGGAAGAGTTCCCATGCTAGTTTCTTACTCTGCGAGTAGGACTGGGCCAAAGCTCAGTGTGCTCACAGCTTTTGAGGATTTGCTCTGTCTGTATCCTCTGTATGCACGGGAGAGAAGAAAACCAGATATTCTTTCCTTTTTAAAGACCTGGATATAACAAGTTTGGGAAGAAATGTGGAATGTTTCTTTTCAGGAACTAGTTAAATATATAGTTGCTTCTATGACATGAAAATAACTCGAAAGAACACATAGTGGGAAAGGACCACAGGAATTTCGCATTTGGGGATTTTGTCACATAGAGTCCTATGTACTTTCTCACCTCTGGTTTCCTATATACTGTGAGGTTTTGCCAGAGCATGACCAATGTCAGAAGAATACTATGGGCACTAGTTTCATAGCCCCCAGTATAGCCACATTTTCTGTTCGTATGTGGTTTTTTCCATTGGGTATAGTCAGTCTCACTTTTCATTGTGCCTTGTAAGTGTTTTGTTCCAACTTTTGAACTTCTTTTTCTGAGCAGAAGCATGTGAGAGGCTGGATCCAGTTGATATGGAAACTTTGAAGGATCTGAGAGTCTTCTGGGAAAGAGTAAAAACACGTTCATAGCCTATGTTTGATATAGGTTTTCCAGTTTTTCATTAATTCCACAAATACTTCTGACCCTCTCAGCGTTCTTCTTCATGAATGTTTCTGCCAAGTACTCCCTGTGTGAGCTTGGGCAAACTATTAAACACTGCACTTTAAATTCCTCATGGGAAAAAAAAATGCTTCCTCTTGCGATGGTGGTGAGGCTCAGGTAAAATGAAGAGAAATCATATGCGCCTCACAAGTAGGATAGGCACTAAGGCTCATGTGTGGAGGGTTTACTGGGGATGCTCTTGGGAGATGCATGTGTAAAGCAGTGAAGAAGGTAGGAGTGGTAGAGGAGAAGCAGATCCCTGTGGACTCTGGCACTAGGATCGCTCCAGAGAGCAATTTGCTACTGCAAATTCATGCAGAGGAACCAGCCTTCCCATCCTGCATCAGTCAGTCACTGGCCTCAGGTTGTCTGTCTCCCAGTAGCCAGTGATTTTTAAGTCCATGTACTCATGTATTTATCAAATATTTATTTATTTGCACTCTCTGAGAGAGAGACAAACAAGATATGGACCCTTCCATTAAGAAGATTACATTTAACTGATAGAGATAGTCTAGTAAAACAATTTTTAGGGGATCTTGTAGAACTCATGATAATAATACTAATTTCTCTTCTTGGGGGTGTAGAAAAGAGTGTTTCTGATAGATTGTGGACAGGGAGTGTGAAAAGATTCCTTGAAGATGTGGCTCTTGCACTGTGGGGTTTATGTCTGTATTAGTGATGAATGGTCAGGAGTTCAAGTTGTTGAAGAGTATTAAATATTATCTTTGTACTTTTATGAATGTATTTAAAATATTTTATTTGCTCATTTCCCCCTACAATATTTCCAATCTATCTTTTTTTTTTTAATTTTCAAAGAACACGTCATTTGCACACAAAGAAAGCTAGATAGAGACATTTTTATTTTATTTTAATTTTTAAAAAGATTTTATTTATTTACTCATGACAGACACAGAGATAGAGAGAGGCAGAGACATAGTCAGAGGGAGAAGCAGTCTCCATGCAGGGAGCCCGATGCAGGACTCGATCCTGGCACTCCAGGATCATATCCTGGGCCAAAGGCAGATGCTCAATGAATGAGCCACCCAGGTGTCCCGGTAGATACGTTTTTACATGAGTATTTTCCCCTGAGGTATATCTACTCTCTCCTTTTTTTATATGTGTTTTTCTTTACATAGGGATACTATTTAAGAGAATTTAAGATCATATATTTTTCTCTGCTATGAAAATTGATAAATTGCCTTCTTCCTAGCTTTTGCAATACTACTCTACTTGTTAGAGTATTTAACATTTACATCATGTCTTATACTTAAGGATCTTATATCTTTTGAAACCTTAGTTCTACATTTTTAAATATGTGTGATATTCACCACCATGGGTGCTCAGTTCTTGAATGCTTTATTTGGATACATATCTGGATTAGCTAGCTTTCGTCATTAAATAGTTGTTTTCGGGAAGCTATTAAGAATAGAGATGACATGGAGTGCCTGAGTGGCTCACTGGTCTAAGCATCCAACTCTTGGTTTCAGCTCAGTTCATGATCTCAGGGTAGTGCCCAGTAGCAGAGTCTGGTTGGGATTCTCTCCGTGTCTCTCTGCTCCTCCCTCTGCTGGCTCTTTTCTCTCTCTCTCTCTCAAGTAAATAAATAAATAAATAAATAAATAAATCTTTAAAAAAAATAGTTGTGACATGTTTTCTGACTTATTGAATACCTACAAGTGTATGCCTGACACCCTTACTACTTGCAAGATAACTTGACCCCAAAGATATTTCTTGGGTTACAGTCGTCACTGAGACCCTTGTAGATTGTGTCCCTCGTCCTCCAGCACTGACCATTTCGGTGGAGGATTTGGTCTTTTTTAAAAAACGATTTTATTTATTTATTTATAAGAGAAACAGAGAGAGGCAGAGATACAGGCAGAGGGAGGAAGCCCCATGCAGGACTCGATCCCGGATCTCCAGGATCACACCCTGGGCTGAAGGTGGCGCTAAACCGCTGAGCCACCCGGGCTGCCTGAATTTTGGTCTTTAGGTTATCTAACTTTTTCTTCACAAATGACTTTTTCATCTTGGATTTCCACTCTTCGTAAAAATATATATTTTGGGGTACCTGAGTGTCTGTCTGTTAAGCATCAGACTCTTACTTTTGGCCCAGTTTATGATCTTAGGGTTATGAAATGGAGCCCTAGGTTGGGCTCTGTGCTCAGCAAGGTGTCTGCTTGGGATTCTCTCTCTCTGTGCCTACCCTTCTTCTGCTCTCACTCTCTCAAATAAATAAATCTTTAAAAAAGTATATTTCATTTGCCTTGACTCTTAAAAACATTGAACATGAAACAAAAAAGATGGACTTTATGTAAGACTGCAGTTCTTGAGGAGAAGAAAATTGTACATTGGCTAATTGAAACTTGAGTACGTGTACTGAGTGGGTAGAGAAATTCAGCAGTTTCTTAAAGTATTTCAAATCATACTTTTGAATTCTCAGTAAGCTAATTAAAAAATTACTTGACTACTTTAAGCTTTGATATTACAATAGAAGACAAAAAAATACTAAAATTAAACTTTTCAAATTAATTCTCTATACCCTTGTTCTGGGTATGTTTTGTGTGTTTTTAAATTCATATTAAGTCAGTCCTAATCACCAACAAAAAAGCACCTTTATATCAATAATAGATGAAATTACAGTAATATTTCACTCTAGTTATTATAATACTGTGTTACTGTCAAAAATAATGTAAAAGGATGACAAAGATTCTCTTATAAGGGTGTTTAACTTTTGAAATTCAGTAATTATGTTGTTCCTTTTCTGTTCATCTGTTTTATGGTAAGTACTTCCGTTTCAGGATCTCACTTTTTCCCCTGCTTTTTGAAACATTTTTAAAACTGAAGACATTGGAAGACAAGAAAAAATAAATGTAATAGGACATCTTTGTACATAACTTCTGTGGCTGTATAACTTAATATGAATTGTTTTGAACTCTGTTCAAATTTTCAAAATCATATCAAACCTACCCCCAATGACTCATTCAAACATGAGTAGCATAGATAACTTAAATTTACAAGTTATTTCTGAATCAGAGAATTCTATTCTTTGGCCCAGCAGAACATGCGTTGGACAAGGTAGCAATAAATGTAGATACAAATCTACTATTCTTTTTTTTTTAATAATAGAAATATCAGCAGCCAAGGGATGCACAGAATAATTCTTCATTCAACAGCTGTTGCATGTGAAAAGCACCGCAGGTGTTCTGTGATATAAAGAGATGGCCCAGGTAGAAATAAAATACCAATATGCATAATGTAACACTGAGTGTTTCGAGTACCTTAAGAAAGACACAATAAAATATTTTGGATATTAAGAGAAAAGAACAAATTGTCCTGGCTGGAAGGAGGGCAGAGTTCAGAAAAATACTTTAGAAAAAAGATAACATGTAAGCTGGGGATTAAAATATGGTTACCCTGGGATATGCTGAGATGGAGTGGGAGAACAAAATAAGAATCCTGAGGATTTGGATAATCCTAAATTGTGTACAAATCCTGCATAATTAATCAGTCTTTTGCTTTGGGTTGTATTTTTTTTAATTTCACCATTTATGTTACTTTTGACTTGATTTACTCTTTCTCCTTAAAATAGGGTAAACTTGCTTGTCTTACAAATGTTAACGAAATTATTTGGAATTATCTTTTGTGTGCTTTTTATTTTTAAATATCTTTAAGAATTCTTAATGTGCTTCCAAAGTTATTTTTTTTAGCAATAGAAGTCTAACTTTTGCTTGATACTTTTGTACATGCTGATTATTGTTTTGAAGCCACTTGTACTTTCCCCTCATAACAAGTATCACAATTTTATTTATTTATTTTTATTTTTTTAAAGATTTTATTTATTTATTCATGAGAGACACACACACACAGAGAGAGAGAGGCAGAGACACAGGCAGAGGGAGAAGCAGGCTCCACGCAGGGAGCCTGACATGGGACTCGATCCCAGGTCTCCAGGATCAGGCCCTAGGCTGAAGGCGGCGCCAAACCACTGAGCCACCCGGGCTGCCCAGTACCACAATTTTAAATTGTGTATCATGTTATTATTATATCAGTGTTTTTCTTTCCCACTAACTGGGAGTTGCATGAGGTCAGGGACCAGTTCCATTTTTTCTCACTATATTATCATAGCACAAGTCTGACCCGTAGCACATGCTCAATAAATACTCATTGAATTAATACACAAATAAATGAGGGGAGATGAATGTTGCTTCACACTCATTTTATCTAAAAATAAGGTGACTTTAATTTGATATAAAGAGGATACATATAGAGTAGTCTATCTCACAATAAATGCATCAGTAGATTCAGGCCCCAGATCAATTTATTATGAAGTCAAAAATGTATTCATATTGGACCTATAGTGTTCTGAACTTAATTTTCACATGTTGATTTTAGAAGATTTCTGTATTTATAGGAAGATTTTAGTGTCTAAACATGAAATCTGGCTACCTGCTGAATGTATACCTCTTTTCTCAGCAGGCAACTAGGGACAGAAGCCCTAAGAGACCTTGGGAGAAAACCGCAGCTTGGTGGTTAATTGTATGGATTCTAGAGCAAGATTTGTCTCAGGTGGAAACCCAGAGCCAGCACAGCACTTACTCGCAGAGAAGCCTGAGGGCATGTATCTCATCTTTGTTCTCCACATTCTCCTCAGCAAAATGGTGTCGGGGATGATTAAATCAGTTAAATCATTTAGAAAAATGGTACAAGTCCTATAAAAGTGTACTTATTATATGATTATAGGAAACAGGGACCCCATTCTTTTGGTCATGGCAGGTTAGGACAGAGATTAAGCTGGAGAAATCTGAATCCATACCTGCTTTTTTGCATCTGGCAAGAAAGTGACCATTGGAGGGCCCCTATTTGTTCCATTTGTTTCCAAATTCTATTATCTGACCTGACTCTGCTGGAGATAGTCTATACTCCTTAGTATGACTTCAGGATCATTCAGGACCTGTTCCTTGCTTTGCTCTCCAGCATTTTACTATCTATCCCTTGTACTATTTCCTCTCAGCACACTGTTGACTCTTCAAGGAGTGCTGGTACTGCTCTCTAGACATAGACACTTAGCATTCTTAGTACTGTATTTTGCCAGTTTAAAATTCACAGATAACACCTCCTCTACCTGTGGTAATCCCAAGTCCAGGTACTCCCATAATTTCTTGCATACATCCGGTGTTTGTGCTTAGTGTATTCTACATATAATCTTTCTTTACGATGCTACATACAGATGGTTTAGTTCCACCCCCTTTCTCTCTCTCCCCACGTACCTGTATTCTTAATGAACACACACATACATATGCACACACATGCATACATATGCACATACACACAAGTTTTATAATGTTTATATTTACATTAAAATATAAGTATATATAATCTCTACTTACAAAGCAATGAAGAAAGAATATCAAGCAGCATATTAAAAATATAAGTGTTAAGATGGTTTTAGATGACTTCAAGGAAATGGCTGAGCTAATGGAGAATCGGGTTCTGTAGACGATTTGGAATTGTTAAAGAACTTTGATGTTTTGGGGAGCATGTACTCATTACCGCAGCTCAAGAAATGATCATTGGAGATGTATCATGATGGCTGGATATTTGAAGAGAACCACAGAGCAGTTGTGACTATGTAATGCCAGGACCCCATTACCTTAGCAACTATGCAAAAAGGACACCGCATGGAATTAATTCAATTTGAAGTTATTTTCTAAGAATGCATTTTTCAACTACCCAACCCCACATAAATTATGCCTGTTTTATGATTGTGCCTGAGGTTTGTTTGATTAAAAACCTCAGAGGGAAGCATTTGTCATCTTTATCACTATCTCCTCTTCAGTGCTGTGTGCCTATTGCTTCGTTTTTTTTTTCCTGAAAGAATATTATTACCTATTATATATGCATTATATATGTTTTTTAAAGATTTTATTTATTCATGAGATAGGGGGGGGGCAGAGAGAGACAGAGAAGCAGGCTCCATGCAGGGAGCCCGATGTGGGACTCGATCCCAGGTCTCCAGGATAAGGCCCTGGGCAGAAGGCAGAGCTAAAACGCTGAGCCACCCAGGCTGCCCTGTGTTAGACAAAATACATGTAGTGTAAAATTAACCATTTACGGTGTCTGCTTCAGTGAAATTTGGTATATTCACAATGTTATGCAACCCATACTCAGTCACTGCCCACTGTACACTTCCCTAGCCCTTGGCAATCACCAATTTGGTTTTTATCTCTATTGCTTAACTATTATGGATTTATAAATGGAATCATATGATATGTGACCTTTGTGTCTGGCCCTTTCACCTAGCATAATATTCTTGATGTTTGCTCGTGTTGAAGCATGTATCAGTATTTCATTTTTGGCTGAATAATATTTCATGTATAAATATGCCACACCTTGTTTTCCCATTTATCAGCTGATGGGCATTTGATTTATTTTTACTTTTTGGTGATAGTGGATCCTGCTTCTATGAATATTCTTATAAAAGTTTTTAGTGATACCTTTTTTTAAAAAAAGATTTACTTATTTTAGAGGGAGAGAGAGCAAGCAAGTTCATGTATGACTAGGGGGAGGGACAGAGGGGGAGGAAAAAATCTCAAGCAGACTCCATGCCCAGTGCAGAGCCTGACATGGGGCTCAACCCAGTACCCTGAGATAATGACCTGAACCAAAACCAAGAGTCGAATACTCAACTGACTGAACCACTCAGGAGCCCCAATGATACATTTTAAAATTCTTTTAAATACATATGAATGAGTGGAATCATTGTCTTAAATAGTAATTTTCTGTTTCACACCTGGAGGAAACTGCAAACTGTTTGCATCATGGCTGCTGCATTTTATATTCCACCTCCAAGGTGAAAAGATTCCAGTTTATCCATACCCTCACAACACTTGATATTCTCTGTGTTATGATGATGATGATGATGATGGCCATCATAATGGGCATAAAATGGCATCTCATTGTGGTTTTGATTTCATTTCTTTGAAGACTATTATGTTTAACATCATTTCACGGGCATATTAGCCATTCGTATATCTTTAGAGAAATGCCTACTTAAGTCCTTTACCCATTTAGGGAGAATTAGTTGTTTATTTTTGTTGTTGTTGACTTATGAAATCTCTTTATATGTTCTGAACCCTAGACCCTTGTCATTTATATGACTTTCAGTATTTTCCTCTCTTCTGTATGTTGTCTTTGCACTTTCTTAGTAATATGTTTTGATGCACAAATAATTTAATTCTACTGAAATCCAATTTTATGTCTTTTCTTTTGTTGCTTGTGCTTTCAGTGTCATATCCAAGAACCCATTGCCAAATACAGTGTTATAGAGATTTATCTGTATCTTTTTCCTTTAATAGTTTTATAGCTTTCATTCTTACATTTAAGTCTTTAATTCATCTTAAGTTAATTTCCAGTTGATTTCCAGTTGTCACAGTACTATTTATTGAAGAAACTATTTTTTTTTTCGTTGAATGGTCTTGGCACCCTTGTTGAACACGAGGTGGCCACAGATATATGGGTTTACTTCTAGGCTCTTTGTTCTGCTCTGTTGATCCACATGACTATTCTTAATTTTTTTTTATTTATTTATGATAGTCATACAGAGAGAGAGAGAGAGAGAGGCAGAGACACAGGCAGAGGGAGAAGCAGGCTCCATGCACCGGAAGCCTGATGTGGGATTTGATCCCGGGTCTCCAGGATCGCACCCTGGGCCAAAGGCAGGTGCCAAACCGCTGCGCCACCCAGGGATCCCCACATGACTATTCTTATGACAGCATTGCACTGTTAAGATTATTGTAGCTTTCTAGTACGTTTTAAAATTGGGAAGTGAGTCCTTCAACTTTGTTTTTCTTTGGCTATTTGAGGATAATTGCAATTACGTATGGATTTTGAATCATATGAATGTTTGTACGGGGCCAATAAAATTTCAATAGGAATTGCATTAATTATGTTGATCACTTGCAGGGGTGGGATATTGCCATTTTCACACTATTATGTCTTCTGCTTGATGAACATGGGATGTTTTTTCATTTATTTATATTCTTTATTTTTGTGATTTATTATAGTTTCAGTGTACAAGTCTTGTACTTCCTTTTCTTCTTAAGTATTACATATTTTATGCTATCATAAATGGAATGTTTTGCCTTTTAAGATTCATTTATTTTGGGACGCCTGGGTGCCTCAGCAGTTTGGCGCCTACCTTTGGCCCAGGGTGTGATTCTGGAGTCCCGAGATCGAGTTCCACATTGGGCTCCCTACATAGAGCCTGCTTCTCCCTCTGCCTGTGTCTCTGCCTCTCTCTCTCTCTCTCTCTTTCTGTGTGTGTCTCTCATGAATAAATAAATATATATTTTTTAAGATTTTTAAGAGAGAGAGAGAAAGCAGAGGGCAAAGGGAGAGAGAGATTCTTAGCAGACTCCACACTGAGCATAGAGCCCAACATGGGGCTCCATCTCATGACCCTGACATCATGACCTGAGCCCAAACCAAAAGTGGGACATTAAACCTGCTGAGCCACTAAGGTGCCCCTAAATGGAATTGTTTTCTTAATTTCATTGTTAGATTGTTCATTGCTAGTGTACAGAAATGCATGTAAATATACACACACCCCATATTTATGGATTATTAAAATGTTTGTACTACCTACTCCAAGCAATCTACAGATTCATTGCAATTCCTTTCAAAATCCCAATAAATCTACATAAATCCAATCTACATAAATAGAAAACAATACAATTCACATGGAACCAGAAAAGACCACAAATAGCCAAATCAGTCCTTAGAAAGAACAAAGTTGAAGGCATAATATGTTCTGATTTCAAAATATTTTATGAAGTTGCAGTAATCAAAACAACATGGTACCAAGATGGATACTGAAATTTTGACCAAATGGAACAGAATAGAGGGCCCAGAAGTAAATCCACACGTATGTGGTCAATTCTTTTTCAACAGTGATGTAAGGAATACTCAAAGGAGAAAAGACAGTCCCTAAAAATAATGTTGGGAAAACTAGTATTTATGCTTCTAACAATAATTGTAATGCTTCACAGGATTCCAGTAGATCCTTGAATTTCACTCTTGCTGAGTCAAAAGTCACTTGATCTACTTTCTCCCATAAGTTAGCAGAAAACCTTTGCTACATCGAGGGTCTGTAAAATAATCATATGTTTTAATATATAAAGTGAACATATCTTAAACTATTTTAATACACATATATACTCACACATATTACATATTATATACATTAATCTATTATTTTTATAAATGAAAAAATACTGTAAAATATCTCAATGGGTTCTTTTCTAGGTGCTTTCTCTCTCTCTTTTAGTGTGGAATATGCATTAAATGCATATGTGGAACATACATTAAAACTGTGTGGAGTCAAAACTGTATGTTGGGAGGTACTTGATCAATGTGACAGTTTGTTTTTACATGGCAATGTGAAATAACATCCACTGAGACTTGAAATTTTAATTGATAGCAGATGAGAAGAATAGAACATTTTGGGGGTAAATGC
This sequence comes from Nyctereutes procyonoides, assembly GCF_905146905.1. Classification (NCBI taxonomy): domain Eukaryota; kingdom Metazoa; phylum Chordata; class Mammalia; order Carnivora; family Canidae; genus Nyctereutes; species Nyctereutes procyonoides. The sequence goes on along the minus strand of NW_026575082.1, from coordinate 8,368,337 downwards.
CACAGAATAAAATGTAAAATATTGGCAATCCTTCTCTTCAGTAAAATTACCTGCAGCTGTATTGGCAAATGACTTGTCATTTATATTCAAAAAGCTAAATTATGGGCAATTTGAACTCATTTATCTTTTTAAAATCCATGAAAATAATGACAACATTAATCTTTCTTTTCCCCAAAAGAATGAACAACTAGTTTGAAATGCCAATTCTCTAAAGAGATTTCCACCCATTATAGTTATCCAGATTAAAAACCAGAAATTAAAGGAGGGATTAAGAACTTCAAATTTGTTTGAAATAGAAGAGACACAAGATTTCTACCATATAAAAATAAGCATTTATCACTCAAGCATTACAGCCATGAACCATATCAACCATATCAATCATGGTTTTTGCAAAATGAAACTGAAACTTTGTTTTTATTCAGGAATATATTTCAAAAATAATTTCCTTTATTAAAGAACCATTTAATTTATTGTTTATTTATTAAAGTACCATTTATTTATTTATTAAATACAATACCACTAATTTATTAAATTCCAAACTCATTGAATGTAATTTCAGTAACTAAAATTTGCTTTTCATACTTTCTAGGGCTCATCAGTTTTTCTGAATTGTTTGCACTTTTTCTTATTTTATATCTACTCTCCAAATTTCTTCTTGCCCTCTTAGCTGGTCCTCATGTTATCCAGTTTATAACACCAATAAAAATTAATGGGCAACTTTTATTGAATACTGAGCATGTACTATTGTTCTTGGCATTTTACTTTATAAATAATTTAATACTGACCTCTTCTTACATTTGAGGAGAGTGAGGCATCTGGTTAGCAACTAGAAAATTCTGAAACAAGATTAAAGCCCTGTCAGACTTGTCTCCAGAACCTATGCTCAGAACCATTCTATTTACTGTCTCTGATGAGCATTCTTTCAGAGATGTTGTCTTTGTATATTCTCCATGACTCCATTTTTGTATATTCTCCATGGCTAAGTTTCTGGCCATTGGTGCTAGAACTTTCCTGTCATTGAGCACAATGAATGATATTTCATAATTCACATCTCAGAGAAATACGAAAGCAATATACCCATTATGTCTGATACTTAGCTGAAATATATATAATTGATATGAATGTTTACTAAAGATTGTAACACTATTTTGATGTATCTATGGATAAAAGTCACTAAATAAAGAAGGTGGTTTCCTCTTCATATGTTATTTGTGGTTCCAATGAATTTTGCTTAATTCTTCAATATCACTTCTGGACTCTTTTTTAAAAAAATAATTTACAATGAATTCCTCTTATTATTTATTTTGATGTTGAAATTTTTGCTAGTGTTGCCCTTGAGAGCCTCTTTCAACCACTTTCCATGTGTCCTTTTAACAGTTCCCCATCAACTCTGAAGCACTTCCTTACCTTCTGCTACAAGATTTAAGGGTTGTTGGGGAGGAGAGAAAACTCATCTTTACTAAAAAATGACCAATAAAAAAATGTGAAATGAGTGATAGAAAAAAAGTATTCTTTTACAGTCACTAAAGTAATAATCAAACAACTCAGGCATCATCAATCATTGGGTGACAACAGGAAAGCAGATAGTCACAACTTAGATGGTAAAAAAATCATGAACAATGGGTCAAATGATATTGTTATATCCTGATATGATGCAGTTACAAGGAGATATAAATGATGATACTAATATATCAATAATATATTAGTATAATAAGCATACTGACATAATAGGTGTATATATTATATATAAGCAGCCTTAAAAAGATACCAAGATGTTCTTATGCATGTATCATTTGTGCTTGATATAAAGTAGTGGATGAGCAGAATCAGTGTATATGTACATAAATATATTGTTTCCATATACATATTGCATATTTTGAAACAGTAATTAAATATGAAGTCATTTATACCTCTTCATGAACAGCAAAGAAATTGTAGCAAACTCATAAATATCTGGTAAACTCATTGGTATGACAAATTTATATTAACCGACACTTTTGTGAATTTATTATTTTATTTCTTTTTGTTTTTCATAAAAATTTGTTTTAAAAGCCCACTTCTGTTTGTCTTGAAGTCTCATCTCAAGCCAGATCATGCTCACTCTCGAATTCCCAGAGTGCATAAAACTTCTGCTTCACACCTGGTTCTTTTAGCTTGTGTTTTGTGCGTGTGTGTGTGTGTGTGTGTACGCACGCACATGCACAAAAAGAAATAATAATATGTTTGAGGAAAGCAAGGGATAGTCTTAAATTGACTTACACTTCCCAAAGTGCCTTCCTCAAAACTTTGCTGTAATTATTACTATCATTACTAGTAATAGTGATGGTGTCACATTGTAGATGCAAGCACTTTCTTGGCTTTGATGAATAATAAACATTATTTCTCTCTCTCTCTCTCTCTCTCTCTCTCTCTCTCTCCATCCCTCTCTCACACTCTCTCACACATGCACTATCCATTTATAAATATTCTATTGGAAAAATTTTCAATCTCATCTACCCAGAAATGCTTCCCAGAATTACTTTTATATTTTACTAGTTTGTTTTCATTTTTATGCTTTTTGTCTTCTCACCTACTATGTTTCTCATCACCCAGAGCAAATAACCTCACTTCCCACTCCATCGTGAGAACATTTGGCAGGGGCTCCTCAGCATCCTGATAAATGCCTGACACTCTTACTGATGTCCAAATACCTCTTTACTCATTCCATTTGATTACAGTAGAACACATATCCCAGCTCTGGTCTAAATTCTTTCCAGCTTTTCTCTGAAAAACATCCACGTTGGGGGATCCTATTTAATCAATTGTTAAGCTTTCCCACAATCATTTTCCTCTCCAGTCTTTAAATTATCTCTGGCCCCAAGGTTGCCTGAGTTGGCTCAGTGGATTAAGCATCTGACTCTTGATTTCAGCTCAGGTCATGATCTCAGGGTTTTGAGATCAAGCCCCATCTCAGGCTTCATGCTCAGCAGGAAATCTGCTTAAGATTCTCTCTCACCTTCTCCCTTTGCTCCTTCCCCCTCTCAAAAAATACAAGTAAATAAATTATCTCCATCCTCATTTGTATTCCCACAGCCATAAACCTCTTTTCAAAACTTCTTTTAAACAAAATTTAAAACACTTTTGAGCACATTCTCTCCAGTTGTAGCACTATGAGCAGATTTTTCAAAGGATTTCACATTTGTCTGTGCATGTGTATCTATGTCCTAAGAATTTGAGGCAGAAATGACCAAGTGATTCATCATTATCTCCTGTAGTCCTCTCTGTCTTCCATCTGACAGACTAAGTCATTCTGTTAAACACAGGTGTGTCGTCCTCTTAAATCCTTTAGGAACAGTTCAAATATCTTAATCCTTACTGTGGCCTATAAGGTCTCTTCTGATTTGCCTCCCACATAGCTCAGTGTCCCAGTGGTTCATGGCTCCTCTCCATCATCTCTAGACACCTATACATGCTCCTCCTTCCATCTAGACAACTTCTCTCTGCACCTTGTCCTTCTCTTGTCTGGTTAGCTGCTAGTCATGTTTACCCTGCTAATCATTTTTTCATGTAGGTAGGATACCTCTTCTTCTAGATTGTCTTCCTTGGGATTCCAAGATGTGTCATGTCTCCTGTTTGCTCCCATGTGGCTGATATTATAATCTACTATGTGTTATAATATATGAAAGTGCATATTATATTAATTATTAAATTACATATTTGTTGGTATTTTCTACTGAGCATAAGGTCTGTGAAAGCAAGTATCATGTGTATTATTCAACCATGTGTTCTCAAGCTCTAGCACAAATCCTTGCAGATAGAAGTCGTTCACTATCTGTAAATGAAATGCTAGTTATAGGTCGTCTTTATAGGTTGTTGTGTGTATTTGTGCGTATGCATGTGTGTGTGCATGATGTGTGTGTGTCCTCAAATCTTCCCTTGGGCTGTGATGATTAAAAATATTTACAAAATGTATCCTCAGAAATCCGCTTTCCATGAATATTTTTATTACTTTATTGCTTCTTTCCATTTCAGTATTAAAAATTCTAAATGTCATGGGTATTTAAAGGTATATTTATTCAACACATAGAAAGACCCTGTCCTATTTGTGCTTGATTTTTTGGTCTTTATTTTTATTAGAAGCTTCAGTGAATTACTTTGGTTTTAAAAAATGTTTTTATAGAGCATTCATGAAGGGTATTAACTGATTAATCCTTCTCCTAGAAGATTACAAAACCCTCAAATCTGTGCACAATTCAACAAATCCAGATTAATAGCATTTAAGCATTGGAAAGGTGGTTTCTCCTGGGAACTTGAGCAATTATTTTAACTTTATGCCCAAGTAACCCAAGCCATTAAGAATTGTCCTGCCTTTTAAATTCTCTGAGCCAGAAGGGATGACTGGCAGCTCTGTCTGTTTTTCATTACCTTCATCAGTGATTTCTTTTTAGCCTGATTCTTGGAAGTTAGTGTGTGGCTGAATACTATGGAATCCTTGTGGCCATGGCCACTGTCGCCGGCTTTGCCTCTCACAGGATTACAGCAGTGCTTGGCATTCGGAGATGGACAGTGGGATCTGTGCCAGGGCTGCTTCCTGTTGGCCACTCCTGTTCCCTCTGCCCCTCAGGATCATGTTCTGTTACTGAAACCCTAAAGTTCTGTCATCAAAACAATGGAAACATTTGACTAACTTATTCTTGAATAAGACACTGGGGAAGGAAGTCCACAGAGCACTTTGCAGTTCTGTGTGATACAAGAAGTTGCCTTTCACCCCCTCATCATTGTGTGCACACACGTGCGTTGGTGTGTGTGTGTTTTAATCTTAGCTGTGCCCTCTCATTTAGATTTCATGCTTCTGTGTCGGTGTCAGCAGGCTAGTGCTTAGCAACCTATTGACACTAAATAAAGCTTAAACTGTAATCATTGTAATTACTTCTTCTTTTGTTTCAAAATGATATTTACTATAGACTTTTGTCAATGTTTTGTTATTTAGATTGTTTCCTCCTGTATTTCTAGCCTTCTGAACTCTGGACCTAAAAAGCTCAATGATCTGGGCCATCTAAAGATTTGTCAGTTTTTAAAGTGTGCAGTGAGTCCTAGGCTTCACATGTGATTGTAAATTGTAGCACACTTAATGAGTATAATAACCTAACAGCGTGAGTGTTGTTTCCATAAACACGTTTTCATAATGATAGACTCACATCTGAAAAGAAATCATCTAATCAATGTGAATTCCAGTAATTTGTCACATATCCTGATGTGAGATTGACATTCCCTAAAAATCTGTTTAGTTGAAAGCTGTCTCAGGAGATTGTAAACAAGATGTGCATACGGTGGAGGGGTGTTTAGTTTTGCTGATTATGTTTTAGTTATTGTGGTCCACGTTCCTTTTCTTTAAGGCAAACCTGTTCCCAGAGTTACCTGCATCTTCAGCTTTAGTTGTGCCACTGTCTGTTGGGTGACAACAATTCGATATTTTGTTTTTAACTGGGGCTTTATATTAGATTGGGAGCTTGAAGCTAATAGAGGACGTTTTTATCTCATCCTGTCCAGTCTCAAAGATGTTTAGTGAAGAATTTTGCTACAACAAATTAATGATGGAAAATGACATGTGAGATATCATAGATACATAATCTATACAATCCTGTAGCTAGAATATACCAGATATCTTATATTTGTCAAAATTTTTACAGTTTGGGCTTCTCATGAGCAGCCTGAATCAATAAACAAGGTAAACTATGGAATGACTTTAAATGTGTATAATATTATTACACAAAATTAATCAGGGCCTGAGGGATTTTAAGAACAATAGCAAAAAAAAAAAAACTCTATTTTTAAATCTCAGATCTCACTAGTTAAGTAAATCCTCTTCAGATGTACTTCAAACTAACTTTTATTTATTTATTTTTCTTTTAATTTTTATTTACTTATGATAGTCACACACAGAGAAAGAGAGAGAGGCAGAGACATAGGCAGAGGGAGAAGCAGGCTCCATGCACCAGGAGCCCGACGTGGGATTCGATCCTGGGTCTCCAGGATCGGGGCCCGGGCCAAAGGCAGGCGCCAAACCGCTGCGCCACCCAGGGATCCCTAAACTAACTTTTATTTAAAATTACTTGTTTCTTTGTAGCATCTTTATGTAACTTAATTGGGTCTTAAATAACTTTTGCTCACTAAAGAAGTTAAACTTGACTACAGTCAGTGTGGTTCCATGTTACTGAAATCTAAAATTTGTTAAACTCAAATATGGGAAAAGTAAACACACATTCATAAGAAAACCAATTCATGCTCTATTGCTTGGCATGTCTTACTCTATTCTGGATCGGAGGACCTCAATTTTCTAATATTCAAATAGTGGAAAGCAGATATTGATGGATTTATATCTTCGTTTAAGACAGAAGAAAATGAATTTACTTTTTAAATTTTTGTGATGTAACTATAAAAGAATAAACAAAGTTGGCGCATCTGGGCAGCTGAGTTGGTTAAGTGCCTGCCTCTGACTCACCTCATGATCTTAGGGTCCTGGGGTCCAGCCCTACATCAGGCTGCTTGCTCCGCCGGGGAATCTGCTTCTCCCTCTCCCACTGCCCCTCCCCTGCTTGTGCTCTCTCACTCTCTCAAATAAATAAATAAAATATTTTGAAAAAGAATAAATGAAATTCTTAATAAAATTATTCTAATGGCTCTTAAATTTAATATAATACAAAATTATACACATTTTTCCTGTCTTGAAAAGTTTTTGAAAGCAAAGAAACAAAAAAGAAAGCAGGATGAAGAAGAAAAAATCCTCCAATGAATCAATGATTAGTTAAGAACATACGTAATGTGGGCACCTGGGTGGCTCAGTGGTTGAACGTTTGCCTTTGGCTCAGGTTGTGATCCCGGGGTCCTGGGATCGAGTCCCACATCGGATTCCCTGCATGGAGCCTGTTTCTCCCTCTGCCTCTGTCTCTGCCTCTCTCTCTGTGTTTCTCATGAATTAAAAAAAATTAAAAATTAAAATATCTTAAAAAAGAGCTTATGTAATGTAATCATATAATCTCAAAAGAACGAAGATCTGAAAGATCAAAGGTAGGGTGGAAGCACTGACAGATGGAAGGATGGGGGTTAGGGAGGAAGGGAGAGAGAAAAGAAGAAAAGGGGAAGAGGAGGAAGAAAGGCAGGCCCTTTCTCTTCTGTCCATAATAAAATATCCTTTTCTAATGAGTAAGGTATTGATCCAAGTTACTTTTATGTTGATACCAGGGAAATATGGATTTCCTTCGCTTTTGTTCTTAAGTAGGAAGAAGGAACTACTGTGAAGGCGTTCAGTGGCTAGGATAGCTGACAACATCAAAGAGGTTGTGACTAATTTTAACCTTCTGATTTTGGGGGGAGGGGGGCAAGGACCCATCCTGTTTGTTTACTGTAACAGACAAAATGTTAGCCAGCCTGGTATCTTATTTAATAATGTTATAAATAAAGAAGACAATGAGATTTATATATGTTTTAAATGGTTAAATTTCACCATATTCTCTTATAGCCACTAAAAGAGAAGAGGTCATGTGGCAATCAGAGTAATTCCTACGGTTATTGATAATTCATACATAAATAAGATTGAAGGATCATGTTCAAAAGATGAATTGAGTGTAATTAGAAAGGAAATATTTATTTTAAAATGAGTAAAAAATTGCTAATAAGCTAACAAAGAATTTATTTTGAATCAGGACTGTGAAGTGATCCTGTTCTATAAGAGGTAAAATACATTAAAAACATGAGTGTTTTTTTTAAAACAGTATTTCATTGTTTTTCAAAGAAATGCAGAGTTTTCTTTCCTGAGCCTATATTCAACAAGTTTGTATTTGACTAATAATAGTGTATAGCTGAATAATCTTGCATGTGTTTTCTATAAAGCTGGATATTATCAAATCAGCTGATTTCTTGCATCTCTTACGTAATGGCAAAATCGGTGCTTTTCACAAAAAAAAAAAAAAATTCTTCTGCGTGTCATCAGGTAATCAAACATTACTATACCAGAAATACCCCCAAAGTTTTTGTAAGTAGGCAGTTTTCTGTATTATTTGTGTTATTTTATGAGTTACACATTACCATCAGTCCTGGTATTTACAACTATTATTTTTGTTGTGGCATCTGTATCAGAAGTGATGGGCCACATAAATCCTTTAAAGGATTTAAAGACAGTGTGATAGTTCCCTAATTGCACTGTGAGTAACGTCTTGGAAAAACGGCTTGTGGTTCTGAGAAGCACTGTGCCATGCAATAGGCAATGACTTAATTTTGCAGTTATTTTATTACATTTTCAAATGAAATGAAAATTCTCCTTGTTTCTTACTGTGTGTCTCATTATTAATTCATAATTTATCCTCTTTAGGTGATTATCATGATTCATGTTTCATACCTTGGTTCGCATTATATACACAGTTGCCATTATATGAAGGTGGCAATTTGATATTTCTCATTACAGTGGAATTACTTTCCTTGTATACAGTAAAAGAGGTGTCTGTACTTCAGGAGGCAAATTATGAATACTTATTTAACAAATAGAAATGTGTCACTGAGCATATTCTCCTATTAAATTCTGCTCCAATTAGAATGTGAAACTCAGTTAAGCTCAACATGTTGATAACACATGCAATAAATTTCATTGCCTCATATGCGCTAGGTACTTTCCTTTGGAGGTGATAGGCACTGTCTATGCCCTTAAGGAATGTTTGGCTCGATAGATGGAGTTTCTACTGTATTTCCTGTGTGTGTGTGTGTGTGTGTGTGTGTGTGTGTAGTTGAATGCAACAGAAACTATATACTGTGTACACATTATATTATTTTGTAGGTATAATTATATATGTATATACTATATATATAGTATATGTATTATTTTATATGAATTGTAGGTGCAAATATTATCTATATATATGTATTTTTTCTGTATACTGTGCTGTTTTAATATATAAAAAACCTTTTTGTTTCAGAGATACTGTACCACCTGGCTAATCAGGTTTCAGAGATAGCAAAGGACTAGCCTGGGGCATGTCTTACCTCCTCTATCTGACCTGGGCCCCCCAGAAGGCAATATTTCTATGCTTCATTTATCTCAGGGTCAGGTGCCAGGCAAATAGGGACCACCCTTAGAGCCCAGAGCCCACCACAGTTATTCAAACTAGCCAATCCTAGATAGTTCACCCTGCCTGGCCTGGCCTTCCCTGCAAAACCTCGGTGAAGCCTCTGGCCCAAGGCATCCCCTCCCTCCTATCTTCTGACTCCTTACCACCCCAGTGCTTTCCCATGGAGCTGTATGTGGGCCATGCCTGCTGCCTCCAGGACCTAGCAGTATAATGAATTTATTCTCTTGAGCCTCTCCTCTGTCTCCTCTTGTGCCACACCTGACCATCTCATAAAGGAGCACAGAATATCCACATATTTCCATCACTTTGCCCTCCATTTTCTGAGATCTGAGACGCAGAGATGAAGCTGGAGAGAGAATTAGTAGTGGAATGTCTCATGTTTAACCCAATGCATAATGAGATCTGGGGTCCTTAGGTTTCAGGCTTAGATAATGGTATGTTATCACCATGGGTGAAATGATTTAATTGCTACTGCTTACAAGGTGGACTGAAGCACTTTATGGAGTGGTGCAGGAATGACAGATGAGAAAGAAGGTGGAGAATAGACACGAGGGTGAATGCAGTGAGACAAATGCAGTTCTGGATAAGAATGGCTTTTTTTGAAACAAAAGCCAAGGAAGAACCAGTGGTGTCCATCAGAGCAGGCTACACTGGCATTTTGTGACTACATAGATATTTGGGACAAAGCAAGGTGAGTGAGCAGTTGTTTTTGAAGATGACATCTTTTATGTCTGATATGATCTGAGGATAATGAGAGGCTACTGAGGGAAACACGGGTTTGTGTAGAACTTAATGATTTGGGAACTGTTTATACTGACTTCAACTGAAAAAAGAAAAGCGGTGTAGAGTGGCACCCAGAAATCGTGGGAAAAGAGCCCAATGAGTCAGAGCTAAAAATACAGATGTATAAATACAGTATCTGTTGAGTACTGATTATTTCATAAAGCAAGTAGATTTTACTTTATTTGCTTTCTTATTAGTTTGCTAATGTTATTCTTAGTTTTATGTAAGTCCAAATTATAAAGCATTTTGTCATTGCCCTCAGTTTAAGTAATACGGTATTTTAAAATCATCATTTTAATTTGTGTTCGCTTTGAAGGATGGGGAAGGATAATTAAGAAATTAGTAGAAATGGTGATCTGATTTTGGGGGAGGGAATATTTTTTAAAAAACTACATGTAATTTATGAGCTACTCCAGAAAGTTGCATAAGATGTTAGTGAAGGAGTAGAAAACAAAGTGTAAGATATTTTTCATTCATTTACCTGATAGTTGTTGATTTTGATGTAGGCAATAGGGCTGGAACATTTGAGTTCTGTTCTCATGGCAGAGCTTTCATTTTTGAGGATGGAGACAGCAAATAAATACTTAATGGATGAAGAAAGAAACAGATGAAGATAAATGCTATCTAAGGATTATCTTCTTCTTCTTCTTCTTCTTCTTCTTCTTCTTCTTCTTCTTCTTCTTCTTCTTCTTTTTTTTAAGCGTGATGCAAGAAGACCATTTGGAACTTAGGGAACAGAATTGGTATATTTGAGAAACATCACTATGGTGGATAATGGGAGTGATTGGCAGGAGAGGTACCTGGTAGGGCTTGTAGGCCATGGGACACTGTTGGGATTTTACCTGATGTTCTCTGAAAAGACACTGGACGTTTTTAAGCAGGAATTTGTCCCTTCCTGGTTTATATATTTTAAAGATCACTCTGTTACGTTAAAAGGTGGATGGTGGATCGAGGGAACAAGAGAGAAAGGAATTAAGAGAGACCATTGAAGATACTTCTGCAATATTATCATGTGAAAGAGAATTCTAATTGATAAATACTGGATGAATTAATGGGCTTTTGCATCTGGTGACTCAAATAGAGGATAGTTCTTGGCAGAGCAGGAAATAGAAATTTTCAATTTGCCTGTGCTCTTACTGATGAATTCAGTTTTACCCCATTTTTCATGTCAAGTTTTATGCCATCTGGCTTCTGACCCCCTAGTGCTTGCATTTCTTCACAGACCTTATCTTAAACAGTGTTGATTATGAGATAATAATAATAATAACAATAATAGTAATAGGGTTACTAGTTTACATTTATTTACTGAGCAGGGACTGTGATTTGTGTTTCACTATGTATTATATCATTTTCTTATCAGTTAGGTAACATAAATTCCTGCATTTTACATATAAGGAACTCATTTTACATATAAGGAACTCAACTGAAATAGAACCTCATCTAAGAAGTGGTTCCTACAGTTTTTCTTTAGGAAAAGCCCAAAGTCAATAACAAAAAACCCTTCACATGGGGCCAAGGAGACAGAGCACACGCAATTGGAGCTTACGAAGTTATGGTAGTTATACCCCCAGCCCAGAGAAGCAACATGCCTACAAGTTGCTCTTCCCTCATTCCACTTGTGTGGCACTAACCTGGTGTCCCATACTGAGAATATTCCCAGAGACCTCGAGTCCTTAGAAGAAAAGGGGGTGGATAATATTCCTTCCTTTGGGGATAAGGTTTCTGCCCTTAAGCAACCCTTTACATTGGTTTGGAATTTACATTTGTTCATTGTTGGCACCTGGTCCTTCTGCTCATCCCCAGTACTCACACATGCCCAGGAGGAGAAAGATTTTTCCAATTATTTCTAGAACCTCTTTTTCTTCACCTTCTTTCCCAGTTCCTCATCAAGAAAAATATTTTGGGAAAAAACCACACATGTCTCATCCCATTATTTCTTCAAAGGAACTTTTTTTTCCCCCCATTTGTCCACAGTCACAAAGTCTGGCCTAGAGGCAGACAAATTATCCAATTTGAGAATGTCTTCTTCCTAAGAAGCAAATAATTTTAAGCACAGGTTACTCATACCGTGTTGTTTTCAGCCTATTCTTATCTGTGTTGAAGAATCACGTAGTATTTGAAACCTCTTCAAAGAGAAGTGCTGGCATTTACCTCTTTTGTTTCACAGCAATGTTAACATTTAAATCAGAGGGAAAAAGCATATTTTATGTTTACCTCATGTAGAAGAAGAAAAATTTAACAAGTACAGACTAGGGTGGGGAAAAATTCATATTCCTTATTTTATGTAACTAATATAATCATGCTTCCTAAATTTGATAAAAAGTTCAAACTTAACCACTTAATTACAGTGAGGCTTGTCAGATCCAATACAGGGCACAGAGTTAAATTTAAATTTCAGATAAGCAGTGAATTTTTTTATATGAGTAAGTCCCATGTAATATTTCGTATTTTTTTATTTGCTGAAGCTGGCAACCCAAATTATAACCTCAATTATAAAACTATTTTTAGTTAAAAGTTAAAAGGCCAAATGACAAAAAGGTGCTAAAATGTTCCATATTGATTTACAGAATCACAAGAGTGGAATGATGCTTCCAGTCATAGTCCCAGTAGGTAGAATGATTCCTGTCCTGGCCATTTCCTGGTCCCCGTTAACACAGACCCACCTAAGTCCTGGCCACCACCGAGGACCCCTCCCTATCACCCTGTTTTGCATCTGGGCCTCTGGCCTCCACTCAAGGCTGTAAATCTCTGCTTAGAGACCTAAGTCTCTGTGGCAGGACCCCCCCCCCCATGTCCTTGCTGGTAACATACAGGGATTTGGGGTTCCTTCCCTGTGTCCAGCTGGCTGAGGGAAAGAGCCTTAACACTATCTTTCTATGCCCTTTCTTCACCTGCATATTTGCTGGAACTACTTTAATTCGTTTTGGCCACCTGGCTTGCTGTGCGGTCCCCTGGAGGGGTACTGCCTCCCACAGTTACAAATGGATGTAGTAGACGTGCCTGTCCATCTTGCTTTTAGCTCCTGCTCAACCTTTCTGGGTTTTTCTATACCCCCTGCTTTCAAGTAAACACCTAATGGAGGATCGGGGAAAACAAGACAGCAGACTTCTGGAATCCTGCTCCTGTTTTTTCTCTCCATGCATTGGCTCTCTTCCTGCCAGCACCCAGGGCAGCTTCCTGTCAGTAGTGATGTAGTCCTTCCACTTTAGCTTCCCTGTTCTCTGACACAGGCTGCGTGCTTTGCTCTTGAGTGTAAAATGGGCTTCTAAAAATGAGGAATATTTTTTCTCCTCCAACATACCCAGGCTTTTAAGACTCAGTAAAGATTCAAGAAAAGCCAGCTTTCAGACTCAATGACCCCTTTATTTCAGCTAGTATTCTTCTTCCTGTTGAAAGGATGAAAACCATGGAAAAAGCTTCATTACAATAGGATTTTCAGGAATTGAAAGCATATCACAGAATTATTTTTAAAACCCTCCATAATACAGCCTTTATGATGTGAGTGTGGGTTGGGCGGGGGTGTCCTTTCATCTCCTTCTCCATCCCCCTCTCTCTCCCTTTTTCTTTCTCTCTCATGTGTGTACATGTGCCTTCTCTCTCATCTTTCTCTTTTTTGAAACTATATAATTGTGTGTGTATAATTATAAAAGCAACATGGCCCCCTGAATATTGGAGATGCAGCTAGTCCTCTGAAAGAGTGAACAACCCTGATGCTGAATTTTGAGATCCAAGGTAAATTCAGGCTGTTTTATTCTGATATGGATAAGAAACGTTCATTTTATTTAGACTCCTCAGAAAATATGTGCTTAGATCTTAAAATTTGTACCTATGAGGAATTTGAATTTGGCTCTGCTGTAGGATATAATATATTCCAAGATATTATTGGATATTATTCTATTCATTAGAAAATGTGTTGAAACTCTTTAATGATATTTTTCAACTTGGTACCAACGTATATGCAACCCCTGGGGAACTGTCTATGCCTTTTTGGCAAGAAAACCTCTGGTCATGGCATAACTAAAGTAGTTCCAAAGGTCTCCTATTGCAATATTTTATGGTCATTGTTTTTGTAAGAATGGGTAACTTTTGTCCAAAACAAAAACTAATAGTCTTGTAATTCTTGTCAATAACCAAACTAAAATAATCTTCACAGAAATACCACTGCTAATGATATTAGTTATCTATAAGTAAAAACTTGAATCAAATAAAGAACTTGAATCAAATCAAAGCAAATCAATGCTTTATCAAAACCGATGTATTCATTTCCAATATTTTTTTTTAAATGTTTCTCTTAGGTAAAATGTAAGTATCATAAAAGTTCCCAAATAAAACCTGCACCAAGTAGATATTTCACCTTTGAGTTCCAGATGGGAACATTTGTATTGATTTTTACATGTTAGGAAAAGTTCAGTAAATCACAACTGAATAAATAATGTGGTTAATAAATAGCAATAGTATACTATATTATGGTCATCTACTTTAGTACAACACGAAAATTATTTGTATAACATATCCCATCATTTTAGAAAAAAGAAAGAAACTGGTTAAGTAGAAGATAATATTGGAATCTTATTTTCACTGGGGAAGGTAGAAAAACAAAAGTATTGATTTTACCAAGAGTGAGTGGTTTATAAGGCATAAAGTAAAACTAAGCATTAAGATCATGCCCTGTGGAAATGCTCTTATATTGATCACAAATACCTACTCAGTATTTCGTGATTTGCCCATAATGAGATGATAAAAAATAAAGTACTTTGAAGTTAGAAGTATAAAACAAAGAAGAAAAGGGAGACATTTATCACAGAATTGGCAAATCATTTTTATATTTTGAAAAGAGAAATTCAGCATTTTCTGCACTGTTGAACATTGCCTAGACACTCTCTAAGAGAGCCCTCATCTCAATCGTCCCAGGTTTACCTGAAATTGTGTTCCTGAAAATAAGGATGCTTGATTCTTACTGGCATTGTGCTGAGCTGTCTATCTGCTTGAAAATTCATTGTTTTCCTTTAAACTTATCAGGTCTTCTAGTAAATATGTAACAGCTATTCCTATCTTGCTTATTTTTCTCCATTCTCTTTTATAAATACCGATCTTTTCATCCTACTACACACACATTTAAAAAATGCTACCTATCATAGTTACCTAACATTTTAAATGCAATTCTCCACAGGCAGTTATTTGAGGCTTTAGTATTATGGATTTGATCCATTTGTCAATTATAAAAGACTGTTCTCTTTTCAACTTTTTTCCTTTAACACATAGGAAGAGTTTTTCTTCTAGATATCCACACATGGGCGAGTTTTTCAAATATGAATCATATATATGAGTAAGAGGTTTTCTAGATACTCCTAAACTATCTCATAATGAACATAAGTACCTGAGAACTCATGGTTTTTGTTTTTATTTTCTCAAGAGCGGGACAGCAATCAGTGGAATTCTTGGAAGGCGCACATGAACTGCCCCTTTGTCAGTCAGGGTTTCTGGAGGAAACAGATGGCACTCTCAAAAGAGTGTTTAGAGAAATTTGCCTGCAGACAAAGCAGTTTATGGATGGGTTTAGGGAAACCAACAAGAGACAGGAGAAAACGAGAGTCATACTCTCCCCAGCCCTAGGCCTGAAGGACTGGTGGAGTTGGCCTCGAAGAAAGGAGTGGCAGTGCCTGCAGAGGCCAGGGAGGGGGAGAGAGGGACCAAGCATTGCAATCCACTTCTCACCCCTCCCATAGTTCTTTTTGCTTTGTCAGAACCCAACTGGAACCAGTTGGAGGTCTTTACAGCCCAGCCTCTGGGACAGAGGACAGTAAGTTCGTGAAGGAATCCGGAAGGGCTGGTGGAACATGTATCATAATTCTCATTTTTTATGAACATAATAATAGATTACTTGAATTTACCAGTTCAGATTGTGATTATGCAAATTCCATTAAAGACCCTATCACTGAATGTATTGGCATCACAGGCTTCATAAATTGGCTACTTGTCGCATGAGAATAGTATCACATTTAAAGTTGGGTTCAAAAAAAATAAAAAATAAAAAAAAAAAATAAAAAAAAAAATAAAAAAAAAATAAAGTTGGGTTCAGTATAGTGACAACTTTGTTTATTGTATGTTTCATAGAGTTTGTGATAACCCTACAATGACAATGCTGTTTGAAATATAAATTGAAAGTTTGAAAATAAAGTTTAGAAGAACTTTCATCTTTTGGAAGTTCCTCTTGCTGTAGGCTTTACCAGCGAGCAAAGAACCTGAAGATAATTTCTCAAGATGTTATGGGTATAGTGGTCCCTAAATTTCATCCAGTTCTAAAATTTTATGTTTTAACTTATTTCTTATCTGGACCACTTTGGTTCAGAAGGGTTCTGGTTAGAAGCTAAACATCTGAGAATAAAATTCAATAAGAGTTCTGGAAAAACCCAGAGAGGAAGGGATAAGTACATATCCAATTTAGCAATATAGTACATTAATAGAATGAGCTGGAGTAAGTATAGATTGTGACTCCCACACCTTACTCTGAATAAAGAAGGGGGGTTGAGCCAGTTGATAGATAGCAATAAATAGAGAAGCAAGTTTTGAAGGGTTATGGGATAATAGGAGTACATATTTTTTCCCACTTACATTTTGCTCCAGATGTTTTCTGTTATATGGCTACCATAATAAATTTTGGGAGATTTAATTGTGAGTTTTTTGAAATAAAAATTATCCATTAATATATGTAAGTTAATATATGTAAGTTAAAATGTCTTTTGCCAGCTAATTTATTCATTAACTTTGGCATATTTTTACAGAAAAAAAGAAAAACCCTATGTCACATATGGTCTCAGTTAGAATGGGATTATAATTTATTCCCTTGAGGAGAAAAAAAAGCATTTAACACTCTTAAGTAGAGATATAAAAATAATATAAAGAAATACTTATAATTCATAAAGCATTTTGAATGAAAGAGGATGCTAATTTGATTAAACATTTCTTTTGCATCTGTTCAGTCTCTTGTGGGTACCTGGTAGTAACCTGATTTTAATTTAATTATCAAAACCACTAATAAATTTAGACATAAATCAAGAAGGAACAGGTCAATTTCAAGAGTTGTTAATAAATTGGCACACTCCAAACTCATTTAATTCTTCAGCATCTAAACTAATGAAATGTTACAGTCTATTTGTTGATATATTAATATAGCTATATGTTTTGCTATTAATCAAATATGTAACACCTGGAATGGTAAAATATATTTTAATAGTCGTGATAACTTACTCAAAATAATTTTAACTAATTTGAAAATAAATCGTATAGTTCAGTTTTTAAATAATAGTTTATGGACTATACTACCATTTAAAATATGCTTATTGATGTGAAATTTATAAGGTTAAACCTAATAAATAATACTCATGGGAAACTCCCTTTTTCCACCCGAAGTTTTATCTAACATTTGAAATGGTAGATTGAGTGTCAAATATATGGATATTAATAGACTACAATAGTGACAAGAATCTAACACATTTTTCTTTGTTAATTACACATTCTTGACTAAATTATTTTATGGAAATGAGATAGCTCATCTAAAATATTTCCATAGCCTGTTCTGTAATTAATGTAATTCTCTAGTTTATTTCATCAAACTAAAGCTAGTAACATATCTAATATGTTTGAGTTAATTAAAATATATTCATCAGTTTTATTTACAAATGCATGATACTAGGTACACATATCAGGGTAAAGAGATACGATCTTTGACTTCAGAGGGTTTGCTTTAATATCCCTGGTGGAAAATATTGGTGCTTTACATAGGCAAAGGACATCAAAGTAAATGAAGAGCTCAATAAGCAATTTCATACGTACATAAGTGCTCCTCTTTCTTTGGATGTTTGCCCTCAAACATGTTGGTGTCGGACTAGACAGTACTTTTGTATTGTCTGTTTGAGAGCATCCTGTCGTAAGAAATGTGTTTCAGGGGATCCCTGGGTGGCACAGCGGTTTGGCTCCTGCCTTTGGCCCAGGGTGCGATCCTGGAGACCTGGGATCGAATCCCACGTCGGGCTCCCGGTGCATGGAGCCTGCTTCTCCCTCTGCCTGTGTCTCTGCCTCTCTGTGTGTGTGTGTGTGTGTGTGTGTGACTATCATAAATAAATAAAAAAAATTAAAAAAAAAAAAAAGAAATGTGTTTCACACAAAACACGTGCAGGGGAGATGCAACTTTGATGTAATGGAGGTTATGGTGCAGGGTGAGTATTCTAAAATAGGCACAGGATTATAGACTGGAAGACAATAATAGTTCAGGTAGGTGATATAGGTTAGGGTAGGTTTGTAATTTTCAGGCGGTTGAGTTGGGAGAGACTGTGCATGGGGAAGCCTGCAGGACCCTGGAAAGGACACACTCATGGGCCCCAGGTAGTTGGATGGCCAGTCAGTCTCAGCCAAAGAAGCACAACTTCTGTGCCTCCAAAGTGGAAAGTGGAGGGCAGCAACACTCATCCTTCGTCTCCATCCCCTCCTATGTTCAGGCACTGCAGGGTGAGGCTGTGGGAGATCCCTGGGAGGGCCCCGTGCTCCCTGGAACACACTGTCACCCACCAGGCTTGAAAGAGAAGAAAGGAGGTGGCCCTCCTCCTTCACTTACCTCCAAGATCCTGCTTGAGAATGGAGAAGTGAGATGAAGATTTTAAATGGTACTGGAGTCAAGTTTTCAAGACTGAAAATTTTCTGAAACTTGGGTTGTCCACCCAAGTGTCCTAAGTGGAATGGGATACGAAAATTTTAATATACCACAGTTGGGGGAGGAGATTGAAGAAAAATTAAATTCATTTATGTTTGTATGCCATGGGATTGAGAGCATTCAATCCACTCTTCACATGCAGGCATACATAGAAACATTCCATGTACATATGTACACATGTTACATGATAGAGAGGAGGATCCCTTTCTTGGGCTCAAAGACTGTGGAAGAGCGCTCCCTGCTGCTACTGGGGGACACACGGGAAACCTGAAAATGACAGAATATAGTATGAAAAGAATCCATTTGAAAAGTTTTGGCTTGCTTAGCATATGCATATCTCTGCTAGCTAGGATCCTTCTGTTTTAAAAATTATTCTAGAAGATGAGGAACATTATGAGAAAGGATGAAATCAAAGAATTGCATAAGAAATATGAATAATTTAAAAGAACCTCTTAACATCTGTCTACTAAGTGCTGTCCTTTACTGATAAAACATGGTCAAGGAGTCCTGAGGCCACCTGTATCTGAGGGACTCCTGTTTACAAGGGCAGGATCTTGGGGAGGAACCTCAGCAGCTCAGGTGGAAAGTAGCTCCATCTTTCCACAGAATTTTAGCAGACTATGGAGTAGTCACTTTCCTGCTGATTTCTTCTGATCTTTGTTTCTTTTGGCTGCTATTGTCTTGTGAACCTTGTACCATGAGAGTCCTGACAGGTCCTTTCTCCTCAGTGACTGCAGGTGACATTCAAATCTGAAGAAATTCTTCCCTCCAGATTGCAATCACAACTTGTGCAGGATAGACTTGCATAATGAAAATAATGCCTTAGCAGGATTGTAGGCTTTACTCATACTTCACTGAACAAAAAATTTAGGAAACAAAGACATTAGAAAGATACCAGCCTTCATATTATATTTGTACTCCTAGAACCTCCTTTCCAAAGTTGATTGCTTTCCTATAATGATGAAAATAGTTTTTCTGTCCATTAATTTCCATGCCAAATTGGGCTTATTTACTTAAGTATTTAACTATTTTTTATTTTTATTTTCCTTTTTTTAAAGATTTTATTTATTTATTCATAAGAGACACAGAAAGAGAGGCAGAGACATAGGCAGAGGGAGAAGCAGGCTCCATGCAGGGAGCCCGATGTGGGATCAGAACCTAAGCCAAAGGCAGACGCTCAACAGCTGAGCCACCCAGGTGCCCCCTATTTTTTATTTTTCAAATAAACAAGTATATTTAATACTTAAGAATTAATCCTAATGTTTTCTTTATCTACAATATGAGAAACCTCTTGGCTTCTGCTGTTTGCTGACATCCTGTGACCTTAATATATATGGAATTGCTGTTTGCTTATTTATAAATCCTAAGACATGAACCTTACCTCTAAAGGTAAGTTAAATGTCCAATGGGTCCCTAAAACCAGGACTGGCTAAAATATTATTTTTGTAAACCACTCTGATGAACTGATTTCTATGTCATCTGTGTATGCTTTTTTAAAAAAACTCAATCTCTGCTGTAAGCAACTGAAATATTTATTTTATAGAAGGAATCCAAATAAATGTCTCAGCTTCATAAGTATGCATAGAGATACTCGGTTGATTTATTTTTGGTGACGGGAACAAAGCCTAAATTTAGAAGCTATGTTTCTTTTACAGTACAGCCCTAAAATACTTCCAGACATTTTTGGGTTTTGTATTTTGTTTTTGTTCTATGAATCAAAGAATTAATATAGACAAATCTTGAAGGATTTTAAGCTTTGTCTGTTATCAGGCAATATATTTTAAAATATTTTTGTTTTTTCCTGACCCATTAAAAACTAAAAATACATAAGAAGCATATTTTTAAAATACAATTTTAAAACAGTTTCTAAAATTACTTGAAAAGAAATTATTTTATCACACTCACATGAGGAAAAAGTAGTATATGTAATTAATTCTCATTATTTGTGGGAATTATATTCTGTGATGTCATCAAGAACATTGTATTAGCTAATGTGGAACCACTGCTCCTAGCAATACAGAGTTGGGTCCTGGCAGCCTCTGGTCACTGTTTTTTTTAACATATATAGTGAATTCATTAACATCAAACTTAAGACCTGCATCCCTCTAACTCACGATTGAACTAAGCTTACCTAGCATGGCCATCACCTTCCGAATACCCATTGCAGCCTTTTTGTACTTAGGAGAGCTGGACAGCAATTCAGCACTACACTTGGCGGTCATTCTAACCAGTGAAACTACCAACAAAAAGCAAAAAAATGTGGAAAATGAGACTAATAAATAGACCATAAGTAAGAGAGCTGAATCATGAAGGTGGAAGATTGCCTTGCAGGTCCTCAGCTGAAAGTGTGTACATTGGGTGACTCCAAATGATCTTGGGGTTTATTTTTTTTTTATTTTTAAAATTTTCATTTATTTATGATAGTCACACACACAGAGAGAGAGAGGCAGAGACACAGGCAGAGGGAGAAGCAGGCTCCATGCACCGGGAGCCCACGTGGGATTCGATCCCGGGTCTCCAGGATCACGCCCTGGGCCAAAGGCAGGCGCCAAACCGCTGCGCCACCCAGGGATCCCTGATCTTGGGGTTTAAATAAAGGTCTTAATGAGTAGATGACTTCACAAATACAGAATCCATGAATAACGAGGATGGACTGAATGTCACACATATCATTTACACATCCTTTTGAGATTTGATTTGGGACCATTTGAATCGGCTGTTTAGCACATGATGTTATATATATCCAAATGCTAATTCCATATATATTAATATCTGGTTTAAGTGACCAGATCAGAAAAAAGTAATCAGCATAGTCTGATTCTACTGAAAATTTTCGATCAAAACATATCTTGCCCTAAACATAGGAAATATAATTGTTTTCATTCTCCACCTTTTCTAGCACAAAAGAAAAAATAATTCTAATAATATAATTTTGGGAAATATTCCCATGAACAGTCTCAGACTTGTACTTATTCTTGACATCTAGCATGAAATAATTACAAATGTTTTATATATATGTGTGTGTGTATGTGTATATATATGTATGTATGTTCATAAGCCCAAGACCATCTCACCAGCATTATTACATATTATTTACATTAATGACCACCTTCTATATTTCAGGAATTCAATACATATTTGTTGAATGATTTTGTTAATCAATGATTCTTCAAAGATGCTTTTTAAATTTTAAAAGATCAATTTCCATTAAGGACTATAGTCAAAACATACATATCTATCAATATATAAATATCAAAAAATAGAGAATTTGTGCAGTACCTGGAAAAGGAGATAGAATGACTCCAAAAATGACTAGATAATGCACATTCTTGAAAGTTTCTACTAGATAAATGGCTGATTATCAATCTGCATGACATGTTGTCAAAAAGTTGTTAAGAATAGGAGAGAATGATTAGGAGAGAAAATCATTCCGTTGCGTGAAAAATTGAAGTACATATGTAACGTAAACATCTGGTTGGTAATGAGTCCTGCTCCCTATGTCTGTTTGGGAGACAGCTGATGAAAGTGCCACCGTGTTGTAAGCATATCGTCCCAAGAAAATTGTCTCCTTGGTTGTCATCACAGAATACTAAGAAACTGCAGCGTCTTCCATGGGCTTTTCACTAACTGAGTTGAAGGTGACATAAGTTGCTCTTGCTGATTAGTCATGATGTGACCCCTCTTAAGTGCCAGGGGAAATATGGTAAGCAGATGGAAAGCTTGGTGAACTACCTCTGCCATGTCAAAGGAGAGGTGATGAGGATTGGACACTGTTTGTAACGTAAAAATGTTTCACAACTAGTACATAGGTCAGTGTGTGCCCCTGTGACTTGCTTGCAGGCAGTCGGCAAGTATGGTGCGTTTTGGGGGATGACTTTTTCCTTAAGCCCATCATTTACTCCATGAAATACATTTATTTTCATCAGTGATACTGATTCCATAGTTTTCAAATAGTGTGCTTGGATCCCTAAATGTCTACAGAAGTGCTTCAGATGTGATTTTTGGCAGGAAAGGGAGAGCTCAGGTGGGGAGGATTATGGTCAATCCACAGCCTCAATCCCCTAGAAAAGAGATATTTTCATCCATTTTATCCATTACAAGTGTGAGGAAGGTTTTGTTAAAAAAAAAAAAAATTTTTTTCTTTGGCAGAATCACTTAGAACCCAATGATATTTTATAGAAAACCATTTCATATTTATCACTAAATTGATTTTAAGGTCTGTAGTATAAAAAGATGGGATTTGAGATGCTTGACAGCCTCTTAGAAATTTCAACAGCATTAAGAACATATATATTTGAAAGGCTGTTCTTGGCAATTAAATCCACTTATTATAGATATCTTTTTGTTTACTTGAGGTTTGAGTATTTTAATCATATAATTCTAGTCTTAAAGTAAGTTTGCTAATTTATAATGTCATATACTTATATGTATTTATGAGTTGGATTTTTCATGATATATCAATAGTGACAAGTCTTAATCACTGACAGAGCCTAAATTATGATAGATTAACAATTTCATAGTAATATATTATCATAGTGAATATGGAAAATGTAAAATTTTACCATATAAAATATCATAGTTAATACAGGAATTATAAAACTGTGGAAATGCCTTTCAGTAGCACAGATCAAAGAGTTGAAATAATGAAATCTTCTTAAAGCATCTGTAATAGATCTTGGACAAGCTCTTAAAGAGAATTACCCTTTGGAAAATGCCACTTCATTCATTCCAAATGCATGATTTTTACTTTCATTAAACTGTGTTTATTTAAATTTTTGACAGTGAAAGCCAAATCATTGACACAAATTACTGTACGGTTTGAGCCATTGACATTTATTTCCCTTGTGAAACATATTTGTTTCCATTCTTTAATATTTAAGATATGCTGCAGATTAAAAGTCTAAAGATGGATGAAAATCAATTGGTAAATAAAACTGCCTCTGGCCTTTGAGGAAAATTCTACTTTCAATATCTATTAGAATTCTTTTATTTTTCCCAAGGATGCATTGAATATGTTGAACCACAAAAATATTTACAAATAAACTCAAAATACGTTATTATAAATGAAAATCATGTGTAAGAAGGTAAAATAAATATTCAGAATCTTAAATATTTTTCTTTTGCATAGTGGCTAATAAGAAATTGCCCACTGCCTTTACTTACCCTACCAGGACCTTTTGAGCCTCAGACAACAAACAACCTTTTTTGACAAGGTGTATAGCTGCTAGGCCATGTGCCCTGGAAAATTAACCCACATGGAGCCATTTATAAGAATTTCATGCCCAGGGGCTCCTCGGTGGCTCAGTTGGTTAAGCAGTGAGGCGTCTGCCTTCTGTTCAGGGTCATGATCCCAGGGTCCTGGGATGGATCCTCACTTCTGGCTCCCTGCTCAGGGGCAGGGGGGAGTCTGCTTCTCCCTCTGCCCCTCCCTCACTCCTGCTCTCTCTCTGTCTCTCTCTCGAATAAATAAATAAAATCTTCTAAAAAAATATAAGAGTTTCGTGCCCAGACAAATCAATCAAGGCTCTGAAAATTAAAATAGCCTCAAATAACATGAGATCATTAGAAATAAAGACAAAAACGTTAACATTTGCTTTGCTTATTTATCACAGTGACATAAATTATCCCACAGCTTACTGGCTATAAACAGCAATTTATTTTATTCGGATTTTTCCCAAGATTGTATAGGGTTTTCCTGGGTGGCCTGTCCCTGATCAGTGGGATGTGTGTGGGAGTGGCTGAGGCTGAGGATCTATTTCTAAGATGTTTGGTCTCTTGGCTCACAATTCAGGGTCCTCCTGGCTCCTTGATCTCTTGTATTATCCTGGTGTGGTTTCAGTCTCTACTACTTCTCCCTGTGAGTTGGGCTCCTCAAGCCTAGTTTCGTGGTATGGTCACACCTTCATATGCCAGCTGGCTTTCAAGTTACAGGAGCAGGAGTGGTTCTCAGGCCAGCAATTGCTGTGCCTGGGACTGGGACCACTTCATTCTGTCCTACGCTGTTAATCACAGCAGTATGAGGGTCTGCCCAGATTCAAAGAAGTGAAGAAATAGATTTCACCCCTGAATGGGAGAGAAGGTCACACTGCAGAAGAGCATATGGAATGGGGGAATGTTACTGCCACCAACACTGTAAAATAGAATCTGCCACAATTCTTAATTGGAGAAAACAAATATCTTAGAAATCGAAATTCTCCAGCATGACATGTCAAATCATATCGACTGAGAAGCAAAGAAGCAAACAACTATTAATATTTTTAATGAAACTTGACTAACTACCATATGCACTTTTCAATATATTATTGAAGAAATGTGTGCTCATCATTAAAAATATAGGCATTCAAGAAATAGGCTTGAGGGATCCCTGGGTGGCGCAGTGGTTTGGCGCCTGCCTTTGGCCCAGGGCGCGATCCTGGAGACCCGGGATTGAATCCCACGTCGGGCTCCCGGTGCATGGAGCCTGCTTCTCCCTCTGCCTGTGTCTCTGCCTCTCTCTCTCTGTGTGACTATCATAAATAAATAAAAAAATTTAAAAAAAATAAAAAAAAAGAAATAGGCTTGAAATTAAGATTAGAAAATGGGATAAAACACTCAAATGCATCTCAGTTTGAGGAAAGATGATATTTAGGTCTAATAGACTCTAGAATGAAATGCACATTAGTAGGAAATTGTGAGAACAGGTTTTCTAGGAAGAATTTTTAGCATAGAGACTTCCTTTAGTATAGACAGTTCTCCCTAATAGAAATAGAAGTCATCAAACATTTGGATATAGTTATCTGTCTCTTGCAGACTTCAGACATTTTAAACTCACATAAACATACCAGTATCCCCTAAACCTATTTAAGCTTTCCTTATTAATATATATTCTCTTTAATTAAAAAATGCCTCATCTGTAAATATTACTTACCCATCCTCTGTTGATTTTTAAATGTTACATGTTGGATGAAAAAGGAATGTGAGGCGGAGACAATAGGATATCTCATAAAGAAGATTTGAGTTGTGATACTAAGTAAAGAGTGATTTTGCAGAGTATGGGATAGTTCTTGTTCCTGACTTGTAGTGATTTTAGATAATTACCCCTTCTGCTGGGGAACATCAATAAATGTGTGCAGGACTTATGCAAGAGAAATTCTAGATGGATGGAGTCAGGAAAAAAAAACCTTGAGGGGATAACAGGATTTCTATCTCATTGGCTGGAATATCCCTGGGCCTTCAAAACTTTTTCAACTGTGGAGTGAGGAGATCTCTGTCTCTCCCTATTTGAAAGGTCTCTGCCCTGCCTGCCAACTTAGAGAGTTTCAGGAAGCATTTACATGACCCAACCATTTCTTATTTCACTGGCAAAGGTGTTGCCTTAACTCGCCTCAGGGGCCTACTGCTTGTGTATTTTCTTGGCTCTGCTCTATGAAGCCGGGCCAGGTAGGACCCCCTGACCACTGCTTTCCACCTCCTAGGCTACTTCCCAGATTCTTTCACCAGAACTCCTTCCTTCTGTGTGAGGTACATTCTCTGCCTCTGTAGGTCCAGAAACCGCGTCATGTTCTACTC
The DNA here is from genome assembly GCF_905146905.1 of Nyctereutes procyonoides. Taxonomy (NCBI): domain Eukaryota; kingdom Metazoa; phylum Chordata; class Mammalia; order Carnivora; family Canidae; genus Nyctereutes; species Nyctereutes procyonoides. The sequence goes on along the minus strand of NW_026575082.1, from coordinate 8,342,201 downwards.
ATATAGAGCCCCTATGTCTTAGTCTGCTTGGGCTGCCATATTGAACACCACAGACTGGGGGGGTTTCCACAACCTAAATTTATTTCTTACAGTTATGGTGACTGGGAAGTTCAACATCACCGTGCTGGCAAGACACTGTGGTGTCTTGTCTTAAAAGAGCACTATCCTCACCCTCATGATCTCATCTAATTCCCTTAATTCCCTCCCAAAGGTCCCATCTCCAAATACCATCTCACTGGGAGTTAGGGCTTTAAACCTATCAATTGGTAAAGATGCACAAACACTCCGTGCAATCACCATATTTCTGCTTCCTCTCTTTAGACCTCACCACCAAAGCTTCCAAGTCATTTAGGTCTCAGTCTTCCTGGCTGTGATTCACTTGTGCTCTTCTGTACCACCTCCCTTAATGCCAATGTCCCTGCCACCTGTACCATCATAGCCAGACAGCTGCTGATTGATCTATAGCAAAAGTAGTAGAGAATTGGTCTTTGTAGGTCTTTGGTGAGCTGCTATCCATGAGGTCCAGTCAGTCCAAGGTGCTAAAACTTTTTAAGTTTTATACACATACAACTTTTCTACCAAACAAAACAGACTGACAAGGTGAGTGCATTGAAAGTGGTTCAATAAAGAACCACCACTGAACCTAAAAATACAAATTCATTAGGTCAGATTGTCTGTAAAATCATTACAATGCCTTCCATTATTTGTTTGTGCACCATCTACCCAGTGCAGCTTAAATATTTACATAGTTTTTCAAAATCTTATTTGGAAAGGTTCTCAGATTCTGCAGAAATTAGTCAGTACAGATCCTGAGGGTCCATCAGCTCATCCCCACCTTGCTCACATAAGGGATAGGTGATCCACTTCTAGTAACTTGATGCTCAATGGTCTTTGGACAGAGGAGGGAGGATCAGCTCCACCTATGTCCATGGTGCTGTGAATTTTCAGTGATTCTGTTGCCCAGTGAATTGGGGAATCCCTGAGCCCATGGCCCTCAGTCTAGCCAGACCTGAAGGAGTCAACTAACGTCCTTGGTCTTGTCACAGGAAGGATGCAAGGGCAGACACGTAGCACAGTGGATGAGTTACACAAACGGGAAAGTAATAATTATTAAAGAGAAAAGTATACTCTTGACATATGAGAGTGGGTGAGCTCAGGAGGGAGAGAGAACTGTGAGCCCTGGGGTCTGGGTTTCTTTTATTGACAATTGTTAACTAGCAGGCGGAATATTCATTGCTTGGAGTGGGAAGTAGGATTTCTCACTTTTTCTAACTAATTTGGTCAGGGGGTTCCTGTCATGGCACCTGCCATCTTGGGCTGTGTGGTTTGATCCCACTTCTGGAGGAGTGCTGCCAGGATGGACCTGTGACTTCCCCAGTAACCGGCCAGGACTTCCTCGTTACTGCCCCTTGGATTTCCTTTTGTAACCTAACTTACTGCCTCCTCTCACAGCTCAACCTCCATTACCAAAATCAGCCATGGTGGTTGGAGGTATTTACAACCATGGAAATTGACAAATGCTACAAATCTGGGTATATATATATATATATATATATATATATATATATATATATTTTTTTTTTTTTTTTTTTCCCCAGATAGCGGGAATACCAATACTTTTATCAAGACCAATTTCGAGCTTTCAGTGTTTTAACTGACATAGGAATTTGACAACATTCCTAAGAATTTAACAAACAGCTAATCCACTGGTGCAGCATCCCACTTCTGTTCTCCTCAGAAGATGAACAGCAAAAGCCTGATTGATAACACAGTTTTCTTGGGCATTATTGTTTAATAGGCAGATGTTTGGATGTGTCTGAAGCTCGGGAATTTGTGTCTAGGCTTGCAGGATAGAAACACAACCAACAAATTTAATGTGGCTGAAAATGTAGTCAGCACATTTCATACTATTCTTTAGTTTATAATTAACGGGCTATTCTTAATTGTTGGTGATTAAGTATAAACTTATGCCACAGCCCATCTGTGACAAAATGGACTAAAATTTTCTTCTGTAAAATACAAAATTTAATTTAACTCACTAATGACCACTAACAGAAGTGAAATAGGAGTGGAGTATGAGGACCATAGGGTTTGGAAATCATGAAATCAGTGGACTGGACATGATGGACAGCAGAATGATCAGGACAGTGGGATGAAGAATGGCTAATGATGGTTAGAAGTGAGTGGAAACAACTGAGGTAGATTCCTTTTTTCCTGAAACTTAACGACATTAAAAATGAGATAGGATGGAAATTTGAAGGTCAAAGAGGATCAGTTTTGAGGAGGGATAAGAAAACTTGTTATATCCTATAGGCAGATTGGAAATAATCAAGAAAAAAATGTGTTCAAAGGTTCTAGAAAGTTATATGAAACAAGACCTGGAGTGAACATTCTTGGCAAGAAAACCAAATATTTCTCCTTGAAGGCTGAAGTGGAGTGAAGGAGGAGTGGATGGAGATTGGAGTAAAAGGTGATTCAGAGAGTTTTGGAAATGCAAAGGGGTTTGCTATTAACTTGTTGTCAGTATTTCTAACATGAGTGAAAGGGATCACAACATTAGGGTTTTCAAGAAAGTTGGGAATGGTTTGTTAGATAGACTCAACTAGAAAGTGAAACAATTTATCAATTGATAAAACCTATGTCCATGGTGCTGTGAACTATTATAATTGATTAACATAAATTATATTCACCAAGTCATGGTGTATATTAAGCACTCTGTAAATGTTAGCTCATAATAGTAACTATAAACACAATGAAATAGAAATTATTTTGAGTAGCTAAAGAATGTTATCAGTGAAGAACATCTATGGAGCTTAAAATCATTAGTAAATATTTTTCTTGACTGATTTCTAGAGAAAATGCATAATTTTTGTATTTTGCCCTCTTGATTGGTTCAAATGCCCTTCACAGCAGAACGAATGCCAACTATGGAAGAACTGTATTTCTCATTGTTTTCTAACCTAACAAATACATGTTTTGCATCCATTACACAATATTTTTTAATATATGTTATATTCTTCTTGAGAAAATAGCTGTGGGCATAGAAAGTGTTTTCTAAAAATTCAATAAAACTACATAGGGAGGGATCCCTGGGTGGCGCAGCGGTTTGGCACCTGCCTTTGGTCCAGGGCGCGATCCTGGAGACCCGGGATCGAATCCCACGTCGGGCTCCCGGTGCATAGAGCCTGCTTTTCCCTCTGCCTGTATCTCTGCCTCTCTCTCTCTCTGTGTGTGTGACTATCATAAATAAATACAAATTAAAAAAAAAACTACATAGGGATAGTAAACTACATAGTTTACATAGTAAACTACAGAGTTCAGATTCTGAAACTCATGTCAATGACCACATTATTGTATGTCCTTTGTATTATATAACTATGAATTGGCCAAATGTCTCACTTGTTATCAGTTTTTCTAAAGAAAAACTAAGGATGTGTGCTTGAATGTTAATTCTAGCCATGACAGGATTTTCTAAGCTGTAGTCATCATTTAGCAGACTATTATTTTGCACAAGACTTTGGACTTTGAGGTTGTTTCTTGTGTCTCTTAAGTTTGAGTTTGTATAGAATAGGTTGCTCAAGCATGATTCAGAAATTTAACCAGGCTATATAAATATATAAATCATTCTTTTTTTGCCAACTGGCCAGGCATTACCATTCAGTAAATAGCAATCAAGGCACAGAGAACCAAGGGAATATTAAGTATGAGCATCTCCAAATTGAGAGCTCAGATAGATTGATTATGGCTGTTTATGTTAGAAACTGTTCACTCCCAGATCTTTTTTGGAGACATCACATATGCCACCAGCAGATAGAAAACTGAAGAGAGGAATGGTGTGCATCTGATTCTAATTTTCTTATTTGGAGAAAAATACAGCATGTATAAAGAATAATATTTCCTTTATTGCAAATACACAATAGGAACTATAAAAATCACAATATTGTTTACAGGAGAGTGTGGTGACATACAACAATTGTTTTTAAACTTCTATCACACACAATGGAAAATATTGTTAGACATTTTACTTCCTTAACACTGAGAGCGGTAATGAGGCCAGAATAGCTGCATTAGAATCCCAAATGGGAACTTGTTAGAAATGCAAATTTCCAGCCCCACCCAGACCTATTGAATCAGAAACTCTGGGAATGAAGCACTAAAAAGTGTTTTTCAGTAAGCCCTTTAGGTGATTTTAACGCATGCTAAAATTTGAGAGCCACTGCATTAGACAAAGCAGCCAAGGATAATTATTAAAATATGAGCAGCAACCTGTTGATAATGATCAGTTTTGTTAAATGCATGATACAGATCACTTTTACTGGCTCTTAGCTTTCTCACCCTGAGAAAGCCATAATCACCATGTGATGACGATCTCCTCTAAAATATACTTTAGAAGAGAGCAAGAACTCTGTCTTCTCTGTTTACTGCTTGTTACCCCAACCCTCAAGTCAGTGCCTGGTACACAGAAGGTAATTTAATACATATTTATTGGATGTATAAATTGCTGAGAGTTCGGTAATTTAACTAAACACTAAAATATGATATTGGATGATATTAACATCAATTAATTTTTAAGATATTGTTATAGAGATAAATGCATTCTCTTATATTAATAATATGTGAAATCTTATACCACTCTGAAATGTTAATTAATTTTAGCAAATGTATTTTGACAAGTAGAATAAAACATAATTTAATATCAAAAATCTGTGTAATGGGAAACCATCTTGTTAATAAATTCACCAGTCACCCTCAACACATGTGATGTGATTATTTTAATGCATGCACTTTGGGATTAGTTCGTAAAATTTAAAATGTATGAAACTTTTGGTTTGCAGGGTATATGTTAAAATAATGCACGAGGGCAGCCCTGGTGGTGCAGCGGTTTGGCCCCGCCTGCAGCCTGGGGTGTGATCCTGGAGACCCAGGATCAAGTCCCACATCAGGCTCCCTGCATGGAGCCTGCTTCTCCCTCTGCCTGTGTCTCTGCCTCTCTTTCTGTGTCAATAAATAAATAAAATCTTTAAAAAATAAAAAAATAATGCACGAGTGTTGCATTCCCTGTATTTTTATGATAAAGGTCCTCAAGAGAGGAAAAATAGCTTCAAAAAATGAGATATTCCACCAAGATGAAAATAAAAAAGTTGACATAATTGTGGTCAATAGCACTTCTACATAATATCCAAAATGTCATATTTACTAGGAACAAAATCAAACAATTCTTTCGACTTGTGTCACTCAATTTTATAGAATTAATTTCACAGTAGAATTTGAAAATCTTCAAATTTATCACTCTGCAGTGATTTTGAAAAATGAGTATTTCATGCTAATGTTACTCTACTGCTGTACCTGGTTAGTGATCTAATCTGTGAAAATTCTTCACTAGACACTTAAGTTTAGAAGAGAAACTTGCAGTTTTCAAAATGTACCTAAAGTGTATAATCTGTGTGAGTTGCCTAAACCAGCACCCACCTCAAGACCAAGTCAACATTATTTCCTCTCATGAATGGTACCTACTGGGAGTCAGTACTCACCATATTATTAGATGGATGGTAGTTTAATGGCACCTTCTTGAATTTGCATAACTCATGTAGCAATTTGCTGCAAAATGCCTGATTACAGTTAGGACACATAGTACCTCTTTAGCTTTTCTAACAAGTTTGTAAGCATGCACATCATCATTAGATGAAAAAGAAACTTATGTCAGTTGATGTTATAACTAATTTTAAAATTTTTTTAAATTTCCAATGGAAACACAGGATGCTTTATACTTATACTTTATACTTATATATTATATATACTTATATTTATAAATTTTTATAAACATTAGAATATTAGAACTGCAAGAATTAGAATACAAGAATTATGAAACTCTGGATTCATTGTTAATATAATCAGATCCCCATTGTATTTATTGTGAGGGGAACAAGAAAAATACAGTCTTGAAACAATTAGCTAAAACAATGGAGTAAGATTTTTTCCCTTGATACCTTCAAAAGATTCAAGAGGGCTATTATTTCAGAAGCAATTGCTTCTTGTTTAGTATTCTTGTTTAGTATTAAAATAATTTGTTTTACTAAAATTAAATAATGTCATTAGATTGACTTTTGTAGTGGTAAGTTGTGCTTAAGATGGATTGGAAAAGTACTAAGTAAAAAGCTGTGTTATTGGTTAACTTCTCTGAAGTCATAGCATTGTCATTTGTCTTAGCTGTTTTGGGGGAGAAGATTATTCCATTCTCAAAGATGTTGAATTTGAATGCCTTTGGGAAATTTAGTGGAATATATCCAGCAGATGAAGGCTCTGGACTCAACCCAAGAAAATTATGAGGGGGAGGAGATAATCCAAGGAAAGATTATTGAGAGAAAAACTGTGGGCCAAAGACAGAATGAATGAGTCACTAGCATTTAAAAGGTTGAGAATGGAAGAGTGATTCAGAAAGACAGAGATAAAATAGCAAAGGAATACAAAGATTCTCAGAAGAGCATATATTCAAGCATTTCATTGGCATAGGGTTTCAAGAAGTAAATGGTCAGCAGTGTCAAATGCAAAGGAGAAGCTGTTATCGTATATTTAATTTGCTACCAAAGCACCGACATGTGATGTGTTGCAGTGGTCACTTTAAACTACAATCCTAAGAGTGAAGCAGTGGTCCTATCACAACCTCAAATTCCACATTATTTAGTGTGGAAAGATGAACCCCACACTCTGAAGACAGCAGCTACATGTGGTTGACCTGACCATTTATCTGTCAAAATGTAGACTTTATAAAGTCCTATAAGTAATGTTATAAATTAGTTTCATTAGTGAATATAGTGGCTTTCAAGAGATGTGAGTGAGACTGGTTGAAATATTTTAAAGATACTCCTTTAGAGAGAAAAGAATATAGAAGATTTGGCAGTATGCAATGTTGTGGGTTGAACCAATGACTTGATCTCTAAGATTGCCCTGTTTCTAGCTGTGAGTTTCAAGGATTTGGCTTGCTAGTTAGTCTAAACCCAGTCTTAACTAAAGGATATTGTCACCCTTTTCTTAAGTGAGCCATTCAAGGAAACTAAAGTTTCCAGATTACTGGAATTCCCTTGAATCTGCAAGATAATCTGTATGATTTTTCATGTGTCTGCTTGCTAAAAATATCTGCATGATACATAGCTATGTGTGGGAGAGATTTTGATCGAGATATTTTCTTTTGTTTAACCCAAAAGCATGGTTATAGGGACATTGAGCATGAGGGCAGAGGTATTATCTTCTGCAAAGAAACTAAGAGTTGTGCATAGCAAAAGGATTCCCAGTTCTCTGTAGAGACCCAGTGAGATGAGGACAGAATTGATCATTGGACTTTTCAGTGTGGAGGCTGTCGTTGATCTGTGCCAGGGAAGTTTCAGTGTTTTGTGGAAGTATCAATCTACTTGGAATCAACTGGGGAGAAAATGAGTAGTCAGAAAGGGTTGAAAACACCTAAACTGAAAAAGTTTCCTTTTCCATGGCCTAGTATATTTTCCTATTTTGATAAATTTAAGTATGTTTGCATTTTCCTTCATTTTAAGGTTGAAGAAGGCAACAATATTTAGAATCATAGACTTTAAAACAGAAAAATTGTTATACTGTGTCTTAAAATGGCACAACTATTTGTTTTTCAGTTCAATAGATACAGTACCTTTAAAAATGAGAATTCATTTCTCTTGGTTTATGTTCTCTGTCCAAATAAAAATGTTATCACTTTAACCAAAAATATAACATTTAAAAAATATGTATATAACATTTTAATTCCAGTTACAAAAAAATAATGTTAAAATATCATTTGACAAGTGTCATTTTGTATTGAATAACATTTTTAAACCAGTGTATTTTTTATTCAAGGAATGAAAAAAGAGGGAATAATAGAGTCATTATTCTTCCAGAACAATGGAAGAAATGCTGTATTCACATGTCTAAAACATTGTTTCAAGAGAAAGATCTTTTGAAAGCTAAAGAACTACTAAAGGTTCTCAGTGACTCAGATAATTTTTTATAATAGCATCTTTAGTCATATCCTCCACATGCATTCAAAATGGGAAATTATAATACAATAGGTTTCCATGTCAAATATTAAGCTAATTACCAATCTAGGTGATAGTCACCTGTCTACTCTGAGAGTTCATAGGGTAAGTGTAATACAGAGAACTGTCATTTCATCTAAGGAGCTGGATGAGGAGGTACTCCCCAAAAAAAGTCTTTCAGAAATACAAGAGGTCCAAAATATTATTAAGTTCAACTCTCTAAGTCTTAATGGAAACTGTCCAAACTATTCTATTTTATTTGCCGCACCATGAACATGGTGATGACATCACAATTGCTTAAAACAAATACGCCAGCTCTTTCCTCACAAACACAAGTTTTCATGAAATTAATATAGAGTTTATCAGTAGTTTCATATTGAAATTTGTGCCTGATACTTTGATCATAGCTTCTGGTTAGTGCTTATTTTAGTGTTTGCTATTCTATTTCTCTACCTTGGGGAATGTACTTACTAGACAGACTAGTAAACATTTTGCACTCAATGAGTATTATAAATGGAAAGAGGATATAATAAATAATATTAAAATATAAAAAATGTTTATATAGATGAAAGTGAATATTCTTTAATGGTCTATTCAAGAAGAAATGTATTTTCCTTTTCTTAAAGTAACTTACTATGAGCTGGAACTCACAACCCTGAGATCAAGACCTGAATTGAGATCAAGTTAGATGCTTAACCAACTGAGCCACCCAGGTGCCCCCATAGTGACTTATCTTTTTAAATGTATATTTAATATGATGGTTTATCTACCACATGCTATCAGGACACAGAAGTAATTAAGATAAATTTTGTAAGTCTTGTCATCTAGGGCTTTTGAGATTCCACCTGAGAAATAATTAAATCTTTTCCCCATTTTCCCACCAATATCTCAATTTTATTACAATAAAAAGTTGAAGACTTTGAATATAAAATTACATAATAGAGACTGAAACAAAATGTTTCCATATTTTCACATAGAAGTGTCTGATCAAAGCATATTTTAATTCTTGTCCCCAATAACACATTCCAAAACAAATCGCTCACTTAATATGTAAACTCATATTTAAATAAAATATGACTACTCATATTGAATAAAACCGTCTCTACAGAATTCTATTCATGGGTGAACACATCCAAATTGCAATTATGCCATTGTTGAGATTCTCAGGGTGCTGTGTATTTATGCAACAGCAAATGGATGTGAAACGCTGGCATTATATCCAATCTTCAAAACAGAAATAGCAACACAGCAGTTTTTTTGCTCACAGTGTTCAATTTGATCGAACTGCTCTGTCTGGATGGTAGTTTTATTAAATCAATGTTGCGGCACACAAGTCTAATGAAGAATGGTGGTTCCATATAAATTTTACCCTACGATTATTCTCCTAGGAGATTAAGACTTTAATTTGTGTTTCATGAGCTTATTATTATTTTAGAATCATTTTGGCTAAAATTTGAAAATCCTTTGAAACAAATGAATCCCAGACTTCTTATTAAGCACAGAAAGCAATAAAATGTAAGTTTATTATGCTGAATTGGAGCTGCTGGGTATTGTGTGTTTATTTCTTTATTACTTGTGTATTTCTTTTTGGTGTTGTTGGAATTGTACAATATTGCTTTTAGGTAATATCAACCATTAAATAATGAAAACATCTTCAATCACTTAACAGAATACCTTACCTCTCACGGATCATACCATCAATTTTGCTTTTGTGAATATGGGCTATTGTTTTTATATTGACTTCTTCACTAATTGCTTTTAAAACATTCACATCAAATATTTTTTTTTAAGTGAATGAAGTGAGCTGGAGTTTTGCAGTTTAGCCTATTATATTTCAATGCCAAACCTCAGTCAATTGTTCTTAAATTTTTCTATGGCTTTCTGAGTGGAAATTACCAAAGTGAATGTCACTATTTGTATTCTACTCAAAGTGATCAGTGTATCTGTACATTGGCCACCATACAAGACATTAGCATGTTTGGTGTTGTCTTTACTGTACCATATAGAAAGTGTTATGCTTCTAAGTTGGCAAAAAAGAAAAAGGAAATCAGAATCATTTAGTCCACATGGTCTATCATTTTGGAAAAATGTACTTAACAGCTAGTTCTGACTCAAGGAGTTATATTATTTTAGTAATTTAAAAGATTATTTTGGGGCGCCTGGGTGGCTCAGTGGTTGAGGGTCTTCCTTCCGCTCTGGTTGTGATCCCAAGGTTCTGGGATCGAGTCCTACATCAGGCTCCCCGCAGGGAGCCTGCTTCTCCCTCTGCCTGTGTCTCTGCCTCTCTCTGTGTCTCTCGGGAATAAATAAATAAAATCTTTAATAAAAAATAAAAAACTAAAGGATTATTTTAGTTTTAGATTGTTTATTTTTGCTTTTTCTTCTCCAACTTTTCTCTCCTTTTCCTTTGTCTTCATCTTCTCTCCTTCCCTCGCTACCCCTTTCTCTCTGGCTAAATTATTGTGTGTTATTTTGGCAAAATTATAAATGTTACTAAAATATAGAAGTAGGTGAGTTGAGGAAGAATCCAAATGATTCTGGCAATACTATCTTATTTACAAAGAAAAAAGGTAAAAAGTAAAATTAAAACTAAGCTTGTTATCAAAGAAATGTATTTTGAGAGATGATTTGAGCAAACAGATCTTTGTTACTTTCTTTATATTAAAATTACTTCCCTCTTATCTTCCACATCCTATTATTATACTGTTACCTGTTTATAGTTATATAACTCTCTGTAACCTTGAACCACCTTTCTCCCATATCATTTGCTGTTTATATCTTGGCAAGTTGCTCTCACACATAATGATATTTCTTTTTTTTTTTTCTTTTTGGAAGGCATTATATCAAATCAAGAACAAGGTACAGATTTTTAATATTGTGATCATATGTCTATTTCTTTTCTACTCTCTCTCAACCTTACTTTCATTTGAATTAGGGGGCAAACATTTGAAGGATTCAGGTAATCCCCAAGGTGTAAGCAATATGAGATCTTCAAAATCCACAAAAAAACTCAATTTTACTGGCTTTGTGCAGATACTCGTTAAGCAAGATGGAGTCTTCTACACATAGTTACGTTGTCATTTTTCGAATCCATTATTCTTTAATAACACAGTAAGTAGTAGTAATAGGTGGATAAGGTGCATGGTAATATTATTGGTATATTAAAGTTTTTCATTTACTGATCTTATTAATAGTTCCCACAGACCGATCTCATCAAATTTAACATTACAATTAGCAATATACCTTGCAAAATATTAAACTATTTTTTGTGTTAATTGTAACATACAAGTAAGTACCTTAATATCACCATTACCTTAATATCACCATTGAAACTATAGCTTTTTTATTCTAAGGCTCTAATGGAATCTGGTTCATTTAACTTTAATTCTAATTGACTTTAATCCAGTAGACTACAATACTGGACCTATAATAACACATACCAAAACGTTAGCTAAACCTGAGAAATATGCTGTGTTGGCACAGCATGGGTGTATAGTGGAAGAGAGTTTTGTTTGATAATAGCAGTTGGATTTTGTTTGGGCATGTATTTGGGTTGATCCTGATAATCAGGATACTGCTGCTTTTACTACATAGGAGTTGTATCTGTCCCCACCCCCAGCCTGCAACATAAGACTCACAGTCTTCTGGTTTAAAAAGCTTTCCTTTTTGTGGAAACGACATCCCATATTTTTAGATAAGTCTGCCTTGCTGATCAGGGTATTCCTTTGCTGGAATAGTATTTTACTCTCCTGTGAGCCTTTAGTCCTAGCCCACCTGTTAGTCTCCCCTTGGGCTTTGCTCCTTAATCCATCAAGGAAGAGTTTGTCTTGATAGTCGGGGGAAACTAGAAAACTGTAATGAAATGAATATAAAACTGAGCCCTGTGTTATGTTAACAATGGATATCCTCTTTGAGAAGTCAACCAATTTCTGTGATGCAGCACTCATCTAGGAAATTGAGAATTTGATCTACATCAATAGTTTCAATGATTATTATCTTTAAAAATGGCTGTTTGGGGGGCTCCTTGGTGGCTTAGTTGGTTAAGTATCCTCTCTTGATTTCAACTCTCAGGTCATGATCTTGGGGTCCTGGGATTGAACCCCATGTGGGGCTCTGCACTCAGTGGGAATCTGCTTGGGATTCTCTCTCTCTCTCTCATTTTCCCTCTTCTCTCTTTTCCTCCCCTCATTTTCTATGTCTAAAGTAAGCAAATAAATCTTTTTAAAAAATGGCTATGTTTTTTTTTAAAAGAGAACTGGTTTATGTATCCCAACTTCCTCAATTACTTTTTGCTGTGTCTCATATTTTAGGAGTCTTAATCTCTTATTATTTCTAGTGTGAATATGTGTCCCTGGAGGTAAATGCTAGGTATATTTTTAACCTTATTTTCATTACACATCACAAATAACTGATTTTGTTAAATATGTGAGGTAAAATAGTATAGTAATATTGAACTTAATTTTGAGATCTATTTTTTCATTTTTATAACCATAATTAAAATACAACAATAAAAGCTCTTCACAAAATTTAATGTGTGTTTCAGCATAAATATTTTATATTCGAACAACAGATGTACTCCTTTCTTTTCATTTGTCTATATTGAAAAACGATGGCAGAAAATATTTTTGGATTTGTCTAAAAGAAAGAACAGGAATAAATTCTTAAGATTTTATGATTGTTGCCTTGTTTTAGGCAGCAACTGTATTTCTATACCTCTATCAGAAGTTTGAACTTATTATCAGCTCCTAGCCTGACTGCTACTATGTAACTCTGTCAGATGTGTACATTTGTATACACATGGACACATACACACACCCCACACACATACACCAACACCCATGTACAGTCTATCCCAGTACATTTTGCCATACTGTGCTTTATGGGAAGTTCCAGATGCCCCAGAAAATGGGAATTTTCAATAATAAGTAGTATCTATAGAGAAAACCCTTTCTTTCCCAACCAACCTATCATTGGTGAAGAATAATTATTCCCTTTTGAGTTCCAAACTACGTTTCACTCTTTGATAAAATACATAGAGACCTTTCTACAATTCAAAAATCTTGCCACAACAGGAGAGATTTTTGGCAATTTGTGTTTTATGGTAAAATTCTGAGGCAGCAAAGCAATGTGAAGGTAGCATAGAATTCATTATAATGAGATTTTAGTTGGGCTAAATTGTTTAGCAATGAATAAATGCAATGAATAAATGGTTCTTACTTGCCAAAAGATAGCATATTTGTTGATATCCTGAAACTGCAATATTACAGTTTTATAAAAAAACTAAATCAGTGAAAATACAGTGAATAATTAAAATGTTAATGTGTTATTTCCTAAAAACTAAGCTCTCTTTAATAAAATCTATTTCTCATTTCAAATTAATATTTGACAGATTTAAATTTCATAAATGCTAAGTCCATTTTAAGATTTAAAATACATATTATCTCTGGTTAGATTTTATTTGAACTCTGTCAGTGCATATAACTTACTGAATATATATTTAAAGATATGTAAAAGTCATGTCAATATATGCAAAAAAGATGAAGTATAAGATCCTTTTTAATTTAGATTTTTCCTGTTGAAATCTTTTTTGCAATTATCTGATTATTTCCCCCGTGTAAATAGTTGAAATAGGTATGTGTGTATTATTTTGGTACTGATTTATCTGTGTACTTTCTACGAATCACTTTGAGATCAAAATATTGATTCTGATACATGGTAAGAATACAAAAGGGTAAATGGGGCACCTGGATGGCTCTGTTGGTTGAGCAGCTAACTCTTGGTTTTCCAGTCTGGCCATGATCTCAGAGTCATGAGATTGAGCCCCAAGTCAGGCTCCCCACTCAGGAGGGAATCTATTTGAAGATTTTCTCCCTCTACCCCTCTCTCCACTTGCACACATGTGTGCATTCTCTCTTTCTCCCTAAAAATAAATAAATCTCTTTTAAAGAAAGAATATAAAGGAGTAAAAAGAACAAGTAAGAAAACAAGAGAGAAGGAGGGAAGAAAGAAAAAAAGGGAATATTTTATTTTCTTATAAAATTTTTTAAATTTAAATTCAATTTGCTAACATATAGTTTAACACCCAGTGCTCATTCCATCAAGTGCCCTCCTTAGTGTCCATCACCCAGTCACCCCATCCCCCCACCAACCTCCTCTTCTGCAGCCTTTTGTTTGTTTCCCAGAGCTGGAAGTCTCTCTTTTTTTTTTTAATTTTATAAATTAATTTTTATTGGTGTTCAATTTACCAACATACAGAATAACACCCAGTGCTCATCCTGTCAAGTGTACCCCTCAGTGCCCGTCACCCATTCACCCCCACCCCCCGCCCTCCTCCCCCTCCACCACCCCTAGTTCATTTCCCAGAGTTAGAAGTCTTTATGTTCTGTCTCCCTTTCTGATATTTCTCACACATTTCTTCTCCCTTCCCTTATATTCCCTTTCACTATTATTCATATTCCCCAAATGAATGAGAACATACACTGTTTGTCCTTCTCCGGTTACTGTGGCCAAGTTCAAAAAGGGTGTTGCCTGAGTTCTCCTCTGGGATTTTGATGGAATCTTGTCTCACATTTAGATCTTTCATCTATTTTGAGTTTATCTTTGTGTATGGTGCAAGAGAGTGGTCCAGTTTCATTCTCCTGCATGTGGATGTCCAATTTTCCCAGCACCATTTATTGAAGAGACTGTCTTTCTTCCAGTGGATCGTCTTTCCTCCTTTATCGTATATTAGTTGACCATAAAGTTCAGGGTCCACTTCTGGGTTCTCTGTTCTGTTCCATTGATCTATATGTCTGTTTTTGTGCCAGTACCACACTGTCTTGATGACCACAGCTTTGTAGTACAACCTGAAATCTGGCATTGTGATGCCCCCAGATATGGTTTTCTTTTTTAAAATTCCCCTGGCTGTTTGGGGTCTTTTCTGATTCCACACAAATCTTAAAATAATTTGTTCTAAGTCTCTGAAGAAAGTCCATGGTATTTTGATAGGGATTGCATTATACATGTAAATTGCCCTGGGTAACATTGACATTTTCACAATATTAATTCTGCCAATCCATGAGCATGGAATATTTTTCCATCTCTTTGTGTCTTCCTCAATTTCTTTCAGAAGTGTTCTATAGTTTTTAGGGTATATTTTGCGAACCGAGCTGGAAGTCTCTTATGGTTTGTCTTCCTCTCTAATTTTTCCTGCTCAGTTCCCCTCCTTTCCCTTACAATCTCTTTCACTATTTCTTATATTCTGTGTATGAGTGAAACCATATGATTATTGTCCTTCACTGATTGACTTATTTCACTCAGCATAATACCCTCCAGTTCTATCCATATCAAAGCAAATGGTGGGTATTCGTCTTTTCTGATGGTTGAGCAATATTCCATTGTCTATATAGACCACATCTTAAAAAGGGGCTATTTTAAAGCAGCTTCTTCCTTTGCTATCATCTTGAAAAATTAATAATAATTGTCTTATGTGCTGCATCTATTTTCATATAGCTACATGCTAAATTTCCAATGTGGGAGAAAGTGGCCTTTCTGAAAAAATTTAGTAGGTTATTGTGTTATAATATTGTTTACTAGCCAAATTAGTTGACTGAATAAGCCAGGCAGCATATGCAGAAACTTTAAAATGAAAACACAGAATCCATATAACACAGAGATGCCTTTGCTGATAATAGAGTTCAGTTAATTAATTTATGTTGTAAACAAAATCATGATTGACATCATTTGACCAGCAAGTTGTATAAATTTATCAC
This sequence comes from Nyctereutes procyonoides, assembly GCF_905146905.1. Lineage (NCBI taxonomy): Eukaryota > Metazoa > Chordata > Mammalia > Carnivora > Canidae > Nyctereutes > Nyctereutes procyonoides. Next base: position 8,326,414 of record NW_026575082.1, on the reverse strand, counting down.
ACGTCTTTCATCTAAAAAAATTAAGATAGAGTTTTTTGGAGTTCATGTCTATTTCAAAATCAGGTCATAGCCCTTGCTGGCAAGAAAGGCACCCCAGCTCTGTGTGATTATGCACTGGGTTTCCTGCCCCTCTGTGAACCATTCATGGCCAGAGTTCCCATTTTCTTGGAAGAAGCAAATCATCAATGCTTGCCTTTGGGCTTTGTAAGCAAGGCCATTCAACTCAACACACAGCTTTGTCTTCTGTCCATAATCTCTGACTAATTAGAAGTTCTGCTCAGTTAATAAGATGACATGGTGGAAAATTGCTAAAATGACTTACAGTGAATCATTAATGCCCTCAGATCAGCTATCCGTATGTGGGATGCTCTTGTTAGGTTAGGATGATGCCAGGCTTCTATTTTTTTTCAAAGTGCTTACCCTATTTTCATTATAATATTTGAAACACATGAGATGCGACAGATATTTTTACATCAGAGTTATTTCACCCAGCATGCTTAATCGTGTACAATTTATTGTGTCTGTCATTTCTTCCTAGACTTCTTTTAGACCACAGAGGCAAGAATGGAGGCATTGTGTTAATATGTGTAACTAAAGAGAAATTTCCCATATGTTTGTCATCAGATAACCTTTCAAATGCGTACAAAAGGAATGATAAACTTTTTTTCTGATTCTGAAGTGAACTTGATAATAAATTCAGCCGCCTGTCAGCTCTCAATGCTTTCTGATAGCACTAGATAAACTCCATTTTTGTTATTGCTTTGGTCAATCATTTGTCTTGTTTCCCTTTGTTTCTGAGCCATCTGACGGTGTCATTACTACAAAGCCAGTGACACTGAATAAATGAGGGATCCAGGCATGAGCTAAAAAACACAAAAGCTATTTTTAATATTCTTTGTTTCTGCTACAGCTCAGATGAAACAAAAATAGAATGGATTTGAAAAAATAAACACATATCTAAAAAGAGACACAGAAACCAGAGAAATCTTTGGGGAAATAACTGAAATGAGGCATATACAAATGCCATTCTTTCCACTCTCACCCTGATTGAGTAATTTTACCTTATGTTGGCATTTTAAGGGAAATAAAAGTCTTTGTATAAGACTAGTTTCATAGAATAAGAACAGATTCTCTCTCTCCTCTTCTTTCAATCTATGATCAAGTTCAGGAAGACGTCCAATGGAAGGGATGTTTCATTACTGTAAACCTTCTTAGGGTCTTCAGGCATACTAATACAAATTATAAAGTTTGCACACAGAACCTGCATTTCTAAACTTTTTAGTCCACTGATTAATTTTTACCAATACTCACTTTAGCATACTGTTTTGGTTTATTTATTTAGAAAATACTGATCAAGTCTTACTTTTCTGTAGTTTTGTAGTTCTTTTTTTAAAAAAAAAATTTTATTATTTATTTACGATAGTCACAGAGAAAGAGAGGCAGAGACACAGGCAGGGGGAGAAGCAGGCTCCATGCACCGGGAGCCCAACATGGGATTCGATCCCGGGTCTCCAGGATCGCGCCCTGGGCCAAAGGCAGGCGCCAAACCGCTGCGCCACCCAGGGATCCAGTTTTGTAGTTCTTAACATGATTTAAATTTCTATTCTAGAGACATACACAGGGAATTTGGAAATGTAGTGAGAGCAGGGGCTATGTCTTCTACAATTTGGTGTGTCCATAATATTTTACAAAGTGCACTTCACTGGAGAAAGTTTTTATATCCTGGGCATCATACAACATGTGGGGGATAAAGAAGTTACCTTTTCTGATTTTAAAATAAGACCTGTTTGAGGCACCTGGGTGCCTGAGCATCTGCCTTTGGCTCAGGTTGTGATCCCTGGGTCCTGGAATTGAGTTCTGTGTCAGGCTCCTCATAGGGAGCCTGCTTCTTCCTCTCTCCCTCTCTCATTATCTCTCTCATGCATAAATAAATAAATAAATAAATAAATAAATAAATAATAAAATCTTTAAAAAAAAGACTTGGTCTAAGAATAAAATATAACTATAAACACATAACTATATCACTTAAAAAATTAGTGGTATATAAACAGGTACAAATAAAATTCTGAGTATTGGTTCAATAAAGTTCTGCATCTTCCACAGATGACACAGAGTAAACAATGGAAGCAGTAGGGAGAGAGGCAGCATCTTGATCTAAAAGGATTATTTTATGAAATATGGATAAGAAATTAGATGAAGTCACAATAATTGAAATATTTGATTGAAAATTTTATATTGATATATTTTAATGTTTATGTTCCATGAGTGGTTCTCAGTTATTTTTTAGAAAACAAAACAATCAGCAAAACATAGACCTCATTTGAAAGTCATGTATTGCCTTATCATCCGAAGAAATAATTCTAAATTTAAACTCTTCAAAAATGGTGTAGTGTGATAATACATGTCATAGAAATGATCTATTGGGTTTATCCAAACCTTTCTATTTTGATTTCAAAACAAATGCTTTATTTGATGGCTAAAAATATTTTTACTTTACTGTTTTTTTCAGACACTATAGATATTGATCTGCCACCAAAGAAAAACATTTTTTTTTCTCTACATAAAGTTGTTTTCCCCCATCTCTTTGGTTTTATTTGTTTCATTTATGTGTTTTTGTAACTGAGCCAAGAAAATATTGCTTTGTCAGCACCGATAACATTTGTGCTGTTGATAACTCCATAAAATCTCTTTTTCTTGCAGTATTGGTTATAGTCATCTGACCTATAAGAAACATACAAACATAATCTGCAACTGCATTAAATGAACATGACCTAAAAGCAAATATTGACAGGGAAATTGATCTCATGTTATTCCCACTGCTTATGCTTACTATCCCCAGTGTTTTCCCAACATCCATCTCGGTTTTTCAGCAATTGGGATAGTGAAGAGCTGATACCTACAAATGTATAAGAGCAGAAGCCTAGTCCTATTACAACAAATTTTACCCATGCCTGTGTGCCTTCAGAGGTGACTTGTGTGTTCTGGGATGTAGGAGATGCTTTGTGTTTCAGAAACATACTCGTTTTGTGACTTTGTTATATTTTGATCAAATTGGACAAGTCTGCATAAGAACTGAAGTGATGGAATAAATTAATTATTGAAAATTAAGAACTTGAAAATTCTGTGAGATTAAGCAAACTAAACATAACCAAAAAAATGGAATAAACCATACTTTCCAACTATTGAAGTTGTCAGGACCCCTTAACAGAAAGTTTTCTTTAAAATTCTCCTTTCATGTGATCTTGTCCTTCACTTACAATAGTGTTTCCAAGGTTCATCAATCCTGTAGCATGTGTCTGTATCCCATTCCTCTGTGTTGCCAAATGATACTCCATTTATGGGTATCCCACATTTTAATTTCCATTCATCAGATGATGGGCATTTGGATTGTTCCATGTTTTTGGCAACTATAAGTAATGCCACTATCAACATCCATGTACAAGTTTTTGTGTGGATATATGTTTTGATTTTTCTTGGGTACATCCTTAAGAGTGGAATTGCTGAGTCATATAAAAATCTGCCAAATATCTTTTGGTAGTGATTTCTTATTTCATTCTACTGTAGTCTTAGAACATACTTTGTATGATTTTAGTTCTTTTAAACTTATGATGGTTAATTTTATGAGTCTGTATATGGTCTGTCCTGGGAATGTCTTATGTGCAATTGAGAAGAATGTGTATAATAAATTGCTAACAGAGCAAGGATATATAGATATGTATACTAACCCACATATGTATGCCTATCTATAAATATTTCTATATGTAACCATTTATATCTGTCTTGAGCTAAAATTGAGTTCCTACCGATATCTCCATATATCATCCATCATGACTTGGGTATTTAGCCTCCTATCTTTGCATATCTGTAACCTTCTCCTGTAATAATTAAAAACCTGGCTCATGCCATCCACCATCTATTATTTCATTGTTTGTTTCCAGTATCCATGTAGAGTGGTTCCAGAATTAACCTGTGCTCTTATGGGAAATACGCATAGTTATTTTTGTTGTTAGTTTTACACTCTCCACTCATTCCCAAAGTTACTTAATTCAACACCTGTTCCCTTACCCATTTCAGAGAGGTCGTTTCATGCATTTGTCATACAGTTACATTACTTAGTCATAATCCAAATTGCATCTTGGATAGATACACTTTTGACTGAAAGTCATTTGGCTACTGTTTGTATAAAAAATGGGTCTACTTTAAAAAGGCAAATGCTGGGGCGCCTGGGTGGCTTAGTTGGTTAACCGTCTGCTTTTGGCTCAGGTCATACATGATCCCAGAATCCTGGGATCAAACCCTAAATTGGGCTTCTTACTCAGCAGGGATTCCCCTTCTCCCCCTGTTCCTGACCCCACTCATGCTCTCTCTCTCTCCCTCTCTCTCAAATAAATAAATAAATAAATAAATAAATAAATAAAATCTTTTTAAAAATAATAAAAAAGTAAAAAGGCAAATGCTGAGCTTTTGTTGATTTGACTTCATATTCATCAAAACTAGTGATTCTGTTTTATATCCCTAAATAATAATCATCATTAGTGAACTTTATACTTGGTTATAAGCATAATCATAAAAGTCTCTTTAGGAGAAGTGCTTCATCTTATAGGTGCATAAACTGAGATACATAAAGGAAACTATTACTATCACAGACTAGCATTCAGGCTACTCTAGGAAAGGTATTCTTTTTACCATTCTTCCAGATTCTCTCAGATACAATTATTATAAACATTAATATTCTCTAAACATACTCTTTTCAGAATTTAAAATTTCCTAAGATATTAAGTATTAATATAAGGAGGAAATAACTTTGAAGTAAACAGGCACTTAACTCCCCAGTAGGTTTAGATAACATCTTAGACTTCTGAACCAAGGTGAATTAGTGCAAGGAGAATTTTGATTTCTGCGTTTGGCATTTGTTCAGAAGATTCTCTGGAGGACAGTCTGACTCTCACTGTTGGTAACAATACTTCTCCCAAGGAAAGTTCTAATCTTGTCTGTGTTTGCAATGCTAAGGAACTCTAAATAGTTCTCCTTGCCAGCATTTATTTGTTTCAATTTCTATTTAAATGTAAAGTGTGACAAAACTGAATCTCTGTAATCTAAGTGCCCATCATTCATGCCGTAGCTCTACCTGGGTTTTCATTTAATTAATCTTCTGCACAACCATGACATATGTAACATTACTCAACATATCTCTTTGCTGGAAGTTATTAAAATAGCATCACTTTAGACCAACTGGCAGTGCCTGCATTATGCTATTCGCTATCACCTCTTTCCAGGAAAGGAGAAGAGAGAAGTGAGTTTTCATTGCCCTTATAGGTCCAAACAGCAGAATAGTATGAATCCAGTAGCATAAACGGATCAAGAGCTGTGTCGATCACCTGACAGGAATCACCTGCATTTCTGTGGTTTTGACTCTTTCGTAGTCAGATCCTATTTGTCTGTCTTCTTTTCTTTCTGTGTGTATATGTGTGTGCACAGTGTGCACACTCTGCTTGCCATCTGCAATGAAAGAAAACTATATAGTCAATTAGAGTACTGTTTGCCTATACTGAATCGTAGTAACACACTGGGCATTATTGAAAGCTCCAAAAATCCCATGCTAGCCTTTATTTAATGATTGGAATTCCTCGTTGGTTTCTTTCTCCTTCATTCCTCTATCCAAATAAGTAATGATTGTTTTCATTGCTTTGTAATTTTGGGGGGCTGGCTACTTCTTGTCAATTCCCATAGTCAGCACTATTTTATACCTTCATCTCAGGCCTTGGTTTTCATGTCTCAATGAACTCCAAACTATGTCCTCCAGAGGAAGTTCCCTCTCTGTAGCCTCTGCAATCTTCATGTATTTATGCAACTGACCTTAGTTTAAGGCATTTGACATCGACTTGGAAAGGAGAGCAAGTATTTGCTGAGTCTCAGCTCCTGCTACATAAAGCAATAATTGCAAGGGATCCTGACAAATGCTCCATGACATAGTAAGTACCTTCCCTGCCCCAATTGTCCCTTATATTTTCTTCCATTAAATCTTTACTCAAGTTATTCTTACTAAGCAGGAGAGACCTCTTTTCCTAGTTAGTTTATTAAGTCCAACATATCCACCCTTTCAGGTTTAGTCTTAATGTTTCTCTATCCTGTGGAATCTTCAGTGACAATCCAAACCAAAGCTCTTATTCTTAAACTTCAGAATTATTTAGTTTTGGTACTCCTATGTTTTACATATCATAATTCTTAAAATTTTGTATAATAACAAATATGCTAGACCCTTCAGTTCTATTATCTCATTTTTAAAAATTATTTTTGCAGCTTCAGTATATCAGTATTCAGTATAACCGGGGAGACTTAAGTCTGTGTTTTGTCTCTGGTATTTTCTGGCTGAGTACCTTTGGGTAACTCTGTTAACCATTACTCATTTATCAAATTAGAAATATTATGGTGCCTCATAATGTTATTTTGGGGTAATATAAGGTTATGCATGTGACCATATAAAAGGCACTCAACATTTTGATTGTTGTTATTAATATTATTACCACTTCACAGAACACTAAATTGATGCACAAACCGTGTGGTAAGCTGAACAAGATCACCCCATGAATAAACAGCAGAGTTCCGATCTCTGATTCCAAAGCACTCTGCTTCTAAGTATTGTGGCATGTTTTCCTGTGATTGAGGAGTTATTTTTTCTGTTGCAAGAGTTGGGGAGACACTAGCTCTACTTTAGCAGGAATAACATTTTGTGGGACCAGTAGGCTTTGTTTTGAGTAGTACTACATGCCCCAATGACATCTGAATCTATGTGAATCTGAGGCTGTGCTTAAGCTTTGAACAGGTCAGGTATGGTTATCAGCAGAATAACCTGGGCAGCAGATGCTGCTCTAAGTGAGTCACCAAGGATTGGAGAACCGGGAAGGATGAAAAGCATTGAAGAAAAATTGCACTGGATAGAGTGCAAAGAAAGCAAAAAACAGCAAAGAAAGAGATTATTGCAATAGAGGAAAGAGATTGAACTCTCCTCTGGTACAGAAATGGAAGGATTTTTAAGCACTGGGCTAGGAAAAAAAAAAAACACTCAGGGTGTTAGAGAGGCAGGCCATTGGTCAGTGTGATTAGACCTGTGTTTGCTAATTAGTGCTTATGGAGTTCCACCCCTATTCTCCCATGGAGATTGGAGATAGGGACCCTACCTTTCTTAAAGATCATGTTTCAAATGGATGGCTCCCACATCCCTGACAAAGGTTCCTGGTTGTACCACTCTCAAGAGGCTGGGAGGAGATCTACAATTCAAAGAGATTGAGAGAGAAAGTGCAACTGAAAGTTTTCTAAAGCAAATACTCTAAGAAAGAGGAGATCAGGGGCCTATAGTCAGAAAACTGTGTGATGTTCAGTCAAGCAGAGGGGAATGTTAAGGCCATATTGGCTAGAAGTCATCCCAAGTCTGAAACACTTCCTTAAACCAGTGCATTCCATCTGATTCAGAATCAGCTGGAGGACTTGTTGAAACACATGCTTCAACAAATGGATTAACCTACTGATTTTATAGTTTAATATTAATTTAAGCTGAGACCATTGAAATGTTTGCCAAATTTAGTTTCTTAGTTTGCCACTAATAAACTCAATACTTTTGTTATGATAATTTGGTAAAGAAGCAAAGTTTTTTTTGTTTGAGATATAAACACATGAAAATTTGTTAATTTTTTCCAAAATGTATTTATTTCAGAGGTAGAACACAAGCTGGAGGGGAAGAGGGCAAAGGAGAGAGGATTTCAAGTAGACTCCACACTGAGCATGGAGCCCAGTGTGGGGCTTGACCCCACAACCAGGAGATCATGTCCAGAGGCAAAACCAAGATTCGGATGCTTAACCGACTGTGCCACCCAGATGCCCCAGCAATTTGTTAATTTTCTTTGTGGTTTTTATTTAGGCCATACTATTTGTCCCAGACTTAAATAGGTTAAACTGCAGTGTCATCTACCAAGTACATTTAGTCAATAGAAATTACATGGAAACTTATCTTAGATGGTTTGAGATTAATCATGCAGTCATTTCCAATTCAGAGTTTTGGCGTATAATAAAATAGAAATGGAGAGTATTACAGAACTTAATTTTGCCTCTGCTTATGCTAGTCACTTTTCTCATTGGTAGAAGAGGAGCTAATTTCTCATCAAGATAATGAGTTCAGCATGTGTCTCAGTCCATATTTTGCTTCTTGTATTACATATGCTTTCAATAGCAAATAGACCTCATGACATCCAGCACATTCAGATCATTTTGGTTCTCCATCTGCCCCTCTTTTCCCAATGTTATTCTCATTCCTTTTGTTCTCATGGGATCTCTCCACTATTTCACAATTTAAACCCCTGGATTTACCAGGGGGTAATTTACCACCCATCTGTATTTTTTTCCCCTCTCTTCTTTACTCATATCATAGTATTTTCATTCTCAATCAAATGCTGTCATTATGTTGAACACATTTAGTTGCTTCTTTTAAACGTACATCTCCTAGATTTCTATTAAAATTTGTTAATACTTGAGAGCACACTTTCGTATGTCAGCCTTTCTTCCAGTTTTACAGTCAATGCTGTGGTGGAAGAAGAGCATTTATCAAGACGTATTGGCAGAGTACTTAATATCATTTCAGTCCACATAGCAATACTTTCATTATTCTGCATTCTATGATATCTGTTAACCAAAAAAGGGCATTTTTTCATTTTTTTTAAAGTAAAAATAAAAATTTTCTCCACCAGTGCTGGTCAGAATGTATGTAACCATACAAAAATCTAACCTATTAAGTTTAGATAATTGTTTTCTTAGAAAATTAGGCAATATTTTGTAGATGAGTATTCACTGTTAATAGCTTTAAGATATTTATGGAAATAAAATTGTTTTAAAAGTAGAATTTCAGTGGTGGTTAGATATTCATAAATATATGCATTGTTTTCTCAGCAAACAGCTTTATGAGAAACCATCAATTTTAATGTTCTTTGGGGATCAAATGAACACAGTTATTTTGAAAGATGACATTTGTGACACTGAAGGAAAAATAACAGTATAAGTCTGTTCTTTAAAAATAAAAAGAGAGAGAGATATCATATGTTTAGTTATGTTAACTCAAATTTATCCTCCTCCAGAGAAAAATAAGCAATTACAGAAACAAAACAGTCCTCTACATTATGAGGGAGGTGTTTCAGATTTATTGTAAATTTTCAACTACCTATATTTAAATGAATTTATTTATGATATTCTTCATTACTAACATAGTTTCAGTATTAACTCAAAAGGTGTTCTGACAATTTTCCTTCATCTTAATTTGTGGCTTATCCTGTCTTCTATATACAGAGTAAGGCATGGCTAATATGGATTTTTCTCTTTGGTCAAATTGAATAAAACTAAGGTACTAAATATTATGTCACTTTTATACAAAAGAATAAAAATGGAATAGGTTCATTTCATGCAAATATCATCATTAACCTGATAACCACAGGGAAAAAACTTCAGTAATTGTTTTATTTAAATGATGAATATGAGAAGTCCATATTAGAATATGTCGCATATGGACAAGATAACTATTTTGTTTTTAGTACCCCTTGGACAAGTACTTAAATTTAAGTCATAGTGAATTCTAACCTCCTTCTAACCTTCTAAACTTATAGCTTAGATTCTTATGAAATAAACTGCTTTATTTCCATTCTTTATTTTTTCCTCGGTTTGAAAGTCAAGGAAATTACCTTCCTTTTATAATTCCTAAATCAATGATTTTTATGCTTTGATGGAAAAGTTTGATTACCAGCAGATGCTTGGAGACCAGAAGATGAGGGGACCCTGGGGAGTTTTGGAATAAAACTTGTTCTTTGTTTTTTCTTTCCATATGAATAACCAATTTTCCCAATACCATTTATGAGTAGCTATTATTCCTTTGTTCTGAATTCCAGATCGGTCATATATCAGTATTCCACATGTGTGTGTTCCAGGTTATGAGCTCATAATAATTTCTACTTGTCCCTTTGTTTATTACTGCACCAATACCAGTCCTAATTATTACAAGTCTTCATATCAGAAAGGGAAAAACCCCTTTACCTTGTTCTTCTTTAGCATCTGACACAATTTTAGAATAGCAGAGTTGCACAAAATATCTCGTGGTTAGGTTGAAATTACATTTATAGATTAGTGTGAGGTGAACCAATGTGAATCATTATATTGCTCATATATCTCATTTCCTTAGGACTTCAGTGTCTTTCCAAAAAGCTAGATATTTTCTCCATAATAGTCTTAATTTCTTTTCTTAGATTTATTCTGGTTTTATATTTTCAGTGCTATTATAAAACATATATTTTGCTCTCACATTTTCTCCATCTTGTTGCTGGTGAATTGGAAAGCAGTTGATTGCCATGTATTCATTTTATGGTTGGGTGACCTGCTGAAATCTCTATATTACAATAATTTGCTATGATTCATTTGGCTTTTTAAATATAGGTAATTAAATTTCCATAAATAATGGCAGTTTTGATTTTTGTTACATCTTTCAAACTCTTATTTGGTCTTTCTTTTCTTCTCGATTAATGAACTTGCTAGGAATTTTATGTATATATACATATATATATATACATATATATTACATATATAATAAACTCATCATGTTCCTGATTTTAAGAATATTACTTCTATGTTCAGTTATTAAATATAATATTTCAACTTTTTTCTGAAACAATATTTAAAAAATAAATATTTGGAGTGCTTCAGATTTCCAAACAGAAAAGAAAATTATTTAGAATGTGATCATTCAGATGAATCTCAAATATTTTAATAAAACTTTGGGCTCCAGAAAAATATTTATTGATACCTACAGAGTTCTGAGTGATAGGAAATGCTACCTCAAAAATACCATGCTTGACCAAATCATTATCCAACTGTCAGGGCAACAGACACACCTTCTGAAACATGAAGAATCTTAGGAATTGTAACACCTAGAAAGAATTCTTGAAAAATAATAATGAAATACAAAATCCTGCCAAACAATAAATGGAGATGACAGGGAAAGGATCAGTGCCAGACTCAATATCTGCATAATTAGCACAGTGTCCAGAAGGTCTCACAGAATCAAGCATTTACCAAGAAATTTATTTCAGCCAAATAGTCAATGAATATAAAGACATGTGGCTGTATCCAAGGATGTAAGAACTCAAGGAATACATTGCAAATGCTTCTTAAGTAACTTGGCAATAAAATCTGGTCCACTGAAACATGTGGAGGGTCTTATAACCTCAGGAATAGAGAATCTATGCTAAAAGGACGTGGTAAGTAAATATCGAATCCATTGATCTTTTTCTTTTAAAGATTTTATTTATCTATCTATCTATCTATCATCTATCTATCTATCTATTTATTTATGAGAGACACAGTGAGAGAGAGACAGACAGACAGACAGAGACAGAGACACAGACACAGGCAGAGGGAGAAGCAGGCTCCATGCAGGGAGCCCGATGTGGGACTCGATCCCAGGTCTCCAGGATCAGGCCCTGGGCTGAAGGCGGCGCTAAAACCGCTGAGCCACCCAGGCTGCCCAAATCCATTGATCTTTAGATAATTTAGTCGGTTAGGAGCAGAATGCAAATTATATGCCATAGAAGTTGATATGTTCAAATATGACTAATCTGGTACAAACTGCTACTTCTATATTGTTAAAATGGAAGAGTGAAATGAATATTTTGTGCTTATTAAAAACAGATTCACTGAATATGTCTCATTTTTATAAAACTAACTCTGACTACCTATCCTTCTATCCATGTACCTGAAGAAAGAATCTATATAGAATGTTGGTTATTTTAATAATTATAGTTATTTCCAGTTGGTGGAAGACTCTCTTCTTTGCACGTTTATAGCATTTTAAGTTTTTATAGTTAAAATAGATTATAGGAAAAATTCTTATAAAAATTATCATATCATTATTCTTACTTACTCTTAAATTTGAACAATAAAAGGTAGAAATGCGGCCTGTGATTTCAGATGTATCCACAATACATCACAATGTTTTTTTGTCTTAAAAGGATGTGTATTAAAAAAATTTAAAAAGGACTCTTAATAGTGACTTAGTTAAATTCCATTTATATTTTACAGGAGAGTATAAGAAAGCCCAAGTGGCTCAGAAAGCTGTCCAGTATCACTCAGCTGGTTAGTGATGGAATAAACAAGGGATTAATTTCACAGGTCCTCAATCCATCAAAAATACGATGCAGACAAAAGAATATAAACACTTAACATACAAGAATGGAGCATGTAAATCCTATTCCAGTAATGACAGATAACATGACTGATAAGGAGTATTGCACTTTGAGTGTATGGAAGGCTGAGGAATATTGGACATTGCTCTGCTTTTTTGACTCTGATATTGCCTTGTTGACTCCATCTCTCTTCCTGTGTTCAGCCTTTCCTCCCCAGGCTATGTCAGATGTCCCTCTTTGTCACAGACCTCCCTGAGAATATCAACATCATAGTGCTTTCTACTGAGAAATTTGTTTTTTTGCGTGCTGGTCTGCCCCACTAGGCTGCAAGTTCCTTTAAGTCAGGATTTACTCATCGTTGTATTTTCCAGTGTCTAGCACCTATTAAGTGCTCTGCTGATGGAACTGCAGTTAGGACTCTATGCAATCAACTAATTATTGAGGACTTTCTATCGTAACACATATTGAGAAGAACTGGATTATTCCTTCATGTCCAAAAGAGTGTGAATTGTACACAACTATGGAAAGCTCTGGTTTTATGTTTTTGAACAAGGAATAATTTGTTACCTCTATCTTGTAAATACATTTCAAAGATATCATCAATATTACCTGGCCGAGATGCTGATAAAATCTCTTTTGCAGGGAGGATTCTATCCCCTTTTATATGATTTTTACAGCAGTATGTCTTAAAAGTGTATTGACACTATAGTCCAATGTGTCCAAGACGAATCAGAGATATGGCTTCTAGTAAAAATAAGCTCCTTAGAAAGCTTTCTATATTATTATTTTTTCCGAAGGCATGTTGAAGGATTTTAAAGAAGGACTTGTACCTAAGCAGAGATTTTAAAATAAAACTGTCATGTTCAATTTGATGGTTTATGATTGTGACATATGAAAAGTACCGTAAAGTTACAAGGCTATCATTATTTCATTGAAATACTAGGTGAGTCGTCTCTTTTCCCATGTATCTTCTTAGTCAGAAAAAATGTATTTCCAGAATAGAAATGTTATTTTGATATATGAGAACCTACGTGACAGATAAATATGGAAAGAGTGAGGAGAAACTGAAGCCTTATGGCAAGTCCTATGGCATCTAGATTGCAAGAGAGACCACCAAGGACCTGGTGTCTCATTTTTAGGGATATTTTAATTGAGCCTGCTACACATTGTCTTTAATTTTCTCCCTTAGGAATAGTTAAAATCTAAATCCTACACGATTTGTCCCTTTCTAGGCCATTCCAATACTCTTAGTCACTGGGATGCTTCAGTCTCTACCTCATTCCCTTTCTGATTGTCTTCTTTAGAATCCAGTCTCTCCATTTCTTTTAAGTGTCAACCCTTCCCCCTCCTTCCTCCTGCTCCCTCACCGGCCCCTTCCTCATGCAGATGCTGTCCATGGTTCTGCTAAGCTAGTAGAGTTTCCCTGAGCCTCAGTTCCATCATCTGTAAAATGGAAATAATAAGAAGAGCCACCACACGGTGTTGGTGCGAGGATTAAGTGAGAGAGTGCTTGTCATTCAAAGTTGTTTAATGTGTATCAACTGTTAATTAGAGGGAAGACAGCTAAGGGATCACCCTGCCTCAGTCTTTTCCTCATCAGATTACTCTACACTGCCAGAGTTAACCATTGTAAAACACAGATGTGACCACGAATCTTTAACTGCTGTCCATATAAATTTTCTTTTTTTTTTAAAAAAAGGATTTTATTTATTTATTTGAGATGGGGGGGGGTGCAGGGAGAGGGAGAGGGTAAGGGAGACAGAGAAGACTCCTTGCTGAGCGGTGAACCCGAAGCAGATCTTAACCAACTGAATCACCCAGGTGCCCCTAAATTTTCTTTTCTTTCTTTATTTATTTTTTAAGGATTCTATTTATTTATTCATGAGAGACAGAGAGAGAGAGAGAGGCAGAGACACAGGCAGAGGGAGAAGCAGGCTCCATGGAGGAAACCTGACTTGGGTCTCGATACAGGGTCTCCAGGATCACGCCCTGGGCTGAAGGCAGCGCTAAACTGCCGAGCCACCCAGGCTGCCCTAAATTTTCTTTTAAAAGCAAAAATATCTCTGTGAAACATAAACCACATGTTGGTCACATTTTAATATTCCTTGCCAGATAAGGAAGGAGTATTACTGGCACACAATTTATAAATCGAGAAGCTTGTCTTCTACCCTCATCTTGATAGACCCTAATCCTCAATCCTGTAGCAGAAGCCAATTTTTAAAGTTCTTCCTTTTAGTTCTAGTATTTCTTACAGAGATCCAAGAAATATGACTGTATATTTTTTATTTTTTCTTCTCACACAAAATGTATACCTACACATATTTTCATATCAGTACCTAGAAAGCTTTCTTATTCCATTGTGTAGTTGTGTCATAGTTTAAGTTTCCTCATCAACAGGTATTGGTATTACTTCCAATATTTTGCTAGTAGCACGATTCTGCAATATATAATATTTGTACATAACATTAGTATGAATGCAGATATACCTATGGTGCAAATTTTAGAATGTGGGAATGAGGGAATGATGGATCATACATGTATAATTAGAAGCCAAGGCTTTATGATGAGCAGATAAGCTTGATCTACCCAAAATTTCTTTCCTTGAAAACTAAGTGTGCCATTGAAGGAGAAAGTTATCCGTTTGTTCAGATGCCAGGACATCTGGAAAGAACAAAGAAAAATTTTGAATGTACAGAATAGTGACTATAGGTAAGGATACTGTATTGTATACTTGAAATTTGCTAATACAGTAGATCTTAGGTGTTTCCACAACAACAACCACAAAATAGAGGAGGAAAATGAACACTCTGAGGTGATGGATAGATTCATTATCTGGATTACAGTGATCATTTCACAATTTACGCATCTATATCAAAACATCAAGTTGTACACCATCAACATGCACAATTTTTGTTCGTGCCTTCTTAATAAAGCTGTTTTTTTTTTTTTTTAAAGAATGTTGGCAAGTGGTTGTGAGTCCCTAGGAGGTTTGGTTTGAATATAAGGAAGTGGGGAGAGGTGGAGAAGCTGGGTAGGGCTGTGTGGAAGGATTTTATGCTAGCCTGATGCAGTTAGAATTTACTTGTATGCAAACAGAATCCATCAAATGTGTCATGAAATTGTTAGTATGATTATTTTGATGGCAGTGTACACAATAGTTTAGGGCAACAGCAGAGGTAGGAAGCCAATTTAGCAAACTATAGCCACAGTTTAGTATTGTGCCAAACTTTCCTAAGTTACTTAATTTTTCTGCGAGTCACATTCTGTAAGGAGAGACGATTATATTGCCTACCTCATTGGGTTTTTGTGCAGTTTAAACTATGTTAACATTTATAAATGCCTCAGAACAGTGGACACCCTAATAAGAACTTAAAATGCTATTTATTCTTATTGAAAGTCAAGATTGCTGCTGCTACTTGATAGAAACAATGCCCAAAGTGTTGACCCAAGAGAAAAGGTCAGGTTAAACCATAAAATTCAAATAATACTACAACGAAGCACCCAAATTGAATTATGTAGCTCGACACAGAAAGCCAGTACATTTTTTTAAACAGCAGCCAAAATTAAATTGGGGGAAATGATAGAAAAATAATGTAAAGAGAATAAGAAACACTGTGTACTTTTTCCAAAGAAATTAACTTTCTTTCTGAGTAAAAACCCTTGCCAAAGACAGTGCTTTTTATGCTTTTTAGCTTTAGACGGTAGAAAGCAGTCATCCTAGAAGCTAGTTCTTCTCTGCCTTTGGAACTCCTGGAGCTCTCAAGTCTTTTTCATGCTAGGAGGTAAGATGCTTCTGTTTTGCTGCTGAGTGGGGATTAGGGCCTCAGGCTTGCAGGTGCCTATGCTCACAATACCGTTTAGTTTGGATCTTGACATTTTCTTTTACTCCTGATTTTTTTTTTTAATCACTTGTTACTGTATAAGATTTGTGTACTTAAAAGGAAAGGCTACAAAACTTTTTCGAAAGGGTACTTTGAGGCCCTGTTTTTGACCTCTTTGGGGGCAAGAATTTATTTATAACCAAGCACATGGATGAGAGATCTCTTCATGGGTTTAATCACCAACAAAACCCAGCATTGGCCTTAGGTTCCTGAGGCTTTAGAAGGAGGGAAGGAAAGTTGCAAGCCTTCTCATTTTGTGTTTTTCTTTTCTATTTTGCTCTCCTGTTCGCTGAGTTTTCAGACTTGCAGTGTTGCAACTGTGTTGAAGTTTTCACTGTATCAGAATAAATGGATGATTCTGGTTCACTGTCTGGCTTCCAGTTCTTGAGAACCAAGACTTTCTTATAGATATTTAGGATATGTTTCTCTATGATTTAAGTGAACAGAAAACAAATGGGAAAGGGTATCTGAGTGAAGACTGAGAAAGGCATTTCCCACACATAGGTGATTTAAAAAAAAAAAAAAAAGCAAACGTATAGAATCTCTCTTTTAGTTCTTTCTTTGTTTTTAGCATCCTCCTACTCAGCCTGCCTCCCACCCCCACCCCACCAGGCCCAGGCTTTCATCCTTGAAGGAATTCAACCTGTCTTCCTATCTTGGTATAAGTTTTCCCATCTTTATACTATATGTTGACAAATTGGATTTAAATAATTTTTTTTAAAAAAATTTAAAAATCAGTACTTTAACACCTTGTTTAAGATTCAAAAGACATGATTCATGAGGAAATAATGTAGTCATTACAAATATAGGCTCTGAAACTAGATTATCAAGACTTGGTTCTATATCTCAGTTAGTGTCTTTTTTCTTTTTAACATTTCTGTGCCTTCATCATATATAAAACAATGTAATGGCAGAGCTGAAAAGCATTATTTTATGGATGAAATGAGTTAATACATTGGACATATTCAGACCAACGTGTAGTCTGGTGTAAGTGCCCACCTTGGAGATTGTGAAAGATGGCAGTAGTCCCCTTCCCTATGGAGGATATTTTCCAAGACCCTCGGTGGATGCCAAAACCACAGATAGTACCTAACCCTATGTATATTCAGTTTTTTCCTGTGATGAAGTTGAATTGATAAAGGGGTACAGAAAGACATTAACAATAATAACTGTTAGTAAAATACAACAATTATAATAGTACACTAATGTAAGTTATGTGAATGTGGTCTTGTCTTTCTCAAAATACCTTATTGTACTATGCTCACCATTCTTCTTGTGATAATCTGAGATGATTAAATGCCTACATGATGAAATGAAGGCAGGTGAATGACATAGGCAGTATGACGTACCTTAAGCTACTATTGACATCCTGATGATGTGTGCTGAGGGGGATCACCTGCATCTGGACCATGGTTGGGTAACTCAAATCACAGAAAGCAAAACCAGGAATAAAGGGGACTATTGTGTATATGTATAAGGCATTGATTTATTGACCCAACCGTTTTTAAGTAGTCACTTTGCTATGAATGAATTTAGGGATGGCAGAGGACTGCTATGATTTATAAGCTATGGCTCCTTCTCTGAAGGAGATTATAATCCAATCAGAGAGATTAATTTTCAAAAGACAGCGAAGAACAAATTTTAAAGGAAAACAGGGTAAAGAGACATCTCTTTTCACTGCTCTGACCTAGGAAAGCTCCATGACAGAAATAAGACAAGATAGGACTCAAAAGGTAGCTGGGGTTCTAAAACGTGAATTAAAAAATAAGGGTATTTCAAATAAGGAATATGAAGCAAACAAAGAAATGAAAGCAAATATATTCAAGAGTAAACCAATGCAGTTTAAGGAGAGGATTTAATGGGAGAATTGATAAATGTTTCATTAGACTTTGTGATTAGTTTATGAAGGTTCTTGGATGGCAAGCTTCAGAATTCAAGATTTCTTTTATAAGCAATGGGCAGTGGTGAAGCATGAAAGGTTTGATGTTATATGCTTATTTTTTGGTCCAAAGGGATATATGGCCAGAGCTGTGCTTTAAGACATTTACTGTGCAGTAGTCTATAAGTTATAGTGGAATAAAACAATGTGAAGGCAGGGATCAGATAGGAGGCCACTAGAACAGTACTTCTTAAAGTGAGACCTCATTCGTCTTTAATAGAGAAGATGAAAAGTAAGGGAGAGATACATGCATAAGTGATTAAATGTATTTGTCAACTAAATGGATATTTGAATAGTGGGGGATAGAAAGAGTTTCTAAGGCTGATAAGGGAAAAAGGGGGAGGCACCCTAAGAAATTTTATTAATCCATCACAAATTAGGAAAAGAGTAAAATATTAAAATGGAAAACAAATAATGAGATGGTGGAAAATTCAAATGTATCTGTAACTACATAAATGTAAGTGGATTATGCATTTCTATTAATAAATAAAGTCATAAACACCCTGCTGTAAAGGAAATAATTGACAAATTTGACTATGTTGAAATTAAAAACTTTTGGATGAAAAATTAAACCATAAAAAATGAAAAGTCAAGCTACAAAATGTGTTTCCAACACATCTAGCTGATAAAGGACTTAAAATTGAAATATATTTTTAAATTCCTACAAATCAACAAGCAAAAAAGGAAAAAAATACAGCATATTAAGATGGATAAAGCTCAATCATATAATTGGAAATGAAAATTAGGTTTTGTAAGGTGTTATATATGATGTTTTATGCCATTGATGCAAAATTTAAGATTGAAAATTAACTGATATTGCTAATACAGGCATTAAAATGTATTACAAAATGTTAGTCCTTGATGGATGCACATTAACTTTAAGGTATGGTATGCAATACATATATTAAAAAAGAATTTAATTTTAGTGACTGCAGACCATATAAGCTCTATAATTTCTTTTATATTATGTAAAATTTTACTTATAAGTGATATTTTTAGTAATTCCTTAAAATCATTATCAAATCTCTCATCTTTTTATGGCCCACTGAAATAAGACCAGTAACTTCAGTTATAATCAGGTTTATTACCAGAAAACTCACATCAGTCAGAACCATAGTATAAGTTCCCTATTGGAGACCAACACCTGAATATTATCATTACATTTAAAGAGCAGTGGATTACTAGGGGCATTGAATAATTCTATTTTAGGTTGATAGATTTCATTCAAGAAAATTCAGAAGGTACATAGACTTAAGCCAACTTGATAAACCAGTTTGAAATAGAAGTAATGGAAACATGTTTGCTGGTTTGGGATTTTAAATAGAGTAAACTTTATAGTTTTTAAGAGAAAACATTAAATGTTGAGTAGCAGGAGAGAAATCAACATTGAAGGAGTCTGCAAATTTACATCAAGAAACTGAAGTTAAATAATATTTTCATGAGGAGGATATAGTTAATAAGAGATAGACTGGAAAGCATCTATTTTACAGGGAGGCTACAGTTAATAATTTTGTCAAGAGCAATTTTCATAATGCAAATGTTTAAATGTCCCATCAAACTCCGTAAACCTACAACTAAAGTCATTTCTCAGGTTTTCCAACAATTGAGTAAATGCCATCATTCATTTAGTCATGAAGGTATGAAAATTTAGATGTAGTTTTAATCCATCCCCAGCACGCTCATGTTTCGCTGATTGTGAAGCTGTAAATTTCCTCTGTAATGGTTTTCATAAAGGACTCATCGTCTTTGTCACCACTGTCTTCAACCTTGGGTGAGTTCTAGTCTCTTTCTCTGGTGTGAATGAATGTACTAATGACCTGAGGACATTTTTGTACTGTCATAGTCATCGTTAACCCTGATGTTGGTCTAGTATTCTTTAAATATTATTTCCATAATAGTGCTCCCTTTATAAACTGATCATTGACTTCCCTTTTCTGCTGCAGCAAATGAAAGCTCCCTCTGATGGAACTAGAGCGTGTGATGCTAAGCAAGTAAGTCAGTCAGAGAAAGACAAATACCATTTGATTTCACTCATATGTGGACTTTAAGAAAACAGATGAACATAGGAGAAGAGAAGCAAAAATAAAATAAGATGAAAATAGAGAGGGAGGTAAACCATAAAAGACTCTTAACTCTAGGAAGCAAACTGAGGGTTGTTGGAGGGGAGAAGGGAGGGGAGATGGGGTAACTGGGTGCCCGGAATTAAGGGGACACATGATGGAATGAGCACTGGGTGTTATGTGCACCTGATGAATCACTAAATTCTACCCCTGAAACTAGCAATACAGTATAAGTTAAGTAAATTGAATTTAAATAAAGAATTTTTAAAAAGTGAGAGAAAGCTCCTGATTTTTAAGGACCACTACCATTTTTATTTTTAAGTCTTTATGTCATTCCTAGATGTGTTTCTTTCTTTTTTCTTTTTTTCCCTCAATTCAAATCATTCTTAAAGGGGCATCACTTCTCTGGGTTTCAGCCGTAGATTTGGGGATGGTTTAGATAAAGGAAGGGAAGTCAAGGCAAAACAAGATCTGAAACCTATATGACTAAAAATATGCTTCACAAATGGAGGAAATAAGAAACCCAGAAGGAAAAGTCAAATCAAGAGGAAATGTTTTCAGCTTTGATTTGGATATTTGACTCCTACTTACTGGTCACTGTTCAGTTTGAAACTGTGATCCCAAAACTCTCGGCAAGATTTAACCCTATACTAACTGGGCCCATAAAATAAAAGCAAACTGGTTGTTCATGGAGTACCATTGGCACTGATTATTGAGTTCCACTTGTACAACAGACTGATGAAAGTACCATGAATTTCCAAAAGCACACATTGATAGAGAGCCAAAGAATATTCTGATTTTGGAGGAACTAAAACTCAGAAGACGTGGTTCTTTCCTGGTGAGCTTGAGCAAAGGGAAAGGATTTTTGTTCCCTGTCCTGTCCTTGTTGGGTTGTCTGAAAGTGGGATGCTGAAGGAGTACCATTGTGAGAATCCTTCCAGTGCTGTGATTGTTTCCAAAAACTGCCACCTGCTGGGGGTACTGCTCAGCAGGTCTGCTCTACAACCCGCTTTCATTCTCATGATAATGATGACAATTTCACACTCTCAACCTAAAACTTGAGATTGCAGTGAAGCATTTCCTGTCTGGCTGTGACTCTGAAGCCTGTGTGTATCCTCTCCTGGTATTTCATCGATGGCCCAGTAGACAAATGCAGTGGAGAGAACTATATGCATTCAGGGGAGAAACAAATAACACTTGGCCTCCTCACAGATTGCCACTAGGGAGAACTGGGAATCATCGTTCACTCTTGTGAATTTTATGATTGTTTTTTGGGATAATTACAATAAAGTGGAAGTGATATAATAGAAATGGAAGAGACTAACACATTCATTTTGGTCATCCCACCACATGAAATGAGAAAAATCAAGATTTATATATTGCTCTTTAAACATCGTCTCAATGTTAGCCTACAGCTGTGTTTATATATTGCATTAGACAATATGGAGAGCCCTTCCCTGATGGAGTTGGTGAGAACTTTCTCGTAAAGATGAGCTGAGATGATGCTCGAATGAGAAAGGAAAAGTTTTTTAATTTTTTAGTCCTTTGATTTATAAATAGCTGTGGTTACACCGTGATCGATGCATATATATTTATGTGTTATTTATATGCATACATAAACTGAAATTTTAAAAATCAAGTAGTAATGTGTACATGTGCACGTATGCATAAATATAAATGGCTAGGCATGCACAAAATGACAGTGCACCTCTGCATCCTCTCGTGCTTAATGTCTCACTTTTGCCTCTGTTTTTTTTTTTTTAGTTACAGATTAAACCTAAGAATAGACAGTAAAAATATTTTTAGAACCCTTAAAACCCTTGAATTAGTGACAGAGATTCTTATACTTCAGGAGGTATTCACAGTTTTCTGCTAAATTGGTTACTAGATTTTTAAAAAATGTATTTAGACTTGTGGAATATGAAAGAAAATCCACATATATTTCACATTCCCAGCAATGTCCTCCACCTTTCTGCCTTTTTACACTGTGGACTGCTTGGTGCCCCTTGTAACACCTTTATCATTGCCTTTGGCTTGTTTCATGTTTTCCGCCTTACCTCTTATACACTCTTAAGTATTTCTAGTAAATTCCCATGAAGACAAAAACATTTTGTTTTTTTTTTAAGATTTATTTATTTATTTATTCATGAGAGAGAGAGAGAGAGAAAGGCAGAGACACAGGAGGAGGGAGAAGCAGGCTCCATGCCAGGAGCCCAATGTGGGACTCGATCCCGGGACTCCAGGATTGTGCCCTGGGCCAAAGGAAGGCGCCAAACCGCTGAGCCTCCCAGGGATCTCCTGTTGTTGTTTTGTTTTTTTTTTTTTTAAGATTTTTTAAAATTTATTTATGATAGACATAGAGAGAGAGAGAGAGAGGCAGAGACACAGGCAGAGGGAGAAGCAGGCTCCACGCAGGAGCCCGATGCGGGACTCGATCCCAGGTCCCCAGGATCACGCCCCGGGCTGCAGGTGGCCCTAAACCGCTGCGCCACCGGGGCTGCCCTGGGTTTTACATTAATCAGAGAGCCATTGCATTTATGTCAGAGAACAAAGCAGACTGAAGTATTGCAGGGTCGCAGGTGTGTACAGAGGAGAACCCACAATGGTTGTATGGACTCCCAGCAGCCTGCACCCCCAATTTGGGCAAACAGAGCCACAGAATATAACATTGCAAGCGACAGCTGCAAGTCTTACCATACAGAGAAGACATACTTTAGTAGAAGTCAACCTGAAATACCCAGTCACCCAACTGGTCTGGCATATTCTTGGTGCTATATAGTTATTTTTAAATATTGATTCCATTTGTAACTTCTGCTTCATCTAAGAATCCTAAATTGCTTAGGTTTCAGTTTACTTTAGAATGTCTACTCTAACCCATTAAAGAGCTGATACTGCTTGGCGTTCTGAATATGATTGTAGTCTCAAAGCCAAGATGCTTACCTGGCCTGACTCTCCCCTTTCTTTCTGCTCTCATCTCCTGCTGGCCTCACTCTGGTTCACTGCCCTCCATACCGGCCAGAATTCTTTGCAGTTCCTGGAGTCCTTCAGGCAAGTCCCATATCCAGGATCTCTGTCCTCAGATGTCCCTGTCACTCCTCTTCCTCCAACCCACCATCCTTGCGTCATGATTCCCTTCACAGCACTCAGCACTGTTGAAAAGACTACTTACAAATGCACTTAATTTATCTGCTATCACTTGTCTCTCCACTGGAATGGACCGTTCCATGAAGCACGAACTTTGTCTCCATAAGGATAGAAACTTGGGGGTTGTTGTTATCATTTACTTTATTTATTTATGTATTTCTTTATTTTTACTACTGTATCCAGAGAACATAAAGCTCTCCAATATTTTAAAAAAATATTTTATCTATTTATTCATGAGAGACATAGAGAGAGAGGCAGAGACACAGGCAGAGGGAGAAGCAGGCCCCATGCAGGGAGCTTGATACGGGACTGGATCCCAGGACTCGATCTCAGGACTCCAAGATCACACCCTGAGCCGAAGGCAGCCACTGAACTACTGAGCCACCCAGAGATCTCCTCTCCAATATTTTTTGAATGAATGGATGGGACTGATTCTGGTCTTGGTAGATATTTATCAGCAATTAAGTATAAGCCAGTATTGAAAATTACCGAAGTTCATATCTATATTGAAAGGATAGCTAAAGCTGAATTCATCAGTGCATCATGGTATCAGGCTGTGTATTAACTACTTTTTACAGAAACAGATTGTGTGTTTCACTAGGACCATAGACATTTTATGGGAAAACGAAGACCCAGGACAGGGGACTCAGCACTGTGCATTTGCAGTTGCTCCTAACATTGGCCTGCAGTAACCATTCCTGGGTGGGCTTTGCTTATTGGTTCATCTGATACAAGTTATAAACAAATAATTGAATTCTGTATTCCAAGTCATCATTCCTATGGTATTTGACTTTGAGAAGGGAATACAAATATAAGCTGCTCCCAGATATGCCACATACTGCTATATGCTTTAAATTCTCTATAGAGATAAAGTTTCTCTAGTGCAGTGGACCCTCAGCTTTGGCACTTCCTACAACCATAAATCCTGCCAAGTTTCTAGCCAAGTCCTATTTGAAGTGAAGAGTCCATTAGGTCAACATGATGGAAAAGGTCCATTCAGTCCGACTTTTGGTTAAGGTGAAGCTTGTGGTTGAGTCCTATCTACATAACATAGTCATGGCTATGAGCTAAAGCCAAGATATCCCCATTTCCTTCACTGTGAGTCCTAAGTGGAAAAAGGATGTCCTTTGTGTAAAATCACCTTGAAAAGAGAAAGCACTCAGGAAAAGAGATTGCTATGAGGTAAAAGAGTTTCCATCAGATAGAAAGGAATTAAGAGGGTATTTAATTATGGCAAGCTGGCTGGCTGGCTAATGCAGTGGAAAACCGAGGCTGTAGAACATCTGGGGATTGTGGGGATTTCTGGAGTCCTAGTAACAGTGTGAAATTTTCTAGAAGGAAAAGCCTGAAGCATACCAATAGCCTGAGTGGTGAGACAACTGGTATGTTTGGGAGATAACTCTGAAAGAGGAGGCGAAATCAATCAATCCCTCAGGAGAGAGTGAATCAGCTCCCTGAGCCATGATGGGGGCAGGCAAGAGTGTCATCAGCTAAGGGACAGGACAGAGGAGGAAAGTGCATCTTCTTGTGAGCAATAAGTTCTGTTGCTAACCAGCCAAATGGTCCCTGCATCTTTAGATGCCCTTGAATAGCCAAGAAGAAGAGAGCGCACCATCCCCTCCCACATAGCACTAATGAAGAGCCTTTGTTATTTTGTCTCATAGGACAAAAACAAAAATAAGGTACCTAATTTCACTTATGTGATTCTTTTTCATGTAGTTGAAGAAGAATTCATATTTTCTGTTTATAAGCAAAATAAAACCTACTCAATTTTTTCCTCCCTCAGAGGAGTGATTTCCTGGGCTCAAGCAGTCATTTTTGCTACTCTTCCCTGGAATTTCTCCAACATATTTATTATATAAGGCATCGCTTCTAAGTCCTACAGCAGAACATAGGACAGTATTAAAATCCTGTTTGATGAACAGTAACAAAGAAGTGATTTCCTTATGCTTCTACTTCTTTATGCTGCTAGTATGAAGGTTGTTTTTGGATTGCTGACTCATGCTGAATTTGACTTCACATTGACACAGAATGATACTTGCAAAGTCTCGGCATGAGGGCCCTTTTTATTATTTACTCTGATAATAAAGCAAAGCCTTTTGAAAATCTGCATCAAACAAGAAAATAAAATGAAAACCTCTGCATTTATTTTTTTACTATTTTAAGTTTACATTTTCTTTTACTATTTTAAGTTTACATTTTCTTTTACTATTTTAAGTTTACATTTTCTTTTACTATTTTAAGTTTAAAAATTCAACTAGATCTCTAATCAAAATATAACTAGTCCAAATAGCTATGATGCACTTACATTATTTTTCCTAATAAACTATTTGTTCTCATCACTTTACTATGAGATTTTCATTAGACTTTTGAAATATCAAAAATAACTTATTGAGATAAATTGAGGAAATTTGTACCGTTGACCTTGAACACCCAGTTATTTTACCACCAAAATGGGTTTATTCAGGAATAGCAGAGGAAATGCAGTTTGAGTCAAGCAAGCTGTAGTGAACCACAGGCAAGTCCGGAGAACAAGGGAGAGGAACACCTCATTCAGGAAATGAGGGCTGTTGGGAGGAACTGTTAAAATTAACAAAAGTCCATTGGAGTAAATTGAGAGTTCAGAGTATGGTGGCTCTTCATTGGCTGAGTTGTGACATCTCTCACCGATTAGGTTGTTGCCAGGCAAGGAGAAAATCTTCCTTCCCTTTGCTGGGCCAGTACAGTATAGGCATCTTCCCGTTGGGAATACAAGGTGTTTCTTCTTGTTGAGTGGTAGGGTGTGAGAGATCCCTCTTTTGGCCTTTGATTTCATTTTTTAATTATTATTTTTAAGATTTTATTTATTTATTTGAGAGAGAGAGAGAGAGAGCACGAGCAGTTGGGAGAGGCAGAGGGATAAGCAGACTCCCCACTGAGTAGGAAGCCCAACATGGGACTCCATCCCAGGACCCTGGGATCATGACTTGAGCTGAAGACAGCCTCTTAACCATCTGAGACACCTAGTTGCCCCCCTTTGACTTCATTTTAAAAGAAGTTTTATTCAGTTTCACAACAGGTACAGATATGCGGATATGCCCCTGCCCACTTTAGAAGTAAGACAGTCCATTATTTTACCAGCAAATGAGTTTATTTGGGAATAGCAGAAGATTTGAAAGTCAGGATAAGCCAGCTATAGTGAAAGCCATAGGCAAGTCCAAGAGCAAAGGAGAGGGACATTATAGAGAAAAAGGAGGAAATTGGAAAGGATTGTTTTGAACAAAAGTCTACCAGAGGAAGGGGAGGGTCCAAGGTGATGACAGTTTTTCATAGACTTAGTTGCCAGGCAAGGAAGGAAATGCTCCGTCCTCCTGTTGGAGTGGCAAAGCCATGTTGGACTTGCCAGGTGAGAATCTCTTCCTGTGGAGGTCTGTAACTGACCAAGAGTGGTGGTGAGTGAGGGCTCTCTGTTCTGGCCTCTTAACTCCCATTGCAAGTGAGATTTTTGTGTATTAATTTTCACAATGAAAAATACCTGGTTAGTAGTCTTCAAAACTGTTTGGGACGCCTGGGTGGCTCGGTGGTTGAGCGTCTGCCTTTGGCTCGGGTTGTGATCCCGGGGTCTGGGATCGGGTCCCGCGTCGGGCTCCCTGCATGGAGCCTGTGTCTCTGCCTCTCTCTCTCTGTCTCTCATGAATAAATAAATAAAAAACTAAAAAAAAAACAAAACAAAAACAAACAAAACTGTTGAGATAATGAATAGCAAAAACAAAACAAAACAAAACAAAAGACTGAAACTATAAAAAAAAAATCAGAGGGGTCCAGGGAGACAAGACAACTAAATGCAATGTGGTGCCCTGTATTGGATCCCGAAACAGAATAAGATATTGGTGGAAACACGAGTGATTTTTTAATAGACTTTTTAGTTTAGGTAATAATATTTTACCAATGTTACTTTCTTTGAAAAATGTACCATGGTTATTTAGAATATTAATATTAGCGGTAGCTGGGTAAAGTCTATTTAGAACCTCTCTGCACTATTTTGCAACTGTTTTATAAATCTAAAAAACCAAAACCATAGTTTTCTTATTTCAAAATAAGAAACTAATAATTTGAGGGTCTCTGCTTGGTAAATAGGCTATTAAATCAAATCTTCAACAATAATTCTTTTCTTTATGTGGTTACCTCTCTTAATGTAATAGCAAATAGATAATATATTAATGAAAATACCCACTCTTTTTCTTATTAACCATTATCAGATTTATTTCATAGTAATACTGAGTGCCAAAGTGGAAACACTTATGCTTTCCAACTTATATTTAACTCATTTTGACATTTTAATAGAAAATAACTATAGTCACACAGGATGGTCATTAGTCAGTGAGTGTGTTTCTGTAGTTCCATGATTATTATAAGTTTTCATCTGACATGATTATGGTTCCTGAGCTATGAGCAATAAAGTGCAAAAGCATAGGGGAAAGCATTCTTCTGTAGGAATGAACTGAAACCTTTTAACCAGGGATCTGGTCTCAATTCCATTCAAAGAGGGTCTTTCTACCTCAACTAGGATTCTAAATCCATTAATAAATAGGAGATAAGTATTGAAAATCTATACACATTCTACTTTGCAAATTATATTTTTATTTATATGTCCCAGATCCTCACATTTCTACTCAGATTCATGTAACTTTTTTCACTCCTTTACAATACTATTACTACTATCACAACTATATCCACTATTTCTGCTAATAATAACAAAATCAAAAGTATGTTTCTTGGTTAGCTTGGGCTACCATGACAAAATACCATCGATTCAGTGGCTTAAACAAAAGACATTTATTTTCTCACAGTTCTAGAGGTTAGAAATCCAAAATCAAGGTGCCAGCATGGTCAGGTTTTTGGGAGAACCCTCTTCCTGACTTGCTGATGGCCACCAGCTCATCTGTATGCTCCCGTGACTTCTTTTGTATGTGTAGGAGCACAGGGAAAGATCAAGCAAGCTCTCTGGGGTTTCTTTTTACAAGGACACTTATCCCAACCTGAGGGCCCCACTCTCATGACCTCATCTAAACCTTCCATCTCAGAGCCCCATCTCCAAATATCATCACATTGGAGGTGAGGAATCCAACATGAGAGTTTAGGAGGAACACGATTTAATCCATTGCAGTGCTCAAAACCCAGGAGTTTTAGATGAGTGTGAGGACTATGCTTCAAACACATACATTAGATATTTTCTGTGTGCTGTCTTATTAAGTCCTCAAAGAGCAACTTCATGAGATATACTGATCTGAATTTATAGAGGAGGAAGTTAGGTCTTGGAGAAGTTAAAATAACTTCTGCAAGACAAGGCATTTACAACATAGCAGAATGTGCATTGAAAATCAAGTTGTTCTGGCTGAAAAACTATATTCTATATTCTTAGGCATTAGAATACCCTCAATTGATACAAATGTGTGGGATTTATACTAATGACTGAGTTGAAATGATTCACCCTGGGCAAAAATTGATTCACACTGTATTGTGGAAAGAGAAATTTTAGGAGGAGAGTAAACTTATGCATTTTTTTCTGTTTTTCTTTTTTAGCTGTGTATTAATACATGTACATTGCCATATTGGTTAAGAATATCCAAACCATTGAGGAATTAACAGGAAATCACTTACATTCAACAGAGTATTTAGACAAGTTTGTCTGTTAATAGTATATATAATATAATTGTCATAATTATCAGAATTATTTGAAACCTTTAAAAATATATTGGTACAAGCAATGATTTTTTTACAATGTATGTAAATTCCATAATGGCTATGGATGTGCTGAACAAAGTCTGCCGCTAAGAGTGTTTTATCTGTTTTGCGTTGTACTACCTTCTGTTAGTTCATGACTCCTCTGTAGCCTTACAGAGGCATGAGCTTTGTATATTTTGTTTCTATTCACTGTCACGGTAATGCTATGATATAGGCATTATTTTACTTTATGCAAACTAAGAGAAGGAGGCATGCTCAGAGGGTTCAGTGACTTGCCCAGAGTCACATGGCTCTCACAAGGGGCTGAGCTGGAATTCCAAGTCCAGTCTTTCTGGTCCCACAGTCTGAGTTTCAGAGATCATCAATATATTTATTTTTTATTTATTTTTAAATATTTTTATATCATGGTTCTAATTGTTCTGGCTGTAGAATGTTGGATCTGAGTATTCTGGATCTGAATTTTGTTAGAATTATGTGTCATTAGTAAAAAAGTGTCCTTACAAATGACTTTGTCATGCATGGCAAATTGCACCTACTATGTAAGTTAAAGGAGCCTGAGAGAGGAGCTGACCTTAGGAAGAACCTACTGTGCACAAGGATGTGGACTCATCTTGTGGACTCTTCCCTCTGTCCTAGGAGGTATCCTTTATTATGAGACATCAAATAATTTGTCTAAGGTTGCACAGCTATAAAATGGCAAAGCCATAATGTAAATCTACCTGTTAGGTTCCAAAATGTTGGGTAAGGTCATTTTGAGGACATTATCACCATTTGACCTGAGAGCTGGACCTCACCCTCTCTCATTCTTGGAAGGTACCTTCCACCCACCCTACTTGTAGATAGAGACGTTTCAAGCACATAATCTTAAGAGAGCAATGTGTTGTTGAGATCATCTGGACTAAATGTGTGACTGAACCCCATTAAGGCTTCTCAATGTCAACTTTTAAGATTTGATGGGAGGGTGCTGAGATGTGCTTGTCTTGTGGCCGCCCAAGAGAAGTCCTGTATGTGAATTCCCTTGCTCATTAAACTTACTAGCTACCAATCTGGGGGGATGGGGGCCTGCCTCATTCTTGGGTATTTCCTTGCCCTCTATGTAAATAGGCCAGTTTCACATTTCACTCAGCGAACTCCTAAATTTGCAAACCAACACCAAGCTTTATTAATTTTTCATTGTACCGAGCTGCCTTTTCCTATGTTTGCATTTTCTAAATTTATTACCTTAAATTTACTTAAAATATAAATATCTTTTTAAAGCTTAAAAAGGGGAATCTATAATGCTAAAAAAAACCATGTAGAATTGAGTTAAAGTTAAACCATATGCTGATGTTATATTGTAATTAGTATTCACAATTCTTTTATCGTATTTTACTGTGAGGGTGGAGCTCAGTAAGGGACCAACTAGTAAATCACTAATTAGAACACAGTGTGCTAAACCCAAGTGTGAGGATGCCTGGGTTTTAAAAATCTTTAAAAAATAAATGAAATCTTAAAAAAATAAATAAACACAAGTGTGGAGGAAGAACGCCAGGACATCTGAGGGAATAATTTAACCCTTTACTTCCAAGTGTATGTGGGTAGGAATCATGGCAGAGGAGTCGGATCTCAAACCAGGTAGAGAAGGAGAGACACACAGATGTGAGCCAAAGCTCAGGGTCATCCTTCAGATGCTTTTCAAAGCTAATGGGGAGAAGCTAAGAAAGGTAGCAGGAGTAAAGTGAAAGTGCGTGCACTGTTACTCTGTTTACTGATTTTACGGAAAGTCTTTTTTTTTTTTTTTAGTTTAATTTATTTATTTATGAGAGACACAGAGAGAGAGAGGCAGAGACATAGGCAGAGGGAGAAACAGCCTCCCTGCAGGGAGCCTGATGTGAAACTGGATCCCAGGGCCCCAGGATCACACCCTGAGCAGAAGGCAGACACTCAACCACTGAGCCACCCAGGTACCTCAATGAGAAGTCTTCTATATAATTACTCTTAGAGTGCTTTTTAACATGGGAAACACTGTCTTCTAGTGAGTAATGAACAATGAATGCTCCAAAGAAGTTATTTATCTGGCCAGTATTAGTGAAAAAGAAAGAGAGAGAGAGAGAGAGAGAGAGAGAAAGGAAGGAAGGAAGGAAGGAAGGAAGGAAGGAAGGAAGGAAAGATGGAAAAAAGAAAAAGCCATAGTATAGCAACTTTGCAGTTTGAATAAAGAAATGGAAGAGAGAAATACAATGATCAAGGTCTGTGAGTTTTCCTTCGGTGCATTTGTTTATGGCTACAGAGAGTGTATACTCCAACAAAACTGTGCTAAATATTGAAATTTAAAATTGTGGCCAGTTTGCATTTCTAGACCTTTCCAATTACCGAAAGAAGATTCATTTTATTATTTTTGTCTTAAACATACCTGGGGTGGGTGGCTGACAGAGGGGACATCAACTCAAGGTCCTTTATTAATTAGTCCTTTGAAATAAGGGCAAAGTCCAGGAATAATGGTTTGTGTGTGTAGAATTAATGGTTCTGCTTTTTATTTATTTATTTTTTTACTAAAGCTGGAATCAGACAGAGGTGTGTTCAAATCCTGACACTGTCACTGTCTTTATCTTAAAATGGAGATAAACTACCTCATGTAGTAGTTTGGGGGATTAAATGTGTATATAAAATTTTAGGTGTATTATGTATAATAAGCATTTAACAAGTGCTAGTTACTAGAAAGTATAAAAGGGAAGGCAGATTTTTCCATTATAAAAACACATATCTTTCTGTTTTCTAAATTAATATATGAGCATTTGTTCTTTTGGAGTATATTAATCCTATAAGATGAGTAAATTGTAAAATGTGGTGATTTGTGAAAGATAGAAAATTGAGCATTATACAAGTGCTTGATCTTTTAAATAGTGACTGCATTATCATGGAAAACAGAATTTTTCTGTCACTGGCATACTGAGATAAATATTTCATCTGTATTGACCTCAGATGATTTAATTAGATTAAAGACCATTGAAGCCAGCACATTGAGAACTTCGTACCATAAAATCTTTTCACAAAAGTCGTTTTTATATTAAATATTGTGTTATTAAAAGTTTGCCATAATTTTAATGAATAACCTGGTTAGGACTCAAGAACTGTTCTCTCTGTAAGTACATTAAAGAATTTTTATTTTCAATGGATTAATTGAATAGATAAATTCCTGGCGTTACAAAACTCATGTAAAAAGATAGATGATCAGATTCCTTCATTTGCTTTCAGATTTTCAGACGATGCTGGTTGGTTTTCAAGAAGGCTTCCAGTAAAGGACCCAGAAGGCTAGAAAAATTTCCAGATGAAAAGGCAGCGTATTTCAGAAACTTTCATAAGGTAAGTCACAGTGTTCGGAATCGCTAGGGAATAAGTGGACCCTTGGCATCTACTCATAGAGACATTTCTTTTGATAGATGAAATCCGCAGAGGCAAAAATGCATGACCAGGATAAAATGTCCCTGTTCTGATAAAATGCAAAAGTTATTTTTCTGCTTTATTTTAATCATCTGCTGTAAATGCCAGTGGTACGTTTGCAAAATGAAAGACTCATTTTTATGGCTACTTTGCGAAATGAGATGACTCATAATTCAACTACATCATTTCCCAACGTGCTGAGTAGACATTTTCTCTCTGTTCAGGTTAATTGTGCATTTGTTACTTTGATTTAAGCTGTGGGCAATATTTAGGAGATAAAGCTTTGGAGGCTGGTGTTAACCGCACTAATGATTCCACTAATGTGCGTAGTAGTTGCTGTTTATAGCTTTGGTAAGAAAGGCTCATCAACTATGCTGATGTGTAGGATGTGGCCGCACATTCTATGAATGAAATATCAATTTACAAAGAATTAAAACTATGTAGGATATAACCCTAGAAAGACATTAAAATATGCCATCTAATGTTGTCTTTGGTGATAACATCAAATTGCAGCTAAGTATTGGATAATTACCTGGAGAATTCATGGCCAGAACTCTGAATTGTGAAGTGGTATTTTTTGTTGATAAAATGCCTCAATAAGCCCAGGATATGATTTATTTTCTCATGGTCGGTAACACTGAGTAAGTCACCCTGAATAATGTAAGGATTTTGTGGACTTTATTTTATGTGATAAGTAGTCCAGTTCCTCGTTCCTCCTTTTATTAAAATAGAGTGCTTGCCAGGGTTTGGGGGTGGGAGTGATAAATAGATATAGCAGAGAGGACTTTCAGGACTGTGAAACTATACTTTATGACACCCAAATGGTGGATGTATGTCATTAGAAATTTGTCCAAGGGATCCCTGGGTGGCGCAGCGGTTTGGCGCCTGCCTTTGGCCCAGGGCGCGATCCTGGAGACTCAAGATCAAATCCCACATCGGGCTCCCGGTGCATGGAGCCTGCTTCTCCCTCTGCCTGTGTCTCTGCCTCTCTCTCTCTCTCTCTGTGACTATCATAAATAAATAAAAATTAAAAAAAAAAAAGAAATTTGTCCAAACTCATAAAATGTACAACACTGAGAGTGAAACTTACTGTAAAATATGGACTTTGGGTGATTATGTTTTATCAAAGGAGATTTGTCAGTTGAAAGCAAATGTCCCACTCGGGTGTGGGATGTGGATGATGGGGGTGGCTGTGCATGTGTAGAGGCAGGGGTTGTAGGGAAATCTCTGTACCTTTTCCTCAGTATTGTGAACCTAAAACTGCTCTAAAAAATAAAATTTATTAAAAAAATAGATTTTTCTACAGTAATGTACTAACCAGTTCTATTACATAAATACTTGACAACCATTAGGGCTTAACATTTGAATTTAACTCTCTATGAGATATTCTATATATTAATGTCAACTTACTGGCAGAGAATCCAAGTTCAAGTTCCTGTCCAGCCACTTACTAGCTCATGAGAGTTTGATTTTCTCATGAGTACATATTGTGTCTCTTTTGAAGACCATTTGAGATAGGATATCAAGGAGCAACTAGCACAGTGGTACCTATTCTAATTATATGAAGTCCCAAGTTACACTGGTATTTTGTATTATGGTTATGATCATGGCAATATTTTAAAAACTTCATTTTGCTGTATTATTTAATAAATATTTATTTATTTAAATAATTAAATAGTTAATAAATGTTTAACTATGTATTGAAAAACTGCAAAGTTGTGAGATATGAGTCTGTGAACTTTAGTTTTTGAGTAAAATTTTGAGAGACTGAGCATACTGGATACTCTGGATTCCTTGTCAGAGGAATTGCCCACTGGTCAATGGCAGTGAATGCTGGCTGGATACTGTCCAGCCAATATATCTAGAGTCTATGCACTCATGACTGGGGTACAATCCTCAAGAAGGAGACAGATCATCCTGGAAAATAGATTGTTGAGAAAGATCAAGAATCTTAATCATTTGTGTGTGTGTGTGTGTGTGTGTGATAAGAACATCTAAGATTGATTCTCTTACCGACTTTCAAGTATATAATACAATATCATTAACTATAGTTACCATGCTGTACATTAAGTGTCCAGAACTTACTCATCTTACCCTCTAACCAGTCATGATGGAGATGCTGACTAACCTTGTTTTAGTAATCATTTCATAATTTACACATGTATCAAAAGATCACATAATATGCCTTAAACTTACATAATGTTATATGCCAGTTGTATCTCAATAATAGAGCTGGAATAAAAACATTTTAACAACAGTACACAGTGGGTAAGATTGTAGGTTCTGGAATCTAGCTTCCATATTTAAGAGCTGTGTGAACTTGCATACGCTATTTAACTTCCATGTACTTAACTTTTCTCCTCTGACAGATAAAGATTATGATACTTTAACAGATTATAATGCAAAAAGGGTTATGGTAGGGAATAAAATGGTACTATAGGCATTTAATGAGATTAAATATAACAAGATTCTATTAATGAATTCCATTTTATAGCTAAGTATGTAACTACTCACTTGGCATATAGTAAATTGTGGTAAACGTTAGCCATTATTAGTCTAGGCTAGATGGGATGGTGGCTTGGGTACAGATGTTAGTGCTGGAGCTGAGGTTGGTAGAAAGCATTTTGGATATGGTTGGTGAACATTGATGTACGTCAGGAGTAGATGTGGAGTGTGAGTGAAAGGCAGGTAGGACTTATGGAGATTCCTGAGTTTGGGCTTGAGCAAGAGAGAAGAGGATGGTGTGATTCATGAACATAGGAAAGACTAGAAGAGCAAGCTTTGAGTAAAATTCCCAAGCCTTCACCGATTGGATGTAGGAGAAATGGAAGAGAGAGGAGGATGTGTTGCTGTCTCTTCCAGACTGGGTGACAGATGAGAGGTCATGCTGTTACAGAGACAGGGATCCTGTGCGGAGGAGGTGTTGTCAGTGGTGAAGAGAAGGCATCCTTGGCATGTTAGATTAGGTATCTTTATGGTACATTCAGATAGATGTTTTCATTAAACAGAGCTGCAGCCAGACTGTGGTGCAGATGCCCAGGTGATGTTAACGTGGGTGTATTATTAATGCCTCTCTGTGAAGGCTTAATCAATGCAAAGTAAAACTCTTTCCTCTAAAAGATGTGGGCTTTGGTACCAGCCTTATGGTCACATTCAGGGTGTTTTACAAGTATTTCAATTCTAAGTTTAACAAGAGTTCCAAAACAAAAAAGTTGACACTTGACCCCCCCCCCAAAAAAAAGCTAATCCAAAAAATGATAGAAAATTATGAAAAGTGGCACTTGAAAGGAAATGCCAAGTAGAATAAATATTAAAACAGTAAAATTCATAGTAATTATCAAGAATGTTTAACTGGAACTTCCAATTGAAATTTTTAACGATTCTAAAGAGAGAATTATTTATGTTACCAAAAAGAAAACTCTGAAGAATACTGACATTTGAAAATAGGAAAAAGAAGAGAAGACAATATCAGAGGCTGTGTGTCCCGCTTTTCCCTGAGGCTTCCCCTCTTGATGAGGACACCACTCCAGAGGTCAGATGGTCTTAATTCGTCCAAGTCCTAAACAACCAGCCATTGAGGCAAAATAGCAATCACAAATGTTTGTGATTTTTATCCTGACATACATGTACTTTTGCTTCTGCAAAATCAAGAGTGAACTATCATTTCCCATGGCTTCTTCCATCTGTAGAATCTTGAATCCTTTTTTTTTTTTTTTGGAAATCTATAAATTTCTTAGCTCCCTCTGATGGTCAGGTAAATAAAGGGAGATCTCTTTATGAAAAAGGTTAACATATTTAAAAATCTTTCTTCTCCTTTGAGCAATTAATTTTCAGTTCAGATATTGGATCCCCAGAATTGAAAAAAAAATTCATTTTTCAAGATAGCTTAAAAGAGACTTGTGTGAATTTCTCCAATTGTTCTATTTATTAATTATTAAGTACATTAAAATTATGATGAGTCAGTTATTTTGATATGCCCTAAAATCTGCTCTAGCGCTCAATAGCAATCAATCAAAATAATCAATCAAGTGAATGAAATATGTCCAGCTTTAGTGAGGGACTAAATCAACCAAATGAATGAAATATATCCCTTAGTGAGGGACTAAGGATGGAATTATTTCTTGGCCAACTTTAACTTTGTGCTGTGCTCTATCTGGAACATACATATTGTAAAGCTTATGAGTATTAATGGTCCCATTTAGACATTTGATATGTTTACTGTGAGAGATCTTGCCGCATAAATCAATTTTTATATGAAACTGCTATAAAATGGTATATACTTTTTTTTTTTTACTTCTTGGTAGAAAGGAATTTGAAATTCAAATCACTAGCTGCTGAAGGAAGTTATTAAAAATGCATTAGGGTTGAAAATGTAGCTGTATATAATTGTCATAACAGATATTCAAAACAAATTTATCCTCAATGAAAACTGAACTAAAGCAATTTACATAGAATCAGCTAATAAATTTTCCTTAATTTTCTAAGCAGATGAAAAAGAAACAGTTCATAGAAATTTTAATAAAATAAATATGAGTGCTGTCTGTAGGGAGGAAAGTATAAATAAAATCCCTGAGAAGGATGAATGAAGATAGAACTATGTGAATTTTCTGTGATGAGGACTACATGATGCCAGAAAAGCAATGCCTGTATTGGGACCAATCTTATTTCTAACCCCCTTACAACCTGACATTGAAAACATCATTTTGTTCTCTCTGCTTTACCTCTTTGTCAGTATTTATCTTTATGTAAAGCAAACATCTGAGAAACTTGGGGAAAAGATGAAGACATCCTTATGAAAAATAGCCGCCTGGAAATATAGCATATCCTTAAAATTAGGAGCAAAACCATAGGTTAGTGTGTAAGCAGCACATGCATATAGTGTGTTATGTTAAAAGCCTTCATTTGATTCCAGTGGCTGGCTATCTGCTTGGATCAGTACACACTTGGTGTGATGTGAAGGGTGTTCAAAGGTTTGGTTTCTCTTAAGGTATCTGCTGGAAGGTCCCAGAGTAATAATCATTTACATTCGGGTATAATATTCATTCATTTGTTCATCCATCTTTTATCTCTTAACTTGAAGAGATCTCAGTTGTTGTTGTTTTAACATAAGCTCCTGTTAATATACACATTGGCTCCTGAGACAGTGACAAGTTAACCCATGATCATTTATTTATAATTTTATTTTATTTATTTATTATTTATTTATTTATTTATTTATTTATTTATTTATGATAGTCATACAGAGAGAGAGAGGCAGAGACACAGGCAGAGGGAGAAGCAGGCCCCATGCACCGGGAGCCCAACCTGGGACTCGATCCCGGGTCTCCAGGATCACGCCCTGGGCCAAAGGCAGGCACCAAACCGCTGTGCCACCCAGGGATCCCTATTTATAATTTTAAAAAGATTATATTTATTTATTTATTCATGAAACATGCAGAGAGAGAGAGAGAGAGGGCAGAGACATAGGCAGAGAGAGAAGCAGGCTCCATGCAGGGACCCGGATGTGGAACTCGATCCCAGGACTCCAGGATCATGCCCTGAGCCAAAGAAGGCAGATGCTCAACTATTGAGCCACCCAGGCATCCCCCATGATCATTTATTTATTGCTTTATTCATATTATCTGATCATGCTAATGATTTAGAGGAGATTCAAAAAAATGGAATATGAAAAGTTGTTTTTTATGTAGGATGAAAAGCAGAGGTAAAATGCCCATGGCAGGATGCATCACCTATGTGGTGTCTCTGAACAGAGATGGGTGGGTCATGAGAATGGGCAACTCTAAAGCCACGATGAGCAAGAGAGATCAGGTGTTCAGACCCTCCTCACAAGGAGGGCATCAGAAGTTGTGATTTCATAATAATAAGGAACTCCCAGAGTTAAACTTGACCTTTGTAATATTTGAAGCAGGTCCATTAAAATTTTACAACATCTAAGATATCTCCAATAAGAATCACTCTGTGCAATTTAAGAATGCATGGAAAGTAGATCACTCAGCAATCAGAATTTTTGTTTACCGCCTGTTGCTCCATAACAAATATCTGTTCACTGAGAAAAAAGAAATCAGACTTTTAGAAAATATCCATTAGACTGACTAAGGGTATATAGAAGTATGATTTATGTTAGCAAAATTATTGTCTTTATTCGACTGTTAAAAACTATCCAATTGTGTGGGAGGCAATCATCCATAATGGTATTACATCAGGAAAAAAAAGTAATATGACTTAATATCTTTCTCTCATTCTACTATCTGTAAAATGCAAATAATGCCATAGCTCACAAAGTGAGATGATAATTTCTTGTAAGATAATAGGTAACATGTAAAACAACTATGGTTGTACAAGTCGTTTCTGCCTCAGATTTTGCATCTCTGAAACTAGGGATATAATTCATACCAACTTCAGAAAAGTTTTGAGACCAATCTGCATGATAAAGTAACTTGTAACTTCAAACATGTCATTGTACGTGGTAAATCAGATAGTATTTTGAGAAAAAATATTCAATCGCACAACCCTGTTATGACTATTTCCATCATTTCTGAAGCATTTTTACATGTATTTAATGGATTTAGATCCAGTGCTCTTTATTAATTCAGAATACATTTCTGGTTTTTTAAAAAAATCTCTCTTTCACCCCGTCTGGCTCATCATGCAGTATCTGACAGATGCAACAAGAGACATGCTTATTGCATCATGTTCACTGAGGATAAATTGTTTTTCTGCCATTTGTGGAAAATCACATATTATTCCACAAGTAATGAATGCATATTCATTTACAACTTACGACTTGAAAAATATTTCAGTGAGAATTTATTCTTGAATTAATACTTTTACCTCACTATAGATATCTATCTAGAAACTTTTATAAATAACAATGCTGTTTTTCGTATTTACTTAATTTATGTAATATTGAAAAAATCAAAGCCTTTATACTGCTAATACTTCTACAAAAAACAAAAATAGAATTTGAATATGCCATTGAAGTTCCAAGATTACAGATCAGTAGCAGCCACTAAACTGATTTTATTGGTTAGAGAACAGGTTCTTAATGTAGGGAACCGTGGGCTTGAAGGTTCGGTGACATCGCTTGTTTTGGTGATAGCTGGGGCATTGCTTCTACTCAGTGTCATTGTCACACATAATTTGACCTCCTGAAGAAATGATGGAATTCTTGCTATCTAGTGTTCAGGGAAATAAGATTTTTTTTGTTTGTTTTATTTTGTTTTGTTTTGTATTGAGACAGAGAGATTTGAGAAAGAGAGCTTGTGTTTGCTTAAAAATGCAACTATTTTCTCCTACTTCTCCTTTTCTATAATCTATCTTTTAATTGAGTTAATCATATTACAAATCCAGTGTACTAGAAAATTAAATTTTAACCTGATTTGCAGTGGCCTGGAAGTTTCCACCAATCCCTTCTATCCTTTTGTGAAAGGATTGTCTTGGTGTAGTGGAGATGGTCCTCGGAAGCTTGGGGCTGCCATAATACCCTCCTGGTTTTCGAGCTGGTTCAGCCAACTCTGACAGCAGTCCAAAAAGTCAACTTTTCTGTGTTTAATTTCAGTTCCAAATTTTTGCAAATAAACCAATGTAGTTGGACCATCATTATTTCCAAGGGTTGCAGTTCCCCATCACTAACAGTAATTATAGTGCAGTTTTCATTTTCTACTGTTGTGTAACAAATCACCGCAAATTCAGAAGTTCAAAAAACACCTGTTTATGAGCTCACCGCTCTGTAGGGCCAAAGGTGTAGTATGGCTGGTTTCTCTGCCTGGGGTTTCACAGCCCTGAATTTAGTTGGACTGAGTTATTTGGTGGCTCTAAAGAAAAATCTGCTTCAAAGCTTCTAATATAGTTGGTGACTTTAGTTCCTTAGAGCCCCACGACTCGACACCCCTGTTTCCTTACTAGCAAGGAGGGACTGCTCTCAGAGCTAGGGGCTACCTGAAATCCTTGATATACGGGGTTCTTTCCCTCTCCAGCACAGAGATGGCGCAACAGGTTTTTTTCAAGCTTTGGCTCTCTGCCTTGTCTTCCATGACCAGCTGGAGAAAAAAAATTCTGCTTTGAGAAAGTTCCCATGACTAGGTCAGGTATACCTGGAGTAGCTGTGTTGTGATCTAACTTGAATGGTTTACCATTTAAATTTGGGGTTCTTTTTGTTTTGTTTTGTTTGTTTTTGTTTTTAATCTTCATATTATTTTTAATTTAGGAGGGAGTTTTTTAGGTTGGAAGAGTGAGAGAACTACTTTTCCCTCACAATGTATGGGAGGTATGTACATGAAAGGCATTCTATTATGCGAAGGCTGATGAGACTGACATTTTAAGCTTGGGGCTTGATTTAATTTAATTTTCTGCTAATTCAGCATCCATTTGTAACTCACTTCTTCCTTTCCCATTGCCACCATAGAGATGGGGAAAAAAACCCTAGATTATTCCTTGTTTACACTTCCCACAGTTAGAAAGTTATGTTTATGGCCAATGAAATAGAAATTTAAACCTGTTAGAAGGTATAGAAAGGATTTTGTGTGCTGATATGGCCAGCAATGTCCCATATTCCTTGTTTCCTACACGAAAAGCATGATGGTTGGAAATGCAGCAGCCATTCTGTGCCCATGAGGAGATGGTCATAAGAGAAATGGGAAGAAGAAGGACAAATATTTGAGCTTGAGATGCTTTCTCATCAAACCACTGGACCAACAGTAATAGCTGCCTCCTTCAGAGTTCTTATATGAAAAAAATAGGTCCTGTTTTTTCAGATCAGTGTCTAGCAACCTTTCATCTGTAAAGGACCTATCTGGTAAAAATTTTAGGCTCTACAAATCCTAAGGTCTCTGTTGTAATTCTTCAGCTCTGCACCAGAGACGTTGTGTAAACAAATGGCTGTGGCTGAGCTCTCATAAAACTACTTGCAGACGCAGGTGATAGACCAAATTTGGCCCGGAGGCCACAGTTTGCATTTCCAGATTTTAATCACTGGAAATTGGATTCTTCTATTACCTGTATATATTTTTGTTTTCTTTTAAACAAAAGATAATAATGCTGGGTATTATGGCTAGATGCTGTAAGTGTGTAGATAAACCTCTAGCTAAACATGATTGGTGGTTAACTAATGGATCGTGCCTAGAATTGGTCTCATAAGCTGAGGGATGTAACCATAATCTCCTTCAGCTTTTCTATATTCTTTGGAATGGATGTGTATTAATGATCAGACCAATACTCTTTTCCACTCTGTGTCAGGTACTCAAGGAGCGTAATTGGACCTATTAGTTATGTTAAGTGGTATCATATACCAAACCATAGACAGCCAGGCTGAAAACTAATTCAGAGCATGGGTGAAATGTAATAGGCATATGACTGTTAATAATGGTTGACTTGTTAGAATTTCACACTTCTTTCAGTTGACTTGTTTTGGGGGGGTGTCCTTCCCTCACCGCTTCTCTCCTTCACCCCTCTCTCTTTCTGTTTCAGCTCCAGATTGAGTTAATTGTATTACTTGATGGCTGCTATCATCATCCCTTTCTGGAATATCTGATCAGTCTATTTCCTTCCCATCCTTAACCTCATTTATCTCCCCTTCTCTATAGATAATCATTATAATAAGTTTGATGGGAAACTGTAGGATTCTTATAAATGTGTACTGTTGATTCCTTGAACATGTACTGCATTGTTAATTCACTTAAGTACTGTTGTATTATAACGTATTGTGTTTCTTATTTTTATGCATGTTGCATTATGGCTTTTAAGACCCATTTGCATTTCTGTATGTCCATTTTGCTAGTTGCTTCTAACTGCTACATGATACCCCATAGTTTGCATCCATTATATTTTACTTTTCCATTTTCCTAGTGACAGGAAACTAGATTGCTAGAACTTCTCATTATCCCAAACAATACTGTAATTACATTTTTTACTGTGTTTTTATGATTCAATGTGAAAATTTTTCTGGAGTCTATAAAAAGAATGAGATCACTGGGTTAAGGATATATGAATCCTTAAATATGTACTGCCAGGTGACTTTCCAGGATGCATCTCCATTGTTCACATCTATTGGATGTGTGAGGGTTCTGTTCTCACATTCTTATTGATACTTTCCATTGTTTATTGACCTCTCCAAATCTGACAAGTGTAATGTGGTATGCAGTTGTGTTTTAATGTACATTTTTCTATTCCCAAGTAATTGAAAATTTCTCCCTATCTCTGTTTGCTTTGGGGGTTTGTTCTTAGAGGAATTCCCCAATTATATCATTTGTCCACTTTCCTTCCAGAGTTCCTGCATTTTTCTTGCTATTTTGTAAGGTTTCTTTGTCTATTCTAAATATGAGATTACTTTACTAGTAGACATTGTAAATAATTTCTCACCCCTGTCATCTGTCACTTTATGGAGTCCTGCATTAAACACAGATTTGCAAATGTGGATGTTTTCAAATTTTTCATGACTCGGGCTTCATTCAGTCCCTTTCTTACAAAATACTTACTTACCCCATAGATCATGAAGATCCTATCTTATATTTTATTCAGTTAGCATTATAATTTTGCCTTTAATATTTTTGCTTTTCATCTATCCGGTATCCAGATTTGTATATGGAATTAAGAATTCTATTTTAAAAAAAAATACGTAGGGGGTCAGTTTTCACTTGTCCATTCATTGAACTTTCTATCATTTCAGTCATTATGGTGCATACATTACACACACACACACACACACACCTTTCTCTGGTTTCTCTATTCTGTGCCGTCTACTTGTTCTCTCACTAACGTGCTTCCTGTATTTATTTATTTATTTATTTATTTATTTATTTATTTATTTATTTATGGTTTTATTTATTTATGGTTTTATTTATTTATTCATAGAGACACAGCTAGAGAGAGAGGCAGAGACACAGGCAGAGGGAGAAGCAGGCTCCATGCAGGGAGCCCGATGTGGGACTTGATCCAGGGTCTCCAGGATCACGCCCTGGGCTGCAGGCGGTGCTAAACGGCTGTGCTACCGGGGCTGCCCGCTTCCTGTTTTAAATTACCATGGTGTCACACTATGCTGGGACATTTGGTGTGGCATTTGTTCCCCCACACACTTGGCTCTTGTTTTCTGAAGTTAGTTTAGCAACTTATCTCGGAACATGTAATGCCTTCTTTTTACTCAGCTTCTCTTTTAAATGTTAAATTTTTCTGCAACAAAATCCCTCGATACTTTACAGTTTTTCTTATTCTTGGGAAGGTATTGTTTTATTTTCTAATTAATGATTATTAGTGTAGAGAAATCCTGTTTTTTGTGTGTGTGTTTACTATAATTGACAATATTGTTGAATGCTTTGGTTGTTTCTAATAGTTTATTTTTCTGTTGACTCTGGTTGTGTTTATATGCCAGTAATCATTGCCTGCAGATATTGATAGTTTCATTTATTTCTTTCATGGTCATTTCCTTTCTTTCTTTTTTCCTTTCCTTATTCTCCAGGACCTGATTACATTAAAGCTGTGATAGGAAAGCATAGCTCCCATGTTTCCACTAATAAATGAAATGTATCTAATACTTGTGCATGAAATAAAATATTTTTTTTTGGTATTTAACCTTTCAAATGAAGAAAATTCTTTTCCATTCTTGATAAAGTAAGAGTTATTTTCTCATAAAAAATACTGAACTTTATCAATGATGTAATTTTTTATTGGCTGGGGTAATCATGGGATTTCTCTCATATAGTCTGTCAATTTTGAGAGATACATTTGGACATTTTCTGATGTGACCCATACTGTTAC
Source organism: Nyctereutes procyonoides (assembly GCF_905146905.1). Classification (NCBI taxonomy): domain Eukaryota; kingdom Metazoa; phylum Chordata; class Mammalia; order Carnivora; family Canidae; genus Nyctereutes; species Nyctereutes procyonoides. The sequence goes on along the minus strand of NW_026575082.1, from coordinate 8,282,289 downwards.
TCCTGAAATAAACCTTACTTGCATGTTGGGATTTGTTATTCATTAATAAGTAAAATGTAGCCATATTTATTTTTTTGTATTTTTCATATCTTATTTTGGAATCAACATTAGCCCAGACTCAGAAAGCAAAAGCAGGTTTTCATCCTTTTCTTTTCTCCTAGAATATCTTGCAGAGGATATTAATTAAGCCTACCTTGCAAGTTTGGTAAAACTCAGTTCTAGACTCAAGTCTAGATATGGGCTGTTAGGAGATGAGTATATTGTTTTGTTCAAGTTTTCTAACTTTTTTCCTGCAACCATTTTGGCATTTTATGTTTTTCTAAATATATATCCTTTTATCTATGTTTTCAAATTAATTAGTATTCATTTGTTTGCAAGCTTTTTATTATATTTATTAATATTTAGATTTTGTGTGTTCATTTTGCAAGCTTTTTATTATATTTATTAATATTTAGATTTTGTGTGTTAATTTTTTCCCTTTCTATCTTGTACTTAATTCATCTCCACCTTTTCTCTTTTTTCTTTCATCTATCTTGCCATAAGTCTCTTTTATTAATCCTTCATATGGACCTTTTCTTATGTGAAACTTCTCATTTTTTTCTTCATGATTTCTGCCATTGTCTTTATTTATTGAAATACTGTTGCTTTTTTTTTAACTTCATCCATTGAATGCCTGAGTTCTTTGTTTTCAACCTTTTTTTATTCATAAAAATATTTTTAAAAACATGTTTTTTATGCACTTCTTTTTCAGTGTCTAAAACACTGAAACACCTAGTATGAAACAATACATACTAAGATTTGTATGTCTCTCAAATCTTAGCATGTATTGTTTCATTAAAATGTATTGTGTAATTTAACTGGTGATTTCCTTTTTAACTCAGATAGTCCTAGAAATATGTTATTTACTTTTTATGTGTATGGAATATTTAATCATCTATTATAAATTTTAGTTATATTGTATTACAGGTGTATAATGTAATTTGTATAGTTTGGATCATTTGAGTTTACTAATACTATTTTATTATACGAACCTGTTGATTTTTTTTTTAAGTTTTTATTTTATTTATTCATGAGAGACCCAGAGAGAGAGAGAGAAAAAGAGAGAGGAGAGACACAGGTAGAGGGAGACGCAGACTCCATGCAGGGAGCCCAATGCAGGACTCAATTCCAGGACTCCAGGATCACAACCTGGGCTAAAGGCAGGCGCCAAACTGCTGAGCCACCCAGGCATCCCAATACCTATCGATTTCTATAAATAACCCAAATGTGCTAGAAAAAATCGTGTATTTATTTTGTCATTGATAGTAGGTGTGAGTGTGTAGGTCTGTACACACAATGTAATTTGACTCTATTAATTTTATTTGGCAGAACTTCCATATCTTTGCTTATGAGTGATTTACTATTTAACTTCTTCATGAACTATCAGATAATTTTGTCACCTGTGATTATAATTTATTCTTTTTAAAATTGGTTTATATATCTACTTTACATATATAAAATATATATTATATATGTATGTGTATCAGTGTTCCAGAACCACTTAGGACTGGATATAAGAATGCAGTGCACTACTTTTAGCATCTGTTACCTTGCCTGAGACCCCAATTTGTTGAGATGCCCATGCAGCCATAGTTTGAACTATTCACACAGGGTCTTAACATTCAGGTAGTTTTTCTTGACCTTTTCTATCTTCTTTCCAGTAGTAGCCCTGCTTATGACACTTCTGAAGGTTGATGTGTGCTGATAGGGTTTGTACCTACTTATAGATAGCTTTGTGTCCTTGAACAGCCACAATGGCATTTTTACAGCAAAGGTCCCTAGGGCTGTTGTCAGTTGTTTTTCATGCCACCAGCTCTTGGCCTTCTTTCTATACTACTTTCCATCTCATATGTAATGGCAAATCAGCAGTCCAGGTCAACTCAGGGTAATTCTTCCCAGTTGTCAGTTGTATACAGCTAACAGTGAACTTCTTTTTTCCACAGGTAACTTTTCCTATGTTTTGATTTCAAAAACACCAACAAAAGGCAGAGTTTCAAAAATCTCAATTAGTATAATGACTTGCTTAAATATTAGTGAATTTTCTGATCCCGGTGAAAATTGCCAACAAGTCTAAGATTATAGAACCTAGAGGAAGTTTTGGCAGAGACCTGTTTGGTTTGTTCGAAGAGGTCAGACAGTAGATTCCTTCTAATTCTGCTTTAAGAAAGAGAGTGGGCATCACCTACCATCTTCTCCAGTGCCTTTCACCTGGACATTTCAGGCTGATGGCAGATTCTGCATGGTGTTTCCTGTTACTGTGTCCAAACCCATGAAATCAGGTTATTCCTGGATACATAGAGACCATAAATAAGGACAGAATAAGGCCCAAATCTCTGGATCAGTCCGAGCTTTTCATTTGGACCTTTTAATTGCCCTTTTGGCATAATTTTCTCCATGCCTACTTACTGAGACCCTAACTTAAAGGGAATAAAAATCCCAAAATCCCAAAACAGAGGAGCTCACCAACTCATTATCAGGTCAGCCTCACTGGTAGCCCGCATCAAATATCAGCAAATGATTTTTCTAAAACATAATGCTTTTTCATGTTCTGTTACCTTATCACTGCATTTGCACCGGGTCGCCAACACTGACAGAGCTCATTGGCAAAGTGTTCCTGCCTGAGTGGAAGTCTATCTCCCATTTGCTTGGCCTCTAGGGGAGCCACATCATGGAGCTGTGTGACCTTTTGATTAATCACTAATTAAAAAAAGAAAAACATTTTAATACCTTTAGGTGGGTCATGATAAACAGAGGGGTATCCTTGATTTTTAAGAAACTATTATCTTATTAGAGAAATTGGGTCATATACAAACTTTTGTGATTTTGGGGTCATTTGTAACTTCAATTAAGACTACTAACTTATAACAAATGGAGCTATTTATGTTCAAATAATTCCATTTAATTTTATTAGTTTCCTAGGACTGGCCTAACAAACTAGCACAAAATGACAGGAAATTATTTTCTCACAGTCCTGGATGCCAGAAGTCAGAAATCCAAGTGTCAGAAGGGCTGCATTCCTACCAAATCATGATGGGAGCAGCCTTGCTTGCCTTTTCTGGCCTCTGATGGCTCCAAGTGCTCCTTGGCTGTGGCAGCATCACTTCAGTCTCTGCCTCCCCTTTCACATGTTCATGTCCACTGTGCCCTGGACTCAAAGCTCCCTCTTCTCATGTAAGAACACTTGTCATTGGATTTAGGGCTGGCTCTGAATCCAGGACAATCTCCTCCAAAATCCTAATTCAATTACATCTGCAAAAAATCTTGTCTCGGGATCCCTGGGTGGTGCAGCAGTTTGGCGCCTGCCTTTGGCCCAGGGCGCGATCCTGGAGACCCGGGATCAAATCCCACGTCGGGCTCCCGGTGCATGGAGCCTGCTTCTCCCTCTGCCTGTGTCTCTGCCTCTCTCTCTCTCTCTCTCTCTCTCTCTCTCTGTGACTATCATAAATAAATAAAAAAAAATTAAAAAAAAATCTTGTCTCAAATAAGTAACATTCAAAGGTTCTGGGGGTCAGGACTTTGATATATCATTTGGGGGCCACAATTCAACCCCATAGAATAAAGAAGAGATTTAATTTTGTTCATTTGCTAAGAAAAGTCATAGTAACTGCCTAGTTGCTATTATGTCTGTGTAGTAAAACTGTGGCTCTCAAATAAGAATGGTATTATAGCCAACTGAGCTGTTTCATGCCTTTCTGTTCTTCGAGTCAGTGAAACATATTGTTAGACATGCTAAATTTAGACTGGGGAGAGAGGGGAGAGGTTGAAAGGGGAAGAAGAGAGGGAGGAGAAGAGGAAGAGGGACAAAGGACAGAAACAAGTACATAGACTTCTTATTTTAAGGCATATTTTCTTATGTATTCACTTTTTGCACTTCTTAGATCTGAAAATAGATTATCTTTATGTTTAAAATAGACCACTTGAAAATAATTTAGAGGTCATAAGGTAGTGAGTTTCCTGTTATTCCTTGTCATCCTTACAATTTGAGTCTCTTTTGTAGTTGAATTCACCTTCCTGTAGTAACTTCTTGATTAACAATTATTTGCCATTAACAAACTGCATAACACTCAAAGCAATAACAATTGCACACATTGGTAAAAAGAACACTAGTCAGGGAAACAGGAGGCATGGCCTGGATTCTGGTCATCACCTTAACTAACTGCGATGGCTGCCCAGAGAGGGATGGCCATTTCCACCATTAGATGAAGAAAGCTCAACAGGTTTGCTTTATCAGTTAGAATGTTTTTGGCTGCAAGTAACAGAAAACCCACATCAAACAACTTACAGAAGAGTATTATTACGTATGACAGCAGGTCTAGGAAAAGACACTGGCTTTAGGACTGATTGATTCAGTAACTCTTGCTCAAGAATGGAAATTAAAGATCTGTTTTCCCTTTTATCTCTACTCTGCCACCTTAGGATCACCTTCATCTTTAACTAGTAGAACGACAGCTATAGCATTCCTGAATGATGACATCCAGGCAACATCCACTGGAGAGGAGGGATGCCTCTCTTTTTGCCTGAGGCTACATCCCTATCAGAAAACATTCAACAGAAACCACCAGAAAAGTTCTGTGCACACATCATTAGTCATGTTTAGGTCATATCCTCTTTCCTAAACTGATCATGGGCAAGGAAACCATCAGCCCAAGAATAACAAGTTCTACCATGGTACTTTGTGGGAGAGATTCCCACCAGGGCACTTGAACTGCATGTTGCAAAGACAGATAGCTGGACAAAATCAGGTTTTAGTAAGAAGAATAGAGCTGGAACTGGATGCTGTGTACACAGCCAATGGTGACTATTCTAGTTAATTCCAGTTCTACTATAATTTTATCTATAACCACTCTTTTCTAGATGATGCATTTCATAATGTGGTTTGATAGTTCATAATGTGGTTTAATATGAGAGACTTTAAATTTTTCAAAGACATAAAAAACAAAGCTTGTAATTATTGTTAATACACATGCTGTGATAGTCAAATTGTAAACGTTGGAGGAGTATATCAGAGCACAGAGAATGAGAGCTCAAAGAATAAATTATATTGATATTTTTAATGTTACACATTCATATTTTTCAGTGATAGGAGACAAATATAAAGAAGCAGCTCTTGGGAAATTGAAGTAAATTCTACTAGAGAGAGACAATTATAAAATTTCTTTGCAAATATTATCACCCAAGTATTGGTGTGTACAATGTATAGGGTAATACCAATATTTAAATTCTTATTATGAAAGCTTAGGACTTAAGCATGGAGAGATTGAGATTTATTAATTGTAATAATTTTAAAATTCAATAAAATACCCATCTTCTTTTCTTACTAGAAAAATAAAAGTTCCCTATTCTAATAAAGTGACAGTGAATAAAGTTAAATAAATAATAAGTAATAAAGTTAATAAAATAAGCATTTTTAAGCCAATATCTATAATGAACAATTTTAGTCTCAAAAATAAAAACTTTGACTTAATTAAATAGCCATGGGTTAGTAAAATACCTGGATTAATAATAATTATTAGTAACTTAATAAAGGAGAATGCAATTTATTTTTAATTCATTTGAATCTACTTTTAAAAAGTCTGAATGTTAACTTTCTTTCACTTTTCAAAATATAGTTAGATTTATAGAAAGAAATTGAGCACTTAGAAAGACAAGTATCTAATCTTAATTGTCATGACAGTAAATTGATAAAAGGTACTTTAAAACTCAAAATAATTTCACTGTATATGCCTTTTTCACCTTGATCCTTGATTCCTTACTCACATTTTAATTGGATTATTTGGGGCTTTTGTTTGTTTGTTTTGTTTGTTTTTTGCTATTGAGTTGCATGAATTCCTTGTACATTTTGCATATTAATCTCTTAATTGGTTTGTAGATATTTTCTCCCAATCTATAAATTGCTTTTTCATTTTGTTGATTATTTCTTTTTCTGTGCAGAAGCTTTTTTATGAGTATCATATAATTTCACCTACATGTGGAATCTAAAAAAACAAAACAAATGAATAAACAATCAAAAAGTAAAATCAGACTTATAAATACAGAGAAAAAAATGATGGTTGTTATAGGGGACAGGGATTGGGGGGGGCAAAATGGGTGATAGAGAGTGGGAGATACAGACTTCCTGTTATAGAATGAATGTCACAGGAATAAAGGTACAGCACAGGAAATATAGTCCATGGTACTGTAATAGTGTTGCATGACAAATAGTAGCTATACTTCTGGTGAGCATAGTATACGTATAGAGTTACTGAGTCCCCATTTTTGGATACCTAAAACTAATGTAACATTGTATGTCAACTATACTCAAATTTAAAAAAATAAAAATAAAAAATAAAAATGAAGTTTAAAAAAATGCTTCGAAACTCACTTTTTAAGTTCAACATCACCATGATACCAAAACCAGATGAAGACACCAGAAGGAAAGAAACCTACATGCCAATATCTCTGATGAACATAGATGCAAAAATCCTCCATAAAATACTAGCAAACCAAATTCAACAACATGTCTGAAAGACTACATACCATGTCCGGGTAGGATTTATTCCTGGGATGCAGATTTGGTTTAATATATGCAAGTCAATCAGTGTGATACATCGCATTAACAGGATGAAAGATAAAAAAATATAGTTGTCTCAATAGATGCAGAAAAAGCATCTGACAAAGTTTAACATCTAATCATGATTTTTTTAATCATGATTTTTAAAAAAACCTCTCAACTAAATATGTATAGAAGAAAATTTCTTTAACAAAATAAAGATGTTTATGAAAAGCTAACAGCTAACATCATAATCAGAGGGGGGAAACTGTGAAAGCTTTTACTAAGATCTAGAACAAGGTTGAGATGCCCACTCTCACCACTTCTATTCAACATACTGCTAAGTACTAGAAAGAGCAATTAGATAAGAAAAAACATGAAAGGCATCAAAGTCAGAAAGAGAAAGAAAAAGAAAGAAAGAAAGAAAGAAAGACAAAAGAAAGAAAGAAAGAAAGAAAGAAAGAAAGAAAGAAAGAAAGAAGAAAGAAAGAAAGAGGTAAAATTATTTCTGATTGCAGATGACATGATCTTAAATGTAGAAAATCCTGAAGACTCTATTAAAAAAAAAAACTCTTAGAACTAATAAATGAATTGAGTAAAGTTGCAGAGTACAAGATTAATATACAAAAATCAGTTGCATTTCTTTATACCACAGCGATATCTCCAAAAAATGAAATTAAGAAAACAATCCCATTTATAATTGCATCAAAAAGAATAAAAACACTTAGAAATAAGTTCAACCCAGGAGGTGAAAGATCTGTCACTGAAAACTGTAAATCACTGATGAAAGAAATCGAAGAAGATATGAATGGAAAGGTCCTGTGTTCATGGATTGGAGGAATTCATATTGTTAAAATACTACTACCCAAAGTGATATATAGATTCAATGAAATCCCTATCAAAATTTCAGTGACGTTTTCCACAGAAACAGGAAAGAAACAATTCTAAAATTTATATAGAATCACAAAAATTCTGCATAGCCAAAACAGTCTTGAGAAAGAACAAAGCTGGGATCCCTGGGTGGCGCAGCAGTTTAGTTCCTGCCTTTGGCCCAGGGCGCGATCCTGGAGACCGGGGATCGAATCCCACGTCGGGCTCCCGGTGCATGGAGCCTGCTTCTCCCTCTGCCTATGTTTCTGCCTCTCTCTCTCTCTCTCTCTCTCTCTGTGACTATTATCATAAATAAATAAAAATTTAAAAAAGAGAAAGAACAAAGCTTTAGACACTGTACTTACTCATTTCCAATTATTTTTGGAAAATATAGTAATTAAAAGCTATAGTAATTAAAATAGTATGGCAATGACATAGAACAGACATAGAGCAATAGAACAGAATAGAGAGCCCAGAAATACAATACATACTTTTATATACGTGAGATATATATATATATATATATATATATATCTTTTCAAAGAACACCTGATATAATGATGGTCATTGACAAACTATGGTCATTCAGATTTAAGTGTCAGACATTTTTCTCAAAAATGAGCGAATGAACCTGTCTTTTAGGAAAATGACTGATAGTTTTTATTAATCATGCTAAAATCTAAGTTTTCAAGTGAGAATTGGGGAATTGCATTTTTGAGCTTGACAGCTTCTCAGAATTTATGGATTTTTCAATGGAAATCAAGGTTGATATTAATGAATATTTTTAAATTAATAATGAAATATGGCAATGTAGGATCTTCATAAGTCAGCAAACCAATATTTTGTCAACGATGAAAGTTGAAAATAGTTCTATGGATTTTAATACAACAGAATGTAAAAGTGTATGACACGACCCCATCTGACAATAACCTTTAAGAAAGCATTTTATCAAGTTTGAAGATAGAATCAAAGAAGAATATCCATAATTGTTAAACTGCTCTTAAATTATTCTTCCCTTTTATGACCTCCTGTCTGTGTGAGTACTTGTTTTCTGTATATGCTTAATCAAAACAATGTATTGCAACAGACTGAATTCAGAAACAGATATGAGTTTCAAACTGTCTTCTGTTGAGTCAGACACTAAGAGTTTTGCAAAAATGTGAAAACATGACACTCTTTACCTATTTGGGGAATTCTTTACTTTAAAATGTTATTCGTGTTATCATGTAATGAATGTATTAGGATTTTTAAACATGTAAAGAAACATTTAACAGTTTATGTTTTAATTTCTCTGATGGTGTTTGTTAATAGACATAACCCACATGAGAAGCACCTGGGTGGCTCAGTGGTTGAGCATCTGCCTTTGGGTGGGGTCGTGATCTGGGGGTCCTGGGATTGAGTCCTATATCGGGCTCCCCGCAGGAAGCCTGTTTCTCCCTCTGCCTATGTTTCTGCCTCTCTCTCTGTGTCTCTCGTGAATAAATAAATAAAATCTTAAAAAGAAAAAAAGATATAACCCATATGAGTATAGAGTGAGGTTGGGAGGTGTCTATATAGAGAGAGACAACTTTGAAATCCAGGTGCCATGTCCACAAACTGGTTGGAAAAGTACAGATATTGTTTCCCTATGATTCTTTAGCTCTGTTTTTAATTCTAGCATAGGATTCATCACTGTTATTTGTAATCTTATCACTTCAACTATGTTATGAAGTCCTACAGAAAAAGGTTATGTGTTTCATCTTTGACTTTATCACTATGAATTCCTTAGGGATTACTCCTTGAAATGAAAATTAAACAGCACCAGTTAGCAAAGTCATCACTTAGGTGTGCTTAGATTTGGGTTTTCATTGTATCACTTAATAAAACCTTTAAATTGTTGACCATGGCATTTATTAACTTAGACCTAAACAGCCTGAATCCTTTGGAAGTAATTTCCCTTCAGTTAAAATCTGCTCATTTCATATGTATCTAAAGTAATTGACTCTTTTATTAAACTTTAATTGTATTTTGTGCATTTATAACCATGTGAATAATCAGGGTTTAGAAATATACATTGTTAAGTGATTCAGTAATTGATTGATACATATTAGTAAAATGCTCTCAGATTTCAACACTTTAAAAAATGTTTATTATTTTACATCACATTGACAATTTTAGACTAATAAAAACATTTTTATTTTGAGAATTAAAAATATTTTAAAAGGTCTTCTCATCTAAGAAAACACAAAGTTCCTTACTGCGTGGTAAATCCCCACACACTACTGAGAAGGAAAAGTGAGGGTAGGAGATTCAGATATATTAGATCTTGACAGAAATTGTTATAATTCAGAATACTTGTAAAAATATATCTATATTTTTAAAGATCTTACTTATTTATTCATGAAAGACCCAGAGAGAGAGACAGAGACAGAGACATAGGCAGAGAGAAGCAGGCTCCCTGCAGGGAGCCTGATGTGGGACTCAATCCCAGGACCTCAGGATCATAATCTGGAGCCAAAGGCAGAGACTCAACCACTGAGCCACCCAGGCATCTCTAAAATATATTTTGAATTAAAAAAGAGTAGTTCTGGAGACATACAAACTTCTTTAAAAAACTTCTGGTAGGATTTTATAACATTTTATAATTTAGTATAACACTTGATCACCCTAACCAAGACAGGCTGAGAAGCAGAATTCTCCCTCCCTCATTAGTATTTTGCTTTCTTGGCATCTCTTGAATGTCTTAGAGCACAGACTGAAGTGCATGACATCACACTATTGATCAGCAACAACAGCCTTGCACTACTCTGGAAACCAGTGTAAGAACATCTGCCTGAAGAACCTGTCCACATTTCTAAATGTAAATTTTACAGAAGAGCAAACACGGTATTCACACTACATCATCTGACACGTTGCCTATGGCACAGCAGTTAGAAAACGCCAGTGCTTGCTGCATCTTGCTAAGCTGTCCATTAATTTGTTTTGTTGATTTTTGCTATGAGAGGACAAGAAAGATGGGACCCACAGGATCTGCTCTAATGTTCTTTTATATTTGTAAATAAAATGTTTGGGAATGGCCCTTGAACAGAATAATAAATGCTTTTATGATACTGTTTTGTACAACTAGGTGTCACACATGATATAGCTTAGATAGCAGCTTACCACTTTTATGCTCACCTGCCATAAATTGCATGAATTCTTGGACAACACATGATCTTTATTGCTTTTAGACTCTTCTGAATTCTGGTAAGATCCTTTGTTTAGCTAAAATTAATAACACTTGAGAATAATATCTCTTTTTCAAATATAACTTCAATGTGCTATGTTAGAATAAAATTCAGCTTAAATATTATGTGAGTCACTTATCAAGTCATTTAAAAATTCAAGAGTTTAACTTTATTTGAGTATACGCTTTAGGTACTTTAAATATTATATGTGAATCATTGTTCCAAAAAAAGCATTCTCATCTTTCTCTCCAAGGTATTAATCCTCAGAAACTGTAAGATATTGGTGTCTAATTTTTCTTTCCTGGAAGAGGAAATGAGTATTTTCAGATACATAGATATATACATAGATACAAAAAGGCACATATAGTATATGTATGTGCATACATATTTGTATATATGCATAAATATGAAGCAAACCTTTTGTAGGTTATTTTGCTTAAAATGTTTGTCTTACTGATTTTAATTTTTCATGTTAATCTTAATGAGATAATTACATGTAAGAGAAAAACAAATATCCATAAAGGACATATTAGAATTAGCTTCTCAGCATTGTGACAGAACTCTAAATTCCTTATGACAGAGAGTAAAAGAGCTCCTCTGGACAGCTTATACAGTAATCCCGAGTAATGGGTTTGTTATTTTATGAGGCTGAACGTCTAGGTCACCACAGATTTTAGAAGGGATTGTGACAGATAACACCAGGCTCTTTAAAAAGTAGCCACATTGTTCTACTTTACAGACCTTATTTTACATGACATGGGTACAATTTTTGGTCATGAATTGATACTTTTAACTATTTTGATGCTGCCGTGTCCTCGTCAACACCAATGTTATCTTCAAAAATAGAGGACTAAAATGTTTAAAATACATGAAATACTTCTGTACATTTTTCTCCACCTAGAATACTGGTCAGTGACTGATAGTGCTTTTAGGACGGCATTGCAAGTCATGAATGAATTAAGACTTCCCTTCAGCAAAATCCTTCATTTGCAGTTAAAGCATGTGCCATAACATAGCAAGCATTGAACATAGATCAAGCAAATCAAAATTGTACCCTGGTCAAAAACAAGGGAAATATCCAGTTCCTGCCCACTCTGGCCATCCTCTCCCACCTAAGGTGGAGAGGACTGACAAGCACATGTGAAGTCCACCTGTTAAGTCCAAAACTGAGACCCTACCAGAGGACTAGACAACACTTCTCCCCCCACCCCTCATCACCGTGCCACTAAGGGGCTTGTTATAGCAGTTCCTTTTAGCCAACACATCATGTCTAAACAAAAAATCACAAGAAAGGAGAAGAAAATAGAACCATATAAAATGCACAATTAAAATAATAAAATGCAGAAAAAGAGAAGACAAAATAGAAACAAAGAACAAACAAAACGGTTAGAAATATGGTAAATATTAATATAACTATATCAGTGATCACTTTGAACATAAATGGTCTAAAAAGACAGAGATTGTCAGAGTGGATCCAAAAACAAGATCCAACTACATATTTTCAGAAAGAAACCCGCCTTAAATATAAATACAAAGATTAACAGTATATGGATATAGAAAAATATACCATGCTAACATGAATCAAAAAATATAATTTAAAAATTAATTAAAAATATACCACACTAACATTAATTTTAAAAGGGGGGTAGCTATTTTGATTTCAGACAAAGAAGACTTCAAAGCAAGGAAGGTAGTCAGGGATAAAGAATGTCATTACATATTGATAACTTGTTGGTCAATCCTACAAGAAGGCATAACAATCTATAGTGTGTGTACACTGAACAACAGAACATCAAATGATGTGAAACAAAAATTGATAGAACTACAAAAAGAAATAGATGTATCCACTCTCATAGCTGGAGTTTTCAATAGCCCTCTTTCACACATGGACAGATCCAGCGGGCTGAAAATCAGTAAGGACATTGTTGAACTCAATAGCACCATCAGTTGACTGGATATAATGGACATCTGTAGATAATGTTAACAAACAATAGAACACATTCTTCCAACTCACGGGGAACGTTCACCAAGATACACCACATTCTAGGCCATGAAATATACCTACACAAATTCAGAAGAATAGAAATCCTACAACATCTGCAGTCAGACCACAATGGAATTAAACTGGAACTTAATGATGGCAACATAGCTGGAAAATCCCCAAATGTGTGCAAATTAGACAATGCACTTTTAATCAGCTCATGGATCAGAGAAGCCTCAAAAGAGATTTTTATTTATTTTTTTAAAGATTTTATTTATTCATGAGAGAGACAAAGAGAGGCAGAGACACAGGCAGAGGGAGAAGCAGGCTCCACAAAGGGAGCCTGATGTGGGACTTGATCCCGGGACTGCAGGATCATGCCCTGAGCCAAAGGCAGACATTCAACCACTGAACCACCCAGGCATTCCTCAAGAGAGATTTTTAAATAGTTGTAGTAAGTTAAAATGAGAACGAACCTGTCAGATCTTTTATGTTAGAAGAAATCACATTCAGCATGTTGAGAAGTAGGTTTTTAAAAATTTACTCTTGAATGTTGTTATTGCAGTGTGTTTACAGAGTAGTTGAGAGAATTGGCATTTGCCCGTTTCTCCGGACTGTGGAGAAAATGAAAAGGTGACAAATGGTAGCAGAACAACTTGTGCCCATAGACAATTTAGGGCTAGAATAAGTAAGTTTATTAAATATTTATTAATTGCCAAATGAATAAAGAGTTGCTGACCTGGGCACATGAATCAGGGATGGGCCTTGGTGAGGGAGCGGGGTGAGGTCGGCGCGGGTACATGGGTTTATGAACACTATGTGGGAAGCAGGTCCATTGCTTATATTTATGACCTCAACTTTTTGAGTCACTTTTTCTGCCAGTGTCAGTTGTGTTGTGACTATGGTCCCCGCCAGGACCTTGCTCAATGGGTGGGAGTTAGGAGGGAAGAGAGAGATGAAATCCAATGAGTATTTAACAATGATTTATTGAGAATCTTCTGTGTGCCACACCTGCTACCATTGGCAGAAAATACAATTTTCATAAAAACACAGAGGCCTTGCTTCCCTGGAGTTATTCTACATAATATTTAGACTATTTCAAAATCCAGCAAACAAGGACCAAAAACTGAGGGCAGAAGAGAAGATGTGTTTATTTCGGTCTGTATTGTTTCTGGCTACAGTTAATTGGAAAATCATACAAATATTCAGTGGGAAGTGGTTTAGGAGAGTAATAACTGATCATTTTGTTTCAGCACTCTACAGTATCCAGCGTATACTGTACACTAAGTGAAAAATGTTTTTCTTTCAAGGTAACTGAACTGCACAACATCAAAAATATAACCAGACTGCCTCGAGAGACAAAGAAGCATGCAGTGGCAATTATCTTTCATGATGAAACGTCAAAGACATTTGCCTGTGAGTCAGGTAAGCAATTATAGCCTCGTCTACAGCTTCTGGAAATTGAACTGCTTCAGAGACAATGGCCCAGATGGATTAAGTTATACCACTGAATAGGAAGGTTTATTGTGATAAGACTGTGATGTAGAAGACTTTAGGAAGAAGCTCAACCTATTGATCCCTACAGATGTTTTGGGTGCTTGTTTATTATCTGTCTGTGTCTGGATTTTGCTCCCAGGTGGTCTGAGGACTCTTGAGGTTTCTATTCAAGCTTGAAGAATTAAGTAAACAGTGCCTGGGAGATGTTGTTAGGGCAAGCTTGTGACTTGTCTTCTGATTCTTGCCGGGTGCAGCTGTAGGCATTTGGTGGGAAAATAATAACACTGCCATGCGACAGTGTGGCAGAGCACAGCTGAAGTCCCCAGACATTCCAGAACGGAACTTTGAGCAATTGGCTGCTTTCATGGATTCTCAGTACTACAAGTAAATACATTTCAGATTGAATTTTAGCATCCCAGCTCATAAAGCACGCTGACATCGTTGAGATGCACAGCAGTTTATAGTTTGAACCTGCAGTATTTTTCATTTTGAAATCCCTCTGCTATGTAATGTATTAGTTGGCTTATTATAGCTTTTTAAAGATTTTTCTCAATGAAATGGTGCATTCGTTTTATAATGGATGGAAGCAAAAAGCACTAAGGGATCGAAAGATGGGAATTTAAAATAATAGTGAAGTCTTTAGTAGAAGCCTTGCTGAGTACTTTTTTTTTAAAAAAAGAGGAAATAAAGCTTCTGGATTTATAGTTAAAGTTTACAGGTGTAATTAATATCAGGTTCTATTATTCTAAAATTGATCATGTCAACTTGCCCAAACAAAATTATTCACATCTCCTCACCTATGCTTTTCTTAGTTTTGCTAAACTAAATGGGAATTTATCAATGTGTAATTCCTTGGATCCCCATAATCCCTTTTGCCATATTTCTCTTCCATCATCATCTGGCCTCATTTCATCGTTTAAAATTGACTTTTGGCATTGCATAGTAGTCTGTTAACTTGTGATATCAATTCCATTTTGCAATAGAGCCTGTCCCAACCTTGCTGGCATCCTATAACATCCAAAAGTATTTGTGTCTTCTTGTTCACTGTCTTAAAGGTGTCTCACCACTTCACTCTTCTCTGAACTCTTAGATAATGTCTCCTATTAAAACTAACAACCATAAAATTGGTTTTCCAAAAAAGATAAAAGATAATTTTCACTATTGTTTGTGTGCTTCAATTTTCACTACTGCCTTAGAGTTTTGAAATTACACTGAGCCATGTTGTAGGTACATAGGCAATACTGGAGTCTGTTATTTCAGATAAGAATGATACTGAATTATGTTTCTGAAATTCAGATGCAGAGTTGTCACCCACAAGTCTAATGTTGGAAGCTTTTTAAGATTATTTTTATTTCCTTTGTGATGGTGGTTGTTTCATGGGTCATGCATTTTTGAGAGACAAATACTCTTGCTTAAAACAAAATGGGCTTAATTTCCAAGAGAAGAATTTCCAGACAGTGAGGCTGAAGCTAGAACCAAATGTAAAAATAAAAGAACATTTTTATTTGAATTGCTGGCAAAGAGTTTTCAACTCATTTAAATTTATGGCTTATTTAAATTATTTGTTTTTTAAATCACTTTTTTTGTGTGTAGATATAGCAGTCTACTTGAAACTAGTATAAACGTGTTTAAGAAACTATGGCATGGTTTTATTAAATTTTCTTAACTTCATGACACATGACAATGGAAAAAAGAAAGGAAGAAAAAAATCACATAAACAGGGAATTTGAGTACTTTTTCTAGCAAATTATATTTTTTTGGATCGTTAAGATCAATAGTCCATGTCTGCTGATAAGATGGCAAAATCATTTGGAAAAAAGACTCCAGCTATAAAGCAGTCACAGATGTGAAAATCAAAACAGCAATATGGTTAAAGCCAAAATTAAAAGGAGCTCTCACATTTTATTTCTAATGTGAATGCAGGTAAACAGGGATTCTTATGAGGGCTAGTGAGAAGGTGAATTGCTTCAATTTTTGTTTCAAGAAAACAGGCAACTGGTATGAAATAAGTATACATACCCTTGACTCAGTGAGCATCTTTGGGAACATATCCTGTAGAAACATACATACCAGTACATGAGGTCATGGGTTTAAGCAAATTATGTGTAATGACAGCACAATTGGCAACCAATAAATGGCTGTCAAGAAAATATTTGAACAAAAAAAATAAATAAATAAAAAATAAAAATAAAAAAAAGAAAATATTTGAACAAATGATCATATATCCTTATCATGAAATGTTACATAATCACTAGAAAGAACTCTAAGCCAATTAACTGGAAGACATTTCTATGAATTTTAGTACTTCAAGCAAAACCAACCAGCAGAGAAGTATATACTGAAGAGTCACCTTTATAAAAGTAACGAGATAGTGTGTGTTTTACCAAGAGTTACCTGGGGTGAGAGGGAGTAATAATGAAGTGGATGGAAAAGAAAGCTGGGGGAAAAGTGCAATCGCAAAAAAGGAAAAGAAAATAAAATGAACAGAAGAAAATACCCAGCATATAAACTACCCCACTTATATGAAATTATGTATATGTGACCATGTGAATGAATGCATACAATTTTTTAAAGTTAGTCATCAGAGAAGTGCAGATTAAAACCATAATAAGATATCATGGTGCACCTATCAGAATGGCTAAAAATGTTTAAAACATAACACCGCCAAATGTTTGTGAGGTTGCAGAGAAACTAGATTATTCACACGTTGCTGGCAGGAACGTAAAATGGTATAGACACTTTGGAAAGTGGTTAGCAGCTTCTTATAAAATTAAACGTCATTATTACATGATCCAGCAATTGCATTCTTGGACATTTATCTCAGGAAAAAAATGGAAATTTATGTCCATACACACATATACATGTGTATTCACAATACCATTGCTCAAAATAGCCAAAAACTGAAAAGAACCCAGATGTCTTTTGACAAACCGTGGTCATCCCCTCACACCATGAAATACTCCTTAGCAATAAAAAGGAACAAACTCTGATATAAAAGCAGCAACCTGAATGAATCTTGACTGAATTATGCCAAGGGAGAACAAGTCGATCCCAAAAGGTTATGTATTTTGTGATTCCATTTATGTAACATCTGTGAAATGACAAATTTTAGAAATGGAGGACAGGTTAGTTGTCAGAGGTTAGGAACGAGATTGGGGGTATGGAGCCCCAGAGGGATGTATGTCATAAAAGTTACATGGACTTGCATGGGCACTGAGCGGTTATCTTGATTGTAACGGCATAAACAGGCCTACACAGGCAGCAAACTGTATAGAATTTACAGGTACAAGTAAGTACAAGCAAAACCGGGGAAATCTGAATAAAATCAGTACACTACCAATGTCAATATCTTGGTTGTGATATTATACGATAATTTTGCAAAATATCACTATTGGAGGAAAGTGGGCAAAGTTTACACAATCTCTCTGTAATATTTTTATTACTACGTGTGAATCTACAATTATCTCAAAAAACTTCGCAATGACAAATGTATCTATACTATCTCTAAGGTCACCAGTGATGTATTTTTTTAAGTTAAAAGAGAGTATGGAGGGACTTGCAAGGTAAAAAAAAATTATTTAGTATAGTCTAATATGGTAAAAAGAAACAGAGAACAGTAAGGACAGATGACAAAAATAATCCTAGATGTGTGCCTCGGTAGCTGGTATATGTTTTATGAGCACAAAGAAACGTAGGCAAGGGTACATATGTGTGTGTTGCTCCTTCTAACATGTACTCCTTGCATAAGACCCCCCACCCCACCCCGCTCTGCCCCCTGCACACACTCATCTCCCAGCCACCTCCACACTGGCTTCCACTTTGGCACCAGTATGTCATGCCTCTTGCCCCCTCGTCTTACTTAATACTACTCTGCTCTCCACATCCACAGCGCCCTGATTTTGGACTTCACATACTCCCTTCACAATCTCTCTGTGAAGACATAACCATATTTTCTTTCTCATCTCAGTATATCCAGCAACACAGTGCTGATAAGATTTGTTGAATTAATGGAGTAATAAATGAGTAAAAATTTGTATTTGAGTTTTGTTATAATGACATATTTATCATTTTAGCTTTTTCTAAGAGATAATTTTTTAAAAACAAGTTTTAGAGGCTAATTTGGCAGTTCCATGGGGAAAATTGTTTAAATTGCCAAATAACAGATTGTTGTGTGTTATGGTGTGCAGGAGAGTAAATGATCATTGTGCTGTGTGTGTGTATGTGTGTGTATGTGTGTGTGTGTAAATTGCCATGGCCCACCAGGTCAGCTGCAATAATCCTATGAGTAGAATATGTTGGAATGCAAATAAGAATTTCTGGAGTTTGCCTATTACTTGAAAAGAGATCTGTTGATCCTTCTTTTTGAATATGTTCTAATCTCAAGTCGATGCCTAGAAAATGAAGGAGCAGATGGTTTAGATGTTGGAAACCTAGAATCTAGCTAATAGATTCTGTTTACCCTCATTAAGGAAAAGAGAAAAAAGGAAAAAGAGTTCAACTATGTCTGTCTAAGAATACCTTCCAAATAATGCAGGTCTGGTTCCAGACCACCACAATAAAGTGAGTATTATAATAAAGTGAGTCAAATAAATTTTTTCAGGTTCCCAGTGTAAATAAAAGTTATGTTTATACTACACTGTAGTCTATTAATTGTGCAATAGCATTATGGCTAAAACAATGTATATAGCTTCATTTAAAAATATTGTATTGCCAAAAAATGCTGACCACCATCTGAACTTTCAGCGAGTCATAATCTTTTTGCTGTTGGAGCATCTAGCCTCAGCATCAGCTGATCAGGGTGACGGTGGTGGTTGATGAAGTTTGGAATGCCTGTGGCAAGTTTCTTGAAATAAGACAATGAAATTTGCCACATCGATGGACTCCTCCTTTCATGAACAATTTCTCTGCAGCATGCAGTGCTGTTTGATAGCATTTTACCCACAGTAGAACTTCTTTCAAAATAGGAGTCAGTTCTTCTCAAAACGTGCCTCTGCTTTATCACTAAGTTTATGGAAGATACTCTAAATCTTTTGTTGTCATTTCATTAATCTTCATAGCATCTTCAGCGGGAGTAGATTCCATATCAATAAACCACTTTCCTTGTTCATCCATAGACATCACTCATCTCCCATTAAACTTTTACTATGAGATTGTAGCAATCCAGTCACATCTTCAAGCTCCACTTCTTGTTCTAGTTCTCTTAATGTTTCCACCACATCTGTGGGCCACTCATAAGGGTTGGAATCAATTCTTCCAAACACCTGTGGTTATACTTTGACCCCTTCCCATGAATTATGAATGCTTTTATGGGCACCTAAGACAGTAGATTCTTTCCAGAAGGTTTTCAATTGACCTTGCCCAGATCCATCAGAGGAATCACTATCTATGGCAACTATAGCCAGAATTACTCCTTGATTCATGAGCTGCAGAATGGATGTTGTGTGAGCTGGCATGGAAACAACATTGATCTCATTGTACATCTCCAATCACAGCTCTTGAGTGACCAGATGTATTGCCAATCCAATAGCAGTAATATTTTGAAAGAAATCTTATTTTCTTAGCAGTAGACCTCAACAGTGGGCTTAAAATATTCAGTAAGCTGTGTTGTAAACAGATGTGCCATCATTGAGACTTTGTTGCTCCATTTACAGAGCACAGAGTAGATCCAGCACAATTCTTAAGGGCCCTAGGACTTTCAGAATGGCAAATGAACTCTGGCTTCAACTTAAGTCACATTGCATGACATCCTAAGAAGTCAGCCTGTCCCTTGAAGTTTTATAGCCAAGCATTGACTTCTCCTCTCTAGCTGTGAAAGTCCTAGATGACATCTTCCAATATAAGGTTATTTCTATCTGTACTAAAAATCTGTTGTTTAGTGTAGCCACCTTCATGAAATATCTTAGCCAGATCTTCTAAATAACTTGTTGCAGTTTCAACATCAGCTCTTTCTACTTCACCTTGCACTTTTATGTTATAGAGATGGCTTCTTTCCTTTAAACCTTATGTATCATCCCCTACTAGCTTCAGACTTTTCTTCTGCAGCTTCTTCACCTCGAAGCCTTCATGCACTGAAGAAAGTTTGGACCTTGCTCTGGATTAGGCTTTGGGTTGAAGGAATGTCACGACTGGTTTGATCTGTTCTCCAGGTCACTACGACTTCCTCTGTATCAGCAAGAAAGCTGTTTAGCTTTCTTATTATTCATGTCATCACAGGAGTTCTTTCAAGAATTTCTCCTTTGCAGTCACAGCATGGTTGACTGGCACAAGAGGCAGAGGCCTAGCTTCTACCCATCCCAGCTTTTGACATGCCTTCCTCACTAAGTTTAATCATTTCTAGCTTTTGATTTAAGATGAGACATATGTGACTCTTGCTTTCACTTGAACACCAAGAGGGCATTGTCATCAAATATGGCTTATTTTATTATTAATAGGCCTAATATTAATATTGTTGTGTCTCAAGGAATAGGGAGGCCTGAGGAGGAGACAGGGAGACAGCCAGCCCGTGGAGATTCAGAACATGCACATCATTTATCAGTTAAAATTCACCATCACGTATAGACACAGTTTGTACCATCCCAGAACAATTACAATAGTATCATCAAAGATCACCATAACCAAAAGGTTTGAAATACTGCCAGAATTACCAAAATGTGACCCAGAGATACAAAGTGAGCAAATGCTGTTGGGAAAACGATGTCGATAGACTGATGCAGCGTTGCCAATGAACTTTCGGTTTGTAAAGAACTTGACATTGGCTCAACACAATAAAGTGAAGCATACTAAAACATGGTATGCCTGTATATGAAATCTGAAAATTTATCTCCAAATAATTGAAGGTCAGTTGTATTTAAAGTCTGAACAACCTGATTAATTTCTGAAATAATTATTTGAAGCATTGAATTTATTCCATAATATAATGAAGTTATTTTTATAGTTTCTTCCATCCAAAATATGTAATGGAATATTCATGAATTGGATAAATTCCCCCATATTAAAAATGAAAACTAGGGATCCCTGGGTGGCGCAGCGGTTTAGCGCCTGCCTTTGGCCCAGGGCGCAATCCTGGAGACCCGGGATCGAATCCCACATCGGGCTCCCGGTGCATGGAGCCTGCTTCTCCCTCTGCCTGTGTCTCTGCCTCTCTCTCGCTCTCTGTGTGACTATCATAAATAAATAAAAATTTATATAAAAAAAAAAGAAATGCAGAACTTTTTTAAAAAAATGAAAACTATTGAGTAAATCCCAAGTCCTAATATATCCACATATTCATAGTTAAATTTTTAAAATTTTTGTATAAGTATTATTTTGTACCCAAAATACCTGGATATCATTTGTTCACATTACGTTCCCAGATTCTATATCATTATTTCTAAGAGAATATTATTTTCTAAAAATAACATCTTTTCCCCATAACCCTTTCTTAGTCAATAAGATATATTTATATCTTACATTATTATTGCTGATTGTTTTAAGAAAACATTTTTTTCCTGAAGGATTTTCTGTGGTTTTCTGCTCATGCTTCACATGATCTTTCCTACCACAAATAAATTCAAAAGGGATACAGTAAAAAATCATTCCATTTCATTCAAAATGAAAGGTAATAGGAATGCATTGAAGTCTTTATTTTGGTTAATACTTTATAATATAGGCAATTACAAAACCTGTGTTGGCTCTCACTTCTGACACAGAACCTGTAGACAGAAATGAACCTATGCCTCTGTGGTAAAGATTTAGACACTAGACAAAAAGCCTGTTCTTGGACTTAGGTGAATGGAACCCACTATGAAGCCTAATCACTATTCATGAATATTACAATGAAGAAAATGCAGATGTATAATTTCACCAAAAATGTTTTTATTTGATTTTTTTAAAGCATTTCTATTTCCCAATTATGAAATCCTTTGACTCACATAGATTATTTGATTTTGGAAGCGTTCAACTTATGATTGAAAGGAAGGTTCTTCATATAAGGGCTCTATCTTTTTAAAAGATTGATTGATTTGAGAGAGTGCATGCTTGTGTGCACACAAGGGAGGGAGGGGCAGAGGGAGAGGGAGGATCAAACACCCCACAGAGCTCTATCCCAGAACCCTGGGATCACCACCTGAGCCAAAGGCCAACACTTAACTGACTGAGCCACCCAGGCACCTAAAGGTTCTATTATTGGAGGTACTCACCCCTGACTGTGGAACTTTTCATATTTGTGGTAATAAAGCTAATTTAATAGAAGTGAGCCAGTTAAACAACTAGCAGATTCTGATAATTATTCAGTTATATAGTCAAATATGACTTTAAATTGTTAAAGTATAGTTTATAGAATCCAAGATAACAGCTGGCACATATCCACTACAAAGGACAAAATCAATTTTATTGCATTTAGGGAGTCAAATTTGGGTATGTGATATCAAAAGATATTCACTGCTGCTGCTCAGATTACATGGTCTGTGGATAAACATAATACTTCGGTTTCAAGTGATGTCAGTCCAGCACTTTTTATGAGCAGTCCATTTACTTTGGGGATAATGGGCAACATTTCTGTTTACTGATTGTTCAATACAAAAGACAACTTGAATGAAGTTGAAACAACTTCTATTTCTAGCTGACTCAGTCACTGTGGAATAGAATGGCTGGTTTATAACCATCTGGTTCTTAGCTATCCTGCTAAGAGATATGGAAGAAATCATTTTAAAAAAACCAGCATCTAGTGGCCTTGTGTAATCTGAAATGTGTCGGGATTTTGAAGTTATTTCTTTAGAGAAAGCAAAATGCATGTAGCGCTGACACTGTAATGAAACTAAATTTTTAATGTTCTCTGTAGACTCACATTGAATAAAACTACCAAACCTTACGTTGCACCCTGTCGTAAAAGGACTAGGTTAATTCGGTAAAATTTGGTCCTGGTTTTATAAAGTTGGCATGATAAACAAATCAGGGACAGAAGCAATTTGAGCAATGTTTTATGACTTCATTCCCTTGTACTGTGAGGCGCTAATGTATAATGCAGGTGAGTGAAATGGTCTGTAGACTTAGGTGAGAGCAGTCCCTACCAGGGCATCAAAATAATGGCTGAGGTGAGTTGACACCACTTAGGATGAATGTGGCCCATGCACCAAACCTAAAAGAGGTTCTCTGATTTGGGGCATTGGAAACAAAGAACAATTGATTCACTGCGAAAAAAAAAATGAATAAGCTAATGAACAGTTAATTTAATTGTTCATCATTCAATGAAGTATCCTGATTTAATCACTCACTAAAAACTGATAATCTCTGGAGATTACTGTCTGGAGAATAAAATCTAGTACTCATTCGAGGAGTATTGCTTTAAGCCCCAATTCCAATGGTTTGCTTTTTCAGTTTCACCCGGTCCTCCTTTAGATCCCTACCTTTGAACTTTGTGAACAGCGGAAGAATGGTTTATCAAGCATCTGCTGTGTCAGCGCCCTGTCTAGGGTCACATCGTCCTCACGTCCAGCACGCTGCACTTCCTGCCTATGGCCTCTGTGTGACTTGCTGCCCCTCATTTCACACAGCGGAGCACTAGCTAACTCATGTGCCCTTTTTATGAGCTAACCAAAGTTTTCCCCCAAAAGTCAGTCAAGCTCCAGAAGGTACCTTTAGAACTAGCTACTATCTATGCAAGAATTTAAAGTACTTTTCAAGTCTTATGAACAATTAACATAGATTGTCAGCTGGAAAATAGATAGGGAGGTGTCATTGTCATTCCTTATTCCCATACATTAAGAAAATGCACTCTTGCTTTATTTTCAGGATTTACATAAAGAATATTACCTTTGATGTGTCACTCTGAAATTGTACCATATGCCACTCTGTTATACAGAACTGTTCTTTTCTAAGAAATCAAACCATCTATAATTGGATGCCAGACTTTTTGAAATCTTTAAAGCAGAAAAGCAGTTTGAATATTTTTATGTGGGAAAAAAATACCCCTTAATTTGAAATGTTGAATAAGGATTTAAAAATTGAGTATGTGTCTTAAAATGGCAACTCACTCAGTAAACTAACAAAAATATGTAGGATTTTCTTATTTAAGCTTTCCAGAAAATGTTTTAAATGATTAATATTCAATAGTGAGATAGGCCTCAAGGCTGAATTTATTTTTACCAGGCTTGTCGCTTATAAACTCATATATTTGTAAAAGATTCGCTACAAACAGATTAGGAAGAGGTATTAATACAAAATGCCCTGGTAGCATAAAACCAGGGTGATATAATAAAAAGAGCTCATGACAGTTGAATTGAGTCCCCTAGAAAAATATGTTCAACACCCTTTACTTGGAAATAGGGTGTTTGCAGACATGATCATGTCAAAATGAGGTCATAGTTGATTAGACTTGACTCTACATCCAAAGGACTCATGTCTTTATTAGAGAAAAGAGGGTGAGATTTGGACAATCAGAGGAAACAGAGAGAAGCAGGCCATGTGAAGATGAAGGCAGAGATCAGAAAGACACAGCGGCCACCAAGGAATGCCGGGGGTTGCCAACAGGACAAGAAACCAAGAGACAGGAATGACCCAGGTTCTCCCTCAGAGCCTCTGGATGAAACCAGGTTGGCTGGCACCATGATGTCCAGCCTATCCAACTGTTGAGAATAAATTGTTTTTGTCTTAAACCAGCCATTCTGTGATCATTTTTGATGCCAGTCTTAGTACTAGCACATAGCTCTTTCAAATCAGGCTTTAAAAAAATACGTCATTTGTGGAGGGCTTTGAATGGGTTTCAACAGGTAAGTGGAGAAAAAAAAAAAGAATTCTGTATATAAATGCAAACAAGAAATGATGAAACTCGTCCATGTTTTTAAAGTGGCTTTGGGAGCAGATGAGTGGAAATAGCTGAGAAGGGTTTATGAGTTTGGACTTTTTTTTAGAACATAAATGGGGCAAATTAAAGTTCTTTCTTTTTAAACTACAAATTTAAACTACAAATCGGTTTTCTTTCCCATTATCGAAGTGATACAAGTTCTCTATCTGAAAAATAAGGCTGACTTTATGTATTGAAAATGCTTAGAAATAAGGACGAAGTAAAGTATAACACATTTAAATGCATAGCTCAGCTTATAAGAAAGAAAAGAGGTGCCACAAAAAGCTAAAATGAAGAGAAAGCTTTCAAGAGGAGTAAATTGGACCGGGAGCCTTTGTTCATCTTGGAATGAACATGGAACATGCACGCATCTTCACAGCTGTGACTGCAGGGCAAGAGATGGAGCCTTGACTTCTACGAGTTGGGGAAGCACAATTGAAAGCTTTCCATAAGAAGTGAGTAAGAAAACAAAATTCCAATGCCAGCAAAGAGAAATGACTTCTAAGTGTGGCCCTTGAGAACATGTCAATCCACACCTGACCTTGCTGGCCATTTTTTTTTTATAAATTAATTTTTATTGGTGTTCAATTTACCAACATACAGAATAACACCCAGTGCTCATCCCGTCAAGTGTCCCCCTCAGTGCCCGTCACCCATTCACCCCCACCCCCCGCCCTCCTCCCCCTCCACCACCCCTAGTTCATTTCCCAGAGTTAGAAGTCTTTATGTTCTGTCTCCCTTTCTGATATTTCTCACACATTTCTTCTCCCTTCCCTTATATTCCCTTTCACTATTATTCATATTCCCCAAATGAATGAGAACATACACTGTTTGTCCTTCTCCGGTTACTGTGGCCAAGTTCAAAAAGGGTGTTGCCTGAGTTCTCCTCTGGGATTTTGATGGAATCTTGTCTCACATTTAGATCTTTCATCTATTTTGAGTTTATCTTTGTGTATGGTGCAAGAGAGTGGTCCAGTTTCATTCTTCTGCATGTGGATGTCCAATTTTCCCAGCACCATTTATTGAAGAGACTGTCTTTCTTCCAACGGATAGTCTTTGCTCCTTTATCGAATATTAGTTGACCATAAAGTTCAGGGTCCACTTCTGGGTTCTCTGTTCTGTTCCATTGATCTATGTGTCTGTTTTTGTGCCAGTACCACACTGTCTTGATGACCACAGCTTTGTAGTACAACCTGAAATCTGGCATTGTGATGCCCCCAGATATGGTTTTCTTTTTTTAAAATTCCCCTGGCTGTTTGGGGTCTTTTCTGATTCCACACAAATCTTAAAATAATTTGTTCTAAGTCTCTGAAGAAAGTCCATGGTATTTTGATAGGGATTGCATTGAACGTGTAAATTGCCCTGGGTAACATTGACATTTTCACAATATTAATTCTGCCAATCCATGAGCATGGAATATTTTTCCATCTCTTTGTGTCTTCCTCAATTTCTTTCAGAAGTGTTCTATAGTTTTTAGGGTATATTTTGAGAACCATTTGAATGGTAAATGGTTCTCCAACCTTTTATTTTCAGGTTGTAGGTGTCCTTCTGTCTAAAATGAGTCTCTTGTAGACAGCAAATAGATGGGTCCTGTTTTTTTATCCAGTCTGAAACCCTGCGCCTTTTGATGGGGTCATTAAGCCCATTCACGGTCAGAGTTACTATTGACAGATATGAGTTTAGTGTCATCATGATATCTATTTAGTCCTTGTTTTTGTGGATTGTTCCACTGAACTTCTTCTTAAAGGGGAGTTTTAAGAGTCCCCCTTAAAATTTCTTGCAGAGCTGGTTTGGAGGTCACATATTCTTTCAGTTCCTGCCTGTCTTGGAAGCTCTTTATCTCTCCTTCCATTTTGAATGAGAGCCTTGCTGGATAAAGTATTCTTGGTTGCATGTTCTTCTCATTTAGGACCCTGAATATATCCTGCCAGCCCTTTCTGGCCTGCCAGGTCTCTGTGGAGAGGTCTGCTGTTACCCTAATATTCCTCCCCATGAAAGTCAGGGACTTCTTGTCTCTTGCTGCTTTAAGGATCTTCTCTTTATCTTTGGAATTTGCAAGCTTCACTATTAAATGTCGAGGTGTTGAATGGTTTTTATTGATTTTAGGGGGGGGTCTCTCTATTTCCTGGATCTGAATGCCTGTTTCCCTTCCCAGATTGGGAAAGTTTTCAGCTAGGATTTGTTCAAATACATATTCTGGCCCTCTGTCCCTTTCGGCGCCCTCGGGAACCCCAATTAAACGTAGGTTTTTCTTCCTTAGACTGTCATTTATTTCCCTTAATCTGTCTTCATGGTTCTTTAATTGTTTATCTCTTTTTTCCTCAGTTTCCCTCTTTGCCATTAACTTGTCTTCTATGTCACTCACTCGTTCTTCCACCTCGTTAACCCTCGTGGTTAGGACTTCTAGTTTGGATTGCATCTCATTCAATTGATTTTTAATTTCTGCCTGATTGGATCTAAATTCTGCAGTCATGAAGTCTCGTGAGGCCTTAATGCTTTTTTCTAGAGCCACCAGTAGCTGTATAATGGTGCTTCTGAATTGGCTTTCTGACATTGAAGTGTAATCCAGATTTTGTAACTCTGTGGGAGAGAGGGCTGTTTCTGATTCTTTCTTCTGAGGTGAAGTTTTCCTTCTAGTCATTTTGCTCAGTGCAGAGTGGCCAAAAACAAGTTGTAGTGGAACACGGGGGAGTATCACTGGTCCGTCTAGCTGGTCTTCTGGGGGAGGGGCCTGTTGTGCTGATTTTCAGGTGTTCCTTGCTGGCCATTTTGTACAATTATACTCCCTTCGTGATCCTGGACACCACCAGCCCAGGAATTTACCAAGAATTGGGAATATTCCTTCAGCAACACATGCCTCTCTGGATTCCCATGTGCAGTTTCTAAGGTAGGAATGCACTGACAAAGAAGATCAAATCACAAGCAAACAAGCACTGTGGGTAAAGTTGGAAAACAGACAAACTTAACATACAAAAATGATCACTGCGGTGTTTTTTATACAATACAAAAAAATCACAAACTAATTTTTCATCAAGTTGTTGATTTACAAAAACAAAATAACTTGCGGCAATTAAAACTGATGGTGTACATTTCTGTTCATTCATTTGAAAAGATGCAGATTATTAAGTGAAAAGTGCAGTTCACAAAATATACCATAGAGTGAGCCCAATATTTTGAACACGTGTAAACACACACACACACACACACACACACACACATGCATGCATGCACATATACATACAAATTTATCTGTATGGAAAAGCAACCAGTACTGAAAATTCACATCAATGACTTTGCGTTAATGAGGGAATATCAAAGATGTTCTTTTAATATTTGTACTCTGAGAGTTGTCTACTTAGTAGACATTGATTTTGTTATTTTATGTATTATTAAAATATCATACATATATAATATACAATAATATAAATAATAGTATTACAAACATCTGTGAACTTGTCAACCAACTTAGAAATAAATGAATCAGGGGCACCCGGGTGGCTCATTTGGTTGAACATTTGCCTTTAGCTCAGGTCACGATCCCAGGGTCCTGAGATCCAGCCCCGCATCAGGCATTGCCTGCTCAGTGGGAAGCCTGCTTCTCTTTCTCCCCTCTACTCGTGCTCTCTCTCTCTATCCCTCTCTCTCCCAAATAAATAAATAAAATCTTTAAAAAAGAAATAAATGAATAAAACTCAGTATAACTATGTGATGTGTGCCTTTGTTACCATTACATAATCCCTAAAATTTTATTATAACGATTTACATGTTTTATTTATTAGACATTTGTGATTCATACTTTTGTCATATTTAAATTTATTTCTAGAAGTCATAATTTGTTATTTCACATATTTTTGAAATTTATATAAATTCTATATTCTTTGGCAAATTGCCATTTTTTGTCATTGTTATATTTGTGAACTTTTACTTTGATACATATGGCCCTAGTTTGTTCATTTTATTTCATTGCAGTCTGTTTTTCTGATAGCTGAGTTATATACTTAAAATATGTCCATTCATTCAAAGTTGGCATCCATCGATGTAATTACGTGACTCTTTTCCCTTAAACACTTAACAACTAAGCCCTGGGTGGCTTAGTTGGTTAAGTGTCCAACTTCCAAATCTTGATTTTGGTTCAGGGCGTGATCTTGGGGTTCTGAGATCTAGCCCCGTGTTGGGCTCTGTGCTCACGGGAATTCTGCTTGAGATTCTCTCCTTCCCTCCACTCCACTCCTGACCACCTGCTTGCTCTCTCTCTCAAATAAATATTAAAAAAAAAACAATTAATAGGACAAAATATATCAGTGTGTTTCCTGCTAAGTCATGGTCAAGAGCCTACTCTGGGGCCAGACTGAGTTCAGGTGCTCCCAGGGCTCTTGATTCCTCCTTGATAAATGGGGCCAATGGCAATTTTACATCATGGATTTGTAATAAAGATTTAATATCAAAAGAACATTACCTGAAACATATTAAACATTTGGCAAATTATAGTTAATAATCATCATCTTTATGTTTTAAAGGTCAATCCCAATTGGACATATTGAAGCATCATCTTCATAGACTTTTAAATTCAGTTTTCTGTAACACACAGGATTTTCACAACTTGAAATGGGTCTGTGAATTCCTTGTTCTTTCCTAGACAGAGTTTGGCATCAGGATGTTGTCAGTGTTCATAAAAAGAATGTCTTGTTTTTAAGTGTTTCTGCTTTTAAGCTTTAGAGCAATTTAAATAACAAATGAAATATTATGTCCAGGTTGCTTTTTAAAGCTTCTGAGGTTAGTACATTTTTGAGGAGTACTTTGTTTAAAACTTCATGGCCACTCAGGCTTTCTATATCTATCTGAATGCATTCTGGTAATTGCGTTTTCCTGGAGTCCTGTCCCTTTTCTCCTAATTCTTAGATTCCTTTGTATCTGACCAGGCGAGACCACAGCCTCTGGCATCTAGTGCCTGGGTTCAAATGTCGGCTCCCCACTTTCCAGTGGGGAGAAAGTGCCTTTCTTCCCATGAACCTTGGCCATGGCATCTTTAAAAGCATAATTATAGAAAGTACTGAAATTGTTAATCACCTAGCAGGGTGACTGGAACTTGGTAAATGCTGTCAGTATTAACTATTATTACTGTATAACTTAGTGTTTTGGTTTCATTTGTCTACACTTCCCATTTGTAAAATTGTATACTTGTGTGTTCTTCTCTTTTCTCTTTTTCTTTTTATCTAGAGTGTCAGGCATGTATGTATTTTCTTGTCTTGTTTTGGCAGATGAATGTGAGGAGGAAAGGGAGCGAGTCAAGGAGGCGCACTTTGTGGGGCTAGGAGTTGTAGTGGTTGAGCTGGGTGTGGAGAGGATCGAGGGCCTCAGAGTGGTTATTGGGTTTTAAAACATGGAGGAGCGACAGTGGACTGGCGGTCCTGATGGAGTTCAAAGAGTGTTTGAACTGAGATAGTCACTGGAGTAAATTAGAAACATAAGTGATGCCAGTCCAAGGTTGAAATGTGTGAAGCTAGTTTCGGTGAAGGATGGGAACTGTGATTATTTGGAAATTTTCCTTATGGGAAATAGTTAATTACTCAACAATAAAAGATGATGCTTTGCACAGGGTATGTAAGGTAAGGTGCTGCCAATCATGTATTATGAAGAGGAGAGCATGGCCTTAAAGTATATCTAAAATAATATAATTAAAAGTGCATGCTGTTATACTTCCTGGGCTGGCTTCTTAGGAGGATTTCACTTTTGCAAAGAAATATATTCATCTAATTTTATGACTTACAAATACTCAAAATACAGCAACAGATTTTGTGTTAATCTCCCTTTTGGATCTTTCAGCTTCAACAGATTTAGATGCCAGATACATGTAACACTCGCACCTGCATCTGAGAAGGATCACATAGGAAATCTCATTTAATTTTTTTAAATAAATCCCTTCCATTTATTGTGTTTTCCATGCACACACCTTCTTATTAGCTTATAAACCCACACCTTATTTTTATGACTTTCTCCGGGTCTATAAGGAGAGAAAATAGAGACTAGAGAATTATATTTAAGTCTACAGCTTGATAACCTTTGTCTCTTGTGAATTCAAGCTTTGTGTTATGAAAGCACATCACGTTGACATCTGCAGGATTTGTTTTGATAACTATAATTTCTTGGACACAATATATCACCAAGCTGCCTCTTAATGTCTGCAGCCAAAAGCACTTTTCTTTAGTGTGTCACTAAAAATGTTATGAAATAAGCAATAGGATTTTGTGTTTAAGTACCCTGTTGCCATTTGCTTCAAGCTGTCTTTAAATGTACTACCTCTAACAACATAGCTGTGGTTCACTCAATTGTAGTGAATTTGTTTATAAACAGCAAGGCAGATGTCAGCAACAAATTAGATTTAATGCAGGTCACCAAGGCCTCCTTAGATAAGGAGCTTGCAGGCATTGAGTGGAAATTGCGGAATGACACAAAGAAAATTGAGATTCAGAGATTCGAACAACTGGTAGGTGCAACAGTTATATTGTTTAAGGGATATAAACGTAAGACATTTTTTTAAAAATTTAACCTTGAGACCAGTTCCCACTTAGGAATTTCAGGAAGATAGGACACCTGGGTGACTCAGTGGTTGAGCATCTGCCTTTGGCTCAGGGCGTGATCCCGGGGTCCTGGGATCAAGTCCCACATCAGGTTCCCCACAGGGGGCCTGCTTCTCCCTCTGCCTATGTCTCTGCCTTTCTCTCTGTGTCTCTCCTGAATAAATAAATAAAATCTTTTTTAAAAAAGGAAATTTCAGGAAGGTAAGAACTTAAAGGAGTGTTTCTGACTGGAAAGAAAAAAACAGTCATTGCTTGTGTCCACCACAAGCACTCCTGGATCATATGAGCTAGAACTGTCCTTTCCCTGTTCCCATAATGCTTTGTTCATACACTCAGATGATTATTGCAGATTCTCCATGTGTTATATTCAGGGAGGGGTTTCAGTGTGTGGAGAAGGTGATAAAATCTACCGAAAACATAACTATGAAAGTAAAATTCACCTTTGGTCTAAATAATTTATTGAACACCTGTGTTGCCTAGATGATATTGACTCAAATGTGCATAATCATATTCCCAAGAAAAGTTCTTTGTCTTCTAAGAAAGTAAAGAAACGCAGGCCAATGGAATTAAATAGATCCAAAATTCAGCCCATTATTAGCTCTGCCACTAGACAAGATACTCAATCCCTCTAAGTGATGGCTACTGATATTTAGCAAGTACTGTTGTGCTTCTGACACTGTGCTTTACAGAATGAGCTCACTTAAATTTCACAGTTCACATAAAGCTCTTAGAAGGATCATATTCCCATCGTAGGAAGGGATGAAATGAAGGTGCAAAGAGGTGATACCCATCGTTGATAAATGCGAGAGCCAGGATGTAAATCCAAAACTTCCACTCCCAGCTACTCTACCCCCATGTATTTTAGTCTGACCATTTTCATCTGCAAAAAGGAATAATTTACAGTGCCATTGACTGAGATTGTGGTGAATACTCTGGCACAGAGTAAACCCTTTGTGAATGCTAACTGCCATTATTTTGGCCTTAGGTAGCTACCTCTTTTATAAATTTTTTTTTAAAGATTTTATTTATTTGAGAGAGAGAGCATGCTGCATGCACACACGCAAGAAAGAGTGGGGGCTGATGGGGAGCAGAAGGAGAAGCAGACTCCCCACTGAGCAGGGGTTCAATCCCAGGACCCTGAGATCACAACCTGAGCCTGAGGAAGGTACCTAACCAAATGAGGCACCTAGGCACCCCTCTTTTATCAATTCTTGATATAGGGTAGAGAGGGAATGGTCACATTTCATTGTTTGGGAAGTTTTTATGTTGAATTCACCGGAAACAGTTCAGAAATGAGTTTATTTATTGGAAAAGTCTATCCCCCTTTCCTGAACCTAGCCTTACTTAAAGAGATTAGCTTAAAGATATTCATCACCACCATCAAAACCATCAATCATAGAAATCCTGTCATGGTACCCAGAGATATATTAAATCATCATTATGTTTTTAAAAGATTTTATATATTTATTCATGAGAGAGAGAGAGAGAGAGGCAGAGACATAGGCAGAGGGAGAAGCAGGCTCCTCATGGGGAACCTGATTCGGAACTCGATCCCAGGATGCCAGGACTATGCCCTGAGCTGAAGGCAATGCTCAACCACTGAGCCACCCAGGCATCCCATAAATCATCATAATTTCAACTTTGATTTCCTATTACTTGAGAAAGGCAACTACTTCATACATTTTTAAAATATTTTATTTATTTTATTAATGAGAGACAGAGAGAGAGAGAGAGAGAGGCAGAGACACAGGCAGAGGGAGAAGCAGGCTCCATGCAGGGAGCCCAACATGGGACTTGATCCCCGGTCTCCAGGATCACACCCTGGGCTGAGGGCAGCGCTAAACCATTGAGCCAACCGGGCTGCCCTTCATACATTTTTTAAACATAACAATCTTTTGCAACCATTTTTATAACAAATACTAGCATAATAAAAACTTTCAAGTTTTGGGCCTTTGTAATCTAAAATCAGATTAAAAAAATCAGGTGCTTTTCTGCAATCAGAGAAAATGTCAAAGTAATCATAATCCTTTTTGCAAAAAGTTGTTTGGTCTCAATTTTCATGAATACAAGATCTATCCCTTTAATCATTGGACCATCCTGTTAGATTTCTAAACCACATGCAATTAACCAAATGAAAGCTTAGCCAGGGATGACTTTCATGAAAGAATTACTCTCGGATTCTTTTTAGGGACTATATTCTCAATTTAATTAACTGATTCCTAACTCTGTCTTTTTCTCCTTTAACAATGTCATTTTATTGGTCTTTCAGTTTATAAGAATCCTGGCTTCTAAATCACTTTATCATACATACTAGAGGCTAGTTCCTTCCCAACTTTGGTATATAAAATAGTGTTTTGTGCTTTCTTTTACTTTATGCTGCACAGATTATACCTAATCTTATTAAATATGGTTTTCCCCCATCTGCTTAGCTGAACATTTTTGAAGATCAATATTATTTAAATCTCCTATATATCCTACTCTACTTTGTATCACTTATAAAGTTTTATTTTTTAACTGCCTCTTTTAGTCATTATTAAAATATACTGAAGGCTGAGATAAATTTTACAACTTGACTAGGCAAGTCTGGAGAATATCTGAAAATCAGTGTTCTTTAATTTTTTCTAGCATTTTTCTGTGTCCTTATCATATTGGTAAATGCCCAAAATGCCATTGAAAAGGCTATAAAGCTGTAAAGTAGGTGACCTAAGAATGCAGTAAACTCTTTAATAGTGTCAAGACCAAACTTGAATTCACTTTAAGGTCACAAGTTGGAGTTATTTTATTACATTTTTCATAAGTCAAAATCCTAAGAGGAACATGTTTTACAGCCAGAGAGTAAGTTTGTTTTATAATTTGTCAGGAAAACAAAATCTATGATCAAGTTCTCATGTAATACATCTTGGAAGGGTAACTCACTTGAAATGGCTTTGGTTGATATTTCTGCTTTTCAGAGTAAATTCCACAGTAGCACATGCAGATAATGAGGGCCCATCTATACCCCACCAACCCTGCAGCCAGATTCATTGTACCCATTATTAATAATAAATATTTATCCATAGGTGTAAGGTCAAATGGGCATGTGTAGTTCAAATCCTGCATATAGAAAAAAAATGTGCAAGACTTCTCAAGTATTTTTTTAAAGATTTTATTTATTAATTCAAGAGAGACACACAGAGAGGGGCAGAGACATAGGCAGAGAGAGAAGCAGGATCCCTGCAGGGAACCTGATTCAGGATTCGATCCCAGGACCCTGGGATCACAACCTGAACTGAAGGCAGATGCTCAAACACTGAGCCACTCCGTTGCCCCTCAAGTATTTTTTTTTTTAAGCAGATATCTTACTTGCTTCAGAAGAGATGCACATCTGTTAACTATGTTAGTAGCATCATTATTACACTCTGTTCTGTGCTTTCTTTGGACCAGGTCTAGAGCTCGGTATTCACATACAATATTGAAACACTATGAGAAAAAGTTCGTAGACTCAGCCTGTTATTTTGAAACCTGTTTTTGTTTCAATACTTTATTTTATAACTATTATCTCTCTGAAAATGAAGTCACCAAAAGAGCAACGATAAAGCAGTGTTTTCGTGGGCAGAACTAAGTGAATTCTGAGATATGGAGTAGGGAAATGTTCTGGAGTAGGCAAATCCCTACATTTTTGGACAAAGTGAAAATCAACCCGATGTTAAGATTCACATCAAGGATGCATTTAGAACACTTGACTTGCAATAATACCTGATCCCACTGCTCACTACTGAGTAGAAAGACACATTGGTATTACCTGTATCCTTTTCCTGTCCTCTTAAAACTCCCACTCAACGCATCCAACACATTTACTTTTGTTGATGATAATTACCTAAGAAAAGAATATACTCACTTTTTTGCATTTCTTCCTTTCTTTATTCATTAATTTTTTTAAAATGTTCAATGTTAACCATGTAACAGCTTGGTGTAAAACAAGGATACAGCTGTGAATAAGCAGAGAAAAATCCACAAAGAACTTACAATCTAGTGGGAGAAGAGTAAAAATAAGCACAACAAATAAGTAAAATGTTCAATAACCTGGTGAAAAGTGCCAACAAGAAAATGAACAGGAGGCAGGAAAAGCTGGCCTTAACCAAAGGAAAAGCTAACTTGCTCATCATTTCTTCATGGCAAGAGATAATTGTACGACTTGGAGCAAGGCATCCATGGACGTTAGGCTTTGTCCTCCCAGAGAGACTGGGACATTGAGGCTTTATCTTCCTTGATGGCTGCATTTCAAAGGGATGGCTCCCAAGTTATTACAGGGTAAAAACTGGCAGTAGAGCTCTTTTTTTTAAAAGATTTTATTTATTTATTCATGAGAGAGAGAGAGAGGCAGAGACACAGGCAGAGGGAGAAGCAGGCTCCATGCAGGGAGCCCGACGCAGGACTCGATCCAGGGTCTCCAGGATCACACCCTGGGCTGAAGGTGGCGCTAAACCACTGAGCCACCTGGACCACCCTAGAGCTCTTAAAAAGGCTTATGGCCTGCAGAGGCAAGGTAAATGCTCCAAGAAGAGTCAGGGAAGGCACTTCTGTGGTTTGGGCCTTCTAGTTTCTGTAGCAACGCCAGGGGTGAGTGGGAGGTCAGAGGCCTAGAGTCAAGCTGACAAAAAAGTGTGAGGCTTGGTCGCCTTGCAGCCCTGCAGACCATGGGCAGTGAGATGGGCAGGCACTAGAGGGTGTCCAGCCCCACAGCGTCATGATCTGGTTCACATTCCAGCAGCAGAGAAAGGGCATAAGGAAAAAAATGATGGGAGATGGAGAAGGAAAGATTGCTATGGGCAGACATGGGAGGCAGCCTCAGTGAACAGCAAGCCAGACTGCAAATGGGCCCAGCCCTGATAGCCCAAAGAGGTGGATAGAGTTGCAGAAAAATGCTGCAGACACAGCTCAACCAGAACCTGGAACACAGTATGCATGGTGCTCAGAGAGACTGCTCCACTGCCCAGCCAGATACTTATGAGATGTTTCATAAATAATTAAGCTTCTTAAATTCTTCCATGGTCTTCAAGCACAAATATTGAGGGTGTCCAATCAATCATGTATGGATACACAGGATAAAGAGACTTAGCTGCAAAAGCAGCGATCTTGGTAACTTCATGGAATTTACTCTTGGGACAGCACTCTCCAGTGTAATTATCCACAACTTTTCATGTGTTTACAAAATATAGAGCTGTCACTCCTTAAACTGTGTAAAATAGAAAAATTTAAGATGATCATTTTTGCCCCTTAAAAGAACTTTATACATAATGTACAAAAAAAAAAAAAAAAGAAGCTGTTTCCTGAAATGTTTCCTACAGGTTCCATTTTTTTAACTCTCATCCCTCTCATCATCAAGTAAATAATACTTGAAGAAATTAATTTTAATTAGCGTTTCCCCAAAGTATCTTCTGTAGACCATTAATTTTTTTGCAAGGTTAATATTAACCTCCGTAAGGTTAATAATTAAATGATAAGAGGATGGTTGAGTGATCAAATGTCTGAGGAATGCTGGATTAAACAGAGTTGAACAGTTTTATTTACTGTAGAGCTCCTCAGCACATTTAACATGTTAAGTTGTGCCTTCCGAAGAGAGGGTTATGAAATGCAACTTTCCCAAACATGTCTTTGACTATGGTTCCCTTTTATTCTTAAACCTCTGACCATATCTCTGAATTTGGAGTTCTGTAGAGACATAGGAACAATGACTACATCTGTTGGTTTGAGAGCGTCTTAGATGTTGGTCTGAGAGTAATTCGCACCTTCATGCAGACAATGTCTTCGGTGGACTGGAGTAGGATCTGTGTGCCATGAGTTAATCGAAGGCTGACATGGAGTAATAGTCAAGCCACAGACATCAAGGTTAAGTGCTTACCCCAGCTACGAGAGGGCACCGAGCCCTTGGCTGGAGGGATGAGCCTCTGGTAGTAAAACTGCTCCGATTTATTCATGAAGGCTAAAATGTTTGAAGGTCTCCTCGCCAATCAGAGGGAATGTTGGGGCTCTGCCAGTTTTGAGGATCCTGGTTCCTGCCAAATTAATCCAGCAGCTGTTCTGGAAGTATTCAGGGAGCTCCAAATCCATGCAGTAGCTTCACTTTTATGGTTTTTATAGCTTGGCTCCCCTGGAGCAATACAGAAGACTGTTGTGGTCTTCAGAGACACAGCAAGTGGCAATATTTCTGTAATTTGCTCAGTGTACAAGAGCTCAGATGGTTTGCTGAGGTTTAGAATAAGATATCAAAAATGATTGTTGCTATTTTTCTATCATACTAGACGGTCATATATTAAACTTGTTTTTGACATATTTCACATCCCATATACTCTACCCAATTAAAAGAATGGCAGTGTGACAGGTGCTTTTCCTGCCTCATTCTTGCTTCTTGCATCTGTCATACTTTTTGAAAAAAAGAATTTGTAATAGAAATTTAATTTAATATTGATCTATTTAGAAGTGGAATAAAAAAAACACATTATCGGGACTTGGCATTGAGGCACAGTTAGCATTTCTCTTTCATGTCACTAAGTGTAACAGACCCATCGTCCTACACGAGTTAACGTTTGGGACAGCCCCATAGTGACAGCAGTCTTCCTGTCACTTGGGGGACTGGAATTGAGACCTGCTATGAAACTAGAGATATGTCCACACGGCAGTAAGAAGAGAAAGTGATGCATTTAAAAAGTGATCATTGGTATCCTATCCTTGTAGAACTAGGCGTTGGTGTCCATCATTTCCATCTTCAAGGACTGATCCCAGGTGGTATGCCAGTCTCAGGACTCTGCATCCCAGTTCATACCCTCCATCAGCACTGGGTCTTCAATATACCTCCAGCTCTTAAGCACATTTCCAGGAGAAACCATAATATACATTTCACTCTGCATTTTGTGGTAATTTTTAACAATGTCTTAATTCCTAACGAAAACCTACGAGGCAATGCACATTTACCCTGCACACTATCTGCCTGGCATAGACCCACAGGCAGCCAGTGAAGACTCAGGAGAGGCTGGAAAAATTCAATCAAACCCTGACCATTTTAAAAGGAGATGTTTTTAAAACAACTGGAAAATGGATCCTGGGTTTCTTGACCCCATTGCTCCTTCTATTGCATCATGCTTCTTTGGAATGAAGGAACAACAATGAAAGGAATGGCTTCTCCTTTTCAAATTTTAACTCCTTTGGACTTTTTATTTAAATATTTAGTAGCATTTATGTTAAAACGTATTTCACTTTAAAACTTTTTGCATGAGTAAAGAAAGCTATATATTTCTTCACATTTAGTCATTTATTATTCATGAAATCAGAACACAAATAGACTGTCAGAATATAGCCAAGGGGCTGAATTTAGACTAAGGAAGGGGCTTGCTGTTACCATATAAAGTGCTATAAGAAATTGAAATTATAGTAATGGGGGGGTAGATATATAGTTCGTCCAAGAAAATGTCCCTCAAGTTTCACAAAGCATTAATCATCATATTCATTTCTGTTTTCAAAGCTCTAGGCATTATTTTGGATTTCTTTGTTCTCTGTTGAGTGGTCAGTTTATACTGACTGCCTGTATTGCACTGTATATTACAAATCTTTATTGAATTTCCATGAACTGCTTCTGTAAAATGCTTTGGGTATTGCTGAACACTTTTGTGTTATTTGGAAAAATATAAATTTATAGGCCTTTCCTTAAGATACTTTCTTAAGACTATAAAAAGTAGATATAAAAAA
The DNA here is from genome assembly GCF_905146905.1 of Nyctereutes procyonoides. Classification (NCBI taxonomy): domain Eukaryota; kingdom Metazoa; phylum Chordata; class Mammalia; order Carnivora; family Canidae; genus Nyctereutes; species Nyctereutes procyonoides. The sequence goes on along the minus strand of NW_026575082.1, from coordinate 8,243,048 downwards.
AAAGTAGATATTCCCAAGTAACTTTCAACATTTAGAAATATAAGTAACTGTGGAGTAGCTTGGCAGCCTGGAGTAATCAACTCAAACAGTTAAGTATTTGACATTTAGGATAATATATCTATTGTCCAATTAGGATGAATTTCTTTGCCAGGAAATTATTCCTGTTTTAATAAGGTGGTGCTTTAAGCACATTTCACAGTGTCCCTCCTAAATTAAGCACCCACTAAGAAAATATACAGAAAACAAAGACTATCTGAGAAAAAATATTTGCTGATTGTCTCTTTGGATGAGGAAGTTGGATCAGTGGGGGTTTGGAAAAGATACAATTGTTAATAAGTTAACCCAGCTGCTTATGAGGCTGCTGGATTCCCTAAAGAAATGTCAGCCAACAAAATCCTGGGGATAATTTGTAAGTAGAATTTGATACGTTGATGGGCTGTGTCCCACTGGTTAAGCCCAGGAAACTTTCAGGTGGATAACACAGTAACTTTCTGCACCTAACTGGAAACGCCAGCTTCCATCATTTTGTGTCACTTCTCAGTCTCAGAGCTAATTCTTGTTATCACAACCCACTAATATCTACTCAACTTGAAAATCATTATGTTGGTTGCATGACTAAATCGTTATGTTGGTTGGTTGATTTGTTTGAATATTACATGTTTTCTTGACTACATGATTACTGAGTAAATCCACTCAGATTATCCACTACATAAATATTTATTTTAATATATGTATATAAAAATATATATGTATATATGTTTATATATTTAATATGTATTTATATATTAAATTATTTAATAAATATAGTTAATGAATATAGTTGATATATTTAATATATATTTATATATTAAATTATTTTTATCATTATGGGTTATATATAAATGACATACTGTTTTTTACAATTATAAATTATATATAAATTATGTATAGTTTTATATGTAATGGTGTGAAGATGTCATTTATATATAATATATAAAATATATCATACAGAACTATAAATATAAATAAATAATAATATAAATAAATAATATATATTTGCATAAATATATTATGCTCTATGCTATGTGTTGTATGTAACTCTATATTAAATACAAATATATTATATATACTTATATACATTAAAATTATTTTAAAAAGAAAAAATAATAAAAATTATTGTATATCTTTCATATGTACCTTGAAGTTAAATACATCTTTACCCTTATTTGCTAATATAATAAATGAGGAATGCCTGGGTAGCTCAGTCAGTTAAGTATCTGTCTGCCTTCAGCTCAGGTCATGATCCCAGGGTCCTGGGATCAAGTCCCACATTGGGCTCCCTGCTCCATGAGGAGCCTACATCTCCCTCTCTCCCTGTGCCTGCCTCTCTCTCTCTTTCTCCCTGTCAAATACATAAATAAGATCTTTTAAAAAAATAAATGAATGCTTATTTCCCTTGATGATCTTGCAATAAAGTATAAAAACTTGTACACATTATCACTACAAACCAGATTCAGTTCATTTGTCTTAAGAGAACATATTGTCTCAGCTAATGATGGTGAGCCAGTGACAGTGGGGATCTGTCTGTGATGTGTAATGTAATCAACAGATTAGGTGTTTTGGTGTGTGGGGTTGGGGAATACATTCATATATTTTCTAGTCTTTTAAGAAAAGTCATTTTGTATTCTGAATTTCCTGTTTAAGATCTAGAAAAGTGATTATTTAAAAATTTCCAAAAGCCTTATGTTCAGTGTTTTATTCCCTTTAAAATATTAACAAAATCATCTTCTAAATTCTAGGATTAGGGTATTCTGTTGTCTTGCTGAAAATCCCTTGTGCCAGAATACTCTATATGGGATGGAACCTGGGGCCACATTCTCTCATAGGTGTGTCATTAGGTGGCTTCTGACAATTAAAATGATTTTACCTTTTGAGGCATCATCCTCTTACTTGGTAGCACGATACTTGAAAGTAAAATCTCCCTAAACGTGTTTCTCAGTATTTACAAATGTATAATTTCAGTAAGCATCCTTTTATTATCTTATTTAAAAATAATATTTGTCAATAAATGTATAACTACATGCATTCTACAAATTTCCATACAACAGATATAAAAAGAAGCATCATTTGGAGCAAAAAAACATATAAATATTAGAATCCAGCTAATTCCAGAAACAATAGTAATCTAATATTTTCTTTCTTCTAGTACTACTTATAAGACATCAATTACTATAGAAGTTGTCCTGGTCAGATACCATCCTCTCTAGCTACTGCCAAGTTCCCAGTTTGGAAGTCCTGGGAGCATCACCATTTACATTGATTTCAGCTGTGTCTGTCTTTCATCCAACAGCAGTTACTAAGCCTACGGATTGAAGGCAGAGATTCTCCATTTCTGGTGCATGTATGAAATTTAAAGAATCCATGAATCCCTGACCTTTCTTTCTAGTTCTTATTTCTGTGGCTTTCATTGATTTGTTCAGAACTAATGTTTTAATCAATGGTTTTCTTCTCAGTGTAGGTGTTACACTCTCACAAGAAAAGAATAATAATAGCTAACAACTATTGAGTATGTGCTATTTGTCATTATGCCTATAAGGCTTTGGCTTGAATTAACCTGGTTTCTCTCACAACAAAAATATGCATGAACACTCCCATTTTATCGATGAGAAAATGATAGTAAGAAAGTGTAAGAAATTGCCCAAGCTCATACATCTAGTGTCAGAGCTACAATTGATTAAGTTTTTACTTATTTATTTATTTTTAGAGATGCGGTTAAAACCCAGACTCCCATGCAAAGCCTGCGCTGTTAACCATGAAGCTAAATTTCCTGAAAATACAGCTTTTTCTATCTTGCAGAATATATTTTTCCCTGTAGGTTTCTTTGTCTCCCCCAAATTATAAACCATACAACTAAGTTGTAGCTTGTGAATTATTCTGGCTACAATTCAGAATCACATACCAATTTTTTATTGAATGTGGATTTTAAACAGTAAAATTAATCCAAAAAATCATTTTTTTTTCCTTTCAAACCTATTTTACATAAGCAGAACCTACTTACTGTGTTCTAACTAATAAAACACAGTCACCTACCTACTGGACTAGAGAAAGCCATCCAGCTAGTCACTCAATGACATCCAGAGTGCCATTCCCACTCTGGAATTCTGGCAAAACATGCTAAGTGGAAACATGTCACAATGAGTAGTTGTTGGTGGAAAGACGATTGTGAGATCCTCTCACAAGTATTTTAACTCAAAACAAAAATGTCCTGTACTGCATGTTGAATAAGGGGATGAGAATTTTAAAACGGCTGTCATTGGCTCGCCAGTGGCTATAGGCTTTAGAAGAAAAAATAAAAGAATAAACATGAGATGATAATATTGACGGCCTTTCATGAGAAGACAGAAAATAGGCTATTAATTTAGCAGTGACTTCGATCTAATCATGACAAGAAGAGCAGAAGAAAGTTCTCTCCCAGCCGAAAGAAAAAGTATAATATGGTTCCACATCCTCTCCTCCTGAAAAACAAGCCCAAATATAAAAATCTCTGAAAATGCACTTACATAACTTGAATTCAGATGTTCAGCACAAAATAATAGTATGGCTTTCCGTAAGCTGGTTAGACATTTAAGCTTGTCTCTAAATGGATAATAAGCCTCTTCTGAGACACCCGGGTGGCTCAGTGGTTGAGCATCTGCCTTTGGCTCGGTCATGATCCTGGGGTCCTGAGATCTAGTCCCATATCAGGCTCCCTGCATGGAGCCTGCTTCTCCCTCTGCCTGTGTCTCTGCCTCTCTCTGGGTGTCTCTCATGAATAAATAAATAAAATATTTTAAAAAGTCTCTTTCACCTATATATCATGGTGGTCAGGAGGACCCAGTGAAATTTTCTCTTGACAACTCTCAGACGCTCTTAGATTTTAAGGCAATTTTGTATACTGTTAGAAAATTACCCTGTCACCTTCTCCAAGAAAACAGAAAGTCAAAGAACTGATGATGCTCCTTGCCACGTGCAAGCAGATTTGGCAGAGTGGTTGTCAAGATACTTGGATTGTAGTCTGAGTTCTTTATGACCCGAGCTGAACTTAGCATGTCAGTTAGATTTTCCGGTTCTCAATTTCCTCTTCTATCACATAAGTGAATCACATAAGGTGACCTCTGATATATAGTCCTTTTCTTTTCTATGAATAAGATATTATGTAATGAGGAGAGAATGTTATTCACCAGAACTGATGTATTTGCTGGTATTTAGTCATTTAATAAATATGCATCGACTGCCTACTCTTTTGTTTAAGGTTAGAAAAATGACAAGACAGACAAGACCCAGACCCCTAGAGGACATTCTAGATGGGGTGCCAGACAATAAACAAGGAAGCAAATGAACATGTAATTTCAGATAGTAATAAATGCAATGAGCAAAAATAAGGCAGGTTAGGAATTGGAAAGACAATAGGGTTACACAGACATTTTCCAGTGAGGTATTCAAGGAAGACTTCCCTATAGCGGCAATTGGGAAAATAACTGAATTAAGCTGAATAACTGAATAACTGAATTAAATTATGGAGATTCAAGCAGAGAGAGCTGCAGATCTAACTGACTGGTGTGGCTCATGGGGGGTGAGGCAACAGTAGTTGGAGGTATGGATGGGTGGCTTTCATTTGTAGGGAGAGGATCCATTTCAAGTAGCCTTTTTTTTAATAAATTAATTTTTATTGGTGTTCAATTTACCAACATACAGAATAACACCCAGTGCTCATCCCGTCAAGTGTCCCCCTTAGTGCCCGTCACCCATTCACCCCCACCCCCCGCCCTCCTCCCCCTCCACCACCCCTAGTTCATTTCCCAGAGTTAGGAATCTTTATGTTCTGTCTCCCTTTCTGATATTTCTCACACATTTCTTCTCCCTTCCCTTATATTCCCTTTCACTATTATTCATATTCCCCAAATGAATGAGAACATACACTGTTTGTCCTTCTCCGATTGACTTACTTCACTCAGCTCAAGTAGCCTTTTGTGTATGAAGTGAGGAGGAAATCGAGGTTCACTTCTTCCATAAAGATAAGCAGTTGTTCTAACACCACATTTTAATAGTCTGTCCTACTCTTTGAAATAAATCAGTGCTTAAAAAAAAATCAGTCATCCGTGTGTGGCTCCCTATATAGACTCTATTCTGCGCCCTTGATCTCTGGGTCTCTATATGCCAAAACCACTCTGTCCTAGTGACTTAGAGCTTTATTTACAGTTAAGTCTTAAAATTGGGTGGCGTAAGCCCCCCAACATCCTTCTTTTCAAAATCGCTTTGGCTCCCCTTAATCTTCCCTAACCACCAGGGTGAAAGGTGCGTGCTCTGCGAGCTGTGTGCTCTCTGGGGCCTTGCATGGTACACGCTGTGGCAGCAGGCAAAGCTAACTGCCGCGGCTACCACCGTCCGACTTCTCTTCCGAGGGCCCGATGCCACAGAGTCAAGAAGCAGTGCTAAAGAGCCTCTAACTTTAACCAGATCCTCCTTGCTGTATTGCATTCTTTTGATTCCTGTCCTATTGATTTCCTGGCATCATTCTCCCCATGTCCGGTGCTCCAAAGCTGAAATGCGTTTAATGCTTACACTAACCATTCTTCCCAATTCTTTGGTATTTTTTTAAAGATTTTATTTATTTATTCATGGGAGACCCAGAGAGAGAGAGAGAGAGAGGCAGTGACACAGGCAGAGGGAGAAGCAGGCTCCATGCAGGGAGCCTGATGTGGGACTCGATCCTGGGACTCTGGGATCATAACCTGAGCCTAAGGCAGGCGCTCAACCACTGAGCCACCTAGGCATCCCCCCCTTTTTTTTCTTTTTTAAAATTTTATTTATTCTTACCCAATTCTTAATAGATTACTCTGCCCCGTGCATACCTAATGCCATTATGTATCCTTTGTTAATCTTGTATTTCCTTAAAATTTCTTCCCCTCTAAGTCACCTCCCTCCACCTAGGTGCTTCCTTGTGTTCCTCCGTTATCCTGTTTTCCCCATGTTCACTGGCTTTTTCCTGTGTCTAACAGCTCGGGGTTTGCCCCTCTTGTTCTAGTTATGGGTGCAGCTGCCAGTACTGGGGGGGCCCCAGGCGGCATCACCCTGGTGCAAACCTACAGTGCACACATGTGTGCCTCTCACTCTCCATGGCTTTCCTGTTGACATCAAGGGTTTAAATACTGTGGGGTCCTGAATGGCTCTGGAAATGGTAGCAGGTGCTAAAAGCCCATGGGGTAAACCATTTTCCCCCAGTGAGAGGTGGGAACCAGGGATGTGTTGCTCTTTTTGTCTCCATATGGATTGGCTCAAGATAGGCTTTAGACGCTTCAGAAGACATCTACCAGATGGAGAACTTCCTTGCACATAGCCGTGGTCAGCTCAGTAGTCCTATTGGCTTTCTTCTTTCCCTTGCCCTTTACTGCTCCCTCATGATGGTAATTGCTAATAGAGGAGGACCACAGCTGCCTTTGCTTCAGGCCTTGCTTTTTCAGGCTGCAGAAGAAGCAGGAAAGGCTTTAGCCAGCACACCCTCAGATGGATTTTGAGAGTTGGGTTACTCCCCTGGCTGAGCGTGAGGGGGATCGGATTCATGGTTGTACCCATGGGGGGATGACCCTTGGCAGACAGTAGCATCATGGTTACCTGGGCTTTGGCTTTCCCTTGTGGTTAGCTAGGGTGAGGTTGTAGATGAAGTAGAGGCTGGGGGAGTCTTGCGGGCCACAGAGAGTCCCAGGCAGAGGACATGATGTTACCCTTAGCATTCCTGCCACTAAGAAAGACATTCAGTGTTTGGAACTTTATTTGGATTTTGGAAATAATGTTTATCATATTTCAGAATATTTTTCCAAGCCATTTCTTTTTTTTTAATTTTATTTATTTATTCATGAGAGATAATGAATCTCTCATGGGCGGGGGGCAGAGACACAGGCAGAGGGAGAAGCAGGCTCCCTGCAGGGAGCCCAATATGGGACTTGATCCTGGAACTCCAGGATAATACCCTGGGCCAAAGACAGGCACCAAACCACTGAGCCACCCAGGCATCCCTTCCAAGCCATTTCTCGATTTGCTTAGGAGGCTGCCAGTTTTCAGTGGAGGGCAGAGCAGAAAGGACCCCTGTGTTCCAGGTATTCCTGGCCACAGAGCTATGTGACTCCGTAGACCTGGCCATAACACAGGTCAGACCTGTATTATGTGGGAACGCTGACTGGGGCCTGGCAAGGTCCAGGAGGAATTTTGCAGTACTGAGACCTAGTGATGTAGAATCTGTTGATGGCCTTTATGGAGAACTGGTCTTCATTTTAAAATTGCCGTAGGGGCTCCTGAGTGGCTCAGTTGGTTAAGTGGCTGACTCTTGACTTTAGCTCAGGTCATGCTCTCAGGGTCCTGAGGTCAAGCTCCCTGTCAGGCTCTGCGCTCAGTGGGGAGTCTGCTTGAGGATTCTCTCCCTCTCCCTCTGCTCCTTGTCCTGCTCACTCTCTCTCTCTCTCTCAAATAAATAAGTAAATCTTAAAAAAAAAAAAATGTTCCTTGCATGAATGATCCTGGTCTTGGTGGTAGGGAATAATTATTGAACCATAGGGCACCCAGCGCCTTTGTGACAGAAGCCACCTTCTGTGAGCTGGATATTAGTAAATCGACCAGATCTTAAGGTGAGGTGGACACAGTAGCGATGCATTTTTCCAATGGAAATATTCAGGAACAAGCCCTAACAGGTACTGACAACACCAGATACAAAAGAACAGGTAGTGCAGACCCACATGTCATGTATCTTTCTTGCCCTGGCCCCTGTGGCTTTTATCCCATTCCTGTGGCTTTATGGAACATTCCCTAAGACCAGCTAAAGGAGAAGGAGACAATCCAGGCCTTGTTCACAAATTCGCTAGCAAGATATATCCATGCTGGTTAGAGTGTCGTTCTACCCAGGACAGCCTCAGCCTCACCCATGGTGCCCCTGAGGGACGAGATCAAGAGGAGCCTTCTCAGTGACCCAAAATTGTTTGGCTCAGGCTTTGCTTTCTGGGGTAATGCAGATTAAGACACTTCTTTTCCACCTTCCAGGAGTTTCCTACCTTTGCCATCCCTCCTGGTGACTGCTACACACTCAAGGTTCCCAACCACTCTGCAGGTGTCGGTACCTTCCTAAACTCAGGATCAGGGCTGCTGGATCCTATACTTCTAAGTCACATTTTGTGCTCCAGTTATTACAAAATGGACACGATGCAAGTGAAGTCTGGCTAAATGAAGTTCAAAGTCATCTTAAAGGCAAAATAGGGTTGGAAAGGCAAAAACACGAGCCTAGGAAGTAAGGGTGTAAGTAGATGAACGACTTGGCTTTGGTGTAGTAACTAGAACTATTCTAGGATGTGTGTGTGTGTGTGTGTGTGTGTGTGTGTGTGTGTGAGTTCACATGAGTGTGTCTTAAAAATTTGTTTTTTTCAGTCTTAAATGGCAAAGTTCCCTCCTCACCTGCGATCCCTGTGCCCACCATCTGGTAGCCAGATCCTGGCCTGGAACCTTCAGGAGAGAACACCCCCAAACCTGCCTCCCATGCACCCTTCTGATCTGTCTTATGACCAAGTTACTCTTGCTGTTCTCTGGGATGCTGTCGTAATTCTACCTTGCAGATCATCATTATTCAAAGCAGTGTTTTCTATGGAAAAGGGGGCAAAAGAGATATTCACGAAAATGAATTTTCATGGTCATATGAGTTTGGGAAATACAATGTAATATGTCTCCCCTTTTGAAAATTCATCAGGAGCATTTACATATTAAAGACTTTAAAAAGAGAGTTAAAAAGCAATGAAAAGACACTTAATCCTTATTCAGTTCAGCAATTACCAATTTATGAGTCTACGTGACTCCATTTTATATGTGTATTAACCACTCATCCCCCTTTCCCTGCCCCGGGGTGTTTTCTCATTGTCTCATCATTCAGGGAAAAGGAGGGAGAGACATGATCACAGCATCTCAGAAGTATCCATGTGGTACATCTGTGTTCACAGGATTCTGGAATTGAAGACCATAGAGACTATCTAGTGGTTCACATTTTACCACAATTTTTTTTTTTTTTTTTTTTTTTTTTTACTTTTTAACTTCTCTCCGTATCCACAAGTTTTGAAAGAAGAGCTCCCTCAATCATTTGGTCAATGATACTAGTTTCTCCTTTTTTATTTAGCAAAAGAAAATGTACCCACCTTGTAAAAGCCTTTGATCGTGTAAGTTGCATACTTATTTTGGTGGGTTAATAAAACATTCAGCAAAATATCAAAGGATCTCGATATTTCATTTGGCAAATGTTTTTAAAAGATTTTATTTATTTGAGATAGAGAGCTAGAGAGAGTAAGAGGGAGAAGCAGGCCCCCCACTGAGCAAGAAGCCCAATTTGGGGCTGGATCCCAGGACTCCAGGATCATGACCTGAGCCAAAGACAAACACTTAACCTACTGAACCACCCAGGCACCCTATTCAGGAAATTTTTAAGTTTTTTTTTTTTTAATGACTTTTTATTCCATGATCTTCTAAGGATAGGAGACCTGGATTTTGCTCATGCTGAGTTACTTACTGACAACATGCTTTGGTTTCCTCAAAAGCCTGAGTGTTTTACCTGAGGCCCACTGCTGTTTGGTAGAACAGGAACTCAGAGTTTCCAATTCCCTGATCAATAATCATCCTATTGCTTTTGATGTTTCTCTAGACCAGATGTTAGCAAACTTTTTCTGTAAAAGCCAGATAGTAAATATTTCAGGGTTTGCAGGTCATACAGTCTCTGTCGAAACTATTCAGCTTTGCTGTTATAGAGTGAAAGAAGGAAGAAAGAGAGGAAGAAAGGAGAGGGGGAAGAAAGAGAGAGAGAAGGAAAAAAGGTGATGCCTACAAGGCACAAGAGACAAATCTGCATTCTTAACTGGCCAAAAAGGATCTGAGTATTTCTACCCGTGATATTCCTATTTCTTTCCTGTCCTTCCACTAACAGAGAGTAGAATTCCTTCTCCCCATGTCCCTTGTCCTCTTCTGATTCTTGTGACTGGCTCAAGACCCTATTAGCTGATGATGAGGGTCTGTTTCCCAGGTAACCATGAGCACCTTCTAGTCTTCCTGACTCCAGCCTCTCTCCTCAGTTTGTTGCATAGACAAACACTGGATTAGCCCATGTCACAGTTCTAACAAATAAATTTTAAAAGAGTTCAATGTCTCTGTGTTGCCTCATAAAATCCAAATACTTTTCTTTTCTTTTTAAGGATTTTGTATTTATTTCAGAGAGAGAGAGAGACAGAGAGCTTGAGCAGGGGGAGAGGCAGAGGGCAGGCTCTCTGCTGAGCAGGGAGCTGATGAGGGAGTCTATCCCAGGACCCTGGGATCATGACCTGAGCCAAAGGCAGACACTTCACCGACTGAGCCACTCACGTGGCCCTGAATACTTTTCTAGACACACTTTCTAGCCTTACTCAGGGCTGTTCTCTTGTTGCCAACTGACTGAGAAATTGCTGTTCACACACATGCCTGAAATATTCCCTCAATGTGGCATGCCCACTCTTTTCCTTGTCAGGCCTCTATCTCTTTTCAGAATGGGTTCTCAGATGCTCTCTCAAGGAGAATCCCACTCCTTTAAGCTTTCTTACCAATTTGTATTTCCCCGTGAAACGATTTTGATCTCATCCTTAGCTCATGAGAGGTACAGTTGTGTAAGAAGAGCACTTTGGAGTCAGACACCTGTGAACTCTTTAATATATTCAGCTCAATGACATTGGACAGGCTGCCTAGCCTTCCCTCTCTCTTTCCAAATCTGCAAAGCATCTTAGTTCACTTTTGCATGGCCAAGAGCAGTGTCTTAGTTCACTCTTGCATGGCCAGCAGCAACTGAAAAACTGCCCTGCTTAGAGCAGAAGCTTAACCACTGCCTAAGTGGTGACAGAAGCAATGACATCAGATTGGGAGCAGAGATGCAGGGGCTGAGGAGTGTGATGGGGGGGACAACTGGGGCATAGGGGGGCTTCTGCTCCTGGAGAATCAGGACATTTAAACTTCATTAAAAGACATGACAGCGTATCTTTATTTGATGTTACAGCTAACAAGACACGACCAATTGTTTCCATATTCCAAGAACGTACAAAGAAATAGAACCATTTAACAATCAGACATCCCTTTCAGGATGCTTTCCATTATTCTTTTTCTCTTAACAATGGACTCTTCGCCTGTTTTTATCAATGCCAGCATCCCAGGAGCAAATTTATAATTGTATGCTAGCCACTTACTTTCAAATAGGTTTTCTGCTTATCTTCACAAAAACTGAGCTCTTACCTTAATGACAAAATACATAGGAAGTTATGCTAATGTTGTTCCACAATTTCCACGTAATCGTTGACTGATTATGAAAATATTTAAATGGGAAAACTTAATTGGACTTATTTTTACATTTCAACAATAGCAATGACACCTTATGGCAGTTGTCCACAGACCTCAGTTGATTAATGTTACTGCGAGAATTAGATAAAAATTTAGAGTCTGGAGCCACCCGCAGAGTTTCTAATTCATTAAGTCTGGAACAAGGCCTAGGGATTCACATTTTCAAAGAGGCAGATGCTTAAACCATGACAATCATTCAAGCTTTTTTTTATGATTTTTTTTCACACCTAACATAATCATTATTTGACTTGTGAGCTGGATTTCCGCTGCCCCTGCTATTTACAGTGCTTGTGAATCTCTGCCATGAGATTGCTGCCTTCAAATGACTATTCCATTAAGACGTGATCTCTGGACTTGAATTTTCAACTAGCTCCTTAAAGATAAGAGTGTTGAATGACATAGGATCATAAATTCCCAAACAACCAACTGCCACCACTGCCATCTTGCCGTGTGCAAGCAACAGATGGAAAACATGAGCCATCTGCAGAAAAGTTATCTGAGGTGGGAAACTGTGTTCTCTTTCTCCTCCCTTCCCACCACCCTCAGGTTGTTGAAAGCAAAGATGCCAGCCTATTTTTAATCACTTGGGGGCGGGATGCTTGGTTGGCTCAAAGGTTGAGCATCTGCCTTCAGCCCAGGGGTTCAGGACATGATCCCAGCTCAAGGGCTCAGGTAGTGATCCTGGGGTCCTGGGATCAAGTTCTGCATCAAGCTTCCCATGGGGAGCCTGCTTCTCCCTCTGCCTGTGTCTCTGCCTCTCTCTCTGTGTCTCTCATGAATAGATAAATGAAATCTTAAAAGCTTAAAAAAAATTACTTCGGGGGCATATAATAACCCCTAATTTTTTTTTTATTTTGAAAATTACAAGCCTCAGAAAAGTTGAAGGTGTAGAAACAGAAGGACCCATTTGTAATTGAACTCAGCGGCTAATATTTTGTGATATTTACCTTATTTTTCTTTTGCTCTTCTGTCTCTATTTACCTCTCTGTACTTTCAACTAAATTTTTGAAAGTAACTTTGCAGACATCATAATAGCTACCCTATATGTTGTGATATTTATCTCCTCATTAAAGAGTCTTCTTTTCTGTAAATACAGTGCATGATAACATCCAAGACTCAATACTGATGAAATGATACAATCCACGTTTCATGTTCCCTTCTCCCCAGATGGATATAGAGCGATTTTTACTTTTGGCTCTGGATTTCACTCAAGAATTACTGCATTTGGTTGTCATCTTTAGTCCCCTTTAATTCAGATTACTTCACCTACCTTTTGTCATTCTCTCTCTTTTTCTTTTTGCTTTTTTGTTTTGTTTTGTTTTTTTGTCTTCCAAGATAACAACATTTTGGAAAAGTACAGGAACTTGTCTTTTACAATATCCCCCAACCTGGATTTGCCATATTGTTTCCTCAGGCTAAACTTTTTTCCAGCTAAACAGCTGCATAAGTGATGTTATGTGCTTCTCACAGCCTAACATTATGAGGAACACAATGTGGGTTTGTCCCCTTGTGGGTGTTGATAACTTCAGTCACTTGGATATGTGATAGATTTTGCCAGATGTCCCTGTTGTAAAAGTTTTTGTTCATAATTAATATTCTTTTCCTCACATACATTAACCCAGTAAATTAAGAATCCATGGATGATCATTGCCTGAATCAAATATCACACTGATATCTAAAATACAGAGATTGTATCTTTCTTGCATTTTTTCAGTGGCATTAGTATTTAAACAAGAGTTTTCCTCATTGTTTATGTATATTTCCTTTGATTATCTTCTGATTCTGGTGTCACTATAGACTCATGCATTCTTTTTACAGTCAATGTGTTATAAACTATTAATGTTATTCTTTTTATTTTTTTAAGATTTTATTTTTATTTATTCATGAGAGACACACAGAGAGAGGCAGAGACATAGGCAGAGGGAGAAGCAGGCTCCTTCCAGGGAACCTGATGTGGGACTCAATCCCAGGACCCCAGGATCATGAACTGAGCCAAAGGCAGATGCTCAACCACTGAGCCACCCAGGTACCCCAATGTTATCCTTTTTCAATTGAAATTTTTTTATTGAAGTACATCATCTGCAGTTGTAAGAAATAACAAAGAGATCTCAATAGTAACATTTTGCAAAATGATAATATAATATGGCCACCAGCATATTCACACTATTACAATTCACCAGTCTTCAGAATTTCACCAGTTTCCTAATCTTGTTTCCACTCTAGTGTGCACACATGCGTGTGATTGTGCATGTGTTTAAACCACCACAATCAAGATACTGAACAGCTCCAATACCACAAGGATTTCTCCTGCTTCTCTTATATATCTGCACCCAACTCTGTCCCACACCTCCCCACTCCTATTCCTAAATTTTAGCATCTGTCCTCCACTTCTCAATTTTTTCCCTTTCAAATTGTTACATAAATGGAACCATCCAGTCTGTAGTCTTTTGGAATTGTCTTTCTTCATTCAGTATGACTCCCTTGAATATATCTTGATACATTCATGAAAGGGGTGGAATAATACATCCATGTTTGTTCATCGATATTGATACATCAATAGTTTGTTCCTTTTTATTACTGAGTATTCTATGGTGTTTTCATCATCATAATATGTTTAGCCATTCATCCACTGAAGGACTTATGGGTTGTGTCCAGTTTGGGGCCTTCACAAACAAAGTTGCTATAGATATTCACGTACAGCTTTTTGTGTGAACATAAATTTTTATGTATTGTAGGTAAATGCTCAAGAGGCCAATTGCTGGTTCATGTGGTAGATTCTTGTTTAGTTTTATAAGAAGTGCCAAAGCTTTTCCAGAGTTTTATATCATTTTACATTCCCTCCAGAACTTATAAGTAGTGAAGTTTTTTTCACATCTTTGTCATCATCTACTATTGTCATGACATTTATTTGATTATAGCTGTTCTGATAGGTGTGTCTCATCATGGTCTTAATTTGTGTTTTCATAATGGCAAGTAGATATTGAACATACCTCCTTGGGCTTCTTTGTCATCTATGTATTCTCTTTATTCAAATGTCTTTTGCCCACCTTCTGATAGGAATTTTTCAAGATTTTTTTTCAGTTGAGTTCTGAGAGTTAGATATTAGTCCTTTGTTGATACAAGATATAAGGTTTGCAAGGTTACAAGATATCCTCCCAGACGATGGCTTGTATTTTCATCTTCTTTACATGGACTTTTACAGAATAAAAATTTTTAATTTTGATGAGGTTCAATTTATAAATTTTTCCTTTTATGAATCATTCTTTTGGTGTCAGATCTAAGAACTCTACTTAGTCTTCATTCCCGATGACTTTTCTCATACTTTTTACTAAGTTTTATAGTTCATATTTTCTATACTTAAGTCCATGAACCATTTTGGACTAACTTTTGTATGAGGTGTGGGGCTTAGGATGAGGTTTTATTGCCTATGGGTGTTCAATTGCCCCAGTACCATTTAATGAAAAGGTTATCCTTCCTCCATTGAATTCCTTGGGCGTGTCTGTCAAAAATCACTGTGGCATATTTATATGTATTTATTTCAATATTCCCTGTTCTGTTCCTTCCATCTATGTATCTATCCTCTATGAAGACCACACCATTGATCACTGCAGCTGTATCATAAGCTTTAATATTGGGCAGTGTGATTCCTCTTATGGTGTTATTCTTTGTCAAGATTTTCTAGCTATTCAAAACCTGCTAAACTTCATGTTGATTGCTGTGTCTTGAGTAAAAATCTTTTTTTCTCTGACCCAGGAGTCTCTTGTCATCTGCCAGGATCCATGTAAGAATAGCATGTAGAATCGCGAGCTTCACAGTAAAGCAAAACCTTTGTTCCTTCACAATTCTTGACACATATTTCCTCTTCTCATAAAACATGAAGTGGATGCTTTGGGAGGACTAATGTTAAAATAGTCTTTTAAGCTTTTTATTTATAAATAATGACAGATTTATAGGAAGTTATAAATATCATACAGAGAGCTTCTGTGTAGTGGTCACCCAATTTCCTCCAATGGTTACATTTTACATGAGTACAGTACAACATCAAAGCCAGAATTCAATATATGGATATAATGTGTGAATATAAATCTTTGTCATTTATGGGAGTGGGAGGTTTTTTTAGTCAGCCTTGCAGTCTAGATAAAGAACTACCCCTCACCACAAGACCTCTCTATGCTCCTCCTGGATAGTCACACTCACCACTATCCCCTGTCCATTTCCAACTACTGCCAGTCACTCATCTGTTTTCCAGCTTACAATTATGTCATTTCAAGAATATTATATGAATGGAATCACATCACCTTTTGAGTGTAGCACAGTTCTGTAAATGATCACATTTAGCACAATGCTGAAGAGATTTGTATCCAAATTATCCACATGTATCAAAATTTAATTCTCTGGATATTTATTCAAGCTGTCGGGTGTATCGTTAATTTATTCGTTTTCATTGCTGAGTAGTGTTCCATAGCATGGGTATACCAGGATTTGTTTGGTTTTGGTTTTTTATCATATATTTATTAAGGACAACCTGATTATTTTTAATTCTGGGGTATTAGAACTAAAGCTGCTATAAGCAATGATGTACAGGTTTTATGAGGACATAGATTTTCAGTTCTCTGGGATAAAGGCTCAGAATTCCATGTCTGAGTCATGTGGTAAGTATGAGTTTGGTTTTTCAGGAGTAAGAAACTTGCAGAGTGTTTCCAGAGATTCTGTAAAGTTTTACATTCCCATCAGCATGTATTTTGCTTTGTAAATCAATCTGAAAATATTTTTCTTTTAATATATGAAATAAATTCTTTAAAATCATTGCTATGTCTGATACAATTAATCTCTACTTTATCATATTATCTTATATTTTGTTCACTGTGTGTATTATATTGACTGTGTTTCTTTCTCCATGTGATACTAGTCCTTTTCTGAGGGGGACTCTGGGGGTGTCTTTTGGGGAGTAATTAGAAAGGTTTGAATTTGTATTATAGTTATAACATGCAACTAAAAAGTATTCTAAATTCTCAACATTTCTTTGCTGATATTTATTTTTATCAAATACAGTTTCTCCTCTAGGAAATTCCTGAAGACAGTATTTCATGAGGATTTTTTTTAAATGTTAAAATGTATTTCTATAGCTTTGAGAGTTTAAAGACCCTTTCGCATTTTCTTTTCTTGATTCTTCTGGGAATGTTCTATTATTGTCTTATTTTCTATTTTGTGGCTGAGAAATCTGATCCCAAGCTGTCTTTCTTTCTTATTTAAGTGATTCAGTCTTACCTGAGAGCTGAAGGAAATTTCTAGTTATCCTTAAAATCCATAGTTTTACTAGAGTACATCTAGAGAGTGATTATTTCTTCAAATTCCCCAAGTACACAGTAAGTTCTTTCAATATATAGGTTCTGATTTCCTTAATGGTGAACAAGTTTTTGTTGATAAATATTAGTCCCGTTCCACTGTTTTGTTTTTTTATTTTTCAGGGATTCCAGTATGCATATTTTACTTTTGTACATGTGTATGTCTATTTTTTCCATATTTATTCCAAGCTTTGACATTCAGATACTAGCTGGTTGTTTTTCGTATGTCTTCAATCACCTGCTTTGGGGGTACTTAATGCAGATATGGGTACTATGTTCATTTTCCTATGTTTTCAGTTTTATTAAGAAAATTATTTTTACCAGCTAGTACATTTCATATTTTTTCCTATCTTCTTCTTTTAATAGCTCTGTATGGATGTTGCTTTGCTTTGCATTTATTTTTAAATACTTCATTTTCCAAAAAATTACAGGTGAAAGGAAGGATAGGGGAATGGACTGGCTTTTGGTTTGGTTCTTCAGGGACTCTTCTGTAGTCATGAACTTGGTGGGGGTGGGCTGAGGCTGGTATTCTGCTAATTTTAACTCCCTTTGCTTCTTTAGGAACATTGTTCTTCACCACTTTCTTGCTTTTGTTTCTTTACTCAAAACTCAGAGAGCTGGTTCTCTCTCCCTGCAACAGGATTTTCCTGGGACTGGCCCCTACAGTCCTACAGCCTCTCAGCCCCTTTCCTGATGTTTCCCCAATTTTCATGTTGTTCTTTTTTTTATGTACTTGTAAAGTGAAGTTTATAGTTGTAGCTGTCTCCTGGCTATGTTATAAACATGTGGTTTTATTTGCTGTCCTGGTTGAGGGGTATGATGTTGCAGATACGTGGAGAAATAAGGCAGCCATCATTATCCTGCAGGAAACTGGAAGTCCCAAAAAACATCATTCCTGTAGATGACTACATAATAACCTGATAATGCAAGCAGAGAAAGCCATGAGATCTGAAAGTAGGTGAATGCCACCAGGCTGAGTAAGACTCCTTAGATTTGTAAGAGAGATCATTATGTGTGCAGCAGGCATACTGTGCCTATGTTTCTTCAACATGGTTCCCCCTGCTCCCCCTCTGCTCAAGCACCTCCCACTCCCATAAACTTTTGAGCAGTGAATGCATGGAAAGAAGAAGTGAAAAGCATTAGAGAATCCTTGGTGATATGGTTTCAACTATGTTTAAACAGTGATCTGAAAATTGAAGTCCTGTAGAGTAATCCATGTCATCAGGGTGAGAAAAGATGACAGTAGATGGATGAGGGAGAAATTGGATGAGAAACTTCTTTATCTGACCACAGGAAGGGACAGGTCAAAAGGACTCTGCTGGTGAAGGCTGCACTTTGAATCAGGGGAAATTTATCTTTATTCATTTGTTTATCTACTGTCTTGTTTGGGACTGATATATAGTGACTAAGGCGATCAAATACTTCCTTAGATTTAAAGTCATCATGAAGCTCGGTACTTCCTTTTTTTCCCTTTTTCTTGTTGAAAAGTACTTTTCAAAATTTACCTTTTACTTTTTACTCAGCACACCTAGAAAGGTCAACCATGGTCACATTCACGTCTTTGTAAACATTTTAGTTCTTACAGGTACTTACTGGAATAGCCAAAGTGACTATGAAAAAGAAATAAATTTGCAATGTTACTGTGCTGACTATCAGAATATTTGTAAGTGAGGTGCAAACCTGGGTTACAGTGTATTTGCTCTTTACAAAACAAGGGTACAATTCCTTTCCCTTTTCAAGTGAAGGAATGAAAGGATGTATTCATCATCCATTATTGAGAGTTTACGTAAATGGCCATCAACGAGATAAATGGCATGTTCGTATCTCTAGAATAAGGATTAGAATTGAAAGAGATGAGATTATAAAAATACTCTGAGTATCCCTTGCCCACTGGTAAGTAGAATATCAGTGCCTGGGATTCAATAGTCCTGAGTACTCAAGTTGCCTTTGGCTAAGTACCAATACATGTTCTGTGTGTGCCTAGACATGGTTTGTCAAAAATAATCAGAACAACTTCTGTTCCCATGTGCAGTAAAATAGCTATTCATGCAGTTGGGAACAGTAGTAAACTTTTTTTTTTATTATTATTTCCTGGTTCCTAAACAGAGATCAAATCCCTGGCCAATTTGAGATGTACATTATTGTAAAAATCTATAAATTAAGGGAGAGAACATGAGTTGAGTTTTGCCAGAGAGAGAGAGTCATAATTTGTACTATTAAGCACATAATACCACCGGATATGATACTGTTAGAGCAGAACATCCAGATGGCATATTCTTGAGACTTCATCATTTCCTGAATTTCTTCCTATCTACACAACCTACGACTTGAGAAGTCTATCACTATATCCCTATCTAAAAATCTGTGCAAACCCTAGACACAAGAAGGACACCAATATTTCTTTCAATACCTCTCACTCATGAAACTTAAAAGGCTCATCTAATTATAGAGAAGAAAAATAGTAAATCTCTATTCATTTAAAAAATAGTTACAAGTCTTTTCTCAAAGCCTTTTTTTCTACAATAAAAATGTTCTATCAAAGAAGAGTAATTCATGAGTATATAAACCAAGTCTCCTTGTCAGAGGTCTAGAAAATGACACCTTTCATTATATGGACTCAATTCCTACAAATTCATGGAAATAATGAAGAGTCTGTTAGGTAGGGATGCATACTCTCAACCATATTCTGTGGTTGCATACTCTACCACTGCCAGAGTTTAGCCCAGTTCTCTTAGGACAAAGAAACCTAAGTTATCAGCCTCCCTAGATATTCTCAGAGCTTGCCAATTAATTTGTATTGCCAGGAGGAAATTTTTCTGCATAACCGTTTTGTTAAATAGTTGAGTCATAACTCTATGATTGTATAATTAGAAAGTGCAAAAATAAATCAATTGAAAATGATTTTGAATTAATGAGTTCAGTAAAATGGTTTGATAAAAGATCAATACACAGAAGTTAAGGACTTATAAAGAAGCACTACATGTCTCAAAAAGGAAATGAAAACAAATTACTTTATTTCCAGTGACAAAAATTCCCATAAAATTGCTAAGAGTGGACAATCTGAGAAATGTGCAGGACCTAAATAACAAACATATGAAGCTTTATAAAATATAGATGATGTCATATCTTCCCATGTTCATCTATTTGTGCAGTGCAGTTCCAATAATTAGAATTTAAAAAATAATCAAACTTGATGACTAATATTAAAAGAATTCTTTCATGGGACACACCTTTAGAGAGACCCTTACATGAAGCTTAGATGCCCAGAAATTACCATGTAATGAATTTACTTTTGAGAATAAGAATAGAGGATTAGCATCTCTGTGCCTATTATCTGTTGTTCTTAGACCAGGTAGGTCAATGTGACAAGCAGCATGTTAGACAAGGATTTCTGAAAATGTCTTTTAAAATTTCCTTCTTGTTAAAAAAATATATAGAATTAGTTGATTTCTTTGTGTACAGAAATTGACATATATGTCAAGAAAATATAAGGAATATTACTTCTGGATAGGTCAGAGACCTTAATATACTTGTAAATGAGAGTTCTAATTTCTGAGCTAGAAGAAGTGATAAAAGAGATCAGGATGCCTCTTGCCTTGAGCAAGGGCCCCAGGTTCTGTTTGTACAAAATCTGTCATGGAGAGTTGGCAACACTCCAGTTATCTCCCCTATAATAGGGTGAGTCCTGCCATACCTGGGGTCCTAAATAGGAAGGAATGATGCAGGAAATGCCTGGGTATTCCTTGATGTGCCCTTGAATAGAAGAAAGTACAGGGGAGTGAGCCTGACATTTGACTCTGCCTTGCTTCAGAAGGTACTTACTGATGGGGAAGTAACCACTGGCCAGGCTGAAAATGGTGGCTAGGAGTTTTCGATAGCCTCATGATGCTGGGAGTCAAATTTGGATGTCAAGGTCCACCAAGGAAGATGAGCCCTTGTAAACATCCCAGATTCTGATAGGATCCTGAAGTGCTTTACCCCATGGATAAGGGCAAAGTGAATATAAACCAGTCCTGACAAGAGACAGAAACCTAGATCTGAATCAGCTGAGTCCCAGACTGAATGAATTTGCTATGTCTCTAACCCTGTCTGGACGAAGATAACATCATCTCTATCATATTTCGGATATACTTTTCAGCATTCAATCAGATATTATCAATCATACCAAATAAAGAAGCCAAGGGACAAAAAAGTAATCAATAGAAGCAGGACTATAAGTTATCCAACATTGGACTTACCCAACATACCAATATTGGTGTTAAAATAATGGCAGTTGATATGCTCAAAATATGAATGACAAGGTGGAAATCTTCAGCAGAGAACTGAAACCTAAAAAAGGAATCGAATGGAAATTCTGGAACACGTTACAAATGAATATAAGCAGTTGATAAATGGATTTAATATCTGTTAAAAATAGCTGAAGAGTATATTAGTAAACTGAAAAGTAGGTCACTGGAAATATCCAGACTAAATACAGAGCAAAACAATAAGAAAACAGGAATAAGATTAAAATATGGATATCAGAGAAAAAGATCTTAATAAGATGCATGTCATTAGAATTTCGGAAGTTGAAGAGACAAAAAAAATGTGCAGAAGAAATATTTGAAGTGAAAATGGCTGAGAATTGTTCAAATCTGACAAAAGATTCAAGAGTTACACACTTAAATGAAGGAGACACACACACACACACAAGTTGTAAATTGGAAATAAGACATTGACGTTGCATCAACATGAAGTAGGTGCTAGGGATTTGAATTCCTTTAATTAAATCTGGCTTCCCCACTGCTCTCCCTTTCTTGAGGAAGGAATAGCGCACCTTGACTCTGTGCCCTGAGAAAGCAGTGAATGAGAAGCACTGACATCTGTCACAAAGTTAGAGTGGAAAAGGGTCATCCAAACAAAGGCTCACCCAACACAAAAATAACGCAGAGTTATTTACAGATTTTTTAGTCAACGTTTATTGAATGAATGTAAACTACTTGCATTAAGGAAAGAATTCCAAGTTGATATTAAACTCAGAATTCATCCAGAATTGCTCACTGCTCTAAGGCTTTGCAGGAGGCAAAGTTGAAGTAGTTTTGTTGAGAAGACTTAAGAATTTCAGGCTTATGAGATTTCAGAAGAGAGAAAAAGCTTTCTGAGGATGAGCTTATAATAAAGCTGTACAAAACACCTAAATGAATCACTCTGAGAGGAAAATCAGCTGATTTTTAAAAAGGCGCATTAGCACCCCAGAACTGCAAACAGGAAAAAGTTTTTAAAATATATAAAATAATTATATTTAAAATAAATAAATACAAGAAATTTAGATATATTAGCAAGGCATCAAAATAAAAAAACAATATATGCAAAGCAAACCACTAGTATTTCTAGTGTTTTTTTTTAAACTATTGAAATGAAAACAATAAAAAAATAAAAAATAAAAATAATAAAAATAATTAAAAAAATAAACTATTGAAATGGAACGAACTGAATAAAATTAGGCTATCTGAGGAGATTCCTAGTTAACTAGAAGATGAATCTGAAGAAATCAAGCATGCAGCACAAAATATGAAGAAAGAAAACTATTAAGATATGATACTAAGATATGAAAGGTAGAATGAAAATGTCCAAAATATGCCTGACATATATCCGAAAGGATGTCCAAGTGAATAGGACAAGTGAACAAGAGAGATGTAAACTCAAAATAATAATATCTGAAAAAAATCCCAGAAATGAAGAAAGATGTGTCTTTTAGAGTTCCATCAAGCCACCCGATAGACACATCATGACAAATATGCAAAATTAAATATAAAGTGTAAAAAAAAAAATCTTCATAGCAAACCCAAAGAGAGGCACCTGGGTGGCTCAGTCAGTTAAGTGTCCATCTTCTCTTGATCTCAGCTCAGGTCTTGATCTCAGGGTCATGAGTTCAAGTCCCGCCTGGGGCTCCACACAAAAACAGGAAGCCCAAAGAAAATCAGGCTCCTTTTAGAAAGAAATGACGGATGAATAGGTGACTCAGTATTAGCAACAATAGTCAAAAGACACTAGAAAAATATTTTTTAAATTCTGGAGAGGGATGCCTGGGTGGCTCAGGAGTTGGGCTTCTGCCTTTAACTCAGGGAGTGATTCTAGAGTCCCAGGATCGAGTCCCACATCGGGCTCCCCACAGGGAATCTGCTTCTCCTTCTGTCTCCTGTTTCTCCTGTGTCTCTGCCTCTCTCTGCATGTCTCTCATTAATAAATAAATACAGTCTTAAAAAAATAAAATTCTGAAGAAAAATAACTGTCAAGATAAATTATCATTCAAGAGTGAAGACAGAAAGATATTTTCAGGAATAAAAAAAACTAAGGAAATTTACTAGTCTCAGTCTTCACAGAAAGTATAAAAATATATTCTTTAGGAAGAAGGAAACTGAAAACAGAAAGAGGGAATGCAAATCGCCATGATGAGGCAATATGGTAGAGTGGTTGAAGATGTTGACGCTGGAGTCAGCCACGCTGCGTAACCAAGAGTAAATTACTACACCTCTTTGTGCCTGTTTCCACGTGTAAAATGAAAATTAAAAAAAATAACAATAGCAATTACACCATAGGCTTTTTATGGGAGGTAAACAAGTCAGCACTTCCAAAGCCTTGGCACATAATGCAAATTCAATAAATGTTGACCAAAAATAAATAAGTTGATAAATTTGAAGTAGCATTGATATACAATGCTAAGAGTAGTAACTATTTTAAGACCTGAAAAATAAACCTAAAATAAGTTGCAAATAGAATGTTGAAAAACAACGTACAAAGATGAGAATAAATTTTTGAAGTATTTCAAGATCATTATGTTTCTTTATACACTTGGAAAAGGGGAAAATAAAGAGAATAATGAATATCATAGAACAGTGTGGTCTCTGGACCAGCAGCACCCGGGTATCTGGGAACCTATAAGAAATGCAAATTCTCAGGTCCCACCATAGACCTGCTAAATCAGAAACTCAGGATGGAACTTCAGGAATCCACTTTAACAAGCTCTCCAGGTGATTCTAAAGCACAGTAAAGTCTGAGAACCTCTACAAGAGAAGAGAACAAAGAAAGAGGTGAGAAAATGTCATGACAAATAGAAAACAAAATGGTCAATAAAACTCCGAAATAAATATAAGTACCTCCCTGTTTTGTTTTTTTTTTTTTTTTAAGAGATCTCATACTGGATTTTAAAATCTAGCTATGTACTTCTTAGAAGATAAATGCCCCAAGAGTAAGGACCCAGAGTGACAGCAAGTAAAGGGTTGGGAAAACTGAATAGCATGCCATAGATTGTGTTACTGTTTCCAATTACTGCCTGCCTTTCTCTGTTAGAATATTAAACCTTTCCCATTAACTTTCTCCCGTCAGTGGAACGTGGGAGCAGTGACATAGGCGACATTTGAATTTTAACAGCATTGCATGATTCTGTCTTCAATTTTATCCTCTCTACCTTGAGACTGGGATAAAGGCTGCCCCTTCTTCCTGGTCCCAAAAGGAGAAGACCTGGAGCAGAGCTGAAGCTGACCTGCATACAGGGGCAGGACCAAGAAGTAAATGTTTCTGTTCCAGAAATCTTCTGAGATGGCAGGCTGTTTCTTACCACAGCATGATGTAAGCGAAAGTTGAGTGCTGCAGAAAAATATAACAGAAAAATGCAAACCAAAGAAAGCTGGTGTCATGTAATGAGGTCTTTGAACTTAAAATATTTATTAGAAGTAGAATCTGAGAGTCCTTAGCCCTTAGGCACCTAACAAAATAGTCTCAGAATAGGAGCTGTGTGTTGATTACATTACAAGGGTGAAACTGACCCAATCCAGGAGGGAAATGATAAATCCAGCATGATGAGAGATTTTCGCCTTCATCTCATCATTCTGGAATGAGCTGTGGACTTGTGTTAGACCTCAAATAAAAATCAACTGAACTGTCCTATGGATAAGAGCATTATCTGGGACTGAGATGTAGGTGAAAATGTCTCATCATGCTGGGTGTGTCTCCAGGACTTCCTGGGCTAGATGTATGACCGGGAGACCCTTTGGCCTCAGTCACATCATCATCTCTACATTTGGGAAACTAGTAGTGACTAACCCACAGCATTAGAGGGATGCTTACATGAGTTTTTAATACGAGTGTTCCTAGGATAGTATCTGTCATGCAGTAAATATTTTATTATTTTTTTAGTTAATATTTTACAAATGACTATTATTTTCATGGTTGGAACGCTGACAACAGCTACTAGTGATTATTGCTATTAGGATGATAGCTCACACTCCTTCCACTGCAGAAAAGACACCATGGCCAAGAGTTGCCCTTTATTTACTAATTTTCCTGATCAGAATAAAGGAATCCCTCTGCCTCCTTGGCTTTGCTCCTTAGATGTCCCAGGAGCAACTCTCTGTGAATACAAATGGAAACAAATATTTTTCTGGTGTCTTTTCTTCAATATTCAAGAATACATCACAAGCTTCTTTAGAGAGACTCAAAACGCTTCACTTTTGCACACATAACTTTCTTTTCCTAATAAGAAAAAAAAATTATTGGCAACTGGGTTCCCAATAATTCATTCTTCTCAATATTCCTGATCTGGTGCTCATGGCAGCTACAAAAATAAGCCTGCCTGCGATCATTAAACACTACTTCTCAACTCACCGTGCATGGCAAAGACGAGTTCCCAAAGAGTTACAACATGGTCCTAACTCTTTTTCTTAGGGAAGATATTTTTTCTACAGTGAACATCTGAAAACACATTACAACTAAATATGCACAGTTTGAAAACTTTCTTCACTCTGCAAGAGAATAATGGAACCATATAAACATTCAATCGCTGAGCCTGCTTCTGCAGCCCCTGATCCCAGAGGTGAAAGGCAGCCGATCAGCCTGAGCTCCTGTTGCTGCACCTCCACTGCCTTGGCCCACACATACTCTCCGCTCTCTGATCTGTTCCTTCAGAGAAAAAGCCAGCTGGATCCCTGTCTTTCCTGTTCTATAAGGTGATTTACAAAAAAAAAAAGTCATCATTCTCCACATCTACATGCATGCGATCTTCTAAAGAGGCACAAAGCATTAACTGAAAAGTGTCCATAAGGAAGAGATAAAGTGACCAAGAACACATTAAAAAGGCTTCATGCTCTCATTTTACAAAAGAAGAAAATCACCTAATAATATATTAATGTGAGATGTATTTTTTGTAATTTTTAAAAATTATTTATTTATTTGAGAGAGAGAGTGTGTGTGTGTGAGAGAGCAGGGGAAGAGTGAGGGAGAATCTCAAGCAGACAACCTGCTCAGCGGAGAACCAATGTGGGGCTCGCTCTCACGACCCTGGGATCATGATCTGAGCCAAAACCAAGAGTTATATGCTCAGCCAACTGAGCCACCCGGGCGCCTCTCTTTGTGTTTTATTTACAAAGTAATTCCTTGAGAAATTGGACATTGCTCACATTTACCAATGGAATTTTGTCACAATTGGTCTGGGGTAAAGTCAAGGGCACTCTGCATGTGGGCTGGCAGTTCCTTAGATACCACAACTGGTGGAGGATCCTGACAGTGACCTTGCGCGTTGCTAGTGTTTTACAGCCAGGATGCATTTTGGAGTGTCTCAGAATGGCTAAAAAAGGACCTTAATCCTAGTGGATCTTTAATCTAAAGGAACATTTGATAAATGCTAGTTTTAAATATTGTTAGATGAGCGTTCAGAAACCTGGTGTATCCTTGTAAAACAATGATGATAGAACATTGGTGCTAGTATGTGGGTCAGTCGTGGCTCTGCAGGAAGGGACACCTCCATCTGGAGGCCACTTTGAACCCTCACACATGGTTTCTGTGTTTCTGAAGCAAACGCCGTGTCTAAATTGTTCATACTTGGGGACATAGACTTTGATCGATTGCTATCTTTTATATGAAGGGGAGTCCAATGGAAGTTCTCTTTGTACATTTATTTACATAGAAATTAACAAATGTAAAATTTCTGCTAACTTGTAAACTTTGACTCACATATAAATCTCAAAGGGGCTGACCATTTTCTCTCATTGTTTGTATTATGATGGTGTGTACTTTTGGGGGATATTGACCTTTTTTTGAGATTGATCTTAATGATTTCATGTTTTTCTCTCAAATGACACATTCATCCGGACTAAACTTTTATGAAGGATCGCTAGCCACCATAATCTAAATTGAGCAAATTTTGGAGTTATCACAGTGATCCCGAGAAGCAATACATTATTTTTCCTACTTATCATGGAGACATTAATCGATACCTGATATTTCTTATGTTTGAGTTATAAATTCAGCTGAGGACAAAGTTGATGCAGAAAGTACTAAGAGTTAAAATGGCACTTGAAAATTGATTCAGTCATATGGATAAGCACTTAATTAAGAGCAACAAAGAAGAAGCTTGTTGGCATCTCCTAAATAAGAAATGAAAGTTCAGAAATCCCAAGTAATTGCTCAGAAGCACATGCGGAAAATAGTGATGTCTCTTCCCATTACCCTCTGTAATAACAATTTAAGGTTACCTTATGTGCAGTTGTTGGGATGATAGCTCTAAAATTTAGCTCACTCTTAGCAGAGAATATCAGAATGTCTGTGATTAATGATCATCTAGTTAATTTTTCCTTTCTAAAAAATGCTTATGAAAATTTAAGTTTAATTTACTGAATTAATTTTTAAGTGAATGCAAGCAGAGATACAATATAAAGGAAAAATTGAAAGCTTACATGAGATATGTGACATGGGCTGTTACCAATCACTCCTCATTATAAATACACATTACAGGCTTTTTTTTTTTTTTTTTTTACTTCTCTGCCCAAATCAGAAATCTGAATTATACTCACTCGGAGAAGGTGCACTTTTGAACTTGGAACAGAAATAGTAATCAAAAGAGGAACAGCAAACCTATTCTCCACCTTAGCTCTTGTAAATAAACACAGAATTAAATCTCATCATAAGTATTTTACCTCAGAATTCTAGGAGCTTATTGTCCTCTCTCTGTCTTTCCTCTCTTATTTCTCCCATGGTTCTGTCTTGAGATTCTCACATTTTAATGAGCATATACATTTATCTTAGATATTAGAAAGCTTGCTCCTATTGTAATATACTGCTTTATCTGCCACCATTTCTTATCAAGAGGTCTCTTTGCTTGAAAATATTTTTCTCCTACCCAAACTATAATATTCTCCAAATTCTAGGCTCTTTCCTTCTTGTTTATTTGGGTTCTTAATGTCTTTGTTGTGAGATGGATATTGCCTTTGAATGAATAGAAAATAGTTGAACAGAGTTTCACATTGATCCATATTAGTCAAACTAAATTTTGCATGAGTGTGCAGCAGTAGAGTTCCAATGAAACTTTCTATAATCAGTTTGAAAACCTGTACTTTAGAGAAAAATTATTGTGATCCATGAATAAGCAAAATGGTAATTATTTGAAGATTAATCTCTTGTGCCAGACCTATGCAACACTGTCCTATGCCAACTCTACACTGATCTAACAGTCATACTAAACTTATTGGTACAAAACTGATCTTCAAGTTAAAAATAGTTGCTTTCAGGGAAATTCTTACTAAAGATAAATGGATTTAAGTAGTAGGATGGAGCATCCTTCAAGGTGATATCTTCATCTTAGCACCAAAGCCAGTGAAGAAAACCAAAGGATGCTTTTTTCTTTAAGAAACAAAGCCATTCAGAAGTGATTTCATGCTATCTCCTTGAAACAGTGTTTTGATTCTAAAGGCCCTTAGATGATACTGCAGTCATTAACAACAACAGGGAAACAGAGGTGAAAGCCATCTTCTACTGGAAGATTCAACAAGACAACGCCTTATCCTTAGGGACATAGTTAAGAATCTGGATGGATTGGCCGATTCCTTTGGTCCCAGGGAAATGGCTACTAAATCTTGCTGTGCTCTGAAGTGATTTCATATTCATCCCATCCTGCAAGTTCTGCAAGAAAGTCTATGACTTCTACGGGTTATTTTAAGATCCCACAAAAGAAGTTAGAAATCACAGGTCAGTTAAGCACAGAAAGTCTTTAAGGACAAAAAATCCAGCCTAAAATCCACCTGAAATAGGAAAATGGGTCCCAGTGATAGATAATAATCAAATGGTCCACATATTATCCTCAGGTTGTTTAAGATGGCAAAAATACATTGTGGATCAGTGCTAATAGGAAAATACTTTAACTTGAGAAATTTTGGAGATGTAGAATTCTAAAAAGAATTGGGGGATTTTGCTGCCCTTTTCCCCAGGAACAGTAATATGTTTTGTATTGACCACAGTGGAGCTTTTAATAAAATCATACCTTAATATTAGACAATATTTCCCTAACAATTTTGTCTGATAAATGTCATTTATTTTTATATATAATCTCCTAAAACTTCTTAGTAATGTAAGACCTCATTTAGTCATCTTTGTATGCTATATTTTAAATCCTTTTAAGTAAGAATTTTTTTTTCTGATAAAAATGTGGTAAAACAAAACAAAACAAAAGTATGGAGCCAGAAATAGTACAGAGTCTTATTCTGGGGTTTAGTATTTTCTCTATCAGTGTCACCCTCAGTAATACCTGGTCCTACTGCCCTTTTCTGCCCCTGAACCAAATCATGGTTCCTTACTCACTTTCTGGTCTTAAAATCCAAACCTATCAGACTTAGGCACAGATCCAGTTATTTTTTTCCTTCTCCCTCTCTGAAGCCTCAGGAGAGATGAGAACATAATTGTTCTACAGTCTTCTCACCCTGTCAAATTCTGGCTTCACCATTGTGTTGAGTCCAGAGAAAGAGGGTAGAGGAAAACGTGCCAACACCTCTTTCGTCAGCTGGCGTGGCTGCCATTTTGTCTTGAATGCCCATAGTGTCTGTGTGGCAGGTTCTCTTCACTTGGGAATTGTGAGGTTTTGGGAATCCTGAAGATAGGCTCCTCAGTGTACAGACCCTGGTGTGAGTGCAGATGGGCTTCAGCAACCCAGCCTACCCTCTGCTTTACTGATTCCTGCCTGGCATGTGCCACCTTAATCTATTCCGAACTTTCTTTTGCTGGCGTCTCTTCTCCAGCCCTCAGCCAGCAGACAGCCCTCTTGGGCATCTTCAGGGACCACTTGGGAAACACTAAGTTATTTCATGTCTGCCATCCAGTGCAGGAGAATGCAGGCCTCCCAACAGTGCTAACTGGGGATCTCTTTCCAGCTTCCCTTTACCCCTCATCAAATTGGTAATAATGCAAAAAAGCAAATGTACTGCATAAGCAGATTTCCGATCTGCGATTTCTTATGCATCCTCAAAGATGCATCCAGTCCCTAGGGAGAAGTTCTCTTACACCCCTCCCCCATATACATACATACACTAGAGGTGCACAAAAACACCCTCTCCTTTACTTGAGAGATGGAGAGGTAGAAATTGCCATAGTTCTCTCCTGGGCAGCCAAATCTGTGCTCAGATCATTTTTTGCTTATTATTTTTCACTCAGCACATACATGGGAAGGGATTGCAGCAAGGGAAGGAAAGTGGCCTGTTCTCATACTTATAATTTTAGGCACTGTGTGAATGCGTATGGCAGCTCTCTTTAGAATGTTTTTAGAATGTGGAATATTTAGTTGTTTTCAGGTAGTAGCTTTAGCTGGATCCAAACATAAGAGGACCTATCCTATTCAACTATATTAAAGTTTAATAATATTTTTTTCCTGTAATATATGAAAATTACTTCCAACTTCGATCATTTCAGAAGCCATTAATTTAAAGGGTAATTCATCAACAAATATGTTTTCCAATAAATTATTATGTAATGTTTGGATCAGGTCACAAAAGTGATATAAAATAAAGATTGAAATTTTAAATCTGTGCATCACAAAGTTTATTAATTAACTTCAGGATATACTGTTTAAAATTCTTGTAGTTTTTTTTAAAGCTTTTATTTATTTATTTGAGAGAGAAAGCACACACCAGTAAGAGGGAGGAGCAGAGGGAAAGGAATAAGCAGACTCCCTGCTGAGAAAGGAGCCTGACCTCCCCCCCAACCTCCCACCCCACCCCTCAGCCTTGGGCTGGATCCCAGGACCCTGAGATCATGACCTGAGCTGAACACAGACGCTTAACTAACTGAGCCACCCAGGCACCCCTCTTACAGTGCTGTTTTTGATTACAGCTAATTAGTTGGGCTCTTTCATGATTTCTGTATTTTGTTTTTGAATATTTACTACTAAAGAATTTTTCACACCTATTTAAGTACTTTCCTGTGACTAATACATTATCTTTATTCCCAATGAATGTAAAATTAATTTCAATATAATATTTATTATATGTTATCTTTTTGATACAGGCTTTTGGGTTTTTTTTGTTTTTTTTTTTAAAATTTTTATTTATTTATGATAGTCACATAGAATGAGAGAGAGAGAGGCAGAGACACAGGCAGAGGGAGAAGCAGGCTCCATGCACCGGGAGCCCGACGTGGGATTCGATCCCGGGTCTCCAGGATCGCGCCCTCGGCCAAAGGCAGGCGCCAAACCGCTGCACCACCCAGGGATCCTGATACAGGCTTTTGAAAAGCTATCTTTACATGCTGCACAATACTTATGATCATATGAATAGTACATATAAATCTTAATGATCGTCTTGCTGCAAATTATCAGAATAATTACCACTTTTATGTTCCTCATTAATTATTTGAATTTTATTTGAATTTCAACATGAGTGGTCCTCTTGCTTTCTTCTTTTATGAATGTAAGATTAGAATGAAATAAGAATTCCAGTTTATGTCATGGTGAAAACTACTAACATGTTCTTTTTAGAGATATGCAAAGGTACTCACCACATTCATCTCATCCCTAATGGCAGACAATGCTTGTCCTAAGTGCTCTCGGTGGCTCAAATTGTGTGTATTTAGAAGAAACATTATGGAAAATATTTTATTCTTTTCTAAAAAGATATTTTACTTTTTTACAGAAAGAGAGTGTATAGGGAGGGGCAGAGAGAGAGGGAGAGAGAGTGGAAGAGAAGCAGACTCCCAGTTGAGTGCAGGGCCCCACATGGGGCTTGATGTCAGACCCGAGATCATGACCTGAGTGGAAATCAAGAGTCAGACACTTAACTGACTGATCCACCTAAATGCCCCCAGAAATATTTTACTCTAATTTGCTTAACAACTAACTCCAAAGGGAGAACATGTCATTTTACCATACACCTAAAAGAAGCTTACCAAATAGCACAAAGGAATCCCACCACCCGTGCTTCTGGTTACCAAATATCCACTGAGTTTTCTTCCTGAACACAAACTGCATTCACTCCTCTTCAAAGGACAATTATGGTGCTTCCATTCCTTCCCAACATCCAGTTGGATGCACAGTTGTCCCTACAGCAGGACCAGACATGGCTCTTTATGGAAGAAACCTATGGCCCCATACCAGTGCATACTATGGCATGAGTCAGGGTGAACACTGGTGTAGAGGCCCCCTGCTATGTGGATGGGGTCTTTTACTTGATTGGTACCAGTGTTTCTCCCTGAGGGGAGTCACCAGTACGTTGTAACCTGGAAACCTATGATCTCACTTCCTGGGAGTGATTTCTAACTGATTTCTAACTCTTTTTAAAAGCATAGCAGATTTTTCATTTTTTTTTTATTTTACTTAGTTCCATGTGCCAATATGTCTGCATTTCTTTTCGGGAAATGTTTCCCTTGAATTCTAGGCCTTGTGCTGTTTCCCGTTCAGACCTTGAGCAGTCGGGTTTGGTTGGAGAACCAGCCTCTTGATATCTTCTCCCAAAACCATTTCTCCAAATGAACAGATGCACTGGGCATCAAACTCTTGGCTGGACCTTTACTCCAAGGAATTTTCAGCTTTTCACAGGTTTCAAGAAATAATATGTAACTCAGTCATATCATTTTAATTTTTATTGGAGTTGACTTGGAGTTGAGAAGCAATTGCCTTTTCAACCTGGAAAGGCTCCAACTTTTTGGATATGGTCTGTTTCTTTTTAGTCATTTTATGTGCAAATTGACCAATTCATTTCCTTAATACCTTGCCAAATGCAGCTACAGCCACTAACACTTACTGTCAATATTCTATTTCCAACCCCTCTCCATGCTTCACTGAATTTTCTAATGCCACCACCAAGTTATTGCAGGTGGTATTTTAGCCATATAGTTTTCTACTGCATGATGGATCAGCATCTTTCCCATGTTCCTTGATAGTTTCCTTATCCCTTGCTGACTGACCACCAGGACAATGAGACAATTTAATTTTCTTTTGTGATAAGCATCACCTCACTTTTATTTCATCCTTCATTTTTTTTTAATTAAGAAACACTAGGTATGTAGCCATAACAATTCCCAAATCTCAGTGTCATCACCCATCAAACTTTTTTTCACTTATCCCATGGGTCTGTAGAATGGCTGTGTTAATCATGGACATCAGGAATCTAGACTTACACAAGCGCTGTTTTGTTACTTGCTTTTATATCACTGCATCAGTGGGAAGAGAATAAAAAGAATTGTGCACCTAGCTCTTACAACTTCCATGCAGAAGTATCACAAAAAATTTCTACTTTCCGTATACCACTAAATTCTTGATCTCATGTCTCCTTCCAGCTACCGTGCCATCTATCTCCTTTTTTTTTTAAGATTTTATTTATTTATTCATGAGAGACACAGAGACAGAGAGAGAGAGAGAGGCAGAGATATAGGCAGAGGGAGAAGCAGGCTCCATGCAGGTAGCCTGATGTGGGTCTCGATCCCAGGACTCCAGGAACATGCCCTGGGCTGAAGGCAGACGCTTAACTGCTGAGCCACCCAGGCATCCCTATCACTCTTCTTCCTTTTATAAAACACACACCAAAACCTTGCAAATAGAGTTCTATATTCACCCATGTTCTGATTGCAATTCATGAGTCCTCTCTCCTATTTTTCCTTGCACATAGTCCAAGTGTTGGACTTTTGTTTCAATCAGTCTAACAAAAACTCTCCTTACTAAGGTAATTAGTGCCCTCCATATCGATAAATCTTGTAGGCAGTTTTTAAACCTCATTTGACTTGAGGAATTACCAAAAAAAGAAGAAAGTAAGCTCTTCTAGAAACAGAGCAGAATGGTGGTTGCTAGGAGTTGGGGAGTGGGAGAAATGAGAAGTCGGTAAAAAGGTACAAACTTTTCAGCTGCAAGATGAGGGAGTTCTGAAGATCTACCGTACAACATGGTGACTATAGTTGATGATACCACATTGTATATTTGAAATCCACTAATGGAGTAGAACTTCAGTATTCTCATACACACAAGATGAAGCATATTAAGTAAAGACTATGGCTACATTAATTACTTTGATTGAGGGGATCCTCTCACAACGTATACACATATCAAAAGATCGCATTGCACACTTTGTATATATTACAATTTTATTTGTCAGTTGTACTTCAGTGAAACTGACAAAAAACAAGACCATAAACAGCCCTTGGCTTCTTGAAACACTTTTGGTTCTTGCTTCCAGTATGTAATATACTTTCTTGTTTCCTCATCCTCAAGTGTCTGGTACTCTACGCCTCCTTTCGTCCTCTTATCCCAGATCTCTAATTGTGGGACAGCCAAGGTCTTAGTCCCTAAATGTCTTCTTTTTTCGGTCTGTGCAAACTAGTTGGTGGCCTCACATGGACACATGGCTTTAAGTAAAACCTACATTCTGTTCTCCCCACATTGATACATCCAATCTGAAGCTCCATTCCGAATGCCAGGGTCATCTATCCAACTGCCCACTCATCTGTCTGCTTCTATATCTAACAGGCATCTAAAATTTATTTCTAAAATTGAGCTCTTATTTTCTTCCAACTGTGCCTCTCCCACGGCCTTCACTGTGTTATTAGAATACAGCTCCATTCTCCCCAATGCACAGGAAAACAAATACTGTGTTCATCTTTAACTTCTGGCTTTTTCTCACACACTCCAACTGTTGCAAACTTGCAAACATCATAGGTTCTCTTGAGTAAATTCCAAATCTACACGGTTATCCCCTCCATGCCCACTTTCCTACAGTGGTTCAAGCCGCCATTATTCCTTTGCTTGTTATCCATGGCCACTGCTTCTCTCTCACTCTTTTTACCTCTTTTTTTCTTAAAGATTAATTAATTAATTAATTAATTACTTATTCATTCATGAGAGATGCACACACAGAGAGCCAGAGACATAGGCAGAGGGAGAAGCAAGCTCCATGCAGGGAAGCCGATGCAGAACTCAATCCCATACCTCTTTCTTTTTAAAAATTTTTTTTAATTTTTATTTATTTATGATAGTCACACACAGAGAGAGAGAGGCAGAGACATAGGCAGAGGGAGAAGCAGCCTCCATGCACCGGGAGCCCGATGTGGGATTCGATCCTGGGTCTGTAGGACCGCGCCCTGGGCCAAAGGCAGGCGCCCAACCACTGCGCCACCCAGGGTTCCCCCATACCTCTTTCTTTATGATAGTCATATTTTCTTTCTTCGATCAACACCTCTTAAATTCTTCTTTGAGCCTATTTTGCCTTAAGCACTTTGCAATTTGTTTTTCACTTCTGAGTGATTTTTGTCCTTTCTTCTACTTCTTTTCTAGGTTCATTCTACTCTTTGTTTTTCCTATTTTTTATTCACTTCCATTCTTAGTTTTTGAGTTTCTAATTCAAGCTGATTTTTTACATCCACAGATGTTTGTTTGAATATGTTCAATCCTTTTTGGAGTGTACACTTAGAGTTTTCTTCTGCATCATGTTACTATTTGCGAGGAACGGGTGAGGTGAGAGGTGGTTTTCTTACAGTGATTTGAACTTGTGTGAATTCTCCTGTCTTGAGTGTCTGCAATAGTTCTCCATGGACTTATTCCCTTTGCTGGTTCTCATGATTGGGTGTTTTTAACAGTCCTAGTTTAATTCAACCCTTTTCTGTTAATGTAACAACGTCCAGGAGTGTTTCAAGGATTTTGTTTGCTCTGGTGATGGAGGAGGAAGTGTGAGTTCTCTGATATTGTGGCAATTTTTTGTCTGATAAGACCCTACATTTTCTACTTCTTTTTCTGTTTACTACTCAGTTGCTGCAGGGTTCTTCTTCTCTCCTTTTGCCTTGATTCGCCCTCAGACGTGTGAAGGCTGTCTTTGAAAATGATTCTGGCCCCTCTCAACCCACTGTGTGCCTTTAAATCACATATCCCTTCCGAATGGCATTTGGTCCCTTACCTCACACACCCCTTCCATCCCTGCCCTATAGGTTATGTTCCCATCTAGCCCGTCCTCTGTTAGTGTCTGTAGACCCACAGTGGATTTCATCTTTCTGGCAGTGGTTCCAACTCTCTCTCAGACCCTCCTCTATTTGCCCTGCTGTTTTTCTCACTTAGCTTTTGTAGAATCTGTGTTCCCTGTCTTGAGACTTCTTTACTCCAATTGTGATAATTAGGAAGTCCTTAGTTTCTTCAACTTCAAGATTTCATCAAATTGTGTTCTGTTTATTTGTGTGTATTTCTAATTTTTTATGGATCAAATCCCATTAAATTAATATGCTTGCTTGGAGGTTTTCCTAGAGAGAAGAACAGACTGTTTGGCTTTTGTCTTGGTTTTGGTCTTCAGTGGCTAACACAACAAATCACACATGGCAGATTTCAACAATACAAATGTACTCACATTTTTGAAGAACAGACGTGCAACACCACCCTACAAAAAGTAAGGTGTCAGCAAGGCTGTGTTCCTTCCTAGAAATTCTGGGGATGCAGACACTTTTAGGCTCATTGGGATTATTGGCCAAGTTCAATTCCATATTCAGTATGAGCTAGTGCCAAATGCTTTTATAATAGATTTGGCTGTGTAGATAGAAAGTTTTTAGATCCTTATATGA
Source organism: Nyctereutes procyonoides (assembly GCF_905146905.1). Classification (NCBI taxonomy): domain Eukaryota; kingdom Metazoa; phylum Chordata; class Mammalia; order Carnivora; family Canidae; genus Nyctereutes; species Nyctereutes procyonoides. The sequence continues at coordinate 8,206,494 of NW_026575082.1, read as the reverse complement.
TTTTAGACTATAGTCTTAAAAAAAACCACAGCACTGGCAACATTTTCATATTCCAGCACACAGCTTTTCTCTTTCTTGTCTTCCTCACCACTCCCAAGCTCCACGTGATTGTTACATGGAAAGAAATTGCTTTTAGGCCTTCTGAGAACATCACTAAGATGAAATCTCTTGACAGCATCTCTTCTTCAAAAAGTTCCCTGCTTGGTAATTGTTCTTGTGAGAAGCTTAAAATGTGTGCGTCAAATATTCTGTTGGTATCTATTAAGAATTGCACAGATCGGAAAGTATTCCATCCTGATGCTGACTTTCCATCACAGAAATGCACTTATTCTCAAGCTGGGCTTCAGTGTTGTCGCAAAGGATTGTTTTTAATCTTGCTCCCTTGTACTGTGTAGTTTACTGTTTCCAGCATTGCAACACACACACACAAACACACACACACACACACACACACAGTAAACCATCATTTTTGGACTATTTGTAAGTGTTGATTCGTGTCCTTCCTTATTTTCTCTGAATTGTTTTAAGCCCTTGTGTTATTTGCTAACCTCCACATTAAAGCATTTTGCAACAAATTCCTGCCTGCCAGGCTAAAGAGCAGCACATTCGATGATTCTGTCATCTGCTGCTATTTGTCATTTGTTACTTTGAAGGATAGACAGGACAATTTTCTCTTTGGCCATATCTGAAAGCCTAATCTTACTCCTCCAAATCACAAAAGGAGAAGAATAGCAGAATAAAGTGTGCTATTCTGGATTCAAAAATTTGATGTATCAAACTGCTATGAAGGAAAGGAAAAGGAGTTATGATTGTGCGCATGAAAGATGGAATAAGGGATCCCTGGGTGGTGCAGCGGTTTGGCGCCTGCCTTTGGCCCAGGGCGTGATCCTGGAGACTCGGGATCGAATCCCACGTCGGGCTCCCGGTGCACAGAGCCTGCTTCTCCCTCTGCCTGTGTCTCTGCCTCTCTCTCTCTCTCTCTGTGTGTGTGACTATCATAAATAAATAAAAATTTTAAAAAAAAGGAAATTAAAAAAAAAAAGAAAGATGGAATAAACTTAGGTAATAATTCATTTCCCTGAGCTGACCTTTTACTAAGACTCCATTCCCTTATCTAAAAATTTGATCAAGTGTTTATCACATATAGAATCAGAGGGATTTACATAAGACTGTCATCCTGCCATAAATACGACTAATAAGGTAAGTGAAACATACAGCTTAAGAAAATCAGAAACATTTTGAGTGGGAGATACTTCAGAATTACTGAAGTTCAGTAGAGAACCATATTTGCTATTTCTCCCTTCCCTGCCTAATCAAAGATGTGTTTTGTCTAGATAAGCCAGCTGTGAATAACAAACTTAAAATATTCACTTAAATGGTCATGAATAGAGACTTCAAAACAACCACCAAGTGACTACTGCCCAAATTATCTGCATTTGGTTCTAGAACTTGTCTTAAATTTCTGGCAATTAACTGCAAATCCCATCTGTTTACTTATTCCACATTTATTGATTAGTTTCCGTATTGGGGTGCCGTGCTGGGATCTATGAGCGACAGAATCAATGTATGTCACACTCCAATATCTTAAATATGTTGATAAGAAGGCAGAACGATAACTCATGAAACGTAGAGGGTATGTGAGAAGTATATGCGGAGCGCTGTGGAAATATAAAGGAAAGGTGTGCAATCTAAAAATGGGTCTGAGGAGCTCAACCAAAGGATTATTGGGTGTGAGCAAATATGGAAGGGGCAAAACAGGGCACTTCAAAGGAATAAATGCGCTTGCTACTCAGAAAAGAAAACTAAAAGTTCTTCAGTGTTGAAACTGATCAGTTCTACTGATCTGACTTCAATGAATCAAGCTCCTTCCTGTGACCTCAAAACAGAAACCTATTTGCTGAAACACGTCCTTAGGTTTTAACTGGTTTCTTGTCTTCTAATACAGAAAAAAATAAGAGAAAAAGAAAGTTCATAAAATATCAACAAGGCCAGTTAAGTAACAAGCAGGTACTAATTTTCAAGAATGAAAGTCATCATCAAAACATCATATATTTTAACAGCTCTATAAATTTCCCATAATGATACAAGAGATTTTTGTGTTCTTAAAGCAGGATTCTGCAGAAGGAGACATTTTTCTTCATTTCCCAGCGAAGCGTGTGTTTAAAAAGACTTTAACAAATATGAAAACAATATTATCACCAAATCATAGCAAATCTGCACAGGAGATAAGAATTGGATATAATACTTAAGGATTACTGGTTTTGGTGAAGACATGAGGATTATTTTACCTACATTATCCCAAGATTATTAACAAAAGCTAGACCTCGTGAGGACTAAGTGCAATAATCATTATTTCCACACAAAACTAGCCCTGCATCTTTCAATAAATTGACATGAAAGTGATTTGGTGCTATTTTAAAGTTTTATTTTAGCTAGTACTTTATGCTTTGGGTGGATAGCCTATTTTCTGTACATGTGATGAAATTTTTTTCGCTTTTTTCAAATATAGTCTATTTTGGATCATTTAACTTTGATGTCATTATCCTAAGGCCTAAATTTAGTGAAAGTAATAAAGCTCGAATTTAATCATTTATTCAGCAGGCATTAATTAAAGATCTGCTACGGAAAGACCTCCTCTGATTCAAAGGGATACAGCTCTTCTCTCCCCAGAATTCTGCAAAGGAGGGAGGGAAAGACACTCAGGGAGAAGCCATTCACCTTCACTGAATTTCTATTTTTCACTTTCCCTGATCTTTTTCCCTACAATCAATAAACCCATTCGTCTCAAAATTCACTCATTTAGCTCAATCTCCTTTCTCCATTTGACTGGTTATCGCCAAACATCTTCCATATTTTTCTTTTGGGAGTTACCAAATTTCTTCATTCAACAAATTTCATACATAATGGAAACATTATTTCTGTGTCATTTCTAGGGAAAAACCTACTTACCTGAATTAAAAATTTGAGCATAGCTGCAAGCTACCCGAAAAAGACATCTTAATGAAAAAGCACATCCATCACAAAGAGAAAATGTAGGAAGCATCATAGAACATTTTTATGCCTGTATTCCTCCTTAAAGAAATTTAATTATTATTTTTTAATTTACTTGAAAGAGAGAGAAAGAGTGAGCATGCAGATGGGGGAGAGAGAGAGAGACAAGCAGACTCCTCACTGAGTGCAGAAACCTACAGGGAGCTAGATCTCAGGATCCCAAGATCAGGCCCTGAACCAAAATCAAGAGTCCGATGTTACACCCACTGAGCCATGCAGGCACCCCTCAAGAAATTTAATTATTTACGCATATATGTAGGTAGAAATTTGAAAGATAAAATGAAAGACGAAAGGCACCAAGTCTGTGGGAAAATAAACATTTTAAAATGCAGTGGGCTAGATGATTGCATTTGTCTTTAATCTCCTCTGCTCTGCAAAAATAAAATAAAGTAAAAGATGGAAGGTAATTCAGTGAAAACACTAAATAATGATGGAACAAAATAAATTAACACGCCATAAAAAATTAAAGGACCTCAATACATAGAATTTTCCAAAGAAAGAACAAATAAAAAGCATGGGTCTAATTATTTGAAAGGTGACTATCAAAAAAAGGTCTAAAAAAAAAAACAAAGCATTGTATAATACTTAAGTAAATTCAGCTTATCTACAGCAAAACTGTTAGATCAGGTATGCAGACTACAGAGCTTAATACTCTTGAGATAAAGGCTTGGGGCTGATCTTATTGAACTAAATGGTACAACAGCCCCCCTTTTCCATGTGGCAGGGGACATTCCAAGACACCAGTGGATGCCTGAAACCAGGGGTAGAACCCAGCCTTGTTAGACTGTATTTTCTCCTACACACACACACTCCTGATAAAGTTTTACTCACAGATTAGCACAATAAGAGATCAACAGCAATAACCAATAATAAACTAGAACAATGATAATGTTCCATAATGAAAGTTATGTGGATGTGGTCTGTCTCGAGCTTGGGCTGTACCCACCGCGCCTTGTGAGGATGTGAGGAGATGAAATGCCCGTGGTGAGAGGAAGGGAGGTGAGTGATGTGCACATTGTGACGTGGTGGTAGGCTCCTGGGGCAGACAGAGGACGATCATCTGCTCCCAGCCATGTCTGGGTAACTGAGCCCGTGGACCTGGGGGCACCCCTGAACTGCAGAACCTGAAGAGAAGGGGCACGATGCTGCCTGCATGAACTCAGGGCTGTCCCTAGCTGCTCACAAGATCCCCAGAGACGCCTTTCCATCTTGGCCCCTGGCCACCATCCCCACACAGACACATTCACACACACCCACACAGACCCCCCACACACACACACACTGACACACACCCTCATGCATTCTCACGGGCAGGCACAAACCCTCACTCATACATTGACACACATTCACACTCACACACTGTCACAAACGCACGCACACACTGAAACGCACACACTCGTGCACACTGTCGCAGACTCACGGGCACACACACATTCAGATACACACTCACAAATACCCTCACGCTAGCTAACACACATTCACACATATACTGCTGCACGCATACACACACACACACACACACACACACACACACACACTGGCCCACACACTCACATGCACACATGCCCTCCCTTCTTTCCCGGCCCTGATCACATTTCTTCCACGTTGCTCAGCCTTTGCCACACCTCCCAGTTCCGATGGGTCAAGCCAGCAGCCCTGCAGGGTACCACATCCTAAACTCACCCCCCCCCCAGCCCCACTAAACTAACCTACAGACAACAGAAACTGGTTTTCATATAACCTTCTAGCACACAACAGTACCTCACAGTGAGTCTGCAGTACATTTTTGTTAGAAAGAAATGAACTTTTGCTGATTCCTGAATTAGAAGAACATCTCCCTCCCTCTGTCCCTCCGTTCTTCTGTCTCTCCCTCCCTCCCCCCTATTTTTCTGTTTCTGAAATTGTTTACAGTTGTCTTTAATGTGACTATATGTATCCTATGTTTATTGCTTCCTCTGTTTCTAGTCCTCTGTACTACTGCACTATTAAAATGCTGAAATACTGCGATTCTTAGGATTTGATCCAAAAGACATCTTTAGCTGCCTGTGCAAGCTCAGGAACCCCTGTCATCTCTGCTGGGAGACCTCCCTGGTTCTTACAGAAATGCCCCCATTGAGTCTTGCCCCAGAGGATGAGCTCCAGCTTCATAGAAGCCCTTTTACCGTAGGGTTGTTTTCTTTGTCTTACTGAATCCCAGGACAAAAGAATTAATAGAAATGAGTGACATATTGCTTTAACCACTGGGCACGCACTGATTTAACATTTAGAGAGAACGCTGGCACAAAAGTGTTTGTCATATTTAACATTTTTATTTTTATCCCAAAGAGCATCCTAGGTATTCTCAGCTCCATCTATGGAGTACCAGAAATACTATCAGGTAGAGACATGCAGATGAGACGTTCATTGCATGTGATTTTACTGATGAATTGTGGAGTCCTGAAAAATAGTCAAGATATGAAAATATAAAGAGGAAAAATATAGTCCTATTGTCTGCCTTAACAGAAATGTCAAGGATTTCTAAAGATGTGGCATGGAAATTGGCTTAAGATTTTGATTTGGGGACGTCTGGGTGGCTCAGTTGTTGAGTGTCTGCCTTTGACTCAAGTTGTGACCCCGGGATCTGGGATCAAGTCCCGCATTGGGCTCCCTGCATTGAGCCTGCTTCTCCCTCTGCCTGTGTCTCTGTGTCTCTCGTGAATAAATAAATAAAATCTTTTTTAAAAGATTTTGATTTGTTGTTAGAAAAGCTTTCAAAATTTTTATAAGTCTTATAAATCAAAACTCCTCTATCTGATGAAAATGATTTTCAATACATGCTGCTGCTCCTGTAAAATTCTTTTCAGGAAGGCTGGCCTTTCCTCACTAGAAAGGATTCCTCATGGAAAGCTGTGAGCCTCAGCCCATGCCTCTTTTGTATATGATTGGCCTTGTGATTGAAAAGGATTATTGTCTAGATTTCCGAGAAAGGCCTCAGCAGCCAGACCCAGGCTCTGATTCCACCTGAGCAAAAGGCCAGGCTCACATGAGAATCTACTTCCTCCCTAACCTAGGTCGATGATGCATCTAGAACTACTGAGAGGATGGCCCCTGATACGTGCAAACTGTACCTTATGTAAAGAAACACCTTTCATGCCTAGAGCATGGGAACTATTATTTTCATTAGAATAGTACCCTGTGGAGGACCACATGCTCTTTTTCTTCATTTTCTAACAGTATTTTATGGTCTTGACAAAACTAAAAATAAATGACAAATTTGGCTTGACATCTCATTGATCAAACCTATTTTTGAAGCAAAGGCAATGTGACTAAGCACAGGAAGAACCATTACCCAGGTTTGATGGTGTTGACCATTGAGCAGAGCAGTTGGTATTCAAATCCCTAGAGTCAAGAAAACCTGTCACAGATAACTTTTTTATGGGGAGCTTAAAATGCCAAGGCAAAGGTTGGAATGTCATCCACGGAGCGCAACAAGAGATTTGAAGGAAATCTATATTAAACTGTTCTAGTACAGATTTATGCCACATGGAAAAGTCAGAAATTTCTCTGGGCAGGTGTCAGTGGAAAGTTCTCATCCAATTTCTGTGCAACAGTTTTAGGGCCTGGCCCAAACCCTTTTTCAGATTCTTCGTATTTGTAATATCTACAAGAGCTGGGCTGCAGTTCTTTCCTGGTGCTGACCAGTGATAGGGGACCCAAGGGTGACACTGCTTATCCACCTCACCCACATGGGCTAACATAAGAATCAAATTCACTTACATTTCAGAAAGTGTTAGATACTACAAGATTCTGTGTAGGTGTAAGATGTTCTGAAGTTTCAAGCAAAGAATAAACTTGCGAATATAAAAGAAGTTGGAAGATAACCAAAATCTTAGATAATTAGAGTTTTCTAAAAGAGAAAGTTACTTTGAATATCCTCTCCGAATTTTTTTTCAAAGTAAGGATGAACCATTTTTGATGTTTACAGAAGAAAAGCTATCACGTTCTTGTGCCAATCTTTGATACGTTGCAGGTAAGAATGAAGGATCAGGTTTTCAACCCACACAAATCTAAGTCACATTAGGAAAGGTTTCACTCATTTATTTTAGTCTGACATTTTTCAAGTATTTGTTTATATATTTTTATTTTCTATTTAATTAATTTTTCTAAAAATAATAAATTTTCTAAAGACAATATCTAAAATTTAAAAACCTATATTTTAGTATGATATGATATAATTAGTATTTAATATTTTAATATCTAAATATTATAATATAACTAATATATAAAATAATAATTTTTCTAAGTACTTGCCCTCTAAAAATTAAATCAATCCAAAATATACTGGATGGGAAACAACATTCTCAGACTATTATTTATAAATAAGATAAAGTACATTGGTGTAACTTGAAATCACTTTAAAATATAATTTTATAATGTCAGCCCATGGGAAATAATTGTGGGGATTTTTTTCATTTCTTGAATATAGGTTTGTTATTTGTTGTTGTTGTTCTCTTAAGGTTAAGATTTTTTTTTAACTCTTACCACCTACCTTGAAAGAAGGTTCAGGAAGTGATCTTCCTCTGGCATATCTGCACAGCACTGCCTAACTTGGATGGTGTGTGTTCGTTTCCAGAGCTGGAGGCTGAGGAGTGGTGCAAGCACCTCTGCATGGAGTGTCTGGGGACCCGGCTGAACGACATCAGCCTTGGTGAGCCTGATCTTCTGGCCGCAGGAGTACAGCGAGAACAAAATGGTGAGTGGAAGTTGCCTTCTGTTACATAAAGTGCACTAAGAGTTGTAGAACTTTGAGACCAGAAAGGGCCGTAGGAATGTTTCAGACCAATCATTTTGAAAAGAAAGTAAACTGATCAGTAACTGTGAAGAAGCTTTCCCCAGGTTGCATCGCAACTGGGAGAAAATACAAAGGTACAATGCAGGTGTCCTGACTTCTGGCACTGTGACATTGCAGTATATCTAAATAAATTACTAAATAAGGTAACTCAATATATATTAAGTTTTGAATGTAGATTTCTACATTTTCTTCTTTGAGAGTTGCTGTAGAATTAGAATCTTTTTTTTTAAATTTTTATTTATTTATGATAGTTACACACACACACAGAGAGAGAGAGAGAGAGAGGCAGAGACACAGGCAGAGGGAGAAGCAAGCTCCATGCACTGGGACCCGACGTGGGATTCGATCCTGGGTATCCAGGATGTGCCCTGGGCCAAAGGCAGGCGCTAAACCGCTGCGCCACCCAGGGATCCCATAGAATTAGAATCTTAATCCACAAATTGGTCTGTCCTGTTACTTGTAAATAGATTTTTAGGGACTTTGGCTAATATTAGGTCTTAGCTCAGGCTGCTGGAACAAAGTACCCTAGACTGCGTGGCTTCAACAACAGGAATTACTTTCTTACAATTCTGGAGGCTAGAAACCCAAGATTAAGGGTCGGTTTCCAGTGAGGATCCTCCTTTTGACTTGCAGACAGCCATCTTCTCACTGTGTCCCCACATGGCTGAAAGAGAGAGAGAGAGAGAGAAAGAAAGCTTTCTTATGTCTCTTCTTGTAAGGGCACTAATCCCATTATTGGGGGGTCCACCCTCATAACCTCATCTAAACTTAATTACTCCCAGAGATTCCATCTCTTAAATACTGTCACCTTAGAGGTTAGAGCTTCAAATGAATTTTAGGAAGGCACAGTTCAGTCCATAGCATACTATAAGTATGCAACGATGAAATATCAGGGTATAATAAAATTGAGGCTTATGTGATATACATTGTTGACTTACTATATACTGTTCTCTAGCATAAGAGGCATTTCTGAAAATCTGCATGGTCTTGACTAGCATCTCTAAATCATGAAATCAGAGCGATGTGATGAGCTCCTTTTTCTTCATTTTTAAAAATAATTATAAACATCACTAGATGACCTAATCGTGTGAAAATAGAAACTTTTCAATGTTGCAAATTTTTGATGGCTAGTGTTTTTGAAAAGGTTGAGAGACATCAGTGAAGCTTGACACTAATTATTAAAAAGAGATTCTGGAATTATCTGTGGCTTATAAATCAGACAACACAGTTTGTAAAAGTGCACCAGGATAGCACTTGGGGATCATGATCTTGTTATGACTAATAATGTGCTAATAACTTATCACAGTCTTTGTGGCCCATTAAACCATTTAAAAAAAGCATTATTTTTTTGCTTGTTGCTACCTGGAAAAAAAAAAACAAGTTTTCCCTGTTAATTGGCTACAAACACATGTGAGCACGGCACTTTCGTTATGCTGGCAGTTTTCAGAAAGTCACAGAGGCATTTCTCTAGCTCGTCTTCCAGCTTCCATTTCATATTCCATACTTGCCCATACTCTCTGGAATTTATTTCAGCTCTCTGATCTGTTTCCTAAGAGCTGTGCCACATGCAGGACATCCACAATCGTGCTGCTCAAAGCATGCTGCTCATCCACCGTTTAAGAAGGAAAGAAACTCTTACCGATAAACATTCGTCAAGTACCACATCAAGGAAATAGGAAGAAAGGGAATAAATCAGGCCTGTGGGTGGGAACATCATTGTGTGACTCATTTAGTGTGAACTATATGCTTTTAAAGATTTGGGGTTGTATATGGTTTCCAACAGGACCAATAGATAGTGTACTTCTCTGGTTTATTATGAGTGTATTTTTAATTTCATAATAATGTCAGAATAATTTGCTGAGATATATAGCAGGAGCAGACATGGCCTGCCAAGGCAACTTTTCTGGATGGTCTGAATGCGTGCTACACCCCTTACTTAGCTCAGAAAAGTGACTAACTCTCTTCTGATTTTAGTTTTCTGCTGAGTGAAAATTAACTCATGATGGTTTAGGAGGTGATGCAAAATAAAGACTAACCCTCATGCTTAATTCAGTTAAAAAAAAGGCATAAGTATTTTTAAGTACAAGTGAAAATGAACAAATTCAAAATAATTCCTGTGTATACAAGAGATCTGAAATTATAATAACATTCAATGCCATAAATGGCTTTCTTAGCTTTATTTTGTTTAATAGTCCTAACTTCATACAAAGGGATATATGTGCTTTTTAAAAATAAATTTTAGAAAGTTATGAACAGTGATTTAGTTGGAGAAGGTAGTGTTTGGTTCTCTTAAGCGACCCCCTAAAAGTACATGGTATCCTATAAGGAGATCAGCAAACTTAAGCACACAGATACACTAATGATCGCTAAGACTTTTAGACACTGAACATGTTTAGTGTTCAGCATTAAAAGGAAACTTTGTAGATGGAAGGATCTCCTTTCCCTAGAAATCACCTTTCACATGGGAGTATTTATCTTCGGGTCCCAATGCCATAGGCATGGCCATCGCTCCAGGCTCTTCAGGTCTGTGTACACTTCCTTTAAAATGCCTCGAGTCAAATAAATAAATAAATAAATAAATAAATAAATAAATAAATAAATAAATAAATAAAATAAAATAAAATGCCTCGAGTCCAGGTAATAACACCTTTTCTTTCTTCTTGGCCCACTGGGCTTGCTGAAACTTTTAAAAATAGTCACTCATAGTATAGGAGAACATGAAAAGCATAAATCTTGTCAGAATATTAAGATTATAGGTTTTACTATTGTTAGCTCAAAAATTTCAGTATTTACGTATATATCTACATCCTTGCTGCCTGAGAGAGAAACACACACAGATGGACACAATTTGTTACTTGCATACCTTGATTTTCTCACTTGCTAATCAACGAACTTCCCCTATAAATATGATAATTCCATTTTAGGATCCCTCCTGAAATAAATATCAGTATTTCTCATGGTGAAGACGAAGAATGCTCTTCGGCCAACTTCAGTCTGAGCTCTGGGGGCCCTATGATTGCTTTAGGGACTCATCTATTCCTAAAGACAGTACTCCTGTTCATTTTACTATGGGGTGGGAAAGTATTTATTGTTGTGGCTAGCTAATTAAAGTCTTTCAAAATAATATTGTCCTTTAAAGGTGTCTTTTCTTGTCTTTCGATCACTATTCCAGATTCTTCAGGCATAACACTTCCTAAACAGAATCCTTCACTTCCAAATACATGTTTGAAGTCATTAATATGTACAGATTTGAAAGATTTGTCATTACAGATTCAGTTTTTTTCCTTAAGGCATTTTAATATTAAATTATATAATATATTCTTCATCAGAAACATTATGTTACTATTTTATCCATGATGTTCTTGGATTTAATCTGAAATTTCTCTTAAGAGATAAGATAGGTTTGCCAGCAGAACTGATGTCAGAAATTACATCATTGTGGCTTGTGGTAATCTTGTGGTATCCTATCATCAAGGAAGGACTCACTACTCACACTTGACCACAGCATTTTTTTTTTTTTGACATTCAGAATTGCTTCTTCTCCTCTAATATTTTTCTGGCTCTTCACGCCACTTGGTCTTATTTACTCTGAGACTAGCTAAGAAATAAACATTTGTGCAAATAATTTTTAAAGGTGTAATGTGTGTTGCTGAGATAAAAGTGGTTATCGATTAAATTCTTCGCTATAATCATCTTTATCTAGAGCTGTCAGCTGCTTTCGTATTGACCCAGAACCCACATGGTTTAGGGGAAAGTAAACACACACAAGTGCACACACACACACACAAACTTATTCTTAGACTTTAAATAACACTGCCACAATAAAGTGCATATTAGGTCAAATTGAACTTTAAATTCTTTTTTTAAAAGATTTTATTTATCTATTTGAGAGAGAGATAGAGAGAGAGCTTGAGCATGAGGGGAGGGACAGGAAAGAAGCAGACTCCCCACTAAGCAGGGAGCCTGACAGGAGGCTTGATCCCAGGATCCCAAGAACATGACCTGAGCCAAAAACAGGTACTTAACTGACTGAGCCACCCAGATGCCTCTTAACTTTAAATTCTTACAACTTCTAGAATCTTCACATCTTTCTGTAATATTTAAGATAGCCTACACTGACGTTAGAATGTACAGTGTTACAATAATGGTCCTTTATAAAGGATTCACTCTACATAATAGCAATTTTAGAAAACAAATATCACATGTCAATCAGTAATAGCAGAAGTAAGCATCATAACCAAGAAGGAACTCACCTGTAGGGAATACCTGCAGTTGCTGTTAGAAGTGGACTCCGAGGGTAGTCCAGTTTGCTGTTGATGCAAGAGATCACCATTTGGAACAAAATGGAATAGTAACCTCACACTTTGCCATACGGTTAATGCAGAGTCAGATCTGAAGGTTTGATTTTATCTAGGAACTGGTGTCCCTGTTTATGAAAGGACTAGAACTGGTACAGATTTTTACTGTTAGCCTAAGAATGTGTATACCTTCCTCCAGAACCAATGCTCCACAGTATTCCAGTGTTTTTCTCTAAATTGTTTACCTGGGTTGCCATAGTAACCATGCTTTTTACATTCCACTCAGACACTCTTGTATGTCATTCACTGATTCAGTATTCACCCATCAAACATTTTGAGGTTATGATATGCAAGAACTAAGCTGAAGAAATGTAGAATTCTATAAAACATGGTCATTACTTTTAAGAAGCTCATGGAGTAGTGAGGGAGATAAACCTTGTAAACAAGGTGCATAGATCATTGTGTCTTAACATAATGCTATGCTGCGCTACTTGACACACAAAATCTCAATAGCACAGACCTGGAAGTGTATCTTTATTATTCATGCACAGACGGGTTGGCCAGGATTCTGCTGACTCAGGCTGGGGGCTGCTGAGATTCAGCCCCAAGCTGCATGTGGTTGGTATCCATGTCTTTTCCGTGATGTCTTTTATCCTCCTTACACTAATGGCTACCCAAGGCATGTTCTCAAAACAAAAAGCAGTAGTCCAAGCAAGCAAGCCCAAACTTGCAACACAAAATAAGCCTCTGCATGTGTCATGCCCACAGATACTCCATTGGCCAAAGCAAACCCTATGGCCAAACCCAAAGTCAGGAGACCAGCGGGACTCTCCACCGGTGAGGCCGTGACATGAATTAGAACTTATTTTCTACTATGAAGAGGAAATGAAGAATTGAGGAAAAAATTATGTAATCTACCATCTGAAGTATAATAAGCGCATGCTAAAATAAAAACAAAAGGAAAATGCTGTGGTATAGGTATGATCAATTCTAAACAGAACAGACTACTTTCTTCTTTTTTAAAATTATTTTTTATTCCTCCAAACAAGCCTTTTCAATCAGGCAAGTCTGGAATCCTTAATGCCCATCAATCGTTAAAGCCAGTATTTGCAGGACCTTACTCATGTGGAAAATGACCAACTAATGACAAAACAAGAACAACAGTAACAATAAGTGTCTCCCTACTTTAAGGTTCTTTTCCCCAATTTTTCAGAAATGACCTAGGGTAAATCATACTCATATACACATACTCTAATACACATTCTTTATAACCAGTAATGAAAAGTTTTCCAAGTGTATTTCTTTGTCCATAGAATAACCCTGAGCAAAACCAAGTTTTGCATGGGGAAAAGAACCTACTTATGCCTGTGTTTGAATTTCTAAAATGCCATACACATACTCTAGTATTTCCCAAAGTTAGTTCCAGGAAATTCTACTACTACCACCACTCCTACTACTACATGCTCTTGGAAATGAGTTTATCGTGGAGTGAATTACTATTATATACCAATGTTGTGGGCTCAATGGTCCCTTCCCCAAAATAAGATATTTTGAAGTCCTAGCCCTCAATGCTTCAGAATATGACCTTATTGGGAATAGGGTCTTTACAAAGATAGCCGAGTTTAAATGAAGTCATTAGAATGGACCCTAATCCAATATGACCTACAGTATATCCTTATGAAAAGGGGAAATTTGAACACACAGACAGACGTGCACAGTGGGAAGAGGATATAAAGACACGTGATAAGAAGATGGTCATGTGACTGCAGTAACACATCCAGAAGCCAAGGAAGGTCAAAGATTGCCAGAAAACACCTGGAGCTAGAAGAAGCTAGATGGATTCTCCTCCTAGAGCATTCAGAGAGGTCATGGCCCAGCCAACACCTTAATTTCAGATTTTTAGCCTCTAGAACTATGTGATCTTAAATTTATGGGGCTTTTTAAAAAGATTTATTATTTATTTATTTATTTATTTATTTATTTATTTATTTATTTATGAGAATGAGAGCCTGAGCACAAGCAGGGGGTGGGCCAGAAGGACAGGGAGAAGCAGACTCTCCACTGAGCAGGGAGCCCAGCATGAGGCTCAATCCCAGGACCATGGGATCATGACCTGAGCTGAAGGCAGATGCTTAACCAACCAACTGAGCCACTCTGACACCCCAAGTTTATGTTGTTTTAAGCCACCTAGTTTCTGGTACTTTGTTACAGCAGATCTAGGAAACTAATACCAATTCTGTATCATGGTCACAACATGTCTTAACAGAGTAAAGTTATTGTGATGCTCTATAGTAAAGACCTGGTTTAATTTTGTATAATGTAACATTTTCCAAACTCAGTTTTCTATGTGTCTCTTTCTGCACATAACACTTATTCACACCCTGTGTAACTTACCTTCCATGAAACACAATTGAAAATGCCACTATGGCCAATGAAGGTGATTATCTATAGGGAATACTGAAAGGTGAAGGTTATGGGAACAGCTACCCCATCAGGAATAAGATGATATTCATGAATGCAACACAAAATCTTGAATGGGGGGATCCCTGGGTGGCGTAGCGGTTTGGCGCCTGCCTTTGGCCCAGGGCGCTTTCCCGGAGACCCGGGACCGAATCCCACATCGGGCTCCCGGTGCATGGAGCCTGCTTCTCCCTCTGCCTGTGTCTCTGCCTCTCTCTCTCTCTCTCTCTCTGTGACTATCATAAATAAATAAAAAAAATTAAAAAAAAAATCTTGAATGGGACACACTATTTGCCTAGTCTTGTGTTGCATTGCTTTAATTTTCACTATCAGATGGAGATTGACATTGTATATGATTAACAAAACGGTTCAAATTACCACTTTCTTCATTGGGTGGTCTTCAACATGCACTATGATGGAATCAAGATCAATACCATATAGATTTCTGACTCTTTTTGCAATAAATGCATCAGGGAAACCAAAGATGCTTTATAGTGCTTATCTTACCACATGGCCAAATTGAATTGATCCATTTGTCAGACTGTAACCATGGCATTGCAAAGTGAGATGCATACTGGATGCATATCTTGAAATACCAAACAAAGGACCTTATCCTGTTTCCTTTGCCCTGGAAAGATTCCCTGTACAAACACAATGAGAGCAAAGATGTAAATTTCAAAAGCATTCCTACTTATGGGAAAGAAAAAGCTTTTGAGGGGAAAATGTTGAATCCAGAATTACTGGTATCTCCCAGCCTCAGGCAAGAAGAAAAAAGACACTGAAAATAAGTTTTATGGAGACTAAGAAGTAAATACCTTGCCTTTCCCTTTTCCAAAATGGTAATTCAAGCAGACAGACACACATTTATATCTTCTCATATAAACTGGGGATTTCTTCAAGAACAAATACTAGAATTTGATATTTCCAAATTGGATTTGATGACAAACATGGGAAGAATAGTGGGGAGACATCAGGAATGCCCAGAGAGAGCTGTAAGAAGTCAGAGAACCTCAACTGTCTCAAAATCCAATGGGACCTAGAAGGGGGTGCCTACTTTCTGGGGGCCCACACTGGATTCAGACACTATCTGGAAGTGGAAGTTGCCATATCACGGAAAGCAGAGTGCTGTAACTTCACAGGGATGTGGAGACATACAAGCCAGATAAGAGGACTCCCGTTTCCTCTGTTGACTCTTGTGACCATATCAATTCAGCCTACATGAAAAGGAGAGGAAGCTCCAAAAATTGAACTTGATCACAGATTAGGTTAAATGAGCCTTCCTTCAACAGAAACAAATATAAACATACACACAAAAAAGAAAAGAAACCTTAAATGAATTCAATATATAATAATGGGATTTTACCCTTTGAAATAGCCAAGTTTTGATGAACTATTTTTTTAAACCACAGTAAAGCAAAGTAACATAGAGCATAAAAGTCCAACATGGGACCTGATCAACAGAAGTTGCCAAATTCAGTGTATCATCAAGTTCTTCCAATTCTAAGCTCTAGAGTCATGATCAAGTGACAGAAATTCTCTAAATCTCAGTTTCCTACTCTTGAAAATGATCATGATAGTATCTCATAGGATTGTTGCTAAGCAAGAAAATTCTGGGCCCCCACCCATACCCACAAAGGAAACATATCTAGGATTCGGGACCAGATGTCTATATTTTAACAACCTCAGTGACCCTAATGTGCATTAAAATGTGAAAGCTTCGGTTAATAAACTCAATTATAATTTGCTTCAAAAAATCTAGCAGTGCTTTTAGGATTTAGTCATTTCTTGCAAAGTTTCAGAATTACTGACATAAATTGAATCACAGCATCCTTGTGTTATCTTCTTAATACCTGTTTACATTATAATGATAGCCCCTTTTTACTTCATAGGGGTTATGTGTGGCCTTTTTTTCTTAATCAGCATAGTCAGAGATTTACCTATTTGGTAGACTTTTTTTCATTATGTTTTAAATTATATTAATTTCTGCTCTTATTCCATTTGAATTGCTTCACAGTTTGGGGTTTAATTGCAGGTTCTTTTTCAAATCTCTTGAAATGGATGTTTGATCATTAATTTTCAGCTTTTCATTTTTCTAATATATTTTGTAAAGCTCTATATTTTTCTTTGAGCACAATTTAAAATTCCAGTAGTAACGGTATCTTTTCCCAATGTTCAGGTTATAATAGATGTTAAACTTGGAGGGGAAAGTGTGGGATATGTTTTTAATTTCCATCTGCCATAAGGAAATTTTTTTAATATTATCTCTGATTATAGGATTCAGAAATAAAATCTGATACATAATTAAAATCTTTGAACTTCACTGGATAAAGATATTTTTAAAAATATAAAGGAAATTTTAGGAACCATACAAAATAAAACAATATAAAAGTAAAGCATTAATAATTTGATAATAAATTGATAATAAATTTTTAACAAGTTGTTTTTTTATTAAAATATAGCCTTTCTCATGTTGGGTTAAAAATAATCTAATTTAAAAAAATAATTGTATACCACTTAATTGAGATTTAAATTACCCAAACTGACTCAAGGAAAAATAGAAAATCTAAAGAGCCCATGCCCATTAAAGAAATTAAAATTATTGGAGTGCCTGGGTGGCTCAGTGTCCAACCCTTGATTTTGTCTCAGGTCATGATCTCAGGGTTGTGAGATCATGAGATCAAGCACTGTATCAGGCTCCGTGCTGGGTGTGGAGCCTACTTAAGATTCTCTCTCTCCCTCTCCCTCTACCCCTTCCCATTTCCTCTCTAAAAGAAAGAGAAAGAAGAAGAAAGAAAGAAAGAAAGAAAGAAGAAAGAAAGAAAGAAAGAAAGAAAGAAAGAAAGAAAGAAAGAAGAAAAAAGGAAATTAAAATTATTATTATACAACTTCCCATACACAAACCCTAGTCTCACATAATTGCAATGCTGAACTCTATCAAGCAGTTAAAGAAACAATACCAATCGTATGCACACTTTTTCAGAGGAGGAATTACTCTACAACTCATTTTATGAGGCCACTATAACCCAGATACTAAAACCAGGGAAAGCCAATATAAGAAAAGAAAATTATAGACAAATATCTTTTATGCATATAAGTACAAAATCATTTTAAAAAATAGAAGAGGAATACCAAAGTATTACATGAAAAGATAATACACTGTGATCAATATTGGTATGTACCAGAAATGCAAACATTTCCTGAAATCAATCAATATCTTTTGCTATGTTAATAGAAAGAGGGAGAAATCATATGATTATTGTGGTTGACCCATAAAAAGTATTTGATAAAACACAATATTCATTTATGAAAACTACTCTTAAAAATTTAGTAATAAAAGAGGACTATCTCAAACTGATGAAGGACATCAATGAAAATCATTCAGAAAATACAATTTTTGAAGGTTAAGATATTGAATGCTTTCCTCATTAGATTGAGAATAAGACAAAGATCTTTACTCACAAATTTTATTCAGGATTCTAATTATTCTACTTTAGGTCTGATTTGTATAACATGACAAGAAAACAAGGTAAAATCATAAAAATTGGTAAAGAATAAGGAGCTAAGATTATGTACCTAGAAAATCCTAAGGAATCTGTGAGAAATATAAGTAAACTCAGTGATATTTCAGTATAAAAATTTAATATGCAAAAAATTCTGTATATAGATATGTGTGTATAAACAGTTTAGAGAGTGTATATATATATATACACACATATATTTTTACACACATATCCATATATATATTAGGAATGAGCAACTATAAAATAAAATACAAAAGTATCCCTTACAGTACCATCAAAAACCATCCCATACTCAGGGATAAAACTGGCAAAGTATATAACCAGACCTCTACACTGAAAATTAAATGTTGCTGAGAGAAATTAAAAGATATCAAAATAAATGGAATGATAAACTATGCTTATGATTGTGATAGTCAATACTGTTAAGATGGCAGTTCTTCTTACATTAACCTATGGATTTGACACATCCCAATAAAAATGCTAGAAGCCACATTTGTTCTAGTACTTGATGAGGCAATTTCAAAATGCATTTGGAACAAAAAGGCCTAAGACTAGCCAAACTATCTTGAAAATACAGAACCAAGTTGGAATGGATACCTTTTCTAATTTGGGGATTTATTAAAGCTGACAGCAATCAAGACAGACAATAGATAAAGTCTATGGAACAGAATAGAAAGAAAATGATCCATACATATATGGATTAGTAATTTTTGATAAGGACACCCAAGTCCTCTTTCACAAGCTCATTGGTAATTTCAATAAGAAAAAGAAAATTTCTTTAATGAATAGTTTTAAAATGATGAGATATATATATGGGAAACAATGAACCTCAACTCCTACCTCACACTATACTCCATTATCAATTTAGGATGGATGGGACTTTGAGATAGGCCAAGATTTCTTTTATAAAGCACTGTAAGCAAACTATAACAAGAAATAACTTAGACTTCACCCAAATTTAAACCTTTGCTAATCCAAAAAGCACCATCAAAAAATTATAAAACAGGGAATCCCTGGGTAGCTCAGCGGTTTGGCGCCTGCCTTTGGCCGAGGGCACGATCCTGGAGTCCCACGTCTGGCTCCCGGCATGGAGCCTGCTTCTCCCTCTGCCTGTGTCTTTGCCTCTCTCTCTCTATGTCTATCATAAATAAATAAAAATAAATCTAAAAAAATTATAAAGCAAATAAAAAATAAAATAGAAAGCAACAAACTGCGAATAAATTAGTGATATCCTGAAGCCGGATGTTCCTAGCTCACAAGAACCTACTAGAACAGGCAAAAATAACATACAGTATTAGAAATCATATCAGTGGTTGCTTCTGAGGCATGGGCAGCTGGAGAATGGCATAAAAGAACTTTCTGGGGAGCAGAAAAGTTGTGTATCCTAATGTGTCTTTTTGTCAGAACTGAAAGAACATTACAAGCAACATATGAACATTTCATTATGTTTCAGTACAGCTCTGTATACCAGTTAATGTAAAAAATAAAATGCTAGAACTGCTATGAAAAGTGTAGGAGAATATAAATTTCTTTCTTTTTTAAAAAAAGATTTTATTTATTTATTTATCTATTTATTTATTTATTTATTTGAGAGAAAGAGCACAAACTGGGGAGAGAGGCAGAGGAAGAAGCAGACTCCCCCTGAGCAGGGGCCAGATGTGAGGCTGGATCCCAGGACCTGGAGATCATGACCTAAGCCAAAGGCAGCCACTTAACCAATTGAGCCACCCCGGCTCCTCTTAACTTTCTTTCAATAAATAGTATTTAGTAGAAAAATTAAAGAAGACTATCTTCCACTTTCTAGACTTGCATACACATTTTTAAACTAAATTAATAAAAATCTAAGATGAAGTCTTTGTCATAAACATGGTAGGAAAATTTTCTAGTTTATAGAATTCTCACGGCCTATATACAGTAAACTCAATTTTAAAAAATTCTGGCAAAGGACATATAAATGAACATATAAAATAGATATTTTAATTGGAATATGTATTGGTAAGGAATTTCTGGAACTCAATTTGGCACTGATTCTTAAAAGAGCTTATAGCATTTAATCCAATGATCCCCAATGATTCAGATTTTAGTGCCCAGCCTAATTTAATAATTAAGGATATTACAGGGACCCAAAATTTATATGTAAAAATAAACTCTATGACTCAATATGAAATGATTGAATATTCAGCAATTCAGCTAAAAGTTGATTATTTTACTGAAGCCTAATTTATTTTAGACAAAAGTTGGCTTAACTTTATATTCATCAAGTAGATAATTATTAAGTAAAATATGGTATAGCTATAGAGTAGAATATTACGTATTCATTAAAATATATATTCCCCCAAAATAAATAAATAAATAAATAATATACCCTCAAAGAATATTTAATAAGATCTACAAATTCTTATACTGCAGTAAGTAAATATAGATGGTTCAATACTTTATATTTAATATAATCATAACCGTGTATGAATATATTTTCATCTTAAGGTATACTGTTACTTTAACAGAGATGATCTCTCTAAGGTATAATAACAGTTGAATTTATTTTATTTTTTAAAATGATTTCCTGTATTTACTAGAGTGAACATATGCAGAAATGCAGATAAAATTTAGTCATCATTTTTTGTTAAAAAGAAAGAAAAAGAGATTAATTAATTAATTGCTGGGGGGGTTAAAAATATGACTTTGTAATTTTTTTTAAGTCCTGCTGGTTGGTTGAAGAAATGCAGGGGTTCCAGTTCATAATAGCTGTTGAACAGATGGCATCTGGCAACTGAATTTATTGCTGTTGCCACATTATAATAAAATACATTTTGACAAATTTCAGTACCGTGGTAGAAATGAAGTCACAATTCCACAAAACACATAATTCCAATAAGAATTCCACACATTCTGATGAGTATAAATCATCCTTTGTTTCATTGCCGGCATAACTGCATTATCCAGATATCAGGATGTGTCTAAATGTGCAAATATCTGCTTCCTCACTGTGGCTCTATCTCTAAAGCTGCTGAAATTGAAGGCTGACCACGGCAATATCCTAACTATGGAAATTTAGAGATAAGAATATAAAGTTCAGAATGATCTTGAAACATCTCATTATTTTCTGAGTAATACCTGGTTCTGTTCAATTCCTTAGCACTTCATATAACTTAAAATCAAGGCAGGTTGTATCAAACAGTGAGGTGAACTTAGAATCCAAACTGAGATGAATACTCAGGAATAAATTCCATACTCCAAAGTATGGGTCAGTTTCTCAAATACCAGATCCTTGTGGATATACTCATTAATGCTTAATATTAGACCAATGGCTCTGGTCCTGGGACTAAATAATTAGTGAACTGTTTTATTAATTTAGTGTTAATATTAAAATTTCATGTTTCAAATTGATATATAATAATTGTTAAGTATAGAGCAGAGAATGAGACTTTCTTGCTGTCTCAGAAATGTACTGCGGCCCGGGAGCGGTGGATGATGGGTGGACCATTTAATGGATGGACCATGAAATTCTAAAGGTCAGGCTGGAAGACTAATTGAAGAGAAGGTTTTGAAGGTCTTTCATAGGAGAAGAGCAGAAAGAAGGGACACATCCCCTTCCAAGCATGATGAAAGAGGAGAGGCTAGAGAACTAGTCGCAGGATTTGGATAGTTTGCCAGATGGGGAGAATGACCCCTCAACCTGTCCACGCTGATGGAGCTGTGTAGAACATGTCATCATGCCCAGGCTGGTACCAGAACAGTGTGCAAGAGAGTTGAGAGGACAGCTTGAGTTTGGAGATTCAGTGGTTTCTGTTTCCACCATGGTAAATCTGAGGGTAGGATGCAAGAAAAAGGCTACAGCTGTTCATGATAGCCAAATAAGAAAATAAAGGTCACCAACTCAACAGCATTTCCACATTTGATGAGACAACAAAATCTGGGTCTTTTAATGAACCAGCTGCAGTGATAAATTTAATTTAAACAAATTTTTTCTATAAATAGTGAGTTTCCTGATCACGTGACATTTTGGAAAAAAAGAAAAAACAATTGAATTCCCTTGCCATAAGAAATCTCAGTTAAATATTTAAAGTTATTTTGTAAAATAATAATAATAAATAAAGTTATTTTGAACAGTAGGTTGCATATAGAGTTTTACCTATGGAGTCACTGGTTGATAGAAACAACTAGATGAAATCTAAAATTATAGATAAATTAACCAATTATTGATCACTATTACTAATCATTATGAAACCAATGTGTGTGTATATATATATAATTATTTTACATGTATACTGTATGTAATTATTAATTTTCTATTATTTAATTTAATAATATCTACACATTTTCATTAATGAACTTCAAATATTTAAGCCTGTACTCTCTGGAAAACCCTGGAATTGAAATTCAGATCACTGGGGATGTAACCAACAAGCTAAAAGAATACCTTTTTCTCCTTTTGAGCTACACATGGATTTTAAAAGAAGAGGAAAAAGTATAGGAGCTCACACCCGCTTACCTGAAGTTACTAAAAATTAAAGCCTACTACAAAATTTGTGACCTCTTCCTGTGGTGTACCTGATGAGCTGTAATATTTATGGATCTCTTGCTTTCCAAATATTTAGGCATAATACTTAGTTCCATAATCCATCCTTTTTTTTTACTCAACCTTCAAGTCCATAACTTCTGAAGTAGTAAGAGAAATGGAATGAGTAGAGGAGATATGAGCGAACAATTAAATCTTACCAGAATCCGTCTTTAAAAAAAAAAAAAAAAGGAATGGGGGCACCCACATGGCTCAGTGGTTGAGTGTCCACCTTTGACTCAGGTCATGATGCTGGGGTCCTGGGATCGAGTCCCACATCAGAGTCCCCGTAGGGAGCCTGCCTCTCCTTCTGACTATCTCTCTGCCTCTCTCTCTGTGTCTCTCATGAATAAATAAATAAAATCTTTTAAAAATTTAAAATTAAATTTAAGAAAAAGAATGAATTGTCATTTAATAGACATTTCCCAAATTTATTCTAAGTAACTAATATACAAAAGATGCATTCTATGTTAATGCAGTCACAATGCACTGAATGTTCAGTATGTGCTAGATGCACAAAATTATTTAATACATAAATTCCAAAAGCCTGTATTTTAAAAAATACTCAAATTCTTTAATTAATTACAAGGGAGTAAAAATATATTTGTTTTTAGTATGGCTCTTGTTTTAAACCCAGTTTTCCAACTGCACTGTTACAAAATGGAAATTATCATGAAACTGGTCAAAAAGCTTATCATCCTTTTGTGTTCTGCTTATTCATTTCTACTCACGAGATGATGTTTTGCTTCATGTTACAAACCACATCTCCGATCCTCTGCTTCCCGAAACCCCTCCATGCTCCACTTGTCTCCACTTGTCAGGCTCAAACTCGTAGCTATATTTGGATTGTTCCTGCCCTAAACCAGATCTATTTTAAACCTCATTGTCTGAGAAAGGAAAGTTCTGGTCCTTTCCTTCTCAGGGCTGATGACCATTCATTCAGTCTCCACACATCACTTGGAATCACACCATGCCTTTTCCAAGACATTTCTTCTGAGTTTAGCTCCCCTTTCTTGCCACACCTTGTCCAATTCAATTTGACTAAATCTTGTTTTATAGTCCCCTTGAGACTGTTCTTGTGGTTGTCACCTTAACTCTGGTCCCAGGCCTTTTGGGGCATGGTCTAGTCCTTTGGACCTCCTAATCCAACCCTAGAGTAGAAATGCCCTTGTAAACACAACTTCAGATTCAATAATAGTACGCATCTTGGGCCACTTGGGTGGCTCAGTCGGTTAAGTGTCTGCCTTCAGCTCAGGTCATAATCCTGGAGATCCAGCCCTGCATTAGGTTTCCTGCTCAGTGGGGAGTTTGCTTCTCCCTCTGCCTTTCACACTGCTCATGTTCGCACTTTCTTGCTCTTTCTCTCAAATAAATAAAATCTTTAAAAAAAATGTAAATATCTTTGTTGGATATAAGTTTGTTTTGTAAATACTTCATCTTGCTATTGTTTTTTAGCCATTTAAAATAAAATTATGCTTTCTCATATATCAGCCATTATGCAGCTTTGGCAACATATATACTAAACAGCTAGTTTCTTTTCTAATTCTTTTGAGTACTTAGAAGTGTGTTTAGTGCTCCTTAACAGTGTTCTTATCATTATTGTTGATTACCTTAAAGGAAAATTATTCGAATATGTATACTTTGATGAATTGAAAATTCTTTTTCATAGACCTTTCTTTCTAAGCCTCTCACTTCTTTTGTTCCAATTCGCATAAGAACTCTTTCCTGCCAAATCAGTCATGAGTCAGTTGAGATGGGATTACTTTATTTGAACAAAGATTAAAGGACAGTTTTGAATTAAATGTGCTGGTTTGTTCTACTAGAACACTGCATCACTTTCAAAAGCATCCCTCACAGTTCCTCTCATGCCACTACTTCCTTGGCAATACTTTAAAATGACCTTTGCAAATCAACAGTCTCAAAGAGCAGAGCATCAATGTCTTCTGGGAACAAGTAGAAATATAAAGTGTCCGGCCCCAGCCCAGACCTATTAGATCAGAAACAATAATTAGAGGACTACTCAGCAGTCTGTGTTTAAACAAGCCCTCCAGATAACTTTGATGCACACTAATGCTCCCAGCAATAAAAACCAAAGGTAGGCTTTTAAATAAGAAAGTGACAGGGGTGCCAGGGTGGCTCAATCATTAGGTGTCTGCCCTCTGCTCAGATCATGATCCTGGGGTTCTGGGATTGAGAACCCCTCTCCCCCCTGCTTGTATGCTCTCTTGTTCATGCTTTCCTTATCAAATAAATAAAATCCTTCAAAAAAAATTTAACCTAAAAAAAAAAAAGTGACATGATTAGAGAGTGGTTAAAACACCTGCCTCATACAATTATTTCACAAAGTTAAAAATTTTTTTTAAAGATTTTATTTATTTATTCATGAGAGACCAGAGAGAGAGAGGCAAAGACACAGGCAGAGGGAGAAGCAGGCACCTCAGGGAGCCTGATGTGGGACTTGATCCCGGAACCCGGATCACACCCTGAGCCAAAGGCAGACGCTCAACCGCTGAGCCACCCAGGGGTCTCAAAGTTAAACATTTTAAAAAGTCATTTCAGGGGAGACAATTTTAGCTATTTCATATTGAAATGGTCTTTTTAATGGAAACTAACTAGTTTTAGTGAAGCAGCAACATATTTTATATTATTAAGGCCATAAGATAATTTACTCATAGCAGATGCAGAAACATTTTTTTCCATGACAATGGAATCAAAGAAGAATAATTTACTAGATAAGTTGAGCTGCCTTCCTCCTCTCCTGGATTAAATTAGTCTACATTTTAATTGAATCTCAAATCCTTGGAAATTAGTCATTAGGATAAGATGGTCTTTGAATACTTAAAAATCGAAAATAAAATTTCTTAGAATAATTCCTTTTGTAGGATGAAAGAAATAGTATCAAAAGGAAGGTTAGAGCATTCCAAACTGTAACAGTTAATGTGAATTGCTGGTTAAGACTAGGAAAGTAGAAGTTAGGCAAGAAGGATGTGGAAGACACATTTCATCTGTTTTACATAGCCTACGGCTGGCCCTTGGAAGGACTCCTTTGGGGCAGGTTATCCAATCTCTTTGTATTTGTCTGTAATGTACCTTACTGATTTTGACATTGAGAGTCCTCCATCATGTGAATCTTACTAAATTCATTATTTTTGTGTTTTCCAGTTCCACATTTCTCCAATGTCCATTGCAATTATTGTACTCTTTGTTTATTTTTTCTAAGTATTACCTACCAGCATTAGAGCACACAGATATGTCAGTGAAAATGTAATAGTTCTTTTGGGTCCTCTGTAATACTCCGTAGGCTATAGGTGATCTTACATGTATATCACCCATGTGGAGGACACTCGATGTCAGGTGTTTTTTTCTCATGTTCTCTTTTTTCAACATCAAACTATGGGTGTGAATATCAAGGGTCAGTGCAGCCTTATGCAACACCAAAATTGGTTAATGATGTTTATTTCAATATTTTAGAAGAAGTGTTATTTCTTGACATTTTGGCAATGATTCTTTGGTAGCTATCTTCAGACCCTGTAATTGATGGAGAGGAAGGAATGTAGAGGAATGTTTTACATTCCACTTTATAACAACAGTGTTTTACCTCTGCACAACAGATGCCACTGACATATGACTTCTAAATACAAAAGCTGAACTTCATCAAAAGGGTCTTGACCAAAGAAAAGAGGATTTCTATATGGGCATTATCTATATGCATGAGTCATTCTGTTGCGGCCAGCTTTCATTTATATTCTTACATGAGGTCAAGCCCGCTTGATTTACTGCTTGCAATCCCCTTGAAGTGGGAATTGTGATAGCAATGTGAGTGCTGTATTAAGTGCAAAATATTGAGATTTTACTTGATTGCACATAAGAATTTTAAGATTTATAGAAGATATATATACTTTTTATTGCAGATAATTAATGGGGCAGTGATCTTTCTTCATTTCTTCAGCTATTAACTTATCTTTTTTCCTTTCTATAGGAAATGAATGTAGAATCCATACACATATCAGTTATATGGGCCAATAATCTAAAAAATTGAATCACTATATTATTTTGATAAAAATATCTAGACCCTTGAATATAAGTATTGTCCATATGGTGACTAAATTTCAAGCTATCATGTTTAAGTTTAACACATTTAGAATCTGATTATTATTGTTGTTGTTGTTGTTGTTATTGGCATCAGCAAAGCAATACTCTGCAAGGTACCTGCCACAGAAAAAATTCTATTATACAGACAATTCCAGCTTAGTACCAGCAAACACTCAGTGTTTAAGATCATGACATTATGATGGATGATGGCACATTCCAAAACATTTCAATCCTCTTTCAACTGCAGCTGCACCCTTATGCCTCTCAAAATCATTAATTCAACAGCACTGTCTTTAGAGCATGATTCACAATTAAATTCAAACTCACAAAGATGTATCTGCCAGTAATTCTTAAACTCTTTGTTATCATGACATTTTCTTAATAATTCCTCAATTCTTGTGGTGCATATTCTTCATGGGATATATGTATTTCGTTCATAGAGTTAACCAGTATTTATTGATTACTTACTACTATAAAGCAAGAATATGGTGCTATGAATTAGGCGTATTTTCTAGGACACTTTATAGGTTGTACCAAGTTCTTTCCTTCCTGGAAATTATGAACTAACCTTATTTTTTATAAAGTGCATCTAATGTGTTTAAATGGGGATCAAAGCCTGCAGAATTTTGCAGTAGTTTTTGAGATACACAAAAAATTATAAAGCAAGGTTTGGAATAATAATCAAATTTTCAACTATAGAATATCCAACAAATGGGAGTGGCTGTGTATTTTTATTTTGCCTACGAAAACACTATCAAGTCCTGGAGAAGACAGTAATGAATATCTGTGATTACCATAGGCTGATTTTGACTGTGAATACAGTATATTTTGTGAGTCAGCCTAAGTGTGCATTAAATACTTCATAACACAAAAGAAAAATTGATTAAATTCTTGCTTAAATTAGACATTCCTTACCAGAGTTATGTATTTGATATGCATTTAAGATTGTGTGAAGGAGACAGTAAATGTCATTTTGACAGAGACCTCACTTAGCTTTTACCCTTATGTTTCCATTGTACAGTTAACCACTGCACCCTCACCATAGAGAATACATGCAACACAAAGTATAGAATGAGTAAGTGAGAGAAGGAACTAGTATTTTAATTAACCCATTTTCCCATACATCAAATGGGAAAGGGTAGTGTTTTACGCTGTCTGTGATGTTCCCAAGGGACATGTAATGATTTTTGAAGGCTGTAGGTAGGTATATAAATTAATACTTTGCTACCATAAAGAGACCTATCTCTTTTCACTTAACTTGTTCCATTCTTTGTTTCTTTGCAGAGAGATTCAATGTGTATCTTATGCCTACACCAAATCTGGATATCTATGGTGAATGCACAATGCAGATCACTCATGAGAATATCTATCTCTGGGATATCCACAATGCCAAGGTCAAACTGGTGATGTGGCCTCTCAGCTCGCTGAGGAGATATGGACGGGACTCCACGTGGTTCACCTTTGAATCAGGAAGGTAAGCTCTAAGTGCCATAACCAACTGCAAGAGGTGGGTAACAAATAGACTCCTGAAAGACAAGTTCTGTTCACGAGTGCCTGGGATGATCACTGTTTTCAGAAAGGGTAGAATCATCAAATATATAATTTCTTCTGATTTTTTTTTTGATAATCTGAAGAAAATATGTTAATTCCCCAACAGGTTAATTACCCCATTCAAAACATGTCAGTCTTTTACACTGGTCTCAAACTAATTTCATAATTATTTCAACCATGCCATATCTTATAATATAATACAATGCTATATTTTTGGTGTATCCTATAATATTTTTGGTGCAATAGGATTCTCATGAAATTCAACGTGTCCTGACTGGCAGTATTTTTTTGAGTTTTTTATAAGCAAAAAATTTTGAAAGGAGTTTTATATTAAATTACTTAAATATTACTTTTTAGGTTTAAGATATGTTAATTCAGTATTCATTTATCCAGATTTCTATGTTAATAACATTAGTTAAGTGTAAATGTTAATTCGGGGTGACTGAAGAAATGTTGGCAAATCTATAACACATGAAATGTATAACCCAGATTTTTTTTTTTATAACCCAGATTTTAAATAGAGTATGTCAAAGCAAATACACTGGTTTCTTGGTCATAGCATCTGGTTGGAATCCATAAATGTCTTAAACGAATGCCTGTCTCATAATCATTATTTATAGACACGGGTTTAGACATGAGCTTCAACCAGCTAAATGAATGTTTCTTGCAATGACCTGTTCGTGATGTTGTTGTCACGCATCCAAAACAAGGCCTACTTAGATTTGGGGATTCTATAGAAGAGATGTTTAATGTATCAGTCTTCACACTGGGGACATGATTTATACATTCTGGAAATGAATCTGTGATATTAGAAGACAGTGATAGTGCAGTTTTGTTGTACTTGATATAGCAATTTTAATTTCATAACTTTGTTCTTACAAAACTAATAAATACTTACTCAAGGTCAGGTTCTAATAATATCCATCTAGGTTAGGCCAAGGCCATATGTCTTTTAAAATTTTAAGGAAAGGAAAAAAACCCTGAGCTGAGCTGAAGCTAATTTTACCAGTCTGGATCCTTTTGCACTAGGTCATATTAAACCCTTTCTAACATTGATTACTCAAAGACCCTCCAATCTTTTTTTTTTTTTTAAGATTTTATTTATTTATTCACGAGACACACAGAGAGAGAGGCAGAGACATAAGCAGATGAGGGACTTGATCCCAGGACTCTGGGATCACAACCTGAGCCAAAGGCAGATGCTCAACCACTGAGCCACCCAGGTGCCCCCGAGTCTCCAATCTTATATTTACTCAGTGGCTCTGAGTTCACTCAGCTGTCTGTTTTCAGTCTGCATAGATACTGACACCAATAATAGCAATCACATTCTAGATAACCATTAGGAAATAAAGATTCTCTTAAGAAAATGAATATTTTTAGACATATACACTATTTAAAAATTATGTGGTTATGAAAAAGGGATTATAACTTATTCCCTAACATAAGGCTTATGATACTTTTTTTTTTCTGGATGTAAAAGTTAGTGTGTGTATAGAAAAAGTGATAGTTTATTTTCATTGTGTAATAATATTACCTCCAATATTCTCTCCTCTGGATTTTTCTCCTAGGTATTCCTATTTTTCTATTTTCTCAACATAATGATTTGACACTTCTATGCATGACTCAATGCTCACCATAATAAATGCGTCACCCTCTGTCATCATACAATGTTATTATGATATTATTGACTATATTCTCTGTGCTGTACTTTTCAGCCCCATGATTCATTTATTTTATTTTATTTTATAACTAGAAGTTTGTACCTGTTGATCCCCTTCACCTGTTTCTCACATCCTGTTACCCCCTCCTTTCTGGCAGCCACCACTTTGTTCTCTTGTATTTATGCATGTTTGGGTTTTTTGTTTGTTTATTTGTTTTGTTTTTTATATTCCACATATAAAGAAAATGATATGGTATTTATTTTTCTCTGTCTGACTTATTTCACTTAGCATAATACCCTCTAAGCCCATCCATGTTGTGCAAATGGCAAGATTTCTTTTTTTTTTTTTAGGGCTGAATAATATTCCAATGCGGGGTGTGTGTGTGTGTGTGTGTGTGTGTGTGTGTGTACCACATCTTCTCTTTCCACTCATCTATGAATGGACCTTTGAGTTGCTTCTATATCTTAGTTATTATAAGTAATGGTATATTAAATATAAGGATGCATGCATCTTTTTGAATTAGTGTTTTCATGTTCTTTGGATAAATATCCAGTGGTAGCATTACTGGATCATATGATATTTCCATTTTTAATTTTTGAGGAATCTCCATACTGTTACCTGTCTATTCCCTCATATCAGAAGGCATCTACTCAGCATTTTAAATAACAAGTAAGGCTTTTTCATCTTCCTTTATAGTGGTTATGTACAATTTTCACTCCCATTTGTACCTGTCCATCAGCTTTTGCCAATTTCTTGTTCCTCCAAAGTCTTTATCAGGAACATACTAGTTCTACACAGGTGTTTAAAATGACATTCTCGACCAAAACATCAAACTACCTGATGTGCTTGGCTTATCTGACAGTCAATATTAATTGGTCTTCTATGATTTTGGTAATTTTTAATAATTTTAAGGTACATTAAAAAATAAAATATCTCAGAGTAGGTAAGGCCCATAATCCTCAAGGTTTTTCTGTTTTATTTTTGTTTTGGTATTTGTTTAGTTTTCTGGGTTTAGGAGATAATCTTTTCCTACACTTTTTTTGTTTGTCAGAATAACTTCTTAAAAAAATGGTTAATAATATCTAAAAATCATCTTGACACACATACTCCTACATACCCTGGGAATAAGAGAGAACTAGATTTAGATCATAGCTTTGTCACTTGTTAATAACTTAGCATGGGCCATTCAACCCCTCTGTCTTCTAGTTTTCTTTTTTGTGTTAGAAGAATTCTAATCTCCACTTCCTACATAAATTTGGAGAGATTGAGCAAAGTGTGAATATAAAGCAGCATACAGCACAGTATTGTCACATAATGGACATTTAAGAAATCATGATTATGTACTCTTCCTCAGAAATTATATAATTTGTTTCTTTCCACTTTCTGAGTGAAGTTTCTACTTACCTCTAAAGAGCTCTATTATTAGAGAATTCTGTGAAGGTATATCCTTAGCCAAATACTGAGAGATAAGTCAAGCAAAAAGCTTGGGAGAAGCCAGTGTTCAAATGCTGGAGCAATTATTAGAAACTTGATGTCAAAGACTAAAAATCAGTGTTATCTGTCAAGAGTCATGAATTTGAGGCAAAAATGGGACCTGGTGCAGCAAGACTTTGGGGGAAATAAGGGGAAAATACTGAATGACTGTCTTTATGCTAACTGGTGCTTGGATGTAATTTTATGGGTTACTAGGTGCCTATTTCATTGAAGAATCAGCAAACATACAAGAAATCTCTAATTTACCATGTGTAATTCGTTGGAATAAGTTACACTTCAGTAGTATTGCCTGTGGGAAAATCAGAGTGTAGGGCAATGAAAATCAAACTTCCTTACCCTTAAGTATATTAGGGAAAAATCTAAAAGAATCTCAGTAAAAAGCTACAAGAACTAAGAAGTGAATTTAGAGAGGTCACAGCATATAAAGTCAATAGACAAAAATCAGTTTTATTTTATATACAAGCAATGCATAATTGAAAAGGAAAATATTTTTAATATTTCTTATAGTGTAAAAATATGAAATATATATTGTTTTAACAAAATATATGTGAGAGCTCTACACTGAAAACCACACAATATGACTGAGAGAAATTAAAGAAGACCAAAATAAATGGAGCTATATATACCATGTTTGGGAAATGAAACACGCTATATTCATAACAGTCCTCTTGGAATCAATGTATAGATTCATTGTAATCTCGATAACAATCCCAAATGACTTACCTAAATTAAAGGACTAGTTGATTTTGAAATGTATTTGGAATTGCAAAAGACCTAGAGTATCTAAAACAATTTGGAAAAAACATATTTGATGTACTTCCACTACCTGATTTTAATACTTGTTATAAAGCTATAATAATCAAGACAGTGTGGTATTGACATAAGGATAGACCTAACAATCATTGGAAAAGAATGAAAAGTTCAAAATAGACACCTACTTATATGACCAATTTATTTATCTATTAGTATGCTATGATAATTCAATGTGGAAAAGAAAAAAAATGGTGCTGGAATGACTAGATACCCATTAAAGAGAAAAACAAACAGCTCTTACCTCACTGCCCTGGACTCAATTGTGCTCAGTTCCTCTCCAGCAGTATTCATATGTTGAAGTCTTAATCACAAGTGTGAAGGTATTTGGAGGTGGGGCCTTGGGGCCTTTGGAAGACAATTCAGTTTAAAGGAGATCATGAGAGTGGGGCCATCATGGGAGGATTAAAAGTCTTTATAAGAATAAACAGCAGAAAGCTTGTTCTCTCTCCTGCCATGTGAGGAAAAGGTGGTGGCCATCTACATGACACAGAGTCCTCACCAGACACTGATCATGCTGGAATCTTGATCTTAGACAGCCTCCAGAACTATGAGAAAATAAATTTCAGCTCCTTAAACCCCTTGTCCATGTCATTTTTTATGGCAGCTCAAGCTAATATACTTCACCATACCCTCCCTCAAAAAGAAAAAAAAAAAAAAAAAACCTCCAAATGGATATAGACTTAAATGTAAAAGCTAAAATTATAAAATTTATAGAAGAAAACATTAAAAAAATCTCTAACCTTGAAATAGGCAGATGTTTCGTAAATACTAGACTAAAAGCACAATCAAAGGAAAAAAATATTGATAATTTGGGTTTCATCAACATTAATAACATCTGCTCTTCAAAAGACATTCTATAGAAAATGAAGTGGGGGGGGAGAAAAAGTCAAGCCATAGACCAGGAAAAAATTTCACAAATCCGTATCTGATGAAGAATTTATATTAATAATTCTTAAAGAATTCTTACAGCCCAAAATAAAACAAATGATCCTTTAATAAAATAATAAAAAAAATGTGGACAGGTTATAAAGGAAGATACGCTCATAGACAATACAAACAAGAAAAGATGCTTATTATCATCATTAGTCTTGAGGAAATATAGATTAGAAAGGGTGTGCCTGGGTGGCTCATTTGGTTAAGTGGTTAAGCATCTGCCTTAGTTTCAGGTCATGATCCCAGGGTCCTGGGATGGAGCCCCAAATCAGGCTCCGTATTCAGTGGGGAGTCTGCCTCTCCCTCTCTCTCCTCCCCACCCCATCCACCCCCCACCCCACCCCCCACTGCTTGTGTGCACTATCTCAAATAAATAAATAAATAAAATCTTAAATACACACACACAACACACACACACAAAGATACCAGTTTATTCTCTCCCCTCTATCAAAAGACAAAACAAAACCCTGACCCTGTCAGGTGAGAAGGAATCACTCTTACTCTGTCTCATTGCTAATGTGACTGGGAAAAAGAACACCACTTAAAGTAATAGTTTGGCATTTTTGTGTGTGTCCCACATGACAGAGCAATTTTACTCCTATATATTTACCTACCAACTGCCCCCCTAACAATATACAAATACTTGCGTTGGGAGGGTCAGAGCAGCTTTATTCATAACAAACACTGGAAAAATCAGGGGCACTTGGGTGGCTCCATTGGTTAAGCATCTGCCTTTGGCTGAGTCATGATCCCAGGGTTCTGGGAGTTGGGATCCCTGCTCAGTGGGGGGGTCTGCTTCTCCCTCTACCCCTCACCCTTCTCATGCTCTCTCTCTCTCTCAAATAAATAATAAAATCTTTTTTTAAAAAAAGGGGAAAAATTGGAAAATGGCCATCAATCCATAAATGGAAAGACAAATTATAATGTAGTTATACAATGAATACTACCTACCGGTGACTCACAACATAGGTAAACCTCAAAAAAAATTATTCTAAGTAGTATGTATGATTTCATTTGCAGAAAATCCTATGACGAACAAAACATAATTTTTAGTGACAGCAAGCCAATCAGTGGTTGCCTGGGGTTGAGGTTGGGATTGAAAAGAATGGACTGTAAAGGGACAGTAAGGAAGTTTGGAGAATGAAGAAAAATGTCCGGTATTCTGATGTTCATCAAAAAAACATGGAACTGCTTACCAAATGTTCATAATATTATATGCAAATTATACTCCAATGTTTTCAATGTAAAAAAAAAATGTGGGGAAAAAATAGATCATTAACAAGTCTTATGTTTTATATGCTTTCATACCATTTGGATGTTTGGCAATGGCCACTGTTACTTTTATAATAAAAATACTTCTTATGGAAGGAATGGAGCCAAGGAAGGAGAGAGAGCCTCAAGCATTGTCTGGACAGGAACTCTTGAAACTGTGAGATATAACTAGGCTTTTTTTTTTTTTTAAGATTTTCTTTGTTTATTCATGAAAGACACAGAGAGAGAAGCAGAGACACAGGCAGAGGGAGAAGCAGGCTCCCTGTGGGTAGCCCAATGCAGAACTCAATCCCTGGACCCAGGATCACACCCTGGGCCAAAGGCAGACAGATGCTCAACCACTGAGCCACCGGGGCACCCCTACAACTAGACTTTTGTTGTAGAGATACTACAAGGTCAAAAATCTGTTTTGGTAACCTGGCCAGGTGTTATACTTTCTATATTCTCTATGTAAATTTCCATTTTTTCCCCTTAGTATTGAGAATTTGTTTGGATACCTATCTTGTCTGATTAAAAAGCCAATACAAGCTTTTGAAAGAGATGTTGGAAAGAAAAGCTTAAAATCACTCATAATTTCTCCATTTTAAGATTACTGCTTTTAATATTTTGATGGACTTCTTTCCAGTGCATTTTAAAATCAATGCAAATAAAGATATTTATCCTTTGTTTTCACTTATTATACTGAGAAGTAATCTCTGAGTCCTTTAAAATCAAGATTCTAATGGCTGTATGGCATCTGAACATATGGCTTTGCCATCATTAATTTAACATTAAGAAGTTTCCAAAATAAACTATTATAAATAAAGCCACACTGACCATCTGTGAAAAGTCGTGCAAATCTCTGATTATTTCCTTAGCAAAGCCTTTGTAAAGGCTTAATGGGTCAAAGGATGCGAATGTTTTCAAGATTCTTCACAATATAGCAAATTGCTTTCAAGGGAAGTAATATCAATTCATACATCTTCTAATGGTACAGAAAGAGCTCTTCTTAACCCTATAACCACAAGCATTAAAATGATGATTTAAGATGTTTCTATTTTGATCAAGGACTTTGATATCTCTTTTTTTTTCTTTTCTCTTTTTGTTTGTGTCTTTATCTTTAAAATTGGAGGTCTGTCCTTGTATATACTGTTCATTTTTATTTTTTTTCCTTTTCTCAATTTGGGTGTCCTTTGCCCTTTAATATTTGGACTATTGACCATTATTCTATGCATCTATTTGGTAAATTCCAGACAATCCTGCTCTTGTTACAGAGAGTCAAAGGCAGAAGTTTTGCCTATGCTTGATCCAAGATATAAAAGCACATTTTATTCCCTGGGTCAGGACAGGGAGTCAGGGAGAGAGGGGAGGGCACAGATGATGAAGACAACTTAAAGGACAGATTGGCAGGTGAGACCCAGCCAGTCATCCTAGTCAACCTTGAAGATCTGCATTTTCTGGGTTTTATTATATTAGCTTTTTGCAGAAAGCATATTATTGGGTAAGCAATTTTAGCCATTTGTTTATACTACTGCATGTACTGAAAAGTAATAAATTGGATATGTCAAATACTCCTTTTGTCACTGACAGGCTTTTTTCAAATGCATTGTTAAATTCCACTGTACCGACAAAACATAAAAATAAACAGTAGGAGAGGACCTAGATCATTCTTTCTGGAGGAACATATCTCACAATTCCTCATAATTATAATCATACACCATAAACTTCAGGGAGCACATGGCAGGTATGAGAAGAGAAAGAAAATAAGGACCAGGAAGCTTTCAGTGGGAATTGTCCCTGGAGAAGCATGGTGTCTGGGAAATGAATTCATAGTCCCAAGCCAGCTTAGAGCAATCGCTCTTTTACCATAATGATTGTAAGTTTGCATTTTTAGAGTAAAACACAACCAATCTGCTATGCAGCTAATTTTTTTCCTCAAAAAATCAGAAAAGATATCCAGACCTGCAGAGGAAGTCATAGGATTCATGATTATGTGCAATTTTATCCTGTGGAAGACAGAATTATGTTTTTATATGTGGCATCTTCACTTCATACAACCTCATAAATATTGTAAGCAAACATCAGAATGGGTTCAAATGGCTGCATAACAAAATTCAAGTGAGCCCTAAATCCTTTTTTTATAAAGTTATTGTTCAAAACTTAACCTCCCTATTCAGCACAATGCTTAATATAACAAAATTGGTGCTCAAAATTTGTCTTACTAACTTTGATAAAAACATCTTTATTTAGAAGCTTAGGAAGAAATCTGATTACAGATTTTAACAATTGGAAATGTAAAACAGTGCTTACTACAATACCATTTCTTTGGGTAGATGGTCAATGGAAGCAGTTCCTTGTGCTATAATCAAGGATTCTGTGATGTCACAGGTAGACATAATTTATTCCTAAACCTTTTTGTTCACAAATGCAGAGATAAATCACTCTTTGTCTAATGCATCACCAATTAGTGAAAGGGAAAAGGAGGACAGAGAGCTCTTAAAAAGACATCAAACCATGATCTAAAAAACATAGATATAAATTAAACTATCGAAATTTAAAACTTAGCTCCATAAAAGACACTTTTAAGGAAATTAAGAGATAAGACAGTTCTGGAGAAAAGATTTGAAAGTCACATATTTGACACAGAACTTGTATCCAGAATTTGTAAAAAAAAAAAAAAAAAAAAAAAAAAACTTCAAAATTTAATAAGAAACAAACCACAACTTACAATTTAAAGAACAGGCAAAAGATTTGAGCAGACATTTCATCAGGGAAGATATATGGTTGACCAATAATCACACTAAAGATGGCAAACCTAATTAGCATTAGGGAAATACAAATTAAAACCATAGTGAGATATAACTCTTGACTTATTATTATGGCTAAAATAAAAGGAAAAATCTGACAATACCAAGTACTGACAAGAATGCACAGCAGGTAGAACTCTCATATTTCTGTTAGTGGAAATGCAAAATGATATAGCCATTTAGGAAAACAAGTTGGCATATTTTTATGTAAAATTAAACATATACATCTCATATGACCAAACAATCCTGCTCCGAAGTTGTTTCCTCAAGAAAAATAAAAATACATGTTCATTAAAAAAAAACCCTGCATATGAATAGCCATTTTATTCATTATTGCCCAAAAGTCAAAAACCAAATGCCCTTTACTGAATGGGTAGGCTGTGGTAAACCAATAAATAGAGTGATACTCAGTAATAAATCCACAGATCCACAAAACAAGATAGGTGTATCACAAATGTATTATTCTAAGGGAAAGAAACCAGATCCAAAAGACAGCATACTCTGTTATTGTATTTATATAATATTCTAGAAAAAGCAAAACTATAGTGGTAGAAAATAGACAAGTGATTGCCAGCAGGTGGAGTGCAGAGACGGGTTGACTACAAAGCAACAACATAAGGGAAATTTGGGGGATGATGAAACTGTTCTTTATCTTGATTCTAGGGGTGGATCTGTACTCTATGCATTTGTCAAAACCCATAGAACTGTGTAGTATAAAGAATAAATGTCACTGTATGTAAATTTTTAAATTTAATTTTAAAAAAGAAAGAGTTTCTCATGTATGGTCAAATGATGTTTTACAAGGGTGCCAAGACTTTTCAATAGGGAAAGGATAGTCTGTCTTCTCATAAATTGTGCTAGAAAAACTAGATATCCAAATGTGAAAAAAATAAAGTTGACCCCTTACCTATCACCATATACAAAAAAATTAACTCACAATGAATCAAAGACATAAGTGTAAACCTAAAAACTTAAAACTTTTAGAAAAAAAAAAACAGAGAAAAATCACAGCTTTGGATTTGGCATTGATTTCTTAGATATAACACCAAAGGCATAGGCAACAGCAACAACAAAAAAGACCAATTGGACTTAATGAAAATTTAAAGCATCTGTGTATCAAAAGATATTATAAACAATAAATAGAATAAAAAGTCAACTCACAGAATGAGAGAACATAATTATAAATAATACCTCTAATAATAGATTAATATCCAAGATCTATGGGGAACTTATAAAACTCAACAACTACAAAACAAAACAATATTTTAAATGAGCAAAGGGCTCCATAGTTCCCCAAAGAGTATATACAGATGACCAACAACTACATGAAAAAATATTCACAATCACTAATCTTATGGGAATTGCAAATGAAAACTGCAGTAAGATTCACAACCATCAGAAGTGTTGTAATTAAAAAAAAAAAATTGGAACCCTGCATTCTTGATGGGAATGTAAAATGGTAGAGCCACTGTGGAGAACAGTATAGAGGTTCTTCAAAATATTATAAATATTTTTACCATATGATCCAGCAATTATACTTCTGAGTATACACTCAAAAGAATTGATAGTAGGGTCTTAAAGAGATATGTGTACACTCATATTCATAGTGGCATTATTCACAACAGCTAAAATGTGGAAGCAAGCACTGTCCATTGATGGATAAATGGGTTTTAAAGACATGAATAATAATGAAGTTTTTAAAAGAAGAAAATGCTGATATCTATTCCAACATGGATGAACCTTGAGTAAATTATGCTAAGTGGAATAAGGCAATCATTAAAAGATGAATGCTAACTGATTCCATTTATATGAGATACTTAGAGTAGCCAAAATCTTAGAGAAAGAAAACAAAATGGTGGTTTCCAGGAGCTAGGTGAGAAGCAATGAGGAGTTACTGTTTCAGTAATACAGGGTTTCAAATTACAAAATG
Organism: Nyctereutes procyonoides; assembly: GCF_905146905.1. Classification (NCBI taxonomy): domain Eukaryota; kingdom Metazoa; phylum Chordata; class Mammalia; order Carnivora; family Canidae; genus Nyctereutes; species Nyctereutes procyonoides. The sequence continues at coordinate 8,167,243 of NW_026575082.1, read as the reverse complement.
AAAAGAGTGATGAGGATGGATGGTGGTGATGGTTATACGATATTATGAATGTTTAACACCAGTAACTGTATACATAAAAATGATTACAATAGCCAACACATATTGAAGAAAAAGAACAAAGTTGAAAGATTGACAGTACCCAGCTTCAAGACTTACTATAAAACTAAAATAATTAAGACAGTGTGGTCTTAGTGAGAGAATACATAAATAAATCAATGGATTAGAATAGATAGCCCAGAAATAGATCCATATAAGTACAATCAACTGATCTATGACAAAGGAGCAAAGGCAAGACAATGGACAAGGAATTTACACACTCCACAAACATTAACTCAAAAATGGGTCATAGACTTAAATGTAAAATGCAAAACTGTAAAACTCCTAGGAGATAACATCAGAGAATACCTCAGTGACCTTGGGAATGGCGACGACATTTTAGTCACACCAAGCACAGTATCTATGAAAGAAATAATGATAAACTGCACCTCTTTAAAATTAAAACCTTAATATTCTTCAAGAGACAATGTCAAGAGAATGAGAAGACAAGCCACCAACCGGGAGAATGCTTTTTCAAAAGACACATCTGATAAAGGATTATTATACAAAGAACTCTTAAAGGTCAACAATAAGAAAATAAAACCCAATTGAAAAATAGACCAAAAGACCTTAACAGACACTTCATTAAAGAAGATATGCAGATAAGCATATGAAAAGGTGCTCCACATTATATGTCATCTAGAACATGCAGATTAAAACAACAAGTAGGTATCACTATACACCTATTAAAATGGCCAAAATTCTGAACACTGACAATACCAAATGCTGACAGGATGTGGAGCAACAGGACATCTCTTTCATTGCTGGTGGGAATGCAAAATGGTACAACCACTTAGAGAACAATTTGGCAATATCTTATAAAAGTAAACATACTCTTACCATCCAATCCAGCAAGCACATTCCTTGGTATCTACCCAAAAGAGTTGAAAATGCTATGTCTATACACAACCTTGCACATGATATTGGTAGCAGCTTTATTCACATAACCTCCAATAGTTGGAAGCAACCAGTATGTCCTTCAGTAGGTGAGTGGATTAAAAAATATGTGGTATATTCAGACAGCAGACTGTTTTTCAGCACTGAAGAGAAATGAACTATCAAGCAATAAAAAGACATGGAGAGACCTTAAATGGCATAGTGAAATTTAACACTGCTGACTATATGATCCCAACTGTATGGCACTGTGGAAAAGTAAAAACAAAATGACACAGTAGAAAACAGCAGTGGTTGCCAGGGGTTAGGATGATGGACAAGCTAAGCACAAAGCATTTTTAGGGTGTTAAAAATGCTCTAGGCGATACCATATTGTTGGAGTCATGTTATTGTGTATTTGCCTAAACCCACAGAATGTACAACACCCAGAGTGAACCCCAGTGTAAAATATAGGCTTTGGGTGATTTTGATGTGTCAGTGTAGGTTCATCAATTATAACAAGTGTCCGACTCTAGTGGGAGATGTTGCTAATGGGAGAGACTGTGTGGATGCAGGAAGGATGATGGGGAATCTCTGTAGTTTCCCCTCATTTTTGCTGTGAGTCTACAATTGCTCTAAAAAATTGTCTTAATAAGAAAAATTACATTGTACACATTAAATATATACAATTTTTATTTGTCTGTTATACCTAACTAAAGCTGGTAGGAAAAAAGAAATCTAGTGTCTGGAAATGTTGAAATATATTTTGGTTCTGTATTCTATAGTAATCTAGTACCTCATTGGTACCAACATCTATTGGTAATTGCAGCTGGAAACAAAAAGCATTCACTTCCCAAGTATTTCTTTTGACTTTCATCATGAAACCTGAGATGTATCAGTAAAGTTATATTATAATGGAAGAACATGTGTTTTGCAGCACTATTAGATTTGGGTAAAATATTGATCCTTCTATGTATTAGGCAAACTGATTTTCATCCTTGGTTTTTATACCCCTCATTTGTGACAATAAGGAAAGGCATACCTATTCTGTAGCGCTTTTTTGTATATGTAAGTGGAGCTATAATTTTAATTCTCTTTCCAGATTTTTGTTGTGGGAGGCTTAACATTTGTCTTAACATAGATGACTTGAGTGCACATGTATCAATCTGCTGTTTTGTTTTTTTTTTAAGAACAAACTATTGCAATTTCAAAAATGTGAAAGATTTAACACTGAAGAGAAATGAACTCAAGTCAGTGGTAAGTTCATTCTTTTGACTAATGAAGGACTAAAATATTTTAATTTGTATAGGGTTTTGACAGGACTGTGGCTGTTTAATTGAAAAATAACCAAAAATAGTAATTAAAAAATTTAAAAGGAGAAAAAAGAAAAACCATTTTAGCCCTTCCTTCCTCCACAGTCCACCAGCCTCCCAGTGTTGTGGGGCTGGCTATGAGTGTGGTTATCACCATCATGAAAATAAATGACACCAAATTGCAAGATTGATCTTGAGTGATGCCTTAATTCACTTTGAAAATTCCTCTTGAAGGTTTCAGAAATCGGTCAAAGTACCATGGATAAAACAGTGATATGTGTGTGCATCACTTCCAGAGGAGACCACTTTTCCAGATAGAATCCCTTTGTATGTTTATATTCAGCACATTTGTTAAAATACAATCTCTGTTTTGTAATTACACTCTGCAGCTGAAACCGCAAAATCATAGTCTGTTGTCTTAGCTTTCTTCATGGAAGAATGTTGATTTCTTCAAAGGAAGAGACCTTTTCTGATTCTCCCTATATTGCCTTGGACGGTGCTGTGAATGTAAAAATAGGTGTCTGCTGAATTTAATCATCCTTATATACGTGTTTCATCTGATAGCTTTCAAAGCCCTTATTTCAAAGTATATTATTTCATTTTATGCCCATATCAGCATAGAAGGTGGGCATAACAGAAAACATTTTTATCAAGTTTTCATGGATGAGGAAATCAAGTCTCAGAAAAGTTAATAAAGTGTAACTGAGGTCACTTGGAAAGTAAGTGGCTGGCAGCTGCAGAAGTCTAGCCTGAGTTGTCTGATTCATGCTCCCATGTTTTATCACACCATGATTGCTCAGGGAACAATGATCTAGTGCTATGATCTGAATGTCTGTGTGCCCCCAAAATTCATGTGTTGAAACCTAACCTCCAAGGTGATATTAGGACAAGGGGCCATTGAGAGATGATCAGGTCAAAAGCCTAAAGGAACCCTTCATGAATGGGATTTACTGCCCTTATAAAAGAGACCCAAGACAGCTCCCATCCACCATGTGAGGACACAGTGAGAAGACAGTCATCTATGAACCATTAAGTCTTACCAGACATCACATCTACCTGTGCCATAATCATAGACTTACAATCACCAGAACTGTGAGGGAGAAAAAAAAAAATCCTTTTGCTTATAAGTCACCCAGTAGATGCTGTGCTACTACAGCAACCCAAATGGATTAAGACCCCTAGCTACTCTATTTATTTGAAGTTATTAGGCAAATTAAAGGATTCGTTTTAAGATATTTTTGGCATGGCCTAAAAATCACTCCTGGTTTTGACCTTTATCTGCCTTCCCAACAGTCTCTGCCTACTTCCTGCTTCTTACTCTGAACTCCAACAGCAAAAACTGGTTAATAAAGAATCTCTATGCTTTGCTCATGCCATCCATCCACCATCCACCCTGAATGCCAGCCACCTGCCAATGTTTCTTCACTGAACTTGTCCTAAGTTCCTAAAATTAGATCCCCTATCCGTTTGCTTGGATGGTACTGCCCTCCACATATTTCCTGCTCCCTTACATTTTCCAACATTCAGTGCTGTCTGGGGAACCTTATGACCAGTTCCAACAAGCGGCTATGGACAGATAATATAGGCTTTACTTTTTGATGAGGGTGCTGACTTTTTGATGAGGGTGCTGTCTTAGTTACCCCAGAGAGTTGTTCAGAACCAAAGTGGATTAGCAGGAGTGAGAAGTTCCTGTTGCATTAAAACCACTGAGATTTTGTTTGTTATTTAAGGATAAATCTATTTGATCCTAACAGAAATGGATAGCAGGAGAAGTGCTGCAGTAATAAATAGCCCTAAAATATGTAGCACTAAAACAGTGGTTGAACAGGGGTGGAAGGAAAATGTTATGGCCACTGGGAGAAGGATACCATGCAGGGCTAGACATTTGGTGGAATTCTTGCCTCTTGGTATAATTTGTGATAACTTGCTAGGCTGATTGCCTGTCTAATGAGCTACTAGATAAGGACAGATTTGTAAGGACAAATTCAAATTAAAAATAAGAGACTTCATTCTCTCTGTTGAAAGTGGGGAGAAGCTTTACCTGCCTGCCTTTTCCCTAGAGTTTTGACTTTAGAAAACTCATCATTGTAGGTACTTCTTTCTCTCTGTGAAATATCTATATAAATTCTGTTGAAAACTAAATAGGTCTTTTGTCAACTTTGAAGACCCTGGAGTACCTTTCCTAAGAACTCAGGAACCGAGTCTTTGAAATACAAATACCAAAGGAGAGAGTGCCCCTAGCTCCCAGGTTGTATGAGAGGGTAGGGCCCTAATGTCGATGGGCACCTGGCTCCTCATTGCAGAACTACTTTCTGTCATAAAGCTGGGAGAAGCTTGTTTTTCCTCTGGATGAAGCCAAGTAGCTGACATACATGGTCACTCTACCAAGTGAATCTAGGATGAGCTGTGTATGACAAATGGTGCTATCGGGTCCTCTCCTTTAAAATGAGTTATTGTTTATCTTGAGAACATGTAGGTAGTGGGTTTTATCTGCTTGAATTATAAAAAGGATCAGATGTTTTTCCATCTATAAAGGTTCTCAGCCAACTGCCTGTGATGTGCATCACATTCTGGTTTAATATGTATAAAATAAGAAGTGTTTTTCTTTCTCTACTATGCTTGTGGAGAGGATTTCTGGATTGGGAGAAGATTTTGTTTTTCATTCTCTTTCTCAACACCTAGGGGGAGAAACTGGAAAACAAAATGTTAATAGTGTTTGTTGTCTGGCGAGGTACTGTAAAGAAAGGATCTCAGGAAAAAAAAGTTGAGAACTTGCAAGCAAAATTGAAAAAGATTTGAAAAATTCAAAACCTTGCAAAATTGGAAAAGATAATTATGGTGAGTCACCAAGGAAGAGGAGATAAAAATTAAGAAAGTCTCTTTGGGTGACAACAGCAAGTTGAGACAGCCTCAAGGAAAAGCAGATTAAGCGTGTGGTCTCCACACCATTTGCTAAAACCTCTCAATTGACTAAGGTGTGTCAGGGTAAAAAAAAAAAAAAAAAAAAAAAAAAAAACAGCTTAAGGGGACATTGCCTAGTATAATCTTTTAATTAGAAAAAAAAAGAATGACCAGGGGCGCCTGGATGGCTTAGTGGTTCAGTGTCTGCCTTTGTCTCAGGTCCTGATCCCGGAGTGTTGGGATCCAGTCCTGCATCAGGTTCCCTGCATGGAGCCTGCTTCTCCCTCTGCCTGTGTCTCTGCCTGTCTCTGTCTCTCATCAATAAATAAATAAAATCTTAAAAAAAAAGAAAAGAAAAAAGAAAAGAATGGCCCAGGGCAAAGAATTAAGTAGGTGGTACTCTTAACTTGATATGGTCAAGGTAGCACTTTTGTGGGTTTTTTTTTTTAAGATTTTATTTATTTATTCATGAGAGAGATATATATATAGAGAGAGAGAGGCAGAGACACAGGCAAAGGGAGAATCAGGCTCCATGCAGGGAGCCCGACGTGAGACTCAAACTCAGGACTCTGGGATCACATTCTGAGCTGAAGGCAGACATTCAACCACTAAGCCACCCAGGCGCCCCAAGGTACCACCTTTACATAGAAAGACTTTTGGGAAAGCAGAAACAAAATATTAGAGCCAATTTGAGAAGTGTGTCTCAGAAAACACTCCAAGAATAGTGGATTTTGCCTTTGGTAAATGTGATCAACTAGAATTAAATATATAAGAAACCTAGGAATATTTTTGAGATTTTTACAGGACCGAAAAAAAAAAAAAAAACCTGTACTAAAGATATTTATGACTTTTTTTTAAAAAGATTTGACAATAATCAGCTGTCTCCCATAAGCTCTGCAGGGCAGAAAGGACACTGACAAACATGCAAAGCCTCGAGGGGAACATTTCCCCAGTGTTTAATTCAGATAGGGCCAAGGAGGGTAATGGAAAAGGAGAGTTGTCCGAGGCAGAGGACAGCGCCAAGGAGAAGGAAGGATAAGCCAGTGATTCTCAAAGAGCAGAATGAGGGTCTAGGATCCCTATGAGCCCTTAGAGTAAGGATCCTCAGGATCCCTGGTAAGTGGCATTTCAGAAATCCCCACCAGGTCTGCGTTGCCTCTGTCTCATCTTCTTTCTGTTTGATGGGGAGTGTTTGCAGTGTGAGGCTTCCTGGTCCTCTAGAACCACTGTTCATTGGGTCAGAGTGGGTAGAAGGAGAAAAATTCTCTTTAGATCATTCTTTTGGAACTAAAAGTCCTACTGATGCAGCTACTGTGGCACATCGTCACCTGCGGATTCTGGATTTTGAACCAGAATCAATGGCTGAATGGGGTGCTTTTTGGTTTGTTGGGGTTTTTTTTTTTTTTTGGTTTTGTTTCTCTTAGGGAAGGATTGAATGTGTAGGAAGAAGGGAGAAAGGGGATCTGTGCTGACCAGAAGAGATGATTGTGGCAGACAGTCGTGCTTACCAAATATCTACCTACCCTCCTCAATTTACCTGTCCCTTTGTAGTTAGGTGAGGCCATAGGAAACAGTATTCTCGACCATGGGCTGCTAATGGAAGTAGCATGAATTGCCTCTGTGCCAACGTATTTAGATGTCTTGTATTAGTCAATTAGGGCTGCAGTAACAAAATGCCATACACTGGGTGGCTGAAACAATAGAAATGTATTTCTCACAGTTCTGGAGGCAGAGAAACCCAAGATCAAAGTGACAGTTGATTTGGTGCTTTGTGAGGGCTCTATTCCTGGCTTGCAGATGGCTGCCTTCTCACTGTGTCATCACCTTATGCAGAGGTAGGGAGAGGAAACAAGTTCTCTGGTGTTCTTATATAGGGACACAGTAATCCTATTGGATCAGAGCCCCACTCTTATGACTCCATTTAACCTAATTACCTCCAGAAATGTCCTAGGTCAAATACAGCCACGTTAGGGGTTGAGGTTTCCACATATGAATTTATGGTGGACAAATTTCAGTCCAGAGCATGACTGCTAGAGAATTTTCCTACCCTTTTAAGTACTGTGGCAACTGCAGTGGTCTACTGTTGAGATGTCTGATCTACAGGACATAGCTTGAGTGATAAATCTGTCTTTGCTGTGTTAAGCCAATGAGACTTGAAGTTAGCATTATTATTTTTTAAATTAAACAGCATGAATCAATCTATTTTCCTAATATAAAACCCTTCTGTTATTTCAGGACCCACTCACTAAATCTTTTATTAGAATTTCTACATTATATTATAATCATTGGTTGATCTGTCTCTCCAAGTATCCTATGAGCTCATTAAGGCCAGAGATTATGTTTTAGCCATCGGTTTCTATAGTTCTTATCAGGTATTTGAAGAATGATTGAAGACATCCCAGGGAATAAATGAGGCATTTTTAATGTCATGAAAATATTTAAATCATAATGTTCAATTGAGTTTCAGTTACAAGGTATAGGAAATAGGGAAGGCCTCCTCCTTACAAATTTGTATCAGGGATACATGTGATACTTAAAAATCATGTATCTATCTAAATTCTTCCTATAATTCTAAAGAAGTAAAGTTAAGACAAAGCCTTTTAGGAACTTACTGCCTTTTTTTTTTCCTGTGTCTAATTTAGTAAATCTCTTACTACTATAACACCGGGACTCATTTTTTCCCCTAGGAGAAAGCATTAATTAAATGACTTAGGAAACTGTTCTTATCAAGAAATGGAGGCTCTAATCTTAATTTTTGCTCCATTAACTTTAAAGTTCAATACATTTTTATTGAACCCACACATACTTAGTGTGAATTGCTTTTCATTAATTGGTCTATCGGGATCCCAATGACAGTTTTGGCCTTCCTTTTAGGTTTTTTTATTCTCCTTCAGAAAGTTCCTAAACTTTAGTAATAGTCATTAAATCAAGGAATTATTGCTGGAATCAAAGGGATAAAAATCAGTGGAGAGAGATGTGAAGCTTTGGTTTGATCTCCTCAATTGGTGGCAGGTTGCCACCAGTGAGACTTGCATTTCACAGGAGATTACTTCCACCTGGATTTATTAGAAAGATTGGACAATTCACTTATTAATTATTGATCCATTCATTTCAAAAAATGCACACATTTTCACTTCTGAAGTTGAGGTATATTTTGTTACTGTTATGACATGTTACAGTGAATGAATGAGTAAGTGAATAAATGAGTGAGTGAATGAATGAATGACTGAATTCACTTATTGTCACCAAATGATGGTAGTGATGTCATTGCCATTGCCTGCATGTGCATAGCCCTGGTCTGGGATGCCCATATTTTCTTCACTTCTACTGAAGTTATATGCATTGTTGGTGGTTCATTCCTTGAGTTTAATTGCAAATCTTCAAGGTATCAGTCAAGAAACCTTTTAGGACCATTTGAAAAAAGAACATGGATCCTTGTGCTGTATAAAAGTTTACTATGAACACCTTCTGGTTGATAAAGTATGCATCAACCAGCATAAAACTTGTAGAATAGGTGTCAGTGGTTTAGAAGAAAATCTTCAAGTCAAAACAGCATACCCTTCATTAAAGAAATGTTTAATCACTACCACTCTTGGTGGCAAATGAAATGATCTTTTATGAAAAAAGAAAAACAAAGACCATTGATAATTGTAGGTTGAACATAACTGTTCAACTCAGTATGTACAAAAGTTTTAGCAATCCCTTAGCTAACATTTTACTTATATTTTCTTTTTATGCATGTGTTAAGAGTAATGTACGATAATCCATCACAAGTGAGCCCAGGTCTTTCAACACATACAAAAAAAACTTAAGTGTTAAAAAATCCTTTGTATGAGATTATAATTGGCATATTTTCCCCATAGTGATAAATAAAATGAGGAAGGGTCTTATAATCTTTAGTGTTTTATGTTTGACAGAATATGGTTATTACTGAGCCCACATTATATGCCAGGCATTGTTCTAGGTGCTTGGGATAACTCAGGAAGCAAAGGTCCCTGCCTTCATGATGTTTATAGGTTATTTAGGCAGGACAGTAACATTATAAACAAATTAGTATAAACTTATTGAGAAGTTTTATGCAGGAAAAAAACATGGTAAAGGGTGAGGCATGCTATGAATGGGTGCTGTTTGATAAAGTGGTCAAACAAGGTCTCTTATATAAGGTGATATTCCAGGAAATAGCCAAAAGAAGTGAGTAAGAAGCTTTGTAGGTAGTTATTTGAGAAATAAGATTCTTGGCTAAGGGTCTTAAAGTCTGGCTAGGGACAATATTATACTTGCATGTTTAAGGGACAGTAAGTGTCACCAGAGCAGAGGAAGGGAGTTTAGGAGATGATATCAAACAAATACTATGGGCCAGGCTACATATCACTATCTCTTACTACCTTTTGGATTATATTAAGGACTTTGGGTTTTACTCTGAATGGAATGAGAAGCACTGAGGTACTTAGGTCAAGCATGATACAGTCTCACCTATATTATGAAAGAGATTGCTCCCAAAGTTGATTGGGGACTAGACCAGGGAGGTAAGGGTGGAAGCAAGGAGAACTATTAGGGTTCTATAACAAAAATCCAGGCAAAAGGTGATAGCCCAGAGGTTTAGCAAGGGAGAAGAGGGGAAGCTGCCATATTTAAAGTTAGAGTCTCAATAGATGTGAAAAATGAGAAAAATATATTTATATTAACCATATATGACTTCAAGAATTGGTCCAAGCAATGAAAAAAAAAAATAACAAATTGCTACTTATCGTAACACAGAAAAAAATATTGGGGGGGTGAAAGATTGTGTTGAAACTCAGGAGTTTGTTTTCTGGCATGGAAAGTTTGAGATCCAAGTGGAATTTCAGAAAGTGGCTGCATATATATTTCTGGATGTGGGGATAGAGTCCTAGATCAAAGATATAAATTTGGGAGTCACCAGCATCATGTACCCAGGTGCCACACTTAGGGAGCACATACAGATAAAGAAGAGAACATACAAATATCCATTACTTACTCCTGGAGCAAAAGTTCTTCAAGAATATTAACCATGTTAAGTGCTGCGAGAGAATGAGTAAAATGAAGCTTGAGAAGTGACATGTTTTTGCAAATCAGAGGTCACTGATGGCCTTCGAAATAGCTGTTTCCATGGAGGAGTGAGGACAAAAGATTGGAATAGGTTCAAGAGAGACCAGGAGGAGAGAAATTGGAGTCAGCAAGGACAGGTGACTGAAGATGTTTTGCTCTGAAGATAAGAGAGTACTAGTAGGTGGAGAGAATGTGTGGTTAATCTTTTTCAAAGATGCAATATATTAAAAGCATTTGCATGCTGGTGAGAATCATACTATATGGAGAAAAGAACAATAAGGCAAAAGGATGAGAGAAATGTCTCTAAATTAGTATCTTTTGAGTTCATGAGAAGAAATGGTATCTATCGAACAAGTCAGGAGGCCACAGGGGAAAGGAAAAAGAAAGTGTAACAGAGGTATAATTGGAGGCATAAATGGAGGCAGGCAATGGGGGGTCATGATAGAGGCATGTGGAAGCTGTCTCCTGATAGCTTCCCTTTTCTTGGTGACATGGGAAGTAGGGTAACTGACCATGAGGCTAGAGAAGAGAGATATTCAAGATTTGATGCAAGAGAAGGCATGATGTGGTTGGTTAAGAGATTGAGTAGATCCACCAAGGAAATGGAGTAAGAAGGCCAGCTAGCACCAAAACAGAGTTCTTGGAGCCACCAGGAGACTGTGGGGTCTTACCTGTTTTCCCCTGGTCTTGGGTTCAAACTGGCCTTTGCTTCTGCCCTCTGGGTCAGCTGTTATTAATATAGGCTGGGTTCAGGTACCCCTGCTTCAGGCATCCAGGCAGTGCTCAGGCTCATATCTAGGCACACTTCCATCAGTTTTCCCATTGCACACCCAGTGCTGTTTGTGTGGATCGTGAGGGGTCTCCTGGCAGACTGCAGCCCCCCTCCTGTGTGCTCCCATTTATAGCATTTTCAGGGGCCCCCAAATATCTGAACATCTCTAAAGTGTCTCCTGCCCAAACACATCGTTGTCCCAATCGTTGTATGCTTGTTTGGTCCTCTCACCTTCACATCTGTCCAGACCCCCTCATCTCCCTGGAATCCTCTCCCCTCACCCCAGCACTAGGACCACACACCTGCAGTGGTCCTTGAAGGTGTTCCCTGGGAAGGCTCTGTGCCAGAGCCCCACACATGCTGATCACCAAGCCCTGTCACCTATACTCCACACCATTTGCCAGTCCTTAGGAAGAGACATTTTTGCAGCAAAGCCCTGGTGTCTGCTCTCACCAGCTGGGAACTGGGTGAAAGGACATGTGAGGGTAGGAGGGCCAAGATGGGGAACCCTGGCTGTGGCAGGTGGAAGATGGGAAGCACTCGGGTTGTGAGATCCCCTTTGTGCCCAGACAAGGCAGAAAATAAAGAGTCTCTTAATCACACTATTTCTGCTCTAATGAGACAGTGTAGATAATACCAACAATTATGTCAGTTTATGAGGCAGAGAAGTGAGAACAAAAACATCAGATAGTATTTTCAACTGTCACATACTTCCTTCCCTTAGTAGGAACAAAGGGGATCAGTTCAGGATCATCTTAAAACAAAATCTGAAAATGGAGCAGCATAATAAGTCACAGGAAACATTAAAAAGATGAAGAAATGGTATTATTTTCATCTTTTTTTTGTCTAAAGACTTAAAAAACACATGTATTAGTCTATGAATACAATCAAAACATAATTCTGTTTCCTTAGGTGAGGGTGAACTTGGCAGAAATGAAACATGTTCCTAGTGTCATCCTTTCATAATTATATTCCACACTGTGTGAGATTGTGCCTACGCAGAACAGAATGTTACCAGAAGCTCCCTTCCCCACCCTCCCTGCCCCTGCCCCTTCCTCCCCACCCCTTCCCCATTCCTCTGATCTACTCCCCTTACTTCCCTCCTCCCCACACCCCCACTCCTTTCTTCCCCTCTCCCCTTCCCCATTCCTCTGCTTTCCTCTCTTCACTTCCTCCTCCCCACTCTCTCTCTCCCCTCTACTTCCACTCCTCTTTTTTCCTTCTTTTTAATAGATGATATCTACTTGGGGGGATCTGTCTTGCCTTTCTTGTTTCCTTCCACCAGACAAAGCTTCATCCAGTCCCTCTAAAATGTCAAACTTTCTGAAAGCTTTCTTTCTAAAACTTCTTAAAATTTAATGTAAAGTGATGTCCCTAAATATCCAGTCTCTTAGAACCCTGAGGCAGAAAAATTAATAACATCTATTTAAGTATGAAGCCACAGGGCCCTACATTTACATTTAAGAAAAAAGAATCTCAGGGAAAAGAAGTCACTTTTCTTTTTTTTTTCCCAATTATTTTATATTGTGGTACAGAACACATTACATAAAATTTACTATCTTAACCATTTTTTTAAAGATACTAATTTGGGGAGAAATTTTAGGTTCTTAGAAAACCAGAGATTTCCCATGTATGCTCTTCCTCCACAGGTGCACAGCCTCCCCTATTAGTGCAGCCAGCACCAGAGCGGTGGGACATTTGTCACGACTGATGCATCTACAGTGACACCACATAATCACCCAAAGTCCATAGTTCACGCCAATGTTCATGCTTACTATTGTACATTATGTGGGTTCAAATAGATAATGGCATGTACCCATCATTATAGGGTATGTTTATCACCAGATACTAGAGTATGTTTATCACCCCAGAAATGTTCTGTGTTCAGCTTATGCATCCTTTTCAATACCCAGCCCCTAGCAACCATTGATCTCTGTACTGTCTCCACAGTTGTACCTTTTCCAGAATATCATATAATTGGAAATATACAGTATGGAGCCTTTTCAGATTGGCTTCTTTCACTTGGTAATATACAATTAAGTTTCCTTCATGTATTTTCATGGCTTGATAGTTCATTTCTTTTTAGTGCTGAATAATGATGCATTGTCTGGATGTACCAGTTTACCTCTTCACTTACTGAGGACATCTTGATTGATTCCCAGTTTGAGCAATTATGAATAAATCAGCCATAAATATCCTTCTGCAGATTTTTTCATGAACGTAAGTTTTCACCTCCTTTGGTTAAATACCAAGGAGCATAGTCACTAGGTCATACTGTAAAAGCATATTGAATTTTGTAGGACACTGCAAAACTATCTTCCCAAATGGCTGTGCCATTCTTCATTTAGTTTTGCTGCTTAATTTAAATATGTATTGAGGGGATCCCTCGGCAGTTTAGCACCTGCCTTTGGTCCAGGGCGTGATCCTGGAGTCCTGGGATCCAGTCCCGTGTCAGGCTCCCTGCATGGACCCTGCTTCTCCCTCTGCCTGTGTCTCTGGCCCCCCCCCCATCTCTATGTCTCTCATGAATAAATAAAGTTTAAAAAAATAAAAAAATAAAAATTTATTGAGCTCAATTTTATAGTTTACTAATATAACACTACCAGTATGTGATAGTATAATATGAATAGTATTAACTTTGAACTAAAGGTTATATATTTTATTAAATATTTGTATTCTACCAAAGTCTTTGGGCATGCCAATTATTTCTCCACAAATCCAGGACACGTGAAGTGTGAAGTATAGCACCATATTTTTGTGATTCAATTACACACATTGAAAAGACACTAAGAAATACTGCTTTCAAAAGACACCTGATTCACCTTGAAATTGAAACTATAATTTAGAAATATAGAAACACTTTGCCTGCCAGGTTACATACAGTGAAATGTGTCAGTCAGTCTTTCACAAGCGATTACTGACTCTTTTTGACGGATATCTGGTATACCCAGCTCACACACTCTAGCATGATTCATCTGGTTTTGGCAGAAGCGTGACAAAGAAATAAAAAACCATTCACTATGACTATAATATAAGAAGATTAAAATTCATAAATAGTTTTGCCAAGTCAAGAAAGAAAAGCATGCAGGCAACTAAGAAGCCAGAAGATGTTTATTTCTGTCATCATTATAACACATTAGAAACATTAGAAAACTAATGAAGGTAGCATAAAACTACAGAAGATAGTGTTCAGGGAATTGGAATAAAAGGGATGTGAACTGAAACTTTGCTCCTATCACATACTAGGTTTGTAACTCGGAGGCATGTTACTGTTTTATTCTTGAATTCCTATAAGTGTGAGACAGAAGGTATAATATTTAATTTTGTGTCATTGTGACAATTAAAAACTCCAGACGTATGATAAGGTATTTTCATAATTAGTAGCCAGTAATAGACCTTGTACGAATGTTTTGTTTTATTCTCTACATTTTTTGACATATTTTTATTTCTGTTTTACTTCTAACTAAAAAAGTTTGGAGGCACAATTTCTTCTGTTTATTTTATGTATTTTCTAAAACTTCACAACTAATGAAGACCATTCTTTTGGCACAAGTATATTCACCTCCAGGCGGGTTTTATGAGACAGAATGAGCTATGGCTTCAGGACCTCTCAAAAGAGAGTATACACAGCATATGTTCATATATGTAATCAACATTTTTGTCACTTTGTGCATGTAAAATATTTTTCTGTTCTTATTAAAGTAAAGGGCTCTCCAAAATTATATAAACTTTGGACCCCATGAAAACCTGGATTTGTACATATTTAACATATCTGTTGAATTACTCCCCCAATAGGGATTCTGGATTTGTATAAATAGATTTACCTTTTTCAGACCCCGACCCTTCCAAATAGAATCAATAAAACTCACCCCCAAGATGGTGGCCTGCATTAGCGTCATGGTCCCTACCTGCCATGAAATGTTGCTGTGTGGATCACATAGGAATTACATCGCTGATCTTGACCCTAAACTTTATCAGTACTCCAAGCAAAGCAACAAAAATAATTTGTAGACTCAACAATGTATCCCACAATGGAGAAAGGAGTTAAAGTACTGGTCTATGATCCATGTCTTTCTTGAGTAACACAAGGGGAACAGAAGGAAGTCATCTAGTCTAATCTTGCAAATATGTTGAATGACCTCTTTGTAAACAGACTAATTATATTGCTGGTAAGAGATTCCATCTATCCCAACTATGTGATCCTACTTTAAGATTGCCATTGATAAACAAACCTACAACCTATGGATTTAGTAAACAGAGCTCCCTAGAGAATTCCATTTTAGAAACTAAGTATTTGGAATATAAAGATCTTTCTGAACTCAGTACTCTCTGCTTGGTGTTTGCCGCATTCTTCACTCAGAGACCTCCTGTATCTGGGGCAAATGGTGCACCAGAGGAAGATTCTGAGGAGGTGCCTCGGATGTCTCAGACCTCTTCCTGCTTTGTGTGTGTCTCTTGATTGTGATATAATCTGATACCTAGTAAAATCTCTTGACAACCTCATCCTTTGGGTTGCCTCACCCCCAATAGGCTCAAAATGTTTCATAGTAACTAAGTAAAAGAAATTTAGAACAGAGGTTATGGTTTATTAATGTTTCTCATAAATGCATAATTCCTAAATATAAAATTTTTTAGCCATATATATGGGTCAGATGAAAAATAATAAATAAAATAGATGTTTCAAAAAATGTTTATTAACAGCAATATACCACTTAGTTGGATAAAAAGAGCTGAGAAGGAGATTTTGCAGGGCCATTCATTCTGGTCATTAAATATTTAGGAATATTTTTATGTGATAAATATTTTATGTGTGCAGTGACATTCCCCAACATGTGATAAGTGTATTTGTCAATATATAAAGAACTTAGGTAAGTTGAATTACACTTTCGTTGGCTCACAGAATTACTCCAAGAGTACATGAATCAAGAAGGATTTAATATGAATAATATATGTGTGCATTAATCAGATCATGCCACACAAATTCATCTTGTATATTTATTTTTATTTGTTATTTTTGTTGTAATAAATGTAATTTGAGAGAAACGAGTTATTTCCTAGGGAAAGGCACTAGAATAAAAAAGCTTTTTTATCTGACCAAATTTGGCATTATGACATTATATATTTCTCATATTAGGGTCATGTAATGAAGTGGTTTGGACTAGAATATGAAATCACAGGCAATCAATTCTGTGTTAAAATTCCGTTGAGCAAGATAATTATAATTACCTCCTTTGAGTACTCATTTCCTTATTGGAAAACTGGAAATTAATGTTGCCCAGTCCATTGGGTTGTTTTTGGAATTAAATGAGATGATGCATATATGAAGGCATTATCACAGTACCTGAAATGAAGGGAGCACATGCTGGATAGGAGCCATGGTTATTCACTGGACTCAATTAGGTTGGTTTTTTAGTGTGGGTTTTTGTTTTATGTTGTTGTTTTTTTTTTAATTTAAGACAGTATCTGAACTTGAATTTTCTATTTTAAAAGAGAAATGAGAAATCAGATCCCAGGGTGCTGCTAAACAAAGCAGCACAGGGTCTGACACCTTTTCAAACTGCAGGCATCAGATCCCCCTCTCTCACGCTCTGTTTCCTGTGGGAGAATTGTCCATCGGGTGCCTGGTCAACCTCAGGCCTGATGAGGCCTGGGAAACACAACTTTGACATTTGGCTTTGCAGATCAATGAATTCTTCCAGACTTACAGTCTTTGAAATACAGGACTTTCTCTACAGTTACATTTGAAAGACGCATTCTGCAATGCTCTATAAAAGAATTGTATTTGAAACAAGTCAAATCAGTGTTTGAATCGGTCATGTAGGCATTGAAATCCCCCATTGACTTTCCTCTATTTGCTTTTCCGTTCCCACTCTGAACCCATTCTACTTGTGCACAGTGATTTTTGAGGCTACTATATTTGCATTCATTGTATTACTTTTGGGACAATTGGCAGCAACTAGTTCATTCAGCGGAGAGCCAGAAAACAAAAACATCAGTAATTCTGCTGGAATTAACTAATTTATTTGTAAATATAAAGTCTAATCAAGAGAAAAAGGAATGCTTCAGCAACATCATGTTAGCTGCCGAATCCCATTTCTATTCAGATGATTCATTTCTGTTCCCTCCAACCTTGCTGAGCCAGCTGAAAACTGATTTCTCTCTTCTAGGGAGGTCAGAGTGTAACCCAGAACCCTCCGACCCCCACCCGGGCAAAACTGTGCCTCCTGGAGGAAGAACTTTCCTACCTAGCCGATCATTGAGGGAATTTGTTGTTTGAAGTCCATTTTTAAGCCATATCACCTGTAAAGCTCCACCTTGAGGAGTTAATTAGAAAATTTTAGCTGAGAATGGCACCATATGATAAGCACTATGGAGCCAATAATTTGCAAATAACATTAATTATAACTATAAATGACAAATGTGTTTCACCATTGAAGTTTTCACTCGGTGTCTCTACATCCTCTTCACTATGCAAATAGAACCTTAACCCCAAGGAGCTGGGGTTTATTTTGTTTAGTGTCTTTATTTGTACAGGTTCTGCTGACTCTACTGTGTCCATGCTGTTCTTTCCTTGTACTCGTTCACCTTAGAATGTCCCTACGTTGTCTCATGACCCTTAAAGAAAATTTTCAGATTGTGCCTTCAGTGGCTCAAAGTCGCTCTCTATCACAGACCCTGAAAAATTGACAAAAATGGGTCTCCCTGGTTACTTATAATTCCTGCCCTAGAGTGGTGTTTGGAATTTTGCTCCTTTTCCAAGAATAATCTGTGAATTATTTCTAGTTTCCAAATGTATACCAAGTGAGCAAAACCATCAACCTCACCGCCAGCCCCTGAAAAAACACTATTCTTATTTCTATCCCTATAGTTTTTACTTTTCTCCAAAATGTCATTTAAATGCATGTCTGGCTACTTTTACTTA
The DNA here is from genome assembly GCF_905146905.1 of Nyctereutes procyonoides. Classification (NCBI taxonomy): domain Eukaryota; kingdom Metazoa; phylum Chordata; class Mammalia; order Carnivora; family Canidae; genus Nyctereutes; species Nyctereutes procyonoides. The sequence continues at coordinate 8,149,299 of NW_026575082.1, read as the reverse complement.
GCATAGTGTCTTTTAGATTCTTCTGTGGTGTTTCATATTCAGGAGTTCATTCCTTTTTATTGCAATGTGAATATACTAGAACTCCTTCATCCATTCCCCAGTTGAGAATTTTAAACATACTTTAGTTTCTTGCTTCACATAAACTTGTGAGTTCTGGTTTTCAGGAAGAATTCTCTCTTATTCTTTCTGCACCACAGGCATTTTCTTCCAAGAATTTCTGAAATCCAGTGTGGATATATTTCTGAATTTTAATCCCTACACAATGTAATATTGCATGACAAAAAAGCTTTTGCCATACAAAAATGAACATGTAGAAGTATTCATCAAGCCCCATTTAAAATATATTTCTCTGTGAATAAAACATAAGCTTTGAGAAATAAAAAATGTATGTTATCAGACCAATAGAAAAAGTAGAAAGTATATTTCCTGTGTACCTAATCAATGCTTATAAACAAGAAAATGTACATAGTAATTGTTTTGATAGGTTTTATTATTATTAGGCATGGTAAATCTCACAGATCAGGGGATGATTGCCATTGAAAAGATAGTTTGTCACTCACGGTTCCCAGGAGGAGAAGGCATGTCATGGCATGGAGGCCACATAGCCAAGCCCAGGGTTGATCAGTAGGCAGAGGGAGGCAGGGACCTGCAGCCAAGCACCTTTGTGGAATGAATAATACTGAGTAAGCAGGACAAGGAGTGGCTAGTTTGAATAATTTTAGTAGGCTCTGAGACATAGGGTCTACCCTCAGTGTCTAGAACCAGGCCCTGGAATGATTAGTATAGTAGTCCAAAGTATGAGAGCCCAGTAAAGGACGTGGTTGGAGATGTGAGCTCTGATTGGCTGGTTTGCATTTGAAAAGCATGCTTGCAGGTGAGTTACTTATTATCTCTAGGAAGTGGCTAACTCTGGGTTCAGCAAGGCTCTAGCTGTCAAAGAGACAGACACAGAAAATTAAAGACACAGTCTATACTGTCATATGTTTCCTAAGTATATATTTTTAAGAAATATAATTTTCAGTGCTCTTTAAAATCAGTAGGAAGTTGCCTTGTCTAACCTAATGTAGCAGAATTCCATGGGACGACAGCTGATAGGAATAAGGGCAGAGGAATCTGTGGTGTCCACACTGATTCTTAGAGACGCTGAAGAGTAGTGTGCTTCTGTGCATTTGAAGTAGTTTGGGGGTGGGTGGAAGGAAAGAGTTGGAGTAAGAGTACACGGCAGCTGATTGAAAGCTGAGGGAAACAGGCAATTTCCATACAGCAAGAAGCACTGAGTAGTTTAATCCTCTATTCAGAAAGCAGAAACTCTTATGTGAGTTGCAAGTAACAATGGAGCACATTTTATCAAAAAAATAACCCTGAGACAGGGTTTGGAAATAACAAGGTAGTAAAATTGTTAGAAAAATTGTTTCTCTACAATTGTGACGAGGCCCCTATTTAGTTTTAAAAAGGAGGCATATTTTATGCCAGGCCATCAAGAGTGAGTAATCAATTTCTATTGTGTTAATAGCTTTACCTCCCATAAATAGAGGAGAATTTGCCTGGTGTTTTTGTGCTGGTCATGAATTCTACCGCTCAAATAAGCCCAGTAGTACTCACTGTGAACGCTTACGTCATCTCCAATATTCTGGTCCTCTATTTGCCCCTCCTTGTTTAGTGTGACCTGAGACAGCTTTGATCTGAGTGAATATGGAAGAGAACCAAGATGACCACCCAAACTGATACGTGAATATCAATTTTTAGCCTCTGACAAAAAAAAAAAAAAAAAAGAAGAAGAAAAAGAACACTGGAGACTGCTCAAAATCTAAATAGCTAAGACATTGGGAGTACACAGTAATGGCTTAATATATTCTAGGTCTTAATAATTCTATAATCCTAGAAGAGGAAAGACTATAATTAAGTTGTTGAAAGCAAAATGTAATCAACACCTAAAGGTCTAGGCCCCATGCCCTTAATGCGTGGTTAGGTTAGCATTAATTCTCCCCAACAACAAGTATGGAACCATGATTTAGGAGGCACAAGACTTAGACCGATGGTGTTTATATATATTTTTAAACCTGATTTACATGATTAAGCATAATAATAGCTACTGGCTCCCCAAGATGATAGAGTGTTATGATTATACTTTTGAGCGATCTCTCTCTCTGTCTCTGTCTCTCTCCCTCTCTGTCTCTCTGTCTCTTTGTCTCTGTCTTTGTCTCTCTCTCTCTCTCTCTCTCTCTCTATATATATATATATATATATATATATAGTATTTGTTTTTGTTTGTAAAGCTGTGGCAGGGACCACACCTTATACAGGTAATTCCTTTGATAGCAAACCTAATTTTGTGGCCCTAGCTTTGCTTGGCAATTTCCAGCACTGTCCTAGTGCAACATACTACTTCTATTATAGCACTTAATAATATTTCAGATTATTTTTATAGTTTCTTATTTACTGCCTCTCATACTGATGAAGCTCTAGAATGCTGGTACTACAATTTGTCTCTGTGTCTTCAGTGCATTATATATATAAATTGATTTTAGAATTAATGGACTTTTAAAGTACAATGATTTTTTAATTGTAAAGAACTAAGCCTTAATGTATATTACATTTAATTCTCAAAAGATTTAAGTAACTATTTTTATTTTAGGCTCAAGTTCTAATGCTATAATTCATTAAGATGTCCTTCATCTACTGAGTCATTCTGTCAACAATTCTAATTCAAAGCACAGAATTTACGAAAGTAGGATCTTGGAGAAGACAAACATAAATCATCTCAGGAAGAAGATAACATGCATTTTAGGCTCAAATTATTTCAATAAAATGTCTATAGCACAATAAAAAATAAAAAGAACAAGACTGAGAGGAGACAATAACTAGAGATGAAGAAAAACTCGAAGCAACAATGGGCAATAATAACTAACTCAAAGAGACCTCGAATCCTGGAGTCTCTTACCCTAGACAAACTTCAATATGCAGACACTAACAGTGCTTAAAAAGATAAATGACAAGGTTGAGAATTTAATCAGAAAAGTGGAAGTTATTTTAAAAGTGAACAAATAAGAATTTCAAATCTATAAACACCAAGTTCCAGTTACTCTCCTTCTATCTGAAACAGCAGGGTAAAACAACAAAAATTACTGTTATTATCATCATTAGTATTAATAATATTATTGTCATCATCACCATGTCTCACAATTCTGTGTTGACTGGGTTCAGCTAAGTAGCTCTTGCTCGTTCAACTCTCTCAAATCTTTGCAATCTGATGGACGTCAGGGGTGGAGTCATCTCAGAGGCTTCTTTAGAAGTTGATGTCATTTGGATCTTGATCTTCCCTGGAAAATAAGCTGGTATACTGACAAGTAGCCTTCTCGGTGTGACCTGTGCTTCCTCAAAGCATGATGCCTAAACTCCAAGAACAAGCGTCTCAAAAAAGAGGGAATCAGTTAAAAGTTGGCTTGTATGACCTACAATGAGAGGCCATAGCGTGTTACTTTTGGTAGAAGCACTGCCAAAAAAATTGCAGGTCCATATAACATACAACAAACATTATGGACTAATTAATTGTATGTAACTGCAGATTAGACTTTTTTTATATTAGTAATTAATAGGGGGAAAGATCAAAAGAAGATACTCGGAAAATTTTTAAAAAGCACAAACAGACAAAAGGCTGGAAGAGAATATAAGAAACATAAAGGATTCTTATGTTTTATTGGAATCCTAGAAGAAGAGAAAAGAGAAAAGTGGACAAAGGCAAAACTTCAAGATATTCCCTGAGGATTTTCAAAAATAACAAAAAACATCATGACATACAGTCAGGAACTTCTACTAAACCTAAGGATGATAAGTAAATAGAAAGATGCTCTGGAAAGAAACAGGCTATTTTCAGAAGTTACAGTGTAACTTATAGCTAATATTTCAGTAGAAATTATGATAGTCAGAAAAAATGGAATACCTATGAAGTGCTAAAGGGAAATAACTGTCTACTTAAAATTCCAAACTTGGTGAATATATTCTTTAATATTAAGTGTGATATAGAGGAATGTCGTATAGAAACCCCTGATACAATTCTTCCCCAGAAGACCTTCATTAAAGGGAATATAGACATGCTAAAAGATCTCTGTCATGAAAAAAGACTGTCCTCAGATAGATTAGAAATGCAATACTGAGTAAAGATAAATGCAAAGAGTAAAGATGTGAAACTTAGAAAGCTAATTACAAAAGTTATATGGAAATTAACATAGACTCATATGAATTAACCAATTCTTTGTTGAAGAGCAGGCTGAGAAGACATGCCCTTCCAGATATTTAGATATATTATAAAGCTAAGCTATTTAAGACAGTGTAACATTGGCACAAGAATAATCTCTGGCCATTAGAAGAAACACAGACTTTTTTTTAAAAAAAACACAGACTTTTTATATTAGATATTTGTTTTATGTCAAAGGTGGTGGTGAAGAGCATTTGGGAAATAATGGGTCTTTTTATTTTTTTTCTAGAAGATTTTATTTATTTACTTTAGAGAAAGAGAGATCATATGCATGTGAGGGGGGGGAGGGGCCAAGGGAAAGGAAGAGGGGGAAAATCTCAAGCACACTCCCCACTGAGTATGGAGTTTAGTCAGTCTTTTTAATAAATGGTGCTAAGTCAGCTGGATAACCACAGGGAGTAAAAAGTAACTGTCTCACAATAATATTGTAGTAAGGTGATATGGTGACAAATGGTGACTGCATTTACCATGTTGACATTGAGTAATGTACAGAACTGTCAGAGCAATGTGATATACCTGAAACTACTATAATTCTGTATGCGAATTATACTTCAATAGTAAAAAATAGTAACTGATTCAACCTTCACTAGTAATATTAATTATAGATAGATTATAGATTCAAAGTACAAGATTAAAATAATATAATTTTTGGATTCAAACAGAGGACAATATCTCCATGATTTCAAAGGAGAATTTCCTTTTAGATAGAACTCCTAAAACACTAATAAAAAAGTAAATATATAGGACTATATTAACATTAAGAATATTAAGAAATTCTGGGATGCTTGAGTGGCTCAGTGGGTTATGTGTCCAATGCTTGGTTTTGGCTAAGTCATAATCTCAGGGTCCTGAGATTGAGCCCTACCTCAAGCTCCCTGCTCAGTGGAGAATCTACTTGAAGATTCGTTTCCTCTACCCCTTCCCCACACTCATGTGTGCTCTCTCTCATTCTCTCTCTCTCTTTCTAAAGTAAACAAATAAACCTGAAAGAAAAGAAATACTGAGGAATTCTGTTCATCAAAATACCATAGAGCATATGAAAATTAGGCATAGTATGAAAGAAAATATTTGCAACATATACAATTGATAAAGGGCTCATATCCAGACTGTGTAATGAACTCCTAAAAAGAAGCAATAAGGAAAAGATAACCCAATACAAAAATGAATAAGTAACTTGAATGGACATTGGACAAAAGAGGATATCCAAATAATCAATACAAATAGTAAAATCATTCAATCTTGCTTTTAATCAGGAAATTTACAAATTCAAGTTTCAACGAAATAAGGTAGTCCACATTCAATTATAGCTAAAATTTAAAAGACTGACAATGCCAAGTATTAGTAAAGATGTGAATCAGTTGAAACTCTCCAGCCATTATAGTAGGAGTGGGAATTTGTAAAATCACTAGCCTGTCATTACCTAGTAAATTGGGACATTTGTGTACTCCATAACTAAGCAATTCCAGCTTTAGATATATGCTTTATGGAGATGCTGTGCACATCTCCCTGCAAGAGACAGGGACTCAAGTATTTATATATTTGGTAAGAGCCCCAAATGGAAATAATCTGAAATGTGATTCAGCAGTAAAATGGAAAAACAATTTAGCATAATCAAATAATAGAATACTTCAATGGCAATGAATGGCCTACATTATACACAGCTATATGGATAAATAAATATCATTTTGAGGGGGAAAGAAGCCAAACACAAAAGAATAAAATTAGAAAATCAACAAGACTAAATTATAGTATTTATGAATGCATATTTAGATGAAAAACTAAAAAAAAAAACCTCCAGGAAGTTATTGCCATAAACATCTGGCTAAATGAGTGTAGAATGGGAGTTGGTAGAAAATGGGGAACACAGAATCCTAGGATGCTACCTATGTTCTAAGTTTTGATTAAGTGGTAGTTATACTTGTGTTTTCTTTCTAATACATCATTGAGCTCCATGTTTATATTTTATCTCATTTTTTTCTATACATGTTTCTTACAACTAAAAGTTGTGAAATAAAAATATGAAAATATTAAAACCATTATTTCTAACAAATGTATTATTTTCAGGCATCAAACTATTCTGAATCCCATTTCAGAAGATTGAAAGCTAGAACACATGATAATTATAAGAGTGCAGATCTGTTAAAATATTTTGTTATTATGATATCAGATCAACTTTGAACTTATTATCTTTACCTCTCAATTTTTTAACTGAAAGAACAATTTGCTAGGTAATAAGATTATGACAGTGGCTAAATCAGGAACAGTTTGAGTTTACATTTCCCTTTTGATCCTACATGTTAATTCTAAATTTAAATGTGTCTGAAAAATAGAAAATCTTACTACAAAATGCATATCATTTAAATCTAGGTTACTACTGGCCCAGAATATCAAAGTTGATTGATTTCCCAAAAGATAGGCAGAATGAGTTTTATAGTTGAAAGTCTTCCATCTTTTACCATAATTTACATGGACATAATGCTCATCAATTCATTTATTTCTTCACAGAGTCAGAACATGTCACAGTTGTTGAGTTCTGTTTTTTGAAATAAATGAGCATGGTGATTTTATTATTATGGTCCCTTAAAACATGATTTCTTGAAATCAAAATCAAAGCTTCAAAAGATTTCCTGTAAAGTGGTTCATCAAGAGTAACAATTTTGATCAAATGAACCACTTTAAAATCTGAAGAGGTGGAATAAGTGAATTCTTACATAAAGGACTAAAACAACCAGAAAAGAGGGGTTTTTCTTTTGTTCTCAGAAATGCCCTGTATTCAACCTGCCCCAAAAGTGTATTTGTAGATTCAACCCTGAGTTCCTTATAATTTTTGTCCTTGATATGCTTTTGTTCACTAGCACAAAGATTGGACATAAATCCCAAAACTTTCCTTTATCAGACCATACATAAAAAGAGCCTCATGTACCTCATGTACCTCAAGGTATTATACGATGTCTAGGTTAAAATGTTCCCTCCTGTGTTATTGTCAAATCACTTTAATAAGTGTTGTGTAATATATACCTGGGGTGCCTGGGTGGCTCAGTCAGTTAAGCATCTGACTCTTGATTTCAACTCAGGTCATGATCTCAGGGTTCTGGGATTGAGCCCTACATTGGGAGTCTGCTCTTCTCCATGTCCCTCTGCCCCTCCCCCTGATCATGTACTCTCTCTCTAAAAGAAATAAATAAATCTTCTTTAAAAAATACATATATACCTAAAGTCCTTGTCTGGAAGTTCCTTTCTCCAACAAGCTTATATGTATTTCTGGCACATAGTAGGCACACACACAAAAAAAAAAACTTGCTTGATTGTTTGAAGATGTTTGTAGCCTAAATCAAATATTTACTTGAAGAATGACATTTTTTTAAATTTTGGCTTACCTTCTCTGCAAATGGCAGGAGGCTTGAGGAAGTATTTACCAAAGATTCCAGGGTAGCTAGCTAGATCTGGCCAAAACTTAAGACAGAAGTAAACATAAGGTTTTCAATAAAAAATATGTGTATGACAATATAAATTATAAAACTAGAAAAAAAGCATGCTTTGGATATTGAAAACAAAACAGCTAGTGTAAGTCACTTTCTCCAATCACACTACACTGTTGTATGCAGGGCACGTGCCATGTGTATCCTCAAACTGCAATAAGCATTTTCATCTCTCTGTCTTGACACTAGTCATCCATCAAAAAATGCTAATTATATTAGCTCTTTCCTAAGCTGGCTCCCTTGGAAAGGATTTTTAAAATGCAGTGGAAGCATTATTATGAATTTAGTTAAAGTATGAATTTCATACATTTATTGATGAGAACAAAAAAAACAGAAAAAATACCCACCAAAGAATTATTTTTCTTGTGTTTGAAAAGACAACCTAATATATGCATTAAAAATAATGTAAACAGCCCAGTCTTTTTATATAGAAGGAAGTGAAAGGATCAATGAAAGTTTATACTCAGTAGTAAGAGCTATGTGTACCGTGTATAAAACCTGTTTGATTTGTCTTTAAACAGAAAAGCTTAATTTATGAGAGAATTTTTAGACTGCGAAGGGTCAGGTCAAGGGTGTGTATGATTTTGGAATATTATAGTAAACATGGGGGAAATGGAAAGCTTCCTCAAGCAAGATTAGGTGTTATTTCAAACCTCTTTTAAAGGAAGATTTTAATTTAATTCCACCTCATAAAATGAGGTCATGTTTGGGTCAGTGTATCACTTTGGGTCACTGTTGAAGAGCACTGAGATTATTAATATGTTCTTCAGGGAAAAAATGATGCTTTACCCCATTCACACGCCTTTGAACTTTGGGTCCATATTTAGAAAAGAAGGTATCTTCCAAGTAAGTTATTATCCTTGTCTCAACGTGAGTGCCTTCAAAGAGCCTAGAAATACCTCACTGACATAGAGCACAGCAGCACTGAGGATAAGCCTGATGTCTCATCTTAGAATTATTTTCCTTTTGATCTAAAGTAAGGGGGACATTAATGACCAACTATGATGTCTTCTCCCCAAAATGCCCATCTCCTAGTACTTCTCTCAGAGACTTGACATGGACTGGACCAGCCCAATGTTTTGAAAGTACCCAACATCTAATTGAAAAGGCATGGCTCTTGAATTCCTCTGGCTAGTCATTATCGCAATTTTCTGGAGAATCCTTCAGGACTGCACATTAGAAGCTCATTCTCCTGTGGTATTCATGTCTCAGGGTAGAAAATATTTGGGTAGTCTTTGTTGTCATATTCGGTTTGATTTAGCTAAGAGCTAGCCCTCCTGCCCCAAACTCAAGATCATATGGCGCTAGCTTTCATCTAGATAAACTCCATGATCTAACTTGAGAAGTCTTCTAAGCCAAAGTCCTGGTGTGTTTAAGTTTTGTGTTATCTTTCTCTTAAGATTATAGTCCACAAAACATTTTTCTTCTGCTATCTAGTTCCTTCTCTTTGGGTTCGTACTGTACAATATTGTTCAATTTCTAATTTTAACTAATATGCGATACCCAAGATCGTCTGTTGACACACCTGGCCAACACAGCTTTGGAGACTCATGTTAAAAAATATCCCCCTGCTTAATGTCCAGTGCTCAGGTGTTGGTGGGAGGACCTGCAAAGGCACACAGCAAGAGTGTGAATATAGGATGGCAAGTAGTTTGTGACCACCTTTGCATTCTACAAGTATTGATACTATGGATAGAAGCTGACCTTTTGATTAGGTACATCATGTATGCCCAGTACTGTGCTTATTATTATTATCATTATTATTATTATTAGTGTCACCATCCTTATTATTGTTCATCGCAGCAATCTAGCTGCACCGCTATTATTTTCCTTACTTTATAAAGGAGAAAACAGAGAGTCTGAAAGATTAAATTACATGTTATGAATTAAGTTTAGGCCCAGCAGTACAGAAATTACTTACTCAATGAATTTGGGGAGAATTCAGTGCAGGAACTCTTTTAAAGATTATGGAACAATGATTATGGAACAAACATAGGGTGTTGGGCACCCCCAGACTAGCAGCTGAGAGAAGCTTTTATCTACTCTGTGCCTGAGGGAACAAGGAAACCAGAACCCAGAGAGAGCTTGGATCCTTGGAGGATGGAAGCTTGACAAAACCACAGTGCTGAGGTGGGAAGGAATGGGTGGGAAATAATACCTCCTGCTCACTCCCACTCTCTTCTGGGAGAACCCCCCCTTTTGGCCAAACCAGAAGGCAAGCAAAGCTGGGGTGTAGGAGTCAGCTTTCCAGGGCACCATGCCAGGCATATACATCAGAAAAGGACAGAGAATAGATACTGGTCCAGATAGAGAGCAATGAATACTTTGAAAGTCACGCAAGTCACTGTGAGCACATCCAGAAAAGAAATGTCTCCCTGAATCCAGAACTCTTCAACGAGAAGATTTAAGTAGTAAATTATTAGATTATTTTCTTTGGCATGGGTTTACATTAACGGCAAAATACTTCATGTCTCTGAAGTTAAATTCAATCGTATTTATGTGACTTTAAAATGTTAAAAACAAATATTCCACAAAAACAGCTAAAACAACAGCATAGGATTCTGACAAACTATATATCATTGCTCTCTTTACTAGTAAAACTGATTCAAGTGAACTCTGCAATAACACAGAAACTCTAAAGGAATAAGAAATTTTCACTAAAATAAATTGTTTTCTTACTCTTTGCACCAAGGTAAATTGCCATGTTTTAGGTAGAACCCCAGAGAAAAATACCTAAGGTCACCCAAATCAAAAATCAGAAACTAAGCCTGGCCATTTATTCCAATATATAAATATTTTTTGCATTTCCTACTAAATATGCAGAAAGCTGACAATAGGTATAGTAATGGGCTATTTTGCCTGCCATTCTAACTACATCATCTACATGCTCTGCTGCACTAAATATAATGAAACTCGTATAGCGGGAAGATAGCACAGCCCCTGAGAACAAAAGTGAATTTCCAAAAAGGCAACATTACCAGTGCTATACAAGCACAACCTTCCACTGCAGGAGAAACACGGTGAAAAATGACCTTTACATGAGCTGGTGAAATAGCAGAGTGGTTTTTGTTCCCTTCTCGAATACCCTCTGAGTTGGTGGAAGCAGAAGGCAGATTTCCCCTGTGGAAAGCTGCCACTTTACCAGGGGAAGCAGTTTTTCATGGGCAAATTCTCTTACAGGGACAGTTGCTGGTTTGACAGAGCACACGCCAGGGTGTGATTGGCCTGTCAGAGGCCTTGTGGGTCACAGTTTGAGGCCAGGAAGCACCATCTCCAAACACAGCAAATGCAGCATCATCCGGGGATGGAGCAGGGGCCAAGGATATTCAGAAGCACAGCAAGAGGACATTTTCTAAGGAGGATGTTTTAGTGTTAGTTTCCAGATACTGTAGGGCTCTTGTGAAATCATCTTTCATAATCACACGCTAATAATATCTTTCATTTCAAAGTGGTTGACAGTTGCCAAAATGCTTTCACATTTTGGTCCTCGCAGCAATCCTATAAAGTGCATAAGGCGAACCGTTTTATAGATGAGCAGCTGAGACTTATGGGTCAGGTGACTTTTCCAGAGCGTGGGAGCTGAGCCCAAGCCCTGGGACTCCTCCTCCGTGTGTTTCCCAGGGTAGTAGGTCCCTTCCAGGGCATCGTCTTAGCCTGGCACATTCTCCTTCCCGCTGTTAGATGCCATCCTGGTGCCACTTCATCTCTTAATCCTGGTCTCAAAACCTTTACCACTGCCTTTGACATAAATTGAGAAGAAAAAAGAGATTTGGTTTTCAATTCTCTTGTTCTCTACCTTGCCTATTCCTTCTCTCCCTCAATCGGTAGGAAAACCTAATTAAAGTAGCAAGAGCAGTAACTGTTGGGAACTGAAATGAGTAATCAATCCCTAGATGGAAAAAAAATAGTATGAATTATATAAACATAAGATAACTTTATAGCACAAGCATTTAGAATTGTAGATAACGGAACAATACAAAACGTTACATAATTGAGATTCTATAAACATCCTGATATGCAATAAGAAAAAAAATGAAATCATACAGATATAGCTTAGCAACAAATGATCTTTTTGTTCATCTAGAAGATAGCATTTAAAATGAGCACTTCATGGAGCTTTAACAACTAGCGAAGCTGAAAGGAAGATTTTTCACTAGGATTGCTTTGATCCATGATAGGTATTTACAGTATGCAGCCAAGGGCTTTGACCATTAAGAAAAATAAAATAAAATGCATACTGCTTGAATCCCCATTAGGTCTCAAGGGTAAAAGAGTAAATTTCTCTCAACTACTTTCCTTATGGCATTTTTATTCCATTCTTTACAACAGTCAGTGCCAGGCTGAGAGTGGTAGGAAAGATTCCCAGAAAGCCCCACCTCCTTGGGGCTTCCACAGTATGTCATCCTGAGCTGAGGAGGTGGCGGGAGAGGATGCAGAGCAGCTGGCCCATCTGTCTTCTCCCCATCTCTGCCCGGCCACTCGTGCAGAGAAGCTGAGGGGCCTCTGTGGGGTTGGGGGCAAGTTCTTAAATTAGCTGCATCAGGTGCCTTGACCAGCTCTTGCCACAGTTGTAAGGGATGTTAGCTTGGCAGGTCTGTAAGTTGGGGTTTTCTTACCTCTCCCTCTCCTCCTGATGACCCCCAGGAAAGTAGGATCTCCAGGCAGCCCTCTGGTTAGTGGCATCAATGCGGTCATGGCTTTCATTCCTACAGACTAGAAGTTGGCCCCTCTGGAAAATCAGAGCTCTGTTTCTGTAAATACCTCTCAGTTGCATCAGTATTGAATGTCTTTCCTACCACCAACCCGCCTCGACTGTCCTGAAGGTGCTTGATTAACCATTGGAGAGATTTCTGGGAATATGAAAGGAATGGGTTTGGGCCCAGGCATTGAGGTCTGGTGAGTCAGAGGCCCCTCTGACTGTGGGGAGAGTCAGAACCCCTAGCAGGAAGCACCAGAATCTCCTCGCCCCTGGAGCTCTTCGTGTCACCACCTGTCCCTGAGCTGCCTGCCCTACGCTGGGGCCATTGGTTGCACACAGGAAACAATGATGGAAGAATGGGGAATGAGTGAAAGAGCTAATGAGAATTTCATCCTGAGAGAGGGGTCCTTGTGGCTTTTAGTTCTCTCCTACGTCAGATGAGCAGGAAACCATCCCTGGCATGCTCCGAAAACTCAAGTTTCAAACATAGGGAGCAGAAGTGACAACCTCAAATGTTTGTCCAAAATATAGAAGGGGTCCCCATTGTCTGAGGCCTGATGGCCTCCATCACATGAAATAAATTTTATCTAACATTAGACAGAATGGAACAGAGAGCTGAAAATTCAGGAAGGGGCCACACACCCTCGCCAGGACCTGTTCACCTTCTCCTGAGTCCCTCCCTCGATGCCAAGCACCCAACACTGAGGCCTGGAGCACATCTCCTAGCTTAAGTCACTGCCTGGGAGAATTTGAGAATCTTGCCCACCTGTTAAGTTGTCAGGAACATGCAGTCAGTTCACTCAGCTAGGGCTGTGGGCAGAACGAGCAAGGAGAGGTCCATCTAGAATATTCTCTGAGTATGGGACTCTGCAAATAATTTTTACATTGCAGAGTTGACTTTTCCCTGCTTGTTCTGATCCTCACTGTCTCCTCCCTGGCTCCTGAGGCCTTTTCTGTCCTTCAGCTGCAGCCAGCTCATTCACTGAAAGCTACTCTTGTTTGAATAATCATTTTCTTCACTCGATCTTTGTTGATTTTTATCACCATCTGACTCACTGACCTTTTCCAGGCGTCTTTTTGTTGTTGATTTGCAGCTTCTCTCTCACACACCGTACTCTCTCTCCACTTGCTGAGCAGCATCAGAAAGTGGTCTCTGGCTCACTAACTCACACTCTCCAATTCCAGGTGTGAACAGTCACAACAGAAAGGATTCCAGTGCTCATACGTGCCTTCCCTGGTGACACCTTCTTCAGTTGGCCTCTTTTGACATCCAGACCATTAGAGCCTGTTCTGGCACAAATCATCCTCGAGGATCAACATCTAAGAATAAATTTTTTTTTCTTTTTGATTTTGGCTCTTTCTGTAGTTTTTCTGTCAATGGCAAGAGTCTCTCCGGTAATCACACCAGTCATCTTACTCCATACCCACAAATGACTATGGAAGCTGGGAGTGATATAGGAGAGGAATTGGAAAGAGCGTGGGCAGAAACTTGGAAAGATGTTCCCCCACAAATGTCTGGACAGCCTGTAGCTCTGACCTGAGGACTATGTAAATGTGAGATGACAGGAAGTGAAAACCTTTGCCAATTAGTTTCACAGGCAAGGAAGTGAGGATGTTGCTATTTAAAACTGCAACTCTTTCCCAACTATAGCTGGCTCTAGAATTTAATACAACTCAGTTGGGCAGAGATAGTGGAGATTCTTTATTTTCCATCTAATATTTTTCATAAGCCCCCTCCTGAAGAGAAGGAGGTCATTTTAACTTGCCATTTTAAATTGTCATTTTGGGGTGTGTCATCTTGGTTATATACTGGTTTCCTCCTCTTTCTTCTGTTTTATGTAGTATGTTCTTTGAACACACAGCACTTACATGGCCTTAGATAGTAGAGGAACCTCGGATCAAGCACCATCTGGTCTGGTCTGCCCCACACTGGCATCTGCTGAAGTATAGCCCAATCCGTTTGGCCTTTAAGGGGAATATGCTGTCACTTTTCACTGGATCCACTGATCAAAGCATTTTCTTTAATCTTAGAATGTGTATATCCTCTTCTTCAACCCCAGTCTTCTGCACAGAACTTTCTAGATGCTCTACCTCTGAACTGAGGCCCATGGAGAGTCACAAGGGTAGGGCCTCTCGCTCAATCTAGATACTCACTTGTTAATTCCTGTCTTCTCCAGAATTTCCACTCAGATAAGAGACATCAGGATATGTAAGCCTCACCCAGTGCTTTCTCTACCTCCTTTTTTTTTTTTTTTTCTGTCCCATCATCACCCAGGCCTGGAAGGAAGAGAGTCCTCTCTTAAGTCATGTCTCAGCTTCTCTCTAGCCAGGATATATAATAAAACTCTGACTTAGTCACCTAGACCTAACTTTTGAAAATTTACAAAAACCTGCTAGAGAGATGCAAATCTTACTCTAGATTTCAGAAGCAGAATGTTGACTTCATATTTCTTTTGTTGTAATAATAGTACTCAAGGCAAATAAAAACGCTTAGCAGATTAGGGAGAAGGTGCCCTGGTTATGCAAGTCATGCTGAGTCAAGGGCTGTGTTTGGAGAATAGAAAGTGCCACCTTGGCTTTAGTGGGCAGGAGTTTTCTTCTTTTTCCACTACACACTGACTCAGAAAGCAAAAGTCGGCGCGCATCTCAGCAGGAAGAACTGCAAGAGCCACATCCACAGTGAAGCAAAAATGAAAACAGAGATACATTCCTCTTGTAAAGTCTAGTCTTCTCCATTCTTTGCTCTCTGCACCACCCTCATACTTTTTGTCACACCAGGAACATGGATCCCACTCACCATTCACAAATGCCTAGAGACAGGAAGTCAGATATCCACTGGCCCAGGGGAGTACTGGCAGGGTTAGAAGACTAAGATGTGGCTGCGGTGTTAGTCAAACTGGGAAGTCTTGCCATCCGCAGTGAGCAAGCCAGAGACCCAGGAGGGCTGCTGGTGTAAATTCTCGTCCAAGTGCAGGAGAAGACTAATGTCCCAGCTCAAAAATAGTGAGGCAGAAAGAGTGAATTGTCCCTTGACCCCTTTTCTTCTGTTCTGGCTTCAGTGGATTGGATGAGACCCACCCACCATGGGGAGGACAACCTGCTTCACTTAGTATTCTGATTCAAATATTAGTCACATCTATAAACACACACACACACACACACACACAGGACATTGTTTAATTTAATGTCTAGGCACCCTGTGGTCTAGTCAAGTTGCCACATAAAGTGACCCAACACACCTGCTATGAAGAGTGGGCTCTTGGTTCTATAAAGGTGATCTCAGGATGTGAGGCAGACAGTTTGAGTGACAATTTCCAATAGTAGTCATGTGACTATTGAAGCTCAATAAATGATAAACTGCGCTGATCTAAGATGGACATAAATGAACCATGATATGACCTGCAGGTTCATGCTGGAGCCCATGCCCTTTCTTCCTTGAACACCTGGACAGCAGTAAGATGACTTCATGTGCCTCCATCTTCTTAACCTTTACATGGAAGTTACTAAAGAAAAGGAAAAGTACCCAAGTCAAGACTGAAGAAACACAACATAGTAAATCATGTTTTAATAGTCTGGACCACCTCTTGAAACACTGCTATTACTAGATGGAGTTTAAAGAAAACTACCCCCCTTAAATGGAACTAAGTCGTAGCTTAGTTAGATAATTCTGTATTTGAAAGACCTTATTAATCAGGTAGCCAAACCTTCTAACTTTAAGAACAGCAATACTGAAAACCAAAATTTGGTAAGAGTAGGATGAGTAATATTTTTTTTTCACTTACGCAATGTCCATTTCTGTACCTCTTTTCTAGAACCTTCAATATGAGTATCTCTTCTGTCATTTACTTCATTCCATGACTTGGTATATGTAGGAATCTGGAATCTATTTCATGTAGGTTGGAGGTGAAGGTGGATGGGTGGGGGGTTAGGGATGGAAAACTTGCTCAAAGAGTAAAAAGAATTATATTCTCAGAAGTCAGCTCCCCTAAGAACCCCTGAATCGTTGCTGCTTTGTCTCTAGATTTTTTAGATTTTTGAGCCAGTGTGATTTTCCTTCCTTTCATGTCTTGTATTAAAAGTCTAGTTGGGAAAAAGGCATGTAAAATTAAAAGTGTGAGATATTACAGGTGCCATAATATAAATTTATACCTAATTCATGAGGGGAAACAGAGATGGCTGCTCACTTCTTAACTAGGACACATCAGGATAAACCTTGATGAGCCCCAAACTCTAACACCTAAGAAAGTCTAAGATAACCAAAGGATAACATAAGAGGGTTGACACTTTTATTTATGATGGGAAAATATTTGCTCCATTTCTTAGCTTCTACTTTGAAGGTGATTCAGATGATCTATTCACCATATCTTCAATTCAGTTTTTTTTTATTTTAGTATAATTGACACACTATGTTACATTAGTTTCTAGTGTACAGCTTCGT
This sequence comes from Nyctereutes procyonoides, assembly GCF_905146905.1. Lineage (NCBI taxonomy): Eukaryota > Metazoa > Chordata > Mammalia > Carnivora > Canidae > Nyctereutes > Nyctereutes procyonoides. Next base: position 8,132,428 of record NW_026575082.1, on the reverse strand, counting down.
GATTCAACATCTCTATATGTTATGCTGTGCTCACCACAACTGGAGCCTGTCACCGTGCAATATCATTACAATAGCATTGACTATACTCCCAATTTTGATTTTTGATCATTACAATAGCATTGACTATACTCCCAATTTTGATTTTTTTAGAATTTAAAATTTAAATGGAGTTTAAAATTTAAGGTTTAAAATCTATTAACCTGGGAAACCTGAGTGGCTCAGTGGTTAAGTGTCTGCCCTCGTCTCTGGTTGTGATCCCGGAGTCCTGGGATTAAGTCCTGCTTCTCCCTCTGCCTATGTCTCTGCTTTCCTCTCTCATAAATAAATAAATTAAATATTTAAAAATTATAATAAAAAATAACATCTATTAACTTGGAATGATGACATTTGGCATTATTAAAAAAAATCTAGTTGCATTTGAAATTCTTCAATTTTTAAAATTTAAGTAAATTCATGTTTTCACCGTGGCACTAAATTTTCATTTCTGTTACAAAACTAATGAAAAGGCTGTAACTTAAACATACGTTCACATCTTTTGAAATACCCATCAGTATTTGCCCCTCAGTATATCAGAATGATTGTGTCATTTTACTGGGTGGCTGGTTTTGATAATGACAGAGAGACTAAAAGTTACACTCTATCAGTGATCTGTCAACCAAAAACCTCTAGAGAAAATTTTAACACAATAAAGATAACCAATTCACTAGCTCTTAATCTCCAAAATGTGTTATTATATGATGTATTTCATATAATCACCTACTCATTTGCTGAGTTTTTTAAAGGAAAAGATAAATATATGTAATGAGAGTAAAGGCAACATAAGTTAATGTTTATTATTTGCTTATTTCTTTTTTAATATGATTTTTAAAATAATACAGTGCCTGATATGTGATTGGTTGATGTCCAAAAGAAAATGTCAATGAATGCATAAAAATACCCTAAAAAGAAAAGGCAAGATTGTAATATGAAAATGTAAATTAATGTAAAATCAAGTATAGTCTTGCATTTCTTTTCTATGTGGATACAGTTTAAACATTTTCCTCTCTAGTCACTTGAGATACTGAAGTTATCTTTAATTTAAAAATTACCTTCATTAATTATATTCAGAGCAAAAAGAGAATAAAAACATAATTTGGAAGCCCTGATTATAGGCTCTTTTGCTCTGAGGGAACAGAATGATCTCATTTTTAGGCTCCTCTCAAAACAGTGAAGAGAAACATAACTCTTTTAATTCAGTGAGTAAATATTAGTAACTTGCCTGTTAAACTGTAAAAATTCCCCAACCATATCTTGACAAATTCACTTTAAAAGGGAAGTATAATTTCTAAATGACAGAATTTAAGTTTTCACTTGACTTGATTTTGTTATTAGCTCTTTCCCAGCCAAATAGGTTTGAGTAGATGTTGGTAGCTGTTTCATATGATATATGCCCAGCCTCCCCCAAGCAGTTTTAAAATAGAACAAGCATACGTCAGCCAGGAGCATAAGATGGATCAGTTCTCTGTTCTCTTTTTGGCAGTTTGGCCAACTCCATTCGGAAGAATACACTTATGCTGTAGGATCATTCTTCAAAAATTTTTTTTTCTCTTTTACATTTTATTTTGCTTTATTTTTCACTATGAGGGACTACAAAATCAATACCTGTCAGGTAGCCATCATACTGATAATTTTCAAGTCATTTCAATCAATAAGTGCATGGAGTGCATGAGGTGATTTTTGTGATTGACACTGAGTGTTAAGGTTGTTAAACTCCTACTCCAGAAGAATTTATTTTTCCAATAAAGCCACCAGGAGATGTATACAGGATGAATATACAATTAGCTGTAAACCTTTAAAAAAAATTCTTGCCCTAAACCTTCAAAAACCTATAATATACCAATTTAATAATGACAATGGTAGTTATTTGTGATCATTTATTGACATAATTAAATAGCAAGTAAAGTGCTATGACTTTAGATCTTTACATGGTGGATTTTTCAATTCTAAATTTTTGAGGCAGAAAGGAAGGTTAAGTAGAAAAGCATCTTTTATGTATCTCTTTTTAAAAATTTACTAAAGCCAAAATTTTAGGGACACTCGATTGATTTTTTTTTTTTTTGCATTGAGTCGAAAAACCAAAGGAGTTAATTCAAAAGTAAGAAAAAGTAAATAAAATGGAATGAAATTGAAACATTGAAAATATTTTGAAAAGATAGAAATATTTTAATTAATTTGATTGTGATTTGGCCATCACAAGTGGAAGACTTAGAGAATCTTCAAACACATTTGTACACTAGAGATCATTTAGATCAACGCTTTGATTAAAAAAACGTTTTATAAAGGATCAAAAAGGTATTTCAAAAAAAAAAGGTATTTCACAAAATTGATTTTCAGCAGATGCTGGACTAAAATCAAGATCTCCTTGCAGGATCGGGTTTCTTAACTTGTTTGCAGGAAAGCGTTGTATCCCTAAGGTACCAATCAATGGTGAAATCAACCAACAGCCACCATATGCATTAAATATTTGGAGTCATACAATAATAAAGTCAAGAGGCAGAGAAGATGACAAATGTTCTACTATACCTTCCTCCTTACAAAGGTCTTGAGATGAATTTGGGAGTGCAGGGAGGGTTTGATTGCAATTCACCTGTTTTATTGATTAATTGCCTGATTTAGCTTAACATGCATTTTACGGGCATGCCATTGAGAAATATTCTCGGAAACTTGATTTGACAGAAAAGGAACAGCAGCAAAGAAGGAGTGACCACCTTCAAAACATTTTATCTCAAGCCCTGTTCTCAGCTCTCTCTTTCTCTCCTCTACAGAAATTTTCATAATCAAAGAATTATGCATGAGTTTCTGCTTCTCATCTTGAATGAACAAAATCTAGCTCTGTGATAATAAGGTGCACTTGAAAATCACTGGTCTGGGTTCAGACCACAGCTCAGCCACTTAAATTTCAATGACCTTGGGCAGATTTCTTTGCCTCCTTAGGACGGTGTTTTCTGTAATGGGAAGCAGTGAGGACCCTGTAGATGTTTGAGGCTCAGTGAGGTAATGCACATACTGTGTCAACACTAAGGTTGGCCTATCGCTACCCCATGGGTGCTAGCTATTATTTTCACTGTTGCTACAATTGTCGCTGTTACTTCAATTCATTAAACACCAGAATTCTGCAAACCTGGTTGTCTTGAATATTAGCTCAGATGTTTGTGCTACACTGGCCAGAGATTATGTGTGTGTGTTTTCATATGGAAGGGAGGATCCACATGATCAGTATAATATTTTATAAGTTTAACAGTAAAAGTGTATTTGCTAAGTCACAAGAGACTGAGCTAGACACATTATAAACACCACATCTTCACAAAAACCCTGTGAGAGTACTCTGACCCTTGCTTTAAAATTTAGCATTAATTTAATTTTAATTAATTAAATCCAATTAATACATTAGTAGCACTTCTTTTTTTTTTAGTTTGACCATTTACATAAAGAAGTATCAGTGAAAAATATAAATATTCCTCCTAAACTTACCTTTTTTATCACGTCCACTTCACCCCCAATAAATAGCACAGTTACTTTTTTGTGCATTTGTCCAGTTTCATGTACATGCAAGCAAAGACATACTTTTTTTTACAAACATGTTAGTATACTACACATATTACTGTCACCCCTTTTTTCATCTAGCACTATGCTTTAGATATTTTGACAGTAGTAGTGATAAAAATACTACTATTTAATGGATAATAATTATACAGATAGTATTTTAAGATTTACATATATTAATTCATTTAATGTTCGAACAGCCCTCTGAAAAAAGTACTGACATAATAAACCTACTTTATAGATGAGAACACATCATGTGTTGTGAGTTCTAAATATTTTTCCTAGTTTTTAGTTTTGTTTTTGTTTTGTTTTTGTTTTTCTTAGAGGTTGTTTTCAAGCAGATTCATTTTTTTCCTTTGGTCACCTTTTGGCTTGGATCATAGCTTGAAACTCCTTCCTCCTTCTGAGTTTATATAGGAATTCTTCTGTTTTCTTCTACTACTTTTTTTTTTCACTTGCTTTAGAGAAACTCATGTCCAACACGCTTTATTGGTGAATCCAGCTTCCCTCACAGACTGGGGATGACACTCCCATCACGTCTTTAGCTCTCCTGCCAGTTGAGTCTATTTCCAGTCTTGCTGTGCTATTGCTTTTGTCTATTTGTCCATTTTGCTGGCAGTTTCTTACCACAGATCCAAGTCTTGACTCATCAGAGCTGATAGAAACTTCAGCCTTTTCGTAGCTGCTAACAGAAAAGTAGAATGCCTGCATTGTTAAATGACAATAAAGATTAAACTGTTAATGGAATAAAAGTGTTAATTGGTTTTACTCGCTCTGCAGAAAGGCTGTGCTTTGAAGAATTTCATTACTTTCTATAATTAAACATTAAATTTTAAATACTGAATAGATACACCACAGGGTTTTCAGGAAAGTGCTCCTGCTCTTCTCCATTGCTGAGAGTTTAAAACTATTGTGTGCACAGAGGACAAATATTTGGTCATGAAACATATCTATAATATTGCAAAACTTACATAGAGAACAAAGCCATACAACCATGAACGTGGACAACATTGCCAGAGGTGCACAGATTCGTCTGTGTCAAATTGTATCGAAAGACCCACAAAGGGACGCCTGGATGGCTCAGTGGTTGAGCATCTGTCTTCGGCTCAGGTTGTGATCCCGGGGTCCTGGGATTGAGTCCTGAATCGGGCTTCCTGCAGGGAGCCTGCTTCTCCCTCTGCCTATGTCTCTGCCTCTCTCTGTGGGTCTCTCATGCATAAATAAATAACATCTTTAAAAAAAGAAAGAAAGAAAGACCCACAGATAAGTATTCTGAGGTTCATTTTTTAAAAGTAAAGTGTTTCCAGAACTTTTGGTGAATTTCTTTTGTTTGCCATTTGGAAGAAGACTGGAATTTTGAAATCACCCCTTTGTAAAGAGTTAAGTTTGAGACTTCAAGGCAGGAGAAGGAGGGCGACCACTAATAGCTTGCAGGATGCAGGCACAGCCTCAAGTGAAGTCGCCTCTAGGTCACCCTGTTTCAGAAGCTGTTTCTCCCCTTTGAGAAGTGGGAGAAGCCTGCATAACAGAACCCCTCATTAGGAGTTCTGTTTCCTGTGACCACGGACATTCACAGGAACCCTGGTTGGTCCTTACTTGTTAGAACACAGTGGAGATGAGACTGGGAGTCATTACTTCAAATGACTGTGGAAGTGAGTGGCAAGGTGGGAGAGACAAGGAAAGAATAAGTGGAATTTGAAAAAGAGCCATTGAGGGAAAATACTAGAATTTTCTTAGACTCCTACTGAATCAGACCCTACTGGCCACCAAACACATGCTGGCTGCCTTGAGTGGAGGAGTCCCCTACACCACCTTCAGATTGGGTGCCCTTCTAAAAAGACATGGGACTCAGAAAAGGCAATGCTACTCATAGGTCTGGTTACTATAGTGCAAGTACAGAGTAAGGCCAGCAAAGGGAAGAAGGCCAGGAGGGTCAAGGCTCAGGCTTCCAGGACTCACCCCCTCCCCTGCTCCCAGGTCAGTCACATGGGATGTGCTTGTTCCCCCCCACGATGATGTGTGAAAGAGCAGAAGCCTCGTTAACCAGGGAAGCTATAGCAAGCTTCAGCATCAAAATTTTTACTAAGGATCAGTCATATCGGCAGGCAGAGGCCATGGGATCAACGTGAGTCACTCAGACCCCAGTCTCCACTGGAGCAAAACAGGCATTATATAAGGATAAACTCGGGGTGCTTGGGTGGCTCAATCAGGTGAGTTTTTGCCTTAACTGCTCAGGTCACTCAGGTCATGAACTTGGGGTCCTCTCTGCTAAGCAGGGAGTCTGCTTCTCCCTCTCCCTCTGGGCCTCCCCACCTCTCATGACTCTCTCGCTTTAAGAAAAAAAAAAAAGATAAATTCATCTGGCCACATGGGTACAGCATGGCTCAAGGCCTCAGGCACACAAAAATTCACTCTTAACAGGCTGAGCATTCCAAAGGATTGGAGGTTACAGTCCAGTAACCAGCCAAGGTACCTCCCCCACCACCACCACTAAATACAGGCCTTTCCCTGGAAGGTGCAGGGGTCAGGCAACCCCGGTCTGCTGAATTCATCCCTTCCTGACCGCTGTCACTTGATTTAATTAAAAGGCAAATGAAAACAATCCTGTGGCCAAGCTTTGTTGCTCTCATTCTATCGATCAGGGACTGAACTGGGAAGATAATGTGTTCAGGTCACTCCCCCATTACCTCCTGTTGGCCCCAACCCCCCTCCCTGCCAGCAATTCTGCAGTCACATGTATCATTCTCAGCACAAGGCTTATTCCCCCTGTACTCAGAGAAAAGGAGTCGTGTGTATGTTTCCATCCTTTCCATCCTCAGGCTCGGGGCGATGCCTGGTTGACAGGACCTCCTTGATAAATCTGTGATAAATGAACATGACAGACCGTGACTTGATGGCTGAAATCTCTGCCCTTTGTCTGTTGGATCGCATACTGTTATAATGACCCCTTGATCACTGTGTCAAAAACAAAAAACGAAAAACAAAACCATCCTGGAAATTAGTGTATCAGTTCTACTTGGAATTTTATCAGTTCTACCCTCATTTGTTCCTTAAAGCTAACAGTACCTTAGAGATGATATTCTTTAACATCCAGTTTTTGATAAGAAAAAGTATTAATTTTGTGAAAATACCTTAAGTATAAAGAGAGCTAACAGTAGTAAATAAACGTCAATCGAATTCAATTTAGAGTCATGACAGACCCCATATTTTCAACTTTTCTTCAAATAAATGCAACTGAGGAATGTGCATGTTAGCCGCAAGGGGGTTAGGGTACTCAAATGTAGGTAGCACATGTATCTTAGCTCTTCCCAAGTTAAGGAAAGGATTCTTTTAGGGTTTGTTTGTTGGGTTTTGGATTTTTTTTTTGTTTTTTTTGTATTTTTTTTCCCTTTTGGTCATGGTACATCCTCTCTGCCCTTCGGTCTCATATGTCACTGTCTGAAGCTGCACAGACACAGCTTCTGACTGGTCGTCATTTAGGTCCCAGGTGTCATCTCTGGCTCCCTTTCATGAAATGGTGACATGTAGAAAGAGTTCTGTAGGCCAGTGCTTCTCCAACTCTAATGTGCACAGGAGTCGCCTGGAATATTGTTAACTGCGGGTTCCAATCCAGTAGTGTGGACAGGCTCCCAGTGCTGCCAGTGCTGCTGGTCTGTGGACCACACATTGAGTAGCTGGGCAATGACCATCAAAATGACTTCCTCTCTTCCCCCATCTTCGCTAATACTGGCTTACTCCCACAAAAACTATTCAGACATATAAGAAAAAAAGAAATTTCTGTATCTGTTTCTTATGAGTCCCAGGAGACCATGTTTTAAACAAAAAGCAGGGAGACCCAAATGACTGATTCCAATACAGCAGACAAAAGTCGTCAAGTATGAACTAATCTTACTGAAGAAGTTTGACATCCTTTTAGGATTTAGATGCATTGAAGTTTTAGATACATTGAAGAAAGAACACCCTTTGCCTAAAATGTCTTCACTTTTTAAAGCTAGCATGTTTGCATTCCTAGTTTGCTGATCAAAGGCTGAAGTTTACAGGAGGCTGCCTTTCAGAGGCTGGAGAAAACCTTCTGTAAGCTTTCAGACCTTCTCAGGGCAGTTCATCCCCAGAAGGTGGGCAAGTATTAGACCTTTGCATCTCAGCGACTAAGGAGTGACAGCTGGTGTCTTCATTATCTCATTTCCGAGGGCTAATAAGCAGTGCTTTTCAGATGGCAGTGAACAATACTCACCCTGGAACAAGCCCCACTCACTACTTGTCAATCCCTGCCCTGCTCTGGCTGTTGGACTTCTTTACTCTTCTGAATCAACAAAGAAAGCTCATTTGTTTCACTTTGTGAAAACGCTTCATTTTCCCCCCAGACTTTCCATTTCACGCTGTGTGAATTTTATTAAGATCTTTTTCACAGAAGCTAAGTGCTGGCTCTATGGGGCCCTACGGGATGGCATTCGCAGCCTCTGTGATGTCTGAAGCCTCTTGAGACATTTCTTTTCTCCTGAAAACTCCTTAGAGAATCTTAGACAAGAATCCAAAATCCTTTTGGTGCCAGAAGACATAGTTTGGCCTCATGAGCATCTTGTGCAATTTTTTGATGTTATAATCTGAAAACCGAAGACACAGCCATCCAGCTAATATCCAGTATCTGAGTGGTTAACATCATAACGATATTGAGTGTGTCTCTCTGACGGCCTCCAATTATTTTTAAAAGCTGGCTTCAGGTATTAATTAGAGATATTTTTCATCTTAGAATTAGTCTTTGTTAATAAAATCTACCTATAATCCTCTTGCCTTAACAAGGTGTCAGTGGTTTTATTCCAATAAAGATATGTTTTAAAAAGGTAATTATAACTAAATAATTGAAAAAGAATTTCTATTCTGATTTTTCCTCTTGAATGTACATAATAAGAACTTTTAATGTTATTATATGCTCTCAGAAATGACATAGTAATCACTGTGGAATAGCCCATAAGATAAAAATACTAAGATTAAGTCACTCATTTCTCTGTGGTGGATATTTAGATTAGTCTTTCAACAATCATAAGGATCTTATGAGATGAGTGTTATTATTGTTCCTACATTAGAGATGTGAAAAGGAGGCGTAGGCAAGTTATTTAACTTGTCCAAGTTCACACTGCTGGTAAGTGGCAAAGCCAAAATTCAAAGCAAGTATCCTCACACCCAAATAGGGTCTTTGTGGTGCAGCATTTCCTACGATGCACAAGATCTGCTTAAGGATCTCTCGGTTTAAATAACAGCGTCAGCTGCAACCTGTGTCTGCAAATCCATAAACTAAAAAGTGTGCGGTCTCCTTGGTTCTTACCGCAGTGAGTATAAAATTCTCAGATTCTGCAGATTCTTCTTAAATTCTTTAAATTTCAAAAAATAAATAAATAAATAAAATTCAAGAGCTATCAAATCATAGGAAGTAGAGTTACAATAACAAATGTGAAAATCCTTAAGGAAAACAAATGTTTGTTTTTATTAGTAAGAAACGTGTAAAAGATGCACGACAGTGACTGAACCCGCTTGTGTCTGCTTCTGTACACTGTTGTGCACACTTCTCAAACTCTAAATAGACATGGGTTTCTACCCTTTGTTCCATCTCATGTACCATTTAGACATGTGCTTGTTGATTGGTTGGCTTGCTCAAGGGTGAATCTGCTTCACTAACTCCCATGAAAGTCAAGGAGGAGGGTGACAACAGGGCGAGGGCATCTTTTGCGTGGAGAACTGTTACGCACTTGAACACATGAAGACCCATCTCTTTCCCTATCTCTATTCTCACAGAATGTGTGACACAGGAGAAGGACTATTCACTTTTCAAACAAGGGAAGGAGAAATGATCTATCAGAAGGTCCATTCTGCGACACTGGCCATAGCTGAGCAACATGAAAGATTAATGCTAGAAATGGAGCAGAAGGCCCGGGTAAGGCTCCTCCCTCGGTAACCTAACAGCTTGGAAATGAATGTCACTGAGGTCTGATGCACACCATGTATATGTGGGCCCATTCACGTCAGCACCCTCATGTCCACCTGACCCGACCCGCCCTCCAGCCCCGAGAACTCGCCCCAGTTACTGAATCCCATGCCTCTCATGTCCTCTTCAGCAAATGCCAAAAGAAGTTCCTTGTGGCCGCTGGTAGGGTACCATGTACTCCATGTATCTCCTCATGACCTGTTGGCACAGTTCCCCAATGAGGGGTGGGGTGCATAGAGAATGAAATACAAAGCAGTGCTCTCTGCAATCACCACATACAGTTGGACCATCAGAGACTCAACTGTGGACCCGAAATAACCAGGAAAATTAAGCTACTACTGGAAAGGTTTCCACTTTCTTTTTGTCTTTATATTTGTCCTAGATTCTCTGAGAATTCTAGCTCTTTCTGCATGTGTTTCAGAGCCAATAATAAAATATTTGCAGAAGGAGCATATACTGTTTACCAACAGAATGATTTGTTTGTTATCCTGTTCTGGAACTCTACTACAGTTTTGAGGTCAAGCTAAGAAATAATTCAGTAAAGAATCTGAAATAGTCAATTTTTACAAGTAGCTGAGAAAAAATTATAAGCTCTACTACTAACTTCTTTGAAAAGCAAATAATGGAATGACTATGGGCCATAATCTTAAGAGGTGACCATCCTTCAAGATCTATAGAGATGTGTTAGATTTCATATTATGAAGGGACAGGTGGAGTTTTGGGAAATAAGTGGGCAACTCACTGGATGACACAATTCTGTTCTAGTTTAAAGACTACAGAGTTCTATACATAGTATTATATTTGTTTTCATTTTTAAAATTCTCCATTACACAATATTTTGACACAAAATTATCTTTTAAGAAAACAAAAGTAATTTAACAAATGATCATATGTTATTCTTAACATATTTCTAGTTTTGTGAATACTACATACACATTTTCATCTACTTGGGAAGTGCTTTAAAGAGCTTTCCTAATGCCTAAGTGTGACAGGTGAAAGCCAGGCTTTATATGGGATGTTTGGCCTTTCATAGGGATGAATGAGTGGCTTTAGGATTATTAATATGATTGTGTGGTTAATTGAAGAAGCATTAATAAAACGTTGGCATAACAGTCTTTTAGAAAGATTTTGGTTAAATATCACCCATTGTAACAATTATCTAATTAATATGAAATGTTTCCAGGGGCTTAAATCAGTGAGAAAATATAACTACCAAATTTCAAATGATTTCAGAATCTACTGATGTCTGCAACCAAAATTAACAGTCGTGATGTCACTTGCTATTAGTTAACTACACTTAACAGTTGTAGCTTTACTTGTAGTTGTTCTGAACAGACAAAATGCTCAGCAATACAGTCATTGGATTGTATTGTCTTGAAGTCAATTCCAAGAGCTCTTTGACAAAACCATATTGTCTACTATAAAGGAGAGCACTTAGGGTGTGTCCTGGGTTCACATCCCAATTCCACCACTTACTGGCTGTATCATCTTGGGCATCTTGGGTTATTACCTTCTAAATTTCTCATTTTCCTTTATCTGTAAAATGAGGATATAATAGTCCTACTTATTCGGTTGTTATGAGGTATTTGTGCATTAAAATCTGTAAAGTACTGCGAACAGACCTGGCACATGGCAAGTACCATGAAAAGGTTCATTATTATGATAGCGATCCATCTGTAGGAGTGATTTTGAATAATTATAGGACCTACAATGTTTGTGAAGACTCTAAATTGTTATTCCCAACTGTAGTGAAATAATATCTTTCAATCCCTTTCAAGTATGCCTAACAATCTTGTGCCAAAAAATTTGCAAAACAAAATTTAATTCACATTTGCTATTGATGCTGCCTTGTGTGGTAAACATGATAATGTACTGTGAGGCTGAGAAGCTTGTCCCCAGAGCAGAGCCAAACAATTGCTGTTAGGAGTTAGAGACCAGCAGTCCACTGACTAAGATCTCAGGCAGTCTACAACTGGGGGAAGATAGTGGGTGCCCCATGGATCTGAGTGCTCAGAGACGGAAAAGTGGGGCAGGTGTTTAAATAGCAGGCTCACCAAAGAAACCAAATGTTTCTAAAAAATTACAAAATCAGAGCCTCCATCAGTTTGGTGAATACATGCAAATGGAGCATTTGGTTTAATTTCAGACACAATTACACAACTATGCTTTTCTCTGAAGGTTAATACTAATAAGATTATTTCATATATAGCGGATTCTTCAGACTAAGCCAAGCTGATGTTTTTCAGAGGGCATGCTACCACAACTTGACAACTGCCCAGATTCCTCAAATTCTGGAACCTTCAGTAAAGATCCCCAGGTCTCTCAGACATAATTTTTACTTTTTCTTTTAAGAAACTGCCTCTGCATGCACAAATCTCTTTGAAAGAACAAGTTCCAACAACTAGGAAAACAGTTCTTAGGCACTATCTAACTCTTTATTTGCTTATTTAAATAAAATGAAGGCCTGTGCCATAAACTAGGCAAAAGTATAACTTGGGAGTCAGAAAGCTACCCCCAGACCTCAGATATAAAAATGATGCATTTTATTTATTATGTATATCCTACAAAATAAGAAGATGACACTGCTCCCTGGCTTTCCAGTTTTAAAAAATGGGCTATGTGAGATTATTACTGAGCACATAGAAAATATGTACATGTTTTTATTATATTTACATTTATAACATTACAAGATCAAATCGGTAACAAACTCTATAGGCAATACATGCCCCAAACATTGTTGTTCAGGCTCCTGAAGCATTTACTTTCATCTTTGTAAAGAGAAATGATTTAACAGTATCACTGTTTTGCAGATAAACAAATCTGAATGAGAAATTATATCTCAACAACCATTTTTGAACTGTAACAGAGAATTCAGTATAATCTTTTAACATCACATGTGTGATTAAAACCTTGATTTGCCCTTTTAATTACCTTCCTTCTTACGGGGAGGAGGGCACAAGAATAGCATATTTTGATATATCTCCATCATCTAAGTTGGGCAGTATTTCTCTTCTTGTTTAAAGAATTTGATGTCTAGAAAAAGTTCACCGCATTGTGGATAAAATAGTACATTTGCACTGTAAAGTACTGGATAACAAGAATCATTAAGTCAGTAAGACTATTAAAAAATATCTTATTTCCCACACTGAGAAAGATAACAAAAGAGTTAATTACTATTAACCCACTCAAGAAGTTTTGAAGTAGAGCTTAGCCATTGATTAACCATTCACAGGCTTGTAAACTGCTTACTCTACTGAGTGTGCTGCCTGGTGGTGTATAGAATACAAGAAAAGAGCGAGAAAGTTCTTTTTCTCAAGTGACCAAGAAGTTTGTGGGATCTAGTAATTCATCTTTGCTTTTACTCCCTGAAATATCAAACATTCTCCATGCCTTAATCAGATTGGTAAGATGATGCCATCACAAAATTTGGCTGAGCATTACTGAAAACACTACTTGGGCTCGTTCTATGGTTATGACAACGGACCCTGACTGATTTCTTAAATCACCAGCTTATTGGAAGTTCCTTAAACCTCCATGAAGAATGATCTTATTTCAGAAGACAGTTTTGGCTTTGGGGGAGCGTGGGAGATTTCAGCCACCATGTTAAATTTTGAACTAGAACTATTTCTAAGAGATTCACTAAGATTCCAGTCATTGAAGAGATGATTAAAGCTGGATATGTAAGCAAGTGACCCCTCTAGAATTTGTTTCCAGAGCATTCTTGTTCTTAGAACCATCGGAGTTCTTTTAATGCTATTACTAAAAGCATTTATAGGTCCTCTGGCACACATCTGCAACATTATCAAGGAAATTTTTCTTGTCTTTGTGATCAAAGCCATTCATCAGAAACCACATCACAAATGTCCCTTGTGCTTCTGCCTGGTGAGGCTGGAATCTTTGGAGATGACAAGGCCTCACGTGCCCTGAAATAATTTCATTTTCATGGATCTGTTACACACACACATACACACACACACAAATATGAAAAGGAGTCCTTTTCTAAATTTGGTTTTTAGGTTTGTAAGCTTTACATATGTAATAAAATGTCCTCAGGTAAGAAACAACTGAGAAGACACGAATTAATTTTTTAATGAAATTTCCTGATATTTTATCAAAAATAAGCAAGTGAAAGAAAAGGGGCATGGTCATTAGTAACTTTGAACCTTATTATAACATTGCAAGTAATTTAAAAGCTCGTATGTATATGGACAGCCTCCCATAATAAGAATTACAGTGTATCTTTTTAAAAACAGGATTTGGAATACTCCTATTTCCAGTAATTTTTTGCCACCTGGTCACCAGAAGAACTGTGTGTAGTTTAAGGACAAATAGCATCAGTGTTATTAAAATACCAGCAAGATGGCTCTAACGCACTGAACACCACCAGCAGGGCTGCCCACATGCACTGCTGTCCAAGGCCATCAATTCTATGGTTAGGTCTGGTGGATGGAAAAAAAAGAATAACAGAGTTTCATGTAAAACTTCTTGCTTAGAAAATAAGAGTGTTTTCATTCTCTATTACCTGTCATTTTACATGCTCTTGTTACTAGCAGTATATGGAATAAAAGCAAGTTAACCTCAGACACTTAACTAAAAAACCACACTGTTCCAAGAATAATAAACCTTTTGAACAATAGGAGTTTAAAAAACAAATTCTCTTATTTCCTTTTATAATGTCAGATGAAAAGAAATTTCTGAAGAAGCAGCATTGTCTTACACTACCCATACGAACAAGCCCAAAGGGGGTGGTTTTAGAGTCTTTGATGGAAACTGTGTGATGGTGTCATCTTACAAGGATGAAAACGTCTCAAGGAAAGGCAAAGTGAGAAGAGTACAGAAGACAGAAAAAATGAAGCTGGCTTTGTGGAAAACGAATTCAAATAGCGATGAGAAATTAAGGGAATTTACCCTCCTGGAGTTATGGTTTATTGCAGAACTTACCCAAGTAAACCCTTGAAACGATTTTTGTGTGTGGGTGTGTCTAAATAGTTCCATGAATAGGGAAATATTATTACATCCCATCGATTCTTTTTTTCACATTTTAATATCTCTCAAGTCAAATATGAGTTACAGTTTAATCGATAGCTGGATTCTTTTGTAGTGCTACATAAAACAGTGTTTTGTCTTTCAACTGATGGCATCTTAAAAAATACCACAATACTTCTTTTAGGAAGTATTGTAAAGACACTCAATTGTTAGTCCCAAGTATAGCCAAATAATATCATTCAATTCATGTCATGTACATTTATCTTTTGAGACCATGAGTACCATGGGCTTATTTATAATTTGGTGAAGAAATGAGAAAGCCTTCCAGAATGGGCTCTCTCCTAGGCAGTTTGGCTCCCTTTCTAGTGCAGTCACTCTTCGTACCCACATTTTACAGGAATCTCTATCTGCTACAAAAAAAATTATAACTAGTTTTCCTACACTGAAAATCTGAAAAATATGGACGCATAATACCCATGATGAATAGTACACAGAAAAATTTTAACACTTTTTGCAATTTCTTTTCTAGGTATATACATATAGAACCTTAAGAAATTCTAAGAAAGGTTTATATGTGTGATTTGTGATTGCAAGTGGTGTGTAATATCTAATATATAGGAATATCTGCTAATAAATTCATTCTTCAAAGTTCTATTCATGATTCTGTTGCTCAATATTATCAATTATTAATCATAAGACAAGAACCTTCATTACTACTGACAATGGCCGGTTGGTTCCCTGCTGGGAAATGCCATTTGCATATTTGTGAAATTTTCTTTTACTGATTGGTAGACGCTGATTGTAATGAGCCAACACAAGCCCAATTAGAACAAATTATTATAGTTGATAACTAAAGTGGACCTGTGATCCTAATTAATCCATTTACTTACTGGTCCAGAACAATAAAGAAATGTAGTCTCTAAACAAACACACAGACATGAAGAAAAAATACTGATTTCTGTATAAATGCACAAATGAGATGGAAATGGGGAGAGTTCAATGTGTAATTTTTGTAGCAAGTGGTACTGTAACACAATATAATAGTGCAAATTTTATTTATATCATTTTCTTTTTTCTCAAAATTTGCTGTATATCCTCTGGATGCCACTTAAGAAAATGCATTTTAGGGGTGCCTAAGTTAAGCATCTGCCTTCGGCTCAGGTCATGATCCCAGGGTCCTGGGATTGAGCCCTGCGTCGGGCTCCCTGCTCAGCAGGAAGTCTGGTTCTCTCCCTTTGCCAGCTTGTGCTCTTTCTTTCTCTCTCTCAGAGACTCACTCACTCTCCCAAATAGATAAAATCTTTTTTAAAAAAAGAAAATGCATTTAATATATTTTTCATATTTAATCAACTTGATTAGAGTTGATAATGTATAAGAAAAATGACTGCCTGACATAAAAGAGTACAATTTTCTGTGAAAAAATAGTTTTGTTCTTTTATTTGTATTACTAGAATCAAAGAATAATGAGGAAACTCTCTACAAATGATTTTCTCTCGTTTTTTAATATGATGGTCTTATTTATTCATGGGCATACAATCTGCTCATGGCAATTATGAGAATGATTTCCTTAAAGAAAAACAATAAGTTTCAAAGGTGAATCAAGATAATTCAGCATACAAACATATAATTATGGCATTTACACATACAACCCAAAGAATCAGGCTATCTTCTCTTTGGGACAATGCTGTAAAATAGAAGAAAAAATGTAGGCCAGTAGTGGGAAAACCCACTATAAAATTGTGAGAATCACATAGGGAGTTAATTAAGCTTACTTTCAAAAAACATGAGCAAAATAAGGATTATCAATTTATGGAATGTATTCAGTGAATGCATATGTATTAGTTGAAGCACTGCACCATAGTGGCTAAACCAGGTAGACTCTAGAAAAAGAAAGAACCGTGTGACCTTGTGCAAGGCACTTACCTTTGCTATGCCTTAGTTACCTTTTAGTAAAGGGGAAAAGAAAGAGCAATAGTAATATCTGCTCAGTGTCAGAGTACCAGCCGGTCTTTGGTAAAAGCCCAGTTATTAGCTAAGTCATAAAATGACTGGCGAAAGAATAAAATTTAGCTTTGTTTTTAAGTGGATTAAATTTTATAGCCACTGTTAAAAGTTCATCCCAGCTCTCATGATGTGCAGATATTGGAAATTAATTATATAAACTTTAATACAGCCTCTAGATATTCACACATTTCAAAATCTAAAGACAATGAACATTTTATTTACAATATCTATGAAATTGAATGTTTCAGTATGTATTCATCATGTTTCCTATATTCAGAGAGTAGCTCTGTGAATGCATCTGTTTACAAATAGATAGATGATTGATAGAGGAGGAAAGAATATACATATTCTTAAAGGCATTACTGATTACAGGTAAGAATGGCGTTCAAAGTATTTATGCGTATGTAATAATTCCTGATGTTATTCTACAGCTCAGCTTTTTTACCCTCCATGAAACTATTGTGGCCAATACATGCTTGAAAACATAAAAGAATAACCTCCATTTTGGTTCAAGTATAAAGAGAATAATTCTCTGCAAAGTCCAATTCTAAATGACATCCAACAACTTCCATTAAATGATTCTATAAATGATGCTGTGTTTGTACCAACTCACCAAGGTGTCTTCTAATTCCTTTTCATTTATCTTGAATAAAATGGAAGATTAAGTGTGAGTTGTCCCCTATTGAAAATTAAGTCAAGTCTGTGAAAACCCAATTGCCTGTAAACCTTCAACTTCAGAGGACTGTTTGAATAAATCCAAACAGTGCCGAGCTTGGCTGCCTGAAGGTCTCTGGAGTTTCTATTTCTATATAGTTTTCAAGTTTCATGAGCTTTTTTCCAAGAACAAATAAACTCAATGTTCTCAATGGGGACTGCATTTGTATTCACCATTTCCTTATTAAGCAACATGACTTTTTTTTTTTTACCTCTAACGTACATGTCACATGTTACCTTAGCATGTACCCTGGCCACTTGTATTTTTCAGTGCTTCTCTATGGCATATTCCCCATCTCCCCCGTTCCTCTTATTTCAGACACAACAGCAAACATGTTGACATATCCACTCACATCTCTTTAACTCTTTGTTGTACCAAAAAAGCTGAGACTGTGCTTTCCTGGCTTATGTTATTTGTGTGTCTAAACACACACACACATACACACACACACACACACACACACACCCTGCTACGAGCATTGCTCACTAGTCTCCCACCTGTGTCCTACCTGTCCCACCTGCCCATACTGACCATCTATTCATATTTATTGGATTTTATATACTCTATTTTTTTTAAGATTTTATTTATTCATGAGAGACACACAGAGAGGCAGAGACACAAGCAGAGGGAGAAGCAGGCTCCCTGAAGGAAACCTGATGTGGGACTTGATCCCACTACCCTGGGATCATGCCCTGAGCTGAAGGCAGATGCTCAACCACTGAGCTATCCAGGCGCCCCTGGGTTATGTACTTCTATTAAGCTCTTAGACTTAGATCTAAGAATGTGACCACCTTCATTGCCATTTCTTCCATGGCTCGGTTTGGACACATTTCCAGGTCTTGACCACATGTATGCATAGATACCTCTGGTGTGAGCCGCCTGTCCCATGTGGCAACAGTAAGCCGGCAGTTTCTACCGAGCATTTCAGATGGGACAAACATAGTGCTCTTCACTTTAAAAGCATCATCTTATGAAATATTTATAACAACACTTAAGGTAGATTATATTAATTCCAATTTAGAGATAAGGAAAAAAATGATTCTTTAAAAAAAAAAAAAGTAAGGACATTGTCTGAGGTCAAATGACAAAGCAATGATAGAGTTGGTGTTTGCTAACAGTTGTGCTGATGCCTAGCCGTGCATGTGTGATGACTCCAGGGCTGGGCCACCCCTACTGTGTGTTCTCCTCTCAACAGAGGGGAGAATCATGTGTGTTCCTGCCTTGGCCCAAAGGAACTGACCCAGTTGGTGCAATTCTCCCCTTATCTGCTCCCTGAAGAAGAGAAGTCCAGTAGTTTATTTTACAGTTAGCTGTGATGAAGAGGAAATGACAAGGTCGGGACCAAGAGCAGGCTGCCCCAAAATGTGCCACTTTGGCATATTGGTTATTTTGAATTAAAGCAATTTAAAAAACACCATGTGCAAGAAGGACAGTCAGTCCCCTCTCTGTCCCTCTGAAAGCAGGAAACAAATCTCCCCCATGAAAGCCACTCTCCCTGTTCCAGGAGAAAGTGAGACATTCTTATCACCAGAGACAAGGAATTCAGAGCTGAGAAGGCTGTGTTGGCACTTCTTGTTACTTTTTACTAATTTACTACCATAGCCCAAATTCTGTTTTGAGATCCTTATTAACTGAAACTCCCAAAGTTCAGTTTTCTTTGTCATGGCAGTTCCCCATAGATTTATTGTCTATTTGTCTAAAAGTACAAAAACATCCTGCCTTCATCATTTCCTTGGGCCTCAATTTCATTACTGGGCCTCCATACACACATAATAAAACTTTGGGGATTTTTCCCTGTGAGTCTGTCTTAGGTAAATGTAATTCTTAGTCCTGCTAGAAGACCTTGAAAGGTAGGGATAGAATTTTTCCTTGTCTTAAACATCATAGTCTTTAGTGCCTCCGAGACATCACTCACAATGTCACTGTGAACAAATTATATTATCCCTCTGGGTCTCATTTTCCTTGTCTGTAAAGTTCAGATGGCATAATTATTGATAATTTATATGGATATCAAATGGAACAACATATGAAACCAGTTTGCACATTGCCAGGCATGTAAGAATGACTCATAAAATGCTAATATATCAATGCTAACTTCTTCCTCTCCCAGTAACTCTCCCAGTTATTGAGATTTGTGTCTTTAGTGCTAATAGGACTTTAAATTGTCTAATCAATGATTGGGGAGATATAGAGGAAAAGTAAAATTAATTGGTTAGCAGGGATTTCTTTTAATATACAGATGAATTTATACAGAGGAACACAAATTAGCATTAGTGTTTATCACAGGTGGAAGCAGAGACTCAAAACAGCAAAGGAAAATTGCAAAAGGTAATAAGGTAACCTGGATAATTATTTTGGTAAAAGCAGGAAAAGGCTCTGGTGGCCAGTAACTTGACAAAAATTACACCAGTTTTCAGGATCTATCGCTTTTTCTTGGCAGGGTGAGTGCTTTCAAAGTACAGAGCTATATTCTCACATATTGTAACGAGTTGGAGAGGAAGCTCATTTTCCCTAGAGAGATCGACCTCAAAGTCCAAAGAGCAGTGAACTCAGAAATCAAGAGAACTGATTTCTGTTAGTGGTTCTACAGTTGGGATTTTATCTTGAGCAAATCCCTGAATTTGGGG
The DNA here is from genome assembly GCF_905146905.1 of Nyctereutes procyonoides. Lineage (NCBI taxonomy): Eukaryota > Metazoa > Chordata > Mammalia > Carnivora > Canidae > Nyctereutes > Nyctereutes procyonoides. The sequence goes on along the minus strand of NW_026575082.1, from coordinate 8,112,534 downwards.
GGTTGTGATTTTCCATCCATACAATGAGAAGTGCTGGGCTCTCTAAGAAGAGTTCAAATCTCAAATTACATGACCCATGCACACAGTAAGCTTGGGCTTCCTCCAACCATGGCGTCCTCAGTAACTCAGGACAGTGGAGGGAAGGAGAATCACCCTTAGAGGTCATCAGAGACATGGCCAAAACAGACATAATGTCATGTCTACATTGCATGATTCCTCAAAGCAGTCATCAGTCACCACAGATTTAGGAGGGAGCCCAAACACCCTGTGTCTGAATGCAGCTATCTTCAGTGCTCCACAAAAGTAATGCATATTTGGTACTCCCAGTGACACAACTTTATTGAAAGGCACAAAGCAGAATGGCTTGATGGTCCGTGAGCATACTCAATACCTGGTTTTGAACAATGACTGAGGAATGGATTCTGTGATGTGTAGAGGAAGATTTAAACATCTGAGGTGTGAGTGGACAAGATTTGTACCATGGATAGAGGTGGGGAGATTATAGACATGTTTTCAAATACAGACACTTCATTTTTCCAAATTAAGTATTGAAGTAGAATAAAAGGGAACTAAAGACACAAGGGAAGACAAAGAAGGTTAATGGGCTCCTGTAATCTGAAATCCTTGAAGACCAAGACATACGGACATGAGGCCGAGAAACAATAGAGGGCGATTCAGGTGAATTATTTTAGGGCGGAAATTTCCAACTTATTTATTTCCAGAAAAAAAAAATATCTACGTGTTTCCATGATGCTTAAGACCGACCATTTGGGAAGAAATGTGTTTCCCAGAATTAAAAAAAAAATAGAAGGATAAGTAATTTGGGGAAGAAGAATTAACCACCAAAGACTCACTGTATGCTAATAAATAGCAATGTATTAGGAAAAAATAAAGGGTAGACAGAAGTATGGTTCATACGAGATTTGATATATGGTTGATTAATATTTATTAATAGGCATTGCTCATGCTAACTAAAGACGTTGTGTGTTGAACTCAGCTTATGCCTCACCTGAGAAATTGGCTTTCAAGGTGAAAGCCCTCTTGTCCCAGTGATAATTTTGTAAAATGAGCCTTACCCCTATCCCTCACAGTCGTGGATAAACTGTGTACCAGACACTTTTAGCAGACAGAGCCCCACCCACAGAGATTCTCCCAACCGTTAGGTCTGGGCTAAAACCAGAAGTGTGTATGGTTAACAAACACCCCAAGGATTCTGGAAAGCACTGCCCTATTATAACCTAGAAAATCGGCTTCTCCCCCAGGCCTCCTACCTACCAACCATGGGATGTAGGTATGGTTAATACATCTATTTTCACAACAAGAAGGAAAACTTTGATATATATCAAATTTTGAAAAAATATAAAAATTAGTTTACAATGTTTGCTACTTGGTGGAATCTTCTGAAAAAATACCTTCAACAGGACCGGACTTTTAAATTCACTGAGTAGGGCACTTTTGTGACAAGACATAGCAGATCTGGAAATGTCTCCCTGCTAATAATGTGAAAGCAAATAAATATGTTCCCACCCTTTGGCTTCATCGTTCCATTAAAATGTAAAAACCTCTTAGCTTCCTATGGCTCCAGCGGGCCTGTTCCAACATATCAGGTGCTTACCTGACAGCATCTTCCATGAAGGGTGTTATCACGACGCAGAGTATGGCAAGTGTGGGAGGCGGGACAGTGCACGAGGAAAGGGCACATCACAGGGAGCAGACGGGTCTCTAAGGTTAGACTTGACAGACATGATCCTCATGGCTCCCACTTCTGCCAAGAGTCAGGGATTAAAAGAGGAGGAAATGTGAGCTTTCATTGATTAGAGGATTGCCCATGGCCTGTCAGAAAGTGAATATTTGCTCAGATTGCATCAGAGAAATGTGTGCTTAGACCAAGTAAAACTCCTTCCGGATGTTTTTAAAAACCTGGGGTGAATCAATAAAAATACATTTCTCTCTCGAAAATGCAGTATGAAGTATTGTTCTCCTTGAACTAATCATATGCTTGAGCACCTGAGCGACATTGTGTTGATCTCTGCAGCTAACCTTAAAATTTATGTTTCAAGTAAGAACATCTGGCACACTTTCATCACAGAGCTTCTCAGGGAAAACACGTGTTTAATAGCTAAAAGATCCTTTTGCAGGAGCCAGGAGAAGGTCCACTCAAGAAAAGATCCATTGGGTGAGGGTGGGAGGAGATGTCCAGAAAAATTGTAAGACACTGAAATGGGTGAAAGGGATTAATGGGATCCAGTGTTGGGGGCCATTAGGGAGTATTTGTTTCTGAAAGGGCTTGCATCTCCAATCTGAGTTATTTTATAATTCAATAAATTGCAGAAAGCTGATAGTAATGCAAATAATTCTTGTGCATAGAAATGCAAATAAGCTTGTCTGATGGGGTACAACTGGTTATTGTTCTGGCTACTTGCCAGCGTTCCTGATTGGCCGTATGCCCTTTGAATTCTCCTTGGCATCAGTTGTACCACCTTTTTGTTCTTTCTAAATTAACGAATGAGATTAAATTGTCTACAAGTGTTCATTCCATATGTTTGGAGTCATGATTTTCCTTTTTTTAAAAAAAAGTTAACCTTAGCAGATGAGGCGGGCATCTGTAACAGATTCTATCATAGGTTCCCTCACATTCAACCCTCAACTTCTGAAAGAACAAATATCAGTGTAATGTTTTGCATAAAGCCTGACACGTTTCCTTTTTTTTCTTTTAGCTTCAGACAAGCTTGACTGAGCCAATGACGTTATCCAAATCGATATCTCTTCCTCGTAGCGCGTACTGGCATCACATCACTCGTCAGAACAGTGTTGGAGAAATCTACAGTTTGCAAGGCAAGTAACTTGAAAATAATCAAGCAGCACCTCCATTAGCCTCCTACAGGTGGGCCAGGAGTCATGCAAATTGCTTTGCTTGCTTTTCCTCCATTTTCATTTATCAGCTGTCACTGGCCACAGTGGGAGCTCTGAGATTTACAGTGGCTTTTCTAAAGCTATCATTTCATAGACTCATGGTAGAAATTATTCCGAAAGTCACTGAGGGCTAAGGGCCCTATTTGGCACAGGAACTTGACTAGAACATTATACAAGACATATCATCAGGAGACAAAAGCAGCAGATATTGGGGTAACATGTTTCATGCCATTTTACAAAGGAGACTTTCTTAGCATCCTTCATTTCTTAATAGGATTGACTATCAGTTCAGGAGGCTGATTTCGGGCTGTGTAATAAAATGCTACATAAATGTACTCACAGAAGTCTTAAGGTTTAGCCAAAGCTTTGACACAGAAATAACTCTGGAGGGTGCCAGGCAGAGGACAAGTGTGAATACTTTGCTTCTGTGTTTTTCCTGATGATGAGTGTTTAATTAACTAAAATGGGAATGGTTTACCCGATGAATCAGATTTGTAGATAGCAAGTATTTGATCAAGAACAGCACAAAAACTTAGCTTTAGCATTTTTTTCCTCCTATTCTCTCCCTATTGTCTTAGAATGAATAATCTTATCCTTCAGATAAAATACTCAGCTGCAAGCGAATATTTGACTAACAGTCACCCAAGACTGAGGGAAATGGGAATTTAGAAAAATAAAGCTAACAAAGCACAGCTGAAAAAATTCATCCAACACAGATTTTTTTTTTTTTTAAGCATAGAAGATTTGAATGTAATAGGCACCCAGTCAGTATCTGTTGAAGGAATGACCAATATGACCTTTGGCACAGTTAGAATGTTTTCCATTTCATTAGAATGCAGAATGTTTTTCCATTCACACTTTAACTGTTGCTCATATTAACGGCACTAAGTGTTTCAACAACAACAAAATGTTTTGGTGATAAGGAAACTGAAATGATGTTATTTTTAAGGCAGTATTTGCTTGCCAGGATTTCAAACCCAGACTGATGGAATTTGGTCAGTGGGAATTAGTGATTAAAGATACATTCTGACAGGAAAAGGAGTCGGAACAATTTTAGTTGTTTGGTGATGACACTTGCATTTTATATCTTAAATGAAACCTCTTATGGTAGTTATCTTTTTTGCATTATTTCTTTGCATGAGAAAATCTTTAATAGGATAAGGAGTAGAGGACTGAGGGAACCCTTGACAATTTTGTGGACCAGAAAGAAGAAACCCATATTTTCCTCTTTTCCTTCCCACCATGAATGTCAGCAACCACACACTGAAACTGCCTGAGTCATGATCTTAGGAAATTAATCTTGCTTGTTCCTGTGATTAGATTTCATTAGAAAATATGCTTTTAATGTAAGGCTATTTTTATTTCAACATAAACCTATATATGAAATTATTGTTAAAAACCAAAATTAAACTGAGTAAATTATACATACCACGTTGGCTTTATTCAATGATTCATGAATGGACAGCATGCCAGCCTGCAGAGAGAAAGGAAGTCTGAGGAGCTATATATAATGAAAGACTTTTATAGGCAAAGGGAGCAGGGATAAGGAAGTTCTACTGGTCAAGAATGGATTGGGTGTAGCAAGGTCACTTTCCTTGAGGGGATGTCAATGTCAGAATACCTCACTAGTACTGACCAGTTAGTTCCCCCACTGGCTTTTAAGATACTATTTCTAGAAGAGCTGAAACTGTCCTAAGTCTCAGGTAGGCGTTATGAGGCTTAGTCTAAGTGACTCCATATTGAGCCTATTGTCTTGTTTTTAACGATATTGATGTTTAATAAAGTAAAAATAAAACCATAGAACATTTTCATGAGAAAACACAAATGAGCAAATTTCTAAGCAAAAAGAAAGTGGAAAAAAATAGAGAGGGTGACAAAACATGAGAGACCCCTGACTGGGAAATGAACAAAGGGTAGCGAAAAGGGAGGCAGGCGGGGGGATGGGGTGACTGGGTGATGGACACTGAGGAGGGCAGGGCACTTGACGGGATGAGCACTGGGTGTTATACCATATGTTGGCAAACTGAACTTGAATAAAATATATATATATATATATATATAAAGAAAGTGAAATGATAATACAAATAAGTTGGAAAAGATTGGAACAAATGTAGTAGTAACTTTGGGTTTTGACAGGAGCTTGGTTATAATTCCAGGAAATGAAGGATTGTTGTTATCATGGTAGTGTGTGGGGAACTTTTCTCTGAAGGGACAGTGGACAATTAGGCTGGTATATAGCATCAGAAATAATTTTGTACGCATCCAACAGAATAATGCCAGGGCACATTTAAATTCCTCAAAATATTAATGAAGACTTGCAGGAGGGCAGAGTTGACTTACAATTCAATAGAATCAACTGATTAGAACACTCTAGAATCTATCGCACCGATAATAATTTCCAGTAAAGGTGAGGGTTCAAATGCTTTACCAATTATGATGAACAGTTTGCCTGTCTAGTCTCAAAAACACATTCTTCCTTGGTTATTTGTTGTTTCTGTGTAACAAAGAAATATGGGTCAACTAAAGTAAGTACTGCAAGTCCAATAAATATGGAAGGTTTTTTATCTAAATTACATTTTACTACACTGTGGCTTTATTTTTGTATCATATGCTTCCTAGAGCAATATGTTTTACCATTTCACATACCCCTCATTTTATGCTTGTATCATATATAGAGAGATATAACCATCCAGATGGATAGCTAGATTACAGGTAAGTAGATAATATATAATAGATAAGAGACAGATGTAAACTTGTTAGTGATGCTTTGACAAAGCTGATATATTTTCCTCTCCTTTTGTTGTGTTGAGGCAGTCAAGGTAGCAGAGGATAAGAGTCTTTTGACTATAGTTTGTTTTTTTGTTTTTTGTTTTGTTTTGTTTTGTTTTTACTGGTGTGTAGTCTACACAGGAATCCGGGCAGGATAAAACTACCAAAACAGGAAATAAAAATAGAAAGAAAAGAAAGAGAAAGAAGAAAGAAAGAAAGAAAGAAAGAAAGAAAGAAAGAAAGAAAGAAAGAAAGAAAGAAAGAAAATAGGAACCTTAGCACCCCTTCTTCATACACACCTACATTTTTTTTCAATGAACCACATTTTGAAGTGTAGCTGTTTTGCATCCCACTTCCTTAGATGCCATGAAGGGGCATCACTTCTTCACAAAGAGGAGAATATAGTGTGATTTTTCCCAAGTCAAAGGAAACATTGGGTGATGGTGGGTGTTACATTATCAAGTAAACTGCAGGTAACATTGAAGAATAGAAATGTATCCTTAGAATTTTTCATCATATTTTCTACATTCTAACTCTGAAGCTGAGATCAATATGAATTGCATTCAGCAAGCTTTCATTCATAAGGTAAAGGGGGAAAAACTCTGTATATCTAAAGCTTGATAGATTGGGATTCATTAATAAACAGCACATGTACTAGAACTGAAAAAAATATTCATGGTGTGAAAACAAATCTATTCTACATTAAGACATACCTATAACTTCGATTGCCTGTCACCCACAAAACTGTACTTGTTCAGTTTTATTGGATTCATTTCTGTCATCCATTCTATAACTCTAGAAGCAAGATACTCTCTAAAAGACAAACGTATCGATACTGACATCCTGCGTTCACTTTAATGGTTGGAAAAGAAGGGCAATATCTCTCCATGCTACTCCCAGAATGGTGCTCTGAAAGTATAAGTTTTTATGGTTTCTCTGTGGTATCCCAGCTCTCTGGAGTCTAAAGATTGACAAAAAAAAAAAATAATTGGCTTTAGCAGGTCAGGTACAAGTTAGCTAAGGATTTAGGCAGTTTCTCTGTAAAATCCCTACTCCTGATGGCTTCTTAGCGGTTGCATCACATCACTTCTTGCAGGTGTAAGTAAAGACTTTTCCTCTTCCCAATTTTTGCCAGATAATAAGGATGATTAATTTTGTGACTTATGTATTTATGAAAAATGTTTGGTCCACAATATGTTGTAGAGATGCTTTCTGTAGACTTGGGGAAACCATACACTTCAAGGAAAGGAGATATGATTTTGAACTCTTGACTCAAAAGGAAATGCCACTTGTTTAATATTGCTAGAAGTGCAATTTGTGCTCTAAGGCCTTCAGCAGATGTGGTGAGAGCACAAAGAACACTCAAAAAGATTAAAAAGGTGAGACGGAGTGGGGGAGAAAACGAAAAAGGAAATAGAAATGAAACCCCATAAGGAGGATAGAGGTTTTCTCCCTTTGAAAGTCATCCCCTTGACTTGTGGTCACCATTCTTGTGTTTATGTGACAGATTGTGTAGCAGGGTCTTAAAATCGGGATTTGTGAAGATAGCAAAGCATTTATTGAAAATGATGGATCAGGTATCCCTGGGTGGCGCAGCGGTTTGGCGCCTGCCTTTGGCCCAAGGCGTGATCCTGGAGGCCCGGGATCGAATCCCACATCGGGTTCCCGGTACATGGAGCCTGCTTCTCCCTCTGCCTGTATCTCTGCTTCTCTCTCTCTCTCTCTCTCTCTCTCTCTCTCTCTCTCTCTCTCTGTGACTATCATAAATAAAATTTAAAAAAAAAAAGAAAATGATGGATCAATCTAGTAAAAACCACTGAGGGTCCCAGGCTCATTGCAGGTGCTCCCTGAGTCTCTGTTGAATGCAAAAATGAATTTATGAATGCGTTAGAGAAGATATACGGAGGGGACACCGTGCGACCACATCTCCTCCCTGAGGAAATTCCTCACTCCTGCTGTGGAAGGAGTCATCACATGGGGTCCCACATGCAGCCCATCCTGGGCACCCCCTTCCCCTTCACCCTTTGGCTCGTCTGCCTCTCACTCTGGATGGCTTGGAGTCGCAGACACTTGCTACTGCTGCTAGCACAGGAGGCGCTATGAGATGCTGTGGCTCCACCCCGATAACCTGGTGGCCTCATTTCTTCTCTCTCCACCTGCTGCTTTCCCTCTGGACAAATTCTTCCACGAGCTACACTGATGTCAAGGTGGAGGGGACAAGTAGGTGGGCTGTATATGGTCCCCGAGCGAGGGGGCCTTGGGACCGTGTGCCGTCTTTAAATTCTCCCTAACAGCTTCATCACTTATATTTACACGAAGTTATATGGGATATACTTTGACTCATTTGTAAGCAGCTTGAACAACCTCGCCGTTTGGATCAAGGAGATGGGGCGGGATGCCACTTGTAAAAGTGGTAACTTTTGGAGTTGTGCTTTCATTAACACGGATTAATATTCACCTGCCAGCTCTGAATCATCTGCGTCCCTCTGCCCTCTCTGGGTCTGTAATTAAGCTGCAGACCCCGAGTCGGCGCAGCGCTGCACCTGATTACACCGAAGGCCTTTCACGCTCACCGAAAGGGCATCAGTGGCTCCAATTTCTCAGAAGGACAGGATGCAAACAGGCAATTAGAATTAGAGATAACCTTCAGAAAACAGTAACTAGAATTCTGACACCGAGCAGGGAAGTAAATCAGAGGATTCACTGGCTCTTCGCTCGACTCTGACCCTCTGTCCTTCCCGGGCCACTCAGTGGCAAGTTCACACTGCTTGTAAATCATTTCCATCAAGACCTTCTGCTTACATTTTCCTCGTGTGATGTTTTCCAAATTGCAAAGTTAATAAAAGCCTTGTATAGCACATGAGGGAAACAAACAAACAAAAAAAAAAAAAAAGGAAAGAGAAAAGAAAATTGCACCAATGGTAAAAAGGAAGCTGCACAGGTTTCATGTCTGATGTCTACACTGGCAGGTGAGTCGGTCACAGCAAGGGGTAAGAGCCAAATGCCCTGCACATCCTCTGTGAGGTCCCAGCCCGCTGGCGGCAGTGTGGCAGCAACCCCCAAAACATGAGCCATTCGCCAGGAGCAATGCTTTCTAGTAAACCTTCTTTATGAACAGTTACTACATGTCCTCACCTTGGAAGGGTAAGCCAAAGGCAACAAATGCCTCCCTGGATTTCGTTTTTTTTAAAGATAAGTGAATTGATTGCTCCTCAAAATAGACATCATAAAAATGCTCCGAATGTTCTCACTGTGACATGTTCTTCACATGCCAGGCATCAATAATCACTCCTTCTGGACGTTTTTGCATAACTTTAACATATCAGTGTGTTTGCTTATAAACCCTCTTCTTCCATTTGTTTGTGAGGGAGCAACTTCAAAAGATCTTTATCCTCAGGGCTTAGCCAAATTTGGGGTTCCGTCATTGTGAAGAAGCACCGTCGGTAGGTTAAAATATTGGGTTTGGGAGTTAAATAAACCTGAGTTTGAATATCAACTTGCCCACTGCTGAGTTGTGTGACTTTGGGCAATTTCCTTCATCTGTCTAAGCCTCATTTTCCTCATGTCTACAATGAGGATAATAGTACCGATCATGGCACTTCAATGAGATCATCCACATTAGGTATAGACATTCACCAATTATTAACCATTGTCAACATACTGAAGTAAATTAAATTTCCAAGAAGTTTCTTTCTCTGACAAAGGGAAGTGTGCATCCTATTCCAGTTTATTCTAGTATTTATTTTAAAATATTACAGTTTCTACTGTACATGAGGAATTTTGTCTTGTTCTTAAGACTTTCTAGAAGTCTAGCTTTAAGCTTCTAGTTTTCCCAGTTCCAGAAAAACTAAATCAAACTCTAAACCTAACCTTAAGATTCTAATGCAAGATTTTTAAAAAAATGTCAGGCTTAAGTCTTCAGTTATTTGTTTTCCTCCCATCAGTGAGTTTAAACAAGACATTTGTGCCTCAGATAGATGCACCCCTTCTCTTAGGCCTGATGAGGCCCAGTCCCGGAAGGCCAAGGGAAATTAGAGCCTGTTTTTCAGGCCAAAGAATTGCAAAATCCTGGAAGGACTTTTTTGAGCTCCGTGCAGAGGAGGTGCCCTCACTCCACCCCACTCACCCAAGATCTATTCTTGTTGATCTGGCCACCTTGACTGGGGAGGAGCCCTTCTGAGAAATCTCTTCCTTCCTCCACTAAGGGAGCCTAGTTTTGCTTGAGCCAGTTACTCCTCAATTTGCTCTCTCTCGGGATGCATTCTACTGCTGGACTAAAGGTGAAAGGCAAGATTTAGATTGTTAATTAGGTTCTCCTGACATAGCACAACACAGAGTCTAAAGGCAGCGCACAGTGTGAAATTTAACAAGTTGGCCATTTAATCACTGTTTACCAGATACGTAAAAGTAGTCAATAAACATAGACTAAAGTAAAGGATTCAAGACTTGCCAGATGTTATATAGGATTAGCATCATCTGCCAACGGTCCTATTAAAATAAATTGCTTCACTCTCTTTAATTCAAACATGAAATTGAAATTTGAAGTAAACCTGAAACCTGGTCTCTGTACTTGATTTTTTTTTCCCTCAAGCTTCCCCCCAGCCAGTTTTTTTTTAAATATAGTAGGTAAACATATTAAGTTCAATATTAATCAAACTATTCTGCGAAAAATACATATTCCATTTTATTCCCTAGGAAATAAACCTAGTACATAATATTAATTCAGGGAAAGGTTAATACACCCATGACTGAAGCTTGGCTCTCTTTGTCATGTATGTATGTCCATGTGCACACGTGTACACATATACCCAGATATACATATGCACACACACATACACACACAGAATCATAAGGCTCATCGTTGTCTCACTATATATTGTACATATTAGGCTACACATCACAAAATGTAAAATACATAAAAGAATCTACAGGGGGAAAATGTTCAATTAAATTTTCCCCGACCTCTGTTTCTTGTTGTTTTTATTTTAACCTCAGCTCTATCTCTGCCCCTACAACTAAATGGACCCTATCCCTGGTCATTGGCTTAATAATTGGATTTTCTCTGTTTTGTTTTTTTTTTTCTTTTATTGTCCTTTGTCTGCCAAACAGAGAATGCAGCATCTTGAGACTTAATAATGATTGGAGGATAAGAAAAGATAAGTAACCTCAGGGATCAGCATAATTGACATGGTACTTGCCAGAGGAAAGATTGCAGAGTTAATGTAGATTTAATCCTGCACGTGACCTTCAATGAAGTTCCAAGACTTATCCTACTGCCCTACAAATAATAGATGTGGATTGAAGGTTTGCTGCTACAAACTTTAAACATCCAATATTTAAAACCTAAGAGCATGGTTATATAAGTTTATATAAGAGAAATTCATATTAAAAATTGAAACCATGTGCATATGTGTTAATGCCTATATTTAACACAGGAAGAATAGTATAGTTTGGGAGTATTCTTAACAATTTTTGGTTACCATTGCTATACTATAGTGGTCTGCTAAGAATTTTAGAACCTTCATTTTATTTTTGTTCAAATTCATAATACAAGAAGGGGAAGTTCATTGCCAAACATTAAGTGACATGTCCTTAACAGATATGCTCAAAGATAAAAGGTATATATATGACTTTACAACAAAAACCAAATTTCTTACTGACAGCACAACTCTGTGACAGAAATTGTCCTTAATGTTTCATTCATCAGAAAATGTCATTCCTCCAGATGAGTTGGGGAAGTTGTTTCTCTGGTATACAGTTGAGGGATAGCCATTGTCTGGGGCCCTATCACACCCGCTATAGAATTCCATCTGTGTTCAAAAAAGATGTTGGCTCAGAACACCCTGTGCTTGTATCTGTAACTCTAATCAGTATCATCCTGATTAGTAGAAACTTTGCTTTGAGAATAGTTTATCCTTCCTGAGTTAATTTGTAAATATTTTGAGGTTGTCTAGGTTCTTGATAGTAAAAGTTAGTATTGTTCTTAAATGTGCACACACACACACACACATACACACGCACACAAACCTTACATTTTTTCCAAACAGACAGATGAAGGAAATCCCAGAGTATGATCTGTTTTATTCTCTCCAGCATGCCTCTACATTTATGTTACAACTTCTTTAGGGACACGTCAAATCAACTGAAATGTGTACAAATGAAAATCACAATATGCCATTCATGCCTAATCTACTAGTGATTTCCCAGTCTCGGCATTGACTCTATCCTTCTAAAGTCAGTGAGACACTCTGAGTCCAAAATCAGAGATCTCATCCGAGCTGAGTAATTCACAGGCACCTACCTGTGTTTAATCACACGCTACCCCCCATCTGACAAAGGGGCAGGGGTAGACCACTTCACTGGGGTCAGCAGAGAAGTGCATGGTCTGAAGCACAAGTGGAGAAGTGTAACATGTTTGAAAATTCTTTATAGGACAGAGAGGGATATTTTATATCGTGGCAGTCTGCCACCAACAACATATTATGCTGCATAATTTAACAAATAAAACCTTGTATAAACCACACACTCTTGAGAAGGTAGATTGTTATGGATATAGTTTTTATAGCTGGAGGAAAGGCAGTATCATTGTCAACTTATTTATTGAGCACTTCATTACCATGTCGTGATAGATGACCTTCCCAACAACTGTCTGAAGTAGGTACTAATAAAGTCCCATCTTACAAAGAATGAATCTGAAATGCAAAAAATAACTTGCCTAAGGGCCAAGTAGTAATTTTAACCCACACCGTCTTATTTTTCTAGCTAGACTGCCACCGGGATAGGAAAATTCTATAACTGCCCTTGGGTAACAGGATTGAAGGCAAGATGGAATATAACATTTGAAAACTCTACCCTGCTGCCCAGTTACATTCTCTCTGAACCATAATCAAGGTTTACAAGATTTATTCCTCTGAAAAGGAGGCAACATCTATTCTCAAATGTGCTTTAAATGAGACGACCCAGATGGAAGCCATCGAAGCCATTTGTGGAAAATCCACTGTGTTCAAAGTCAGGTTCTATACGGCTGGGGCACTGCTTTTAAAATTTTCATATAACAGCCTTGCTTCTTTTATGGAACAACTTAAAGCACATTGTATATGTAAATTAGTTGGTTTAACTCCTGAGAGTTGCCATTACTTTTCATTATTACTTTTCAAGCTTTTTAACTAAGTTTTACAGCAAGTTCAAATGTGCCTCCCTCAATTCCAATTTCTTTAGAAATGTCTTATTTTGGAGATTTTAAAATCACTTTCCAAGTAATAGATCTCTTTTATTCCATGCACTCTCCTCTCTCCTGAATATTCCCTTCTCTTTTCTCCAGGCATTAATGCTGATGTGCAGAAAGGCCATGTTACGTTGTTAGTTCATGTGGTTTCCGTCACAAAAGTGTAAAGGTCTTCTTAATCAAGCTTCATTCCCCTTAAATAAGCAAATTTTGTGTCTTCCATTGAAATGTGACTTTCTTTTAATTACTTCTGAAAATCTGCCCAAGTTCCAAGGAATGAGTACTTGAAATTTAACTGAAATTAATATTCAAAATTTTTATTGCAAAATGAACACATCCTCATTAGAAAAAACTCAAGACATGAAGAAATACATGGATGAAAAGTTAAAAATCACCACTCTACATGTATTGTTCACCTTTTAGAATATAAGTATAGCAATATAGATAAAACTAGAAATTAAAATGAAATTCATATATATTTATAAAATTAAGATCATACTTTATGTGAAGTCATTTGTTATATTTTTAAGTCATATATTATCTTGAGAACAAAGTCGAATTATGTGACACTTAAGGACCATATAATATTCTACTGCAAAATCCTAATTTATTTAACCGTTGCTCTCTTGTTCGGTATGTACATTGTATGCTTTCTACTAAAAATGCCACAGTAAACACATTTGCATATAATTTTTGATTACAAGAATATTTCCAGAAGTGGAATTTATATATTTATTTTTTCAATCAATATTTGCCATACTGTGCCTAGGCTTAGGAGATATATCTCATTTACAGAGAACAATACAGATGTGGTTTCCATCCCTCATCCACATCCAGTCTCATAAGAAATACAAGAGCTCAGCCCATCTAGCAGACATATTAATTTGTTCATTGATTCAATGATTATGCATCAAATTGCATTTCTATGCTATTTCCCTGTGGTTGGGGACACAAAGATGAAGAGGAGAAATAAGACACATTCACATGAAAACATACACCAATAATAACCAAGTAAGGAAAATAATGCAGAAATTCAGACATTCATGAGCCTTATGAGGAAGGTCTATCAGAATCATGACAAAGAAAAGGAAATAGCCACTAAATGTCCTTTAAGAAGTGATATTTGAATTCAGGCTCAAATGTCAAACGCAGATAGCCTGCAAAATTTTGAAAGAGAAATTGTAGGCGTAGACAACAACATCAGGCAGAAGCAAGTCTGGTAAACCAGAAGGAAGGCAGGTACATCCAGAGTGAGTAGAGCCCAGGGAGAAAGGCACCCACTGGCCAAGGTGAGTAAGCAGGACTAGATGATGAAGGATACCATAGTGATCTACAATGACAGTTATTAGCTCAACCTGATCATTCTAGTTTTTTTTTTTTATTTACTTATGATAGTCAGAGAGAGAGAGAGAGAGAGGCAGAGACACAGGCAGAGGGAGAAGCAGGCTCCATGCACCGGGAGCCTGACGTGGGATTCGATCCCGGGTCTCCAGGATCCCGCCCTGGGCCAAAGGCAGGCGCCAAACCGCTGCGCCACCCAGGGATCCCGATCATTCTAGTTTTATATGTGTATAATCTCAAAATTTCCCAAAGGAATGTTTCATCAAGGGTTTGGGGTGTGACACCTTCCTGCTGGATCATTCTCTTTTATAATTATACAACACAATGCAGCTCCTTTTCCAGATTCTGTTTTGCCTTGTCTTCCACTTACTTTCAGCATTTCTGTGCCCTTAGAGATGTGTTATGATCACAACGGGACTTTTAAAACTCAAAGTATGCTTGTGTTCTTTTATAACAGGAAAATTCAGTCGTCTTTCTTTCGATTCTACATATTATGCTTTTCTGCTCTCTTATTTTATTATTTTGGTTTGTAATACTATCTATTTACTTCTTTCCCCTTCCTTATTTTAGTTTCTTTTAAACATATTTATTTTTACTTTCCTTCTCATCTACTTGTTTGGAATTATGTATATTCTCTTAGTAGTTAACTTAAACTTTTAGTAGGTATACTTGACCAAAAATAAAAATAAATGTAAAGTATAAATGTAGCTCCACTTCTTTTTTTAATTCCTTTCATATTTCATGCTACTATTATTTTGTTTGTTTGTTTGTTTGTTTGTGTAAATAAGCTCCATGCCCAGCATGGAGCCCACAGTGGGGCTTGAACTCATGGCCCTGAGAACAAGACCTGAGCTGAGATCAAGAGTCAGACCTTAACCAGCCAAGCCACCCAGGAGCCCCATACCACTATTTTTTTTAATTTCTTTTCTTTTGTAAGCACTCCAAATATAATCTTTAATACTATTATTGTTGAGATTAGATATTAGATCTACCCATTTGTTTCACTGTTTCTTTGCTCCCGTACTTCAGTCCTTATTTCTGAGTTCAAATTCTTTTTTTATTTTATTTTTTAATTCTTTTTTTTTAAATCAATACATTATTTGTTTTCTTCCATGAGCGTTTTATGTTTAGCAAACTCCATGTTTTGCAAAGACAAATTAATTTCATCTTTATTCTTGCATGATATTTCAGCTGGTTATGGAGTCCTTAGACATTTGAGGATAGTTTTACTGTTTTCTTGCTTCATTTACTGCATCTGGCTTCATTTCCTGAATGACATTTTAGCTAGTTGTGGAATTCTCAGCCACCTGGAGAGTCTTCCATCCCATCACTTTCTATGCTGTTTCATTACTGCCGAGAAGTCTGTCAGTCTAGTTGTTCTTCCATAAGTTAACTGTCTTTTCTCTCCACTTTTAGAAATTTCTTCTTGCGTTTGGAATCAGACAATCTTACCCTCATGCCTCAAACTCTGAATTTCTTTTAATTTTCTTGTTGGAAAGTAATATATTTCTTCAACTGGACAAGTCCTGCCATTCTGCCATTCATTTGTTCTGGATAATTATCACTATTTATTTAAATATTGTCTCATCCTCATTTGCTCTATCATCTCCTTTAGGAATGATTATTAAATTTATGTTTGATATTCATGTTCTGTTCTGTGTAATTAACAATATTCTACACTTTTCATCCCTATGATATCTTTGTGCTGCATCTGAGTGATTTCCTCCATCATACACTTCACTCTGGATTCACTCTGGATTCACTCTGCAGCTGTGTCTACATTAGCACCTCCACCATTCATTGATACTTTTAATAATCTAGATGCTGTAATTCTGTGAATTGCATCTACTATTCTTTTGCAATGGCTTGTTCTTTCTTGTTGATTTAAATTTCTCTTATTTTTTTTTTACATTTTGTACCCCAAAAGTCTCTTCAGTCTCTAGTAGATTCATACTTTAATCCCTTTGGAATTGCTCTAGTACCCATGTTCATCCTGTTATCATGACTGCTGACTCAGAGTCTTTTTGAAAAAAAAATATTTTTTAAATTAATTTATTCATGACAGACACAGAGAGAGGCAGAGACATAGGCAGATGGAGAAGTAGGCTCTCTATGGGGCTATGGGGTGCCCGATGTGGGACTCAACTCCAGGACCCTGGGATCACAACCTGAGCCAAAGGCAGATGCTCAACCACTGAGCCAGCCAGGTGCCCCTGACTTGAAGAAGCATTCCACTGGGCACGTTTTAATATCTGATTATAAACTCATCCTCAGTAAGAATTGCATTTCTGTAGGAATCTAGTTGCTCAGGAGTGAAAATACTCCCCCAGAGTAGTTTCATGTTGTTGATGAGGTTGAACCAGTTGGAACTGCCACTATTCGAGGCTATCCTTGTAAATAATAGTAATTTCATGCGGCTCAATCTAAAAAACAAAATAAACTGAAAATTTGACAGTCATAATGAGATTCTGGAGAAAACACATTTGATAAAAATTGTTAGATAATGTGAAAAAAGTTTCTGAAGAAATAGAAAAATGAACAACATAAAACAAGCTTGAGCAAAAACAAAAATCAGAGAAAGCATATCACTCTTAAACATCCATGGAACAGTAATGAAAAATGTGTGAGATCACAAACACATCACAATGTGTCTAAAATAATCATAAGCCCAAATAAATAGCATATGCTCATATTTCCCCATCTTAATGCAATAAAAATAGAACTCAATAATTAAAAGCCAAAAAGGCCTATACTTTTGGGCTTCAAAAATGCATCTATATGATCTTGATTCAAAAAAGACACAATAAGAGAACATAGAAAATATTAGAACTTCAAGACATTATAAACACCACATCAAAACTTAAGAGAGCTAAACTGGTAGTTAGAAGAAATGTTATAGCCTATGTTATAGCCTTAAATATCCTAAATGGTCTTAAATATTTAGAAGAGACTAGGGATAGAAAATTAACAAGCTAAGCACTCAACAGGATAGGTTTGATGAAGATAATACCAAAAAGAAAAAAATTCAATCTCACGTATAAACATGGATACAAAATGCATTAGCATGGTCTAATTAAATTTATCCTAGAAGTGTAAATGAGATTTGGCAAGAAAATATTAATAAATGATCTCATATTAAGAAATTGAAGCTAAAATCTATGTGATATCCTCAATGGGTATATAAAAATGTTTGGTAAAATTCAGTACCTTTTCATAAAAAAAAAAAGATTATCTAGGGCTACCAGGTAATCTTTTCTCACCTGAAAAATGGTCTTTACCAAATATCTGCTACAAATACTATTTCCTGAAATTTAAGAACAAGTCAGAAAGGCACTCTATCATGATCAGAACAGAAATATAGATTTTAAAAACATGAATATTGTATAGGAAGAAATAAGTTATTTGAAGATAATATCTTTTGTCAATGAAAATCCAAGATGAACCACAAATCATGGCATCTCCACCAAAAGAACACTGTACACTATTTTTACTAAAGGAACGAAAGTGAGAGATAAACACAAATATATAAACACAACACAGATAAACACAACACAGGAATTTCAAAGACATTATTCTAAGGGAAATTCTAGAAAAGACAATACTACAGTTACAGTATTTGTAGGTGCCAGTATTAGGGGGATGGGATGATCCAGAAAGGTATGTGAACAAACCATTCAGAAGAAATGTGCTCACATAAAATCTATGTAAGACATGATGTCAATTTCCTTCACTCTTACTGTAATTATCATGGTTCTTTAAAAAGAAGGGAGAGATTTTAGCAGTAATCTAAACACAGAGAGAGAGACAGAGAGAGAGGGAGAGAGAGGCAGAAACACAAGCAGAAGGAGAAGCAGGCTCCATGTAGGGAACCCAATGTGGGACTCGATCCTGGGACCCCAGGATCATGCCCTGGGCCAAAGGCAGGCACTAAACCACTGAGCCACCCAGGGATCCCCGGTAATCTTATATATTAATCAGTATCCCTAAATGACTTTTTCTTAACACATTTATTTTTATAAATATTAAGGAAAATGTCTTCCAGAGGATAACTCTGAAATTAAAGACGTTTAATAAATTATGCATTCTTAAATTCTCAGATTTATTTCATAGAAGTAAAATTTTTATTCATTATATTAACTAGAAATATAATATTCTCCCTAAGTCCTATTACTTATGCTGAAGTTACCCTTTGATTTCTATGTACATAAAGTACTTAGCAAAGCACTTTTTCAGCTATGATTCCTTAGTAAAGTTTCTGACATCACCACCTTCTCTTTTATCCAAGCTTGCAAACCATCGGTCATGTTCAGTTCTTTCTTACCAACAACCAGTGGATCCAGTACTCTTCAATGAGCATTAAGTGCCAATGGAATGCCAGACCTGGGTAGGCTGTGGAGGTGCAAAGACAAGTCAGATGCTTTTCCTGCCCTAGAAGAATAGCTCACAACCATGTGCATTTGCCTGGTACCCTATTGATCTCTACATTTCTTTTGATTCTAACTTCTGCTGGCCATTTGCAATCATCTGAATTCAGCACAGCCAATCCCAGCCCTCTCCTGTCATCTCTTGATCTCTCTCCCATCTGCTCTGTTCCAGTATCCTCCCCTGCTCCATAGTCTTCACTCCAGAGTCACAGTGACCTTTGTAAAGGCCAGTTCTGACCCTGTCATACTCCTGCTAAAAAACTTCAGTCGGAGATTCCCAGCAAAGAAAAGGGGAGGAGGTGCTAAAACCTTGACCATTTCCCCAGTCCCAAACCTACTAAAATGAAGAATCAACATTAAAACAAGAAAATTTTCTCTTCTATAAGAATGGGAAACAGAACCTTAATTCTCAGACTATTAAAAATGTCAGCTAAAAGCAGTAACACTTATACCAAATATTAGTGAAGGATACTAAAAACCTGGAACAGACCTTTCCAGCCTTTCAGCATGGCCTGAGTTCCCTGAAATGCACCTAAAGATGCTCAGCAGTGGGATTTTCTTTTAAGGAAATGGGTGAGCTCACACAGGAGAAGGAAATCCTGAACAACCAGACTTTGGGAAAGAGAAGACTGAGGAAGCTGTGAGATTCAGGCAGCAAAAACCATGCAATCACTAGCAGGACACGGTGGCCCCGAGCACCACTGGCCTGTGTTCCTCTCTCTTCAGGAAGTTGGGGGGGGGGGGCGCACCTGGGTGGCTCAGTGGTTGAGCATCTACCTTTGGCTCAGGTTGGGATCCTGGGGTCATGGGATCAAGTCCCGCATTGGGCTCCCCACAGGGAGCCTGCTTCTCCCTTTGCCTATGTCCTGCCTCCCTCTCTCATGAATAAATAAAAATATTTTAAGAAGTGAGAGGGAGAAATTGATGAAGAGGTTAAGAGTACAGTTATCACAATGAGCACTGAGTAATTCCTGGAAGTGTGGAATCACTACATTGCACACCTGAGACTTTTGTAATGCTGTATGTTAACTCTACTGGAGTTTTTTGGGTTTTTTTTGAAGGACGTGCTCAATAACAAGTATGACCCTGTATGTACATGTCCTGAGAGGAAGTGCATCCTCAAATGATTCCCTCTGGGCCAAAAGAAAAAAGAAAAAGTGAGAGATGCCCCCCCACCCCCTCATGGGGTGCAGTCTGATAAACCAGGTGGTACATCCAGTAGGGCTACTGGGTAAATACATTGACACACCATCCTGATTTTCTTGGAGTCTCAGATTACTAGCCAGCAGAAGCCACTGGGGTGAGTCAAAAAGAGAAACAAAGAGAGCGGGTTTTGCAGTGTTCCACCAGAGACAAGTGAATGGCAGCCATCGCTAAAACCCAAAGGTCTGGGAGGCCTTACAGACCACCCCAATCTCCAGACTTGGCCAGATTTCCACTCAAAAGCAAGACCTAGACCTAGACCTAGCACCGAGGACCACCCAATTTGGTCAGAGAGAGTCTGAGATGATAAACCAAACAAAAGAAACTCCTGCCCTTCATCTGTCATCCCTCCCCACACTTCAGAAGAAGGATAAGCTCTAGAGACAGCTGTCTCATTTACCAACAAACCAAAGCAGAAAAGCTTCAACATAGCATCTGTGAGTAGACAATGCAGACAGTTTAAAGGAAAAAGAAAATTTACAAAGGGAAAAATGAAAAAAAAGTATTAAAAATGCTTCATTCAAGAAAGTAATGAAAATATGCACTCTTTGGAGAACAGTTGAAAAGAGTTGCAAGAAATAACAGAATAGATAAGACAATAGAAAGCATATAAAGTGGGTTAGAGCCCTCCGCAAAGTAAATTAAAAATAACAAAAAGTCCTTCTCACAAATGAACCTCTTAAAAGCACTTAGAAGTCCAGTATTTGAAAAAAAAAAAAAAAAGAAGAAGTCCAGTATTTGTAGTTGGAAAAGCTTATAACAACTTCAGGGCATAATAGACATTGATAAAGTAACAAAGAAATGGATGCAATTAGAAATGGAAAATAATCAAATATGTGTATGACATATATATTTGACATATTTACCAATACATAAATAATAGTATGCACAGTATATATGCCATGTACAGAATTGAACAGATAGTCCTAAAATGGCAAATAAAGACAGAATGTATGTAAAAAATTTTTTTGCCGAAATGAAGAAAGACGTAGGTCTTAGCTCAGGTTTGCTGCCAGGATGGGTTGACATATATGAGAGTTAACTACACGGTGATTCCCAGATGTCAGAGGAAAGCATGAAACAACAGAGACCACAGCAAATAAATTGCAAGAAAAGGATCGTGGAAGAAAGAGAGACAGTGTGGAGAACATACTAAAAACCGGGCAGACAAGCAAACTCACAAACGGGAATAAACGCTAAGTCAGAAATCTGAAAACAGACCTGCAGTTACTGTAAATCACGTGGCTAACCTGGGGAGTAACTGGATCAGTGACTCTGGTTCATACAGCAAACGCTGCTCCTAAAATGCAAGTGACCACTCTGAGAGGAGGGTGGCAGGGACGGGTGTGAAGAACAGGAGTGGTTAGGAGGCTCTTCATTGGTTTTCGTCTTGGTAAATGATACTAAGTCCTGCAGGAATCCTTATATCTGGACTTAATTTTTCTGTCTTGTGAATTTACATTTGACATATTTTTTTTTAGAACATCAAACAATTGATATCTTATGCTACACATGAGAACTTATTTACTATGCACTAGAATCCATGTTAGGGGCAGATTATATAGAGCTGAGATTTTAAGTGAAAGCCACATGATCATGTTTTAGATTTCCAAAAGTGTGCAGGATGGGGAAAGTTCTGTGTTTCCAGTCTAGTTATTTTTCAGTGGACACAAAGATGTGGATATTTTGGGGCTGTCTACTATAGATCCACATGTGGTAGCTATGGGATTTCTTAGCCTAGCGAGGTCTCCACTGACTTCTCTGTTCACTGAATGACAGGTGGCCATTTGTTAGAAAGATTATGGTGTCCACTATAATGTCTTTGCAATACCTGCAAACACTTTTCAACTACCAAGAGAAAATACTTTGAAAATAGTTTCCAAATTCCAACTGATCATCTGCTTTTCCTCCTGAGACTGTTCAAAGAAGTCAGAAGGTCATTTTCCTTGACAAATAATTTGCACTCTTTTATGAGAGACTTTTTTCTTTAATGCTATAAAAATACTTTTTTTTTCACAAAGTGAGCACATAGAACTTTTAGTTGATAAACTTGACTATTTGATGATTTCTCCTGTGACATTTCCTTAGATTTCTTGAAAAAAAAAATATATATATACACCCTGGGTAATGTATTTAATGATTCAGTACTACCTGTTTTTAAACTTTTTGCCATAAGGCAGCCATATGAGAAGTGAAGGAATATGTGTCCCTGAAGAGTCTGAGAGAAAAATCAAATCAGCCCTCCAAAAAAGCAAAATATCTTTAAAATCTTATCTTAAAAAGTTATAATTAATCCCTATTCTCCTCCATGCTCTATGCATGTACATTTTAGACTAAATACATTCAACCTCAATGCTAAACTTGCTTCTTAGGGTATCCATTACCCTTGTTCTAGTTTATTTTTTGAGTTAATGTGCATAGCATCCACAATAGTATTTTTGAAGAAATTGCTGAGACACCTCTTAGATATTTTTAAATCCTCCAGTGACACAGCCCTCCTGGAACCACTAGGGAATGTGGGTTAAGCTTGGAAACCTCAAATTTAAAAAAAAAATCTATATTTGTGTCTCTTTTCCTATTTTTTCCACTCCAAAATGCTAACAGTCTTTTAGAATCAGTTAAGGTAATCTGGATCTCTCCTGGGTTGAAGTGAGTGCCCTGAAACTCTCTTCACAAAACAGGTGAAGCCCCCAGGAAGGTAGCAGAACTGCACACTACCAGTGCTTATGCCAGTGTCAGCAGAAATCCAGAAATCTAAACTCTCCCTTCACTCACCCAAACAATATTATATCTCAGACACACAGTAATAACTGATTATCTACCAAGTGAGGTCACAACTTATAAGCACAAACAGGACCCTTGGAATGAGAAGAAAGTGGAGGATTCTGTTTCATTTACACTATTTAGAGGAATAGAGAGATAAAATGGAAGTTTCCACTATCATGTAACAAATAAAAATTAAGGAGAGGTGGAGATTCCAACATTAAAGTAATGTTAAGCATATGATCCATTTAAACTTGGCACTTAAACAGTGAGTAAAGCTATCCAAGGGGTCTTAATGATCATTTGGAACATTGGCAAAAGTGGTTGGCATAAAACAATATGCAGTAGTGAAATCAGAATGTGTAAATTGTGATCATAATGCCTCTTAAACATACCCATGTCAGTAACTGAATCACTACCAGGTAATGAAAGCAGACTACTTGATCAGAAGTAGCTATCTCATTTTCTTCTGTAATATGTCCCAATTTGTAAATTAGCATAAAAAATTGGTTCTGCTTCCCTGTGTTTTCACGTTTACCAAGGCTATCTCATGAAATAATGGAAATGTTTTCCTATGAATAACTAAAGTTCAGAAATAATGTGACTCATTATAATACAATACAGTGCATTACTTCAACTCATTTCAACAAGGATAAGATGCTTTTAACAAGCATTTCCAATAAACATTTTCTTAAAACGTTGAGAGTAGTGACATATACTGTAATTCTTTAAAGATAAATAATGTTTCTATTTTTTGTAATTTCTGTCAAATAAAAACCAAGGCCATATATTTGGTTTACAACCATGATCATTAAAGTTCAAATATAGGGACATCTAGGTGGTTCAGTCAGTTAAGCATCTGCCTTCAGCTCAGATCATAATCTCAGGTTCCTGGAATTGAGCCCCATATTGAGCTCCCTGCTCAGTGGGAGGCTGCTTCTCCCCCTCCTTCTACCCTTGCTCATGCCCTCTCTCTCACTCATGTGCTCTCACTCTCTCTCAAATAAATAAATAAAATCTTTAGAAATTAAAGTCCAAGTATGTATGACAATTGTGAACAATGAAGGTGGTATAATTTTTATTTTATATTTTGAATCTTTTCTTTCACTAGAGTGGTTCATACTTATCTATAGGCTTTATGTAATTTTGTAAATATTTGTCCAAAAATACATAGCATACATATATGAAATCTGGTTTTACAAGAAAACTGTGAATCTTATAGGACCTTTCTTTTAATTTTCTTTCATTATTTTTTAATCTTTCCATCCTAGAAATATATACACATTACATTGGTACAGCTTCATAAATTTTTACAGATCACATTCTAAACACTGGTTAGATGACCATTATATTTGCTCAGGTGTGTGTGTGTGTGTGTGTGTGTGTGTGTGTGTGTGTGTGTAGTATGATGAATCAAAACAAAGAAAAACTAAATTATTATCTCTATATCTTATAATAACCAAATGTAAGATAAGTTTTAGCTTGTTGACAGTTTTAATTGTACACCAGTTTTCATTTCATTTTATTTCATTTTCCATTTGTTTTGCAATGACATAAATAAATAGAAAGACATACCATGTTCATGGATTGGGAAGAATTAATGTTATAAAAATACCAAAAGCAATCTATAGAGTCAATGTAATCCCTATTAAAATACCAATGGCATTTTTTATAGGACTAGGCCAAGTAATCCTAAAATTTGTGTGGAGCCACAGATGATCACAAAGAGCCATAGCAGTCCTGACAAAGGATAAAACTGAAGGTAGCACATTCCTAGACTTCACACTCTACTATAAAGCAGTGTGATATAGCACCAAAAAAATAGACAAATAACTGGCATCAAAACTGCCACAAATTCTAGACAATAGAACAAAATAGTGCCTGGAAATAAACTCATGCTTATACAGTTAATGAATCCACAACAAAGGAAGCAAAAATATACAATGGGGAAGAGAGTTTCTACAATAAATCATGTTGGGAAAATTGGACAGTTACATGTAAAGGAATGAAACTAGACCACTTTATTTATACCATATACAAAAATAAACTCAAAATGGATTAAAAAGTTAAAATATAAGACCGAAAACCATAAAACTCCTAGAAGAAAACATAAGTGGTAAGTTCTTGAATATTAGTCTTAGCCATATTTTTTTGGAGCTATCGCCCCAGGCAAGAACAAAAAAAGCAAAAATAAACAAATGGGACTACAACAAACTAAAAAGCTTTTGTAAGTGAAGGAAATCAACAAAAAGAAAAAGTAACCCACTGAATGGGAAAAAAAACATTTGCAAATGATAATATCTAATAAGGGTTAACATCCAAAAATATATAAAGAACACATACAACTCAATGTCCAAAAAACCCCAAACAGTTGAATTTAAAATGAGCAGAGGACCTGAATAGACATTTTTCCAAAGAAAATATACAGATGGCCAAAACCACATGAAAAGTGTGCTGTATCACTAACCATCAGAGAAATGCAAATCAAAACCACAATGTAATATCAGCTCACACCTGTCAGAATGGCTATTACCAAAAAGACAAGAAATAACAAGTATTGGTGAAGATGTAGAGGAAAGGGAACTTTTGGGAGAGGGGCAGAGAAAGAGGGACAGATAGAATCTTAAGCAGGCTCCACACCCAGCACAGAGCCTGACACAGGGCTAAATCTCACAACCATGAGTTCATGACCTGAGTCGAAATCAAAAGTCAGACACTTAACCAACTGAGCCATCCAAGCACCCTGAAAAGGGAACTTTTAAGAACTGTTGGTGGAAATGGTAAATTGGTGCAGCCACGATGGAGAACAGTACGGTCGTTCCTCAATTAACTAAAAATAGAAATACAATATGATCCAGCAATTCCACTTCTAAGTATTCACCTGGAGAAAACAAAATACTAGTTTGGAAAAACATACATACCCCTATGTTCATTACAACATTATTTACAACAACTACGATATGGAACAACCTAAATATCCATCAGTAGATGAATGGATAAAGAAGATGTGAGATATATATATAGATGTAATGAAATATTATTCAGCCAGGAAGGATAGCATTTTGAAATCTGTGACAAACTGGATGGACCAAGAGGGTATTATGCTAAATGAAATAAGTCAGAGAAAGACAAATACTCTATGACTTCACTTATATGGGGAATCTAAAAAGCAAAATAAATAAACAAAATGGAAATAGATTCATAAATACTGAAGATTACCAAACTGATGATTACTAGGGGCGGGGGGATGGATGAAATAGATGAAAGGGCTTAAAAGGCACCATCCTCCAGTTATAAAATAAATAAGATGTGAGGCTATAACATATAGCATAGGGAATATATAGGGAATATAGTCAATAGTATTATAACAGTTATAACTTTGTGTTGTGACAGATAGTGAGTAGATTTACTGTGGTAACGACTTCATAATGTACATAAATATCAAATCATTGTGTTGTACACCTGAAACTACTACAATATTACATGTTAATTACTCTTCAATAAAAAAAAGAAAAAGAAATTACCATATATTTTGTAATGACCCAACAAAAAGTAAGAAACCACAAGTTTAACTGTACACCTGTTTTCATTTTATTTTTTTTTAATTTGTATTGAGATATAACATTGTGTATATAATAAACAATGTCCGTGTGCACACATGTGCATTGAGAAATGACTACCATCATAGCATTAGCTAACACTTTCACCAGCTCACTCAAGTCCCCTTTTTTGTGGTGAGAATATTTAATTAAGACTATTCTCTTAGTAGCTTTCAAGTATATAATACAGTATTCTTGTAGCTACAGTCACCATGCCGTATATTAGATCTGTCAAATTTATCCTTTTATAATAACATTTAACTGTACATCTGTTCAGTATGGTAGTACTGTAGCGATAAACAATGGAACACACCTTGACAGGGTTTCCAAAGTAACATTTCAAGAAAACTTCATTCAAACCTACTTTGCAATATGTCTTTTAACAAAATTTGTATCAATTTACTAGTCCCGTTTAACCAGACTAAATACATTACAACTGTTTTTTTCAAAATCTGTCTGTGGCTAATCCCAAAGATTTCAACTGAGTCTATCTGTCTCAAGTGCAGAATAAATGTTAAAATAATTTTTTCTTCTTAACTCAAATCCAGTAGGCCTTCTGGCACTAAGGTCCCTACACAATTGAGAGCACATCAGGAGAGGCTGCAATGGGAGTCCGAGTCAGTGCTCACTGTCTTTAAGATGCAAAGACACGCCTCATCTCCTGTGACTTCATATGCACATTATTGTAAGAGCCACATGACTTTCTTTTGTTACTACAGCGGAGTAACCAGATGGGTATCCTCAGAGTTGAACAGAGTGCAGGTTATACCCAGAGTGCTCTGCTGTCCATGACTAGGGGTGGTCTCAAAGGAGATGATGTATCCTAATCCACTTGAGGAAATACCAGACACCTCTGCAATCTAAAAATTTACTGTGTGGGATCCCTGGGTGGCGCAGCGGTTTGGTGCCTGCTTTTGGCCCAGGGCGCGATCCTGGAGACCCGGGATCGAGTCCCATGTCGGGCTCCCGGTGCATGGAGCCTGCTTCTCTCTCTCTCTCTCTCTGTGACTATCATAAATAAATAAAATAAAAAAAATTTAAAAATTTATGTGTTTGTTGAGAACTACATTAAAAAATTTATAAAGTTCTTCTAATTGTGCCATCTCACTGAAGTGTGCTGTGTTTAAGAATGTTTTAAATTCCTTTAAAAAAGATATGGAGGAGGGATGCCTGGGTGGCTCAGTCAGTTAAGCATCCAGTCATGATCTCAGGGTCCTGGGATCAAGCCCCACCTCGGGCTCCCTGCTCAGCAGGAAGCCTTCTTCTCCTTTTGCCCCCCCACCCCTTCCCCTACCCCTGCTCTCTCTCACTTTAAAATAAATAAATAAATAAAATCTTTAAGAAAAAAAATTGATATGGAAGACATTTGGATTTTAGTTGTCTGTATTTGGCAATATGTGCAGCAATGCAGTCTTGCATTGCTTTTGTGAACCAGATCCTGGTATGCAAGAGACTCTCACCCATCCAGAACAAGAACACCCAGTCCTTTGAGCCTTATAATTACAGCGTGTCACATGTTCATCTAGGTTTGGTCGTCCTCGATCACATTGTTGGTAAATAGCCCTTCAGGAAATAATTCAAAAATGATACAAATTATAGAAAAATAAGACCTAATAGTCTCCGTTGAAATTCAGTATGATCTATTTTTAAAAAATAAGACACTCTAGGTTTGGGATCCTACCCACTTTTCATTTCAACTGGGTCTCGTTTTCAAGTGGCCACCAAATGTGGCCAGTGCTCTTCCATGGTAAATAGTTCTGTCAAATATCCAAGGACATGTTAGCTTGGTTTCTGCAAAAGTATCCATTTTTCTATGGCGTTCTGGCTAAGCACTATCACCGTAGCGTAGGCACGCATAAATGTCATCAAGCCAAGAAGAAAGTCATTCTGTGGGAAATGAGTGTCCTCAAATCCAGCACAAGATGGCTTTTTTCATCGTTGTGATTTTTCGGTTCTAAAATCCAGTGTTACTATGTCTTCAGATGAAGTGCTGCTCTGGTTTAGGATTATGAACAGTAGAAGTAGTGACATCATACCTTACAAATGGGAACTTACATTCTGAATTTCAGAACAGATACGCTAAATAACTGGAGTAACATTTTACTCTTCCTCACTGCATTCATCATATTGGTAGATGAGGTGTCAAAGCACGTTATTCCAGGTGTCGAGCAACCTGGGTTTTCATTCCAGTTCTGTCATTAACTGCTTTTGTAACCTTGGACAGGTTGCTTCCCACCCCCTCCTTTGGATTGTAGATTTTTCTTGTAAAATACATACCAGATGATAGCCAAGGTCAGCTAAGCTTAAAAAGGCCTAGCCCTTCCATTCACTTCCAGTCACTGTAAAGACGTTTTACAGTGATTAGAGAGACCCTTCGGTCTCCCAAAACATGTGCAGAAGGATATCAGGATATTTCTATAGAGATAAGTATTTATTTTCAACTATGAAGCAGTGTGGACTCACATCTTGCAAAATTTAATGGTGATACACTGAAAGATAGCATGACCCGATTGCCAGAGAAAGTGGGAAATAAAGGACAAAAAACCTGGAAACAGCATTGCTCAATGCAAGAACAAGGGTCCAATTCTCTAACACTCATTCATTTAGCAAATGTTTGCAGAGCACCGACTGTGTGCTAGGCAAAGGGCCAGGTCTTCTGCACAACGCAGTCCGTGCATTATACAGACGGAGTCACTTCATGACAGCACTGTGCTTGGGAATTTTACCCATTTGGCAGGCAGGATAAATAGAACGTCTTGTTGCACTCAAAGTAAAGGTCTTTAATGAGAAGCTTTATCTGCTTTTAACCACCTCCTAACAAGTGGGAAAGAAGAGAGAAACAACTCGAGGTACCTGTCCGGCTTATTTTTCTTCTGAGCCATCAAACTGGAAGGCCGGCCTCGACCATGGAGGCGGGAAGACCTAGCCGCCCAACTGTGAACCGCAGTCATCCTGTAACTGAGGGCCTGGGGTGCTTTCT
Source organism: Nyctereutes procyonoides (assembly GCF_905146905.1). NCBI lineage: Eukaryota > Metazoa > Chordata > Mammalia > Carnivora > Canidae > Nyctereutes > Nyctereutes procyonoides. The sequence continues at coordinate 8,083,317 of NW_026575082.1, read as the reverse complement.
AGAAGAATGAGCTTGCTGCCTGAGTATTTCTTTCAGAGAGAAGAGAAATGAAATGTCACAGCAATTATGTGGGCAGTGGACAGTGTAGGGAGAGCTGGTCGTGGCCAGAGTCCCAATTACCAGATTACGCAGAGATGGATGCCAACCGCTCAACTCACTTCAAGGGGAGCCTCGGAACAGGGTGATGGGGGGCGTGGAAAGGGTCCAGAGAAAGGTCCTGGAAACACACGGGGGAGCTTGGCTTACTCTCTAAGAGTGTTGGGATCCACATGCCTGGTTTCTGTCCTCCAAATTCTGCCACCGGATGTGAGGAAAATCTGTTGCTGTGAACTGGCCTGTGAGGCCATTCCCCGAATGCCCTCCTTGCCCTTCCCCCTTAATTCTAATTAATTTCTTTTAATATTTGTAAGTCTAACACGTGGATCTGGTGAAAATGACAGTAACTCCTGTCAGGACCCTCACCTGTAAACCAGCCTTCTGAGAACATAAGGCTGCACCACCTCTGCTGGAACGTTGTCATTCTGAGAGGCTCTGGCAAGTGTCCTTAAAAGTAGAGTGTACTCTGCACGGTTCATGACACGGCTCGATTTCAAAAGAGGCCCATCTTGCTCCCAAAATAAAGTTTCTAGAAAGACTAAAGTCACTGGCAACCTGTTGAAAGTCCCCATCATGAATGAATTTAGCAAGTGTGCATGTCAAAATAAGGACTAGACACTCTTCCAGAGAAGAAAGGTACAGTCAGAACCCCAGACCATGAGGCCAGCGAGAAGACTCTGGGTCATGATGGCTTGTCACCCTCACTACCTTGTTCCACGGCAGCCTAGAATATTGAATGTTTGATGTTTGATGTCGCATGAGTGCTCCTGAGGGTGATGTCCCGAGAAGAGAGTACAGTCAGATGAAGAGCATCTGTGGATGGTTTTTTTTTTAGTAAAATTCTTGGAAACAGCTCTTACCTGACGACCTGACTCCTCTGGGCTATGGTAATTACCCTTTCTGGAAATTGCACCTGTTGATTCAGTAATTTCGTAGAGATTAATCTATTATTTCCAGTTCTTAATTTACCTCCTGATGGACATAATTGCCTCTGTTTATCAGAAAAGAATTAGGAGCCAATGATTTACAACTGCACGAAACTTACCCTAAGTGACAGGTCTTCTCACCTGTTGAAAGGAACAAGACACACGATTTAAACAATAGTTACCTGTCGGCATTGTCCTGCTCTAATTCTTCTAAGATCTTTTGAGAAAAGAATTGTAACCTTTTTATGAGAATGAACCCCATCACTGCATCACACCCCATCACTGCAGTGGGTAACATTACCCACTGAACCCATACTGACTAAGAGAAAAATAAAACCCACAACCAGGAAAGTGTGTACCATCGCACTTGTTTTATGTTTTTGTTCTATATACCTGACAACTACTTTTGTAATACGTCATGACTTGGCTCTTAAACGAAGCTTTTTAATTTTTACTCCGCTTCTTAAATGAAGCTTTTTAATTTTCATTTCATTCATTCAACTATAAAGTTGTCAGAATGTATCTTCAGGATGTTAACATCTCAAAGTGATATTACCCTTTAAAAATACCTTATACAGGGCAGCCTGGGTGTCTCAGCAATTTAGCGCTGTTTTCAGCCCAGGGTGTGATCCTGGGGTCCTGAGATCGAGTCCCACATCGGGCTCCCTGCATGGAGCCTGCTTCTCTCTCTCTCTCTCTCTCTCTCTCTCTGTGTGTGTGTCTCTCATGAATAAATAAACAAAACCTTTAAAAAAAATACCTTATACATTAAGGCAGAATGTAAACAAACAACAAAAAGTGGCAGGAATCTTCTAGTTTGTTAGTGCAAGGGAAAAAATAGCTCAATTTTTTTAAATATACTAATTTTTAAAAGATTATAATGAGCAAACTTATTTATTTATTTATTGAGATAATGATTGATATATAACATTATGACAACAAAATGATTTGATATTGGGATGTATTGTGTAATGATCACCGCAGTAAGTCTAGTTAACATCCATCATCACACATAGTTCCTAATTTGTGTTCTTTGTGATGAGAACTTTTAAGATCAACTCTCCCAACAACTTTCAAATATACAATATAGTCTTAGTAACTATGGTCACCATGTTGTGCATTATCTCCCATGACTTACTTGTTTTATAACTGGAATTTGGTGTGTTTTGACCCCCTTCAATCATTTTGCTCAATTTCCAACTACCAATCACTTCTCTGAATCTGTGAGGCCAGCTTTTAAGATTAGATTCCACATAGAAGCAGGACCATGTGGTATTTGTCTTTTTCTTATTTTACTCAGTGGGACTCCTCGCAGTCCATCCGTGTTGCTGCAAATGGCAAAATTTCCTTTGTTTGATGGCTGGATAATATTTCACTGTGTATATACAGACTCCATTTTCTTTATTCATTTATCAATGGACACTTGATTGCTTCCATATCTTGGCTGTTATAAATATGGCCATGATCAACGTGGGGATGCAGATATCTTTTTGAGCTAGTGTTTTTGTTTCCTTTAGATCAAGACTCAGAAGGGGAATTGCTGGATCATATGATAGTTTTATTTTTAAATATTTTGAGAAATTCCCATACTGTTTTCTTTAGTGGCTGCACCAATTCACATTCCTCTCAGTACACCAGGGTTCATTCACTGTTAGTGCAGATCTCTGTAAATGGGTTATCTACCCCTACTAAGACTATCTGTATCACCAGTCCCCAGCTCCATGTCATTTCTTCCTTTTTGAACTACCATAACATTTCTTTCCTTTCTTTTTTTTTTCTTTTAAGGTTTTATTCATATATTTGAGAGAGAGAGAGAGAATGAGTGGTGGAGAGGGCAGAAGGAGAAGGAGACTCCTTGCTGAGCAGGCTGCTCAAGTTAGGACTCCATCCCAAGACCCTGAGATCATAACCAGAACCAAAGGCAGTTGCTCAATCAACAAAACCACCCAGGCACACCCCCCCCCTTTCTTTTCTTATATGACATTGTTTTCTAGTTTTATTACAAATAATATGGGGTGACCGAATGGCTCAGTTGGTTAAGCCTTTAGCTCAGGTCATGATCCCAGGGTCCTGGGATACAGCCTCGCATCATTGGGCTTTCTGCTTTGCAGGGAGTCTGCTTCTCTCTCTCTCTCTCTCTCTCTCTCTCTCTCTCTCTCTCTCCCTCTGTCCCTCCCCACCGCTCCTTCTCTCTCTTTCTTAAATAAATAAATTAAATCTTAAAAAAAATAAATAGGGATGCCTGGGTGGCTCAGTGGTGGAACATCTGCCTTTGGCTCAGGTCGTTGATCCTGGGGTCCTGGAATCGGGCTCTCCACAAGGAGCCTGCTTCTCCCTCTGCCTATGTCTCTGTCTCTCTCTCGTGTCTCATGAATAAGTAAATAAAATAAATAAATAAAATATTTTTTAAAAACTAAAACATCTTAAAAATAAATAATATTACTTTGAGTCTATTCTCTAGTAGCTAAGGTGAAGTATCTTTTCACTTTCTCACCCGACCTATCACTGTCTCATATTCATTTCTTCTTTTTGTTCATTTCTTCATCGAATATTTATTAAAACAGGCAGTAGTGAACTAAAATAAGACAATTGTTGCCCCCATGAAATTTTCCTTTTCAAATATGATGATTCTTGACTTAGATTTTCATCACAGTTTATACTCTGAAGCTTTATATAGATTCATGTAATCAACCAACTTGATTGACTTAATTATTTTTGTTTTCCCAATTTATTTTTTATTGAGTTATAATTTAGGTACAATAAAATGCCTAGATAGTAAGTTCAGATCTTTGAGGTTTAAAATTACACTCATATAACCACCACCTAAAACAAGATATAGAACATTGCCATCACCTCATAAAGCTCACTTGTGTATCTTTCCATTCAAATTCCCCCACCCTCCAGCAATCACTTCCAGATCTCTGTTATCACAAAGTCTAAATGTTTGACTTGTTCTTGGAATTCTGCAAATGCAGTCAGACACTTTATGTTATTTTGTATCTGGCCAGACTCCAAAAACTGAAACAAATATTTTGAAACAGCAACAATAATTCTCTTTTATTTGTTTGAAATTAAATTTAAAATAATAAAAAGAAACCAATCCATAATGCCACATTCTTTTAAAATTACTAAACTTTATTGTTTTTAATTACTAAACTTTAAAGAAAAATAAAAGAATCCTTTAGACACCTAGATAGAAAAAAAGCATATGACTTGCATATAAAAAGTTGTTAAGTGTAAAAATAGATTAACTTTTAGATAGCAATATATTATTCTAGAAAAAAATAAATTAGCACTGCTGAGATACTCCAAGTAATAAATTATAAGCCAAATATTTCATACCCAGAAAAATTGACATTCGTTTATAAATGGCACAGGAAACATGTTGAAAACTTAGGGAATGTGGTTTTTGTAAGCCCTTACTTACTAAGGAACCTAATAAACAAGAGTCAGACGATCAAAATGGCCAGAAAGACTGTAACATAATGGCTGGTCATGAGTAGCAAATGTATAATTTCTTGTAGAAAAACAACTAAATGAGAGTTAAAATATAGTATATAGTGGAGTATGATTTGACAATGTAAATATACAGTACAAACTTTTAGTGGGTGGAAATAAAGATGTGCAAAAAATTTGTATACCTATTTTCATTAAGCAAAACTGGTGGTGTTACCATCAGTATCATTATACTTAGACCATTGTGTGTGTAGTATAGAATAGTGAATAATTATGGGATATTCTTAGTCTAGCATACCCTGTGCCCTTGAGAACCAAGATTCATGTTATGGAGAAAGGAAGATATAGATTAAATAGAGAGGAGTTTATTCCCAAATTTGGATTGGAAATATCTATATAATGTTCTGAGGAATTTTTCTTTAAGATTGATAGATCAGTTTGTACTCACATTTTATTTCATTTTTCATTAAAAGAAATCAGAGATTTTTTAAAAACCATGGCAAAAAGTAGTGAAAACCAGACCTTATATTCCCCTGATGAAAGAACCCAAAGCAATGGTAAATGCCTGCTATCTACAGTATTAGCCTAGAACCTCTTGACACAGCAACTAGCAAGGAAATCACCAAAATTCTTAAGATCATGTTAAAGGATCAATTGAAGAAGCACCCATTGGCTAAAGTTTGGCAGTTTGAAATACAATCAGAATAAAATTATAATAGATTGAAAGTCATCAAAGACACTTAAATCAAAGACTTCATAATAACATATTTTTTTAAATTGGTGACTTTCCAAAGAGAAGAGGGGAACAATTTATTATCTTAAAAACAGAGTAAATCAGTTCTCCTGATTTTCCTATGTGAACTTTGTTACTGGGACACCAAGTAATATATGAGGGGAAGCACGTTCTTAAAAATGTATTTGAGGTGAAAGAAAGAAAGAAAGAAAGAAAGAAAGAAAGAAAGAAAGAAAGAAGAAAGAAAGAAAGAAAGAAAGAAAGAAAGAAAGAAAGAAAGAAAATCAGTGAATGTAACCTCACATCAACAAGCTAAAAAGAGAAAAGCCACATGATATTAATAGATACAGAAACAGCATTTAACAAAATCCAAGCCAATTTATGACAAAAGTTTTCAGTAAACTAGAACAAGAGGGGAACTTGTTCAACTTGATTTAAAAAAAAAATCTATATAAATACCTACAGCTCACATCTCACTGAATAGTGAGAAACTGAAGGCTTTTCCACTAAGTGCTGGTATAATACAAAGACGTGTCACTGTCACCACTCTTTTTCAGCATTATACTGGATGTGCTGCCTAATGCAATAAAACAAGAAAAGGAAATAAAAGGTATTCAGATTTGGAAGGAAGAAATAAAATTCTCTTTGTGTTCAGATGACATGATTATCTATGTAAAAAAAATGACCAAAAAAACCCTTTTGAAGTTAATAAGCAATTATGGCAAGGTTGCAGGATACAGGTTGTATTGAAAAGTTGATCACAGTTTTCTACACCAGCATAAAATTTTATTTTATTTTATGTTATTTTATTTTATTTTAAACAGTGGAATTTTAAATTAAAGACAATATACCATAGTAGAAAAAAAAAAGACAATACCATTGACATTAGCACCCAAAAATATTAAGTACTAAGGTATAAATCTCACAAAATATGTATAAAATCTGTGTGAGGAAAATTACAAAATTCTGATAAATGAAATCAAAGAACTAAATAAGTGGAAAAATATTCCATGTTCATGGTAGGAAGACTCAGTATTGTCAAGATGCCAGTTCTTCCCAACTTAATGTATAGACCCGATGCAATCCCAATCAAAATGCTAGAAAGTTATTTTGTAGATATTGACAAACTGATCCTAAAGTTTATATAAACAGGCCAACATCCAGAATAGATAACATAACATTGAGGGAAAATAACGGATTGAGTGATGACACTCTCCAACTTCAAGACTTATTATAAAGCTACAGTAATCAAGACAGTTTGGTATTAGCAAAAGGACAGACAAATAGATCAATGTAATATAATAGAGATGTCAGAAATAGACCTATATAAATACTATCTACTGATCTTTGACAAAGAAGCAAAGGCAACATAATGGAGCAAAGATAGTCTTTTCAACAAATGCTTCTAGAACAACTGACTATGCACAGGCAAAAAAAAAAAGGAATCTAGACACAGATCTAACATCTTTCACAAAAATTAACTCAAAATGAATGTGTAAGACACAACACTATAAAACACCTACATGATTACATAGGAGAAAATCTAGATGACCTTGGATGTGGCAATGACTTCTTAGACACAACACCAAAGCCATGATCCATTAAGAAAATAACTGATATGCTGGACTCATTAAAATTAAAAATTTTATGAACAAAACTAATGAACATAGAGGAAGGAAAGGAAAAATAAAATAGGATTAAAAACAGAGAAGGAAGGGCACCTGGGTAGCTCAGCTGGTAAAGCATCTGCCTTCTGCTCAGATCATGACTTCCAGGGGTGCCTGTTTCTCCTGCCCTTCCCCCTGCTCATGCTCTCTCTCTCTCTCTCTCTCTCTCTCTCTCTCTCTTTATTTCAAACAAATAAATAAAATCTTAAAAAAAAAAACAGAAGGAGACAAATCATAAGAGACTGTTAACAAAAGAGAACAAACTGAGTGTTGCTAGCGGGGAGACAGGTGGAGAATGAGGTAACTGTGTGATGGGCATTAAGAAGGTCACTTGATATAATGAGCACTGGGTGTTATGTGTAACTAAGGAATCACTGAATTCTACCCTGAATTTAATAATACATTATATGTTAACTAACTTGTATTTAAATAAAATGAAAAAAAGAAAAAAATTAATCAAGTTAAATTAAAATTTTCTGTTCTGTGACAGTCAAGAGAAAATATTTACAAAAGATACATCAGATAAAGGACTGTTATCTAAATATTTTTTTAAAAAAAGAACTCTTATAACTCAACAATAAGAAAAAAAAAAACTAGATTAAGAAATGGTCCAAAGATCTTAGCAGACCCTTCACTAAAGAAGACATACATATGGCAAATAAGCATGGGAAAAGATGCCCCATCTGGTGTCATGAGAGAAATGCAAATTAAAAAAAAAACTGTGAGATACTACTACTCACCTGTTAGGATGCCAAAATCCAAAATTATGACAACAGCAAATTCTGGTGCGAACATGAAGCAACAAGAACTTTCATTCATTGCTGGTGGGAATACAAAATGGTATGGCCATTTGGAAGACAGTTTGGCAGTTTCTTTCAAAACTAAACACACTCATACCACATGATCCGGCAACTATGCCTCTTGATATTTACCTAAAAGAGTTGAAACCTTATGTCCACATGAAAATCTGCACACAGACGCTTATAGCAAGTTTATTTATAATTGGCAAAACTTGAAGCAACCAATGTGCTTCAGTGAGTCAATGGATGGATAAGTAAATGGTGGTACGTCCAGAAAATGGAGTATTATTCAACGTTAATTAGAAATGAGCTCTGAAATCATGAAATAGATGAACCTCAAAATATTACTAAATGAAAGAAGCCAATCTGAAAAGACTACATGCTTACTAGTCCAACTATGTGACATCATGGGAAAGGCAGTGAGTAAAAAGCTCAGTGGTTTCCAGGCGTTGGGAGGATGAGAAATGAATAGGAAGAGCAAGGATTCTTAGGGCATTGATAATATTCTGTACAATACTATAGTAGTGGGTATATATCTTTATACATACATTCAGACCCATGGAATGTACACATCGAGTCAACCATAATGTAAACTAGGGACTCAGGGTGATAAAGACGCATCACTGTAGGTTAATGTAACAAAAGTGAGTGATGCTGGTTGTGGGGGAGGCTGTGGTTGTGTAGGAACAGAGGATATATGCGGAATCTTCCCCTCAATTTTACTAGGAAATTAAAAGTCCTCTAAAAAAATTAGGTCTTTATGAAAAATTAGCTGTACTAATTATATAGCATTGCACAAATCTCTGAAAATTTAGGTTGTCTGAAATGCCAGAGGTTTATCTTACAGATTTTACAAGAAAGGATTTTTTTTGTTTTCTGTTGTATATACTTTTGGAATCTTTAAATAAATTAAAACAAGAGTATCATACATTACTTCATTGATATTGTTATTATTAAGATTATAACATTTAGAAAGACACATTCTGCTTATTTCCATTTCTAAATTTTTATGTTAGAGAGACAAGCATTTTCACTTGATGTCATTTAGCTTCTATTCATTCCTGCTTCTATTCTTCACAGCAGAGGGGATGAGAGCATGAGTTTTCAGGCCAGACCACCTTGGAGTGCTACCTACACAGTCATGGGCAGAGAACTTAAATACCAATTGTCCCTGTTTTCTAATGTACAATATAGAACTAAAAACAGTTTTATCAAGTCATTGGCTTGGCTTTTTGGGGTTTCTTTTAAGATTTTATTTATTCATTCATAAGAGACACAGAGGAAGGGAGGCAGAGACATAGGCAGAGGGAGAAGCAGGCTCCCTGCAGGGAGTACTATGTGGGACTTGATCCCAGGACCCTAGGATCACGATCTGAGCCAAACGCAGATGCTGAACCACTGAGCCACCCCTGCGCCCCTCAAGTCATTGGCTTGTACACAGAATTGAATATGATTATAAACATGAACCCTAGGGGCACCTGGGTGGCTCAGCTGGTTGAACATCTGGCTCTTGGTTTCAGCTCAGGTCATGATCTCAGGGTCCTGAGATCGAGCCCTGTGTCGGGCTCCATGCTTAGTATGGAGTCTGCTTGAGATTCTCTGTCTCCTCTGTTCTGCCCCCCAACCCCTGCCACATGCTCAATCTTTCTCTCTAAAATAAACAAATAATATCTTTAAAAAAAATCATGAACCCTAGTCCATAGTTACAATAATTATTACTCTTGCTATTATTACTAATGTGCTGACCTGTACACAAGAGACTGAGTGGAATTATAAGCTAAAAGGAGACACTTCTTCACTTGACATTTTACACACTTATCTTGTTTTTCTGGAATCCATGCAGTTGTCACAAAATTAGAAATTCTAATTTTTTGAGAGTTTTTTTTTTTTTTTTTTTTTTTTTTGTCAGCAGCAATATGCTGAACACCAGCTGAGAAAAAAGATCACGTATCTTAAATCAGAAAACACCTAACCTTGTTTGGTAAATAAATGAAGTCATTAACACTGACTTGGCCTGTGACCCAATAGGCCATGAGTGGGCTTTGAGAAGCACCTCTCTTTCTGAAAAACACTCAAATTGTCCATTTCAGAAAAAGAGCAAAAAAGGGTGTGAAGTGTTTCTCTAGGGACCTCCAGATAAAAAGAAAGACACATACTTTTTTTGGCACTGCTTGACTGTGTCAGATGTTCTCCTTACTGGCATCCAAGATCAGGAATTGCCCCCAACAAGTCAGTTGGCTCTATCAGTGCAACGGTTTTAGCAACAAGCTTTGGCCGTGAGATTTAACTGGAACGGTTTCATCATGCAGAATCATTGTCTTGAATAATCAGGCTGCCTCAGTCATTTGTGGAAGATGCAGGATAATAGATCTGAGGCCTGGTTCTATCCTGAGAGTCAGTCATTTCCATAGCACCCTTGACGACCAAGCCCTCCCGTCCCAGTTCCCGCACCCATCACTGCTTCCAGGCTCAGCCACCATCAGCTGGAAAACCCTCGAAACTTAACCGCACAACTTGATTCTCCAAGCCATTTGACTATGATATAAAAGCAAATAAAAGTAATTATAATAGCTGTCTTTCAAGGGGCGAGAGTCCGTTCCCAGTACGTACAATTTTAAGGCAACAAATTGAAATCAGCAGGAAGGAAACATTGGCACTTCAGCTTATCTTCATGGAGTTTTTACTATTTTTAGTTTTTCTTTGTTCCTGTATGTGCTGTAAAAACACAAAGATTGGAGCCATTCAATGCGGCTTTCTCTCTCTATGGCACTGAAACAATAAATGAAATCTAAAGCCACTAATCTATGAATTTCCTTAATTTCAAAGCACTTTAACCTTTTTCTTTAGGTACTTAGCAAGTGGCTTCTCATTAAATGAGATTTTAAAATTTATTCTATATTACATTTAGTTTCTGCTCTTCCCCATTATATTTTCAAATTGCTTATAACAAAGAAACTAAATCATTTCTACATTTATTTCTCCTCTTTTCAGAAATCACTTCTGCTTCAGAAATTACCCATTGTTTCTGGGAAAGAAATTAAGAGCTATTATTAAACATGCCTCAGCCAATGTACTTTATCTGTACACATGTCTACTAGGCTTGCTGTAACACAAAAAGCTTTGTTTCTTTATTTTGTCAGAACTGATGATTTAGGGGGAAAAAGGTTCATGTGAGTATTTTTTCTCCTCCAGACTATTTCTATTTGAGGCCCATCGCAGCTTCAGAATACTAAGTTTTTAAAATGTATCTATGCAAACAGCCTCTGAAAGCCATGGCGCCTCTTTTTTACAGTAGCTCATTATCATGACTTTGTCACTTGACCTGGCTTCTTGGACGTAACATCTGAACAGTTCATTCATTCTAGACAGTTTAGAAAGGTCCTTCTGAAGTTCATACTTCAACTATGTGACTTTCCTACACTACACTCTTTCCAAAGAACATGATCAGTGACTTCTGAAATGTTCGCTTTGATGATTTTGTTGATGCAACAGACATACATGCCTTTGGAATTGTTCTCATTGGGCAAAACGTTTACGTACTTGGGTTGGAAAGAACCCCACACTTTAGAATTCGAAATGCAGAGAGCCTCCCGTTCAATTATATCCTCCCAGCCGCCCATGAAACTGCAGTCCCAAAAAGTTGATGTGGATGTCGCATCGATGAAAAGTAGGGGCCTCTGCTTGGGATCAAATACTGCTTCTGCTAGTTACAAGCACTATGATCTTCCATAAGCTTTTTAACTTCTCTGTACTCTGTTATCATCATCTGTCAGATGAGAATAATATTTATGCTGTTGGTCATGTAAGGATACAAATATTAAGTGAGTAAATATATTTTCACCTAAATACTCACTTTTATTCCTTGCTTTCAATGTCTTAGAATAGTGCCTTGAACACAAAATGGATAGTACCAGTACTGTGTTCACTTAATTGTTTAAGGCAACTGTGAGAGGCTGACTAGAGGCCCCCCAAAGATATCTGTATCACATGCAAATCCCCAGAACCTATGAATGAGTTACCTTCCATGGCAAAAGGGACCCTGTGGGTGTGATTAAAGTTAAGGACCTTGGCATGGTGAGACCATCCCGGTTTCTGCAGGCGAGCCCTAAATGTTATCACAGTGTACTTATAATAAGGAGGTAGAAGAGGATTTGGCTACAGAAAAGGAAGAAAGCCTCCTCTATTCTACTGTTCTTGGCATGTTTCCTTTCTACCTTCATGTTTATACCTCACGCTCACAATATGACTGCTACAGCTCCAGGCATCCCATTCCCTTTCAAGACATGTACCCAGAGGACCAGACAAAATTTTTTCTTCATTGTGAGGCTTATTAATTTTTTAATGAGTGAAGGAAAACGTTCCAGAACTTCCATATAGACTTCTTCTATTTTATGGGTCAGAACTTTGGCATATGGGCATCCCTCTCTGCAAGAGAGGCTAGAAAAATGAGTAAGTGGCAAAGAGAAAGGAAACAGCTATGATTTGCTATTATCATCATTTATCTCCTTGGTTATGGGGAAATCCTAACTTCCTTGTGATCAAAAGATTCCCGTTATGAATTCTTATCACAAGGACTAAAGAGCAAATGGGAAGTTGCTTAAGCAATAAACTGAATCTGGAACATTTTCAGACTGTAGAATTGGAATATTATAAATTCTCCAAGAATATCTACTCAAGCAACTTACATTTTAAATTTGCATATACCTCTGATTAAAATAATGTATGGATTGGAGGAAATTTAGAAAAAGAAAAGAGCACTAAGAATAAAATGAGAAATGAGTAATAAAATAGAATTTTTCATCTCTCGGAGACAATTGTGTTGGTATTTAGATAGCAAACCTTTTTGTTTAGTTTTGTTTAGCTTGATTTTTTTCTTGTCTTTGTGAATCATACCTTTAATACTATCTTTTTTTAAAAGATTTTACTTATTTATTCATAAAGACACAGAGAGAGAGGCAGAGACACAGGCAGAGAGAGAAGCAGGCTCCTCACAGGGAGCCCGACTCGATCCCAGGAGCCCGGGATCACGCCCTGAGCTAAAGAGAGATGCTCAACCACTGAGCCACTCAGGCGTCCCTAATACTACCTTTTTAAACAACCTTTCCTTAGCAATATGTCATGGGTACTCTCCCACAACACTAATCACACTAATATCCTTGTACAATCATTTATAATGTCTATGTAATGTTCTAGGCACTGTCCGCAGCATAATTGATATCATCTTCCATTGTCACACATTTGGATTGTTTCCAGTTTGTGTTTGTTTGTTTTGCTTGTCTTGCTATTAAGCACATTTTTTGGTGGGTAAGATCTACTGCTTTAGCAACTTCCCAGCATACGGTACAGTATTATTCACTATGGGCATCCTGCTGTAACATACATCCTTAGGACTTACGTATCTTATAACTGGAAGCCAAGCTGCTTCTTTAAAAAAAAAAAAAAAAAAGATTGTATTTATTTACTCCAGAGAGACACAGAGAAAGAGGCAGAGATATAGGCAGAGGGAGAAGTAGGCTCCCTATGGAGAGCCCGATATGGGACTCGATCCCAGGACCCCAGGGTCATGACCTGAGCCAAAGGCAGACACTCAGCCACTGAGCCACCCAGGCATCCCAGCCAAGCTGCTTCTGAAGCTTCCTCAGGAAACCTTGAGCCAAGATTTTTCATATTCACATATATGTTTGCTCTACCGTCTCAAATAACACGGACCGCCAGTAGGTATTGGTGTTATGTGTGAGTCATGAATTTTCTGTAAGCTTGACTTCAGTGAAGGGTATCTACCAGAGGGAGTATCTGCAGGGTTGGATAAAAATAAAGAATGGGGAAGTTTAACAACAGAGGAAAGGTCACAATAAATTTCTGCCCCCAAATTAAGGTTGAAACAAGAGCATCACTCCAGAGCAGACCCTACTTAGTGGCCTTTTGTTGTCCAAATGGCGGCTCCGGGAGGAGTGGTTTGAATCCCACTCATTTCATGGTTATTATGATGAAGTGCTGTCAATAAATACATCAGAACTTCTAGAGCACGTAAGGAGACACAGTTCCTGCCCTTGCAGTTTATGATCTAACGGAGGGTTACATACTGGCGAGAGATCAAACTCATCACTGAAGAAAGTATTTTCTTCTCAGAGGGCAAGAGTTCATGAGCACCTACACGGGTGGTTTTATATCACCTGCTTGTCCTATTCTGGAAGATGGAGATAAGAAGACCAGGGGAGAAGGTGCTCTTCGAAGTTATTGAGGGATTTCCATGAAAGAAGCAAAGGATCAGAAGTCATGATCCAAGAGATAATATTGATGGAATGATGCGTGCAATATAAAATAGATGTAGCCCTTTTAAAAATACAGATAGCCACGTGCAAAGTAGGTGCCTTAATTTTGATTGAACTTGTTTCTACAGCTCAGTAGGCTTTGCTCAGTACTACATAAAACCATTAACACTGTTAAGAGACTTCTCATACACATGTAGGGAAGCCAAAGAAAAATGCCAAGCAGGCCATAGGATTTCCTTGTAGGTTTTCTCCCAAATAAATCATGATTTAACATAAGCACGTAAATGATAATGTTTGCAAATTGTCAGTTAACAAGCAATACACAATTTCTTGAAACTTTGACTAAGGGTTTGCAGGCTTACTTGAAAAGTCTTAGGGTACAAACATATAAGAAACTATTAAGAAAAGTAATCTGATTTGTATCTGTCCTTTCAAACAGGCTTTTTCATTTTATTATTAAGGGAAAAGATTTCATAATAATTTTCCTGATGTGTTAATTATTTGGTTTTTGAAAACAAGTTGTGTATGCCTGTATAAACTAAAAAGGAAAAATAGGTTGTTTGCTTTACTGTTTATTTTTTCTTCAAGATTTATTGAGTGTATTTCAAAGTTTTAAGCTAAAATCTGTCATCTCTTTTAAACATGTTTCTTATCTGGGCTGTTTTAGTCCTTTAACACCGTAGAGCCCCAGGCAAAGAGAATTACTCGTTCTATTACAATTACAATTGTATTGTATCCAATTAGTATAATAAAGGATGTATGGTGTTCATACAATTTTAAAAATTGGTTTTATTTGTATTTTCTTAGATGATTTTGCTGCCGGTAAATTCTTATTGGAAGGCAGCTGAATAAAATATAAAAACTTTCAGAAGCATGCTAATTCTATTTTTGGATTTGTGCTGCATGTTAAATTTTAGCCCATTTTAAGATTTAATAATGTAAAAGGTCAAATACTCAATGCAGTGCACTTTTTCGTGTCTGCACTAAATGCCACATTAATCTTAGTGTAATTAATGGGCTTACCCTGTATTTATTAAGCAAGAAAATAGGATTATTTCCCTCAGAACCCATGAACCTAGCAGAATAATAGATAAGAAACATAAATTTTGCGGCTGCTGCCCTGACTGAAAACAAGCTACACAAGCCCAAATAAATTCCTTTTTGGTTTAATTTTCTGGGATCCAAAATTAGAGTATAAATCCCTGTATCAATCACTGTAGTCCCATTATCGTCAACCTTAAGGATCAATATTTTACAAGGCAGGGTAGGTAATTGGAGATTCACACCACTAGGCAGGTTATTACATACGATTATTATGTTAAATGACAAGCTCATTCAGGAACCATACTGCATGCAAATTGGCTTTTATGTCTCTACAAATTTCTAAAATGTAAACACTAGCCATTCATCATATACTTAAATGGAAATTAGAACCAATGCTGGAGTCACACCAAGCTTGAGGTCAGGAGGTGCTGGTGGGTAGATCCTGAGCTCCGTGGTCAGTCCTTGGCAGGAACGCCAAACTACAGTTTTATGGGCAGTTGACAGTGATCACTATTGTTAATCTCAAACACAAATGGTCAAAACCTAAGGAAATTTAGAAATTATGTAGACCTATAGTGGTCCCCGAATGAGACACATCAGCATCACCAGGGAGCTTGTTAGAAAGACAAATTCTTGGGCATTCCCCACCCTCCCAAGACCTACTGAATCAGAAAATCTAGGGGTGGGACCCAGGAGTGAGTGTTCAGCAAACCCTTTGGGTCATTCTGAGGAATGATTGAATTCCAGGCAATTTGGCCTCATTGTGTCCGGTTTTGTGAGTGACAGGAAGACACAATTATTGGACGGTGAAGTCAGAGACAGAGTGGCCAGATCTGGGGGTAGGGGGGGAAGAGAAACATGGGGATGGGATGGCGGGTGTGGTTTCTCTCCTCTACTGAAGCTGCTGCAAACATGGCAATCAAGTCTGACATGCAAGACTGAAAGGGGGGAAAGGAGCTGGACCAGCTTTGCTCTGCAGCAAACCACAGGTGTCCTGGCACCCCCGAAAGCAAGGCAACCAGAAGATAAAAGGAAGGGAGGAACACCACTGGTCATGGTCATGGTCACATAGAATTAGAAGTGGGGACAAGGAGAGAGGACGAGCCTTGCTTCTATTCACCCTCGTGCATTCTGTCTAGGATCTGAAACTCATCAAAGAAAAAGATTTAAATTAAAAATAATAATAATGCTTGATAGAGATAAGTGCTAAAATTAATGCTGAAGCAATTAACTGGGGCTAGGAATAAAGTCTGACACATCTGCAATGTTAATGTGATTAGTGCTGCAACTGTTGGTTTTGTGTTTTGTTTTGTTTTGTTAAGATTATTTATTTTGGAGGGAGAGAGAGGGATGGATGGGGAGGAGAAGAAGGAGAGTGAGAGAGAATCTCCGGCAGACTCTTGGTTGAGTGCAGAGCCTGATGGAGGGGCTCAATCCCATGACCCTGAGATCATGACCTGAGTGAAACCAAAAGCCAGACACTCAAGCCACTAAGCCATCCAGGTGCCCCCTGCAACTCTGTTTTTATACTAAGGTCATTCTTGGACTCAAGAATTAAGTTGCAGGAATTAATCGTTTAAATAAAAGCAAATGAAGTAACAGGCGACTGAAAACCTTACAGTAATCACATTTTTCTTTATTCTATATGGATATAATTTAGGAGCAACTCTGAGATTTCTGATATTTTACAGTTAGTGACCTAAAAACTGAAATTTCGTAGGGTTCAGTCTTTTTTACTTAGACAGACAGATAAGCACATCCATGTAGATAAAGATATAATTTGAGACTTTTCATTATTTGGTTAAAATTTGTTTTGTTCTCATAATCTGCTTCATTGATTAAATATAATCTTCACAGTTGAAAATTTATCCAATTGTATTTTCTAGGCTACATTTTATATCCTCTAGGATCCTTCAGAAATACTCATTTCTGTGAATATGATTGTTATCTGAAAATAAGACACTGTAACTTAGGAAGAGAAAAAAGAGGGGGGCCTGGGTAGTGTAATCGGTTAAGCATCAAACTCGGTTTCCACTCGGGTCATGATCTCAGGGTCCTGGGATTGAGCCCCTGACCCTGGCTCCACGCTCATTGGGGACTCAGCTTGAGATTCCTTCTACCTCTCCCCCTCATGCTCTCTCTCTCTCTCTGTCTCACAAATAAATAGATCTTTTAAAAAAATAGAAGAGAAAAAGAATAAAGCCAAATATATTAATTTTAATAACAGTTTTAGAAACAGATCAGACATCTTAAATCCTCCATTTAGTGATTTAAAAAAAAAAAAAAAAAACATGAAACAAGCTCCTGAATCCATTAGGAGACATTCCCCAACCCCATTGCTCCTTGTTTGTGGTGCTGAAGAATCAAATTCCAGACGCTGAAGGCACATGGCATTGCCAGGGCCCTTTCTAAATCTGATGTATGGACATCAGAATGACAGCAGCTGCTCCTATATCTCTCTCTGCCAGTAGAATTTACCCTTTATATCTCATGTGCAATGTGTTCCTCTTCCAAAAAATAGGAACTGTGCATAATGAAAGTCGTGACCACACATATCATTATAAATAAACCCATTCCCCATGAGCAAACTAGTGGATTTACTACTCAGCCTTAAGCAGATTTGCAGGGGATGGATTCTGGTTTGTGACCAGACAGGTTGGAGATTTGTTATGTTGGGGCATCTTCCTCCATGATAATAAACATAAGCAACTCATGTGTATGGGAAATCTACAGGAGTAAGTGTCATGCCAAGAACTCCCCATGCGTAGCCCTTTGGAAAATACTACTTAGCATCAGCCCTGAGGCAAATGTCATTCTCCCTGTTTGAAAAATGCAAAACCTGGTGGCCTTCGAATGACCGCCAGTTAAAGCCAGATCTGTCTATGTGCAGACTCTATGCTTGAGCTTAGAATCTGCTAACTCTAGAGGAGGTCACCTTTGGAGCTGTTGCTGTGGGACCTGTCCCTGAGCACTGAATGCCAGACAAGACAAAGAAGATGAGAAGGCCAGAGCTACACGGTCCAGCAGCGAGACAGCAGCAGGGTGATATCTCAGCAAAAGTTACAGCAATGTTGGGACACCTGGGTGGCTCAGTGGTTGAGTGTCTGCCTTTGACTCAGGGCGTGATCCCAGGGTCCTGGGATTGAGTCCCACAACAGGATGCCCACACGGAGCTTGCTTCTCCCTCTGCCTGTGTCTCTGCCTCTCTATGTGTATCTCTCATGAATAGATAAATAAATAATAAAGTAAAAAAAGTAAGGTTACAGCAATGTCTACCAGTAGGAACACGAAGAAAACCCCAAATGGAAAATCTTCAGCCTTCAGGGCTTTCTTCACAGAGAACAGATTCTCACATGTTCCTTTCTGCCCAGGAAGTAGTAAGTAGACTCACAACTTCAATACACACCAGAGGGTGTTCAAATTAATTTTAATGGTGTGATGTTTTAACTATTCTTGCATAATTTAAGTTGGTTTTTATTTCTGTGATTATAGAGTCTAGTCCATTTATTCCTCCTTCTCTCATGAAAGACATTATACAGCTGGGGTAGCCATTCAGTGAACATCTGGGTCTTCAACTGTTTCAAATGTCTATTCATTTTGAGTGTGACCCATCTTACTTTGTAAAAAACTCATCGTTTACTTTAATAGGAAAAAGTAATAATAATTTTTAAAATGATCCTTTAGGGTCCTTGGCCCTAAAACCAGTGGCTCCAGAACTTACCACAGTCAGTGCCATCTCAGTTAACTCAGGTTGCCATAACAAAAATACCATAGGCTCAATGGCTGAAACAGGAGAAATCCATTTCCCCACAGTTCTGAGGGCTGGAGTCAGCATGGTCAGATTTGGGTGTTTTCCTGCCTTGCAAATGGCCCCCTTTGTGCTGTGTGCATCATGGCCTCTCCTCAAGTCTGTGGGGAGACAAAGGGAGAGAGAGAGAGACATCTCTTCCCCTTCTAAAGCCACCAATCCCATCTGATTAAGACCTCACCCTTATGATTTTATTCAATCTCAATTACATCCTAAGAGCCTTTCTTCCAAATCAACCACACTGAGGGTTTGGGTTTCAGCAAGTGAATTTGGGGGCTGCATGTCAGGCCACAGCAGCCCTCTAACAGCTGCATTCAGCCCAGGACCCAAGACATCACATGCTGAATGCAAGAGAAGCTTCCATCACAGGATGCCAACGTCAGCGTCCGGGGGAAACGCACTAGGTGCCCTGAAGTCAGTCATGAGGTCTAAATCTAGACTAAAACAAAGGCGTATGTAAGCTAAGAAAGCTTGCCAAAATGAGAATTCTGAAGTCTGGAGCATTTTTTCCAGAACTGAGAACTCAGAGTCCTCAGAGGAAACCCCAAACCAAACAAGCACCATACACACCTGTCCCCCACAAGTACCTACTGAGGACCCCCACTTCAAGCTGAGGACTTGTGAACTGTGAAGACCTCAGAACCTCCTGAATCATGAGATTCCACCAGAATGCATGCATTCTGAGCCCGCGAACTGGCCGTTTTGCAGCTGTAGCTTTCCCAGAATCCCTGCAGTTGGCGGGACTACTTCAAATGCCGTTGTAGGGTGCCCTGAGACCCTTAAGTGGGAGGAAGGTGGGGGGATATGCCTGAGATGAGTGATCTTGTTAGTAGTGGATAGACTTGGATAGCCTTCTGTATCAGAGAGGACTCAGGCATAGAGGCAGAGCCAGGAGGTGAGATATATTAAGAGATATTGCAAAGAACTGGTTTATGTGATTGGGGGGGGAGGGGCTCGACAAGTCCAAAATCCAAGGCCAGGCTGTGGATAAGACCAGCTGGAGATCTAGGATGGAACTGGAAACCACAGTCCATGAGCAGAACTCCCTCACCAGGAAATTCGCAGTACTGCTGTTAAGGGCTTTCAACTGATTTAACCAGGCCCACCCAGGTTATCTAGAATAATCTTCCTATCTATGGACTGTAAACATACGTACAAAATACCACAGAGCAACACCTGATTAGTGTTTGAATAACAGGGCTGTAGCTTTGCCAGGTTTCCACCTGGAAGGACAATCCCAGCCTACAAGCATTCTCTGTGCTTTGAGAGGGCTACCAGGTGCCACCGCAAAAACGAGCTATGGGAGGCCAAACTATTAAAAGCTCCATAGTCACCTCCTAAGGAAACACTGAAAAAGTCATAACCCTGGCATCTGGAGTAATCACTGGGAGTTACACAAGCCTCCAGTGTCACCAATGAAATCCAAGTGCTAATTCCTATCTGGCTTCCCTGCAGAAGACTAATGGAAGAGCTCAAAGAAAGTGTGTATAAAAATACACAAAAAACAAAAGTTTTACACACCTACAAGGGAGTTTCTGGTTTTACATTGTTGGTGTTGGTATCAGAGAATGTCTGTTATTCTGGAAGCAAGTAATGTTAGAAATAGGGCATTAGGCAACAGCATTTCACCAGGAGTACACCCTCCAGTCTCTGCTCCTTTTGTTGGTTTCCACACATTTCTTAATTTTAACCTGTGTCACTCAATCTAGTCAACAGTTATCTTAGTTTTAGGATTATGACCATCTGTTTCAGCAAGTGTATTTCTCAATGGGTGAAGAGTATTCATGAAATGAAAAAGGCCTGGACAAAAGTATCTCATAGATATGGATATCCAAAGCATTTAAAATGTTACTGCTTCTCATCAAACAAGCAAGCAGACCCTTACATTCTGTGATCCTGACTGTGAAAAAGTATGAATTGCTTCTTCCTCAGGAACTCACTGCAACTTGCCCAAGATCCATATTTATTCCAGCACGTATAACTGCAGAGACTGGATGGGATTTCTGGGAATGATATTCACCACCAGCTAGGAGCCTACACTAATCTCCACACTTACACCTCAAATCTCAAGTATCTAAATGAACACAAACTACTTTGTAGTTTCTGCTCATAGGAAAATATATATAATTTAAAATATATTTAAATATAATATATATTTTGGATATATGCAGACCTAATGAATATTTCTAAGGTAGAGATTGTTGATAGAAAGCAGAAGGTAAGATAGAATGCATAATTATGCAAGACATTGACGAATTTTTCCCAAAAATGCACACCTCAGTGCACGCCAAGCAAGAATCGAGCTGCCTCTGCATGGATTAGCTGCATAGATTAACACAAAGAATGAAGATTAGGAGGGATGTTTAACCTTGAGTTTAGTGTTTTTATATCATATTTCTCTCCATGCAGATATTTAAAATTGTGCTAAGTTGTAAATTTAAACATACAGATGCAATATGTAAACTTCAGTGGAAACTATTATTATACTAAAAGGGCAAATCATTCAAAAGTTTATAAAGATCAGAATAACATAATCACTGGCATTGTATTTGTTACATTTTCACATTCTAATCAATAGAAGCCTGTCAACCGTCCTGTGAAAATTACACCTACTAGTTAAAATGTTCTAGAATCATGAGGCAAGGCCATAATTGAATGTTATCAATAGGACAGAGCATGTAAAATTCTCACCTTGCTTCTCAACACCCCTGCGCCATACTGCCCGTGTGGGCCACATTTCTGTGCTTTCCGTCACACATTCCAGCAGTCAGCAGTGGGATGTTCTAAAATACACTGTGACCACATCTTCTTGGTTCAGTTCAACTGGCTGTCACAGAGGAGAGAAAAAAAAAAAAAAAACTATCTTAACAAAAGAACTCTGATAAAAGATATAGTCACCAATGAATCATCTCGCAAATGTTAACCATCACAGCTTGTAAGCTATTTACCCTGTAATCTCTTTATTTTCTATCTTTAAAGTATCCTATTGTGGTATGGTAGTAGTCTTTTAGGGCAATTTTAAGGGGCAGCAAATCTTTGAGAACAATTTTCCATATTCAGAATTAAAACATGCTTCACTGTTTTTAACAAAGGCTCTAACAGGATAAAAGCTTCATTTGAAAACCACAGGAATCATTCATTTTCTCTGCTTTGTGTTTGTCCTAAAATAAATGTTTCTTTCTTCCTTGTGAAAACCAAATGAGCTCTCTGATTTTTTCGCATTTCATCTTTATATTTGACAGCATGCTATTGCTTTAAAAAAAAATCATCGGAAGCAAAGACCCTCCCCATCAAAACAATAGCAGCAACAAAAATGTGTGTACCTTATTCAGAAATAACTCGGACAGTTCTCAGATGACTGGATTGTCTTTATTGGAAATTAATTTTCATTAACAATTATTTCAATTCTAAGAATTTGATAAGAGGGCCATTTATCTAATTTTCTATTCTCTAGCGAAAACAACATTGTCCATATTCACTCTTTCTTTCTCATGTATGATGGAATTTTTTCAGCTCACTCTAAGAAACTGTCCTTTTTGGTCACTATCATATAAATTATGTCATTCAGGCATGATGTGTCCTTCAGATAAGGGAAGATTTCACTGAAACTTAGCAGAGTCTTACTAAATAATGAGTCAGTGTAAAATCCAACAAAAATTCAAAGGCATTACCTTAGCATGAGAATCATTAAAAATCACTATTTATTAGCATTGCCAAGAGCATGAAGTGTCAGAGATTTTACCTACCTGCAAGCTAGCAAGTCAGCCTGCTGCAGCATCACAGATCTTGGCAGAAGATGGAAGACTCCTGAATCAGAGACTAAGGGTGTTTTATTACTCACAGAAACAGTATTAGCCAGAGTACCAGCATTTATGTTGGTTTCCTGAGTCCCAAATCTCACAGGGAGATGCAAAAAGGGTCAGGAGACACCTACACATGAAAGAGGTTGTGTTACTGGAGAAGAACCACAAGTTTAGGGAACCCCAGGGTTTTATAATGGGCAATAAATAATACAGCCTGAACTTTGTCTCAGAGAGAGACATCTTTTTGGCACTGTAGATAAATAAACCTCTTCTTTCTTTCAGAAACAGACAGTATCTCCATTTGTATAGCTGTTTGCTGTACAAATATCCTTGAAAAGATAATCCAGAATAAAGGCCGTCAATGTCTCTGCTACAAAACACTCAAAGATGCAAGATCTCATGGAGAATTGTCTACCAACAAACTTTCACTGCATGGGTCTTCTTTCTTCATCAATTAGTCCACTTGTTAGGGTCAATGCATTACAATGAGCCAGAAATAATGATTTTCTTATTCTCATAGTTATACATTTTGGGGGCACATGGGTGGCTCCATCGGTTAAACGTCTGACACTGGGTTTCAGGTCAGGGCATGATTGCCTTGTTGTGGGATCGAGCTCTGCGTCGGGCTCTGTGCTCAGTGCAGAGTCTGCTTCAGATTCTCCTTCCCTCACCCTCTCCCCCACGCTCTTGCTGTCTCTCTCTCTCTCTCAAAGAGATAAGGAAAATCTTTTAAAAATTTAAAAAAAAATAAAGCATACATTTGAGAATCACATTTCACTTTATTATTATTTACATTTTCATCTCAAAAAGGATTCTACTTTCCTCCATTAGACAGGACGAGGCTATATATTATTGTGATTCAACAGATAACTATTGACTATCAAGGATGTGCAAGGCAGTATGTGGGACATCTATACTTCTGTGTTCTACTCTGCACAAGGAGTGAGCTGCTGCATGCATTTTTCATAGTTTTACTCATTAATATTCACTGAGTACCTGCTGTGAGCTGGCATTTTATATTACTCCAAAGACACAAAGGTAAATAAGCTTTCTTTCCTCAAGTTTAGTATAAGCTTGTAGAGGAGACACAAAAATAGAGTAAGAGATGAGACAGAGATATACAGGTGGTGCTAAGGAAGCACAGTAGAGTGGCTTCTGCCTCAGGCAGCTGACATGTTGAGCAGGAATGGGTAAGCCTTCCTCGGTGGATTCTTAACCTAAAAATAGGAATTAACCCAATAAGAGATGAGTACAAATGACCAGAAGGGTGGGCATTCTAGTAGAGGAAGAAGCCTATGGTTTAGAAAGTCTGCTCTCTTTGTGAATTTTCTATTAGAATGTTAGAGCCCAGAGTGTGAGGGAGAGACTAGGGAAATAGTGCTGGAGAGGCAAGGGCAGCTCACATCACAAACAGTCCCTGGGGGGTATTCCGATACATTTACACACATAGAGAAAAAGAGCGTAAGGGTTACAATTTGGTTAAAAGGAAGCCCTGGAGGATTTGTCTTGAAGCCATGTTTGTATGCAGAAACCATGTTTTTACATAGATTTTTATAGGAGAGGAGTGGAACTGACGAATTTTATACATGGCAGTTAATTAAAGAAGAGCCCCCAAAATCATACCCTTGTCATCCCCATTGGGAATCTTAAGTACTAGGCTAGGAAGTTTGCATTTATCCCCCACCACCACCAAAAAAAAGTATGTAGGGGAGAGATCACCACACCTTCATAATCATTTTGGCAACTATTAGGTGACAGCTTTGTCAGGAAGCCCAGTGGCTAGAGCCATAAACCTGATGACAAATTCAAGGTAGAGGTAGTGAGCATGAAGGAGTTAAATGGAGCCAAGAGGATTGAAGGAGGTAGAAGCGACAGGACTTGCTGACTGATGGAGGGGAGATGATGGAAAAGTAGGGAGACCACAGTGGCCCCCAGTGCTTTGACATGGGCTGTTAGGTTGATGGGTGCCATTCACTGAGTACAGAAGGGAAGGGAAACAGGGTGGAGAAGAAGGATTGGCTCAGCTTTGAAATATTGCTTCTCGGGCAGCCCGGGTGGCTCAGCAGTTTAGCGTTGCTTTCGGCCCAGGGCGTGATCCTGGAGACCCGGGATTGAGTCCCACTACGGGCTCCCGGCATGGAGCCTGCTTCTCCCTCTGTGTGTATCTCTCATGAATAAATACATAGATAAATAAAATAAATAAGTAAAAAGAAATATTGCTACTCAGTAATAGACAAGTTTTTGCTTCTCAATCACGCTCTCCTATTCAATGGGTGACATGCCGAGCTGGAGAGGCACAAAGGTTTTCTTTGTTCTAAAAGCCTCTGGTTCTCCATCTCTGGGTGATAAGATGCTGCTCTCAGGTTTCAGGCTTTTGGGCTCACTCCACCAAGAATCCCAGAGAAACTCACCTCCCCCCTCCCCCGCCCCGCTCCATTTTTTTGGGGGGGAGGGGAAATCTCTTCCATTTATCAGAACTTAATTGTTTAGCAAATTAAACAATATCCAGAAATGCATCTAAATAAAAGGCAAACAAACTGAAAGTGAACATAGTGTATTGGGATTGAGTCTATCCATTGGTGTAGTTACATTATCTTCACAACCCTGGCATGGTCACTAGGATTATTCTCATTTTACAGATAAAGAGGAACTAAAGTTGAGGTTACAGGGTCAGGACTCAAAGTCAAGTCTATCAGGCCCCACATCGTGTTCTTTAACATTGTCCTGGGTTCCCCATACCATCTCGCTACCAAATTTCTAAAAGGGATGGTAATTTGCCATCTCGGTCCCATTCCTACAGCTGCCAGAACTGCTTACATTTTCTGTGTTGGAAGTCTGTTCAAGTCTTTTTTTTTTCTTTTTAAGATTTTATTTATTTATTTATTAGAGACACAGAGAGAGAGAGAGAGAGAGGTAAAGATACAGGCAGAGGGAGAAGCAAGCTCCATGCAGGGAGCCCAATATGGGACTCGATCCTGGGTCTCCAGGATCATGTGAAGTCTGTAGGTCTGGCAGTATCAGCAGTACTGTGTCCCATCCCTGGACCGCCAGATGTTTCTTTCACAACTGGGAGGAAACTATTTCCTATGCATCCAAACTTATCTCTTCAATTTTCTTTCAAAGAATTACTAACTTCTAATTCCCTCCTGATTCAAGGAAGTAAAAGGGCCTAGTACTAAAAACTTCATAGGGCCAAATTTATGTAATGCTAACACCCTTTTTATGGGATACCTGCTAAATGTGATATCCCATGCTGGTCACCTTAGATACACCATCTCATTAAATGCTGTCTGGTGTCACGAGCTCATTTTATAGGTGATGATACTGAAGTTTGGAGTGGCTAAGGACCTGCCATGGTGCCCACAGCTGAAAGCTGACCGAGCCTGCATTCAAACTAAACTTACCTGACTCCATAGCCACTCATGAGAGCTACTCATAATGACTTACAATTCAGCATAATTTTCTCAAAAATTACACAAATACTTAAAGGGAAATCTTCTTACACTGTTGGTGGGAATGCAAACTGGGGCAGCCACTCTGGAAGACGGTATGAAAGTTCCTCAAAAAATTAAAAATAGAACTACCCTATGTCCCAGCAATTGCACTATTAGGTATTTATCCAAAGGACACAAACATGGTGATTCAAAGGGGCACGTGCATCCCAATGTTTATAGCGGCAATGTCCACAATAGCTAAAATATGGAAAGAGCCTAGACAGATGAATGGATAAAGAATCTGTCATATATATATATATATATATATATATATATATATATATATTAGCCATCAAAAAGAATGAAATCTTGCCATTTGCAATGACCTGGATGGAGCTAGAGGATATTATGCTAAGTGAAATAAGTCCGTCAGAGAAAGACAGTTATCATATGACCTCACTCGTGTGGAATTTAATAAACAAAACAGATGAACACAGAGAAAGAGAAGGAAAAATAAGATGAAAACAGGAGACAAACCATAAGAGACTCAACTTGAGGAAACAAACTGATGGTCGCTGGAGGGGAGGTGGGTGGAGGGATGGGGTAATTGGGTGATGGGCACATGATATGATGAGCACTGTTATATGCAACTGATCAATCACTAAATTCTACCCCTGACACTAATAATACACTATGTGTTAATTAAATTGAATTTAAATTTTAAAAAATCAAAAAAACTACACATATACTTGAAAATATATTAAAGAAACAGGAGTATTGAAAACTTAAAAATGTAATAATGGCAAAACAAACCCTTTTCATTTTCGGTGCCAGCAGCTGGTTCTCTTCAATCTGTGTGAAAAAATGCTATAAAAGAGAGAAAGAAAAAGGAGAAAAGGGAAAGGAAGGAATTCATTGGAAACAAGAGGGCTCTACTTTCTCTAATGTTAGCACGCTCCGGGTACCTGCCCTTCGTAACTCCATAGAACTCCTGCATGACACTGGCTGTTTGTCTCCACTGCCATGCTCTCCTCCACTAAGAGATTGTTTCATCATCATTTCATTGGACTTATGTTTGGAATAAGCTGTCTGAAAAAGGAAAAAGATGTCTTTAAGTCAGATCATATATGCCTGAAGATCCAAAGTTGCAATCTTTGGACAACAGTGCTACCTACCTGAGCTACTCACATCTGCATCCAACCGAAGCAAAGCAAATAGGAAATGTTCTCCCTTTGGCCAGACTTGTCTTAAGTAACAATAAAATTGTCTTTAAAATTTTTAGCAGGAACAGTTTCTGACCCCTTCAGGCCGTGCCCCCACTGTGAATCCAGGTCGATGTGTTAGCTAACACATAATTGATAGCTAATGAAAGAGACTAGTGCCACCTTTTTTTTTTTTTTTTTTTCTTTTTGGCAGAGTCACATTAAGATTAAAGCTCCTGGGGATCCCTGGGTGGCTTAGCGGTTCAACACCTGCCTTCAGCCCAGGGCATGATCCTGGAGTCCCTGGATCGATTTCCACATTGGGCTGCCTGCATCGAGCCTGCTTCTCCCTCTGCCTATGTCTCTGCCTCTCTCTCTCTCTCTCTCTCTCTCTCGAATAAATTTAAAAAAATCTTTAAAAAAATAAAATTAAATGAAAGCCCCACAAGGACTGAATGATGTCATGTTCTGAAAGAGTTAAACTCAGGATTTGATTCTTTTCATCTTGGTGTCAAGAAATGACAAATGACCCTTTAACTTCAACTGCTTTTGTACTTAGAAAAATCTCCCAACTCAAACTATTTTCTAAATATCTTTCTAGAAAGTGTTTTTTTATGCTTATTTTTTTACTCACTCTTCAAAGTCTTTATTTTCATGTGTAGTGTAGATAAGAACATAAACTAATACATTTCTTCAAAGAACTAGCTCAGTTTCCCAGTACCAGATTTTTTTTTAACTTGATAGAATTGTAGAGACTTGCAGGTAGAGAGGCATAAAGAGGCAAACATAAACCTTTTCTGTCTTTGACTTAGCTAAGATTTAGAAAAATTTAATTTTTATACAATTTACCAATTTACATTAAGTTAGTGTTATTATTTATGTAAACATAAATGGTTTGCATCAAAATATCCTTACACTATGGCAGCAGTGAACATAAAGGGAATTTAGTAACACTAACCAACTCATTGTCATGATGTAATCCAAGAACAATCCAGATGGTTTATTGATCATAACTTTCAAAGAGTTACCATCCTGTCCAATTAAGTGATTGTTAAATATAAAAGCAAACAAATGATAAAAACTAATGTTTCTGATTTTCACAATTATGAAATGTAAGTCAAACATATAAAGAGATACAGACCCTTAGAAAAAAATAGTGAGTATCCAATTCGTACGGTTAAGTATTATGAAGCACAAAGCAGATTATCCTGTGCTCTTCTGAAAACCAAGATAACTGTGGAATTAAAGGGAAAAAAATTATGAGCCTTGCTTGGACCCTTGCCTCTAAGATTTGTTTTTGTTGTTTGCAAAACCATGCCCTTTTCTTTGACCATTTTGATACCCATAGGTAGAATTAACCTCCTGGGGTCAGTGAAGAGTTGTGAGCCAGGCAGCTTGAGTTCCAGGGTCCCTGTCTGTGTCCCTGAGAACACTGATCCTACAGGGCTACCAGGTGGATTAAATAAATCAGCATTAAGTGAAGTGTCTCACACTTCCTGGCACATTGTTAGTGCTCAATAAATTTTAATGATCAGAATCACCCAGAGCCTGGCACTCTGCTACTTGGTGTGTGATTATGCCCAACCCAAAGTCATTTGGTAAGTGTGAGGACCAGCCTTAAAGGCTGTACTCTCCATCACTGCCCTGCTTTGCCTGTTTTGAGTGAAATTAGTGCAGGCAACACGACACTATAAAATGGTGAGTGTTCTAAATAGAAATTATTTGGTCTTTGACATTAGAAGTTAATATGAAAAACAATTGATAAAAATATTTTTTCATCTCCCATATAATGAGAGTAAAATAAAAATAATTCATTAATTGAAACTACAAGAGGTTAAGATGATGACTTTTGTTGCTGCTCATTGGGTACAATGATAACACTATGCCTAATAAGGATTGCTCAATCTGCCTAGAAAAATAACTTGGAATTTTTGCAGCAGTTTCTCATAAAACATAAGAGATGTCAACAGAATTGTTCCTTTGTCCTATACTCCTTGACTCCATTTTCATAAACCTTGGTTCTCTTATTCTCTATTTATCTGGATATGTACACTACTAATACTGTGTTCTAATACAGACATGTTGCAATAACTACTCTCCAGGAAGTGCTACTAACAAGACAGTAGTCTAGGTTGCAGATTTCTAGGTTCTGAAATTGTTGTGCATACTTTATTCATTGTGTAATTCAGAATTTAGAATATTGAATTTAATTAAATGCTAACAAGTACTTCTGTAGAACTTTCTCAATGAGAGTGAACCTCTCAGCTCCCCAGCAAACCCGGCTAGCCTGGTCTCAGTCTTATATATACGTCAGTAGCAGCAGTTTTCAACTTTCCCATTGGACTTTCCTATTGAAAAGTCCTATTGGACCTGAGGAATACTGATTAGTTGGAGAAAATGGAGAAGAATTATAATAAAATCCTAGGAAGTGTGCATAAAACCAGAGGCATCTTTTTATCTTTGTAGTAGACTTCCATGAGAATTTTTTTTTCTATCAGGGCTACATTTTATCCACCGAATGTGTTAGGATGCAAAAAGTGTTGAGAACAGCTACTCCACCATCCCGTTGAATGAGATTTTGAAACACACTTCTCATCCAATCACTTATTAAAATCGTTCAAAAGCTTCCTGTCACCTGTAGAAAAAATATCCAGTCTGTTGATCAGGATATAACTGTCCATGACATGTCCCCTCTCCACCTCTCAGTCTCATCTGCTACCACTCGCCATTTGGATTTTTTATATTCACTATTGGCACAATGAGGGTCATAATTCGTAATGGTAAGATGTAAGAAGTTTGAAAGCCATGATGATTTGGCATTGTGTTCTTATGCTCACAAAGGAGATATTTACAAATATAAGAAGACAAAAATTCCATTTGTGATTATTGGAATGTTGCCCAAATCTCTGAAAAATCAGCCCAATCAGTCTTTAGAAGGAAAAGCTTTAGGCAAACTTCTACAGAGAATGAGATTAAAAATCAGATCTTTATACATACAGATGGCCAACAGACACATGAAAATATGTTCAACATCACTCATCATCAGAGAAATGTAAATCAAAACCACGATGAGATATCACCTCACACCTGTCAGAATGGCTAAAATCAACAACACAAGGAACAACAGGTGTTGGTGAAAATATGGAGAAAAAGGAACCCTCTTTCACTATTGATGGGAAGGCAAATCAGTCCACCCACTGTGTAAAACACTATGGAGATTCCTCAGCAAGTTAAAAATAGAGTTATTCTATAATCCAGCAATTGCACTCCTGGGAATTTACCCGAAGTATACAAAAATACTCATTCAAAGGGAGTGCACTCTGTTTATAGCAGCATTATCCACAATAGCCAAATTATGGAAACAGCCCAAATGTCGGTCAATTAATAAATAGATAAAGAAGATGATGTAATGGTATATTACTCAGCCATAAAAAAGGATGAAATGTCACCATTTGCAATGACATGGATGGAGCTAGAGAGTATGATGCAAAACAAAAAAAGTCAAAAACAAATACTATAGGATTTCACACATATGTGGAATTTAAGAAACAAATAAATGAACAAAGGGAGAAAAAAGAAAGAGACCAAACAAGAAAGAGAATCTTAGCCATAGAGAACAAACCTACAGTTACCAGAAGGGAGGTGGGTGGGTTAAATAGGGGATGGAGATTAAAGAGGGCACTTGTGATGTTGTAGGGAAGGGTGGAATCACTGTATTGTACACCTGAAACTGATATTATATTGTGTGCTATTTAGAATTTAAGTAAAAACTTTAAAAATATAAATAAAAACCGAGTATTTGTCAGGTACTAAGCAAATTTAATTTTTAAGATTTTATTTGTTTATTCATGAGAGACACAGAGAGAGGCAGAGAGAAGTAGGAAGCCCAATGTAGGACTCGATCCCAGGACTCCAGGATCAGGACCTGGGCCCAAGGGAGGCACTCTGTGATACAGAGCCACCCAGGCGTCCGACAAAATTTTTGACACGTATGCCCCAACTCATTTCAAAAGTCCTCAGAGCAAACACAAGCTTAACCTTGTATCTATAGCAGAATAAAGCTGTGCTACACTATATGAAAACCTGATAGGAAATTTGAAACAGCTTCATTAACATTCCTCATATTTAGTCTAAGCATGTTGCAAACTTCCTCCTAGGTAAACTGATGTGGCATTCAGTAAATTTCTCTGTAATGTATCTGTTGTAACTCAAATCTCTAAGTATATATTGTATAGGGAAGTTTCATTGCCATGACAAAGTGGTTTTTTTTTTTTTGCATTAGTTTAAATTTTTTAGGGAAGAATTATAGCAAATAAAATTTTCCACTCTCTCCCTAAGACATCATCTGAGGGACAGTCAGCCGATACATATTCTTGTTATTGATCTGTAGATTAATGTGACTTTTCAGTAAATTTGTTAAAATACCCAGACTGTAGTTCTGGAGATATCTACCTGAACTGGAGTATTCTACTTCATGATCTTAAATAGTCCCTTGATTGTTTAAACTGTCTGCAAATCATATGTTCAAAATGAAAACAAAGATATATCTATATATCGTTTTTATTAACATCGTATTTAAAATGTTATAACTGAATCTTTAAAAATAGCAATGAAATATTTACAATTCAATAACTAAATAGT
Organism: Nyctereutes procyonoides; assembly: GCF_905146905.1. Lineage (NCBI taxonomy): Eukaryota > Metazoa > Chordata > Mammalia > Carnivora > Canidae > Nyctereutes > Nyctereutes procyonoides. The sequence goes on along the minus strand of NW_026575082.1, from coordinate 8,051,435 downwards.
TGAATTTTTCATTACATAATATTTCCCCATTCCTCATTGATCAACATTAATGAATTTTCATTCTAAGGATTCTCTACACCTCATACTATATTTCAACTTAGATTATTACATTTTAATATTCACTGTTTTATTGGTTGCCATAGAGTACTTCTAAACCCCACCATTACTCAGATGAATTCTGCTAACAGTGAAGAGTTCAGTTAAGTTTTGCAAAGAGATCACAATTGTAGAAAATTAACATTCCAGTAGATAAGTAGAACACAAGAGAAATGAAATGCAAGGGAATAAATGGATCCTACATCAACCAGAATAATAGATCTAAGACTATTTTAATTCTAGAAATAGGTAATAAAAATGTAATTCTGTATGAATCAGGTCAGACCATCTTTAAGGCAAATTAAAGTATTACAAACTATATTATGTCTGATTTTTTTACTGTTAGAATGTTGCTGCTAACCCAACAGGCTGGGTACTATATAACATTAAATAATATGCATTTCCCCACTCAAAAACTTCTGATTTTTAAAGATATGCATAAAAAATATTTAGACGTCCACTTATGAAGTAAGCAAAAAAGACCCATATTTGGGGGACTGACAGTGCCATTATTAATAACAATAAATGTACATATGTATATTTTAAAAAGGAAGGAAAGTAAAAGGAGTAGAAAAACTTTTGTAAATTAGAGTAGTAGAATTTTTTATTACTTAGTAAACTTGGAAGATAAGATGAAGCCAATCTCAAATCTCCACAAGGTGAAGCAACAAAAAAGAGTAGAAATAGAACAGATTGGAGAATTATAAGATCTTTCCAGCATGGGAACACATGAAGAAAGATGATTTGGGAAAGAGCACAGGTGGTAGGAGAGAAAGTGCACTCTTGGGCAGCTCGGATGGCTCAGCAGTTTGGCGCCTGCCTGTGGCCCAGGGTGTGACCCTGGAGTCCCGGGAACTAGCCTCGCATTGGGCTCCCTGCATGGAGCCTGCTTCTCCCTCTGCCTGTGTCTCTGTCTCTCTCTGTCTCTCTCTGTGTCTCTCATGAATAAATAAAATCTTAAAAAAAAAAAAGAAAAGAAAGTGCACTCAGGGTAGTATAGTTTTTTTCTTTTTCGCAATTTTATTTTTTTTATTAGATTCAGTTTGCCAACACACAGTTTAACACCTAGTGCTCATCTCATCATGTGCCCTCCTTCATGCCTGTCACCCAGTCACTCCATCCTCCCACCCCTTCCCTTCCAGTGACCCTTTATCTCCCAGAGTTGAAGTCTTTCACGGTTTATCTTCCTCCCTAATTTTTCCCCACTCAGTTTCTCCCACTTCCCTTATGATCCCTTTCACTATTTCTTATATTCCACATGTGAGTGAAACCATATGATGATTGTCTTTCTCCAACTGACTTATTTCATTCAGCATAATATTAGGGTCGGATACTAACACCAATGCCGTACACTCTTATACTAAGTTATTACTATTAATTAATCTAAAACATGATTCTATTCATAGAAACTATTTTGATTGCCATTATACACTTGAGGAATCAATGGGACAGAGCAGTAATATCTTTGCAGTTGTCACCCTGCTAATGAGGAATGGAGCTGGGACCCGAACCCGAGCAAAGCTAACACTACAAACTATCACATAATACAGGCCTCTTTAATTTAGGGTGTGAACAAAGAGAGATTCCCAATAAATCAAAGAGCTGAAGACAGCATAAGAAATTTATGAAAATATATATAAAACAACTTATAAGAAAATATTTTAATAATTCTGTGACAAGGGAAGACATCTTACCAAGACACAAAACTCAGAAAGCACAAAGCCAGATTTGGCTTCAAAAAAATGAAACATTCAAAAAAAAATCCTTCATGTTGCAAAAGGAAATTAACTAAACAACAAGGTGCAATTTTTCAACTTGGAAACATCCTTCAACTTGAAAAAAAAAAGTAAAAGTCTAATAATATCCAGATCTATCTCATGTTAAGAAAATACTTTTCTACCCTCTGTGTGGAAATGTAAATGAGTGCAATGCAAATTGACAGTTTATTTCAGAAATTTAATGGCATAAACCAACTATTAAATATTTAAATTCTTTTTTTGGCAATGTGAAGGGTGAGAAATTACATGTGATACTGAATCATTTTATGTAATCTTAAACCAAATTACATAACTTTACTAACAAGTACAAATACCTCCTAGAGAAGAAGTAAAGGATATAATATTCCCAGGAAAGGAGAAAGTGTCACATCCCTCATCTTAATATCTCCTGATCCATTTTACTTCAGATAGTTTGCCCTGCACTGAACAGTGTTCCCCCAAAATTTACAGATTGGAGCCATGCCCCCAGATGTGAGTGCATTTGGAAATAGGGCTTCTCAGGTGGTCATTAAGGTTCAATGAGGTCATAAGCATGGGACCCAGATCCAACAGGATTGGTTTCCTCAGGAGAAGAGGAAGACACCCCCTGGTAAGAGAAGAGCCCATGTCAGGACACGGGGAGAGAGCAGCCACCTGCAGGCCAAGGGGAGAGTCCTCCCCAGAAATCAACCCCGCTGGCACCCTGATCTAGGACTCCCGGCCTCCAGAACTGTGAAAACTTAAATTTCTGTTGTGTAAGCCCCCCAGGCTGGGGTCCTGTGTTACATCAGCCTGAGGTGGTGAAGATAGGGCTTTAGTTGTTTTGTTCTTTGACGGCAGCCTTTGAGGTACTTCAATCACCTGAACACTGATATTTCTTCTCTGAAGCTTTGCTGTATCCTCAACTAAACAGAGGTTTCAGTGAAACGCCGGGACCCCTGCACCCCGATGTTTCTAGCAGCAATGTCCACAATAGCCACACTGTGGAAGGAGCCTCAGTGTCCTTCGAAAGACGAATGGATAAAGAAGATGTGGTTTATGTGTACAATGGAATATTCCTCAGCCATTAGAAACGACAAATACCCACCATTTGCTTCGACGTGGGTGGAACTGGAGGGTATTATGCTGAGTGAAGTAAGACAATCAGGGAAGGACAAACATTATATGGTCTCATTCATTTGGGGAATATAAAAAATAGTGAAAGGGAATAAAGGGGAAAGGAGAAAAAATGAGTGGGAAATATCAGAAAAGGAGACAGAAAATGAGAGACTCCTAACTCTGGGAAATGAACTAGGGGTGGTGGGAAGGGAGGTGGGTGGGGGATGGGGTGACTGGGTGACGGGCACTGATGGGGGCACTTGATGGGATGGGCACTGGGTGTTATGCTATATGTTGGCAAATTGAACTCCAATAAAAAAAATAAATATAAATAAATAAATAAATAGTTCTGTGAGGAAGCACAGAGGTGAGCGGTGGCATCCTGGGGCCTGGGGGCGATGGACAGATGTGAGTCACGCATACACACTTCTACTTAGAAGAAGAATACGTTCTGAGGGTCCAATGGACAGCTTGGTGACTACAGTTGATAATATGGTTTGTATACCTGAAAGGGGCTGAGAGTAGATCTTGAGCATTCTCACCGCACGCACAACCAAGGAGCAAACTCTGGAAGGTGAGGGATGTGTTACATAGCCTAATGATCACTCCACAATGTACGTGTACAGCAAATCATCACCTCGGACCCTTGGGATATGTACAATTACATTTCTCAAATATACCTTAATTTTTAAAAAGAAAAGGTAAAAAAATTAATAAAAGCAGAAAAATCCATGTGTCCAAATAAAAAAATTAGAGACAACAAAATATGAGAGAGAGAGAGAGAGAGAGAGAGTTCTGTGAGGAAATGTAGCAAGATGTTGGCAAGGCTTTGGCTTCAGTTTCCAGATTTAGATCTGACTCTGCTCCTCCACCTGTCAGCTTCCAAGTTGTTAAACACCTCTAGGCTTCAATTTTGTTTTTCCCACAGAGAGAATGAGGATATGCAATTTCACATTATAGAACTGATAGGACTTTTTGAAATTATATTTCTACTCTATTTAGCATAGGGTCCACATGAAATATGCGCTCAGTGATCAGTCGTTATTATACTCATGGCTTTTGCAAATCACTTTCTTTATGGGTTGGAACCCATGATCTTTATTCCCCCTTGATTCATATGTCCTGAGCCTGAGCCTCAGTATCCCCAGCAGATCTATTCAAGGGTCATGAAGAGGCGCCTCGGTGGCTCAGTCAGTTAAGCGTCTGCCTCCCGCTCAGGTCGTGATCCCAGGCTCCATGGGGAGCCTGCCTCTCCCTCTCCCTTTGCTGCTCCCCCCTACTTGTGCTCTCTCTCTCAAATAAATGAATAAAACCTAAAAAAAAAAAGTCATGAAGCTACTGGAACTCTGAAGTCTCCATAGGAGTTTCAGAAGCGCCTGCTAGGAGAGCATACAGATTAAACGAAAACATAGTCCAGTTTGCACTGTAAATAGAATAAATTGAGTAAAATTCAAATGCAGATTACAGAAGAGATGTTGCCAATGAGTCCCTGGCCTTTCTAAGCATAACTGGCGTGTGGTAAGTCCTTACTGAGACACTGTGGACAGCTCCGGGCCACTCGCACCCCTAGGCTGTCTCCACTTCTGCTGCAGGCCACATAAGCGTGCAAGTATTAGACGCCCCCGGGGCCCCCTTCCACCATGAGTTGAAGCCGTTGTACAGATGACGGCATCTCCTCTGTGTCCACTCTGGCCTGATGCTCATTGATGCCTTTGCTCCAGGCTGCCTTACCTGGGGTTTTTTCCTGCCTTAAAAAAAAAAAAAAAAAAAAAAAAAAAAATATATATATATATATATATATATATATATATATGATTTAAACAGACAGACAACACTCTTCCCTCCTCCAGATCCCAACAAACTGATAAAATATACATTCAGATCAAGTACCCATTATTTCTTACGAATTACTAAGCAGGTGTGTTATTCTTTGAGGCCCTCTGAGTTCCTAGAGAAACAATTTTCTTTATATTTTATGTAAAGAATGCACGTGTGTTTGTGAGCACAGAAACCCTCAGGTGGCAGAAAGGGAACAAGCAGTGCAAAGTGTCCAGACCCTGGTGAGCTTCTTAATTCCTCAGGAGGGGGAGGGCATGGATGAGGCACCGTCCTGTTGTTCCTCCAGCTGTGACGGGACTCTGGTCGGGCCTCTGGATCTGGCTGTCACTCTCCACTGCACCTGTCTTCCCTCCAGCTCTTGACCCATCTGACTTTCAGGATGCGGCAGGCAAGATTTCCTTTGGTGGCCAGGGTGACGTCGCCTGCCTTGTCCTGGGGCACCCACGTTTCTGGAATGGGGAGGAGTCGTATGATTTTGTTGGAATAAGCAAATCTCCATGTCTCAAGATCCAGTATATTCCCTTCTGTATGGAATGGAAATGTGTCCTTCAGTCTGGGGGATTGCCCACATACCATGGGAAGAGGGCATAAAGAGATGTCATGAAGTGTCACCCCAGAGTATTCTTCAAACTGCCAGGGAAATATGGATTTTTTTTCCCAGCTAGTCAATATTCTCTGAAAATATGGGTAGAAAATATTATTCTCTATTCAAACAGACAGGAATATACAGTAGAATAGAAACAAAAATGTGAAAAGTCTTTTCATGAGCAAATTTGTTGCTTTTAAAATATAGAATTCCCCACACCCCCAGGGGATGCATTCACCTCATTTGTCTTCAGGGGTTGATTTGGAGGGAAAGTGTACGAAGCGTTTAAATAGAGTCTCTGTGTCGTGGTGTGAACAGTCTATTCTAGCAAGTGTTTAATTGAAGCCACAAAGTTGATTTCTGTTTTGTTTTCACCAAAGGGCATAATTCAAATAGACGTTGAGAAAATGCTTAATCATTTCTCTCTTTTGTTCTCATGCTCATTGTTGCCATAATCACACAGCACTTAGAAAGCCCTCCTCTGTACAGTTCTGATTGAGGTGTGTTATTTTTGTGATAAGCATTAAATGGCATCATTTGTGAATTGTCTATAAAGAAATGGGTGATGTAAAAATGTCGTAATTTAATTTCCAGTTAGACTAGAAATTGTTCATAGAGGTGAAGAAGAAAACAGTGTTGACCATGATGGAGAATAATATTCAAAACCGAGCCCAGCAAGGAGCAGCTCGCTGACCTGGAAGAGAAAGCTAGACATTGAGCGAGAACACCAGAAAGAATATGGACCCATGGGGCACGGACAGGAGGGGCAAAGCCAGCATCTGCTGGGTCCCTCGAGTCCCGGGCGTGTTCCCGTGTGGTGTGTCCCCCAGTCCTCCAGGCACAGGGAGCAGAGGGAAGTTGTGGTTCTTGGAATGATGTGCGCAGCTCTGCAACATGGCTCTTCTGAGCTCTATTGGGATCCTGCACTGATTCTGGAAAGCTCTGACTGCATGCACACTCCTTTTTTTTTTTCAAAGATTTTATTTGTTTATTCATGAGAGAGACACACAGAGAGTCAGAGCCATAGGCAGAGGGAGAAGCAGGCTCCCTGCAGGGAGCCTGATGTGGGACTCGATCCCAGGACGCCGGGATCACGTCCTGAGCTGAAGGCAGACGCTCAACGCTCAACCGCTGAGCCACCCAGAGGCCCCTGCATGCACCTTCTTTCCTCCTCCTCGTTGTCTATCCTTGTCTGACCCTCATTCCCAAAGCAGCCTGTGGATGGCTTGTGAAGTCAGGGACTGTACTTTCCATTCATGTGTCTCCCCTGTGGTCTTTTGAACTGTTTCAGCAGGTGTTTGACGAATAGTAGTTGCATGATTCAATTTCCACACTCAAGATTCTAGGGTAAAAATCTGTGTGTGCCAGACTGTCCCAAATCCACAACTTCAGCCTTCACTTTTAGCCCACAAGTAATGTGAACTAAAGGTGTTTGCCAGTGCTGGGAAACAGATATTTCTACTTTGTTCTTTAAATAAGATAAAGGCAAGACCAGGAACAACTCTCTTAATATTAGAATTTCCAGCTGGTTTATGCTGATAAATGCCAGTATCTCCACTTGTGAGAACTTTGAATGATCATCTAGTGAGTCAATGGCACAATAAGGAGGTGAGGTTGTTAAATGTTTTAAGTGATTTTTTTTCCATATCAGATTACTCTCCCATAATTTTGTCACATAAATAACATTTAAAAAAAAAAATAACATGTCAAAATGCCACTTTCTGCAGGAGTCCCTCTCTGACCATCCCATATAGGTGACCCTGCTGGAGTCAGTGGTGACAGGTTATCTTTTCACTGGGGTGACCGCACTTATCATGCTTGAATTCAATGACAACACATTGATTTCATAATCAGATTAGTCATACAGCACCATTAATGTCAACTTTCCAGAATTTGCAGATAAGGAAACTGAGAACCCAAGAGACAAAGTGAGTCTCACAAGGTTGGTGACCCATATAAGTAGTAGAAGGAGCGTGCATAGCCGGTCTTCTCACTCTGAACTCACCCCAGGTCCCCCTAACTTCTCCCTTTTTCTGCCTCTTCCCAGAAAGAGAAGACACGACCACATGGGATTTTGAGACAATCTAAAGGACTATTGACAGTGCTAGGAGGGAAGTTATAGAACCAACAAGGAATTGTGAAGGATGGGCAAACAGCATGCAGCATTACCCACCTCCGTGTAAAGGGGCAAAGAGAGGAAATGTGGATGGGGGCCCTGGGAGAGGCAGGGAAGGGGGCAGGAAGGTTCCGAGGCTCAGAAAGCAGCTGTGCTGGCACAACCACAACAGCAGCTGCTGGAGGGCCAGGTAGAGAGCACGTGCCCACATCCCCCAACTCCCCTGATTTGCTCCTGGGGAGATTTAATCTACAAGAGAATTAGGCCAACAGTGAATCTAAAGTGATTTTTATATAGAAAGCAAGATTTCACTCTCACGATTTTTAAACATTGAGAGCCTCTACCAGTTTAATTAGCCTTTTATTACCCAAGTCATTTGCCTTTCTCCCTGGACCCCAAGCTTCAGAAATTGCAAGGATGTTTTACACACCTGCTGATGAGTGGCTTTAGGTGCGTGACCTCAGGAAGGACAGCGCCACCTGCGAAACAGGATGACATGTTCCACATTTCTGTGATAGCCGACTGTCTCGACTGGGTTCCTCCTGGTAGAGAATAGAAACATTACAAATCAGACTGGATGCATCTTTTCTTTTGGATGAAACATAAACTCTGGAGAGGCCACGCACATTGAGTCTAGCTTTCTTTGCTCACTAAGCTCATCCCTTCCATAAATAACATTCTCCAGATTGAAGAATAATTAATTTTCAGTTAAGAAAAAGAATGGGAAGGCCCCTGGAAAGTCCATCTGAAACCATACAATGACAGTCTCACCCTCTGTTGTCAGCATTCTGACAAGCTTTCCCATGGTCACTTCTGTTTGGGTTTGCATTAGACAAATTTCGCGTTTCGGGGATGCATCTGAACCATCAAAAGCATAGATGGAATTTTTCCTTAAATATATTTTCTAGAAGATTCGACTTTTCAGCCACTCGAGTAACCATAAAAGTTTATTGTTTAGGCTCATCATATCATGGAGTCAGTTCAGTTACTCACAAACCTGACAGGATAAATCAGGGCCTTGAAGGCTACACTGGTGAAAGCTTTTCCTGCTAATTGATGGTTACTGGTGGGGATACAGTGTAATTTGCCTGCTCAGGAAAGGTTTTAAGAAAATGCCTAATATGCTCTTGTATGCTGAAAGCGAGTATAAAAGAAAAGAATACAACTTACGGGCCCTCCATCAAAACCAGCTTTTTTTTTTTTTTTTTTTTCAGAAAAACTTTTCTGCTTTTGTTCCGATAGCTGAAGGACATACTAGAAGTTTGAGATCTCTCAAAAGTTTACCTTGCACTCTGGCATCTGAATTTTTGACCAGACACGCTTGAGGAAAATATTGATCCCTGAATACATTTTTAACTCAGAAAGGAATAAAGCACCAAATTTCTCCATTTTTCACACCTCTGTGCTTACCTGGAGCTCTCTTTTGAGCATTTGCAGCCTTCTGCTTTGTTTGTATGGTTGTCTGTTTGTTTATATATATCCCCTTGCTTTTCTGAGTCTATTTCTTAGCACACCTCTTCCTCCTTCCCTCCTCTCAGGTCACGGGTTTGGTTCCTCGAAGATGTCACGTGCACAGACATTTCCCAGCTACGCCTCGGAGCAGAGTGAGGAGGCCCAGCAGGCTCTGTCCCGGTCGAGCAGTTACGGATTCAGCTACAGCTCCAGCCTCATTCAATGACACTCAGAGAGCCGCTGCTGACCAGAGACACAGTCTGTCCGGACCTGCTTGTAGGGTCACTGCACCCTCTGCCTCCTGGAAGACCAATTGCAGTAAAAATTGAAATGGGTCGGGTGTAGCCCCAGTCCCAGTAGAAGGTTAAAACCTGGAGTTCTGCTTCCTTGACTCTGTGGCTAAGTCCTTTATTTATTGAATTTCTTGGGGGGAGGGGAATCTATGTTTTACAAAAATAGAATCCAAATCGTATGAACAGTCATTTAAATAAAATTCTTTGGTACGGACAGTAGCAGAAGTCTGGGCACCATGAGAAGTTGCCCACACTGGGTTGGACCTGGGCGCGGGACATTAACTCTGTCCTCATGGCTCGGCCCTCCCGCCTGGTGAAAGGGTCTGTCCTTGGACATAAGGTCACCCACCACAAGCTCTGTGGCTTGGAAGGTTTTAACAGGGACAAATCCAGTAAGATCTACAAATGGCATTATAAGTCTCCATAGAAATAAGCCCAGTGACAATTAAGGGAACACAAGAATTAGAACACACTGTTGAGCAGGCCCTGTAGCTCCACTGTGTGTGTGTGCGTGTGTGTGCACCTGTAGACAAATACAGATTCGGATATTGCTATATCCATCTATATCTAACACGTATATATCAACTGTGTGCTGAGGGTGACAGGATATGCTCACTTACATTGTTGAAAACTGTAATTTGGTGCATTAAAATTAAGATTGTTATGTTGAATAGCTACTTTTAAAATAGTGCTGTAAAAAAAAAGGCTTTTTATTAGCAAAAGTATTTACGTAGTCAAGTCTGCTCCTCTGACAAGTATAAACGAATATTTGAGAAGGAAGTTCACTTGAAAATGAAAACAAAAGACCTGGTCTAGCTGTCCCACGTGTCCTGTCGCCACCCTGTCTTTTGGGTTAGTACTTCCTTGTTGGCAATGTCTGTCTCTTTGGCCATCCCTCTGAGCTCCATGAGGAAAATCGGGTGTGATCACCCACCAGCTTCCATTTAACCTCAAGAAATAGAAAACTTTAAATGAGAAACTGTTTTTCAAGAAAGAAATTTAAATATATATATATATATATATATATATATATATATATATATGTACCGAAAAAGAACTCAGCTATTTTGCAGTCAGAAGAACAATGGGCACAGAATTGTAGATATTAATTATTTAAAGTTTTATAGATGCTGTTCTCAACGAGCCATTGGGCACTTTGATTTCCTGTGTAACCAGAATTTGCTAGGCTTTACTTCCTCTTTAATGAACATTGGCTGGGATTATAAGTGAAAACGGATCAGATATAATTTTTTTCATCTCTGACAGTAGTTGACAAACCTACCAAGTTTAAAAGGAAGCGGTGGCTTCCGTGTGAACTAAAAAATTTGGCCGATTTATTTAGTGTCAACAGATATTTTTGTCCTTAATTTTGAAGTTTACTCAAGTAAAAATAAAAATCATTCTGCCTGGATTATCTGATGCCACACACCTAAAATGGTCAGCTTGTAAATACTCCACGGGGAATCCAAAGAATAGTGAGCCCAGATCATGTAAGATAAAAGCCTGATTTTTTTTTTCTTAATAGCAAAATTCTTTAAACTATTAATGTTAGTCTGTGGAAGGAGTACTTGTTTTGTTGATCTCTAATAAGACTCTTCTTTTTTAATCTCTATCCATAGCTTGAATGCAGATTGCAAACTTATTTCAGAGAATAACTACTGCATAGAAACGGTTCTGGGTCTCTCCTAGATGAATTTACACTTTAGAGCAACTACCTAGACTCTCTGAATCTCTCAGATTAAGAATGAAAACCCCATCAAGATGCTAATCATAAGAGTCAATGTGGCTGTGAAAAATAATTATCTTAAGCTTTCAGGGATAAAAAGAAAATTACTCAAACTCTCTGCACTGTGAATTTTGCTGACATAGCAGAAAAGCAGACGACTGGTTCCTGACGAGGACACAGCCTCCCCTAAAATCCCAGCTTTCAGGGTTACACACCTCTGAATCACTCAGCACATGGCATTTGTTTCTGAAATGCCTTTTGTAAAACCCACCAGAGCAACTCCCCGCTGAGACCATTTGAGCACAGCTCCTAGTGGTGCCACGTTCCGAGCCAGGCTCTGGCCCGCTCACTCAGTCGAGCTGTTGCTTAGAGACCACAGTTTCTACATGGGACTTGTGGGGAAAGGCCCTCAGGGGTCCTGGTTCATGTCTCAGCTGCACTAATGTGCGAGAAACACAGACAGCAAGTCCAGGGGCGATTCTGCTAATTAGATGAGTCTGCTCTTGTGTCTATTTGGTGGAAGACACAATACCTGCATGCAGTTGCTTCCAGAACACCATTTGCTTGTGATCATTACCAGTGAGCATTTACTGAGGAGATACCAAAGATCAGGCTAGCCTTGGGCCGGTTCACTCCGAAAATAATGTCATTAAGAGTGTGTGAGAGAAATGTCCCTCCCAAGTCTTTTAACCCAATCTCATTACAATGAGAATAATGCTTTAACGTCTCTCGTGGTACATTTTTGGAGATCTATTCTAGCATACTTTTCCATCTATACTTATAATTGTAGCTGAGTTAAAAATTGCTAACCGAACATATAGGAGAATTTATATTAGCCTAATATACTTGACATAAGGCAGTGTGCATTGTAATAAAAATGACAAGCAAATAAATCTTCTACAGAAACCAAAGATGAAAGAAAAGTTTCCATACCATTCTCCTGGAACTTCATAAAACCAATTCACTGGAGCAATTAGAATGGTCGTAGGCACGTATTCAACTCCCTTGAGCTCACGGGTTTTTGACTGAAGATGCCTCTACACTTTGCAAGTCATTTTTCTCCCTCAGACGCTTTATTATAGCTTTCCTGCAGTTAGGGTTGCTGTGAACCAAAGACAACCTTTGGCTCCTTCTGAAAGTGACTCAGTTGGGATCCCAACCAGATTTAGGCAAGTGAGGGAAGATGGTCACAGTTTCCATATTGGGGTATCCGGTTGGAAGACACAGTGGTGAAGAACTTGACATAAGTAATGGAGGCACTTCTGAGAGCAGAGGAAAACTGGAGGGTGTACACAGTTCTCACAAAGATGACACGGGCGGGGGTGTTATTTCTTATGTCCCCAAGTTTTCTTCTGGAAATATTCATCATTGCACTCATGACCAATCCCTGACACATTTAAAGTATGGAAAAGTATAAAATAACCTCAACCCAATCGTTTACCATACTGGTGGGAGAAAAATAAAACACATCTTTCACTTACTCGTTGACTGAATAATAGGCACTTGGAACTAATTTATTTACACAAGTTGCAGATACGTATGAATCAATGGGTTCTGGCCGCTGCCACAATATGAACTTCATGAAATAAGAAATGTTTATAGACTAGGGAAGATGCTGTTGGATGGAGCATGTGAAATAAAATGAAACCTATTTATTAAAAGTAAACCTCACTTTTTTTCACCAAGTAGTAACTCGAGTACTAGTCCTAGTATCTTGTACAATTTTTCTCTGTCTTCACTGGGCAATTATGTTTGAAAATCATTTATCACCTATAAAATGGTCAGCCACTAATACTTTCTGTCCAGTATAGAAACAATGGACTGATAAATAACATTACACTGTTAATGGTTTTTACGGATCCAATTTATTTATTGCATGCGGTGTCTTTAGAGTAGATATTAAAAAACACATCATAAAAATTGATGTCTGCCCCTCATTCTTTGGTCAGTATCTCAGAAAACTTTGTAAAAAAAAAAAAAAAAACCACGATTACCCTACTCCCTAGATTATTTGAGCCACTTCCTCAAATCAACCATTAATGCTACAGTGAAAACAAGCTTAAGCAAATTATAAGTCTTATAAAAAAATCATAGTCCAGTTCTGATGATTATAACACAGCACAATAAATAGGCAATGTACATTCAGTGGGGCTGAGCTTTAGGCCTTTAACACATTGTGTCTTAAATATTATACTAAAAACTGCTTACAGTGAAAATGATACACTTTTCTCCAATTCTACCAACATATGTTGATTAGTATCTTGCAATTTCAAATTACTTTCTCAGTCATTAACTATACTTCACAATTCCCCAATCTTGGCCTTCTCCAAATAAGAAATGGCCACTATATTTCTATTAATAATCATAACACTAGGTGATGTGCCACACAGATGAATTTCTAGCCTATGAAATGTATGGAGGACAATTTTCCATATGGAAGGGGCAGAGAAGAAGAATGGGAACTAACTCAGGAGGGCAGCAACTTAGATAAGGTTATAAAGATTCCAATGAAATGTCCAAAGTTGCACTAAGACTCTACTTTGTTAACATTCCAATCCCAGTTCCCTATCACAGATTTGACCTTCTTGACCAACTTCACTGAGTACCAAGCATGCAACTGAAAGAAGACAGCACTTGCATCACTTTTTGAAGTGACCACAGAAAGACAGCACATAACCAATAAGTATACCTCCTTGGGTTTAGTGAAAAGTATTGAACATGATCTTTCATGTAATAAATATGTAATAAAATCCCCCTGGTAAAATGTCTCTTCTTATCGTTTTTGTACATGTCAACTTCATTTGAGTTTCAAAATGAAGGTATATCATCCATGACCCTTGGCTGGAGGCTAGAAGTATGTCAGAAGAGACCAATAGCCTCATGCGTACATTCTCTATGAACATATTTGCAAAATTTTTCCGCCTTTTTCCTCCCTGAAACTACCCCAAATCCTTACTTTTTTACTCAAGAATGTGAATCTTTGTTGTATCATTTCTACAATTATTACAACTCGGGGCGGTAGCTAGTTTACAGACTCTAGTGGAAGTATCATGAGATGTTGGGCATATTTTCTGGATGGGCAGGATGCTAGCTAGCTCTGGAAGCAATCATGTAGAATAAAGGTACCACTTTACATCCTACTCAGGAGGAAACCCAAACCCATGGTGTTGTCATTTGTTGAAAAGGCAAAGAAACAGAGATAGTTTTGTCTATCTTTTCCCCCATTTAGATGCAGTGGGAGTTGAGAAATGCCACAGAGATTCTAAATAAATAGGCCCTGGAATAACATTTAAGTGTCTCCTCAGATTTTTTGGATGGTCCTAACCCTTCCTGGACTCATCACTAACTGTGTCTAGAGAGGCTTTATAAGGCAATTCTTTAGACTTGTAGGTCATGAATGATAGGGATAAATTTTATTACTCTTACACAGACACCCAGTTTTCATTGAAATTCAAACTTCTTTATTCTAAGGTGATAGTCAAACTAAAAAAAAATTAAATGTATTCCTACTTATTCATCATACTGTAATTGTGGTTATTATTTTTGGGACTTTTATCACTATGTAACACTTTGGCATAATTATTTAAGGCATTTGTCACAATGTAATTAGATAATAACATCGGGGTTACATTTTGTTTCATGTGAACTTCAAAAATCTGTTTTCAGTTGAAATTGGAAAATGTCTTTTTTTATAATAAAATAGCTTCCATATCAAGTGTTTTTAATACACTTTAGTAGGCAATTATTTAAATTAACTCAAGTCTTGATAGGAAATAAGTTAAAATTACCAAGTAATACGAAAACTATATTTTACTCATGATTTTCATACACTTTTCCCTAGTTTAAGATTTTTATACCTTGTAAACATTTCAAGGAGAGAAAGAATACATTTGTAATAGAAATTTTACAATTTCCTTCTAATAATTCTGTTTAATAGGTTTTTATTTTATTTTACCTCATCTTCTCCTACCCTATATTCCATATTCCAATTTTAAGAAGAATGAACAAATTTAAATTTTTTAATAGTTATTTGGAGCCATTTTTAATTGTTGATTCAATTAACTTTCTCCATCTGTTCTCTACTTTTAAGTTGATGTTAGACTTAGAGCAGAAAATCAGCCCTTTTTGTAGATACGGAATTGTGCGTTGAGTAGAGCAAGGATCGACCCTGACCCTGCAGTGGTGTTCATACTGGAATCTGGTTGTTACCTTAATTCACCCAAGTGATCCACAGCCTCATAAGCTTATTTTTGGAAATCTGAAGTTTAAAAACCTAAATTCAGGAAAGGAAGATTGAGATGATGACTGAATTTTTTTCAAAATTCACTACAGATTTTCTCTCGAAGAAAAACAATGTGAGAGGGTTTCTGTGGTGTTCCAGTATTGTATTAACTATATGAGACAGATGGGCTGAAAGCTGGGAAAATGAAGAATAAAATGACAATAGCATCTTGATGTTATATATAAATAAAAAATTAGCATGGTATAGGTCAATATGAAATCATTTGACTAATCAAATTCAGATTTACATATCCATTGCAAATTCAAAGAACAATGCTTATTCTTATCTATCTACATATATATATATATATATATATATATATATATATATATATATATATGTAGTGGGTTCATTGGGAGAAAGGAAGCTCTAAATTTTTGTGAAAACTTAAATAGAGAATAGAGATTCCTTCCAGTTATAAGGCACTCTATATTATTTTGGTAATAGCAGGCAGTATATAAACCACAACAAATCCGTCTACTCCCTGACAATAAATGAGCATAAAAGCCAAAATCATCTGTACTCAGATGACTGAACTCCCAGGATCTGCAGAGGCCCCCTATTACCTTCTCTGCACAAACCCTAAAACACACACAAACACACACACACACACACACACACACACACTTTTTTACTTTTAACCTACTCTGTACATGCTACATTTGTTATCTTTTTCCTAGTCCACCCAGAATTATCCCATCTTTCCGAATCCTTATCCCTATGAATCTTCAAAATATGTTAAATTATGTGTTATATGTTTGCTTTCTACAAATTCTTTAAAATTAATTTATATATACTTTGTGAAGTCTACTGTAAAGGGATGTCAGTTGTCATTGATTAAATATAATGTTTATGATTATTTTGATAAAAATAACTTCGGATGCTAGGCTCTTGTTAAGAAATAAAATATCCATGACAAATTTGCTTCTATTGGAAATTATATGATTTGACATACTTTATTTTTAATCACAATCTATTCCAGATAAATAATAGTTTGGGGACATCTGTACTTAAACCCTAGTTGAGCCACGTTTGGAATGGAATGCAAAGGAATAGCTGTCCCTGGAACCTAAATGTGAATTTCTGGCAGAACAGAAAATATTATAATAATGAGGCAATAATAAAATTAGGAAATTAAATTATTTTAAATCTGTCTGTGTGATTTTTCCCCTCGGTAAAAACACACGAAATACACGGTGTAAGAATTACCTTCTTCTGAATTCATAGTTTCTATATCTCAATCCTTAGTAAATACACCTAATCAATTGTCTTTAATATCTTACTCATAATTCTAAAAAATTTACAATTGATATGGCTACAAGGAGGTTAATTTATAGTAATTTAAGTAATTTTCCATTACTTAAAAAAGGCAGTTCAAAAATACTACTTCACACAATTTTGCATGATTGAGATTTTGAACATCTAAATTGCTGGTTTTTACCCCTGAGTTATTTAATATTGTTAGCACTATGATATTATATGATTTCCTTATATTTTTATCATCATGTAATGAACTGTAACTATGTAATTAAACAATTCTGACAATCATAATCTGCTAACCTTTAAAATGTCATTTATTCATTCATTGGCTATTTTCAAAATCAAGTAAAAGAAGGCTCTTTGTTAAATGTAAAATAACTGAGAATTTATTATGTATTCCCAGTATTTTCCTAATCCAATGTTAAATCATTTTTATTAGGGTGACTGTGGCTTGGTGGAATCATAAAATATTAATGTTGACAATGCATTGGTGATCAATACTTTTATTTTGTAGTGAAGTGACATCCAGACTTTCTAAGTGGCTTTCACAGTATCATAAAACTGGAAAACAGTTTTCCCTCCAGCACTGTGCTCACCCTTTCACAACTAAAGAAAATTACTCAGAATGAACATTAGGTAGACAAAGATTTCATATCAAAGATGAAATGTGTACAGTCATGACCACACTATATTTTGATGACTTTACTATTTTCCATTCTGTGATATTGACTCTTTGGTCACTTGGATTTAGACCTGCTTGCAAATGAGCTTACAGAATCTGTTTCTCAAACTTAATCTTTAAATATTAGTTGGGCATTTGTTGTTAATTCACTAATTTGTTAGGAATATTCCTTTTGTAGAGTTGTGTCTTTATTTTTTTTTAATTTTTATTTATTTATGATAGTCACAGAGAGAGAGAGAGAGAGAGAGGCAGAGACACAGGCAGAGGGAGGAGCAGGCTCCATGCACTGGGAGCCCGATGTGGGATTCGATCCCAGGTCTCCAGGATTGCGCCCTGGGTCAAAGGCAGGCGCCAAACTGCTGCGCCACCCAGGGATCCCCGAGTTGTGTCTTTAAAGAGAGTGCAAAGTCTCCATCTCTCTTTGATGGTCAGAGACATCAAGAGTGGGTGAGGAAGCCTGGATTGAGCAGTCATAGTGCTAAAATGTCCAGTTAGGGTAGGACTGGCCAAAGTCATGAATTTGAAGAAAGCAATGAAAACTATATGAGAGCTTTCAGTTCTACACACCCAGGAGAAGTCTGGAACATGTTACGGAGGGACAGTAGAGGGGCCCTTCTTTGCAAATGCTGAACAAAACACAGCTTCTCCTGGTATATGATATGAATTTTTGGTGCCACTTTCATAACATGTTGTGATGTGAACCTGATGGATTTTTCTTCCCTTTTTCTCATTATTAAAACCATGAGAACTATATTTGCTGGGGAAAGTATCAAAAGTGCGAAGGTTTGTATAAGTTTGCAGCTGACATCAAGAAGATATTTAATAAATGTAAGTCACAGGGCACAGCCCCAGAGAAATTACTCTGCTATTTTTGTAACTTACAAAGAAAAACAAAATCCAATAAACTCCCAAATGGCAAAAACACATCCTTATTTCTAAGTTAGTCAAGAAAAACTTTAGACAAATTTACCTAATTTTTATATCCATATGGCGAATTTTAAAAATAAATGTTTGAGCAAGATCTAGATAGAATATCTAAACATTCATGGAAATATGAATTATCAGAATATCTAGGTGTTTCAGGTTGCTGCTTTATATATGCTCCAAGGCCAATCAGTAAATATTTCCTGAGAGCTTGCTCCCTATAAAACATGAGAAAAGGGCACAGAACATCTCCTGGCTCCTGGTTTTTGCCTACTTTTAATTACTTTGGATGCACATCAGTGTCAGGCAGGAATTGTGACAGCAAATGGGTCCTTGGCTTCTGCAGAAGACATGAGATGGCTTGAAACAAAGGAGTTGGGGAAGGCAAGAGAGGCCAGCTTCCCCAGCTTCCTAAATCCCTTTCTCAAAGTGGTCTCTGGATTTCTCCCTCAGCCTCCTCTGCCTCTTGCTCCTCCTATTCCTCTTCCTTCACCACCTCCTTCTCCTTTCTCTTTCTCTTTGTCTCTTTCTCTCAATAGTTAAGACCCTGCATTTTTTAATCACAGAAACAAAATTAGCTCCCATTATTCAAACTGTAAAAATATTTTAAAGCACTTTCTCTAAAATTCCCAACTCCTCTCTTGACACAAACTTGAGCATGAGACAAACGTGCAGTCGCCTACTTTCTCTGCATGTGTGAATTACAGAGATCTACATACCTTATACTCTTCTGGATATTTGCAGACTTTGGATACAAGGTAGCCAAAAGAGAAAATGCTGTTTTGGAATTTAATTTAAAAAACATCCACTGAATCTTCAAAGAGCTAGGATTCAAAATGACCAAGAGTTGAGCCCTCCTCTGAGGAACTCACCATTTAGGGAAGAAGTATGCACTTCAAGTCATGAAACAAGTATGATCAGTCTAGTGGGATTTAGCCAATATCGTTTGATGTAGTAAACCCTTTCTTGTTCCAGTATCCATTAAAAACATTTTAGTTAGCCTGATGTTTTTAAGGTTTATGGTTTTTCAGTAATTATATTTCAGAGAGCTAAATATAGAGATAAATGTTCAAAACAATAAATACTAAAGCCACTGACCAGAAATAACCCTCACTCTCAGGAATATAATCTAAAGAAAAAAATGCTACCAAGGTATATGATAGATATTCTACTTAGCTCCTCTCCCTCCTTCTGCACCACAACCGATCCTCTTTCTCAATACTGAGAGGGGATGGCATTTGAACCATCGAGATTGCAGGAACCATTGAGAGCTCTGACTGGGAAACAACTGAAATGAGTCATTATGAGTTTAGAATTTTTAAATGGGAGGGCTAGGCATTCAGTAAGAAAGAATGCCCAATGCTACTCTTAATATCATGCACACTAGACTGATGTGGGTACTATTTGATATCCGAAAGTCAACATAGTATGTAGAAATATAATTCCATCCTTCGTGTGACATCTGTCCTAGTTCTCCAATGGAGATGTAAAACGTACAGAGATCTAAGAGGCATTACTCCCCCAGAGATGTTATATTATGGTGCTTAACATTTTAAACAATAACATTGATATGTTTTACTTAACCATGTGTTTAAGTTAAATTTATGAGTGGGATTTGGAGCATTACACTCTTAAATATTTCAGGTCATTGCTGATGACTCTTGAGTAAAGAGATCATGTTTGTCCTTTTTGGTTCCTATCTAGATACTGTCTTCTCCCTGAACCTTAAATAACATATGATTCATACAATGGTAACCAATGGTTATTACGAATGTTTTACCCTAAACTGAAGGAGATGGTAACAGGTTTGGGGTTGTTTGTTTGATATTAGTTGAACAATACAAATGTTCAACGCTACTCCCATTAACATGTGAAGAGAAACAGGGTTGAGTTTGGGAAGAAATTGCTGAATGATCTCTTTGAAAAGTTTTGCAGTATTTAATTTATGGTCATATGTAGCAAAGAAATGGTGGGGCAGCTCTGCCTTGGTTCTGTCTCTTGTGGTAAAGTGAGTCACACATTGACGAGAGCGCTCCAATAGCGACAACTGTGTAACATTCCCACAGGACATGTGGACATTCCTTCTTGAGTCGCCTTTCTGTTTTTTAAGATTTTATTTATTTATTCATGAGAGACACAGAGAGATAAAGAGAGAGAGAGAGAGAGAGAGGGAGGGAGGGAGAGAGGGAGAGAGGCAGAGACACAGGCAGAGGGAGAAGTAGGCTCTGTGCAGGGATCCCAATGCAGGAATCAATCCCGGAACTCCAGGATCATGCCCTGGGCCAAAGGCAGGCGCCAAACCACTGAGCAACCCAGGGATCCCTGCCTTTCTGTTTTTATCTTTCTTTTTATCATGTGTTTTCTTCTGCAGAAACCAAACAGTAACTAATTATATCCATAAATGTAACACCTAAAATGTAAATATGTGTACATATTTCTTGATCATACTGTTAACGCCTCCCTTGGCTTCTCTTATCCACCAATTTTTCTAATACTCATTTACCTTTTATGTGACTAATCCTTAAAATAATTTAACATTGAATACATGTGACCAGGGAAACACTTCTTTGTGACTTGCATTTCAATCCATTTTAGCAGAATCCCAAAAAAGCTCATTCAGTCTGGTGCTACAGACTACATCCTGTGATGGATGGATGTTACTGACAGCTCCTCTAATTTAATTTTTGCTGATGGAGTAGATTTAACCCATTACTGTCTTAGGGTTTGAGATGGAATTTCTCTTTACTATCTTTTGCTTCTTTTTGGACTAAAAATTTTGTGAGGACTGGTTTTGATCTGGACATAGAGAAACTGAGCATAATCCCATACTAGTTTTCAGACTTTATATTCACATTCATGCCAAGTTTTTATTGCCATAAATATTTTGTCAGATGGATCTATGGTTTATGAAAATGGGCCAAAGAGCAACACAGAGCAAAGTCAGATGGATCCAAGTCTAGTGTCAGACCAGCTTCATAATGTCAGAACAAAGAAACAGGTCAGAAACCAAGGCACCAGAAAACACATGAATTAAAAGCACATGGGGAAAGGACTTCCAGGTTCAATGCTAACATATAAAGGGCTTGGAAGATGTCACTGCCTT
Source organism: Nyctereutes procyonoides (assembly GCF_905146905.1). Taxonomy (NCBI): domain Eukaryota; kingdom Metazoa; phylum Chordata; class Mammalia; order Carnivora; family Canidae; genus Nyctereutes; species Nyctereutes procyonoides. Next base: position 8,030,221 of record NW_026575082.1, on the reverse strand, counting down.
GATTACAACAAGAAAAAAACTGATCAGATTAAAAATTGGTGACTTCTCTTGTATCTACAAGAGAACTGAGATTTCAAGGCAAACCCCCAAATCTGCAGAAACAGACACATCTAGAGAGATACAGCAACCAATATCTCCTTACCCAGATCTGAAGCACCGGAGCCACAAACTATGAGGAACACTTAAATGGTGAGCTGGATGAATTGTTGACATATAACTGTGGGTAATACGACTGGGAGAAAGTCATGGCAGCTGTGGCCTGGGAAGGACCCCACACTTCCTTGAGCTTTCCCTCCAGGAAACCCACCAGATTCTCACCATGAGGACCTGAGAAAAGTCCCCTCATGGCTCTGGCAAGGGAAGGGCAAGATCACCATCGTGAAATATGCCAAGAGCCTCCTCATTAATAAAGACCTACCTACCCTCCAGAGGAAAGGACTTTGCCAGAGCTCAGGTCTCAAACTTAGTCTGGCCTCCTATGATCTTCCTGTCTCACCTAAGAAATTAAAAAGTAGTAATAATAGCATAATCAACAGGGGCCAGGCCTTCATGGAAATGGATTTGAAGGCTTAACAACCAGGGATAGGAGTAGGGGGCAGAAGAGGGAAGGAATTCCACTGGAGAAACACTTGCGAATGTCACAGACCAAAGACACACCAAAGGCTGTAATAACAAATTTTAATAACATTGAGAGTAAATTGGAGCACTCAAAATCTTACCCAATCATCTGATTAAAGAAAAATGGTGTTATTCTCTAGAAATACTTTTGAATACCTGGGATAAAGGTTCCAATGAATAGGTGACTGAATAAGAAGATTGTCTTAAAAATAAATTTCTAGAAAAATTAAAAATCGGTTAAATTTTAAAGAGTGCAGAAAGCTATCAGAGATTCTTAAATTTTTGTCTTACAAATATAATTTGGCATCTCTCTCCCAGGATTTGGAGAATTTTGCTTGACATTTTAGACTCGGGTATATTTTAAACCAGAAAGGACCTCCACTTCTTTGGCCACATTATAAGATTGACACTGTCTACGGATTGTTTTCTTTCTTCAGTGTTTGTTTCTGCAGGTCAAGTGGTACTTAGTATAATTTTGTGGTATTTAAATATTTTATTAACAGTTTTCCATTAAAAAATAAACAAAGGCCAACTTCTTACTTGGAATTTTGGAGGTTTTATGTTACAAAGAAATTGATATTTTGTGTAAAGACAAACCCGTCTAGTTTTAAAAATCAGTAGGCTCCACTAAAATTAAAGTCAAGAAAAATATGTGATAGCTCTGTTCTTGGGGAGGTGGGTGAACCCTAACACCCATATCCAATCTCAGTAACATTATTAAAAATGAACTGTTGGCCGCGATTCCAGTACTACTAGCTGGGAGTGTTGATATGGATTGTAACTTGTATTTGTTTGTTCACCAACTCATTCATAAGTAATCTTGGATATATTTGGACATACCTGTAATATATTCAGGTAATCTAGAAGATCCTGAATTTATATTAAAGTCTATCTAAAACATGCCGTTAGGAAACTACCACCTAGTGAGTAGAGACATCTGTCAGTGGTAAAAGTTCTTTAGCAGCCAACCCTGGGAAGAATATGGTATTTTTATATCATTTGAAAAGAAGTTATACCCTGCCTGTGCCACTCTGAAAGCTAAAGGATACCTCCTCACTGATATATATGCAAGGAGCACTGTTTCTGGAACAAGTGAGGCAAATAAAAAAGTGGTGTTCAGAGGGACACCTGGATGGCTCGGTTGGCTAAGCATCTGCCTTTGGCTCAGGTGATGATCCCGGGGTCCTAGGATTGAGTCCTGCATCAGGCTCCCTGGTGAGTGGAGAGCCTGCTTCTCCCCCCTGCTTGTTCTCTCTCTCTCAAATAAATAAATAAATAAATAAATAAATAAATAAATAAATAAATCTTTTTTAAAAAGTGGTGTTCAGAACTTGTCCACATGTGCAGTACGTGGGTTTGCAGTGTTCTCGCCAAAGTATTGAGCTCCAAGTGTCTTCCTGCTGGTGGACTCCTGGAGTTGCTACATTTTCTACCTGTTTTCCAAGGATTGTGCCCTAGAGCTGTTATAAGTCACCCATATCACATCACTCAAATAAATTAACTGGTTTTCTATAACAGTCAACATCAGCTTCCAAAGATAAGAACCAAGAGCTCCAACTCTTTCAGACACAAGTCTAAATATTACATAGGCTTCTTATTGTTCCTTGCTCAGGGCATTGGGTAAACGTTCGCCATCTGGAACCTCATATCCTCTGGTACTAGGACATTTTCTAGAATTGATTCCAGGTTTTATGCTCCTTTCTCTTTATTTTTTCTGAAGGGAGACAGAGGATGGCAGCTATGCAGGAAGAACCAGGGCTTAATGACCCAAGTCAAGGTTCTAGGGTAACTTTTTCAGGAAATGAAGATAGCTGGAAACATCTGCTTCATCACTGAGAATCTAGAGAGATTATCTAGGTCACTGGGGAAGAGTTTAAGATAAATTTATGGTAAATACGAAACTATTAATGTAAAAAGAGACAATTATTAGCTCTAGGTGAAAACCCAAGTTCTGTAGGAGAGAAAGCAAGATCATTTTTATCATTTGTTTCAATTAGCAATATTCGTTCCTCGGATAAACTTCATTGGCTATGATACTGCCACTGCACAAAGCTCAGTTTTACAATTTGATTTAACTGAGAAGAGTTTTGGCAAAGTCATAAAGACATAAACACCAAACATTGAAATAATCAAATTTTAATACAAATACTTTGGAAGGATGGGCACATGAGAAATGTATGCATATGTGGTGAATTTGTGGAGAGGAAAGCTTCTGCATCAATGTCTATTTTTTTTAATCCAGTAGTAATATAAGCATGCTATTCAGAAAAGTAGAAGGAAGTATAACAATTGGAGGAAGTGAAATTTGTCATCTCAATGGAGGGAAAATGAAAAGGGCAGGAAAAAACTTTCTTCTTTTTTTTTTTTTTTTTAACAAAAACCCTTGTATAGCACTTTGAGTTTGAACTACATGCACCTAGAAAACACACTGAATGTTGCATTGAGATAGAAGTAACAAAGCATCAGTGGTTTGAATTTTCCTGCATTTAACTCTTTATGTTAATATGATTCTAGAGGACTTTTTCCTCTAATATTCTTTGCTGGCAAGTAAAACTAATGATAGTGAAACATTGCACTTTATTCATTCAAACAGCAGAATACAGTATGTCGAGTACGTTGCATGCCCTACAAAGCCAGAGCATCTGAAATTACACATAAAATTGGAAAAAATGTTCTAAACAAGGTGACTATATAACTCATCATTCCTATAACTCAACAGGGACAGTAGGCAATAAATGGGAATTATTGCAGACATTTATCACACATATCCTCAGATTACGTCTTTTATTATACCTTACAACACAGTTGGTGCTTTGAATCTGAAATAATATCTAAACCAACCTTGAAGATTTGTAAAATTCCCTTAGAAATCATTGCAGTGAATTCCAGAAGCCACAGTTCTACATATGCATCACCAGCAATAGAAACGTCTCTTAAAATACTTGTTTATATGTTTCGGATAAATATGTTAGAGCCTAGAGACTTGACTTAGAATAATTCCAGTGAAAAGGCCAGTTGAAAAATATATTAATTTATGCAAAAGCCTGAATGTGAATGTCGACACTTTATAGACACTATGTTCTAATTATAGTGAAACTAATGGTGATACTTAATTGTGTGATAGGTTTGCATCACTTTTTACTTTTCAAAGATTTTTTTTCACTATTGTGGAAAGAAGTTAAACATTGCACTCACAATTTGGTGCCTCCACCTAAACTTTATAAGCATACAATACCTCCAATCTTGCTGAAGTCTCATACAAGCAGTACAGAATATAGCACATTATTACAAATCAAGGAGAAGCATTTTGATTACAGCAATTTCTAATTACAAAGTGGCTCTACCAATTTGGAAAGTACTGTATTGTAGGTGTAATTTAAGATAGTTCTATATAAGCCAACATAACTTGAATATTTACGATGAAAGTCAACTTACTAAAGTTACTTTTATCTTCCTTTGTCTTGTAAATTTATAACCAATGTATTTTAAATTTATATGTATAATACTTTAGTAATAAACTGACTTACTTAAAAATCCTATAAATTTAGTATTTACTAACTAAAGAATATAGCCTCATTTACTGTCTGGCACCCATAAGCATAATCACAAGCTAGTGAAATTTCAATTCTATTTTTGCAGTGTACATAAAGGCCTTTAAGTAATATCTCAAGGTTTCTCTGATGATAATATAATCAATATCTAATCATCATAGGTTAATGGCATATATCCTTTCCCTGACAAAACTGTACACTCTATAATGACATTTAACAAACTTACCTAACTTGACATCACTTACCAATTCCCTTTAATTAGTTACCTTACTGTAAATATTCAAATTTACAGTTATGGCATTCAAAGGAAACACAGATTTTAATGTAATATATATCATCATAAATTATGTACATAAAAAACAATCTTAGGAAGCATCTTGTCCCCCAAGTAGCACCTTTCAAACAAGATTTAAAACATAATTTAATTCAATTCTGACTTTTTATCCCATGGAACTGTTTTCTTAGTAACAACCAGAATAGTGGGTACAACAGATTAGGGGGAAATATATATATATATATATGTACATATATATGTGTGAGTGTAATACACATACATACAATATACTGTATATACCACGTAGTATCTATATAGTAGATATATATGTGTGTATAGAGTTACAAAACTCTAGCAAATTAAGAATATTAAACAGACAACAATGAAAGTGCTTTGCTAATAGGTAAAGATGTCCAAAGAAAATTAGTGAGCAAAACTTCATCAGCATGAACACCTGAGAGTGAAATAAGACCAGTAGCTAGGGGTGGGGGGAGGTCAAAGAAATTCCAGGATTTAAAAGAGTCCCAAATGCCTGAATAATCCTAAACTTTGCAGAGGAACAATACAGAAAGAAGACGGACAGAGTATATAGTCCTCGTAAATATTCTGAGTGACAGATTAAAGAAAAATTAAAACATCCATGGAAAAAGAGGCAGGGTTCAAATGTTCTGGAGGCTCTGCTGCTAACATCTTCCATGAGTGAAACCACCAGGACAGTTGCATCGGGTTGTACTGTGCACTCCCCCATCCCCCAACATCTTCCCTGTTCAAGTGGGATTTACATTTCCCCATATTGCGTTGGGAGACATGTTTTCCTTCTCACCCAGATTAGTCACTGAGAATCTGGAAATACCTCATGAGAAGTAGACATTTTTCCTTTTTCCTTTCTGTTGAAGAAAGCAGGAGCACTCATAATTTCTGTAACTCACAGAATAACTGCTATTGGGCAGGCATACAGTTAAAGCTATAGTCATAAAGCATACACTGACTCACTTAAAACTGTAAATTACAGCTTAGAATCTTCCTAGATAACATGAGAATTTGGTTTTGGTTCACTTAAAATTATCAAAAAAATCTTCAAGTTGGATACTTACATGCAATTTCCGTGGTGAGTGTTTTAGTGATGCGTAACAAATATTTGAGACATGAATGATCACTGTCTTTAGTAATGACCATTCGAGTTTTCAAAGTGATCATGACCATTATTTAGCTTCAGAAATACTTTTCATTGTTTGACTCCATCTAGAATTTGGACAATGGCAGCATGGCCACTAATTGCTCTGTAGTGATATCACTAGGGTTGTCTTTGGCTAAACTGTGGAGCAAGACAAGTTTCTCTCTGTATCTTCCCATTCTTTGTTCCCTGTTCCCCTTCCCTTTAGCTTCCCAATGTTCCTCCCCATCATGTTTCTACCACAACCGAAACCACACTTCCAACTAATATTCTCTTTCCTATATTCAGATTTTCCACAATTATTTTTTTCCACAATTATTTAAGAAAAAAACAACTAATAATGCTTAGATGCCTCTTTTGAGAGGATTTACATAACAAAAATAATTCTCAAAAGTGGAAAATTTAAATATCAAAAACCTTAACTTATTATTGGACCATCATCTACCATACTTGCTCATGAAGCTAGGCCAGGGAGAGTGCAAGAATTCTATGTAAAATCAGAAATTACTTCATGTGATAATAAAAAGGGATGAGACTTCCCTATCACATTTATCTTCCTCTTGACCATTCATTTATTTGCTGCCAGCTACTCTTCTGGACTCTGCTGATATAGCAGATTTTAAAGTGAGGAGGGAGAGAGCTAACCCAGATCCATCTACATATTCTCTTTTTAATTGGTTAACAAGAGATGTTCTGGAATGTCATTGCAGTCCACGTTTGTTGGTCACCAGCCCAGCTTCCAGGCCCCATCTCCCTCCTCTAATGATACTCTGAATCTCCCAGTAATGTGCTTTGGCCTAACTCCTGGTTCTAGAGGTGGATCCTTCATTGACCTAAACCATTTCATTCTTTCCAGCCATGATGCCTGTTTAATGATGGACAAATGACCAAAGGTACTTATTCTATCAGAGAATTAACAAGGCAAAAACAAGGATTATGAATTGCCAGGAGTTGTTCAAAACACAACGGAAACATGTGTATAAGAGTTAGGCTAACACCAATAAAGTGTATCCAACACCATGAAAGGGGATCCAGAAACAGGTTTATACCCATACTTAATTCTAGAGATGACATTTAAACCTTGGTAAATAACATTTGCCTGAAGTTTGATCTCCCCTGGATTGTTCCATTATGTGATTCCGTAAGTTTCCCTTTATTGTAAGCTAATTAGAGTCATATTTTCTGAAACATTTCTGCTAAGAAAGTTCTCTAGGTTATAAAGTATTTTTCCTTTCAAATTAAATACATTTAGTCAACTGGTATCCAGGGTAGGCACTGAATAGTGGGAAAAGATTATATAAAGATTCACATACATAACAGTCATCATAAATTTGCTTAGATCAAGAAAAAAGCTTAGATTCTGGTCTTTGGCCTATGAGAGAAGGCTGGGTAGTTGACATAAACATCCTCTGTGGCACCATCCGACGTTTGATTGGTAGGGTTGGGATTTCTATAGTTGTTGCCTGCCTAGAAAGACAGACAGAATTTCAATGATTCACTTCATTTCAGCAGCCAGTAAATATACTCAAAACAAATCTCTCCTTAAATTAACCACAATGTAAGTCAGATTTCTATTATAATTAATTTCATAAAAGATTCTCTTCATTGTATTGAACTTCTATGAGAAATCACGTTTTTTACTTGCAGGGCTCAGAGTGCAATGCAACAAAAGACTACTCTAGATTGTCACTTGCTATATTAGATTATGAAACACTTAGTCTTAAAACTCTGCCCCAATGTCCCAGGCTGTTTTGATAAGAACCATTATTTTCATTTTTATATGGAAGTCGTCCAGTACTTCCCATAGTAGGTACTCAATAATTTCTGTTGAATAAATGCTTTAATAAACAATACTTTTAAAGTACACAATCTTGTCTTGACAGTAAACAACTAAACACAGTAAGAGAAATTAAAATAAACTGGCATTACTTTCAAGATGATGTTATATAATCATTAACATTCTCTACACTATTCAAGTCATTTTGACCACTTATATATATGCATGTGGCAGAAAATCTGTAGGCAGTTAAGAGAGAGAGAGAGAGAGAGAGAGAGAGAGAGAGATTGAGAGGAAAAGAAGAGAGAGGGGTCTTTTGGCGAGTAGTTTGGAAATTGAGAGTGGTTTTGCAGGGATAAAGCACAAGCAAAGTTGCAATGTCACTGGTACTTCCATAGCCTGTCTAAAACCCCAAAACAATCAAGCAGGTCTAGCTTCTTTCTCTTTCACATCCAACTTATTATCTAACTTTGTAATCATCATTCAAAATATTATTCTACAAAAGTCTGAAAAACTTGAATACTTAATGTGGGAAGTTGCAAAGCTCCATTCTTCCTCTGACATTTACATCAGTAAATGTGGCTTTAGATTGGTGTGAGTGGACAACAGCTAAAGACAAAGAAGGGAGCCCAAAATTGTGTATGACAGAGGACCGTTTTATTGCTTGCTGGACCAGCAGATGAAACAAGGCAAGACTTCTTTAGTCTTTCCAGTTACTATCAAAAAGCCAGCCATGAATTCTTTAGAAAAAAAAATTTGTTGTATAAAAATTATCAGAAGAAACAAGTTAAACCAATATATAAATAGGTAACAGAGAAATCTGAAGCACACATATTAGATTGTTAGAAGCTTTTTATTATTTGATGTTTTGACCATGCAGAATTCAATTGCAAATAATTAAATTCAAGAGAAATGGATGTAATTTTAGATAACACTTGGGAAAATGTTTTGTGTAAAATTTTGTAAACAGGGGCAGTGGCTCGGTCAGGTGGCTCAGTCAGTTATGCATCTAACTCTTGGTTTCAGCTCAGGCTATGATCTCACAGTTGTGGGATCAAGTCTCCTGTAGGACTCCATGCTCAGTGGGAAGTCGCTTGAAGGCTCTCTCCCTCTACCCCTTCCCCCACTCCCTCTCTCCATCTCTATCTGTCTAAAATAAAATAAATAGGGCACCTGGGTGGCTTAGTCAGTTAATCTTCTGCCTTCGGTTGAGGTCATGGTCTTAGGGTCCTGGGGTCGAGTCCTGAATTGGGATCCCTCTGGAGTCTGCTTCTCCCTCTACGCTTCCCCCCTGCTCATGATCTCACTCTCTCTCTTTCTCTCTCAAAAAAATAAAATAAATAAAATCTTTAAAAAATAAAATATCTTTTCAAAACATTGCAAACAGAATAATATATGTTAAAGCGATAATCTGACTAATAGTGGAGACAATGAGCATGAAAATAAGCAACCTCTTATCTGCAAGTCCAGAAGAGATTTTCTATTCTTTCAATTAAACGAGGAGCAGGGGAAGGTGGAGTGAGGAAGAAAATGTTACAATTCATGAGACTCCTTCAGCCCAACAGAAATTCAAGCATTCTTTAATTAATAAATCAATAGAAACATAATAATGATAATGAATATCATAGCATAGCATTGTGTTTTTCTAATATGCTTGCTATGCCTAATGACCTAAAACATTACTATGCCCTGTACTAGGTCAGGTGGTGTCCTCCCAAAATTTATGTCCTTCCTAGACCTTCAGAATATGACCTTATTTGGAAGTAGGGTTGTTGCAGATATAATTAGTTAAGATGAGGTCATATTGGAGTAAGCGGGCCCTTAGTCTAACAGCACAGCTGCCCTCCTAAAAAGAGAAGAGATACAGATGTGCATGTGTCTACACAGACTGAGGAATGTCATGAGAAGACAGAGGCAGAGATTGGAGTGATGAATCCAGAAGCCAAGGAATGCCAAGGACTGCCAACCACCGCCAGAAGATAGGAGGGAAGCATAGGACAGATTCTCATCTCAAGAGGGAACATATCCTGCTGAGACTTTGATTTTGGATTCCAACCCTCCAGAACTGCAAGAGAATAGATTCTTGCTGTCTAAATAGCCTACTTGGTAGTAGGTTTGTTGTGGCAGCCCTAAGAAACTTATACACATAGTGGTAATCCACAGGGCTGACTATTCTGATGTCCCGGCAGTTGGAACTTTATTTGTATTCATGTAAAACAAATTGTTTCAAAGGGCATCGATAACAAGAGAACAGGTCAGAAAACAGGTGTTTCCTCAAATAGCTGATACACTACATGGCCAGGTAATTGAAAGGAGAACAGTAAGGTTGTTGACTGCAAAATGGACCAACATTACAGGATATTATAATGCAGAAAAGGGGGCAAATGACAGCTCTGAGAAAACTTACCTTATTCTGTGCACCCCAGGACTCTTTAAATAATTCTTTCTGTCTCCTTCTCCTGAGAATACATATTCAATAGAGGCATTAAGGTCTTACACTCCAGCAGTAGTACTATTGCACTGAGTAATATACCATACCTGTAGCCCAGCCCAAATGCCCTCATTAACTATGTTGAAGTAGCATCCAAAGTTGCCTCATACATACCTACTCAAAATTCCCTGGACCTAAATATTCATTTTCCACAGATGGTGAAGGCATTGAAATGGATATCCAGCTAGTGTACATTAGTAATTAATTTCGGCAAGCTTACTAAAGAATGGTTCATGGTGGGTTATTGCATAGATGACTTACTGCCTTCTCCAAATAACCTCGAGCTTCAAGATTTCCCACAATCAAAAACTTCCTTTTAAATGCCAACTGTGTAAGTTCTCAGATGACAGTGGAAATATAGTTAAGCTTTAAAGAAACTTCTGGGTGTTTGACTAAACCTCCTAAATGGATTATTTTATTTAGCTTTCATTAAAAACTCTATATTTAACTCAGATTGGGAACCTGAGACAAGGCCCTATATCGCGTGGTTGGTTAGTGATAGTATTGAGATTTGAATCCACAGCCTTCCCTTGTGACTACTAGGCTCACTGCTTCAGGGGCCATGTGGCTGCAGTTCAGTGGGCCCTCTGGAGCCATGCTATTTTGTAAACCCTCCACCATTTGAATGAAAACTACAAAAAGCTAACATCAGGAGGAATCTTTGAAAAGAAAATTCAAGAGACAAAGAAAAGAGGCTACTATAATTGAATGCCATGGATGAAATGACTCTACCCAAATGCATGAAAATAGTTATTATGGCAGATGATGACTGGTTTTTTTTTCCATCTCCCTAAGGAAAAGATTTTTATTAGACCACAGAAGAGACAGGTTAGATGCAAAAATATAGGGTTATTTTCCTTTATGTAAAAGAATGAAGTTGTAATTCCTTCATGGAAAGTTTAAAAACCAGTCAAACTACAAAGAGATGGAAAAATATTCCATGCTCATGGATTGGCAGAATTAATATTGTGAAAATGTCAATGCTACCCAGGGCAATTTACACGTTCAATACAATCCCTATCAAAATACCATGGACTTTTTTCAGAGACTTAGAACAAATTATTTTAAGATTTGTGTGGAATCAGAAAAGACCCCGAATAGCCAGGGGAATTTTAAAAAAGAAAACCATAGCTGGGGGCATCACAATGCCAGATTTCAGGTTGTACTACAAAGCTGTGGTCATCAAGACAGTGTGGTACTGGCACAAAAACAGACACATAGACCAATGGAACAGAATAGAGAATCCAGAAATGGACCCTGAACTTTATGGTCAACTAATATTCGACAAAGGAGGAAAGACTATCCATTGGAAGAAAGACAGTCTCTTCAATAAATGGTGCTGGGAAAATTGGTCATCCACATGCAGAAGAATGAAACTAGACCACTCTCTTGCACCATACACAAAGATAAACTCAAAATGGATGAAAGATTTAAATGTGAGACAAGACTCCATCAAAATCCTAGAAGAGAACACAGGCAACACCCTTTTTGAACTTGGCCACAGTAACTTCTTGCAAGATACATCCACGAAAACAAAAGAAACAAAAGCAAAAATGAACTATTGGGACTTCATCAAGATAAGAAGCTTTTGCACAGCAAAGGATACAGTCAACAAAACTCAAAGACAACCTACAGAATGGGAGAAGATATTTGCAAATAACATATCAGATAAAGGGCTAGTTTCCAAAATCTATAAAGAACTTATTAAACTCAACACCAAAGAAACAAACAATCCAATCATGAAATGGGCAAAAGACATGAAGAGAAATCTCACAGAGGAAGACATAGACATGGCCAACATGCACATGAGAAAATGCTCTGCATCACTTGCCATCAGGGAAATACAAATCAAAACCACAATGAGATACCACCTCACACCAGTGAGAATGGGGAAAATTAACAAGGCAGGAAACAACAAATGTTGGAGAGGATGCAGAGAAAAGGGAACCCTCTTACACTGTTGGTGGGAATGTGAACTGGTGCAGCCACTCTGGAAAACTGTGTGGAGGTTCCTCAAAGAGTTAAAAATAGACCTGCCCTACGACCCAGCAATTGCACTGTTAGGGATTTACCCCAAAGATTCAGATGCAATGAAACGCCGGGGCACCTGCACCCCGATGTTTCTAGCAGCCATGTCCACAATAGCCAAACTGTGGAAGGAGCCTCGGTGCCCATCGAAAGATGAATGGATAAAGAAGATGTGGTTTATGTATACAATGGAATATTACTCAGCCATTAGAAACAACAAATACCCACCATTTGCTTCAACGTGGATGGAACTGGAGGGTATTATGCTGAGTGAAGTAAGTCAATCGGAGAAGGACAAACAGTGTATGTTCTCACTTATTTGGGGAATATGAATAATAGTGAAGGGGAATATAAGGGAAGGGAGAAGAAATGTGTGGGAGATATCAGAAAGGGACACAGAACATAAAGACTTCTAACTCTGGGAAATGAACTAGGGGTGGTGGAAGGGGAGGAGGGCGGGGGGTGGGGGTGAATGGGTGACGGGCACGGAGGGGGACACTTGACGGGATGAGCACTGGGTGTTATTCTGTATGTTGGTAAATTGAACACCAATAAAAATTAATTTATAAAAAAAAAATAAAAATAAAAAAAAAAATAAAAACCAGTCAAACTAGTCTCTCTCCATGGAAAGGTTGTTCAAATGATGGATGTTGTTCACTATGGAATCCTCCTACTGTGTCGACATGATCACAAACTGATCTTATTCTATGTGTGTGTGTTTACTTATGAAGAAGCTTTTATGTGGTTAATTTATTTGATTTTTTGACGTTTAAGTTTATTATGTGAAAGTTATGCTTCCAGGTCATTCATATAAATTATTTATTCCTTCAAAGAAATCTGTGACATAGATGTTATTACCATCCTCTTTTCACAAATGAGGAAACAAACCTATGACCTTGGATTGTTCGTTAAATCATGGTTCACAAGGCTGGCTATATCATAATACAGATTAACTTTCCCAAAGAGGTCCAAATATATACACTGTTTACATCAGCCTAAAATACTCAATATTATGAAGAAAAGAGAACAAGAAACAGAGTCAGATGATCTGTGTTTAACTCATGCTTGGCGATTTACCAGTTATTTGCATCTATACAGTTCAGTCCTCTAGTCTATTAAATAGAGTAAACACTGTGGTTTGTTCTAGGTTGACTGACCATTCTGGTGTGCTGGATTCTAAGAAGTTTCCCTCAGTGTTGAGGGATTTTCAGTGCTGAGTCCCAGGCAGAGCAAAACAGCCTATTTGTCATGAGCAACAAAGTTGACAACAAAAGGCAAAAATAAGCATCTAACATTTTGCACACTAAACATTTCATTTTTTCCTACAGACACAGGCATCAGCATACAGACTATCTTTTGGCTCCTGCCATGCCTCACCAGGGCTAGCCACAGCCACCAGCCACATTCTCTTAACAGTGTCACCATCTTGATCTTTCACTGGAAGCACCACAACCTGAGAGCAGAGAAAGTGCAGGACATGCCCCTGTGCACAGAGGCAACGAAGTACTAGGCGTGAAGCAAGGTCTCCGTCTCATTCAGGCCCACTGTCATCTCCTCTGGATTCTCCCCAAGTCCACACATCTGAAGTGGCAATATTATTTTAAGTGGTCACAAAAAGACAGAGTTCTGAAGGCCATTGTTTAAGCCCTTGGGTCATTTTTCAAAATGTTTCCACTCTAAGTAACAACCACGAACTGATACGGGCAACCAGGTAGACAGAGCAAGGCTTCTTTCTTTGTGATGTTTGCCCATGATTACGCATTCAAGTCCACAAATCTTTTTATCACATCTAACCAAGTGGGACAATCTATCCTACAGTTCAATTTAGCTATTCATGTAAAAGTGATGCATTTTCATGAAGCTGAATCCATCATGTCCAAGCTCTGTGACCCCCCAGAGATACGTACTGTCACTCATGCCCTCCTACCATGTAGCCTGCGGCCCCAGGTACTCCTGCTGTCACAGCTGCTCTCGGTGTATTGCTCATCAACCAGGGCAAAGCAGTCAAAAAAATCCTCAGTGTCACTAACATCCTGGGTTCCTTACCAATTAGCAATTTGCTAATTTGCTCAATTTCCGACCAGGGAAAGGCTTCTAGGGCAGCCCGTGATGGGAAGAAAGGGAAAGCGAGAGTTTTGTGTTTCAATTTAATTAGACAAATACTTATTGACCATCCATTATTTGGAAAGATTAGCGCTAAATGCTATCAAGCACTAAGAAATGAGTAGAACACAATCCCTGTCATTTTGAACAGAAGGGAGGACAAGCAGAGAAATGATTAAGTGACAAAGCAAACTGCAAGGTGCAGCGGAGCAGAAGTACAATGTGGTTCCAGATGGTGACATCATGTCTCTTTGCAGGGAGGGAGAACTGGGAGGACCCCCCAGGGGAGACACGTGTCCCACGCTTTGAGCCTCAGGAGGAAAGTCAAACATGGGGGAAACCACTCTTTGTTGGCTACCCAAGTAGGAAGAGAGTTGGGTATGTTCACAGAATAAGGCTTGCAGTTCTAACAAAAGTTGTCGACATGGGGCAGCAAAGTAGAAAATATAAATGAATATTAGATTGGGGTCCCACTAATTAGATGGAAGTCAGAACAATGGGTGCCTCTGATGCAAGGTTAATGAATTTTAACATTATTCTGGTGGCAATAGGAAGACAATAAAAGGTTTTACAGGGGAAGGACATGGTCAGTCTAGCTTTTAGAAGAGCAACCAGGAAAAGTCAGATGTGTTAGGAAAAGAAGAGACACCTGGAGCTGGGGGTGGGTTGGAAGCATTCACTAGTATCAAGTGAGTGGTAATACAAGCCTCCAAAGAGGAGAGGTCAGGATATGGAGACGAGAAGACGAGACAGAGAAACCTACCTGATAGCCTACTAAGATGCATGTACATGCCAGTGTGTGTGTGCATGTGTGTTTGGTACTATTGCTGAGGCAGAAGAGAAGAGGAGATGGATGTACTCCTTCCCTTTCCTGAGAAGAGAACATGTTAGTTGGAACACAGGAATAATGAGTAATTATATTACAACAAATACCTAGACAAGTGAGTCAATGAATATGGGACAGTAAGAAAGGGCAGAGTAAAACCAAGAATATCCCAGAAAGTTCCCAAGTCGGCCACAAGACAGTAGAAGGTAGGAAACTTTAGCAGAGGTCAATGGCCACCTACTCTCTCTAAGGTGGCCCCTTCCGACACCTTTCTTCCTCAATCATTTTTTAGGAAGAGCACCAGCACTGCTTGTTTCAGAGACAACAACCATTTAAAAGTATTTGTTTACTAGAATGGGCGCTCATATCGTGTCTTATTCACTACTGTCACCATAGATATTTGATGAAGGAATGCATGAAGGCATTATTACTGCTTAATGCTTTTCTTCCCCTTCTCAGAAGCCCTCCCTCTCTCCCTCTGGCCTCTCATCTCACACACACACACACACACACACACACACACACACACACACCGCCCCTTGCCCAACCGCCTCTTTTCCATGCAGGAGGAGGAAGATAGATGGCACAGCAGACAGAGCAGAGGCACCAGGCAGTTGACTGCCCAGAATATGAAAGCTGTGCTAACTTGAGAGCAGCTCCTATTAATTCTTAAACAAATGACTCTAGCTTTCTCCTTCGATATTACCACAACTACTTCTCTTCTTTTTTGTAAGAAAAAAAAACCCCAAATGCTGTATGTGAGTGCTAACACAGCTTGGCCAACTATTGGGTCATTAATAGAGAGCCCCTCATATCAGAATGCAAGAGTCAGGATGAATTGCAATACTCACCTTTTATAAGAAATGACAATGATGGTGGTAATTAGGATAACAAACAGCAACAATAAAACTGCCCCTCCAGCCACAAAGAGAATGTATCGGTTATCAGTTTTACCTAGGAGGAAAAAATATATAGTAGGAATTAGGAATTCAGCTAAAGCCAGAAAAAAAGTGGGAAAATGAGGAAAGGGAACATTACTCAAATACAGTAACAATTCAAAACAACCCAATGAAAAAAACTGGATGAAATTAAGGGAAAAAGATAATTTTTACTTTAGAGTCTTCTAAATATTTGTGACTCCTCATAGATTTTTATTAATTCTTGATTCAGCTAGGTTTAACACCTTATGAAGAACAAGAGTAAATAGGTGAAGGGAAGGGTGCCTGGGTGGCTCAATCAGTTAAGCATCCAACTCTTGATTTGGACTCAGGGTCATGAGATCGAGCCTCATGTCACATGTCACACTTGGCTCTGAGCATGGAGCCTGCTTAAGATTCTCCTTCTCCCTTGGTCCCTCCCCCTTCCTCTAAAAAAAATAAATAGGTGAAGGGGATTAAGAGGTACAAACTTCCAATTATAAAATAAATAAGCCACAATGATGAAAAGTACAGCATATGGAATATAGTCAACGATGTAATAATTTCTATGGTGACAGATGGTAACTAGACTTACTGTGTGACTTTTCATAATGGATATAATTGTTGAATCACTATACTGTATACCTGAAACTCATCTAATATTATATGTCAACTATACTTCAGTTAAAAATTTAAAAAAAGAACAAGAATAGAAAGAGTTACTTGTTTGAGACAGATATCCCTTCACGTTAAGGAGCTCCCAATCACATACATAAAATCTTTTGTAGAAAAAAACCAACTATCAAAAGAGTACATAAATAAAGATTACTTCTTAAGACTGGTATATTAAGTATATTCATGCAACAGTATAATTTAAGAAATATTTTCTACTCAACCTGAGTTAATGATAAGAAGTGATCAGAAAAAAATCTGTTACTCCGACTCAGTGCTCAGGCGGGAAGAGCAATGATCCAGGAATCTGCAGTTCTCTTCCTGGCTCTGTCACCCCTTAGCTGTGTGACCTCCAGCCAGTTCCTTACCCTCTTCTCCATGCCTTTCTTCATCTGTCAAGTGATGACAATGTCGACAGCTCTAATTACATCACAGAACATTGGTGAGACTCCAATGAGGTAATATTCAAATAAGCAATAAACTACTAGAGCAACATCACCTCTGAAGCGAGATCTCAAGGAGTTCTGAAAGCATTTTATCTTTAAAATGTCCTCCTGCCCATGAGATGCATCACCCACTGCCTCCCACAGAGCTCCTTCCCAGGGGAAAAAAAAATCCCATCAGTATTCCCAGGGGCACCCCAGTGGCTCAGTCGGTTAAGCAGCTGACTCTCAACCTTGGCTCAGGTCATGATCTCAGGTCGTGAGATGGAGCCCTGACTTGGGCTCCCAGGCTCAGCAGGGAGTTTGCTGGAGGTTCTCTCCCTCCCTCTTCTCCTTTTCCTCCCCATCCCTCCAGGCCACTCTCTTTCTCTCCAAAATAAATAAATATATCTTTAAATTTATATGTGCTGTTGCCAGAAAGGGGAGTAAATTAGAACCTGGGAGCTGTCCTCATCACCCCCTCTCTCTGGGGCAGCAAGGTTGCCGGTCTTCTCTCCTGCAGGAAGGGGCCAGGAGAAGGCAGATGAACAGCATGATTTCCCTCTAATGATGAAATTAAAGCCCAATGCTTGTTTGTTGATTCCCATGATGCTGCCTGCAATCCTACAGCAACCTAAAAATCATACTTTTCGTTGGCTTCTTCATGATTTTTCCCTTGGATTATTTCTTCCTTCCTGACCTACTATTAACCTGCAATTTTTTTTCATGATAACTCAAAGTCTACATCCACTCATTCTTTTGTATAAAGTGAAATTAAGTCAAGTAATAAACATTATTTTCATTTTTCAAAGCTTGTTGAACCTATAAGTGAATTAAAGTAGAACAATGCGTGAACTTTAGAGGCTTTGTACATACAGTCTAAGAAAGGCTTTTGTCCAAATATGATGGAGAAAGGAAAAGCTAAATTTATTCAGAACAAAAATATATTGAACCACTCCTACAAAAGGAACAATGAAATTTTCTCCCCATCAAATAGGAAATTAAGGTTTTTAAGCTCTTGTTACATTATAAAAAAAATGAACAAAATCCCTGAAATTATTTTGCATTGTAACACAGGACTAAAAAGGACCACACCTGCTATACTGAAATAATTAGAATATCACAGATGCTAGGGTTAAATCAAACAGGCAATCATGGTGAGAAAATGAAAGTTACAATTAAAATATTCATTGACAGTATTCTGGGAAAATTGTTTAACCACTTTTGAAAATGCTATTTAGACCTCTGTTACAGTAAAAATGAATGAATGAATGAATAAATAAATAATAATAAATAAATAAATAGTAAATATATAGGCTTGACCAGGTCAAATGAAAAATATCTGTAGTTAAAATTATCACAAAGAATATGTAAAGACCAAAAAATGGTATCCTTAACACAGCCTTGCTATCAGATAAAGCTATGGGGTGCCAGGGGCTGGGGCTCCATGGGTGGCACCATCGACCCTTGATTTCAACTCAGGTCATGATCTCAGGGTCATGAGATCCAGCTTCACCCTCCCTCCAGCACGGAGCCTACTTAGGATTCTCTTTCTCTCTCTCCCTCTGCACCCTGTCCCCCACTCGCGGGTACTCTTTCTCTCAAAAAAAAATAGAAGAAAAGAAAAAGCTCTAGAGGACAACATGAAAGATATAAATAACGTATTATGAAAAAGCACGTAAAGAACAAGCCCATGTAAAAGGGCCACAGTGGTGAGACGGACCCTCTCAAGCTCTATTTGAAGGAGTAGGAACTGCTACAGTCTGCATCTGGGAAGGATTCGGTCTGTGTGTGTCACACCCGTTCACTAACTGCTTGCACATTTGATTAATGACTCTATTCTAAAGAAATACTCAGAAATGTGAACAAAGGATTCTGTAAAACACAACTGCAAAAAAAAAAAAAAAAAAAAAAAGTCTGTATTTCCCAAGAGTAGACTCAGAGCAGGACTCCAGGGCTGTGGTTCTCAAACTTACTTTGCATCAGCTTCACCTGAGGGCTTATTAAACCACAGGTTGCGGGGCATCCTCCACCGACCTCCAAACCTTTGATCCAGGAGTGTCTGGGTGGGTCTGCATTTGCAGGTCCCATGCAACGTCTATGTTGCTGACCTGAGGCCCATTCTTTGAAAACCTGGGCTAGAGACATTTGGATGATGTGTGTAAGGAATTCCAGTAACATGGAAGACTACAGACTGCAGACTGCATAGTTAAGGAAAGCTTCAAAACCAGCATTGACAATTGTGCATGCTGTGATATCTCCACGAAGAAAAGCCTTCAAGGGGGCAAAGGCCAAAATTTTAAAATGATGATCTCCAGAGAGTGGCATTAAAAGCAATTATTTCCTTAGGCTTTTTGGTATTTTCCAAACTTTCTAAAGGATGTACTGTTCTTTTATTAATCAGGAAAAAAAAACAGGATAAAACTGTAAAGGTCTGCATGCTTAGAATAATCTGACACATTTTAGTCATGATATTTAAAGTATAAGATGTAGAGAACTTTTTTTTGTAGAAGTATATTCAGAATCCTTAAGAATTAAGATGGCATCCCTTATTAAACTCTCAATTAGGTAGAATTAAGTAGAAACCATTGACATGTACTAGTCATCTGGTTCACACTGTTCAATTCTAAGTCCAAACTTTAAATGCAGCCTTCAATACGAAATAGGTTACCTCCTTTTCACCACTTCTAGTGATGTTTGACCTGTTAGAGTCAGATCTGCTTATTGATTCATCTTTTAACACAGCCATACTACGGCATTACAGATGAAGTGATGTGCAAAAATGATTTGGGTTCCTAAAGGAAAAACATCAACTAGAAGAAAGCTGCTTCTGTACTCACAATACTACTGACACTAACTTCCCCCAAGCTGGCACAGACTCCACAGATAAAGGCTCAGTCCACACTGCACCCTGCCTCCCCCTTCAGACTCCAATCACAAATCCAGGCCTCCCTACTCCAGACGGACCAACCAGCTATAAATTCAAGGTTCCCATGACCTCCTCCTCAGGTTCGATACTTTGCTAGAACAGCTCACAGAACTCAGACAAGTGCTTTACTTGCTATTACTGGTTTATTAGAAAAGATAAATCTCGGGAAGAGCCAAATGGAAGAGATGGATAAAGCAAGTTCATGAAGGCAGGGAGTACAGGTGCAGCTTCCATGCTGTCTAGGGATGGGTCACCCTCCCAGCACCTCCATGTGGTCACCAAGCCAGAAACTCTCTGACATTTAGGGGTTTTATGGAGGTTCCATTACATAGGCACGATTAATTCAATCATTGAATACCGGTGATTAATTCAACCCCACTCCCTCTTCCCTTTTTCAGGGGGTTGGGGTTTAAACAATCCTCCAGTCACGGGGCTGATTCCTCTAGCCCCCATCCTGAAGCTCTCTAGGTATGTCCAGCCACTAGCTGCCTCATTAACTTGCAAAAAGACCCTCCTCCTTGCTCTGGAGATTCCAAGGATTCTAAAAGCTGGTGTCAGGGACTCAGAACTGAGACCAAATATAATAGCAAAAGAAGCTCCTAGCACCACGATTACTTAGGAAATGACAAGGGTTTAAGACTTCTGTGAAAGGAACCAGGGGCAGAGATGACATTTTTTGTTATACCACACAGTACTTGATTTATGGAGTTTATAATGTTTTAGAAGGCCCTGGACATTTAAAAACCCCATGAAGAATGAGCATTTTCCCATAAGAACTAAGAGTAAAAGGCATGGGAGTCAGGGGAGACTCAGTCACACTCCAGAGACGTTGCAACCTAGAGCCTCCCGCCTAAAGCCAAGGCTGCTCTGTATTCCTTCCCTGTCCCACCACTGCATTCCCAGGAACCGTCAGTACTTGGAACCAGGCTGGTGCATCCACACAACTAGCTAGGCCCTGCATGGCCAAAAACAACAAGGAAAAGCAAAGGGGGTGTGTGCATGCTTCAGGGAGTAAGTCAATAGTTCATAACAATCACTTTTGCCTAAATTCTGCTAATAGATGTTAGGTTGAGTAATGTTAGCCCTCAGGCCCCTCTCTTAAAGAAAGAATTATTGTGTATTCTCAGCAGCCACTTTTTTTGCTGATTTTTTTTTCATTTTCATCCCAATGCTGTCTTGATTCATAGGAGGACAAAAGTGTCGTGAACCATAAAGCCGTTATTTTCCCTCCCATCAAAAGAGATAAATACAGTTAAAACAATTTAAAGCATGTCAGTGAGATGTATAAATGAATAATTTACTGCAGGACTGCAACCCTCCAGGCTACGTTCCTGCCAATGACAAGTATTTATGGCTGAGTTATAAACCTTTAGAAAAGCTCATGATAGAAATGATGCCAGGTCCTTCCCTTGAAACCAGGCGGGCAAGAGCAGGTATTAACATCTATTGTTTATCCTTTATTACAGTTGGAGGTGGCCTAAGTGACTCAGAACCTAAATATCTGGACCAAACAACACCCTAGGAAAAACTCACAGATCCTGAGCCTCTAGCCAGCCCTGGATAAGTCATGGTAGATACCAGTTAAAATTATTCTTGCTTCCTTACCTCATTAAAAAGACAAGCAGAAATATTAGACTCCATTCTATGTAGACAGAATACATATAATGTGTGAGTTCCCGCAGGGTAGATATATGTGAGTTAAAACACTATTACCAGGTCGATTCTAATTTGTGATCACTATATAACATAAATATCCAACCATTGTCCCACATCAGACATTGATTTGCTGAAAAAAAGAGAGATCGAGGAGGGGAAACTTGGGGCCTCATCCTACCTTCTAATTCTTTTCCCTGGAAGACCTCGTATGAGACACTTGATCTTGCAGACACTTTTTTGGCAACTGCAAAATGATGATAAAATCAGCCCCAAGGGGGGCTAAGGGGCTTAGATAAAATATACAGAGGTGCCTAGTATTTTAAGCACCGTGTAATGTGTAAATTATTAATAGTATTATTATATTTTGTACACACACATTCAAATTAGAGTTAAAAAAGTAATAGCCTTTGTGTTCTTTTCATGATGTTGAACTAGTCATGTATAGCAGAATGCTTGCTTCCACAGCTAGATACGGACATCTGGGGAAAGGCAGAGGTACCATTGATAAGCATGTGTAAGATAATTGTAGCTTTATAGGACCACTGGATATAACGGTAGCGCAAAGTCTAGTGAACTTTCCTATACGCCTGAAATATACATCAAGTGGATATTGATATTAGTCCAAGTTTTCAAAGGTCAACTTTCTTTGTGCAAATCAATTTTATACTCTTTGTATTTCAGAAACTTTCCCCTGTTTTATAGCAAGAAGATCCTAGCGAATAAATTATTTTCAGAGACTTAAAGACCATGACATCAGCCTCTAATCCTTCTTCTGAGTGAAGAATAACTACTCTTCCTCAAAATGAAAGTATTATCAGATTTTAACTGAAAAACCTAGAGCACATAAGAATATCTAAAACCTAAACGTAAGAAACAGAAACATAAGAGAACACAGAAAGGTAAGAGAATCTAAATCATTTTCCTGGAGCAAACCAAAAAGAGAAACAAGTTTCCAACCCAATGTATGACTTTTGCTATGCTGATTTTGCCTCTATTGATGGGAGGTATTTCCCAACTGACTTAAGCACTTAAAAATTTTGTATCAGTTGAGATACACATAGTCTAAGGCCAGAAAGTTTACCTATTCAATATAGGATAACTGCGTTAGCTGCATTTTCTGGTGTCTTTATGTGACATATGACATATGTCATACTGTGGGCCATGGTGGTCTACAATGATTGGTGTATGGCCAGGGTATCTAAGTCAGCATATGAGGCATACAGATGGTGAACATCTGTGGAGAAAACTTTCATGGCTGACTCTGTCGTAGTAGATGTCTCATCTTTTCACCCATATACTTCTTAGTCTTATGCTACATTTCTTGTATTTTCATGAACTTCAATTTTCATGAACACCTATCATTTAAAGGAGACTCTTTTACACATCATAAGTCAAAATGTCAAGAACCGCACAAATCTTGCTTACTTTCTTAGTGAATTAAGCATGCAAAAAAGAGTTGATGGAGCGAGCCAGAGACAACTATCCTTAGAAAGGCCTGAATGGAAGGTTGTCCATTGGCTAATGTGTGGGGACTTGGATTTCGTTTCCACCGTTCTCTAACTGCTAGGGTGGTTTACTGTGTCTAAATTGTTTATACAAACAATGTGGCTTATGCTAAACACCTGTTTTCTTCCTGGGAAATCAGTCAGGCCTGATGACTTTGTCCCACAATGTCTTTTACATTTGCTGATCTTGCTCTGCATTCTTCTGCTGGAATAAGTCAAAGCTATCCCTTTGGAATGCAATCCTGGAGCAAGAGACCTCCTAATTCTGTGGGAGGGTAGGAGCCTAAGCTCCACAGGCACCTTGCTCCAAGGTGCAAAAGTACCTCCTGGCGTAATGGTGTAAAAAGTTCATTTTTCTTTTAGATAAAGCCAATTAGCTAAAGCAGATGGTCATCCCAATTACCAGGTGAATGTAGGTTGAACTCTGTGTGACAAATGGTGTTGTCAAGTCCTCTTATTTGAGGACTAGTTGTTGTTTACCTTGAGAACATGTTTATAATGGGTCGTATCTCCTGGGACCCATAAAAGGTGAGATTTCTGTCTTTGCACTCTCTTGCCAGATTGCCTGTGATGCGTATCACAATTCTGGCTTAATGCTTATTTAATAATAAAATTGTTTTCTTTCTCTCTTTTACCTTTGTAGAGCAGTTTTCTGGGGAGGGAGGCGATTTTGCTTCTGATTATAATTCCCCAATACATTGTTGCTATTACGGTTGTTTAACCAAGTGTAACTCTACACTACAGTGTCACTATTATGTGTATCCACAAGGACAGAACAGGAAATTTTTCAAATGGTCTACAAAAAGCGAGATAAACATTTCTGCCATGCACTAAAACACAGTTTTTATTGTGAAATAATACACATACCATACCATTTAACAATTTTATGTATCTGGCTGTTCAGTATTAAGGTCCATAAATATGAGAGAATAGAACTATTCAGAATATTTAATATAAAAAATAAACCTTCCTTCTTCTTAGGAGGTTCTGGAGGTTAAGCCCTCTCTGTCCTTGAGGGGGAAGAACTAGAATTCTCATGGCTTATAACTCGATTTCTGGGTTCACTGGTCTTTACAAGAACAAAAGGGAGAGAAGCTACATCTACAAGAACTAGAGTGAGAGCAGGATTTGAGAAAGGAGAAGGAAGGAGGAGTATAGGATGGAAGAAAGTTGTGCTTGAAAACTTAGAGCAAATTCCCAGGGAGTTGCTCAAGGGAGTGGTCTTCCCCACAAGGGGAGAGTCTAGTGGGCAGATCTGATACAGAACTTGTGAGCAGGTGGTTTGCAAAGCCAAGAAGCCATGGGAGAGTGGAGAACAAATAAGAACCTTGACTCCAGCAAGAACCTCGACTCCCCTTTGTCCAGAGCCTACTCTAGAAGTTCCCGTCATCTGTTCCTGGTGTGGACTTGACTTCATCAGCTACCAGCACTTTCCTCCAGACCCAAATACCTGCTACCTGACTTTGCTTGTCCCTAATATGGCTGTGTAGAAACTCTCACACCATTTCAGAATACCCACAAGCCCCAGAAAAGCAGAAAAGTCAATGGAGGACACCCCTCCTCCCCCCACAGCACCTGTGATGATCTGAACAAGCCTAAGAGTGCAAAGCTGACCGAGTGGGAGATCCCCCAATCCCCCAATCCTTCACCTACTACTTGTTCTATACGTTGGATCAGTTTGAAGTTAATTGGACCTAAAAGCGGGGGGGGGGGGGGCAAGGCTATGGAGCTCTGCACGGCCAGCTTCTCCTGTGACGCATCTGTTGATAATAGTAAGGACTTGTTTCTTTCACTTGGAGAAGCAATATTGTGCCACAGTTCAGAACAAGAACTCTGAAGCCCTCCTGCCCTACTTTGGGTGTTAGCCCCTCTCATTCTTAGCCATGAAGCTTGAATAATTTACTCAACCTTGCCATGCCCCACTTTGCTCATTCATAAAATGTAGATAATAATGTTGTGACAACTCAATGAATAATAATTATCAGTAAATTCTTAGAGTGACTGGTACACATATAAGCATCATAATGAGTTTGTCATATAGTGGCTGAGATGACGGCTTGTGACACTTAATTCTTATAACGTCTACTTATAACTTTTCCCCGGGGTCCTCAGAAATCTTCAAAATTCTAACCACATGGCATTTGTAAAGGCCTATATATAAATGTGTTATAAATGTCATATAGATCTTTTCAGAATATAAAATAGCAAGCTTTGGACTATTTAACTCCAAATATTCTATTTAATTTTAATTCATTTTATTTAAAATAAAAATGCTTACTAAGTTCTCTACAAACTCTCTCAAAACATTCTACAAGTCAGTTAATGCCTAGGTGTCAGAAACAAAAGCTTTAGTAATAATTTCAAAATCTGCAGCTTTGTGCCTTAGTTTAATTACCTATCTGATTTCTCCTTTTTTAAAAATAGCCAATGATTAAAGTAGGAATTGAAAGAAAGCTTGAAGTTCACAACTGACACCTTTATTGAATCAGGAAGACAAGAAAGTAGCTGACATAAAAGCAAAACAACCTGTGTGGACTAAAGTATTCGGGACTTGGCATATGTGTATGTGTTTCATGAGTTTAAAGTTGCCCATACATCACATGTGCTTACTGAATGTTTAAATATGGTCGATTGCTCATTGCTCCTCCTACCAAATGTGCATATAGGTACCTTCATTTGCAAACATACACACACAAATTAAAAAGTGCAGAATTTATCCAGTGCCCTGTATAAGGCATGAAAAACTGAAGGAACATTAATATCATTGTTATTGTTGATAATAATCAATAATTATACTTTGCAAACCTATATTTTTCTATATTTGTGAACCTAGCTCCTATGTGGTACCCACTTGGCATGGGGTCATCTGCACATACATCAATTGTGTCCTTGAGCTTCTTTGGTTGGAAGCCACAGAAATCATCCTATCTTTTGTTAATATGGTCTCCTCATCTCATCTACTCTGTATTTTCCATGTTCATCGTAGCGATAACAACGATCTTCAGTTCACTTGCTACTCACCTCAGTTAGCCATTCTTAAGTCCCCATCAATCCAATTGAGAGCATTAACATTTCAATCTTCTATCTGTGGAAGAACGAATCTCTTCTTGTGGGTTAATCAAGTAAAATGCAACTCTTACATTTAAAAGATTATGAATATCACAGTTACTTGTGAGTTCTACTGAAAGTGAAATAATTTGAATTAATTCCAGAAATAAATTTGAGAGTGGCCAATGAGTACTGCAATATATTTATTTTTAGAAAGATATCCAGGGATCCCTGGGTGGCGCAGCGGTTCGGCGCCTGCCTTTGGCCCAGGGCGCGATCCTGGAGACCCGGGATTGAATCCCACGTCGGGCTCCCGGTGCATGGAGCCTGCTTCTCCCTCTGCCTATGTCTCTGCCTCTCTCTCTTTCTCTGTGACTATCATAAATAAATAAATTAAAAAAAAAAAAGAAAGATATCCAAAAATATCTCTGTTGAATACATGCCTTTTGAAAATCCCCAAATCAGTAAAAGATAAACACCCTATGATTTCACTTACATGTGGAAGCTAGAAAACAAAACAAATGACAAAAACAGACTCCTAAGTACAGAGAACAAATCAGTGGTTGCCAGAGGGGAAGGTAGGAGTATGTGCATATGTAGAGGGATGGGAGGGTGAAATAGGTGAAGGGGATTAAGAGGCACAAACTTCCAATTATAAAATAAATAAGTCATGCAATAAAAGTACAGCATAGTGATTATAGCCAATAATATTATAATAACTTTGTGCAGTGACTGAGGATACCTACGTTTACTGAGGTAAGCATTTCATAATGTATATAATTGTTGGATCACTATGTTGTGTGCCTGAAACTAATATAATATTGTATGTCAACTATATTTCAATTTAAAAAAAATCTCTGAATCATTTCAGCATAAAGAACTTTAAAATACCAATTGAAGTTCAAAGATGTGTCTCTACAAATGATGGATCTATGTTTATTCTTCATTCCCTGTCTTTTTAAATAGCATAGTCCTCTGTAAACCTACTCTGTCACCTGTATTTGTCAATATTTGTCAGAGTCAGATCCGCAATGCTTGAAATATTGAAGTTGAAGTTGATAGTAGCTGTCTGATTAATTGAATCATAACACTTCGAACTAGAATTGCTATTAAGAATGAAAGGCCATTAATCGTACATGAAGACTATTTTTTTTAAATTTTAAGTAATTTTCTACTTGCTTTTAGGGAAAACTTCACGCAATCATCTATGCTCAGTACCTAGTAAGGCTCTGGAGACAACCTCAAGCTGTTCACAATTCTCAGATGTTTTACATAAAAAAAAAAAATCCCATGCATGACAAAAGAGTATAAATGGCTGTTTTACAGTTGGAGTCATTAGGCAGATCTTTGGATTTTAAGTGGGAAGAAATTCAGTACACTTATCTGAACTTGAACTTGAATCCCTAGCTGTACTCTAAGATTCTAGGGTGAGGAAGACTTCATGAAAATTGTTTGAAATTCAGGTGAGGATAAAGATCTGCTTAAAGAAAAGCAGTTTCGGGATCCCTGGGTGGCGCAGCGGTTTGGCGCCTGCCTTTGGCCCAGGGCGCGATCCTGGAGACCCGGGATCGAATCCCACGTCGGGCTCCCAGTGTATGGAGCCTGCTTCTCCCTCTGCCTGTGTCTCTGCTTCTCTCTCCCTCACTGTGTGCCTATCATAAATAAATAAAAAAACAAAAAAAAAAAGTAAAGAAAAGCAGTTTCTAGGCTTAGGTGCTTACTAATTTACATTGTGTACAATGGTGGAAAACAAGTACAACTTGTACTCCCTTTGCATGCGTAAGGTAGTAACACACACCAACAATGCTCCTTTGAAACAGCATCATCAAATCAACTTAGCACGAGGTCTTTCAGCATTTCCTTCTCTCATTATTATTATTCCATTCACTACCTTGTTTATCTACACAAATATGGTATGTATACAAAAATGACTGCAGGCAAACATTCCAGGATTTTGTGCATTAGGAAAGATGAATAAATCAATACGTGGGGCTTACAAAACAAACTAGTTAGCTGCCTTTTTTTTTTAAATTTTTTTTAAATGCAATGTCTCCTGGAAGAACTGATTTGGGCAGAGGCAACTGTAAAGACACAGAGACATAATGGGCCATGATTGAGTAATCAACTCACTTGTGATGTTGGAAACGGTATGTTTCATCTGGATATCCAGTTATCACCCAGAATTTTAAAGACTTAACTGAGCTGAAAATTGCAGTTGATCCACTTCAGTAGAGGCTATTTTAACTTGTGAGCAGTGACACCAGTGCTCTTGGATTCTGGTGCTCTGGTTCTAATTATGTAAAGAAACTGTCAGGAACATTACTTTTCTCTGTAGATGAAGATATTAAAAAGTAGAAGTTCATCACACTACATTGTGGAAATAGACATATCTGACATTGCAGCAGATACCAGCTCAGACAACCCCCATGCCTTCAATATTCACATCTATCATAAATTCATAAGGCTGGGAAAGAAGGTTCTAGATAAGTGGATCCCTAAAAGAAAAAAATTATCTTGTCTATATCCAAAACTGTTTGGGAATTCAAATCACCTGGGAGCAAACTAGTTGCATTTTAGTGGAAACTGAACACCAAAGAAATAAACAAAGTTCATTTCTCTACTTCCATGGTCTTCTAGTTCAACTCCGGAACAGAGTCCCAAAGTCAACCTCCAACAAGCCATGTAAAGACAGGATTTGCAACCTATAGCACACTATTCCTCTATGCTCCTACTTGTTTGTTAACCCTATACGTCACAGAAGAAACATCTGGGCTGACTCCCTTCACTGGAGCCCTATGATCTCCTAGTGAATACTTCTGTTATTCTCACTTACAAACCCCATCCACCAGGTCCAGTGACTTGCAATTATCACCATTTATACAAAACATGCAAAACAAGAAAAATAAAGTTAAGAAAAGAAATAGGCCTTCTTGAAAGCTATAAATGTAAACAAAATTCATGAAAGTTTTCTCCCAAAACATTCCAACTGATCTCCTCGGAGTTTAGGTTTCTTTGATCAGCAATCCTTAAACCTCAAATATTAAATGCTGATGAAGAAAATCTAGAAATAATCTAGCTAGAAAATATGAAAATAAAATGGACACATTCTAGAATATAAGTAAAACATAGAAATATACCAGAACATATAAAAATATTAAAATACAAAGAATCAGTCAAGAACACATATTGAGAACATTCTGGAAAGATATTTTGACAACCCTAAGCAAAGATGCCATAATCACCAATCACCAATCACAATCAAGAAACTTCCTAAAAATTTTATTTATTTATTTATTTATTTATTTATTTATTTATTTATTTATTATTTAAGAGAGAGAGCAAGCACAAGCAGGGTGAGGAGCAGAGGGAGAAGCAAGCTCCCCTGCTGAGCAGGAAACCCTACATGAGGCTTTATCCCAGAACCCTGAGATCATGACCTGAGCTGAAGGCAGACACTTAACCAACTGAGCCACCCAGTCACCCCAAGAAATTTCTAACATAAGTGTCTGGACCATTGCAAACATGCAATTATTCAGTGATGCAAGGGTATGTATTTCAAGTTACAAAAGTTTGAGAAATTCAAAATGTTTGGTAGCTTTATGGAAGGCAAGCAGTTTGGGCTAATGAGGAAAATCATGAAGATGGAGGAGATCTGATGGAAACTCTAAAGGAAAGAAGGTAAATGGCATGAAAATTATTAGGTTGGTTGGGAAGAGGAGAAAGTAAGAAAGTGTGAGTGACTGACGAGGCCAATGCAAGCACAAGCTGACATTCCAATCACATTAACCTCTCTCCGCCCTTGGCCAGGCCACCTTGGTGCCAGCCAAGGTGGGTGAGGAGCCTGGGCACCACCCCCCACCAAGTCTGCACACAAGCTTTGGAGTCTGCAGCATCCCAGAGGAAGAGGCATCTTTTTCTGTTTTGCCTGCCTGGTGGAAGCACCATTTGAAATCTGTCTGTCTGGAGTGGGCTCTGTT
This sequence comes from Nyctereutes procyonoides, assembly GCF_905146905.1. Taxonomy (NCBI): domain Eukaryota; kingdom Metazoa; phylum Chordata; class Mammalia; order Carnivora; family Canidae; genus Nyctereutes; species Nyctereutes procyonoides. The sequence continues at coordinate 8,000,253 of NW_026575082.1, read as the reverse complement.
TTGTGCCCAAAAATCTAGTATGTGATAGCAACAGCCTAGTAGGAGCGCTCAAGCATTCATGCACTATTACAAATGACTCGTGGCTAGTTTCTTGTGTCTCAAATTTCTCTTTTTGCTTCAGTACCCAACAATTTCCCTGACACTTCCTCGAATACCATTTTGCCATTTTGGCCAAGAATCAATAGTGGCTTTCATGCTCTTGCATGAGATCCAGAATTGCTACCAAGTCATTGCCTAACCGAACCTCCCTTCCTTTATATTAAGCCATAACTCAAAAATCTCTGTACCAACCTAGTCATTTGATTGCAGTCACCCACACACAACTTCCTTCTCTCTCCTCCCCCGACCCCGTGCATATTTTGTATTACTTCTCATGCTCTGTCTCTTTCCTCTGCTCCAATCATCAGTCAGAATTCGGTGGTTCAGCTGAGTGGCCTCATCAGTGGCAGAAGATGAGATAGGACATGAGGACCAATACTGTTCACGGTGGCAGACAGAAGTTTGCTCACAACTAGTCTCCCCTGGAAACTTTCTGAGAGAGCTAATTTTATTTCTTTGATCCTCATCCTTTTCATAATCAATAAGCTCAGTTGAAACAATAGTAGTCTTGACATAATTTAGTTAATACTAAAAGGCTTCACAAAGTCTTTTGGTGGAAACTAAAATGCTTTCCTCACAACTGATGACAATCTAGAGGATGTGAAGGGCCAAAGAATAATCTTGGTCACTGCCAATATACACACATTTCCCCCCTCGCTGTTTCTTGCCTCTGTGGTCTAGACAGATTTCAAATTCAGAAAAGTCAGTCTGGAGCTATTTCAAACTACTTCCCAGGTCCAAAGTGCATAGGACAAGAGACAAATGTCTTTCCCTCAGGCAAGATAGTTCATAGGAAATTCAGTTTCAACCCATGCTTTTGCCACCTTTCTCACTCTGTTCAAAATATGTCAGGAACTGGATATACGGCATGCTGGTTGGCATTGTGTCATCTTTTGGGTAACCTCTGAGGACCTGGTACTTGTCTGGAAATGAACACAAGCACAGGGAAGAGCCCTGTGTGTGTGTAGAATATGACAGTCATGAAAATCTCTCCTTTGGATCCTATACAAGAAGTTGATGAGAGCCAACAAAAGGACGCACAGCAGTTTATAAAATTTGTGTCACAATCACCTTTCCCTTGACAGTTGAAATAAATTAAATCTGCTCCACATCTTATACCTGTCTCTCTGCTTTAATCCCTACATTGATTTTTGACCAAACAGCTTCAAGACTTGAAATAATCAAATCACATCAGAGCAAACGCAAGTAATCTATTTCTGCTTTCCATCTGACTTTTTTATTTTCAATCTTTACTTACATTTATTTTTAAGAGGAATTGAACCAGAACAGAACACAGAACCAACAGCTGGGCATTTTCCATCAATTATAACTTTTTACTAATAAGCTCTGTTGATATTCTCTTAACCTGCCAATTGAATGTCAAAAAGCCATTTTGCAAGTGTTCAAACACATGGGCACTAATAATATTGACCATTACATTCAATCACCTTCACATTGTTTGCAGCTTATGCTATAGTTTTTTGCAGGAAATTTAGTCATGTCTAAAGTGAAAGACATTTTTATTAATTGGTAAGAGTCAAATAACTATACCTCTTAAAAACCTATTACCTCCTTTTTATGATTTAAGACATTTATAATTAATTTTTCAACATATAATAGAAAAGAACATATTTCATATGTGTTTGAAAAGGTTCTTTATGATATTTTTCTTTTTTTTAATAAATTAATTTTTATTGGTGTTCAATTTACCAACATACAGAATAACAACCAGTGCTCATCCCATCAAGTGTCTTTATGATATTTTTCTGAAGAGAAATTTTCTTTGCCTTTGTCTCTGAGAGAGGATTGATGACTTTTTTTTTTCCTGGCCAGTTTTAAAAAAACATTTCTGTAATGCAAAGGTTTTGTTTTTAAGGTACAAAATATTTTGTATAAACATCTGAAGGAATGGAGTCAACACTTAAAATGAAGAAACTTTATGAATTTTTCTCCCCCACATATTCCATTACCCCTCCTTCACATCAAGTTCTCAGAACAATTTTGGTCTCACCCACAGCCCGCACTGCCATACAAGAAGCAAAGAAGGCTCGATGTGGTCCAAGGAGATGATGTATAAGAAAGTGCTGCCCTTTGCCAATGTCCTCCTTAGCACACACAGCTGCCCCAGACACAAACCCTGTTCTTCCTTTGCAATGCAGGAATAGACATCAGCCTCCAATACAAGCAGAGTCTATAGAGGAACAACCAAATGCCAAGAAACCTTAGTTCTAGAAGTCTACACACAGGCCAAGGCCCATTGCTGGCTGAAGGCAGGTGAAAGAAAGGGTGAGAGAGAGAAGTGGATGGAAAGAAGGAAGGAAGGAAGGAAGGAAGGAAGGAAGGAAGGAAGGAAGGAAGGAAGGAAGGAAAAAATTAATATAATTTCTGTCACCAGCAAAAATTATTCTTCTGACATGTTCTCCTGCTATGAGAAAACTTGCCCAGAGGCAGAAGTGGGAGAGCCTGAGATGGCCTTCCTCTCACTTGGTCCTACTGGAGACCCCTGCACACACTATCTAGGCTTCTTCACACTTGCATTCCAGGAGGTGAAAAGTCGCTTTTTCTTATCCTCACACACGTTCTGTGGGTCCTGCAGCTCACGCAATCAGGGCTTCATTATGACACAGGAAACAAATTACTAATACAAAATTAGTGCTGGGCTTTGGGGGGAGCCTGCTCAGGTTGAGAGGCCGGGAAGGCCAATCTGTTTCTGCTCCCAGGGCCAAAAACAATTGAAGGGATCAAAGCTCTGAGGTGACAAAGGAGCAACATTATCAAATATTTCTAAACTTCCACTCTGCTCAACACTAACTCAGCAAATACCAATCCAGCACCGTTTTGTTATTGCTGAGGATACTTGAGGATCATAAAACAGTCACTACCCTCACGAAGTTGCAAAGTAGTGGAGAACAAATAGAAGTTATGCAACTGAAACTTACAGGCTATAGATACTATGTATTTTTAGACTTACCGATTTTTTTTTTAATTTCAGGAATGTGGCAGATCAAGAAACAGGAAAGTTCTATAACTGTTAAATCTGTGACTGATGGATTAGCAAGATAAAGAAAAACCAAATACTAACAGTCAATAACCAACAACTTACCTAAACTCCATTGTTAAAAACTATTTTGAATACCAGAGTCATGAAAAAGACAACAGAAACCAACCCATGTGGTTGGCCTTATCCATTTTGAACACTTGAAGACCCATAACGTACTCACTATTGTACTCACCATCGGTAACAGTCAACCTCATCACAAATGTTTCGTTGTCTCCTGTGCTGGCCTTGAAACAACAGCGGTAAAGTCCGGAGTCAGAGGCCATAACATGGGGCATGATGATGAAGGTGCTTCTCATGTCCTGACTACAGCTGCTCCATATCTCTCTTTGGTACTTTGAAGCATAACTCTTCCCTTGGGACAAGTTGCAGATAGTCAAGATGTCAATCTGATGGGGCTGGATCTTTTCCCATGTAACTTGTTGTACTGGCCACTTCCCGGCAGGCTGACAGGTGAGCGTGACATTTTTTCCAGGTTCGGATACTATGTGCCTATTTGATGGTGCAGCTATCTCAAAACTATCTGAAAACAAGAAGCAAATGATTACATGTAGGGCCTAAAATTTTGGGGTGCAAGGGTGGAAGCTACCCATAAAGTTCTATCAAAAGTATTGGTGATCCTATTTAACATAGTTGCATCAACTGTAAATGCCACCTTTATGACACATTTTTGTAAGGAAAGGACCTTTGGAAAAGGCTAATGAATAAATAGAAAGGACGATATACTTGTTCACACATATTTCCTTGAGGTTTTTTGACATGGTTAACCATATAACAAGAAATGTAATCAAAACTCCTGGTACTTTTCTTGGTAATGATCTTATCAAGAGGCTGAATTTCACAAGACTATTCTTTTTTTTTTTTTTTTCACAAGACTACTCTTTAGTAATGTTGGGCTGATGACTCAAAGATTGTATCCAGATTGTGATCATGCTAAAATTTTAATGATTATTGAAGAGATATCAAATCATTTTCATTTGAATAAATGCATACATAAACTTATTTTCCAGATATACAGGTTGTCTTATGCATACATAGAGTAGGGCTTCACATGAGATTTAAATCCCGAGGTACCAACAAAGTCGTTCAATATCTTCCCACCTTCCTACCACCATAGCTGAAATACCCAGCACAGAGCACACTGTAAATAACCACCACATCGTTCTGGGCCATTTTCCTGAATTCAAATTAAAAAAGAAAAAACAAGAGTAGAGGGGACAGGAGAAGAGAGGAGAAACCACACTTGAAAGAAGAACAAACACAGTCAGGTTTGCTGTCTATATTAATCTGGAAAACTAAGTCTATAATAGTTTCATCTCCACCAAAAACTAGCTTCTTTTCTTTGACAAGTGATTTCATGTGTCAAAATGTTGTTGAAAAGAGAAAAAAACCACAGCACTCTAGTTTTTCAATTTGTAATCATACTACTATTATCGAAGTTAACACTTTACCCACTTAACAAGCACACAGGAAGCATTTTACCTCTTAAAAAAAAAAAGCCAACGGTGTGCCTGGGTGGCTCAGTGAATTAAGCAGCTGCCATCAGCTCAGGTCATGATCTCGAGGTCCTGGGATGGAGCCCCGCATCAGGCTCCCTGCTCAGCAGGGAGTATGCTTCTCCCTCTGTCCCTCCCCCTACTCCTGTGCTCTGTGCTCACTCTCTCAAATAAATAAAATCTTAAAAAAAAAAAAAAAAGCCAAAAGAAGAACGGGGAGAGGGAGGGGAAGAGAAAAAGGGGAAAATTCTTTTTTTTTTTTTTAAGGGGAAAATTCTTAAGAAATGGAAAAAATAAGACAATAAAAGTTTACAAAAAACAAGTAAGAAATTAAAATTAAGGGGATCCCTGGGTGGCGCAGCGGTTTGGCGCCTGCCTTTGGCCCAGGGCGCAATCCTGGAGACCCGGGATCGAATCCCACGTCGGGCTCCCGGTGCATGGAGCCTGCTTCTCCCTCTGCCTGTGTCTCTGCCTCTCTCTCTCTGTGTGTGTGTGACTATCATAAATAAATAAATAAAAATTTAAAAAAAAGAAATTAAAATTAAGACAGGGAAGGGAAGATACGAGAGAAAGAAATGAGAGACAATATAAATGAAAGGCTAAATCAGATACAAGTACACCATGCTGGGAAAATAGAAGGAAATAAAAGAAAGGAAAAAGACAAAAACAAAAACAAAACAAATGTTTGTGTAAGATGTGCTGGACCATCGGAAATCACAGGGCGGCTGGCTAGCCCTGAACGGTTCCGATGTTTGTCTTCAGCCTGACACACCTGCTGTTTTGTTGTCTTCCTCTGTGATGCAACCCTCCACCCACCTCAGGAGCTTTATCTGCCTATGTCACCAACACCTGTTCTCAGGAAGTGACCCCGTATAATGTTGACTTGACTGCACAGGAAGGGCCTCTCTTAGGAACGTCTGCATTAGCCCACAAAGCAATGAAGGCAGTCTCCAGTGCTGACCAGCCAGGTCTCTGGGCCTTGTGGGGAGGCCCCCAAGCCAGCTGGGGAGTTTGCACAGCCAGCCTCTAGGTAAGGACCCAGACCCACCCGTCAGTAGACATAGGACTGGACTGAACGAAGCAGGCCCCCCCTCAGAGGCAGGTGGTTCTGAGGCCCAGAGCAGTCCCCAGTTAACCTTTCCAGGTGAACAGAAGAGCTGCTTGGCGTCAGATAAAAACCGAGACCCAGAGGAGTTCTACAGAGCCTGCCTGGCTTCGTGCGTTGCTTGCTGCTTGCTCATGACACCTGGCACATGTAAGGCGACAGGAAATGACCCTGAAAACATCCACCTGAAAACCCCACACATGACAGGACCCTTGGAGTCCTTAGAGTTGGAAAGTGCATCTTCATAAATAGGGATCAAAGTGCTGTGGTCGATAGGGAAGAAAAAGGTTGATGAGAACCCTAAAAATAGAAATGAAAATAATAAGCAGTTAAGTTTGTGTTTCTATTTAGTGATATATTAATTCTCAGCACAAACATAGAGTAGACTGTGTTGCGTTTTGTTTAAAAGACTATTTTTTAGAGCAATCTTGGTTGACAACAAAATTGAGAGGAAGGTACAGAGATTTCCCACATATTTCCTCCTTCCTCCTACACAGACCCTCCTCCCTATCAACATCCTCCATCACGCGATATATTTTTTTATCAAGTAGGACCTATATTGTCACGTTGCAATCACCCAAAGCCCATAGTTTACATTAGAGTCCACTTTCCATGTACATTCTAAGAATGTGGACAAATATGTAAGGACACATATCCACCGTTGTGTCACATGCTGCCCTAAAAATCCTCCGTGGTCCTCCTATTCATCCGTCCCTCCCCTCAACCCTTGGCAACCACTGATCTTCTCACTGCCTCCATACTTGCGCCTTTCCCAGAATGTCATACCATTGGAATCATATGGTATGTAGCCTTTTCAGAATGGCTTCTTTCACACGGTAACGAGCACTTAAGTTTCCCCCATGTGTTTTCCCCATCTGGTAGCTCATACCTTTTTAGTGTTGAATAACATTCCATTGTCTGAACAGACCACAGTTTATTTACCCATTCACCTACTGAAGGATGTGCTAGTTGCTTCCAAGTGTTGGCAATTATGAATAAGCCATGTGCAAGATTTTGTGTGGACAAGAGTTCTTAGTTCCTTTGGGCATAGATCAAGAAGTATGATTGCTGCATTGTGGGGCAAGAGTATATTTAATTGTGTAAGAAACTGGCAAGCCACAGCATTTTACATGCCCACCAGCAATGAAAGAGACTTCCTGTTACTTCACATCCTCACCAACACTGGGTGCTATCTGCATGCAGGATTTTGTTCTGATAAATTTGCACGTTTTTACATGATTTTATTACAGGATAATACAATGAAATTCTCTATACTTTGTATAGGAGTTTTCTGACACAATAAGAGATGGTTTTTAAAAATTATCTCAGTGCTTCCAAGCACCACTCAATGCCTAGGTACCCCACACATTCCTGGGACACTTGTGCATCATGCCATATGCCCCAGGCCACCATCACATCTCCAGCTGCTAGTCTGTCCTCCTTCACCATCCTCACCAAACAGTGGCTCTGCATGCAGTATGAGCAGCTCTGCAATATCGCTCAGCAACTTCCAAAACCCTGAGTCCATTTACTAGAAGCTTCATAGGCCCAGACCTTTGTACAGACCTTTATACATCATTCTATATAGTGCTTGGCATATACCAGAGATATCAAGAAATAATTTTTGAATAAAAAAATTGATTTGTAGTTTCACGTTGCAGTCAATATGTGGTGTGTACCCACTGAGTTGGGGGAGGGGGATATTCACCTCCATAAAACCTCTCATATTGAGAAATGTGTTTGAAATATTATGCGTAATGCCCAGATGAGTTCATCGTTCCAGGAAATGATCATCAATATCTGCAAATTCACAAAAAAAAAAAAAATTCATGTCTCTACGATGCCACTTTGAAAATAGTAGCCTTCCCCAAATAACCCAACCCAGTCTGACCCTGCTCAAGCCTCTAAATCTAACTACCAACTTACAGAACTACAAAGAGCAGAGAAACATGTCGAGGGACACTCTGGGAGCAGTCCCTGAGAGTATGGAAGACACAAAACTCCTCGGCTCCACGTGGAATCTCTCTCACCCCTGAAAACCAGTTTTGGACTCTGTGGTGCTGTCTGTTCCCTTTCTCTTCTTCTGTATTCATTCAGAATTCTGGAAGGAATCCCACTGCTCCCGACGCTGCCTCATTTCTCATGTGTGCTTCAATGCACCGAGGAACCAGTCCTCCCATTCTCCAGCACTGCAAGTCATGCACGTTCTTGACCTTGAGTCCTGGATGCTCTGCCCTCCTGGGAACTTCCTGGCCTTGCATGCCTCTGCTCATCCTCCCTCCTTTCTGACCTTCCTCCCCAGTCTTCCTCAGTGGCCCTTTTCTCTCTGCTGGTCTTTTAAAACGTTTCCGCCAGGGTTCCGATGCCCGTCCCCCTCCACTTGCCATCCCTGGGTCATCCCCCCTCCTTGCAATTTTCAACCATCTCTTATGTGATGTCCAAATGCACATGCCCTGTATAGTTGGGCCTCTCCCCAGGGTTTCCAAAGCACAAGACAATAACTTGCTCTTATGTTTAAAATAGGCTAAAAATTAAACAGCCAGCACTGCCCTAAGCTATCTGCAGGAGCACTACTATTACTCCAGCTAATTAGAAGCGATAATAGTAGTAGCTTTGCATATTCCCAACTGTGCCTAGACTATGTACGTGCTCGATAGAGAGCTTTTCTAAAAATTCTCAAATATAAAGCATCCCATTTAAATGCAAAATAAAATGTTGACTGTGTAATGACTAAGGAAATATTCCAAGTCACCTGAGATAAAGATTTAAAAAATAAGCACTTGCTAAGAGATTACACACCCTCGAAGTGCTCACCAAAGAAAATATAAAATTTCATGACGATGTATGGAGACAGTTGTTAACTAGACTTATAGAGGGTCATCATTTCCCAATATACATATCAAGTCATTATGTGGTACACCTGAAACTAATGTCAGGGTATATTTCACCTGAATAGTGACTACTTACATTTTTAAAAATAAAGAAAAAGTAGTGGGGAGCCTGCTTCTCCTTCTTTTTCTCCTTCTCCCTCTGCCTCTCCCCCTGCTGGTGCGCTTGCTCTCTCTCTCAAATAAATTTTAAAATTAAAAAAAAAAAAAGAAAAAAGAACAGGAACTGGAGCAAACAGTAGCCATTAGCCTGAGAACAGGGCAGTGATCCTGCAAGCTGTATACCACACACCCCTGGCCACCCTGTAAAACCCTGTGCTGCCATCATTTCAAATGCAGAAGGCAATTTAAGAGGTGGGGTTGGCATTTCTCCCAACAGCTGGAATGTTCCCAGATGATGCTTGGGGCAGGGGGTGGTCATGGGTTGAATTGTATCCCCCCCCCCCCCCCCCCGCCCCCAGAATTCCTAATGCCTAGTGCCTCAGCATGTGACCTTATGTGAATGGAGGGTCAATGGCAGAGGTCATTAGTGAGGATGAGGTCACAGTGGGGGTGGGGCCATCCCGAATCCAACATGACCATGATGAGGGGACATAGGCATACACCCGGGGAGAATGTCCTGTGAAGGTGAAGGCGGAGGCCACAGTAAAGTGTCCACAAACCAAGGAATGCCAAAGGTTGCCAGAAACTACCAGAAGTGAGGAGAGAGGCCTGGTGCTGACCCTAGTGGACAGCCAGTCTGAGATGTCCCGCTCCAGAGGAGAGACGACAAGGAGACAATACCTCCCCCTCCAAGGCTATGGTATCTTGTCGAGACAGCCCTCACACACCACACCACCACAGGGATGGGAGGAGGTGGGGTGAAGACTTCATCGGGCTTTCATTTCTCATACAGTCTGGATCTTACCAGAACCTACCAGAAGCAGCAGGGCCAGCCACCCAGTTAGGGAAATCAGCGGTCTTCACCAGCTCCCTCCCCATGACTGTCATTTCCTGTCCTTCATGTAAAGTGAAGATAAAAGGTAAAGGAGCCAAACAAGATAAAAGAATAAGCTCAAAGATTGCTTGACTGAAAAGCACAGATAAAGTGGGAAGAATGAGAGCTGCGTTCAGAGATAAAAACACAACCTGACAAACCTGTCGTGGCTGCAGGCCAAGCAAGGCCACTTGTCTCAACCAAAGGAATAACTAGAATCAGGTGAACACATCCTGGATGGCAAATCAGAGACTCAGTCCCGAAGATCCGCGTAAGGGGAAGGTTTGTGGCACGACGCAGCTGCGATGCCCCATCTGAGCACCAGAGAACATGAAGAACACAGCTCAGGCCCCGACACACTGGTGGTTCAGATCCCCACCTTGTGATTCCAGGAACCACTGTGGCCAGAGCCCCCCAGACCCCAAAGCTTGGGAAAGGCTGTCTGAAGGACCACCCTGGATCCTCATATACAAATTTTGCTCACAGGTTTTAATTGGTAAAAAGCACATTTCAATCTCTCTGTCACCATACAATGAGGACAATGAGACTTGTGCTCTGTTTTGTTTTGTTTTTAAAGTTGCTACCATGGGCTTCATTGAAAGTATGTGAAAAAGTCTGACTTTTGAGCATCTCTACAGTTCCTCCCAACCAGAAAAATAAATGACTCATGGGACATATGAATTTAAATAGCATAGTTCTGAGGTCTTGTAAAACTGAAAGATGAGACAACATAGCCCAGGAGCATTGGCGTGTTTTCTGCTAAAAGGTTAGCCAGTGGCCTCACTGACGTGGAAATTTAACGCAGACTTTCTGCCTGGAGTTTTAAGGAAACGGAATCAAACGCTTAACATGAACCCTAATCGCCTCCTGCTAGAGGATAGATAGTGCAGTGGCTTGTCACTGCAGACTACAGTAAGCATTTTGTTTCAGTTACTTTCAACATTTTCCACATATTTTAAAGACAAAGTAATAATACACGTCAAATGGGCCTCTACCGCGTGCCAGCACTAAAGGCATCACATGTGCTCTATCGTTTAGTCCCCACTGCCAACAACCCCGAGACGAGTCACACGGCTGGAGGGTGGCCGAGGAGGGAGTCCCCGTGAGGGGGGAAGCTCAGGGAGCTGCCCCAGGCCCAGGTTCCATCCCAGCCCCAGCCCGTCAGGCACTGCACAGCATAGTTTTCCTTCCCATCTGCAACTGGCAGGTCCCAGGAAGCCCCTGTTCCTAAATGTTTTACTTTATGATGCCTTAAATCCTATAATGAGAAATCAATGTCTTCACTCGACCTCGTTAAAATGCACATAACCACCTCAGCCCCCAGCAGACGCCAACACTGTAGTGTGAAATCGTCCATTAGATTGCTTTCCAAGTGGAAGGGAAGAAAGTAGTTTCCCATAGGCCAGGGGCCAGGGACACACAGGCCTGGGGAAAAGGAAGCTGAGACCACGGCCTGGTGCGGCCCAGGCCACCCCGCATCCTGGGGAGCTCAGGGTGCAGAAGCTGGGGGGGCATCTGCAAGGGCAGGGTGGGCAGTGGGGAGACTTGACAGGAAGACAGAACACAAACAGAACATGACATAACGTTAGCTCTTTCACTATTCATTCATCCGTCCATTCATTCGTTCGCTCACTCATGCGTTCACTCCTTCAATAAAAACTGTATTGATGTGAAGACAAAAGAAAGCACAGGTGTGAGCTCATGGAGAGACACATAGCTGGGTCATTGTACCTACAGAAACCCTGGGATAGAAAGGGGGTGACCCTGGCTTGCTGTTGGCTGACTGGCTCTGCAAGGTCAAAGGGTCTCCACCAAATACAGCTATTTGCCCAAAGAAAATCTGCTGAGGGCACCAAACACAAGACACTCGATTGGCTAAATGAGCTTCACGCCCTTACAGCACCTCTTCCTCATTTGAGCTCCTTCCTTCTACGTTTCCTGCCCGTGTCTCTGTTTTCATTTACGGTTCCAGTGGGTTTCGTGGAGAACAAGTAAGTAGAATTTCCGATGCGTGACATATGAAAAATGACTAAGAAGCAACTCGATGCAATGCTAAAAATGCTAGAAATGGGGGAAATCCCCAGCACGCATCACACACACGTTCCAGAAGCACACGCAGGAGGGACACACCTACTTCAACGTCCATAGAAAGAGAAGGTGTCATAAAATGAACCACACTGCAAAAGCAAGTCCTTAATCCCACTGCACGGAAGGTTGGGGCTCGCAGTTTTTGCCGCTGTGATTCCTACCCAATTAAATTTACTCTGCACAACTGAAAAGCAATGCCTGTCTATGCCACAGGCAAAGACGTGAGCTCAGAAACGGAAGGCATTCTCGAAGAGGGAAGGGGAAGGTGCAGCCCTCGCATCTCAGCACCGCAGAAATCTCTCCTCGGTGAGGACGACAGCATTCAAAGACAGCGAGCTCAAAATTCCCTCCTACAGTTCTCTTTTGGAAATCCGAATAGGAGCCCTATGTTGATACAATATCTTACACTGTACTGACTATGGTTAAGAAAGGATATCTTGAGGCCTGAGACTTTCAGGCAACATTTGTGTTCCCTGCAAGGGATGAAGGCAAGAGATGAGTGGGGAGACCCGAAGACCAGATCCTCTGCTTGGGTCCCCCTGAGCACCAAGTTGCAAACAGCCCCCTCATGCAGGGAACTCCGTGAAGGTGAAAAGGGGTGGCACTTGGCATGGGTGCAGAGCAAAGGCTTTCGGGACTCCATGTGCACCCCCTGGGGTCCCTCTGCTTCGGGGGCACACCCACCCTGTGCTTTCTCCCGAACCGCCAGCACTTGCTGCTATGCTCGGGGAGCCTGGAACCTATGTTTCCTGGGATCCACACACCCAGAGGGACCCTTGCCTGGTGACTGACAGGGGCGGGGGTCCTCAGGTGCCTCAGCCCAGGTGAGTTCCAGGTGACCTCCCTGGATGTTGCCCTGCCTCCTTCCTGTTCAGTCCTGGCCACCCTCACGGATTTCCCAGGGAACACTTCCTAACACGGCCCTTTCACCTTTATCCTCCTCTCTGGGACCCCTGAGACACACCAACCAAAGGCAGACCCAGTTCTGGAACCTCACCAATGTTACTTGGAACCCAGAATTTGAATTTACAACAGAGCGCCCGCAGGAGGCCTCCAGAAATAATTCTTTGCTAACAGGGGCTCTCTCTTAGCTCGTTCTTTCAAGGCCCAGCCTGCCTGCCTCGCCCCACAGTATCTGCCCACAGCAGCCCAAGACCACGGAGTCCTACAGCTCTTACTCTTTTCATATGTCTAATTGTGCATAACAAACCGCTACACTCGCAAGATATGAACCGCTGTGCTTTCTACCTTGCTTCTCTCGATGATGCCAAGCTCCTTGGAGGCAGAAATGATTTTTAAAATATTCATTTGTTGCTTGTTACTCTACCATGTTCCAAGAGTTCTCAAGGTAATTGTAGCATGTTGTGAATTGTCTTTGTTTTCATCTCTAGGAACACCTTGTATTATATCTTGCACATATTTGATGATCAATAAATATTTGCTAAATTCATTTGTTTCATCTGTAGGGGGTTAAGCATGGTGGCAGAGAAAGCCGCACAGCAAAATAACTTTGAAACCAGATAGGATGCAGATATAAGAGTCTATTCCTTTCTATTTCCCCGTGTTTCTTCAACAGGACCATTGAAATACGTAAGTGAACTCCCTAATTCTAGCTCTTTTTCCCGCCAATTCACCCTGCACCCAAAACTACGTGGCCACAATTCAAATCTGATCCTATCACATCTCTGCTTTAAAAGGTTCATAGGTTTCTCATTGCTGCAATAAAATCCTTCATGGTTTTACCCCTGTCTCTGTCTCCAGTCTCATCTCCTACTAGAATCTACCATAAACTCTGCTGTCCCCAAGAACAGCACTCATACGTATGATCATGCATCGGTCATGCCTTCTTCCGGATGGCCTCATACACTCCATCCATCCCGGTCCAGGAAAATCACTATGTATCCCATAAAACTCAACTGTGACACCACCTCCTTGGGGGAAGTATTTTCTTACTCACCCTAGGATGGGCTAATCACTCCCTCTTCTGTTTGACTTCTATACTTTCTATTGTGTGGTCTCTTATTTGTTGTCATTTCTCCCCACCCTGGGAAACTCTCGATGCCTTCAAGGTGGCATGTCTTCAATATATCGGATCTCAGTGCAATGCCAGGTGCCTTAAGTTGCTCAATAAATATTCTAGAGTAAATGGATGAGAAGCCATCTCTGAAGATGACACTATGTTATAAATTCAATGGATGATCCCAAGAGCCTAAAGTAATATTTTCCAGTCCAGGTCCAATGAGTTTGGGTCTTCATTCCCAAGTTTGCCAACTTCATGCACCCACAGGAGCTGTACCTCGCAGATCCCCTGAGCACCAGCCAGCACTGCAGTATTTATGGCTTTAATACCTTCTCTCTGAAAAGCTCTAGGTGCTTTTCAAATCATAGCAGGATCAACAATATTTCTCACAACCCTCTAAGGTAGGAGAGGTTGAAATTATCTAGTTCAAACTATAATGACGTTAGGGTGAAAAATAGAACAGTATTGAAAAGCCAGCGTGCACATGTGGCTGTTGACAGGCTTGGCTATAACCGTGGGGTCAGCAGGAACAGCGAGTAGTCCAGAAAATAGACACAAAGAACCAGTAGAATGAGGGAAACAAGTATTCTTGTCTCCATTCATTGGGATTTAAAAGGATATTTTGGATGTATCAGTAAATGAAATAGGTATGGCAGTGGAAGGAGACAACAGTGTATTTATTCAGCATTCAATGCGTGCTGCATCTAAGAGAACATGTCTACAGACCATTCCTAGAAAATGTAATTTTTAAACAGTTAAATTCACTGGTTTCTTATATCTAGAATAAAATATCCGAGACCTGGGGGCACCTGAGTGGCTCAGTGGTTGAGTGTCTATCTTTGGCTCAGGTCATGATCCTGGTGTCCTGGGATCAAGTCCTGCATCTGGCTCCCCACAGGAAGCCTGCTTCTCCCTCTGCCTATGTCTCTGCCCCTCTCTGTCTCTCATGAATCAGTAAATAAAATCTTAAAAAAAAAAAAAGACATCCTAGACCTAAGTGACACTACCCTCTGATGGGCAGAGAACCCTGGCACTAGTAACTAGGTGGTAGCACATGTTGCCACTGGAAATGTGCCATCCTGACTGGTCCAGCATCACCGGCAACATTTTACTTGGCTCTGTTAGCCCTAAGTCTTCCCTGCCTCTACCCCATGACCTTTCCAAAGCAACTTTTGTATGCATGTGTGTGCGTGAGTGTGTGTGTGTGTAGGTGTGGAGTGTGAGGTTTACCAGGAAAACGGCAGGGTGCAGTTGTGCCCACAGGGTGCGCTGGGTGGCTTCCAGTGTGTGGGGAGTACGGATGCAGCCTGATGGAGGGGCAGGGAGAGGATGAGCTGGGATCCAATGAGTACGTTAGGTCCACTCAGAGAACGACAGCTGATTCAGGCCCCAGGCACTACTGCTGCTGCTGCTACTACCCTGATCTTGGGAATTCCATGGGGCATGGAGAGCTCTGGGATGAGAAACACCTGGCTGTCTGAGTCCTGGAAGCCCCTCGTCCCACACTCATCAGCAAGCAGTCTGCTTCAGGCCACAAGCCACCTATTACACAAATCCACACATGACACCTCAAACACCCCACCACTCAGGGTCCCTGTATGGTGGCACCTCAGGGCCCTGGGGCAGTGATATGCACTTCTGGCAAGGAAACTGAGGCCCCAGGGGATGTCAGCAACCTGAACACACAGCTCCACTGCACATCCTTAGTTGTTCCTCCCAGCAGCTGCAAACCCAGGAGACTTTCCCTGGAGACCAGCCCCCAGAGCATTGTTCTCTGTTCTGGACCAATCCCCACTGCCGGCACCCTATGATGGGGGAACTGGCCCCTCCACCCAAATCCTCCATGGGGGAGGAAGGAGAGATCTGGAGAATATCAAGGATATTGTAGAAAGAAAAAGGAACTTGTAATGTTTTTAGAGAATAGATCGTCAGAGCTTTAAAACAACAGTCCTTGATTGAGGAGATAAACATCCTTAAGGGATTTATTATCGTCATAGGTCTCAGATTATTTTGCTATTTAAATTTCTCACTTCTCAAAATAGGAAAAGGGGGGATCCCTGGGTGGCTCAGCGGTTTAGCGCCTGCCTTTGGCCCAGGGCGCGATCCTGGAGTCCGGGAATTGAGTCCCACATCAGGCTCCCGGCATGAAGCCTGCTTCTCCCTCCTCCTGTGTCTCTGCCTCTCTCTCTATGTCTATAATAAATAAATAAATAAATAAATAAATAAATAAATAAATCTATCTTTTAAAAAAAATAGGAAAAGGACTGGCTTGGCCACAATTAGAAAAGAAAACAAACCTTTTCTCTTCTAAGATGGAAAACTGCCTGAAGCAATTAATAGAAAATTTCATTAATTTATGTTTATGCATTACAGTGTAAACATTAAAAAGAGAAGAAGAAGAAGAAGAAGAAGAAGAAGAAGAAGAAGAAGAAGAAGAAGAAGAACACGTTAGAGCAAAACTGGTAAACCAGTATCCAGCTCTTTATTGACAACTTCTGTCATTGACCATGAGCTTCCAAGCATGGGATAAGTGCCAGCAGCAGCTGAGAAGGACACGATCCTGGTGCCTTTGCCAGCACAGATCTCATGGGCCGGAGGAGCTGCTGTGAGGGCTCAGGTGTCCTAGTCATATGCTCAGCCTATAAGTCACCAAACTAGGGACTGGCTCAAGGGAAAGAGGAGAAAATCTCAGGCAGGGTCAGAGCACTGCAGGTTTATACGTAGGAATAGAAGGGGAAGAAAGAAGATGCCTCTTACCAAAGTGTGGGAAGAAGAAATTGTATCCCATGCCTTCTCTAGGAATCCCTATTGTTCTTCAGGAAGTTTTTTGGAAACGCAGTGAGTTGGGGAAAATATATCACTGTTAATACAGACACTTCCAAAATTGGAAAAGCAGTCTAGTTGTGATTATATTTTCTTGGCATTATTTTAGAAAAACAATCAAAAGTGTCCCTTATTTATAATGCTGTCCAAGAGTTTGGTTTGTAAATAGATCAAGAGGTGAGAGTCCTCTGGCTCTGAAGGTCTACCTTTCTTTAACAATATTCCACCCAACATATGCAAAATAGCTCTATGGCTCTTGCTGTGCCAGGTGAAACCTGCTAAAAAGCCTTGAGAGCAACTGGCCAACCTGAGTGAGGAATGTGATGAGCTCTTCTTCGATTCTACTCAACTACCTCATATTAATGCCATTGGCAATAAGAGGAAGGACCAGAGGAGCTTATTTCAAGTTCATTATCCCTGCACGAAATGAAACTCATAATGTATAGCCTATATCAATATATTTGGGTTCAGGGACCCAGGGCAAAATATTTCTTCTCTAATTTTGACTCGAACCTGTGGTTGGCAATTCCTTGTACATGGCTCTTTTAGTCTCCAATTTTCTCACTGAACAACTCCAGATTTCAGTATCTGTGCCAGGTCCAAGTATATTGCTCTTTTAGAAAAGCATTTCTACTGAAAGAAATTGGAACGGGAAAGAAGGGCGAGACAGACCCAACTTTGGGCCCTTCTTCTAATTGAGAATGACAACCCAGACCATTTCAGATGTATTCAGCTGTCACTCTGTTACTCTCAATAAAACAGAAATGTTCATGCTCTGAAGAAACTAACACACAAATAGCCATCCATTGAGAACCAACTGTATTTAAGACGATGTTCTGAGTCCTGGGCCAAAACCTAATTACCTTCAAAGAAATTACAATTAATAATTCAAGAAGTTTCTGACTCACCCAAAAGTAAACTGGTATAAGAAAATGTACGCAAAATATTTCTGAACTGTTTTAGCTTACCTTGACTTTTTTTTTTTTTAAGGAATTCTATTTCTGTTCCTTTTAAGTGGGGGAAAATTTTCACTTTGAGGTATTAGAACTTTCCCAGGACTTGTTCATTCTGAATACAGCATCATTGTGGACAGTGCCACTCTGAGTGACTGAGTCTTCAGGGGACGTGCACTTATGCTTCATGGTGACTCTAAATGGAGGTGGACACTTCATTTTGTCCTGTCACAGAACAGTGTGTGAACACGTATGAATGAAAAACGCAGAGTACCTTATTGTAAACTGCTTACTTGCTATCTTTAAGTGACACAGCATTAGATTTATTTTTTGAAATTGTCTGTGTAGGTGGTTTTCTGTATCTATGCATATGATTTCAAAATAGTCCAAGATTTACAAAGTACTTGCGATGAAAGAGAACACAGGATCTGATGGGGCTCAGAATCATTGCTACTTGCTTTCATTTCTTAGTGTAAATATACAGAAATGAGTAGACATCTTGGTAAATGGCCACAGAGCCTAAGTTATGTATTTTAATCTAATAGATGAATCCAATGGTAATGTCGCTAACCAAGGACCCCCTGGGTGCTTTCTATTGTGCTGTAGATCTCCATTTGCTAGAATTCATCTAAGAACAGCACTGAGCATGTAAACACCGAAAGCAAAGATGAAATAGAAAAAAGAAAATTCTTTTTCAGATTTTACTTAGTTCTCAAATACACTGAAGCAAGGTCAGAAAGAGCTTAGATAAATATGCCACTTATGAATTTGTATGTCCTCTTGCTACATGGCGTGTTTTAAATGCAGAAACTAATTGAAATGGTTACTTTTAAAATATTTAAACTCCACATTTGCCATTCTCTCTGGCTTTTTATCTGGCTGTAAATTCTTTCTCTAAATTAGGGATGACTTCCATTTCCCCTGCATGGTACACACTTCTCTCCAAAGTCTGCAATTTAATTTCCACCCCCATGATTTTAAATATTTTAAAGTCATCATTTTACACTCACCATTTTCTTCTAAAATTGCCCTCAGTAATGGCTTCCTAACTCCATTATCTTGGAATTACATTTATCACATTTATGGGTTTGCCTTTTAAAAGCAAAACAAAACAAAAAGCCATAAAATTTGGGCATCAGAGTCTAATCACAGGATGTGTCAGAGCCAGTAGTGGTGATTACTAATATACCCTAATGTGCTTCAATCCAGGTGAGGTTTATCACACTTAAACTATTTCATTTCAGAAGTATATTGTGTAGAGTAACAGGAAAATATAGCATCTTTTTTTTTTTTTGCCTGCCAATAGATTCAATTGTCTTCAACAGCAAAAATAATTTACTCACAGGCTTAAATTAGCCATCTAAGTGATGCATGTAAATAGATCACTGGTGGCTTAAGCAACCACAGATACCATCAAAACGGTGATTTATGAGTTTTTTACGATGCACCACAAATAAAACCAAAAACCTCACTGTGTATTTCAGGACAGGATTAACTTAGTACATAGTTACTTATCAAATCATATAAGATAGGAGTGCCCGGGTGGCTCATTTGGTTGAGTATCAGATTCTCGGTTTTGGCTCAGGTCAAGATCTTTGACTTGGGTTAAGGGTCGTGAGATTGAGCCCCACGTTGGGCCCCATGGTCAGCAGAGAGTCTGTTTGGGATTCTCTCTCCGTCTTCTTAATAAGTAAGTATTTAAAGAAAAATAAAAATCATATAAGATTATAAAACAAAACCAATTTTAAGTAGATTTTAAGCATACTCTAGCCCTAGGGAAAAGTATATGACATTGACCACCCAGTCATACCACAATGGCATTTTCTTTTTCTTACTAAAAGAAGTGGCTTACTAAGGTGGTATCCATCTCTTTCCCAAACTACATTGTTTTCATTAGCAATAATGCTTAAACAACTTTCCAAGATCGTTTTAAACACTGAGGTGAGTGAATCAAGCAAATCAACCCTCAAGAATCTATTGTAAAAAGATCTATGAAGCAATATTTATGGGATATAAATGTGAGCAAGACCTATCCTGGTCCTGAAGGAACTTACAAAAAAAGTCACTTGCTCTGATCACTAATTCAGCATAAAAATAGTTAACCAGAACCTAATCTATGAGAAGGACCGAAAAAGATGTTAGGGACACAGTGGAAAATAAGACAGACATGACCCTCTCCTCCCAGAGCTTATGAACTCGCAAGGGCATCACATGAGGGAGCAGATCATTACAACACACACTTGTGCTGTGAGCTCCAAGAGACAGGATGCAGCATGAGGGGCCTCGTCGAGGCGAGAAGCAAGGTCTCAACTGGACTTGGAGCAAAGCCACAGAGGTAGACAACCAGCTAGTACATGGGATGGGAGCAGGGAAGTCCCTGAAAGTACAGATGGAAAGTGGAAGGCCTGGACGGTGGACCCATATGCTCATACTCCATTTTGTAGATTGAGCGTTGGGGGCAGGAGGGTGAGACGCCCTGGATGCTGGCTCTGCAGGGCCATGGAAGCCATCAGGGGAGGGAAGAGGGCATGGGGCGTCAGCCCCAAGCCTGGATATGGGAAAATGAAGGAGCATTTGAGAAATCACGTAGCTGCTGGAGGATCCAAAACCAGAGAGAAAGAGCAAAAGAGAGAGAAGTGTCAAACGTAGAAAAAGGTTACAACTTTAAAAGGTGAATGTTGTTCTGGCTGTAGAGGCTTCAGCCACTGCCTCAGATGAGTACTGGATGTTATCTCAGCTGATTTGCTCCTTCGTTTCTCAAGGCCAAACCAAAAACTAGCTGTGGCCTCTGCTTTTATTAAGCTCAAGGTGAGGAAGAGTATCAGAGAAACCTGAGAACTCAGTTCAAACATTCCAGAAAAGCTGTTGGGGAGTATTTTTCAAACATAGGAGAAAAAAATAGACTCTTTTATGTGGCTACAAAGAATATCTAAAATATTGGGAAAGAAGCCTTGAGCCAGGGAATTTTATCATGTAAGACAAAACACTTCATTTTTACCACAATATTTAAAGGATCATCTGAAAGTTTGGTAAAACCCTTCAAACAATGTCTGATAGCAAAAGAAACCTAATGACTCTACTGTTTGAAAGAAGGGAAAGCAAGAAGATTATCTAAGGTTTAAGAATAAACACTGAAGAGACAAAACTTATCTCTGTGTGAAATTAATGGCACTCAGCAAAGCATATTTTCATCTTATTTTACTGAACAATTCGGGGCAGGATTATTAAATCTAACAAAAAGAATTGTTTACCATGACTGATACAGAAGTACTGGTGATAGGAGAGGTAGTCTGCGGAATAGTACTAGACACTGCCTGAGGATTTAAAAAATTAAGTTCTTTCAAAAAAGAGTCAATTTGTTTCCTTCAGGAACACGAACCACTCTCTCGCCTTCATCTCCTTTTGTTCTCGGTCCTTCCACATAGACTCAAGCCAGTAACAGGAACTGGACAGGACAGAGGGGATCCTAACGGTTTTACTTCCCTTTGGAAAGCCACTACAAGTGAACCCATTGGTCTCCCTCCCCTGGTTCTGATAAAAAGTGGCCTACCTAGTGGTCTCCTTGTTCTTCACATTTATGAACTCCCACTTCATGTGTTTTGAAACTCAGAGCTCTTTCATAGAAAACAGACCTCTGGTTACCTTTTGGTTGTCCATTCGGATGCAAGATAAAAGAAAGCCGTGGGCAGTTTACAACAGAATCGTTTCTTTACCACCAATGTTTCCTTTTTTCATTTTCATATCTGAGAAATCTTCACTGTTCTCCTTTTTTACCTTCTTGAAAGATATATCCTCTGTATTTCTTTGTGTATATGTCTCTCTCTTTTTCTGTATATATATATGTATAGTACACTCATCATTTTTTTTAAGATTTTATTTATATATTCATGAGAGACACAGAGAGAGAGAAAGGCAGAGACACAGGTCAAGGGAGAAGCATGCTCCATGCAGGGAGCCCGACGTGGGACTCCATCCCGGGTCTCCAGGATCACACCCTGGGCTGAAGGCAGGTGCTAAACCACTGAGCCACCCGGGCTGCCCAACCACTCATCATTCTTCAAAAGAAAACAACTTTAGTACATTCTTATTTATATGGTTATTTTGGCCAATCAATAATGATAATATTTAATACATATGAGGTGCTTAGGGTTTGACATGAGATGTGACAAACACATTCCAGAGAACATGTCACTGAATCTCAAAACTACCCTATATTGTAGACATTATCACTGTTCTCATTTTAAAGCTATGGTAACAAAGGTCATAGCTAGTGGAAGTAGAATCAGTATTTGAACCCAGATATTTGATTCAGTTTTTGAACCAAAGAACCAAAGGCCCACTATGCACCAGAGAGCACCTCACTGCTGCTATGTCAATAACTCCAAGCTACTAATTCTGGAACCCTTTAAATAAAAATGTAATCCAGCTTGCACAGTGTGAATCAGCCGTGTGCACTTGTGCTTCCTCCATCTACATACACCGTCTTCAAATGCATTTGTTTTTCAGGCTGAGACTATGGGAATTTACGTCCATCTCTCCTCGGGGAGAGCAATCTTTCCCAGTTGTAAATCCGGTCATGACCCTCTGTGCTCACAGATCTACAGTTTCAACCCCTCCAGCTCCAGAGCTGGCACTCCAGAGTGCCCTGTGCCAACACCACTGCTGCAACTTCTCCCTCTGCCCTCATCACCCCATCATCATGTCTGTCCATGACCTGTAGTCCCCATCTTCACCAGGCCACCTGAGGTCCATGCGTTCCCCGCTAAAGGCCACTCCTCCACGTCTTCACGCAGGCTGTTCTGTCTGCTGGAATCCCTAAGACTCATATGCACCCTGACGGCCTCCATGAAGGTGATAGTAGCCTGTGAAGCCAGGCTGTCTGTGAAGCCTTCCCCGACTTGGCCGCAAAGCTAGTTTTCGCCTTGTCATTCTCCTCGCTGGACATCTCTGTGAGTCAACACATCTTCTTGTGCCATTAGATTGTGAGCATTTCCAGGACAGGAGTGGCTTCTCATTATATCATATAAGAGGACACCAATCCTTTAACCTTCTCAACCCCATGTCATCAATAAGCCAGCAGCCCCTCCTCCAGGCTGAGCCACCATGTGCTCATCAGATATAACATGTGCCTGGTGGGGAGACTTGTGAAGCCTTCCTCACTTTCCCTCATCTTTTGACTATGACCTTACATAACTTGGCTGCTCAGCAATAAACGTAAGTAACTGTCAATCAAAGTTAAAGACACAAATGTCATATGGCTTACACACTCCAAACCTTATCCAGTGCTATTTGGCATAATTTGCTACCATGATATTCTCAGTTATTCTCTCATTACCCAAGAGACTTATTTTCTCCAGGTTTTTTGTTTTAATATGGTTTGGGTGGCATGTGTGTCAGTGTGTACGTGTGCATGTGAGATTAAAAACAAGATCCTGTTTCTATCTTTGCATAACTATACCTAAGGGAGTACTGAGAATCCTCAGTTTTTATAACCCATTACTACCAATTATATCAAACGTAAGAAATTCTCCCATAATAAATGACCGGTTATTACTTACCAACTGGAGCACTAAGGTATATACAAAGCTGGAAAAATAAATGTTCAGAGTTTTTTTTTTTCCAGAGGTTTTTATAAGAGCACTGGAAATACAGCAAAGCTATTATTGTAAAATGGTTAGTCTGTTCTCAGTAAGGAGGATACATTTTATTTTTCAACACAGAGTACAGATGTAACAAGGGCTGAGAAATAACCTCAGTGCCAAGAAGGGTCTTACTAAACCCAGACTAGGGTAAAAGGAACAATTCATGTTAAAGTGCCCAAGATCTGATTTAGAAATGCTGGACTTCAACAGAATCCGACGCTCATCTCTCCAACTAATCCCAGAAAGCCAGGAAACAGACCCAGGAGGGGTCTGCAGTGCTTGAGGACATGCAGTGCTGAAGACAAACTCCTGGGAACAGAGTCCCTCACAGCCCACCCAATCCATCCCCACACAGGTTTTTTTTTTTTTTTAAGATTTTATTTTTTATCCATGAGAGACACACAGAGAGGCAGAGACACAAGCAGAGGGAGAAGCAGGGGCCCTGTGGGGAGCCTGATGTAGGACTTGACCCAGGACCACGGGATCACAACCTGAGCCAAAGGCAGATGCTCAACCACTGAGCCACCCAGAACCCTCCCTGCACCCCCCAGATTTAAAGTGATGAGAGCAAGCATTAGACATAGAGGCCCTGAAGAGGAAATGGTAATGAGAGAGCAAGATGCTGCATAGTGGAGAGGGGGGTCTGGCTGCAGAAGATGAGGCTGGAGGAAACAGGACAGGTAAGCCCAGGAGGACTACAGTTCTGACTGATTAGAACCCCGCCCGACACGAGGGCTCAAGCCTCTCTGCAGCAGCTGCTTAAAGTGCCTCTCTGTTTTGTCCACCTTGCCCTATCAGCTATGGCCCTTTTCAAAATGTGCTGTTAGTGAAGTCTCCATCACACTCCTTATCTGGGAACTGACCAATACAAATCTGTAAGTGCTACCTCCACAAACCCTGGAGGCCGAAGAAATTAAATAGACTGATGGAAAACTTGCAGGAAGGTGACGAGCTTGATATAAGTGACACATCTGAGTCGGGGTGGAAAGAGACTGATCAATAAAAATCAATGGAGTATTGTGCCTTCAGACTAAAAAAACAATGTTGCTAGAGGATAGATATGTTATCATTTATGATGGCATACACAGAAATCATGTCTAAATACACAACTGATACAGACACTTCAAATCTTTACAAGGTGGACACAAGCTTTTTGGGTTGTTCTGCAGACCTTCTAGCAAATGCTATAAAGCTAAGAGGGAAACATCACGCAAAATAGAGCAGAATGAAAAATCACACCAGTGGACTCCTTAGATATGTCTGTACTCAATCTTGCCTCACTCTCTGAGAAAGCTGTGGACCTACTACATTTGGATTGCACATGCAACTGGTTTCTTTGAATCCACAAGAAATAAAAATACGTTGAAATTATCGCATCATGGAATGGCACAGACATGTATGTTATGTACTCTGAGGCACCTTTCATGATCAAAATGACTAAAGGCGATTCTAACTAGAAAGGCAAAGTCAAAAAAAGTCATTGGAAATCTTGCATAATTACAAATGGAAAACGATAATGAAATGCAAATATTCTGGTTAAAAAAAATAAAAGATAGAGTTGAAAAGGTAAGTCCCAAAAGAAACCCCATCTGAAAAACACCTTTTTGAAAAGTCCAGGGAAAATATATGCTGCAGATCTAAAGAGCTAGGTGCTTGAAATAAAAGCCCTCATGGCTACAGTGGCAAAGTCAAAGGGCCAGAGTAGGATGAAGGTATTGCCAAAAAACAAAGGACCATTCAGCTGGGCAGAATGAGAAAGCCCAGAGGTACAAATAAGTAACTAGGCCAAAAGAGTATTTGAAAAACACCTTGCAAAAGACTCCAAAATAAATAGCTGAAAAGTTTTTAACACCATCAAAGAGAGAAAGTGAGAGAGAAACTTATGGCATTTGACAACAGCACACACAACAAAAGTGTTAGAAAAAAAATGGAATGACAAGGACACTTAAGGATTTATTTGGCTCTATCTTTATGAAACTGTGAGGGAATTTCCAAATGTTTCTATTAGAACAGATAGGTAAAATGTGACTGTAAAGAAACGATGAGTACGTAACCCAGGGTTGGTGGACAGAGTGACGTCATCAAGCACAGAGAACCTGTACAGAAGCTGCTCTGCAACAACATGTGCCTCTGGTGTTTGCAAAAGGCTGCGACACTGTGCAACGCCTAGTTGTGGTCAAGCAATTAAAGCCACCGAGACTCACTCCTGGATAGAAAACTGGGAGCGTGCGCTGATATAGCACCTGCTGCAGAGCCAAGCGTAAAGCAGGATGGGCACTTACCGCCTCATCTCTGCAAAGAAAAGCAACACTTCACTCACCCCCCAGAGTTTCCTGAGTGGATGCATCTTGTGGCAAAGGAGAACAAATGCACACAACTTATTTAGATGTCCAATACTCCTTTCTTCACTTCCTAGTCAGATACCCCAAAGCCATGCTCCCTTCTCCAAAGTGGCTCTTCGTTCTCCCCACTCTTCAGAAACCAGTGTCATTCTTGATTTTTCCTCCCTTACCCACTCACCCAATCAGTTGCCAGATCTTGTCAGTCCTCCCTTCTCGAACCTGTGCTCCCTCTCCCCACTGCCCCCTCCTAGTCCAGTGACAGTTCACCTCTGTTAATTAGCAAAATAGCCTCCAAGCCAGCATCCCTCCCTCCAGCCTCTCCTTGAGCAATCAATCTGATCTTTCCCTCCTACCAAACTTGCCAATATCGTCTCAGTCCCTGGAGAAAAACTAGTTCGAGTTTGGCCCCTGCTTGCCTTTTTTTCTCACTTTTATCTGTTGTATCCTACATGTAAGGAAAATGGGCTCCCATTCTGGATATCCGCATGTACTCTTTACTCTGGACTTTTGCACATGCTGTTCCTGCTGCAGAGGACACACCTACCCTATTCCTGGGACCAACTCCGGGTCCTCCTCCAACCCCCCACCTCCCCAAGTCAAACAATGAGGAATGACAATGGTCATCCTGTGGGCTCCAATAGCCCCCCATTGGGCAGTTACGCCCATCAGAGCATTTTTCATACAGTGATATACCATCTACTTTTCTCCACTACTAGTGTGTGACAGAGATGTGGGTAGGAGCTACATCACCTCACCCATCAGTTGCTAATTGGGGGCCAGGCAAGTGGTAACTGCTTAATATGTGTTTTTGGAAATATACCTAAAGGTGTACACTGAATGAGAATATCCAATCCCTTAGGGAAGGTGAAAAGGGGACTCAGTGGAACCACCATGTCCTGAGTACCTGCCATGTGCTAGGAACCCATGTAGGCCCTTGTGTGCATTACCTCATTTAGTCTCAAGCCATCCCATAAGGTGCTTACTATTATTCCCACTCCATATATGAGTAAACTGAAACTCAAAAAGATGAAGGGACTTTCCACACAGCACAAGACTGCTTAGAAGGACAGAACCAGGACTCAAACTTCTCTGTCAACAAATCCATCCCTATACTTACTGCCATGGAGATAAATCGATAGGAATTTCTCTAAATAGAAAACTGTTTACAGTGAAATCTCCCTTGAATTAATCCTGTTACTAAACTCACTGTTATATATATAAAATCTTTAATTTGGCAAAACATACATAATGTTATATTTACCGTCTTTACCATATTCAAGTGTGAACTTTGGTAATGTTAAGCCCCTGCGTATAATTGTGCAACCAGTCTCCAAATTCTTATCATCTTGCAAAACCGAAACTCCATCCCCTTCGAGTAATTCTCCATTCCTCCCCACATTCTCAACAACTATCATTCTACTTTCTGTTTTTTTTTTAAGATTTTATTTATTCATTCATGAGACACACACACACACACACAGAGAGAGAGAGAGAGAGAGAGAGGCAGAGACACAGGCAAAGGGAGAAGCAGGCTCCATGCAGGGAGCCCGATGCAGGAATTGATCTCAGGACTCCAGGATCACACCCTGGGCTGAAGGCGGGCGCCAAACTGCTGAGCCACCCGGTGAACCCTACTTTTTTTTTTTTTTTAAATGACCTTGATGACTCTCAGTACCTCATATAAAAGGAACTGTGCAGTGTTTGTACTTCTCTGACTGGCTTATTTCACTTTAGAATAATATCCTCAAGGTTCACCCACGTTGTAAAGTATAAGAGTTTCCTTACTTTTGCCAGCTGGATACTGTTCCAGTGTGTGTCTATACATCTTGTTTATCCATTCATTCCTCAAGCCTGGGTTATATCCACCTTTGGGCTATTGTGAATAATGCTTCCATGAACATGGATTCAGTAAATTCAATATATTCACAAGTAATGGGCTAATAGATATTCGCAACAAAATCATGCAAATGACTAGACACCATTCTGGGTGACAGAGTAACAAACTAGCAGGATCAATTCCCAAGGTATCTCAGGAAGCTACAAAATAAGAGGAAAAGTGATAGGTATAGTTCAATGAATATCCCATGGGAAGAGTATAGTTAGGAGGAGAAAAAAAATCCCAATACATTTATTTTTTAGAATAAAGTTAAGTACAATATTAAGCTATCTAGAGAAATAAATCTACACTGAAAAATACTTCAAGCAATGTTTTACATATGATGGGCTATAAATCTGTTACCACTCAGGAAAGTACTTTACACGACCTAGAAGGTACTCCGTAAGACGTTCTGTTCCACTTAATTGTATCTGAAATTAGCAGCTTTCCAAGCACTGATTAGTTAATGCTGGTGATTTTCTATGAAAATATCACTTTCCTCTCTTCAACGCTATTCTTTGGTTGTTTTATTGAGCCAAGTCTCCTAAATACAGAGTATTGTTGAGATCATGGAGAGGGTAATGGGATATGACCTGCCTTCAAGTGAAGGCTCTGGAGGCGGGGCAGAAGGGATTGTCAGGAAGAAACTGAAATGGTAACCACCAGGTGAAATGTAAGAAAAACAACATATGTTTAATTAAAAGTAGCCACTAACAACATGTGGGCGACAGGAAAAAAAGACATTGTTTCTCATTTTAGAAACCCAGCAAGGTTTCTTTAGCTCTCCTTGAATGAAGGTTAAGAAGTATGTGGAGTGAAAAGAGTATTTAAGGGAGGAAAAGGCACAAGAAAAGACACTGGATTCAGGAATATGGAAGATGCTCAAGGAATTAAGACAACCCAGTTTGGCTGTAAGAAGAATACACAAAGGGACTGTGGAGGCCGAGAAAATTAAGGCCATTCCACTTTAAGTTCAGCGTTAGCACAAGTACAGCCATCCCAGACCCCTGTGAATAAGAGCTGAACTTTACCTTACTTCAGTTACAGGAAGAAAACAGCTTATGCTTAAGGTCCTAGAAAGCCCCATATTAGAATGACAACAGAGCCCAAGCCAGGGGCAGAAAGTCCCATATCAGAATGAGAACAGAGCTCAATGCCCTTGAAAGCCCCATATCAGAATGCAAACAGAACTTGAGAAATCCCTCCCCCCCTTCTGGAGGTCCCCTAGAACAGCCCTTAAAACTAAGCTGGAACCCACCTCGGGGTCCAAGTCCCTGCTCTGCTGTGTCAGGTAAACTTGGACCCAAGCTCGAGCTTATAAATAAACCCTCGTGTGTTTGCATTGGTGTCGGCTCCTTGGTGGTTTCTGGGATTCACCATCTCGACACGACATTTGGGGGCTCGCCCAGGATCCAAGAGACCCCCAGGACCCCATCTGGAGGGTCCCACGTGTGGCAAGTGCACTCAACTTTTTCCACCTTTTGCGCGCGTATTTTCTGAGAGCTCTAAACTGTACTTTTACCTGTAGGAATGCCAATCTGTATTGGGTCGGCATTGGCTTAGGTGGACGCACTGGCGGGCCATCGACCAGGGGTCTTGAGGAGACGTCCCTTGCCCCCACCTGGAGGACAGGGTCCTCATCTGTAGGGAGGACGGGGGTCCTCATCTGTAAGGAGGGCTGGCTGCCAGCCCTTCAGGTTACTTTCTGTTTTGTCTCTGCGGCCGCATTGGAACGTTTGTCTGTGTTTCTATGTCCTTGTTAACTGTTTGTGCATTTGTCTGTGTTACTGTGTCTTTGTTAACTGTCATAACTATTTACATAAGGAGAGGGAGATTTCAAATTTATTGCATATCAGAATGGCCACCCTTTGACGTGGGATGGCCCCAAGAAGGAACTTTCCACCTACCTACTATCTTACAGGTTAAGGCCGTGATCTTCAGGGATGAACCGGACGGCCACCCTGACCAGGTGCCCAACATCCTGGCCTGGCAGGACATGATCGAGAATTCCCCTCCTTGGCTAAAACCCTTTTTACTTCCCAAAGCGCACAACTCGGCTGAAGGTAAGGAGAGGCTCCGGGTCCACCGCCAGACTCTAATGGCAGGTCTCCAGGCTGCCGCACAAGCCTCCCAAATCTGGCCAAGGTGTATGATGTAAGACAGGGTAAGGATGAGAGTCCAGCAGCCTTCTTAGAGTCATAGAGGCTTTTAGGCAGTACACCCCTATGAACCCAGAAGCCCCGGAAACAAAGGCCGCAATTATTATGGCTTTTGTTAACCAGGCCGCTCCGGACATTAAAAAGAAATCGCAAAGAGTAGAGAGACTAGGAGAGAAGAGCTTGCAGGACTTAGTAATAGTAGCAGAAAGAGGCTTTAATAATAATAATAAAAAAGTCCAGAGGAACAACAAACCAAACTAAGTGACCGGCAGACCCGAAACCTGGCCAAGATCCTGCTGCCCACAACCATGAACGACCCACAGGAAAGATGGAGGCACCTCAAGAAGCTGGCCTCAGGGACAGGTGCATGGAATCAGAGATCTCCAGGACCAGCCACTGCAGAACGCAGACGCCACCTGGTATATGGACAGCAGCAGTTTCGTCTGAGAAGGAATCAGATACGTGGGGGCAGCCATAACCATGGAAACAGAGACCTGATCCGGGGGCACCGACCCTGCCTGACACCCCCAACTATACTGATGCTGATTTACACTGGATCAAACACTTGCCTATAACCCAGTGCTTGGGTGGCTGGTGGAGGGCCGCAGACTCCAGCATCATCCTGCCAGAGGAACTAGGATGGCGAGTCCTATCCAAAATGCATCAGAGTATTCATATGGGAACAAGGAAGATGGAAGACCTCATATGACATGCAAAGATCACTATTAAAGACTCTCAAGCAAAAATAGAGCAGATTGTGGCAAGCTGCCATGCATGCCAGTTTACTAATGCCACCGCCCATGGATCTAACCCAGGTACCTGGCTCTGGGGGGACTGCCCAGGAGGGAAGTGGACTTCACCAAGGTAAAACCTGGAAAATCCGGATACAGGTATTTACTAGTTTTTGTAGATACTTTTTTAGGATGGACAGAGGCATTTCCCACCAAACATGAAACAGCACAGACCGTGACCAAGAAACTGCTGGAAGACATCTTACTGAGGTATGATTTTCCTGTTAAGATCGGATCAGACAAAGGCCCAGAATTCGTCTCTAAGGTAACACAGGGAGTGGCACTAGTACTTGGGGCAGATTGGAAATTACATTGTGCATATAGGCCCCAAAGCTCAGGACAGGTAGAGAGGATGAACAGAACATTAAAGGAGACCTTAACTAAATTAGCCCTGAAGACTGGTGGGGCCTGGGTGACTCTCCTCCCAGTCGCCCTATATAGGGTGAGGAACTCCGCATATAAGATGGACTGACCCCCTACGAGATCATGTTCGGTCTTCCTCCACCTATTATCCCCAATTTAAAACCTGAGGTGCTTGCTGAATTTGGTGATAACCAACTTCTTTTCTCCCTTCAAATGTTACAACGAATCCGTGAACGGTGTGGCCTAAGCTGAGGGCCCTCTATGAGACTGGGCCACCCACGGACCCCCATCGATATCGGCCAGGTAACTGGGTGTACTTGCGGAAATACCAACACCAGACACTTCAACCTCGCTGGAAGGGACCCTACATCGTGATCCTGACCACTCCCACCGCTCTCAAGGTCGACGGGATTACTCCCTGGGTCCGCTACACCCACGTCCGGCCAGCTGACCCATACGCCATTCTCAAGGACTTTGTTCCAGAATGGAAAAGCCAACCAGACAAGGACAATCCCCTAAAGCTAAGACTGCACTGTTCTCACTTATTTCCCACCTCCAAGACTCCCTAGTCTCAGGTTGTCCTTCAAAATAGAAGGGGATTAGACTTAGTCTTCTTACAACAAAGGGGGGTGGGTTATGTGCTGCCTTAAACATAGGATGTTGCTTCTACGCTGGAATGTAAATGGGAGCGAGAACAGAAACAAGGTTGGTTCGAATCCTGGTTTAGTCATTCCCCCTGGCTCACTCTGAGAGCAACCTGGACCCATGATTGGGTCCTTCCTTAGGTTCCTCTGAGAGAGGGAAATGTGGAGGCCAAGAAAATTAAGGCTATTCCACCTTAAGTTCAGCACAAGTACAGCCATCCCAGGCCCCTGTGAATAAGAGCTGAAATTTACATTACTTCAGTTACAGGAAGAAAACAGCTTACAGCTTAAGGTCCTAGAAAGCCCCATATTAGAAGGAGAACAAAGCCCAAGCCAGGGGCAGAAAGTCCCATATTAGAATAAGAACAGAGCTCAATGCCCGTGGCAGAAAGTCTCATATCAGAATGAGAACAGAACTTGAGAAATCCCTCCCCCCGCTTCTGGAGGTCCCCTAGAACAGCCCTTAAAACTAAGCTGGAACCCACTTCGGGGTCCAAGTCCCTGCTCTCCTGTGTCGGGTATACTTGGACCCAACCTCGAGCCTGTAAATAAACCCTCATGTGTTTGCATGGGTGTCGGCTCCTCGGTGGTTTCTCGGATTTGCAATCTTGAGCACAACAGGGACAAGTTCAGAATGTATGCAAGGACCAATCTTAGAAGGCTCTGAATCAAATTTTAACAGAACTAGGGAGTAATTGAGTAGATGAGGGTTGCAAATTTGCAGGGCCCAGCAAGGTAACAGAAATTTCTGAACCCAGTAGGTATAATAATAGGGAATGGCGAGGACTGCGAGAAATTCAGAAATGCATTCATCCCAAAAGGCAACTGCTACCCAGCCTAGAAAATGCCGCTGAGCAGAGAATTCAGGTCAAATTGACAGTCCCTCCAGACATTAATGAGTATTTTCAATTTCCAGAAAAACTGGTCAAATGGGATGGGTCTCAAGTGTGGATGGTGAAGCATCTCTGCGTCTAAGATCATCCCTTTCATCTGTCTATGTACACGTCACATTGTTTTAGCAGGTCACCCTTATGTGCTAAGAGCTTTGTCTTCTTACACTCACCAGAGTTTGTCCTTCACTTTCTGTTTTAACTTATTTTAATAATTCTATCTTAATATCACTATGTACTTGTTAGGGGTATTGTGAGGATTAAATTGAATAATTCATGTAAAGCCTTTCGAACCCTGCCCCGAGCTGCCAAGGAACAAACATTCAGTAATCACTAGTCATTTACGTAAAAGATCATTAGCCAGCGGTCACTGTATAGGCTCATGCAGGCCCATGCCTTCACCATATTTACATCTCCAACCCAATTGCTCTCTTGGGTTCTGACTCAAAAACCCTCCTGCCTCCTACTAGCTTCTTGATGTCTGGAACCAAACCTCTCCACCCTACTCCAGACCATTTTCTCACCTCATACTACCCCATTCAGTGAATGATACCACTCTCTACCCAGGATCCCAAGTAAAAACCTGGTACCATTCTTGAATCTTCCTTCTACTTGATACCCAACACTAAGACTATCATGAAATCCTATCATTTCTCAACTCTTCTGCTCTATAATCTATTGTCTGAGCTAATTCCCAGAAACCTGTGGAGTCTGAGAAGAACTGCATGCCTCATCTGGAGGCAATCAAGAATGAAGGAGGTCAGGCATCTCTTATCCATACTTAGAGCACCAGACAACTGAAAACATAATCCTACCAGGTCCAGAAGAGAGTCCAAAAACTAGGGTATCAGATGCCGTATTTCTGGGAACATGATGGGCTATGTTACTCAGATCAGACTTTCAGGTAAAAGCATCTAGATGATGAATCATTTTTCAAAAAAAAAAAAAAGGACACAGAGGTGAGAGATAGTAGTTTATACTACAGGCTGATATACATAGATGAGACATTTATTTTGAGAGTCTAGCCACTTAGATGTGAAGATGAGAGAAAATAAGCTATAAAGGATGACTCTTAACGTTTTGGAGAAGTGAGAGTATTGACTCAAATGGCAGACTGAGAGTAGAACAGATTTGGTGATGGGAGGGATTGTATTTATATTTTAGAAATGTGGACACTAACATTTCTAGTAAAATATCACGTTCTGTTATTAGCACTAAAATTCCTCTTCAAAACAACTAAATATGTAGGATAAACTATTTTAAGA
This sequence comes from Nyctereutes procyonoides, assembly GCF_905146905.1. NCBI lineage: Eukaryota > Metazoa > Chordata > Mammalia > Carnivora > Canidae > Nyctereutes > Nyctereutes procyonoides. The sequence continues at coordinate 7,966,775 of NW_026575082.1, read as the reverse complement.
ATATTAAAAGCATCGGGATGCCTGGGTGGCTCAGTGATTGAGCATCTGCCTTCAGCTCAGGGCGTGATCCTGGGGTCTGGAGATCAAGTCCTGCATCAGGTTCCCTGTGAGGAGTCTGCTTCTCCCTCTGCCTATGTCTCTGACCCCCTCTCTCTCTGTCTCATGAATAAATAAATAAATAAACCTTTAAAAAAATTAAAAGCATCGATTACCTGACAATATAGAAATCAAGAGGGAAAATCTAAGTGAGAAATAAGAACATGGAAGCAAGCCACTTTGCCCTAGGCATACTGTACCAACCTAAGCAAACCTGAACTCTGGTTTGAGCCTCACATGACACAATTAAATGGATGTTGACGTGCAGGGTCTACCTGAGGTGGGGAACTAAAGAGAAGAGCCTCCTCCTGTTGAGATGTGCGAGGGGTATAACTTCATGGTACAAATGGACTGAAAGTAAACCTGACCTTGCCTGAATCTCTAGGAGACGAGAGAGAGAGAGAGAGAGAGAGAGAGAGAGAGAGAGAGAGAGAAGGAAAAATCCTAGAGTAGAGCTGTACACGCAAGTCAGTTCTCATGTGGATCTACAGTCCTAATTCCTATAGCATGAGTGCTCCAAAAACCTATATTTAAAGTAGCCCAGTATTGTCAGGTGACCTGGGGAGACCCTGGGCCCTGGAGCCTCAACCCAGCCAGACTCAAAGGAATCGCCAGAAGTTCTTGGTCCTGTCATGAAAGAGAATTCAACGATAGACACACAGCTAGCAGATGAGGATCACAAGCAGGAAAGTTCACTAAAGCGAAAAGTATATTCTCAAGATATGAGAGTAGGTGAGCGTAGGAGAGAGAGGGAGCTGTGTGCCCTGGGGGCTGGGTTTCTATCTTTTATTGAGTTGCTAACTAGAGGGCAGTATATTCATTACTGAAGCAGGGTATTTCACTTTTTCTTCCTAATTTGGTCAGAGGGCTCATATCATGACATCTGCCCCATTTGGGCCTGTCTGTTGTGATCCCCATTTGGGCGTGTCTAGTTTGCTGCCAGGACAGGCCTCTGACCCCCAGCTGGCCACGACTTCCTCATTGCTGACCTGCGCATACCCTGTTAGAACCTAACCAACTGTTACTCTGATACCAGGACTTTACTCTTCTATGAATGAAGGCTCTTCATTCTAGTCTCAGAGAACTCCTAGAAATGCTTTATAAAGAGCTAATGAGCAGCACACCCGCAAAACTAACCAAGAGCATAAGGATGTAAAGAAATGAGATGGATAATAGGCAGCAGGAGAAAAAACAGATTGTAGACATAGAGCCACTTAGACATCAGAGTATCAGACACATGATAAAACAACTATGTGTACCAATTCTGGGGATGAGAAGGGTGTGCCGAAAAGAACAGATTAATGTAGAATGACAGCAAGAACCAGGAAAGGCTAATGAACAAAATCCTAATAAACCAAGTAATTAAGCAAGGGGAACAATGCTCCAGCAATTTCTGAGCCCAAGTCCTGGCAACCATAGTAGTTTTTTAATATAAATTCTGAATCTCTGGTAGGGAAGGAACAAGAGTAATGACAACGTAGGAAGAATACCCTCCCTCTGCTTCATCCCCAATTACCCTGCCTTAGTTTAACTCTACTTCCTGTTTTCTCTGGCCTATTACTACAGCCTCTGCATCAGTTTGAGCAGGCTGCCATAACCACAGACCACAGACTGGGGGCTTCAGCAGCATACATCTGGAAGCCCAACACCAAGACGGCAGCAGGCTTGATTCAGTGCGGCCCCTCTCCTCGGCCTGCATTGGCTCTCTTCTTCCTGTGTCTTCATGTGTTCTTGCCCCTGTTTGTGTCTCTATCCTAATTTCTTCTTCTTCCAAGGATATTGGTCATGTTGGATTAGTGCCCACTCAAATGACTTCATTTTAACTCATTTTAACCTCTTTGAAGACCTTATTTCCAAACATAGCCACATTCTGAGGCCCTGGAGTCCAGACTTCAACATAAGAATCCGGGGGGACACAACTCAGCCCTTAACAGCCTCCTTACTAGTCCCTCTTCTACCTTCTTCCAGGCTCCTTTGTGGACTCCATCTGAGTACTCTTGCTAAATTGCAAACCATTCACCTATTCAAAATTCCTAAGGGTTCCCCATTCCCTAAAGAATAAAGTCAAAACACCTGAAAATGGTGTGGGCAGTGCCACAAAGATGCAACTAGGGGACTTGAGCTCCCACCCCATCCCACTGCAAAGAAAATGCAACCTAAGTAACAATGTGGTCTTGTTAGGCAAATGTAATTCCAAGTCAAGTGTTCTGAAAACTGCCCCCCCCCTTCAGAGCAACAATCTGGAGCTCCTGCTGATAGCACATCAAATTCTGTCTCTGCGATCTACCCCTCCTAATGCATCACCTGGCTCCACTACCCACTTCAACTAATTTACACTCCCACTTTACTAAGCATCCTGCCGTTCCCTAGCACGCCAGCCTCACTTTTGCATGGAGCCATTAGCACGATTTCCCCTAAGCAGGGATGCTATCCTGCCAACAGCACAACCATTCTTCAACCGAGAAGTTTCTAATCTTCCCTCATGAGTAAGCCTGGCATCTTTTGCTCCCTGAATGACCCCCCTCTCCTCTCAGCTACCATTTTTCCAACACACATTCCGCCATCACCAGCATCCATCACCACCAACACCTGCCCTAAACACCTGCATTATAGGAAGCACTGAATGGCATTCTAAATGAGACTCGAGCTTGAGATCAGAACTGGAACATTTTCCCTCTGTACCCTCAATTGCACACAGCCCCTAGCATACAGTAGACATTCAATAAATATTTATTGAATGAAAAAGAAAGGCAGTGGGAAGAAACTTGAGGTGGGGGCGGGATTTATTTGTAACTTAGGAACAGAGATTTTGGGAAGATTTCATTGGTTGATTGCACACCACTGGCGGCGTCCCTGCTTGATGTCAGAACTGCAGGGTCCTTTCACTTGTCTATTTCTTAGTCTTCCATTTTTAAAAAAATATTTTATTTATTTATTCATGAGAGGCACGGAGAGAAGAGAGGCAGAGACACAGGTAGAGGGAGAAGCAAGCTCTGTGGGATCCCTGGGTGGCGCAGCGGTTTAGCGCCTGCCTTTGGCCCAGGGCGCGATCCTGGAGACCCGGGATCGAATCCCACGTCGGGCTCCCAGTGCATGGAGCCTGCTTCTCCCTCTGCCTGTGTCTCTGCCCCCCCCCCTCTCTCTCTCTGTGTGACTATCATAAATAAATAAATTAAAAAAAAAAAAAAAAAGCAAGCTCTGTGCCAGGAGCCCGACGGGGGACTTGATCCTGGGTCTCCAGGATCACGCCCTGGGCTGAAGGCAGCGCTAAACCACTGAGCTACCTGGGCTGCCCAGTCTTCCATTTTTTTTAAAACCTCACAGTGTCATTTGAGCAACACATTTTAATAATATGCCCTTTGGTTCAATTCTGTTATTTTCACTGAAAACATAATAATCAGACTGGTGTTAAGAATAAAAATTCAAAAACCATATTAGCTCAAACAAACCCAATGCCAGTAACTACAAATTTTTCCATCTTATTTGATGTTTATTCTTTTACGAACCATTTCTAGGATTTGAGAAAAATAGAAGGAAGAAGGGACATAATTTAACTGTTAAATAAATGTTCTTTATTTATAATTAGTGACTTACTTAAATGAGTAACTGTGTTTCTTATAGACCAAAAAGAGATATTTTGAGACATATGACATCATAAGCCAATGGGACAGACATAATTGTCTTATTTGGGGACATACTCTAATGTTACCAAGCTCTGTCTCAGAGACAGTAGCTGAATTCCTTGATTATTTCTCAGATGAAAAGTGGTATACTTCCATTGTAGCATCCAGTTTATAAAGAGAAATAACTGTACTCTATCCATTAGTGGAATTAATTAGGGGGATGACCTAAAACTTTCTGAAGGTTTGGGTTCTTTCTATGTCAGGAAGGAAGCATCCTATATGCAGAGAATACACACACACACACACACACACACACACACACACACGCTCCTTCGCTAAACTATTCTGGAAATGTCAATTTTGGTAGCATATAGCATTTCATGTCGCCTGCCAAGAAAGGGGACAAATATGTTCTTAAGAGCTGGTCTGTGAAATGAGAATGTTACGTTTCTTAAGTATTCTGCTAGTTAAATGGCGCACATAAATGCTCACAGAATTCATGCCCAGACTTCATTCCTATTGGCCACAATCATCACCCCACTACAATCGGCAGGTATGACGCCTGTAAGCTATTTACAGTGCTATTAAATGTGAATATTGCATATCGGAGCTCTGTTCTCAGAAAGCTTTTTGTATGAATCTTCAGTGGAACTGGGGCCTTTCCCTCTGGGCAGGTTGTGGCGAAGACTTTTTTAAATGTGAGTTGTGGTTAAATAGCTGAAGTCAGGGAAAATTTTCTCACATTGAGATTTATTGGATTGTGAATAATCTCTCAAGGGAAGTGCCAGAAGCCCCATCAGCGGAGTTATTTAATTAAAACTATGGTGGAATACGTAGAAGAGATGTTGCCTGGGGGAATAATTTCCCACTGATCCCTGAGGGTTTGACTTGATAGTCTTCAAATTCTTAATGGTTTCAAAATCTTAAATGTCTTCACAAATTTTCTTAGAGGAGAGGGAAAGCCATCCTGCTTGCAACCTCTAGTTCCTATAAAACCAAACAAAACCAAAACCAGCAACAAAAAGCATAGCTTAGAAACCAAGTCTTCTTTTATCAACGCTAAATAAACGGGCACAGGACGGCATTAGTTCAAAGGGAAAGACAGGAGCCCAAGCCTGCAACCAGCTCAGAGCTTTACTTTTTCTTCCTCTCTTCCTGTACTGATTTTTGTTTGTGTTTGTTTTTAAACATCTAAAAACCCAATGTTTTTATCTTAGAAGATGTAAAAATATCATTGTACTCTCAGTCAGTAAATACCCTGATTCATCAATGGTCAAATTCCCCTAAAGTCTCTGAAGGCTCACTGACACCTACCTGCTAATCCTAGAGAAGTTTCGGAGGACAAGTGCTAGAGAATGAGGTTTGATTTCTTTCATAGGCTTTCAAACTTCGACAACAGGAATTAAAAAAAAAAAAAAATACAGATGCTGAGATGGTCCAGGGGAGGAATCTGGACTGCCCTGCATGGGCTGAGCATGTTCCAGTCACTTGGACAGCAATAACTCACACATGAAGCCACGGTCCCCACCCTGCACTAGCACCCACACACTGCCAGCACCCACCCCAAAGGGGAAACATGTTTCAGATGCTGCGGTCAGCACTGCCTTGCATGCTGGGGACACAGTAGTGGCAGTGAAGAGTGATGAAAGAGTTGTGAGTTGTCCTGACCACTGAAAGTTAAAGAAAGGAAAACCTGAGCACAGGATGCCTCTGCCTACACTAATAAAATCCTCCATGGGACACTTTTGGTGGCTTAGGTGTAAAGTGTCAGACTCTTGATTTCCGCTTCAGTCATGATCTCAGGGTCATGAAATCAAGCCTCATATGGGGGCGCTCACCTGCTTGACATTTAATCTCTCTCCCTCTCCCTCTTCCCTTCCCCTCCCTCACCCCTACTTGCATGTTCTTTCTCCTCTCTCTCTCTTTCTCAAAATAATAATAACAATAATCTTCAAGAGCCACAGGGCAAAGTTGTTCTTAAACTTCAGGTTGTAGCTCATTCCTTCCCTTCAGGAAATTCAGCCAAATACCCACCCCTAACCCTAGGGTCATCTTAGAAATGAAAACATCTACTCAAGATTGGGTAGAGTTTGTGTAAGTTGCCAGGATCACAACCAGCTTCATCCCCTGCTCTGGATTGCCTGAGCACATTTTTGATTAAGTCTAGAGTTAAAGTCTTCTTCTGGATGTTGCTCCAGTGGACAGGTGTTCAAGACTGGGCACACAGGTAGCTAACGTGCAGCCCTCTGTGCACTGAGACGTACAAACAGGACACTGCTCTCACAAAACCCAAACATGTACCTGGGCCTGAGTGTTAAATGTTAGCAGCTATTACCCTGTGGAATTTAATTATGTATATCAATCCAGTGTTGTCTTGTTTTTGAGGTTGGGTTTCCCCCACCTGGCCTGTTTTTTGTCTCTTTTTTGATTTTTGATTACAGAGCTCTTCCTCCAAAGCCTGAGAGTTGAATCTCATGGTGATTTGTGCCCTCAAGCATGCTGTTCCCTGGCTTAGCAAATGGAGAGCAAGTCAATAAAAACAACCTTGGTGTGGGTTCTAGTAACTATGCCACTTTGAGATTCCCATTAATTTCACCCTTGAGAAATTCAGTGACCATAACCTTGCTTTCGAGAGTCTTAAAAACGTTCTTTATCATCTGCTTCTCTATATTCTGTTTTATTTTATTAAGGAGGGGGATCTCTAAGCCTCTAAAATATTTGTTTCATCAGTTGACTATTTCCTATTAGGGACTATTTAATCTATTTTTTTTCTTTCTTAAATGAAAAACTGCTGAAATGTAACATTTTTACAGAAACATTTTTTTATTCTTATATATGTGGTGTGTGTGTGTGTGTGTGTGTGTGTGTGTGTGTGTACATGTATACAAGAAAACCTTGGTGACTTCTTTCTGAGATGGTAAGATTGGACCTTGAGAGAGAGTTTATGTCTTAATTCTTTAAAGAGTAGATTTGAGACTTTTTTGTTTGTTTGTTTCTCCACCCCACTTAAAAAACAAACAACTTCAAAGTGATAGAGATGCGTATCATGGACAAAGCGGAAAGAACCCACAGTCCACACTAGGGCAAAACATGCTGGCATGCACTGGTGACCCTTGTCACAAGAAAGCAATAAAGCCTCTCCTCCCGTGGCCTTCTCAGCCCCGTCTGGAATCTCCTGACAGGCAAAAGCATCCTTCAGACCAAGTCTTCCCTCCATCACTTTGCACCTGTCACTAATAGACAAGCGAGTGAGTGCCATTTTCATACGTTTTCTTCCTGCCTTCTGAATTTGGGAGGTAGAAACGCTGAAATCAAGATGTGCAAATATCTTAGGATAGACTATAAAATATAATCACATAATCTATCTAGATCCCTATGCCTTTTAAAGCATGAAGTCAATATGTGGAGATAAACTAAGCCATGGACTGTGAACCAGAATAAACCACATTAATTCTTGATCAGAGCCAATTGTTTTGGCTCAGTTTGAAAGGTCTGCCTGTTATTGCTATTGTTACTGGTGTTGCTGTTGGAGTCATTTTTAGAAAATTTTCTGGATAATATTTAAAGCAATTCTGGGGCACCTGGGGGGGCTCAGTTGGTTGAGCCTCCAACTCTTTCTTTGGGTTCAGGTCATGATCTCAGGGTCATTAGATCAAGCCCTGCGTTAGGCTCCATGCTCAGTGGGAAGTCTGCTGGAGGATCTTTCTCTCCCTCTCCCTCTGTCTCTCCTCCCACTTTCTCTCTTTTTTTCTTTGAAATAAATAAATCTTTCTTTTTAAAAAAGCAAACAAACAAATGGAGCAATTTTTCTGACATCCACTCCACCCATCTCCATGTCTAAATATTCTGACTTACCTCCTTCAAAGTTAACTTCAAGTTCCCCCTTTTCAGGGAGGGGAATCTTCCCTGAATCTCCTGGTTAAAAGTAAATACTGTCTTTTTCTGAACTACAATAGCAATCACTTTTTTTTTTAAAGATTTTATTTATTTATTCACGAGAGACACACAGAGAGAAGCAGAGACACAGGCAGAGGGAGAAGCAGGCTCCATGCAGGGAGTCCGATGCGGGACTCCATCCTAGGACCCTGGGATCACACCCTGAGCTGAAGGCAGGTGCTCAACTGCTGAGCCACCCAGGAGTCCCAGCATTTACTCTTCAAATATAATTTATAGTACACAGCTTTTCTCTCCCCTAATACTCTGCATACCACTTAGAGCTGAGATCCACGTCTTTCTAGTTTCCAACCACAGACATTATCTTGAATATAGTATGTTCTCAATAAAGACTTGATGAGTAAGGACAAGTGGGTTCAGCTCCCACACATCAGCACACACGTTTACACAAGCCAGATCTGGGACACTTCCCCTTTTCCAGCTTTAGGTAAAATCCTGACAACACCCCATCATTAGAAAACAAACAAGTAGCCAGAGGAAAGCCCATATTGATGACGATTCTAGGTTGGCCAAGGGCCCCAAGCAGGACATAGGCCAGCATGGTCTGTAGCATCTCTCCCATTATGGGATTTCTTGGCATTGCCATGAATTCTGGGGTCCCCAATATTAAAGGAACCTCTTTTGCTCTCTAGTGTCATTCACTGAAACATTGATGTGAGAGTACAAGGTGATCGCAGCTGAACTGTCAGCTGCCAGGCCCTGAGCATGGAATGCCTGGCCTTGTAGGGAATAAAAGCAGAGTCTTTGAAGACAGCGTGGAGGTGACACCCAAGGAGCCTCCATAACCCAGGGGAGAATGAGACCCTTAAACGGAAACAGTAAGGAACATCTCTGTGCCCAGGTCGAGAGAAGGGGGTTGGAGGGTGGAAGATCACGAGTGAGAAAACTGCAACACGGCCAACACAAAGCACCCCAGTGTGTGCAGGCAGGAGACTGCCCTGTACTATGCATGTAAACTGAGGCAGTGACACACGTCTCGTGCTCGCACCATGCATCCTGCAACTCCCCCCACCCGTTTTCTCCCTCCAGCTGCTCTGTTCTCAGCATGAATGCTCCTCTCTACTTCGATGCCACCAGTCCTTTAAGCCACGGCCTTAGCCTTCTGCTCCTGTTCCACTTTAGTACTTGCTTCGTTCACATTTTTCTCCACGTGACTCCAGAATTGGTATTTTCAATGCTGAACTTTCTTCTTATTGGTCATTCCATAATTTCAACTGTAGGTGGGTCAAAGCTACTTTACAACTCAGTACATCTGAAACTGGACTTTTCCCCACCTCCTCCAAGCCAACCCAGTCTCCTCATATCCCATCTTTTAAAATTAAGCTATTATTTTTCAGTCCCTGGATCACAAAAATGGGAAGACATTATTTTCCCCTTTTCTTGACCTCCACGCCAAATCAGAATGAGGAGCTCATCTCTAACTTAGATAATCATCTTTGAACTATCCAAAAATTACAATAGTGCCCCTTTCCATTGTTTTTTATAAGAAATTCAATAGATTTGAAAGAAATTTCATAAGTTTTGAGAGAAGTGGCAAGTAAAACACCTGTAAAAGAATAACCCTGTAACTGTGAATTTTGAAGACCCTTCCTAATTTCTGTCCATGTTTCAGAACTCTGCTTTTCCTTATAGTTTTACCATACATGTTTATATCTGTAAGTCACATTTTATTCATTTTGCAAGTTTCTGAACTTTAAAGGAAGGAAATAATATCTTACGTGTTTTTCTACAATGTGTTTTTTTTTCTTTCAATAAGATATTCCCAAGATTCGTCCCTGTTGGTGAGAATAGTGATCGTTCATTCATCATTCTTGGCTCTTACAACCACCACTGCAATAAACATTCCAGGGCATTTCTACTACATGTGGGCAAACCCTAGGATATTTAACAGAGTGAAATTATTAGGTCATAGGATATGAGATTACTTAACTGGCTAATGCTATATCATTCTCTGAAATAGACGTAATAGTAAATTTCATGTGTTAATTTGTAGGGTGGTATTGGGTGACATTAACATTTAAATTGGTAAATTGTGAGTAAGCAGATTGCCTTCTACAGTGAGGGGGTGGGCCTCATCTACTGAGTTAAAGGGCAAACTCATTATTTTGAATAGAGCAAAAAGACTCGCTTCCCCATACAAGAGGGAAATCAGCAGACCGCCTTCTGACTTCATTGCCTTTCCTGGGACTCCAGCCTGTTGGCCCACACTTGCCAGTCTCCATAATCACATGAGCCAATTCCTTGTAATAAATCTTTTTCTATATACATATATATCCTATTGGTTCTGCTTCTTGTTCTGTTCTTTCCTGAATATTACCAATACCAATAACACAATGGATATACTATTGAGCATTCCTACCAGCAGTGAACAAGTGTTGCAATCCATAAAATTTTGTTCACCCCGACCTTAAACTCTTCCCCTCCCATAAGCTACAACTACTTTAATCTTGTAGGTGGTGAAAAAAAATTGGTTTATTAATGTGTCTCCCTCTGAAGAATGTTCAGTAGCTTCCCATGGTCTTCCCAGAGTGAAGTCCAGACTCCATGAGGCACATCAAGATTTGAGCCAACTTGTCAGGCTCTTCCTGACATTCGGCTGCACCAGGGGGCTTCAACTTCCTTTTTCAATATGGAATCTGCTGTATAACACCTTACTTGCAACCCCAGCACATCACATGCTGAGTTCCTTTGCTGGTGCTGGTTCCTTCCCTGGTTCTTCCTCTCAGGCTCCATCTCATGGCAGTGAGGGGCCACAGAGCCTAGGGCAAGAACCACATGGTGCTGGAGCTCTGGCCCAAGGCAAACAGCTCCATGCTCTATTTCTGTGTGGACATTAAACTTTCCTTGAGCCCTCTCTATGCTGCTGGTGCCCCTAAGATGCCTCCCTGCCCACTCTCTCTCCTTCCCACTTGCCTATCTTAGAAAAAAATCCTTCCAAGTGTCAAGGTCTAGTGCAACTTGATCCTTGAGCCTCCTTGTTCACTCTGCTGAAATCAAGCACCTCTTCATCTCATTTCTGGCACTTCATGAGCATCGACTAGTTTCACCCCAGTGCAGAGGCTGGGCAGCTCAGAACCCCAAGGTGGTTGATGACCGTGAACACTTTCTTCAGCTACATGATGAGAACATATTACCTGTGCCATGGTGTTTCATAAGCATTAGAGGAGAAGATGACATTTTCATCACACACAGGAGGTGCTCAGGGAAATGGGTAGTAGAGTAGTGTGGGTGGGCCACCCATCCGGGGGAACCTCTCTATCAGTGTAACTACATCCTCTTTAACTGGCCAGGAAGGCCAGAGGCACACAGGTTGCATAGTATTTGGCAGGATCTCACTTCCACCATGAACTCTGCTGTGAAAGGACTGCCTTTGAAAGGTTACCTCCCAAGCCACCTCAGTGGCTTTTCAACCCTGAAGCAGTAAAATATATGCAGTCCCTCTTATTTTTAAAATTCTCCAAATCAGTTACCAATTGACAAATGCTTGTGTGGAGTCAACACACATTTTAACATAAATTTGCATTAACAGCACCATTTATCCAGAATAAGATGTCCAATTTGCTCTTCAGCTCTCAGCTAAAAGCCCCAGGTGGGCGGTGGCATGGCAAGGATGTACAAAGGTTGACGTCTCCTCATTTGAGGGCTCCTGCAGCTCAGTGTCCCCCAAGATGTCATTTTGCATTCCTAACAGCAACTTTATCCAATGGGACACATACAAAGGCTGAGAACTTGGACAGATAATTAGACCTCACCACACTTCCGGTCCTCGCCTGTAAAATCAATATTATGTCCATATCCAAGTGGGCAGTGGGCTAAATCAGAAGATAACTGACCAGGTTCCTCATGTATAGTAAGCTATCAGCAAAGAGGAGACATAAGTATATTTAGAGAGCATGTGGTTCAATTTCTTCATCCTTTTGAGGTTGTAAAACCTAATACACAAATTAGGATTTCTGGATTCCAACTCCAGTCACGTGTTGTTAAACAGATCACCGACTCTCACTTTACATTACATGTGAGTGCAATACTTCTAGGTCCTGATATGATGCTAATAAAACACACACAGAAAACTTTAAGTATATTTAAGGTTAACTTTGAAATACAGCTATTATATTTTTTAAATTCACTATCATTTTTCATTTAAAAAACAAAAAGGGAATCCTCCACATCTGGAAAATGAGTGGAATACTCACACTGGCCCATTACCACAATCGGTTCTTTAAAAATATAAATGATCAAAAACAACAACAACAACAACAAAAAAACAACAACAAAAAAACAACAGTGACAAGGTACACTTGAGAATACTACCATGAAGAATTCATCTATGTGGAGAGGCAGGTGCTCCTGTATTTGAACTGTGACTGACTGAAACACCTACTGTTGTGTTTGAAAAAGCCCAACTCCAAGAATTTAACAGGAGCAATAAATCTGGATAATAAAAGTAGGAAATATTGCCAAAATTGTTCATATACGATTCTAAAAATCCTACCTTGGTATGACAATCACACTTTAGTTCCCAAGAGTTTAGCTCTACCCTCTATAGAGGTCAAATTTTCAGAAGAGTTCAAACTGCTTGTTGGCTTTTTATTTTTTTCCAACTAAAATTGTATGTAGTTAAGGCATGCATACAATACAATAATTTGGTAAATATATATGTACATAGTGAAATGATTACTATAATCAAGCTAATTTACTTATCTTCTCATATAGTTACTTTTTTTTTTTTTTGTGGTGAGACCACCTGAAATCTACTTTCTTGGGAAAGGTCCAGTATTCAATACAGTATTAACTGTGGTCCTCAAGCAGTACATTAGATCTCTAGGTGGAATCATCCTACCTAACTGCAAATTTGGACCATTTGACAACAGCTCCCCATTTCCCCACCTCCTTGTGCCTGGTGACCATTGTTCTACCTATTTTCAATAGGTTGTTCTTTGACAGAAATCAGAATTCCTGATCTGGGATCCAAACTGCAAGAGCTTGCCACATGAAGGGTGGTGGGGCCGGGGATCCCATCTTGCTCTGGCCTTCGTGGCTTAGGCCAGGTGTCGAATAGCTCACTCTGCTTCAAGGCCCTTGCCAATTCTCTCCTTCATCTGCGTGGCTAATGAAAAGTCATCCAGACATGAAAAACTTGAAACAGCACTCAACAGGTGACTATGCACAACAGCGAATGAGGAGGTCAGGGGCAAAACGGACTCTACAATAAATATTTCACTAAAAAGATTTTGGTAATAGACCCTTTGTAAGCCTCAGTCATATACACAAAACCATCTTGGAGCTTAGCTGCATCTACAGAGAAAAAGAAAACTAACACAGGGGAAATTTTCTTACCTCCTGACAATTTGCTTTCCTTACGTACTACAGTAAATTGTTCTTTTATGTATGATATGCATCTGTTGAAAAGAAGGCACTCTAGCACATGTCACATAAGGTGTTCTGCTGAATGTCCATTTGGAATATAATTTTAGAGACTCCAGACAAGAAACATACAGTTCCAAACTATTTCCTTCCCTAGACTATTGCTAACATCTGAAAATTTCATCATTAGTCATTTTGCATCAAAAGCATAGGGAATAATGATAGTGACAATAATACTATCTATCACTCCCTGACTACAGGTCTTTAACCATATGACCCCTAAGCCATCCAACACAGAGAATGGTATTATTAACTCAGTTTACTATTCAGAAACCTGAGATGCAGAGGGACTGAACAGCTAACATAAGATTTTACAAAAAGCAAAGCCTATAAAAGTCGTGTTTTTCCAGTATGCCATATACCCAATCCATGTGGCTATTACTCAAAGGACTAACTCACTAAGTACCAAACCATAGGCCCTAGTAGGCATCACAGAAAATATCCAGGAGGTCATTCGATCCTGCCTGAAATGACACCTTGCAGTTTCTGCAGGGTCCTCTCTTATGGAACTTGGATGAAGCAAAAAAATGGAGCCAGTGCTCGAACTCTGTCCAGATTCCCTAATAAGCCTAGATTTGGTGTTACTGAAAGGACTGAACACACAGAGCTTGAAGCCAGCATGAGTGCCTGGCGGGAGGAAGCAGCACTCCATCACTGGGAGGACGCTCAGAAGGGGGGCATCTGGTCCTGAACCCAAATGCTGCCAACATGAATTTAGTCGAGGCTGTAGTCATTATTTAGATGATACAAGACCTGGGCTTTTCTCCTACTACATTCAAATTTCTGAGATGCATATTCTACTCAGAAGCGACAACACGTCAAGAAAAATGAAACTGATTCATAGAATTATTTCTTTAAAACAATAATATCATAAGATCTAGAAGTGAAATTGGAAAATACCACAAAAACATGATAAAGCATTTTGTAGGTTCTACTGGGGCTTGAAGAATCAAATGTCATAGGTGGGGATAAAGGTACATAAAATGTTTACTCACCTGATGCAACCACCTGGATTACTTTTTCCCAATGTCCATGTGGGAAAGTATGAAGAAAGCAGGAATAGAAGCCAATATCAGCCTCAGAGGCATTATGAAAGTACAGGGTCATATCATTAGGAGCCGCAGTAGAATTTAAAAGGTAAACCCTGTAAGTATAGGGTTGTTTTACAACCCCACCATAAATAGGGCTGAAAATGGCTATAAGCTCTCTGCTTGTTGTATTGATCTTGAACCACTCCATCTGGGTTAAGGTGTCCAGTGATGAGTATATACACTCTAGACTCATATTTTCAGCAAGTTTAACAGTTGTGTCCCAAAACATCTCTTCACATAGAGCTGAAATACACAACAACACATTTATTCACTTAGGTTTGATGATTGAGACACCACATGGATACCTAAAGCTTATTCTAAGCTTTCTAAGACCCATCAAGATAGTAAATGGAGATGACACTAAAGGCTAACAGTTTCTCCCTTAGTCTAAAAAGGTTTCTGCTGCTGATAAGAGCATTTGCAACTTGTTGACGTCCTGAACAAATGAGAAATTATCGGACTCAACTAAAGAGCATTATAAATTCTAAACATGTCGCACTATAAGACCAAGATAGAAGTAAATTTTTTTTAATGAAGACATTATCTTTACCTCTGTATACGTGAAGAATAGCCAAGAAGAAAGTAAGATAATCCATCTCTGGAAACCGTTTGGGAGGCTGATCTATTAAAAAAAAAAAGACAATTTTTATAATGTTACATGCAGAGGCCCAGCACAATGCACTACTTCCTTCCTCTCAGATATTATCAGCAATGTCTTAAAGTATGAACAGGAAAAACGTCTGAGCTTCAAAGTCAAGTTTGCTCTTGCATAAGGATGAACAGATTTGAATCACTTCTCTCTCGGGGAACTAGCTTATTTTCAAGATTTTATTTTCTACAAAGAGGCATTCATTGAACAAGTCAGTGAAGAGCTGAGTGCATTCTCTATACCAGACTCTACTCTAGGCCATTAGGATACAACAGTAAATTAAAAAAAGAAAAAAAGAAAAAGAAAAAAAATCTTTGCTATCATGGAATTTACATTCTAGTGGGAGGAGACAGACATTGAAATTAAAAAGTAAAACAATATAGTAAATTATTTATGGTAAGTGCATGAGGAAAGCACAAAGCAGGAAAGTGGAGATAGGGCAGGGCGGGTGATAGCGTTCCCCTTTTAGACAGGAATGTGCAGGAAGTCTTCACTGAGAACTTGACACTGGAGCAGAGATGGAAGGGCAGCAGGAGGGGCCTGGGGTGCCAGGGGTTTAGAGGCTCCACCAGTGTGGACCGTGGTTGGGCATGGCCTTCCTTTTACTTTTCTACCTTTTCATTGACCTCAGGCATTTGCTTTGGAGGTGATGAAGGGACCACACATGGAAGGACCTCCCAATACAAAATTATTGTGGCCCAGGATGTATACTAAGCTATCATCATGGATGATTTTTTTTAATCTTTTATTTTTAAATAGTTACAGAGTCACAGTCATTTGCAAAGATAGTAGGAGAGCACCCATGTACTCTTCAACCCAAGTTCCCCCAAAGGTTACATCTTATGTAATTATAGTACAATATCAAAAGGTAATTGATTTTGTAGGTTTGTCACTGTTCCCTTCCTTCATGTAAAATAATAGTTCAAGGGCACCTGGTGGCTCAAGTTGTTAAGCTCTGCCTTTGGCTCAGATCATGATCCCGAGGTCCTGGGATCAAATCCCATGTCTTGCTCCCTGCAAAGGAGCAGAGAGGGACTCTGTGCCTCTTCTGCTCATGCACATGCTCTCTCTCAAATAAATAAAATCTTTAAATAAAATAAAATCATTCCATTTCTTAAGAACTTGTGAGGAACATATTACCATGTCAGTATAAAAATACATTATTGCCTCTATAATGAGAGGAATTGTATGAATGCCTTTATCCCCTGAGGGTTGAAATAAAAGGTAGGTAAGAATTAGGAAGGGGGGGGTGGCATGAGCCACCAAAGACAATGTTGCCTATGGCCGACTCTGAAGGTCCTCTGGATTCAATCCCAAAGTTTATTGGTAGGTGTCTGCTGTTCAACGCAGTATCTAACCTGGGAACTTTTTCAGGAAGCAAGAAATCAGTAGTATGAAATTATAATGTATACATATGGTGTTGTATAGTGCCACCCGATACTTACACAGCATTCTATTTTCCAAATGCTTTCACAGGAGTGGTATTATTTGTCCTTGTAATAGCCACACGATATAGTCAGATGAGGTATCTCTGTTTTGCAAGTAATTAAAAAAAATCTGTCCAAAATTTTAGTGAACTGTACTAGGCACCCTGCTTAGGCCCTGGAAGTGGAAGCATGAGAAAGATGTGGTCTCTGTCCTCATGCCATGTGATAATATATTGGGTTAGACAGATTACAGAGCCAGTTTATTATAATAAAACATGAAAATATAGAAGTCAAATTTGAGTAAATACTGGGACATCCCAGAAAGGGGAAAATTCATTCTAATTGGGAAAGGTTTCATAGAAAAAAATGCACCAGATTCTGCACTTTACACTCTAACTAAGACTTTCCCAGTAGAGAAGGAGAATGAGATAAAGGCACGAAAACAGAGGACATTTTTGGGAAATGATGTGACTATGCTCCAGGGAGTGGGAAAGAGACAACTATGATGTTGGGTCCGGATGGAAAGTATCTTAAATGACAACCATAGAGAAGTTCAAACTTGGCCATCAGAAACCACAGCATCCTGCTTACATATGTAACTATCAAACATAGTCCCTGGGACATGTGTCTGTGGCATCAATAAACACAACTCTGACAGCAATACAGAGCCACTAAATATCTTATGGATGCAAGTGATGTGGACAGTTTGTCATTTTTTAAAAGATTTTATTTATTTATTCATGAGAGACAGAGAGAGAGAGAGAGAGAGAGAGAGAGAGGCAGAGACACAGGCAGAGGGAGAAGCAGGCTCCATGCAAGGACCCCGACATGGGACTTGATCCCAGGACTCCAGGATCACATCCTGGGCTGAAGGTGGCACTAAACTGATGATCCACCTGGGGATCCCCAGTTTTGCATTTTTGAAAGATAACCTGGATGCCTGTGGAGAATGGACTGAAGTGGCAAGGGCATTGAGGATTTATATCTGAATCAGAAAAATTAATTCCATCCATCCAGTCTTAACTACAGGACTTCCTCTTGATAGGTACTGACAGACAGAAACAACAACAACAACAAAAAACTATAGAACCAGAGTTAGACCCAGTCCCAAGAATTCCTGAAGCCCTCAAGAAAGTATCCTCCTAAGTAGCCCCCTTTGCACTGATCTCTGCCTCAGACCTGTGTCACCCCCCCGCCCCCAACACACACTGTATCTGGGGCGATCTTGTGACAGATACCATATGACCTACACAGTTCAAAATACTTAATATTTTTTACTATCAATAAAATTAAAAGACAACCTAAAGAATGGGAGAAAAATCTGCAAATCATACATCTTAAAAGGATCTAGAATCCAGAACATAAAAAAAAACTCTTACAACTCAACAACAAAAAGATGAACAACCCAATTTAAAAATGGGCAAAAAACTTGAATAGACGTTTCTCCAAAAAAAGATATACAAATGGCCAACAAACACATGAGAAGTTGCTCAGCATCATTAGTCACTAGAAAAATGCAAATCAAAACCACAAAGAGATACTACTTCATGTCCACTATGATAGTTATAATAAAAAATGAGGAAATAGCAGTGTTGACAAGGATGTAGTGAAGTTGAAACCCTTGTACACAGCTGCTGGGTGTGTACTGGGTGCAGCTACTATGGTTTGGTTTACTAACAGTTTGGTTGTTCCTCAAACATTAAACAGAATAACTATATATGACCTAGTGATTCAACTCATGGGTTTACGTTCCTCAAAATTGAAAACAGATAATCAAACACTTAACATACCAATGTTCATAGCAACTCTATTTAGAAGAGTCAGAAGTTGGAAACAACCCAAATGTCCATCGACAGAAGAACAGATAAACTGTGATGTGTCCACACCACATATTACATAGTCATAAAAAGGAATGAAATACTGATTCATGATACAACATGAATGAACCTTGAAAACATTATGCTAAGTGAAAGAAGGCAGACACAGAGGGCCATGTATTTTTAAGATTCCATTTACATGAAATACCCAGAATAGGTAAACCTGTAGAGATGGAAACCAGATTGTTTGCTGTCAGGGGCTTAACAGAGAGGAAACCAGGAGTGACTGCCTAAAGTATGAGGTTGTGTCTTGGGATGAAGAAAATGTTTTAGATCTTGATAAAGATGATACTTGCAAACACCATGAATGTACACAATGCTACTCAGCTGTATACTTTAATTTTATGTTGTATGAATTTCACCTCAACAACAAAAATTACTTCTAGTGAATAGCAGGAGTCCGAATTCACCTCAGGTCTTTCCAACTGCAGAAGCCACCGCAGTTTGTTATTGGCCTTGCATTTATTGACATCACGTGGTCTGCAATGGCCATTGAGCCTCACGGTACCCACAGAGAATGGAGTCCCGTCACACATCTGTGCCACTTTATGTCAGCTGGAAATAGATAATGCAGAAGAACATAATCCAGGTTATCAGATAAATGACTCATGATGTAAAGAATCACTGAGTGCTTATTAAACACATGTGGACACATTATATGTATTTATATTAATGTTTATATATATGGTGTGTGTGTGTGTGTGTGTGTGTGGTCAGGGCTGGGTAAGGTTGGTAGAGGTGCAGGGAGAGAGGTAAGAGGGACAAAGGGGCTCCACAGACATCTGTAACAGCATCCTGGCGGTGGATCCTACAAGAATTGGATGCAACATAGCATCATCCACTCTCTGGGGCTCCTGCAGCCCTCAGTGAGCTTCCAACCCTGGAAGCAGAGAATCAGGGCTGGGGGAGGATTATGAGAAAAAGGGAATGATCTAGTCATAGTGTGCAGTGCCCCCTTCATCCCCAAGGCGTCCAAAGCGAAGTGAGTGGAGAGATAAAGAGAGTAGACTCTCTACATTGGCTGAAATCAGGGGCCCTGGAGGCTACATATCCAAACAAAAGGTGCAGAAAGACATGCAGCTGAAGATAAAGTTCAGCTGTTACAACTTTGCTGAGGACGAGCCCTATTTATCAGCATCTAACCAAAGACAAATAGAGACTGTACTTGAGCTATTTCTGTTGTGTAGAGAGCCATTTTTTGCATGATTTATGAAGGAATTTTGGCTTGAGGTTTTTTCTAATAGAGCTGTCTGTATAAAAGAGCTTCATCCTCAAGGAAGTCATTAATCAAAATATTACTGGACTTCTTCCCTATCAAACACAGCTCAGCTAATCCCATAAGTATGAAATTCGTCTCACGGGTTTGCCTCACGCCACATGCTCCTGGGTGATCTGGGCTGCGTGACGGCCTTCAGATCTGCGGTTTCCTTCTCATAGGCAACCCCCGCCCAGGCCCTACTCTCTGCCCTCAGCTTTGTTGCTTCTGCTATCTATAAGGTGTTCTGCTTTCCCAAATGTCTGCTTCTTCTGAACATTGGGAAGATTCGAGTCTCAGTTACCCAAGTAGGTCACCTTCCCTGTGTCATGTGGGCACACCGGACGTGCAGGGTGGAAAAGGCGCTCCTACTCTGCTTCCATTCTGCCCTTGCCCAGACAACTACTGACATGCTGAGGGCAGCAAAACACAAAGCGTGTGCTATATGCTCTTAGAACAAGGGACTGAGGCTGGGAAGAATTGGGGTGTTCTCCTTTTTTTCCCAGATGTGAGAGTTTGAGGCTCATACTTTCAGAAGACTTCAACAGGAGTGTTTGACTCTGGGTTTCAGCTCCCTGCGTCCAAGTGTCTCCTCAAGAGAATGTTTCCAATGAGGGACGTGGGGTTTCCCTCAGACCACCAGGCCCTTGGAACTTTAGCAGGTCACAGAGCTGCCCTGGGAGCTAGATACTGGTGGGGGGCCATCCGTAACAGGCTCACTTCCATTCAAAGCAGAGAGTTCAGTTTGGCTTCAGTAGAGATCTCAATTTGGTTTCAGTAGAGATCCTCCAGGACAGGGTTCTGCAAACTATGGCTCAGGGGCCAAATCCGGCCTACTGTCTGACCCTTTATAAATGGTCTGTTTGGACTCGGCCACGCTGCTTACTTGCTGATACATTGTCCAAGCCTGTTTTGTGCTCTGATGAATAGCTGCAAAGAGACCACGTGGCCTACAAAGCCGAAAATAGTAACTATGTGATCCTTGACAGAAAAATGTCACCAGCCCCTGCGTAGGGTAATAAATACTTAGATAGCCAGCATTTATTATTTAAGTGCATCTGCTTGCTTGGTCTTGCTCGGAGGAAGGAAGGCTAAGACTCAAAGGGCAGACACTGGTAAAATTAGCTCAATTTTCTTCACAAGAACCATGCCACCAGACCTACCACAAATATGTTTCCTCTAGAAACAGATGAGAGAAATGACCTAAACGATGCCCTGCCGCTGTAACTGGGCCCGTCCTTGAACTTACAGGTTCATCAGCCATGCAGACAATTACAGCTCTTCTTTTCTGAATCTGCGCAACACCATTTCATTGACAGCCTCCACTCAGCGGCCCACGGTTTACCTTAAAAGTGTGAACCAGCCACATCCACTCTCTTTTCTAGACGGTTACTAACCTTGACGTTAGTTCTGCTCGTTCTCTCTCTTTTCCAGATGTGTGTCTGGGTACAGGCTTCCTGTTTGGCGTGGCCTCCTTAGTTCGGCCCGTCCCGTCCCTGGCAATCTCGCTGCTGTCCTCCCTCGGTTGGCACTTCAGGAACGGCTGGGCCTTTGGCCCCAGGGCCCCAGGCTGTTGGGCTCTTCTCTCCAGAGTCCCTCCGGACAAGGGCTGCAGTAAAGCACTAATATTTCACTAAGCAGTGCCTTTTATTTTTTTTTTTTTGAAGGATTAAAACCAGTCAGGGAGTGTACCTGCTTCTGGAAGCCTCTTAACCACTGCAGCCACCCAGACCCATCCCACACTCAGATCTAGTTCTGCCCCTCTTCCCCACCCCTGTAAAATGCTACTGTTGGAAAGGATGTACTTCTCATCCTCTGTTCTAACTTGAAACTTTCAGTTGGTTATTTTGCCTTTTCTTCCCCATTCGTTTCCCTGCCAGTCAAAGCAGTTGGTATTTGGCAGCCTCTGAGGTGCAGAAGGCTTCTTATCTCTGCCCATATCTGAGCATGTTTCCATCCCACCTTCTAGAGACTCTCTTTGGTTTTGTGTTTTAATCGCCTGCTCTGACACAGAAAGCACAAGAAAAGTTGACATTTGCTAAGAACTGTCCCTGCAAATTTAGCAGCTTCTGTGTCTTCAAAACACAATTGTTTCTACCTTGTTCCAGAGGACAACAGGGCTCGTTTTACTTGTTCTTTTGATCTACTGGAGAGTGAAGATTTTCCCATTGGTCAAACCACCACGAAGGACTGTGGCTGGGGGGGAGTTTGTGCAATTCGCAGGGCCTGCAGAGGAGAAGGCAGTTCTGGAGGCCAGCCAGTCCCACACATTTCCCTAAGCATCACGTGTGCAGGGCTGGCCTCTTCTGTGACCACATCATGGCTAAAAGCACAAAAGAGGAAAATACAGGGGTGCCCAGGTGGCTCAGTTGGTTTAGTGTCTGAGTCTTGATTTGGGCTCAGGTCATGATCTCAGGGTCATGAGATAGAGCCCATGCTGGGAGTGGAGTCTGCTTAAGATTCTCTTTATCCCTTTGCCCCTCTCCCCTACTCTCTCACTCTCAAAAAAGGAAGGAAGGAAGGAAGGAAGGAAGGAAGGAAGGAAGGAAGGAAGGAGAAAGAAGAAAGAAAGAAAGAAAGAAAGAAAGAAAGAAAGAAAGAAAGAAAGAAAGAAAAAGAAAGAAAGAAAAAGAAAAAAAGAAAGAAGAAAGAAAGAAAGAAAGAAAGAAAGAAAGAAAGAAAAAGAAAGAGAAAGAAAACAAACACAGCTTTTATTGCACAAAGGATTTTTGAGCACTTACTGTGCAGCAGAGGAAGCCCTCTAAGACACCTGACTCGTATCACTCTCTTCGATACTTCACCATCCTCAAAAGAATATCCAAACCTCTTACTGATTTACAAGACTGGACAATATTGATATCTCTCATTCTTCCAGCCTCATGTCTTACACTGTGCTCACCCCCACCTTCCCCTCCAGACCCACCTAGTACCTTACAATTTGGAGAACACCTTCTGATGGGGCACAGGCTTTGTACGTAGAGGTCCTTTGCTTCGACTTCTCTTATCCCCTCCCATAGGAAGGCCCTGACACAGACTTCCCTTATGAGGTACCCTCCTTGAGCCCCCCCACACCTGGGATAGGTGTTCCTCCTGTGAGTTCCTTAAGAATCCCAGATAATCCTTACTGGAGCCCCCACCGCAGCCTTTGTAACCGATCCTTTATTTGCTGTATTTCCTATGGTAGCCTAATGAACCCTTTCAAGTTCAGGATAAGGTCTTGTTGACTGCTGTATCCACAGAGCCTTGCTTGGTGCCTGGCATGTGCTGAGTGTCTGTTAGATCAATACTTGTTGAAAGCAGGTGAAGGGATGGCTTCTACCTGTAAGGTTTCACCATACATGGCCCATTTGCTCATCACAACCCAGAGGCCATTCTGTTTCCAACGTGTTTTTTTTTTTCTTTTGCCTCTTCTTTCTATTTCTCCAATGAGTAAGACAAAGAGAAGCCTTGATCCAAAAAGCACATAAATTTTTACGGGTCAAACTCGAAGATAAACGTTTCTGATTGGGGCCAACTCTTACTCAAAATGATTCAGTGGGTACTGAATTGAACCTCAAACACTGGCTGAAACAGTCACTGTCTACCCAAATGATTCACATCCCACTGAACATCAGAGCATATTTCAACAGTAGATGCTACTAACATCTATGAGGTCTAGGCTTAAAAACTGGTTTTGCTTATTCCCTGACTTATAAATCCAGATTTATATAGGCTAAGTGCTTTCCCTAAATTCTCTTTTATCATCATTTCCTAATTCATCATCCACATGCAAACACATACATGTCATCATCATCAACATCATTGTCACAATCATCCTTGCTGTCACCCATATCCCATTATAAAGTTATTGCTATTATGAAGAGCAGAAGAACGGAGATAGCTTTTTTGTTTCTCTGTAGGGTCCATCACTTCTGCTTTCTTTTCTCTTGAAAAGAAATCTTGCAATATAAAGAACCTAAGAATTAGCTTTGTATCTGTTACTGAGGAATACAGGCAACCCAGTATCTTGGCACCAGGAATGCAACATTGTTCTCCCAACATAAAGCTACACAATCTTACTAGCAATTAGAGGAGATGTTAAAAGATCACATGATCAATAATGAATCCCCAAACAAACAATAAAAACATCCTGAGACACATGAAACTGCCTTACGCATCCAGAGAACGGTCGTCCTGTGTTCCAACCAGAACAAATGGAGGTGAATACAAGGAAAATTAGTGGGGCAGATTGGAGATTATCTACCACTCACAGAGATGAACAGATTTCCTCACTCCACTGCTTTTAAGTGGCCCTTATTAAGGGCCTTTTCAACAGTTTAAAAGTAAAAATAGTCTTTAACATTACCATTTGTTGACAGAAATAGGAAACGCAGCTAAAGTCATCACATTACTGGATGGAGTGTTACATTAGCTACCTCCCACCTCTCTGGGGTCACCACGGTGCCAACTTGTTATTTTAACACATAGTAAGTAAAGGGAAAATCAAGCATTTATCCTGCCTTCCCTGTACAAATTGCATTTCAGTGTGACTTAAGTTTCTTTTTATAGAAAAACTCAGCTACTAAGTGGAAAAACAATAATTGATATTATTTTTAATTGCTATTTTGTTACTCCTATTAAAATAATAGATGGAGACCATTGTTACTAGATGCTCAAGCCATTCAGTGGAAGGTTAACAGGAGCTTTATAATGAAATATAGTGCTGATTGACAATATGTGAGCCCTCCCAATCAACCCTAATCTCACACTAAAATGGCACAACCAGATGGCAGGGGATTTGGTGACACAGCAGGAAGAAAACAGCACTGCCCAGGAAGATCTCCTACCAAAGTAACTGAACCTGAACGCAGACCAGCCTCTGGAAGGAGCTAGTATCTGGGAGATCCAGGGAAAAGAAGTTACAAGCCCCATGAGGAAGCAGAGATACTACAGAACACATGTCTTGGGTTCTCAATAAGTAAATGACAATTATGATTCACATAAGAAAATATAACCAGCCCAGTAAATGCCAAAAGGCACTGGACAACTTTAAATATCCTTTCCTGATAAAAACTCAGAATAATTTTCGGAATTTAACTAGCATAATAAAGAAAACTCGTTGGAAACCAACGGCATACTTGATGGTAAAACCCCAGAACAATCTTGGTTAAATTTGAAAAATTTGAAAGTCAGATAAGAATGACCACTATCACTGCCAATATTTAGCCTTGCCCTGGAAGTTTTAATTGATATTATAGGCAAATAAATAAATAAGAATTTAAATATTGAAGAATTATTTTGACTTTATTAATATTTGTAGATGATCAACCTAGAGAACAAAGAATCAAATAAAAAAGATCCAATAAAATAACAAAGTGTCTAGCCAAATAGTTTTATTTTTTTTAATTTATTTTTATTTTTATTTTTTTTTAATTTATGATAGTCACACAGAAAGAGAGAGAGAGAGAGAGAGAGAGAGAGGCAGAGACACAGGCAGAGAGAGAAGCAGGCTCCATGCACTGGGAGCCCGACGTGGGATTCAATCCCGAGTCTCCAGGATCGCGCCCTGGGCCAAAGGCAGGCGCTAAACCACTGCGCTACCCAGGGATCCCTAGCCAAATAGTTTTATAAGACTAAACAGCTTTATTTTGCCAAATCCAAATGAGTAGTGGAAAGAACACATATATGCATATATATATGTATATACACACACACACACATATGAATATGCAAGAATGTACCTCAAGAATTTATAGCAATTACACAAAATCTATACATTGTATCAACATAAGTCTTGAATAAGAGGTGACATTTTTTTTTCCCCTGTGACAAGATCCAATTTGGGGAAAACATATCCAAATAATTTTTTAATTTATCTGAAATTTTATAATCTATTACATCTTCGAATAGGTCAGGCTGTGAAAGACTTCATGAGGTTCTCATTGACCACAGTCTACAAGAGATGGTGAAGGCCGTGGGAGGCAGCAGGGTACTTCTCCTCAGCACTTAGCATGGTTTGTGTGTATGAATGTTCACAGAATAAAGATGTTCTTGATGAACAGAAGCTTCATTTAAATGCATAACAGCAAACTGCTCAGCATGGAGCCCAAGGCAAGACCTGAACTCAAGACTCTGAGATCAATACCGAAACCAAGATCAAGAGTTCATATGCTTAACAGACTGAGCCACCCAAGCATTACCGCAAACTACATTTTTAATAAGGAATATGAAGTAAGGCACCTTGCAGTACCAGATATTAAATGGGATGAAGCTTACAATATTAAGGTGTTTTATTCTATAAGAATTGAGAGTTCAAAAGCAAACCGAAAGAATTACAGATGTTCAGGGGTAGTGATTCAAATGCAGCTAGACGAAAGAAGAGCATTCATGCCATGAAACAGTGGTTGAATGAATGGTCCTGGACAAAGGCTGGGCAGCCAGGAAGGTCTGAGAGAACTCCCTCAGGGCCTTGTCAGGCCAACACCCTCCTCCATGTTGCATCAAACGCCCCTGTATTTCTCCAGTGGATCTCATGTGGGCCAAGAGTTCCATCACTGTAGTCTGTACATTCAAAAAATATACCCATTTCATTTCTCCAGTAAGAAGACATTCAGATTTACAGTATACTGACTGTAAGCAGCCAGAGCAAACCATAAGAAAATGGAAAATAAGAAAAATGTGTTCACCAACAGGGATCTTAGGGAGTTAGTTATGCACATAGCAACCACAGAAACCCAGAAACACAACACGTTTTGAGGCAGCCCACTGGGCTCCTTTAGCCAAAGGCCCTACCACTGAAGAATGTTATTTATTCAATTAGAATAATGGTGTGCTTATATTTATACAAAGGTTAGGCATTAGAGGTGCTGCTTACCCAAAAAAATAAAGATGGTTTAGTGACCTTATATGGCCAGTTGGCCATTCTGAATGGAAACCAAGATCCCTTCAATGATTTCTTTTTTTTTTTTCCTTCAATGATTTCAAAACAGAGTTACCTCCACTAGGACAGGAGGGAATCTGTTATGTTCCTTTGTTTGGCCACATAACAGTAAGAATATCTGCGCAGGCAGCATGTTGCCATTCTGATATAATCAGGCTTGAAATAATGAACACCAAACCATGCATGTATACCAAATACAGAACTTTTGCAAGGAGTTCCTTCCCGCTGAAGAGCGAGTTAGTGAAAGAAGTAATTAGATCCATGGCAAAAGCTCATCTTGTCCAAGAAGCCAGAGTAAGCCTCATTCAGAAAGAATATCAAGAACACTGCCACGCCAAGGAAGGGGCTTGTACATATTCACGGGAAAAAGAAGCCTAGCTCTTCTGGATGCCTCAAATAGTTACGGAATAAAATAGTCTCTTCATTAAAATGGCTTTGTCTTACGTTGAGTGTTTTACCTTCTTTTCAACATTAACATCTAATTTTCTGTGTCACCCAGTGTTTTGGTTGATAAGGACTGTAAAGATGTTTCACATATGTATAAAATGTTTTCTCGTCATTAAAGTTGCATTAAATGCAGTGGTCACATGGAAAAAATTAGGTCACATGGAAAAAGATTTCTCAGTACTGAATAGAGAGTGAGTGGTTGCTCTGCAATTCAGGTTGTCAGCCTATTTTTTTATAGACCCAGAATTAATTTGGGGTTAAAAACAGAATTACAGATTTTCAGCATATGATAATGGCAATAGTTCAGCAGAGAGAAGATGGCTTGTCTACCACATGGTATCACGGAACCTGACTTACCAGTGAGAAAAGCTGAAGTCAGTTCCATGTGGACATTGGCCATTCCCCGGGCAGTACAACCTCTACACACCCACTGCAGGATTCTTGCCACTTGCATCTGGGGGTAAGACCTAAGCCCTGCCGAGTATATTTATTCTCTAAGAATTTAAATCGGAGGCTTGGGAGTGCAGCAGGGAAGCAGCAGGCTACCAGGCCCATTCCGGCTCGAGGTGTGCAGGTTTGCAGTGCACAAGTTCTGCCAGCAGCAGTGGAGAGGGCATCCTGGCATGTGTAATAGCAGATGACAGTGCCTGTCTGTGCCCAAGCAATGGCTGCAGGGACGTGTCTGCCAGGCCCAGTGGGTAACCCTGGGGGACATGTGGTAAGGCCCAGGTGCACTGAACAAGCTTCTCCCTAATGTCCCTATGCTCCTCTTTCTCTAAAATAAATAAATAAATAAATCATCAAAACAAAACAAAACAAAACTCAAACTCTGGCATAGCAAACATTACACACTAACAAAGTAAAAAGGTAGGACAATCAGGAGAGGGATATGTGAAAGGTATGAGACACAGTGTAATATTTTCTAAGTGTAAAGTGCTTAAATATCGGTGACCAAAAAAAAAAAAAATCCCACCAATATCCCAAGAGAAAAATAGGCAATGGACATTAAACAATTCACATAAGTACAAACAGAAAAATGTGAAAAGGTACTTACTCTCTCCAGTTATGATAAATGAAAATACAATGGCATATTAACTTTTGCACGTCGAATATGTAAATAATATATAAATGAAGAGAATGATAGTGAGTGTTGTTAACAAGAGTAGGAGGAAATGTGGACAGCTGAGTGCTGCTGTGGAAGAGTCAACAGGTTAGCATATGTTAAGTGATGGTGTATGAAAAATGTGACTTGCTATATCGTCTGACCCAGCCAGGCTACCTCAAGATATTTATCTTAAGGTGAATAAATTTAGCCAAGTCAGCAGAAATCTGGGTTTTTTTTGTTTGTTTGTTTTGTTTTTTGTTTGCCTGTGTTAAGCAGGCTCCATGCCCAGCACAGAGCCTGACACAGGGCTTGAACTCACGACCCTGAGATCAAGACCTGAGCTGAGATCAAGAGTTGGATGCTCAACCAACTGAGCCATCCAGATGCCCCACAAAGATCTGGTTTTTAAATGTGTAAATGTTTATCACAGCATTATTTTCATTAATAAAATTTGGAATTATCTGTACTCCCGTATCTGGGGGACAGGTTTGGTTCATTTGCTGTGGTAAACCCGCAGGACGGGATACTCTGTGGCTCTTCAGCAGTTATGGTTATGCACATCTATATTTAGACATGTGAAATACCTATAATACACTGAGTGAAGAACTTTTTTCAACACCCACATGCCCATAAAAATAAGACCATGAAAGAGCATTCTAAAAAGCAGTAGCTAGAGTAAGAGCCCACACCACGCTTTTTTTTAAAACATTTTTAAAATTTATATTCAATTTGCCAACATATAGTATAACACGTAGTGCTCATCCCATCAAATGCCCTCCTCAGTGTCGGTCACACCCTGCTTCTCACCTGGCTTTAGCATCGGCGGGGGCTCAGCAGGCTGTACTCACGACTCCTGTCCTCTATCTTCCTGCTCTGTTTATATCCTCTCTTCTCCTGATGGTCTGAAGGTTTCAAGGAAATAAACGCTTTAACATTTTCCGGACTCCTGAATCCCAAGCATCAGACCCTGGGAAAAACTAAGTTCCTCTCTGGGAATCTAAGTGACCCCAGGAAGCCGCAGACAACCACACTCTGTGGATGGACTGGGACTTGTACACATTTGCTATCTCTTCCCCCACAGCCATCCGGACAGAACTCAGTCCTTTCTCCTCTATATCCGCTATTACTTTGTGCTGCTAGTTGATAACATTCCCTCTACATTAGGGTTAGTGAGAGAGCATGAGAGCTACTCCCATAAACAAGAGTATGGGTTTTACAGAGGACTTGCTTCAAATTCCAGTCTATCTTGGAAGAGCTGTGGGGCCTCCGGTCACATCCACTTTGGTGGCAGCACAGATGGCCAAACTCCAGTGGAAGACCCAGGCAGGCAAACTCCAACCTTGGGTCACAGGGCCGAGTGCGCCCCATCCTTGGGAGGGCCCAGCCAGGCCGCTTGAAGACATAAAGTGCTGAGAAGTTGATTTGGACTCTTGTACTGTCAATACCATTGCATCACCAGTAATTTAAAGGGATTTTTTACTTTCTGAAATAGCACAGAACATATATATGCTTCCTTTAAAATGGATACCTGCTAGAAATTTCTATTAAAAATTTCTAAACTTTCCTTGTTGCCATAATGGTTGTTCTCCTTTGCTGATGCCCTGAGGACAGTTCTGTCCGTAGTTGGGTAATTAGCTCATATTTGAGCTGTTTAGTTAACATTTACACCACAATCACTATAGCAGGGTCCTGGATAAAAGAAGGTCTCCTGCCTCAGGGGCACAATGCACCAGAAATAAATGTAGTTTAATGTGAGTACAGTTATATCTCCTCAGGCTGGGACTTGCCTGGGATGGCCCCAACACACACCTGGTTGAACTGGTATATTTATCAAAAGCCTCCCATCTCACTCTGGAGGTCATGGTTTGGATGGACTCCACGTTCACCCTAAAGGCCACCTTAGTGAGTTGTGGGTTTAAAGTCCCATGTCTAAAGTTTTTAGACTTCAGTT
This sequence comes from Nyctereutes procyonoides, assembly GCF_905146905.1. NCBI lineage: Eukaryota > Metazoa > Chordata > Mammalia > Carnivora > Canidae > Nyctereutes > Nyctereutes procyonoides. The sequence continues at coordinate 7,936,957 of NW_026575082.1, read as the reverse complement.
CTGGAACCTTCAGTTCTGGAAAAATGAGGACAAGTTGGTCACCGGTGATACAGCAGTGACCAAGACCACCTGGGTGCAAGAGCGCCCTAGGTCCTTATGCTAGATCTAGGCACCTTTGCTCCCAGCAGCTCTCTTGGGAGGGTGTGCTGTCTTACCCACCCAGCCCTCAACCAGGATTACCCTTATCCATCAGAAGGCTACCAACAGTGCTGAGTCTCAAAGAGGCAGGGCTAGAGTCTGCTCTCCTTTTGCCAGCACATGTGTCCTCTGTGAAAGTTACAGACCCTGTGAAGGGCAGGCTAGGTAAGCCAGGACAACATTCTTTCTATTCTCTGACCTCAGGCCAATGGGAACCCACCCGCTTGATGTGTACCCACTGTGAGGAGGTAAGCAGTGATCCTTCTGGATACAAAATTATGTCCTGGGGAGGCCCTCTCTTTTGTTCACTAGGTAAAGAAGGAGCCATTTCCTTTTTCAAAATGAATGGATGAACCAATATATAAATAAATACTTTATTGTATTTAAACTGATGCCATACTATATGTAAAATTGTGCCTTATATTTTTTTCTATTTTGTGTCTGTCTCTGGAGCTCCCACTTTAAATGTGAGTTCCTGGAGTGCAGAGTGCCTTGTTCGCTGTTGTGTCAAAGCCCTCCTGGTTTGCCCAGAGGCAGGCAGTTTCCCAGGACACAAAACTAGAATGGTCCCAGGTGAACCTGGACATTTGTCACCTCAGCTGTATCCCCAGTCTAACAGCAGCACCGAGCGTGCAGCAGGCATTCAATAAACAACAGTCGTGTAACTATAATCAGATCAACACTTACTTTGCAAGTTTGTTTTCAGAATTAAAAGAGGGAGAAAAGTTGCGAAAGGTGCCAAATGTGCAGCAGGACCTTGATAACATATGGGTGTCAGCTCACAGGGTGAGTTGAAGCCTCTCTCCTGCTGGGCTCTCACTCTGTCCTGGGAGGAGGCAGGATGCTGTGGTTGACCACATGTGCCAGCTCATCTCCTGGCCAAGCACCACTACTTTCTTCTCCATGGTACCCTCCTTCCACCCTGTTTTTCTGGGGCTGGAACTCTAGGCACTGCATCCACCAGACTCCTGCCAACAGGATTCTAAGTTAAATTTTGCCAATGAAAGGTACTTGTGTGAGATCTAGAAATCAAAAGAAATAGGGGGGACGTGTGAAGCACCCTCTCGGCCAGGATCTGTCTGGAAGTCCCCTGCATCTGTGCTGGAGGCAGCCATGAACGACCTTGCTCTGTCCTCAAAGTCACATCCCTGACCCTTCTTGCCTACCCTCACCTCCCCTGACTCATCTCTCCAACCCCCCTCTTCCATTTTTAAGGAGCCTGTGATTGTACTGAGCCTCCCTGGATAATTCAGGGTAATTTCCATAACTCAAAGTCTTCGACTTGAATCATATCTTCCAGGTGTGTTTTGCCATGAAAGGTAACATGCTCACAGGTTCCAGGGGTTGGGATGGCGACATCTTTGAGGGGCCGTTATTCTGTTAACCATGGCAGCCAAATACAGATTGACCTTTTTTTTTCTTCCCAAAAGCATTTACTATTGTTTATTCAAAGCCTTCATACTCAGTACAGAAATAAATAGGATTATCTGGGAAAATTCTCTCATGGTGTTCAGCACCATGATATCCTGAGGGCTACTGGAAAAGATGATTCTTAGGAAAAGATAATTTTAAAAAAGCAGATATATAGAAAAAGGAAAAATTTTAAACTAAAGTTAAGCAATGCACAAATGCATACACACATTTTAATTTATTAACTAAAATGCTATTCATTAAAATACTTCCCGTTCAAATGTTTTTAGACTTGCTACCTTCTGGTAATGGTATTTTGGACTTTAGTGGGTTCCCAAAGATTAGGATCCAAACACACTATGCCAAAAAAATGAGAAATAAGATGAAAACAAAATTGGGATATATATACACACACACATATATATATATATACTTTAAAGATTTTGTTTATTCATGAGAGACAGAGAGACAGAGACAGAGAGAGAGACAGAGAGGGGCAGAGACACAGGCAGAGGGAGAAGCAGGCTCCATGCAGGGAGCCCCCCAGGGAGCCCCGCCTCGTGGGACTCGATCCCAGGTCTACAGGATCACGCCCTGGGCTGAAGGCAGCGCTAAACCGCTGAGCCACCCAGGCTGCCCTGGGCTATATTCTAAGGCAAAAGGAAGTCCATAATTATGCACAACACTGTGTTAAATCTTGGGGTCCTGGGTGTTGAGTTGGTTAAGGGTCCGATTCAGGTTTTGGCTCAGGTCATGACCTCAGGGTTGTGGGATCGAGCCCCTCATCTGGCCCTGTGCTCAGTGCGGAGCCCGCTGGGGGTTCTTTCTCCCTCACCTTCTGACCCTCCCCTGCCCCCATGAGCTGGCTCTCTAAGTCAATCAATCAATCAATCAATCAATCAATCAATCAATCAAATCTCTTTAAAAAATCATATACATTTGGCTTACTATGTCATTTTGCCAAGCTGCCCTCTTGCTTAAATTTTCTCTGCTATTCCAACCACTTTTTCCCTTCTCCCATTCCTTAAATTATGCTCATTGATTTCTCAAAGGACCTTCCTTCTTGTATTGTTTCTCTCCTTCGTTCTGTGCACCAGCATGCCTTTCTGTCTCTTAATTTCCTCTGAGGAGCCATTCTACTACTTCAGTGCCCCCCCAAAAAAGCTGAGATGCTCTCAAAGTTCAAAGTTGCATCATGGGCATAATTCCCTTTGTAGTGTAACTATGTAATCAGATTGCTTCTTTAACAATACTGATCAGATTTCAGTTTTTTGCATAAACAGATTGCAACGCTGTATTTTCCTATACTTGTTAAAGGCAGAAATTAAAATATCTATTATTTTTTAACTAGAATGCCAAAATCATCTGGCTTACCCATTAATATCTAGGACATACTTTATTTCTGGCAGCTACAAAATCCATTTCCCTAATGCCAAGGCTCAACTTTGATGTCACCTTTGAGTTCTTTTTAAGCCCTCATATTCAATCACCAAATACTGAAGAGTTCAAGAAAATATTTTTAAAAGCAACCTCTCCACTGTCAACTCTCACCAGGTTGATCCTCAAAGCATCCAATGTGGGACCACAGATTCACCTGCCCCTAACTCATCCTACAAATGCCTGTGAGTCCATGTTCCTAACAATGACTTTCTGCATAATGGTGCTTTACTATCTCACTTCATCCTTCAACTACAAACACCATGAGTTAAGGGCTATTGGATGGTTTCTATATGTCTGATATGTCTCTAACACTTTACATATTTCATTCATTAAACCTTTCTAAAATTGTTGAATGAGAATTGTTACTATCCTCACATTACAGTTGAGAAAACTGAGGCACACAGTGATTAAGCAACTTCTCCAATGTTCCCCACACCTTCTAGGTGAACAAAACCATTTGAACCAAGATATTTGACTACAAAACCCACTTCTTCATCTTCACAGCTCACTGCCACACATGGGAGTCAGATTTATTCTCCACTCAACAGACAATGAAATGATCGTTTAGCTGTTAGGAAACCTGCCTAAAGTTTCATGTGTAAGAGCCATCATAGCATACTATCTTTCTTCTATAATACTCTTCAGACCAGAAATTTTCATTGGAAAAATTATTTCCTATGCAATGTTCCCCAAAGTGCATCTTTCCCTTACTACAGACATTATGGAAAATGTAGATATTATGGATAAACTGGATTGGGAAACGTTATACACTTTATTTCCCTTTTGGAAATATAAATCACTCAATGCATCATATTAAAAGCTCAGACAAGTACAACAGTAAAAAAGCCTATAAAACCTAGTTTGACCCAGTTTCTCAAACTAGGAGGGACGATGAAATTACATTTTTATGTCTCCTCTATTACCATATGTCATAGAACGTACTTTGGAAAGTACTATGTACTAGACTCAAATCTAAACACCTTGGCTTTCATTTGTAAGTCACAGTCTACTTCCTTCTTCACCTGTCCAAGGTCACATCTCATTTGAAACCAAATCAATACATTTCAATATATCAACAAGTTAAAGAAGAAATTTCATGGGACTGTATTGACTTACATGGAAAAAGCATCTGACAAAATTCAACATCCACCCACAATAAAAGTCCTTAGCAAGTTAGGGGATAAAAGGGAATCACCTCAACATAATAATAAACACCTGTAAAAAATCTGTAGCCAAAGGACTGAAACTTAGGAAACGTAGGAAAATAAAATAAAGTCTACTTTCCACACTGCTATGCAACATAATATTAGATGTTCTAGCCATTGTAATATATGGCAAGATAAAGAAGAAAAGATATACAGATTAGAAAGGAAGAAATAAAACCTTACTAACTGCAGATGACAGGATTGTCTATATAGCAAACCCAAGAAATCTACAAAATTTTCTAGAATAAGTGAGTTCAACAAGTTTGCAACAAACAAAATCAACGCTTAAAAACTAATAGCACTTCCACAGGTTAACAATAAAATAGGAGGGCAGGGATCCCTGGGTGGCGCAGCGGTTTAGCGCCTGCCTTTGGCCCAGGGCGCGATCCTGGAGACCCGGGATCGAGGCCCACGTCGGGCTCCTGGTGCGTGGAGCCTGCTTCTCCCTCTGCCTGTGTCTCTGCCTCTCTCTCTCTCTCTATCATAAATAAATAAAAATTAAAAAAATAAAATAAAATAAAATAAAATAAAATAAAATAGGAGGGCAGCCCGGGTGGCTCAGCGGTTTAGTGCCACTTTCAGCCCAGGGCCTGATCCTGGAGACCTGGTATCAAGTCCCACATCGGGCTCCCTGCGTGAAGCCTGCTTCTCCCTCTGCCTGTGTCTCTGCCTCTCTCTGTGTGTCTCTTATGAATAAATAAAATCTTAAAAAAAACAATAAAATAGGAAAACCAAAATTTAAAACATAATACCATTTAAAATCAGTCTAAATAAAATAAAGGACCTGGGTATCTGGTGCATCCATACCACGGAATGGTACTCAACAACAAAAAGGATCAAATTATTGATGCACAAAAATAATCGGATGGATCTCCAGGGAATCATGTGGAGTTTAAATAAATAAATAAATAAATAAATAAATAAATAAATAAATAAATAAATTCCAATCCCAAAAGTTACATAATGAATGTATTTATTTACATAATATTCTTGAAATGACAAAATTTAAGAAATTCAGAACCTTTAGAACAGGTTAGAGTTTGCCAGGGGTTAAAAATAGAAAGCAATGTGGGAGAGAAATGTCTCTGTAGGTTGTAACGGGCAATAGGAAGGATCTTCCTATGTTCGAACTGCATAGTATCTTGACTGTCATGGTACATATGAAAACCTACATAGATGATAAAATTGTATAGAACTTAATGCAATATTTTTGTATTATTCTATGCATCCTATGCAGCTTAATACAATATAATAATACATATGTGCACCCTCATACCAGTGAGTACACGTAAAACTAGGAAAAGCTGCGCAGCCCGGCGGCTCAGCGGTTTAGCACCACCTTCAGCCCAGGGCCTCATCCCGGAGATCCAGGGTAGAGTCCCATGTGAGACTCCCTGCATGGAGCCTGCTTCTCCCTCCTAGGTCTTTGCCCATCCCCCCCCCCTCTGTGCCTCTCATGAATAAATAAAATCTTAAAAAAAAAAAAAAAACTAGGAAAAGCTGAATAATGTAGTAGGTTATATCAATGTTGATATCCTGGTTGTGATATTGTCCTATACTGTGTAAGATGTTACCTTTAGGAAAAACTGAGTAAAGGAAACATGAAATCTCTGTGTTATTTCTTATGATTGCATGTGAATCTAACTATCTCAATAAAAATTTCAATTAAAAAGAAGAGAGAAGGGCGCCTGGGTGGCTCGGTTGGTTAAGCATCCAACTCTTGATTTCAGCTCAGGCCATGATCTCAAGGTCATGGAACTGAACCCCATGTCAGGTTCCATGGGTTTCGCACTCAGCAGGGAGTCTGAGATACTCTCTCTCCCTCTCTCTTTGCCCCTTCTACTGCAAGCTGGAGCTCTTTCTCACAAATAAATCTTAAAAAGAGAGAGAGAAGGCAACAATGTATCATAACTTTCTCAGTGCTTTGGTGCTGCACTGCCAGGAATCTCCTGCCTGGCAGGAGTCAGAATGGGGGACTCGCTCACCTTCTGGGCACCGTCAAAGGGTGTGCTTTGGTGTTACAATTCCTGCAGTGCCCATTATTCTGCCATGGAAAAGACACTGTGGTGTAAGTAGCAGAGCATTTATGAAACATTGCCATTCCCTCTTCTCCCCAACTTTAAGGAAAGCTGGGGAATTGCCCAGGCTGCATCCAGGAGGTTAGGGTGTGAGGTTTGACTTAAGTCTTGCTCAATCTCATGCCAAAGATATGCTAATCTTCACAAAGTGACACCTGCTACGTACTGGAGGTGTCCTGCTTCTTGAACCAAATTTAAAACACACGTAACTAACAATCATTGCAAAATTCTGCTTTTTCAGGTAGAGGACAACACACTCAAATGTATATGTTTGCTTTTTCCTTCTTGTGAACAATTTTTGGAGACATGCAAATATAAAACTACTCTGATTCATTGTTGGCCCCATTAATCAGAAAGGATCCCAGAAATAATTTCCTGCATGAATTTCTTCTGATACTTGTAGTCTAAGAATTCTTTCCTCTCCTGCTGTGTTAGCATTGCTGCTGATTCTGCTCAGGGAGTCCTCCTACTCCAGTCTGACACCTCTCACACCACCATTCTTTACCCTGGGGGTGTTCTGTTAACAACGTGTACTGTGCACAACCAATGCGACGAGGTTATTACTTTGTAATACTTTATCTGTCCAGAATTTAAAGTTGTAGATTTTGAGACTGCGACTTATCAATTCATTCTACAAATACTTGATGAAATATTATGCAGTTACTAAAACAATATTAACAGTGGATTACAACATAAAGGTGTAAATATATACATAGAAAGACCAGGAAGAAATATATGGCATTGTCTTCAGGTGGAAGAACATGAGTGGTATTTTTTCTAACAAGTATGCTTTCATTTGATAAAGGAGAAATTTTAAAAAATGCGTCTGACATTTTTCCTGCCACTAGAGAATTACTTTCTCAGGGGGATTAAATAAATGAAAATGATACCAAGATGGTACTCTATGGGATTGGCCCTTAAAGGCAATCTTTATATTTCTATCCATGAATCTCTTTATTTTACAAATTCCATGTAAAAATAAGTATTATTTTTATGATCAGACGAGAAAGTTTTAAATTAAAAAGGAAATGAATAATTATTTATTATATGGGTTGGTAAATGTTGTGGTCAAATCTTGTAGAGCCCACTGTGCAGCACAATCCATGAAAATACAAACTCTGCCCTAAGTAATGATTGACCTGATCAGGTTCTGAAAGAAGGTAGGTGAGCATTAAAAGTATGTGAATGTGCTTGACTCTCAGCAAGATAGTCATTGCTAAAGTCAATTTCAGAGAGATTACAATGTGTGTGATTCAAAGCAGTTCATTTAGAGTATGTGACTCTGAACACAGGTCCCACACCAAGCAGACATTCTAACTTGAGTTTGTGCTTTGCAGATGGCATAGAGGACCTTCACGATTTGTCCACAGTAGATCCTTCTGAGCCCCCAAAGTATATACTCCAGAAATATGCATAGCAGAGAATTTCAAGTTGTTCTCAAACCATTCTCTTTTAACCTCTCTGATTTCACATTAAAGTCCCTCTGGTCCTGGGGAACTCCTGCTTATAACCCTGAGAGAAGAGAGACAGAGGGGCTGGAGATGGGCAGCTGTCAGCCACCATGCAGGAACTGTCATATACAGCTGCAGGAGAATTCCGGGAGGCTGGGAGAAGGTAGGTAGGCCATAGCCTAGCAGCCTCTCCTTCAACATCTATGAGGAGACAGGCTTCCCCTATACTCTCAGGGTGGGTGGGATAGAGGGAAGCGTGAGGCAATGCCCCAACAAAGGAATTTGGAAGGAGCTAGCTACATAAGCATTTAGTCTTTGACCCACTAACTATACTTCTAGAAACCGGCTCTGAATATATACCTCTGCAAGTACAAATCAACACAGGAACAGGTTTTGAATAATTGTGACATTATTTGTGACAGCAAAACACTGAATAAGGTCAGGAGAAACTGACTGAATAAATTATGGTACATCCATATAACAGATTATGATGGAGCCTGACACAAGGCTCCATCCCGGGACCTCGAGATCATGACTTGAGCTGAAGTCAGATGCTTACCTGACTGAGCCACCCAGTCGCACCCAGGATATATTTTAAACGAAAAAAAGTACAAAAGAGTATGTACAACATGCTGTCCTTTCTGTTAAGAAAGAAGGGGTAATTTAAATATACGTAGGTTTATAAACATACGTGTACATACATTTCCTTTTTTTTTTGCAGAGAGAAACACAGAAAAAATAAATCGTAAACCAATGACAATATGTATATGTAGGGTTGGTAAGCAGCAGGTGGGGATGTATGGATAGGAAGGAGACTTCTCTGAGTTTACCTACTTATATCATCTTGACTTTTGAATTATGTGTATTTTTACATATTCAAAAGAAATCATTACATGAAAAGGTAAAATAATCAAACTAAAACTACTACATATGAAAAAACTGACCTGAGTTACAGTAAATATATAACCTGACTGTAAACTTTGGTACTAGGGCTATTATTATAAACCCCACAATAATTGCAAAAAAAAAAATCAAACTTAGTTGTAAAGCAGATCCAACTTGCTGTTGGAGGTAGCACTTGAGTGATTCTGAAACTTTGTTCACATTGTAGGACAGAGGAAATAAGGAGATCTATTTACCTGATGTGGTAGGGAACCAGAGTTCTTGCTATGGGGAAGAGAAACACATGAGAAGGAATCAGGAAAGAACTCTGTGTTCCTAAGCCAATAGGAAAGTTATCAGCGTAAACTCATGAACTTAAAACACATGTGTCCTGGCTCTGTCCCCTGAAAGGTCCTGGAAGCAGTGATGGGCCAACAGCTCTGTGCAAAGCTCCCCAGCCCCAGGACTTGCTTTCTAGATCTCATTCACTGTAAAGACACCAGGGCTCCTAATTAGCCCCGGGATGGGAAACACAAGGCCACACTCTTATCCTCTCTGGGCACAGACAGAGCCAAGTCCCTGCACAAACCCCAACAATCACCAAACCCCTCTTCCAGGCAGCCCAAGAGACTGCTGCTTCCACACCAAGTAGAGCTTCAGCTTCTCTCCACTTCCCTCCTCCTGTCATCAAGTCCCCAGCACCCAACACAAACATCTCCCCATCTCATAACACGAGTTAAGTTCCTACAGCCAGGCCATGTTAGCATCTCTTGCTGCAGCACCCTGCTGGTCATCATGCTGTGTGGTCTCTCTGCTGCTACACGCAGCAGGAAGGCTGAGCCTGTTCACTACAGGCTGTGCTTCTGTCTTGTATGAGGACTGTCAACACCTCCCATCCACCCACAAGGTAAGGCACATATAAGTATATGCCAACGACGGAGCTGGAACACATTGCTAGAACCCTTTTTTTCATAATTCTGCGACACACAGCCAGAATGGCACTTCAGGAACTTGCTCTACCCTATGCCTCATCTGGCTTTGCTGGTTCCTGGAAACAATTGTTCTCAAATCTTTTGGCTGGTCTTCTTAAACCATATCCCTAAACAACATGCCTCTCTGTTACATCTTGACTTACCTGTTTAAAGCATTATTTCTTACCTTCCTGCAGCAATATTATCTCTCTTGTACATGTGAAGAAAAAATTTATTCAAATTCACAGGAAAACAAAATGATAATTGCCTGATTTTTATGAAATGCTAAACCATTTTCTCATAAACCTGTTTGACCCTCATCTGACACTCTTGGGAAATGTAACTTTACTTTGTTCACAAGATATTTGATTAATAATTCAGTTGATGAAGAGGTTTCCCTTCACACATATCCATATTCACTTTCACCTCCTATCTTCCCGACTTATGAGTTTTAAAAAACTGATCACAGTACTGCATCATTATGACTAGCAAATACTGATCATTGCTTTCATGAATGATTTCTTTTGCCAAGTGCCAACCTACCCCTCTCTCAAATGTGGAAAACCCCATTTTCTGGGCTACAGTGTCTTCTCTATGAAGCACCAAGTTCCTGACTCCCCCTGAGCATGTCCCAACGTGCTTTTGAGGTCAAGTTCGAAAGCAGGGATGGGAGGAGCCTCTGTTGATGACCAGGGACCATCGTGGTCTGGTTGAAATGCTCATCTCACCCTCTCATCTGTGTTGAGTGGATTAGTTGAGGAGGAGCTGGGGTTTGACGATCCAGCCTCACTGTTTAAAGTAAACCTGGCATTGGACAGAACATTAATTCCTTCCCTCTTCCCTCCTTTTTATCGCTGGATAAAAGAACAGGGTTTACACAATTTTTATGTGAGCTATGTGGATACAGTTTTATCTTTATTTTGGAGAGCTCAAAATATATTAGCATCATTATATATTTGATTATATAACCAGATACTCAGGTACCATTTAATGACCCAAAGGATGAGGTCAGGTTAGTTTTCTGAATCTAATGTTCTGAGGTCCTTGAAGAGGAAGTGAGGGTAGACAGTGAAGAAGGGCCCATTCCTGAGGGTGTTCTGGGAGCTAGCCATTACAAAACACACTCAGTAATGCTGCAATTTTGACAAGGTCAGCGGAGAGGAGAGCACACAATTATTTGCCTCCTGAAGATGTGGAAACATTTTAGAATTGGAGACAGATATGAACCTCTAGTAGCATATTTTATTCCTTTTCCAACTCAGTCTTTTTCTGTTCATTATTTCTCCATTCTCATAACTCTCCATAAAAATCTATGGACAGGATGACCCCCAAAATTCTCCAAATTACATTTAGCAATTCTCTGCAGTCTGCACATCGTGCTGTGACTGCTTGTCAGTGACTGAGGTTTGTAGGATTCCTGCTTTGTCAGCTTGAGCAAACCACAGGTTATGGGGATGGGATGGATGTGGAGGAAACATTAATGCCTCTGGAAGAGGCCGCTACTTAGCTTTAAAAGGATGTGAGAAATCAGGTCTCGAGAGAGGCTGATGGATAGTGAGAAGGAACAGTTGGAATGAGACCCCAGTTTACAAGTAGACCCAGGTCTTCCCATTACAGGCAGTAAGTCTGTAGGAGGTGATTTGACATCTTGGGGAAAGTACACAAAAGAAAAAGAGGTGAAGAAATGTTTATAGCAACACTAAACCAAATGTGACACCAAACCAAAACGTAAACCCCAAATTCTAAAGGGTCCTTGAAAGTTCAGAAGGCAGATCTTAAGGTGGGTTCAAATTCTCAGAAATGAGAACCAGCTCATAATTGAGTGGAAGTAAAAGTGAAACCCTTGTCACAAGTATTTTCAACTTAGCTACCATGCGAGAATGGTATCTGGAGGAGAAATGTTTCTTCTCTTCTACAAAGTACTAACAAAGTATGCTAAAAAAAGATCTGAAGACTAAATAATAAACATTTAGCAGTCCTAAAATGCTAGAATAATAATATTAAGGCTCCATGATGAGACACACACACATACACACACACACACAAACTCATACTGAATTCAAATATATGAAACATCTCACCCAATAAATCAGGCAAAAAGAAGGAAATTAGTGACTGTTGTCTGAGTACTTGAGATCTACAGCTCTCTGAATATGGAATAGAAACAGATTAGCAGTCATTTTCTTTTCAATTTAATAACCACATTAACTTGATCTGTGCTTTTATCAGCTCTTAAGCAGAGGGGAGACAGATCTTTAACTTTCACTGGGCCTTAGAACGATAATGCACAATTCAGACTTCTGAGAGAGTGAGGTAGTGATTGAATGTCTGGCATCCAACTGTAAAACTAGTTTGAAGATCCCTGTATAATCAGAAATATCCTACTTGTGAGAGCCACTGGACATTTAGTCTAGAGTGGGTGCCATGGCCCAGGGCAAGGTGATGGGGTCCACGTAAGGGCATCTGCAAGTGAGGGCAGCCCTGCATACAGCTCTGCAGCCTGAGTCATGTGGAGGAGCTTCTGCACAACAGCATGGTCCAGCCCAGCTCAAGATATTACAGCCCAAGCAATGATGGACCATGAAAAGTGGTAAGTGATCAATCTGAAGGTATATGTTGCTTGGTATCAATCCTTTTGTCTCTAGTCTCTTCTCTAAACTCTTGATATATATAGCTATATATACCCATGATGTGTGTGTGTGTGTGTGTGTGTGTGTGTGTATTTTGTGTGAGGGAGGGGTCCACTTTCTCCTACTCTAGATGATACTGGGGTTTCAAATCCACATAATTCCAAGCCCATCTAGACCAAACCTCTTTCTTGTCTATTCCTCTCCTTTGAGATTCAGGCACTTTTATACCTCCTGTGGCTTTGTCTAAATATAAGTTCAAATAGTACTACTTTTCTAAATTCAGAAATAACCCAAATGCAATAGTGAGCTGAGCTAGTCTTAAAATGCCCACTGAAGTCAATATTAACTCTACAGTAAGTGACATTTTCAGCATTAGAGGCGTAGGGGCAGGTAAAGTGAACCACCTCATCCATTGGATCCTAAGAGCACATAGCTATTATATTTGCCATGTCAACTAGCAATTAATGTGTGTTCATGTTCCTCTCTGCTCTGAGGGGTTGAGCTGTAGGCTGCTTAACCAGGAGCTCAGTGTCTCACAGCTTGGTGGCCAGGCCCCGAACACAGTAAGTGTTCAACAAATGTGTGTTATGTGTGTTGTGCTGATACATGGCTAAGCCTGGGAAAAAGCACCGCAGCCTGGCACATGGCAATTTTTTTTTTCCTGAGATTTGAAACAATGATGCTCAGATTCCAGTTATGCTTAAATAACAATGAAATCTAAGCAGTTCCTTCTAAGTTATGACAGTAGATTAAAGGCTTAAATTTTTTTTTTCTACTAAGAAAATTTTGGCAGTGGGAGCCTTTTTTTTTTCCAGAAACATACAATTTCCATCTTTCTTATTCTACCAAATTATTTCTCAATTTGTTTCCAATTCATGCATTAAATAATGCTTTTCTCCTATGCTATTCATATGAGACTAGAGCTTAAATTGAACAGTATATCAGAGACTTGCAAACCATATGAATATATGGTTTCATTTTGTGTGTCTGTAACATGTGAACTTGAGACCCATCACACAACATTATTCACCTTGAAAGGTAGACTAAAAGAATTGGTTGTACAGAATCAATAAAATAAAAAGCTCCAAGTGACTACGTTTGTAGTTTACAAATCAAAAGGAGAAGAAAAACTTCCACTCTTGGTGCATATATCAAATCTCACCCAAAAACCCTGGCCAGCTCCTGTGGACAAGGGTACATGATGAGCAAAGTCTGGGTCATGCCTGCTTTAGCCACTAGAACCAATATGATTTCAATAAATGGTGACAGAAAAACTGGATATCCACATGCAAAAGAATTAAGTTGCACTCCTTCTTTATACTCCTCACAAAAATTAACTCAAAATGAATTAAGGACTTCAATGTAAGACCTGAAACCATAAAGCTCCTAGAAGAAAACATAGGGAAAAAACTCCTTGACTTTGGTCCTGGCAATTTTTTGGAAATGATGCCAGAAGCACAAGTAACAAAAGCAAATTTCAATAAGTGACTGTGACTACATCACAGTAAAAAGCTTCTGCGCAGCAAAATAATGAACAAGATGAAAACACACCTTACCTAGTAGGAGAAAATATTTGCAAACATATACCTAAGAAGGGGTCTATTTCCAGGACATCCAAGGAACTCACACAACTCAATAGCAAAAAAATTCTAATTAAAAACTAAGCATAGGGGGATCCTTGGGTGGCTCAGTGGTTTGGCGCCTGCCTTTGGCCCAGGGTGTGACCCTGGAGTCCTGGGATCAAGCCCGGCATCGGGCTCCCTGCATGAAGCCTGCTTCTCCCTCTGTCTGTGTCTCTGCCTCTCTCTCTCTGTGTCTCTCTTGAATAAATAAATAAAATCTTAAAAAAAAAAACAAAAAACAAAACAAAACTAAGCAGAGGACATGAGTAGATATTTTCCTAAAGAAGACAGACAGCCAACACATGAAAAGGTGCTCAACATCAGTCATTACCAGGAAAATGCAAATGAAAACCACAATGAGATCACCTCATACCTCACAGAATGGCTATTACCAAAAAGACAAGTGATAGCAAGTGCTGGTGAGGTTGGAGAGAAAAGAGGGCCCTGGTATATTACTGGTGATAAACTGGTACAGCCACAGTGGAAAATACTACGGAGGTTCTCAAAAAAATTAAGAATAGAACTACCATATGATCCCACAATTCCACTTCCAGATATATATCCAAAAATAAAACCACTATCTTGAAGAGATATCTGCACTGCAGCATTATTATACATAGCCCAGATATGGAAACCAACTAAATGTTCATTGATGGATGAATGAATAAAGACAATGTGTGCATATGTTATGTATATCGTAATATATATAAATATATTAATCCCACACACAATGGAATATTATTCAGTCTTAGAAAAGAAATCCTGCAGCATGAAACAACATGGATGAGCTTGAGGGCATCATTGAGAGTAAAATAAGCCAGTCATAGAACAAACACTTAAACACGTAGAATCAGAAAGTGGAATGGTGGCTGCCAGGGGCTCAGGAAAAAGGGAAATGGGGAATCGCTGTTTAATGGGTATGAAGTTTGAAGATGAAATAGTTCCAAGGATCTGCTGTACAAAATTGTACTTATATTCCACAAAACGGTATTTTATACTTGAAAATTTGTTAGGAGGATTGATCTCATGTGCTTTTTTACCACAATTAAAAAAAAGTCTACTACTTAGATCCATCCAGATTGCTGGATATTATTGTTTATTCACTTCCACTGCTGCAGGATATTTCATTGTGTAAATGGAATTATAAAAACTGCTTGTTCATCGACTGTCCCATTGATTGGCACTGGAAGGCTCCCACCAGGTTTTTATTCATGCAAACACTGCTATTAACAATTTTCATGTATCCCTTGATGTTCATATTCAAGAGTATTTCTTGGGGACATACTTAGGCGTAAAGCTGCTAGGTTTTTGTTAATATTCGACTCTAGGGAGCAATGCCAAATTGTTTTTGCAAAATGATTGTGACTATTTACACTCCCCCAACAATGTATAGGATACTCGGGTGGATATCTTCTCCAACATTTGTTTTTGTCAGACTTTTTAATCTTTGCCAACTCTGACTGCAGTCTTGATTTCTATTTCCCTAAATGAAAATGATGTTGAAAACATTTTTATATGTGCATTGGCCATATGGGTTTCCTTTTCTTTGAAATGGCTGCTCATGAATCTTGCCTATTTTTCCAAAGGGTTGTTTTACTTATTGATTTGTAAAAGCTCTCTCTATATATACTACTAATATTAATCCATTATCAATATCATATGATGCAAATATTTCCTCCTAATTTATAAGTTATCTTTTCAATTTCTTTATGGTGCTTTCTTAGTTTACAAATGTCTTATTTTTCTATATACTAAAATTTATTAATCTTATTATATTCAATGCTTTTTTAAAAATCTTGTTGAAGAAATCTTTCCTAGTCCAAGGTTTAAGACACAGCAATATCTTCTACTAAGAGTGTTAACATTTTGTCTTTGGTATATCAGTCTCTAATCATTTGGAACTTATTTTTACATATGTTGTGAAGAAGGAATCCAACTTTATTTTTTCCCATATGGATAACTTTAACACTATTAATCAAACTATCCCACCTTTCTCTATTATGACTTTTGCCACCTTAGTCATAATCAAACTTCCATAGATATGCTTTGCTTTATCTCTAAGCCTCTATCAGATAGTTTTAATTACCATAATTTCATATTAAAGTTCTGATAGAGTTCATTAAGAAAAATCCTCTCTTCCTGCTATTCCTCTTCAAAAATGTCCTGGCTAATAGAGATATTTATTCTTTCATAGAGACTTCAGAGTAACTTCATCAAATTCTACCAGAATTACCCTGTTGAAATTTGACTGGAATTGTCTATTAAATTTGCCCATCAATTTGAAAAGAATTGATGCTAATCTTGGAAGTTACAATGTATTACTTCTACCATAGAATCAGAGACCAACATCCCTCGGGGAAAAATATCAAAGTCACTTTTTAAGAAAAAAAAAAAGTCAGATAGGAAATACTGCTGTGGCTGTCTTTGGAAAATATAATTTGCCACATGCGTCTCCTTGTCTCCTTTTAAAGACATTCTTATGGAATGCCTCGGTGGCTCAGTGGTTAAGCATCTGCCTTCGGCTCAGGTTGTGATCCGGGAGTCCCGGGATGGAGTCCCACATCAGGCTCCCTGCATGGAGTCTGCTTCTCCCTCTGCCAGGGTCTCTGCGCCTCTGTGTCTCTCATGAATAAATAAATAAAATCTTTAAAAAAATATATGACTTAAACATTTTTAATTTTCCCTGTGGAGATAGTACATGTTTTTAGGTAGATTTACTGCTCAGTATACTATATTCTTCATTACTATTGTCAACTAGATCTTCTCTTTAAATGTTTTTACTTGCTTGTAAAGAAATGCAACTGATTTTGAATCCAGCCACCTTACTAAATGCTGCAAATAATGATACTTTTATTTCTCCTTTCTAATCTCTATGATTTAGGATATTTTTCGTATCTTATTGCACTACACATGATCTTTAATAAAACTGGAATAGAAGTGGTAATAGCAGGCTTCCTTGTGGCATTCCTTAATTGTAAGGGAATATATACTTCTACTGTTTTTCCATTTAGAATGATAGTGCTGCTTTCTTTCTTTCTTTCTTTTTTTTTTACATGTTCCTTACTGGTTAAGGAATTACCTTCTACTTCTAATTCACCAAGAGATTTTATCACTAATTATAATAGAATACTTTAAGTACTTTTTCTATACCTACTAATATAGATTTTTTTAATACACTGATTTGTTTATAACATCATTTAGAACTTTTGTCTACATTCAAGAGAGAAATGGATCTATACTTTTCCATTCTCATACTGTCTTGGTTTGTTTTTGGTACCATGGTTATACTTGCCTCCTAGAGTGAACTGGTATTTTTCCCTCCTTTGACATAATTACAAGAGTTTGAATAAAATTGGGATTGCCCTGGGAATGTTTGTGAGAACTTGCCTTATAAAACCAACTACCTTGTGTTTTCTTTGTGGGAAGATTATAATCACTACTTCAGTCAGTTTCTTTAATTGCTACAAGACTATTGAAGTTTATTACTTTTGAGATCAATTATAATAAACTATTAGTCCAAGAATTTGCCCATTTCATTTATGCTTTCAAATTTGCTAGTCTAGAATTGTTCTTAATAGTCTAGTAGTATCTCTTTAATTTCTACTTCATTTCTATTTATGTCCCCCTTTACATTCACTATAGCATTTGTGTCCTTTTGCTTTTTCAGTTGGTCAGTTTTGGCAGATTTTTGGTTTTTTTTTTGTTTGTTTGTTTTTTGATGTTCTGTTATTATAATACCTTTGATTCTATTTCATTGACCTCTTGTTTTTTATTTTCTCTTCAACTTGATTTAGGTTTATTCTGTCATTATATTTTTAACTTTACAAAAAAACAGACATTTGACTCATTATTTGAAGTCTTCTTTGGGACAGATTTAAAGCGAAAAATTTCTCTCAAGGATAAAAAAAAGTGAGAGAACTTTCACTTTTGCTGCATCCCACAGGTCTTTTGGTGTAGAGTTTTCATTATCATTCAATAAATTTCCATTGTGGTTCCCACTTTAACTTGTGGGTTTTTTAGAAGTCTCTTTTAACTTCCAAATATGCAAAGATACTTACATTTCTGTTATTAAATTTTAACTTAATTACATAGTGGTAAGAGTTCTTGGTCGATATATATGAACTGATCCTTGAAATTTAAGGCTTTCCTTGTTGCCTAATACTTGGATCAACTGTAAATGCTTCACGTGAATTGAGGGAGGAAATGTGTTTTCTTTAATTCTTGATTGGAGAATTCTGTATATATTCATTAGATCAAGGTAATTAATTGTTATTCAGATTTTCTGTATCTTTTTTGAATTGTTGACTGTTTAACCTATCAAAAATCAAGAGCATGTCTTGAAAGCTACTTCTGTGATGTCAGTTTTATCAGTTTATCCTGGTATTTCCGTCACTTTGGGCTTCATACATTTTGAAGGTATTTTACAAGACGTATGTATGTTTAAAACTGCCATATCTTGATGAGTTTAATTTTGTCATTATGGTGACCTTTCTCATGCCTAAATTTTTTTTTCTTAAAGTCAATTTTATTCTACTTTAATCCATTTTATTTTGATTATATTCATTTTTTCATCCTCTCATTTAAACCTCTTAAACTACATATATTAAATTTTTGAAATTCAATCTTTCAAGTTTATCCTTCACTTCTGAGTTTAGTTCACTTTTATTGATCATTTCTGTCATTTTAATTTCTTCTTTCAGTTTGTCTGCCTTTTCCTTTTTCATCCTTTCTTACCTAAAAAAAGTATCCATATTCATCCACATTCCCCACTCTAATAACAATATATCATTTTATATCCTTTGTTCTTCCTCATATTGATATTATCTAAACTTAACATGTCTTACTTAAGTATAATATATAGTAACATGTATAATTTTTAAGATTTTTTAGATATGCATACACCTGTTACCATAACCTAGATCAAGATATCCTAGCCAGTCAACACATTCATTCTAAAAGATTAACATTATGAATTTCTCAATGAGAAATGAGTTTTGCCTGGTATTGAACTTCACATAAGTAGAATCATCCAGTATGTTTTCTCTTTGCATCAGGCTTCTTTTCCCAATTTAGTATTTTTGACATTAATTCATGATATGCTTATTGGCATTTTATTTTTTTATTGCTTAGCAATATTTCATTTCCTAAATAAACCACAATTTTTAAAAATTTATTCATTAATTTTAGAGAGACAGCAAAGAGGGGAGGGGTACTGGGAAAGGGAGAGAGAGGGTCTCAAGCCAATTCTGTGGGGTCCAATGTGGGGCCTGGTCTCACTACCCTGAGATCATGGCCTGAGCTAAAACCAAGAGTCAGACCCTTACCACTCAGGTGCCCCTAAATCACAATTTTTAAAACCTATTCTCTTATGTTGGGCATTCTGGGTTGTTTCCAGCTTGGGGTACTATGTCACCATTTCTTTTGCGTACTGTTTTTTTTTTTTTTCCTTTTCCTTTTATATCATTAAATTTTGTAGTAAGGAGTGGTAGAGAGTCCAGGACAACAAATGACTGTAGTCACATACTCCTCACTGCAAAAACAAGCCCTCATGAGTGAGACACAGCATTAGGAAGAGACACTTTTAAGACTGTAGTGCCTTGGCGTGGGGGTCTGAAGTGGCAGCAAGCAGAAGGACCTGATGGGGGATCAGTGCACTCCACCTATTTTCTCAGCCCCTCATGAATACAGGGATTCTGTGTGGCTGCCTGGAGTCTGCAAGTGAGCACACCAGGGTCAGAGATCTGAACAGGCAAGGGCAGGAACTGTTTTTCCCAAGGCAACAGATGGGAGAAAGGAGAGCAAATCCCCAAGATCTGCACAAGCCTTGCTGAGCCGCCTTCTGCTACTGACCGGAAGTACACCCAGGATGACACACAACGGTTCCAGCAACCCATGAAACCAGGGCTCTCTCACCACTCTCTCTTTCCTCCTAGGAGTGAATCTGGGAGGAGGATCAGCAGCCCTGACAGTTCAGTATGTTGGTTAGTCTCAGCCCCCACATTCTTAACAATTTCAAATCTTTAAATCATACAGAGCAAATGCTATACATATGGGATCTACCAGTTTTGATTCAGATTCTATACACTTAAAGCATCCCCATTTGGGTCAAAACTCAAAATTACCGCGCAGGAGCTGTGGTGCCCTCACCCTGCAGATGGAGCTGTTCATTACCAACTGCAGATTAAGAAATATGCATGAGATTGAAAGTGATGCAATTATAGGCTTCACTCCCTACTGCAATTGTGCCAGAAGAATAACCATTTTCCCCAACTTTCATTAAGTCAAACTATTAAAAGTTTCCTTTCAGGCTTTTCCATTGCCCCCTGTGCTCTTTCTGTGCAAAGCAGTGTCATGTTTATCTCAGTTGAAGTCAGAGTCTTCAGTGCCTGCTGCTGCCAAATGTGGGCTATAAGAAACAAGAAGTGGAAGGAAGCTGACAGGTGACCTGTTGATTTGTGCTTCTCACACAGCATGGGTGATACAAACTGGCTTCTTCTGGTTCTTCCACACTGTTGGAGCTGCAGCTTATATAATCCTCAGAATTCACGATTCTCTCTTCAAAAAGCTGAAATCTATAATCTAGCGCCCAAAAAAGAATATCCCAAGTAAGATTCCTAGGAACCAACGGATCTTGAAAGTTTAGTGTCTTTGTTTCATGTTGGTGCTGGTTATATTTTTAAGTATATATAAAATATTGTGGAGTTTTTTTTTCTCTACTGGACTAAAAAATATCCTAAGGTTACAATATTCATAAACAGTGTTTTTTCTTTCACTCTTTATATTTAGAACTTAATCTATTCTCATAAAAGAAACATGCATATTTTGACAGTCAACAGAATTTTTACCTTAATTTACACTGTGAAATTCTACAGCTTTTACTAATATTTTCCACATTCATTCATTCAAATAAATATAAATTGTGCATCTCCTTTGTGCAAGATATTGTGAGCGGCAGAAAATTAAAATTAAAGCTCAATCTAGAAACCATATCTAAGCATATGGTGGGAACAACTGCATGCAAATCAGAATACAAGGACAAAAAAAAAAAATGAGTGATATAAAAGCTTTTAAAAAAAAAACCAAAAATCTAAACTAAAACAGGTGTGGAAAATCAAAAACTAAAGAATTCCCCCCCCCCCAAAAAAAAAAGAATTTCCTCCCAGGTAGGGAATCTGATGCAGCTTAGAGGGAGAGGTAACATTTGATCTTGACCTTTTAATAAAGCAGAAATGGAAATGTGAGGGTGGTTGGAGGCCCCTGATGGAGGTCGAGAAAGTACCCATAACCTCTAACCTCCGGCACTCTTTTTCTGAACATAGGGCCAGGCAAGAATTAATCAGTAAAGAAACAAGAGGAAGTGCTAAGTTCCAAGAAATCTTATAAGCTTATAGTGTAACAGAAACTCTTAATTGGCCCCCACAGATTTGCTAAGACTTAACAATTCCCTCCATTCTCCCGATAAGTGCAGCAGCGACAGTGGAGCCCATGTGCTCAGGGGCCAGCGGACCCCTCCAGCACAGGCCTCTGGCTTCCATTAGGCAACTCTCATGGTGACCTAGATCCAGCTGTACTTGTTCCTAAGCAATATGAACCACTCAGACTTATTAATGAAATTACAGAACTTGGTTAAATAGTAATGACAGAGTGAGGTGAAAAATTTTTATTTCTTTAAGAACAAAATAAAATGTTTTGCAAAAAATTGCTAACAAGTGGTACCTTACAAAGGGCTACTGAATCTGGTGTGGTGACGTAACTGCAGGGAAAAAAAAGAAAAGTCGATAGTAATAATTAGATAAAGTAGTAAAAATCCATTAGAATTCCTGGGTAAGAAAGTAAAAACAAACAAACAGGAAGAGGCTGGGGTTTAGACTGCTTATAAGTGTGTTAGTTCTTGCTGCGTTTCTAGAAACTAAAACTAGATAGCTAAGGCTATCCATGTCAGGGGAATAAACTCTACACAGGACATCCGGCTTCACACTGGAAAGTTATCTTACTTTGCTCTCTGACATTAGTATTTCTGGTTCTAAATGCAACTAGAATTAATCACAAAGTCTAAATGCAGATTTAATAAATTCAACCAGCATCTAATCTAATTTTTTATTTGGGATGCTAATATTTTTACCTCTCATTCTATCACATTTTTCTCTTAAACTAACTAGAACATTAGCCTGTGGAGTGATGGTCGCCTAACCGAGCCCCTCATCCTGTCCTGACCAGCAGAGCCCTGAGTCACTAGATATGGCAGTGAGCCTGGCTCAAGGACTACGCCCCTTCACCACTCTTGCAGCTGGGAGTGACCACGAATGTGATTGTGCTCTGTCCAAGATGATGTGAGGGCAAGTTGTTGGAGTGCTCAGCTGGGGACATCTTTTTCCATCCTTTTCCTGACATTCATGAGGTAACTTGCTGAAGGAAGCATACTACCAAGTCAGGAGAGCAGAAGGATATGTGCTTGAGTCGCTGAGGACACTGTCAGCCAAGGAATGGCCTCCGGGGGGCTGCCTACATGTGGGGGAAAAAAACCAACATAACAGGAAAAAGAGAAAGAAAATCCTCTTTTGCTAAAGCCATTATTATTATTATTATTTAAATTTATTTATTTAGAGAGAGACTGCATGTGGGGGAGGAGGGGCAGAGAGAGGGGGAGAGAAGCAAGCAGACTCAGTACTGGGCACAGAGCCAATGCAGGGGCCCCATCTCATGACCCTGAGATCACAATCTGAGCTGAAACCAAGAGTCAGCCACTTAACTGGCTGAACCCCCCAGGCATCCCTGAAGTCATTATTATTTTAGATTTTTTACTTTGTGCAATCATGGCCTTCCTTAACAGATATAAACTGTAAACCAGGTACCATATCCATAAACTGATTCTTTGCAATCCAATCTTTATGAGTTTCATCAGAAATGATTAAAAGTAGTTCTCCATTTTATAATCTGACTTTTTATCATCTCTCTCCATGGCAAGCCAAGGGAAGAATGTTCTAATAGAATATCTGAGGAAATCATGTTTTCAGAACTTGTCCAGAACTGCAAGCAAACTGCTTGCTACCAGAATGCTGAGTATTGCTGCCCAGATGAACCAAATGGGACACAGACGCTCCAAAGTCAGTTGTTGGAAGAGGTGAAACCACAGGGAAGGACATTATTGAAAAAGGAGAATCGCTTGCATGAAAGAATTCATTTCTTGAAGATTACATTAAAACATGTATTTTTCTCTTGGCTTTCATGCCAAATTAATTAAAGAGAAATTTATTGAATGTTACCTTGTGGATCTTTTGTGAGACATTATTTTAAAATACATTTTTTTTTTCTGAAGCAGATTTCTCAAATGCAGAAGAAGCAAATGAAATGCAAAGATGAACACTGTTGGGAAGATTTAAAACAGGATCACGCTGAGCTCGTCATGTCTTGCTGCCAAATCTCAGAATCCTGGGGTTTTGGCATAGTCTTCATCCTAAGCCTTGAGGTCCAGCATACTCTGAGTCAGTCCCAGCTGACTATTTGAATTTTATAAGTAATTTCCCAAGAGGAACAATTTTTAACTTAGGAAGAATAAACTCTAAGTTGCCCATTCACAGAAACAATAGCATTTAATTATCTAATCCCTTTGACTGACTGAATCACAAGTCAACAACAGGCAGACAGATGAAAAGGGCTATCCCCAAACACATGGACTCTTTAAGCTAAGGTTTTCTTTTGGATGCTAAGTTTACATTTCCTGTATTTTTCAAGTCAGGTTGGGGAAGAGCAATATTTCAGCAACTCACAGTCAATCCAGAAAATCTGACAAGCAGAATAAAATGTACCACATTCACCCAGCTGCATTTCACACACCCACACAGTGCTTTGCAAGATTTAAGCTCTCCATGATGACTTGGTGAGTGTCCGTGAGCTCAGTGACCTCAGGACTGTGAATACAATCCTTTTGGAATGTTGAAACCTTAGCTGTGACAACATAACTCACCTCCCAGCCTATCCTCCTCACCACATAGAAGCGCTGCAAGGACACAAAGGATTTAATGTTTTAATGAGGGAGAGATATATTTTTGAGAACTATGTAAGAATAATTCATCACTGATGACATCCAAGGGATAATCAACTATGTACTAGGTACTTGCTGGGCACTCCAATCTCTCCCCAACTTTACATGGCAGGTATCCTTATCCCAGTTACAGCTCAAGAAATGGCCTCAAGGCTGCCCCTGGGTTGCCACTGCTGTGCAGGGATGAAGCCAGGGTTGACAGCAGGTGTCTATGGCTCCAGAGCCCAATATGCTTTAACCACTCCGTTATGCTCTCTCATTCCCTAAGAGAACCATAGGCATACCTGGCTATGGCAAGAGCAGGGATGCTAATCATTCATATTCCTATCCATCAATCTGCCAAATTTGTGGAACACCTTGAGTCAAGAAGCGGATCTCAGGAAATGGGGGTAGGCAAGATGCAGCCACAAAGACTCATGATGTAAGATAACTACAGATGCTGAGTATGTTTAATACTACAAAGGAAAATTGATGACCTTCAGTTAAAAAGGCAAATTGTCATTTTCACTCCATTCTTTACAGAGCACCAAGGAAAAATACACCCAGCTATTCATATTAGAAAGTGATTTTAGGAAGAGGAGAAAAAGGTTCCAGGTAGGTCTAAGTATTCTACATTTTCCTGTTTTTGAAACCAAAGGCTGCCTCCTCCTGTAAACTGCTCAAGGTCTTAAATTCTGAAGCCTCTCTATCAATGTCTGCACATTCTGTTTAAAATGGTACAGGCTTTGTGCACATTCATAGCACACAGGCAATACTAACCAAACAACCAAAAAGTCCAGGGGATGGGAAATTTGGAGACCATTAGGCATGAACTAGTCCCCTACAACTATGTTCTGAATCTCTGCCTAAACTGGGAATGTTTAACTACCATTGACTAGTCACTTGACTAACATTCAAGACACCCAGATTTAAGTCAGATTTCTTAAGTAGTTGAGTAATGTTAAATCATTTTCATGTTCTAGGCAATTTTCTGTAAAATCAAGAGATTGATTAATCATCGGTTCTCAAATTGTGGTGAGTGCAGAGATCACTTGGGGAGCTCACTAATAATTCTCCTGGACATAGGCCTGAGACTCCCTTTCAGTGGGTCCAGGAATCTGTATATCAACAAACATCCTAGGGGATTTTGATGCTGGTCCTAAGTTAGTGTCAAAGCTGAAATAGTGGGCTGGTGACCTCAGAAATCTCCTACTTACCAGTTTCCTCATTGGTTGGCTGGACATAATCTGAAGAGACACAGATAGGAAGGGCTGCCGTCAAAGGACTAGGTCCCTGGACGCCAAGAGATGACAGTGCAGCTGCTCCTGAGGCCATGACCTCTGTTCTTCTTCCAGGAGTGGTAGTCCTTCTGGGCTTCAGCAGGTAACATCCCTGGAGTAGCTCAAGATACTGCATTATAATTCCCCCCATAGTATTACCTGGAACTTCTAGGGAAAGGAATCAATTACAACTCTTCCTGGTTTCAAAGATATGAGGCAAAGATAACCCTGATAGGTCAATTAATCAATCAATGAACCATAAAAGAAATTATCATTTCCCTGGAGAAATCTGATTTTTGTAGGAAAAATGGTAGTTATGTATAAGATCTAAATACAAAGACAGGAATTCCAATGAAGGAAAAAAAGGAGGCAGCATAGCACAGACAGGTAAGCAGCCACAGACCATACTCAGCCTCCATTTATTCACCTCTAACACAGGGATAACAGTATTTTAGAGAAAGACAGACTAAATAATAAACATTATGAGAATAGTGCCTGTGATATAGAGAGAGCTCTTTTAAGTGGAAGTTACAAAGAAATCCATGTCATTACTCATCAGTGAGAGTTTATATGATAATACCAAGAAAATGGTACAGAATATAAGAAACGAAGAAAAAAGGTAGAAATAATTCCTGATTCCTGCTCTCAGAATTGGTAAATTTTTCAGAGTATTGGCATGTCCATTTCTTTGAATTAACTTAGGTGGCCCAGAAACTCCTGAGCTTCCTAGATCCATCGTTAAGACCTCTAATCAATAATTTTCAGACACCACAGATTTATGTGCTTCTATTTCAATATTTAACATTTGTTCTGTCCTCATGCCTCTAGCGTAAATAAAATTACCTGGCTTGTTTTAGTGATGATAGCAATTTGCTAAAGCACTTTAAAAATGTCATTTTTTTTATTAACCTATTAATTTGACTAGAAAAATTTTCCCTAAATAATGAGCATGTAGGGATCCCTGGGTGGCGCAGCGGTTTAGCGCCTGCCTTTGGCCCAGGGCGCGATTCTGGAGACCCCGGATCAAATCCCACGTCGGGCTCCCGGTGCATGGAGCCTGCTTCTCCCTCTGCCTGTGTCTCTGCCTCTTTCTCTCTCTCTCACTCTCTCTCTCTCTGTGACTATCATAAAATAAAAAAATAAAAAAAAATTAAAAAAAATGAGCATGTACAGGTGTGTGTGTAAGTGAGCGTGTACAGGTGTATGTGTGTAAATAATGAGTGTGTACAGTGATGCATTTTTCTTCTCTTACACAGAATTTTCTTACTTTCAAAAGTGTTGGGAAAACTGCTGAAGGTGATCAGTACTTGAATGATATTGGTGTAAATTCTCAGTTTAAAACTAATGTTTGTTAAGAGTTACATCATGAGTTCTTGACACAACTTCTTTCTGCTAGATTGTTTATAAGTCTTATTCTTCGTGATGTTTTAGGCTGAACTAGAATTTGAACCCAGGCCTACCTGATCATAAACTCTAATTCTTCTTTCTTTATTACATTTCAGAAGTTAAAAGGTGAAAATACTAAAAATATAGGTGAAAAAGAAAAGGCGAAAGTAATAAAGTATAACAGGTTTATAAATCATATAGAAATGACTTAATATCACTAAAAATTGCATAAAGAAGCTACTGACAAAATCAGAGACATTTACAAACAAATACGTCTTTACCAATATGTATGTTCTGGGCAATATGAAGGTTTGAGAAATAGGATTTGTACTGAGACAAGAGCCAAATCCATCTAAAAAAATTAAGGAAAAGAAGGAAATGAGAACATCCTGTCTTCTTCCAATTACTACAATTTACATTCATGAGACTGAAAAAGTCTACAAGCAATTATTAGTCGATTTTCAGTATCTAAAAATATTTTATTAAATATTATTATTTTGTTAAATATTATTTTTACAAAGCAAATTGCATAGAAAAATGTAAAAATGTTTGTGTTCCCAAAACGTTCTACGCCTTTTGTCCATCATCTTCTTGTCAGCTGCTCTCTCTTTAAAGAGTTGGTACAAAGGGATAGAGAAGAGATGTCACCAGTTTTATGTCTCATCAGGCCGGAAGGGCACAACACCTTGCAGAGATTTAGCATATCTCCAGGTAACGGCTGCTACACAGAGCTTGCTTCAAGCCTGGCTCACCTGTCTGGCAGCCATCAGTTTCAGGGAGGAGAATCTCACATTGCTCAGGAAGAGTTAAGAAGCTGAACGAGATTTTCAAGACATTTCAAGTAATAGGCATTTAGAGGGGTTTCTTCTGAGTTTGAGAAAGCTGAGAGAGAAAAATAAGAGTATGGAAGAATAAGTTTACTAAATTTCATGTTGCACTTAAGAACAGAATTCATACTTACTTTTTATTTATAATTTAATCAAAAAGTATAAACATAAAACAATACATCTCCATAATGGCAGCTGTTACCTACAACCCCAAAAGAATGCCTTGCTCTTTTCATGTATTAAACCATCTCTCCTAATGCATAAATTCTAACATAACTCAATTATTCACAACCTCTAGAAACTCATGGTCAAAGTGAGAAACAAACCAAAAAATCCACAAACCACTTATAAAGAATCAGACCAGGAAAGCACAAACTAATAACCAACAGACTTAGTACAGTTCAAGAAAGACACAATACAGTGCCTTAGCATAAAAAATGTTCAAAGAATAATGCTCATTGAAAACCGGTTTCACTTAAAATGAAAAACGAACTGTCAAAGAAAACCCTGCCTTGTATCACGATCACATCACAGGGCTGAGAGGATAGAGGGGCAATGGAATCTATTCTCGGAGGACTATAATTCAACTCCCTGATGTTAGATCAAAGTTTTCTGTTCAAGGTCAATTCTAATTGGGCCCAGTTCTTATCACCTCAGAACACATTATAGCACGGTGGTATAGCCACTGGCAAAGGAAGTTTAGTGAAAGAAAAGGAAAATGAATTGGAGAAAGATCAAAGGCATGTTTTAAGAAATTGTATCTCAAGCCTTCATCTATCAAAACAATTTATTATTTAAATAGGTGACATAATGAAAAGCATGGACCAGATATCAGTACATTTTATAATGCTTCGATAAAAATGCTCCTCAAACATCACCATAGAAAACTGTCATCTTGCTGTCAACTATCCAAACAATTCATTAATCAGAGAATTCACTTAACAGCTTCCAAGTTGAACTATAATCTCTTTCATAATAAAACTTACTTTTCTTTGCTAAGGAATATGCTTCATCCACTCTTCTTTTTATGGATGGGTTTTTCAAAGTCATTTTTGCCTGCAGGTAACATAAAACAATCCATTAATTAGATTTATTCCCATATGCTAAGGCTCAGGATACTACGATACTAATGCTGCCACTGCTGACCACAGCACTAAGCACAACATTTATAAAGTACAATAATGGAGCCTGGGAACTATCTATGAGTGCACCCCACTCAACTGTCACTGACATCCTTCCTTCTCCAACTCATTTCTTTCTCTGCCCTTCCCTTTACCCCTTCTCCCCAAACTCAAGCCTTAAAGGAAGACTCAGTCTTGGTTTCAATATTTAATATTCTCTCAAACCCCCGATTTCAGATGAATTATATCAAACGTACAATTGGTTAATAAATATTCACTAAGTAGCTGCAAAGTGTCAAATCCTGTGCTAAGCCCTAGGGATACGAGGTGAAAGTGACAGCACTGACTCTTTCCTCGTGTGAACTGTCGCCAGCTAGCAGAGGGAATAAGCCGCACAGACAAGGGACAAATGCCGAGAGTATTTGGCATTTTTTTCGGCATTCAGGGATGGTGTCTATCCTAATAGTGTCTAACATTTGGGCCACTATTTAATTGCTATATACACAAGGGCATTTCTCTCAGGAATGAGGTGTCTGCAAAGAAAGAAAAGCCCAAAGGTCAGAGAGAGCAAGTGCACGTCCGCACCTGTCAATCGTCCCCTTGGGACTGGCCCTGGGCTGCAGCCTTAGAAGAACCAAGGTTTCTCAAAACTCAGAAATGGCACACAGAAAACCACACACAATCTGGTTTTATTTCAGGATGCATTTTTCCTTAATATATCTTTTAGCAGAAACAATCTATACAAACATTAAACCAATGTCAAATCAATTTATATCAACAGGGAAAATTCGCCCAAAAGAGACACACTTCTGAAATGAGATATCCTGTTAATTAAATGAAAAGGATTTCTACTGATGGCTCATTAATTGTATAAATGCATAAGGCAACAAGGTCTTTGAGTTCATGGTTTTTTGTGTTTTTGTTTTTTTTTTTTTTTTCTCTTGCTGATACTCTTCTGGCGTCCCTGGCTACACTCTCAGAGTGTTTGCCCCCGGTGTTTGCCCCCGGCTATAACAACGACTTTAAAAACTGACCTTTTGATAATTGTGAATCAGAGCCCAAAGTGCAGCTGCTCCAATCCTCTGAACGTTTTGATTCTCGCTTTCCAGACAGGCAGCTAGCACACTAATGACTTTTTCTAATAATAAACACATTAGAAAAAAAAGTTCAGTCCCAGATATTACAATGTATTCTGTTCTTGGGCTAATCAGATACTCCCTTCTCCCCATCAGAATACATACAAAGTTGGTATCAGTAGACTATGGCAAAAACAATCTTGTATAGCATGTGTGGGAGGACAACCTCAAAACAAATTATTTTCATGACAGGCATAGAATACTCAGGAAAGCTGTGGCAGCCTAATTTTTTTGGCCCTAATTCAACAAAGGCACATTCATTTAAACAACAATAGTGCAGAAGTAAATAATTATACAAAGAGTTGTATAAATGAGCTGTTCAATTATAGCTCACATTTTGGTGTGCAGGCAAACAGATTTGTTCTTATGATAAATTATAAAGACTATTAAAAGAACATCAACTGCATGGGTTACTATATAAAACAGTAATCAAGAAAAACGAAATTAGTTAAGCCCTTTAAAAAAGGAGTAAACATTTTAGAGAAATGTTTCTGTGTATGTATATACGTCAGAGGAAAAAGTGATTTAAAGGCATATTCAACACTCAAGGTATGTCCCCTTTTTGCAAAGCTAGCCAGAGTATGAAATCAAGATTTATAAATTACCTGCAGCAGCCTACTCATTTTAAGTGAAGATGCAGAGAAGTCCAGTCCTAAGGAAACTGTCAGGGTATTTCAGACCAACATATGAACCTATCTTATTACTTATTTTTATATACCATTAAATTGCATCAAATCATTTTTCCTCTAAAATGTATGTTTAAAAACATGTAGCATTCTGAAGGGTTGTTATTGGGAACTCTGTCTGAATAACCACTCTCCACTCTACTGTGGATGCATCTAAATAAACTGTAACCCGGTTGAGGGAAAAGTGTGTGTCTACTCAATGGTGAATATTCCAACCATCAGGCCAATTTATTTTAGGGGCTCGATGAATACTAGTTTATGAAAGATTCCATAATTAAAGCAACAAAAATGCTGTTTAGGTAATTCTATTTAGTTGTCAAAGAAATCTTAAGGAATTTTACATCTTTTAAATTTTTTTTTTAATTTTTTATTTATTTATGATAGTCACATAGAATGAGAGACAGAGAGGCAGAGACACAGGCAGAGGGAGAAGCAGGCTCCATGCACCGGGAGCCCGACGTGGGATTCGATCCCGGGTCTCCAGGATCGCGCCCTGGGCCAAAGGCAGGCGCCAAACCGCTGCGCCACCCAGGGATCCCAGGAATTTTACATCTTTTATAGAGAAGGAAAAAAAGCTGCTCCACAAAATATCTTCTGTATAGTGAGGGACAGTGTAGAAGGTACATATGGGTTCTGAACTTCCCTGCCAACTGGGCCCTACTCCTTACCACCTTCTCTGTATTTCCTAGCCTCCCTTGCTTTTCCTGTGCCATAACTAGTCCTTACCAAGACTTATCTGATGAAATTCACTATGTGAAGTTATAGGTGGCACCTGGTACTCTTAGGGTACATCATGAAATGAGAGGGTAGTTTCCTTTGTATCCCTGAGTATCATCAAGTGATGTTTTTATATATATGAGAACATAAAACCCATATTCTAAGTAAGTTTATAATAACTCCTTCTACCAGTTACTATTTCTTAAGCATATTTAATAAAGTACATATACAGATCAATTAATGTGGTGTCCCCAATGATGCAGCAACGAATTTAAAAAAAAAATACATTTCATTGTGAAATATAACTTGCATACAAAAAAGGCACATTAAACATTTTTAAGTTTAAATTATAGGTATAAAATAAGCACCCCCCCCACACACATATATATAACCTCAAGAGAATGGGTAACAGTAAAATGTAACTAGTAAGTAGGAAATGATGAGTTTTAAATACTTATTACCTTTCTTCTTAATAGAATTGATTTAGTTACAAATTTAGGAATATCATATTGCTAGCCTGAAATCAGCTATCCTAAGAGTAATTTACACCATGAAAATCAACAAATGCTACAAACCAGAGCTGAATTAATGGTAAAGCTGAAAGAAGTTTGTTTTACGACTACATTTTGCATAAAGGTGAGAACTAGTTTTAACAGTATTAGATTTAACAAATTAGATTTAATGACAATAAATTTATTGGGAAAAAGAGCTGACAGGGATGCAGTTTCATCTGTCAAATCATGATTGAACTGCAAACACAGACTGACTAGAGATACAAGAGTTCAGCAAAGGTCTCCCATGTTTGGTACCTATATATTTATAGAATTTGTTTGGTTATTTTAAATCTTTCAATTTTTCACTTTCCTGTCTCCTGCAAACATTTCCAAGCTTGTCACTTACTTATCTAAATATGGTATATTAAATTTATCTTTAAATCTGTGTTTTATAATTCTAATATCTAAGTCTGGGCAGATAAGTTGATGTATTTCCCCCTGCTGGTTCTTACTCATGTTGCCATGCTTCCTTCCTGATGAGCTTGGTCACATTTAACAATACATTGATACTTTTGAAAAATCGTGAAGGTTCTCTGAGGCTTAGTATGCACTTGTCCTCTACAAATCAGGGGCAGCCTGGCTCTGCTAAGCACCCAGGGGCACTACTGTCAATCGAGGTTCTGCTCAAACCAAAGTCTTAGGTCACTTGGGCCATAGATCTCTGGGCTACAGCGCTGTGAGGGGCAGTAGGTGGTGCCCATTCCTCACACTTGTTTTTCTTTTCTTTATAATCACCTGGATAAGGGTTGGGGAACCAATGTAATTTTGATTCATCCTTCTCCTAAGGCTAGTTCTTTGGAGTTCTCTATAAATACAGACAACATGGCCTATAAACTCCCCATCTTGGACACTCCTGACTGTTGTTTCTTGACTCCTCAGCATGTCTAAACAAAAGCCAAGTGTACAATGTTGGCAAATGTCCTTGAAACAAAAAATACATATTTCATATACATATTTTGTGTTTCTCTAGGCATGAACTTCCAGTCACAATTGGCCTGAGAGTTTCCCGCTATTTTCTCAGTTCTTTGGTTTTCTTTGTTTTTTGTTTTTTTTTTTTAATTTTTTTTAATTTTTATTTATTTTATGATAGTCACACAGAGAGAGAGAGAGAGAGAGGCAGAGACATAGGCAGAGGGAGAAGCAGGCTCCATGCACCGGGAGCCCGACGTGGGATTCGATCCGGAGTCTCCAGATCGCGCCCTGGGCCAAAGGCAGGCGCCAAACCGCTGCGCCACCCAGGGATCCCTGGTTTTTTTTTTAAAGATGATTTCTGATATATTTATAGCATAAATAATATAAATAATAATATAAATAAATTTATATTTTTTAGCATATTTTTGTTGTTCTCAGAGAAGACCTTGCCTGACATTACATTACCAGGAATACTCTAGCTCTATTCCTAACAGTAAGGTCAAACCCCACAACCCACCCCATCTCTGACCATCAAAACCAGAGGTTTGGGCACTAATGATCAGTTTTGCAGTCTTAGCTGGTAGATTTTAAACTAGCTGACTCTGCTAAGCCCTCCCTCTGGACCCCAAGTGGAAATGGGAGGGCAGTGCCTGTGACGTGCTTCAAAGGTTCATACAAAAACTGTCCAGTTGCTGCCTCTTATCCTGCCTTGATGGCCCCTAATCGCATGTCTCTGGGGCTGAGGAAGCTCTTTTTTACCAAAAATTTGTCCAACTGCTTTAAGCTCAGGAAGAAGACAGAGCACCGCTATTACAAAGAAACACTAAAAATAAATCCAGAGGGAAAACGTAGACTTTTCATTGCATTCCCTAAAGCCCATTCTTTCTCTAACTCTCTCAATAAGAAAGTTGCAGTGAGTAGTCCTCAAAGAAAAAACTTCTTCTGAGAAAGATGAGTAACTAATAGGTGATAGCAGGTCTGGGAACAGATCCCTCACATATGCTATCTCATTGCCCTATAAGGCAGGGCCTATCATTATCCTCACTCTACCCCATGGCAGCTGGCACAGCGTCAGTAGAGGAGCTATAGAAAAGCAGAGCTCATATCCACTGTTCATTTTGCTAAGTTAAAAGCTGACTGAGCTTCTAAAATCTTTCCCAGTATTTCCAACAATTCCATAATTACCAGGAAAAGAGAATCACCACTGCATACATAGCAGGACATATGCAGAATCATTGTCACTCACTTAGAAAACTCCATGTGCCATAGAAAAACACCTCTAAGAAAAGATTAAGTAAAGAACATGAAAGGAAAACAGAATTAATCTATCTGCAGCATCTACCACATACCATAAGTGGTACTAGGTACTTCATGTGTGTTTATAAACTGATGTCTACCAAAACCAAGAAAGGAAGGATTATTTTACAGATGAAGAAACTGGACCAGGGGAAGCTGTCTCAGGTGATACTGGAGTGAGCATCCAACACCAGGTGTGTGGAGGTCTAGATCCCAACTCTTTTTTTTTTTTCCTCCAAAAAAAAAACAATGCAATGTAACCTTATAATAAAACTTGCTCCCTCTAAAATTCACACTCTCCTCACAGAAACAGCACATGGTTGCAAAAACAGAGCTTTCCATTTCTCTCCTTCTGCTTCAAAATTTTTCCGAATCCTCACCTCCATCTGTCCTGTATCTCAGAGAATGACGTCTCTGTAAGGCTAATTTCACCATGTGGTCTTGGGTTCTGAATTCTCCTGCCTGCTTAGGAGCTCTCTCCCAGTCACCAAATACTCATGGGATGCTTACTAGTGATAGGCACAATTCCAGACGCTACAGATAAACATGAAGAAAAGAGATGAAAACCTCTTGATCTTATAAGAGCTAATGTCCTAGTGTGCACAGACTCGGAATAAACAGATACATGCCAAAAACATACAGTATCTCAACTGGTGGTAACAATATGGAGAAAAATAAAACAGGCAGATGGACTGGTGAGTGAGAAGGAAGTAGAGGGGGCAGGAAGGGGATGTGGGGACTTTCATGCTGACAGGTTGGTCTGGAAAGGCTTCATTGACACAGCAGCTGCTCAGAGACCTAGAGGAGCAAGGAGAGAGAGACAGGAGAAGTCGGGGTGAGGCCAGACAGCACCGACGCCATGCTCCTCCTCCCTGCTACCTCCTGGATCCTGTGCAGCCACCAGGGGCAAGATCTGTGAACCCTGAGAAGGTTCCTGGTCCCTGGAAGGCTGGAGCCACATCTGGTTCATCTCTGAGGAGAGGATCCACCTAATTCATTCCAACAGCCTCTGCTTCCAACAGTGCCTTGAACACAGTGGTATTTAACAAATACCTGACAAATTATTTATAAAACAATTTTAGGTTTTTATCTGAATGGAATACTCTAGGAATGACCACATGTACAGGTGGATGCGTGTGTACGTGTGTGGTGTATACTGTGTGGTGTATACTCACCATTAGCCAGGATCTTGGGCTTATTGGCAGGACTGAAGCAAATATTATGAAAGATAAGAAGAGGTATATAAGGGCTGCTCTTATGCTTATATTTGCTCATCTCTGTAAGTAAGTCTAAACAGCCATCCAGCCTCAGGATCATTTGTTGCCCGTCTTCTCCAAATGATATATTCAGGAGTAACTTCAACCAAAGAATGGTCAGATTACTGAGATGTTTATTTCCTCCTTTTGGCAATGTTAGAGATAGAAAGTTCTGTAAGAAGTTACTCTGTGGGAAAATAGAGAGAATATTATTTTCTTCTTGAATCTTTTCATTATTTTCCTTGTCCCTTAGAGACCAATTAACTAGCATTCTGCTCTTCTTTTCTGCAACCTTAATTCATCCTTTCTCCTAACAACTACCCTCCAAATACTCCATCTATATTGTTTCCAGGTATAAGTGAAAAAGTTAAGAAGAACAAAATCGTGCTCCAATTTTAATTCTTACTAATTCTTTCCTGATGATGGTTAAAGTAACTACATATAGTCAACTCTTAATTATTTTTGGGTGGATAGTTCAGTTTGGGGATTATTTCAGGCCTCCTGAGTTTTCTCTTTCTGTCTGCCTTCTGGCAATTTTGCTACTCATTAAAAGCTATCCTATGGGGAGGAAAAAAAAACAAAACCCAAATCAGTCTTGGATACCAGTTAACAACGCTAGTACGACTGAAAAGATCTGAATCTTTATAGCTACAAGCGTTCTTAAAAATAACACAATCTATGTGTACATCTCATATTCACTTTACCCGAGCTGCTTAAGTTCGCAGATGACTTCTCGTGGCTACATGCCATTCTAGTACACTTATAGACGAACATCAAACATTTCAGTTAGATAGAAATGTGATCACTTAACTTTCATAACTGTCCAGATTCTCTCTCATCTCTTTCCTACTTAGTAATCTATTATGGCCTATTTCCTGGGTTCCCTGCACCTAAATCAAGATGTTGGCTTGAACCTGTAAGGTAAATTTAACACTTTTATGTGAAACGACCCTAAGTCTAAAAAATGAAATGATATAATGATATGGAAGTGCTAACTCACAATCTTATACACCTGAAACTAATATTAACTTGTATATGTTAACTAACTGGAATTTAAATAAGAACTTAAAAAATAAAATACAAGAATGAAATGAGCTATAGAAATATTAGCAATATAACCCAAGCAACAAGCAAACTATAAAACTACATGCTCAGTTTGCACTGTCCTTGCCATTACTAACATCTACTTCTCATCATTCCGTTCAAATTAATGCTTTCTAGCTTTATCCCGTGCCTCTCCCACTCAGCTAGATCCTGCCATGATACTGGAGATTTGGGCTGACGGCTAGTGATAAAATACATGGCAGTGCCTTCAATTATAAATAAGCTATGGGCATTCCTTCTTTTTGCTGAAGCTAAAGATGTTTGTAGATGATTTCCTATACTGGACATGGTAGAGAGAAACAAGACCTTTGTACTGGCTACAGTTTCTAATGCTCAGGGATGAGTAATGGAGAGGTCCAACTGTAGTGACCAGGGCTCATTAGGACAAAGCAGTAGGGGAAGCTCAGGGGTTGCCTCATTAGAGCAGAGTAAAAACAACTTGACTGAGCTAGCTGTACCTGAAACAGAGTCCAGTGAAATACACATCAAAATATGCATGAATACACAGTACCAGAACCACAGACTGAGAGTGGAAAACACCTTCAAGATTATGTTGTTCAACCTGAGAAATTTACAAATGAAGCTTAAGGAGAGAAGGCCTCCAGCTCAAAGTCACGTGAGACCTGATTAGCACTCATCTGGGAGTTCCCATTCTACTTCACCCATGTGAAGGGGCAGGAAGCACTACCCCCAGTCTGTGCTCTCACACACCTCCAAGGACAGTTCAGTAGAACTTCACAGATATATCCAATCCTATGCCAGTAAATAAACAGCTAACTCTGCTGGGAGTAATGGACCTCTGGTTTGCACCTTTTGCCAATGTATACAGTGTGAGTACTCCCACCATGGTTGCTTTCAAGGTGGCACCGTGATGTCAACTGGGTCACAAAATTCCTAAAAATCAGCAATGACACTCATAGATAGCCTGACTTAGCTCCAACACACCACTGAAAAGACTGTTTCTTACCTAGAGACTGCAATCAATGTGGGGTTTTGTGGGGTGGGTGGGAAGCTGACACAATAGAGGAAAAGGAGACTGAATTCTTATGAATGCTGTCAATTTTCATAATTTGTCTTGGCCTCCATATAAGAGAAACAGAAACACTCAAAGTACTAGGTACTAGTAAACAACAGATAATGCGATCATATTCACATCTTAAAGTATCTTCTAAATTATGGATTATGTTCATACATATCTAAATATAATCTCACTGAACATGTGTATTAGAATTTAACTCATTCAATCCTTTGTAAACTACCCTAGATTAAAATCAGTGATAAGAAGTCAAGTTTTGGCACTGGAGTTCCAGAGGACTGATAACATTTTATGTCATAAAGAAGTTACGTCTCAGGGCACCTGGGCAGCTCAGTGGGTTAAGCATCTGACTTTGGCTCAGGTCATGATCCCAGGATTCTGGGATCCAGTCTCAGTCAGGCTCCCTGCTCAGCAGGGAGTCTGTTTTTCCTTCTCCCTCTGCCCCCCCCCCCACTTGTGCTCTGTCTCAAATAAATAAATAAAATCTTTAAAAAAAAAAACAAAACAAAACAAAAAAGAAGTTAGGCCTAAGTGGGGAGAGGCAGCTGTGATTTCACATACCGTTTTGACAATGCAAATTGAATGGAAATGGTTACTGTTCAATTTGGTCTACATAAAGACTAATACATTACTTTTATGATCTCAAATAAATGTAAGACAGCTGTCTTTCTAAATCCCTCATTTTTGAGGAAGATAAAATATAATCCAAAAGCTAAGAAGATAAACGAAAAAGAAATGGAATGATCATTCTCTAGCTTGTCACTTTTCATGTGTTATCTATCAACTGGCTTTAAACAAAGTGAACTTCTTAATCCTTTTACAATCTTTTAAAATACAATGCCTTGAAATCATAATAATTTAATTTTTAGAAATTAAGTTCTAGATTTTTTACATGTTCTCCATTAGAAGTATTATTTTACTTTTTTTTTTTTTTTCAAGCTATAAAGGTGACTCCTGGGTGGCTCAGTGGGTTAAGAGTCTGACTCTTGATTTTGGCTCACGGCATGATCTCAGGGTCGTGAGATGCAGCCCACCATCAGGCTCCGCACTCAGCATGGAGTCTGCTTGAGAGTCTCTTGCTCTCCTGCCCCTCCTCTAATTCTCATACCCACTGTCTAAGATAAATAAATAAATCTTAAAAAAAAAAAAGTTATGAAGGAGAGATTAAGTACTCACTTTCTGAATTACTCCTTTACAGTCATGAGATAAGGCCAGGTTTGAAAGAAACATAAAAACCATCTGCTGAACTGCAGTGTTCTCAAGAGGCATCTGGGAAGCCAACTTCAGGATACACCCCATCAGAGAGGTGCTAGGGGCTCCTCTATACGCAGCTTGAGCTGGATATTGTCCGTAACTTGACCAACAAAGAGAACTGCAACCTTAAAAAATAAAACAAGCAAACAAACAAAAAACCAGCCTTTCACAATGTCTTCTTAGTTTCATTATTTAGTTAAAAAAAAAACAAAAAACAAAACCTAAGCCGTGAAGCATATCTGTCCATCAATGACTTATCCACTACCTATGAACTGCAAATCAGCACTAAAGGCTAGTGCTGAAGTCTCATTTAGTTTAATGGATCTGCCATCTTTACCAAGGGTCTAATGATCTCAACAGGGCATTTTAAAATGCTAAGTTTATTCTTTTAAAGACTAGAATATGCATAAGAAGTTTTTAAATAGTTCCTTAAAAAGACATCTAAATAAAGACTTGTGTAGAAGAACAGAATTTTGGAAATGGGAGGTAACTTGATCTAATGCCTTCATTTTATGGAAGGGGAAAAAAAAGAGGGATGAAATGATCCCAGGGTGTGGGCCCAGAACAAATGGTACCAGCCAAGTACTCTAAATAAAGGCATAGACCTCAGAAAAGCCAGCAACTTGCTCAGAGTGACACAGCTCATAAGCAGCAAGAGCCAGCAGTGGCGTAAATTGATTTTCCAGCATTCAGTGTTTTCTCAGTAAATTAAACAACCATATGGGATTTATCACGGGAGTAAAATAATCATAGAAGAATTAGAAATTCATTTTACTGTATTGTAACATAAATCTAAAATATAATTAACTTGTGAAAGTCCATGTGAGGAGGCCAGCCTAAGTATAACAGATCAGAATCAAATACATTCTGCAAAATAAAGTCATAGAAGGCAAGGAAACACAAATAAATATAGTGATCTTTC
Source organism: Nyctereutes procyonoides (assembly GCF_905146905.1). NCBI lineage: Eukaryota > Metazoa > Chordata > Mammalia > Carnivora > Canidae > Nyctereutes > Nyctereutes procyonoides. The sequence continues at coordinate 7,897,622 of NW_026575082.1, read as the reverse complement.
CTGTATTCATACTATATACAGTGTCCAAATAGCAAGGTTTCTATCAAATCTACTAAATGGTACAGTTTTGCTTGAAAACAAACCAGGTAGGAAAATAAAATTTCTTCCTCAATTTAGTTACCTAACCACAATCTCAGACTTACATCAATTTGAAGTATAAGAGTAACACAGACTATAGCCTCAAGAGATTTAAAATATGTTTCTTTGGCTCAATGTTTAGCAGCTGATTTTGTCCCTCCTGACTTCCCTAACCCTAAGCTAAGGAGTGAAGGAGGGGACAGAAGCATAGAGCACAGATGCAGCACTGGACAGACAGCTCTACTGCACTGATCATGCCGTCAGGAGGTGGTGAGCCGGAGGATGCAGCCAGAGGAGACCATCCAAACAGAAGAACAAGACAGTTAGTAACAGAATGGAGACAAGAAAATTCTGTGCAGGAGTGAAAGTGCAGGAGTCCAGAACCTGAAGGTCTGCCTACACCATCAGTTTCTGCTGGTGAGACAAGCAGGGTGGACTCCAGGAATGGACAGACCAGAGCTGGGGTAGAGGTCCATGTCTATTGCAGAATCGATCGGTGTCTATCATGGTAATGACTAGAACGACTCTGAATTGTTTTGAGTTCCAGTCCTTTCTCTGCATATCGTTCAAAATTTGGAGAACCCAGTTGCTGAGCTGCTGAATGGTGGCTAGAAGTAAGAACACACACTTGCTGACAAGATCTTATGTGTATAACTCTGAGTTTTTAAGGGGAAGTGAATACTGTCAGCAATTCTATTTTACCTCCAAGGTGGACACGCTTTCCCTCAGTTCAAACAGCTACTTCACACACCTCCTCTTCTCAAATCACCTCCACCCTGGCCTTTGCTCACTCTTAGCTGCTGGCCTCTAACAATGTGTGGCCCTTAGTGGCTTCTCAATAAAACCGCTGTTAAAGGAATGGAAAGAGGTGTCCCAATGACATCAGTTATCACAAGGTAGACTGTATCCAGAGCTACCTTTTATCATGCCAGCTCTTACTCTAGAATCTATAAAAGTTTTAACCTTCCCGGTTTTTAACGTCTTATATCATAATTTTTACTCTCTCAATTTTCCTATTAAATTTTCCTACTGCCATATAAGCAGGCAAGTTTCTCCCTCTCTATTCCCTGAGCTATCTAATGACTCTTCCTATCTCAACAAACACATGCTGAAGTATCTTATAATACCTTTGAGAAAGCTTCGCTCTAACCAACATACACTCCAAAGTAGAAGAAATGATTCAAAATACATATTTGTTTTTCCAGTCCACTTTAAACAACATTATATAAAATTAGTATTTTAGTGATATTACAGAAAGGCAGTGCTGGGGATCTATTTACCATTTGGAAAATTTGCAGTATAGACACAAAGTAGCTGCAGAGCAATTTGCATCAATGAATCATCCATCAAAAGCCAAGGCCAGAGAGAGTGCAAGACAGGAACAAGATGAGATTCAAGAGCCGCTTCCTGTTGTGAAAAGGAAATATGGACGGTATTAGTCTGAATATATGAAAATATAAAATTAAAATCAAGTCAAAAAAAAACAAATCAAGTTACCAACATAAGGAGACAGAAACTGAATTCATCTTTGTTCTGATTAGTTCAAGCTAGCATTACAATTTCTGCAGACAGATTCAGCACCTTGCCCAGGACTGCTGGGACCATGAGTCCAGCCAGCCTCAGGAAGTCCCTTCAACACTCACATGGCCACAGTATACAACTTAGGTAAGAAATGCTACAAAAACAGCTTCTGAACATGTAAATTAAGCAAGACAGTGATATCTCACTATACTGAATAAATTCTTATAAATACTCCAGTATGGTTAAGAAATGGGATTTTCTGGTTAAGTAAACATACTGAACAGTTTCAAGTTTGCCCTCCACCTTCTCTCTTCTCTGTGTGTATATGTGTGTGTGTGTCTGGTAAGTGTGGACAGGTCAGAAGTAGATTACGGTTTGTAAATAATTTGAATATACTAAAATTTAATTATATGAATAATTAATATGTGTTAATATGTTAAACCAATAAATTCTTAAGTAATTCATAGTCTTTATTACAAAGACTATGTATTTATACATACTAACTGTTTTCAGTAAATGCAGCAATTGTTTAAGTGAACAGGAATTACTAGGTAACTTATAGACCTATATGCACACACGTGGGTATTTATATAAATACACGTATCCTATACAATTTTACGCAGCATCAATGGCAGAAGACAGTGAGATGTTATTCCTAGTGTTCAACCCTCTCCATTAGCTTTGACATCATTCCCAATATTATTCATCCCACTTTCCATAAGCCTGGAAGAGAGCCCTATGATTACTGAGAAAACAGAAACAAGTAGGTCTAAGCTCTTTCTCTACTCTGCAGTTCTGTTAACCTAGTTTATCTGTGTCTCCATCCATTGTTCCTGCCCAGAAAAAGGAATAGGTGTTCCTCTTTTGCTGGAGGTCAGGAAGTCCAACTGTGTTCTGAAACACAGCCTACCCCCTCCTCAGGGAGCTTCATCCATCAATTAGTTCTGTTCTTCCTGTCTCTTTAATAGCAAATCCCCAAGTTGATCACTTCTATTTATGTTCAAGCAGGTTATATGTGAGGAGAAACAAACATACAGACTAACTTCTTATAATGCTATATGTCCTAAATTATCAATGCTGCTTTTCATGACCAATCTTCTAGAAAGAGTACTCTTACTGCCATCACATCCCATCTCTTCTTGAATCTTCAACTCACTTCAATGTATTTTCTGTCCTAATGGTGCTAGCAAGACCACCATGGCACCTGTTAAAGGTCTGCTTTTTCTTTATTTCCACATACCATCTCGACCCCGGGATATCTTCAAATCCTTTCCGGCACTCCTTTCCCAGCTAGAATCTGCCTTCTCTTATAGTTTCCACAGATATTTTCATGTACAGCCTTTTGGGGAATTTCAACAGTTTACACTGGTAATTCCTAATATCCTCAAACTGTATCACCACTCAGAACCCCGGAGCCCTGTAATCTACTGACTACCAGCCATCTTCCCCCCTGGATGTCCCAAAGACCCTTCACATTAACGTGTGTAAACCTAAACATTACGCTCTCTCATGCCTACACTCTGCTCTATCATGTGCACTTGCATTAAAGTAGAGCCTGGAAATCATTCTACATTTCTCTTTTCTCCTCAGTATCTCCCTACCCTCCTTCGCTTCTCCACCTGCCCCAGCTGGGGTCTCATCATCTCCCACCTATCCCTTACCTCTAACCTTGCCCAATTCTATTTACCTCACAGCTATCACCATCTTCCCAGTATGGAAACTCTTTAATGTCCCACGTGTATGCTGGTGTAAGGGAGGCATGCATGACTTGTTGAATTACCATAAGAGTACCCAATGATTAGTACTGGGAGCATCTTATACTCCACAGGTAAGTTGGAACAGGAAAAGAAATTAAGAATCTTTACCCCATAGGACTGTATTTATACTCAACAGTAATCGAAGTACTCTTCAAATTTATTCCTTATTAAACAACTTGGAAATGTAGAAATGCTTTGCCTTAGTGAGAAATTACACTTTCATAGATGGCTAATGTGACACCAATGTGAACACTATATTTATAACCAGTACTAGCTAGCATCTCATAAATCTCTATGAGCAGATCCTACCTGGAAAGCGTTCCAGGGTATTCCCAGTGTAAGGTGTCATGGATTAATATCAACTGCATCCAGTCACAAGCACATTATGTAGCATAAGGGATCACAAATTTAGTAAATGACACCTCCATTTTGAGTAAAAACTTCATACATTGGGAATTTTAGTAAAATTGATAAACATTTAATTCCCATCAACTTGTTTTGAAATGTAAATTGCTAGTAACACATCATGAACAAATTAACACAGCCTAAGGAGTATGTTCAAAATGTTCATTTTCTAGAAATGTTTTTTCCAATTTCATCACAAGTAAAAGCAAAAAAAAAAAAACTTCTTTAAAAAGGAAGCTCCTATAATTTATCTTTCTTTTATTCATTTTCCACAGTATTTCTGTGTGAAAGCTGGTGCTTCAAAAGTGTTGTATCACCATGACAAAGCAAATCAAAGAGCTCAAGACACTGTATCTTATATAACAGTTACTAACACAGTATTTTAAATAACAGCATCAATGGGGCGCCTGGTGGCTGAGTCAGTTGAACAGCCAGCTCTTGGTTTTGGCTCAGGTCATGATCTCAGGGTCCTGGGATAGCACCCTATGTCGGGCTCCCTGCTCAGCAGGGAGTCTGCTTGAGATTCTTTCCCTATGCCCTTCCCCCTGCTCATGTACTTACGTTCTCCCTCTCTCCCAGAATGAATAAATAAATCTTTTTAAAAATTATAAGTAAATGAATGAGAATGAATGACAGCATCAATGCTCACAGACACAACAAAACACCTCAGTACTTCCCAGGCAAAGGGGCTGAGTTTATATACATATGCATTCATCTTCTCAATAAGCCTGTATGGCAGACTATTTTTTTAAACAATTATTATCATCAGTACTATATAAAAATGGTGTTATCTTGAGCTTACATAAGCATGCATTTTGAACATGAGTCCAGTAAAGCAAGAGGTGAAAAGCCTCCCAAGGTGAACAGGGCCATGCTCAGTGACAGCAGTAAGCATTTTCTACCCAAACAGGAGACACTCTTTTTTCCTTATGGATACAGATACCGCCACTTATTTCCTAGACAGCTACTTGACAACGGACTTTGAAAGAACTCTGCTTTATAAGATGTACATAACCACTTAACTCCATCTTAGTAAAAAACACAACTAAAATGTGTAACCATAGAGAAAGAAGCTCAAGTTTGCTTTAGCTGCCTGAAGTTTCAGGGATAAAGTTAAAATGCTGATATAAACAAGAAATGCCATCAATGTTAAAGAATAACAAGATGCATCCATTTCTATGAATTAACAATGACTTTACGGACCAATTAGCTATGCTTCAAAAAAAAATCTGAAGAGTTTTTCATGCTTCATCCTATATTATCTCATATAAAAATTACTGTTTTTTTTTTTTAAAGATTTCATTTATTTATTCATGAGAGACACACAGAGAGAGAGGCAGAGACACAGGCAGAGAGAGAAGCAGGCTCCATGCAGAGAGCCCGATGTGGGACTTGATCCAGCGACTCCAGGATCATGCCCTGGGTCAAAGGCAGGTTGCCAAACCGGTGAGCCATCCAGGGATCCCCTAAAAATTAGTTTAATGCCAGCATTACTATCAAAATTTTGAAGCATCGTTTTACTTACTTTACACTCTTCATTTTGATAAAGACAGTTTCTTAGAAGCTGCATGGCAATGCTTAACTCTTTAATAAAACCGTCCTCCTGTTTAAACAAAAAGCAGTTTAAAAATCTGAACACAATGGCATATTCAACTTTTTTTAAAAAAAAGATTTTATTTATTTATTCATGAGAGACACACAATGAGAGAGACAGAGACACAGGTAGAGGGAGAAGCAGGCTCCACACAGGGGGCCCGATGCGGGACTCGATCCTGGGTCTCCAGGACCACATCCTGGGCCGAAGGCAGCACTAAACTGCTGAGCCACCAGGGCTGCCCATATTCAACTTTTTATATAAAGTAATTCCTTCTCCTTTGAGTCACATTACAATGCAGGTATGCTCTCGTGGCACCTGACCACCATAACTCTGAGGGGACTGACAAGCTAATGATCCCTAAAAGATGACCATATCTTAAGAAGCACATCCGCTACGAAAAAGCTATTTCTGTTCTATCAAGCATGGAGGAACTGAGATATATAATAGGCTCCATGTTTCATCTCAATAAAGTGAAGCAGGTACTGACTGGTTTTCAATCATATCAGGTGTTGGCTGACTTTCTCAATGATGAAGTAAAGAACCTTTGCCTAGAGAAGAAAAGGAAAAGAAGAAAAGAAACTAACAAACATGTAACCCCCTGCATCAAGAAAATTATTAAATAAGACGTTTTCTTGGTTTCTTATAAAACACAACAAAAGTTATTACATAGGTCACTGCTATAATGGCCTTAGCTATATACATATTTACGTATAAGTTTATATACATATGCATTCATCTTCTCAATAAGCCTGTATGGCAGACTATTTTTTTAAACAATTATTATTATCATCAGTACTATATAAAAATGGTGTTATCTTGAGCTTACATAAGCATGCATTTTGAACACGAGTCCAGTAAACTCGATACTAGAAAGAGACATTCAAAAGTCATAGAAGGAATAAACAGAGATTAGGAATACCAGCTCTACAACCACCCAGATACAGAGCAACTACTGGCTTTATCAGTTCCTAGCTGTATGACTGTGTTGGCCTGCGTGTTCATGAGATAACAAATATGACATACTTAGAACAGTTCCTTGGCACATAGAAAAGCTTAGTAAGTTATATCTCATTCCTAGTGCATCCATGCTTGCTTTGAGAAAATATCTTCTTTTGTAGTATAAACAATTTATCTGGTGAAATATACACACTCTAAAATGTTTACAGTAACAAAAACATGTAATACGTAAACCTCATTTTAAGATCTTTAAATGAAACTTAAGTCATATATACACACACAAGCCCAAGCCCAAAGCTGCTAATGTAGAAATCCCATTAATTTATCTAACTATATCTCTCCTCTAAATCAGATACACATTTCTACCAAATATGATGTCATGTATAAGCACAGGAAACTGGAGTGATGGTCTCCATGTCACTCCTTCATCCATCCAGATACCTGGAATTCACAGTTACCTGTTTCTTTAGGGTTGCTTTCCCAGGCCTAAGAGAATCTAGGTTCAGCTGGGCATTAATGTGCTTCATCTGCTCCATGCAGCTGTCTATTAGATCGGCTGAAAGATAAAATCCAAAATAATCAAAAGGATATTCCATTCCCAAATAAGTTGAAACCATATATAACAAAGTCTCCAAAAAATAATGTGTATATTTCTGACCAACCTCATTTTGCTATTTTCAGTGGGAGATTAACAGATCAGAGAAAAAGAGAACTAAAATGTTTAACAATTTCAATGTTTTCAATTTAGTATGATACTCCCCAAATCTACTTTATGTTCTGAGGCATGCATAATTTGCTTTAATAGCAAATCACAATTGAAATTACCAGACTTGATGTTGATGTTATTCTCTTTAACTCTTAGCCCTGTGTTCCCCCAGTTACAGACAAGAAGTCACAACATTCTGGAAGGGAAATTTATGTGAAAATATAGGATCATCTAACACCGTTGTTACTACTATCAAGACTGTGGTTTTTTTCAAGTATGCAATATGTGCTTGTGGTTACAAATATTTAAGTATTATGAAACTGAGTGATGTGTTACTTTTTAAAGTTTTCCTAATAGGCGTACCTGGGTGGCTCAGTCAGTTAAGCATTCTACTCTTGATTTCGGCTCAGGTCATGATCTCAGGGTCCTAGGATCCAGCCCTGCGACGGGCTCCCTGCTCAGCATGGAAATCTGCTTCTCCCTCTACCTCTTCTCCTCCCCTCAGTCATGCGCTCCCTCTTTGTCTCTCAAATAAATAAGTAAAATCTTTAAAAAAAAAAAAAAGCTTCCCTAATATTTATATAGTCTCTAGATTAAGAATCATTACTCAAAAAGTAATACATATGTAATCTTTTTATTTTAAAAGTTATGCATATTTACTATGTTTCTGTATGAGAAAAACTTTTTAATCACTGAGATTATAAGTTCTTTACATTTTGAATCCAAAGAAAATTAAAATTAATAAGCAGTAAAATATATGACCTGACAACATGCCATAAAAGTTGATGTGTCACATGGTTACCTTTCAAAGCCTGTTTCTGTGCTCTTCTACTGACAGCCAGAAGTGACATCAGTGTATTTGCAGCAACTCTTTTCAGGACATCTTTGGAGGATTTTCCTTCATAGCACTGCAAAGAATATATATCAAACTGCCTTGAAGAAAAACTTAATCTGGAGCAAAACCATTGTGAATAAAAGATGTAGTCTTTTTAAAAGGTATTGCTAGGTTTCAACTACTCCATGAAATTCACTGAAACTTGATAAATCATTAAGATTTGAGATTGAGAATGCTCTGTGTGAAAAGGACTGTAGAAGAAATTTACAGTATGGAAAAGGCAACAATCATTCTCAAAGGCTCATCATGTAAAGCAAAAACTGTGCACTTACTCAAATTCACCAGGGAATGTACATATATCTACGTAACTTATTAAAAAGGGCCCTCAGAAAACTGAATAGAACTGCCATCAAATTCCTTCTATCTTCTTCTTGAGACACATCCCCATCCCTTGACTTCCACCAAATATACCCATTTCTCAGGGGATGTGGTTCTTTCTAGCTTGCATTTCTACAGTAACATATATCTGTCATATTACATGTTTTTCAAAAAAATATTATTTATTAATTTTGTTGACTTACTTAACTAACAAAATCACTTGTAATTTTGAAAATACTAACATTTTGGTATGTTTCTTTTATACATTTGATATTTACAAGTTAAAAAAATTTTTCATAACCAAAAATTTCAAATATGTGCAAGAGTGAAGAAAACAGAATAACATTCTCTTTTTAAAAATTTTTGGTTGAACTATTTCAATACTAGATATCATATAATGTCATATTCTAATATATATGCCCATAAAGCCATTATCATGCTTAACGTATTTAATAATTTATCTTGGTATCAACCTAATATCCAGTCCAAATTCAGATTTTCTCTTTCGTCTCAAAAATGTCTCCTCATAGTTGGTTTATTGGAATCAGCACTTAATAAAGTCGTATCTATATATCTCCTAAATCTAGAGCACTTGCCATCCCTCACACCTCTCAACCCACCCAACAGAGTTTTTCATTTTGTTCCCTCATGTTGTTGAGTTGTTGAATAAACCAGATCAGTCATCCTACAGAATGTCCCACATCCTGGGTTTGTGTGCTTGCTTCCTTGTGATGATTTGAAGGTGTATTCTCTGCTCTGTATTTCTCATTTACTGGGTGCTGTAGCTCTAAAGGCTTAAGTACATTCAGGTGAAATCTTTTGTGATAAGATTCTCACGTGTATATACATATGAAGTTTAATTACAATTTCAGAGGGTTCATAAATTCCAGTGTAAGAACTAGAAACACCTCATATGACTTATAAATATTAGATATAATTCATAGTTATAATTTTTCCTTCTACCAGTAATTCTCAATGATCCAGTTTTATAATATCATCATTAAAACTAAGTTCAAAATACTAAAATTTTACATAAAACACAGTATATCATACACAGATGCAACTTCACTATTCCTGACTGGCCTACACTTGGCAGTGTAACACTGGAGGAGCCTGCAGAATTGGGGGCCCTTCCAGCCCCATCACCAGGGGCAGTGTGATTTCACCTTAAATATCTCACTTGGACTGCTGCCTCTAACCAGGCAGGTAACCTATTTAGCCAATGAGTTAGATACTACATGTCTGGGCCCAGGGATGCTTGATAAAGATCATGCTAATGTGACCATGAAGAAGGTGGGGGGAAAAGGCAGAAAATTATTTAGGATAATGAATATATTTGGAGCATGGTCTATAATTATAGTTAATTATGAGCATCCTAATTTGCCTATAAACTTAATCTTCACCACTAACAAGAAAACCACTCTCATATACATACCCTTATTGAAACTGCATGTATTAATGTTTTGAGAAAAACCAAAATGATCTCACTAAAATATATTACTCATCTATTCTCCGCAGCAATGAGGCAGAAAAAAGAGGTCAGAGTTCTAGGAAACAGTTGTACACACAAATGTGTCTTTTATTCCCTCATGAAATCTCACCGAAATGATAGAAATGGGATTAAACATCAAGACAGACAGACAAACACACTCACTCAGTGATTCATATGACAAGTCTGGGAAACTAGAAAGCACATGGGTGAACAACAAATGCATCAGCAGGCTTGAGAACCCAGAATACCACCCCTATCCATACAATGAATTGCAAAGAGCTGAGGAAATTTAGCACCAGGTACCCCTGGAAGTGAGAACAAAGGAGAATTGTTTGAAGTCTCTGAAAAGCAGTTTGAGGACCAAGTTTTCCCCACCACCCACAAATCTCTGCACAGACAAGTCATTCTTCCTCCCCCTACCCCTTGCAAGATCCTGGAAATTTAGTCTCTGGAGAGGATAAATTAGAAAGGTTCTAAATTGGCAAATATGAGGCATATTTGTGGTGGGGGTATTACACTGAAAACAGGAAGGATTAAGTGACATGTGCAAATTGACTTCTAAGACCCTAGCTCTCTTCCTCCTACTTTGTGGCAAAACACTTGGCAGTTGGATTTTCATTCCAGGCAGGAGATGAGAAGATTCTTCTCTGGAGATTTTGACAAGATCAAGAAGGCAGGCTACAAAGGGCTGTGCCCAAATCCCCTTACACCATACCACTTGTACTGGACAGGCTCCACTCAGATGCGCAGGGCTTTCCATCTAACTTAAGGTCTCCCAGTTTCAAATGCAGCAGACAACCAAGATTACCAGATACGTGAGAAAAGCTCTAACCAGAAAAAAGAAACCAAAATAAAGAGTAGAAAAAAAAGAAAAGAGAAATTATGTAAGAAGAAGAAAACTTAAGTTTATTAAGTTCTGACATGTTTGAATACAGTGAGAGGACATCTGATTGCTGGCAAAGTGCACGAAACTTACTAGTAATAATAGAAAATCAGCAAATTTAAAAATAATACAACAGTTACCTCTAAGGAAAAAGGAAGTTGGGCAGGCAAAGAAAGAGGGACACTGTCTGAAGCACAGTTCAACTGTGTGCAGTATTTTCAGACTTACCACCATACATGCCTTATCTCTAGTCTCCATGAAGATACAGGAAAGCAGGGAACAAGAAGAAAGCCCACTATGGCCAGGTAGGTGGGTGGAGCCTGGAAAGGGAACTGAAGTCTCATTTTCCAAAGCAGCAAGTCAACAGATAATGTTTAAGATAGAGAAATACAAGCATGCTATTTAGAGACATTTAGGGAAGCATAAAACAATCAGCTAAAAGAGGTATGAGTAGTTGTCTCTAAGATGGAAATAAAGGAAAAAGGCAGAAGTCTTCTAGTTGGGTACAAAACTTATAACATGTTTCACGCTCTAAAATGAATACATAGAAAAACTGATATGAAAGACAAAAACTAAAAACAAAAAAAAAGAGAAATAAACAGGATTAACATCTAGTAAATCTGCATACTTTTCAACCACAGGTCAGAGTAGAGGATTTGATTCCTACCATTTTCCACATAGTGCTTATTACAGGCTGAGAAGTTGTTTTGAGCATCTATCTGCACAGAGTAGGAGCGTATGGCTCAGAGTGAGACGCCTGGGAGCAAGAAGGCAGAGGCTAAGATCCCATGTCAGATAGTTGGACATGACAGACAACGAGCTACTACTGGGTGATGTAGACACACGAAAGAGGAAAAATAAATCAAGAGGATATAGAGCAAAAAACAGCATGTTTTTTCATCAACTACAGGAAGAAAGAAAATCAGGACTTAATGTAATTTATTTAAATTTTATGCTCTTTTTAGATCTATTCCCTTCTATACATTAAGTGATCTAGGTATTCTAGGTCAAGACTCTTTGCTTTCTTTCCAAAAGGCACTGATATAAAGAATAATTTTTTTAAATTACAGTGAACATTCACTGTCACAGCAGTATCTCAAATAGATAAGCCTTCTCTCCAAAATATTTACTCTTGAACTTCACCATTCACTAATCTCTAGTACAAAACCTATCTCCTAAAATGTGAAATAAGAGGTTGTTTGCTTCCATTACTATCCTTAAATATCAGACTAAATATAAAGAGCAAAATTAAATCAACATACATCTCAATTATGAGCAAAATTTATTATTACTGAAAGTTTTTACTACTCTTATTATTTACATGTATTTGCAAATGAAATATATTTTCCCACTAGGGAAGGCAAAATCTCCATTAAGTCAAATGTGTTCAATATGTTATGGTCAAAAGATAAATATCATAAGACATATATGTCAAAAGAGAATAGTTTCTAAGAGAATATTCAAACCCTCAAACCTCCTCAAGAATTATGAAAAAATAAACTTGCACATAATTTAAGATATAAATACCAAATGCACACTTTCACCATGTACCCACTATGGGAGAGAGTTTGGTAAAGCAGCCACTTAAAAGATTCTCTGTCAAGACATTTTAATTGAAGTTACAACATAACAATCTATTAGGAGGATAGAGAGTTTTAGAGCTAGCTTATATAAATTTAATACAATCCTCTCATTTTACATTTGCATTTTAAGAACTGAATCACAAGAGGTTAAATGACATGCTTAATTAAGGCCACACGTCTAATATTTTTGAGTAAGGTTTTACAGAGAATTGAAATAAATCTTTGAAGGTCATCAATTTTAGTATATTATTTCTTCTGACAATTTAAAGACTGTATATTTTACTTTCCTTTGTATAAAATCTGGCACAATGCACAGCCTACACACATGTATATTAAGAAATGTATGTAATTTATTATTATATATTGCTGTTTCATGTATTGGAATAACATTTTAACTCACATATCATCTTTATATAGGGCAGAGTAAAGAAAACATAGTGTTTGTAGTTTAATAAAGCTCATTAATAAATGTCCCATCTCACGTGAGGCCTAAGTATGTCACAGGGATCCTTCCTTCCTTCCTTCCTTCCTTCCTTCCTTCCTTCCTTCCTTCCTTCCTTCCTTCCTTCCTTCCTGTCTTAAACTTGCTTGTGCCCTTCTAACAAATATTATATATTTATATTCTACTGTTTATGTGAATGAGAAGAGTATGAATTATTAGGAAAACCAGTTTATATAATTGGTTAAAATAGCCATATCCACACAATACTTTGTATCTTTTATAATTTGGAGGAAATGGAGAGGAAAATTGGCTAGTCATTAGGAAAGTCATTGAAATACCCTGTGGCTCTAGAATACCTCATTTTCTTTGGCCAGGAAGGTAACAGCAAAAGATAATATGTTATAACTTTTATAATGAATAATATTACAAAATATTAAGGAAAAATAAGGAGCAGGGTAAATTTAGTAAACTCTTGCAGCACAGAACTTTTCCTATATATGTTTATTTTATAATCTGATGTATCAACCAACATGAATTTTTATTTGTCACAAGCCTAATCATGATTCCTTGAAACAGCATGACCATAAAGTGAAAGAAAACAGCTAAGAAATAAAATAGCTTTCATTTGGCCTGGATAGAGGTCTTTAAATTTCACCTGGTCCAGGAGGACCCACAGTCATGTGAGTCAAGGCTCCCAGAGCTAGTGGGCATTCCTGGCCTGGGCAAAGGAGAGGGGAAGAAAAGGATGCAGGGGCAGCCTGGGTGGCTCAGCGGTTTAGCACTGCCTTTAGCCTAGGGTGTGATCCTGGAGACCTGCGACGGAGTCCCACTTCAGGCTCCCTGCATGAAGCCTGCTTCTCCCTCTGCCTGTGTCTCTGCCTCTCTCTCTCTCTCTCTCTCTCTCATGAATAAATAAATAAAACCTTAAAAAAAAAAGAAGAAGAAGAAGAAGGGAGGAGGAAGGAGGGAGGAGGAAGGAAGAAGAAGGAGAAGGAAGGAGAAAGAAGGAAGAAGAAGGAAGGAGAAAAGAAGAGAAGAAGAAAGAAGAAGGAAGAAGAAAAGGAAGAGAAGAAGGAGGAAGAAGAAGAAGGAGGAGGGAGGAGGAGGAGGAAGGAGGAGGAAGAAGGAGGAGGAGGAGGAGAAGAAAGAAGAAGAAAAGAAGAAGGAGGAGGAAGAAGGAGGAAGAAGGAGGAAGAAGGAGGAGAAGGAGAAGAAAGAAGAAAGAAGAAAGAAGAAAGAAAAGAAGAAGGAAGAAGGAAGAAGAAGGAAGAAGGAAGAAGAAGAAGAAAAGAAGAAGAAGAAGAAGAAGAAGAAGAAGAAGAAGAAAAGAAGAAGAAGGAAGAAGGAAGAGGAAAAGAGGAAAAGAAGAGGAAAAGAGGAGGAGGAGGAGGAGAAGGAGAGAAGGAAAGAAGAAGAAGAAGAAGAAGAAGAAGAAGAAGAAGAAGAAGAAGAGGAGGAGGAGGAGGAGGAGGAGGAGGAAGAAGAGGAGGAGGAGGAGAAGGAGGAGGAGGAGGAGGAGGAGGAGGAGGAGGAGGAGGAGACGACGACTCCAGGAATCATTTATATTCCCTTTAGGGGAAAGCATGTTGGTTAAGAGAGAAGGCCCCTTCCCTAGTCGAAAAGTATTCCACTAAAGCCAAAATTAGCAGATTAATAATGCTTTTGAATTGGGGGAAGATCACTGTAAAGGTGTGAATTTGAGTTTCCTCTTAGAATATTCTTTAAAGTGCAAAATGAGCCTCAGTTAATCGAATAAAGCCTGGTGTTCTGATGGGGAAAAAGGTAACTGGCATACTATCCAGCTTTGGTTTTAAGCTAAGAACTGAGTGTAGCAAGTGAGGCAGTAGCTACAGGGAAGTTATGGTCTCTCAAGGTAAGTGACTTTCAGCAATGCTGTGAGGACCTTTTCCCCCTAGGGCTCCAGCTTCTGAAGATGCTGCTGGAGACAGGAGAAAATGTCAGAGACCATTTATCAGTCTCCCTATCTGTGCTCTGAAAATAACGGTAGTCTGTTGGGCAAAGGAGACAGAGACAAAAGTCTCCCAAGAACTCAGAGCCCCACCTTCACTGGACCAGGAGCCGCCCCTGGCCTCTATTAGCCTCGTCTGCATTCTAACATAATCGGAGGCACTGCACACAATGCCAAGTGCTCATGCCAGCAAGATCATAACTCCCCTAGGCAGAAAGGGGCAAAAATCCCCAAATTCTAAGCAGCAAAGAGACAGCAACAAATTGGAAGACTGAAAAAACCTTCTGTCTTTATAAAATGTGGCTGGCTGACTGGAGAATGGAAGCAAATCTGTCAAGGCACAAGTCTACTTCTTTTCCACTTTTTAGCAAGAGAAGGTTGTGAAAAATCACAGAACCATGATTAGAAAACTCTAGCAAATTTCCTATTTATATACAAATAACTATATAACTTAGGAAGCACTTCAAGGGTTTTTTTTTTTGTTAATCTATATATAAAATCATATTTAGTGATTTCAGAATATTTTTCAATGAACAAAATTCTTGGTTCATATTTTAGGACTACAAAAAGTAAGTTTACAAGGTAAGTTTTAAGGCAGTGTGGCTTAGAAAGGGGGTATTTTCTCACAAATGTACCAACTAAGTCCACCCACATCTATAGACAAACCACCTGAAATATATGTAATTAATGTATATAAATGAAATATCATTTAGATGAATATATTTTCAGAGACGGAAACATGTCTTTAAAATGGGAGGACATTATGAATTATACCTGCATTCCTGAAATATAACACCTTTGGTCATGACATGGCACACTATTTCAGTAAGCTGTTGGATTTATTTCTCTAATATTTCATTTTGAATTTTTATATCATATTCATTAAAAGAAACTAGCTAACATCAGAGGATCAGCACTGGAGAGGAGATGATTACCTTAAGTTTATATGCTTTTGTTCCATTTAAATGACCATAATGAACATTAATTACTTTTTAATTCAAATGATTGAAAAAAATTTTTTATAAGACCAAGACTGATTTATTTAAAACTAAACAAAGTTTCTGAAAGGTCAAGAAATCACATACCTGAAGAATTACTTCATTAAGTCGTTCTAGAGATTTCTGATTTTCTTGAGTTTTATCAAGAAGTGAAGCCATTGATGGAGTGTGGCATGAATTTGTTTTATTCTTATCCTGGAGATGCCTTTTTGCTTCTTCAGTCAAGAGAATAGAAAGGAACTGCAGGCTGGCAGTAGATAAGGTAGGGCATGTGGTAGACAAACTCACACATGTGCACAACATATCTAGGAGAGAATAATTTCTATGTAAATGTTTGAAAACTTCTTCAAAATTAAAAAAGTGAACAGATCTATTTGAGTAAGTTAATAGCCTTTTTATTTCTAATGAAGTAAAGCTATCAATACTTACAAGTATCATGAGAAACTCTGGTGCTTAAAGGTAATTTAAACAGTCAACATTAAGACAACAGAATCAAGGAATCTATTTAATTTTCATTTCATTCTTTTTATACAGGTTCTTTTTTGTATGAAAGTGTATGTGTGTGTACAAATGCACATACACACTAGATTTGCTAAGACCCCAAATAAAAGGATTATATATAGATGAGTACTGACCCCTCTGGGGTCCCATTGGGATCCACAAAGCCCCTGGAGTTTTTAACTTTTCATTTTTTATTTCAGTGCTAATCTAAAAAAAAATTTCATGTAACTGTATTCTGAACTATCTAGATCACCCATGTATAATTGTGTTTCTGTTTTCAGACAAGTTGATGCTAAATGGTACTTGCACGAGTCAGTATGCAGTGTTGGCATGGTGCAGAAACAAATGTTTCACAGTAGTTCAGAATAGAGAACAAGAGTGGTTTTGCACAAATTTGCAAACATAACACAGATCAGAAAGAATAGACAAGCCAATTCAAAAGAAACTACACTGAATCAGTCATTATTAATTTCCTGTTGTGAGCACTGATTTGATCAAAGGAACATTTGATGCATTATATTAATTTTATTGAGTAGCACTGGTTTATAATTTTGTTATATTTTACTTTTATATTATTTAGAATTTGTACTTGCATAAGAGTTATAACCCTAAGAATTTCTACCTAGATTTAGGCTAAAAGAAATTCTTATTTTCCTAAGTAACACAAGAAAAATAATTTAGTGAGAGTGGGGTTTCATGAAAATCATGTTCATTTAAATGATGTCTAAATATTACTCAAGTCTGAGAAAAAGACTGAGATAACATAAGTTACAAAGTGATAAGATGTTTTAAATATGTATGAACCCATGGGTTGAAAACTAAAAACAAACAAAAGCAACTCCATGACAAGAAATAGCAATGATCATTTTTATTAGTTATGTTTTCATAAACATTACTATGATCAAAGCTAGCTGTTTATGCAGTAACTTATTTCTGATTAGCACCATATATTAAACTGTGTGCATGTTTTGTAGAAAGATTGTGAATTTACTATGTCCTTATTTTATCACTAGGGAAAGTGTTAGGTAAACAGGCATAAAGCAGGGACCAGCAAACTTTTTCTGCAGAGGGTCAGAGAGGAAATGAATATTCTACACTTTCCGGGTCATCGGCCTTTGTCACAGTATTTGACTCTACCATTGCAGCAGGAAAGCAACCCTAGGGAACATGTAAATGAGTAAGGGTGGCCCTGTTCCAATACGATCATCAATACAATCCTAGTTACCAAAACAAGCAGTGGGCCAGATTTGACCACTTGGCTTGGATGGCCCACATGAGTAGTACCTTGCTTTATGTTAGTAGTGATTTGGGTGGTAAACTAAATATCCCCACCATGGATGTAAAAAAAAAAATCTCAATTATACAGTCAATCTCTTTCAGTTTTACTACCTTTTAACAAAATAATGATTTCTAAATGGTGCTATTCTTCTTAGGGTAAACTCAGAATTAACAATTCCACTTCTTATTGAACATATATTTCCCTATAAAACTCACTTCAACACTACCACTCTGGTTGTGGATGTATCAACCATCTAAATTTATAGTAAAATGTGAAAAAAACAAGCCAGCTACATTAGTGGTAACTGGGAAACTTAAAAGAACTCTATTTTTAATACATTTAAACTAGTTATTTTTAAAAAGTAACATTTTATAAGCATTTATGCTGAAAAAAGGTCTTCTTGCTATGCTATAATTCAAAGGAAACTTTATGAAAAATTAGACGATAGTCATTCTTAAAAATAATGTTTATGGCTTTAGCCATACTATAAGAAAATCCTTATGTCTTGACACACTATTTCTACTCTAAGTTTCCATGTTATCATATATACAGAATTTTAGTTGCAGATTTACCCACTTATAGTGCCCCAGTGCATATATGTCAGGAAAGAGACTGGCTTCTATGCCAACACATGAAAATCTATCTCACTGTTTTATAATCATGTCATATCACATGTCTCTTCATAAATACCACAGGACTTTCTTGTTTTTATAGTTTTTTGAACTGGATTTCAATTTTTAAAAAATGTATTTTTGAGGCTCCTCAAGAGCACTGCAAATTTCTCAAAGTAAATCCCTGGTTTCTATTTCAAATGCCATGCCATAATTACTTAATTTTAGAAAAACAATACATATATAAAAATTGTAAACAATGATTATCTTAACTTTTATTAGCAGAAAGACCCCCAGCCTAGTGCAAGTATCTTCTTACCAATCACTGTTGCCCAGTGCTTGGCCAGACCCATCATAATAGAAGAGAGAGAGGCAGTAGCAGCTTTCCTCAGGAGTGTAGCCAAAAGGTTAAATAAATGTGTCCATGTATGATAAAAAGCAGATATCAACTCTACATCTATAAAATTAATGAAAACATTTCAAGTTATTAACACAAAGAATAGAAAATACAAAGCTCACAAGATACTTCATTACACACAAGAGGCATGCACCTGTCAGATGAAGACAAACGTAATTGAGCATGATCCAAAATTCATTTCAATGAACTTTTCCACTGCTTTTTAAAGAGCTCTTTCATCTACCCCCCTACATAGAGACAAATACACACTCACATATCCTCCTCTCATTAATGCATATTCAACAACAAATCAGAAGGTATGGCAAACTGAATATTAAGCCATAACTTAGGAAACATATATTGTGTATACTGTAAAAGCATGGCATTGTTTGTGCTACTTTCATAAAAGTTAAGAAGTACAATGTGCCAAGGTCATGACAGAAAAGAAAGGAGAATTTCTCTGAACAACCAAGAAATGTGCCCCTCTAAGAAAATATGACATGAAATAAGATTCTGCAGCTTTGCCTATAGCTGAGAATGTAGCAGTTAACCTTCTATTGTAAGGACAGCCTTTCCCGTCTCTCTACTTGGCAAATGGAGGCTGGAGAGCAGTAGTAATCTGATGACCGTCTTCTCTGATCATGCCACCAGTAGTATCTGGCACCTTTGCCAAACTCCATTACCAAGCAAACTAAGGATTTCCATCTCAGGGTTCTTTTGGAAATGGCATATTCCAGGGAGTTTGGATTAAAGCAATCCTTGGTATGTGCCTCAACGTTTTTGTCATTATCAGCTCTGTAAGGAGTCTTTTCAGATATAATGTTTCTTCCTCCTCAACCCCATGAAACTTTAATTCCATAGATCCTGTATATCTTGTTTATGTACTATCAGTATATCTGTATTTTATACATATAAAGAATTAAGAATAAAGCTTACTGATTTTATTCAATATAACCAAATAAAATTTTAAGTTGAAAGCTAAAATTAAAACACAATTAACATTTAACTTTATGGGATCCCTGGGTGGCGCAGCGGTTTAGCGCCTGCCTTTGGCCCAGGGCGCGATCCTGGAGACCGGGATCGAATCCCACGTCGGACTCCCGGTGCATGGAGCCTGCTTCTCCCTCTGCCTATGTCTCTGCCTCTCCCTCTCTCTCTCTGTGTGACTATCATAAATAAAAAATAAAAAATAAAACATTTAACTTTATAACTACTTTTGCTCAATAACTTTCAATGTAATTTACTTACTCATATAAAATGTATCAAATTATGTATGAGAATTAGCAAATCATATAAATATATACTAAAAAGATAATCAGTATTTTATACTATTCACTATTATTTTTCCAGAAAAAATTTAAAAATTCATTTCTTAAAAATTTTTTACTCAACTTTTACCGTTTGTTAGAATGAGAAAATTATTTAACTTAACTAGCCGATGGATATACATTCAGATATCAGGGACATTTTTTATTTTCAGGACTTGACATAATGGGACAAATAACCTACATAAAAATAAAACATATATTATTTTTATTTAATTCTCAAAGCCTAAGTCACACACAAAAACAAGAGAATCAATTAAAAAAAAATCCACAAGGCAGCCAATGACAACCAAGACATGATATGACTTTGGGACATCTCGCCATATGACTTGACTACCTCTTTCTTGTCAAATGACTTTGGGATTAAGTGTTGAATCAAAAGTCCTCCAGTCAAAACCATGCACTACAGTTTTTAGCAATGATAATTGTTTATTTCCTGTTTATCTTTGATGAGCTCAATATCAATGCCTCCCAAGTGACAGCCAAGACAACCCAATACAAGAAATTAAATACTAAGGAATAAGATTTTATTGTGTAGAACTGAGCTCTAAAGGGCCACAAATTGGTTTAGCTAAGACATTCCCCCACGGGGGTGATATCGGCCTCACAAAGAATGAATGGTCTATCCTGATTTGCTTAGTTAGGATATCACTATCACTTGTAAACTTTCTTAGTAAGGAATTAGTATTCTTCTAGCACCAGGATATTTTAACATGAATGAGACATTGTGAACTAGATTTGCTGGCATAAAACACTTCACTTACCTGAAACCAGGCAAATCCATGAAATTCAAAAAACTAAGAATGAATAGGCAAAAAGTCACCTAGCAATAGCCAAATTATCAATTACTGCATTATAAAATCTTTTTTAATTATCATATTTTAATTCTGTTAAAGATCCTATATTGTTTCACTTTTCTACGAAGTACTATGTTCAACTTTTTATCAGAGTATTTTTTTTCAATAATTTAGGACCTTCCCAAAATTTCTGGTATTAATTGCTACACTTACTTATACTTGTTATTGCAAATAAGTTAGTAGCAGGTCATCTGGCTGCACCCATAGCTTATAAGAACAATTACTACCTAAATTCACTGCATTTTGCTAATACTACATACAGAACTTTGCCTTCATTTAAACTGACAGCACAGGGGATACTCCTCCATTATACTATGTATTTGCCTCGAATGGTCTCCTGGAACCACTTAAAACATCCAAAGTATAAAACACATTATAAAAGTCTTCAAAATATTGGCAAAGCATGACATAAAATTTAAACTTGGAGTATCTGGTGCAGAGTAAGACTTTTTTCCTCAATATTATTTGCTTCCATCCTAAACTTAAAAAATAAAGCTTACCTAACACATCTTTGGTGCATATGGTGAGGACCCCAATGATGTTTGTGACCAGAGGTTTCAGAAGCTCATCCTCAATCACAAGGTCAGGATCTACCAGTAAACATGACTGCAGAAGCCTAGACAAAGAGGACAGGTATTCTAGGAGAAAGGACACCTATTTGAAAAAAGAGATAAAGGAAAACAAGACATATCATATGAAAAGTCTAGCTCAGTGATACTTCTATACATTATAAGCCATTATAAGCCACTTTCTTTGTAACGTAAGTTAATAAAAATAAAATCATAATTTTTAAAGATCTAAAATGAATATGGAGCACACAAAGCATTATTCTCCTCATATTATAAATATGCCATTAATGACCACAATAACACTGTCAAGTATAGTAATGCCAAATGAAGCAGTATTTTCAAAGTCAAATTTCAAATTCCATTTGGAGAAAGAAAGCAAGTTTTTAAGTAGCTAAGCTGTGGAATCAATATTCTGAAAGAGGTAGAACAGGGGATTCCAAAGCCATTTATCCTATAATTTTATAAAGAGAGATTACAAAATATTTTCAACACATCTTTCAGGTAAAAATGCAAGTTTGTAACATTCAATTTCCTTATTGCTATGAAGTCTTTTTTGATGCCTTTGTACACTATACCATTGATTGCAGTTACAGCAAGTCTGACTCTGACGTAGGAAGTGTTACCATAAACAGATAAGGCATGGAAGGTGAGAGCTAACGAGAAGCATCAGAGAGAGAACCACAGAGTCATTGAAGTCTCTCGCAAGCCCACACTCTACCTAGTCACACTCGCCGCTTCCTCAGCACCTCCACTCTAAGGTCACATCTTACCCTCCCGAGGCCTCTTTCTGACCACCCTGCCAAAACAAAGCACACTCTTTCCCCTACCATACACCCTTTCACCCACCCTCTTTTTCCCATTCTATTTGGCACCAGCTGATAAAATACTTCACATTTTATTTACTGCTGTCTGTCTTCTGCACCAAAGACAGAATTCATGTGGGCAGGCGTGTGTGTTTGCTTTGTTCATGCATCTGTCAGTTGGCATCTAGAGCACAATCTGGCAGAGAAGAGGTTCCAGAACTTTTCTGGAATGAATGAATAATCTTGTGTGAGGACAAACAGCCAAGAAGCAGTTAGCCTACACAAGGCCAGGTGAGGAAGTGGGTAAAAGTGTGAGCTCTGGAACCAACCCACGTGCATTGGAATCTTAGCTCTACTCCTTTCCATGTGAGCAACCTTGGACATTTCCAGTCATTTACTTTTAAAATGAAGCTACTAAGGATACTTTGTGTGAATATTGGGAGGATTCATATGAGTTTGTACATAAATTAGACAAACAAGCACCCTGTAAATGTTTGCTACTGTTGTTATTCATTCATTCCACAAGCACTGAATGAGTACCTTTCACAGGACAGGCACTGTGCTCAGCATTCAGAATACAGCTGATACAGAAGAACGGGCAAAGCATTGCCTTCACTGAGCTCACTGTAGCCTCCAACCTCATCTCCCCCTCACAGATTCACTCTAGCCTCCTTGATATTTCTTGGATAGAGCACACATAACCCAATCTCAAGGGTCCTGCATCTCACAGGACAAACTTCAGTTTACATGTCCCTATCTGAAAGAACCTCCCTGACCACCCCAAGTGGAAGAGCCCTATGCTTGCAGCTCTGACATCATTCCCTGTCTCCTGTTTAGTTTTTCTTCTCAGATATCTATCATCAGCAGCTATATGTGGATTTCCTCATGAACTGCTCTCCTAACTTGAGGGGGAGAATATTTATTTGCACAGCTAAGATCCTGGTACATGGTAGGCCCTCAATGAGAATTTGTTGGATGGATACACAGTGAATGCAAATAAATGCACTCAAAAGTAAAAATAACTACACTGTGACAAGTGTTTTGAAGGTAATGCATACTGTGTTGCATAACCTTATAAAAGGGTATCTACCCTATTCAGAAACCTCAAAGAC
The DNA here is from genome assembly GCF_905146905.1 of Nyctereutes procyonoides. Lineage (NCBI taxonomy): Eukaryota > Metazoa > Chordata > Mammalia > Carnivora > Canidae > Nyctereutes > Nyctereutes procyonoides. The sequence goes on along the minus strand of NW_026575082.1, from coordinate 7,874,567 downwards.
AGCACTACAAAGAAAGAGCTATTAGTTTTGCCCACCTTTAATTATCATACTACATAAATCTTGTAGCCCTTCTTAAAAATCTGATCTGAGGCAACATTCCTATTAGCAATAATAAGGAATTGTGAAGCATACTTTATATACAGACACTAGCTATAAGCAAGAACTTAAAAGTAGTATCTGTAAAGGAACAAAAATAAATTTATTTTTATTAGACTGGGTTTTGAAAATGCATAGAAGTCACTATGTATTTTAACAACTTCAATTTGGTGAAAATGATAGAGATAGCCTAAAATCATAGAATGGGAAGGTGGTATATACAATATCCTCTTTTTTTTAATATGGTGCTCAAAGATAAACATATCTGGGCAGCTCGGGTGGCTCAGTGGTTTAGCGCCGCCTTCAGCCCAGGGCATGATCCTGGGGACCTGAGATCGAGTCCCGCGTCGGGTTCCCTGCATGGAGCCTGCTTCTCCCTCGGTCTGTGTCTCTGCCTCTCTCTCTGTCGCTCATGAATTAAAAAAAAAAAAAAAAAAAAAAAAAAAGATATCCAGATCGGTGGATAAACATTTTAAGTGGGTTAATTAAAAAAATTTTTTTTAAAGCTGTAATAATGGAATCAGGAAAAGAATCTAGATCTTTATACCCTGCTGCTGTTTTCTACCATGCAAAGATGTCTCAGATTAAAATGTTAAGTAACCTATTTGAAATAACCTAATCACACCATGTATATTCTGAAAGATTTCCATCCCTCTTCTATGCTTAGTATATTTTTAGCAGAATTTATGTTCCCGGCACTTAAAGCAAACAAATGCACAAAAAGACATGAGGTGAGAGGGAAACATGACACTTACCTGAGCCTGAGTGTGTTCAACTGGAGATGACAAAGGCAGTGGACCCTTCAGCTCCTGCACACAGCTCTCTAGGAGGGTGGCATCCACAATACTGCAAAGAGCAGAAAAAGAAAACCCTCCAAATGAGTAGCATGTTGCTTATTAAAAATGAATAAATTAGTATTTGAAGTCTGAATATAACCTTAAATAGAATTCAAGAGAAAGGATCTTTACAGAGAACAAATCAATGGTTGCCAGAAAGAACGTGGGTGGGCATGTTGGGCAAAATGGGTGAAGGGGAGTGGGAGATACAGGCCTCTAGTTTATGGAGTAAGTCACAGGAATAAGAGGCAACACATAAGGAATACAGTCAGCGATACTATAACATTGATGTAACAGGACAGATGATAGTTACGCTTGTGGTGAACACAGTATAACACATAAATCTGTGGACTAATTAAAATGCACACCTGAAAATAATATAACATTGTGTGTCAACTATACTCAAATAAAAAAAAAGTAAAAATAAAGAGAAAAGATTTTCATAAAGATAATAAATGTATACAAACAGGTATCCTATAATATTTTAGAATGCAGGAAAAGATCTTATCTAATAAATGTGGGAAGCAAGGAATTCTGAAGAAAATACATCTAATGAAAAGCAGAATAAAATATAATGAAGCTCTTTTAGAAGGAAAGCAAACAAAAGAAAAACCTTGGTGGTAGTTTTCTATTTAAAATAGGAAAAATGTTCTGATTTAGAAAGTAAAAGACAAAATAATGCAAAACAAATAGGAAAATTTTGTTAAGCCAGGAATAAAGAACATGTTCAGAATATGATAAGTCTTTGCCATAAAAGATCCTTTAATTGCTCTGTTGCCTCAATTTCACAGCAGACTCCTAACTGACTTGAGAAGTCAGAGGATTCCTAAAGCTCCATTCTGATGGTTCTCGAGGCAGGAAAACATCCAGGAGAAAAAGTCAAACAACTAGCAGGTTTCTTTTTCTTTTTTTTAAACATTTTATTTATTTATTCATAGAGACACGGAGAGAGAGAGAGATGCAGAGACACAGGCAGAGGGAGAAGCAGGCTCCATGCAGGGAGCCTGATGCGGAACTCGATCCTAGGTCCCCGGGATCATGCCCCGGTGTGAAGGCGGCGCTAAACCCGCTGAGTCACCAGAGCTGCCCAACTAGCAGGTTTCTTTTCCAACTCTAGTAGGTCTAGTAGAAAGATGACAAGTAACTGTGAACAAACCCACATCCACAACTTAATATAAATGGTAAAAGAGTAATGGCAAGTGAGCTGAAACAAGGGATACTTCTTTCTTTTTAAAGTTTTCTTAATATCTCAAAAAGAAAAAGAAAGCACTGTGATTTGACAAAAAGGAAGAAGATATTTCAGATGGTGAATGTTCACAGGCAGATGAATGCAAACAACTAAGTGGTCCACAGGAGGTAGGTATAAAAATCTGATGTGGGAAGAAAGAAAAGGAACAGTTACTATAAAAAGTGTCCTAACACATCAGCACTTAATCCTGACACTAACGCCATTCAACAGATGTTACTAATGACACCCCAGAGATTAAAATAACTTCCCCAAGACTGCAATGCTAAGGAGTGAATGAACTACAATCAGACTATCAGTCAGGCAGGATCTACGGCCATTTTTACCATACTATATAGCCAATATGATAATCCAAAGGTTCTGCCATAAACTCATTAATATTAGCTAAAATGAAATGAAAGAATAAAATCATGACTTCCTAAATTTTATCAGAATACTCTGTAATAGAGAGTTTAATCTCCAATAATGAAAAGAACCCCAAATGAATTTGACAATGATTTGCAACCCATGGCCACTATTCTGATATAACCCTAGTGAGATGAATCCTTGACCTCTTTCACTTCCAGTTAGAATTACAAAGTTGAATGCATCATATTTCTTGAGTGTGGTGGAGGACAAATAAGACTTAAAATGTCTGAATTATTAAAAAAAAAATCAGGATTGTGGGAGTGCATAGCAGCCAACATAACAAACCAATATAAGTGCTGTCATAGATCCAAACTAAAATTGTCAAGACAATTCTGGCAAAAGCAAAACACCTGCAGTCTAATGAGCCAAAAAAAAAAAAAAGGTAAAAATATATCCCCAGTACACATGAAGTCTTACACCAAGTCACGAATAGAGTGGTGTTGATTCATCTCCACCACCCTTCCTCTCTTACCTACAGAGAAGCTCTATGAGACGGGCCTGCCGAAAAGCACGTGCTGTGTCTCCTGGAGCAATTACCAAGAGGCCGTCCAGAAGGCTGCACACTGCTGAAAGGAGAGGTGGGGTGACCACACATTGCTTGGGCAGAGGGGCAGGAAGGGATGTGTCACGAGGAAGCTGTGCTGATGCGGTTTCATGTGGACCTATTACTGAAAATAAACATTAAAATTACGACTATTTTTTTTTCTTTACTTTGTGCTTCTGTACAATATTTACAAGTTCTGATCATCAGAGAAAAGTTCCTGAAAGTGCTAACGAGAGATGGTTGGGGAATTTCCCTAATGCCTAATTCATCTGAACCCTGAGGCCAAGGAAGCAGACATCTAACTCCTCCACTCTGTGTGTGTGTATAGTTGTACACAGATGTGTGTGTGTGTGCGCGCGCCTTGTAAGAGCCAAGACCAGAAGGGCAGCGCACATATTGTGCCCTCAAACATTCAGATACTGAAGAACAAATAGTCTACAACAATCCTTCTTCTAAAACTCTAGAGGCCAGAAATACTTTAGAATTCAAATTTTTTTAGCTTTTAGAATAATAGAAAGATGCACATACTGTACATTAACTCACAGCTCCAATGGGATATTGGGCAGCACCCCACAATGAAGTAAGTATTTCTATACTATGATACATGTATAATCACAGTAAACAGGATGCAGAAAGAAGAAATGCCACCTCAACTAGTACTGCTCAGGTTCTGCAGCAGCTATGTTCAGGTCCAGGCACTTTTACACCAAGTGAGTTTTGAGAAATCTTTAAAAGTTTCAGAGATTCTGGATTTTAGAACTAAAGACATGAGACTGTAGACCTTTCCTAGAAAACTCAGCAAGGGATTAACAAGAAAGCTACCTTTGTTAATCTACCTCAAGATTTTCCTCATGACCCTTATTATTTCTTTTTTAAAGAAACATTCTCTATTTTGAATAAACTCAGACTTATAGAAAGTACAAGAGTACAAAGAATTTCCTTATACCTTCACCCAAATCCCCACATACTAGTATTTTATTTCTACTTTTTATCTACCTACATAGCTATCTTCTTATGAACTGCTTGCCTGTAAGTTGCAAATACCCCTTCACCCCTAAATTAATTTTCTAAACAGGCTTTGGCCTTTATAATCACAGTACAATTATCAAAACCAGGAAATTAATACTGAGGTAATAGTAGGACATTTTCCAAATTTTGCATGTTGTCCCACTCATGTCCTTTATGGTGCCACAGTTCCTGTTTGGGTCCGATTCAGGGTCACATTTGGATTTAGCAGTCATGTCTCTCTGGGTTCTAAACTGGAAGATTTCCTCAGATTTGCTTTGTCTTTCGGGGCCCTCACATTCTGTAAAGAGCATAGGCTATTGCTTTGTGGAACCTCTGATGTTTGAGATTTCCTCATAAGTAGATCTTTTAGTGTATCCTCCCAGGAAAAACAGGATTCCCTTCTATGTCACTATTGTTGGTGTTAACTTTAGCCACTTGATTGAGTTAGTGTCTACCAGGTTTCTCCAACTTTCCTTTGTAATTAACTAATTCCTTAAGGGAAGAATTAGAGGACTATATAACTTTGGGACTATGTAACATCAAGGAAGATTTGACATTTTAAACTAAACAAAACTGGGAAAATTAAATTTAGGTTAATTCCACAGAAACAGTTCAATGGATTTTATTCTTTTTTTTTTAATTTTTATTTATTTATGATAGTCAGAGAGAGAGAGAGAGAGAGAGAGAGAGAGGCAGAGACACAGGCCGAGGGAGAAGCAGGCTCCATGCGCCGGGAGCCCAACGTGGGATTCGATCCCGGGTCTCCAGGATCACGCCCTGGGTCAAAGGCAGGCGCCAAACCGCTGCGCCACCCAGGGATCCCAACAGTTCAATGGATTTTAAGGGAAAAATTTCAATATTCACAAGATATATATTCCATGTTTTCAGCATTTTTAGGCCAAATACAGAAAGGATCAATAAAAGGGGAGGGCACAGCAGTTAAGAAATTCAAACTCATCCAATTTATTTAAATAAACTTTTATATTTTATCTAGCAAAAATTATCCCAGTTATTTAAGTTAATAGTACTCAAATACAGTAACATTTTTATTTTTTTAATGATTCCTTTTACCTTTGTATATCAAATGTAAGCTTACAGATCACAAGAGACCCTAAGTTTTTTTTTTATAAAATAATTTTTCGGGGCATCTGGGTGGCTCAGTGGGTTAAGGTCAGATCAAGTTATGACCTCAGGGTCCTGAGATCAAGCCCCACGTTGGCCTCCTTGCTTGGCAGAGAGTCTGCTTCTTCTCCCTCTCCCCTGCTCGTGCTCTTGCTCTCTTTCTCTCAAATAAAATATTTTTTAAAAAATAATTTTTCTTTTACAAAAGTTGGAAACTAAATTTAAAAATCAAAAATTGGATGTCAAAAGTGTCCCTAATGTAAATGTTAGAGAAAATTATTTTCGCCCTATCCTGTATCACTTTGGAGCATATTAATTCCCTGGTTAAGTCAGCAAAACAACAAATAAAAGGACTAACCAGCTACACTGGGAAATCCTGCTAGATGTTCCATTTGAGGGAACTCAAATCTCATTACCACTAAAAAAACAATAATAATACAAAAATCACATTTTATCTTAATACTATTTTAAAGAGATGGAATTCTGGAAGATATCTAACAACAACAAAATAATTGCTCTAGTCTTATGGCTCATTGACAATATATATTCAATGCTTTGTAGCACTGTTCATTGGCAGATTCAACAAAAAGCTTTTTTGTCAAAGATACACTTAAGTGATTGGCAACTAGTAAAACTTTACATGAACATATATTCTAAGCACAATCCTTGAAAATAAACTAAATCAAGAATGCAACAAACAAAACAAACAAAAAAAACCCCACACAACTATATGTCCACACAAAAGCCTGTACATGAATGTTCGTAGCAGTATTATTCATTAACAGCCAAAAGGTGGAAAAATCCAAATGTTCATCAACTGATGAATGGGTAAATAAAATGTGGTATATCCATACAGTGGAATATTTTTAGCAATAAAAAAGAAATTAAGTACTGACAAATACAACATGCATCACCTTGAAAATGTTAAGTGAAATAAAAGTCACAAAAAACCACATACTGTATGACTGTTTTTATGAAATTTCCATAATAGGCAAATCTATAAAGAAGGAAAGTAGATTAATGATGGCCTAGGACTGGGAAGGATCGAAAAAGAGGAGTTATTGCTAATGGCAAAATTTCTTTTTGGGGTGATGAAAATGTTCTGAAATTAATTGTAGTGATGCTTGTACAGCTCCGTGAATAAACCACAAACCAGTGAATTGACACTTATTAAATGGGTGACTGTATGGTATGTGAATTATTCTCAGTGAAGTTATTGAAAAAGAGTAACACAACATACTCCTAGAGATAAATCTTCATGAAATTCATTATCAAATTTCATTTCATTCTGTGTCCTTAACTATTTAAACAATGTGAGTTTGCTTTTATTAAGAGAATCAAATGAGTACTTCCTACAATTAAATATTTTTTATATTGTTACTATAAATTACTAAAAAAAAACCGAAGTGGGACATTGTTTAGGAAGTTAGGGAACAAATATAATAATTCAGAATAAAGTCTTAATTAAGCAATTATTTCTGAAGTTTTAGAAAGCCTTTCCCTTTGGATGCTTATATTTCAGTGTTTATGATTACTTTTTTAGGTAGCATATTCCTTACAGGTGATGAATTTAATGCTACTGAATAAAGGCTTGTACACTCTCTAGAATAAACAAAAGCTAAGTTGTAATCTTCCAAATATATAAAGTTTGAAGCATAATAGAGTTGGAAGCAGTCCCTAATACAAAGTTATATATTACCATTACTAAAAATAAATCCCAGGCTATTCATCAAGCAGTTCTAATAAAATAAAGACTCAACACATTTTGTGGGCTTTAAAATGGAAGCATCCCCTTAAAAAATACTTATGACCGGACCCTCTCTACTTTCAAATGGACTACTGTAGTAAATTGAAGTGTTTTCCCTAAAGAGGGAAAAAAATGAAGGTAACTAATATCTATCAGTTCCCTAGTTCAAACACTAAAAATTTACACATAATTAATGAGAAACCAGATAGCAGCCAGACTATTTATCTGATGACTAAATTACATTTATTAGTTAAGGGTATTTGTTTTGTTAATTTATGATATATTTATTCTATCATGTTCTGGGTCACTTCATTTTGTTCTCATCCAGACATTGTGTTTTATGACTTATTTGATTTTGTTCTCATACAGACAATTAGTTTCAAAATATTTGGACCAACTTGTCATTTCTTTTTGAAAGCAGAATGTCTTCCTGAAAGTGTACCTTGAGCCGCAAACTGGTCATGTGAAGCCTCAGGGAGAGACACCGATGAGGGCCCAAAGGGTGGGAATTCAGTACTCCCCGATGAAGGTGTCACCTATCAAGCAGCAAAGGAAATTATTTTATTCCTAACATTCACTCATTCATGTTCCCACATAGTAAGTGAAACAGAAACAACATGTACAGAAAATATCCTTAAACCAGGAGGTTTTTAACAAAACCACACTAGTTAATATGACTGGAAAACATTCCATATCTTGAGAGTTGTAAGTTTTTTGAATGGCACTTCCTACCTCTTATAGGACCTGCTGGATTTTATGTAAATCAGTAACTCAAAGGAGCAAAGTTTTGACTTAAAGCCCATTTAGGATTTTAAGGTCTGGATAAGGCCTATCCCCTCTTATTGCCCAAATGTCAAAAGCCTTAAAACATGCTCCTTTAACTTTGGCATAATTCACTGTTTCCCTAAGATAGTTTGCTCTATTTGATTCATAAGAAGAGGGTTTTTTTTAAATAAGTTTCAAATAGCACACACAAATTTTCAAAGTGCCTAAGAAAAAAATCAACAGAAATATTAAAAGATTTTTCTCTACCTTCCCCCATATCAGAAAAGAACTGTTTCAGGCAGTATGTTGACACTGTGTTTCAGAATACAGTATTTTTTAAAACATTAAGCATAATATAAATTCTATAGAAGGCAAACAATTTCATCTACAGGTTTACAGATGAGCAGACTGTGTGGTCTCCTAATACAGGAAAAGTTTACACTTATGTGTTTGGCACCTTCTATGTGAAAAATATCTTATCTAGAGAGGTCAGATCACTCTTTTTCTTACCATCAATTTATTTTCTCTGAAATAGCCTGAACTTCCCATACCTGGATAAGCTCCATACAGTGCATGCATACTGTATGAGTTGTCACTAGAACTTATGAATCAACCCTACCTTGAACCCAGATACCACACAGCTCAGTACCTGTATATTGATTGTATATGTATCTTAACATATAAAGTAGGGCACCTTAGACTTAATATGATAGAATAAAGCAAAAACCAAGGTTATTTTTGTTTTCACTTTCTGTTAGTAAAGAGAATACAAATCTGAAGAAAATGGCTGACGGAATTTATATGCAGTTTTTAAAATCATCTTTCAATTTAAGACTTTAATCATTTCTCACCACTTCAAGTATGACATCACAATAACAAATAAATAACAGAAAGCTGTAGCCAATAAACATAAGCCAAGCCCATAAAGTCATATAAAAAAGTAAACCTGGATAAATTTCAGTCTAAATAAACACTTATAAATAATATATTAAATACCTTATTTTATATAATATTAGATCCAGGTAATAGGAAAAACCCTAAAGTTTATTTTTCTGATAATGATATTTACCTACAACTGAGTCTAAGATATGTGAAAAAAAATTCCTGTCAACAGACATCCAAATAGCTTTCATGGTCTGTGAAGACGACAATAATAACTGAGACGGTTATCACAAGACACAGGAGCTGACCAATTAAATACAGAGACTACCACAAGCTCCTTTGTTTGTATAATAAAATTTAGGAGGACAATGATGCCAGAATCCTTTACCTTTTCATTGAACATCCTTTCAACTGACACTCAAGCAATCCTCACTACACAAAAACTACCAACAAAAACACAGGTAGCATTCAGCGCAGGAAGGCTTCTAAGGGCCCACTGATTACCCAGCTCATTAGAAGAAAGGAAAGTCATAATGTGTGACCAAAAGGTCAGATATTAATAAAAGTTGTGATTTTCCTCAGTATAGTCCAAGGAAGTGATACACAAATTTAGAAAGTATGATTTTAGAAAGCACCTACCTAATAGTTGTATTACAACTTACTCTATATGGTTGAGAAAACACAAGGACTTCTTTATATACATTGTGTTTTAAAATTTGATTATGGGTGACTTATATTTCTACTAACTTATCTATACCTTTAAAATTTGCTATATTTCCACATTATTATTTTAACAAGTAAAGATAAAAAATATTAAACTGAATGGCTTTGGTTCTATGCTCAAATCCTTATTTGTTTGAAAATAATCTCCAATGGTACTTTTTTATTATATGTAATAATATATACACCCATATGTAAATATGTTACTTGTGTATCTTGAAATCCAAGTAATAACTAGTCCACTTTAAAATTCAAGTATTAGCTTCTGGAAGTTGAAGGGGGTTCATATGAGCCTATGCCATAGGTAGAAGAGGGCTGATCCAGTCTAGGTCCTCACCTGGGATCAGGACCACAAGAAAGGGTCCAAGGTCACACTCTAACTAGGATTCTCAGTTGAGGACATGACATATATTCATGATAGCACCAATACGCTCAGGTCAGAGGAAGTCCTCAGACAAACCTCCAGAATGCTGGCCAGCCAAGCTGAGTAGGCTAAGTCACCTCTTGCCCCAGAGCAGAGAACACACATTCTCACCTGTGATCTCCTCTTTCTACCCCATAGTAACCAGAAAGCCCCAGCTGCGAGGTCAGGGCTGTCCTCATAACAGTGAGTCTAATTCTTCTATCACTTGCTCTATTCATTAAGATGGCTTCAGGACAAAATCACAATCTAGACATTTTCCTCTTTCCTGTTTGCCACATAACACAGCCTGATATTTTCAATTTACATTCCCTTGATAAGACCCAAAAAACTGAGTTTTCCTTGAACTGAAGTATATATACTTCTAGCCTTATCACCTTACTAGTATTATAAAAGGCAATAAAAGCATGTTAGTGCAGATAGATTGGTGTTACTTAAAGCCACTGTCCTAAAACAGAATCAAATTTTGCTTATAAAAACTAAAAAAGATAATAGCCTTTTCTTCAACGTGTTTATAAACAGATTTGACAGCTAAAGAAGCTTTCTGAATCATGCCTTATTGTAAAAGAGGCAGTTACAATTTTAAGAGTCCCTTTGAAGTAGCAGAAAATAGCAAAGTCATTCACCATATCAAAGTAGAATTTGGGCCATTTCCATCATATAAACAAAATGCATCAATGTTCAATACTATTTTCTTTGTATTCTGCCCTACAGAAATGAAGAGTTCACTGGATGCTTCAAAGTTTCTGAAAGCCAATTTAGGACTTGAATATTTTATCTGTCAAGTAATTTTGTAATATTTTCTATCCTCTTTCATCAAAAGTAGATTGGTTCCCAAATAAGTTATTTGGTTTTTAAAAAATTAAAAGAGAACAAAGGAAGAAAATGAGGATCCGTGAGATGAAAAAGGGTACAAATCTACTCACATTTTTAATAAAAGTATGAAGGCTTCTAAGGAACTCCAGGCTTCACATGTTCATTACTATAGATGATACCTGGCTCTATGCCCAAGAGCAGAAAAGCTCTGGCACAGTTCACAATTTATAATTATTAATTCTCACCAAATTATAATAAGAACTTTAAATTGCTTTGACTATATATAGATCCATGATTCAAATAGATTGTGTACAATACAAATATATATAGATCTATATATCTCTAAAGGAGTGAGTGTAAGATGATATATGATTCTTGCCTAACTATAAGATCACTCACTCACATGCAAGAGACTTAACCCTAGGATACAGTCACAGTCCCAATGCCCTACTGTATATAATTTATGAGAAGAAGTTTCCTAGAGCTTGTCCTATTCCACTCTACATTAGCTTTGTGACCCCAGGCCAAATGCTTGAATTCTTGAATATACCACTTCTTCACTTGTGAGGGGGTACCACATTCAAATGGTGTAGATTTAACACCTTAACCCATCTGTAACACTACAGCAAACAGCAAACTAGAGGCTATTAACATCTAAATTGTAAAGGCCAAAAGTCGACTCTCTACATATGTCAAAACTAATTATATAAAATACAGTTTACCAAAATTAAGTATATTTTAGTACAAATCTAAAACCTGAATCCATTTTATTTTAGTTACAGTTATCTGCTTAATAAAATTGTTGAAATCTATCTCAAAATGCTTTTGCCAATTTCCTTAAATGCTTGCACTTGACACTGATGGCTATCCCTCTATAGTAACTTAGTTTGGATAACTGCAAACACACCAAAGTGAATACAAAATACAGGGGGGAAAAGCCCCACAAAATAAATACTATTTTCTCTTTCTAATGATTTTTAAAAGAAAAATTATTTATAAAATAGTACCATGCACAGAATAGAATGAATATTCTATTTTCACTAGCTATTACAGTCATTCTAATGTCACATACAAAAAAAAAAATTAGAAAAAACTAATATGGCGGCATTACTAACCATCAATATCTAAGTTTTGTTAAAAGAATTGATATTAAGGGTGCCTGGGTAGCTAAACTGATTGAACATCTGACCCTTGATTTTGGCTCAGGTCATGATCTCTAGGTTCTTGGGATTAAGCCCCACATCAGGTTCCCTGCTCATCGGGGAGCCTGCTTCTCCCTCTCCCTCCGTAGCTCCCTGATTGTGTTTTCTCTCACTCTGTCAAATAAATATTTTAAATCTTTAAAAAAACAAAACAAACAAACAAAAAACAATACACCTGTTTATTTTCATTGTATGACAGCCCTGTGGCCTATATTCCCAACACTTAGGAATTAGAATCTTACTTATATTTCCTTTCTAACTATAGTATACAAGTTCTTAGATCCTGGGTAATCCACAGTTGGTTGAAATTTATTTAAACAAAGTATACCATTTTCTCTCTCCACCATCATGCAAATTGCTGTCTTTCCAGGTTTTCCTGGGGTCACCACACTGGAAGGATGTACCTACTCTATCACTAATTCCTATGTCAAAACTATTTTTTCTAAAGCCTCTTCGATTCATCCCTGGTTTAACTGTCCTTGGTCTACTCTTCATTCTATAAAATAACTTGTAACGACCATCACACAAATGCCAATATATATTTTGTAACATCAACTGTAATATTTAATGTATTTTACTCTGCTGAAATATCTTTAGAGCTGTATCTTTATGGCTATTATGGCTTACCTCTTCGAATCCAAAAACAGACTTTGCTCTCTTAGCTAACCCCTAATCTGGTAATTAAACTTTAGCCTTTGTTGCACACTCCAAACAAACTAGGCATTTTCTGAGTATCTAATACTTTCAATAGCACCACACAACTTGGCATGCAGTTATTTTCTCATTGTGCTTTAAGTTCTTGACAAGACTTTCAACTCTTATAAGACGGTACTGAATCCTCAGACATATGTGACTATCTTTTCAGCTCCCTGTAAATGTGTGCATATATTTAAGAAAGATTAATCTTTAAAGCTCATTTCAATTGCTACTTCTCGTACATGCCCTCTAATGTAACCTCCCTGCACCCTGACCATAACATCTATCATAGCACCTATCACATCTGCTTTGTCATGAAGGAGTGGAACATCATGGCCAACAACTTGAACCAAACATACTTCTGGATTCAAATAAAGCCAGCGCTGGAACCTTGACCAAGACACTTATTCACTGCATGCCTTAATCTCTTCTTTTGTAAAATAGCAAAAGTAAGAATGACTTTCAATACTTTTAAGTTTATGAAGATCCATGGGTCATTTCTCTTTAAATGTTTAAATAAACTTAAACTAAAATAAAATCATTTTTATTTAAACTGGTGTTCCCAAAAGTTTCAGAGAATCACATATTTCACAAAGAAAAGCTCAAAAGGAAAGAAACCACAACTCCTTTATTTTGACAATTGATAAAACGGATTAAAAAAAAACAGACATAATTCTGCTCAATAGCAGGAAAAAAAGACCACATTTTGGTCAGAAAATTGTTGATGCATACTGGTGTATACTAGGCCTAGGTACCCACCTAATGTGGATATTTCTAAGAAGTAGAAATGAGACTTCAGGAGGAAAAACAACCAATGCCTGACCCTTCCTACCTATGAGAAGGAGACACTGAGCTGGAAGGAAGCCATCTCTGAAAAGCCACTTACGAGGGCAATGCCCCAAAGTGAAAATGACACTCCTTACCCTGTCTATACTTTATGAACAAACATGTCCCAATCTCTATAAAGATTGTCAAATAACTGAACTAATATATTCATTAGGGAACACCATCAAAGTCCCTAAAATAACATTAACTGCCCAGAATGGATAATGACCTAGCAACAGCACACTAGATGGTATGACCCAAATCAAAAGATAGTGCTTTCCTTAGAAAGACAAAATGGAAAAATAAACAAACCAATAAATAAATTGCATCTTTTGTCATATCTGGGAAATACACTAAATAATGATATAAATAACCAGGTACACTTATTGGCAAGATTTAAATCCACTGAACAGATACCTCAATTTGTAACTTCAACATATACTTAACAAAGTATTAGCTGATGTAGGTATGACAGCTTAGGTTTAATTTTTTTTTAATTTTTATTCATTTATGATAGTCACACAGAGAGAGAGAGAGGCAGAGACATAGGCAGAGGGAGAAGCAGGCTCCATGCACCGGGAGCCCGACGTGGGATTCGATCCTGGATCTCCAGGATCGCGCTCTGGGCCAAAGGCAGGTGCCAAACCGCTGCACCGCCCAGGGATCCCGACAGCTTAGGTTTAAAGTAATACTGGTATATGGGATGCCTGGGTTGCTCAGTCGGTTAAGTGTCTGACTATTGGTTTTAGCTCAGATCATGATCTCAGAGTTCTGGGATCCAGCCCTGAGTTGGGTCTGCACTCAGTGGTGAGTTTGCTGAGGTTTCTCCCTCTGACCCTCCCTCCCATGCATGCTCTCTCTCAAAAAAATAAATAAATCTTTGAAAATAAATAACTACTGGTGTGATGAATAAATTCCCCGAATTTTTTTTTCCTGTGAACAGACAGATAATATCTCTGACATGACAAAAAAAACATGATTATTAGTAAAATTGGGGTAATGAGACTACTTCTATGAGTAAGTCACCAATCTGGTGACTAAGAGTCACCAATATCAAAGCTCTTCTATTTGGAATCAAAAAGAAGAAAACAAAGAGTTGACTATAAAAATTCTAATAGATAATTATCTTTTGAGAAACTATACAAAATCAATCTAAAGAACTATAATAAGAATTCTTAAAAAAAAAACAGATTTCATTGGTATATATTTCTAAAAGAATATGTAACATCCAAACACAACCAAGTTGTAAGAATCTTAGGCTCTATTAAGTACTACTATTTTAATAATGACTAAAATAAATATTTCCAAAATTTTTCTCAGAAAATCTAGTATCTTGATCTCTGAGATTTGTTATTATTAAAATATCTATTATTAGGTATATTGCATATGTTTATTATTATTATTATATATTATTATCTCTTATAAAACAGAGAAATGCAAAAGTACTCAAATCTTCTTAACGTATGATAAATACAATTTGGTATTTACAAAATAGCTAAGATGACTCAAAGTTAATTAGAGCAATTACTACTTACTGAGTTCCTACTATAAAGCAAACAACTGAAGCATGTACAAATTTCAAGCTTAGTCTATAGATAGCCCTTTTAATAGACAGCGAAGTCTAAGAATTACTTTTAAGCATATATTAATGCTGCCCTTCTGTGAATTAAATAACTAATACAGCTCCTTTTTGCATTTAATCATATGATTTCTCTTGTTGAAACAAAAATACATACTATTTCTAGCACAGAAAGGAAAGCATGACATCTAGTGGAAATGAAGTAATTAGTCAACTTTTCCAAATAAAGGTCCAATGCAGCAGTAACCACAAACTCTTCTGAGTCTACAGAAAAAAAATGACACCTAAAACTGTAGCAAAAAGTACCAGTGTTGTGATTCCTGGGTGGCTCAGCGGTTGGGCATCTGCCTTTGGCTTAGGGTGTGATCCCGGAATCAGGGATCGAGTCCCATATCAGGGTTCTTGCAGGAAGCCTGCTTCTCCCTCTGCCTGTGTCTCTGCCCCGCGCCCCCACCCCCCGCCATGTCTCTTATGAATAAACAAAATCTTTAAAAAAAAAAAAAGTACCAGCGTTGAGAAACTATAGGAGGTGAATTTTATTACTGCCTTATAATTATCTATTATGCTCACATTATTTTTGCTCCTGGAAGTAGGAGTGCCATGCGCCTCTGCCTTCCCTTTTTTTTTTTAAAGATTTATTTATTTATTTATGATAGACATAGAGAGAAAGAGAGGCAGAGAAGAGGGAGAACCAGGCTCCATGCCGAGAGCCCGACGCGGGACTCGATCCCGGGACTCCAGGATCGCACCCTGGGCCAAAGGCAGGCGCCAAACCACTGAGCCACCCAGGGACCCCCCCCCCGCCTCTGCCTTCCTGATAGATCTATGATACAGTAACTGTTCCAATCATTTCTTATGCTTATAAAAAAAGTGAAACCTAGTTATCAGTCATATTTAGAAATATTTGGTGTATCTCAAACTTTTTAGAACAAAGCAACTTATGAATGAAAAGAAAAAGGAAGGCAGGCAGAGATAAATTTCAGGTATTTCAAACAATGAAAACAAGCTTCTATCTGACACAAATATTTAGAAATAATGTTCAGAATCTCTAGTACCAAACTGGAATCACTTGAACGGGCCCACTTTCTCCAAATTGCTTTGTCCTTAAGCAAAACCGCACAGTAATCAAGCATTATTATCACATGGGATCTATTCTATTACTACTGGTAAACATTTTTAAACTTTTATGCTTCTTGGTCTATCAAATAAGGTATAAAAAAGGTTATAAATTCATCTAAAAGGGCATTCAGCATAGCTATATGAATACATGGGACCCTAGTTCTACAAAGACAGTTTAAATAAATCACAGCTATTGGGACACCTGGCTGGCTCAATCAGTGGAGCATGGGACTCTTGATCTCAGGGTTGTGGGTTTGAGCCTATGTTGGCTACAGAGATTACTAAAATAAATAAATAAATAAATTTTTAAAAATAAGTAAATCACAGCTACTTAAATCATAACCTTATACTCTGTATACAGTCTTAATCTGTCCACTGTGTAAATTCAAGTATTTTCAGAGATTCAAAATGAAGCACTCATGCATTCTTTAGAAGTACCATTGTTTCCAAGGTGGAGAGAGAACTTGGATCTTGATCTTGATTGGACATCCTAGATGGAGCTCTCCAAAACTTGAATGAGTCATCTAAACCTGTGACAACAGGAAAACATCAACATAGTCTCCTGGGTACCATAACATTGAATAGAAAGATCACTTGTTACAGAAAACCAATCAAGAACTAAGGAAAAAAGTTTGCTTAATTTTTATTATTCTTAATTAATTTATATATAAAGCTTGTTAAACATTCTAATGACAATTAGTGGACCTTGCTTAATCCTATATAATTTATCAAGACCACCAGCTCCCAAACTTTAATGCGCATAAGAGTCATAAAGGACTTGTAAAGTTATTTCCTGGGTCCTATTGCCAGAGATTCCACTCCCCTAAATCAGGATAGGAGCCATAACTCTGCATGTCTAACAAGCTCACAAAAGATTTCAATGATGTTGAACACTTATTTAGAATGTTCAGACAGGGCAGCCCGGGTAGCTCAGCGGTTTAGCGCCGCCTTCAGCCCAGGGCGTGGTCCTAGAGATCCGGGATCGAGTCCCACATCAGGCTCCCTGCATGGAGCCTGCTTCTCCCTCTGCCTATGTCTCTGCGTCTCTGCATCTCTGCCTCTCTCTCTCTCTCTCTTTTTTGACACTTCTAGGGCACCTGGATGGCTCAGTCAGTTAAGCATCTGACTCTGATTTCAGTTCAGGTCATGATCCCAGGATTATGAGATCAAGGCCCACATCAGGCTCCGAGCTGGGCATGGAACCTGCTTAAGATTCTCTCCCTCACCCTCTCCCCCCACCCCATATCCCTCCCTCTCTCAATCAATCTGTTTTTTTTTTAAGTTCAAAAACTTCATCAAATGTCATTTTCCTCTTAATTCTTCCAAGAATTGAGCAGAAAAGTGAACTAGAAGTTCACACTTAAGTATTTCAGGGTAAAGGAATTATGTCTGCAATTCACTCTTAAATAGCTCAGAAAAACATATATATACATGTATATTGCATATAAATAAATGCATATAAATAAATTTTTTAAATTTATAAACACATACCCATATACATGTAGGGGAACAAATACCATAAAATGTTAACATTTGAGAATGCTTATACTATTCTTGCACCTTTTCTGTGAGTAAGAAATTATGTCAAGATTTTCAAAAAATACTAGCAAAGACTAATCTTAAAATATAACTTATTTTTTAAATCATTAAATTATTTATTATTATGAGACAACAATATTAATATGTGCTAAGATCATAGGAAATCTAAAGAATCTAGAAATAGAAATAGAAAGGTTTCAGCAAGATATTTTGTTTTCTGTTTTGGTTTTGTTTTTTTTTTTAAGATCTTATTTATTTATTATTGAGAGACAGAGACAGAGGCAGAGGGAGAAGCAGGCTCCATGCCAGGAGCCCAATGTGGACTCAATCCCGGGACTCCGGGATCAAGCTCTGTGAAGGCAGATGCTCAACCACTGAGCCACCCAGGTGTCCCTCAGTAAGATATTTTGATAAATGGGTACCATACCAAAAGCAAATAGCTTTTTGATATATTAGCAAAACAAATTAGAAAATTTAGTAGAAGGGGCACCTGGGTGGCTCAGTGATTGAGTGTCTGCCTTTGGCTCACGTTGTGATTCCTGGGTCCTGGGATTGAGTCCTACATCAACTTTCCCACAGGGAACATGCTTCTCCCTCTACCTATGTATCTGCCTCTCTCTGTGTGTCTCTCATGAATACATAAAATCTTATAAGAAAAGGAAAGAAAATAAAAGAAAAAATGTAGTAGGAGATGAACCAGGAGAGACTCCTAAATCTGGGGAAACAAACAAAGGGTTGCAGAAGGGGAGGAGGATGGGGGGATGGAGTAACTGGGTGACAGGCATCAAGAAGGGCACTTGATCAGATGAGCGCTGGGTATTGTACTACATGCTGGCAAATTGAATTTAGATAAAAT
This sequence comes from Nyctereutes procyonoides, assembly GCF_905146905.1. Lineage (NCBI taxonomy): Eukaryota > Metazoa > Chordata > Mammalia > Carnivora > Canidae > Nyctereutes > Nyctereutes procyonoides. Next base: position 7,856,140 of record NW_026575082.1, on the reverse strand, counting down.
TTTTTAAAAATTAAAAAAGAAAATTTAGAAGGAAAAGGTAGAAAGAACCTTCCAAAAAGTTTAAAACATCAAAAAGAGGAAAAAAAAAAACAGTAAAACTTTACTGAAGGACATGAAATAACTTATAAAAAATTAATAAGATGTCAAAATGGTTTCCATGAAGAATTTATAACATAGAAAAATGCTTAGGCAATGTTTAGTGAAAGGAAGGAACAAAAATATACATAGATATGAACACAATCATGTAAAACAAACAAAAGCTACAGGATGAGAGAAGACAAGAAAATCCACCCTGACATTAACAAAGGTCATCTCTGTGTAGTGGGGCTGAGATAAATGTTCTCCTGGGTACTTTCAATTTTTTAAAAATATTTTGTAACAAACACATAGGTTACGTAGGTTTTCAATAGTTTTTAAATAGTTAGATTTCATAAAAATAAAAATATACTTACCATTTAAATCACTACCTTCTGAAGTTCCATCCAGAGCAGAAAAATTCAAATCAAATGTATATCGTCCCAGGTAACAGTGTTTTATCATCTGATTCAAATGTTCATAGAAATGGCAATGATATAGAAGAGCCTGAAGGGCAGGTTTTCCTATGAGCGACAGGCCAGAATCCTCATCGTGGACACAGGGACCCTGTAAGGAAAAGAGGGAGAGAAAAAGAAAGACACCCTGATTATAATGTAATTTCTTCAAAAAGACCTGCTGTCTGCCTCTCAACCCCTGCCCCCCCCCCAAGGGACCAAACGGGTCCCAGGTGCTACCAGGATACTTATACCTGACTCTGTCCTTCCACACTCAAAGCAGCCTGACCTAGGGCAAATATTTCATAGTACTCTAAGTTTTTGCTGCCTAAAAATCCTCTGAAGGCAGAAGGCTGATCTACTCTTGAGGGATAAACATTAGTTTACAATGCATCTATAAAATGGTACAGTTTTAACCAAGTAATTACATTTCTTGATCCACGAATACAGTAAAAGCAGTATTTTTCAACCTACACAGAATATTCAAATATCTGAAATAATGTGATCCAGTAATTATGTTCCAAATTATTTTTTGCACCTATCAATATGCCAGATAAAAATGAAAAGACTCATCACTACTCATGATAAAATCTGTTTGCCACATTACTTCTCACTGAATTAACTGTAACAACAGAAACGTAGGCAGGCACGCATGCGCGCAGGTACACACGTGCGAGGGCGCGCACATGCACACACACTCACTTTCCATCAGGAAGCTGAGAAGAATCTGCCATTCTATGATTTTAATCTCATTGCACTTTTTTCCAAATAATCTTTTTGTGCTGCCACTTATTACTTTTCCTGGAATATCCAATGGCAAAAGTTAAGCAGCCAGGATTGGTTTAAAGTTTGCAAATAGGCCTGTCCCTGGCTTATAATTCCATTTTTGGAAAATGACAATAAAGTTATGATTTTTTAAAAAGACCATAAGAGAGAGAAAAATAAAAGACAGAAAACATCAATCTAAGTTCTAGCAGGAAAGGTATGGTCAAAATATATCCAAAATGTATCATTAACTCTGAGATTTGTGTATGGGTCCCTTTTCTCAGGCCTCCTCATCACCAAGGAAAAATGGATGTTAAAACTTACTATCCGGAAGATAAAATAATTCACAAGTTAAAGGTTTAATTAAATCAATAAGATCATTTCAATTAATCTTTTTTTCAGGATATTATCATTATAATCAAATATATTACTTCATTATTAAATAAATTTTATGGTTATAAATTTGTTATTGCTGTATTCTAGTAATAAAGCAATTTACATATTTAATAAGAAATAAGAATATATAATAAGCAACCAGCACATGATGGCCCCTGTGTAACTTTAAATTTTGAGGTCTGGAAGAAGCAGACAAAACAGAGTAAAGTACAATAACAGAGTCATGTGGCTGTTAACCATGGTATATGTTTCAGACAATGTGGCCCTTTCATGTACTACTTTATTTCATTATCTGGGATGAAATAATTCATCCCAAACCACAGAGCCAATCCTAATATCCACAGCTTCAAAATCCTCTATCTTTTAAGCAATTTACAACATTCTAAATGTACAAAACGTGAAATACAGAGGAGATTTGTAAGAATTGCTTAAAATCATGAACCAAAGCTCTCATTACAATAATTCAGAGAAGGAATTAACAACCAAGATGAGAATTATAAATAATTCAGCTAAATTTACTAGCTTAGCTCCAACTACTTAACAAACTTCAATAAACCAATAAAATAAAATGATTAAACAAAGTAGGATGATACTACCTTTCTAAATATATTTCATAATGATGCCCAGAACAATTTTTAAATTTTATTACACAAATTACATAAAATTTTTACTTTTCCAAAATTATACCTATATACTTATTTCCTGGATAAGTTACACCACAGTCCAAAATTCATAAATGTTTAACAAAAATAAATGAAGGAATATAAATTATATAAATCTTAAAAACAAGCTCTTCAAGAGCTCTCATTAAATCTATTGATTCTTTATTCTCTAAAGGTTTCCTGAGGCTGATGGTTATACCAATTGCTAAAAGGAAAGGTAATACAAACTCACTGTCTTGTAAAATCCACTTTTTCAGGGAGCCTGGGTAGCTCAATCAGTTTGACTTGCTCAGGTCATGATCTCAGGGTCCTAAGATTGAACCCTATGTTGGGCTCTACACTCAGCAGGGAGTCTGCTTGTATCTCTCCCTAGCCTCACTCATACTCCTCATAAATAAATAAGTAAATAAATAAATAAATAAATAAATAAATAAATAAAATCTTTGAAATAATAATAATAAAAATAAAATCCACCATTTTTTTAGTTTTAAGTATTTCCAAAGTAAATGAGAAATTACACATATATAGAACTGTAGTAGTTATTCCCTAAGTATATATAATTATCATAGTGATAATCATTAACATAATCACATTTACCCTTCAATTAATATACAAATAGTTTCTGACTTACAATGGTTCAACCTATAATTTTTCAACTATAATGGAGCAAAGTGATACATATTCAGTAAAATCCACACTTCAAAGTTTGAATTTTGATTTCTTCCTGGGCTGGTGATATTCAATAACATATTCTCACAATGCTGGGTGGGCAGCAACAGCCAGCTGCAGCTCCTAGTCAGCCAATGATCACAAGGGTAAATAGCTGATTCAATCACATGCTTTTTATTTTCAGTACAATATTCAATAAATTACAGGAGATATTCAACTGTTTAATTATAAAACAAGTTTTGTATTAGATGATTTTGTCCAACTGTAGGTTGGTAGAAGTGTTCTGAGTACATTGAAGGTAGTAGGCATGGTTAACCTATGACGTTCGATTGGTTAGGTGTATTAAATGCATTTTCAACTTATGATATTTTGAATTTAATAATGAGTTGACTGGGACATAACCCCATTGTAAGTCAAGGAAGATCCATATTTTAAAAATTTTTTCTCTAGTCCTTATGAATATAAAAAGAAAAGATTGAGAAAATGATAACAATATAAATCATAATAAGAAATGCAAGTTTAAAATTCCATCTACTTAATAAGGTTTCAGAACTCATTTTATTTTTTGTGCCTGGCTGGCTCAAAGAGAGAGGCATGAAACTACTGATTGTGGGGTTGTGAGTTCGAACCCCATGTTGGGTGTAGAGATTCCTTGAATAAAAACTTAAAAAAAAAAAGGGTACCTGGGTGGCTCACAGAGTTAAGAATCAGATTCTTGGTTTCAGCTCAAGTCATAATCTCTGGGTGATGAGATCAAACCCTTTGCTGGGCTTCATACTCAATGCAGAGGCTGCTTAAGGTTGTTCTTTCCTTCCCCCACTCACATCCTCACTTGCTCTCTGTCTCTCAGATAAACAAATAAATAAAATCTCTAAAAAGAATCTTTTTTTTTCTTTGCCTATATATCACAGTGAAAATTGCTTCAGCCTACCAAGATTGAAGAAATTAATTAATTCTAATATGAACAAAAGGATATCTCAGAAAATAAAGACTAAGATAAAAATATAAAAGATAAGGAGATGAAAAGAAAATCAATTCGAGAGACCTAATATAGGACTCATATGATATATGGAAAAAGAACAAAGAAAAGTTATTTTTAAAATAAATAAACATGAGGGATGCATGGGTGGATGCATGGGTGGCTAAGGTGGTTAAGCACCCAACTTCTGATTTCTGCTCAGGTTCATGATCTCACAGTCCTGGGATTGAATCCTGCTGAGCATGGAGTCCACTTCTCTCTCCATCTCTCCCCGCCCCCGTCCCTTACCTAGCTTGTGTGCAAGCACATGCACACTCTCCTTCCCACTAAAATAAATAAATCTTTAAAAAATTAAATAAATAAATAAATAAATAAATAAATAAATAAATATGAAAAAATGTGTCAGAGTCAAAAAAATAGAACATCTAGGTCTTCAAATTAAGGAGTTTAATGAGTCTCAAGCAAGAGCAATGAAAAAGATATATAACCATAAAATTCTAGGACATCAAAGATAAAGAGAGAATGATAAACAAAAAAGTTGGCCATAAAAAGGTAAAAGAGCCAGATGGGCATCCAACTTCTCATCAGCAGTATAGGATGTCAGAAGATAGTAGAGCAAAATTCTTACAAGGAATGATTTCAACCTATCTTGTAACTACCCAAACTATCAAGTGCAATTTAAATACATTTTCAAATATGTAAGAACTCATTATGTTTGTTGCTCATGTACTTGTTTTTAAGATAGAAATATGATTATTTTGAAGATGATTTCTAGGAAAAAGTATCTCAATCAAAAAGAAAGGATGGCTAAGAGTTTAGAAAAAAGTGTGATACGATATAGACTTACAATTCAAAGAAAAAAAATTAAATAGATAGATAGCCAGGGACAGAAACTCCAAGGGAAAAAAAAAAATAAGTCACCCAAATCACTTAATTAGACACACACAGACACAAACCTATGCATGTATATATACATATATATTAGAAATATACATACAAATATTAAAAACTTTTAATACAATAAATATTAGACAATTTTTCTTCTGAGCCCTGTAAGTAGAGATACAGAAATATAACCACAGCCCAGTAAGTGGCTCTATAGTAAATCACTAGTTTTCAATTTTTACAATCAACTTACAAATAAACCAAGACTGAAGAGAATATGAACGTCATCAACATTCACAAAGTAAAAGTAAAGATAAAACTGACAAAGATTAGCAGAAGTGAAAGAACAGGAATATCTTAGCTACAACTTTCTCACCTTCTAAAGGAGGTTGACAGAGATATTATCCACAGGTAAGAAGACAAGAAACAGCAGGTAGAGAAACTAAGTCTGGTAATAGAACTAAATTTGCAAGACATTATTTAAATGAGCTAAATCCTGTGTATCAACATAATAAAGGAACAAACATTACAGCAAACTACTATTTAAATATGAAGGTAACTACCTAAAGAATTAAAATCGGTAGGAGGTAAAGCTGTCTCTGTGAATGAAAAGAGGCAGTAAATTTCATTATAAGCTCTAATGGTTGTTTTAACCACATACATTTATTACTTAAAAAACAATGCTTCTAAAAATACAAACAATTCATCCAAAGTATTTTTAAGTTCTTAAAGATCAAATCTGGAATATGTATATATGTACATATTACACCATTATTTTTTTATTCGATTTATTTTAATCTGAATCCCCATTCTCATTGTGCCAAAGCTTCCTAGTGGCAATGGCATGTTAGCAACAGAGCTTTACTCAGGGCAGTAAAACCAAACCCAGCATATGCACAAAAAATGGTCTGACTCAAGCTTTCCATAGATGACTAATGGTACAAGGTCCCAAACAATGAAGCTTTTCATGCATACACAAGGTTCCGCTCCACAGATCCATCAGTAATTGATGGGGCTGTCTTCTGGCATAGTGGGGAAATCAGCATGGTCTAAGTGCTCTGTCTTCGGATGTCTATATCCTTACCAGACTTGCCCTCAGGTGAATGTGCTGGGGCTGTCAGATCATCTACAAAATTGCCAGGGAGAGTTGAGGACAGTATGCAAAGAAAGAAAACTCTTCAAATCACCAGGTACCATTACAAATAAGTTTGCAACGAAAATCGCAAATTATGTCATAGAACACTCCAATTTGAAAATAATTTGAAAACACTGCTCTCAAGGATGCAATAAACTATAATATTAATTTAAAAACATATATTTTACTCCTAGTGTCATACTCATTTACCTGTGGTTCAAAAAGAACTAGAAGCAAAGTAAAAATCACATTTAAGAAAAGCAGACAATACAGGCACCTGGCTCAGTCAGTGAGCACATGACTTAATCTCGGGGTTGTAGGTTTGAGCCCCACATTGGGCATAGATGTTACTTAAAATCTTAAAAAAAAAAAAAAAAGACTAGAGAGTATTTTCAAGAAGAAAAAAGAATTATTTTAATATGTAACAAATTAAAAAAACTGCTGTAATATAATACAGAGATTGGAAAAAAATGACCCTAATTACATAAGCAGAAATCCCTAATTACATATAAATTATGAATATAGATAAAATGATATTGCTTCTCTGACACCAAGTATTTATTGTTTTGTGAAATCAATACTTAGGAGGATTCATGATGAACACCTTTAAAGATGAAAAATATGCACTGATAATTATTATTACATCAAATATGAAAATGATGCATACTGCAACAATAAATGAGTGGACTATCTACCTAAAACGCAAACACATATGCAGTTTCCAGTTGTGTCCACCATTAGTACACAGAAGCAATGACTCTATCCCTCTGTCCAGGAATAATGAAAACGTCTAGAAGCCAGATCTCATCTCCAAATACCATTCTCCATTAAAAGAAATCAGGGCTCTCTGAGTAAATGTCTGATTCTAAGCTGGGGCTGGAAATTCTGGAATATCTTGCTATACCAGAAAATACAGGAGTGCTCAAAGACTAAAGAAAGTAAGTTAAAAGGACAAAAGATTCTTCATGAAGGGGCGCCTCTAAGTCAAATCTGGAACAATTTGAATATCTAAAAATAATGATAGAAACAGGCTACAACTCATAAAACAAAGAGCCTTTGAGTCTACACTGAAATGTAGAAAAAAAAAAGAAAGAGAAGAAGAGAAAATGAAAGCTCTTTCTTATAGTAAAATGTAATAAATGTAGAAAGAATGACATAATTAGAAAGTCACCATTTGGCAAACATTCTATAATAATCGCTTCAGACAAGAATGGAAGTCAAAACTAGTGGAAGAAAGTTGATGAGAAGTAGACATCAGTGCAGTCTCAGAGTGTCTTCCTGCAACAGAAAAAATTGAAACTCCCTATGAAGGAAACATGCAGGCTCTACCTTAACCAAGTGAGCAAAGTCAGTATGCCTAGTAAAGGGACAAACAGATGATCTTGTTTCCTGATACAATGTACTAACAAGAACACTTCACTTCTACAGCTTTTCTATCAAAAAATGTATAACTTGAATCTAATCATAAGGACAGATAAATCTAATTAAAGAATATTATAAAAACTAAATAGCCTGTACTCTTCAAAAATGCTAAGGTCATAAATGCTATTCAGGGACTATTTTAGATGAAAGAAAGGAAAAAGATACAACTATCTGCAACATGTATTCCTGATCCTAGATCCTGACCGGGTGGTGTTATTTTTTTCTTTTCCTATGAAGGACAATAGTGGGACAACTGGAATAATTTGAATAATTGCCTAATTTTGGTAGTTTTTATGATGATTTTATGAGAATGTCTTCATTTTTAGGAAATTCACACTTAAGTGTTTAGAGGAAAAAGCAGCATTATGCCTGCAACTCTCAACAGTACAGAGAAAAGATACTTGCAGACAGAGCTAAAGCAAATTTGGTATAATTGTTAACATATGGGGACTCTGGGTAAAAGTTATATAAAAACTGTACTGTTCCTGCAACTTTTACATAGGATTAATTTTTTTCAAAATAAAGTTTAAAAAAATAAATTATGTGGACAATTCAAAGTCCTACCATAAATGTGGAAAGGAAACTACAGCATAAACATACCACAAACTGACAACTCACTATATTTAAGTGCATGAAATTACGTTTACCCTTAAATGTGTAACATTTTCAAGTGGGAAGACCAACTCTAATATTACAAAAATTATGCATAAGCTACCCTAATTCTACATAAAATATTATAGCAATGTTCTCTGGATACGTGTTTTTCTTCTCCCACAGGCCATAAGCCCCAGAGAATTTAATCTGATTACCTGTGAATCCCTAAAATTTAGGTACTCAACCAATGTTTACAGAAATGAACTCAAACAAACTACACAGATAATCCCTATCTAACCAATAAATTTGTTATAATCAATTCTAAAATTCTACTCTGGTAATTAAAGTTGCAGGGATATGGATCTGTGACAAAGGTTCTCAAACTAAACCCAGCAACATAATCCTCCACGTGCAAGAGTACTAAACCCAAGTCAAACTGCAGAGAACTGCTTTACCAACTGGAGAGCTAGGAGCATGACAGTTTAGAGCCCCATGGACAATGATTCTGTTTTCTCTACCAGAGAAGGCTATTAACCTTAAGGAAGAGAAGATCAATATTTATAAGCATCACTCTTAAAAAACAATGCCTTGAGGGATGCCTGCGTGGCTAACTGGCTGAGGGGCCAGCTCTTAAATTCAGCTTGGCTCATGATCACAGGATCCTGGGATAGAGCCCCATGTCCAAGTTTGCACTCAGCTGGGAGTCAGCTTGAGGATTCTTTCTTCCTCTCCCTCTGCCCTTCTGCCCACCTGTGTGTGGGTGCATGCTCTGTCTCTTTCAAATAAATCTTTAAAAAAGAAAAAAAAAGAACCAAAAACAATGCTTTGAATAGAAAAGATCTGTGGCACACCAAGCCTGATGAACCAAAAACTGGATTCTCATTGCAGCAGGAGCTGCAATGGTTTCAGGTCCCTACTGAAGGTGTTGGGTGCTGAGGGAAGCTGCTCAGAAGTCAGGCTCCTTATCCTCCCCTGCTCATAGTGACTGCCCAGGTCCACTACACTGCTGTATCCATGCAACAGTAAGTGGGGAATCACACTACAAAAATTAAAACCTGATTTTTTAACTTTACTTAGCAATATCATCATGCACTAGCAAAGACTGATGAAGCGCTATCATGTCTGTGGTGGGAACTAAAAGAAACACTGAAAAAATATATGAAAAAATATGAACACATATATTCTACACAGAAAGATTAAGTTAAATGGCAAGAAATAAGGCAAGGCAGTAAAGGTAATTTATGAAAAAGAACTTAAGTTATAGATACTGATATCAAATGCTATTGTCTTTCTGAGTAAAGGAAGTTAAAATGGATTATATGGTTTACTGAAAGCATTTTTTAATACTTTTTGAATTAAAATGTTTTAACTGATTTATGACCCACCTGTTCTAGAAAAGATTTAAGGCCTATTACAAGGAAAGGTAAATTATAACATGATAGTGAAAATATAGCAGGGATGAGAGAAAGACAAAGAAAAGCATGAAAATATCAGACCCAGGAATAAAGCCAAAAAACATGTATACTAGATAAGCCACATGTTGATAGGAAGGCTCTAAACTTTCTAGCATTCAGCAATAAAAGGAAAAACCAACCAGTTACATAATTTATAGATGCAAATTATTACCACTCGGAAGTACAATTCCAGATAGTGACATGAAATAGGAATTTCTTTTGGGTGTGTAGAGAAAGAATCTGGAGTGGGGGTAGTAATCACAGAAAGACACTGCAGAATGCCCAGTGGAGTGACAGTAAGCACATCCACTTAGACTTAAGGCATCAAAACAAAGTGCAAAGCAGTAAAAGCAATTCTCTTTGTAAAATGTAATTAATGAAATATCTACCTTAACCAAAATAAAATATTTACAGTGCTTCTAGGTACTGGTGCTACTTCCTGCCCTATCCTTAAAATATTATTAAATTAAAATAAAATATTGTGAAATACATAGACAAGCAAATGAAACATTTTTTTGAATAAGATTATCATTTATTCTACCAGTTTTAGTTGTAGAATACTAGATGTGTAGCACCTTCTTTCTAGATATAATAAACTGGCAAAGGTCACAACCTTTGGAGATTATAAAATTCCATTGAAGTATCTGAAGGCTATTTTGCTCCCTTCTTGGAACAGCTGTTTTCACTTTGGGATTTAAAGTACCACTAAACTCTTAAACAGGGGGACAAATATGAGGCCACCAATTATTCATAGTGTTAAATAAGGATGCTTAAAAATCAAAAGAAAGACTAAAAACAGATCAAAAAAGAGGATAAAAATCTGAATTTACTAAACACACATACACAAACCAATTAGAGCTTATTTTTCTAATTTTGCTTAAGACTAGCAAAAGTTTCATCATCAAATACTATTTAGAATTAGAGTAGCTCTCAAAATTTTTGACTTTGGCCAAAATAAGCAAGGCAAAAGACTGCAAAAGCTCATTTAAAGCACTATTTTCAACTTTTTTTTTTTAATTTCTGTTTTTTTTATTTTTATTTATTTACGATAGTCACACACACACACAGAGAGAGAGAGGCAGAGACATAGGCAGAGGGAGAAGCAGGTTCTATGCACCGGTAGCCCAACGTGGGATTCGATCCCGGGTCTCCAGGATCACGCCCTGAGCCAAAGGCAGGCGCTAAACTGCTGCGCCACCCAGGGATCCCTATTTTCAACTTTTTAATAGAAAATTATTCTTTGATAAAGAACTGGAGAATAAGACCAAAAGCTACAATAAACATGCCACTAGTAACAAAAAGGAACTGTATACTATTTAACTTGTAAGAGAAAAACACGAACATCCATGCATGCTTCTATACTATAATAAAATGTCCCAAGAACTCTAATAGAACCCAGAAGTAGCATTACTCTTGCTTTCATATTATATTAATTTAAATAATAAAAAAATCATTGACATTACATTACCAAGCATATAAAACACAAGTGTTGCTAGTTTAACAAAGGGACTAGAGATGATTTGTATTTCAGCCAAAAACAACACATTTTAAAATCTAGTTGTTGGATAACAAGCATCAAAATTACAACACCATTAACATAAATATTAATTCTGTGTATTCTTTCCAGTTTTGTGTCCTATAGTTTTATTATAATGCAGACTATGAATAGCCAACCATTATTAGAAGGCAGTGTTAAACAAATTAGAGGAACAGGTGGAAAGTGGCCTAGGTTTTTCCATAACTAACAGTTAAGCTGGGTGTGTCAGGTGTGGAAAATAGAGCCTTCCAAGAGTTAAATGAGATGTAGGCCTTGACCTGGATTCAGGATTCAAGTCACTGTCTGAAAAGCTGCCCTCACTGCAGGCTCAAGTGGATTCAGCAATTCCTCCACAGGTATATTCTAATGAAAAATTTAAAAGAAATTTTGGGTTTGTCGAGGATCCTGGGGAGTGAGATGCAACAGTATGATTAATAAACACAGAGAAAGAACATATTTTATGTCCCCAGTGACTGCACTTTTCTATCCTGCAAATCATCTAAAAAGTAGTAGGCTATATAAAGTTAGGTACTACTAGACTTGCTATTCAGAACATGAAACAAAACTTAATCCAAAAAAAAAAAAAAAAAACTTAATCCAATAAAAACCAAAGAAAGATAAATTATGACCTTAAACTGTACTAACCCAGGAAAGGAAAAAGGGCGTTAACATTAATGCATACTTAATCATAAACAAATTTATGTATTTTTATTAAATTAGAGACAGTACAATGAGTAGGTAAGAGAGACTAGCTAGACTCAAAGCAAAGATGTGATTTAGAACAAACTATTTAAACCTTCTAATGCAAAAGTTCCTTAATCTACAAAATGAAAATAATTTAGTGGTTCAGAATTCAAACAATTATACAAGTTAAATATTAAGCTAAATATTGTTAAGCTCCTAGAAGAGTACCAGAACACTGTATTAGCTATTCTATTTCTGTACATGGAGAAAAATCTGTAAATGTGATTGAGTATAAGAAAATTTCTACATTTCTTTTAAGAAATCTTGTTGCCATAGTTTCATCAGTAATGAGATATATACATATAATATACATACACACGCTGAAACTTTATCATCAATTAATCTCAAATATCTAACTTGATAACTGTTTAAAAGCCACTCACCTGCCAAGTATAATCCTTTATAATTACTGAAGGCATTGGAATTACAAGAAGATTCTGAAGAATAAATGCAGCCTAAAAAAAAAAAAAGAAAGAAAGAAAATGTCAATACTGCCATCTTGTTGTCATCTCTGAAATAACCTATATATTGAAATTTAATAATAAAGAACATTTCACTGGATAACTGTACATCCTGAAACATCATTATGAAAACTGCCAAGCTCATTGCTTATTATATGATGACCTAACAGTGGGTGGAATTATTTCATCAGAATATATACTTTTTCCTATTTCAGAATTTTATATTTCCAAAAAATGGTCTATAAAATGTAAACTGTTCTGGTAGCAGTTAAGAAATACTTACATGTTTCTATTATTACACACACACACACACACACACACACACACACACACTCTCTCTCCCTTCTCTCTCACCCCTCTCTCTCTCACAAGTTCCTCTCAATAAAAAAGTTCTAACTAGAAATACAAACCACAAATGTCCAACTTTACCTTCTAGGTCCTAAAGATAGTCAAATTAAATAACTGTATATATAGTGAAGATTACAATATGAAGATGAGTAACGGGGTAACAGAGGACGTCCAAGAGAGTGAAATTTTCAACCATCTTAATTCGAAGTCAACAGATATGTTGAAGTTCGTAAATCAACAATAAGCTACAAGTTTAAGCATTACTATTAAAAAACAAATAACAAGAAAACTATAGCATTTGGATAGTGGAACTGAGAACTTGCAAACAGGGGGCCTGGATCTGCTGTTTCCTCCATAAAGCCTCAAATCACTATTTCATTGCTGTTTTTAAAAATAGTTGCATTAATCATCATTTCAGTAAAAGCAGTAATGAAAGAAAACCACCAATTATTTAGAAAGAATTAAAATAGGGTTTAATTTTCCTCATATTTTATGATTACTACAGAGTACTCTGACAGCCGTTCATCTCAAGTAAAGTTTTACAGACATTTCTCAATATTTCTCAGATACACTGAGGTAACAGAAAAGTAGTTTTTTTTCTGTGAACTACTTTCCAATGTATAATAATATAGAAGAGTTCATATAAAACATAGCAAATTCTGCTTTGATCTTACCAAAATAAAGGAATCCAGTATTTACTGTGAATTAGTATCTTTTTTATTCTCTGGTAGCATTTTATTTGGGCTTTTTTTGCAGGCAAAAAAAATCATGGTGGGTAATCAGTCCCCAGTCTTTATAAAGACCAACACAACGAATTTCTAGATCTTTATGAAAGGGAAAAAGTACTAAATGGACAGGCATACCTCCCGGCGCACCATACTACATTCCGACTGGTCCAGCAGAATGTTCACCACTGTCCCCCAGAGCCCACCAGAAATGTTTTGACAACTATTTGCCAACGCGACACAGCCAGTTTCAAGGGTGGTCAGTGCTGATCCTAATCCCAATGAAGTGAACCTCACCTGTTCAGATTTAAAAAAGTTGTCAAACCAAAAAATCCAATTTCCTAACATGAGTTCTTAATTTTTCTGGCACATGAGATATCACACTTTCATGACATTGTCTTGACGATCCTAAATTATAAAAGGCACTTATGGAAAATAGTGCCCTATAAATTTATGAATGAATAAAAATCCTATTCTACGATTCAAATAAGCAAATGTCACAGAAAATCAAAACCAGGTATAAATAAGAATAAAAATTATATCTCACAAACCTTGTTCTAGGGAAAGCATTGGGTGCTTACATGTCTTTTGTGAACATGATTCCTGTTTATTCCTCCTTTTTAAGGAGGTTATCTATTATTTTGTTCTACTATCCTTAAGTTCCTTAAGTTACTAGTGTTTCCTCCAAATGGCTTTAATTTTTTGAAACCTCTTCTCAAAAAGAAATAACTCGATTATCTTTTTATAAATTATCTAGTATTTTCTCCAAAATTACTATAAAAGAAAAATGTTTCAAATAAGATTTATGTGGTATGATGTGTTTACCACAGTACTACCGCTGCTCAAGCTATGCATTTTGGTTTACTTCTGAATTCTGATTCTAAAAGAGTTTCACGGATAGTTACAGGGTAACAAAAAATAATGTAGTCATAACATGGTCATGCAACAAGTCCAAGGTCAGTATTATACAGAATGGAACCTCTAGGTTCAAATAGTGTTTCTAAAAATCAAGGTTTATAGCATAATAGAAAATAATCATTTCTTGCTTAAAACTAATGGATGGTGCCCATAGTTCACAGTATTGTATACTTAAAAATTTGCTAAGAGGGTAAATTCTATGTTGTGTTCTAATCATAAAAATAACACAGAGGAGAAGGGGAAACCTTTGTAGGTGAAGGATGGGTTTACAGCATTGACTGTAGTAATGATTTCAGGGGTTACACTTATCTCCAAATGCATGAATTTGTACACATTAAATACGTACAGCTTTTTGTATGTCAATCATACCTGGGTTTTTTAAAAAAGCGGTAAGTGGACAAATGGCTAAAGCTGGAAAATTTATTAATAATATAAAATTTTGCACTGCAATGGTATTATTCTATTAAATGACACACAAATGTCATTAGGCAGCTATCCTTCTAAAATCTTTGAAAATGGCTAACATCTCCATTAATTTTTCACTTGTTCTTTCTAAAAGTGAAAAATCCTAAGATTTTTTTTTTCTATTTTTAATCTGTAATGAGTTTGACTGGAAAGGATCTGCTCTGAACTGAACTGTGTCTCCTTTAAATTGCTGTGCTAAAGCCCTAACTCCCATGTTGTTAGAGATTTTAGGAGATAATTAAGGTTAAATGAGGTCATAAGGGTAGGGTCCTCATCTGATAAGATTGGTGGCTTTATAAAAGGAGGAAGAGAGGAAAGGTCACTGACTATACAGTGAGAAGGCAGCTGTCTGAAAGCCAAAAAGGAGAGCCCTCACCAGAACCCAACCATGTTGACACCTTAATCTCAGATATCCAGCCTCTGGAACAATGAGAAAATAAATTCCTGTTTTTCAAGTCACCCATGTTATGTGTTATGGATCCCAAACTGACTAAGAGAGGGAGTAAAGAGTTTAAGTTATGGTCACTAAAATAATCTCATACTGGAAAATACGAATTTATGTACATACATATATTTCTTGTTTCATTTGTTCTAATCTATACATTAGGACTCAATTTTCCTTCACACTGACCTCTGGGTCTCGGTCAACCCATAATGGAATGAGCCACGCCAATCCTTGTGGGGTAGCATGTCCTTCACTGTGACTGCCCAAAGGCAAAAACCAAAGTGACATCCACTCCTGGAGTGAAAAAAAGGGAAGAGACACACGAGGTAAGTTTCAAAGAATAAAATAGAGGAAGTTCAAATAACTGAATTTTTAAAAATCAAAACAAAGTGTTAAAATGTCCTTAAGACTTGGCTTAAATTCAGTATTTAATCAAAATAAAGCCAATAAAAATCTCAGCTTCTTCTTAAAAAGCTAAATAAAACAATTTTTCTTCAGAACTATCCACCCCATGATTTAGACAAAATGTAGTTCTCTAAAGCACATAAACTTCAATAAAAATAAGTCTCAAATAAAATTCAGGTTCACAGCTTCTAAGAAATCTCTCAGTCAAAAATCATGTCTGTCTAAGAAGAAAAGTCGGGCAGCCCGGGTGGCTCAGCGGTTTAGCACCACCTTCAGCCCAGGGCCTGATCCTGGAGACCCGGGATCCACTCCCACATCAGGCTCCCTGCATGGAGCCTGCTTCTCCTTCTGCCTGTGTCTCTGCCTCTCTCTCTCTCTCTCTCTCTGTGTTTCTCATGAATAAATAAATAAAATCTTAAAAAAAAAATGTAAGAAGAAAAGTCAAGAGATACACTTTCATAGAGACTTGAAATGCGTGAGCCACAGCACATTCCTTGGCTTGGCCAGCAACTCTTCAGAAGGCAGCAGCTATGCTCTCACCGAACTTTGGGCCTGTGCCATCATCTCGTGGGATAAATGAAGCAAGCAAAGAACTGTGTTCTTAGTGACCCCTTTTCCCATAAAGGACATAGCATTTCCTCCTCGCTCCACATAAAAAGAAGTAATGACCTGAAAAACAAAGATAAACAATATCATGGGGGCTTTACCCTGAGCAGTATATAAAAATAAATATGTAACTTTCTACTAACTTGTCTGATCTGAATCCTAACCACATGAAGTATATGTAACATTTTTAGTTTATACAGCTCAAAATGGTTACGATGGTAAATTATAGGTTATGTGTTACCACAATTCAATATTCTTAGTTTAAAATTTTCTACCTTTGGAACTTGTGCAAAGATGTGTAGTATCCTCCTAGGAGACTTTTGTGATGTAGAATATGCTCATACATTTTTCAAATGTTACACTATCCTTGAACTAAAAGAGCTTATACATATCTTACTGAAAAATATACTTAGAAATTGCTACCTTTACAAAAATCTTTTGACTATCAGAGTTAGCTAGATTTTTCAGAATGATTTAAATATAAATGGACATTTTTTCCACTTCTGAGCAATCTTAGACTTCTATTCCATATTTAAGAATATGTCCATTATTTAAATTATTGGCTCTCAACTTTTTCTCAAGTTTCCCACATTATCTGAAGGGTTTGATACATTTCCATCAGTAACAAAAGAAATGTTTCTTATCTGAAGAAATATGTCCTTAACTGAGGAACTGAATCAGAATGGACAAGGGGAGTCAGATGACAGCAATTTGAGGCAAAATTCTTCTCTAATTTAAATTCTCTAATTTAGAAAATCTTTTAAAATATGTGGCAAACACTTTTGAAACATTTCTGTGTTTGAAGGACATACATTGTCCTTCAAATTGGACAGTACTTGTTCAGATTGAACAAGAACCTTTATAACTTTTTAACTCTTTTTTAAAAAGATTATTTTATAGCAAGAGAGACTGAGAGACAGCAAGCACTGGCAGTAGGGGAGGGGCAGACGGAGGAGAGAAAATCTCAAGCTGACTCCACACCAGACTCAGAGCCCAATGCAGAGCTTGAGCATAATTATGACCCTGAGTGCCCCACTTTTCAACTCTTACATAAAAATATTCAAAGTGATGAACTATCACTTAAGTCACAAAATTTTAGTAAAAAAGGAATGCTAACCGTATTTAGGTGGCCATACATTATAAAAGAAAAATCCATTTTAAGTCCAATCAATCAAAACTCCTTGTTATCTGGGGCGCCTGGGTGGCTCAACTGGTTAAGTGACTGACTCTTGACTTCAACTCAGGTCATAATCTCAGAGTTGTGAGATTGAGCTCTGCTAGGCATGGAGTCTGCTTAAGATTCCCTTTCTCCCTCTCCCTCTGTCCCCCCTCCCCCACTCATGGGCTCTCTAAAAAAAATAGTAATAATAATAATTTAAAAAAAAATTTTTAACTACTTATTATCTGACCAATACAATAAAAAGTATTTCAGTTTACCCAAGGCCTCTGAATACTTTTATTCACCACAGCATCCTTTAAAGTAAGCCATTTTGTCTTAAGATAAAGACTATATTTCTAGTTTGGATTTTTTTCAGCTCATACAGATTATTTTTAAAAGATAGCATAAATCACAAATGTTAGGTACAGCTTATTTAACAAAAGCAATTATTTGAAGATGATTTGGGATCTGTGAGCCAAATTAGAATTTTCATAAACCAAGTAAGTGTGTATTATGTCTAAAAAATAAAACGAGATTGTCTAGGAGTTAAAAACTATAGATGATGGGCACTGCTCTACTATTCCTTCCTCATGTGTATTTCTGAAATTTTTTATAATTAAAAGTTTAAAACTTTAAGGGACTATATTAGTAATAAGATACCTGAATGACCAAGTCCTTATTACTATCCTCTAAGTCACTGGAGAGAACTATATTGTGGTTTCATTACTAGCTGAAAAGCGACAAGCCAAGAACTTCAGTACTAGCTCCTTTCAATCTTTTTGTCAGATCCATGGAATTATATTCCATATGTCTGGCTTTAAGGATTTAATTATCAGTCTATTCACCTGTCACAATATATCATGTTTAGTTTATTATTTTTTTAAAGACTTCATTAATTTATTCATGAGACACAGAGAAAAAGGCAGAGACGTACGCAGAGGAGAAGCAGGCTTCCTGGAGGGAGCCCGATGCAGGACTCAATCCCCTGACCAGGATCATGTCCTGAGCCAGAGGCAGACGCTCAACTGCTGAGCCACCCAGGCATCCCATATCATGCTTAGTATAAAAGCCTCATTTCTCAATTACAAAAAGCAAATATTCCTATTCAAATTTTACTGGGTAAAAACAAAATATCTGTATTAGAAATACAGCTCCCTTCTGAAAAGGAATCAGCTTTAGTGAGAAACTATAAAGTAAGTCATTTGGACCGACAATGACTTTGTTTCAATGTGTACTCACATAAGCCTTACTTGATTCTTTAAAAAGGTACACCTAACCAGTAGGAAATAAATCTAAATGTTTACTAATTATGTAACTATGAAAAGATTTCAAGTTAGATCTAATGGGACTCTGCCACAATGCCTAACAAAAGTGACAGACATCTTCATATTATTTTCCTGTCACTTAATGTGAAGACAAAAAGATTGTCTTTCCAACACATTTATATAAAGCATGAAAGGTGCTCTTCTGTTTATACCAAATCAAGATTTGTTAATCAAGCGTTTCTTAACTATGGAACATTATAAACAGGGATTGTACTTTTTATCTATTCCTTTGCTAATACATTGTGCTGATTCTTCTTACCTCAAAGACAACTGAACATAGAATTACATTACTGCCTCTTTGCCTCGACTTCTCACCTAGAACTAAGAAGCCTTTTTGTTCTCCAATACGAAAGCTCACTTTAAGTTCTGGTATTTGAGACACAAGGTGTGATCTGAAATCTCTCTTCTTACACAATTTTAAAAATAAAAGCAATCCAGACAGTTTCCAAATATAAACAATGTTAACACTTAAGTTCTTCAGTCACTACTGTAGCAGACCCTCACATATCCCTGCTCTGAAACAAATGAAGTCACTTTACAGAGGAGATGGGCTCCAAAAGGTTTATAAAGGGAGTATATACAAATCACATTACACATAATGCTGTAAATTAGGTACTTAAATATTGAATTATATTTTAAATGCATTAGAGGATCTGACTTTTTAAAAAATATTATGGTAAGTTCTTGAAGCTAACATAACTATCCTAAAAATTCATACACTTCTGGCCATGGACACACTGAAGCTTAGAAGAACTAATTAATATACTGACAGTGTACACTTTTTTAGTAATTATAATTATCCAAGAAAAAAATCTATTTGATTAAAATGGCTACATTAAAATTCATATTAAATTTTATAGTACAGCTAATACTATTTAGGATTCTGAAATCTTTTTAACAAAACAAAGTATAGTTTTGGGAAAAATTCTAGGTAACATCATCTGAGGCATGGTTTACAGCTAAATGTACAAACATCACCTTAAGCTGGATTTAATAATGAAAGCACAAAAATTAAACACATATCATCACATTCATGTTACATTTTAAATATTACTCAAACTGTATTCTAAATTTAAAAATCACACATAAGACATATATAAATTAAATTACTATTTCTCCAATATGTACAAATTACTGTTAGGATAATGAGAGCTATGGGAAAATTGAAATAATACAAAGATAATTCTCATAAGCTCACAGTCTAACAGATCAACCCATTAAACAAAACAGAAATACAATGTCTTAAGCACCATAATAGTGGCATATACTAACTGCTGCTGGCGTACAGCCTAAGAGGAAACCAGTCACTCTACTGAGTGTGTATATCTGGAAGATAAGGAAAGGCTTCCTTAAAAGGAAGGTAAATGAATAAGTGAGATCTTAAACTTTGTGTACAGATGGCCATCCGAAAAAGAAAAGAAATTATATGAAGAAATAGACTTTTAAAATAAACTTGTTTATTTAGTGAAAAGAGCCAAATTAAATGGAAACTTCAGGGTAGTGGGAAAAATTAAAACAGAGATGAGATTCAAAATGCAAGATTACAAAGAGCCATATGCACTTAAAAAGAGCTTTGCGTTGAAACATTTCTGTTTTAGGGATGCCTCGGTAGCCCAGTGGTTGAGCATCTGCCTTCAGCTCAGGGCGTGGTCCCAGGGTCCGGGAATGGAGTCCCACATTAGGCTCCTCTAGAGAGGAGCCTGCTACTCCCTCTCTGTGTCTGTCTCTCATGAATAAATAAAATCTTAAATAAATAAATAGATGGATTTCTGTTTTTAAAGGATAATCTGGTGGTAGGTAGACTGCTGGACCACAAACAGAAACATGCAGCAAGAAAAGGAACAGGAAGTTATGGATACAAGTTGGTCAAAGCACCCCATATCTAGAATGCCCATCACTATCAAATATTTCATTCATGTTTCAAAACCTACCTCTACATTGCCTCCTCTAAGAGTCTTTCCTAACATCCTAATACAGTTAAAGATCCCAACCTCTGAGTATCATTCAAACTTGGGCTATCACTGAACCTTTCAAGACAAGCAATGCTGATGGATTTGGTCAATCCAATGAGCCATTTTTAGATCCAAACAGTTCATTACTTACGTAAATAGCAAAAGCAATAGTAGCCAAAGGTGCCAGCTTCCAGTGTCCTTTGCAGGGTGACACTGAAACAGAGGGCCAGATGATAGCAATGTGGATAGGAGGGCACTCTGGTGTGGAAGAGTTCATGCCCTGCTGCAGCTAAGCTGCTTATGGCCCGCAGCTATACTCCAAGGGAACTGAGGCAGAAAGCCTCACTCATCAGAACCCAGGAGGCAGTAAGAGACAGGCTCGTGACAGACATCCTACAGAGAGCAAAGCAGTAAGAAACAGTCTTGTAGCAGTTCCTCGAAAGCGCCCCATGTTCTCATGTTCCAGAAGGATCACAGGAACTTTTTTAAGACTTAGATCAGAGCAAGCCCTGTCTCTGTGGACTACATGCATAAATGCAAGGCTGGCAGGGAACCTTGATGAAGCTCTTCTCTTACAGAACTATGTATAACTACATCATTGCTATACTTACTACATTATGCAAAAACTATACTGACCTAAATGATAAAAATGGGACACATAATATGTGATATCATGTTAAGGCCATGCTTATTAGAAGGTAATGAGAGCTAAAAATACTTGAAAAAAAGCTTTTAAAAAAATCAGTGAAATAAGACTCCATCTAAAAATTTCAGAAAAAAGAAGGGCACCTGGGTGGCACAGTTGGTTAACCAACCACAGTTTGGTTTTAGCTCAGGTCGTGATCTCAGGGGGTTGTGGGATTGAGCTTTGCATTGGACTCCACCCTCAGTGCGGAGTTGGCTTGGGAGACTCTCTCTCTCTCCCTTCTCTCTCTCCTCCCCTACCCCTACCCCTATAGTAAATAAAGAATTTTTTTTTAATTCAGAAATAACAGAAAAAGAGCCATATATTAAAGCCAAAGGAGAAAGAAATAAGCATAAGCAGCAATTAATAAAATGGGGAAAAACATTAAAGGGAGGATCAACAAAGCCAAATTTCATTCTTTGAAAAGAATGATAACAATAAAACATACAAACCAGCAGTAAGACCATTCAAGAAAACTTAGAGGGAAGGAATAAATGAGTACCTGGAATGAAACAGGACCTCACTGTAGAGCTGATATACATTTAAAGAATAAGCTGCACTGATGGATCATTTTAGAGCTATGAATTCAAATGTTTAGATGAAATTCTAGAAAAACATAACTTATGCAAAAAAATTTAAATCTCAAAATTCTAGATTTAAATTCATTTCATTTCATTCAATTTACTTACAATCTTCTCCAAAAGAAAACCGCAGGTCTGACTGCTTTATCATCAAATTCTACTAAACATTTAAGGAAGAAATACTACCAATTCAAATCAACTATCCCAAGTTCCAAATTATTCCACATATTAAAAAAATAATACATAAAAGGTGGGCTAATTGTGATATTAAAACCTGACAAAAGTTTTATGAGAAAGAAGACGTGCAATAATCCTAAAAGCATTTGCTGCATAAGAAAATTGGAAGAGGGGCAGCCTAGGTGGCTCAGTGGTTTAGCACCACCTTCAGCCCAGGGTGTGATCCTGGAGACCTGGGATCGAGTCAACGTCAGGCTTCACTCATATGTGGAATATAAGAAATAGTGAAAGGGACTACAAGGGAAAGGAGGGAAACTGAATGAGGACAAATTAGAGAGGAGACAAACCATGAGAGACTCCTAATTCTGGGAAACAAACAAAGGGTTGCAGAGGGGAGGGGGACAAGGAGGTTGCAGAGAGGACGGGGTAACTGGGTGACGGGCATTAAGGAGGGCACTTGATAGGATGAGCACTGGGTGTTATATTATATTTGGCAAACTGAATTTAAATAAATTATTTTAAAATTAATAATCACTAAATTTATTTATCACTAAATAAATATAGTGATACATATAATGCACTTAACATTATGCCTGGCACAAAGGGAGTGATCAATAAATAGTAAATAGCTATTCTTTGGGGGTTGTTACTATTGTTGTTATAGTAACTGGTTATTTTTACTTACTTCAAGTAGACCCGACAAGTACTTAACACAAATTTCAAATGGCTTTGTGAGAGGAGAATGTGAGCTCCATCCTGGAGATGCTGTGAGATGAGCCATCCCTCGCAAGGTCCTCTCAAGGGATGGCAGGCCATAGAAGTGAGGAGCATCTGTGACTCTCAGGCACTGGAGCAGTTTCAGAGACAGCTGTGTTTGGAAAACATAAAAAAGTTCCAAGCATTTTCTGTGTATGTAAAGAAAGGAAAAAAAGAAATCAATAAGAGCATTAAATGTGATGGGCCTAGTGAGTTAACTTATTGATGGTAGAGGGTTACTAATAACTTAATATGTGAGAAAACTACGAAGCAGGAGAAGTAGCAGTCTTAAAACTGGAAAACATAATTAAAATACCATCGAGGGCATATGATGTAAAAGACCAATTACAATTACATCGAAAACATGTAAACGGATATTGGTAATTAGCATCCAAAAATAAAAGTTGGAATGGAAAATTAAATGTGTACTTTAAATGAGTTTAATTGACATATATTAAATCTATACTTTTATTCATTAGGTATCATTTAAAAATTGATTTTTAATTAGCTGAAATTGAAGTCCGACACATAATTTAAATGAAACTGTCAGGAACAGAACAAACAAGAAAACACTCTTTATGAGAAAACAAAATCCTTGAAACCAATACGTAGGCATGGATCCAGAGATGAAATTCTTGGAAGAAGTACATCACTGTTTAACAAACATTGAATAAAATCTGAAATTTCTTGTTTTACAGATTTTTACACTCCAAAATTGACAACTACTGACTATATTTTTACCTATCCAATCACAGTATTATAGGTATATAGTTGTATGGTTTTTTAAAGATCATAATTTTTATATACCTGTCATCTGGATGTTTTTAAAGTTTTAGAAACACAAAGCCTGAAAGTTATTTGTATAAATGTATATTTCTCATGAGTCAACAACAAACCACTATAACTGGTGAACAACATGGCAGTTAGGGGTACTGACCCCCATGTGCAACATACAATCCTCGTATACTTTTCGACTCTCTGAAAATTCAACAAATAGCCTACTGTTGACTAGAAGCCTTACTGATAACATAAAGTCAATTAACTTGTATTCTGTATGTTACTGAATACTGTATTCTTACAATAAAGCAAACTAGAGAGAAGAAAAAAAAATTTTCTTTAAAGTAAGCTCTATGGCCAACATGGGGCCTGAACTCACAATCCTGAAGTCAAAAGTTACATGCTCTACCAACTGAGCCAGCCAGGCAACCCAAGAAAGGAAATATTAAGAAAATCATTAGAGAAAACACATATACTGTACTATACTGTATTTATCCCCCCAAAAATCTGTGTATAAGTGGACCCACATAGTTCAAATGTGTTGTGCAAAAATCACTGTAATGTAATTAACAGTTTTAAAAATGTTCTTCTGATTTTTTTAATTAACATACAAATAATTCTCATTTTCTGCTCCTTTTACCTTAACCACTCCAAAAGAAAAACTATACTATCAAAGGGAATGATATCCCTGCAAATATCTAACCAACCCCAGTTGAACCTGGCACATCTGCCACCAGTTCCTGGTTCCTGTGAACCTTCCCCAAGCTCCACACCCAATTGGTCTCAACCTCCCTACGCAAGTTCCTCTCAACATCCAAAGAACATTCACCGAAAGAACAGTCCATAGCACTATTTCTCAAAGTCTAGCCCAAGGAACTACCTATGACACTTACTTACTATGTAGATTCCTGAGTTACTGGTCTTAATATTTAATAAGCATCCCAGGAGATTCTATACACATTTCAGTCTACTACCAATGGATTCACTTTGTTCTTGTCTTCAGTACTTTAAAGAGGCATAAATGCGTACGGTAAAATTCACAAGTGTTTTACATACACCAGCAGGATGGTTTCCATATGAATATAATCATGTAACCACCAAGCATAACAACAAACAAAACATTCTCAGCACCTCAGAAGGTTCATAGGTGACTCTCTCTAGTGAAATTTTTATTGACTTCTATTCTAAATTCACGAATCCTCTTTTATACCATGTCAGGTCGGCTGTTAAGCCCACGCTATGAATTCTTTACCTTATAAACTCTATTTCTCATTTGTAAATTAGTATTTAGTTCTTTTTTGCAGTCTCCATTTCTCTATTGATATTCTACATATTTTTTACTAATCTTGTCCATCTTTTCATCTAATATCTATTATATGTATATTGAAAATATTACATATAATAATAGCTTTAAAGTTCTTGTAATGGTTGACATTTCTGGGTCTTTTTCTAATGACTTTTTTCCTCTCAATTACAGGAGACATTTTCCTACTTCTTTACAATTCTCTTCATTCGTGATTATATGTCAAACATTTGTATACAAGAGCTATTGAAAGCAAAATACAGGGACACCTGGGTGGCTCAGCGGTTGAGTGTCTGCCTTGGGCCAAGGGCATGATCCCGGAGTCCCAGGATCAATTCCCGCATCAGGTTCCTTGCATGGAGCCTGATTCTCTCTCTGCCTGTGTCCCTGCCTCTCTCTCTCTGTGTGTGTCTTTCATGAATGAATAAATAAAGTCCTTTAAAAAAAAAAAAAAAGCAAAGTACATAATGGTTTCTCATAGAAATGGTTTGCAATTTGGTCACAAGATTTGGGTTAGGGACTGAGCTTTGAGATCTAGTCAGGTGTTGAGCTGAACTAGGGTTGTTCTGACACTTTAGTTTCTTTCAAATATAGTATGTGTGGGATCAGGTCTTTCCTTCCAGCAGAGATTTGGGAGCTGAGCACAGGAAGACCTCATCAGATGAAAAAACTTTTGTACATCAAAGGACACTATCTAAAGAGTAAAAACACAACCCACAGAATGGGAGAAAATTTTGCAAATCATATTTGATAAAGACTGATGTCCAGAATATGTAAAGACAACTAAACAATAATAACAAAAAATCAAACAATGCAAAAACAGGCAAAGGACTTGGATAGACATTTCTCCAGAGAAGATATACAAATAATCATTAAGCACATGAAAAGATGCTCAACATCATTTCTCATTAGGGAAATGGAATCAAAACCAAAATGATTCCAGTTTATACTACTAGGATGGCCATAATAAGAAGTGTTAGGGAGGATGTTGAGAAACTAGAATGCTCATACACTGCTGGTGCGAATGTAAAATGGCATAGCTCCTGTGGAAAACAATTTGGCATTTCTTCAAAAAAGTACTCAGTTACCAGAGGAACTGGCAATTCTAGTTGTACAGTATATACTGGAGAACTAAAAACATGTTCACACAAAACATGTACACAAGTGTTCACAGCTGCACTACTCACAATAATCAAAGGTAGAAACAACTTAAATATCCATCAACAGAAAAATGGATAAACAAAATGTGGTATATCTGTACATGAAATGTTAATCAGTTATAGGAAGAAACAAGTACTGATATGTGCTACAATACGGATGGACCTTGAAAACACAAAGTGAAATCAGACACAAAATATCACATATGTCTGATTCCATTTATATAAAATGTCCAGAATAAGCAAATTCATAGAGAAAGACAGTGGTTGCCACAGGTTTGGTAAGGGGTAAATGAGGAGGAACTGCTTAATAGTTACAAAGTTTCTTTTCAGAGTAATGAAAATATTCTGGAATTAAATAGTGACAGTTGAATGACATTGTGAACACATCAAAACCATTCAATCATATACTTAAAATGTCTGAAGCAGTATTTTATCTAATTAAAACAAATTTAAAATAAAAAAAATAAAACAAATTTAAGTCAACTATAGAGACACACTTGAAAATCATCTACATAAAAAGTCATAAAGTCATAGAAATGGGTATTACTGCTCAGAGAATTAAGAGTGGACCAAGACCTAAAACCTAGAGACAGCAAATTACTGTGTGTGTATGTGTGTGTGTGTGTATGTGTGTGTGTGTGAGAGAGAGAGAGAGAGAGAGAGAGAGAGAGACACAGAGACAGAGACAGAGATTACAATTAGGCTATACCAGAGACTCCAATAAAGTAAAAGACAGACTACAACTGATTATTACTGAATTCTTTCTTCCTTGATTGGAAACAAGTAAAAAGTAGGACTCTTTGGAAATCAAAGCGAACTAGGTTCTCTATCAATGTCCCCAAATTTTCAATGATACAAACAGTACCTGTCAGTAACTGCCATGAAACTAAGCAGCAAGGTATTGAAAAGAGCAATCAGTTCTTTCTGGAGCTGTTGCCTGACAGCAGTCTGGATGTCATCTGTTTCCTCTCGTGCCTGTGACTCCGTCAAAACCAGCAGGTCTAACAGTGGGTTTGGACTCTAAAAAATAGTATTTGTAAAAAAACATTGACTCTTTAGTTGAGCTGTGTGTTGTTCCTATAAAGATTTTTATTGCAGATCATGTTCTGGACTATAAGAGTTTTATTACCTAGCCAGTGGGTATGGGTCTCTAGTGCATTAATGGAGATGTTATGTTCTAAACTCAAAAGGTGCTTCCTATGTTTTCTCAACAAAAGAACAGTATATCTACTATAGAAAACTGAGTAAAATATAGAGAAGCACAATGAGAAAAAACAAAAAACCCCAAGATCACACTTCACAGAGATAGCCACTATCAATATATTGGTGCACACTTTTCTTTTTTGTGTGCATATAAACAGAAACAGAATTATAATTCTGTATTGTTAACAAAACTGAGATTAAGTGAAAAAAAATCATTATTGGTACCCCTTTTTTTTAACTTAATATTATAATTATTTCTTCAAAAAACTCATTTTAATATCTGATTATTTTTCAACCATAATATTTACCACACCAACTACTAAAGAATCAGTGATTTCTAATTTTACTGACTTGTGGGGAAGGGTGTTCAATTCTGACTATACCATATGTATGAATTCTAAGCAATGATATTATTAAATCAAATAGTTTTAATGCTTTCAACATATATTTCCAATTTGTCTTTGCAAATCGTGTACCAATACATACAACTAAGCAGGGTGGGAGAAGACCCACAGCATCCAAGCCAATGCTGAGCATTATTACTGCTTCAATCTTTACCAATTTGATAGTTTGATAAAACTAGTGCTACTTAAATTTTTTCTGTTTTCTAACTTCAAAAAAAAATAGCCAAAGAAATATAATGTAATTATTTTCAATACTACCAAGAGTAGAAAATGTTATATTAACCAACCGCATTGAAGATACATGGAATAGTTATTGATCACCTATAATGTCATAGGCGCTGTGTTAAAAAAAGAAAGAAAACAAGATTCCACTTTTTGACTAAACTAGACGATGTACATTTTCAAATTTTACAGATGGGCAAATGGGTTTATAAAGAGGTTAAATAACTTGTCCAAAGTCATACAAATGGGGATCCCTGAGTGGCGCGGCGGTTTGGCGCCTGCCTTTGGCCCAGGGCGCCTGCCTTTGGCCCAGGCGCGATCCTTTGGCCAAGGGCGCGACCCGGGATCAAATCCCACGTCAGGCTCCCGGTGCATGGAGCCTGCTTCTCCCTCTGCCTATGTCTCTGCCTCTCTCTCTCTCTCTCTCTGTATGACTATCATAAATAAATAATAAATAAATAAATAAATAAATAAATAAATAAATAAATAAATAAAAATAAAAAAATAAAAAAAACAAAGTCATACAAATGAACAAAGCAAGGATTCAACCTGAAGATCATCTTACTTCAAAGCTGGTTAATATTCAGTCCCCCGTATTATGTCAGATCAATTGTGCATATTATAACATACAAAAAGAGATGAAATCAAAATATAATTATTATTGTTATGAAATCCTTCCCCTAAAGAACTCAATTTAAAAATAACTGCATTCTTTTTGGAGAAATGAAAGAAATGGGAAGAAAATTCTAGGTTGTTTAAATTATGCAGTACATGCAGAATACTTCAATCAGGTGCATACAATTATAAAGAAAACAGTTGAGAGCTTTTAGAAAGTATTGGGGACAGATGGTTTGCTTTTAACTTACTTTACTAAGTTTCACACCTAAGTAGCATTTTTTTTTTCAGCCTTCCTTTCATCCTATACCTCCTTTGGATCAAATAAAATTACATGAAACATAACTACAACTTCTGTTTTATATAGGAATAAAATAATCAAAATACACAATAAAAATCCTAAAATATACATACTCTATAGTATTCTTAGCCCCAAATAATGAAAACCTGACTTACACCCACGTTCCCTCCAGCTCCCATAAATACTGACAAAATTATAAAGCTGTTTTTAATGTAAACATCTTGGTAAAATTTTACTATCATGAATTATTAATCCTGATATACCCATAAAAAATTAACTCCTGATTGACAGATTAATATGTTCTGATAAGTATATACCTAAAACTAAGATTCTTCCCAAAAATCTCATTGTTACTAACTTGTTTATGTGGTACTTGCTAAGACTTTTTCCCTTTATAACACATCTTAGGCTTCCATGTTAATTTTAAGATTCAGTGAGCCTCAGCAACATCACTTCTAAAATATGGGATGAGGGACACCTGGGTGGCTCAGCGGTTTAGCATCTGCCTTCAGCCCAGGGCATGATCTTGGAGTCCCAGGATCAAGTCCCACATTGAGCTCCCTGCATGGAGCCTGCTTCTCCCTCTCCCTGTGTCTCTGCCTCTCTCTATGTGTGAATAGAGAATATCCTTCTGATCTCATCTCCTACCACTATACTCAACTCATCCTGTTGCTGCCACATGGACCTCTGGTTGTTTTTCAAACATGGCGCTGACAGCTAAGTGCCTCTGCACTCTTTTCCTTCCCTGGCTAGAACGTTCTTCCCTTATCTATATGGCTGACTCCCACACTTAACTCAGTGTGCTGGTCAAATCTTGGTCAAAGCAGCGAGCCTTCTCTCTGACCATCGTATTTAAAGTAGCATCCCACCATGACTGTCTAACTCTGCCTTCTTATTTTGTTTCCTCATCATACCTATTGTTCCTACCTGCAGAAAATCTTTGTTCTCTGTCCTCTCCACCCCACAGAATGTACTCCTCGCAGAGTACATTCACTGCCATGTTATTTTTATGTAGTCATATTATAGATTTCTTTATAGGTCCTACCTTATCTTCTTGGAAAAACCTTCTCTACTCCAAAGTTTTAAGTAAACACTTTCATACAACACAAAGACTACTTTACTAAACATGGGCTATATAAAAAATTATACTTTTTCATTATAGCATCACTAATTTTTACCAATAAATCATTTGTCAGACCTAAAATCCAATTCCTTAATAACACTTACATGTCTAAGAAGTAATTCTAGAAGCCAGTTTAGAAGTTCCACTGATGAGTTTTTTCTTTGTTCCTTCAGTAACTTATTTAAAAAATGTATGATATCTATTAGCAGTTTCTCATCTTCAGTGCAAGCAGGAAGTACCTGTAAAAATCTATAATAAAAAAGACAATTATGGTTTCTAGCTCTTTACAGTAAGTGGTGTGCTGATAAATATTTAACAACCAGGTAAGCAGTAGAATGATTTCTTGCATTTGCCAATTTCCATAGTGTAAATATATCCCCATGGCTGACTGTAAGCCACCAACATAACACAGTTGTGGAGAGATGGCACAGCAGCACACCATTATATGGCATTTTTGTAATAAAGATATAATAGCTATACATAACCTCAAGAACATACAGATATTAGTAAAATGTTATAAAATACTCTGGAAGTGATGATATTTACATGATTACCTTCATTTTTCTCATAATTTATTTAAATTCTCTAAGTTTATTCAATTTCATTTTTAATAACAGCTATGTTTTAATAACTAACTTAGACAAATCCTGATATTCACCTGCCAGCTCTCTCACAAGGAAGTACTGGAGGATTCCAGCACACCACTGGAAAAGCCAGATTAGGTATCCGAATTGTGAAAGATACATTTTGAATTCACATCTTGGAAATTCATTTAACCTTACATTTTGAAAACCGCACACTTTATGTTTAATAGAAAGTTATGCATCTTAGACTAAATTCACATGAAGATTAAAATGTAAAACTGCTGGCAATAGCTACATGTCAGTCTTATTTGTTTCAAATGTAGCCATCTGCTACCAGTTAAACATGTTAAATTTACAAGCTAGAGCTTTCCCAACAACTACTAAAGGATCTCCACATGGCAATTTCATGAATTCAGGGTAAAAAGAAAAATGAGAAAATTTTCTTAAGAACAAACAAAAGTAAAAACAAGGCAGCCCCAGTGGCTCAGTGGTTTAGCGCCACCTGCAGCTCAGGGTGTGATCCTGGAGACTCGGGATCGAGTCCCATGTCGGGCTCCCTGCATGGAGCCTCCTCCTTCTGCCTGTGTCTCTGCGCCTCTCTCTCTCTCTGTGTGTCTCTCATGAATAAATAAATAAAATCTAAAAAAAAAAAAAGTGAAAACAAAATAAAACAGCCCACCGCAGGTATACCAAACCCATCAGCCACTCCACTGATGTCTGGACTCCTTTAAAATGTGGATAGGGAAAAAACATTCATTTTGTTCAGCCACATCATATCCTAATTATCTACTTTTGTGAGATAGCAAAATAAAATTTTCTATGATAATATAAAAACTGTATAATTCATTATTAATTCCAAAATGCAGGGATTAAGAAAATTTTTCTCTTTTACCATTATTACTTACTACACGTTAAAAAAATTCCAGTTTTCCACACTGAAAAAAAACTTTCTCTAATGATAGCAACATAAAGAATACATGCTCTTATCTTCAAAGATGTGGCGATAAACCCAAATACAATTCAATCCTGGTCTTTGAAACTGGCAGTCTTGAGCGTATATACTGACCTGTTTAGTGTGGTATGCCACGACAAGGACTTCAAGGTAACCCCACATGGGCCAGCGCCACCCTTTAAAGACAGTCTGTCATTCAGAAGATAAAAACTCATTCTTGTGACAGCAGCCCTCACTTCCCTGTGGGCTGCAGCCTCGACAATGGAATGGAGACAATCCTTCAGTCCACTAGCTGTATGTGTCATCTTCAGAGCGAGGGTGTCCTCTGTGGATAACTGCAATGTATCTGAAAATCTAAACAAAAAGAAACAAAGGAAGAGCAACAAAGCTATTTAAATAAAAGCTCACATTTATGTTTATTATAAACTCTAAAAAAATTCTATTTCATCCTCATTTTAAATCTGGGCCAAAAGAAAATCTGGTATATATCTGTCAATGTTAGAGTTTTTTACATTAGCATCCTAAGTGTTTGTATTGACATTTTCCTGCTTACAAAAATATAATTTTCATTTAAACAAGAAAGTGATGACAGATCAGAATATTCGGATATTCCAAAGTAATCTTCATCATCACCACAGTAATGAAAACAACATTTATACATATCCTTACTGAACTCTAATTCAGACTACATTCCTAGAGATTTATATCTATTAACTAACCAAATTTGGGGCACCTGGATGGCTTAGTTGATTGAGTGACTCTTGGTTTCAGCTCAGTTCATGATCTCAGAGTGGGGAAGACTGAGGCTCAGTGTCAGGCTCTGTGCTGGGTGTGGATTCTCTCTCTGCCTCTCCCTCTGTGCCTCCCCACCTCTCATCAGCCTCCCTTCCCCCAGCTCATGTGTGTGCACACATTCTCCCTCTCTCTCTGAAAAATAAATAAAAATTTAAAAAATAACAGCTAACCAAACTTCATACAATCTCTAAAACAACACAGAGCACATGCTTTTTAAATTTCCTTATGTGATGGTTCCTAAAAAGTAATGAACACATGTAATCTTTAAAACAAAGTAAAAATTGTAATCTTCAATGGAAAAACAAAATCAGATGATAAAAAGTAAAAAAGCCACTTGACCTAAAGAGAAAATAAAACCTAGCTAGCTACTTATAATTCACTAAATATGAACTCTTTTTCAATTAAACATAACAGCTTACTCTTGGATTTTAGATTCGGAATTCATTTGCTTCAACAGATTCTCACTCCCATGATACCAGGACAAGTTCCAAGCTATTCTCAGCATGTCTGAGACTGGTTTCAAGGCCAAACAATCAGTGGATAATGGCAAAACTATCGAGTAAGGACTCACAGCATGGTGGCCAACTATACGCACTGGTAGATGATACCTAAAGAAAATACATACAAGTAATTATGAACTTCAAAATTCTTAAACACTACTAAAACGGATGAGCTACAAATGAGGCCTAGTTCTATTCCTCACAAGAACATAGAGATCACTCTCACAGCCTCTATTTTGAACAGTTATCATGCTGTATATAGTATTTCATTTACTCTTTTGCCATCCTCTGAACTCCTAAAAACACTTTTTAAAGTCTTGCCTGAAGACTTCCTTAACCTGTGTTGTATTAGAGTTGTTAGCAGAGATGGCTAATGCCCCCTTCAAGTCAAGGCCTGTGGCGACAGTGAGCCACACATAAAAGGTTTCAGGTAGAACATGAATTATCTATCATTTGTTCAGTTACATGCATGGCACTGATACCTATTTTACAGATGATCAAAATGAGCCTTAAGGAGGCTAAATAAACTGCCTTAGGTTCACAGGAATCACTAAGTGTCAAAATCACAACTTAATATCGTCACTTGAGCACAGTTTATTGCATCATCAATAAATTCAACCACTATGTGTCACCACAAAGACCCAGAAATATTTTTAGATCTGAGAAGAGATACAACAGCAACAGCTCTTAAACCATTCCAAGTTAATTTAATAGTGTTTAACAGGACAGTAATGTCTAGCATGTTCAAATGTTAAAAAATAATTTTGCTAAAAAAAAAAACCTAAATCCCTAATTCACATATTGTGACTAATATTAGATAAATACAACTGGGTAAGATTTCTCAGGGGAACTTTACTGTGCTTTTTCATTTCTTGTGTCTCAATAAGCTAAGGAAGGGTTCTACATGTAAATCAGGCTGAATAGTTTTAAAAAAATACTTTTTAAAATTGAAATTTTCTACAAAAGTTATCAAGAATCCTTAGATAAATGGCTAACACGAGGTCTCAAGAGGGAAACAAAAGGTGATTCTTGGATGTTTCTTTGTGCTAGAACACAAGAAAATAGTAATAGACTCATGGCACCTTGACAAAAGGACACAGAGCCCACTTGAAAGGACTTGAACTGAACAACAACAACAAAAAAAAGGCAAGGCAATCAATGGGGATTTTTTAGTAAGTTAGAAAATGAACTGCACATTAAGACTAAAGAAAAAGAAGGAAAAAAGGAATAAAAAGCACAAGGCAATACATCACAACCAGTTTGAAAAACCACTATATGTCCACCAGATGGACGATTTTTAAAATGACAACATTACTATGAGTAAAGGAATAACAAAACCTTTCTTCTTCTCTACGGACAAATTTTATCTTGCGCTAATTCTGGCCCCGTCCCCAGGACAACCAATAGATATGGAATGTCAACAATATTACTAAGCTGTCTTTTTTGCTTATGGTAAAAATGACTCCCATATCTGGGAATAAATGGTAAATACACATCAGGAAGCCACAGTTCTGAGCAACCCTGAGTGCTGTGAATCTTGCAAGCGCCGTGTCTTGTGGGGTCCTGGAAACTATGCCTATGGCATAGTAAAGAAGATATTTCCTATCAGCACGTGAGTCTTCTAAGCCAAGACAGCTCCCAGCAACCTCACGTGCAATCTCATTCCAAGCAAGGCCTACTGCAAGCGCGACTTTGATTACTTACCCAAATCTAGAGACTATGAAGAGTAGGTGATATCTACAAACAAGGAAGTTCACTCTGAACAATATATTTAAAAGGAACTCTTACACACTATACCAGGAAACATGCATATGCTTGTTTACAGGGGTGGATACAGGAACAAAAACCCAGAATCAAACCAATACCTTTTGACTGGAGAACAAATAAATTGTGGTAAATAAATTCAACAACAGAATATTATATAGCCAGGAAAATGATTACAGTACATGTAATAAGATTTACCAAATTATGAAATGTTATTTTTAAATTAATCATAGTTTTATTAAGACATAATTTACTTATCTTTAGAATACAAAGATTTTTAGTTTACATATACAGCCTGATGAATTTTTCCATTTGGATTCATTTGTATGACCATCACTCAGAATAAAATACAGAACATTTCCATCCCTTCAGAAAATTTCTTTGTTCCCTTTTCTTGTCTATTACTTTTTTTTGCTCTCCTCCTAGAGGTACACTTGATCTTAGCCAAAAGGCCAAGAAGCGATTCTCCTAGAAGTAATTACTATTTTGGATATAATTGAAGAAATTAGATCATGTTACAGAATTATTTTTAATTTTCTTAGATGTGATCATGCATGGTACAGTGGTATACAGAAAAATGTCCTTAGTTTAAGGAGGTACATGCTACAATAATTAGGAGGTAAGTAAAATTATGTCTGAAACTTATTTTCAAACGCATCAGAGAAAAATTACATACAGATAAATAAATATACTGAGAGAAAGAGAGAAAAAGCAATTAAGCCCACGTGTTAACAACTGCTGAATCTAGGCTGGAGAGTTTCTGTACATCTGAACCACATTCAGATGGAAAGTTAGTAATGGGGACATGCGCTTACTGAGCTCACCACCGTGAGGAAACACTGAAGCACTACATGTCATGTGATTTAAATGCCAGATAAAAATTGTGAAACTTATAGATTTTGATTTCTCTTCCTGTAACATTTTCCCTTCAAAAAAAAAAATCAAAACAATAAATCATTTACCTTCTAAAAACTGAAACAGGCAAACTGAAGACTGATGGTGAAGAAGGTTTATTGGAAGGATTAACAGACCTATTTCATTAAAAAAAAAAACACACACATACACACACAAAAGGAAAGAAAAAAAATGAATAAATCATGGTTTTATCTAACAAATACAATTTGCTCCTTGACTGAATCTCCAAACAAGAGTTGCAATTGGCTCTATCATTTGTATAGTTACAACATGTTTCCTACCACCTAGATTTACTTCTAAAGAGTAAATTAGCGCTTAGGAAATTCATATAATAATGATTCATAGAATGTGGGCACTGTACTGGCAGGTGAATCTGTCCTCCTCCCACTCGATCCTGCTCAAGTGGAGTGCTAATCACATATTACCAACCTAAACAACTTCCCCAAATTTTCTAATAAACTATTAAAGAAAAAAAAAACATGATATTGAGAATATATACTAAAAAAGAGTATTAATGACAAAAACTGCTGCAATAACTTTTTAATTTTATGCTTAGTAATGTTCAAATTAAAAGTTCAGGGGACTTTTTGAGCCAATAGGCTTTTTGACTTAAATCAAAATGGAAAACATAGGCTTCATAATTCAGAAATTTCCATGCATTGCTCTAAGATTGCATCAGAAACCTTAATTAAAAGTAAAAAAGTTTTAAAATTCTTATAGCTCACCACATATCCATTCTCGATACTTCATCAAATAACAGAAGACAAAATAATGCTCCGACTTCAGTCACGACAGCACAATTTTCATGAAATATTAAGGAAACTAAGAAATAAAAAGAAGTATAACTTCATGAAATATCTTTACCTCTAGAAAAATGAACTTCAAATTTAAAATATCTTAACTCAAAGGGAAGAGATGTCATTCTCAGAAAACTGCAACATGAACCCACATACACTGACATATGTGGATCTAGAGGTTTGTTAAAACAGAGCTTCTGTTTCAGCAGGTTTGGGCTGGAGTCTGTGAATCCCACAGCCTGATGGTCCAGGAAACACACCTGCACATCCACTCACTAGATACTGTGTACTTTCAGTTTCTCAAAGAAGCAAACTAACGCAGCTTCTAGTAGGTTTGCCAAATCCTTTACTCCAACTAAAGTCCACTCATTCAGAGATCACCTTAGTTATCATCTGCCCTTTCCTATAAACATATAGTCATAGAACTCGGGTTTGACTTCAACACACTGTGATTGTGTTGGTGTTGTTTTAATTCGTGTATCTTATTTATTACAAGATAATGGAAAAAGAAACTGCTCTGAACTAACAAGACTAAAGCTAGCACCATCACATACTACTAGTGAAATGGCCTGATCAAATACTGCAGCATTAATAAGCCTTAGTTTCCACCTCTGCAGCACTCCCAATGCTATGACTTCTCAGTGCTCGACAACTATGAAATTCTAACCAAAAAGGTATTGTGGTGGTACCAATCACACAGGAATACTAGCATAATACAGAGTCAGTAAGTCCAGGAAAGCAGCAACAAGAAATTAATTTCAAAAGAAGTTAATTTTCCTAACTATAAGAAAAGGATAATAACAACCTAATTGATAAGTGACATGATTGAAAGTAGTAATGAACTAAAAAGAAACAGAAATACATGTAAGAATTTAATTTTTATAGACACTTTATATCAGTGGGGATAGGATGAACTACCACATTTCCAAATACATAATTATTGTAATATAATTGCCTACAATATGAAAAAAATAGATTTAGATACCTACCTTACACTATCAAAATCAATTCTACATAAAGATCTAAATTTTTTAA
The DNA here is from genome assembly GCF_905146905.1 of Nyctereutes procyonoides. Taxonomy (NCBI): domain Eukaryota; kingdom Metazoa; phylum Chordata; class Mammalia; order Carnivora; family Canidae; genus Nyctereutes; species Nyctereutes procyonoides. The sequence goes on along the minus strand of NW_026575082.1, from coordinate 7,818,910 downwards.
ACACTATAAATGTGTTAAGAGAAAGAAGTCTTTTTAGAATTTTAAATTCAGAATTGGAGAAGGCCCTCCTTTTAGAGCATGATGAAAAGCTCAGTTGCTATAATAGAAAAGCTTTATATACTTCCATAAAATACTTAAGGCTAATGATAGGCAAAGAAAATCTTAACATAAAATCGAGCATATAAACTCTACAAGTCACTAAAAAGAAATTAAATGCAACAGAAAATAGGCAATTATAAGAAATTTGAATAAATACATGAAAAGATAATCACCTCCATTAAAATGTTTAAAAAATAGAAAATAATAGTGAGATATTATTTTTACCAATAATATTAAAGAAATTTTTTAAATGAGACTTATTCGGGGGCACCTGGGTGGCTCAGTCAGTTAAACATCTGCCTTCGGCTCAGGTCACAGACCTAGGGTCCTGGAATGGAGCCCCATGTGGGGGTTCCCTGCTCAGTGGGGAGTCTGCTTCTTCCTTTCTTCCCCTGCTTATGCACTCTCTCGGTATCTCTGTCTCTCTCCCTGTCTCTCAAATAAATAAATAAAATCTTGAATGAATGAATGAGTGAGTCATATTCAGTGTTAGCAAGGTTATGAGGAAAATAAGCATTTTAAAAAATCACTGTTGGGAATGATGCAGAGATGAACTGAACCATATCCTATAAAATTTCTTTGACCCAGCAATTCTAATTACAGAGTATGCACAAGATCATAAAACATGATTACTATTACCGTTAAAATTCTGAAAGAAATATTAATATGACAAACTGAAACTCTGAAACACTATGTAATAGTTTCTTGGTTTCTTGGTTTTGTGTTTTTTAAGAAAACAGATTCACATGTAATAACATGGAAAGATATTTAAAATACATTTTCAGTTGGAAAAAGCAACACCAACAAATATACAGCATAAAAAATACAACATGGGTGTAAAGAAAAGATCATTCCAAATGATTTTTGACAAAATATACCTAGTACATTCTTCTTTGGGGAAACTGAGAAAGAAAAGAAAATTTTAAAAACTGCTGATGTTTTACTTCATATCATTCCATACTGTTTGAATTTTTACAATAAGGATGTAGAAATTCTGTAATTATTTAAAACAAAAACAAATCAACATAGGTAAGAAAATTTGGGTTCTTTTCTTGCCTCCACCATTATCTGGTTATGACCTTGGCCAAGTCGATAAATCTCTCTAGATCTCAATTTCCTCACTGTAAGATGGCGTAGTGAGTTTTTTTTATATTATATTTTTATTTATATTATATTATATTTTTTATATTAAATTTATTTTTTTATTGGTGTTCAATTTGCCAACATAGAATAACACCCAGTGCTCATCCCATCAAGTGCCCCCCCTCAGTGACGATCACCCAGTCACCACCACCCCCCACCCACCTCCCCTTCTACCACCCCTAGTTCCTTTCCCAGAGTTAGGAGTCTCTCATGTTGTCTCCCTTTCTGGTATTTCCCACTCATTTTTTTCTCCTTTCCCCTTTATTCCCTTTCACTATATTTTATATTCCTCAAATGAATGAGACCATATAATGTTTGTCCTTCTCTGATTGACTTATTTCACTCAGCATAATACCCTCCAGTTCCATCCATGTCGAAGCAAATGTTGGGTATTTGTCATTTCTAATGGCTGAGGAATATTCCATTGTATACATAAACCACATCTTCTTTATCCAGTCATCTTTCGATGGACACCGAGGCTCCTTCCACAGTTTGGCTATTGTGGACATGACTGCTAGAAACATCGGGGTGCAGATGTCTTGGCGTTTCATTGCATCTGAATCTTTGGGGTAAATCCCCAACAGTGCAATTGCTGGGTCGTAGGACAGGTCTATTTTTTAACTCTCTGAGGGACCTCCACACAGTTTTCCAGAGTGGCTGCACCAGTTCACATTCCCACCAACAGTGCAAGAGGGTTCCCCCTTTCTCCACATCCTCTCCAACATTTGTGGTTTCCTGCCTTGTTAATTTTCCCCATTCTCACTGGTGTTAGTTTTTTTTTGTTTTGTTTTTTTTGTTTTTTTTTTTTTTTTTTTTAGGAGTTCAGCCTTTTATTGAGCAGCTTATAAAAGTTTAGTCAAAGAGACCAAAGCCCATGTCATCATCAGACTCCTCAGATTCTTCTTTCTTGGCTTCCACTTTTTTCTCCTCAGCTGGGGCAGCAGCGGTGGAAGGAGCAGGACCTCCTGCTGGCGCAGCGCCAGCTGCTGGCACAGGTCCACCAGCTCCTACATTGCAGATGAGGCTCCCAATGTTCACGTTGGCCAGGGCCTTTGCAAACAAACCCGGCCAGAAAGGCTCAACATTCACACCCGCTGCTTTAATGAGGGCATTGATCTTATCCTCCGTGACCGTCACCTCATCGTCGTGCAGGATGAGGGCCGAGTAGATGCAGGTGAGCTCCGAGACGGAGGCCATGGCGAGGGTGCGTGCAGAGCATGGTGCTATTCGCCAGCTGAAGTGAGGGCCTCACCCCAATGCGGCCTTGGCTTCCTCGGAAGGACCGAGCACCTTAGCGGCAGCTGAGGAAAGGAGCTGGTGTGAGGTAGTTTTAAGTTAAGTTCTCACCATGCAATTCTGTCATGGGTTGGATTCTGTCATGATATAAGATTTATAATTAAAAGCAGTGTTATCGTGCAGCCCAGGTGGCTCAGCAGTTTAGTGCCGCCTTCAGCCCAGGGCCTGATCCCGGAGACCCGGGACCGAGTCCCATGTCAGGCTCCCTGCATGGAGCCTGCTTCTCCCTCTGCCTGTGTCTCTGCCTCTCTCTCTCTCTCTGTGTCTCTCATGAATAAATAAATAAAATCTTTAAAAATAAATAAATAAAAGAAGTGTATCTGGTAGATTATTTAGTTATTATTCCCCTGTGGTCTACTCTCCATGCTGTAGATAGAATAATCTTTCTGAAACAGATACCCCCTCAGTTTAAGGATCTTAAATGACTTCTCAGTGCTGTTTCCTGGGATCTACCAGACCCTGCATGAACTGCTCTCCATGTGTCACCTCATCATCTTCCTCTCACCCCAGAAGGCCCCAAAATCCCGTCATTCCTAACCAACCACCATTTCAAAGATACATTCTCTCTCAACATAACCATGGCTCCATCCAGAAAGCAACCCTCTCTCACTGAACTCCTATTCATTTCTGAAGTTCCAGCTTGGATCCAAATGTCCTGGAAGCATTCTCTCATGTTTTCTCACCACCCAATCTGTTCAGGAACACTTCCCTCTGGCACCAGGAATTCCACTATTATAGAGAGTTTTATGCTGTATTGTGTATTTGTCAAAGTCTCCAACTATACTGTCAGCTTCAAGATGTCATTTACCAAACTGATCGGTGTATCCCAAGGGCCTAGCACATAGCATGTACTCAATAAACATTTGCTGAGGAATGAATTTCCTAGCTGAGTACTTGATTTAAAAAAACTAATTTTGCTGTGGTGCCTGGGTGACTCAGTCAGTTAAGTAACTGACTCTTGATATCGGCTCTGATCATGATCTCAGGGTTGTGGGATAGAGCCCTGAGTGGGGCTCTGGGCTCAGCAGGAAGTTTGCTCAAGAGTCTCTCTCTCTCCCTCTGACCTGCCCCCACCTCACTCTTGCACATGCATGCACTCTAAAATAAGTAAATCTTAAAAAAAAAAAAAAAAAAAAAAACACTAACTTTACCCTGAAACTAAATCCATTAATAAAAAATGTTATAATTCACTTTCAGACTCATTGAAATAGTTCTCACAAACATCAACAAAATAGAAAAATTGTTAATACTAACAGGGTACATATGATGCTGCCTTAGAAAGTACCTTTGAATCTAGTAATATGCTCATGAATGCTTGAATAATTTAAATCAAAATAAGAAATAACTTAAAATTATAAAAATAAAAAATAAAAATAAAAAATTATAAAAATAAGAATTTAAAAAAAAAGAAAAGGCAAACTAGGGACTAACTTCTGAATGAGGTTATTAGGAAGATAATTAACAGGACTAAAGAAAACGTAAGATCCACAGGTACTACTCTTCTAGATCAATCTATTAAAAACTGTAAAAATGTTATACACTATTCAAGATGTACAAGCCTGGACACACTGAGTCTGTTTAGAACTTCACCTGGTTTGGACTTGTATCAATGCTTATATTAAATACACTGTCCTCTTCACTTAGCAAGCAGAAGACATAGGAAGAAAATGCTAAAATAAAATTACTATATTCTAATCTATATTCTAATAATATTTTGAACATAAATCTCACTTAAGATAATTAACAAGGTTAAGCATATTGAGAATTTGATCAAGATGCATATTGTAGGATTATTTAATAGTAGTGGCCTAAATCTCTAAGAAAGAAAATAGCACAAAATGTTACCAAGCTCTCTACTGAGAACAGTCAGAAGGAAGAAAAAGAGAAAAAAACTACATGGAATTTTTCTACATAAACACATTAGTAAGCTACAACCAAATTGAAATGGGTTTAAAAAAAAAATCACACTTTATAATAAACTAATGCTCAGTCATTCAGGATGGTCTAGCTCCCACTCCACATAAAAAGGGTGTACCCTCCTACTATCAGTCTGATGACATACTCAGACACCATGCCAGAGGTCAGGATGCAAAGACACAAGCCAACTAAGACTGCGGAAATGGATTTGGAAGAGTAGGCAGCAATGGCAGTGGCTGCAGCCTGCTCTCTTCATAGATAATAATAGGTAATTGAGCACCAAATGAAAGCCACATCAACTGTGCAAAGAACAGAATGATCATCCTTTCTCAGCTCTGAGGCCTCCTCAGTAACAGGATTACAAGGTAATTTCCACAAAAGAAACATTATCCGTTGTAATGGATATTTTTAGCAGCATAGTCACTAAAAAACTTTGTTATTCTGTTAGTCAAATGGAAAGTAAATGTTACCTACAGTTAAAGCATAACCCTTAAAGCTGACTTATTATTATTAGCAGAATTTTATTCACCTCTGAATAACAGGGTCAAAAGAGAAGCCTGCTGTGAGAGGGCCATGCGCATGACCGGGTCCGCACAAAGAACTTTCCTGAAGAGTGTGAGGCTTGGCAGAATCAAACATTCTATGAGCTGGCCAGGAGGGAAAACACAGTTATTGTACAATCATCAATTCTAAGGGGAAACAAAATAAACTATAATAGTAACTTTTTCTAAATGTTATGGTTTTTTATCAAAATTGTCTAAAACAAAAATGCAAATTAAGAATTATTTTCCGCTGAAAATAAGCTTTGTATATACTTCTGCTTACATATCCTAAAAAAATCTAAGATTGGTTTTCCTTTAGAGAGACCCTACTCTTAGAAATAAAAAAAATAAACAATGTACTTGGTATTAATCAGGTTTTAATCTCCAAGCACTTACCTAAATTCAGCTGAATTCAGTTTCAGATCTGATTAATAAAAATACCAGTCTGTAAAAATGTCTAGGTACACTATTAATCTTACCTCACCATCCTGACCTACACATTCATTTAGATACTCAATTATCGTGTCAACTAAGTGTAACTTTTTCACCACAGCATGCATTTTAATATCTGTTGACAAAAAAAAAAAAAACACAAAAAACAGAAGTCACTTAAAGAATATTTTCTGAAGTTTTAAAATTTCAGAGCAGGTATTCACAACTCAAAAAGTTTTAAGTAGTTACATCCGGTGTTGAAATTAGAGAAGAAACTTTAAACTTTTACTTTATACACATCTAAACTATAGGAAAACTTTTAAGTAACAAGCACATCTTAATTATTTCTACAATGTAAAACATAAAAGCTATTTAAAAAAGAATAATTAAATCAACTGGTTCAGACCCTGAAAACTACTAAAATTTTAAGTATATAAATGAATCCTTTTATTTGTACATAAGTTATTTTCTTTATATTGTTTCATCGACAATTCTTTCCTTTTCAAATCCATCACCTCAAAATGTCTAAAATTCTCTACAAGTAATGTTAATAGCTTGCAACGTGGTCATTTTTCTATTAACAGAAACTCAGATCTCAGGGGCAGCTGGTTGGCTCAGGTAGTAGAGCATGTGACTCTTGATCTTGGCGTTGTAAGTTTGAGCCACACACTGAGTGCTGAGCTTACACACATACATACATGCATACATAAATACATACATTAAAAAAAGTTTAGATTTCTAACCTCAAAACTGTCAATAGCAAATATGAGAGTAAAGGATTATAACATACTCTATATTTTCTGAAAAGTATGAACTTTTAAAGTAAGCATATATGTGTGACTGTGTGTGTGTGTGTGTGTGTGTGTTTATTCACCGTTACGGATTGTTTATGTTCCCCCAAAATTCATATGGGGAAACCTAATCTCCAGTGAGATCAGGAGGTGGAGCCCTTAAGAAGCGATTAGGCCACGATGGTAGAGCCCTGAAGAATGGGATTAGTGTCCTTATAAAAGAGGCCTCAGGCAGCCTTGGTAGCCCAGTGGTGTAGCACTGCCTTCAGTCCAGGGCCTGATCCTGGAGACCCCGGATCAAGTCCCGCATTCGGGCTCCCTGCATGGAGCCTGCTTCTCCCTCTGCCTGTGTATCTGCCTCTCTTTCTCTCTCTGTGTGTCTCTCATGAATAAATAAATAAAATCTTTAAAAAAAAAAAAAAGAGGCCTCTTCTCCCTATAAGAATACACAGAAAAGATGGCTATCTATGAACCAAGAAGCAGGAAGCAGGCTCTCACTCGACACTGAATCTGTGGGCACCTTGATCTTGGACTTCTAGCCTCCAGAACCGTAAGAAGTAAATTTCTGTTGTTTATAAGCTATACAGTCTGGGGTATTCTAGTAGTGCCACCCAAATATAGTAAGACATATGTGCATACATACACACACACACACACACACACACACACACACTAGAGATATTACTAGCAATAACATCTCTAGGTGCTTATAGACCAGTCACAAGTATTTAATATCTCACAATTTTCTTAACTTATTCTCTCCTATAACTCTCCCTACACACACACACACACACACACACACACACACACACAATGGAAAACATACCAATACACATACTGATACTAAATTAGTAGCTATTATTAGAACTACCTTTGGTAGCCAGTTAAAAAAAAAAAGTTTCCACTACCTGCCAACAAGTGTACACCAAAATTACAAGCTTTATTTTTGTCATGTTAACAATAATAGAAGAATACTCCCTAAAAGCGTTTTATGATCTTCTTAACAAAGCTATCCACATTTTCTAGAGCCTTATTTTCTGAGTCTGTATCATTATTAAAGCCACAAATATGTTGGATATGCTTTTTCACATTACTCTTCTTATTTCAGATTCCACTAATGTCACACAGGAACATTAAGTACATCCCATGTTCCAAGTTAGAATCTTTTCATGTAAGTGCAAAATTATCATTTCTCTCAAACATTAAAGATAAGTTACATAAAGCACACATGGGGAAAAATAAAAAAACTAATCCAAGGAATGGAAGCCTATGTAATAACAACACTACAAATAAAGTTAACAATCTATTTTACTAGTTGTTGCTTTTTAAATAAACCTTTAAAAAAAAATACATGGTCAGAATGCACTATTTTTATTTTATCTACCCACAAAGTAGTGTTTGATTTATGTACCCAAAACATGTACCCATGTTATGTACCCATAACAAAACATGTATTATGTAAATTAAGAAAGAACATCCAATTCACTGTTAGAATTCTATCAATATTCTAGATAATTCTATCAAATGATATTCTACAGGTTAAATAATGGTAATCTCGGCCAAGAGGGGTCAGCAAACTTTTTCTGAAAAGAACTAGATAGAAAATACAGCAGATTTGGCTGGTAAAAATTGCCTTTGTCACATATTCTTTATGTTTCTTTTTTTAAATAATTATTTTAAAATGTTAAAACCAGGGCACCTGGGTAGCTCAGTTAATTGGCTAAGCATCTGCCTTTGGCTCAGGTCATGATCCCAGGATCTGGGAATAGAGCCCTGCATCTGTCTGTATGCTCAGTGGGGAGTCTGCTTCTCCCTCTCTCTCTGCCCCGCCACCCCACGTGTACTCTTCCTCTCTCAAATAAATAAATAAAAAGTCTTAAAAAAAAATAAAAATGTTAAAACCATTCTAAAGGGCCACGAAAAACAAAACAAACCAGGCTATAGCCTGTATCTGGCCCCTAAAACTGCAGTTTGCAACCCTCAATACCACTGTATATAGCTATCTAAAATTCAATTATCAGCAGTACAGCAATCATTTTCCTTAAGAGACATTACCTTGCATAATCACAGCTAACTGTTCTGCGGCTGACTTTCTCAAAACAAGATCAATATCATCTGAGGTAAAGATTTTATAAACCTTTTCAACAGTCTCCAACTGAAAACCAGAAAGAAAAAAAAAAGGAATTGTTTTCATCTATTTCCAATTGTCCAATAAAATTTTATGATTCATACCATACAAAAGCTCCAAAGCCCACTTACTTAAGTGATATATTTACATGCAAATTTACAGCAATGATGTACTATATCAGGGAAAACTTAGAATCTAAAACAAAAAGCCATCATATCAAATAAGCCTTTCTTTTTAAGGTACATTTTTGCCAGAAAGTCATTCATAACCCATTAGCACCTTAAGAACTTCACAGAAAACATCTAAGCCATATAACATCTCTGCAGGTAGTAATTTGAGAATAGAGACCCTAGAAGTGTGACTCCAGATTTGTCCATGGCCTCCAGAAGACATGAGTTAGAATTCCCTGGCCTCTGACTCTCTTCCCTTCTAGAGGCCTTCAAACCCATGGCTATCTAGGACTTGCTGCCCAGCACTCCAACACAGCCACTCCCACTCCCTAACTGTCACTTCATTCCAGGGCAGGGTCTGAGATGGCAAACCCAATAGTGAAGGGGAAATAGAAAAGGGCAGACACTCCTTTACTCCGCCTACTGCTATCTTCTGGCCCTAACACGGACTCCCAAAGACAGTGCTAGGACCCCATATTCCCCACCTTCCTCCACATCACACATGGGCACAGGAACAACTAGCAGTGGTCAGCACTCAGGGCGTCCCCAGCAGGACCTGAGTGTAGTCAGGGGAAGGTTCTCCAATCCTGCTGCTAGGGCTATCACATGGCCCTGAACACTTAGAAGAACACTGAATGTGCTTTCCCATTTAAAAAATCCGTCGTATCACCTGGGGCCGTCTGGTCTAAACTTCAGTGAAAACTGACAGACTGTAGACTTGAAGTCTCAATAGAAGCTATAAAGCATAGGAATAAGTCAATAAAGATAACAAGTAGCTTTATCTAATCCTGCATTGGCCCAAGATGATTTGGGTACTGTCCCTGACTAAAGATAAGCAAATGGACACTAAGCTCTGGAGGTATATATAAGGAGACAAAGATATAGAAAAGAGATTAACAACAAAATCCCAGAACTACCGTAACATTTAAGAGAAACCACCTTTGCCACCTATATTATTTTTTGCCTTTCATAATACAGAGGCTGATAACTTCTGTCATAGAAACTTTCTCCTTTTTCCTCATAGGCTATTTCCAACATAAGAACAAGTGAATTTCCAATTGTTTTTATGCCAGTAATAAATACTTGTTTTTAAGAGTCACCACAGAATTTCTTTCCACTACATTAACCTTATGTTGTGAAGATGCTTTTCAATTAATTTGCATTTCCAGTGTATACATTAAATGAAAGGGATATAATGCCTGGCATACAGTAGTCACCCAAGAAATACTTATTAAATAAATAAATGTATCCAGAAGCTAGACAAAGCCAGAACACAATTTCAAACTAGCCATGAATAATCACACTAGAAGTTAGAACTTCTCTTCCTCTCAGATGCATATACAAACTGAAGAATGTAACATAAAATAGGTGATATACAAATGCATCAAGTTACCATGAAATGATAAACCCAAAGGTTATACTCACCCTAATAATCAGTTCTCTTCTGTCATCCAACATGAGTTCAATAGGTTTTTTCACAATAAATAAATTAGTAACTCTGGAGAGAATTCTGGCATCTATTAAAGGACGCTTTGTGTCAGCCCCTTCTTCCCTTGTGAGATGACATGCTAAAAGCTTTAATGCTAGTGAACGGACCCTAAAGAAACAAAGTGTTTCAGTCAACATTTTTTAATATACAAATATAGACATATTTTAAAAGCTTATAATCACAAAGCATTATTGTATATTAACACAATATATCAACACTGTATTTAAAATATAGACATTTTAAAAGCCTATAATCACAAAGCATTATCGTAAATCAACATGATAATTGCCATGCTTATACTGACAACAAAGGTACTTTATTTTTCTATTAAAATAGTGTATAACTACAATTATTCTTTCAATTTTATATTTATAAATAAATATCAGAAATAAGGAATAATCAATAGTTATAAATGAAGAGACTGACTCACTGAGACTATGAACTTCATAGTCTGTGGTATCACAGTCAATGGCAATAAATTAACACAATCTGCAAATTACATCCATAACTCTTGACTCAAAGTCTAGTGATCTAATTCAAAATCAAAAATTATCATGGACTCACAATCAGGGCACAAACTAACATTAGGTCAAACCTCCAGGAGTGTAATCACATTAATAACTAAAATGTAATGTCACAACGTATGAGAACGTTCTTATATTAAGGGTCAAACAGAGTCTTCTCAAATAAGAAAATGCAAATACTTGTGATTCCCATCAAAATTCTATTTTATCTGGAATGGATTAGGATTCAGGTCAGTTGAGCGAGAAGTAGGGGATTACAAGGAAAGATTAAATATTGCATCCCATTAGACAATGAAATGGAAAAACAAAAAACCACCAAGTGGACAAAGGACCTTAGAGTTGGGAGACAGTGAGACAACTAGGTAGGAATCACTACTCTGACAGGTTCTTGAACTATAAAAAAACTAGGAAAATTTTAAGTGATAATACAAGTTCCAGGTTTAAGTATTGCTTACAAGATGACAGTTAAAAGCTGTGTACTCAGGGAGTCCTCCCTACCACAGCCAAGACTGGGTCACTTGCTCTGTGTGGTCCTGTCACCCTGAAGTCCCAGTAGCACAACACTGATCTTGCTCTACTATAATTAATAATAAAGGATAACTGGTAAAATTTCTCCTCCCAATTCCATGTCCAATTCTATATGGGCAGTGCCATGCCCACGCTGAGTGCTGTTATGTTCCCACAGCCTATTGTGGCTCTGAGGCACACAGTTGACATCCAGTAAGTACTTGCCAAGTCTAACAGAAATTTACAGTGATTTTAGTAATAGATATCATTCTTCAGAGTACTGATATTTACTCCAAGATGGAGTGAGAAGTCAGACAAACTTACTCCTTCTACCTATTCTAGTTAGAATAGCTAGACACCTACATAAAGCTTTTCCTTTGCTCCTTTCATTCCAAGCCAAGGCCATCTATACTAAACTCTGGGGCTGTAGCCCCCAGAAAGATGGCCAGAGTAGAGTATGTAAAGCATACATTTATGCATCTCCTATATAAATTCAGCACTTCTTTAGCTTTAGCACGAGGCAACAGAGTCCCGTTATTCCCACCATTTATTTCCTTCAAAAAAATGTTGTGAGCATATTTTTTGTCTTTGTTTACCTGGAGACTGTGAACAGTAAATACACTTCTATTATATAACATCACCAAATCTGGGGGTGAAGAGTACTACGCTAGCACATCAATAGACACAGCCCCACTGTATGGAGGCCACTCCTGAGATGCACAGACATTTTAACTCCACCTACCCCTGCTTCCTGCATCACTTTACTCTCTATCGAACTTTACTCTCTACGCTACAGCTATAGTCTCTTCTCTTGGGTCTTCTTCCTATCCATTCTCTTAATGTTTTAGATTATTTCCACCTACTTCCTTATTTTTCAGTCTGATCATGCATTTATAAATAAGCCACTGTATCATCCTGATGTAAGGTTTGAGTAAAGCAAAGCTATTCATTGTCAAAAGGACATCTGTTCCTCCTAGCCTTTGCAACCGATTCTTGTTCTTCAACACTGGTTACTCATCGTGACTCTAAGCTTTCCTCTTCTCAGTGAAGGAAAATCTAACAACTGTTACCTAAAGAGAGCAGAGAAGATCCATGTCGCAATGATAGAGAGGTAAAAAAAAAGCAATATATTTTTCTTCTTTTCTTTTTTTTTTTTTCTTCTTCTTTTCTTTTAGTTTAAATGATACACTAGTGGTCAAGAAAAGAACACTTTTCCAATTTTCCAAATAAGAGAACAAACTAAATAGATTAAAATTCCTACTTACTCTGGTATATGGTCAACTGGTCCATTACACTTTTATGAACATTTAATTTTCAGAATAAATGTTTAGAAAAGGAGGCTAACAATTTCTAAAGAGGAAGACCCACTCAATTCATACCCATGGCTCTATAACCTGCCCACAGCACCAGCGAACACCACCGGAAGGCATGAAGGCTGGCCGCCAATGAAGGTTTCAGGAAAGCAACCTCAGATTCATCCTCATGTCTGTTCAGCTTCACGCACTGGTCTCCTCTCTGCCTAACAATAAAGAGTCGTTTTCCCTTACCTTCTTTAGTTCTACCCTACTTAAGAATGACAGAATTACTATACTTCCTTGGAATGCTCCCATTAATCTTGAACATGGAGAAGAACAGATCCTGCTGTACTTACAATGGCTTCCTGACAAACAGGAGCCGCAGCATGGACTTTAGTCGGGTGGTACAGGGGAGAGCCCCTTCGCCCGCCTCAGGATTCCCTTTCGTCAGAAGGAGAATGGAGTTACCCAAAGGATCTTCTGTGTCAGCATAGCCCTAAAAGATTCCAGAAAAAGAGAAATTACTTTGTTTATACATATTGCTGAACTTTTTAACTTGAAAATAAGAATTCCTAAATTTCTTTCAATTCAGGTGAATAGTCACTTGTCTAAATAACCTATGTGAGGTAAGAATCCTATATACATAAAGTTGTATTTAAAAAATAATATTGGACTTCAGGAAAATATGCCAACTCTCTTGATGCTTGCTAATTTTTTCCATTTTCCAAGATTCTGGTAGTGGCACCTCCCCTAAATGAGGGTCTCACATATCTTCAGAACTGTGGCCACATGACAGAGAGGGAAGCAGGACAGTGCCCTGAACTCCCCCTCACTCCTCCTAATCACCAAGAATCATGGCTGGAAAAGCCTGTTTCCCAGAACTTGTTAATCAAAGTAGCACTCTGATCACATACACCCATGGATGGAATTCACAAGGCAGCTTAGTTACATAACACCTGCTTAAAAAGCACTGTTAGCTTTTCCTAAAAGCCTTTATATAAGGCTGAATTCTATTTTTCACAGTCAGTGCCAAATGCCTGCACCCCACTTCTTAACCTCCCACCCAGATCCATAAAGTGCAGACAAATTAGCTCTCCTGGTTTAACCTTCTGCCAGAAACAAGACAGCCACCCACTCCCTGCCCCCTTATCCACAGAAACTTCTTGGCTTCTCCTCATTTCTCTCACATGACAGCTCTGCTGTCTGCACATGTTTCAATCAATCACACTCACCCAAGATAAATGGTATGGGAAACGGGGACTCGCCCAGCATACCTGCAGCACAGGAATGACAGGACAGAGAGACTCAATAAACTTGTTCCAGGTCACTGCTGTCATCATCAATCGTCCCTGCAGCAGATACAGCAAAATGGCCTTGGCAGCAGCATTCACCTGTTCAACAACACGGATCACACAATCCAACAAAGTGAGGCTCCTGCTAAAGTCACCTATGTATCTGTAACATTGTCTAAAATCTGGAAAAGTGCTCTAACCAACAACTCTTTCTTCAAATGCCCGTATTCCATAGCTTCATCTTACATTCTGTTCTCAGCTAGTCTTCCTCCCTAATCATTCCTTTTTTCTAACCTTTAAGCTGTCATTTTTCATTAAATAAAAATTCCCTTGATGAAGTAACCTGATTTCTATAATACTGTACAGTTCATACCCTACATGAAAAACATAACAACTTCCTCTGAATTCTTGGAGAACAAGTATGTGCTCTTATCTTGATTCTCACATTTTCCTTAACATTCCTTTTTATGTAAATAACATGTCAACTGAAACCGTAAATCCAAAGCAAGTTTCTTTTTAGCTTCTCATCATACGATCTAGTTATATTAGAATAGTATCTTGATTTAACTGAGTATCTAATAATTACACTTGTCTTTTGCATTTACTCTTAACATGCCATACCTCATTTTTGGGCTCTTGAATGCCAAATGCAGAGATTTCATACAGAACTTTCGGGTGAAGTAGAAAATGAATTCCGTTACAAAGTGAAGACACAGGTTTAGTGACGTTATAGACACCTAAACATTCCTGTAAAACAGTTTTTAAAAATTATTGCTGCTGATTTTTCCAAAGGATTCCTCTTTCTTCTGTTTACAATTCAATTCCAATTTAACTTTCCACTTCACTGAAACTTTTCTTTTACCTGGTAGAAGATGAAAAACATTTCTCTTACCTCTGAGTTTACATGACATATGTGTTATGTTTCTTTCTGCCAACAAGTGGAGTTTTGATAAATTAAATAACCAAATTTCTGAGACAATCATAATCTCTTGAAGTTATTCATAATGATAGGTATTAAAAAATAACATTTAATAAACCTATCCTAGGGTGTTTGCATTTTGCTTACTGAGGTTTGAGAAAGATAATGATAATGGTTGCACAATAGTGTCAACGTACTTAATGACACTTAACTGTACACTTAAAAATGACTAAATTGAAAATTTTGTGTTACATGTATTTTACCACATTTTTAAAAGCAAATCAGAAATAGATGAGGAAAGAACTAGTGTACTGAATGGCTGCACTGAGGAATTCCATCCAAACAAATCAAAAGATACAGAAAATGTGAAAGAGCACTTAAAAGACACAAAGGATAAAATAAGAAGGCCTAACAAATCTCTACTCAGAGGGAACAGCAAGGATAAGAAAAACAGTAGTGAATAAGAATTATCCAAAAATGAAGGTAGACAGGATTCTTTCGGCTGAAGAGTACTAAACAAGATAAATAAAAAATGTACACAAAGACCCTGTAGTGAAACTGCAGAACACAGTGACAAGGACTTTCCTGTCTTAAAAGCAACTGGAGAAAAAAATTCAAGGAAATTATAATCTAACTGCTAGCAGAATTTTCCAACAATGATAGAAGCCTAAGAACAACAAACCACCTTTGGCAGAGTACTAAAGGGAAATTGCAGCAGACCTCAAGTTCTACATCCACATCCTGCTCAACTATCATTCAGGAGGAAAGTAAAATGAAGGCACTTTCAGATACATGTACTATTAGTTACAGACTGTCAATGAAAATACTGACGAACTTATTTCAGAAAAAAGGAGACTGAACCTAAATTTCTATCAATATAAAGTATTTCAAACTAAAGAGCATTAATGAATGAACCAGTAGGAGTCCACCTTTTTCGGCCTAAGGCAGAAAAAACATACGTACAGTATGAAATTATATACTTTTTTAAGCAGAAAAAACAATGTATATATTATATATAAAGACATACATAAAAAAAGGCATACATATATAATAAAAATATTTAAAGCACATAGATGGAAAGGACAAACAACTTTATAAAAGTGGTTGTCCTGGTGGATGGAGGAAGTGGGAAAAAGGAAGAAGCTTCAGTTACAACTAATATTTTTATTTCTGGGGATAAAAAGAGAGTCAAAAGTAAAACTGGCAAAATGTAAACATTTGTTATATCTGGTTAGCATTTACAAGAAAGTTAAATACAAGAGTACACAGAAACATATTTTCAGTACTGTCCTATGTACAATGTTCTTTTTAATATTTAAAGTTAATATCTTATATACTATTCTACATTGAAATATTTTATAACTTAAAAAGAGAGAAACATATTTTCTTCAAAAGAAAAATATTACTAAGAAAACAGATCTGACACTGTAAAATTTAAGGCTAATAATCTAAAACTTTTCCTGAGCATAGAAATGACTTTTGTTTTTTTAAGATTTTATTAGAGAGGGAGAGAGAAAGCACGAGCAGGGAGGGGAGGGAAGAGGGGGAAGTAGACTGTTGATCAGGGAGCCCAAAGTGGGGCTCGATCCCAAGACCCTGAGATCATGACCTGAGCAGAAGGCAGACGCTTAACCAACTGAGCCACACAGGCGCCCCAGAAATGACTTTTGAATACATGGTAGAAATTAACATTTTCTTATAGTGCTTCTATCATTAAATAACACAACACAAATATAATTCTTAATAAAACTTCTAGTAAGGCAATTTAATAGCTAGACTTGCTACTTAAGGGAATTAACAGCAAAAATTTCTTAAAGTTCACTAATAATTGTCATTTACTTTTATGGTAATAATTCTTATAGCTCATGTAAAATATCAACTAATTTTAGAGTTTTAATAAGAGAATCCAGTTGGTAGAGCTGGTTCAGTTGGTAGAGCATGAATCCTTGCTCTCAGGGTCAGGAGTTCAAGCCCCATGCTGGGTATGAAACCTACTTGAAAAATAAAATGCTATTTAAATAAATTAACTAATTTAATTTACTTTAATTAAATAAGAGAATCCACTATTAGCTCTCCCCCAAACAAACAAAAAAACAAATAACCCACCTTAGTAATTTCCAGACAGCAGTTGTAAGTTTCAATTTTCACTTGCAGTAATGGGTGAGATAACATACGCAGAAACACCTTCTGACTTTCTCCTTGAAGTAATGGACTGGCCTGCGCAGATTTGCAGCTGGTAAAAAGGTAAAACATCCAAGGCATCTAAGTTAAGTGAGTTACTAAAGAAACTTAGGAGCATAGTGGAAGGGGTTTCTTCCTACTCTAATTCCTCCAACTGGGATCTTACTTACTAATCCACTATTAATATTTACCCCAAGCACTTACTTGTCTCAATGGAAAAAAATATGCTCTTAAAAAGTACAAAAGAAGTCTTTAAAAATCCCTATTTGGAATGCAAACAGATACAGCCATTATGGAAAACAGAATGGTGTTTCCTCAAAATAAAAACCAGAACTACTTTATGATCCAGCAATCCCACTTCTGGTTATAAAGTACCCTCCCCATGTTCATCCCAGTATTATTCACACTAGCGAATACAGCTGACCTTTGAACAACACAGGGTTAGGGGCAGTGACCTCCACACAGCTAAAAATCCATGTATAACTTTTGGTGCCCCAAAAAGTTAACTACTAATAGCCTACTGTTGACCAGAAGCCCTTCCACTAACATACATAGACGATTAACATATAATTTGTATATTATATGCATTACACATATATTATATTCTTACAATAAAGCTAGAGGGGAAAAAGTTTTAAAAATGATAAGAAAATACATTTACAATACTGTATATATATTTACTGAAAAAAAAACAGAATATAAATGGATCCTCACAATTCAAATCTCTATTGTTTTAAGGGTTAACACAATACGGAAACAACCAAGTGTCCATCAATGGATGAACAAATAAAGAAAATGTAGTATATACATTTGGAATATACAATGGAATACTATTCAGCTTTAAAAAGAAGAAAATCCTATCATTTGTAACAACATAGATGAAGCAAGGAGGACATTAAGCCAAGTAAGATAAGCCAGGTACAGAAAGACAAATATACTGCATAATCTCATTTATATCTAAATATAAATCTAAAAAAGTCAAACTCATAGAAGCAGAGAGTAGAATGGTGGTAGCCAGGTGGTGAGGAACACAGGGAATGCGGAGATGTTGGTCAAAGCGCACAAGGTTTCAGTTATTCCGAATGTAAAAATTCTGGAGATCTAATGTACTCTAGGATGACTATAGTTAATACTGTATTATATTCTTGATACTTGTTAAGAGAACAGATCTTAAACGTTCTCACCCCACTCCACCCCACCCCCATACACAGAGATATTAACTATGTGAGGTATAAATAAATAAACAATAAAAACCCATATTTAATCAGTATTTGTCATCATGGCATCTACTCTCTCCAAAAGCAATGAAGATACTAAATTCTAAATGGGAATCTGCTCCAATATCTTCAAAATATTTTTAAAAATTTTTTAAAGATCTTATTTATGAGGGGATCCCTGGGTGGCGCAGCGGTTTAGCGCCTGCCTTTGGCCCAGGGCACGATCCTGGAGACCCGGGATCGAGTCCCACATCGGGCTCCCGGTGCATGGAGCCTGCTTCTCCCTCTGCCTAGGTCTCTGCCTCTCTCTCTCTCTCTCTGTGTGACTACCATAAATAAATAAAAAATTTTAAAAAAAGTATTAAAAAAAAAGGTTTAAAAAAAATTTTATTTATGAGCAGCCCCAGTAGCTCAGTGGTTTAGCCCCACCTTCAGCCCCAGGTGTGATCCTGGAGACCTGGGATCGAGTCCCACGTCAGGCTCCCTGCATGGAGACTGCTTCTCCCTTTGCCTGTGTCTCTGCCTCTCTTTTTCTCTCTCTCTCTCTCTCATGAATAAATAAAATCTTTAAAAAAAAAAGAAAAAAGAACACATTTCCTTTAAAAAAAGATTTTATTTATTTATTTATTTGAGAGAAAGTGAGCATAAGCAGGGGGAGGGAGGGAGAGAATTAGACTTCCCTGGTGAGCAGGGAGTCCGACATGGGGTTCAGTCCAGTACCCCAGGATTATGTCCTAAACCGAAGGCAGATGCTTATTAACAAACTGAGCAACCCAGGTGTCCCCAATGTCTTCAAAATAAATTAACTGATGCATGATGCATTCTAAAAATCTATATGGGAAAAAGGTAGGAAGCAATGAAACATTAAAAAAAAATCCTCAATTTAAGTTATTAACTAAAGCCTTAAAGGTAGTGCAGCCTGGGTGGCTCAGAGGTTTAGGCTACCTTCAGCCCAGGGCGTGATCCTGGAGACCCGGGATTGAGTCCCACATCAGGCTCCCTGCATGAAACCTGCTTCTCCCTCTGCCTGTGTCTCTGCCCGTGTGTGTGTGTGTGTGCCTCTCATGAATAAATAAAAATATTTTTTAAAAAATAAATAAATAAAACCTTAAAGGTAAATAAATAAACAAATATGCTTGACTACTTAGTTTGGATGGATGCCAAACAAATGGATAAAAATCCAGGGATAATTCATCTTGATTACAGGCATGACATTTTTAGTTTACCCTTGAATAAAATAGCTGACTGCCTTAATGTAGCTATATATGTATAGTTTAGAGGTTAGACATATGTAAAAATAATTTTAACTAAAAAAAAAAACAGAAACGAGATTTAAAACTAGTTCTATTTTCATTGCTCCTTCACTTCATTGCACACATACACAATACATCCTATAATAATATAATCATATCAAGAAAGAGAGTATTACATCTTTGAACACATGCAGATGATTTCCTTTATTAGGGGGAAATGCTGATGATAAGAAAAGCTTCTCAAGGCTTGGTCTGCCAGCTCTACTAATTCCAAGAGATTCTTCTCGCCCTAAAAAAACAGCAGAATGAAACAGTAAACATCAAGTTCATGTACAATAAAATTCTCAACAGCTAAATAAGCAACTTCAAGAAATTAGATCATTTGCTAAGAAAGAAAACAGATGAACATTTGAAGGGGATGGAGAGAGAAAATAAACCATAAGATACTCTAATGAGAGATACCAAACAGGGTTGATGCAGATGGGCAGGGAATGGAATAGATGGGTGAAGGGCATTATGGAGGGCACTGGTGATGAGCACTGGGTGTTGTATGTAAGGGATGAATCACTGAATTCTACTCCTGAAACCAACATTGCCCTGTATGTTAGCTAAGTAAAATTTAAATTAAAAAAAAAAAAAAAAAAAAAAGATGCCCGCTGGCTCAGCAGTTAAGCGGCTGCCTTCAATTCAGCTCAGGTTGTGATCCGGGAATCATGTTCTGCATCAGGCTCCCCACGGGAAGCCTGCTTCTCCCTCTGCCTATGTCTCTGCCTCTGTGTCTCTCGTGAATAAACAAATAAAATCTTAAAAAAAAAAAAAAAAGAAAACAAATTAGATCATTCAGAGACCTTGAGACTATTCATATTTCCTTAAATTCACTTTTCCAACAAGCAAAATAAAAATGTCAGCCTAGGAGGGAAAATGTGGGAAAAGTTCTTAGCTCAATGCTGCAAGACACTTTATTTTTCACCTCTAAGTAGGCTTAAGATTACAATCGAATGGCCTCATTCTTCAGCTATTTGTTTGTAGCCCTATCTCCCCACTAACTGCAGACTAAAGGCAGGACTCATATTTTATGATCCATTCCCCCCTTCTACATGCTGACTGCTTCTACAAACATATAGGACGACTAATACATGCATGATTAACTGACCATGCAGGATGCCACAGAAATAATTCAACTTAAAGACAGTTTGAACTTCTATCACAGAGGAAACAAGAAGCCAGTGGCACTGAGATATGGCTAAAGAAAAAGAAAAAAAATAATGGGTAAATAAATGAAAATTAGAGGCTGAGAAAGCTTCCACTGTAAAGAAGAAAAGGAGTAAGAATTTAGTTCATAATTTCTTAAAATCTTCAGGACCTGCTTTGGTACTTTCAAACAGTAAACAACTACTGTAGTCACTGTCTATTTTAAGACTTACTAACCTCCCTTCTTTGATAACATACTAAACATCCCAAAAATATCTCTAAAAGGATAAATAACAATACATAATTATTGCTATAACACTGCACCTAAAGTCATCCTACTTTACAAACAATCTAGTTCATAGTTTTATTTAATAAAAAATCAGGCTCTTCCTGTGAGTATGTAATAAGTGTCTATAAAATATTAAAGGAAAAATGTGACTATAGATAAGCACTAAAATGGCCCTTATAGTTGTGTTTGTCAACTGTCACTGTGTTCATATACATTAAGTCACTTCAAAAAGGAACTCACTATTAAATATTAAGACATTGATAACAATTACTGCCTTTTTAAAAACCACTGGTCTCACGAATATACACCATTCATCCATCTAAAGTCACATGTACCTTTACACAAATTACATCCTCACTTTAATCTGATAAATGACCACTCGGTAATAATGTATCCCATCTCCAACAATTCAGTTATTGTAAGTCCACTAATTTGAAAATGTAGGTTACATTTTCTAAATATTTTAGCAAAGGAATTGTTAAAAGATATTAATGAAACTGTTTACCTCCTTCCCAACATCAGACAGGAAGTTACAGGTACATTCAATTGAATAAACAGCCTCTGCAGTTTGTTTATAAATACTGTAGTTTTCAGAATTCAGCTGTTCCAAATATGCCACAACAGCTTCATGAATATTTGGATATTCCAAAGAAACAGGCATGTCCAAAGAAACTAGAAATAATGCTGCTGACATAGGCTCCGGTAAAAGGTGGCTTGCCTTTAATGAATTAAAAAAAAAAAGTTAAAATTTTTTTAAGAAAAACATAGTAGACTATGATCTTAATGTAGCTAGCTCAACTTTATTTTTATCATTCTCTATCACAAACTCTATGCTTCTCCAAAGAAAACTCTATGCCCTAACACACCACTCACTCCTGTGTCTTGTTCAATATAATTTTCTTCTGCCCAGAGTTAAGTCCAGTCCAAATTTCAACTCTTCCCAAAGCCTGGGACACAGGATACTTCCTTCTTCCCAAACCAAAAACCAGAACTACCCTCCCTCTGAGCCTTCTACCTTGTTTATAACTCTGCTACTGAACTGAAGGCAGGAGGCTTTTTGATCTAAGTATTCTCTACTGTGCACATAAATCTCCAGGATAATGCAATAAACTCCTAAAGACAAGAAGAGCACTTTCCTAACAAAGCCAAACACCTAACCCAGGGCTTATTAATGACATACTGAATTAAGTAACACTACATTAAATAGAACTATAGATTGATTTGAACATAAATTATTTTAGCTTGTATTTTAGAGTGATAAAGGGGAATTCAACAATATTTAAATAGTTCTAGAACACCCAGAGAAGATTGACCCTTAATTAGTATAAAACCACAGACCCAAATGAAATATTACACATTTTTTAGCCTTAAATCAACGGATTTAAAATTGAAAGAATTGTTTGAGTTTTGTTTTTTAATTCTAATTTGGTGATAGGATTCTATGAATCAGTGAAGGAAATGAAAAAGATTAAAAATTCAATGTCTGAAGAAAATCACTTGACAGAGCTCACTACTTTGGCTGAAATGATGTCTTTATTAAATGAGGTTTGGTCACCATTTACTTCATGGATAACCTATCTTAAGGATAACTAGTAACTGCCTGAAAATCTAAGATTAAGGACTAAATCAGCTAAACAATCTTTCGGAATGATATAAAGTTACCAAATAAATATCAGAAAGTATAGGTATCAGGGAACCTGGGTGGCTCAGTTGTTAAGCATCTGCCTTCAGCTCAGGTCATGATCTCGGGGTCCTGGGACCCAGCCCTATGTCAGGCTCCTCCTCAAAGGGGAGCTTAATTCTCCCCCTGCCTTCCTCCCTCTACTTACGCATGCACTTTTTCTCTCTCTCAAATAAATAAATAAAATGTTAAAAAAGAAAAAAACTATAGGTTTTAGGTTACTAAACGTGAAAAAAAAAACAGCTATTAATAGCTATTAGGAAGTCAAGAAAAATTTCATGATCCTGTGAAGAGCTTAGTAGAAAAAAAGAGAGGCAAATTGAATTACCTGATCAACTATTATTTGCTCACTCAGTAAATACTTATTGGGCCCCTACAGTGTTCCCTTACTACAGACCAGATCCTGGGGACATAGCAGGAAGAAAATTGAGCCTCTGCCCTCATGAGGTGAACATTCCAGCAGAGAAGGCAAAGTAAATTAATATATTTCATAAGACATCAGGTGTCACCAGCAATGCTAAGAAAAAAAACAAACAGAAACAAGCAAAAAACACACCAAGGGATGGGAAAGATGGAGAGGAACAAAACTAAAATGCAGAGTAGAACAAGGAAAGTGCTACTGCTCTAAAGTAGCAGGCGAAGGCTTCTCTGATAAGGCGACAGCTAAGTAAAGACATGGAGGAGTGAGGAGCCATATGGATATCTGGGGGAAAAGCGTTCGTAGAAGAGGGAACTGTAAGTACAAAGTCCCAGAGATAGGATTTATTTAGCAGCAAGGAGGCCAGTACACCTAATGCTGAGGGATGGGTCAGGGGCAGCAGTGACCACATCAGGTAAGGCTTGGTGACTTGTCTTTGGAGGAAGCACTGGAAAATTTCAAGCAAGTATCAAGAGCAATCTGTAGGGAAGAGATGAAACAGTGCAAGGATGGAAGGAGGGTCATCAATGAGGAAGTTATAGGAACAATCAAGGCAAGAAAGGGACTTGAACCCTGATAGTCAATGGTGGGAAAGGCGAGAACTGTTCAGATGATGTCAAGGAAGAAATGACAAATACTGCAAAGGGACTAGGATCTAGGCGTATATGAAAGAGAGGAATCAGACTCTAAGCTTTCTTCCTGATGAACAATTAATAAGAAGAGTGAAGGTGGGGACGCCTGGGTGGCTCAGCGGTTGAGCATCTGCCTTTGCCTAGGGCGTGATCCTGAGGTCCCAGGATCAAGTTCCACATCAGGCTTCCTGAGTCTGCTTCTCCCTCTGCCTATGTCTCTGCCTCTCTCTGTCTCTCTCTCTCTCTGTCTCTCATGAATAAATAAAAACTTAAAAAAAAAAAAAAAAAAAAAAAAGAAGGGTGAAGGTGCTATCTACCCAGAGAGGGAAGACGTAGAAAGAACAGAAGAAAAGAGAAGAACTGGGATTAAGTCACATTTTGCTGGAAACATCAATTGTCACCCAAGTGAAGATGTCAAAGAGGACGGTGAATAAATCTGAGTTTGTAGTCCAGGTGACACATGTGGTCTCGAATATAAATCCAGGAGGTGTCAGCAAACTGATGATGTTTAAGACCACAAATGGGATGATGTCTCATGAGGGCCTCAGTCCATCCTGAGGTTCTACTCCTTTCAAAGGTTAGGAAGAGAAAGGGGAATCCGCAAAGGCGATTTTGTGAGCTGGGCACTATGTTAAGATATTACATCCCCACGGATCTAACGCCAAAGGCATCGTGCTCTAGTTTACAATGACCTTTCTCTGGCTCTAGTCAAAAAAGTAAGAGAAGCTGATGTGAGAATTAAGCACCAAGGAGATGTCTAACATATCTCACTTAATAAATATTAACTTCTTTTCTTTCTTCTTTTCAGCCCCACTAAGGAATACTGACATCTTCACTCTTCTTCACCTACATTTGAAACTTCATTATCTAAGCAACTCAAAGCACCATGCTACAGTGTTGAGTTTAATTGTGGCATGGTCCAACAGACTGACCACAGTCCACAGACTGGTAGCTGTTCTACATCCATAAGCATTAGCCACATGTCAAAACTAATCACTGCAGAACTAATCAGTGCACATCTATCATCACTCTTTGATAAAAAGAATCAACAACATCATTTTGTGTGCTTAAGGGAAAAAGGAGCATAACACTGCTTTCTCTAAACCCTCCAGACTCAGCAGGCAGGGCATTATCTAAAGGGCTAGTGAGAACGCAGACTTTCAAGTCTTACTCCGGCACTAACGGAGGAGAATATGCAAGATCTGATTAACAAGATCTCTAAATGATCCATTTGCACATTACGCTTTAAGAAGTGCTGCTGACTCTATCGGATTTAGCAAATTATTGGACTATATATCTCACAGAAAAAGTCAAAGCCTTGTGGTATAAATTCTTCCTTACCTTCAGTCAGCTAGCTAAGAAACAGTCACAGAGGTTCCCAGGATGCTCTGGATCCTGCTTCCAGCACAGGGCAAGTATTTGTAGCTCTTATTTTATACCAATTTGATTTATCCAACCAGATTATTTTTCGTAAGATTGCTAATACATCGTTTAAACCTGTACAATCTCCCAAAATCTTTTCAAACAAATAATTATTGATTTCAAATAGGCCTGCAAGGTCATTTTGTCAAAACTTTCAAATCCAGGACGTCTCTACAGAGATTCACGTTATCATTTTCCGATTTCCAAATTATGCATTTGGTAAGTGGCAACCCAAACATTTAAAAACCACTTTCCAGGTTGGAAGTTTTAGAACAAACTGCACTTCAATTTTTAGTGGGCCAGCAACAGGCAGAGGGCAGCATAATCTTGTAATCATATAAACTGAAAGAAATTTAACAGCAATGGCAGAGGATTTCTGTTTATATCTCATTCTAAAGTTCTTAAAGCAATTAACCAATATCTATTAACCAATATCTTAATTACTATCTCCTCCACAGCCTTATTTACTGTTCTAATGGAGTGCCAAGTTATATTTTTAGGAAAGCTACCAGGTATTCACAAATACTGATTTGCCTTCAAAAACGAAGACAATTAAATAAAAAAGAACTAACTTCAGAAAGTAAAAAGGCATGGAAGCTTTATTTTAGTCTAACACTGAAGTAACTCAAAATAAAACAAATTACTGATTTCTATTTTAATTGATTACTTCCCCAAAAGCAGATAGATGAAAAAAAAATCTATAATCGAAAGGTAATAAATAAAACTATATAGTTGAAAAGTCTTCCATCAGTAATACAACGTATAGATAGACTGATCATTTGTAATAATAAGTTAATGAAGCACTCTTAATTTTTCAGTTATATATTATTATATAGTGAGGCATCCATATTTTAAATGCAATTAGTCTTATATGACTGGAATTCTCCAATGTCTAAGACTTCCAATGTAATACTAATTTTACATTGGAAAATTTCCTCAAAACAGAAAATTTCTTCAGATTAGTCACTTCTTCAAAGTAATTAATGAATGGAAGTTAAAAATTAAAATTAACAGAGGTGATACTCTTTTCCCTAAAGCAAAACACTAAGTTTAAAATTTAATGTTTTGGGGGTGCCTGGGTGGCTCAGTCAGTTAAGCATCCAACTCTTGACTGGGGTTCTGGTCATGATCTCAGGGTCCTGGGATGGAGCCCTACATCAGGCTCTGCATTCAGCATGGAGTCTGCTTGAGGTTCTCTCTCCCTCTGCTTCTGCCCCTCCCCCACCCCCCTCTCTAAAATAAATAAGCTTTTTTAAAAAATTTAACATTTTGTTCTTGTTTTCCCAGGTGCTAATAGCTAATATAGTACATATAAAAATGTTATGAAAAAATGGAGGTTAGGGACACCTGGTGACTCAGCAGTTGAGCGTCTGCCTTCGGTTCAGGGAGTGATCATGGAGTCCTGGGATCGAGTCCTACATTGGCCTCCCTGCATGGAGCCTGCTTCTCCCTCTGCCTATGTCTCTACCTCTCTGTGTGTCTCTCATGAATAAATAAATAAAATCTTTTTAAAAAAATGGGAGGTTAGGCTATATGCTCTGCAAAATTTTAGAAAACAAAAGGACAAAGGACAAAAGGCATAGGAAATAGTTCTTTAGTTGCAGTAATTTCTCCTATACCTGCATTAAAACATGCCACACCTTTCTTTTTGCAATAAGTATACTACAAGACACTTGTGCATGAATGTTTTTATCATTAACATTCAAATTCAGCAATATAACCTCTATTTATGAGATGAGACATCTACAGTCATAAGACGATTTAAAAGAAATATCTACACCTACTAAAATCATCTTTAACATACAGTTATATAATGGAATTGTAATTTGCAATAAAAACTTAACTACAACAAGCAACAACAGTGATGAATCTCAAAAAAAAAAAAAAACTTGTCAGAAAGGAAGAGTTTAGCTTAGAAGAAAAAGGTAATTGGATGGGGAAGCAACCTTTGAAATGCTGGTAATATTCTATTTCATGTCTTGGCATGGTGGTTACTTTTTAAACACAGGTATATTCACTTTGTAAAAATGTACTTGAACTGTGTACTTTTCTAAACCATGTTACACGACAATTTTAAGAAATTACCTAAAAAAATTTTTTTAGAATTAATGTTTTTTTCTATCAAATGATTTGTAAAACTGTTCAGAAATGTTAGTCTTTCTCAATTACTACATTTCCAATATAATCTTTGTACACCATGAAATGATTAGAAGAAATGTACGACAGAGCACTTACTTATAATATCCCATAAACTGTAAGCAATAGTGCCTGCCTTACCTTTTCAACAGGGAGAAGCATCTGCAGGACTCGGACTGCAAACAGTGAAACACTGACAAAGGCCATTCGGTGGTGAACCAGCACTAACTCTGGCTGGTCCTGGCTCACTCCACTTTTATGGTAGCATATGGTATCTCCCAGGGACCTCAACACCATAAGCAGTTTTTCTTTCTTCAGACATTTAAGCACGAAACAGGAAAAAAAACAATTTTAGGGAACCAATATGGAGACTTTCACAAATAATAATTTAAAATATCATGGCTAAATAACAAAAATAAAAATGTATTCCTCCAAGAATAACTTATACATGCTGAGATGATTTAAAAAGGCAAAAAGGAATAATCAGCTCACCTAAAGTTTTTCCAAACAATATTTTTAATAATGAATAAAAATAAACAAAATACAAAAGCTTAATAAACCATACATTCCTCCTAGTTTCTAGTGTTTAATTGTTCTAACTTAAAAATCTGCATGCAATTTATTGGGCTTGCTGAATGCTTAACACAGTGGCAGGTATAATGGGGGAAAATGCATTATTAGTACAAGAGACACCCTTGCCCTCAAACTGATCCTAAAATTTCTAAAGAAATGAAACAGAAAAAGTCAGATAACTAAAAAAAACAGTTAAATATCAAATTGTATGAATCCTCCACGTAATAAGGTTGTTTCAAGGCAAATGTCCTGCCATCCTAATTTCTAGATAATTTACTACTTAAATAGAAGTTATATCCTTTAAATTGAAAGGCATACATAAAATACAAAGAAAAAGCTACAACATAGTCGGCTAACGTGCAAATCATAACAATATAGACC
This sequence comes from Nyctereutes procyonoides, assembly GCF_905146905.1. Taxonomy (NCBI): domain Eukaryota; kingdom Metazoa; phylum Chordata; class Mammalia; order Carnivora; family Canidae; genus Nyctereutes; species Nyctereutes procyonoides. The sequence continues at coordinate 7,790,992 of NW_026575082.1, read as the reverse complement.
AAAATACATCTTACATTACACTGACATGCCCCTGTAAACTAGCTGATAAAAGGACAGCATCATAGTAGACATAGTAAGACAGAAGAACAAAGGAGCACTGGAGATCTTACTCTCACCTTTCCACTGAGAATATATGAAAATAAAAATAGGAAATAACCTGTAGACTAAGGATAAAAATGTATGCCAAGAATGTTTTTATTCAAAGATGAATATACTAGAATCAAAACTAAAAGGTATGAGGCCTTAAAAAAATATATAAAGGATCAACACCACAATGAGATATTACTTCATATCTATTAGGATGGCTATTGTCAAAAATAATGGAAAATAACAAGTGCTAGCAAAGATGTAGAGAAACTGGAATGGAACCTTTGTGCATTGCTGGTGAGTAAAATGATGAGGTCACAATGGAAACAGTATGTCAGTTCCTCAAAAAATTAAACGTAAAATTACTATATGCTCCAGCAATTTCACTTTTGGGTAATATACCTACGAGAATTGAAAAAAACAGGAACCCAAACACATACTTGTACATCACTGTTCACAGAAACACTATTCACAACAGTGAAAAGGTAGAAACGTGCCTATCAACAGATGAACAGATAGATAAAATGTGGTATGCTATACCTACATAATGTGAAATATTATTCAATCTTAAAAAGGAACAAAATTCTGACATATGACACAACATGGATGAGTCTTAAAAACATTATGTTGCATAAAATAAGCCACATACAGAAACACTGCTATTGTTCAATTCATTGCACTATGAGGTACCTACAACAACCAAATTCATAAAAACATAGGATAGCAGTTGCCAGGGGCTGCGCCCAAAGGGGAAGGAGAGTTACTATTTAGTGGACGCAGAGTTCCTGTTTGAGATGATGGAAAAGTTGTGGAGATAAACAGTGTGATTGTACAGTATGAATGCATTTAATACCACTGAATTATATACTCAAAAAGGGCTAAAATGGTAAATTTTATGTTAATATATGTTTTACCACACATACACAAATTGCATAAATGAGTAAACTCTTATTATTTTACATGGATCACTTGATAAAGTCAAGTTCTTAAACAAACACAAAATTAAAACTATGATATTTCCTAATCACTGAAGATGTAAAAAGACAAAATATTCTATACAGTAAAAAAATAGGAAACAAAAAAGGTAGCAAAAATTTTTGAGAGAAGACCAAGCACATGTGCACTACAAAAAGCTTAAATTTGCCTGTAAGTCAAGTATGATTTCATGTTAAAAAAACAAAATTAATAATTTACACATATAAAGATACCTTTATCTTTGGGCATAAAAGGTTAAAAATTAAACGTCTAATGAAATATGAATCAAAAAAATATATTAAACAGGAAAAATGAATAATTCAGGGCAAAAAAAAAAACCTGGATAAAGGGGTAATTTTCTCTTGATAAAATGCAGAATTAAGAGTACAGACCCAATATGAATTGAGTCTGTGTGGTCTAAATAACATACAATATCAGGCAAAACCTGTTATTGAAACAAAGATAGTTTTACAAGTTTTAACCTAGTCATTTTTAACATAATTCATAAATAAGTAGATATAAACCCTGAACATTTCAAAGAACACAACTTCTCAAGTATCCAAGAATCACTGACAAAAACTAAACATGTAGTTAACCAAAAAGAAAACTATGAAATATACTTATTTTCTTGAGAGTAGAATCCCAAGAAAGTAAAACTAAAAGTTAATTAAATTTAAACCAGAAGCCATTATATTAATAACTACCAGTCTAAAGAAAACAAACCAGAAACACAGTGACAGTCTTATACTATGTTGACATGCAACATTTCTCCATGAAAATACTTTTATATAAAATGGTTCACAGTTTTAATTCACTGAGCTAGAAATGTTCAAAAGGCTGTGGAGTCGTTGCTGGAGACGGTGAGGGAGGCTACCTTTTAGAGGATATTCATAGCTTTTACAAAAGAAGGCACAGAATTGCAAAATATTCCAAATATTCTCAATAAAACAGAATTTACAGGGAATATTCCAAATATTCTCAATAAAAAAGAATTTATAGGGCAAACACAATTTCTCCGCTATGTGCACATGACAAGATAGGCAGTAGATACTGTGAAGCATCTAAAAACGGCAAATGGATCAGGCTCTCCACCTTCCATGCTTCCAGCCTCACGCTCCACTCCCTTCCACTATGGCCTGTGCAAACCTCTCCATGCATTCTGTGGAAGAGCAAGCCCACCTTGCCTTCAGAATGGAGGCTAAACTACACGACCCACCATTGTCTCTCCCACATCTTCCACCATGTATGGCTTGCATGCCCCCACCAGCATCCCCTTCACACACCAGTCAGCATTATGCACTCCTCCCTGTCCTTCCCTTCCCCTCTGCCAGATAAAAACCCTTCCTTTACTGCTCAGCCAAATCATACTGATAATTTAATATTCATTTCAGTCATGATTTCCAAAAAGCCTCCCCCCACCCCCAAGATTCTAAGTTGAGAATGTTGTCAAGGCATCCTTGCAAATAAAACATGATTGAATGAAAACCTTCTTAAGTGATTCTTAAGTGACCCTGAAAAAGAAACTGAGCCTCCATTTCCTCATCTATAACATGTGTTAATCTGCCTTATGGGAGAATCGTGATGATTATGTGACTTCAAAAACACACAGTGCTTAAACAGGAACTACAACGGAGTAAGTGCTACCCTTAAACTATCTTTTTAAACTATCATTCCTCTCTGCTTACCTCTGTTTTACACAGCAAAAGTACCTATCTTCCACAAGAGTCAAAAGAATGGCCTCTTACTTATCTTGCACCCCCAGGGCCTAGCATATAATGGGCAATCAAGAAATGTTTGGTGAGCTGAAATAACTGTCTCTGGACTGATGGCAGCAGCAGGGCAGGCATATGCTAATTAGAGATTCCACTCACCCAATTATAAATTCACAGTCGGCTTCACTTACCCTTACTGGGTACAAAGCCTTTCTCTCCAGAAGCGTTCACAACGCTCTCAGCCCCGCTTGAACTCCAACTAGCAATTCTTCGACATACCTGAAAAGCTAAGTTACTCACTGCCAGCAGGTCTGATGGGAATGTGGAAGCAAGGAGTCATACAGAAGGAGAAAAGACTGTTTTTCACGACAGTGCAATGACAGGAGCCACAGAGAGGAGAAAGTAAAACATGAAGAAAGACAGTACCTCCCCTCCCCCACATGCTTGAGGTTATCAGGCATGAGGTAAAGATCCTCATTCCTTGAACCTACTACTTACCATGTGATGTGAATGAAGATAAAACAGACTTGATTTCAAAGGGAAGCAAAGAAGGGATGGAATACTTTAGGTCAACCTAACTTTTGTAAGTGCTTAACAAATTTATCTTAACAAAATATAACCATTCAGTAAAAATGTTTTTCTCTTATTTACTTCAAGGGAAATAAAAACATTCAATGAATGGGGGGTGGAGGATACTTTCAATTATGCTTACACAACTAAGGTATGGAGTTCCAGACAGGACTATTTTAAACACCATCGGGAAAAGTCTAGAGATCTGATTACATATCCTCAGGTTTCTGCTTTCTGAATTGGTAGCAACATATTTATTATTTTGTTCCTTTAATGACTCAACAAAAATACTGCTTCTATCTTCCTTTTTAAACTTGATAAAAGTAGGAACATTAAGAAATTCTATTGTTTGCTTCTATTAATATATACCCAAAGGAATGATTTTTTTCCTTAGTAGGCATTCATTCTTTTAAACAAGTAAATCAAATAGAATTTTAAGCAGTACGGTTTTATTTAACATTTCTATCATACCAATTGGCACTTCTACAACAGATTTAACCTTTAAAGTAAAAATAATTCATTGAATCATAAAAGATCAGCAGCCAAAAGTTAAAAGTGAATGACTAACTTTTACAGATAAATGTTCTGGCCAAGAAAATTTAAGTTAATTTAAGAAGCAACCGATAAAACATTCTTCACACTTCTAAGAAAAAAATCACTTGTTGAAAACCTTCAATATGTGAAAATCTTCTAGAAGTACTACCAAATAGTATGATAACCTTAAAGGACTAAAGAAAAACTAAGATCAAGAACTATTATCCCTAATTTATGGATAAAAAAATCAAAGACTTGAAATAATATATCATGCCTATTATAAAATACGTGTTTCTATTTTCAAGAGCTGTGTGTGTGTGTGTGTGTGTGTGTGTGTGTGTGTTTTAAGGTTTGGGTTTTCCCACACACAGGTATTGGTATTAAGTAAACATCAGGGGCAGCCTGGGTAGCCCAGCAGTTTAGCTCCGCCTTTAGCCCAGGGCCTGATCCTGGAGACCCACGTAGGACTCCCTGCGTGGAGCCTGCTTCTCCCTCTGCCTGTGTCTCTGCCTCTCTGTCTCTCTGTGCCTCTTGTGAATAAATAAATAAAATCTTAAAAAAAAAAAAGTACACATCAGTATTTTGTTTTTTAGGTTCTAACGTCTATTCACAAGAACCAGGCAGTCTATAACAATAAGTTTAATAAAACAAAGGTAAAAAATAAAATATAAAATAAATAAAATAAAATAAAATAAAAATAAAACAAAGGTAGACCTATGTCAACATAACAAAAAGAGAAAAAAATGGCAACGATGTGAATCAAAATATATTTTTGTGACTAATAAATTTTGCTTTTGCTTTTCTGACAGGAAAGCATAAATAAAAAAAAGAAAGACTTAAGTTACCAGCTTACATTAACAGAAAAGACAGATTATCAGTTCTTCAAAGAAATCAGATGATAATTTTAAAACAGAAGACATAAAATGACAATCTATGATATACTGAAATGTAAAAAAAAATATGGTTTCCAAATACATGGAGACATACATATTTAAGGAAATAGTATCTAACACTCCTGAGGTTCCTATACACGTTAGTCACTCATATGAAATATTATTTATCAAAACACTTCTTTCAAAAAAATAAAGCCGTAACTCTCAAAAATTATCTTCCCTACTGAAATTCAAATAGCAAAGAACACAGCATCTAGTAATAAAATGAATTTCTGATACACACAACATGACTGTATCTCAGAATAATCTCACTCAAAGATAGCAGACAAAAAATCATGAGTTCATAGATACAAAATTCTAGAAAATGCAAACTAATCTATATCATGTGTATCCATGTCAAAATGTATCAAAAAACTTTTTAAAACATGTGCAGCTTATTATATGTCAATTATACCTCAATAAAGCTGTTAAAAACCCACATAAATATATATTCACACAGATATGACTAAACAATGAGAAATGTGCAAAATCTATATGAGAAAAATACTCTTAAAAGACGAACATGTAGACTTCAAGAAATAGAGCATGCTTTTCCCAAGATGTGAAGAAAATCTATAATTCAAAATCCAGAACCAACCTTTTTTAAAAAACTGACTAAGCCAGCTATATAAAAAAATGAATAAAGGAGCACCTGGGTGACTCAGTGGGTTAAGTGGTGACTCTTGATTTTGGCTCAGATCGTCACCTCACAGTCATGGGATGACATCCCACTCAGCAGGGAGTCTGCTGGAGATTCTCTTTCATTTCCTCCACCCCTACCACCTTTGCTCTTGCACTGTCTCTCTCAAATCTTTTTTAAAAAATAAACAAATGAACAGAAGATTTTGCAGAGTCAAAAGCATCATTAGGAAAGTGGAAGGAAGGAAGGAAGGAAGGAAGGAAGGAAGGAAGGAAGGAAGGAAGGAAGGAAGGAAGGAAGGAAAGAAGAAGAAGAAGAAGAAGAAGAAGAAGAAGAAGAAGAAGAAGAAGAAAAAGAAAGAAAGAAAGAAAGAAAGAAAGAAAGAAAGAAAGAAAGAAAGAAAGAAAAAGAAAAATCTGAGGAAATAAAAATTCCAACCTGTCTTGGGAAGTCAAGGTCCTTAATATATAAAAGCTCATAGAAATCAGAACACAAGACCAATGACCCAAGAGATAAATGGATAAATGCCTGGACTGCTTATAGAAAAAGAAATGAAAATGACTTTTAATGTTACAAAAAGATCCTCAACTTTACTCAGAGAAGAACAAATAGCACCTAAATCCTCACTTATTTATCCAAATGGCAAAAATCTGAAGTTGGACTATAAACCCAACTGCTGAGTGTGTAGGAGAAAACACATTCTAATAAACTGCTGGTGGGTGAGTGAAATGGTACAGCCATATAGAAGAATGGGACAATATCTAGGATTTAAAATACATTTACTTCTTCAAGTATAGTTGACACACAAGGTTACATTTACTTTCAGTCATACAATACAGTGATTCCACAACTCTGTACTTTATGTTGTGCTTATAAGTGTAGCTACCACCTGTCACCATGCAATGCTACTATAATATCATTGATTATACTCCCTATGCTGTACTGCTGTACCTTTCATTCCCGTGACTTAGACATTTCATAACTAGAAGCCTGTACCTCTCATTCCCCTTCATCCATTTTGCCCATCCCCACATCCACCCTCCCTCTGACCTTTTTTGTTACAGCAATCCTAAAGAAATCTACCCTAGAGACACATTTGTACATGTATGAAATTATATATGTGCATTATTCATATTACATAATTTATATTAGCAACTGTGTCTAATAATAGGAAACTGGGTGAATAAGCAGACACTGAAACACTTGCACCCTATCCAACAGAATGATGAACACCTCCTCATATGGACATGGGAAAATCTCCATACCTATTATCCTATGCAAACAGGATATATTTTTAAGTTAAAAAAAAACAAGGTATAAAATCATATATAACATACGACCTTTTATGTGAGATGTGAGAAGAGCAATGAGAATCTACATGCTTACTTGGTTATATTTGCAGAAACTAAAATAAAAATATAAAATACAAACCAGAGAACAGGATGACAAGGGAACATCTCTGAGTTACATGTTTATGAGGAGAAAACAATTCCCAAAAGTAAAAACATATTAAAACAAATCTAACTGTATAATAAATTGTAACAGAAAAAAGAGTTCTTTCAAGTGACTCTGAGGCACAGTTTTTTTTCCTGTATTTTTAAAAAGATTTTATGGGGATCCCTGGGTGGCGCAGCGATTTGGCGCCTGCCTTTGGCCCAGGGCGCGATCCTGGAGACCCGGGATCGAATCCCACGTCGGGCTCCCAGTGCATGGAGCCTGCTTCTCCCTCTGCCTAAGTCTCTGCCTCTCTCTCTCTCTCTCTCTCTCTGTGACTATCATAAATAAATAAAAAAAAAAAAAATTAAAAATAAAAAAAAAAAAAGCTGCCTGCTAAAAAAAAAAAAAATAATAAAAAAAAAAATAAAAAGATTTTATGTATTTACTTTAGAGAGAGAAAGAGAGAGCTCATGTGGGATGAGGGGCAGAGGGAGAGAATCTCAAGTAGCCTCTGCACTCAGCACAGAGCCTGATGTGGGGCTTGGTGTCAGAACCTGAGGATCATTACCTGAGCAGAGATCAAGAGTCACATGCTCTACCAACTGAACCACACAGGCACCTCTTGACCGTATATTCATAGTGAGACTTAGTCTAAGTCGAAAAGAATTGCAAAGAAATCTTAGATTTTATCAGTTATTGACCACAGTGATACAAACACTACTATTCTGAAATTAGCTTAGTATGTGCTGAAGGTTAAAGCTAATAAGCAATTATGTTGATATTGCTAAAAACTAAGACTTTCTATGAGCAACAGTGTAAGTATGAGCAAAGAAACAAATTTAAAATCAGAAAAATAGCAATTTGGACTCATTTTTTAAAAATACGTATTTCCTGGGACACCTGAGTGGCTCAGCAGCTGAGCATCTGCCTTTGGCCCAGGGTGTGATTCCAAGTGCTGGGATCGAGTCCCACATCAGGCTCCATGAATGGAGCCTGCTTCTCCTTCTGCCTATGTCTCTGTCTCTGTGTCTCATGAAAAAAATAAAATCTTAAAAAATATGTTATTTCCTAATTACTAAAAGAAGAAAAATGATAGGACAGTACCTATAAGGACCACACTGGCCTGTTTTTCATCCCAATATACATCCTCCCATTATGAGAAACCAGAATCAAAAAAATAGGTAACCAGAATTTCTAGAGAAATGGCCTGTTTCAGAATGAACAAAATAAGCCTGAGACATATTGGTATGAAAGAAAGCTTTCAAAGACTAATGAGACAATGAAACAGGCTTAAAAGGATCAAAACAAAATTAAATATTATTTACCATATCCCAAGGAAAATACGGATTCTTACCATATCTACAGCAAAAAGGCTGTTGTCATCCCAGATATCGGCTGAAATTGCTTCACCGATAAGTATCATATCCTCTGCAAGCAATTCCAGAACTCTTATTATCATTTGTCTACTACCTAGGAATATAGATAGAAGAAAAAATATTAACTTTCAAATGAACAGCTAGATATCATACTGCTCAATCTTCTAGTTAGTGATACCCTCAAACTCCTATTTTCTCTTTTTATTTTTTTATGTCCTTAGAATCACTGAAAGAGACATATAGGGAAGTCACAATCTACAACCACCATTAACATTTTTGTTCCAATCACAATCCTAATTTAGCCACAAGTCCAATGCGCTCATAAGTGAGATATTCAAAAAGAAAGTAGCGAAATCTAACAATGCCATGAGATAGGTTAAATTTTTCTAATTCAGAGAACTTTTCGTGTTATATGTAGTATGTGACAAAGCACCAGGTTAGGTTTAAAAATGCATTCTAAAAATAAAAAATAAAAAAAAATAAAAAAATAAAAAAAATAAAACAAAATAAAAATGCATTCTATTAATCTCCTATTTAGTGTTAGGAGGCTATCACACCCACCAAAGCAATCTCTTTTCTCCAGATACAGAACAACAAAGGAACTCTACTATCCATAAGGCGAACATTCAGTCAAGACTTTCTGGTCCCACATACCAAAGGCCAATTTCCAATGAATAAAAGTAAAACCACCAGATCATAAGGGCCTAGATTAATTGTTCCGTTAGAACAGCGGGAGCAAGTTCTCTTAGAAATCTCTTATGATATTGAACAATTACAAATTATGCAATAATTTATAACAAAAGGGCAAGAGAACATTTAGAAAAATTTATGTACCAAGATATAGCTTTATAATTATCAATCTGACTTTTTACAGCAAATTAAGAAAAGGTTAAATGCAAAATCATTTAATCTAAAACTGTTCTTCTCAGTATACCATGCAGGCAAACAAATATACTTCATGATGCCAAAGTTCAGCTCTTTCTTTATTTCACATTACTAATACATGAATTAATTAATATGTGTGTCTAACTCCTGGCAGCAGAGTTATTCAGTCAGTGATAAGTTAGGGTATTTGGTTTTCCTTAGGATAAAAACATTTTTAATACTTCCCAAACATAGACCTCCATCCTGCTTCCCTCCCCATCACCTCCAAGCAGGCAAAAATAAACTACGACACTTAGAAAACAACTCAAATGGGATAGATTTTATTGAGCCAGTATCAACCAAAAAAACAAATCTTATTTATCTTATATCTTGACAAGTTTATCAACTACTGAAAATGTAGAGAGTCAGAGAATAAAATATTGTTATCACTTCCAAACCTTTTTGTATCTCACAAACTGCTAAGTGCTTAAGGAGCATGGTCACTGGCTTCAGAAGAATCTTGGCTCAAGCCTCCGTTTTAGCTGCATGACTCTGGATAAGCTCCCAAAACACTCTGAACCTCAGTGTTCTCATTTGTAAAATGGGGATGAAAGTACTAACTACCACTCATGGAAAGATAAAATGGGTTGGTGTGAGGAAAGCATGAAACCATGCACACAAAGCCAGATGAGCAGGACGGGAACTCCACATAGGCTAACTGCTGTTCTAGTGACTCTGGCAGACATTGGTCATATCGTTACTGTTTCTATCACGCTTAACTAAAATTATAACTACATGACCATATATACTTTAGTACATCTTTGAGAATTTACCCAGTGTACTGAGAGAAGAGGCAACTCCAGAATGTTTGGGAGGTTTTTTTGAGTTTGTTTTTTTTTTTTTTTTTCAGAAAAAGAAATTACTGCAAAGGTAAGAATCCAGTTTGGGGTTTGTTTTTCACGTGTTTCATAGCTTAACCACGAACTGAGTAGGACAACTGAACAACTGTGAGCGACTCAAAAAGTTTCCAAAGAGCAAAAGCCAAAGATTTTCTTATCCCAGTCTATTCATGCTGGCCCACCTTCTATAATTTATTATTCTGGTCACATTGTTTTTTCAGTGCTTATGTTTAAAATAGTCATACAGAAGTGGAAGTATATGCAAAAAGCCATAAATGGAAGGGGATACTCTATCCAAACAATGCTCATGTCATCCACATTCACTTAGACAATATTAAGACTTTATTAAATTCTAAGAATTTGTATCCCAGGGGCGCCTGGGTGGCTCAGTCAGTGAAGTATGTGCCTTCAGCTCAGGTCATGAACCCAGCGTCCTAGAATCAAGTCCCGCACCAGGATCCCTGCTCTGCTCAACAGAGAAGTCTGCTTCTCCCTCTGCCCCTCCCCCAAATAGTGCTCACTTGAGCTTACTCTCTCTCTCTCTCTCTCTCTCCTCTCTCACATAAATAAAATCTTTATAAAAAAGCTCCTAACAAAAAAAAAAAAGCAAGTTCCTAACACAGGTAGGTGAAAAAAAGAAAAGAGTCCCACAAAATGGACAAAACAGCGATAAATTACATAACAAGAACTATGACTTCAAAAACAGCTAACCTGTTCTTAAGAGAGGAACTGCTGATTGCAGAACGGAGACACAGAACTGGGGCAGACTGAGCTGCTGGAATTGTAGCTCCAGAGTGTCTTCGGCCTCCAGCTCAGGCAGATCTATGTGTACCACATCCAAAGGCGAATGCACAGAGATTCTAGAGTTCACAGGAGCATGACTACTACTTCCACTGTAAAATAAAGAAATGATAATCCTTGAATATGGAAACAGCTCACAAAAAGGTTTACTGCATCTCTGCTGTCCGGCACATGAGAAGCCTCATGTTAGACACAACTACATTGCTTCATGCAACAATGTGGTCAGATTTGTGAAACCTTGACAAATTATAAGATTAAATTCCATAAAGATAGCTCAAAACTGTAAATGAAACCAAAAATGCACTCATATATCGCTTTTCAAAATGGTGTTCTCAAAATTCCTAGAAGAGCAATCAACATTACCACTAATAATCCATTTGTTTCTAGACAAAAGCAAGCCAATTCATAGCAAAGTTCTTCTGTAATCAACTTAGAGGCAAAACTAAATCGTTTATAGTTTCCTAGATTTTCTGTGATTTTCACCAAATGTTCTAAATAAGCCAGTGTTAGCAACTGAAGAATGCTAGAAAATGCCAGAAAAACATGAGGAGAAATGGATTACTTCATTTAGTACATTCAGCATCACATCATGATTTTGAAAATGTACCAAAAGTGGAACATCCCATATTTCATGGCTTTCTTCATAAAAAATTCTTACCTTAGGTGTCAAGTGAAGGGGTGGGGATAAAGCGCTATAGAAAGGCCTAAAACTCACATTTATAAAGGACCTCAAATTTTTTACTTTTAATGTTATCCATAATTGAAGCTGAATCCCAGATATACTAATGCTATTGAACATGTAAAACTCGCAAAATTTAATATATCTTTTGTCATTTCTTCAATTTCAACATCCCAAAATACGAAAATGAGGTGGGCTTCTCTCAAAGTTTAACAGGCCCTGTGTGGACGGTGTTGAGTGAGGAGTGAGAATTTATATGCACGCAGCACACCAGATACAACTTAGAGAACAAGACAGAAAGGCTTTCCCAGAATAAAGAGAAAAACCATGCCTGACCCACTAACTCCTATAGAAGGACTAGGAGCACAGGCTCTCAGCTCATACTGTCTCAACACCAGCCTTCCTCTTCACCAACTTCATAAACTGGGGCAAGGCTCATTGCCTTTCCCAACCACATTTGCCTGTAAAATGATGACGATGATAATACCAATGCTATTACAGGATTGTCAGGATGACAAGTAAAGGAGATAAAGCATGTATAGCACTTGGTGTAACACCAACCATGCAGCCAGCATGAATCAGTGTCAGCTTGTAGCAACAGCAGAGTCATGAGTAAATAATCAAGCCAACAGAGGAGTATTCATCTCACTGAGCATTTATTAAGATGACACCAAAAGAAGAGACTAATATGTTTATAAGATGCTGGTAGCCTAGGGATGAGGTAACACACAAACACCCATGCCAATCCCGTTAAACAAAGTTAATATATAAAAATCTATATTTACACAAATAAGTAAAATACCATAAATTGTACATCTTAAATGAACCTTTGTTTTATAGCCTCCAATCATTCCCTTTAATAGTAAATACTGATGCATTTAAACTATGTTTAGACTTACAAATGCGGGTTTGAAATACTATCAAAATATTATCTATCATCTAAACCTATGCTTTTAAACTAGATTGCATTCCATTTGTGGCTTATGAAAATAATTTAATACGTCAGAATCATCAATCTTTTTTTAATCAAATGGAAAAAAACAGAAAATACAGTTTACTACGTAGCACAGGGAATCAAGGGAGTATTTTGTGAATACCTTATTTTGGCAGGAATACACACATAGCGTACAAACACACAAACATACCTATACACACACATAAGAACATACATCTGTGTACTGAGTATTGAGTTAAAACTAAGATTATTTCTTACTGTGGCTCACAGTCAAAAAAAGTATGAAAACCACTGGTTCAACACAAGGCCAATACCTGTGGTAATATTCCAAAAGAAAAGATAGAGAAAAATATTAATCTCCCTCTGAAACCAAAACACACATGCACAAGTTAACTGGGCATTTCAACGGTCACCTGGAAGACACAGCATCCCAATCCTGGCCATCTCCTCTGGGTCGCTGGCCTGTGCGTCCAACCACAGAAGGCCGGGGGCTACTGCTTCCCAGAGAAGGATTCTGAGAATGATGAATAACTCTAACTTCATGACAGTATGACAAAGAAGAATTTTGGGAAACTGTATCTAAGAGGAAAAAAAAAGAATAAAATTATCCCTCAATAGCAACAAATTATGATTACGGAATTTTTATGTCATTCTTCCAAAAAAACATTAACAAAGTTAAGATGTTTTGTAAAAACACTTCTATTGGGGTAAAAGTAAAGATCAAGCTTTTTGAAGTATTCACTTAGCACATTTAGATTTATATCTAACTGACCTGATTATCTCTAGCCTTCAAGCCAGCACTATTAACTTGTAACATGCAGGACTGCCAAAGCAAAATAGCAGGTCATGCACTCCCCTGCTCACAACTCTACGAGAAACCCTACCTCAAACCACATGTAAAAATGAACTCAAAAAGAATCAACAACCTAAATATAAGAGTTAAAACCATAAGCTCAAAATAAATAAATAAATATTTTTAAATTTTTTTAAATTTAAAGATAAATAACTAAATAAAAACCATAAACTCTCAGTAGAAAATATAGAGGTAAATCTTCACGATCTTGGATTTGGCAATAGATCCTTAAACATGAAACCAAAAGCACAACCAAAGAAAACAAAGATAAATTGGACTTCATCAAAATCAAAAACCTTTGGGAACCTGGATGGCTCAGTAGTTGAGGTCTGCTTTGGCTCAGGTCATGATCCCAGGTTCCTGGGATCAAGTCCCACCTCTTGCTCTATATCTCTGACCCTCTCTGTGTGTCCCTCATGAATAAAATCTTAAAAAAAAAAAAAAAAAAAAAAAAACTTTTATGCATCAAAGGACATTATGAAGAAACTGACAACCTATAGAGTGAGAACAAATACCTACAGATCATAGATCTAAAAAAGACTTTATAATAAGGATATATAAAGAACTCCTAAACTCAACAATCAATCAATCAATAAATAAATAAATAAACAAACCACCATGGGTGCCTGGGTGGCTCAGTTGAGCTTTCGACTCTTGATTTCAGCTCAAGTAATGATCTCAAGGTTAGGAGATCTAGCCACTTGTCAGGCTCTGAGCTCAGTGAAGTCTGAATGACGAGCAGGAAGGAAGAGGGGCAGAGAGAGAAGGAGATTCCACCTGCTAAGTGGGGAGCCTGACACAGGGCTCGATCCCAGGACCCTGTGATCATGAACTGAGCCAAAGGCAAACACTTAACACATTAAGACACCCAGGCACCCAGGGCAAAGGACTTTAAAAGACATTTCTCCAAAGAAGATACACAAATGGCCAATATGCATGTAAAAGGTCAATAGGAAATCACCCACTAGTCATTAATCAATAGTCTGCAGGGAAATACAAATCAGAACCATAGTGAAATACCACCTCACACCTACTAGGATGACTGTGATTTTTAAAAGGGAAAGTAACAAGTGTTGGTGGCATGTGAAGAAACTGGAAGCATCATAGGTTGCCAGCTGGGAAGTAAAATGAGGCAGCCACTGTGGCCAACAGGTTGGTGGTTCCTCAGATGGCTAAATGTAGAATGAACATATAACCCAGCAATTCCACTCTCAGGTATACCCAACAGAACTGAAAACAGGAGCTCAAACAGATGTGCCGATGTTCACCAAAACATTATTCACGAGAGCCAAAAGGCGAAAACAACTCATATGCCCATCAACAGGTAAATGAATAAGCCAAATGTGGCATTATCCATTCAGTGGAACATTATCCGTAAAAAGGAATGAAGTTCTGACACAGCTGAAGCATGCATGAACCTTGACAACATGATGCTCAGTGAAATCAGCCAGACACAAAAGGACAAATGCATGATTCCACTTGTAAGAGGTACCAAGAACAGACAAATTTAGAGACAGATTGTAGAAGAGAGGTTATGATGAGTGGCTGCAGAGGGAAGGGGACATGGGGAGCACGGCTAAATGGTCACAGAGCTTCTATTTAGGGTGATGAAAAATGTTTGAGAACAGATAATGGTGATGGTTGCACAAGACTATGAATGCAATTAATGCCAACAAAACTGCATATTTCTAAATGGTTATGATGGCATACTTTATGCAATACATATTTTACCATAATTTTTTTCAAGACTTAAGTAAAATAAAGGTATCTGCAGAGGAAAAAAAGTTCTCCAAGAGCTTCTCACTGCACTACAAAGAAAATATGAAATGCTTACTAAGGGGATCCCTGGGTGGCTCAGCGGTTTAGTGCCTGCCTTTGGCCCAGGGCACGATCCTGAAGTCCCGGGATCGCGTCCCGCATCGGGCTCCTGGCATGGAGTCTGCTTCTCCCTCCTCCTGTGTCTCTGCCTCTCTCTCTATGTCTATCATAAATAGATAGATAGATAGATAGATAGATAGATAGATAGATAGATAGATAGATAAATCTGAAAGAAGGAAGGAAGGAAGGAAGGAAGGAAGGAGAGAAGGAGAGAAAGAAAGAAAGAAAGAAAGAAAGAAAGAAAGAAAGAAAGAAAGAAAGAAAGAAAGACTTACTAAGATGTACAAATCCGAACACACTCTGGCCCCTGGTTACCTCTCTGATCTCACCCCATCCCCTCTCTGTGCCCCATTCATTCCCTGCTCACTCTACTCACAACACCAGCCTGGTTGCTGTTCCTCAGGCAGGTCACCTCATTTCTGAGGCCCCCAATCCTCCAGGAATACTGTCCCTGCAGCTCTTCAAATAGATGGTTCCTTCTCACCCTTCAGGTCACCTCCTCTGAGAGACTCTCTCCGCCCATCCTATCCAGGTAAGCCAAGTTTCCCTGGTCACCTTCGGTCATACCACCCTTCCTATTTCCTTTAAGCACTTCTCATCTGAAACAAACTTGTTTACTCATTTATTTCCTATTCCCAACCTTCTCTGGATAAGCTCAGAAGGGCAGGCACATTATCTGCTTTGTTCAGTGTTAACCCCCCTAGAGACTAGAACATCAGTTGGCATATAGCTAGTAATAGATAAACATTAATACATGAATAAATCTTCAAAGATACTATTTTAATCAACAGAATAACTCTTAATTCTGATGAAATATGGGGTACCTACAGCTCTCTGTTATCAGTCATTCAGAAAACACTCTATTTCAAGAATGTTAATGAGGAACTCAATGCCCTCTGAGATCTATAATAAAGTTAATGTACAGCATAAGTATTCAAGTGGTATAGAATCAGGGAAACTCTGAACAGAATAGGGATTAATTGTGAAGCATGATGACAAATCACTGTAACTTAATATTCAACTTTCAATGAATAAGCGCATAGAATTCCTAAATTATAAATACTGTTTCGACAAAGCCAGTCTAGTGCTTTATTTGACCATTAGGTGGTGCTTTCTTCCTTAAAAGTCTGGCACTGCTATCATATAATAAATGAACTACATCGCAAGTTGCATAAAAATAGTTTTCATAAAATACAAACCCAGGGAATCTGGCTGGCTCAGTCACTAGAGCATGTAATTCTTGATCTTGGGGTTGTGAACTCAAGCCCATGTTGAGTGAAGAGATTTTTTTTTTTTTTAAGATTTTATTTATTTATCCATGAGAGACACACAGAGATGCAGAGAAAGAGGCAGAGACACAAGCAGAGGGAGAAGCAGGCTCCATGCAGGGAGCCCGACGTGGGACTCGATCCCCAGGTCTCCAGGATCACGCCCTGGGCCAAAGGCAGCGCTAAACCACTGAGCCACCCGGGCTGCCCTGAAGAGATTATTTTAAAATAAACTGATTAAGTAAAATATACCAAAGGTTAAATACTATTAACAAAATACAAATTGTTATTCTTCAAATCAAACAATTTATTAATACAAATAACTTTCCAAAATCTCCAAGGTCCCAAATGAATAGCTGAACTCAAAATTCTAGTTCTTAGTTCCCAACAGCACTATATGCCTAAGAGAAAAGAAAAACATCTTGCAAATGGCTCTTACCAAAAAAGAGGATGGGATTATGAGTGGTTCTGTCATTCACACAATTGGTTTTCAAAGATGATCATTTGATTACATTTAAGAATAAGGAGTTTATATTGTGAAATTTATACAGTAAATATAATACTCAAAAAAATCTGCAAATACCATCAATGACTAATGAACAAACAAACATAAATACCTTCTTTACTGGAGAAAAAACCTGGATCTCGGTGAAAGTTAAGTCTGTTTCTTAAGTATGTGCACAGCTGCTGCAAGCAGGACACTGCCTGTAACGCCAGGCGATGTCTTCCATCTCCACCAAAGGCCAGTTTCAACAGAGATAAAAGGCTCTGAAATAAAGAAGAGCAATGAAAGTCATCAAGGGAAGATGGATGTGGAATTCAAGTGAGGTCAAATGAACCACCAAAGGAAATAAAGTAACTTGCAAAATATTTTTAAGACCAAGAAATGGAAACAGGCAAAAATGACTTAGTATAAAGCAAGAAGATGGGACAAAGCAAGAAAATAAAATTTAAATAGACAAGTCAGTGTTTTATCTAAAATCTGTTAGTTGAGTTGCTATTCTGAAAGAACACATGAATTATTCCCCATTAAGTTACACAGTACTTTTTAAAAATCACAGCAAGCCTTCTGCAACTCATTTTGCCACATTTTGGCAATGAACAGCTTTTCCTCTGCTGTCTTTTGACAATGGCAATAGTATGTAGTAATAGCATGCATTCCAGCCCTGGGATGGTGAGTGAGGTGCTGAGGTATTACTAGAGGCTATAGATATGCCAGGATCCCAGACGCAGGTCCCCAGCTCTACTGTACAAACAATAGACTAGATTGCAAAGAATTCATCTGAACTGCTCACTACGACCTTATTTCCACAGCATCTAGCACTGCCTGACCTATCCTCGATACTCAAAAAGCAATGCTATTCTCACTGTTAGGAAGGGTTACTATGACCCAATCTCAATTTCCAAAGTCCATTCTCCCATTTAGGTGACTCATAAAGGGTAAATTCAAGGTGCTCAAACTGTATATGTCAAATGAGACTACCTCCTATCAGAAGAACTACCACCATTCAAAGAAGTTTCAGAAACTGAATACTTCATTTTTTAAATACAGTAAATTACTTCCTAAGGACTGACTTCTGCTTTTGCAAAATTTGTTTCACTGTAAAAAGTTCTCTATTTCAAAATCTAAAACAATTACAGAGCATACGTACCTGAACAATTTTTGGCCTTTGCAGGAAAATTTCAGCAGGAAAGTCTTGCATGATAACGTCCTTCAGTAGCTCACAGGTGTTCCAAATTAAAGTATGGTTACTACTTCTTAAAGAGCTACCAAAAAAAAAAAAAAAATACCATTTTTTTTTTAAGATTTTATTTATTCACTTGACAGAGAATAAGCAGAGCGGCAGGTAGAGGCAGAGGGAGAAGCAGGCTCCCCACTGAGCAGAGAGCTCAACACGGGGCTCGATCCCAGGACCCCGGGATCACTACCCAAGCCAAGTCAAAGGCAGACACTTAACTGAGCCACTCAGGCACCCCTCATTATTTATTTTTAAAAGAATTATCTATACCAGAGTCTAAGTAACCTAGTGGCATAATGACTCTATTAACAGTTCTTCAGGTCTCAGCTGAGACTTCACTTCTCCCGGGAAGCCTTTCTACTACATCTTTTTCCTAATCAAGAACTCTGGGATAGGTCCTTCCTCCACATGCTTATAACTGGTGCTCTGGCAACTTCATGTTGATGCCTTTCTATCCCCTACTAGACCTTCCTCAAGAGCAAGCACTGCACGGTATCCACCATTGTATGCAAAGACTATCAACAGTGCTACAAAATGAAATCAAAGAAGTCAAAGGGCACAGAACGCAATGAAATCTGCTAAATGAATTAGAAAGTAAGACAAAAAATATTATAGCAAATATATAGTTAAATTCTAGAAATTAAATTCCTTACCACTCTTCCTTTGTGGAGTGAATCAAGCTGGGATTCTTCTCTTATCCCAAACAGAGGACAGCCCTCAGGTAATATGTGCCCACCTAGGGATTCAGCAATCATTTACCTCCCACCCGAAGAATCCACACTGCCTCTCTCAGACCAGCTCCAGTCCACACCATCCAGAAGTGTGCCCTAGAAATCATAATCTCTTCCATGAGGCCTGATTCAGAGTTGACCTCAAAACCACCTCTGCCCCTTTCCCAAGTATACTGTACACTTCTTCAATATGTTGATCCAAGAGAATTTACTGATGCCTTGGAAGTGCCAGCACCATGGCACGCCAGGGTGGCTCAGCAGTTGAGCATCTGCCTTTGGCTCAGGGCATGATCTCGGATTCCCAGGATAGAGTCCCACATCCCGCTCCTTGCATGGAGCCTGCTTCTCCTCCCTCTGCCTGTGTCTCTAATGAATAAATAAATAAAATCTTCAAAAAAAAAAAAAAAGGAAGTGCTAGCATCAAAAAACATTTAATAGCATCCAGCTGTTTACCTAGTCCTAACTCTAGCAAATTGGTCTCTATATTGTCCACTGGATATGCTGTCCACTAAAAAAGACTGCATTTTAAAAAGACTGCATTTATGTTTAGTTTTTTCCCAGTTTTATTAGCCAAGGACATAAGTAATCAGAGAATCTGGTCAATAAGAGATGACTCATGCCACCAAAAAGTATACAAGATTCCAACCACACACACAAAAAAAAAAAATGATGTGTAGCCTGATAAGGGCCAACAGGAATTTTTCTGGCCTGCTTTTTGAAACAGTGAAAAATCATTCATATATTCCCATTACTACCTTTCATAGCCACTTAGTATTTTTTTTCCTGGTGAAAATGTACAGTAATAGGAACCAGATTTAATGGCTATAAATGAACCAAAATAACCTGACACACATCAGGTACCATACCTTTCATTAGAGGAGAGAACATGTCTATCTGTTGTAGTCAGGGGTAGCCAAGGAAACGTAGAAAACTTCAAACACTTCACAGTCTGATTCACTGTTAATGCAACAGCAAAATTTATGGGATCAAAGACAATGTTGACAGACTCACAATGCAAAAAGTAAGGCTTTACCCTGAAAACAATCTCTCAAATAAAGTTACATCTTACAGTAACCTCAAATATACCAAACAAGGTCAGCTGCAAATCTGTTCCCTAACAAGATAAATAAGAGAGCTCTATTTTCATAATTTACAGAGAATCCATATATTATTAGAAGGGCATTAAACACAAAACAATATCGAATGACATTTAAAGTTTCTATTACATTTTCTGTTTTACCCTGTGGCTAACCAGAACACAAAGCTTAAATTTAACATAAAAGGAACTGGCATTTGGAGATCGTTAATCGTAGAAATTAAATATGATATAAACATAATCATATACTATATTTAATTACTCATGATCAAATATCCTAAGTGGTGTTAGATGTTAAAACTTCTTTGAAAATGACTTGAAGACCATAAGGTTGAAGATCAAATCTCAGCACTCAAGATTAAAAGAAATCTGAGAAACCAACAATTTTAAACTACCCGATTCAAATTATTTTTTAACAGCTCTTATATTGTACAAGGTGGCAATGCTGAGAAACAGCATCTAGTATCTACATAATCTCTTCCAAGTGGCAAATATTCTTTCTGCCAAATGCTTTGAAAAGAGCACGAAATCTCTGCATTTAGATAACAGCATTATTAAACACACAAATACAGCACAGTTGTTTCTTTCAAAAGTGCTAACATCCAAGCAGGATTTACTTTCTAACAGAAAAGTAAGGGCAGGGTGGAGGGAAGGACAGACTCATACAGCACACAAAAAGATGTATCCAAAATAAGGTGTATCATCAATCCACAAACTGCATCTCAAAATATTACCATCTCAATGATCCCTAATGTTTTCAATAGCTGTACTCAGCTGTACTTAAGTGCCCACCTCCCCAGCCCTGGACATACTCTCTCCCTTCAGGTGTCTCTTACTGTCACTCAATGAAACCTCTTAATCAGAAACACAGAGAAACTACCATTTCCAAACCAAAGCTGCCTAACAAGCCTAACAAAACTTTTACAGAAAGAGTTATTCAACCAGAGAGTTTCTATGAAAGCTTTTTAGTAAGAGAGCTTCCAAACAGAGTTAAAGTGAATACTTGACATGAGCAGATATGGACACAACATTTTCAACTGTGCAGGTAATAAACTGTTTCAGTACATGCTTATTTCATCATTCCCTAAGTGCAGCACCCAGAACGAAGATTTTATCCTTTCTAGGCCTCAGTGCCTTCATCAGTAAAGTGGGATAGTAACTATCAAGTTCACTGGGACTCCAATGAAGATTCATTCATTCACTCAAAGAATACATACTGAATGCCTAATATGTTTTTAGCATTGTTCTGTGCATTGGGGATAAAGCAGTGTACACAGCTACCATTTAGCTTTTTTTTTTTTTAAGATTTTATTTATTTATTCATGAGAAGACACACAAAGAGAGAGAGGCAGAGGCACAGGCAGAGGGAGAAGCAGGCTCCATGCAGGGAGCCTGACGTGGGACTCGATCCTGGGTCTCCAGGATCAGGCCCTGCGCTGAAGGCGGCGCTAAACCGCTGAGCCATCTGGGCTGCCCATATCATTAAGCTTTTAACAACAGAGACAAACAAGAGGTACATAAATATGTAATTTCAGATCATGATATACATCAGGAAGAAAACTAAACATAGGCAGTAAGTGATCCCTGGCTAGAGTTCTCAGAAAGGTCTCTGAGGAGGTGACATGGGAGCAGAGACATGAAAAGACCTAGATGAGATTCCAGGGAGAGCAAGAGAGGCTCTAAACCAGAACTCTTCAATTAGCTGGATGCTGGGATAAAGATAAATGAATGAATGAATGAATGAATGAATGAATAATGAAGAAACCAAAACAATCCTGAGACTTCGACTTGAGTAACTGGATGAAGAGCATCACTTAGTGAGCTGGAGAATAACTAACATGATATATATATATATAGTGCATGGCACAGTTCCTCACAAGTCTGTGTTCGGTAAGCCCTGAGTACTGCCACCATTCCCACCCTACTATACTGATGCTCAAATGCAGTTAGAATAACATAAAATTTTACCCTTTAAACTCTGTATCTTTAATTTGAGGAAACAAACATTCAGTTTAGTGCTGAAATATTCCAGTCTGACCACAATAAGGAACAATAAGGAAAAGTACATTAATTTCTGATTTACCAGATTAACAGGATCTACTTCTCTATACATACACACCCATTGGTCGTGGAGACACTTCCATCTGCTGGAGATTACTTTTGTCTTTAGGAAAATATCCTATTAAGATTTCAGGTTGTTGTGGCATTTCTGATAAGAAAATACATATTACCATATTAATGGTTCCTTATTTGCTAAAAGTGAAATTTACTGTTTTCAAATTTTAAACTTACTTTTCAATCTTTTTAAAAACTAGAAAAATAAGGTTTTTTTTCTCTGAGGAGTCTTCCTACAGAGGAAAAAAAATGTAAATGCTGAGTCCATTTTTAATGGGGGGAAGGGGGTTCCCTGTCTCTTTTATGGTTCAGCAAATACAACTATTTGTTAGAATGAAAACATCTACAATGTACCTAAAGAACCTGCTACAAAGTATTTATTCAAGAGGATCCTTAGTCCATCTCCTTCCACCCTCTTACTCTTATTAGGTAGTTTCTGACTACTTCAACTTTAATTAACACCCTTAAGGAAAAAGTTGTCGGAAACAAAGCAGTCAGGCACTATCTTTCAATATCTTTGACGATTCTCTGTCACATGGGATTGTGACATGTGATTGATGAACACCAGTTCAGTTGCAATAATAATGAGAACACAGTATTGTTATTACTATTATTGTTGAAGATTTGTTACTGTCGTAGGAATAATCTGTCAAACTAGCCTAAGGAAAAGAAAATCTCTGGCATCTTTTAGGCCCCTTTACCAAAAAAAAAAAAAAAAAAAAAAAAAAAGCAATAAATACGTATGTATCCTCCTCTGAATAACTGTAGAAAAAGGGGAAAAGGTCAAGCTCAAGTAAGTTAATGAGAGAAAAATAAGTTGGGTGAGAGGACCTTTTTTATTTTAACCTAAGATCCCTTTCCTTAGAATTAACCACTAGAACCAATATATTTCTATTTTAACAGAATGCAACAGATTGATTCCAATGAATTACCAGTTTCTTTGGTTTGGTAAGATGCAGAATATAGTGCAGCATCTACTGAAGGAAGAATAAAAAGTCCATCCAGAATGCCATCAATTTCAGCCTGCAGATTTGGCTCCACATTACAACGAAGTTTAGATAAGAATTCGACAGCACCAAGATCAATCAAATGCTGGACTGCTGGGGGATACTGAAAGAAGAAGAGAAGAGTCTTGAGAATAACTCCATATATCAAAATTTCTACACTTTATTCTACAGCAAGAAAAACATGAAATTATTTTTAGTATACTAAATGCTCCTTTTATGAAAAATAAATCTTGGGACACCTAGGTGGCTCAGCGGTTGAGCATCTGTCTGCCTTTGGCTCAGGGCGTGATCCTGGGGTCTTGGGATCCAGTCCCACGTCAGGCTCCCTATAGGGAGCCTGCTTCTCCCTCTGCCTGTGTCTCTGCCTCTGTCCATGTCTCTCATGATTAATAAATAAAACCTTTAAAAAAATTAAATTAAATTAAAAAAATAAATCTTGCATTCCTATACCCAAAAGTAAAGAGCTTCCATGTACAAGACATAGATTCAGAGACATACATAAACCATGTGATAACATTTAGGAGAGAAAAGCCCAGACGCTGAACACGAGACATGCACACTGTAAAATGTTACTTATTCAATGGATCACCTCTCTCCTCTGACTCTCACCCTATCCTTTCCTATTTCCAGCCAAAGAATGCCCAAGTCACATAAATCTTAGGAACTCATAGTGACTTACAGTTTTGAAAGATCACACTTGCACTTCTGACATTTGACCCTGACAACTACTCTCAAGACAGGCTGACGTACACAAATCTGAAAAACAGGTATGAAAAAATACAATTTCAGGGGATCCCTGGGTGGCTAAGTGGTTTAGCGCCTGCCTTTGGCCCAGGGTGTGATCCTGGAGTCCTGGGATTGAGTCCCGCATCGGGCTCCGTACATGGAGCCTGCTTGTCCCTCCTCCTGTGTCTGTCTCTGCCTCTCTCTCTCTCAAATAAATATAAATAAATAAATAAATAAATAAATAAATAATAAATAAAATCTTAAAAACACACACACACAGTTTCAGGGGCACCTGGGTGGCTCAGTGGGTTAAGCATCTGCCTTGGGCTCAGGTCATGATCTCAGAGTCCTGGGATGGAGCCTGCTGCTCCCCCTGCTTGTGCGCTCGCTCTCTCTTGCTCTCTCTCTCCGACTCAAATAAATAAATAAAATCTTTAAAAGAATAAGAAAAGGGAAAAATGCAATTCCGTATTCATTAACCATGGTCTGTAACGTTAACATGTCCTCTTTCATACAGACACATGTAACTTTTAATATGCAAAACAAAACACAAAGAAAAACGCAATGACGAATACCAACTTCCAAAAAGGATTCCAAAAATCAGAACACACCAGCACGCAGGAGTTATTTCAGTAGAGACAATGTGGGAGCTTCAACATTAGAAATAAGAGAAGAGGAAGGTGAGCATTATACTCAGGAGAACTCAAACCCAACAGCTCCAGTTGTTTAAAAAAAAAAAAAAAGTTCGAATTATTTAACTTTCAAAAAAAGGCTGCCATTAAACGACTACGAAACACCCGCTCTTCTGATTTCTTTTCTTTTTCTTTCTTTTTTTTTTTCTTTTTTTTTTTTTTTTTTTAGATTTTATTTACTGATTCATGAGACCCAGAGAGAGACACGGCAGAGCGGGAAGCAGGCTCCCCGCGGGACTCCGAGGCGGGGCTCGATGGCGGGGCTCGATGGCGGGGCTCGATCCCGGGCCCCATCAGGCCCTGCGCCACCCAGGCGGCCCCCGACGTTGTTTGAAGACGACCCCACCTTCACCAATCTGTTCAACAGGCTGAGAACCTCCTCCTTCATGGGAACGGTCGGGAAGTTGAACCAGGCCAGCAGACGGAGGAAGAGCGGCTTGTCCTGCACCACGTCCTCGCAGCGGAGCAGGCTGCGCTCCAGCTTGCACAGGATGCTCCGCAGCGCGCGCTCGCGGATCTCCGCCAGCTGATGCCCTGTCAAAGGACCGCGCAAGGCTATTGCCCGCGGCAGGGACCCCCGGGCACCGACCGGGGCACCGCGCGCGGGGGGCGAGCAAGCCACCGCGCGCCTTTGCCACAGGCCGGCGCCGGGCCCGACCCGGGTCCCCGGCGGGGGGGGGCGGGGGGGGGCACGCCCCGGGCAGGTCGGGACCTGGGGGAGCCTGCTCGCGGCGGCCCGGCCTCCAAAACGTTACGCGGCCACTCACAGCGAGTGGCCTCGACAGGAGGGCGGCGGGGGCGGGGGCCACCTCAGCCTGTTACCGAGTTTCCTGATGAGCCCCGTCAAGACCGTGTCGTCCCGCTCCATCGCCGCCGCCGGAGAATTAAACCGCCGCGCCACGGCGTCCGTCTACAATGACTGTCCCCATGGAAACCCGGGCGGTCGGGCTGTGAGTTCCGCAATACCGCACACAACCACCAGACGAACGGGACGCATCCCGTAGGCGGCTGCGAGGCCCCGCGCCTCCAACAGAACCTTACGGTCTCTCTCTAATCGCTACTTCGCAATTCCGAGACAGCCGTCTTTGTCCTAAGAACTGGAAAGAACTAGGCGACAAGCAGGCAGTAGAACCCGCCCCGGCCGCGGTGCACGTCGGGAGTTGTGGTCTTCGCCCATTGGTGCTCCTCTCCCGGAATTCCGGGCTCGCCACGGCACCCCGCCCTTCCTGGGGTTCCGGCCTCCCTGCGCCGGCTGCGACGCGCGGGCTGCGGGGTCCTGGCACGTCCCGCCCTGGCCCGCACACCCTCTCTGCCCCGCACACCTGCTCTGCCCCGCACACCGGCCCTGCCCCGCACACCCGGCCTGCCCCGCACACCCTCTCTGCCCCGCACACCTGCTCTGCCCCGCACACCCGCCCTGCCCCGCGCACCCGCCCTGGCCCCGCACACACCCACACACTCCTGCACCCCCGCACCTGGACCAAAAACCCGAATTCTCGGCTGCTAGAACTTCACAGCTTACGATGCAAAGTTGGGGAGGGTGGGCTTTCCCGCCCAGCCACAACCCCCCACCCCCGCTTGTAACTAAAAGCTCTTCCCCTCCGTACCTGTAAAATGTCCCTGCAAAGGCAAGCAGTGTCCTTGGATACCCAAGGGCATTATAAACAAGCAAGTCACAAAGGGAGAGGCAGGCAGGAGGGAATAAAAGAACAGAGAGGGGGGAAAAGGCTGTAGAAAAACAAGATGGGGGAGGGGCGGGGGAGGGGTCTGAATTAATATTTGAACGCCACCATGGTCGGCTTTGGCACTGAACAAATGGGGGGGGGGGATTCTGAACGATGGTAAGAGCAACAACAACAAAATTAAGTGTGTAAAAGGTTTTGCATTTTAGAGAGCATCTTCTCTGACGGATGTTTTTAAATTTTTTTTTATTTATTTATGACAGTCACAGAGAGAGAGAGAGAGAGGCAGAGACATAGGCATAGAGGGAGAAGCAGGCTCCATGCACCGGGAGCCCGACGTGGGACTTGATCCCGGGCCTCCAGGATCGCGCCCTGGGCCGAAGGCAGGCGCCAAACCGCTGCGCCACCCAGGGATCCCTCTGACGGATGTTTTTAATTTCCCTTGGCAGGGATGTCAAGGCAGGCATAATATCCATTCCTATTTTGCAAAAAAAAAGGAGCTTAAAATCAGAGAAGTTCCTCACCCACCATCACATCAACTAGTAAGTGGCCAGTTGAGGGCCTGACCTTCATTTTCTTTGTAACATTTTTAGTTAGGACTTTGCTGCTTCTGCCAGGTGTGTAGGCTAGAGAGTGGGGATATTTGCAGCTGGATCTTGAAGGATAAGTAGGACTTTGCCAGGCAAAGACCTGGGGTAGGGGAATTCCTGCCAGAGGAAACAGTACATGCAAAGCAAGAGTCGGAATGGGTCTGTCAGGGTCAAGGAAAGAGGGACACTATGTGGACAAATGACCTCTGGGAGGAAGATAGGGAAGTGAAGGGGCTGGTTTTGCTAGCAGGCTGGTTACTCTCCATTGTCCCTCTCTGGTGAATGGAAGACAGCACTAGGAAATTGGAGAGTGGAAAGAAAAAGAGACGTGGCTATTTAACCAGTGTTCCACTGGCCCATACCTCAGCCTCCACGGCCAAGATGCTAACAGTGTCTGTGATCTTCAACTCCCAGGTAAGAGCTCTCAATGGATCCTGTGCCAAATGGACCAAAAAGCGAAAACAGTGATACCAACTGAGAGGTTTCTGTAGTTATCCAAGCATGAAGGCTGTGGTTGGGGATTTCAAGTATCAAGGTCAAAATACACATGACAGTTCAGAGAAATCATGGAAATAACTTTTCAAAGAGATTTCTAAGACGAAAGTCTGAGATGATGAGAAATTGAGGATGTCAGTGCGGAAGGGATGATAATACTGTGGGAGAAAAATAAATTACAGTTGACTCTTGATCAACATGGGTTTGAACCACACGGATCCACTTACGCACAATTTTTTTTCAACAAATATAGTACAGTACTGTAGGTGTATTTTCTCTTCCTTATGATCTTCTTAACATTTTCTTTTCCGTAGCAGCCTATATTGTAAGAATACATTGTATACTACCTAGAATATACAATGTATGTGTTAATCGACAATTTCTCATCCGTAAGGCTTCATGTCAACAGTAGTTGGTAGTTAAGTTTCTGGAGAATCAAAAGTTATATGTGGATTTTTGACAGCACAAAGGTCAAACAACAAAACCTGTGTTGTTCAGGGATCAACTATAATTTAAAACAGGCATGTTGCAAGTAAGAGGGAGGAGGTCAAAAATGAAACAAAGGTTTCTTTTCTTAATGAGGTGTGATGGACATTTAACATTGTATCAGTTTCAGGGGTACAACATGGTTTGACATCTGTAAATACCATGTTTCCATCTTGGAAATGATCAACCATGACCTGCTATGTTTAGTAGGCAGCCATCCATCAAAAATGGTCTTGTTTATGTTGCTTTTATTTTCTAATTTTTATAGTTGTTGAGTGTGCATTATTTTAATAATTAGACAAAATAACTACATCCTGCTATTACATTCAAAGCAATTATGTCTCATTTTTCTATTAGACTAAGTATTGATTTGTCGATTTTTCTCCAGAGAATCAATCTTCAATTTATTCTGCAAAAAAACAATACTCACACTCTAATGTATTAACTGTACTTTTATTTATTATCAGTAACTTTCTTATTCCTTTCTTAGGTTTGTTTTGCAGTCACTTCTCACTTCTTGAGCTAAAGGTTTTGTTGTTTGTCTTCATTCTTTCTTATTTAGCTATAGAGAATTTCGTGAATCCACATCTAAGAAAAGCTTTGATTATATATCATGAATCTAAATTAATAATCTTCTAACTATGGGTAGAACTCTCAACCATTCTGAAACTGCTGTTTTGATACTTTCAATTTCACCCAAGATCTACTTAGGAGGAGGTTTTTAATCATCAAGTCTGTCCTTTAGTTATTAATTTTTACTGTTACTATATCCCAGTCAGCAGCTAGGGCTTTTGTAATTTTGAACTTCGACATTAAGTTTTTTAAATGAAAAAAATGGTCAATAGATATCTGTGTGGATGTATAGAGAACTGTATTATGGGTATTTGTAATTCTCTACTTGTACTTACAATAGTTTTTTTAATATTTATTTAAATGCTAATTTATAATAAAAACATGTTGAATTTGGGACGCCTGGGTGGCTCAGCAGTTGAGCGTCTGTCTGCCTTTGGCTCAGAGGGTAATCCTGGAGTCCCGGGATGGAGTCCCACATTGGGTTCCCTGCATGGAGCCTGCTTCTCCCTCTGCCTATGTCTCTGCCTCTCTCTCTCTCTCTCTCTCTCTCTCTCTCATGAATAAATAAATACAATTTTTTTAAATGTTGAATTTTTCCTGATGGTAAATGATAGGCACTCAGCTGGCAGTATGTGCATGGATTGGGAAAGGAATGAAGA
Source organism: Nyctereutes procyonoides (assembly GCF_905146905.1). Lineage (NCBI taxonomy): Eukaryota > Metazoa > Chordata > Mammalia > Carnivora > Canidae > Nyctereutes > Nyctereutes procyonoides. The sequence goes on along the minus strand of NW_026575082.1, from coordinate 7,761,941 downwards.
GTAGAGACATAGTATGTTGGAATCTGCTTATCACCAACCATGCAGCATTATAGAAAAAAAAAACATGTGGCCCCAGAGGCACAGATAAAATTCTAATTTTTGAGCTCCACTTAATTATCAACCTCTTCTCAACCTTTCAGCCATGGTCACAAATCTCTGGCAGTCATTGCCTCAGTCTGCTATACTGGATCATTTGGCTTAGATGAAGGCATTTATACTCAAAGTCACAGGAAATATTCAGTTACTCTCTTAAGAACTCATATTACTCTCTCTGGTGATTTATTCTAGGAGAGAAAGAAATGCTTTATTTTTTTTCCATGGAAAAATTGTGCCATTTTTCTCTTCCTCACAATTTGAACATGAATTCTAATACTTGGGGTTATATGTACAGTAGGTCTGTCAGTTGTGATCATATGCATTTCCTACCCTTTATTTCTATTACTTGATGAACTTAAAAATCTGGTTCATGTTCATATAAGCTAAACAAAGTATTACATAGAACACAAACTTGGAGCCAGACATAGATTTAAAACCAATTTTGCGACCTTCTTGATTGCATAATTATGGGTAAGCTAATTAACTTTCTTGGTTGCAAATGATATAACTTTTACTCAAGGAAATAAGCAAAAATGAGTAATTTATTACCTTTTGCTAGAAAAGGATCTGGCCTCAGAGACTCAAAAAATATTAATATTCTTTTTCTCAGCATCTTACTTTTGCTTCTCTTAGTATGTTTGTCTCATTCTTTTGTATAACAGGCAGGATTCTCCCAATATATAGGGCAAGACAGGAGTATGGTCCAGACTTCCATCTTCCCATATAGTGACCCTAGAAAAAAGAATATATCTTTCTCCCAACATCGAGATATAAAATCCATGGTGGGAAATCCCATCAGGATAGTCATTACGAGATTGCCTGATCCTAGGTAACTTACTCTCACACCCTGAACTGCAGGACAAGGTATTATAAATGCACCAGAGTTGCAAGGAGTTGGACAAAAGACTTCCACTAAGGAAAGGGGTGGGATTAACAGAAAGTGGGTGAGAAAGAATCTTGGGTAGGGGGAAAGACCCTGATGTCCCTATAGCCCCTAAATGTCAGCTTCTTCAGGTAGAAATTGGGGTTAAAGATAGCATCCACAGTGTGAGGCCCAAAGGAGATAACTCAGGGAAAGCATTTATCCCAGGAACTCCATGATAGGTACTTGCTACAAATAACAGCTATGTTAGTGGCCATGAAACCTGAGGATGCCTCTTTGCCATATTGAATCTTAGTGTCCTCCCCTTCTCAAAATTCATATTAAAATATAATCCCCATTGTGATGGCATTAGGAGGTGGGACATTTGGAAAGTTACTAGGCCGTAAGAGTGAAGCCTCATGAATGGGGTTTGTGCTTTTATTAAAGATGTTCCAGATGGTTCCCTCCCCTCTCTCATGTGAAGATACAGAAAAAAAAAAAAGTGCTATCTATGAACCAGAAAGCTAGTCCCCACCAGACTCTGAATTTGTTTTAAGATTTTATTTATTTGTTTGTTTATTTCTTTATAAGAGAGAGCATGAGCTGGGGGAGGGGCAGACTCCCCCCTGAGCAAGGAGCCTGATGCAGGGCTCCATCCCAGAACCATGGAATCATGACCAGAGCCCAAGGCAAACACTTAACTGACTGAGCCACCTAGGCTCCCCTGGACCCTGAATTTGTTAGCACTTTGATCTTGGGCTTTCCAGCCTCTGGAACCGTGAGAAATAAATTTCTATTGTTTATAAGCCATCCCCATCCAGACTATGGTATTTTGTTACAGTAGCTTGAATGGACTGAAATAACTGTCTTTGTATGAATCTTATATCGTATATCAGTACTACCTGCATGCATAACCACAAGGTAGCTCCATTCATCAGAGGGACCTGACCCAAGATGCAGTCTTGCTGCTCATTGTGGGAGGCCCCACAGGCAGAGGGCCTTCCAGCTACTTATAGGGCCATACCCAGATACAATTTCCAGAAGAAACAGAGTTCTCTGAACTTTTTTTCCTCATTTTTTTCAGAAGGAAGAAATTCTTGACCCAAAGGAGAAATCCTTTTGCAAGCTACTTTTGTATTAATTGAGACATTAATTTATTTCTCAAGACAACATAAAAAGAGGACACTAGCAGGATTCATAAATAAAAGGACTCTCACCAACAGATGTGGGAAGGTTATTCATGGTCCACAGAGCAGGCATACATTCTGCGTGCCTTCCAGAAGGTCACCTGGACCCCAGTGTTACTCAAGAATAAAGATAATGATTTGGGGCCCCTGGATAGCTCAGTCACTTGGGCTGTCCAACTTTTGATTTCAGCTGAAGTCATGATCTTGGGGTCATGGTTTGAACCCAGTGTCGAGCTCTGCACTCCAGCTGGGAGTCTGCTTGAGATTCTTTCTCTTCCTCTCTCTCTGCTTCTCCCCCTTGTGCACATGCATGCTTTCTCTCTCTAAATAAATAAATAAAAATTTTTAAAAAGGTCATAATTCATTAATAATTCATATATAATAAAAAATTCGTAATTCATCTATAATTCATATATATATATGTATATATATATATATATATAGGTTTTTTTAAGTAGGCTCCATGCCCATAATGGAACCCAATGTGGGGCTTGAACTCAAGACTTTGAGATCAAGAGTTGGTCACTAAACCAACTGAGCCATCCAGACACCCCAATAATTCTGATCTTTAAGAAGGGAGAATGGGTGTGGTTAAAGGCTTCATCTCCTACTTAAGAATTTCCCTAATCATGTTCCATAACTTTGTCCTATGAATTTACATAATATTTAATTTTTAAGGGGATTGTCAAATTCTAATTCATCTTCCCAAAACCAAAATAGAAAAGTAATAAATATTTTATGTCATTTTAAAGTAGAAGAATTGAAACAAGGTATATTCATGTTCCACTTCAAATAGCAAAGCAACACAGATTTGAACTCTGCTTTCTTTGCACAACTTAATAAATAGGGGGTCCTAATTATAGATGTAGAGAAGCAGACAAGGATGTCTGCTGTCACCATGTCTGTTCAACATTGTACTGGAAGTTTTATTCAGAGTAATTGGCAAGAAAAAGAAATAAAAGACATTCCAGATTAGAAAGGAAAAGTAAATCTATTTCTATTTGCAATTGACCTGACCTTACATGTAGAAAATTCTAAGGAATCCACAAATCAACTATTAGAGCGAAGGAAAGACTTTAGCAGTGTTAGAGAATACAAAATCAATATACAAAATCAAATTCTATTTCTCTACACAAGCAATAATCTAAAAATTAAATTAAGAAAATATTACATTTACAATGACATTTAAAAGAATGAAATACTTGGGAAAAATTTTAACACAAATATAAGGCATCTACATGGAAAACTACAAAATATCATTGAAAGATATTTTAAAAGACCTAAATAAATAGAAAGACATCCTGTATCATTGATTGGAAGATTTTGTATTGTTAGAATGGCAATACTCCCCAAATTGACCTACAGATCTAAAGCAATCTCTATCAAATACCAAGTTACCTTTCTAGTAAAATTAACAAGCTTATCCATATGGAAACAATATAGTTATTATTGTCTTATATTCATGTGAAAATTATGGAAACCAGACTGGCCAAAGTAATCTCAAAAAAAGAAAAAAAATTGAATGACTTCTGCTTCCCAATTTCAAAACTTGCTACAAAGCTACAATATTGTGTGGTACTGACATAAGGACAGACATATACACTAATGGAATACAACTGAAAGTCTAGAAATAATCATTCACATGTGTGATCAGTTGCTTCAATCAATGTGCCAACACAACTTGACGAGGAAAGAACACTTTTTTTTTTTTTTTTACAAATGGGGCAACTGGATAGCCACATGCAAAAGAATGAATCTGGATCCATAACTCACACCATTTACAAAATGAACTCAAAATGAATCAAGGTACTAAATTCAAGCACTTAAAACTATGAAATTCTGGGGAGAAAAACATAGGCATAAATTTTCATGAGTGTGAATTAGGCAAAGGTTTATTAGTCGTGATAGCAAAAACACAAGCAAAAATTTTAAAAAGTATATTGGACATCATCACAACTTTAAATTTTGTGCTTCTAAAGACACTACCAAGAAGGTGAAAAGTCAAGCCAAGAGTAGGAGAAAACATTTGCAAACCATATATCTAATAAGGATCTCTTACCCAAAAAAATATTTTTTTAAAAAATCTTTACAACTCAACAATAAAAAGACAAATAACCCAATTTAAAAATGGGCAAAAAAATCTGAATAGACAGTTCTTCAAAGAAGATACTTAAATGGCCGCTATACACATGAAAAGGTTCAGCTCCCTTACATTAAAGAGAAAATGATATTATCAGTGCCTTTGTAGGCCTGGGATTTCAACCTGTGGCTGTTAACAAAAACAAGAAGCCATATGTGTCATTGTCCCAGCAGATGGCATCACCTCGTCCAAGCAATAGTATGCTTAGCAGCAGCAGTGGGACCAATGGAAATGATCAGCTGAGCAAAATCAACTTCTAAATCCAGGGATTGCAACTAAGCACTACTGACCAAGACCCTGTCAAATTGTGCCAGTCATATGGGAAGATTCTCACCACCAAGGTCATACTGGACAAGAGCAGGAAGAAATAAATGCAAAGGCTATGGCTTTGTGGACTTTGACAGTCCTTCAGCAGCATAGAAAGCTGTAACAGCTCTGAAAGCCAGTGGTGTACAGGCACAGATGACAAAGCAACAGGAGCAGGACCCCACAAATTTATAAATATCAAACCTTCCACTATCAATGGATAAGCAAAAACTGAAGGGGATGCTGAAGGCCTTTGGCCAGGTTGTCTCCACTCAAATCTTCTGAGATACCAGTGGGACCAGCAGAGGGGTTGGCTTTGAAAGGATGGAGTCCGCAAAGAAGTATGAAGCCACTTTAATGGAAAGTATACTAAGACACCTTCTGGGGTCACCTATGTGGCTCAGTCAATTGGGCTTCTGCCTTCAGCTCAGGTCATGATCCCAGGGTATAAGGATTAAGCCCCATGTTGGGCTCAGTGAGGAGCCTGATTCTCTCTCTCCCTGTGCCCCTTCCCCTTGCTCATGCACACATGCTCTCTCTGTCTCTTTCTCTGTCTAATAAATAAATACAATCTTAAAAAAAAAAAAAAGACATCTGCTGGAGTACCAGCTCCATTTGATCCCTTGCTTTGCAAATTTGCTGATGGTGGTCCAAAGAAACGACAGAACCAAGGAAAATATGTGCAAAACTGATGAGTCTGGCCAAGGAATAGCCTTGACCTATGACCCCACCACAGCTCTTCAGGATGGGTTTTACCCAGCTCCTTATAACATCATTCCCAACAGGAAGCTTGCTCAGTCTGCAGAGTCCCCATATCTTCCATCTTCCGTGTCTTCGTGTCAGAAACTAACTCAGACATCTCCTCTACAAGTACTCATCCCATCTTGGATGCACCACTAATCATACTTCATACAGCCTTCAGGTTCAGTTCTTCCACTAGGGATGGGTCACCCCATTTCTCTCCAGCCTGCCTCCATGATGGGACCTCTTACCTAGCAGATAGCCACCTCTCCCTCAGAAGTACAGGCCCTACATGCCTAGGGCTGCCACTATGCAGGAACTCACATCTCCCAAGACACCTCTATGCTTTTTCCCGTGTTTCAGCTGAGAATGGCAGCCAGCAACAGCAAGTGAGATGGATGCTCCCTCAGACCACGGAGGTCTACTCTTTCCTGTTCAACAAGTAACAGTGTGGTCTGTAACTGAACTCACAATGTCTCTGAGGTATGCTGGTACAAATAAATTATTGGAGATGCTGATGCTCCCAGACTTTAGAGGTCTAACCAGGAATACAGACCATCTGTGGGTCCTGCTTAGCACTAACACTTGGCCTGGGCCTGGAAAAAGGAATCTCTGCACTCCTAACCTCTACTTATTCCTTCATTCCTGAGGGAGCCTAGGAAAATGGTCACTTTTTGTGTGTGCTACATTCAAGGAGATTAAAAGAACTTTTTTTTCTTTCTTTTGCCAAAATTTTTATATTTTGTTTTTAACTGCAGTATACTCTTCCCATATCCCCCCCAAACAAAAACAAAAACACATGAAAAGATCCCGAACATCATTAGTTGTGAAGGAAATGCAAAGTAAAAGACCAAAATGAGATACATCTTCACCCTCTTCAGGTTCGCTTCACCCAAAAATCGGGGAAATAGCATTGTTGGCCAGGGTGTGGAGAGGCTGGAACCCTCCCTCTCTGCTGCTGAGGGTGTTATACATGGTGCAGCCACTGTGGAAACAGTCTAGCAGTTCCTCAAAAAGTTAAACGTAGAATTAACATATGACCCAGCAATTCTACTCCTGGGCATATACCCAAAGGAACTGGAAATAGCCAACTGTTCCTCAGAAAAGTAAACATAGAGTGACTATGTGACCCAGCAATTCCACTTCGAGGTACATGCCCCCAAAATGAAAACATGTACTCACAAAAACTTGTACGTGACTGACTGTTCATAGCAGCTTCCTCCATAAGATCTGAAAGGTGGAAGCAGCCCAAATGCCCATAACTCATGAGTGGGTGGGTAATGTGTGTATGGAATGGATAAATTATATCTATACAATGAAATATTGTATAGCTGAGAAAAGGGGGAAATGCTGATACACCCTTTAACAAGGATGGACCCTGAAAACATTATGCCAAGTGAAAGAAGCCAGACACAGAAGACCAAATATTATATGATGTCATTTATATGAAATACCCAGAACAGGCATATCTATAGAAGCAAAATGATTTAGTGTTTACTTAGATTTGGTGGTCGCTGGGAGAATAGAGCCGTAATAGCTAAGGGGTGAGGAGTTTCTCTTTGAGATGATGAGTGTTCTAAAATTCCTGTGGTGACAGTTGCCCATATCTGAGAATATATCAAAAACCATTGAAATGTACAGTTGAAATTGGCGAGTTACAAGGCACATGAATTATATTTCAATAACGTGTTATAAAAAGAAAAGCAATAAGACATTAAGTTGAAAACAATAATGCTTCTATAGATATGCCTGTTCTGGATATGTCATATAAATGACATCACATAATATTTAATAAACTTACTCAGTAGCTTCTATTTTCATACGTTTTTATAAAATTACTCAGTAACTTACCTTCTTTGTTCAACATTACATCCTTGTCATTGGACCGATAAATAGACCTCTGTTGATGCTGCTCTTTTTAAATACTATTATAGTATTGACTATTTCATGCTAGAATGTACTGTAATTTTTTTTGCCATCCTCCTTATCAGAGGATGTTTGTTTTGTTTCTAGTTCTTTTACTTTTACTAACAATGCTGCAATAAATATCCTTGTACATTAAAGATAACTTATTTTATAAAGAACTGAATCTGTAAAGACACCAAGATTGCTTGGTAAGGAGAATCACAGTGTCCTTTCCAGAGAATTTGTGAGAGAAGTATTTTCCATATATCTGGTGACATTTAGATTCAGTCTTCTAAAGTGATAGATAGGATGGATGGCCTTGGTGTGAATCGTTGAGTTTCCTTCCTGATATATACATTATTCAGCAAGACATTTCTGCCCCCATTCCTCTACTACCTTCCCATTGGGGTAACTGCTCACTGTCATTTAACTGTTCAAAAGCGTTCCCTTTGGTGAAATGAGGTAAGTATATACTTTCATTTCCACACTGTGGGATTTAATTAGCTAATGATGGAGAAATCCTTGCATGAAGAGTGCAGTGGAAGTTCAAAGTAATATTGTTATTATGTTTAAGTATATTTTCAATTTATAAAGTCATATATTTTCATTCATATGGTCAGATATATGACTCTGGGCAAGCGTTACTTCCAGGGGGAAAAAATAAAAGCCAACTCTTCAGAGATCCAGCACAAAGATATATTTTCCTGTGATCTTCAAGTGGTGCCTGTGTTTGTGACCTCTCTCAACTCAACATTAATGGTAATGGCCTCAATTTGTGCCCCTACAGAATGTAATCTATTTAATTAAAGTTCCAAAAATGACCCTGACTTTCAGTCCTGCTCTGGCTGGTGATAGAGCTGTGCTGGATGTGTCCTGGATCTGTAAATAAAATACTGATTCTTGTCACTTCTACAGAATGCATTTTGAAACTGGGGGCTTTTTCAGTGCTGGCCCCATTAAGTTACGTATCTCTAAGGGAAAGCAGGGTAACAGTTAAGGCAAAAAGGCAGTCCACAGCTAACACTGGTAATTTCTTTAAAAAAAATGCTTTGGCCCTCTCCTAATTTGTGAAGGTAACCTTACACAGCAATCAGACAGATTAAACACCATGTCATGTTGACTCTGAAATGAAGACAGAAGTCTTGGAATTCTAAAGAACATCTTCTCATGCAGCACGTCTCTACAATCGATACACTCTACTGATAGTATTTTAGGACACCTGAGATGGCTAGGACAGACTGGGTCTCAAAGGGACCTTTGGCTGACCACTTGAGGACTTTTCCATCTTGGCTTTTCCACGGGAATTGACCCATGTTATCTGCTTAGTAAGTATTCTGATTGAAAAATGAATGTACTTCCAGATGACACTTAAAATCATGGTACTGGTAGTTTATTCTGACCATAATTTTTTTATTTACTTATTTATTTATATTATATATATATTTTTTATTGAAGTTCGATTTGCCAACATATATTGTAACACCCAGTGCTCATCCCATCAAGTGCCCTCCTCAGTCCCGTCACCCAGTTACCCCATCCCCCCACCCACCATGACCATAATTTGTTAATCACAAGTGTTTCCCTGCTCTGGGAATTCATATGTTTTGTCTGTTGTTCTGATGTGCACGTGGTTGGCAGAGTAATAGTTCCCCCAAAAGATGTCCACAGCCTAATCCCCAGAACCTATGACTCTCTTTCTTTCATGGCAAAGGAGAATTAAAGTTGCAGATGGAATTAAGGTTGCTAATCAGCTGAGTTTAAAATGGGGAGATTAACTACCTGAGTGGGCTCAGTGTAATAATCATAAGGGGCTTTAAAGGTAGGAAAAAAAAGACAAAAAAAGGAGGTCACAGTGAGGCAGTGTGAGTTTTACTTGCTGTCACTGGCATTGAAGACTAGGAGAAAGAGGCTATGGAATGCTGGCAGCTCCAGAACTGGGAAAAGGCAAGAAATGGATTTTCTTCTAGAGTCTGCAGACAGGACATAATCCTGCAGACAGCTTGATTTTAGCCCAGGGAGACTCTTGTCAGACTTCTGACCTGCAAGCTGTGAAATAAAAAACTTTTGTTGTTTTAAGCCAGCAAGTTCATGGTCATTACAGCAGCACACAGAAAATATACAGTTCCGTTTTTCTTGTTGACTCACTAGAGTTCCTTGTATATTCTAGTTTCTGACCCATGCTTTACTTTTCCATATTAAAAGTATCTTCTTACTTTTTAATTTGTCACTTTTTCTATGGTGTCCTTCATTCAACAAAAATCCTTACTATTGTGGAGTCAAATCTCTCATTTTTAGCTCTCATGAATGGTATTTTTTTTTTGTATTTTATTTAAAACCCTTGCAGGGCACGTGGGTGGCTCAGTCAGTTAAGCATCTGACTCTGGGTTTTAGCCCAGGTCATGGCCTCAGGGTTGTGAGAACGAGCCCTGTGTCGGGTACCACACTCAGCAGGGAGTCTGTGAGATTCTCTCTCTCCCTCTTCTCCAGTCTTTCTCTCACTTTCTCTCTCAAATAAATAAAAATTTTAAAATGCTTTATCTCCATCAAGTTCCAAAACATATTCCTTTCCTTGTTTTGTTAGTGTTATGGCTTAGCTTTTTCCATTTGGGCTTCTCATTCACAGAGAACTTTATCTTTCATATGGTGTAAAGTAGCTTTCTATTGGTTAGGATACTGGCTCAGCTACTTTAACAGAGTCCAAACTATCTGTGGCTTAGGAAAGACAGACATTTATTTCTCTCTACTAAAGGTCAAGACATCAGCAGACAATCAGATGTGTAGGACCTCAACGTGTGCCCTCCATTTCAGAGTCCAAGTGGCCATTCTAGTATATGTTTTATCTCAAAAGACAAGGAATGTTTTCCTTCTCACTCACTTTCTGATAAATGTATCCAAAGACAGAAAGTTATATTATGTTCTGCTTTAGGGTTGTCTCCAATTTTTTTTGCTTTACGTACTTTAAATGTCATTTATTCCTGAGTATCTTATAAGTTGCTGGAGGATTTCTATTAATCCTCTAAGTAGAGGATTATCAGTTTTTCCTGTATTTCATTACATTGCCTGCCATAGAACCATGGTTTTTGTCTTTTGTCTTTCAATGTTGTGTCATGGTATAATATTTTGGAAAGAATCTATTTATTAATTAATGATCCAAATATTAGTTTAAATTTCACTGATACCGTGAAATGGTATCGATGGAAATAATTAAGCTAATCTGATAGATACATGGAGTCTTCAAAATATGACTGCATTGATACATGGGTAAGTGATGAGACTCCTTTTTTAATTGACAGTAGGCAAGTTTCTTCTGATGCTTATTTTTGAGACTCATTTTAAGAACATAAATGCAATAACAATAGTAGTAAATAAGAGAAAACTAAGCAATTTTTACACTTTTCCACTAAAATCTACCACAAAACTAAATTATGTTCCTTAGCACCACAGACTATAAGCAAATATCTAGGAGAAGAGGAAAGTGGGAGAAGCACAGAAAAAAAACTGTGACTGTATGAGTTAAAAAGGGAGGAAGAACTTGAGTAGGCATTTCTCCAAGCAGAAATACAAATGGCAAATAAGCACATGAAAAGATGCTCAAAAAACTGATCAATTAGGGAAATTCGAGTTGAAACCACAATGATATGTCTCCTCAAACCCATTATGATGGCCATTTTCAAAAACAAAACAGGGGTACCTGGGTGGCTCAGTCAGTTAAGCATCTACCTTTGGCTCAGGTCATGATTCCAGGATCCTGGGATCCAGGCCCCGCATTGGGCTCCCTGCTCATCGAGGAATCTGCTTCTCCCTCTCTGTCTGCCCCTCCTCCTGCTTGTGTACTCTCTCTTTCTCTGTCAAATAAATAAAATCATTAAAACAAAACAAAGCAAAAGCGCAGAAAATAACAAGCTTTGGCAAAATGTAGAGAAATTGGAAGCCTTGTACATTGTTTGGTGGGACTGCAAAATGGTACAGAAAACATATGGCCATTCCTCAAAAAATTAGACATTCAATTACCAATTCTGCTTCTGGACACATACCCCAAATAAAAAGCTAGAGCTCAAATAGATATTTGTACACACTTGTTCATCCCAACATTATTCAAATAGCCAAATGCAGAAGCAACCCAAAGGTCCATGAATGGATGAGTGAGATGAACAAAATGTGGCTCATATCTACAATGAAAAAGTATTTATCCCTGAAAAGAAATGGAATTCTAACACGTGGCTGGCTGACACTTGAGGATATTATATGTAAACTAAAGCAGAGACAGAATGAACACTGTATGACTCCACTTATAAGAGCTATCAAATTTACAGAGGCAGAAAGCAGAATGGTGGTTGCCAGGAGCTGGGGGAAGGAGCAGTTCTGTTGAATGGGTACAGAGCTTCAAATTAGGAAGATGATAAAGTTCTGCGGGCCGGGTAGTATGATGATTGGACAACAATATGAATGTGCTCATGCCACTGAGCTACACACTTAAAAACTATTAACTCGGTATACTTTATTAATGTATAATTTACTACAGTTTTAAAGATAAATTTTTAAAAAGAGAGATAAGTTGGAAAAGTGAGAAGAAATGGCCAATGATAGGATCCTATCATGTCTCACACGGTTTCATGATCTTGTCCAAAGGTGACCCTTTACAGTTAAGTAATAAGAAATGAGGCATGAGGACATATCAGTGCAGAGGGACATCCAACCCACATCAGGAACGTGGAAGGGGAGATTGGAATTGCAGAATGTAACACTTCAAAATGAATTTAGATACTGAGTTCATGGTTTAGTTTGTTTGCTTATTCATGTTTTATTTTAAGCCAGTGGCCACAGGTCTCCAGAGTGCCACTCAATCCCTAGCTTTTTTATAATTTTTGTTTAACTCCCACATGTGAAAGTCCATGGCTTTCATTGGATCCCAAAGCATTCTCTGAACCCCCAGAAACTAAAGAAATGGATCCAGTTCACGCTCACCTTTCTCAGATGAGGAAACTGACAGTAGAAGAAACATGGCTTCAAGCCCAAGGTAACAGAGATAGTTACAGTAGATCCTGCTTCTCCTTTTCACAGAGGCATTTTGAGTTTCAAGTGACTTCCCCTTTGAGAGTGTTTCCATTTTTAAGAGAGCTCTGCTTGGAACTAGCTGTCCTCAGAACAAAGGAATGGCTTATAGGGCAACTGGCTCTGCTGGTCCTGCCTTTCGTGATTCCAGTGGGTGTCCTTTCCCGAGGGAGGGAGGGATGAGGGAGACCAAAATAGAAGCAGAGGAAGGGTACAGCCATGGGGGGCAGGGGGCAGGTGCTGGCTGTAACTTTTTGGATGGCCTTGGGTTTAAATGACTCCCCTGAGAAGGTGACAGGAACTAGAACCATTGTACTCATATCACAGAAGGATCTAGCTGCAGGGCTGGGCACAGCACAGTCCAGCTACCCCAGGGAGGACGGAGAGTGATTTGCAGCAGGAACCTTCCCAGAACAAAAGGAGAAGGAAGAAATTTGGGCTTAGCCCAATGACTACAAATACCAAACAGGCAGTCTAATAAGGCATCAAGGCGGCCAAAGAAATTTAAGCCCTCTTCTTGGCGGGAACCAGCTCTGTGTTAGTAATAAGATCCTTTCTCAGGAAAGCAGGTGCTTTGTAGACAACTGGTCTTAATGAGCACACATCAATAGGTTTGGCTGAAAACCTCACAATACCAAAGAAAAGAATAGTTCAATCAAAGAATGAAGGTGCCATAACGGCTCAGCAAATGAAAGCACACTGCCCAGAAGCTTTGCACTCTTGTACTAAGTCTCAAAAATGTTGTGCCAGGTGACACAATGCTCAAAAGAAGTGTTAGTTAAATTAGTAGAGTAGAATTATCAACTAATTAAATGGTGGGGCACAGTCTTTCTAGCACAAGGCAGTAGTCAGCAGCAGAGCCTATTCCAATTAGCTAGAAAGAAATGGCATTCATGGAAGGAGGAAGGTGGCAGCTCAGTCTCCCATATGTTTCGACTCTCCACAGTGTCAGTTCAGAGGATCCACTTAGTGATGGGGAGAGACATGTTTTACAAATGTGGAAGATTCCAGCAACAGCTCTTTTTACTATACATGACTATTAATCTTCCTCTTTCAGGCAATGTAGACAGCAAATACAAGACATGCTGCTTTGTTTTTTCTTATAACTGTGAAATGAGCATGCAGAAGGTCTGAGGCATAAGAATGAGACTGTTCTGACAATCACCTGTCAATTTGAATTATTTACCCAAGGAGAAATAAAAATTGTTTTCCTGTGATGTCAAATGTACAGTTTTCTGCCATTATCATTTTTTAATTATATACTGACTAGGGGCAGCCCGGGTGGCTCAGCGGTTTAGCGCCACCTTCAGTCCAGGGCCTGATCCTGGGGACCCGGGATGGAGTCCCTGCATGGAGCCTGCTTCTCCCTCGGCCTGTGTCTCTGCTCTCTCTCCTCTCTCTCTCTCTCTCATGAATAAATAAATAAAATCTTTAAAAAAAATTGTATACTGACTAGTGAGCTATCTGAGGACTGTATATAATAATGTATATCATGAATAAATTTTAATGGGGACTTAAAAAGATATTAAAATCTATATGGCAAAAAAACTGATAAGTAGAATATAGACATGATTTGCATTTAACATCATATAAATGAATATTATATGAGCTGCTTGCATGAGAAGTTGCAAAAAAAATTACATGATTGACCGGTGTCCATTTGACATCAAATACAGCAATTTTATTTTTAACATCATAAGAATAAACATACAATAAGTTCTCAAAGAGGATGCATCATAAATAATCCAATCTGGCTATTTTAACTACCAAAATAATTCAAGGTCTGGATTTTTAAAAATCATATATTCAGAGTTTTCACAGTAGAAGTAGTCATTGTTGTTAAAGACATGTTTGAAATTATAAAAAGGTGGAAAAAGAAAAATTACGTTGCACTTTTACTTTAGGACTTCTACAGGTGTCTTTGCTTATTTGGGGCACAGAGTCATAGTTTTATAGTGAAAATGATTTGGTATTCTTATTTTTTTCCTTAAATAAAAATCATCTTCCAATGCTATTATGCCCTACTTCCAACAATGACTTCTGTTATTATATATACCATACTTTCTAAATTGCAAGTTAATAGTCACACAACATTCCCACTAATTGTTTATTATTTATAATGTCATCAAAAAATATTTAGGAATCAATTTAACAAAATAAATGTAAGACTTATAGTCTGAAAATTACAAAACACAATTGAAAAAATATTTTTAAGACCTAAATAAACGGAAAGACATCCTGTGTCATGAATTGGAAGACTCCGTATCATTAAGATGGCGATACTCCCAAACTGAGCAATAGATGCAACACAATCCTTCATGAAATCCCGCTGCCCTTTCCACAGAAGTAGACAAAGTTGATCCTAAAGTTCACTGAACAGAAAGGACCACAGACACAATTAAGATGCTAAATCAGATGGTTATTAATTAATTCCAAACACACAGTGAGACACTGTGTGGGGGGAGACAGAATAGTTCAACTTAGCATAGAGTACAAGAGAGGTGAAAGATGATCCTCCCTGATTCTTGAATCTTGGGATTCCCTTGTCTCTCTCTCTCTCTCCTCTTCCTCTTCCTCTTCCTCTTCCTCTTCCTCCTCCCCTCCTCCCCCTCCCTCTATTCCTCCATCCCTCTCCCCACTACCTCCCTCATTCTGTCACAGGTACCAGAGTTGAGGTTGAGAAGTTAAGTCAGAAGTGCCTAGGATCAATAAATAACAAGCACTGGCTCCTTTGGAAGGCAGGGCAAGTACTTCTGGCATCAGCTGTACATGGCCAGCTGGCCTGCTGAAGAGCCATGGTTTTGTCTGCCTTTCTTAACCCAAGCACCATGGGGCCACAATGAGTCCAAATGAGTGGCCAACTTAAGGATGATTAACTGTCAACCCAGAAGTGACAGGATCTATACCTTATGACTTGGCTGCCTCATATTTTTCTTTCCATAAACAAACACTTTTGCTTCTTTCATCTTATTTATCATATATATAATATGTCTTGAATGTTACTAATATATTACCTATATTTAACATATCTGGTGAACTCTGCTCATGTTTTTCAAGCTACTTCTTTACTCATTTTCTATCTTTAGCACATCTTATGAATTTTATCTATAACTCACAAGCTATTAGCTTATATATTAGTTATGCTTAACACGAGTTTCATCCATCCCATCTGTGATGGTTAATTTTATGTGTCAACTTAACTAGGCTAAAGGATGCCCTGATGGCTGGTAAAACATTATACCTGAATGTGTCTGCAAGACTGTCTCTGGAAAAGATGAGCATTTAAGTCTGTTGACTCAGTATAAAAAAGATCCACCATCATCAGTGAGGTGGCATCATTCATTCAATTCCTTGAGGGCCAGAATAGAAATAGAATAGCATAGAAAAGGTAGAGGAAGAGTGGATTTGCTCTCTCTGCTTAGCTGGGACATCCCTCTTCTGCCTTCAGATATCAATACCTGTGCTCCTGGTTCTTGGGCTTTCAGACTCAGACTGAGCCTTACACCCCCCCCCCCCCATTCTCAGACCTTTGGGTCCAGACTGAATTGTATCAGTGGCTTTCCTGGTTCTCCAGCTTTCAGACAGCAGTTTGTAACTACATGAGCCAACTCCTATTGGCTCTGTTTCTCTGGAAAACCCTGACTAATACACCATTTGTCTTTCCGGTCTTCTGTTATGGAATTAAATATTTCATCAATAATACAACAAACTCACATTATAAAGATTGAGAAAAATTACTGGGTTTAGTCAATTTTTAGGGCATTCTCATATTACTCTCTCCTTACAGAATATTATAAATTTTAGCCATTTGATCTTCCAAGCAAATGTGAACCTTTGTAAAATACTAGCCCTATCTGTTGACTGATTGTTATAATTGAGCTATTTTCATCCCTTGCCTCCTAATACAACTGCAACAGTGAAGAGACAGAAATGACAAGTTATTTTAACAGACAATTTAACATAAAGGATCAATAACTAGATACAAAGAATTATTAACTATGTTTTGAAGGTCTGAAAGTAACAGGAAACACTAAAGCACCAGGGAGGTAATAAAACTTCGGGAAGAAAATGGTCCTTTCCTTTTGGGGGGACTAAAGAGAAACTTGGAGAATTGAATCCCAGACCTCTGAGAAGATGGTGCCCCATGACACTGGAACCCCAACTTTTCTGAGCTGGTGTCTCTTAAGGTGGCACTTTTCTTTAGTAAGCTCTAAAGACCGTGCAGCCAGAAAGGGCTGTCAGGATAAATTCAGGGTCCAAAATTAGAAGAACATGCAACCAAGAAACTTATCCACAAGGCTCTCATTCAAAATGAAGGAAATAAAGAGCCCAAGACAGGCAGGAACTGAAGAATATTGACCACCAAACCACTCTGGCAAGAAATTTTAAGGGACTCTTAAAATACCCCTGTAAGAAAAGTTCAGTGAACAATCCACAAAAACAAGGACTAAATAGATAGCATGGATACACTTAAACTCATATCTGTCAATAGAAACTCTGAACTGAACGGGCTTAAATGACCCCATTCAAAAGGCGCAGGGATTTTCAGACTGAATAAAAAAGCAGGACCCCAGTCTATTTGCTGTCTACAAAGAATCATTTTTAGACAGAAGGACACCTACAACCTGAGAAATAAAAGTTTGTAGAACCAATTCCACATTCAAAGGTTCTCAAAGAAATCCGGTAGCCATCCTTATATCAATAAACTAAAATTCACTCCGAAGACCTAGTGAAGACAAGAGGGACACTATATCATACATAAAGGTCTATCCAACAAGAGACTTAACAATCCTCATATAATGCCCCGAATGTGGAGCTGCCAAATACTTAAACAATTTATTACCAAAGAAAGAATACTTAGATAATAATACACATATACTTTGTGACTTCAATCTAGCTCTCTCTACCCTGATAGGTCTTCTAAACACAACATCTCCAAAGAAACGAGAAGCATTAAATGATACACTGGACCTATAAGATTTCACAGATATCTACAGAACTTTACACCCACAAACTCAACTGAATAACACATTCTTCTCAAGTGCACATGGAACTTTTTTCCAGAATAGACCACATACTGGGACACAAATCGGGTCTGAACCGATACCAAAAGATTGGGATCGTCCCTCATAGTCTCAGACCATAACGCCTTGAAATTAGAACTCAATTCACAAGAAGAGTTAGGAAGGACCTCAAACACGTGGAGGTTAAGGACCATCCTGCTAACGATAAAAGGGTCAACCAGAAATTAAGGAAGAATTAAAAGAGTCATGGAAACTAATGAGAATGAAGATACAACTGTTCACAAATCTTTGGGAATGCAGCAAAAGCAGTCCTGAGGGGGAAATACATCGCAATACAACATCCATTCAAAAACAGAAAGAACTCAAAATACAAAAAAAAAAAAAAAAAAGCTAACCTTACACATAAAGGAGCTAGAGAAGAAGCAGCAAATAGACCCACGCCCACAGAAGAAGAATGAGTTAATTAAAATTCGAGCAGAACTCAACGAAATTTGAGCCAAAAACTGTGAACAGATCAATAGAACCAGGAGTTGGTTCTATGAAAATTAAGAAAATAGATACACCATTAACCAACCTTATAAAAAGAAGAGAGAGAAGACTCAAATTAATAAAAATCATGAGAAAAGGAAGATCACTACCAACACCTAGAAAAACAAACGATTTTTAAAACATATTATGAAACAGCTCTACGCCAATAAATTAAGGCAATCTAGAAAGAAATGACGCATTCCTGGAAAGCCACAAACTACAAAAACAGAGCAGAAGAAATAGAAAACCGAACATGCCAATAACTCAGGGGGAACATTAGAAGACGTCATCAAAACCTCCCAAGACACAAGATTCCAGGGCCATATGGTCTTCCCAGGGGAATTCTATCAAACGTTTAAAGAAGAAAACATACCTAATTCTACTAAAGCTGTTTGGAAAGATAAGAAAAGAATGGAGGTACTTTCCCCCCAAATTCATTCTATAGCCACATCACCTTATTCCAAAACCAGACAAGACCCCACCAAAAGGAAATTAACAGACCATATCCCTGATGAACATGGATGCAAAAATTCTCAACAAGTACAGCCAATAGATCCAACAACACATTAAGAAAATTATTCACCATGACCAAGTAAGATTTATCCCCGATGCAAGTCTGGATCAACACATCCCGAAAACAATCAATGTGATTCAAACATGATCGCAAGAGAAAAACTAAAACCAAGAACCATCTGCTCCTCTCAATAGATGCAGAGAAAGCATTTGACAAATACAGCATCCATTTCCTGAACAAAACTCTACAGATTAGGGATAGAGGAAACTTTCCTCGATATCTAAAAGCCATCTACGAAAAGCCACACAAATCTCATCTCAATGGGGCAGCACTGGAGCCTTTCCCCTAAGATCAGGAACCAGACAGGGATGTCCACTCTCACCACTGCTATTCAACATAGTATTGAAGTCCTAGCCCTCAGCAATCAGACAACAAAAAGACATTAAAGGCATTCAAATGGGATAGAAGAAGTCAAACTCTCCTCATCCCGATGACATAACTCTACATAGAAAACCCAAAAGCCACCACCCCAAGATTAGATAGAACTCATACAGCAATTTTGGTAGCGTGCAGGATACAAAATCAATGCCCGAAATCAATGCATTCCATACACTAACAATGAGACTGAAAGAAAGAGAAATTAAAGGATCAATCCCCATTTACAATGCAACCCAAACGCATAAGATTACCTAGGAATAAACCTAACCAATAGAGGTAAAGGATCTATACCCAAAAACTATAGAAACACATCTGAAAGAAATTGGAGGAAGACACAAAGAGATGGAAAAATATTCCATGCTCTGGATTGGCAGAATTAATATTGTGAAATGTCAATGCTACCCAGGGCAATTTACACGTTCAATGCAATCCCTATCAAAATACCATGGACTTTTTCAGAGACTTAGAACAAATTATTTTAAGATTTGTGTGGAATCAGAAAAGACCCGAATACCAGGGGAATTTAAAAAGAAAACCCATAGCGGGGCCATCACAATGGCCCCCCCCAATTCAGTTGTACTACAAAGCTGGTCATCAAGACAGTGTGAGTACTGGCACAAAAACAGACACATAGACAATGGAACAGAATAGAGAATCCAAAATGACCCAGAACTTATGACAACTAATATTCAACAAAGGAGGAAAACATCACTGGAAAAAGACACTCTCTTCATAAAGGTGCTGGAAAATTGGTCATCCACCATAAGAATAAAACTAACCACACTCTTGCTACCATACACAAAGATAAACTCAAAATGGATGAAATATTTAAATTGAGACAGACTCCATCAAAATCCTAGAGTAGAACACAGCAACACCCTTGTTTGAACTTGCCACAGTAAACCTCTTGCAAGATACATCCACAAAAACAAAAGAATCAAAAGCAAAAATGAACCTATTGGGACTTCATCAAGATAAGACATTTGCCACAGCAAAGGATACAGTCAACCAAACTCAAAGACAACCTACAAATGGGAGAAGATATTTGGCAAATAACATATCAATAAAGGGCTAGTTCCAAAATCTAAGAACTTATTAACTCAACACCAAAGAAACATCAAGCCATCATAAATGGGCAAAAGACATGAAGATAAATCTCACAGAGGAAGACATAGACATGGCCAACATGCACATGAGAAAATGCTCTGGCCACCACTTGCCATCAGTGAAATTTCAAATCAAAACCACAATGAGATACCACCTCACACCAGTGAGAAGGGAAAAAATAAATAGGCAGGAACAACAAATGTTGGAGAGGATCGAGAAAGGGAACCCTCATACACTGTGGTGGGAATGTGAACTGGTGCAGCCATCTGGAAAACTGTGTGGAGTCCTCAAAGACTTAAAAATGACCTGCCCTACGACCCAGCAATAGCACTGTAGGGATTAACCCTCCGAAGATTCAGATGCAATGAAACGCCAGGCACCTGCACCCCGATGTTATCTAAGCACCATGTCCACAATAAGCCAAACTGTGGAAGGAGCTCGTGGCCACGAAAGATGAATGCTAAAGAAGATGTGGGTTTATGTATACAATGGAATATACTCACCCTTAGAAACAACAAAAACCCACCATTTGCTTTCAACTGGATGGACTGGAGGGTATTAAGCTGAGTGAATAATCAATCGGGAGAAGACAAACAGTGTATGTTCTCACATCATTTGGGAAATATGAAAAAATAGTGAAGGGGAATAAAGGGAAGGAGAAGAAATTTGTGGGAGATATCAGAAAGGGACACAGAACATAAAGACTTCTAACACTGGGAAATGATCTAGGGGTGGTGGCAGGAGGAGGGCGGGGGTGGGGGTGAATGGGAGACGGCACGGAGGGGACACTTGACGGGATGAACACTGGGTGTTAATCTTTATGTTGGAACTTTGAACACCAATACAAAATAATTTATAAAAAAGAAAAAAAAATAATAAGCTCTATACCCCAACATGGAGCTCAAACTCATGACCCTGAGATCAAGAGTCACATGTTCTACTGACTGAGCCACCCCAATGCCCCAAGGTAGTACTTTGATTTTAGTTCTTCATGGGTTATAAAACCTGCAAAATGGATTCACCTTCTGCCCCAGGAATCAGCTTCTGCTGCTGGAGTGAAGAAACAGGGCTTGGGGGTTGCTCACAGCTTCCTGTCTAGAAGTCCCCAGGAAGGAGAAGCCCTCCTCTCTAGCCCTGCATCCTCCCTCCAGGCCTCCTCATGGGCATAACCCACAGGGAACCAGTTGGCAGAGCAGATATGTGGTTTGCAGACACCCAGCCCCCCGTCACAAAGCCTAGCAGAGGGGATGGTTTGGAGCTAAGGGCCAATGACTTAGTAACTGTCACCGCAACCCTGTCCAACGTAGTTAGATAATTTGTTTTGTGTCATTATTACTGGAAAACAGGTGGCAATTCCCCACTGACGTCAGAACTACATATGAACTGAAGATACAAAGACCAGTTTTTATTTCTATGTGTGACAAACTGGAATTCTATTCCAGGTGAAACTTAAGAGTCAGTCTCAAAAGGAGTAACAGACATTTCTTCTTTGAATGGGGAAACTATCCTGAATTATCAGTTAATGGTCAATACTTTATCCTCCTGAATCTTTAATTTATAACCCATGTCTCCTTCAGATTTTCAGAAAGATCTATTCAGTGGTTCCTGCTAGGATATAATGATAAGATCTTTCAAAGTGTTAACACCTCTAGTAACTATCCCTATTCTCTACACATCTATAAAGGGGCACTCTCAATTGCCATGTGCGTTTTTACCTCTATCCCACTGGGTATAAATGTATCTATAAAATTCTACTGAAACACTTAAACAATGCTTCAAAATAAGCTCCATTCACCTAGAAGTGTTATGCTAAGTGAAAGAGGTCAGAGAAAGACAAATACCATATGATTTCGCTTATATGTGGAATCTAAAAAGCAAGACAAGTGAACAAACAAAATAACACAGAAACACTCAAAGATACAGACAACAAACTCATAGTTGCCAAAAGGGAGACTTTTCAAAAGTGAAAAGAATTAAGAGGGGCAGCCTGGGTGGCTCAGCGGTTTAGCGCCGCCTTCAGCCCAGGGTGTGATCCTGGAGACCCGGGATTGAGTCCCATGTGGGGCTCCCTGCATGGAGCCTGCTTCTCCCTCTGCCTGTGTCTCTGTCTCCCTCTGTCTCTCTCTGTGTGTCTCATGAATAAGTAAATAAAATCTTAAAAAATAATAATAATAATTAAGAGGTACAAATTTCCAGTTATAAAATAAATAAGTCATGGGGATAAAAAGTACAACATAGGGAATACAGTCAATTATAGTTAAATAACATTGCATGATGACAGATGATGTGATATGATTTGTAAGAGATACATATTGGGGCACCTGGGTGGCTCAGTCAATTAAGCATCTGATTCTTGATTTTGGCTCAGGTCATGATCTCAGAGTCATGAGGCCAAGCCAGCATGGAGTCTGCTTGTCCCTCTCCCCCTACTCCTTGTCTGTTCATTCTCTCACTTTCTCTCAACTAAATAAGAAACATCTTTAAAGAAAATAAAATAAATATATATTTAGTCAGATGACCAAAATATATTTCTCACATATATTTCATCTACATTCAGTTACTGAAAATGCCCCAGAGCATAAAGGTGAAATGAATGTCTTAATAATAAGGCAACTTTTGGACTCTACCCAAGGATGGAGGTTAGTTGCCAGGAGGACCAACCCTGAGATTAGAAGGTTAGAACTTTCAGTCTCATCCCCTGACCTCCAGGGTGAGTAAAGGGCTGGAGATTGAATCAGACAATGGCTAATAACAATCACAATTATGCAATGAAGCCTCCATAAAGACCCAAGAGGACTGGATGGGCAAGCTTCCAGGTTGGTGAACCTGTGGAGATATGGGGAGAGTGGCTCACCTGGAGAGGGCAGGGAAGCTCTGCACCCAATCCCTGTCACTTGTGCTGTGTATCTCTTCATCTGACTGTTGATTTGTATCTTCCTTTTATCATATCCTTCAATTAAACTGGGAAACATGAGTGTTTCCCTGACCTCTGTGAGCTGCTCTAACAAATGACAGGAACCTAAGGAGGAGGTTGTTGGAACCTTGAATTTGTAGCTGGTTGGTCAGAAGCATAGGTAACAGCCTGAGGTTTGAGACTGGCCTCTAAAGTGGGGATGGGGGGACAAGTCTTGTAGGACCGACCTTGAACCCGTGGAATCCGATGCCATCTCCAGGTAGACAGTGTCAGAGTTGAGTTGAATTCGGTTGAATTCCTGGACATACTGCTGGTACCCAAGAATTGTTTGGTGTTGGGGATGTGGAAGGAACATCCCTAGAAAGTTGAAATCAAGTCCAGGAACCTGAAAAGAGATAGTAACTAGATCTATCATGGTGATCTTTTTGTACTGTATATAAGTATCAAGTCACTATATTGTAACCAGAAATGAATATAGTATTGTAAGTCAACTATCCTTCAATTAAAAAAATTGGAAGAATTTTTTTAAAAAGCAAAAACTAGCTCCATTCAAGGAATATTATTATACTGGTTATGTGTAGTTATTTCCAAAGAGCAAAACTCAGTTTAACTATCAAGGGAATTATACCAATATCATTAAGCACAGATGTACATATTGAATAGTTTTTGAATATCAGTAGAAATTCAAGACTATATTGAAGTTTTAATAATTCATCAGAAATATGCAATGTTAATGAAGCCCAATATATTCTGTATGACTTGTTATACACAGCAGGGGTATAGAAAAGCGCACATCACACTATGTAAATGAGACCATTGAGTTGGGAAAAAAAACAGTACTCATTGTGGTAACACTTTCCCTGTTTTAATTTTAAGGAGGTTTGCATCATATTATTAAAAGCTAAATAAAACTAAACATTATAATTGATCACAAAGAAGAATGAACTGCATTCTCTACTTACTAGAAAATATTTTCAAAGTAAAATTATTAATGAAGATATACTTTGATTTTATATATATCATCTAAAAAATAATTTTAAAACCCCTGCAGTAATATAAGTATATTCAGGAATTGTTTACCATAGCAAAAGATACTGTTTTGAGGAAGAATATAATTTTAACAATGACAAGTAGTTTCTTTATCAATACATATATATTTTTTAAAAAAACAAGTTTTTTTTAAAGATTTTATTTATTTATTCATGAGAGACAGAGAGAGAAAGAGAGGTAGAGACATAAGCAGAGGGAGAAGCAGGTTCCACGCAGGGAGCCCGACGTGGGACTTGATCCGGGGTCTCCAGGATCAGGCCCTGGGCTGAAGGCGGCGCTAAACTGCTGAGCCCTCCGGGCTGCCCTATCAAAATATTTTTTAAAAGATACATGTCCAGATTTTAACCATTTTGTATTATATATTTCTCAATTCACTCATTCAAAACTTTTTTTTTCCCAAGAAATAACAAAAACTAGTTGTTGCCTCTGCCCAAATGGAATTTGGATTCAGTCATTCTGGAATTTTAACTCTACCCATCATGTGCTTTCATCTTTTTTCGTGCAATCTTGGAACAGTTACTGGCCTGAGAAAGTAACTGATTTCAGGTTGAGATGTAATATTTACAAATTTTGTCACAATGGTAACATCTGGCTAAGCCATCTCACCTTAGTGAGCAAGTGCCTAGGGTATGTTATCTATTTAAATAACACTTTCAACCACTGTTTATAGAATACACACAGGGTTATAGGAAAGATTACAGCACTTTTCTGGATAAAAAAAGCCAAACAAGAATTTCTTGGTCGAACTGTATCCTTGATTGAATTCACCAGATCATAGTCAACAGATAATTTACTGAGCCACAGAAAGAAAGAAAGAAAGAAAGAAAGAAAGAAAGAAAGAAAGAAAGAAAGAAAGAAAGAAAGACTTTTCTTCTGTTTGTATCTATTCGATTTAATTAGTTTTTGGTCCTTGTGGTTGCTGTAGGAAGTTTTCAGAACTTGTTACTGCTAATTAAGTTTTAGTCTGAAGACATAAACATACACAGTGATTGTGCCAACAGGTGGGAAAGGTTTATTTTGGATACCTTAAAGATGGTACTTCTTTTACAATCAGAAATTTCTTGCAATTTTCAGATGACTGATTAACATGCAGGTTGCTAAACCATAACAGCACAGTGAGTAGAAAAAACATATTCAGTTCAGCACTGAAGCACCAGGATTTCAAGAAGCTTTATGGAATGATTATTAAATTCAAAGAAAGACTCTCCATTTTGAAAATGCTCATTTTTGCTAATAACTATGACTTAAAGTGACCATATGTGTCCGGTCTACGAAGTAATCCTGTAATTAATCTCCACGATTTTATGAGGAGGTTGTTCACACAAGAGGAGAATGAGTTAAAAAGCTAATGACAGTTGTCTAAGATCACACAACCATTAAATGGCACAGTCTCATTCTTCCCATAGAAGCACCTCAGAGCTAGTTTTTCTTAGAACAATTATTTTCCCACAGTTTCAAGGGGCCATTCCACAAAGTTAAAATTGTAAAAAATCTGGAACATCCAGGAGCCAGAGAATCGTTTGATTAAAAGCCTGATGGTGAGCCTAATGCTAAGAACCTGAGAGACCAAAATAACTCATGGCTTTGTATTTGGCATCTCCAGCAGCAGGAGCGCCATTCATTTGTACCTGTAACCCCCCAACAGTGCCCAATCCAGCCACATGCTAGAGACCTTTCCACAGATGCTCCCTCCATGACTCTCAAATTCCAAAGTTGACCCTCCTATGCCCAGTTTCCTCTTTAGCTGTCAACTTAATCTCTGCTAAGGTTTCGGGTAATATTGTTGGGGCTGGTTATTATTAGCTCACATGCTCATTTGCACACCCAGAAGGTCTAGAAACTAAACTTCTGAGGCATCTTCAGTATCAACCACTGTACCCGATACGTATTGAATGGATAAATAGAGGAACAAATAGGCGAATGAATGAAAGTACGTCACAATGACAGGACAAAAGTTATTATTTGGGATTCATTCTAAGTATAGCGTGGCAACCGAGTCTAGAGAGAGAAGCACCATCTCTACTGCGTGTTGTTCTCCATCTCTTCTGGTCATTTCCTCATTTTTTTTCCGCTGGGACTCTCAGATGAGGACACCATGCTCAACTACCTATCTTTCCCCCCCCCCACCTAACACATGTACCCTCCTATTAATAAGGGAGTTAGTACAAAAAAAAACAGACTATCTCTCCTAATCTGTGGTGTGCTGGAAAATGCTGAATAAATGCAGAGAATGGGAGGAAAAGCAGTAAAAAGCATAACTAGGCTCAGACTTCTGAGATGACTTAGGAGCCTAAAATTGTAGAACTAGAAAGGCCTTTGTAAGTTATCTAATCAATGCTTTCTCTATTTTACAAGGAATACCTGAGATCCAGCAAGAAGCAAGTCCTTGAGGTTGCAGAGTTGGTGGCAGAGCTAGGACCAGAAACCACGTCATGCTCTCCTCATCCCTATGGGTCGTTCCAAAACATTGGTCCACGGATCCAGCTCATAGGAGTCATCTTTCCACAGCATATCAAAAAAGAAAACAAGTGTGTTCACTTATTCTCACTTATTTAGCACTTCTCTCCCTCATAAATAACATAATATGGAGATGACTCATTCTCCTTACTTTGAAGAATATTCTATTTCCATACCATTAGGTAGTGTGGTTATCATTATTGTTCTAATTAAAGTAAAAACCAGGTCTGAGATGAAAATCAATTGCCAAGATGGAAAAGAAATAAAGATAAACCACTATCTTTCCTCGACTATAAGTAATCTAAGGATAAGTCCCCCACTGGTATTTTTCGAGACTCTAAGGCAGTTCTTTTTTTTTTTTAAGGATTTATTTATTTATGATAGACATAGAGGCAGAGACACAGGCAGAGGGAGAAGCAGGCTCCATGCCGGGAGCCCGATGCAGGACTCGATCTCCGGACTCCAGGAACACACCCGGGGCCAAAGGCAGGCGCTAAACCACTGAGCCAGCGAGGGATGCCCTCTAAGGCAGTTTTATGCCTTCACCAGAGAAAGTAAGGATCGGAATCCGCCAAAGTAGGTGTGAGAATTCCAAAGGTTCTCTTTCCTGGCAATCACTTACAATTTACAAAAAAAAAAAAAGCCAGGTATTCACTTTTGCCCTTTCCGTCGACATTCCTTCTGGTCAGATGCACATCCACTTAGTTCATAAAGAACAGATTGCTGAAGTCAAAAGATCTGAACTCAACATCTAGCTCTTGAGTCTGGACTGGGACACTTGACATCTCTTCCATATCCATCTACTGAGTGGAAATGATATGAACATTCCTTATTTTTCAGTATCAGGGAAATCAAAAGTGGTGATGCATGAGAAAAGATGTGGTAAGTACACTGGTTTATTATTCACCAATACATCCTCCAGAGAGGAAAAGTGATGTGCTTAAAATAGACCAGCCTTTAGTGAGTAAGTCAAGGTTGTTTTGGTGATAACTGGCTTGTGAGGTGTACTAGTTCTCAATTTTGAAAATTGATTACAGAGAAGAAAAGCAGATACAATGTCTGAACTAGAGATCACCGTTAGGCCAGGGAACTTTCAATTTGCCAAATACAGGCAGATAGTAACTTCCTCGGATGTTTTTAAATTTCACAGAGATCATACAAAAATAGGTTTTTGAGAAACTGCATTTTTTTTTAGATTGTGTTTATTTATTTGGCGGAGTTGTGGGGAGAGCACAAGCAGGGGGAAGGGCAGAGGGAGAGGGAGAAGCAGGCTCCAGGCTGATCAGGGAGCCCGATTCGGGTCTTGATCCCAGGACCCCAGGATGATGACCTGAGCCGAAGGCTGATGCTTAACCAACTGAGCCACCCAGGTGCCCCCAAATTGCATTGTTTTTAACAATCTGGTTGATCTATTACTTTCTCCACAATTATTATGCTTTTAGGTTTAAAAAGGTTAGAGAGGGACACCTGGGTAGCTCAGTGGTTGAGTGTCTGCCTTTGGCTCAGGGTGTGATCCCTCTGCCTATGTCTCTGTCTCTTTCTGTGTCTCTCATGAATAAATAAATAAAATCTTTTAAAAAATAAAAAGATTGGAGAAAAGTGAAGAAAATAAATATGTGAGGCTTACAAACCTCTGCGTAAATATGTGTTGAGTATTGCAAAGTCCCTCTGCATTCTCTCCATTGTACTTGGTGTCACTTATGGGAAGAGCTGAAACCCCTGGATTTCCCCGTCACAGTCACTTATATTCCGTGGCTGTTTGCAATAAGCTTTTCATGGCTTATTCACATTTCTTTGCACAAGGTAACAAGGTGGTGAACAAGTATTGTTTTTAACTGAAGAGTTGTCTCTCAATAGAGTATTGAATTCAATGGCTATTGAGTATTTGAAGAAGGAGAGTCATCTTCTCAAAGTTTCAATGAGGGTACTCGCTCCACGGAACTAGATTTTCCACTTGGAAGTATTTATCAGTGTGGGCACAGGATCCTATTGTGCGAGGGTGTTTATTTTACTGCAGAAAAAGTCATCTTTCACTTGGAAAGCGTTCGCCTTTTTCCTGAAGCAAGCTAAATTTGGTAACACACGGTAAAAACAAAATAAGTTCTTCGTGTGGAGCTGCAAGGTGTATGTATGCTGTCTACTAAGACTTTAATCACTGTATATTTTAATGGCCTGTCCTTATTTTTTCCACTCTGGGACCTACTTGCCAAAGTGCCTGGCTGAGAAGTATCCCGTATATATTTTAATGAATATCAGTGCTGACTAGTCTCTGTTTAAAAAAAAAAAAAAGACATTTTATTTTTACCAAATGGAAGAATTGCATAAACCATTGTGACAAATGCTGTGTGAGAAACCTTCCCCCATGCATGTCCTTGCTACCCTTCCTTGGGTTGCATTCCATTATCAAGGACATAAGCCCTCATCAGTCCCGGGTTGGGATGGGGATGGAGGCTGACCCTCCACTGGTCACTCCCCCAGGGGTTGGTGGCTTGGTGGATGCAAGGCCAGCCAATGAGACAAGAAGGATCTATGGGGGACTCATTCTGAAGTAGGATACCAGAAGGAATGTGCTCTTCACTGTCCATCCAGCCCCTGATACTTTTGTATGAGCACATGATGTTTGCAGCTGCTGCAGCCACCTTGTGACCATGGGGAATGGCAGGAGGTGGCTCAATGCTGTCAGGAAGGCAAAACAGAAAGATGAAATCATTTCCCTCCACGATGTAAGCCTCTGACTTAATGACCAGGGAACCCCCCTTCCCTCCAGACTTCTTGCTATGGAAGTTTCCCCTTAACTTTTGAGCTGAGTGCTCTGTTACTTTTAGACAATGCTGTCATAGCTGACATTTGATATCACTAACAATCGATTCGTTAATTTTTTTTTTAAAGATTTGTTTATCTGAGACAGAGAGAGATCTCAGAGGGTGGAGAGGAGGGGCAGAGGGAGAGAGAGAATCTCAAGCAGACTCTCCACCGAGCAGAATCCTGCTCAGTGACCCTGAGATCTCATGACCCTGAGGTCATGACCCAAGATCACAACCTGAGCCGAAACCAAGAGTTCAGCACTTAAAGGACTACACTACCCAGACAGCCCAACCATCGATTAGTTGATTGATTTTTGGAGTGGAATACTAGATGTTCAGAGCTTACCTTCATAAATCATTACCCTGTCCTGGTCCTAGCTCTAACAGGACATCAAACTAATACTAAGTTGCAGGGGGCGGGGGTGACGTTTTTCCCCCTCAATCCAGTGTAGACAGACATATACCAAGAACCTTTACCATGAAGATAAGAAGTAGAGACAGATTTTTCCTTTTCCAGTCTGCCAAGCGCCTGCCTCTTCCAAACTCTTCAGTCCTTATAGACAGCGTGGGTACCTGGAGTGCTGTGACACCACCACCACTCCTACAGAAGGGAAACAAGATGGTGCATATGTCAGTATGCAGAGGGGAGGCCTTGTCCTGCTGGATGCCAACTTCTGTTTTCCATGCTGCCACTGCATTCCCATTCCTATTGATAAAGTTAATTTGTCTATTGGGATCCACAGGCCCACGTTTAAACCTAAGGCAGCCTGCAGTTACTGGAAATGCCTGTCAAGGAAAGCTAGCGCGGACCAATCACAATCCACCTGTTTAGCTTTAGCTAGCTTACTTTACCCTAGAAAACAGGATGTGCTGCCTTCCAAGGAAATCCTGCCCTCCTAGCACATCATGCCCTGTTTCTCCGATGCCTCTTCTGAAGCCCTATAAAACTCACTCTTGACACAAAGGGCCCCAGAATGGTGTTCCACTGCTTGTGAGGCACAGCATTCCCCTAACCCATGCATTATTTGACCTTGGATAAAGGACATCAGAGTTGCTGCTAAACTGTGGATTTGTCATTTGCAACTATTCAGTTCTGCCTTGTTTCAGACGCAAATCCTTAGTGGACCTGGCATCTGGATGACACGCTGATCACGTTCACTCTACGTCTGAAACTGTACATTTGCCTCTTTTATCTGGATTTGATTTCTGCTCAGACTTGATAACCAGACTGGCCCGAGTAGGTAAAAGAACTTGAATTTAATTTAGATGGGATGAGAAACCACCATCTGCTTTTAAATGAGAGGAACCTGACCCAGAGAAGCAGCTGATTGCCCACCTGTCTGGTTTCAATTGCTTACCTGTCCCGTCCCTCTGGACCTTGGAGTTTGTGACTCTTAGTGTCAGAAGAAGCAGGGCTGGGAAGTCAACCCTGAGTCCAATACTAGCTTGAAAGCATGGTAGCGATAAGTAATGGGCAAAACCACTTAACGTTTTTCAACCACAATCCTATTTAAGTCTGAGGGTGATGGAAACGAAGTATAGGCAGCGGAAATCAAATCACAGAGTCTTCCATTCCCATCGCCAATAAAAAGTGAGTGGAAGAAATGGTTGAAAGACAAAGGTAAAACACCTGCAATGATCAAAAAGAGCATGACATCATGACAAAGGGCAGCCGTTTAGTTAATAAGCAAATCCTGGTGAAACTCCCACTAGACTCATCAAGAGTCAGAAGTCTTGCGAGTATATCTCAAAAAGGGAGAAATATATTCTGGGGATATCTTTACCTTCTTCTGCCATATGTGTGTGGGGGGGGCGGGGGTTGACCTCTGGGAGGATTTAATGTAATAATAAAATGGTAGGGGGAAGAAGGGGCTTGGCTCCCTGCCTGAAGCAGAGGCTTCAGGGTGCTGGCTCGGGAACCACCGAATCCTGGGGCCAGCTCCGCAAGGATACAGCATCCTTCATGCTTTCTCTCTCTCTCTGGGTCAAGGGCACACTTGGGTAGGGAGTTAGCAAAGGCTGAAAAGAGAGAGTAAAACTCAGTAGATTCCATTTATAAACCAGTCCCTTTGGCCGTCTTAAATAACCCTGACTTGTCAGGACAAAAAATTGAATCTGGGGTAAAAAGTCTCTTTGGAGGGCGCATACAATAAATGAATGAAGGCATGGGACGACTCCTACTTGAGCATCAAGAGCCTTTGCAACAGCTGCTCTTTCATTAGAATAAGCAAGAAATGATTTCCTATCCATTTCAGCTTTATTAATTACGTCAAGGGCAGAAGCATCAATACTCAGTGGTAGGATTTTATTACAAGGGCAGAGCTGCGCATCCTGCATACTTTCCGAAGGTGTGCCCTTGCTAGCCAAACCCGGCGAGGGTGTGGTACAGCCCGCACTCCCTGTGCACTTACAGGCTTATAAAAACAAAGGCATTGGGGTGCACTTCATTCACAGACAGTGGAAAACTCACAGATTAGTGGGTTACTTACTCTGAACTGCAGATTGGAGCCAGAAACAAACAGAAAATAGTCTTACTCAGAATTTTGAAGTAATTCTTTCTTAAAAGGCTTTTTTCCCCTCCCCTGCTTAACAAAGATCTATTTCTTTATTCAAATTTGTAGAGCATTGCCATGCAAGGCAAAACAGTGGCTGGGCTTGAAGGAATATGGAATTCCAAATAATACAAATGCTGGATTTGTGTGAAGACCAGCAATCCACAAAGAATATCAACAAATGACGTTGCTTGCTAACTCGGGCACACAGGAAAACTTAATGGACTCTGGCTCAGGACTGTAAGAGGGGCTGTCCTGTTTACCTTTCCCATATTCAGAAATAAGAGATCTACCCCTGATTTAACCCTGGTCACAAGTAAAATACTTGGTGCTTTATTCTTTTGTTTACTCAAAATTCTCTTTCTCAATATGTAATTACAATGGCGCATTTGGCAAAGTCTGTGACATAATATTCACTCCATTTTACCCTAGCAAAGAATTAAAAAGCAAAAAAAAAAAAAAAAAAAAAGACAATCAGGAATTTCTGACAATGTTTTGGGAAAAAAGTGTGACATTTTTTGAGTATCATTGGAATGTTTTTTTAGTGGGTGGAAACAGAAACGGCAGACACTGAGAAACATAATACTTTTTTTTTATTTAATGGAAAAATACTTTTCAAATGTATTGCAGTTTATGTATAGAAAAAAATCAGTTTGTAGAAAAGTGAAACTCGTTTGCTAGGTTTCAGAGTCATAAAATTCAGACAAAAACTTAAGAAATTTTATTTACATGGAAAGTGTATTTAAAACTCTAAGGTAGGGGCAGCCTGGGTGGCAAGGCGGTTTAGCACCGCCTTCAGCCCAGGGAGTGACCCTAGAGACCCAAGATCAAATCCCGCTTCGGGCTCCCTGCATGGAGCCTGCTTCTCTCTCTGCCTCTCTCTGTGTCTCTCATGAATAAATAAATAAAATCATTTAAAAAAAACCTCTAAGGTAAAAAATATTTTTTAGGGAATCCCTGGGTGGCTCAGCGGTTTAGCGCCTGCCTTCGGCCTGGGGCGTGATCCTGGAGTCCCGGGATCAAGTCCCGCATCGGGCCCCCTGCATGGGGCCTGCTTCTCCCTCTGCCTGTGTTTCTGCCTCTCTCTCTCTCTGTGCCTCTCATGAATAAATAAATAAAATCTTTAAATATATATATATATTAAAAATAGTCATCGTATTAAGCTGGTCAGGTAATTAGGGTTTTTCTTTGTTTATACAAATACTCTGATATACATAGAGAAATCTAGATACCAAAACCCCTCAGTTTGTATCAATGGTTTTCCATATTATCTTTTCAGTATGGGAAATTTAAAACAGAATCAATTAACTCAACTTAAGACTGCGTGCCATCATCAGTTGTATTGCATTGTTTAGGATCACAGGTAGATTGTGGATATGATGATCAATATCTACTAAATGCCTATGGTACTGTATAAAACAAGCACTCGGACATTTTTGTGTCAAAAATGCATTCAATTCAAATTAAAAGACTCACATGAATTCCTAGTTTACCATTTCCTTTTTGCGATGCCTGCTGTACTATAACATCACACAGGAAGACTTCTACAGAGTTCTTTTCATCTGGCCATGCAACTTTTGCTGTAATTTGTATCATAGCCCATGTTCCAATATTCTGATGAGAGGAGAACACAGAAATGAGACAGTGGCTGGTGGTTCGAAGTCTAGTCGGACATGAAAACTATACTGAGAGCTGTTTTTGAAAATCATCATAAAGCCCAGAAAAGTATAGAATTATAAGAATTAAAAATAAGTCTCCATTTCTTTCCTTTTCCCCACAAACCATTTCCTAGAGATAAGCACTGTCAACAGTCCAATGTAAATCTTTCCAGCTATCATGCGTGCCTATATAAGCACGTAGGAGTTACATGGAAATAGAATGTATGCACACTCATTTTTAGATAACTCTAATCTTATTATGCATATCACCATTGTGCAACTCTTTCTTTTAAACATTTGTTTCCCTGCTTAATCTATGGCAGACTAAAGGTTTATTCATTAAATTCACCTAACTAGAGGGCCCAGACCACAGATTTCCGACACAGCCGAAGCATCTCAGGCAGTCTTGGTAGGAAACAGATGGCACACTCTTCTTTGCACAGGAAAGAGGAGGATAAGTGAAAGTCTTTTGTTGGGTGAATACCCAGCAGAATTGCTGGACAAAATGGCATTTCTATTTTTAATTTTTTTTGGAGGAAACTCCATATTTTTTTTCCATAGCAGCTGCACCAATTTCCATTCCCACATTCTCACCAACACTTGTTATTCCTTGTCTTTTTGATACTAGCCATTAAATGCAACATGGTTTTACACAATGAAAAGTTGGAAAGGTATAACCAGTTATCTCAACAGCAAGATCAAAAGTAAAAACCAGTAGTTTCCTAGTACTACTAATACAGCTATTCAAGATTATATATAGACAAAACTATTTACATTTTATAGATAAAGAAATTTGGTAAAACTCAATTAATCTGAATAATCACTTTCACAGTTATCGAAAACATTTAAAAACATACTCATGGTAATAGAGGAAACCTTTGTTAACCATAGAGAATTGGGTTAGTTGTTTTCACTTTGTGTATATGTGTACTGTTGTTGTGTATGTGTATATACATGTCGTGTGATTTAGCAAACAAGTATGCAGAGCACACAGTTAAATTTGAATTTCAGATAAACGAATGTTTTTAGTATAAATGTATCTGAAATATTGTATGCGTACTTACATAGAAAATTATTTCATGTTTTCCTGAAATTCAAATGTAATGGTGCCTCCTATATTTTATCTGGCAACTGGTTGCAAGGCTTCTGGTAAAATCGGTTAACATCCAAGCAATGCCTCCTTTTTACGTTAGTGCATTTATGAAAATCACATCAGAGAACGGTAAAATAAAGATCATTTTATTTTACTTATTTATTTTTAAATAAAGATCATTTTAATCTTACTAAACATAAGCTTCTACTTAAACAGAGATCACCATTTGTACTATCAGATACCACTGTACATCGGTCAATTAAAATGCAAATTGAGGCTATTTTTCCTGATGAACATACTTCAGAGATGAATAAAACTCATGAATAACTGATTAATGGTGAAAAATGATATATGGGTTTTAATGGCACTGTTAGATAAGTTAATCAGTGAAATTGGAAACAGGAAAAGGAACAAATGGCTGTATAATTATAAGATGCTCTATGGATTATACAACAGCAAGACATCTCCTTAAGGGAATTTGGTACACAGGACTATTTCGAGGAAGTAGTGGGGCACGCATAATCACATTACATGCTTCCTTCTCTACCTAACCAGCAATTTTGTCCAGCTGGAATCTAGTTAAATAAATTTCAAAGTCTCCCTTGAGGAAAAAGAAAAGCCACAAAAAGGCAGAGGGGGAGTAGTTTCCTCTTTTGCTTTAGAAATTTGAAAAGAGAGTGTAGAGTGAATATATGTGCCTATCAATTTAGCAATAACCAACGTGGAGAAGATGTGGGGGTGGAGGGGAAATGGAATAAACCTTTTTATTTTCTCCTCTACTTCTCCAGCAATGGGCCCCTCAAGACAAAGGACTGATGCCATTTATGGCCCTAGGGATGGCTTCAAACACAAAATCAAGAAACTCTAAAATATATGGACAGCTATCGATTCTGAGATGTCAGAGTTTCAGGAGGTATAGATTTGAAGGAGCAAGAAGTAAGGCATTTGGTACTTAAACATTACAGATACATCTTGATTATAAACAATGTGCACAAGAATCATCCCAAGATGTTTCCAGGCATCTGTGAAATACACTTGTTCTTGTGGCTTTTCAATGTTGTTTCCTTATCACCTCCCTTTCACTCCCACACCCTGGCCCCAGATGTGGTCCTCACCTCAAGGGGCAGCCCTTGTCTGGGACCTGTCCTTTGGAGTCCAGGCATGCTTCCCACACCTTCCTAATAATTTATCATCGACACTATTAGGAACCTAGAGCTGGCCCTCATTCCTGGTTTTTCACTCTTCTCTATATGAATTCCTTTTTGCTCTGGCCTGCAGCTCAATGCAACTTATATGCAAGTTTTGTTCTGAGTGAAAATTAGAATGCAACAATCTGTCTCATAATTTTGATGTATTGGTCATCAATTTCCAAGATAATCTTACATTTAAAGGTCATGGGTTTATGGGACTCCTGGGTAGCTCAGTTGGTTAAGCCTCTGACTCCTGGTTTCAGCTCAGGTCATGATCTCAGGGTCCTGGGATCGAGCCCTGCATCAGGCTCTGAGTTCTGCCTGGAGTGTGCTCTGCCTGGAGTCTCTCCCTTTCCCTCTGTACTTCCTCTGATCTCTCTCTCTCTCTCTCATAAATCAATCAATCAATCCTTTAAAAAAATAAAATAAAGACAGTGGGTTTATGTAAATAAAATATTTCTTCCCATCAACAGAGAAAAAAGATTAACAATTCAAAGACAAACCAAAATACAGAAAAAGCAAACTCTCCAAGTGGTTAAGAACTGTAATGAAATCATGTGTGACTATGATACAATTATAGTTTATCACACTTGGTTCTAAAACTAAAGTGAGGGGATCCCTGGGTGGCTCAGTGAGTTAGCGCCTGCCTACCGCCCAGGGCATGATCCTGGCATCCCAGGATCAAGTCCTGCGTCAGGCTCCCTGCATGGAGCCTGCTTCTCCCTCTAACCCCCGCCCCTCTCTCTGTCTCATGAATGAATAAATAAAATATTAAAAAAAAAAAAAAAAAACTAAAACGAGGGATGCCTGGGTGCTCAGCAGTTGAGCATCTGCCCTTGGCTCAGGGCGTGATCCCTGGATTCGGGATTGAGTCTCATATCAGGCTCCTTGCGGGAAGCCTGCTTCTCCCTCTGCCTGTGTCTCTGCCCCTCTCTCTGTGTTTCTCATGAATAAATAACTAAAATCTTAAAAACAAAACAAAAAAAAAACAAAAAAAAAAACCTAAAGTGAGAGTAAAGTCATTTATATAATATATGCCACATAACTGGTACTTTCCCCTAATTACACTGTCTTTTCTTGCTAGTTCAAGAAGAATCTATCTTATTAAAATTATCTTATTGAAATTGTTTTTACTTAAGATAAACTTAAATGACAGTAGTTTCTCTAACATCATCTCATTTGAAGGGGAAGCAACCAGGGGCAGAGTAGTGGAGGCTGGATTGATGTGGGATTGTCCAAGAGAAGACCAAGAGCAGGCACAGAGACTTCTCAATTCTTCTCTGAGAGCTAATATTTTGTATTTTGTATGCATAGATTTTGTGTTTGTTTTGCTTAAAAAATCATTTCTAAAACTATTAGCTCATATTTTCACACTGTATTCCTTGGAATATCAGTCTCACCTTTATGTGTTGTTTTGTCACTGCCCGTTGCACACAAATAAATCATTTCTTCACTTCATTGCTTTCCAATACAATTTCCTAAATCTCATTATTCAATAAAAGGGGCTATATTTTTTAATGCCAGGCACTTTAATATTTACTTCTTGACATAATTAGTCTTTTTTCCCCTAGTAAACAAAAAAGGATGTTTCTAACATACAAAATCTACATGAAAATTTAAAATGGGAGTAGACCATAAAAACTGTATTTAACCCGAAATGCCACATTCAATAATAGCCCCTTTCCAAGCCTCTCATTAGGTTCTCATGTTATTTTATTAATTTTTCAACTACTGTTAACATTTTAAGACATAACTTTGAAAAAGTAGTATGATGAGCAATGACATCACACACATTATGACATTTTAGTTCAAATTCAGCATGCATCTCCAAAAAAGAATATTCTCCTTTATGATCATGATACCACTATCCTAACCAGGAAAATTAATAATTCCTTAATACTCAGTGTATTTTCAAATTTCCCCAGTTTTCTGCAAATGTTTTTTTATAGCTGGTTTTATTTTAGTTTGTGTTTACAAATAAAATGTAGTATTTGTGCTAATTGAAGATGATGTGCCAATCTTGAATGTGAATATGTAAACATAGATTCCATTTTATATAAGTGGAAAGGCTTACTGAGATTCCATTTACACATCTCTGGCTGTTTAACAGGTGATGTGTGTACTTTGTATTACATCCCACCAAGAAGTACATAATGTTAGATCATCCTAAGGCATTTCACATAAGGCAGAGACATTTCATATGAGGCAGAGACAGTCTGATCATTCCATGGTGGGTCCTTTTAAACTTTGTGATTAGGAAGTACAGTGAGTCATTTATACTTAGGAAATGTTCTCCTAAAAACCATCAGATAGGCAAAATCACAAGATAAAAACCACAGGGTACGCGGGAAGTGGGGTCAGAGGCACTAATCACAAAAACTGCATCCATGACACAATAAAGATAAAAAAAAAAAAAAAAAGAAACCCAATGAAAATGGCAGCAAATCAGTATTACACATGCTAAATGGTTAAGAAATACAGAAACACTAGATAAATGTGCCATTTCCCCACCCCCCCACCCGGAGATAGTAGATTGCATGTGGGTGTCAGGAGGATGGCTCTGGTGAATGAAATCATGCATAAACAAGTGTTATGCCCAATTTGTGTTATGCTCAAACTGTTCCCTACTACATCAACCACATTAGAACTGAACTGTGGCTTCAAAACCAGCATTACAGAGGAGTGCAGCCTGCGGGTTGATGCTTGGACACCATACGAATATCCTGATTTTCACCCAGCCTCCTCTGCCTGGTTTTAGCTTCCAGGGGCCAGTCCTGTCTGGGTCAATGATTTCAATGGCAGTTGCAAAGTTTCGAATTCTATCAATCCTTCTACATGTACGCAAAGAGCTTTCCCACTTCTATACAGAGGGTGATCTCTGTTATCTCTTTGCACTACAAACAAGTATAATAATCCTTCTTTTCCTGTCTATCTTGCCAATGTAAAGGCATGATTTTCGATTTCCTCAGTCTTCCTGTCCCCCAGCTAAACATCCCCATTTCTCAAACTATTTCTTGTATCACATGCTTTGGAATTCCTTCACCGTTCTGGTCACGATCTTTTGAACAAGCTCCACTTTGCACCCAGAAAATAGAATTTTCCCAGTAAGGTCTTATTGAATGGATTGAGACAATTGCCTTCTTGACTCTGGACGTTATGGTCCTAGTAATGCAGCTGAAGGTCAGCACAGCTTTGCTAAGGTCACATCTTTCTGTTGACTCATATTTTCACTGAAATTGCTGAGCTAAATTTCCTCCAACCACACTTGTCCTGTTTGATGTTTTTTGTTGTGTGTGTGTGTGTGTGTGTTTTAAATGAGGATCAAGAACTTACTATGTTCAATGCCATTTTAATAAATTCAACCCAGTCGTCCAAATTTTCTATTCGGTTTTATATACTAGCTATAAATATAAGGGGCCCTATATTTTTATATAGTCATTAACAGATTTGATCAGCAAAGGGCTGAGGACAAAGCTTGCCCTTGATTACGATCATCTGACATTTCTTGATTATAATCATTCACCCAGAGTTCAATCTATCAAACTGTCCTTGCCTGAAGCTAACATTTCTCCATCGAATCTTCAAAGGTATCATATGAGGACCTTGTCAAATGCTTTGCTGAAGTTCAAATACTCTGTGTCTGCAGTGTGGCCTTTAATGACTCCTTTAGTCACACTCTTTAAAAAAGAAATAAGGTTACTATGCCATCACTTGTCATTAGTGAAACCATGCCAGAACCTCACGATGCTGGTTTCCTTTCTGAGAGGTTCATAAACGACTGACTATCAAGCAAGTCATTCATCAACGTAACAAAAGAAGATGCTT
Organism: Nyctereutes procyonoides; assembly: GCF_905146905.1. Classification (NCBI taxonomy): domain Eukaryota; kingdom Metazoa; phylum Chordata; class Mammalia; order Carnivora; family Canidae; genus Nyctereutes; species Nyctereutes procyonoides. The sequence continues at coordinate 7,722,498 of NW_026575082.1, read as the reverse complement.
TTAAAAAGTAAACATGGAATACACTGAGGGGGAATTATGTTGAAATTCAGAGAAGATAGGAGGTTGTAATGCTTGCTTATTTAAAATTTTTAAATTTCTATTGTGCTTTCTGACCACAAGTCAATTTTGTAGAAGCATGAAAATATAATAACACAGCAATAAGTGTGAATCATTTTAAAAGAAAGGCTTTGGGGATCCCTGGGTGGCGCAGCAGCTTAGCGCCTGCCTTTGGCCCAGGACGCCATCCTGGAGACCCGGGATGGAGTCCCACGTGGGCTCCCGGTGCATGGAGCCTGCTTCTCCCTCAGCCTGTGTCTCTGCCTCTCTCTCTCTCTCTCTCTGTGTGACTATCATAAATAAAAGAAAAAAAAATTTTTAAATAAAAGAAAGGCTTTCATTTATATTTTTGATGCACTGTAGTAAGTTTTGATTTTTATATATTTTAACAAGTCATTATTTTCAAGGGTTTGCAATATTCTAAAGGAAAATAAATATTGAAGTTAGTCTTATTCTTGAAACCTGCTTTTAAAATTTTAACATCATTAGCTTGTAACACCGGCTGTGCAGCCTCATTAAATAGCATTCCCACATTAACAATTTTATGCGATGTTTGATAGGTCTATAAATCTATCCAGAGAAAGAAGGAATCAGTTAACAGGGTCCAACCAAAGGGATCAATCAGTAATTTCGTGGCAGACAATCCTGAAAATAGATCAATATGTGTTAAAAGTTTAGCACTGATGTTATATCCTGGAGTGAAAATTCATGCAGTATAATTGACATAATGTTACTTTATAAAATTAAACACAAGTGGGAAGAAATCCAAAGACTATTTTTGTATAGACTTAGAACATTAAAGATGTGTTTCTGGCAACACATTTTCCTAGACCTAGAACAACACCATCATTGTCTTTGAAAGCAAGTAGGAAAATAATTTAGTGCAACACCCAAGATTTCTTTTGTGAGTTAGTGCTGCTGAAAACCAACAGAGTGAGTTATAAGGTTGAAATTGTAGAGACATAAAAACATACTTAAACTGATGTGCTTAAATATGTGTTCTGTTTCAGATATTAAAACAGTTAAAAGAGCTAATATGCATGCTTAAAGTATAGGAATTGAAAGTGAATATATAAATAACTTTAATTTTAGTATGGAATAGAACACTAGGCATCTCATCCAAGAAAACTAATATGTTTAATAGTATCACAATATGTGAAAGGCTCATTTCAAAGTTAAAAAATAGAAAATACTAGGTTGCTGGGGTGGCTCAGTCTGTTAAGCGTCCAACTCTTGATGTCAGCTCAGGTCATGATCTCAGGGTTTGAGATTGCCCCGTGATGGGCTCTGCACAGGGTGAGGAGTCTGCTTAAGACTCTCCCTCTGCACCCCCTGCCCCTCCTCTGTTCTCTCTCTCTCTAAAATAAATAAATAAATCTTTAAAAAAATAGACAATATTGAAGTCCATTTCAAGTGGAGTAAAAAAATTTTATTTTTTTAAAAAAGATATTTATTTATTTGACAGAGAAACAGAGAGAGCACAAGCAGGGGGAGTGTCAGGCAGAGGAAGAGGAAGAAGCAGATACCCCACTGAGCAGGGAGCCAGAATGGGGCTCAATCCCTGGACCCCGGGATCATGACCTGAGCAGAAGGCAGCCGTTTAACCGACCGAGCCACCCAGGCTCCCCGATAATCATATTTTAAGAAGGATGATTGAATTTCTCTGTTTTGCTGAAAAAGATAATTAGCACTTTGCCTTTAATTAATTTGAATTTCACTAGGAATTTGGGATCTAAATACTATTTGACAATTTTCATCTTCTATTGAAATATTTTTTCCTTGAAATATGCAATAATTGTCACATGAAGCAAGGAATAAAATTCACATGGCAAATGATTCCTTCCTTTCTTTCTGCATTGAAAACAGAAATTGTTGTCTGCTTCTTTTTTCAGTGATTTTTAAAAATCTTGGTAATCACTATGCTATTAGTATTTATTATGCTAGCCCATATTTTAGGGAATTATGGAATATGTATTATACAAATGAAATCAATGTATCAGTAGTAAGTTATACAAAATACTATGGAAGTTTCTATGTTAAGTTCAGAGGACTTTCTTATGAATTTATTTATTTCTCTTCCTTTCTCTCACCCCATCTAAATAAATTCTAGCAATCACAAATTTAGCTCTGGTTCAGGAAATTACTGACCATGCTTTTCATCTGTTTGTAGTGAGCTCCCCAGGACTATAAAATTAGTGGGATAGAACATTGTCCTGGTTCTGTGCCAATTACTTTCAAAATAAACATCTTTGAACTAAAATGAACACTGTGCCAATTTATGTGTATGATTTAGAAAATGATTTTTAAAATTAGAAGAAAGTCTTGGCTTGGTTTCTATAATGGTCTAACATTACCCAAGTCCATTATCTCTTCAGATTGATGAGTTCCATTGTGGATGACATTTAATTAAATAAGATAATGCATATCTTATTAATATGAATGTTCTTATTTATCTCAAAAGAGAGAGTTCACATAGTAAAGAAAGTCACATTTTAATGGTCACATTAAATAATATTTTTCAGGTTGGAGAATATAAAAGGTTTTTGAAGTATAACCAATTTCCAAATATTTATTGTGTTAAACACAGTTAATTTCACAAACTGATATATTAAGATTCAATGTTTTTTTTTGTCTCTTCTATTCCTTTTTGAAATAAATGAAACATTTTTGTGATTCTTAGATATGTTGGTCATGTTTATCATACTTATCTTTATGAAAATAAACTTTTTTCTTTTCTGATATACAAATATTCAGGCACAATCCACAATAGTCCATCAAAGCAAAGGCACTCACAGAAAAGAAAATTTTGACATAATTTGTTCTGAATGTTATTACCTAATGTCATGTCACATTTTCTGAGATGGATATCAGATAGTGACTATACTCTATGCATTAGAGTTAGAACTTTGAAGAATTCCAAAATAAGAAAGAAAATAGGAATGTAGCCACTTCCAAAACATACAAAAAAAAAAAAGGGAGACTAATTAGGACCCTTTGTTTCAACACACACTGAGGACATGTGTGACATAATAATGAGTTTCAAATATGTGAAAAAGAGTCCATAAGGAGAATATGGAAACTTGTCTGTGTTTGCAATGAATGTCACAGTCAAAAGTGAGCTCATATGGAGGGATTTTCATTGGCCCAATAAAAGGCCTTTACCTTCCACTGATAAAACACTGGAATAACAGCCAGTTGCTTACTAGAAGCAGTTTAATAGAAGAATAGATAACACTTATTTTCTGACTGTTTTAGACATTCATAAACTCAAGTGAGAGAGGGAGAGAGAAAGAATGGCATTAATATGGATAAGCAAAATACACAGGTCATTTAAAATTTATAAGTTAATGATTTTTTAAATATTTTCACAAAGCCTAGTAACTACCATAAAGTAGCTTGAGAAATAACAAAAATAGCTCATTTGAATTTTATTTCAATTTCCAAATCTTAGCCTCTGTGAGGATGCTAATGGCCTCAAAGCAGGCAGCCAGATTGACATTAATTAGTTAATTATGTTCTCAAAGAGAATACCATTCCACAGTGTTATTTCTAAGATATTTTAGAAGGTAATGAGGCTCTGAAATTATAGTTGAAATGGCATTAATAAAGAAGAAAGTAACAGAAAGTATTTTAACATGTAGGGGAGATAAAAGGGAAGCTAAATAGGGCAGATAAAAGAACGGTGGTGTAAAGAACGGTGGTGAGGGTTTTACTTGAGATGCAGAACGACTGTGTATATCCTTTGTTATAGAAATATGGGTATATCACAGGGACTGACCGTACACAATCATGGGAGCTGAGTAGGCGGTCTCTGTAAGGTCTTTCTACCTGCTGTTAGGTCTTTAGTCTGCAGGGCCTTAGGCAGGAAGGGAAGACAAGACAGTGAAAAGTGTCAGGGGATCTGGAACCCAGGAGCAGGAGCTGGAGCCCACGAGGTCAGACTGGAGCCTGGTAGGTCCATCACTCTACGCTGGTGATGCCATGTCCTTCTCCCCTGAAGAAAAAGCTGGCACTTTTCACCTTTGAGCTAAACACACACCTGGCCCAGGCATCAGAGAAGCAAAAGTGGGGTGTGGATACTGCCCATACCATCCAGGTGAGCCGGCAGGTAAATGAAGCAAAGTGGGTGAGCCTCCACAACACCTGATCTGAGTGTAAGCATAACGAAAGTGCAGCTTCACTTCCCCTTTTCAAATGTCTTTCTAGCTCCCCCCACCCTGTCTAGAAATATACAGGGCCCAGAATTCTGCGAAATGTTGTCCAGCCTCGCCAAGTTAGCACATTGCCAGGCCACCAGAGTATGCTTGGGATTATCCAGAGAATGAAATGACAGCCCGGTTCTCAAATGTATGCTCCAATAAAACTCCTCCAAGCTGCAAGCCTGAATTGCATCCACTTGCATGCTGTGCAAAAAAGAGGTGCTATAGCAATCAGGCTGCTGGCAGAAACAGAAGGCAGACCCAAAGGGTTTAACCAAAAAAAGCTTAAGAAGGAGACGGTACAAGAGTGGCGAGCAGAGCTAAGGACTGAGGAGGAATGATGACGCCCAGGAAGCAGCCGCGGCACAGAGCCATCAGCAACCAGGGTTGCCTGGAGAGCCAAGAGGAGGGAAGAGGCTAGAAGCATCTCGGGGGACCTAGAGCCAAGGAAGGGGGACCTACACAGCAGCACCGCAAGGAGGGAGCAGGGACCAAGCACCCTGGATTGTCTCTGTTCTGGGTCCCACTCACAGGCGGTTTGCGACGTGGGACCCGCCGGGCCGCCAGTGGGCAAGGAGGTCCCTGCGATGCCGTGGGCAGGGAGGCCTCTGGGCACACAGCCTGGAGGATGCATCTCCCAGGAAACTGAGTAAGGAGCACCAGTGATCATTCTAGACCCAGATGGCCCTCTTCCTAAGCGGTAGATGTGGTTAAACGACTTTTGGGGGCGCCTAGGTGGCTCCCTCCATTAAACGTGTGCCTCCAGCTCAGGTCATGATGCCAGGGTCCTGGGATCGAGGCCCGCATCAGGGGGAGCCTGCTTCTCCCTCTCCCATTGCCCCTCCCCCTGCTTGTGCTCTCTCTCAAAGTGAATGAATGAATGAATGAATGACTTTCGCTGGCCCTACTGAAGAAGTTACCAGTCAGTAATAGAATCGTGCAAATATTACTAAGGGTGCCGCATTCCTGGGAAATACTAAATTTCGCAAAAGGTAGAATGTCCCTAAGGGTCTTTCTGCCTGTCGTGCTGTTTAATGTTGCCTCAGGTGCCAGGAGGCTTGCAGAGCAAGCGCAGACCCCCACAGGGGGGCCCCCCACTCCGCTTGGCATATGTACATCTCACCAACTGTTGGATCCCCTCTTCCTTCCCCACATCTCTGCACCCCCAGCCTCACACCAGCAAGCCTCGCATGCACTGGGCCCCCAGCTCTCACCCAAGGACGGGGTAGCTTCACTGAGGGACTGACTCACAAGGATCCTGGAACCAGGGAGGTTTGACTGAGAGAAAGCCAATTAATTGTTAAGGGGATTTGGGCCCTTTCCTCAGGAATGCCCTGGGACTAGCTGTGGGCCAACGCAGGAAGAACCTTCTATTGAGATCTATCCTTTTCTGCTTCCTCAACTTTTTTTTTTTTTTTTATGTGTGTGTGGCTGGCCTGTCCTCAGCCTATCTAGAATTGGAGTCTATTTCTCTGTACCACCTAGAAATAAAGACTTAAGTAGCCCCCCAGCCATTTGTTGGGGATAAAATGTTTATCCGGCTGCCACTCAATACTCAGCAGCGACTCAGCTGGGAGATACTCTATTTATGGTGACAGGGAACCTGTCAGAGGCCCCCTGAGTCCCTCCAAGAGGAGAGCTAAGTGCTCGGCCTGCTATTGTTTGCTCCACCATCCCTGCAGACCTGTTTTCAAACACAGCTGAACCTGAAAACAATCAATGACAGAAGGAAATTTGAATCACACTACTGTTTCCTTAATAGTTCCCTAGGTCTTTGCTTTCTCTTTCCAAGGTAAATCCTGGAGTTGCCAGATTTTTCCTGACTTGACGCACACTCAGCAACACTGCAAAGGGCGGATCTGTTAGGAAACCATTTTGAAAGATCTCAGTCAAAATCGTTGATGGTTCATAGACATTGGCTTGCTCTTGTCATGAACTATGCACCATGTGCCAATGGAAAGGTAAGTATCGGAAGGTAAATATCTAAATTTTTGGTAGGCATTCGTTTATTCCCTTTTGCCAAGTGCTTTTCCTAAGCTGGTGCACACAGCCTCTTCTATTTCTGGGTCTCATTTGAAGTCAGACTTTTTTGAGATGACAACCTAGAGGTAACAAAGGGAGAGGGGAAAGATGTGCATAGGTGGCTGACTTAGTATTTAGCTTGTGATACTTATTAATAGATAGTTAAAAGCTAACTCTACCTTCCCAGCTCCTCAAGATCAAAAGTTGAGGGATGAGGGAGCATGGAAAAGTGGTTTGCTCCGTTCACTCCCTTTTCCATGTAATTATTTTGTAGTTTCTTCCTCGCAAAATATTGTTAACGTGGTAGCCATGGACATGGCAAGGTGATTATCCTGGTGTCAACAGTAAAGAGAAAACCAGAAAGACAGATGAGCCCAAGAACGTGGTCAGGGCGTGTGGCTTCTTTTTATGAGGACATGAGGTTCGGGGATTAAGCGGTTTATATATTTTGAGCCCTCACAAGTAAACATTGAATGTTATTTTCTTAAAGCATTAGTACCTCATCAGGCTATTTAAATCAGACATCCAGTCTGTTACGAATTAAATTGTAGTAATCCAGGTTACAATTAACAATGAAGAGAGGTACATCAGGGTAAAAGAAGATGTTTCCTTCACAAAAATAGTTTTAGTGAAAAGAGTGCAGATGGATCTTTATTATAAAATGTTTGATCCTTACTGGCTTCTGAATAAGTTCAAGTACATGCAGAGGTTTGATGGTTAAAAAAATAATAATCAGTGTTCTCTGCTCAATGTTGCTGTGAACCTAAAACTGCTCTAAAAATAAGATCTATTCAAAATTCTGAAAAATAGAAGACTGAAAACGTGGACAGAAATACAAGGGCATACTCAGGTACCTGCCGGACACCTAGAGGTCCCACTCATCCCCATGCTGAGCATCACACCTCACTGTCTTGAAGCGGTTAGTGGCGAAGTGTGCCATGGTTAAGGAGGCGTGCTGAACCAGATGATGGGAGTTCAAATCTTGATTTTGTCACTTTTAGCTGCATGGCACCAGCAAGTTATTTAACCACTCTGTGCCTTATTTCCTTATTTATAACATAGGGTAATATTAGTTCTCTACTACTGCATAACAAATCAGCTCAGAACTTAGTGATTTAAAACAATAAACACATGGACCCCTGGGTGGCTCAGTGGTTGAGCATCTGCCTTCCGCTCAGGGTGTGATCCCGGGGTCCTGGATCAAGTCCCGCATCGGATTCCCGCAGGGAGCCTGCTTCTCCCTCTGCCTGTGTCTCTGCCTCTCTCTCTGGGTCTCTAATGAATAAGTAAATAAAATCCTAAAAATAAGTAAATAAATAAACAAACATGTACTATTTTGGTTCCTTTGTGCCAAGAACTCAGAAATGGTTTGGGTGGGTGGGTCTGGCTTGGGGTCTCTTCTGACTTTGAAGGCAAGACATGGGCTGGGCTGCAGTCATTTGAAGGCTGATGTGGGGCTAGGGTTTCCAAATGGCTTACCATTGTTGGCAGGAGGCCCCAGTTCTTGCCCACTTGGGGTTCTTCGTGGGCGACTTGGGTCTCCTTCCAAGATGGTGATGATGTAGCAAGAATCCCCCCCAGCCTTCCTGTCTCCACTTAATAATGGTCCATCCACTGGCCCCCTCACTCTGCTATGGGCTGTAAATCCTCACTTGTCTGTACTGTGTTCACAGGGAAGCCAGTCTCTCTCCCCTGTTAAAATAGTCTTGACATCTATCACAAGAAAGTCTCCCTTCCTGTCTTAACAAGAATCAGAATAACTTCTTTAACACTGTAGGCAAGGTCCTTCATAAGTTGCCTGATTCCAGCTCTGTCCACAGGCCCAGGAAGCCCGTCATCAGGTGGCTCCCATATTCTTGGCCTGCCGCACTTTGGGGTGCATGTGTGAACCTGACATTAGGCCTCAACAACTCATACCAAGGCCACAGATCAAGCTCTCTGGTTTTTCTGAAGCTTGTCATCATTTGGCTTTAAATGTGGGAGGAAACAACTCCTTTATTCCCCCCTCATTGAAGGATGGGACACACAAGCTTCTTTTCTTCTGTACCCCGAAGCTAGGTGGGTTGGTTAATTCAGGCAAAACAGGTTTGGAGCCACTCCTTTTGCATGTCTGGCATAGATCTGGCATAGATTAGCACTTAATGTGGGGGGCCCTTAGCACCTATCGTTCCAACCTCCACCAAAACTCTGAAACTCTGAACCGAAGGGCCATTAAAATGGATGCTGGCGGGGAAACCATTCACTGAAAACATTTTTACACTTCCTTCCAAGAGAGTGCCTTTTGATGTCAAGTCCTTTGACCAGCCACTGCTAAGATGTGACTCAGGATAGGGAATTTTATTCATGCCAATACCAAAGGTATGCTCATTATTGTTATGCAACAAGATGTTTGCATGACCAATATTTTTCCTTCCCATTCCCCCCAAACCTCCTACTTTTCAAATGTCTGCTGTTAATTGAAAAGACTAAAATTACTTCTATATAAATTATAATTAGTGTAAATGCCTTACTAAGCATTGACTGGTGACCTTACGTATTTACTTACATTCTACATATTTGCCTTGGGTTCCTCGCTTAGTGATATAATGCTACTTTTTTTACAGTTCCGATGTCTGACCCTTGCAGTATTTTCTCTGAGATAAATCTGACTTTCAGCACACTTAAGGTATGCTGTAACCTTCAAGAATGTAGCTGAATAGTAAATTCTAAGATAGCTACCCTAAAATCGCTGTAGCAGTTTTTAATTTCTGAGGGTGGTCAGTGTATACCATGCCAAGGTATGTCCCTCGGGCATACTGATTGATGCTTTTGAGCTAAAGGTAATTGGAAACAGCAGACACAGGAATGGCTCTTTCCCTCCTCCTTTCTGCCAAAAAGCAGGGCACATTTTTCCCTCTGTAAAGGTGATATACATTTCTATTTGTGGGGTGTTCTTTCCAGGAGGATCAGAGAGGCCCTGAGATGAGAAGAGATGAGATGAGTCTGTGTAACAAACCTTATTCTTAATCACTGTGTAGTTCCTAGTCTCCTTCCCACAATTTATTGCCCTAGAGCCCAGTCACTCTTCCTCCGTCTAGTTACTTCTCCACAATTTATTGCCCTTTCTTAAAATTGCATATAAGCCCAATTCTAAATGCTTCTTTGGGTTTTTACTTTTTTTGAGAGAGAGAGAGAGAGCGAGCAGGTGTACATCAGCAGGGAGAAGAGGAAGAAAGAGAGAGAGAGGACAAAACCCCAAGCAGTGTCCACTCCCAGCTCAGAGCCCATGCAGGGGCTCGATCTCATGACCCTGACATCATGAGACCTCATGACCGGAGCCGAAATCAAAGTCTGCTGCTTAACCCACCGAGCCACCCAGGTGCTTCTGGGTTCTTACTTCTTTTCCGTGAAGCCCATGCCCATAAAAATATTAACATCAATAAAAAACATATGCCTTTTTGCCTGTTATTTTGTCTTTTTGTCAGTTTAATTTGCAGGATTATGATTGAAGAGGTCAGAAGAGAAGTTTTTCTTCTACACTTTGGGTTTATATCCTTTGAAAAATGGCAGTGGAAAAACAAAATTTCTGGTAAGGAATTAGGCTTTTATTGGTGGGATTCAGGTCATCCTAACCCCAAATATATGACTCCTTGACATACTGAATGTTTGAAGCTGAAGGAGTTCCTGGGCTTCGCCCAAAGCGGGTCAGAGGTGTCCTATCACAGAGGAAAGGAGCATCGTCATCTGCAGAGATAAAGGGACACTGAAAGGACTCTGAACACCTTGCTAAGTTTCCTCCAGTTTGCGCCACTTAACTCAAACTCTTTGTTTTGTCATATCTTGATGTGACTTTTCACCATCCACCATACTCAGGGTGGAAACTCAGTTTTCACCAATCCTTCACGTCTTCATTTCCTTATGGAGACCCCTGGGCCGCATAAACCTTCTCTTAAATAAATTTGCTTTGTTTATTCAAAGAGAGTCATAACAGCCCAAATTCAAGGAGAGTGTCAAAGAACTTCTAGATGTGTATTAGAATCACCAGAACTCCTTCGTCTTACTCTTGACTTAGTTGCACACCTCTTTTTAAAGTCCTAATGAGCAAATCGAATTCAGTTTACTTCTGTGACCTCCACCCTAGTCCAAACTGCCATCACCCCTCCTCGAGGCTCCTACTCTTCTTACTTCTAACCTTTAGTCCTGAGAATATTCATTCTCTATTCGGGGAGAAGACAGATCTGTTAAAGTGTGCACTAGTTTGCACCAATCCCCGATTAACATCCCCTTGTTACTGCCCATCACTCAGAATAAAACTAAAACTCCCTACGTATAAGACTGAAATGATTTACCAACCCCCCCCCCCCCGCTCCATTCCCCTTCATCTCTTCCCGACCCATTACCATGTTCCAGCCATGCCAGTCTGCTTTCGCCCAGAAATATGCCAAATTTTGTTACACCTCGGAGATTTTCTCAAAAGGCTTCCCTGCCTAGACCTCCACATTTTTTTCTCATCCTCATCCTTCAAGGCTCAGAATGAGGATGACTTCCCCAGAGAGGCCCTTCTGGATTGACTCATACAAGGGCCACCAATCCTTGCCCAGTTACTATCTACCTCATCAGTAGCACATTTGGATTCTAGGCCTTTCTGTTCATTTGCTTACTTATTTCGTGTCAACTCTTTCCTCCCCTCTCTTCCCCCATTCCTATTAAATTAATCCCTTTAAGGGCACTTTAAATAACGTCCTTTATTCCTTATCCACCACACCAAGAACTGTGACTACGATACAGTGGATGCTCTGTTAACATTTGCTGAAATATCCCCTCCACTCAGGACGTAGTGTATGTCCTGGAACATAGATGCTCAAGAAATACTTGTTGGATATTGAATGAGTGGAAGGTGCAGTCTTGCTCCACGCAACTCAGCAGTCTCCACGATTGGGTCTCTGCCTTAGAATGAGAGGGCCCCCTATAAGTTGCCCGTGTTCTTTCCTAGGGATGCTATAGCAAAGTACCACCACCTGGGTGGCTTGGAACAGCAGGAATGCATTCTCTCCTAGCTCAGGAGGCTCTAAGTCTGAAATCAAGGTGTCGGCAGGCAAGGCCATGCTCCCTCCAAGGCAGCTTCTGGTCCTCATTAGCAGTTGTTGGCATTCCTTTGATTAGAGCTGCAGTACTCTATTCTCTGCACATCCCTTCCATCTTTGCGCTCCCTGTGTTTCTTTTTTTAAAGATTATATTTATTTATTCATGAGAGACTCAGAGAGAGAGAGAGGCAGAGACACAGGCAGAGGGAGAAGTAGGCTCCCTGCGGGGAGACTAATGGGGGACTGGAGCCCAGTGGAGGACTCTATCCCAGGACTCTGGGATCACGATCTGAGCTGAAGGCAGACGCTGAACCTCTGTGCTACCCAGGTGTCCATCCCTGTGTGTTTTTATTCAGATTTCCCCCATGCAAGGATCTGTCAGTGGAATAGGGCCCACCCAAATCCAGTTTGGTCTCAATCTAAGTTGATTACATCTGCAAAGACCCTATTTTCAGAAAAAGTCACATTCACTGGTATGGAGGTTAGGACTTCAGCATATCTTTTGGGGGATGTGATTTAACTCACACCAGTACCTAACACAATACTTATACTGGGGGCTCCAAAGGGAAATTTTCCTTTCAACTTTGACTTTTCTCTGACCCCTACTTGAATTTCCCTGCTTAGATTGGAAGGCAGCCCTAGCCCTGAATCTAGGCAGTTCCCTTATCCAAGGCTCTGATACCCACTGGGCCCTTGAAAGCCCGTCCTACTGGGGCTCAGGCCTGATGCGTTTATTGAACCCTGTGGTTCCCAGTTGCTACACATTCCTTTGGAGCCTACTACTAACATGCTAGGATAGCTTTCACATGGTATATCATGTATTGGATCACTAAGAGAACTTAATATTCATTCTAGTTGTATAATTTCATTGTATGATAAGCTTTTTTGTTGGGTAGAGGAGAAAATCTGGGAATCTAATGACCATTTAAACATTGCATTTTGGGATCCCTGGGTGGCGCAGCGGTTTGGCGCCTGCCTTTGGCCCAGGGTGCGATCCTGGAGACCCGGGATCGAATCCCACATTGGGCTCCCGGTGCATGGAGCCTGCTTCTCCCTCTGCCTATGTCTCTGCCTCTTTCTCTCTCTCTGTGTGACTATCATAAAATAAATAAAAATTAAAAAAAAATAAATAAACATTGCATTTTTCCTTAGAAACATTACATTGTAAATTGAATTTGTAATCTAAATTACAAATAAACTCTTAGAATGGAATTGCACAGGTAAATTGGGGAACACCTAGATAAAAAAGGTTAAAAATGATGCAAGAATCGCATAACAATATGATCGTAATGTATAGATCACAGAGTAATGACACCTGAAAGTGCTATTGCTTCTAGGAATGTATTTGTACTTTAATCACTCCAAATCTAAAGGAATGAAGTTCTAATATAGAATATTTATCAATGGCAGAGGAAGCACAGTATTTTTTTTCTTTTTTATGGTTTGTCAGGACTTTCTAGTGTTTTAGAATCTCAAACATAGGTAGAAGTTTATTTTTCTGTAAATGTTGGCCCTAGCTTTTGAACCCAGTGAGCTAGCAACTCACTCTGTCCTGCCATAGAAAGGGGATTCTCTAAGAAATGGGAATGTGTCCAGCTAGTAGTGTCACCCAGAGCAGCGATGGCAGTTCAAGACTACCCTGAGCTGGCCATAGGAGTTCTGGCTCTCTGCTGACTCTAAGGAAGAATTCTAAAACATTCTTCCATTGCTGGCTTAATGGAGGGGCGGGGGTTATTCTCTGGAATAAAACATGCCTCCTAAATGTCTAGGAGGCAATACATTGCCATCAACTCCTCACAATAAAGGGTATTTTGCTATATATATATATATATATATATATATATATATATATATATATATATTTTTTTTTTTTTTTTTTGCAGTAAATCAACAGGATTGTGTTACATAAGTGCAAGATTTCTAAGCAGTCAGAGGGGCCCTGGATCCTGGAAGTGGAGAGGGTAAGAAAGAGTGAGCTATTTCTTTAAATTGTCTGCAAATAGGAATCTTTGATGTGAAATAGAGAACAACGTGAAGCTAAGCCTGATGTGCCAAAGACTCCTAGAGGAACAATGTTTTGTTGGAGTGTCACCTTTCTGAGTCAACAGGTACCCACATACCTTCTATCAGGTCTTAAACATCCTCAGAGCTCATTGTTCTGGAACATAGGCATCGTTCCTTTGACTTCAGCACGTTCCCAGCTTGCAGGATCGGATCTAGTTGCTGTTCAAAATAGCACATTTTCCCAGAAAGCAGGTATGTGTCACTTCGAAAAGGACAAACTAGCCACCCTATATCTTGAAGTGGATCTTTAAAAGGGTTTTGAAAGCCCATTTATCACCGGGCTATTCTTAAGTAGATGGAGAGAGGAATAGAATATTCATATTTATTTATCAAACATTTCTTGAATCCCTATTATGTGAAAATTCTTCACTCAAGGTACTAGCAGCATCATGCAAAGATGATAAGACAAAACATCTGGGAAGCCTGAGTGGCTCAGTTGGTTAAATGTTTGCCTTGGGCTCAGGTCGTGATCTCAGGATCCTGGGATCCAGCCCCACCCTGGGCTCCCTCAGTGGAGAGCCTGCTTCTCCCTCTCTCTCTGCCTGTCCCCCAGCTTGTGCTTTCTCTCTCTCAAATAAATAAATAAATAAATAAATAAATAAATAAATAAATAAAATCTTAAAAAACAAAACAAAACAAAGCATCTGCATTCCAAGAAGGATAGAGAATTATTGCAATTTAGGGGAAAGTGTGAAGGGTGCTCTAAAAGAAGTTGAACCCAAGGTGGGGTTTCTAAATAGGATGACATCACTTCTGACAGGGCATACCTGAACTTTGACAATAAGATTAACAATAAACAGAAATAATCAGAAGGTAGGGGAGGGGTGAAATGGACGAACTTTCTCAGCAGGGAGAAAAGCATGAGTGAAGGCACAGGGCTGGGCCTCTCTGGAGACAGAGTTAGCCAGTGTGGCCTAGCCAGTGCTGGCCTAGCCAAGTGTGATATCGAGAAGAAATAGACCATGAGGCTGGAGAAGTAGGTTGGGTCCAATTCTCAAAGAGCTTTGATGTTAGGTTAACTGAGTCACAGTTTTACAGGTTAGGAGAAAGGCAAGGTGCACATGAAATTTATTGTCTGAGCTGGAACAGTTTTGAGGTGACAAGTGGCACTATGAACTTTTGTGCCAGAACAACAGTCATAACCTGGTACTGGTCTGGGCAAACTGGGACCTATGGTTACCCTAGTAACCGGGAGGCTGTCTAGAGAGAAGCTAGAACTGGGAGGAGACTTCCAGAGTGCAGGCACATGGGGCGGGTGGGCCTAGGAGTCCTGTATTCATTCCCCACGGTGGCCACCACAAAGTACCACAAACTGGAAGCTTAATACAACACATGTATATTCTTTCATGATTATGAGAGCTTGAAGTACAAAGTCAAGGTGTTGGTAGGGCTGTGCTGTCTCTGAAGGCTCTAGGGGAGAATGCTTTCTGGCCTCTTCTTGGCTCCTGGTGGCTGCCAGCCATCCTTGAATTCCTTGGCCTGTGGGCGAATTGATGCAGTCTCTGCCTTCCTAGAGTTCTCCCTGTGTGTCTTTATGTTGTCTTCCCCTACTTATCTGCTTCTGTGTCTCTTCTCTCATAAAGACAGCAATTATGTAGGATAAGGGTCTCATCCTACTCCTGTCTGAGCTCATACCCACTTACCCACATCTGCAAAGATGCTACTTCCAAACAAGGGCACATTCTGAGGTTCTAAGCAGGATGTGAATCTTTGGGGGACATTCTTTAACATAGTGTAAGTACCAACAAGGAACGTGAACAAGTGGAGGACAGCTTGAGACCTTCAAAGACAGGAAGGCGGGAGGCAGCAGAAAGGCAATGCAAAGGAGAAAGTCTGGGATGCTTCCCCCGCCCCATCCATTCTGGAAAAAGGGAAGACATTTATTTAATACTAGAAATCAAACCAGACTGAAAATGGGGAGATGGAATGACTCACTGCTCTTAGCTCTGTCATCTTGGACGAGTCATATGATCTCTGAGTCTGTTCCCTCCTCTCATTCCCTCCAAAATGAGGATATTGATGTCCAATAAAGGTCCTTCTGGCTCTAGAAGCTATGACCTTAGGAGGAACAGGTGGAACCATGCTGCCTAAACAGGATAGTTTCAATAAGACCCTTTGCCATTATCATCTTTTAGCAAATACATATATCTATCAGGCAGCGTTTATGGTTCCATACAACAGAAACTGGTTATCTGGAGCAAAGCGGGAGTTTATTAGGAGGCTATCAGGGGTTGGCACCAGGAACAATCTGATCCAGGTACCCTACTAGGGTGGGTCTTGCACCCTTCCTATTTGAATCTCCTGCCCCAGGGTTAGAGTCCTGGGCATGAGTGCTATTCCTGGGCACGCCTCTCAGCTGTGCTGGGTAGAAGCAAAGATAAGATTTCCCCCAAAGGGAGATGGAATTGCTGATGGAAAGGAGGCTTGGATGAGAACACCTGAATATGGGATCCCTGGGTGGCGCAGCGGTTTAGCGCCTGCCTTTGGCCCAGGTGTGTGATCCTGGAGACCCGGGGTTGAATCCCACATCGGGCCCCCGGTGCATGGAGCCTGCTTCTCCCTCTGCCTCTCTCTCTCTCTCTCTCTCTCTCTGTGTGACTATCAAAAATAATAAAAAAAAAAAGAACACCTGAATATATAGCCAAGACGTGCTTGGAATTCAGCTGAGCATGAAGATTTTAATAGTGTATTTAGCCACTAATAATTTACACTATAGTTGTTGCTGTACTACTAATATTATTACCACTATTATTTTAATCTAGTGTTTAAGATCTCATATTCTGGAGTCAGACCTAAGTCTGAATTTCAGCTCTGCCCCGTAGTAGCCGTGTGAAAGTTATTTCCTACTTATACACAAGAAGGCTCAGATTCCTCATCTGTAATGTGGAGATAATACTGAACCTATATAGATGCTTGTTAAAATTAAAGGAGATTATATACTCGACAGCACTTAATGCAATGCTTGGCTCATGAAATATATGTTACCTAGTAATGATCATTCTTCTGTACCAGGCACCAAATTAAGTGGTTTTTTTTTGTGTGTGCATTATTTTACAAAGTAATCTTCACAGCTATCTGACCTAATATCAGAACCCATTCCCCCACCCCTACCCTGCTTCTTTAGTAGAAACTGAAGTGACAACTGAGAACCTTGGTGAAGGTCACACAACTATATGTGCTATCAAAGCCAAGCCAAGATGCTGACCAGCTGTGACAGACTCAGAAGCCCAGGGTGTGATCCTCTCTGCTGGAGAAGTTAGGTGCTTGCTAGCTCTGTGCTCACCAGGCCCGCTGCGCAGATCTCTAATCCATCTCACCCATTCTCTTTCGGAGGGGGCTTAAAACGAGAAGGGGTGGGGTTGAAAAGTTTGCTTATTATTACTTGGTATTCCTGCTAACCTCTCTGACCATTCTATTTTTTTTATTTTTTTAAATAAATTTTACTTATTTATTCATGAGAGACACACACACAGAGAGAGGCAGAGACACAGGCAGAGGGAGAAACAGGCTCCACGCAGGGAGCCCGACATGGGACTCGGTCTCCAGGATCACGCCCTGGGCTGAAGGCGGCGCTAAACCGCTGAGCCACCTGGGCTGCCCTATTTTTTTTTTTTTTTAAGATTTATTTATTCATGAGAGAAACACACACACACAGAGGCAGAGACATAGGCAGAGGGAGACGCAGGCTCCATGCAGGGAGCTTGATGTGGGACTTGATCCTGGGACTCCAGGATCATGCTCTGGGCCAAAGGCAGGCACCAAACCTCTGAGCCACCCAGGTGCCCCTCTGACTATTCTTTTTTTTTTTTTTCTTACCATTTAGCACTTTATTTTTTTATTATTTTTTAATAATAAATTTATTTTTTATTGTTGTTCAATTTGCCAACATACAGAATAACACCCAGTGCTCATCCCGTCAAGTGCCCCCCTCAGTGCCCGTCACCCACTCACCCCCACCCCCCGCCCTCCTCCCCTTCCACCACCCCTAGTTCGTTTCCCAGAGTTAGGAGTCTTCATGTTCTGTCTCCCTTTCTGATATTTCCCATTCTATTTAGATTACACTCACTGCAATTAGATCTTTGAGAATTGAGTCGCACTTACATCAGGATAACAATAAGGGTACAGGTTTACACATAAATTCAGGTTAAGAACCGAAGATAACAAGGTTCTGGTGAATCACCCACAGCAAATGACATCAGCCTTACAGATGCCATCCGGTCATAAAAAGCGATCAAATCTCCTGATAATCCAATTTCCAAATTATTAATCTAGATTTTGTTTAGGCGAATACTGCAATTAGACATTTATAGTAATTAAGATCAATTACTTGAACCTTTTTTAACTAGCAGCTTTATTGAGATGTAATTCAGATATAAACTCCCACTTGAACATTCCCACTTCTTCCCCCCCCCCAGCCTTCTGTGTGTGTTTTTCTTTTTAAAAAGGTCCTATTAAGGAAACGCAACTTTGAAAGTCAACAGTCCTGAAGTTGGATTCTCATGACTCCTATCTTGAATCACTTTCCACCAAAAGAGGAACGCATGTTTTTGTCCTGTAGCTTCTCATTGACAAAAATAAAATTTGCTGTTCTTGCCACGCGTCAGTGGCAGCACATTCAGCCGGTTTCCAAAGAAGTGAGTCAAGCTGCCAACGACGCAACTTTCCATCGCAACGACCCTGAGATCCAGCGGCGAACGGCCGCGCACCGCGGGGTGGAACGTTCGAGCCCCGGACGGAAAGCAGCGGGCTGGGGGCCAGCGGTGAGCTCCCGCCGGGCAGGGACTTCGCCATGGAGCCGGAGCAGGGGCGGGGAGGGAAGGGCCTCCCTCCCGAGGCCCCGGTCCCGCCGGGAGCCCGCTGCGCCCGGGCCAGGGCCGCCGCCAGGTGCGCATCGCCCCCGCGCCGAGGGGGAGCCGGCGCCCCGGGCCCCGAGGGCTTCCCCGCGCTGGGAGGGGGAGGGGGAGGGGGAGGGGGAGGGGGACGGGGGAGAGGGAGGGGGAGGGGGGGCGCCGGGCCGGACGCCGCTCCGACCCCCGCGCGCCCTCGGCCGCCCCCGCCCCGCCCCGCCCCCCGCGCCCCCGCGCGCCCTCGGCCGCCCCCGCGCCCCCGCTCGGCCCGCCCCGGCCCGCCCCCCGCGCCCGGACGCCCGCCTGCGCCGCGGGCCGAGTGCAGGGCGCGGGGCGGCCCGCTCGGCTCCTCCGCTCCCGCCCGGCGCTCGGGCCCAGCCGCCGCCGCCGCCGCGCGCGCCCCTCCTGGAGGAGGAGGAGGAGGAGGAGGAAGGAGGCGGGAGGAGGAGTTGCGGGAGAGGAGGGACGAGCGCGGCAGTCGCGCCGGCGCTGGGCGAGGAAGCGGAGCGGGCCGCCGCCGGGTGAGCGTCCGCGGAGCCGCGTCGGAGGCTGCGTCTGGGCTTCGCTTTCCGCTGCGTCGGCCGCGAGGCCGGGGCGGGGGCCGCTTCTCCCGTCGCGCGGCCCGGGGGCTGGGGAGGCCGCCCCGCGCGCCTGCAGCCGAGGTCCCCGCGCGGGGCCCGGCCGGGTGCGCGGGCGGGGGGGGGCCGGCCGGCGGGGAGCGGCGCGCGGGGGGCCGGGCCGGGCGGGGGCCGGGCGGGGGCCGGGCGCGGAGGGCCGAGGCCTGCTTCCGCCGAGCGCCGCGCGCCCCCTCGGCCTCCCGGTCCGCCGCGCGCCGCCCGGGCCTCCGCCTTTGTTGCCCGCGGCCCCGCCGGCGAGAGGCCGGGGCTCGGCGAGGCCTGGGACGGCGGCGCGGGGCCTGCGCGGCTCCCCCCCGCCCCCCGCCCCCCGGGAGGTCGCGCGGGCCGGGGGGAGCCGGGGGAGCGGGGGGAGCCGGGGGGAGCCGGGGGAGCGGCGAGGGCGGCGCGTGACGGGGCCGCGGGACCCACAGGCCTTGGTTTTCAGTCCGCTCCCGGAGTTGGCGACTTGGTGCCACCGTGGTGGCTCGTCTCGGGCGCAGGTACCGACGTTCCCCGGCGGCGGGTCCCGGCGCAAAACTTGGGCTGCGCGCGGCCGGCCGGGCGCCAACTTCCCGCGTGGGGGTGCGCACCCCGGCGTCGCCGGCCCCGCTTCCCGGGATTAGGGGCCGGGCGGGCTGTGGGGTGAACCTCGGGCTTCCGGGAGCGGCGCGCGTAGCGTTGAGGCCGGCCCCACCGTGTTTCCCGGTGTCTGCCTGGACGAGGCAGCCCGCGGCGCCGTGAGGACCCGAGGACCGAGCGGTGACCACCGAGCGGTGACACCGAGGGACACCCGGGCGCTGCCAGACGCGGCTCCCGTCGTCCGTGTCTTGGAATCACGGTCCGTTCGCGACCCGACAAAGTGGGCGCCACCGCCTTCGGGACCCCACGTCTGAGGTGCTCGCCACCGTGGGAGGCCGGCCTGGATCCTGACTTAGAAGCCCAGCACGGTGCAGCCTGAGATCCACCGCGCTCACTTGAATGAATGGATTCTAAAGGGAACACCTAGTGCCGTGGGGAGTCGTTATTTATTTCATTTTGTGAAGGTTTCATTTATTCATGAGACGCCCAGAGACACGGGCAGAGGGAGAAGCAGGCTCCGTGCAGGGAGCCCGGTGCGGGACTCGATCCCGGGACCCCAGGATCATGCCCTGGGCCGAAGGCGGGCGCTCAGCCGCGGAGCCACCCAGGCCTCCCGAGTTATCATCGTTGTTTGAAAGCATCAGTGGGGGCAGCCCGGGTGCCCCGGCGCTTGAGCACCTGCCTTCGGCCCAGGGCCTGGTCCTGGAGACCCGGGATCGAGCCCCACATCGGGCTCCCTGCATGCAGCCTGCTTCTCCCTCTGCCTCTCTCATGGATAAATAAGTAAAATCTTTAAGAAGAGAAATAAAAGCATCAGTGGTATTGTTTACAAGCTTCCCAGGTAGCCTGTGGTACTTCTCTTTTCCTGTGTGCTTTCTAGTTTTCCTCACTGCTGCATCACCTGGCAGTGGATGCGGTTGACTTTCACCGTCTGCCCCTGTTCTAAGCCCCGCGGGTCACCCCAGCCCCTTCTGTACCTTCCCTGGTGTTTTCTCCTTGTCTTTGGGGAAGCTGGCTCACCCACCGTCCCTTGATAACGGTTCTCAGAAGAACTTACTCTCTGGGGTTTTTTTTTTTTTATTTATTTATGATAGAGAGAGAGAGAGAGAGAGAGAGAGAGGCGGAGACACAGGCAGAGGGAGAAGCAGGCTCCATGCACCGGGAGCCCGACGTGGGATTCGATCCCGGGTCTCCAGGATCGCGCCCTGGGCCAAAGGCAGGCGCCAAACCGCTGCGCCACCCAGGGATCCCACTCTCTGGGGTTTGACAAGTACTTTCCACTGTTTGTTTTGGTTAAGGATGAACCTTTACCCTTTAAGGGTCTCCAGGGAACATCTCTTTTGAAATACTTTTCCCTTTTATTAGGCTCTTTAGATGCCACCTAAATTGGTACCTGGCACTGCCCATTTCCCCATCTTTTAGTGACAAGATAGGGGCTCCCCAGGACTTAGGGGCTCACCCTCAGTGTCACGTGGTACCCTCCCAAGGCAGCACCTTCCAGGGAGTGAGAGGGAAAGGGTTTGGGTGTCCCTGACCTAGGTCGCACCATGACCTGGGAGGACAAGGTCTGCTGTGCTGCCTGGGGTCCTACTCATTTTGCCATCTGAGTATCCCTTTCAGTGGCCTTTTTGGGGAACAGAAACAAGGGTCTGCCTAAGACTGTCTTGTGTAACTTCTCAGAGAAAACTCTGGTAGTTTTCTCCGTTGTGATCAGTTTTCAGGAAACGTTTGTGTTATTAATAGTAAATATCAGGTGCCTGCATGGCTCACAGTTGAGCATCTGCCTTTGGCTTGCATGATCCCAGGGTCCTGGGATCGAACCCTGTGTTAGGCTTCCTCTCCCTCTGCCTGCTGCTCCCCCTGCTTGTGTTTTCTCTCTGTCCAATGAGTGAGTAAAATCTTTAAAAAAAATAGTAAATATTTTTTATTTTGCTCGTAGAAGTAATTGCATGATCTTATTTAAAAGTCACAATATAGTCTGAAAAAAGGAAACGTTATGTCCATTTCTGAATTTGTGGTAGTTACTGTCTTTCTCTCAAGAATATACCGTCATGTGGAATGGGTTGATAAACAAGTATGTTGACTGTGAGGTCAGGCACCCCATGTTATTTATATGTAGTATAACTAGTAGTGTGCATGCATTGATTTTGACGTTTAATAGGGTAGGTAGGTAAGTAAATGACCAAGCTAAGATCACCTTTTTCTGTTTTGTTTGTTGCATCTTTTATGGGAAGTGAAGATTATTTCAGTTCTTGGTCCTCATCCCTAATCTTTTTCCAGTTTTGGAAATGGCACATCTGTGGTGCCTGAGTATTTTTGTAAAATTACTGCTTTTACAAGGGAGACATTTATAATACTAGTGTATGTCATAGAAAGGGGGAACTTTCTTGTATGACTAGACAGATCGAAAGAGGAGTTCAGGGGATCCCTCGGTGGCGCAGCGGTTTGGCGCCTGCCTTTGGCCCAGGGCGCGATCCTGGAGACCCGGGATCGAGTCCCACGTCGGGCTCCCGGTGCATGGAGCCTGCTTCTCCCTCTGCCTGTGTCTCTGCCTCTCTCTCTCTCTCTGTGACTATCATAAATAAATAAAAATTAAAAAAAAATTAAAAAAAAAAAAAAAAAAAAAAAAAAAAAAGAAAGAGGAGTTCACACAGTAAAAGTGAAACCGCATTGGGACATATTTTAAATTGTATTGACAGTGAAATTGTCATTAATGTTTTTGTGGTTAATTTGGTATTCTGTAGAGTACACTGGTTTAGCAAACAAAAAAGTGAAGGCATTAGAACCAAGGGCACATTTTACTTGAAACCCACTTGAGGGTCTCTGATGACACATACAAACATGAAATTTTTCTTGATTATTTTTTGGTGGCTGTTGGTCTTACTGATGTTTGAAGAGTAGACATATTCAGATAAAGTCCTTTAAGGTTTGAATTCTTGTGTTGCATACTGAGGACTTTTTGGAGGTGTTTGATCTTCAGTATACATTACTAGCTTTGTGACCTTGCACACATTCTACCTCCTCTCCGAGCCTTAACTTCTTCTGTGGGGCTCAAGTGAGGGTATTAAATCTGCCTGACAGAGTTGTTGTGAGCATATATTGTGTTTAAAGTAAAATCCAGGGCAGCCCTGGTGGCTTAGCGGTTTAGGGCCGCCTTCTGCCCAGGGCGTGATCCTGGAGACCCGGGATCAAGTCCTACGTCAGGCTCCCTGCATGGAGCCTGCTTCTCCCTCTGCCTGTGTGTCTGCCTCTCTCTCTCTCTCTCTCTCTCTCTCTCTCTGTCTCTGTCTCTGTCTGTCTCTCTCTGTCTCTAATAAATAAATAAAAAATCTTAAAAAAAAAAATAAAGTAAAATCCAAACTCTCCGCCATGGGCCATGTGATTTCTGCCTAGTTCTTCAGTTCATCTTGACCAACTCTCTCTTCCTCACCACGGAGTCACCCTGTAGCCCTTCTGCGTTCTCTCACATTCCGGGCTGCTGCTGGCTTCCTCATCTTTGATAGGGTAGTTCTGTTTGCCTGGAACATTCTTATGGTTGATTCCTTCTCAGATCTTAATGCCAGGTTCACTGCATCAGGGAAGTCTCTCCTGGCTACTCCTCATACAGCTCCTTCAGTGGTCCCATCTTCCCTGTTTGTATGTTTTCATCATAACATTTACCGCAGTCTGTATTTTTTCTTTTGGTCTTTCTCCTTATGTAAGTCCTACGTGGGCAGAATGTGGTCCGCGGTTCTTCTGTGTCTCCCTAACACATCCTGTGGGGACACGATGTACAGAAAGTTGTATTTACGTTATTATCTACACATTAAAGGCAGGGATGTGCTGTGTAGATGGTGAGAAATCTGTTGGTTTTTTTGTGTTGCTTATTTATGCCATTCTGAGCTGATCTGCTCACCTGAATAAATCACAGCATGAATAAGACCAAAATTATTATAACTTTAGGCCCCAAGTCACCCTACCTACACGCAGAGAACTGTTGTGTTTTTTGTTTTGTTTTGTTTTGTTTTTTAAGTCAGCTCTGCTTCCGGCAGGGCTCCCAAATTCACGACCCCAAGAGCAAGAGTTGCATGCTCAACTGATGGAGCCAGCCAGATATGGCCAATCAGACATGGGGCTGATTGATTTACATGTCCAACTGGCCGTTCACGAAGACCCACAGGCCTTTGTCACTTCTGGAAGCATAGTTATCTATAGCGTGTGGAGAGTCACAGCTCCAAAGCACATTTCCCTTGATGTTAGCTCACATAGCTTGGTAAGGCAAACCCTCGGTTATCTGGAACCTCTGGCATCCTCAGCTACATGTTGCGGAATTCAGCAGGAGGAAAAAAGCCTCGAGAAACCTCAGTTGGAATCAGACAAGTCGGAAGCTTAGATAACTGACTGGCTAGTGAAGGCAGTCTTGAGAAGGCTGCAGATCTAGCTCTGTGACTTCATAGGGTAGGTTTTTAAAATATATTCTGTCCAATTGCTTTATCCATAAAATAATAATGCCTTTCTCAGCATTGTTGTGGAAATTAAATGAGAAAATGCATGTAAATGTATGGGTTCAGTGCCTGGAATATAGTAAATGCTAATAGTAATAATTAGTTTAAAATAAACTGAATAGTTAAAGGGAGCAGTCTGGGTAATCGGTAACATGTGTGTAAGACTTGGTTTTTCTTGTTAAGGTAGTCTTGTGTGGGGAAAGTGCATAAGACCAAGGGGACAAGAAAAACGAAAATAAAGGAGGAAAGACAATGGGAGCCCACAGAAGTATTAACGGCGCCAGCTACTAAAATCGGGAAGGTTACAAATGTGAGCAGCTATTGAGTTGCTTGGCACTGGGTCACTGCAGTCAGGTGATGGAAGATGTAGAACAAAAAAGGTACTGCTCTCAGCCTTCTGCAAAGCCTCAGGCTCTTGTTTTCACACTCTTGTGATATATATGTATTTTTTTTTATCACTGTTAACAGCCATCACACTGAAATGTTCTCTTAAAATTATTAAAAGGGCATCACACTTGGAGACTATGTTTGGGGAGCGGTGGCTATCCCATTGTCCTTGGGAGCAGACTGTTTAGTAGAGAAGAAAGAAAGAAGAAAAGACGGCATATCTCTGAAGGCCCGGGAGACAAACCGTTATCTGAGCATCAGTAAACCTGAAGACGTCACTATGCCATCCTGAAATTTTCCAACAGGTAAATTTGGTCATTTGTAGAGGCATCTGTCTATATATAGCACTTCAGTGACAGCATGAGATTATATTGGATACACATGCTTGTGTTTAAGGGTTCCCTTTGAAGAGAACAGAGGAATATATGGCTCCTAATAGGAAAGATTTCCATCAAAAACAATTTTAAGAATTTGATGTTATTCTGTAGGATGATTTAGAAAAGGTGTATTTGTCACGTGCTCTGGATAGCCTATTATTTGGCAGTGCTGATGGTGGTTCTCCTAGCGATAGGTGTTATTCTGGGTACCCCAGAAGCACTGGATGGTTGAAGCAGCAAGGTGAATACACCTGGAAGTAAGATGAATTCTCTTGGGGAGACTGTTACTTTGTATGATTTTCCTTTTGCAAATTTTGTTTTGGTGTTTCTAGTAATGAGATGATTCTTACTAAAGCTTAATTTTGGTTTTAAAGGAAATGTCATCCCCGCGACAACAGTCATTTTTATCTGTTGACATTGCGTTTGAAAGTGGGAAAAAATATACTTGGGGAATAATATTATTACCAAATGTCACAGACTGTCAGGATATGTAAGCATGTAACACACATAGAATTGTTTTAGGATTTTAGGATTGTTTAGGATTTGCAGAATTATTGCATCTTAGAATTATAAGGAAGCTTCTGATTCATCCTTATATAGATGTTGGGGAAAGAGACTAAGGGTGATTAAGTAATCAGCCCAAAGTCCTATTCCACATTCTAGCAGGTTTTAGAATGGAGCCTGAATGTGCAGCTCTTCTTGTGGTTGGTGCGGATGTTTTCATTTACTCCTTGGAGGTGGGGAATTTGGGTTTGTGTCTTCATGGAGGAGGTCACCATTGACCTGTGTTTGGGAAGAGCCGTGGGCGGCAGGGACTGTATCTCAAACAGGCTGAGCAGCTGGAACTGTAACATCAACCTACAGATTCTTTTCTCCTCTTTCCTAAGTGAGGTGAACTACATTCTGTTTCTTACTTTACTTCCTTGATTTGATGGAGCTCATTCTCTTAGTAACTTCCTGAGAAACGTGATGAAGAAGTTGGGTTTTTTTTAGACCTTGTCAGAAAACATGTATGTTCCAAATGTGTAACTTACAGTCTGGCTGTGTATAGAAATCTAGATTATTGTTTCAGTCAGGATGGAATAGGTGATGCTGTGACAGATTAACTCTGAAATTTTAGTGTGGAAAGAGAGGTTATTTCTTGCTTTCACCAAGTCTGCACTAGGCCTGAGGCTCCTCTGGCGTCTTCCTCGGAATCTGGTCTGCTTTCACCTAGAGTTCACCCCATGACGAGGAGTCGCTGTGAGTGCGTGCCATATTGAAAATAAATTTTCTCTTGGTATTTTGAAGACGTTGTACCACCGACTTCCAGCTTTCAGTATTACTAAGTTAGTAATGCTGTCTGTTTCCTAATCATTTGTATGTTATTTTTTTCTCTTTTTGGAGAAGCTTTTAGTACCATTTTATTATCTCCTAAAAATTTCATCACGGCATGCCTGATTATCGTTTGTTCTCTGTATTGAGCCTTCCATGGATCCTTTCAGTCTTGAGCTTTGTTGTTCAGTTACAGGAAAATTTTCAAGGTTTCTTTTATCATTTCTTCTCTTTCATTTTCTTCTCTTGACTGAAGCTCTTCTTCATCAGATATTGGACCTCTTGGATCAATATCTTGATTTTTTTTTTTTTTTAAGTTTTTTCCCTCAATGTGTAAAGCCAGATGAAAAAAAGCAACAGACATAGATCTTTGGGCCTTACTTGTTACTAGTTTTTTAAAAAAAGAAAAATTTCAAAGGGTCTTTTCTACTGGGTACTTTAACCAATGAGTCCATTCTGTGTCATAGGCAGTAAGAGTTGTGAAATTGTTTAGGAACTTGCTCAGTTTTTAGCTGTTACATCGGTAAGTGTCTAGACAGGTATAAAAAGGTACACGCTAAAAATTTAGTATGTATATACCTAATAGTGATAAACTGGTATATAAGTCTGCTACCTTTTTTCAGTTTTTAAATAATATTTTATTTTATGTATTTATTTTTTAAAAGATTTTATTTATTCATGAGAGACCGAGAGAGAGAGAGAGGCAGAGGGAGAAGCAGGCTTCATGCAGGGAGCCTGATGTGGGACTCGATCCCGGGACTCCAGGATCATGCCCTGGGTCGAAGGCAGATGCTCAACCACTGAGCCACCCAGGCATCCCAATATTTTATTTTTTATTTAATCTCTGCACCCAATATGGGGCTTGACCTTATGACCTAAGATCAAGAGTCACATGCTCCACCACCTGAACCAGCCAGGTACCCCAAGTGTGCTTTTTAAATCTTTAAATGTTAGGGCAGCCCGGGTGGTTCAGCGGTTTAGCGCCGCCTTCAGCCCAGGGCCTGATCCTGGAGACCCGGGATCGAGTCCCATGTTGGGCTCCCTGCATGGAACCTGCTTCTGTCTCTGCCTCTCTCTCTCTCTCTTGAATGAATAAATAAAGTCTTTAATAAATAAATAAATAAATAAATCTTTAAATGTTAAAATCTGAATTAAAAAATTAAGGAGGAGTGAATTTATTTTCATTAGTCAATTCTTATAAGCCAGTTCCCTTAACATTTTGAATGATTGGATTTATAAACATTTTCATGCTCAGCTTAATAGAAATGTATTGAACACAGTTAAAAAGATGCTTAGAAATGCTCATGTAAAATTTTGTGCTCTGCAGGTTAAAAAGTCTGCATATTTTTATTTCTGCTGAATCAGATACTTTTAGAGCTAGACATGCTTTAGATGTCTACCTCTTTATTTTATGTAGGAAAACAGACTCACCAAGGAGATAGTCAGTGTCAAACAGCAAACTAGTGCTATCCTATATTTTTGTGTCAGTAGCCTACAGAGTGGGAGAGAATCACCTGAAAATTTATTAGAGCTGTAATTATAAATTTATTCTTAATTCATTAACTTTTAAATTAAATAACAATTTTAAGTCCATTTTTCTTAACTTGGTTATCTTTGAATTTCTTTATTTACCTTTGTAACCATGCAAATATTCATGTTTTAGTTTACTTTTTATTTTTATTATTTCTTAAAGATTTTATTTATTCATGAGAGATAGAGAGGCAGAGACGTAGGCAGAGGGAGAAAGGAAGCTCCATGTGGGGAGCCTGATGTGGGATTCAATCCCAGAACCCAGGGATCAGGACCTGAGCCAAAGGCGACGTCAACCACTGAGTCACCCAGGTGTCCCCAAGATTTTATTTATTTGAGAGAGAGACAGAGATAGCGAGAGCATGAGCATGGAGGAGAGGAAGCCTGACACTGGGCTTGTTCCCAGGACCCTGGGATCTTGACCTTAGCCAAAGGCAGATGCTTAACTGACTGAGCTACCCAGGCACACCTCATTACTTTTTAAAATAACACTTATGTAAGATTTGGAGACCCTAAAAAGAAGTCAAAGCAATTCTATTACACTTACTATTTTTCATTTATTTTTATTTGCATGTAGTTGTTAAGAACTGTGATGAGTAGGAGATTTCACCCAGTGTGCAAGCCTGGCAGTTTCATGATGTTGCCAGAAGATAAGATGCTCCTGGGTCAGAGAGATGGGACTTCATTACTCGGCACTATCAGCATTTGTGCCAATTCCCTAAGCACCAGTGCCATGTGGAGAAAAGCATGGAGGGGCCAAAGGAAGAAGCAAGGAAACAAATTGGGAGGCAGTTAAGTGATGCAGATGAGAGAGGATGGTAGCATGGGGCGGCGTGCTGGCAGCCACAAGTGATTGGACTCTGTGTGGTACATGAGACAGGACACTGGGTGTGATGTGTGAGAGAGAGGAGCCATGGATGATTGTGGAGGTTTTGATCTGAGCCGTTGGAAGAACGGAGTAACCATAGACTGAAGTGGGAAAGGCTGCAAGTAGAGCAGGTGTGGGGCTCGGATGGAAAAGATCCAGAGTGTAGTATTGAGCGTGTTTAGGCTCAGGTATCCCGAAGACCATGAAGACCATGGCAGTGTCAGGAAGGGAGTGGACTTAAAACTAGTCTAACTAGAGATGTGGATTTGGGAGTAGAGGACACATCAGTGCTATTTCAGGCATGAGATTGAGTGAGGTCACTGGGGCGTGAGTGTAGTTGGGGAAAAAATGTCCAGACATGAGTGCTGGGCTGTCCTGCGTGTCGTCTGAGAAGGACTGATGAGCTGTGTCCCATGCTGCTGGGAGAGCATCTCAGGTAAGACCCGAGAATCGTTGCCAGATTGGCAGTGGACACGTCACTGGGGACCTTGACTCGAGTAGTTCCTGTCTCTGATGTGGGCAGAAGGGAAAACAGGAGGAAAGGAAGAGTAGGCCTCCAGTAAGCACGTCTTTCCCAAGGTGTTTTGTTGCAAAGGGGATTAAAGAGACAGAACCAGAGTTGGCAGGGAAGGTAGGGTTGAGACAGGTTTGTTCGTGTATCTGAGAAATGATGTTTTTAGAAGCGATACAGTAGAGAGGGGGCCTTGGGAGGTGAGGGAGATCTAGTACATGAATGGAGGGGGCCCCGAGGAGAGGGGCATGGATCGCTAGAGCAGCGGGATGGTTTTGTCCAAAGTTGTCTTCCCGTGTCCTGATTTTCTCAGTGAAGTAGGAAGCGAGGCCACGGGCTGAGATTAAACAGAGAGGGGATCAGTGTTACGGCGCCAGCAAACACGTAGAACGGGACGGTGGATGCATCAGGGAGATGTGGTTTGACTTCCAGGCAGCCTGAAGGCTCCACCTGACGTGGAGCCATGGTCATGACTTTCAGTGAGACCAGGCAGAGTGGTGTGTGTTTGTGCAGCCACACTTCCCTGTGCGGGGCAGGCGTGGTGTGGGCAGAGCCGGAGTTCAGCGGTGTTGTCGTTTTGCCAAGACAGTATTTCAGAGTAAGAGTGGGAAAGGGAATTGAGGGTACTTGCTAGGGAATGAAGACAATTGAGCGTGGAATAGAAGCTGAACAGGGAGTAAAGATGGTCATTGAAAAGCTGGTGAGTTTATTACTCTTTTAGGGTTAATATTTAAATAGTAAGTCTGTATTAATTAGCTCTATGTTGATGTCATACTTAGACTGAGTATTTCAGGCCAGGCCCTGACTATATACACACCAATCAAAATAAAATGTCAGATTGGCAAAGACTAGTTTTGGGTGGAGTGAGGAGAAAGAAGGCTGCCTAGGTTCTCCTGAAAAAGAGAAAATACAGAATTCTTAACTATTGATTTATATTTCTGTTCAGCCGTGGCCTAATTGAAAGCCAAGAAAAGGCCTTGCATTTTGCTTTAACCTGATGGATTTACTCAGCTATTCCCTTTAGCAAAGTAACTAAAGAACAAACAAACTCACAGACCTCCTTCTTATAAAACCTCCATATTTACAGATTATTTTGAAAATAAAGTATTGAAAGTAGTATTTACAGAGCATTCTGTGGCCCAGATGGTGGTTCTGCTGCATTTCTTTCTGGTCTGGTGTGCCTCCCTATTCTTCCTACATAATCGAGACCACACTGTACATATGATTTTGTTTCCTGTGTTTGCACTTAACAAATGAACAATATGAACTTTTCCCTCATGTTATTTATAACCGTGTATAAATATCAATTTTAGTGGTTCCCTAAGGTTCCATTGTGTAGATGTGCTGGCATTTTGTTGACAGTTCTCAGACTGTTGGAAATTAGAATGTTTCTTTCTTTCTTTTTTTTTTTTTTAAAGATTTTATTTATTCATGAGAGAGACAGAGAGAGGCAGAGACAGGCAGAGGAAGAAGCAGGCCCCATGCAGGGAGCCCCATGTGGGATTCGATCCCGAGTCTCCAGGATCACGCCCTGGGCTGAAGGCAGACGCTTAACCGTTGAGCCACCCAGGAGTCCCATGAATATTTTCTAATTCTTAAAATGAAAATTTATTTTTGTATCATATGTGATAATGTGGGGGACATTGTTATGCTTTTGTTTTGTGTTATTTCTTTAAGAGTTACAAAAACAGCATTATTGGGTCAAAGAGTATGAATATTTTTAAGAGTTGCATAGAACCAAGTTTTTTTTTTAAACTATATTAAGACATTTTCAAGTCATCATTTAGAAGAATCTCTGCTAATTTGAGTTGTGAAAAGTCATTTCTATTTTAATTTGCATTTTTTTAAATTCTTATCAGGGTCAGTATTTTTTTTTTTAAGGTTGATTTATTAATTTTGGAGAAGGAGGGAGAGTGTGTGTGAGTGAAGGGGGCGGGGCAGAGGGCGAGAATCTTTCATGCAGACCCCCGTGAGCTGGGAGCCTTGGGCAGGGCTCGATCTTAGGGCCCATAGGATCATGACCTGAGCTGAAACCAAAACTGAGGTTTGGAGGCTTCACCGATTGAGCCCCTAGGCGCCTCAGGGTCAGTATTTGTGTGTATGTGTGTGACTGTGTTAGGCCAGTTGGTTGTCCACGTGAAAAGATGGGAATTAACCCTTACCTTCTATAAATCAATACTAAATTAATCAAGGGCTTACATGTGAAAAGCAAAACTTCAGTACTTTTATAGGACATACGGAAGAGTTTATGATTTCAGTATTGGGAAGATATCTTAAGAAAAAGCGCAAACAATAAAAGGCTGAGAGTCAGCTAAAATAAAATGAGAAACTTCTCAAGGAAGAGTAAAGTTATTATACCAGCACCAGGCAGCTGGAGACAAAGGAAGTGGGTTACCTGCACAGATTCCTAGGAGTCTGACATGGACCTGCTATATCTTAGATCTCTTTGTTCTATGTATTTAGCCACATATTTTAACTTTTTTATCAGAGTAAGGAAAACAGAAAAAAATGTGTAAAAGTCAAACTGTTCTGCATTCCCTGCAGCGATGTACGGAGGTTCCAGTTTCTCTAGTACTTGTCAACATGAGGTGTGGTCTTTCGAGTGGGTGTGTAGTGGCGTCTCTACAAATTAGCTTGTACAACTTCTTTGGTAAAAGATCTATTCATGTCTTTTGCCCATTTAAAAAATTAGGTTGTCTTAGTTCATTTGTAAGAGTTCTTTATTTGTTCTGCATAAGGATATTATATCAGATATGTGATATATGAGTATGTTTTCCTAGTCTGTGACTTGCTTTCTCTTGATATGTTTTGGATCGTAAAAATTTGTAATTTTAATGAAGTTCCAAAGTTGAGTGGTTTTCACGAATATGTTTCTTAGTTCTTACATGCTGTTAGTTTATCTCCAAAGTGCTAAACTGGTTGCTTTTGACACAATTTTGTGGTCGCCTTTTGCAGAGAGGATTTATCAACCTTCTCATGCCATCGTGCCTTCTCATGCCATCATGCCAGAAGGGAGTTCCCCTGGGTAGTTAAATGTTTGATTTCCATGTTCAGGTGATAAAACTGAGGCATGGATGCCCACGGTCATTAGGGAAATGCTGGCTGAGATTGGAACTCAAGACGGTGTGGCTGCAGGATTTGCATTAAGCTCTGCCCTGCCTTTCCCCATGTTAAGCTCATCATCAGAAAAGGAGGCCGTTTCTAGATCATTCACCATGGGTCAGCATTCGTGTCTGTTTCTTGGCCCCTTCCCTTGTGACTTTGGACATATTGTTAAACTTTCTTTTTCTAAGATTTTATTTATATATTAATTTTAGAGAGAGCATGCTCACGAGTGGGGGAGGGGAAGAGGGAGGGAATCCTCGGGGAGACTCTGCACTATGCGCAGAGCCTGATGTGGGGTTTGAACTCATGACACTGAGATCATGACCTGAGCCAAAACTGAGTCAGATGCTTACCTGACTGAGCCACCCAGGTACCCTAAATTGTTAAGCTTTCTAAGATTTAGTTTCCTCTTCTATAAAATGGAGATAGAGATATAAAGATAGTATCTTCCAGAAAGAGTTCTTATGAAGATTCAAGAAGATTAATGTACATTTTTTAGGATGTAGTCACCTCTGAATGGGCGGTGGTTGTGCTGATATTGGTAGTAGAAGTCGTATGGGAGCAGAGGTAGTAACTGGTGGCAGGACACCTCCCTCTTTTTGGGTTTCTGTCCTCTGAATGGGGGTAGCATCCTAAATAACTCTGTGCCTTTGCAGCCTTTTCCTCCGTCTTCAGCAAATGTCTGCTTATAGTCTGTCCTAGATCTGAGGTCCTTGAGGGTAAGGACTTTGTCTTTCATTGCTGTGATTTTACGGAGGGGTGGCAGCATCCCCTTATAATTTTCAAGGAAGTGCTGTTGTTTTATCAGTGTCAAGACAAGGGTGTCTCCTGGAATGATAAATAAGGCGGGAGAGGAAGGCACAGAGGTGGTATGAGTTCAGGAAGCTTACGGAAATCCTAGTGAATGGTGAGAAGCACTTGCTGTATGGGTGAGCCCCAGGGTGCCAAGATGGCCAGACATCAGGGATTTGGGTTGCAAAGATGTCCATTCCCGGTACGCCTGGGGAACAGAGCTGCTGGAGGTGTCCCACTTACGAGCAGGGAAGCAAAGGACTGAAATAAGAGGGTGAGGTACATGAAATGGCACATCACGAGATGAACAGCTGGGGAGAATTGAGAACAGTTTGGGAAGGTTTAGGGAGAGATGGGTTTAGGAAAACTGTTGAGACCTTTGACCCTGAGCGTATCAGAGTCTCCTGCTTTTCCAGATAAGAGGTGACTGAAACACACAGGTGCATATTTTACCTACATTGCCTGTTTCCTTTTCTCTGTGTGCGGTGGGGTGGTGGTTTTGTAGTAAAGTGAAGTGCGCTTGCTGGTTACGGAAAGATCTAACACAGGATTCCCCCAGTCTGAAAGCAGAGCGTTCCTGTGAAACCCTTTAGGAACCAAAGCCTCTTCTGGTACGTACAGGAAAGAAAGTTACTGATCTATATGGATAATGTTTTAAGCAGTTCCAGACCCAAAAAATAACCTGTTTTAGGCTTTTCTGAGACCTTAGAACACATCTTGCAAACGGATGCCCAGAATACACCGGGATAAAGCACACACACTCCGAGACACGGTTCAAAGTGCTGGCGGCTGGATGCCCAGATGCCGCGTGCAGTTCCGGGGAAGGAGCTGCTCGGGGTTGGTGTGGCCTCCCACCTGCTCGCTGCAAAGCAAACACTGAATGCTGTTTTTTGCTTTTTGCCTTTTCCATACAAGCAAAAATCCTCTTTGGATTTCTTTCGGTCTTCAAAAACAGGTACTGACGTCGGTCTTTTTGTCAAAGCAACATGGCATAAGGCGCAGTCCAACAGGCAGAGGATGCCTGGGTAGGAAACAGGCTATTAGGCGTCCTGACTCGTCTCCTTACCCACTAGGGTTGCAGTCATTGATAGTTGGTTATTCTTTGAGACATTTACTATGTATATGCAGGGAAATAAATTCACAAACGGGATCATGTTTGCATTGCATTTTGTTTTGTAGCTTGTACTTTACCAACAATGCATCTTGGACCTCTTTATCTACGTGGTAGTCCGTCGTATTGGTAGATGATAATTTATCAAACTAGTCCACTGGTTTTTGTTGTGTATCATTTTTGTTTCCTGATATTAAGGTTAACTCCGCATTTTTGCCAAAATAAATTATTTAGTAAATGTCTGAATAGTGAATAAATGGGCCCATTTTGTAGAATCAGTTCTTTGATCTTAAGCGTACCCTTAATCTCTGCCTTAGCTTCCCATCTTTACAGCGGTAATATTACTGGTTTTATTACTATTTTAGCTGCAAACACATATATAGCCTAATATGTGCTAGGTGGTGTTGTGAGAACATCACATATATTACCACATTTAAACTTGCAACTAATTTAAGTGGTACATACCGGTATTTAGAAGATCACACAGCTGTTAAATCATGGACCCAGGAAATACATGAACTCATGCTTTCTGGTTCCAGAGAAATGCTTCCCACTATGTTGTACTGCTTTGTTCATAGTACCAAATTTAGAGTTATAAGGATTCAAAGAGATGCAATATTTTCAGAAGGCTTAAACCAAACCTGGCATATACTAGATCCATATGTGACCTGTATTTACCAGTACTAGGTAAATGGTCAAGTAATACTAGCTTTTAAAAATTTTAATGCTGTAGGGAACATCATTTTCCATATATCCTTGTTTTTGGCATGAGTATAGATCCAAAACACAAATCCCTGATCACATAATTATATCGTTAAAGCATATGTGAATTCAAAATTTTGATAAATATTTCCAAATAATTCTTCACAAATTGTACCAATTTATACTTCAGTAATGAGTTACGAGTGCTCAGTTTTTCATACCCTTGCCAACATTGTTATTAACTTTTTCAAACTCATAGATAAGAGATATTATCATTTTGTTTTCCTTTTCAGTGCATTTTTAAAGTTGGGATAGAAAATACCTACAGGGAGGGAGGGGCACCTGGGTAGCACCTGACTTCTCTTGATTTCAGGTCAGGTCACAATCGATTGCAGGGTCATGAGTTTGAGTCTTGTATTGGGCTCGCGCTGGGTGTGGAGTCTGCTTGTCCCTCTCCTGCCCCCCACATTCCTGAGTGTATGTGCTCTCTCTCTCAAATAAAAATCTTAGAATATACCTACATGAAAGTCAACCTTTTTAGCTTGTAGTCTGTTGAGTTTTAACAAGTGTATTCAGTCATGTAAACACTACCACAATCAAGATACAGAACAGTTCCCAGCACCCCAGATTCCCTTTGTTATGAATGAATTGAGAATCTTTTCGGTGATGATTGGACACTTGAATTTGTTTTCTTCCTTGTTTGCTTGATTTCTCATTTTCTTGCCTTTCTTCCTTCTTTCCTTCCTTTCTCCCGTTATTCTTTTTGTGTGAACTGTTCTTTATATTGTGGCCTTTTGCTTATAGGATTGTGTGCCTGTCTCATACTGATTTCTAAAAGCACAGTATGTGTGACAGAAATTAATCCTTTGTCATATGTTTGCAGTTTTCCTCCAGTTTATCTTTTGGCTTTAAGTTATGCCATTCTTCTGGTTCTCCAGAAATTTATAAATTTTGCATTGTTAGATTGTCAGTCTTTTCCTTTGTGGTTTCAGGGCTTTATGTTATGCATTAAAAAGGCTTTCTGAAGTGTAAAGGTTTGTTTAAAGATTTTTCTCCAACTTTTATATTTTTTAATGTTTGCATATTTGATCCTTCTACACAGTATTTTTATATAAGAAAATAAAAGCCTTGCTTTCTCCACCATTCTCAAATGGTTATGCAACCTGCTCTTCATCATTTCTTGAATAATCCATCTTTCCCTCCAGTCAGTCGTCTAATGTGTCCTCTTGGACACATACACTTTTCATATGTGTTTTGGTCTATTTCTTGACTTGCAAGTTTTTTTTTCCCCCCTCCAGTTTTAAGCTGTGTGTTTTCATATCTTGGATCACTCATTCTCCCTCAGTTGTCCTTTAGATTTTTTTCTTACCCTACCCTTTTCATTGTTTTCATGTCCAAATTAATTTCAGTATCACTTTATCTGGTTTCTTTTTTTTTTAAATTATTTTATCTAGTTTCTTGCAAAAGTGTCATAGATGTTTTCTTGAGATCTTGAGTTAATGTTTCGACAGGATTTGTTTTATATAGGAATAAGATGTATCTTTTTATGTATGGAAGACTGTTATGGTCCTCTGAGGAGTTTTAAAGTTTTTCATGTAGTTCTGGACATTTAAAAAAAATTAATGTCATCTTTTTTTGGAAACTATTATAAGTTGAATCCGGTCTCTTATTTGCCTGCAAGCTTTTTAAAAATAATTACTAGTGATTTTTACATATGAATTTTGTAAGCAGTCACTAGAATGAATTTTTTTTTCTTTTTTTCCCCTAGTAGTTGTTCATCTGCATCTGTTGTATTTTAGGTATTCACTCCTGTCATCTGTAAATAATGACAATTTGTATCCTCCTTTCCAATATTTATACTTACTTCTTACTCTTGCCTAATTAATTAGCTACTGTGTTGAAAATAATGCTAATTAATACTTGTTAATTGGCATCTTTGTTGCTGTCTTTCAGCATTTCTTTATTATTCATATGACTGTTAATTTTGTTATATGTTCCATGTTAAATGTCCATGTTTTTCTATTTTATAGAACTTTTTTGAGGGGGTTAGGATTGATGTTTTTTTTTTTTTTCTGATCTTTTTTTTGTGATTTATAGCTGTGGCCGTATAATTTTGCTCCTTTACCATAAATTATGGTAAATTTACAAATAATCAGCTGTGCTGGCAATTCTGGGATGTACCTCACCTGGTTGAATGATTTCCCCACACCACTCCAATGTTTGCTGATATTTAAGATTTGTTTTCAGCATTCATAAGTGAGATCAGTGGAATTTTGTTTTGTTTTTAACGTGTTGTCTTTGTCCAGTGGTGGTATCAGTATTCTTTGGCTTCAGAAATAAATTTGGGAGATTTCTTTTTCTATGTCCTAAAGTATAGCTTAGTAAGTATTGTATTTAATGTCTTTAGTGACTTGTCCCTTTTTCTCTCTAAAGGAAGAAGGAGCCATGGTGGTTCCTTGAGGACCTTCTCAGGTTATTTGACAACTATTCATCACTTTTGGGTTCCTGCCTCTTCTGAGGCAAATTTTAGTAATATATATTTTGCCACAAAATTACCCATTTCATCTGAATTTCACATTTTTTAAAAAGGATTTTATTTATTTATTCATGACAGACACACAGAGAGAGAAGCAGAGACCCAGGCAGAGGGAGAAGCAGGTTCCCTACAGGGAGCCTGATGTGGGACTCGATCCCGGGTCTCCAGGATCACACTCTGGGCTGAAGGGGGTGCTAAACCGCTGAGCTACTCGGGCTGCCCTGAATTTCACATTTTTACTGAGTTTTCAAAGTACTCCTATATTTTGACTTCTTGACTTCTTGTGGATCTGTTACTTCATTTCTAATTCATATAAATGCATTGTCCCTTTTTCTTGATTAAATGACAGCTAGTTCATTGATTTTTTGTGCTCTGATCAAAGAATTAACTCTTAACTCTTGTAATGTTTACTACTGCTGTTTTTTTTTTTTACTGCTGGGTTTTTTATTTATTTTTTATTTTTGGTTCTCATTACTGACTTCTGGAATTGAATGCATACTTTAATCTTTAATTCCTTACTGTTTACTTTTGTAAACCTTTAAGGCTTCGAAGTTTTCTGTGAGTTTTAGGGTCTTGCAGAATTGCATAGATTTTCATCTGTAGCATATCCATTATTAATATTAGTTTAAAATGTACCATTTTCCCTTTGAGACTTCATCTCTTTGATTCAAAAGGATGTTCAGTGATTTTTATTTTTGTTTTCCTTTTCAGTTTTATTAAAATCATTTGGTGAAATATTTTCTTTCTTTTTTTTAAAAGGTGGGTAAGGGTCAGAGGGAGAGGGAGAAAGAATCTCAAACAGGCTCATTGCTCAGTGGAGCCCATGATCCTGAGATGACCTGATCCAAAACCAAGAGTCTGACGCCTCTTGAACCAACTGAACCACTCAGACATTCCCTAATGAGATACTTTTCATTATGAGATATCATTATGAGATATTAAATTTACTGATATCTTCATTGTGACTTAACATATTGTCACATTTAGTAACTATTCCATAAGCTCTTGAAAAGCAGATGTGTTTTCAGTTTTTTTTTAAAGATTTTATTTATTCATGAGAGAGAGACAGAGAAGCGGAGACACAGGCAGAGAGGGAGGAGAAGCAGGCTCTATGCAGGGAGCCTGCTGTGGGACTTGATCCCGGGTCTCCAGGATCATGCCTTGGGCCAAAGGCAGGCGCTAAACTACTGAGCCACCCAGGGATCCCATATTTTCAGTTTTTAAAAAAGTTTACAGAGTCCCATATAGCTAAAAGATAAAATTATATAATTTAAATCTGCTATATTCTTCATTTTTGTTTATTTTCTTGGGCTGAAAGCAGTATTTTAATATTCCATCTCGTGTGTAAAGTTTTTTTTTTTTTAAAGATATATTTATCTTGGAGGGAGAGAGCAAAACCGGGAGAGGCAGAGGGGGAGAGAGAGAGAGAATCTCAAGTAGACTGTGCTTAGCATGGATCCGGTCATGGAGCTCAGTGTCCCGACCCTGACTGAGATCATGACCTGAGCTGAAACCAAGAGTCGGATGCTAAACTGTCTTTGCCACCAAAGCACCCCTGTGTGTAAAGATTTTGGGCACTTTTATTTTCTTTGTGGATTATACCTTATGTGTGATATGCCCCTTTTTATTTGTATGACCATTTTTCTTGAATGTAACACTATCTTACTGTTACACTAGGTTTCTTGTGTTTTTGTTAGCATACTCCTCTTTTCATTCTTTTCTGTTAGAGGATTTTTCTTTCTTTTTAAAAAAATCTTTTTTTATTTATTCGTGAGAGACAGAGAGAGAGGCAGAGGCACAGGCAGAGGGAGAAGCAGACCCCATGCAGGGAGCCTGATGTGGGACTCGATTACAGGACCCCAGGATCACACCCTGAGCCAAAGGCAGACGCTTTAACCGCTGAGCCACCCAGGGGTCCCTGTTAGAGGATTTTTCCTGAAGCAATTAAGATTGGTGTTCATCAGTTAATTTAAAAACTTCACCTAACTATGGACTCATGTATTTTTAAATATTTCATTTTTAATTGAAAGAAGTAAATATGTGCTCTTTCATTAATTTCCATATATAGGACCAGTGTCTTTTTTTTTTTTTTTAAGGTCTTATTTATTCACGAGAGACACACAGAGAGAGGCAGAGACATAGGCAGAGGGAGAAGCAGGCTCCCCATGGGGAGCCCAATGCAGGACTTGATCCTAGGACCCTGGGATCATGACCTGAGCCAAAGGCAGAAGCTCAACCACTGAGCCATCCAGGTGCCCTACCAGTGTCTTTTATTTAAATATCCATTGACTGAACTCTTACCAGTCTGAATTATGTAAAATCTGCCCT
The DNA here is from genome assembly GCF_905146905.1 of Nyctereutes procyonoides. Classification (NCBI taxonomy): domain Eukaryota; kingdom Metazoa; phylum Chordata; class Mammalia; order Carnivora; family Canidae; genus Nyctereutes; species Nyctereutes procyonoides. The sequence goes on along the minus strand of NW_026575082.1, from coordinate 7,683,005 downwards.
TAAATAATGCATTATATGTGATTTCCAACTTGGCACTTTTTAAGTAGAATTAGAAGTTAATCACACTTGCAAAGCAATCTTTCTACAAAGGCCTAGATTTTTTTTTTTTTTTTTTTAGATTTTACTTATTCATGAGAGACACACACAGAGAGAGGCAGAGACATAGAGAGAAGCAGGCTCCATGTAGAGAGCCCAATGTGGGACTCGATCCCAGGACTCTAGGAGCACGCTCTGGGCTGAAGGCAGGTGCTAAACCCCTGAGCCATCCAGGCGTCCCAGGCCTAGATTTTTATTTAAAAGTCAAATTTTCCTAGGCTTTTAGAGTGATTTTATTTATACTTAAATGCAGATGTCTAAAAAAATTTTCTGTGGAATTATTTAGTGTTTATAAATCAGCTCACTATTTTTGTAGGAAGAACTTAAAAAAATAAAACTTACCTGTTTGCATGTTTAAAACATGCAGTGAATTTAAATTCAGAAAAGTTTGGATGAGCATCAGCCATATGTAGGAGGTACCTTATGTGATGGAGACATAGCCAGGGGTGATGACTAATAATATTCCTGATTTCAAGGAGAATAGATGTAAATATGATTCACTTGATGGACTAGGATAATCACAGGAAAGCTGAAGAAGAGGGTCGTTCAGTAGTGGCTAATAGAGATTTTATGGTATTTTGAAGCTTTCTGAGACCACTGTTTTTAGTGTGTTTCCATATATGATAGGATTTTTAACACCAGACCTGAAAATCTTTTTTCTAATAGTTGAGTTTATCCCATTCGTATTTATTGGCATAACAAACCCTGGGACCTTATTTCTATCATATTTCATGTTATATTGGCCATTGCCCATCTTTGCTTTTCTAGTATATGATCTCTTTTCCCTCTTTCTCCTCCCTTTCTGGAAGGATTTTTGTATCTGTCCTTTATTTTTCCTTATTTTATAAAGTTAATGGTGAGTTATACACTGACAGATTCAGGAACAATGGAGTAGAATAGAAGGAACTGAAATGGAAGGGCATCAACGGTGGCTTGCTAAGAAACTGGCAACATTCAGGGCAGAGACAATAGTGAAACTCATCTTGCTAATTCTTCTGTGGATGTCTTACTTGCCTTAAAGTCTTGCTCTTTGTTCTTTTAAACTGTCTTCACAGATAGTTTAAGCTGGTGGTTCTAAGTATGGTCTGTGGATCCCCTTTGATAATGATGCTAAAACATGATTTGCCATTCCTTGAGGGTGCAGAAGCAATGGTGGATAGAATTGGTGGTGCCCTTCCCCTGCCAGTCAGTGGCACCAGCTGTGGTTGCTTGAACTTGCACAGCAGTCTTCTGTTCTTTACCTCTAAGCACTTGTAAAAAGAAAATCACAGTTACATTTAAGGATGTCATTGAATGAGGCACCTGGGTGGCTCAGTCTGCTGTCAGCTTATGTCATGATCCCAGGGTCCTGGGATCAGGCCCCGCGTCGGCCTCCCTGCTCAGTGGGCAGGCTGCTTCTCCCTCTCCCTCTGTCGCTCCCCCTGCTTGTGCTCCCTCTCTAGTTCTCTCTCAAATAAATAAAATCTTAAAACTAATGCCATCAAAGAGGCTGTAAAAATTGTTACATTTATTAAATCCTGGCCTGGAATACACACCTTCTCAGAATCCTTATGATATTCAAGTGTATAGAGCGTGCTTTTTACCACATGCTAATGGAAGAAGGTTGTCTCAGGGGAAGTGCTTGTGCTGTTGGAGATGCTGAGATAGCTATTTTTTTCATGAAAGGTCACTTTTACCTAAAACAACAGTTGATGGGACTCCTGGCTGGCTCAGTCGGCAGAGCACATGACTCTTGATCTCAGGGTCATGAGTTCAAGCCCCATATTGGGCAAACTTACTTTAAAAAAAAAAAAAAAAAAAAAACAACTAAATAAATAAAAGAACCGTTGACAAACTATGGTTTTTCAGCCCGGGTTTTCAGTAGACAGTATGATATATTCATTGATGGTATTGATGTTGATAAATTCAAGTGCTCAAGCAGAAATTAGAATTGTGGAGAATGCGTGTCTACCACTATTAGCTTAACTGCCTCCCAGGGTTTATTAGTGTTTTCTGATGAGGTCAGTGGTAGTGATGTTAACATAGGTGATTTCTTTTTTTTGATATTGTATAATGAAGTCACTGATGCATGGTGTTATAGAATCACACATGCATACATAGATACCTGGAAGATTGATTCAAAACTAGACCAATGGATTAGAGTATAATAGAATAAAGAAGTCATTGAAAGGGTTTCTGACTTCCCAGTGCAGCTAACTTTTTAAGATATTACTTGTTGATTTTTGGTATAATATCACAGGAAAGAATATCCATGGTTGTATGAAAAGATTATTAAAGAAAATATTTCTCCCTTTCCCAGCTATATATCTGTAGGAGGTTGGATTCTCTAATTACACTGAAACAGCATATTGTAACAGATTGAATGCAGATGGAAACAAGAGAGTCCAGCTGTCTTAAGTCAGACAGAAAAAAGATTTACAATAAAGTAAAACAGTGCTACTTCTCTCACTGAATTTTTATTGTTTGGGTAAATATATTTTTCAGGAAAATGTTATTTATATTAACATGTAATGAGTATATTGTCATTTAAAAATGAATAAATAGGGCAGCCTTGGTGGCTCAGCATTATAGCACCGCCTTCAGCCCAGGGTCTGATCCTGAAAACCTGGGGTCGAGTCCCATGTCAGGCTCCCTGCATGGAGCCTGCTTCTCCCTCTGCCTGTGTCTCTGCCTCTCTCTCTCTCTGTCTCTCATGAATAAATAAAATCTTTTAAAAAAAATGAATAAATGTTTTAAAATCTCAGTTTTAATTTCTACCAGGGTAAATTTCAGTATATATAACCCACATAGATAGAGCTTTTTGTGGTCTTAAGTAATTTGTAAGACGATGAAGAGATCCCCAGACCGGAAAGTTGGGAACCACGGATTTAGCAACAGGCTGACTGACTCTCGGCTGCCTGTCAACAGGGGAGGCAGCCAGGTTCAGATTCCACATCTCCTATCTCCTGGTGACAAGTTACTTCATTTTGTTGGGCAAATTCTAATCTCTTTGGGACCTGATTTCCTCACTTGTAAACTGGCAATAATAAAGCTGTTTTATTTGTTGAATGTGAAGTAGTTGATACTGTATTTTAAAGGTTTTCATTAGGTGTTTTAATGACAAGCATGACTGTCTCCGGTCAGCCCTTAAAAAAACAGGCTGTGAAATTGTTTGAAGATGTTATCTTCTGCCTATATGAATAAAGTATTCATGTCTAAAACCTTTTCCCATGAATCTTTATACACATTCTCAAGTATATGTGTAAACTTAAAATTTTACAATTAGAAAAGCAGTAAAACTAATTCAGAACATTTACTTGGGCATGATGAGACAGATGGTAATCCTATAAAAAGAAGGCATATATTTTTGGAAGTGGAAACAGAAAAACAGATACTCTTAAAACTTACAGAATGATCTTTGCCTAGCAAAAAAGGGAAGAGATAAAAGGCCATATGGCCTAATAGAACTTTTTATAGTTTTTTAATGTTTAGGATTGATTTTTGTTTATTTAATGTTGAGTTGCATATGGATTGGTAGTTGAAAAAGGAATAATTACCAAGTAGATAATTAGGTATTTTTACTGTGGTTGTCAGTATCTTGTTTTCTGTGAAATGGATGCACTAGTGGGAAGCTTAAGCTTAGGGAACCCTAAGCTTAAACGTGAATATGTATCTGCTCAGAGTCAGTTCCCAGTTCTGCTGGGGCAGTTGTATACATCATGTTGCTTGTCACTGTGGAGCAGTGTTCTTCATTTTGCTGCTGTGTTCACGCAACACATTTTTATTGAGTGCCCTGTTTTGGGCCAGGTATGTGCTAGGTGCTGGGGATAAAATGTAAAAAAAAAAAAAAAAAAAAAAAAAATCGACTGATCTTTGCTTTCATGTAGAATATAGAATCTACTGGGGTGATAGTCCTTAATCACATGGGTGTTTTTTTGTTTTGTTTTGTTTTTAAGATTTTATTTATTCATGAGAGAGAGAGAGAGAGAGAGAGAGAGAGAGAGAGAGGGGCAGAGACGCAGGCAGAGGGAGAAGCAGGCTCCATGCAGGGATCCCGACATGGGACTCAGTCCCAGGACTCCAGGATCACACCCTGGGCCGAAGGCAGCGGTAAACCGCTGAGCCACCCCAGGGATCCCCCTTAATCACGTAGTTAATACAGACAGATCTGAGTATTTCCATTCCAAATGAAAAATCCAGGCGGGAGAGCTATGTAGTGTTCTGAGGTCTTGTACTTGGGGTTTTCACCTACTCAGGAAGAGCAGGATGTGGTTCCTTGAGGAATTGATAGATAAGCTGAAGTGTGAAGGAATTAGTTGGAGATGAGAATGAAAACAAAATTTCATATCAGAGGAGCAATATGTTAAAAGTTGTGTTGAATTGAGAATATGGTAAACACAAATGCTTTCTGTGATTAGAGCAGAAATCACCAAGTAATGGCCACCCTATGTTAAGGAGTTTTCTAACTATTGTAAATAATGGCAAATTATGGCTCGAGGTGGCAGTGTGGGAGGTGAAAGTGGGCAAGTTACCTGATCACCATACCTGAGTAGGTTTGTGTGTCTAAAATTGGTTTACTCACAAGTACTGAGCACCTCCTACACCCTTGGTGTGGTCCTAGTCTCTTGGGAGACATGGGTGAATGATCCCTGCTTTTGTGAAGCTTATGTTCTTTAACAAAGTCTGAGGAGGGGAAGAAAAAGCAACATAATAGGAGAACTGTTATCGTGTGCTAGAAAAAAAGAAATGTGATGCAGTAAGGTGGTTTGTATTGCAATCACATGCCCAGTCAGGGCAGATCTCACCGAGAAGGTGACAGCTGGGCAAAGACTTGAAGGAAGTGAGGGATTGGTGGGGTTGGTGGTGTGGTATTTGCAGCAGCACCAGTGCCTTAAATGGAGCATGTTTGTGGTATTCACCGAGCATCAGGTGGAGTGGAGAGAGCGGCCAAGTAGAGAACGGGAGAGTAACGTTATGTGGGCTCTCACCACTGTAAAAACTTGTGTTTTTACTGAGGCAAATGAAAAGCATTTGGGGTTTTACTTTTCCCGCAGTTTGTCGATTGAATTCGAGAAAGAGCAGAGTGTATGTGGACAGATTGGGCTTTATTGCCTCTGTATGGGCTGCCCTTATCCTCCCCCCTGCTCTTTCGTTGCTCAGGTCTGCTTTCCACATCATGTTCTGGAGCTTTCTTCATCTTCTGTACCTACTTTTCAAAACTTAACCTAATTGTAGATCTCTAAAGCTTAGTCTCACAGCATGTGGCATATCCTCCACGTATTTTCCACCCAACCCCTAGATGAGTCTATGTGTATTTCTACTGTATTATCTCTGTCTGCACACCTACAGGAACAGGTATACAGGTTTCTTTTTTCTTTTCTTTTTTTTTTTTTTTAAGATTTTATTTACTTACTCCTGAGAGAGGCAGAGAGAGAGAGAGAGGGAGGGAGGGAGAGAGGCAGACACACAGCAGAGGAAGAAGCAGGCTCCATGCAGGGAACCCGACATGGGACTCGATCCTGAGTCTCCAGGATCACACCCTGGGCTGAAGCAGTGCTAAACCGCTGAGCCACCCCGGGCTGCCCCGGTACACAGGTTTCTAACGTAATGACTAGTATATTCAAAACTGCGGACCCAGAAGGGTTTGCAACTGTGTTTCCTATCAGAGATCATGTTTTAGCCAATTAACAGTTTTTAATTGAAGTTGAATGTTAATGTCACTAAAATTATATTGCAAAGTGGGGCATTTAGCAAGAATGATTTGTAAATGGAAATTAGATATTAATAAAACCTTTGCATGCAGTTGATTCATTTCTGGCTCTCTCCAGTGTTCATATATTAAACCTGAAATTCAACTCAACCATTGTTAAAAAAATTTATGGGGAGTGTGGTCTACCAGGGAAACTTGGATGGTCCTCTCCTAGAACTAGAGGTAGTTCCAGGTGATTGTTTTAATATCTTAAATTTTATGAAGAAATTGTTCATCTATTTTTTGGGTAAGGTTAAGTGGAGACCTCTGGGTTTTTGTTTTTGAATTTGGTTTTGCCATCCACCTTATAGCCCTCGTGGGTTTGTATATATATGGTGGTATGCTGGAGAGGACGATGTGTGGGCTCAAAACTGGGAAGTGCATATTCAAACTAGAACATGGTGATATTTGAAATCTTTTAATTGTTTTTTTTTAATATTTATTTATTTTTAGAGCATGCATGTGGTGGGGGGGCAAAGGGAGAGGGAGAGAGAATCTGAAACAGACTCTGTGGTGAGCGTGGAGCCCCACGTGGGGCTCGATTTCACGACCCTGAGATAATGACCTGAGCTGAAATCAAGAGTCAGATGCTTCACAGACTGGGCCACCTGGGCGCCCCCGAAACCTTTCATGCTTCTGAATGTGCTTAGAATGAGACCCGTATCCCTCAACATACCGCCTCAGGCCCCCTGCCCCCGCCCCCCCCCCACACACACACCATTCACCTCAGGTACAGCGGGCTTCTCAGGGTTTGCATCTGCAGTTCCCACCTCAGCCTGTGAGCTTAGCCTTCCCTCGGTCTCTCCACCTTAGCCTTCCTTTGCATGACTGGCTTGTCAGAGAGCCGGGGAGGGGGGCCTAGGTGTTATGGAGTCCAGAGTAGGAACCCCAGTATTCTCTGATTGCTGCCTTCTCCTCATGGTATCTCTCACACTCACTAATTATGTCTTCCTGGGCTTACTTGTTTCCTGTCTGTACGGCCCAGACAGCCTCTCCCAAAATAGTGACCCCCGTTGGCTGTGTTGCTACCCAGGGGTGTTCTTCTTTCCACTTACAAGGTTTTCTCTGAAGACAGACTTTTTGTGAGTCGAGACTCCTCAAGGATCTGATGATAGTGATAAAAAGAACAAGGACAAAATATTTGGTCTGAGTCCAAGGCCTTCTCAAAGCCACTAGGACCTGCCCGTGGGTTTATCCACACCCTGCCATGTGGACGGTCAGGGGCAATGGGAAAGCAAAGCTAGGAGTCCATGAACCCTCCCCTGTCTCTTTGTTTACAGTCTAGTCTGACTTAAAGCTTTTAATTGTTGGTCGTGTTCAGAGTTTACTGCTCAAGAATATGATCTCAGACTGCCTCTGTCCAGCTTTTTCCTGTCATTTCTTTGACCTGTCTTGGAGCTTACAGATGTCATCTCTTAGTTTTGTTTCAAACAGCATAACTTCTCTTGGATCCAATGGAGTATCTTACACATGGAGGAGGAAGGGACTTTATGAAAAATAGCTTACTGCAGAAAGCACGTTCTGAGTACCTGCTGTAAGATTCATATACTCAGCACCACTTTTATTTCCTGAGATAGCATCATTCATATATATGTAATACCATGAGTGCTCTGTTTTTCACCCATGCTCACCTGTTCAAAAGCAAAAAGATTTTTATTTCTAGATGTACTTCTGTAACTATGTGGAGGTAAGTGATGAGGGGGAGGGTGGCACTTTATATTTTTATTTCTTTCTCTTCGCTCGTGTTTATCTGATTGAATTTCTTCAGTAGTCTTACATACCTGAGCACAGAACACATGCCACATGAAAGTCCGGGGATAGATTCTGTGTGGTGGAACTCGCTCACCGACAGGCAGGTGTTCTTCTCCTTGGCCTGTTTCATTTGTAGCAATGACTTTTGATTTTGTAGGAGATAGACTGCTCCGTTTTGATAAGAGGAGACTTAGCCAGTTTTGCACAGTATGGTTCTCCTATCTCATCATTCCTATTATGTACTTAATAGTCAAGGAATATTTACTTGGTATCAAAGAATTTAGGCAGTACATATTAAATATGTAATGGTAGTTCCTGGTTAGGAATATAAAAATGAATGAGACGTGTCTCTTATCTTCAAACACTACAATCTGGGGAGATAAGATATGAATAGAATGCAAGCAGTTCTAGGTCACTCTGTGACATACTATTAAGTAAGTGCAGGTTGAGTATTTGGAGTTCAGACAAGGGGGAGAGAGCTCCCTTCAGGCCGGATGATTAGAGCAGACTTCAGGAAGAAGTATAATTTTTTAAGGAGTTCTCTGAAACATGGATTAGGAAAAAGAAAGGAAATATTTATCAGGAGGAGGGAATAGCATTAGCAGGCACAGAAGCAGGAAAACAAAAGCCTTTGTAATTATGACTGAAATTGAACTAACATTTTATTCCAGCCCTAGCTAGTTAACTGGGCTTGACCCTATGGGTCAGGCTTTAGGTTGGCTGACATGCTTGAGTTTGACAGATGTTGGAATGACAACTCCAGACAGACCATATATGAGCCATTCTGGATGTTGACCAATTGATCTAGTGCGTCAAGAATTTGCTGATTTTCAGTGATTATTGTAAATACTTTCTTTGTAACATCTCTGTTACTGGGGCTGAACATGTTTGTTTTGTCTCATGTTTATATCCTTTAGTTTTCTATTTTATAGCTATTGGTAATTAAGTTTTCTTATTCTCTATGTGAATTAATGCTCAGTTCTTTTATGAACAAAATTGGATTTGTTGCTAGTGAGCCAGAAAATTATCACTAACACAGGAGGTTTTATTAGTCTTCAGGTCACTATTTCAGCCTGTTAAGGCAAATAAATGCAATTTCTACTGCTATGAGGAATTGTACTTAAAAGTTCTCTCTGATTGAGAGAAGTTAATGGACCTTCTGGTATACTTAGGTTATCCTGTTTTTCTCAGCTCCACAAAAGAATTTGACAGATGAGATCTCAGTCCCTTTGTAGTATCTTTTGAACTGAAGTCTTATTCTTTTATTTTTTTTTAAGTTTTTACTTTTTAAAGTAACCTCTGTAGCCAGCATGGGACTCAAACTCACAACCCCAAGATCAGGAGTCGCATGCTTTTCCAACAGAGCCAACCAGACGCCCCTGCAGTTTTATTCTTTATCCTTTCGGTGCCGGGTTTAAGACATTTATTTCTATCTCAAAGTCTTAAAGATATTTTGTATTTTATTCTAACTAAACTGAGATTTTCACTATTAGATTTTTAATCTACTTATCATCTATTTTCACTGCTGGTGTGAGGTATGGAGTCCAGTTTTCTCATTTTTCCAGATGTATAACCAGTTGTCTTAGCACTGTGGAGAAACTGTGTCCTTTGCTGTTGGTTTGCCTTCTGTTATATGTCAGCTTCCCATGTATGCCTGGGCCTGCTTCTGTGTGTGATAGTGTTTCTTTATTTGCAAAGATTTCTGCAAATATTTCCATGGTACACACATATGTAATACTACAGAATTATTTCATGTTACTCTTGAGTAGTATTTAGTTGCAGCAGAATGTATAACTGACTTTTTAGGCATTTGAAAAACTTGTTTGTGTCATGGAGTGTGCACATGCAATGTACAGATTTTCATGAAGGTACTTTTGCCTTCCTAAAATACTTCTGTAGAAAGGCAAGTTGATATGGAATTAGTATGTAAATGCTAAGTATAGTAGGTTATGTGACCTCATTGGTTGACGACCCCAGGAGCAGGTGCATAGTTTGTTGGGGTGCAGGGTGCTGCGGCCAGGGCTGGGGCTTGCTCATCTGCCAGGCCCATGGATTGGGCTCATGTGATGCAAACACATTATACTGATTTTTACCAGAAAGCCACTTTGTTCATTTTTTTTAAAAAAAAGATTATTTATTAATTTATTCACAAGAGACACGGGGTGGGGGGTGGGGCAGAGACACAAACAGATGGAGAAGCAGGCTCCATGCAGGGAGCCTGACTTGGGACTCGATCCTGGGTCTCCAGGATCACACCCTGGGCCAAAGGTGGCGCTGAACCACTGAGCCACTTGGGCTGTCCTACTTTGTTCATTTTTACTTGCTGTTTATTTCCATGATGTACAGGATATTGGCTCCTTTCTACTTATTTTTTTCTTACTCATTGACCTTTTAAAATTTCTTTTTTTTTTTTTTTTTTTAAATTTTATTTATTTATTTATTTATGATAGTCACGGAGAGAGAGAGAGAGGCAGAGACACAGGCAGAGGGAGAAGCAGGCTCCATGCACCGGGAGCCTGATGTGGGATTCGATCCCGGGTCTCCAGGATCGCGCCCTGGGCCAAAGGCAGGCGCCAAACCGCTGCGCCACCCAGGGATCCTAAAATTTCAACGTAATTTTACACACACTGTTATTCCCAAGGGAACAGCTTATTTTGCTTACATTTTATATCAGCCTCTTTCTAATGGCAGGTCCTAATTCATCTCAATCACATATCAACAAAATATCTAAATTCTACGGCATGGTGGTTTTACATTTACAAATGTACCTGTCACAACCGCAGTGTGAGCAGGGATTGTTCTTCTTGTCAGTAGAGATTAGATATTGGAATCTGTCTTTGGCTACAAACCTATCATGTCTACTCAAAAGGAGTGACTTTGCCAGCTAAAGCATGTGGTCATTCTCTGTTTCATGTTTATGAATGGCCATATTTTTGTCAAATTAAGAATGTTAATAACTTAAATATTACATGTTCATACTTAAGTAGATGATAATGGTACTTGGGGAGTGTGTTAATCTAATACACAACTTGTTTAAAAATGACTGGGACTCCAAATACTTATATGTGTTTTACTTTTTACAACTTGCTCAAAAACATAGTACATGACAGTGGACTTTAAAATTGCTTTTTCCTTTATGGAGATGATATTGCTGATCCCCTGACAGATTGTCTGATCTGAGTGGTTTTTATTAAAAATGATTTCATGCAGATTCTATGTCCACAGTAACCAAATCCTATCTGTAAAGTAAGTGTTGGTAAGATACCTCTCCCTTCATTTGCCACCGTGTTATCATCAGTATATTACTAATAGGTTTGTCTTATAAATTATCCATTCATACATCTCTCTCAGCTCCTGGATTATGAGGCCATAAACGATTTATTAACCTGCGTATGACCATACATTGCTAGGTATGTAGCAGGGACTTGGTAAACGCATAATGAATTACTGAATGTCATCGAGCTTAGGGCTCTGCGTATGACCATACATTGCTAGGTATGTAGCAGGGACTTGGTAAACGCATAATGAATTACTGAATGTCATCGAGCTTAGGGCTCCAGTCTTTTGCCAAGAAACAGAGTGATGCTAAACTGATGGGTGGGGAGATTGGAATCTTGCTCTTTTATTAGCATTTTGCATGAGTTGAGCTAATCATCCTGTTAGGGCATTGTAGATACTCTGATGGTTGCAGAAACTGCAGAGCACAGATAGAGAGGAAATAAAACATGATGTGTAGTTTCAACAGAATGTTTTTGCAATGTAGTTATGACTGTTATGAGCATTACTTCTGGGACCAAAGTTTTTCCTATAAAATGACATTCAGAAAGTCTTTACAGGGACGGCTCAGTAGTTGAGTGTCTGCCTTTGGCGCAGGGTGTGATCTCCGGGGGTCCTGGGATCGAGTCCCACATCGGGCTCCCTGCAGGGAGCCTGCTTCTCCCTCGGCCTGTGTCTCTGCTTCTCTCTCTGTGTCTCTCATGCATAAATAAAATCTTTTAAAAAAAAAAGTCTTTACAGAATTAAAATCCTCTTTTCAACAATGGAATGTTGTACAAGATAGTTTAGAAAATATATTTTTGGACATAGAAGTAAAAATTTGTCAGGGAAACTACAAAAATAAAGATGAAGAAATAATAATTCTGGAAATAGGCTTCATAATCTTCTTTAAAATAGACCCACACATTGACATATCTACTTTCCTGGGCGTACCCCCAGACGAGCAGGCCGCAGGCTGTGCTCGGCGCTGCAAATATGAAGGTGAAAGAACCTTCTTGTCAAGGAACCCACAAGTATGAGGGGACATGTCTAGACTTTTTTCCCAGGTTATTACAGATTTTGGGATTGTTTCTGTGTATTTTTACAGATGTTTAAATATTTGAAAGTGTGTATAAATTGTTGAGCAATCAACCAGACTCGCTACACGGCCACTTCGCCTTGGCGGCATCCTCTAGAGCGTGCGTGGCTGGTGACACAGGCAGCGGCGGGGCCCGTGCGAGTTCGTGCAGAGGCTGAGTGTCGGCTGGTAGAAGAGCGTTAGGAGAGACAAGGACATGAACTCATACTCAAAAGCAAGGTGCAGAGAGGAAGGAGGAAGACTCGGGTTTGTTGTAGTGTTACGAGATGTTTGGAGTGGACAGTGAGCTTCTCGTGTGCCGGCGGTGAGTGGAAAGCACCCCGGCCCCAGTGGGGCTGACCTCGTTGTCCACGCGCTTGCGTGTCCTTGTTCCGGAGCTCAAGGAGCAAAATAAAACTTCTGTGGAAATATTTTTTAATGTGGCTTCTTTTTTTAACTGTATGTTTTATTTTTTTAGAGCATGGCTCCAAAGGGTCTATGAAGCTGGAAGAGTACCTAGATGCAGCATTGCAGCCCCTCCAGATGTGTGAGGAGAGTCTTCTGGAGAGAAAGTGATCCTCTTGCAGTAGGTAACTAGTCATAATGAAGAAAATCAGTCTTAAAACCTTCCGAAAATCTTTCAACTTGAATAAAAGTAAAGAAGAAACGGATTTCATGGTCGTACAGCAACCATCGCTAGGCAGTGATTTTGGAAAAGATGATTCCTTGTTTGGTAGCTGCTACGGGAAAGATATGGCCAGCTGTGATATCACTAATGAAGACGAGAAAGGTGGGAAGGGCAGATCGAAAAGCGAAAGCCTAATGGGTACGTTAAAACGACGGCTGTCTGCGAAACAAAAGCAGAAAGGCAAGGGCAGCACACCGTCCGGGAGCTCTGCCGACGAGGACACCTTCTCCTCCTCCTCGGCACCCCTGGTCTTCAAGGACGTGCGAGCGCAGAGGCCCATCAGGTCCACGTCGCTCCGCAGCCATCACTACAGTCCCACACCGTGGCCTCTGCGACCCACAAACTCTGAGGAGACATGCATCAAAATGGAGGTGAGAGTCAAAGCCTTGGTTCACTCTTCCAGTCCGAGCCCAGCCCTGAATGGGGTCCGGAAGGATTTTCACGACCTTCAGGCTGACACCGTGTGCCAGGAACAGAGCAATTCCCTGAAGAATTCGGAATCTCAGAATGGAGACTTGCATCTTCACCTTGACGAACATGTGCCTGTAGTTATCGGACTTATGCCTCAGGACTACATTCAGTACACCGTGCCTTTAGATGAGGGGATGTACCCTTTGGAAGGACCGCGTAGCTATTGTCTGGACGGTTCTTCTCCCATGGAAGTGTCTGCAGTCCCCCCGCAAGTGGGAGGGAGCTCCTTCGCCGAAGACGAGAATCAGGTAGAGCAGGACCTCGTGGTGGCCCCGGAGATCTTTGTGGATCAGGCGGTGAACGGCTTGTTGATTGGCACCACAGGAGTCATGTTGCAGAGCCCCAGAGCGAGTCATGACGACGCCCCCCCACTCTCACCGTTGCTACCTCCAATGCAGACCAGTCAAATCCAAAGGAACTTCAGTGGGCTCACCGGCACAGATGCCCACGTGGCTGAAAGTATGCGCTGTCATTTGAATTTTGACCCTAATTCTGCCCCTGGGGTCGCTAGAGTGTATGACTCCGTGCAGAGCAGTGGTCCCATGGTCGTGACAAGCCTTACAGAGGAGCTGAAAAAACTTGCGAAACAAGGATGGTACTGGGGACCGATCACACGCTGGGAGGCAGAAGGGAAACTAGCAAACGTGCCGGATGGCTCTTTTCTTGTTCGGGATAGTTCTGACGACCGTTACCTTTTAAGCTTGAGCTTTCGCTCCCATGGCAAAACACTTCACACGAGAATTGAACACTCAAATGGTAGGTTTAGCTTTTATGAACAACCAGATGTGGAAGGACATACGTCTATAGTTGATCTAATTGAGCATTCGATCAGGGACTCTGAAAACGGAGCTTTTTGTTATTCACGATCTCGGTTGCCTGGATCTGCGACTTACCCGGTCAGGCTGACCAATCCAGTATCACGGTTCATGCAGGTGCGCTCGTTGCAGTACCTGTGTCGGTTTGTTATACGTCAGTACACCAGGATAGACTTGATTCAGAAACTGCCTTTGCCAAACAAAATGAAGGATTACTTACAGGAGAAGCACTACTGAAAGATTATGAGAACCCTGCATCTTGCACTTTGGGATTTAGAAAAAGAGTTTGAAATACAGTTTACAAACTTTCATTGCTATCAAAATCTTTTGCTGCCATACTATTTCAGTTTTATGTGTAAAAGTAATGAATTTGTTTAGGGGTGGGGAAACGTGTCAGCAAGGTGTCTTGGGTTTATTTTGGTTCTTTAAAAAGGGAAGTCTTGAGGTTTTGGAAGTGTGAATTATCTTTCATAAATGTGCAGAATAAATCACAATGTGAATTATCAGATTCTCCTTAACCACCCCCCCAAGTCCTTTGCTGCTATCCACTGTGATTTTTATGCATTAAAAGCACATTTCATGTGTATTTGACCCTAAGTAAAGTTGAATGAAACTTACAGAATGAATATTGTTATGTCTCTTTAAATGGCCTGTTTTCAAAGATCGTGTTGAATAAACATACCCGTACGATAAAACGCAGGATTTACACATACACTGAAAATGATTTTTAATCTCATACTTTAGAAAGATTTATTTAGAATTATGATTTGACATAATCTTGGGTATTGGAATGCAGAACTGCAACATGTCTTTTATGACATTTCTAAATTGTTTTTGAGGTTGTGCTGTTTTTGGTTGTGAAAAGTTGAATTTTTCTGTTGCCTTCATTTTCATCTTGTGGTTTGTCTCTTAATAAATGGCCTTACATTAAAAAAAAAAAAAAAACATAAAGAAGTGTATACCACCAATTTAGAAATTGTTGCCTTTTCTGTCATTAAGCTCTGGTACAAATTGGCATAACATAAAGACCCATGAGACTGGAACTATTATTGAAGAGATGTTAGATGATCATAGTTTCCTGTGATAGTAATGTTTTTGCGTTAATTATACTTTCCTTTGGTAAGGTGTTTTCTCTGTGATTCCTTTAGCTTAGCCAGCATTTTCTTTGGGTGAACTTGATGTAGAACAGATTTTCATAAAAGGACTAGATTCTCTTGCAAAATTTAAGTTTATATAAAGTTTTAAATTGATTTGAGTAGAAACATTGTTTTAGAGTTGGATTTATATTCTTTTACATAGTCACTATTAAGATGTGCTAGATTTGACCCTCCCTTTTCTCCACCAAAATCACAAAAAAAAACCCCAATGACTCTAGTCGAAAAATTGTGGAAATTGCAGAGCATCATGTAAGAAGAATATTGAGACCTTATCAGATGTATGGAAGTCTTGTTGCCTACCGTATATACTGCCATTTAAAACTAGTTTTTTTGTTTTGTTTTAGATTTAGCTAAGTCTTAAGTAAACTGGCAGGCATCCTTAGTTATTTTATCTGAATCAGTTTCTTGGGTTGAGGGGCAAAGAGGAGTGTGTTATCCCCAGGACTTTATAGTTATTTTGAAATTCAGTGTTTATTTGCTTCAGTGAGTATTTTGGAAGCACCCCATCTAGAAAATGTTTCCATGTCAGATGAAACCTATGATTTAAGACATTTCTTCCCTTGTCATTCAGTTTTCCTATCTTTTACCCCTCAATTAAAAAGATGAGTAAAGGTCTTAGGTCAACCTTAATGGCTTTGTAATTCAGACACACCAGTATCCCTGTTTTTTTTTTTTTTTTTTTTTGTGGTTGTTGTTATTGTTTTTTTCTGTTTTCTAGGGTCAGAACTAAGAAATACGAAGAAAAGGCACAATAATATCGTGTTCTGGTATTTTGACTTAAAGGGGAAAAGGTACTTAATTTTGGTGGAATGTTGATTGTACCTTGTCACAAAGACTCCTCTTTCATTTTCTGATATGTTTTCAACTAATAAGATGGATTATGGAGTATACTGTAATAATATAATTTAAGTGTTCACTATAAGCTATTTGGATTAAGAACTATTACAGAGTTGTAAACTTATCAAATTAATGCAAGACATTTAAACTATTTTTTTGCAAAACTATTTATTTTTAAACAATTTAAAATATATCTAGGGTGAGTTAAAAGTCCCTGTGCATCTATATTAGATGGCAGGTATTGTCACAGAGTCACTGTGTGTTAATAATAAGTGTTGAAATGGCTTCTCCATGTTTCTAGAAGCATTTACATGAACTCTTCGTGAGATCATGGTGCACAGAGGTCTTTGGACCGCCCTGAACCCTGTCTTCTCATGTGGGTGTAACCTGTTCCCCATGTTTTCCTCATGATACCATGTGTTCAAGATCTAACTGTTAGTTTCAAGTTATTATTTTGATTTTTCATCTAAACGTTTTTAAAATTGTATTTTGTGTTTTATGGGGGGCAAGTCTTGATGCTGTTCTAATTCAGAAAGCCAGTTTTTTACGTGCTTTTGTATATCCATAATATAAAATACTTTAAGGTGAAATGCCCTATCCTAATCCAGTTTGAAATTGCTAGGGTCTGATAGTATATTGATAAACATAAAAGTATTTGCCAAGATATTATTTACAAATAAAGGAGTATTGCAATATTTTCTGCTTTTTTGTAGAGAGAACTGTTTGGCATACGCAGCACAACAGAATGTGAAAGATTGGCTAAATAAATAGTCTGTTTAAAAATGGAAAGGGGAAGAGATCAATCTCCATCCTATAATTTGGTCTAGATACCGTTTGGGTGAATTTCTGGATTCGACTGAATGGCAGTTTAGATGGCGTTGGCACAACCTGTACGTGATTTTTAAATACGTGCTTCTAAAAATCTGAGCTCAAGGCAAGAAAGAGAAAACAGGAAAGCTGTATCCTTTTGCCATCGTACATGAATCAGAGTAATTTTTTTGAATCAACTATTTCATCATAAAACTCGATGGAGGCCAGAAGCAATTCTAGGCTTATCAAGACACTAATATGCATTTGTATAAATAGTAAGAAAGCATAGAAAGTACTTGAAAGATATCTCACTCTTTCTCTAAGGAAAACTGTTCTCTTTCTACTTGGTGCAATAATCTGAAAGCCTAGGAGGTCAAAAATATATCACAGGAAATGATCATGGAGCTAAAAATAGTTTTTGAGGAAACCAGCTACAAGGGCAACCATCTTGCTGTTGAAGAAAATCAAGTGCCAAAAGGTTAAATCATTGGCATATAGGAAATAAACATCAAGTATACATTATAATTTCTGAGCCAGTATTACTGAAACAGGATAAAAAAATTACTAAAATCTTAAATAGGTGATATACAGTGTCCCTGCTAACTATAAATCTACATATCTTAACAATGCTTTCAGAAATGCCAATTTTAATCATTGTACATTTCACATTATATATGAAAGATAATTTGCTTTGTGAATGATTCAAAATAATGAAATTAAATCTTAATGGCTTTTCATCGAATATGAAGTCTTAATTTGAAAATGAAATCGCACTACCAGCAACAGACAGTTTTGTTGAAAACTCTAATAAGGAACAATTGCCAGTTCCATAAATAACTTTAAAATTCCAAAATAAAGTATTGGTATGCTAGTAATCACAAATTTGGTTTCTTTTAATACTTTTTAAAATCCTATTAAGGTTTTTTTTTAAACATTCTTTTTATTAGTCATAACATGGTGACTGTGTAGTTGCTGTTTCTGAAAAGTGATCCAAACTCTACATCCAGAGATGAAAAATTCTTATAGAATTTTGTAATAAGTATACATGTTGGGTTAAAGAAATTTTATAGTCGTTGGAGTGCCATGAAATTAATACTTGCAATCCAGATTGCTGTAGTTTACACTTTTTCTGTATGTTTCAAATCAGGTGTGTACCATTTGTACTGAGAACACCACAGAATGAATTATCCAAAGTCCATTGATTTTACTATGTGTTTTGGTTTGTAAACAAATTATAGTAATTTCTTGCACATTTTTGGAAATTAATTGTATAAGAATTTATGTATCTGCTTCTAGATACAGTATGTAAATAAAAATTTCGTTCACAAGATCTGCCTTGTAGTCCATTTAATACCTGGATACAGAGTCTGATTTTTTTTTAAAGATTTTATTTATTTATTCATGAGAATACAGAGAGAGAGGAGAGAGAGAGAGAGAGAGTCAGAGACACAGGCAGAGGGAGAAGCAGGCTCCATGCAGGGAGCCCGATGTGGGACTTGATCCTGGGTCTCCGGGATCACACACTGAGCTGAAGGCAGACACTTAACCACTGAGCCACCCAGGCATCCCACAGAATCTGATTTTAACTAAATCAGGTTAACTGGGTAGTTTTTGGATGCCCCATAAACTGGGCAGAGACTAGAGGGAAGGTACCAGCAAATTTAGTAAAAAAAAAAAAAAAAAAAAAAATTGAACTAGTATTGGTCATGGGAGACAGGAAATGAATGACGAATCAGCTAATGTTACTACTGTTCTAAAGCCTTCAACATACAGGAGTGAGCTGAAGAACACCTACTAGACAAAGACTGCTTAAAATTAGCATAATAAAACTTCACTACAGGAAGGTAGTGCTGAATGATGAAATGTTTAGAGTGTGATAATTTTTAAAAATGTCCCTATTACTTAATAGTATTTAGTAGAAATAGGAGATGATCAAATTTTCTTTAATTCTTTTAACTTTCTCATCTTGCAGTTACCAGTTTTAAGGGTTTCTTAACCTTCTGAAATGTCTTTAAGAAAAATTGTTTTCTTTCTCTTTGTGACTTGTCTTGCTAATGGATGATTTATGCCAGTTGCTCTGTTCCCATTCTCCTTCCCCCCAGAGCAGCCTTCTCCCCAAAGTCCATGGCTCAATAACACCTGGGCCTGACGCTGGCAGAGAACCCAGTAGTAGTGGCGTCTGAATAAAGTATCCATTTCTTTCTTTTCTTTTCTTTTTCTTTTTTTTTTTTTTTTTGGCAGTTTTATACCTTTATTTGACAATCAGCAATTAGTTCTCATCCACATTAACAGTCTGAAGATATTTGAAAGTGGTGACAGGTATGTAGGTAACCAGCGTGTAGAGCTTGTTTGGTGAATCTTCATCCTCGTTCCGTTTTCTGGATGACTGCACATGGATACGGTATGGAACATTCCTTATTCATTTGGCCCAGACAGCTTTGTTGAGCCTGGTGTCAGTGCGCACATCTGGAGTTCCCATCTCCTTCACGGCAAACTTCCGGATCTCTTTGCGTGCCCAAGGGGCACGCTTCTTGAAACCCACTCCATGGATACGTTTGTGAATGTTGATGGTGTATTCTCTGGTTATTACCTCGTTAATAGCAGAACGGCCCTTCTCACCACCCGTTTTTGCAGGAGCCATTCTGCTGGGCCCTACTTGGAAAGGACAAAGTATCCGTTTCTGAACACAGTTGACTTCGCACCCAAACTCCTGGAGTTATACTTTTTTCTTCAACTGTATTTTCCCTACTCAATACCAGGCAGCTTTGCCACCTAAGGAGTCAGAAGAGAGTCCTCTTGGGAAAGGCTGCCTTAGGTTGTGAGAGCCAAAGAGAGGTTGGCCAGAGCAGGGACTAGAGAAATAAAGGGTTTATGAGCAGGGCCAGTTGCTTTGCCTAGAGGTCACCTCAGGCCATCAAATCCTGCCCTTGGTGACTGGCTTGCAAATAATGGTAAATCATAAAAGGGAGACTCTCTTTGATCTTAAGAGGTGGTTTTCCTCACAACAAGAAACTTCTAGGAAGTTCGGGTCCATATAAGAGGCTGCCTTTTTTCTGGTCTCTGCCTTGCTTCTGTGAGTCAGACACTTAATGTAGGACTTGATCACACCAGCTTAGGTCACAAGTGAATTTATAAAATGTTCTCTTAAATACATGGAATTCAAGGTACCTGGGTGGCTCAGTGGGTTAAGTGTCCAACTCTAATTTTAGCTCAGGTCATGATCTCAAGGTTGGAAGATCAAGCCCCCGTGTTGAGCTCTGTGCTGAGCGTGAAGTCTACTTAAGATTCTCTGCCTTTCCCTCTGCTTCTGCATCTCCCCCTGCTCTCACACTCATGCATGCTCTCAAAAAATTTATCTATTGATCGATCTATGAAATTCTACTGAAGAAACCTATGGGAGAAAGCCTTTCTTCCCTTCTGCAAATAATCTCTCTCTGGCCCTTCCTTATCCCTAACAATGTTTGTTTGTTTGTGTTTGTTTTGGAGCCCAGTGTGGGACTTGAACTCAATGACCCTCAGACCAAGACCTGTGCTGAGTTCAAGAGTCAGACACTTAACTGAGCTATCCAGGTGTCCCGCCCCTAAAAATTTTAAGAGGTGGCATCTCTGCACCCTTCCACTGGGAACTCATCCTGAAGCCACCTGTTTTGTTTGTTTTTTTTTTTAAAGATTTTATTTATTTATTCATGAGAGACACAGGGAGACAGACGCAGAGACACAGGCAGAGGGAGAAGCAGGCTCCATGTAGGGAGCCAGATGTGGGACTTGATCCCGGGACTCCAGGATCATGCCCTGGGTCAAAGGCAGGCGCTAAACTGCTGAGCCACCCAGGGATCCCCTGAAGTCACCTGTTTACCTACTGCCTTTGCCACAGCCCATTTCCCTCTCCTCACTAGTCCTTGGCATTCTTGTTTTCTTACAATTGACAAGGGTTGAGCTTCATTTGTCCCGGAGAATTTCCATCCTAATAGTGGCTGTGGGGTGTAACAATTGCCTAGAAAACCAATGGATGGATGTGGATCTTTTAGTACAGAAGAATCCATTGCTCTGCAATACACAGTTTCTTCTGGAATCTCCTGGAATCAACAGATGAAACTGGAGAGCTGAATTTTACATCATTCATCTCTTAATAATCATACCAAACATTAATTTTGCTAATATGTATTTTACATCTTCAAAACAGCCCACTGTAAGGCAGGCGCCTTAGCATCATAAAGAAAAAAACAGACACATGGTGAACCTCACAAGGTCACAAAGATACTAAGTGACAGAACCAGGTTATAGGCTCATACAGTTTGGTTCCATGCTATCGTCCAATATGATACACTTTCTCTACTTGGTGGTTTCTGTTATTTAGAGTGTTTATCTCTGATTGTCACAGGGAATCTTTAACAGAAGCAAATGAATTTCTACTGCTTTCTACTCCAGGGGACTACTCCAGCTCAAACCAAAGATGCTGGGACACTTGGGTTGCTCAGCGGTTGAGCATCTGCCTTCAGCTTGGGCCATGATCCTGGGTCTGGGGATGGAGTCCCACATCTGGCTCCCTGCATGGAGCCTGTTTCTCCCTCTGCCTGTGTCTCTGCCTCTCTCTCTCTCTCTCTTTCTCTCTCTCTCTCTGTGTGTGTCTCATGAATAAATAAATAAAATCTTTAAGAAAAATACATAAACCAAGGATATCCTGACTAGGCATTGGTGGGTAACCATTTCCGGGGCCTGACTTGTGGTGTACCTTATGGGCTTCATCTTTGAATCCTGAAGAAGGGAACACAGCTCTCTCTTGCATGGCCTTGGAAAGGTTCACTTAAAAGAAAACTGCCTAATATACGAATAGAGGAAC
Organism: Nyctereutes procyonoides; assembly: GCF_905146905.1. NCBI lineage: Eukaryota > Metazoa > Chordata > Mammalia > Carnivora > Canidae > Nyctereutes > Nyctereutes procyonoides. The sequence goes on along the minus strand of NW_026575082.1, from coordinate 7,661,478 downwards.
ATGATTAGGTAGAATTGAATTGTAATTCTTGGGAGGCCTTCTCCACATGTTTGGTGCATAAAGGAAAATGTTACTTCTACTTTTTGGCTAATGTGTTGGATCAGATTGCCACAGACATTCATTGTGCCCTCTTGTGCTTGGAGCCACAACCACAATTTTGTGCTTTATAGCAGACAAAGGAATCCACCCTTTCTCATTTCCTATGTCCATGCTCAGCCAGTTCTCTTAAACTTCCTGTCATTTTGTAGTAAGCATATCCTGAACAAGAACTTCCTTCTGGAAGTAGTTCTAACTATACTTATACTCTACATTCTAGCTTCTTTGCCTGCACCTACGTGGATAGAAAAAAAAAAATCACCACCTCTGTTCCTCTGGTAATCGTCATGATGAATTCAAGGTAAATTCCCTTCCCCCCTTCTGTTCTGGGAAATAGCCATTTAATTTATACCTAGCCCATATAATTAAAATGGAAATAACCTTTTTGTTATAGACTTTGAATAGTCTTCCTAAACCCTATCAGCATATGACTAGCCTGGAAATTTTAGAGACCATTTTAGGACAATTAAGTGAACCTGAAAGTAACTAAATCCTATTTAAAACACATTTCAAGAGGCACCTGGGTGGCTCAGTTTGGTGTCTACTCCTAGTTTTGGCTCAGGTCATGGTCTCAGGATCCTGAGATCAAGCCCTGTGTTGAATTCTGTAATCAGCAGAGAGTCTGCTTGAAGATTTTCTTCCTCTGCCCCTCCCATCACTTGCACACACAACCTCTCTCTCTGTAAAAGAAATAAATCTTAAAAAAAACAAAAACAAAACAACCCACACATTTCAATGTTTCCAGTGGTATAAGTCTGAGGGCAATTAATTCTCTCACCTTTTGTTTAATTGAATTATCTTTATTTTACCCTTTGTTTTTGAAAGATACTTTCACTAGATATAGAATTCTAGGTTGACTTTTTCTTTTGCTTGTAACTATTTCAGAATATCATTCCATTGTCTTCTGGACCCTTTTGTTCCTGATGCTGCCATTTGCACTGTCCTTTCTCTGTAAATTATGTGTAATCCTATCACTCCCCCCCACCACACAGCTTTTCAGATTTTTTCCTTTCTCTTTATTATTTTATTTTTTTATTTATTCATGAGAAACACAAAGAGAGGGAGAGACACAGGCAGAGGGAGAAACAGGTTCCAGGGAGCCCAATGTGGGACTCAATCCCAGGACCCCGGGACCACGACCTGAGCCCAAGGCAGATGCTCAACCACTGAGCCACCAGGCATCCCTCTCTTTATTATTTTATATTTTAGTTTTTCTATGTCTTTTTTTTTTTCAGCAGTCCAATTAATGATGTGCTGATGTATGGTTCTCTTTGTATTTATCCTACTCAGGATTTGTTGTACTTCTTGGATCTGTAAGTCTTTTTGCCAACTTTAGGAAATTTTTAGTCATTATGTCTTTAATTTCTTTTTCTATCTCTTTCTTGTTCTGCTGTCCCTGTAGAATTCCAATTTCATATGTTCGATATTTTCTTTTTTTTTTTTTTGGATTTTTTATTTATTTATGATAGGCACACAGTGAGAGAGAGAGAGAGGCAGAGACACAGGCAGAGGGAGAAGCAGGCTCCATGCACCGGGAGCCCGACGTGGGACTCGATCCCGGGTCTCCAGGATCGCGCCCTGGGCCAAAGGCAGGCGCCAAACCGCTGCGCCACCCAGGGATCCCATGCGCCACCCAGGGATCCCCGATATTTTCCTAAATATCAATGAAGCTCTTTATTTTTTCGACCATTCTCTCACCTTTTCAGATGTATTTTGAGTTATCTAATCCTCCCACCTGTGATTTCCAATTTGTGGTTAGGCCTTGTTAATTTTTAATGATATTCTTTGATTCCGGGTTCCATTTTGTTCCCTTTGGTAGTTTCTATTTTTCAGCTGAGATTTTTCATCTGGGCCCATCTCTATTGCCTGTTCTTTCCTTATTGCCTGGTTTGGGATTCTTTGGGTCTTTTTTGCTGTTTCTTTGTTGTTGTTTTTAAGCACTCCTGATCATTTTTGATTGGTTGATGAATATCATGGATGAAACATTTTAAGGACTCTGGACTGTTACTATCTTCCTCTGAAGAGGGATAATTTTCTTCTGGAAGTCAGCTAGAAAATTGACAGATTTTCTTGATTCTTTTGAAACATGATTGTGAGCATTGTTAAGTCTGGGTGTTTATTGTCTCCTTAGTTTTATGACATAGCCATTGCTCCTTGGCCACTCTAGGATCTCAACTTCAAACTTGAGTGTTTACCAAGATCAGTCCCCCTTGAACTCTGACCTCTCCTTCCCCAGTAATTCTTAGCTGTTAAAGGCTTTGTTTGTTTCTTTAGACACCCTGTTGCTATTTTTTTTCAGGGTTCTTTATTTATTTTCTTCTTCAGGAAGGTTTACACTGTCCATGAAAAATTTAAGTGTCAGACAATGACTTAAGGGGAATTTGTATGAAGATCTTTAGGCTTTTTCTCTGTGATTCTCTTCCTTCTTTGGTTTTGCCTCTCAAGTCCAAAATGCTTTGACAGCTCCAAATACTGATTGTTGTCTCTTTACCTGGTAAGACTGCCAGATGCTTTTCCTATGTGCTGCCTTTTAGAAAATGTGCTTAGGGAAAATGCCAGGGTAAATGTGAATCTTCTGTGTTCTCCTGCTTTGATCATTGTAATCTGTCAAAATTGGTTGCTCACCACTGCCTTCTTCATGTTTTCCTATAGTTGTTTTTGATGAGATAGTTAATCAGATATGAAATGGTTTGTCATGGCCAGAACTGGAGGCCCTGTCTGACAGAGTACATGTTTATTTGTTGACATGTTTATTGTCTGTCTACCCCCGTCTCTTTTCTTTGATAAGAAAATCTGTCTTAACTTGGGCTGCTATAACCAAATACCAGAGACTTAATGGCTTAAACAACAGGCATTTATTTCTCACAGTTTTGGTGTCTAACAGTTCAAGACCAAGGTGCCCGCAGGATCCATGTCTGGCAAGGCTTCTTTTGTTGGGTTGCTCACAGCACTTTCTTGCTGCATCCTCACATGGCTTTTCCTCCATATGTACAGGCAGAGGAAGCAAGCTCCCTGGGGGTCTTTTCTTGTAAGGACACTAATCCCATCATGAGAGCCCACCCTCATGACCTCACCTAAATCTGTTTAACACCCAAAGTTCTCACCTCCAAATACCATCACTTTGGGTAACGTTAGGGTTCCAACATTGGAGTTTTAGGGGGGCACAGACATTCAGTCCATAACAGTTGGGGTGGCTCATATCCCGCTTGGTAGCTGGGAGACCCATTTTTCCAGCTTTTTTTACCCAAAATCTCTTGCCCCATTTGTGTAGTCCCCTCTCTCCACAGGACCTTCACTTTCTTTGGGTGTTAGGTGCTTAAAGAAGTGCTTAAAGACACCTCTCAAAGTGAGCTCTAAATTACTGTGTTCCTGTGTCTACTTATTCACCTTCACTAACTGTATGGTACAGTTCAGTGTTAATGAATTCATCGATTCATTCATTCATTCACTCAGAAAATGTTTATTTATTGAGCTCATATTATGCATCAGGACTGTAAGTAATTGTAAGGGAGATGAATGTCAAGGAAAGGTAGGGTTTGGTAAGACCTAACTTGATTTTGTGGGGAGTGGTGGAGATCAGGAAACGGAATGTAGCTTAGTCCATCTTTAAAGACAGAATGCCCTTATTTTCCCAAACATAGATTCTAATTTGTGGCTTGGTGGGTGGGTCTCGGGAACTCAAACTGGGAAGTTTGTGTTGTCCTGAGCCTGTGGTTTGCACATCAATTTTATTATCTCAAGCTGTTCCATGTGGTGGGGAGGCTAGCTACTGGCAGCCCTGGGGTCACATTGTTAGAGTTGTGCAATCAGCAGAGAACAGGAATTTCTTTCCACTAAGGTCCAGCAGGGAGATTCTAGCCAAGACTCCACATTGCTTAACTGGATCACATGTTTATGCTTCACTGTGGCCAGAATGATGGGTCATATGGCTACTCCTGTGGTTGGGAGACAGGAGTCTATTCCAAGAATTGCTCCCTTCTTACTCAGAGTAGGAAAGGTGGTATCTGAATGTGTCAGTCAAGGTAGATACGTTAATGAATAAAGAAAATCTGCTAATAAAATAACATTTAATATTTAAATGTATATAAAAAGGTAGGCAGTTTACCACTAATGGTTTTATATTAAATAGGATCATTTTATATGAATATATTTAAATATTGTGGCATGCTTCCCATTAATTTTTTCTGAGGCGATGAAGTTGCCTACTTACAGGCATACTTAATTTTTTTTTTTTTGTAGAATAGATAAATTATCTGGCCTATTGAATAAAATATCTGGAATGTAGAGATGTGAGACAGTATATCAGTTTTGACTGTTTCTTGGAAAATTATGTGAAACATTTGAAATCTTTTAAGTGTTATGTGATTTTAAAAAAACTTTATTGATTCATTAATGGCTGAAAAAAGCTTACTGATTGAGAAGTTTCCTTTCTGTGCTCATTCTGAGAGAGCTCACTTCTAGTCAGAGATTGTTTTGTTATATCTCCAACTACTATTTATTAACTTTGTAAATCTGTTGATTATATCACTCAGAGCACATGAGTTTGATAGAGATCAAAGAAAATGTAAAAATCACGTAAAAATAAAGCCTTTTCTAATTGTTTGGGCCAAGGGAGTGAGAAGAAAAAGGAATGCGCTATTTAGAATTCTTAATCTAAAAAATCAGTGCTTTGTGCAGCGCTGGTGGCCCAGAGGTTTAGCGCCGCCTTTGACCCGGGGTGTGATCCTGGAGACCCGGAATCGAGTCCCACATCAGGCTCCCTGCATGGAGCCTGCTTCTCCCTCTGTCTGTGTTTCTGCCTCTGTCTCTCATGAATAAATAAATAAAATCTTTAAAAAAAAATCAGTGCTTTTTAAGGAGCAGTAAGATGAGGAACAGAGAGGGGAGATTATTTGAACTTTGCTATTGGATTTACTACATTTAAATTTTAGTAAATATTGTCTAAAGTAAAACATTTAAAAAATCAAAAGTATCTTAATTAAGTACAATTCTGATTAACAGTCTTTCAATAGCTAGCAATTTTCAGATATATGAATTGCCGAAAATTTCCTATAGCATCTGCCCAGAATCAACTCTATAGAACAATATCAGATAACGTTTGTACCTGTTGACCCATTTATGGAAACAAAGAAAAGTATTTGTTTTACTAGATTATTTAAGCTGGCGATGTTTATGATAACAATTTTTAAGAGTTTAGTATTGTCTGATGGGAAGAACTTAATTTTTTTTCCTCCTCTAGTTAAATATCTCGTAGTGATGATATTTTTCACGGGCATATGACCATATAATGGTATTTTGGTTGTTTAAAAATTGTAGACAAACCCAATTCAGAACCAAGAGAACTTTTTCCCCTTTCATTGTCAGTAGATGAATCCACTTTGGATGGAAAACATCCTGTAGTTAATTTGCTTTTACTGCACTCTTGTGGCCTCCATCCCAGGAGTCTTTCAACCATAACCCAGCCTTTGTTTTTATTCCAGAGATAGCATTTTTACTCATTCTGTTCACACTCGTGCATAATATTCCAGTATCTAACAAAAGTCCCTTTTCAAAAACAAGAATTGATTTTTTGGGAGTAGAAATTCAATCCCAAAATATTTCCTCTGGTTTTAGCATATGAATAGATTAAAAGCTAAAAGGAAATTTAAGTTGCTGAAATTATTCCATTAAAGGTTAAAATATACAACCCCTTTTCCCTTCCTTTGGTACACCACTGTTCTTCCTTATGGATCTCCAAATGAAACGATTGTAATGGAAAAAAAATATATATGGCAAAGCACAAGGCAACAATATACAACTTTGCTATGACCTTGGGACTCTCAATAAAATGTACTTGCATGTCCTTAAATAATTTGCAAAATGAGTTTTTTCATGGCTTTGATCACCTTCTGAGCTGGTTTCTCAATTTACCCAGGCGATGGCCTCATTGTCACAAGAGAATACCTCTTCAGGAGGCTACAAGATTGTGAAACCATACTTTGATCTGCATCCTTTGATTATGGAAAAATATAAGTATAATTCACTTATTAGAAACCATGTAATTTTAGAAGACTTCAGTTGGGAAGTAGAGCCAAGGCATGGAATACAGAAGTTGATATTTATACTTTGAGGTTTCACTCAAATCCTGACTGCTTATTTCCCCAGCAATGATGTTTGATGGTTGGCTTTGATTGCTTTAAAGAGATTTAGTTTCTTTTCTTTTCTTTTTTTTTTCCCACTACTTCTGAGGAAGCAGTTTTTCACTGTTTAGAATTTAAAGACAATTGGTGGAATCCAGAAATTCAGCAAATGCCAAATGGAAAGGGAAATCTGAACTTTAGTTTTTAGAACAATTTGGACCAGATCTTGATTTTTTTTCCTTGCTGCTTTCTATACTGAAATTCCTGCACATTTACATTGTTTCTACATTTATGCTTTTCAAGCTGTCTACATTTGCTATGTGATAGGGAGGTCGAATGTGAATTCTGCATTTAACTAAATGAAAATGAGTTGTTATTAGTTCAAGGACATGAAAGTGTTCATCCATGTTCATTAAATATGTAACATTGATAAAACTATTAAATTGCCAAACTTCATCATTAATTGATGGAATCTGGATTTTAATCATGTTAACTGTTTTTAGTTGAAAGGATTTCTCTATAGAACTGGGTGATAAGGCTGTAACAGGGTGGGAATATATTTCTATTGTTCTCAGAGGAAGTTAAAATGCAAGAGGTCTAAATGTACAAATAAAACCCTTAGTAAAAATCTGGGTAAAAGAAATGAATATACTTATTTTCTTCAGTTTTCATTTCCATGTTAGCTTTAGGGTAAAAATTCAATTTTAATATCATAATGTTTGCTTCTATTCAGAACTTGTGGTAAAAATGAATAGGCTTGCACCCAGAGGTTGAATACATATTAAGATAATCTGTTTGAGTTTTACACTCTATTTTTCAATTGCATTTCTTACCAACTTACAGCTTAGTAACTTTTATTTTTTATTTAAGAAGATTATAGAATAAAGTTCTGGAGCACATTTGCTAATAACTTAGGTCTTCCATGATACTGAGTCACATATGTTTATAACTCTCATTTTAGCAATTAATCATAGACTGCTTAACTATTTATTGTAAGACTGTCTGGTTTCCCCAAAAGATTATAAAAACCTAGAAGGTAAGGTTATAACATTGCCATAATATCCAGTGTCTAGGACTTGATTACTTTCTTTAAAACTTGACTAAAATTAATAGTAATTCTCATTAACAGAAACATATGCCAAAATTGTTCACGATAAAGATAAAGGTTAGAAAATCATTGAAGTCTTTCTTTTTTTCTCTTATCTTGAATCTTTAAAAATCATCTTTCAAAAAATTATATATATTTATTAAATTATTCATATATTGCAAAGGGGACCATATAACTCTGCTATAAATTTTAAAAGAAAAAATAAATGAAAATTGTGATTATTGGTGATTTTATTTGAGTATTCTAGACTCTCAGGAAATTTAGTTTATTAAGCACAGACTCATAAAGAAGCCATTAAACCACTTTTATGGGGTGGAAGGAGGATGTGATATAGAAGAAAGAAATAACTTTTTTTTTTTCTTTTCCTAAAGCTTTTTGTTTCGGATCTTGAGGCATGGTAAGAGAAAAAGAAAGAGTGAGACAACCAGTATTTTTTTTAAAAAGACTTTACTTATTCATGAGAGACACACACACACACAGAGGCACAGACACAGGCAGAGGGAGAAGCAGGTTCCATGCAGGGAGCCTGATATGGGACTTGATCCTGGGTCTCCAGGATCACACCCTGGGCTGAAGGTGGTGCTAAACCACTGAGCCACCCAGGCTGCCCACAACCAGTATTTTTTGTCTCTACTCATTGGGTCCCACATTTCCAGGAAGAGTTGATGCTTTAGAACAGCAGATTTCAAATTGGTTAAGTATATGAAAGTCTAGAGTTCAAGTACATAAAAACTATTTGAAAATATGGAAGCATAGATGGTTTAAAGGAATCATTTCCCAGATCCTCAAATACCATCTGCTCTTTTCTAAAAATGATGTGCCTGAGAACATACTTGTGGTGGAGATCCCATGCCAGTTAACTCCTCCTTCTCTGTTACTCCATTGCTGTAAGGTAACTATATAGGCCATTCCCCCATGCTATCCTCACTCAAATCTTGAGATCATTTTAGAGATGGAGGAGCAAGATTTCCAACCCAGCATAGTACACAAAGCCTAAACATTAAGTAAGTGTGAGGATAGAATTAAAAAAAAAAGATTTTTAAGATGTGCAAACTAAAAAAAATAAAAATAAAAAAAATTATGCACCTTTCTCAGAGAGTTACTGGAGCATGTGCTCCAGCAAAAAGAGGGAGTAGACCAAGAGACAGGTGATCTTCAATATAGGAGAAATGAAAAGGCAATCCTGAAAGTGGTACTAAGAGAATATTTCCAGTTCAATAACTATAAAGATTGGAGAACAATCAAAGTTCGAATGAAAGGGAATAAAGCCAAGGACTGATGTTTTCAAGCAAGGAGAAATATTGATAGGTTTCTTGCTGTGTTCAAATGTATTAAGAAATGATTTCCAATTCTGATGAAAACTTCCAAGATGATCAATATGTAGAAAATTAAGTGACTGAAAGAAAGGCTACAAATAGTGACTGTAATTCTACAGGAAAAAAATAATCATTGCATGATACATGTTTTTAGTTATAAAAATATTTACTTGCTTAGGGGTGCCTGGGTAGCTCAGTCAACTGAGTGTCTGGCTCAGATCACTATCTTGGGGTCCTGGGATCAAGTCCCATGCTGTGCTCCCTGCTCAGCAAGGAGTCTGCTTCTCTTCCCTCTGTTTCTCCCCCAAGCTTGTGCCCCCCCAACCTCAAATAAATAAATGAAATATTTAAAAAAAATTTACTTGCTTATAATACTGCAAACTGCTGGATAATGATTTATTTTTTATTTTTATTTATTTTTTAAATGATTTATTTTTTAAAGGTTTTATTTATTCGAGAGAGAGAGAGAGAGAGGCAGAGACACAGGCAGAGACACAGGCAGAAGGAGAAAGGAGCCACATGCAGGGAGCCTGATGTGGGACTCGATCCCAGGTCTTCAAGATCATGCCCTGGGCTGAAGGTGGTGCTAAAATGGTGGGCCACCCGGGCTTCCCTGAATAATGCTTTAACCAAAAATTGTGGTATAACTCTTCATAGGAGAATGGGAGAAGGAGGAATATGTATGTGTATGAATGTGTGGACACATAAAAGAGTTAAATCGTTATCTCTATCCTAATGGTAAGGCTTAAATTAAATAATAAAATACAGAAATAATGGCATACACTGGTAATATAACAAAAAAAGACTTTGGAATTGGTAATACAACAACAAAAAAGACTTTGAAATGGAGAGTAGTGAGTGTGGTAGACGGAACCTCCCAGAGATGCTCCTGTTGTTATTCCCAGAAAACATGACTATGTTAAGTAGCATGGCAAAAATGACTTTGTAGATGTGATTTAATTAAGGATTTAGAGATTGGGAGATTATCCTGGATTATTTGAGTGAATCCAATCACATGAACCTTTGATTTCAGAGAGATGTGACCACAGGGGTGGTCATGACCCTAGGAGCGTGGGTATCCACTACAAGGCAAGAACAACCCTCATCAAAGAAACAGGGACCTCAGTTCTACAACCTTAAGGATTAAATGTTGCCAACAACCTAAAGGAACAAGAAAACAGATTCTCCCCTAGAGCCACCAAAAAGGAAATGCCTTGTGGACATTGAGATTTTAGCTTGCAAGGCCTATGCCAGACTTTGATCTACAGAGTAACTGTAATATAATATGTGTTTTTTGAAGCCACTGATTTTGTGGTATGTGTTATAGCAGCTAATAGAAAACTAATACAGTGAGGATGAGATATTTTATTTAAGCTTTGTGGAACATTTTACTGTTGACAGGAATAAATTTGTTTTAAATATATAACATTTTTAAAGCTTTGGTAAAATAAGAGTTGATATTTTCTTTTCTCTTTTTAAAAAAGGTTTAATTTATTTATTTTAGAGGGAGAAAGAGAGCATAAGCAGGGAGGGGATAGAGGGAGAAGGAGAAGCAGACTCCCCATGGAGCAGGGAGTGGTCAGCCTCTTTCTGGCTCCCTTTCGGTTAGACATGTTATGTATGAATTCTGGTGGCTTTTGCAGTTCCTGAAATTGGGGAAAGAACCATGATTTTCAGTCCATTTTGGATGCTCCCAGTGACTAAGCCCATGTCTATATAGTTGTGGTGTTTTAAAATAGTGACTGTTAAGTTTTTGGCACAGCCACTATTCAGAGATGGGAGTTTATGTGCACTTTGCTTTTACCTGGGCTGGCTTGCGATGGTTTTTACCAATCAATAGTAGAAGTGACACAAGGTGACATGTGGGCCTAGGTTATAAAAGACCATGCTGCTTTTGTCTTATTCACTCCTGGAGTCCTGAACCACCAGGTACAATGTCTGGTTACACTGACATCACATGTTGGGAGGTCACATACGGTGCTCTACTTAATACACCCAGCTTTACTGGTTCTTCAGCCATCCTTGTCCAGGCATGCATGCAAGAGTCTTCATGCACAAGAAGCCATCCTGGGACCCTCTAGGCCAGCCCATCTGCTAACTGAATACCAGGATCATTTTTGTCAAACCCCCTTGGAACAGAAGAATCACCCAGTTGATCCCTATTCACATTCCAGACCCACAAAACTATGAGATACGATAAAATGATTCTTGTCTTAAGTCAACAGCAATTTAAAGTTTGGGGATAGTTTATTATGTAATAATAGATGACTATAAATATTTTATTAGAAAGCATCTTCTAATAGTAACTTCCACACCCTCAATATTAAATTTGGTCTTGCAGATCCTCCAAAACCCATGGTGTTTGGTTCCTTACTGGAGGCCAAGGAGCCAGCCCACAACCAAGTCCTGCAAAAGTCCCCAAGCCTTCATCTATGAAATCCAGCAGTGTCTCTAAGAAGGGTCACCTTCTTCTATTAATTTCCAAGGCAAACTTATTTCCCTGAATACATCTCAAAACAAAGTTAACCTTCTTCTAGGCAAGGAAATCCAAAACTCAAGGACTTTAAGACCAACTATCTCCCTTAAAAAAAAAAAAAAAAAGGACGAGGGGATTTCTCATGTTTCCATGGCAGGGTAAACACTATCACTGGGCAGCCCTGGTGGCTTAGCGGTTTAGTGCCGCCTTCAGCCCAGGGTGTGATCCTGGAGACCCGGGATCGAGTCCCACATCAGGCTCCCTGCATGCAGCCTGCTTCTCCCTCTGCCTGTGTCTCTGCCTCTCTCTCTCTTTCTGTCTCTAATAAATAAACAAAATCTTTAAAAAATGAAAATAAATAAATAAAAATTTTAAAAAAACCACTATCACCAATAATCAACCAACTCCCACCTTCATAAAACAAGATGTCTAGGGTTAAAATTAGGGTTAGGTGGTCAGGAGAGGATTTTTTTTTTCCATAATGTAATCACAACTTTATTACGTTTTGCCCTTTGTTCCTTATGTTCCTTTTTTTATATATAAATTTATTTTTTATTGGTGTTCAATTTGCCAACATATAGAATACCACCCAGTGCTCATCCCATCAAGTGCCCCCTTCAGTGCCTTCAATCAACCCCACCGCCCACCTACCTCCCTTTCTACTACCTCTAGTTCATTTCCCAGAGTTAGGAGTCTCTCATGTTCTGGGAGAGGATGTTTAAATGTTACCAATTAAAGAAAATTACTGGGGGATGCTTGGGTGGCTCACTGGTTGAGTGTCTGCCTTCAGCTCAGGGCATGATCCCAGAGTCCTGGGATTGGATCCCATACCGGGCTTCTTGCATAGAACTGGCTCCTCCTGTCTCTGCCTCTCTCTCTGCCTCTCTCTGTGTCTCTCATGAATAAGTAAATAACATATATTTTTAAAAAATTATTGCTTACTTATCGTGCTGTATAGCCAGAAAGCATGTTCTACAACTGTGTAATTTTTAGAATCTATTGAGAATCTATTGAGATGTTCTTAATATCTTAAAGTATGATCAATTCTTTAACTCTTCCAAATGTTTATATTAAATTTATATTGAATATATTTTTTACAATCTGTTAATTATATTAATGAATTCTTCCCATAATAATAAACAGTTACATAGTATTTACTCTGGGCGAATAGTATATTTATAGTAGTAAACCATAGTATTACTAAATATCAAATATTAAACAGTAAACCATACTATTACTCTGGTTTCTTTACTTCTAGAGTAAAGAAGTTCCTAGAACTTCAGATAAATTAACTCTTCATTCATTTACTATTTATTTATTTTTAAAGATTTTATTTATTATTCATGGGAGAGAGAGAGAGACAGACAGACAGACAGACAGGCAGAGGGAGAAGCAGACTCCATGCAGGTAGCCTGATGTGGGACTTGATCCTGCGTCTCCAGGATCGTGCCCTGGGCTGAAGGCAATGCTAAGCTGCTGAGCCACCCAGGCTGCCCCATTTATTTACTTTTAATCTATTTGTGTGTTTATATTTAAAATGGGTTTCTTGTAGACAACATATAGTTGGGTCTTGCTTTTGATCCACTTTGACAATCTGTCTTCTAATGGTGTATTTAGACCATCGACATTCAAAGTGACAATTGAAAAGTTGGATTAATATCTACCATATTTATTATTATTTTTTAAGATTTTATTTATTTATTCAAGAGAGACAGAGAGAGGGGGTGGCGGCAGACACAGGCAGAGGGAGAAGCAGGCTCCATGCAGAGAGCCCGACGTGGGACTTGAACCCAGGCCTCCAGGATCACGCCCTGGGCTAAAGGTGGTGCTAAACCGCTGAGCCACCCAGTCTGCCCTGTTACTCCTTTTTTATACCTATTTTTGTCTTCCATTCTTTTTCTGCCTTTTGTGGTTTTGATTGAGCATTTTATATAATTCCATTTTTGCTTCACTCTTAGCATATCAGTTGTGCTTTTATTTATATTATTTTTACTTTTTATTAGTGGTTGCTCTAGAGTTTGCAGTGTACCATTACAACTAACCTGAGTTCACTTTTAAATAACACTGAATTGCTTACTGCTTCCTGGGCGGTGTGAGTACTTAACGCAACCAAATAATCCTAATCTTCCCTCTTATCCCTTGAATCATTGCTGTCCTTCACTTCAGCTATATGTAAGGATATACAGGCATATATATATGTACAAGGTATAGACATGAGCACACATAGTTGAATACAATGTTGCTCTTATTATTTTGAACAAACTTTTATTTGTTAGATCAATGAAGAAAAGTTTTTATTTTACCTCTACTTACTCATTATTCATTCTTTGATGCCCTTCTATTCTTTAGTAGGTCTGAGTTTCTGGCCTACATCATTTTCCTTCCCCCTGAAGAACTTCTTTTAACATTTCTTGCAAGGCTGATTTGCTGGCAACTAATTCCCTCAATCGTTGTTTGTCTGAGAGTCTTTATTTGTCCTTTACTTTTGAAGGACATTTCTCAAGGTACAGAATTCTAGCTTGGTGGTTTCTTTCTTTCAATACTTTAAGTATTTCATTTCATTCTCTTCTTGCTTGCCTGATTTCTAAGGGCAAGATGGATGTGATTTTTCTTTGTTCCTCTATAGGTAATGTGTTTTTTCCTCGAATTTCTTTCAGGCTTTTATTCTTTTTTATCTGTGATTTTCTGTAATTTAAAAATGATATATAAAATGTAGTTTTGGGGGCATTTATCCTGCTTGGTGTTCTCCAAGCTTCCTCACCTAAATGAAGTAAGAATGCTTTGAGATTGGTGCCATTATAGCTCCCATAATAAACTTGATCAGCAAGGCTGAGACAGTGAGAGGTTAAATCGCATAGCTAGCACAAGGCCAGGCAAGGGTTTGCACTGAAGCAGTATTATTTATATTCTAAAGGCTCTCTAGTTTATATAGAGTATTTCAAGCTACCTCACATCATTTTGAAAAAGCCTTGGCATGCCTTATTAGCAAATGAAAATAAAATGCTGACTGAACCCCAGTTAACTTGTGAATAATAAATATATTTCTAAAGCATTTCTTCTCTGCTACTTCTAGATACTCCATTTTTTGCTTACTTTGTAGACACTATTTGAAAGTCACTCTGACTTTTAATGTTCTCATATATTCTTTTATATTGATGTCTTCTTTCATATGTTTTTCTCAGGTCTTTTTATTCTAAATGTTTAAGAGTAAAAAAATGACTAGAGTACTTTAATTACAATAATTTGAATGAGCTGGTTTGATTTGCCTTTTTAATCCATTTTTCTCTCTGTATCCTGGCCTAGCTTCTGGGAGGCTCAAAGAATGGAGTGACTCATCATAGCGTCTGCTGCGTCATCAGGAAAGAGGGTGCCCAAGGGACAGAGGCTAGACTGGGATTTGAAGTTTCTGGATTCTAACCCCACTGGCTGTCTCTACATGGGGCTGCATCTTGATTGTGGTTTATAGGTAATCACTTAATTTCACGATCTTTGTACCTTTTCCTTTCAAAAATGGCAACAATTATCCTTTATTCTTCCATCTCCCTTCTAGGATATGGCAAAGAGTCATTATTATTAAAAAAAAAAAAAGAAATTGAAAAAAAAAAAAGAAATTGCCAACCTGTCCAGAGGTATTTGCTATATAAATACAGAAAACAATTCTCATGATTTCCTTTGCCTTCGGGGCTGTGCATGTAGGGTAAGTAGGCACTTTCTCAATGAAGGGGGCGTTTTGAAATTCCTTCCAAAGAAGTCTGGCATTCATTCTAAATTGACCTGGAGGCTGAGGAGCCCTGGAGTTTTTCCAGCTAGTTCAAACTCTGCCAGGTAAATATTTCCATGAACTAACAAGCTGTGGTAGACTGGTTATTCATGGACTTGGCTGTTACTGTTGCATTGTTCTTGAGTTACTTTTGTGTTATATTTTTAGAATCCCTATAATTTTACAGGTCCTGATGCTTAATCTGAGTCAGTATGTGTTCTTTTAGATGTACAATACTAGAGCTGGGTGGAACAATCTACCTTTTAAGAAAGGACATTTATTGTAAATTTAGTAAGATGTTTAGAGGTAGGTGTTTTGAGATTGGCTAGTGACAATATCATGTGGATACCATGCTTTCTTCCCTTTTGCTCCAACCTCTAGAAAGTTTAGCTTTTATTCTTAGGATTAATGCTTCCTAGTCACCAAGTGGTTGCCATGCATACAGACCATAAGACTTCACATGACGTTGTATGACTGCAGAAGTAGGGTGTCGATCAAGATGGCAAGAGAAAGACCTTCTCATATACTTGTATTCTTTTACCCAGGAACAAAAATCTATCCCCAGAGTCCCTCTACCTCACATCTATTTGGGCAGGAGGAGATATTATGGCCTCTCTGAGCAGCAAGGGTGGCTGGAAAAGGGAGTATTTTGCTTTTTCAGTATCTGCATTGAAGGGTGGACAAGGAGAAGGCATGAGGACTGACCAGCTGAAGTGTTTGCCACAACTAACAAGTTCTTTTTCTTTACTTCCCTTCTATTCTATTCACAGAAGTCATTGCCTGCAAACAGCCTACCACAGTCTTGGGAATGAACTCTGACAAACTGACCATCATAACAGTTGATGCTTCCCATTGAGGATGGAAGAATGGGGCTCCAAACTTTGTTATACTGTTCCTGAAAGGTAATCAGCTTCTTTGCATGAGTAGATGGAACAGGTCTGTTTATGTTACTTTGAGGTTTACCAGTAAAGCACCACAACCTGTGTAAGCTGAGGAATTGAGGGGAAAGATTGCATGAGTCTTGGTCTGTTTCTTACAATTGCCTTGTGAAGGTGGCATGCAGCCATTAATAGTGCTGATTTTATAAATACAGGATGAACAATTAAAGGGGTAGCAGTTCTAATTCTAGGAACTGGGTGTGAACAATTTTATTTCCAGGCTCTGAATGATCAAAGGTTTTCTGTTCAAAACATGGTTGGTATAGGTCCAGTGATAGTTGAAGTTTATCATCTAAAATAGATGAATCTCTCTTTTAAAATTAGTATTTTTTTCATTTCCATGCATTTATATTAAAATTTCTTGTATTTTTTTTCTCTAAATAGTTGGAGAATGGCATGGGATGACCTTGTAGTAGGCAATATATAATACAATCAAGTCTATGTACTAATTCAAGAATAGTTTCCCATTGGCAAGAATATAGAAAGTCTATACTGGCATCATTATCATGGACATGTTTCTTTGTTTTTATTGTATTCAATAAGATATGCAATTCATCAGTTTACCTTGGAAGAAAAGTGTGATGAAGTTTGACTGTCTTTTAGTTTTATCACTAAGATGACAGGAGGCCAAACCTCTTAGTGTGATCAGGTTGTTGTAATGATGTGCAAAGGCAGCCAGCATACCATTCTGAACATGATCTCCTTCATCTGGAAACAAAGTGAACAACCTTTGATATTGATAAAACCCAAAGAACTTTGGAAAATTTTAGTGTTTCTTGATTGATACTCTCTATTTGGGATGGATTTAGCTGAGAATCCCTGATACTGTTTAAATAAATAAAGGATTTACTTTTTTTTTTTTTTTTTTTCAAGGAGTATGGAGGTGGTCATTTCAGGGTCCAGTATACTGCTCCATGGTCAGGCTCATTTTGCCTTTATGCTCTGCTGTCCTTCAAAAAGAACTGCTGAGCACCTATGAATTATGTAAGCATTCCAGGAACAAGAAGAGAAACAAAGAAAGAAGGATAAATGGTCATATCAGGACTTGGGACATTCTCAGAAATACCAGTCAATGTGAATCTTGTTGCTGTGAACCATGTCCCACAGCCACTATTAGCTGCAAGAGAGTCTGGTGATTATAGTTTCTTAGCTGAACACATTGCTGTTGTTGGAAAAGTGGAGGTTCTCTTAATGAGAGTGAAATAGAGAAATGACATTGTCTAAAGAACTAGCAACCAATGCAATGCCCATTATCATCGGCAAACTACGGTGTCTGTGATTCCACCTGTTAAGCATTACTTTCATGTCGATTGCCATTGTAAATGTAGGTGAAAGTGATCAGATATTTAAAAAGAATCTGCTATTTTATATTCTTTTTCAAGTAAGTAATAGTAGTCTTCTCATTCATATGTACTTTGTTTTCTAGTTTATGTGCATAGTTTTACATATGTTTCCGTTTCTTGGCAAGGAAGTGAAGGTTCATGCTTGGATGATAAAGTGAATTCTGGAAAGGCCAAATTCATTCGATTTTTAGAGTGGTCTAGGATGTGTTTTGGGACTGCTCTGCTCCCTGGATGGTCCTGGGATCCTGGCTTCCCCTTTGGAACCAGCCCCTCAACTCTGAGTAGACCTGGAGGTGTTTTGAGCCTCAGGCTGAGGAGTAGATTCTGAGTCATCAGGTGGCCCATTTTCTGCTTTGCCCAATCCAGCTATCTATCTGGATCTGTAGGAACACTTTCAGTGGCGTCAGAGACAATAGGTAAGCAGTATATGTAAACAGAGCCAGAGAAATGCTGTAGTGGGGCCCAGCTGCGTCACCCGTCCCAGGCTTTTATCCTAGGAGCCTGAAGTGTAACATGCATTCCCAACCAATGGACTCAGTACAGAGTCAGCCTTTTGCAAACATAATGCAAATTGAAACATTTTTTTTCTCCTTTTTCCCTCCCTATTCTTTCCTCCCCTCCCCCCTCTATTTAGGTTTTGTCTTGGAGAACTTATTTGAATTTTCAAGTTAGCAAGACTTAAAGAAGTCACCTTTCCTCACTGCCCACCTGTAGGAACCCTGGAGGACCTTAGATAGGTTCTGCATGTAGACATTCAAAGATGAAGCACTCGTGATCCCACACATCGGCTAGCTCTGAATAACATATCAGAAAGCTGTTGGCTCGTAGTAGGCTGACCTCTCCTATTAGATTTTACAATCTCTTGCCAACAGTGAAACACCAACATCCCCTTTGACAAACAACAGAAAGGGCTATTGCATTTCACTACTAGGGCTTCTCTTTTGTAGAAGCTTTGTTGATTCAGAATTGACTAGTAGTTCATGAGTCTCTATGAACAACAATTCTGGGTAAAAGCTGAGAGTTGTGATGGCCATGAAGGAGAAAGAAGCAGAACAGTGTTATTTGCCATTCTGACAGTCACCTTTACAAGTAAAATGTTGGGGAAAAAAAAAATGAAATGTTGAGGGGCAACTGGGTGGCTCAGTTGCTTAAGCATCTGGCTCTTAGTTTCAGCTCAGGTCATGATCTTGGGGTCCTGGGCTCCGCCCTCAGCATGGAGTCTGCTTGTCCCTCTCCCTCTCTTCTTCCCCCACCACTCTATCTCTCTTTTTCTCTCTGATAAATAAATAAAATCTTTTTAAAAAGTAAAATGTTAAGGTTATGTCCTTGCAAGGATCCTGGATCTTCTCCATTTTCCATAAGACTATAAAACAAGCTTATCTTCTTCCTCTCTGTTTCCCTCCCTCCATGTCTTTCTCTCTCTCTCTCTTACCTCCTTCCTTTCTTTCCTTCTTTCTAAAGCTTATAACTATGAGTGTTCAAGGAGAGGTTAATCTATCTGACTCGACATGATGAGAGAAGGCATCATGCGTGAGGTGAAGCTTGAATTAATCTTGCAGGATGAGTATTTAAGTGTTTGCTCAGATGGGAGGGGACAGATTGAATAAAAACAGATGGACCAATGCAATAATTTTTATTGAGTCTGCTGGAGTGACTCAGTCATGATTATGCAGGCTACTGTTTCATAAGTATGCAGCCCACAGGCAGCCATTATTGCTCACACTTCCTTATCGTTTACTATGGGGAGGGCAAAGCATTTAGCAACACACTGATGTGAAGTTGAAGTTGAATTCTTAGTGATTCTCAGCATTTTCCCAGGCGATAGACATTTCAGATGACCTTCCCAAGCAAGATGCTCTGAAGAAAGTCCCTTGCCCATTCTGGGCAAGCTACCAGTAACTGTACCCCCTTCTCTCATAAAAACAATACAAAGAAGAGGGGAGTTATGTGGGAAAACAAATATAGGTACAATATTTGTTCTTAAAGAATTGTCACAACGGATTTTAACTAACCATGTAGATGATGGTCGTTGAGGATTGTCAGAAAGTTTAAGGCCACTCTAGAGTTCACCCAAGTCTATTTAGAGTTTACTACAGTAAGGAAGTTAGCTACTATTGCATTTCTTCTGCAAGAGACTCACAAGGATTTAAAAGGACAATGGGTTTTGCAAAGAAAAAGGAAGAAGTCTCAAGATAATCTTTGATTGTCAATGTCCCATTTAGGAGGAACTTTCTCTTGGGGTGAGATTTTGGAAGTGATATAGAGGTGGTGGGAATGGATAGTGGGCAGGGAACTCCCTGATTGGCTTTTAGATTCATTTTGACATCTTTGATTGGTTCACAATCCCCAGGCTTCTAACTGAGTCCTCCAGGCTAGGTAAGCTCATAGAATTTTCCTGTTTCAACTGAAAGAGTATCTGTTCTCTTCTCTGCTTTCCAAGTCTAGCAGAAGCCAGTTCTGCAGAGTTGTTGCATTAAACTGTGAGGTCCTTTTTCAGCATATACCAGTGCCTGGTATATTGTAAGGAGTCAATAATATTTGTAGAATGTATAACAAATATTTTAAAAAGCTTTCAAATATTAAAGTTAAAAGGATTATACAGTAAACATCCATATCCCCACTATCTAGGTTCTATAGTTAAAATATTATTAGATTTGCTTTATCAACTATCTATCCATATATTCACCCTACAACAGGAATTTTTATATGACACATTTAATTAAACTAATAAGAAAACAGTTTATGGTCTTACTGCTTTTATGAGGAGAGATCTAGCCCAAGAAAATAATGAGTGATAGTTCCAAAAATGTCTTAATTGCCCTTAGGTACTACTATTGTTTGCCAAATATGGGTGGGGCTCAGGTCCTATATGAGGCTGTTAATGTTGGAGGACTTTAGTCAGTTAAGGATGTGTATATGCTAAAGTTTCACTTGTTGATAGTATTATTGAACCAGGATTTGCCTTCACCTTTAAAAAAATATGAAACTGGTAGGGAGAAATGCCAGTTTAAAAAATAAAAAAAACCCCACGGCGCAGCCTGGGTGGCTTAGTGGTTTAGCACCGCCTTCAGCCCAGGGCATGATCCTGGAGACCCAAGGTCGAGTCCCTTGTTGGGCTCCCTGCATGGACCCTGTTTCTCCCTCTGCCTGTGTCTCTGCCTCTCTCTCTCTGAGTCTCTCATGAATGAATAAATAAAAACATTAAAAAAAACCCACAAGACTATATTAGGGGTTTTAAGTTTAATGGAGCTACTACAATCTGTGTTTGTCATGTTTATAAAGATTCATAGAAGTCAGCTTAATTCGCAAATAAAAGTTAATTCTCTAGGTTAAATGAGGCAGGCAAAAGTTGAATATGTCTGCTACATCAAAGTCTGTTAGGAGGCTAGTCATCAAAATATATTTGTTATTTTCTCTGTTCTGTTTTTTTTTTCTTGAGAGTTAATCTACTTATGCATAATGACTTTTTAGTACTAGATATTTGTGTACTATAAAAAGTGCAGCATATGGTCTCTGACCATGGGTTGTGGGTAAGTTGTGGACACCACTGGGAGTCAGTGCGTGGTGGCCTGTTAGTAGAATCAGATGTCTTGAGTTTGGGTTTGGCCTCTGTCTTTCAGAGTTGGGGCCTCAGATTCAGAATCAAAAAATGAATTTACTCCACAGTGGTATTTACCCTATAAGGTTGTGATAAAGATTAAATGAGATACTGCTTGGAAAATGCCTGGCTCATAGTGACAGTAAATACTAGTTGTCATCTGTTAAAAATGCGGCAGAAGTAACATACTTAGGAGGAAAATTAAAGTATGCATGTACTGGTATTGTAGAATTCTTGTTTTGAGCTGGAAGTGACCTGAAAAATCCTCTGCCCCAACTCCTTATCTGGAAATAAGAAATCTGAAATCCAGAGACATTAAATAATTTTCTTCAAATAGCAGTTGAAGTTATCCTGGAATAAGATGAAAACCAAGTTTTTAAATCTCCTTAGTAAAGCTCTTTCCAACCATAGGCAATCCTGATTTGAGGATCCTGCAGCGGGCCCAGGGCAATGATAAAGCAGCATCCTTGGACATACTCAGACTTGAATCCACCTCTTATTATGTGGCCTGGGTGAATTATTCCTTGGTTTTCTCTCTGTAAGTGGTTTTTGTAATCTTGCCAGATGGGGCTGTTCTGGGGTAAAATGAGATGATAGGAATGAGACATGATGCAGGATGCTTTGACATAATAAAAATTCCCTGTGATGGTAACTGTTCTTGATGAAGAATGGGAAAAGGCAGTGGGGGAAAAAGGAGGAGGAGTTGTAAAGGAAGACACAGTCCTTGATTCTCATAACAGATCATGAAAAAGGTGAATCCTGAAAAGTCTGTGGCACCACTTTCAGATGGAGGTGGAAGAGAGGAAGGAACAGCATAGAAGAATGGAAGCTGGAAAGAAGAGCAGAGAATAAAGATGCTGATAGGAAATGAATGACTGTCATCAAGCACTCCTGTTCCTCTGGGCTTTGTACTTGGTTAGGGATGGAAGATTCCAGACAGGGTGCAGCTTGATTCCACAAAGGGATCTGTACAGGCAATCCTCCACTTCATCCCTATGCTTGTTGTGTTTTCATGATTCTCACCTGAGTTTAATTTTGGGGTTATTTAGATGCCAAACCCTTGTCTCAGAAGGACCACAATTACAAAGGATTTTTTTTTTTTAAATTCATTTGAGAGAGAGAGAGAGAGAGCAAGAGCATGGGGAGGGGTAGAGGGAGAGAGAGAGAAGCCACTCCCCTACAAGCAAGGAGCCTGATGCAGGGCTTGATCCCAGGACCCCAGGATCATGATCCAAGCCAAAGGCACACACTCAGCCACTGAGCCACCCAGGTGCCCCCTTATAGAGGATTTTTGAGCCAGAACATACCTCAGAGGCCCTCGGCTTCCATACTCTCATTTTACAGCTGATGAAATGTCCTATAAGAACGAACGGGAACTCCCAGGTTAAATAGGTTAAAGTAGGCTCTGGTCAGGTGAGATGAAGACCTAAGCACCATGTTTGTCAATGATTCTGTGGGAGAATGCCTTTACGGTTCTAAGCAACAAGAGTGCAAAAAAGTATTTGGCAAATGATACTAATAATACTAATTAGGTGGATTTGTCTATAATGTGATGCCTTTCTACTACCCTTTACATTTTTTCCCCACCAGAATACAGCATTGCCCAATTGTGATAGGCATCAGAGAACTCACTCATTATTCAAATAGATTCTAAGTTTTTCAGGGCAGGGAATATGTTTTCTACTTGCTTTGCAACCTTTGCTATGTTAGCTGTGTGAACTGTAGACCCTCAATAAGATGCTTGTTCATAGAGAATGAAATAACCTAATTTTTCTTTTTAATTCAGATGGAACTATGACAATAGACAGGCAAAGCAGACAGAGTACTAGAGTCCATGGGACAGTGAAGGGTCAAAGTCAGGAGCACAGGGCTGCAGGGAGAAGTAACTGTGATGGTGGAAAGGTTCTGTTTGCACCGTCCGGTGGAAGCCATGGGCCATGCGTGGTGATTAATAGCACTCAAATTGTGGCTAGTACATGTGAAGAACTGAATCTGTAATTTTATTAGATTTTAATTAAGTTAGTTTAAAGTTTAAATATGTCCCCATGGGACATGGCCACTATAATGGGCTGTGCAGAACATGGAGGGTAATGGTGGACACTGAGGTATGTGGTCAGGGTTTGCATCCCAAGCTTGCCCTTCCTAATCGCTCGATGGTTGGGTTTCACAGTGTCCCCATCAGTAAGGGCTGTCGTAAAGACCATGAGTCAATACATGGGGTCAATGTGTGGAAAGTCTCCTGAGTCAATATATGGAATGCGTCGAGACATGGCAATGAATCATTCTAGTGCCTGGAGAAGAATCTGTCTGTGTGCTCTTATCGTTATTACTTTTATAAGGAGGATGTTTTAACTAATTAGATCATTAAATAATTGTTTTGTCTGATTTTTGCCCTCTTTTGACTTTTTGGGCCTCTGTGGTTCTACTTGTTAAACTGTGGGAATTGGTCAGTGCAATGTCTCTGGCTCTGAAAATTGATGTTCCTGTGAACTGGCAGCTTTAGCTTCTATAGATGATTGGGAGAAAAAAATCTGGCTTTTGATCTAGCTGTGGGATTTATCCCTGTGGGTATGTGGACCCTCTGTCCTTCATTTCTGCATCGGATCGACGAGGAGAGGTTTGCCTCATTTTTTAGAGGTCCACATCTTAGAGCTACATGAGGGATATTAAATAATGTTTAAATAAATGATTACATTTCAAGTGTTTGGAACACGTTTCCTCCGAACTATCATAATCATAACATAGCAACAGTATTTATTGGGTGGTGTTTCTAGGCACTGGGCCAAGTGATTTAGAGGCATTATTTCAGTTGATGTTCCCCTATGATGAGGGAAGATATTGTCACTGCTCTTTTAAGGGGACAGGACACAGGGGTCAGGCTCTGGGTCACTTAGCCAGTGAGCAGCAGAGGCAGGCATTTCTTTCTGACTCTGGGTCTTATATTCTGAAGGTTGTGGAATGACCTCTTGCAGCACGACAACATATATTTGTTAACTCTTAGTGTGTTTGCTGATATGCTTGAAAACCCTCAGTAATGGAGAAATGAGTTTTGAACTTTGAAAAATATTGGAAACAGAAAGCAAGATGGCTGTAATAAAATGAAGAGATAGAAGATTTTGGTCATTTATGCCCCTTTTGATAATGAGACTTCAGTCATTTGGAATTTGCTCTGGATAGTTTCTCTTGAGAAAGTCTCTCATCATAGGGTTTCTTAAATTCTTGCCAACACACACACAAAAATCTTTCCTATGAAAACATACTCCTCGTTACCCTGGTTAACAAGTAAAGAATTATCTTGCTACTTGATAGCATCTATTTTTTTTTTAAGCTAAAAATCTCTAAATGTAAAAAGGAGGGGAATATCTATGGATGAATTCCTTGAGGCAAAACTGGCATATTTTTTGGTTGTCTCTTGCCTAGAAAACTGTTTCCAGGGGATTTAGGGCTTTCCCCACTGCTGTTGGATCAGCCCATTATCTCAGTCTTTCAGATTCATTCTGTGATTGGGTTCAGAGTACAACACGTGTTCCCGCTCCAACAGCCATTTTTTCCAGTCTTTCTGATGGAAGAGCCACACTGGTGAGACTGATTGGCTTCAAACAAGTGCTTACCACTTAAAAAAAAAGTATATGTGTGTGTATATATATATATATATATATATATATACACACACACACACAATTGTCAAGCCCTACTCTTGCACCTAAATCTCCTGCTACAGAGTCTGAGGTCTCTTACTCAAGATCTTTTAGAAAATCACACCTGCACGTTTTGCTTCTTAGCCCTGGGCCCATCTGCTTTATTCTTGGACACCCTCCGGTGGAGTCAGTGACTCATTTTGCTTCGGTCCAAGACCTAAGTCAGCCCAATGAAGACCAATAGTTATCACTTCCTGGACTTTGAGTGAGTTACCAGGGATTTAAATAAGGAAACTGGTAGCTCTGGAAACTACTGGACACTGTCTTAGGAGCAAGAAGGAATCCAGTTAGGGGTTAAACTTGTCTAAGAAGAACAGAGTTAAGGAAAGAAATAGGGCCCATTTTTTTTCCCATTTCTTTAAGACCTTGCCTTATCTGAAGTATAATCTGGACTTTTTCAGTCAAATGGACCCATAATTCCTCTATTATTTAGGTGAGTTTGAGTTGCATTTTCCTTAACCAATAATGGGAAGCATCTTACCTGATGCAGAGGGCATAGTATACAGGCTAGGGAGCATAATAGCTCCTGGGCTTACAAAGATGACTAAGGCATATGTGCCCTCAAAATACAGGAGTTTATAATTCAAGAATCTTCTTTTCCCCATTTAATGTGTTTGTTCTTGCAAGGCAGTGGGCAGGATTACTTTTTATGGTGTCATTAAAATTTTTTAGTATGTATTTTGAATTGAGATATAGTTCAGAGGCCATAAAACTCACCCTTTTAAGGTGACCAAGGCCCTGGTTTTCATATATTCATGAGGTTGTGCAACCAGCGCTATCTCACTTCAGAACCTTTCCATCCCTTCTCCACACACCCCCAAACTCACATCCATTAGCAGTCACCCCTCATTCCACCTTCCCTCTCCAGCCCCTGACAACCACTAATCAACTCTCTCCCTCTAGGGATGTGCCTGTTCTGGATACTCCATATAAGTGGAATCATACAATATGTTGCCTTCTATGACTTCCTACTTTTACTTAGCATAGTATTTTCAAGGCTCATTGGTTTTTACATCTATCGGTTCTTCATTCCTTTTTTGTGGCTGAATGATAGTCCATTGCATGCATATTCAATATTTTGTCTACTGATCCATCAGTTGATGGACATTTGAGTTATTTCTACTTTTTGTTTATTGTGAATGTTCATGCTGCTATGAACATTCATGTACAAATTTTTGTGTGGATATATGTTTTTCTATCTTTCTTTCTTTCTTTCTTTCTTTCTTTCTTTCTTTCCTTCCTTCCTTCCTTCCTTCCTTCCTTCCTTCCTTCCTAACTTCCTTCCTTCCTTCCTTCCTTCCTTCCTTCCTTCCTTCCTTCCTTCCTTCCTTCCTTCCTTCCTTCCTTCCTTCCAAGATTTTACTTATTTATTTGAGAAAGTTGAGTGAGCCAGAGAGAGAGCATGAGCAGAGGGAGGGGGGGCAGAAACAGACTCCCCACCAGGAGGAACTTGACGTGGGGCTGGATCCCAGGACCCTGGGATCATGACCTGAGCCAAAGGTAGATGCCCAAGTGACTGAGCCACCCAAGCTCTCCTGGATATGTTTTCATTCTCTTAGGTTTATGTGTGGAGCTGTTTATGAGTGGAACTGTTGGGTAATATGGTAATGTTATGTATAACTTTTTGAGTAACTACTAGACTATTTTCCCTAGTGGTTACACTGAACAAGAAAATAAGACTTCTGTTCTTATGGAGTTTATAGGTACTAATGTTATAAAAGATTGCAACTTTGAAAAAAAAACTAGACCAGAGAGAAATCTTACAGTGTCTCATACATGGTAGCCTTTAATACAATAAAAACTTCCTTTGAAATCTTTACTATAAAACAGAAATTTGGTCCCCTGGCAACCCCTTCATAAATAGTGATGCATAGTGTGTTTTTTCTGTTATGACACTAAAAGCCTGTAAATCAAATGTTCCTATTTCATCGCAACTAGAAAGTTAGACATTTATAAATCCTGCTAAGCATCTGACTGACAATTTATTATTACAGTGGGACACCAAGGAACTGTTAGGTCCATAAACATCTTTAAAAGTCTTTACAAATTCCCAGAGAATCAAAAGCAAAAGATATTAGCAACATTATTGGGATTATAGGAATGAGAAAATCTAATTAGCCATAAATGGAAATAAAATACATGAGATGGCAATTACTGCTCAAGAAGAATACAAAATGAGAAGGTACAGAAAGCATATTTAGGACAAAGTGCATTTGCTTTCTAAAAATTATTTTATTGCAATTACCAAAGTATGTTAGCTTATCTGTGGTGCTATATAAACAGTAATAATGGCATTGTGGGCACGGAATGCACAACAAACAAAATCCAGCTGACCTTTATCTTCAGTGCCCCATTTCATGTAAGCTGTGACTTTCCCAAAAGGTATTTGAAATCACCTTATGGTAATTAATTTGTGACAGTTAGAAAAAGGCTTGAAGACAGTGCCAAGGAAAATTCCACATATCGTGGTGGTGGAGGGGATCATAGAATTTAAGGCTGGAAGAGACATTAGTTTTTCCAGTGTGCCATCCCTCTCTCCAGCCCCCCTCCCCCCTTCACACCCCTGGACCACCCCCACCCCAGGCCCCCTGCACAGTTGCTGAAATAACAAACCTGCTGTTGAAAAGTTACCAGTCTCTAGTTAAACATTCCTGTTCTAGAAGCATGAAGATAGTAATTGCAACCCCATCTACAATAGTAAAACATTGGAGCAACCAAAATATCTTACGCAGCAATAAGTCTCTGTTATACAAATGGATTATATCTGTGGACATTTGGGGAAGTGTTTTGTTATGCTTTTAAATGAAAAAAAAAAAAGGGATCCCTGGGTGGCGCAGCGGTTTGGCGCCTGCCTTTGGCCCAGGGCGCGATCCTGGAGACCCGGGATCGAATCCCACATCGGGCTCCCGGTGCATGGAGCCTGCTTCTCCCTCTGCCTATGTCTCTGCCTCTCTCTCTCTCTCTCTGTGACTATCATAAAATAAAAAAAATTAAAAAAAAATAAATGAAAAAAAAAAGCAGAATATAAACCTGCATTTGTATTATGCTTAAAACTAACTGTGGCCTGGAAGATGGAAGATATGCAAAATAGAAATAGTTCTTTTTGCTTGTGTTTTCTTTTCTTTTAAACATTTATAAATTTTCTGTAATTTTGCTTAGTCAGTGTTCTTATATCAAATTAATAAATGGAAAAGGATACTTTTTTTTTCTTAAAAGCAGATAAAGTAAAAAGGGGGCTAACATTTTGTTGTGGGGACAAGAATTTACAACGGCATCCTCCAGGAGTCAGAGTCAATGATCAAAAAATGTGTATATAAAGTTTTAAGTTCATTTGGTGAAGCAAGCAAATATTCCATACCTTCTATCTTTTTTAAAACCATTGTAGCCGTTCGTTGAATTTATGTTTGCAATTTAATATGAGCCAGGGGATCATTAAAAAGGAACGGTTTTAAGAGAAACCACAGCACAAGAGAAAAACGTTAGCCAATTCTTAAGACAAATCTAATTACATTTTCACTTATATCCCTCCCCTCCCCTCAAAAAAAAAAAAAATCTCCTGTCTCACTCTGCCCCATGTAGCTTATTGGCAGAAAGAGCTTCCCTTTGGCTTATCTTAATATATCTTTATTACTTGGATTTCTGCAGTTTAGTGTTTGGAGGCAGGGACACATGATCTTTCATTGTTGTGCCTTCTATTGTCTGGAGACCCATAAAAGCAGAGGGTTGACAGGTTCAGCATTTTGTTCTTATTATCTGCCCAAGCCATTAAATAGTGTGATTGGTGCTGGTGGCATTACAGCAGTTCATAAAGGATAATGTCTTTTATCTTAGGATGCAGATTTTCAAATAGAGAAGAGTCTAAGTTTTGGGGATTAAAAAAAGGTCAACCACAGCAAACTCAATTTGAAATTACCTGAAAACCAATATTCTGTCAATGTGGAATGACTAGATATCTTTAATTTCAGCTTCTTTGACAATTTATGAAAATTAACATCAAAGATTTAAGACAAAGTGGAAATTAGCCATTAGTGTAGTAAGCAAAAATAAACATATTCTAGGGTGCCGGGTGGCTCAATGGCTCAGCGTCTGCCTTCGGCTCAGGGCATGAGCCCGGGGTCCTGGGATCGAGTCCCCCATCGGGCTCCCTGCATGGAGCCTGCTTCTCCCTCTGCCTGTGTCTCTGCCTCTCTCTGTGTATCTCTCATGAATAAATAAATACAATCTTTTAAAAAATAAACATATTCTAGTGGTACTTAGAGAACAAAAGATCTATTCTAATTGAGAGGAGGAGTATCATTTTCCTCTTTCAATACATCTGAAGTTCCTATGATCTGCTATTTCTTACATAGTAAATATAGTCTATTTAGATGTTGAATCAAATAAAGGGCAAGTCAAATATTTTTTAGTTTTACTCTAAATGGGCTGTAAACCTCAGGATCTGGGTGGAGTTGTATCACACAGGCTATAATTTCTTAGTTTTCCCCCTTAGAATGATTTAGCACAATTTCATTACAACCCTCTTGGCTCTCTGATAATTAGATAAAAGAGCTCCTCATCTTTAGGGTAAGGTAAGGTAAACCTTTAATAAGTAATTCTGATTTTCTTTTTTGTGGAACTTTGCTTTCATCTTATGGCGAGCTGTCGCTCTGCTAGTTATCCCTGTTTTCTCTTTGTTTTGGTTACCTTGGAAGGTGACCAGCTTCTTGAAATGGTGGCTCTTCGGGATTTGGCCGAGATCAGCAGTGGCTGGCAGGGCTCCTCCATCTGTCGTCGGCTGGTGGGTATGTCTGCTTGACAAGAATCTGAAGTCACAGTTGAATCCCCACAGGGTGACTGGGACAGCACTGGGAACAGAAAAGCAAAGAATGAAATGTCTCAAAATAATTTGAGAGCGTGCCAGTATATGTTTAATGAAAACATTTTCATCAAGACTTTTTAATTAAAAAACAGCTGTCAAGTAGACTTAACAATATGAATCCGTTCTTTAAAGAAAAGGAATTAGAAATTTAGGAAAATGCAAGGGATACCACCCATCAGGCTATCCAGATAGCTAAGCAAAAAGGTGGGTGCATATGAAATTATCCCAAGTGACACTGTTTAAAAGGGTCCTAGATGATGATTAACCAGAATAGTGTCCTTCTGGCCTGAACTTAACTCTGCTGACATTGTGGGCGTTTGTACCGAAGCGGCACCATTGCTAGATCAGTGGGCCCAACGCCCCCAACTAAACAGACATGGGCTTGCTTTGATAGGTGACCATTCGTGTATTTGTGGAAAACCCACTTTGGCTGCTAAGTTCTTGAACATGTCACTTAGATTTCACTGAAACAAGGAAACTCTTTCTTTCTTTCTTAACTTTTTTTTTTTAAGGTTTTATTTATTTATTCATGAGAGACATACAGAGAGGCAGAGACACAGGCAGAGGGAGAAGCAGGCTCCATGCAGGGTGCCTGAAGTGGGATTTGATCCCGGGTCTCCAGGGTCAGGCCCTGGGCTGAAGGCGGCGCTAAACCGCAAAGCTACCTGGACTGCCCTTGTTCTTTCTTTCTTAACTTCTCTTCTCAAATGCTTTAGTATTTCAT
Source organism: Nyctereutes procyonoides (assembly GCF_905146905.1). NCBI lineage: Eukaryota > Metazoa > Chordata > Mammalia > Carnivora > Canidae > Nyctereutes > Nyctereutes procyonoides. The sequence goes on along the minus strand of NW_026575082.1, from coordinate 7,631,444 downwards.
TCATGCCCTCCCTGCCTCCTTTTCTTCCTCCCTCACTGTCTCTCTCTCTCTCACACACACACACACCCTACTTCTTCTGATTTGTTTCTTTATTTTGCAACTTATAGACTTTCTTTTTTTTTTCTTTAATATCTTATTTTGAGGTAATCTCTACACCCAATATGGGGCTCAAAACTTACAACCTTGAGATCAAGAGTTGCATGCCCCACCAACTGAGCCAACCAGGCACTCCAACTGGTAGGATGGCTCCTGTAATGACACTGAGGGGCAGCCACCAGGTACTACAGAGACTTTCTTCCTGTAAAGCCTCTCTGTTGCCTAAGCCCCTATCCTGTTAGTATCGTGCAGGTGAGACAGCCTGGAACAAGGTCCTCAGGACAGAAGAGTTTTTAAAAGTTTCCCAGGGCCAATGTCCTCCCTGTCCCGTAGAGTTCTTGACAGCTGGCTAGACTCTGCATGTGCAGGGAGGACGTGTACAGTGTTCATGGGCCTCAGGGCCTGGAAGAGCCAGCCCTGCTCTGCGGGCTCTACAGCCACTTCTTGTGTGTCTTCTACTGGATGCCCTCCCTGGTTCCCTGGCACTTCAAGTGTATTTGGGGAACAAGTCTTGCACATGGCCTTTTCGTAAAAACACGGGGATTATGCTAACGATAGTTCTTCCACCCCAGGCACTAAGTTTGGTATCGGATGATTTATAGTCTGGAGGATGTCATAATGAAAGGCTCCTGAGTGAGAACAGCCTTGAATACAACCGGAGAAAACCTGAGGTTCCATTAATGGTAAGGAAGCAACAGGCCTGGGCAGCTGGGAGGTGAACTGACTGCAGTGTGTGGGTAGGTGTCTGGGTGCCACTGCGATAAAGCACTGGGTGGCTTAGAACCACTGAAATGCATTCTCTTGCAGCTCTGGAGGCTAGAAGTCCAGAATCAAAGGGGTTTGGCAGGATTGATTCTTTCTGGAGGCTCTGAGAGAGAGAGTCTTGCCTCTCTCGAGCTTCTGCTGGTTGCTGGCAGTCCTTGGCTTGTGGACACATCACTCCAATTCCTGTGTCCATTGTCACATGGTGTTCTCTGTATACTGTGTTCAAATGTCCCTCTTCTTATGAGGACACCAGTTAATGGACGAGAGCCCTCTAGATGCTGGTACGACATTGTCTGAATTTGATTGTATCTGTAATGACCCTATTTCCAAATAAGATCGCACTCACTGGAGTGAGGACTTGAACATAACTTTGTGGGGGACACAGCTCTACCTAGGACATGGCAATCTCCACACCTGTCTGTATTTGCAGCTCTACTTTGCCTTCCTCTGTACTCAGCATCTGTGCTCTTTGGCACTGTGGACATTTTGCACAGACAGCTCTTGGGGATGGGACTGTCCTGGGCCTTGCCGGTACCTAGCAGCCTTCCTGGCCTCCTTGGCCTCTACTAGCCCCTGCAGCCTTCCCCCACATAGCTGTGATGACTACAGAGACCTCCAGGGGACAAAATCACCTGTGGTCGAGAACCGTTGCTTCACAGCGATTGCGGTTTTACCAAATCCCACGTATAATTTAAGTTATCCTCCTATGTATTTAGGGCAGCCCCGGTTAGCCGCCTTCAGCCTGGGGTGTGATCCTGGAGACCCAGGATAGAGTCCCACATCGGGCTCCCTGTGTGGAGCCTGCTTCTCCCTCTGCCTGTGTCTCTGTCTCTCTCTCTCTGTGTCATGAATAAATAAAATCTTTAAAAAAAAAGTTATCCCCCTATGTATTTAGTACTATGTTATTTAGTACTTAAAGATCCATGACTATACTATCTTTCTGTATCATTGCCAAACAACTCTCTGATTTTTAAAGATAAGTTTCATAATATCTTTTATTAATATTACTATGCTTGCATGTTTGGCTTGTAATTCCCTGATAAATGACCATCCATCCTTTCATTCCATTTATGTAGTTCCTATTTCAGCATTTCTGCAACTACCACCACCCACCGCTCATCTAGCAAACCTGAGTCTGTTCTGGCCCTACTTCTCTCCAAAGCAGAGGGGGTGTTGTGCTGTCAGTAGAGAGAGAAACTCTTTTAGCCTCACCTTGTCTGTGCCCCAAGATTAAGCTGCGTTATTAAAAAGAGAGAGAGAGAGAGAATCGTCTATCCTACGATTTTTCTGCTGAAGCAACATATCTGTTGGACAATATGAAGAATCCAGTTAAGTGTAGTATCCTTCCCATGTCAATCCTTGCAAAGGTTGATGCTGCTGAAGAGAAGGAAGACTCTTCCTTTCTAAGCCTGTGACCTGGACACTTGGCTTCTGAGTCAGTTTGTGAGGGGGGACCAGGTGGATAGACTTGTACCCCGCCCTGGCACGGCCCACACTGGTCCAACTTGCTCCTGCTTCTGTGATGATGCCACAGAGCCACAGAGGGCATGGCCTTTAGAAATGAGCAGAGCTTCCTGGTTCTGCAAGTACCTTCTGAAATGCTTCTTTTGTTTCTGGAATGCACTGGATAGTCTCTTCTGCAAGCAAACCTTCAAAATCCTTGAGAAGCGAGCAGTAAGTTACAGTTTAACATTGGCTATCTCCAACCAGAGGAGACAAATTCCTGAGGCTTTGAAAATTGAAGAGAATGGCAAACATTTGGTTCATTTAATATCGGGTAATGAATTGGAGGTGCCTTTCCTGGTCCCGCCCGGCTCTGCTTGCCACCCACTCATCTGTCATCTTGCTCAACTGTCACCTACACAAAGCCTTTCTTTCCCCTCCCAGGCAGTGCTAATGGCTTCCTCTTCTGGGTCCCGCAGCCCTTTGTGTACCCTATATTTAGAACTGAATGAATTGTTCTGTAATGATTTGTTTATGTATCTGTCTCTCTCCCCCAGTAGGTGATGAGCTCCGAGCAGCCAGGGATCTGTCTTCCTCCTTTTCATAGACCCATCTCTTTTTGTGGAATAAACCGTAGTCTATTTTCACATCTTTCTCAACTCCTTTCTGATTCCTGTGGCCATCAGCGTCACCCCTAAGTGCCCCAAGCCTATCAGAGTGAAGAAATGCGGCTAGCTCTCCTGAGTATGGGGGGCTCTCTCCCTCTCGCTATGTGTATTGTCCCTTCTGCTAGGAGTGAATCTTCCTAAGTGTCATTTTCAAGATTGGTTGGGAGCACAGCCCTGGGTGTTGCTTGTGGTATTCTGTGCTTGGCCTAACACAGGATTTAACACACACCACTGTGGTTGCCGGCCTGTCTGCTTTACCCCTGGCCCGAAGGATCCTCCAGTAAACTAAGTTTCCCTGCCTCCTAACAGAGACCCCTCGTGCTCAGCACTCAGGGAGTATTTGTTAAATTACATTTCTTACAAAATCCATGTGATGTATCATGAAACTTTGTAATAAGGTTTCAAAGAAGGGGCACCTGGGTGGCTCAGTTGTTTAGGCATCTGCCTCTGGCTTGGGTCATGGCCCCGGGTTCCTGGGATCAAGCCCTACGTCAGGCTCCCTGCTCAGTGGGGTGTCTGCTTCTCCCTCTCCCTCTGCCATTCCCTCCACCTGTGCTCTCTCTGTCTCTGTCTCTCTGTGTCAAATATATACATTTTTTAAAAAGTAGAAAGAGAACATAATCAGAAATTAGAAAACTTGAGTTCTTGTCCAGGTTTTCCTATGTACACATGGGAAGGAAAATAAAACATAAAAGTTTGCCTACATGTAAAAGTGCTCTAGAGAAAAGTAGATATGAGCAAAGAAAAACAGGCCCCTGCCAGGAAGGAGGACCCAAAGTGCAAGGACAGTGCAAAATCAGCAAAATCAGACAAGTCAGCTTAGTAGCAACTGGGATCTTTTTTCTTTTAAAGAGTTTATTTATTCATGAGAGACACAGAGAGAGGCGAAGACACAGAAGGAGAAACTGGCTCCATGCAGGGAGCCCAATGTAGGACTCAGTCCCAGGACTCTGGGATCATGCCCTGAGCCAAAGGCAGACGTTCAACCGCTGAGCCACCCAGGTGTCCCTAGCAACTGGGATCTTAACTAGATCATATGGGAGGGGAACAGGGACTCTTCCTGTCACAATGGGTCGACAGTGCAAGAACCAGAAGGGCAGGCCTATACCCAGAGAGGAAGGCTGGCACTACAATTGCCCCAGGGAAGACAGAAAAAAAGTAAAAAGAATCATTCCTTGGTTTTGCATAAAGACAGTGCTTTAAGCCTGAGGTATCTTTATTTAAGCATATCTGCCATTTATTTTTAAAGATTTTTATTTATTTATTCATGAGACAGACACAGAGAGAGAGAGAGAGAGAGAGAGAGAGAGAGAGAGGCAGAGACACAGGCAGAGGGAGAAGCAGGCTCCATGCAGGGAGCCCGACGTGGGACTTGATCCCAGGTCTCCAGGTTCAGGCCCCGAGCTGAAGGTGGCCCTAAACTGCTGAGCCACCTGGGCTGCCCTGCATATCTGCCATTTATCCCCTGGTAAAGCTACTGAAATGAAGCTGTGGCAGCTGTGTGGCCTTGCAGAGGGGAGAGGGGTGAGCTCATGCTCTGGCAACACTCCTAACATGATTGGGACTTGGAACAGGACACCTGCCCTGACTGCCCTGGGTGTGGCCAGTGCTGGCTACCTGTGCGACCAGGGGCAGTTCACAGTCTTTGATTTGAGCCTCAGGATCTTTCTCTATAAAAATAGGGACACATATTTACATTATGAATCTTAGGCCATAATTAGCTTCAATGTTTTTATAACTATACAAAATTGTTTATACCATCCCTCCATGGGCCGTGCCAGGAGGGCAGAACTCATCCTGTGTCATCCTCACCGAGGCATCCAACTGGCAGTCACACACAGTGGCTGTTTTAAAATGGAATTTATTCTCTGACAAATGTAGAGCTGTTTCTCTTTAAATTGCTATCTCTTGTGCGTTGGATACCTCAAACCTCTTTTTTTCCACCTTCCTTCCTCATCTGGGCCTCAGCTGGGCATTGGTTGGAAGACCTAGAAATGTGTGGCCTGCACGTGTGGTCTGAGCTTCCTCACAGCATGGTGGCTGGGGTCCCAGGGCGAGTGCCCCAAGCAAGAGAACTAAGGAAAGACCATGTTTTTTTTTTTTTATGGCCTTGTGGTGGAAGTCATAGAGTCTCACTTTGCCATGCTTTGCTGGTAAGGAAGCCATGAAGGTGCCCCCAAGCCCAAGAGGAGGAACACGGAATCCACACTCAGTGGGAGGAGGGTTGATGTCACATTGTAAGAGAGCGTGTGGAATGGGATTTAATTTGGGCCTTATTTGGGAAATAAGATCTTCCACAATGAGTGAATTTTCACCAGTTTGTGGTGGAGTGAGGAAAATAAAGCCATATTGTTGCCATGTAGAGGAAAGTCCTTGATTCTGAGGTTAAGTTTTGGGGTGGAAATGTTCTCAATTCAGTGACGTGCAATCATCATACCTGGTGGTTCTTTTTCTTAATATCCTCACCATGCGCAATTAGGCCAGGCCGCAAAGTTTTGTGAAATTCACAATCTGGCCTTTTGATTGCACCCACTTTTCCATTCATTGTGGTAGCGTCTTGGACAGCATTCCCAATAAGGGATCACTCATTCGTTGAACACCCCTGGTAATCCGGGGATCTCCTCATGGAAAGAGTGGCCAACCTCACTGTTACCAGCTCTCAATAGGATTAAGTTCTAACTCACCTCCCTGCTCTAACTCAGACCCCTGATCTTGAATCTTCCCTCTCTATTTACTTGGTGGATTTCTATTAGGTAAAATAGACTGTATTTTCTCACACCCCACGGTTATGTTTTCCTTTTTCCAGGTTATACAACCTAATTCTGGTAAATGTTCTCTATGTGATCCATACATAGATCGGGTTCTAGGTGAGCTTTGATAAAATGGTGGTATTAACTCGGTCTTCTAGGATCCCGGTATTCTCAGTTTGTTCATGTTGGGATTATGATCTTCAGGGTTCTTGCTGGCTATACATTTCTATATTCTATAATCCTGTTCATGCATTTCTAGAATCATTACAGTTTGGCAGTGTTCTTCTTCAGCAGGTCATTACAACAAAAATATGTTCTGAGCAACATAGACTATAATGAGACTGCAAAAGCCCTTATTTAAAAAAAAATCAGGTACAATGTAGAGATGGTAATTATGGAATATATAGCTAATGTTAAATCCAAATTAAAGAAAATATAAACTTCCAGTTTTCTTCAAGTCCTATCCTTGGGCAATTGTTGTTACCCTTAAATTTGCTCCTTACTTTTATTCTAATATTTTATTATTAATATTACTATTGTCACTGATAATAATGCATTTCACTTGCTAGCTTTTGTCTCTTGTTTTAGTTTCTCCAGATATTGTTGGTTCTGGTGCTTTCCTCTATAACTGGCATTTTCATTCCCTTTGCAAATTTGGTGTAACCAACTTCTTCTTTTTTTTTTTAAGATTTTATTTACTTATTTGACAGGGAGAGAGGGCAAGAGAGAAGCAGGGGGAGTGGCAGGCAGAGGAAGAAGGAGAAGCAGGCTCCCCAGTTGAGCAGGGAGCCCGACATTGGGCTCGATCCCAGGACCCTGAGATCATGACCTGAGCTGAAGGCAAATGCTTCACTGACTGAGCCACCCAAGTGTCCTTCTATAACCATCTTCTGACCCTTCACCTAAGTCATTAACTGGAACGGTGAACAGGGTGGGCTTGAGGAGAGAACCCTGGGTCACTTCTCCGGTTGATTAACCCTAAGTCGGGGTGACTTTGTCCATGCACCTTACTGCATTACTCTTGTCGAATGCCTTTGTGAAATTCACACGTCCTAGACTCAGCATCCTCTGGGTCCTGCCAGTTTTATCTTTTCAATCTCCAGGAGCAATAATGCGAGAACTGATGAATTTGTTTTTAGTGTATTTGGATAGGCTTCTCATGACCTCTGCTCTCCCCTTTGTCACAAAGCATCTGTTTTACAACCTGTTTTCACATTTTACTTAGAGTTCATTTCAAACCTAGTCCTGTAGTTCCTGAGAGCCGTGTTTACTACTTAATCTACACGGGAGCAAGAGTTGCCATCTCTCTTTTTTGGACCTGTTTCCTTCCATGTTCCAAATTTCTCATAGATTCCTTAGTGTGGTTTAAACTTGCATCTTTTGGGGTCTGGGAATGAATTTTCCGTACCTGGGAGCCAGGGTGATTAGGTTCTATGTGTCAAGCCAGAGCCAGTCTTTGCCTACCTAATTCCAGAGTCTGGACAACTTGATTATCAATTATCAACCACCGCTTAGCAACAAAATTGACCAACAAATATGCAACCGCAACCACAGATGTTTGGGGGTATAAATGGAGCTCTCCACTGGACATCTCAAAGAAGAAAATGACCCAGTAATGTCAAGGGTGTTGGGATAAAATGAGGGGCCAACGGGAATTGTATTATTCCTGTGATATCATGAATGTCCAGGCTGATAGGGCCTAAGGAGACATAAATAAAGCTTAAATAACTCTAGCTTAAATAATGATAATACTCTGAGATGTTGCACTCAGCTCAGTATTCCATCATGTTCATAGCCCCCACTGAGTCTGAGTCTGTCATAACTAATCCCACGTTGATAATGGCTTTGCTCTGTTTTCAAATACTTAATTGATGAATTATCCTCAAGGAATTACTTAAGGAGTGTCAAGAATTTATCAGAGGTTTGCTTGGAGAAAAATGAGTTTAGATTTAAGTTAAATCCTTTTGTTTCCATGGATTGTATCCTGGCACCCAAGCCAGTTTTATTATTTACAGGAAAAACCCTGTCATGTATGCATGACAGTGCGGTGGTCTGTCGTACATTGCTGCCTCAACACTACATCTTTCTCTCTTTAGCTTGAGTCCCGTATGGCCCATCATTCTTGCATCTTCGCATTAGAATCTTGTTCTTTTTTAACACACAATGTTACTTCTAAAATTTTGCTTTACTTTTCTTTAAAGGTGTATACTCTTCCAATCAGAGCGATCTTACATGACAGGTACTTCTGGGAACCTCTCACTTGCATTTCCCTTACAGATCTGGATCATCGAGCTGTCCACTCCTCCTTGGCCCCCACTTTCTTTTGCACAGTCTGTTCCATATGGACTCTCTCCCCCATTGTGCAGTTCTGTTGCTCCAGGAGATAGTCCTTCTGGAAGGATTGGAAGGCTCCACGGGCCCTTGCTCCCATATGGCCCACATCTGGTCCCTACAAGATGCTAATTCTGTACTTGGTCATCTCTGCCAGGATAGACTGCCTCCATGACTGCCTTAGCCCATTCGGGCTGATGCCTCTCCTTTGAAATCACTCTGCACCCCCAGGTACCATCCAGGCCTGTGATCCTTCCTCCCTGCGGGGAGAGGAAGCCCTGAGCATCTCCAGAACGCCTCAGTATTCTTGACAAGACTGAGGCTTTATCCCCAGCTTTCCTCTTTTCTGAACTCTTGCCAGGATCACCCTTAGTGGTCCATTTATGGCAATTCAGGCTTCTCCTGGCGTGTACCTCAGAACTCCCCCAGCCTCTACCTGCTGCCAAGTCTCCCAGCTGCTTCCACGGCATTAAGTGTTTGTTAACAACTGCACCCCCATGTTTCGGTACCAATTTCTGTCTTAGTCTGGGCTGTTATAACAAAAATACCATAAACTAGGTGGCTTATAAAGTACCTTATTTCTCACATTTCTGGAGACTGGGAAGTCCAAGATTAAGGCATCAGCAGATTCGGTGTCTGGTGAGACTCTGCTTCCTCCTCAGTGACTATCTTCCTACTATAACCTCACATGGCAGAGGGAACAAAAAAGCTCTCTGGGGTCTTTTGTATTAGGGCATGAATACCATTCATGAGGACTCTGCCCCCCAAGACTTAATCACCTCCCAAAAGTCCCACTTTCCAATACCATCACCTTGGGAGTTAGATTTCAATGTAAGAATTTTGGGGAAATATCAGCATTAGATCTGTTCCAAGCCCTGCAGCAGCTGGTGAGGCTGTCGAGTATTCCCTACCTAGCCCACTGGAGTCAGATGCTGTGCACTGTCCCCTCTAGATGGCGGTGGTGGTGGTGGGGTGGGCAGTGACAGTCAAGCTCTCTGGGGAATCCCTTGGAAGTGCTGCCAGGGGAGGTCCTGGATCTCTGCGGAGAAGCTTCTTCCAAGCTCATCCCCCAAACCCTTCCATCCTTTCATACTCTCCAAAGGGTGGAGCTTTATTTAACCATCTGCCTTTGAAACATTGCAAGTCCTACTAGGTGATTTGTTTCATAACTTGCTTTAACATCAGATGTGTAGAGGTATTATTTTCCTTTAGCTGCCTTAACAAAGTGCCATAACTTTAGTGGCTTAAAAGAGACATTTATTCTCTCACTGTTATGGGGTCCAGAAATCTGAAATCAGCTTGTTAACCAGGGTGTGCTCCCGCTGAAGGCTCTAGGGGAGAGTGCCTTCTATCCAATGGCTACTGTCTTTATAAGGAAAAGGAGAGGCCCACCCGAATCTAGTCTGACCTCACCTTAGCTTGATCACATCTGCAAAGACTCTGTTTCCAAATGAGGTCACTTTATCTGGTCTTGGAGTTTGAGCTTTTGGGGGTAGAGGCCCCACGTTTCACTTCCTTTATGTCCTTCCAGGGTTCCTAGCTCCCTGCTAGGTATAGAGGACTTGCTAAGGAAGAGAAAATGATGACCATTCTCTCTCGCAGCAGCATGAAAACCTCAGCTGTAGCATGAGAGATTTTGGTGAAATGCTTCCTGATATTGAAAATAATGCACATTGGCATATATTCCTGAGGAAGGGTGGGGAATTGCTGTCTCTGGGACTTAGAGTCCAGGGCAGAGCTTGGGGAAGCATGCTATCCTAACTCACTGACCCAGAGAGATCTCCATTCAAAGAAAGACACACCATAACTTTACGTATCAGTGAGAATGACACAATGCTGTCAAATGTCACCATAAGGTTTTATGAATATAAGATGCATCATAACTGCAGATGTTAAATCTCAGAATTGATGAAATACGGTTTTGAAACAGAACATCATCTCATTTTGTCTGGGCAAAGGAAAGAGCGAGCCGGCCTTTGGGCAGGATGCCCGCCTTACCCAGCCCCCAGAGCCTGAGGTGTGGTGGAGCCTGGGATTTTATTTGGAAGGGTGTGGTGTGGCGATCGAGCATGGGTTGTGCAATCTGACAGATGTGTAGTAGTATTCTGGTTCTCAGAGTCTCGGTCTCCTTATCTGTAAATGTGGAATAACAATATAGGGCCTTTGTGAGGATCCAGTGACCTAAATGAACGCACCCAGCTCAGAGCCTGGCCCCTGGGAGTTTCTTCTTCCCTTTCCTGTGCTCCTCCCTCTTGCCTCTCCTGGGAAGCTCACAATGAAGAAGTAGAAAATAATTTAGACTATAGAATGACCTCAGACAATTTAAATTTTGCAGACTTACTTCTTTGGATCCCAAATAGAATGCTTCATGTCTCACTACTCTCCCATATTTTATTTGTTTGCTGCTGCTGCTGCTGTTGCTGCTGCTGCTGCAATAAATCACCACAACTGTTGTGGCTTGCTCCAGCATGGATTTCTTCTCTTACAGTCCTCAGGGGCTGAAGTCTGATGCAGGTGTCTCGGGGCTAAAGTCATGATGTGGGCATGTCTGTATCTGGGGACTCCAGTGGAACCTGTCTCAGACTCTTTCCAGTGCCTGGAGGCTCCCTGCCCTCCTTGGCTCCTGGCTCCTTTCACCAGTGTTAAGCCTGCTAGGTTACATCCATCTCCATGCCCTTTCTTCAGTGGACACATCTCCTTCTGACCTACTGACCCTCTGATCCCTGCTTCCATCTCCCACTTCCGTTTTTAAAGATTTTAGGATGATTACGTTGGGCCTGGCCAGATAATCCAGGGTAGCCTCCCTGTTTTAAGGTCAGCCCATGGACATTTTTTTATTCCATCTGTAACCTTATTTCCCCTTTGCCATCCAAACTAACAGATCCACAGGCTCTAGGGATTAGGGCACAGACATCTTCAGGGGCCATGGTTCTACCTTCCCCACGTATTATAAAGTAACTCTATATCTCCTGTTTCTTATTTGATTAGGAAGCCATTTGGTGTGGATTTTAAAAATTCTGTTGTTTGAATTCTTACAATTCAATTGATACTTCCAGCATGGCACTTGAGCACTTTATCAAAGTGATCTATTTATTTATGTGTCTGTCTACCACACTAATACATATGCTTCTTAGGGAGATGTCTTATTCATCTTTGAATTCCCTGGACACAGAACAGTCACTGGTGTAAAATAGATTCTTAATAAATGATCATGGGATGGGACTGGGTGAACCTTATTTATTTTGCTGCAATTTCCTATATTGTCTTTTTTGAAAAAAAAAAAAAAAAACTCTTACAAATGCCTTCCAAAACCCAAGTGTCTTTGGTTTCAAAACTTGTATTTGTCTTCTATATAACAATTTGTCATCTCATGTACTTTGAGAAATAAATGATTTGTTTCATTCTATTAAGTGGAAATTCAATATGAAATGCAGAAACATGAAAATAGTAATAAAAATTATTTCCAGGTGTCCTACAAGTAGAATGAAGGGCTGTGATGTTTCTTAATATATATATAAGTAGGATTTTCCTTCAAATAGGAAAGGAAATTGGACATTATTTTTCCAGGAAACTTTCGTTCTAATAACGATGAAGCATTCAGATTTTTCATGATCCATGGAGGTGAATCTGTTACCCTTAGTTATGTGACTTTCCACTGTATTATACCAATGTCTGCATCCATACAAATCATCCATCCAAATTTTGGTTGAAGTCAAACATATTTATTCCATTATTCTGTGAATTTGACAGAATATGCAAACAGTGTTCCGAGGGAAATGCCTGTTGTGTTTGTTGCTTTTCTTCCTTTGTCATTATTCTCTCTTTAGTTTGCTCATCTGGGCACAAAAGAGTGAAATAAAATCAACCTTTGACTCATTCTGAGATCATCCATTAAAACTGATTGGCTGACAAAGATGGTCCACTTACCATATAGTCTCAGTCATGCTACTTTTCATTAATAGCATTTTCTTTACTGTGTACTCTTATCTCTCTTGTATTATTCCTTTCACTGGTTTTTATGCTCCTAACAGTCAACATTCTTTATTCCCATAATCCTTGCTGAAGTAGTATTCCCTGTCTCTTTAGAAAAGCAGGCATAAACCTGCCTCTAAATCAAAGGCCTCAAGCATTGAAGGTAACCTCATGGCTTTTTGTAGACCTAGTGAAAATACACAGACATTACTGCAAATGGACTCTTGTTCTACTGAAGAAAGATTTACCTGCTCCCTGGGATCTGCTTCTAGTGATGCTTCTCTGTGTGCAACGACTTTGTAGGAGTGAAAACTGGGCAACAGGATCAGTGCCTACAGCTTCATGACCAATAATTTCAACATTTCTAGTGGTGCTACAATTTTGAGATATGGTTGGAATAAATACTAGGACTGTGGTTTCCTCCAATGTAAAAAGGGGGTTTAAATATAAATATTTCTCCTTTTTAAAAGCATTATTTAATTCTTCATCATTTGTTTCCAAAGCAACCTGTGAAAATACAGATTTTAAAAAAGAAAAATTATCCATAATCTCACCAACTGGGGTGATAGCATTTTAGTGGTTGTTCTTTCCAATTTTTGTGTAAATTTTAAATATGATATGACTGTGTGTATATATTATATATAAACCACTCTATGTGTATATTCTTTTATTTTAAAATAACAAAAACATCATCATGTGCAAATCTGCTCCCCACCCCTCCACCCCCATTCAGCAAACTGAAGTCACCTTCGGGTGACTGTCATCCTTATCTGCTCTAATTCTTAGAGTACTATCCAGCATACAGTGGGTTCTCAATAAGTCAACAGTTGTTGATTAACTGCTTTTATCACCACACACTTTACTGTAAGCCTTTACCACAGTAATTAATACAATTTGTGCGGGATCCCTGGGTGGCGCAGTGGTTTAGCGCCTGCCTTTGGCCCAGGGCGCGATCCTGGAGACCCGGGATCAAATCCCACGTTGGGCTCCCGGTGCATGGAGCCTGCTTCTCCCTCTGCCTGTGTCTCTGCCTCTCTCTCTTTCTGTGACTATCATAAATAAGTAAAAATTAAAAAATATATTAAAAAAATACAATTTGTGGGAAAATGAATTTAGCTTCATCTTACAGAGGAATGTTGACAAATGGGACTTACCCATTTTTGGTTATAAGATGAATACGTTTTGGGGATCTAACGTACAGCATGGTGACTTTGGTTAATACCAAAGTATACTGTATTGTATATTTGAACTTTGCTTAGAGAGTAGATCTTAAGTGTTCTTATCACACCCACTTGATTGTGGTAATCATTTCACACTCTGTACATCTATTAAGCCACCACATGGCACATCTTAAACATATACGACTTTTATCTGTCAATTTTACCCCAGTAGCTAATGGGGGAAAAAGAGAGGTGAGATTTACCCTACGAATTGGCAATAGATGTACTGTTGGGGCAACCATGGGAGGTACTGATGTAATTCTGCTTGCAGAGTCCTAGGATCGCCACCTTGCCCACATGACACCTCCTTCTTGGGCAGCCACACTCCGTGGTTGATAGAAGGGGATACCAAGTCCCAGTCCTGTGTCTCAATTCAGTTCAACTCTGAAGGCCCATCCTGACTGGGAGCACCCTGTGGGATCCTGGCTGAGGTTTTCATGCCAGAGGGACACAATACAACCTCCCTTTCCACCCAACCTGCTCCCAGCTTTTCTTTCCCCCTTGCTCCTGAGCACAGCCCCCCAGTAACCATCCGAAAGCTCTGCCTCAGACTCTACTTCCCAGTAAACCCAGCCTATTCGATGTTTAAGACTGCTTCCACATTTTTGCAGCTCTAAGCACTTCTGTGATGAATAGCCTCATTCAAACATTTGTCTTCCTCACTTATTGATATAGGGTATATTTCCAGAAGAAAAATTTTGTTGATTAGAAAGGATGAACATTTTTAAGCCTTTTGCTACCAGATGGCAGACTGATTCCAGAAGGATTGGAGAATTTACAGTTTAACTGGCCGTGTGTGATGCTCCCGTGCCCACCACCCCCTCTCTTGTCCCTGTGGGGGGTTCATTTGCTTGTTGGCTTGATTTTGATTTTTATTTCTTTAACGGGGAGCAAAAGATTTGTCATTGCTTTGTATTTACAGTGAATTGATGGCTAGTAACATTCAAATGTTTTCATATATCTATGGAACACCTGCCTTTCCTCTTTTAATTTTCTGCTGTGGTCCTATGCATATTTTTCTTTGGAGGATTATAAATCAACACAAAGAAATCCTAATCATGTTTATATGTTTATATAACATGCTATTCCTGATGTATATTTTTACTCTGTTAATTTTCTAAAGATTTTTATTTACTTACTGAGAGAGAGAGTTATAGAGTAGGAGGTAGAGGCAGAGACAGGGAAAAAGAGATCTCGAGCAGACTGAGCTGAGTGTAGAGCCCAATGTGGGGCTCAGTCTCATGACCTTGAGACCACGACCTGAGCTAAAATCAAGAGTTGGACACTTGACCAACTGCGCTACCCAGGCACCCCACTGTTAGTTGTTTTTTTTTTTTTTTTAATGGAGAGAGACATTTGTATTTTTGTGGTTAAATCAGTCAGATTTTTCAGTCTTTTTTTCTGGATAAATTTTGCACTGGGAGTTATGCTTCTAAAGTCTTTCTGTACCCCCTTGAGTGTGCAAGCATTCACTTCAATATTTTCCTGATGCTTTTTTATTTTACAAATATTTTAAGCTACCCAGAATGTATTTTACCAGCAAACAGATAATACAAACTGGTGGCCTGGGCGGTATTGGGCTTGCAGATTGTTCAGCTTGCGTCATGGGTTTATTGGGCTCCCCAAAAGAATATGTTTGAGTCTTTACTCACTATACCTGTGAATATGACCTGATTTAGAAACAGGCTCTTTGCAGATGCCATCAAGTTAAATGAGGTTCTACTGGATTAAGGTGGGCCCTGATCCAATGACTAGCATCCTTGTAGAAGTAAGAGGGAAATTGGGAAATACGGGGAGATGTGATGAAGAAGCAGAGATTGGAAGGATGTGTCTGTAACCCAAGGAACACCAACAGCCCAGGGGTCGGGGCTAACGCAGTTGACAACACATTCTCCCTCAGAGCCACCAGAAGGAACCAGCCCTGCAGACACCTTGACTTTGGACTCCTTGCCTCCAGAAGTGTGAAAGGAAAAGTTTCTGTTGTTCTAGCTGCCCAGCTTGTGGTAATTTGTCAAGGCAGCTCACTGTTTTAAAAATGTTTGAAGAAGGAGTGCCTGGGTGGCTCAGTGATTGAGCATCTGCCTTTGGCTCAGGCCATGATCCCTGGGTCCTGGGATCGAGGTCCACATCAGGCTTTCTGCAGGGAGCCTGCCTCTCCCTCTGCCTGTGTCTCTGCCTCTCTCTCTCTCTGTCTCTCATGAATGAACAAATACAATCTTTAAAAAAATAAATAGATAAAAATGTTTGAAATGGTTACCATCAACTAAAAACTGGGATATTTCATATAAAAATTCAGATTTCTCTTAAAAGCACCTGAGGTCTGAGCCCTCACACTGGTGTGGGCTTGGCTCGGGCTCCTCTTGCTTTCTCTGCACCAGCAGGAGGATGCATCAGGGGGAGAGCTACCTTTTTCAGCTATAAAATGTTTTCCTTTCTTTTTTTTTAAGATTTTATTTATTTATTCATGATAGAGAGAGAGAGAGAGAGGCAGAGACACAGGCAGAGGAAGAAGCAGGCTCCATACCAGGAGCCTGATGCAGGACTCGATCCCAGGACTCCAGGATTGTGCCCTGGGCCAAAGGCAGGCGCTAAACCACTGAGCCACCCAGGGATCCCCTTTTTTAAATCTTTTATTTATTTATTCATGAGAGACATGGAGAGAAGAGAGGCAGAGAGAGAAGACACAGGCAGAGGGAGAAGAAGACTCCACGCGGGGACCCCGATGTGGGACTTGATCCTGGGACTCCAGGATCACGCCCTGGGCTGAAGGCAGACGTTCAACTGCTGAGCCACCCAGGCATCCCTCAAAAATTTTTTCTTTTCCTTTTTTAATGGTAAACTTGTCCCAACATCATTTACTATGTAATGCCACAAACCATATAAGATGCTGCTTTTATCACCTGCTGTATGCTCGTGTAGCATGCTAGTCTATTTTGGAGTTTTCTATTCTGATCCTCTGCTCTAAGTAGCCATTCCACAGCACTGCACAGGTAGGCTTATGACAATTTAAAAATATAATGTTCAATCTCACTGGCCAAGCAGATGACCTTTGCCTCCTTTAGTTCTAAAGTTTTATCAATTCAGGTGAGTGAGTTTAATAGAAGTAGATGCAGACTCTGCCAAATACAGTAACGGTGACTGCCACCACTCATGTGGGTCTTCCCACTGGAAATGTAAGCCATTGGTTTTCTGGCTGTGGATTGTCTTCCCACTGCCAGTGTCTTCTCAATGAAGAAAAGAATTGGAGTCAAGGGTCATCTCATTAGCATTGCAGCTGTAAATATCATTTGTTTTCTGAAAAAATATGTGGCCTTAAAATATGTAAGATATTTGTCCGTTTTATAAACTTCATTAAAATGTATGTGAATGTCCTTCTTTTCCTGCAGCAAAGTGTCACCTTCCTGAGTTCTGTATGCACAAAATTTGAATTAATAGAAAAAGGAATACCTAAGGGAATCATGTCTGTAGAATACTTAAAGGTGTGCTTAAAATGATTAATGATAATGTTCAGAAAGGCCTTTTACTTAATTTTAGGAATTTTTATAACTTTTTCATTTGAAATAATCATAGATTCACCAGAAGTTGCAAAGAAGTGTCTGGGGCACTTTCCCCCATGTTAACATTCTATGGGTCTACACCAAGACACTGCTGTTGGTACAATCCAAAGACTTACCCCAAGTTCACCATGAGATGTGCACTTATTTACTGTGTGGATCTCCATGCAGTTTTACCACACTATGCAGCGTGGCTTTGCATAAGTGCCCTCACGGTCCTGACATTAAACTGTGGTCACCACAGGCTCCGTCTTGTTACCGCTTTATAGCCACACTGTCCTCTCCCCCCCATCCCTAACCCCTGATGGCAAGTAATCTGCTATTTTCACAGTTCTGTAATTTTAAGACTGAGGTACACATGGAATCATGGAGTAAATAACCTTTTGGAATTGGCTTGTTCACTCAGTGTAATTCCCTGGAGATTCATCCATTCTTCCTTTTTTTATTCCTCTGGTTTTCTGTGGTGTGGTGGTACCAGTGTGTGTGATCGTTCACCCAGTTGCAGGACAGTTGGGTGGTCTCCAATTCAGCCCATTCCAAAGAAAGCAGCTCTGACCATTCACATGCAAGTTCCCATGTGAAAATGTCTTCATTTCTCTGGGAAAAAAGATCCAGGTATGGGGTTGCATGGTCAGAACAGGTTTAGTTTCAAAAAGAACTGCCGAACTATTCTCCAGAGGGGCTTCCAGAAAAGCCATTTATTTATAATCATCCTGTGCTTATGTGTTCATCCCTTTAAAACATCTTTGTTCATTCCTGGCCTAAAAAATATTTTGTCTAAGAGGCAGCCTGAACCCAACTTTCACAAGATTCTGTTAGTTGCAACTTCTTCGCAGTTCGATCTTCACTTTTTTCTTTCTCAGTTTATGGATTTTAGTGTCCATTCTCTCAGTCGTTCATATACTCATCTCTAACCAGGACTCCTCATCACCTGGAAAACCAGGTGCCTTAGGACAGAACCTGAGGTGAAGATTCTCGCGTAGATGATTCCTTGGGCTTGGCTACTAAAAATAGAGCTGCTGTGAACTTGGGTATAGAAGTTGTTGGGTGGGCATCTGTTCTCTCTTCTCTCGGGCAAGTGTACACAAAAGTGGAATTGCTGGCTCATATGTTAAGGGTATGTTTGGCTTTCTAAGAAATATCAAATGGTCTTCCAGAGTGGCTACGCCATTTGGCATTCTCCCTCCCAGTTGCCCTGCCTCCTCGCCAGCATGTGGAACTGTGGCTTCTCCACACCTCCGTCCTAATAGATGGGTCGAGGCACCTCACTGTGCTTTTAACTGACTTTTCCCTGATGGCTGATGACACGTGCATTTTTTAAATGTACTTATTCCCATCCACGTGACCTCTTTGGTAAAGTGACTTGGTTTCTGCTCATTTCTGAGTTATGCTTTTGCTGTTGAGTTTTGAGGGTTCCTTATCTATGTCTTTGGCATATGTGATTTGCAAACATTTTCTCCAAGCTTTGTGCCTTGTCTTTTCATTCTCTTGACAGTATTTTCACAGAGCATGTTTTTAATTTTGATGAAGTCCCAATTTATCAGATTTTTTTTTTCTTTTCTGGATTGATTTTTGGTGTCATGTCTGAGAACTCTTGGCTAACCCAGTCACAAAGATTATCTATGTTTTCTTCCAAAAGTTTAAAGCTCTGTACTTTGCATTTAGATCTGCATTTCATTTTGCATCCTGTGGGCATGATATTGAGGTTGTGGTTCTTTTCTTTTTTTCCTTTTTTGCCCATGGAAGGCCAATTGTACCAACATCATTAGTTCAAAAGACTTCCCTTTATCCATTGAATTGGCATAGCATTATTAAAAATTGATTGACTCTATCTGTGTGGGTCTATTTCTGGACTCTTCATTCTGTTAACTCTTTAAAATGTAGCTGCTGGAAAATTTAAAATGACACATTGGGCCCTCATTTTATTTCTGTTGGACAGCATTGTTGGAAGCACAGGCGACAGCCAGAGGGCTGGCCTTCAGGAGGTTCCAGTCAGTCTCTGGCTGAGGGTGCCCCTGGGGGAGGACAGGACCCCCTGGCCATTTCTGGGGGGAGTGGCTGTCAATGCTCAGGTCAGCCACAGGTCACCTAGGTCACCAACACTTAGAGCAACCACGGCTGGCAAAAGCGATGTGAGAGGGGCACCAACAGCATCTACTCTGGTCCTGGGGCCTATATCCCTCGATATCTCTTTTCTTTCTCGCTTCTTTCCTTTGTGGTGGTGAGTTTACATTCTGAGAACTGCATTCCTCCTCCTTCCCATTCTATCTCCTTCTCCCTCTCTTCCCCTTCCTCACATTTAATATGAAGGCTTGTTGATGATCCTAATTTATTTTACCTACTTTATGCACCTTAAATTATTTATTTCTTCCTCCTTTCCGCCCTTTTCACATTTCCTTCTGTATTTATCCATAACTTTTGCCACTTGATTCTGTTCCTTTTAATACTTAATCTATATCTCATGTTTCATTTTTTATCTTCTTCTGACACATTCATCTTCAGAGATAGTCATCAAACTCTTATGACCATATATATATATACACGGTGGTAGCCTAGCCTCACATACCTGTGAGGGTCAGGTCTATTGTAGCAAGCAGAGTTTCAATAACAGTAGTATGACCATATTTTTTAAACTCCAGGATATTAATTTTGAGGAATAATCAATATATAGTTAGTTACAGTACACATTGAAAATAATTTAAAAAGTAGCTAGCAATGTACATTCTTTCTGGCATAAATTTACCTTCTTCCTCACATATGTTCAGAATATCGATTTCCTCTCCTAATCAGTTTGGTGGATAACAATGAAATAAGCATTTCTCTTATGTCCTTGCTACCTCCTGCTATATGATTTGATAATTATGATAGTAAACTTATGTGTTTGTTGTAATTCGAGTTAGTTCAATTTGCTTGACTTCATTTGTATACACAGGATGGTGACACGAGGGAAAATTCTGTTTAGAAGAAGAACTGAAAGAATGAATAATTAGTCCTGATTGTTATTCCCCAACCAAAGACTTACGGAACACCTAAGCATCCCACTGGCTTCCCGCAGTGTATAGCTGTGTGGCCTATTTTTAAGGAGTCATTTTAGCATTCGTGTAGAACTGAAGCTCATTACCTGGCCACACCTACAGAGCTACATCTAAAGAAGAGACAGTATTTTGTTGCATGGCTTCTCAAAACTGCATGCAATTTTAGGACTAATTTTGTTTGTGAAAATTATTCGAATGCATAAAATACGGAAAATGTGTAATCATCTTTGGAAGCAGGTTGTGATTTTTTTTTTAAGATTTTATTTATTTATTCACGAGACACACACACACACACACACACACACACACACACACAGAGGCACAGATGCAGGCAGAGGGAGAAGCAGGCTCCATGCAGGAAGCCCAATGTGGGACTCGATCCCGGGTCTCTAGCATCAGGCCCTGGGCTGAAGGCGGTGCTAAACCTCTGAGCCACCTGGGCTGCCCCAGGTTGTGATTAACTGTGTGTTAAACTGTCAAAATATTCCTTCACATTTTTCAGGTCCCTCATTTCCAAATAGACTGGTGCTGACCTTGAACACTTTTTTCAGTGATTCTTTTAGAAAACTGTTTTACTTGTCCTTGCCTTAATGCTGCCATAGTAATTCATTTCCAGAGGCGTGGCCTAACAGGTGCCAGCCAGGAGATGCTGTGCCCTGCTGGCAGAGTCTCAAGGAGAGCCCGTATCTTAAAGAGCATTCCAATAATCCAGGTGAAACAATCTTTTTGGGGGGCTTGGCTCTCTTTCCACATCTCGTCCCAGAGATTTCTCATGTTCCATTAGGCTTTCAAGTTTCCCATTTAAATTTCAGACAGCTTGGAGTTGGGATGTGATATACAACTACTCCAGGGAGCCTGAACCTTTTTTTTTTTTGAAGTGAAAATATGAACATTATTTAATAACTGATCTTCTGTAATAAACCATTTGAAAATATTTTACAAGGAATCACACACACAATATTTTACAAAGTTTCTTGACTTTTTTGTCACTGTTGTTTTTCTGACTTGTCTGTACAAAACAGAACAACAACCAAAAAAAAGGGCAGAGAAAAGGAAATGGCCCCCCAGTCCCCCACAGATCCCCCGAGCCCAAGGTGAGGGGGCAACCAGGTCGGGTGGGTGATGAGAAGGATCAGACCCAGCTGGGGGTTGGACAACTATCTGATGGGGATTGTTTGTCTGTTTTCCTGTTTTTTAAACTTAAAATAGATATTTTTCTATATGTGTTTGATTCTTTTTTATTTTTATATTCTCCATTGAGCACCTGACTACACTACAGTTACACACACGCCCCCGCAAGACATGGCTGGCATCTAGGCTGGGTGTACAGCATGGGTGCCCACCCTGGCACCAGCAGCGGGCATGGACCATACACACACACTGAGAAAACAACAAGCAACATGACATTAATTAACGGAGCCATTAATTAATGCATCACCCTCCCCCCTCCTCCTAGTCCATCTGAACCTCATGGCCACGTCCCCCTGCCCTCAGTCCCCCACTTGCCCCCAGGCTGGGATGCCTTTGGGGGAAATGATCAGAATGAATGGTGTAAAGACATGTGCCTGGTCCCAGCCTCTGTGTGTACACAGAGTGTGTACATGTGTGTATGTGTGTGCAAGTGTATTCAGCAGGGAGGAGCAGTCTGCCCCCCCCATTGGGGGCAGGGTGTGTGTGTGTCTGTGTGTGTGTGTGTGTGTGTGTGAGAAGAAACAGGGAATAGGCACAGGCCTGAGTGTGTAAGTCTCTGGGAGGGTGTTTTAGAGGAGCTTGGCTAAACTCAGGTTCAGGGTTCACTTGGCCTGGGTCTGGAACAAAAATTCCTCATGGGGCCTTTGGTCCTGGGGGAATCCTTTGGGAAGTCATGGATAGCTTAGTAAAATCAAGGGGACTGCTAACCTCACTAGGTGCTTTCTAAGGGCTGACTCCCGGGCGGGTCATGCAGTGATTCCATTTGAGACAAAAGGCTAGTGTTCCACAGAATTTAAATTAGTATTAAATTAAGTTCATGGTGGGCTTGAGGTATTTATAAAACCACGTCCACATATAGTTTGCAAAATATGCATTTTTTGGAGGTAAGGAGTATATGACTCCTAAAGGAATAATAAATGCTTCTGCTCAGATTGGAATCCACAGACATGTTTCTATGGGATGTGCAATGTATATGAAGATATTTAAAAATTGTATATATATACACTTGGATATGAGATTATTATCCAAATACTTGGATAATACAAGTGGATAATAATTTTTAAAAGCCTTATTCATGATTATCTGAATGACCTGGTCATGTCCCAGGGCTACTGTTCCATCTTAGCATCTGGGTTTTAATTGAATTGACATTAATTGACCATCAAAAGTGATACTGTTTAACTTCAAATGCAACGTTTCTCAAACTGGGTGCAGAGGCAGTATTCTGAACTGGGCTGTGAGTTCTCAGAGTTTGAGGAACCCTGCGTTGGAGGTTATAGTTGCTTTAATAGTTTGCTAAGTCATTCAAATTGTTTCTGCTACTGAAATACAAACATGCACAATGTCCAGGCTTTGTTCTCAGGGAGGTTATGTTCAAAGAGGCAGAAGAAAGAGAAACCGATGTTTACAAAGTTTAGAGGGGTATGAGGTGGACCCTGAAAAAGAGCACAAAGGGGGAGCATCTGCTTGGTTTGGGGGGACAGAGAAGAGGCACAGGAGGGGACCTTGGGGGTGTTACTAACATAAGCTGAGAAGGGTGCAAGCAGATCGGGGCAGGTGTGGGGCATTCCTGGCAGAGAGGAGAGAGTGTGCGAGGCCACGAGGCATGACACAGAGCCCCGTACGCTGGGACACCTGCTGGGGATTCTGTTCGGATGGGTGGGGTGCTTGTGGGGGGCAGACTGGGAGGGAAGTGGAAGAGAGAGCCAGCGGCCAATTATGAAGGATTTAGGGAGTTTTTAAGTGGTGTTAATACTGACCAATACTGGTCTCAAACACAAGACTAGCAGAATCAAATTTGTAATTTAGAGAATGCAGAGCGGTATGGAGGGTGGCTTCTTAGGGTGCATTGGGGTCATGAAGAAAGGGGTTAGGAAGTTGTTTATTTTTAGGTATTTGCAAAGGTAAAAATACAATAAAACAGAAACAAATACTCTTGTTGGGGGACTAGGAGATGGAGGAAGGGGAGATTGGTAGTTGCACAGCCTATCCCACTTAGGCTTTCCCCTGTGGGCTTGCACTTAGCCACCGAGCCTGCTGACTGCAAGTGAGGTTGCAAAACAATCTTTATTCTGGATGGTTGTGTGCTCAGTTAATATCTGAGGAGAAAGTAGGAAATGGGGCAAGCGGTGCTCATCCTGGTCCCTTGGGAGCATTTGCATTAAACACAACCCGGCTACTAAACGTCTTGTTTTGCTTATCACTAAGTATTTCATCAGGAGAGAAATGGCACCCCCTCCAGCTATAGTTTCCACCTTGATGTTCTTTTCTTACTTGGTAATTGGCTTTTGTTTATTAATTCTATGTATTTTCCTATTGTTTCTAAAATTTTTTAGTCCATTCCTTTGGGTTTTCTCTGTTTACAGGTTTATGATAAAAAATTAATTCCAAGGGGCACCTGACTTGCTCAGTCAGTGGAACGTGTGACTCTTGATCTTGGGACTGTGGGTTTGAGCCCCACGTTGGGTATAGAGATCACTTAAAGGTAAAAATCTTAAAAAAGAAAGAAAGTGACATTAATTCCAAATACAGTTTGTTATTTTAAATATTCGTACTTTATATTCCATTTATTTGCCTCCTTTCATTGGCTAACAACTAACAGAACGATTTTAATAATAATTGTACTACCGGTGTCTTTTTCCTTTTATTTTTATTTTTTTTTGTCTTTTTCCTTTTAATAGGAATGCATCTAGTGTTCCTTCACTAAGCATAATGTATGTGCACACTGACATATATTTTAGACCTACATTCTGAGATTTCTTAATAGAACACTGATTTTATCAAGTGCCTTAGGCATCTGTAGAGAGAATTACATGCTTTTTCTCTTAACACAATCAGTTGCATTAATATCCTAATAGTAAACCATTTCTTCATGTTAGCTATGAAATTTACTCGATCAATTTACTGTATCATTCTTCTAATTGTTGCTGGATTCTGTCTGGAAATACCATCAGCTTCATTATTACAAATACTGATCCGTATTTGAGTCTTAATTCTACTTTGTTTCTGGTGATCTACATTTATAATTCCCTTATCCTGGATGACTTCACCCCTTAAATATTTATATCTATGGCAGGTGCCTATCCTACTTAGTTAATGTTTACCCAACTTAAACCTATTTAATGCTTTAATCGAATTTAGCCTTTGGTCTTGGTTATGTAATCATTTTGATATTCTTTCCTTTTTTTTTTTTCCTGGGCTTTTGGTCACTGGAGAAAATTTCAGAAAAAAAAATTGTAAAGAAAACCAGTTTTCTCTAAAAGTAACAAAAGCTACTAGTGAAAAACCATTGACAGATTTCACTGCTAAGTCCCTGTGAGAGAGGGGTCTCAGCCTAGGCTCAGAAAGGTGCCCATTTATTAGGAAAATGTGGAAAGTCCGGGTGATGGAATGACCCAAAGGAAGTTACTCAAATGTCATTGAATTCAGTAACAATTAATAGGACAGATTAGGTTTCTTGATCACTTAAAATGTACTAAAAATCAAATCTAAAATGTGATTAATTAGGCTTTATATAATTAATTCCCTGAGGGAAATACTTGGAACACTCCCATTTATTTATTTATTTATTTATTTATTTATTTATTTATTTATTTTTAAAAAGATTTATTTATTTATTTATTTATTTATTTATTTATTTATTTATGAGAGAGAGAGAGAGAAAGTCAGAGACACAGGAGGAGGGAGAAGCAGGCTCCATGCCAGGAGCCTGACGTGGGACTCAATCCTGGGACTCCAGGATCGCGCCCTGGGCCAAAGGCAGGTGCTAAACCTCTGAGCCACCCAGGGATCCCCGAAACATTCCCATTTAACTGTGCAAGAGGATGCTTGCAAGTATAAGTGTAGTAGCAAGGCTCAGATGGGACGTGGGAAGTGCAAAGGCACCCCAGACTTCCAGAGCTTTTCTTGTCTACTGACCTGTTTCAACATGGAATACCTATAGTACGGCTGAGCCTGGAATAATTTCTTGCTACCATTGGGAAGTTATCAAGAGTCAGACTCTGCTGCTAAAATACTATACAAAGCATAAATATGAAGCAAATCATACCAGTGTAATGAAATAATCTTTAAAAAGTTAAACTGCTGTCTGTGTAGTGACATTCTAAATTGCCTCATCACACAAGGTTGTTAGGAATACACGAGAAGGGCTCCCCTAAGTGATGGCAGGGGCCTGGTGTGGTTAGAGGAACTGCTTAACTGACCTGGCGCCACTTCACAATTAATTTCTTAGAGGATGTGCCAGAATCTGACTTATGCGCTTGGGGATAACACAGATTCAAAACGACCAGTTATGGCATAAAGGAGGATCCATGGTCTGGTGTATCTGCCTCCTGGGAAGGGGAATTGGTTGATCCTGAGGTCAGAGAAAGGATGTGCTAGATGACTAGACACCCAAGTGCATGAGGACAGGGACATATATGAACTCATTTAATTCTTATTAAACCATCAAGGAAACTGAGGCGGAGAGAGGTTAAGAACTTTTCAAGGTCACAGAGCTGGGGGGGCAGTTCAGATCTGAATGCACACTCCTAACTGCTTTAGTTCCAACTCCTCTTAGATGAGAGTGTAAAGCCATACAGTAAATACTTATTAATTTTAACTACCATGATTACAACTTTGATTTTAAGAAGTGTTTCTTGAAATTCTACCTCCCAAATACCTGCCCCTTGAATTTGCCTATTTCCTTCTAAGTCATCAGGTCATTCAGGCTTATATAGTTTCTGATCTGGATTTACTGCCGTGGCCTCTGATGCTTCCTGCTGCCAACCTTGCCCCTTTCAATCCTATTTCCATGGGGTAGCCTGTCATCTTGCTAAAATGCCAATTTGATTTCGTCTGTCTGACTCATGGAGCACCAACAGACAACCAGTCAATCATTATGGGATGAATGGGTGAGTGAATTAACTACAAGACTTCATTGGCCAAAGTCCCGTCTCCATGACACTGTGTTTAGATGAACCCTACTTCATCAGACTCACCCTCTCATTTTTTTTCCAGCTTTTTTTGCTAACACTTCCTTCTTCCAAGTGATTAATTTTTTTAGTAGTTCCTTCAATCCATCAAGTGATACTGTGGATTTAAGGGTAAAATGATGAGTAGGTTTGATAGCATGATTCATCTGGGTAAGGACACTTCATACTCTTTAGTTTCAAATTGCTAGCAAATGTTATTAAGTAAATGATTATAGTTAATACTGGTCTTAATCTCATATGCTTAGATCAAAACCATATTTTTTTTCTTAGTTTTGTAGCTCATCTAATGTCTGTATTTTTTTTTCTTTTTAAAAAAATTTATTTATTTATTTATTTATTTATTTATTTATTTATTTATTTATTTATGAGAGACACAGAGAGAGGGAGGGAGTGAGAGAGAGAGAGAGACAGAGAGGCAGAGACAGAGGAAGAAGCAGGCTCCATGCAGGGAGCCCGATGTGGGACTCGATCCTAGGTCCCCAGGATCATGCTCTGGGCCGAAGGCAGTGCTAAACCGCTGAGCCACCCGTGCTGCCCCTATTCTTTTTTTTTTTTTTTTAATTTTTTTTCTTTATTTGAAGGAGAGAGAGAGTGAGCAAGAGAGACCACAAGCAGGTGGGGGGGAGAGGGAGAAACAGGCTCCTTGGTGAGCAGGGAACCCGATATGGGGCTCCTTCCCAGGACCCTGAGATCATGACCTGAGCTGAAGGCAGATGCTTCATGGACTGAGCCACCCAGGTGCCCTTATATCTGTCAAGTTTTAGCATACCCATCACAGCCACTGCTCTCCACATCATCCTCATGGGGTGGCGGTCAGGTGTTAAAAGCAGAGCATCAGAGTCCCCGCTCCACAGACAGGTGGCTCTGAGGCAGGTTTCTGGAGACAGTGGGCTCCAGTATCCCATGGCTGGGGGGAGGTCTCACGAGTAAAACACTAGTCTCTAGATATTTCTTCTGATTACTTTATACTTAATTTCAAATTGCTGGCAAATTGAAACAACCATGGACTTAGCCTTTTGAACCAATCTTAACCCGAAGACAGTATCAGTGATAACCTTTCCTTAACAGTGTTTGGCTTATAATATTACAACTTAAGAGGCAAAGGGAAAATCTTTCAGATAATAAGTTTCATTCAAGAATATAAAATTTACCTGTTTTTACTTGGAGAGGGACTGAGGGAACAGGAAGTCTCTGGTGAAAGTGGAGTTGAAAGAGTAAAATGGAAATAGGAACAGAAAGTGAAGGCCACCTGGTGGGGAATGGGGGTTGTCAGGATGCAGACACTTCCTGCTTAGACTTTGTCCCAATCTGGGCACTTAAATTCACAGGAACGAAAACCAGATAAAAATGGGATAGTCAGTATTTTCTATCCTTCCTGGTCACACGTGAAGCTTAGCAAGTAGTAACGAGGTGGGAAAGAAAAAAGAAAAAGAAATGGACACATTTCATTCATCCTGCACTTACTCCCTGAGCTGGTCAGTGGTTTCCCCAGACTCGTGCTCTGATTCAGGGCTTCAGGGCCGGCCTCACTCCCAGCCTCAGCCGCCCCCCCACCCCCCCAGCCCTCCCTCCACTACAGGCTGGTCTGTGAGCTCACATTTAAAAACCTTAAGGTAGGGATCCCTGGGTGGCGCAGCGGTTTGGCGCCTGCCTTTGGCCCAGGGTGCGATCCTGGAGACCCCGGATCGAGTCCCATGTCGGGCTCCCGGTGCATGGAGCCTGCTTCTCCCTCTGCCTGTGTCTCTGCCTCTCTCTCTGTGTGTGTGTGACTATCATAAATAAATTTAAAAAAAAATTAAAAAAAAAAAAAACCTTAAGGTACCACCTGAAAAGATGCAGACACAGACACCTGAAAAGATGCAGACACAGACCAGGTCCTGAATACATGGTTCAAGGTAAAGATGAGGTGACAGGACCTTGCCCTTGGAAGGCTGCTGGATCTGGAGCACCTGCAGATACCGGAAGAGTCCATTGGTAAAGGGTCAATGGCACCTCTTTCTCAAGACCTCCGGACACGTAGGGTTGTTTCTAGATTTTCATGCCCAAACTCCACCAGGGACTGGAGTCACTGGGCTCCATCCGGTTGTCCTGGACAAAGCAGCAGATTGAGTTAGTGATGTTGGAGTCAAGGAACATTCCAGAGGCTGAAGCTGGTGTGAGTCTTCCCTGTCCTCTACTTGGGATCCTCTTCAATCTACTCCCAGGATGGGGTACAGCATGGATTGCACTCGTGTCCCTGTAACGGGAGTGCAGGGAGCTGCCACCTTGCAACCTGTGGCTGATTCTTCCCCCGGGAGTACGAGATGGGCTCCACCGATGGAGCAACCCATCCCCATGAAGGGTCTTTTTATTTTTTTATTTTATTTTTTATTTTTTTTTCCCATGAAGGGTCTTAATCTCAGACTCACCAGACGGCAAACTCTTTCTACCCTGGACATCATTGCCTAATCAGGTCTAGCTTAGTTTTGAGCCCAAGTTGTGAATAAAAATAGCCAGTGCTCAGGTGACTCTTTACCAAGCAGTCTAATGCAGGGGACGAGCCTTCTCAGGCCTGGGGGACCATCTCCCAGGAGGCCGGGCAGGTGTGCTGGCAGTGTGTGACATTTGAAACCGTGCTTCAGTGCACTCCACCTGGGGCCACCTTCACTCTGCCCGGCAGCCACCGGGGCTGTGATTCTGGTTGACCGTCAGGTGATGAGGACAAGGCAGCCGGGGGACTGTGGCAGAGACTGGCAGGAAGGCACAGGTGGAGGCCCAGGCTCCCGGCAGGACCCCATGATCCATGAGGGGTGCAGGGTGTAGCCACTCTGTTGTTTCTCCTTCCCTCATTTGCTGTTCGTTTTAGCCAGAGCTCAGCTGGGTGACAGTGAGACTGAGGGGCAGGCCTCCCTACACCTCCCTGGTGCTGAGACATAAATGTTCCTCTTGATTATTTTATTTCATGAATACTTCCTGGACATTTATCAAGTGCACGGCATCATGAGGTTGGCAAAATACACACGTAGCACACATGCACCTGGAGATGTCAAAAGAGGTTGCTTTACGTAGAATGACAAATTGGGAAGTTCTCAACCTGTGAAGGTTACTTTTCTGAATGCAAAAAGTATATACATATAGCATGAAACATGTATGCACCCTGTAAGAAATTCAAACAAGTCAGAATGTGGAAAATAAAAAGTGGAACCGCCCCCTCATAACACCTCCCTCCAGGTATAGCTGCAATGTACAGAGTATGTCTTTAAAACCTATCTGATGTACTTTGGGACAACTACTTGGGAGCTTTGGAAAACAGGAATAATTGCACATTCAGAGGGCGAGAAAGTGTTGCCATTCCAGTGAAAGAAAGTAATCTCCAAAACCTTCCCAGGTTTTATTTTAATATTTCACTAGCAGTGATCATTGGTTAATTTGTATGTGAGATTTCCATCTAGAGCAGCTCCTGGGACGTCAGGCATGCTACCCAAAGAAGTCCTGCTGGGATGGAGTGTGCTTGCCTGAGCTGAGTCCACGAAGCGGTGTCTGAATCATTCCGTTTGGCCATTGCTCATTCAGGTGATGCCACACACCACAATACATCTTCTAAGACACAACTCCGCCCAGGACCCTCAAGCTTGAAATTGAAGAGCTAATTTCCCTTGACCAATAAAGCAAACACTTGACGTGATGGCATCTAGTTTCCTGAGGTCTGAGAGATGGCTAGGGATGCTGGAATCCAAGTGGTGACACATTTATCTGAAGGGGCAATAGATTCCCTCTTCCCTGGAGCTGGCTCGGAAGGATGTACAGATGTGCCGAGCATGCAGGACTTCCCCCACTGAAGGTAACACCCAAATAATCACGAACAGGACGACAGGGCATTTAAGGGGAGATCATATTTAAAATAGTTTTGTAAACCCTCTTAAGGAATGCCTTTACTTCTCTGTTTCACCCTTCTAGAATATTCTTCCTCCGTTTGCCTGTCAAAATTGAATCCATTTGTTAAAGCTGAGCTTCAGTCTTATCTTCAGAAGAGCCTTTGGTAATAATATTTTTTCCCTTGTTCTTTTTGTTTGAACTTCAGCAGCGCTGTGATTACAGTCAGTTGTCATCACCCATTTCCTTCCTTAATAGCAAACTTCTTGGGGCACTTGGGTGGCTCAGATGGTTCAGCATCTGCCTTCAGCTCAGGTCATGATCTCTAGGTTCTTGGATTGAGCCCGACGTTGGGTTCCCAGTTGCATCTCCCTCTCTCTCTGCCTCTCTCTCTCTCTCTCAGATGAATAAATAAAATCTTTTTTTAAAAAAGAGCAAATTTCTTAAAAGCAATATTTATCTCTATAGATAGTATGTGGTTATTAGTTCGGTTACGTATAGGTAAGAAGTTCAATAAATACATATTGAATGAATACCTACAGCAGTTTCTACAGGAGAATAGGAATAATTACATTGAGTGCAATAGTTGGATGCTTCCACAGACATAATTTTTCTAGCACTAGTGTCCAGAAAATGGGAAATCCATGCTCTACCTTTCCTGGTGTCCCTGCTATCATTTATACCTGCTTCTCCACACTGCTGAGGAATGGAGCAAATCTCTTCTACTTCATTACCACTTTTGCTTCTCCTCACGACTGATAATCCAAGCTAAATGTCAATCATCTTTTCATTTGCTATTTGCTTTCTTCATCCGATTGTACGCTCCGATCCTGGTCTGCTTGCGCAAGATTAATGCTACCAACTGTAGGGCCTTTTTCCTCCTTTGCACACATACCTTTCAAAGCAAGGATCATGCACCTTTGGTAGCTTTCTTACAACCCAGTAGCACCCGGGTCTCTTTTATCCTTATTGGAAAAACAGCATGGCCAATGGATTCAGGACTCCCTCCATATTTAATGACTAAAGATACTCAGGGCTTAAAGATACTGATTTGAAACATCACCTGTTTCAAACGTGACGTTTCACATACAAGGACTCTCTGAGATCCCACCCGAGAAGAAGTGACAGGCACGTCTTTCAAGTTGCAAAGTTCTCTCTTCAGAAGATACAAAGCGAATGTACTTCTGTCTTCCACTCTTCATCTCAATTTGCTTATCAGGCAACCATCAGTTCTATCATTGTTCCTTAATTTGGAGACAGAACTAGTAAGTTTTGGTCAAGCCCTATGATTCATTTCCTTACTTTCAAGCAAGGTCATTGCAGTTCCCATTCAGAGCTCTGTCAAGTGCTGCCCCTGGGGGAGGGAATGCAGCCTGTGTCCTCTGAACCTCAAAGAGCTTTGGTGGGGCAATGAGTCATTCATTCCCTAATGCCTTTTCCAAGTGCAGATAAAGCTTACAGTTGGTTAAGTGATGGGCAAGGTGTGGAATGAAGGTTGGCACCGGCCTAGGGGAAAAAAAGTACATTTCCTTTTCCAAAGTGAAATATTTATTTTAATTGGCTCACAATAAATAGTAGGGTAATTGTAACTAACAAAACAGAAGTGCACTTTGGGGAACAGGCACAGTAGAGAAAAGGGGGAAAAAAGTGCATAGAGATGGAAAAATTTTGCATCAATCTTTTTTATGACTTAGAGCAATTTTATAGGATTATAAAATTTGCTGCAATTAGTAGCTCAGTAGAGTAATTTTGAATCAGACTTTAGGAGCTAGAAGGTCCTTTACGAAGTAACAGATTCAAACCCCCTCCCATCCCTTATATTGTAGATGAAAAAAAAAATTGAGGTCAGCGTGTCAAGACAGGATCAGTTTCTTAATTCCTTTTGTGTATCTCCAGTTGAAAAGTTTGGGTGAATCACAAGTCTTGCTTGCCTTGCTGTAACCTCTAGAATTATCTACACACAGAGACAAAGCTGCAGCTGGCTGGCAGTCCATTGCCTTTCCTGCCCGCAGTCCCAGGGGATCCAGGCTGGGGTAAGGGACAGCTCTTCACGTGATCCTCTGTGCTCCCAAAGACGCATCACGTTCATCAGGATGCTTAGAGGTGGAAGTTTGGGTTCTCCTGACTCCTCTGCATCTCTCAGTTAAACGTTCAGGTTGGTTTTGAGCTTCCCAGGGCTCCAGAGATTTGGAATGTGGTGCAGAGGTACAGAGGTAATGCTTAAGACAGATGCTTCTAAAACATAATAATGTGACTCTTCTGCTTAAAAGCCTTTAAAGCCCTTCATTGCCAATACCGATGTTTCATGACTTATTTTTATTTTTAAAAGATTTTATGTGTTCATTTTAAGGAGAGAGGGAGCGGGAGTGGGGAGAGGCAGAGAGAGAGAGAGAGGGAAAGAACCCGAAGGAGACTGCACACTGAGCACAGAGCCTGACGCAGGGCTCAATCCCACCACCCTGAGATCATGATCCGAGCTGAAGCCAAGAGTCAGACGCTCAACCGACTAAGCCACCTGGGCGCCCCAACACGGGTGCTTTGCAATGTGGCTTTTGTGATGATTCGGGTATGATGAGGCCAACAAATCAGCAATCGCTGTTGAAAAGATAATGAGTTACAGTTGTCCAGAGGAGGGGCCTGCCGTGCAGTGCAGGGCCCCACTGGGAAGCCACAGGGTGGGTCTGGGGCCAGTGAGAGCAATGGCAGAGCGTGGGCAGCAGCCTTTATGGTGGTTTCCTCAGGAAAGGCAAGGCAAGGCGGGGTAAGCAGGCTTAGAATTCGTTGGTTGAATAATTTTAGCGGGCTCTGGGCGGGGGGGGGGGGGGGGGGGCAGAGGCCATGCCTAGCTGTCTGGTACCTGACCCTGGGATGATTAGGGCAAAGGAATGCAGCCTCCTGGGGTGTGAGGGCCTCCTAGAGGAGGTGGGAGGCTGGGCTCTGGCTTGGCTGGCCCCCGTGGTAAAGGTGAGCTGGTGTCAGCAAGACCCCGGATAGCAGGGCAGCAAGAATTCAGAAAATCCAGTTCACACAGCTGGTGTCTGCAGAAGGGGGCACCTCTCACCAGTGCTCCTGGCAGGTGCTCCAGAGCAAGAGGGTGCAGTGGCCCATTTGGGGCACTGCTGCCTGTGGCATCCTGCTGGCAGCACATCCATACGTTGAGCGTCCATCTCCTAACAGAGGGGAATCCTGCTTTAAAAAGGCCTGTTAGTCTTCATTTAACATTTTTGTCAGCTCGTGTAGCCATAAAATTCTTCTGAGAAACCTAAGGTATAGTTAGTTTTAAAGGTGTCTCGGATATGGTATCACAGACATAGCATCTGGACTTTTTTTTTTATTATTTATTTATTTATTTATTTATTTATTTATTTATTTATTTATTTATTTGAGAGAGAGAGCCAGAGACACAGGCAGAGGGAGAAGCAGGCTCCATGCAGGGAGGCCAATGTGGGACTCAATCCCGGGTCTCCAGGATCAGGCCCTGGGCTGAAGGTGGCACTAAACCGCTGAGCCACCCGGGCTGCCCTGGACTTGGTTTTGACCACAATCTGGTGCTCCTGGGGTTTCTAATAAGGACCACCAGGCTGGTTTAATTAGGGTCAACATCAGGAGCTTTCCTCTGTCCTGCCTCTAAGCTCTGCTCAAACCAGTTTCCCCCTCACTCAGGAGTGGACCTCGTGCTCTGCGCCTAATGCTAGTCTTTCTAGCACCAGCTCCTCTCTGAAGTCCTTGCCAGCTTCCCAAACCCACAAATAAAAGCTGCGTACCACATGCTGGCGTCCTGCTAAGCCTCCAGAATATTAACTGCCTAGTCACCGTGATAGTCCTATGAGGCAGGCACCGTTCGAGTCCCTATTTTATGGCCCAGGAGCTGGAGATGCAGAGATGCTGAGGGACTTGCCCACGGTCACAAAGCTCAAGGTGCTTAGGATGTCGCTGGCGCTGCCTTCACGCTGTTCGAATATTCTGTGCTATTGATGAAGTAATGCTGTTTAATGTTTCTGTAGGGATTTAGGTAGGTGCCCTCTCAGAGACATGTGTGCCTTACTGTGTGCTTTCTATCGGAGTGAAGGAGTCTCCTCTCTCTTTTCACTTTCTGGAACTTTATTAGGACTATTTATTCAGAATTTGTTCAGAATGATTTCAAAGGAACTTTAATTTAAAGCTTACTTTGGCTTAGCAAGGTGATTTTCTGAGTCCTTCCTCAGAGAGACTGTAAGTTCATCAGTAAACAAGAATGCAGGGAAAATTTCAAAACCACTTAAAGGCTCACTTTGTGATACTAGTTCTAATACATGCCCAGTATCCTCCCGCTAACTCGTCATACATTCATTACGGGGAGCATTTTGAGAACTGTCTCAGAGTAAACGGGTTCAACCAGGAAAGCAGGACCAGTAGGAGACAGATAGTATGAGATTTTATTGCAAGGAATTGGGTTATGTGATTGTGGGGCTGGCTGGCCACACCCAAAATCCACAGGGCAAGCTGGGAATTCTGGAACATTCTGCAGCTATTGTCCCCAGCCAGAATGTCTTCTTCAGGGAAGCCTCAGTCCTGTTCTGAAGGTCTTTCAACCGAGTGAATCAGGCTCATCTAGATTATGTAGGAGAACCTCTCCGAAGTAAGTCACTGGTTATGGACTTGAGTCACGTACACACACACAGCAATGCCTGGGCTATGAAGATTTTATTTATTTAATTATTCTTAGAGAGAGAGAGTGCAGGGCGGGGGAGGGCAGGAGGAGAGACTCCCAAGCAGACTCCTCATTGAGTCTGGAGCCCAACACGGGGCTCATCTTATGACCCTGAGCTCAGGACCTAAGCTAAAATCAACAGTCAGCTTATTAACTGACTGAGCCACTCAGGAGCCCAGGACGAGCGTCTGACTGAATAGCTAGAACTGTAGCCTTGCCAAAGGCAGGCGCTCAACCGCTGAGCACCCAGGCTTCCCTGGGTTTCTATTTGTATTTGAAGAAAAGTAGTTTATTTAGGAATATCCTAGGGAATAAATGCAACGTTTTAATCATTTATGTGTCCTCCCCATTAATTGGCCTGAAGCATGTGACACTGCACATTGGTGGTTCTGGCCATACTGCTATCTTCTGATCCCCTTCTGCTCTCTCTCTTGGTGGTCTGGACATAAACATCTCGAGTTTCTATTAACCTAGAGCCTTAGTGACCTTCTATGGAAAAGGAAATCATTACAGTTCTGGCCTCCTCAGGCTACCTGGAGGACTACTTGAATTAGAGAAATCACCAAGTGTGCATGAGCGTGTGGCACACGGTGAGCCATACACCCCTGTAGGAGTAGTATTGTCATTGTTTCCCTCTGGTTGACGTCATCTTCCCTTAAATGACAAAGGTTTTCTGCAGGAGATGTCTAGAGGCTCTGATGTTATATTCAGAAACATTTTAATGGGACGCCTGGGTGGGTGACTCAGTGGAAGAGCATCTACCTTCAGCTCAGGGTGGGATCCTGGGGCCCTGGGATCGAGTCCCACATCAGACTCCCTGTATGGAGCCTGCTTCTCCCTCCGCCTATGTCCCTGCCTCTCTCTCTCTCTGTGTCTCTCATGAATAAATAAATAATTTTTTAAAAGAAACATTAAAAAACTTGGCATTTATCAATTCCCATCTAATGCAAAATGTACCACTTTCAAGGACTTGTTTTCTGTCATTATCTTTCCATGGCCGTAGAGACTCACACCCCTGGCAGAGTGGTCTGCTGCACTAGCTTTTGAGAATTCCCTGTAACTTTGCTACCAGGCCCAGTGGGTGGCCTGTCAGAGGGAGGAACCTTTAACCAAACATGATGGGTTACACTGCTCATAAGCACGGAGTGTGTTCAAAGACCTGTCTAGGCAGTAAGCCAGTTTTTCTAAGTAGCTTCCTTTTGACATAAATAAGTGTTTTATTATCATCTTGTTATGGAGGAAGATACTAAGATGCAGAAAAAGGGTGCCTTCTCCAGCTTTGGCTCCAGAGTTAAAGATGTGGTGTTCCAGACGTCTAGGCCCTCACCTGCCTGGATCTGGATGAAACTGGCTATTCCTGAACACTGAACTCGCTCCTCTTTCTCAGTAGGCACTCCGACCCAATCCTAGGTGGGTTGGTCAGGAAAAACTCTGGCTTTCTTCTCAAATTCTTTTCCCCTGGCACTCATGGCAATGGTGTGAAAACAGAGTTCATTTGCCAGCAGTGACATTTTTCCTCATTCGCTTTTAGAGGAGTACAGCAACATTTCTTCTGGGGAACAAAGTGGCGGTGGCCACCGTGGAAACAGAAGGCAAGGGCTTACTGCATTATCAGAGGAAACTCTTTGCAGATATGCTCTGAGCTGTTTGGAGGCATGAGAGGGGACGGCTGCGGTGAGTGATAAGGGGGATCACCTCCATAAACTGGTGGAGACTGTATATGCTGTTGTCCCATATTGAGGACAACACTTATGTTACAAAGTCTTCGAGAAGATCTCCTATCTCAGAGCTATTGACTATGTACGTAGAGCCTGAACAGCTGGTTCCCTTCCACTAAGGGAGCCCTTCCTGATTCACATTTCTGCATCACCTAAGAGACTGTGAAGCCCTCAGGTGTGATCATGTAGGTCTTTTCTCTTGGCATCTATGCACTTCCTAGAGGAGGGTTCAAAACATGGCAGGTGCTCAGCAAATGCTGGTTGAGTATGTCATTCATGGATCTACGAAGTGTTCCTAGGTTTGGATGGAATGGTCGAGAAATTAACTTCTTAGTACTTAAAGCTACTAGAAACATGGATTCAGAAATGGTTTCACAGGTGAAAGATCCAATAATAGATGAGTGTTTTTGATTTATATGAGAAAAGGATTCAGATGTGGACCAAGTACTGAGAAATGGGACGGATTTTCTAAGGGAAAGCCACTTCTCATGGGGTGAGTACATATTTTATGGACTTTTGGTAACATTGCAACTGAATGATCTATGTATTGAGATAATGAAAATATGTAATCCCATTTTCATTTAAAGACTGTTACTTAGGTTAATAATAACCTCAATTTAGGAGCTAGGACTAAGGCTATGGATTCAATATTGAGTAAATGTCATTAAGAAGAGTTGATGGTAGGTAGGAATAATCATGGGGATTGTTCCATGGGGAATAATCATGAGATCAAATCGTGATAAAGCCACTGTTAATTCTAATTTGAACAATCAATATATTAAGCCATCTCAATAAGTTTTCAACACTCATACAAATAGGGGCTGAATTCACAGATTTAGCATTTCCTGAATTCTAATTTGGAGTTTCACATACATGCTTGTGGCCTGAGATAGGCAGATGGAGGAAATATTTTACCATCTTTAGAGCCTTTATCTTGTCTGAAAGCCAAAGTGGAACTCTCTTGCCTTTGGCCATTTAGTTCCTGAATTATAAGAGAAGCTGCTAATTTTCACTGCTGCTTTTTGTTTTTTTAACTTTTTTTTTTTTAACTGACAGATGAAATACTCAACATGTATGCACTTACTTAATTCTGGAAACCTGTGAGGAAGTCAACACTGTTCTCTGATTTTCAGATGAGGAAGTGCAAGTGCAGGAGACTGGTCACACTGCTACCACCCGGCAGCCAGGGCACCCCAGGCAGGCTGACTCAGTGTCTGCACTTGACCCCTGAGCTCTGCAGCCTGCAAGGCACCTTGGGTCCCTGGTTAGAGTTCACGTCTGGCCTATCCAAATTCTGAAAACCAGTGTTAGACGACATTCAAATATTGATAGGATATCAGCCACGAACACAAAATTGGGGCATGCTGTGTTTACTGCATTCTTTGAATGGTCAAAATGCAGGGTGACTTCCAAAACAAAACCCCTAATACCAGAGGAACAGGATTCATCACAGCTCAGGACACACAAACCTTGGTGATATGGAGGGTTGGGGACCCAGACTTGTCCTCGATCCCTGGCTGCAGCCAGATTTTCTCCCTCCCCTGACTTACAGTAGAATACTTGCCTCTAGTTAGGATATAACCATTTCTGGGTCTTTTGGTATTTGTTCAAATTCATCCAGGCATTATTGACATTTTCCTGGAAATCACACAATATTCTTTCATTTGTTTTAACACTGAGATGTGTTTCATATGAGAAGACACACTGTGTTGTGTTTTTTGATTTTTGTTTTTTTTACATTTCTCTATCTGCCCCTGCCCTACCCTCCAATTTTGGATAAGTAAATGTGAAGAGAAAGAGGTACAAAAATATAAAATCTACAAAAATGACATGGATGTGTTCGCCATGCCTAAATGAACTAATGAAGAATCTTGAAGATTCTTTCTTTGTGTCAGTTACACTGGTCTGTGTCATATTTGTGCAGTGTAGCTCCCTGCATAGAATTGTTTAGTTTTCTGAAATGTATGTAAGAACGGTAAACAAGGGGATCCCTGGGTGGCTCAGCAGTTTGGCTCCTGCCTTTGGCCCAGGGTGTGATCCTGGAGTCGCCGGATCAAGTCCCATGTCAGGCTCCCTGCATGGAGCCTGGTTCTCCCTCTGCCTGTGTCTCTGCCTCTCTCTGTGTGTCTCTCATGAATAAATAAATAAAAATCTTAAAAAAAAGAATAGTAAACAAAGGACACTAAATATTAATGATTAATATAAGAAAGCATAAGAACAGCTTCTAAAATAAGGTTTGGTTATAACATGCTGGATGAGAGTTGCAGCAAATCTAGACATCAGGCAGCAGGAATTCTCTATAGTTTAGAAATACAGCCCTAACTGCTCATTGCACCAACACACAAGTGAAAGACCTAAGGAGGCAAAGTTCACATGAAGAAGGAGGAAGAGTCATCTTGAGAGGGTTTGCATTCAGCGTTGATTGGCTTGGAGCCCAGGCACTCGGCACCCATCTTCCCACTTGGTATTAAATGACTCACTGCATCAGTGACAGAGGGCCTGGGAATTGTGTTGTACCCGGAGAGGACAAGTGGAGCTTTCTTGGATGCAGCAATGCAGGAGCAATGTGGGCACTTTAATAACATCATAAGTTGAGGGATTTCAGTAAAAACGAAGGTACCTCCCACAAAGTCTCATTGTCAAAGTTGCTGACATGATTACAGACTTAACAAGAGTTCACCATTGATTGGCACGCACTGCACAAATGAAGAACCTGGGGTGGCCAACATAAGTCTGAAAACATATTCAATCTCAACAGAATAAAAAAAAAAGCGGATAAAAGTGGAAAGTAATTTTCCATTTGGCAGAGATTGAAAAGGAATTGAAAAGGAATGCTAATGGTCAGTGTCTGTGAGGGCATTGGGAAAGAGCAGCTCACACCCGCGTGGTGGAAGCGTAAACTGATAAGAAACTCAGCCACTGCCTTCTCAGAAATACTAATGTATAAATATATATAGCAGTCTTATTTAGAACTATAACTTCTATTTTTTATTGTCCAGGAACTGCAAACAATAGCAACTTATATATCTTCATTGTAGGAAAATGATACAATGGTTTGTGGTATATCCATACAATAAAATGCACCGTAGGGATTACAAATGATGGTACAGAGGAATATTTAAGGACCATGAGGATACTCAGAATGTATTTGCAG
This sequence comes from Nyctereutes procyonoides, assembly GCF_905146905.1. Taxonomy (NCBI): domain Eukaryota; kingdom Metazoa; phylum Chordata; class Mammalia; order Carnivora; family Canidae; genus Nyctereutes; species Nyctereutes procyonoides. Next base: position 7,592,032 of record NW_026575082.1, on the reverse strand, counting down.
TGGGAAGAATAATGTTTCTCCCCAAAAGCATCCATTTCTGTTCCTGGAATCTGTGCATCTGTTCTGTTGTGTGGTAAAGGGCAGTTAAGGTTTCAGATAGAACTAAGGCTGCTCATTAGTTGAACAGGAGTTGGGAAGATTATTCTGAATTATCTGAGTGGGGCCCCTGTAATACAAGAGTCTTTATAAGGGAAAGAGGGAGGCAGGAAAGTCCAAATCAGAGTGAGGCAGTGTGAGAGGCTCTGGTGATGGTCGCTGGCTTGGAAGATGGAAGGGAACACAAGCTGAGGACCAAGGCAGCTTAGAGAAGCTGGAAAATGCCAGAAAGTAGATTCTCTCCTAGAGCCTCCAGAAGGGAACACGGACGGCTCTTCTGACCCCTTGATTTCAGGCCAGCAGATCCATTTCTGACTTTTGACCTCCAGAACTGTTAGCATAATAAATTTGTGTTGTGTCATCAGGTCTATGGTAATTTGTTACAGCCACTATAGGACATTAATGCTTCATTGTTAAGTGAATAACCTCTAGTTTTGTAACATGTGCACTGAAGGATGAGTTAAAAATACACACACACACACACACACACACACACACACACACACAGAGCAGACCAGACTGACATGTTATACAAAATAGCTAAATTAATTGTGGTTCTATCCAGGATGTGGTAATGTTATAATTGACATATTATTTTTGTATATTTCATTGTCTGTGTTTTCTAGGTATAGAGGTTATTACCTTGTTACAAGAAAAAAATGTTATTTTAAAATGTTGTAGAGATCATTCAGTTCACGTGGCTGCAAGCTCTATTGTAAATTTGCAGTAGGAATCCTTTACAGAGAGGCTTTTGTCTGTCATTCACTTTGAGATGGAGGTGGTGCTTGGGGCCTCTTCTTTCTTACAGGATAATATTTGTCCCCAAATTATAGACAACTAGTTATTGCTGGTCACATAGAAGCCCAAATAAATATCTTTCACTAAAAGGGTAAGCACTTTAGATTTTTCAGTACATTATAGGGAAATCCTTTTTTTTTTTTTTTTTTAAGATTTTACTTATTTATTTGAGAAAGAGAGAGAGAGAGCAAGTGAGCATGAGTCGGGGAAGGGGCAGAGGGAGAGAGGGAAGCAGACTCCCCCCTCCAGCAGGGAGCCCGATGGTGGGACTCGATCCCAGGACCCGGGGATCATTACCAGGGCAGAAGGCAGCCGCTTAACCAACTGAGCCACCCAGGCGCCCCGAGGAGAATACCTTTTACTATTTCAAGTGTATTTATTTGGCTAATGTTCCAACTCAGTCTTTCAATGTTTACTGGATTCTTCTTGCATCCTGAGCAGAGTCTGCTTGTCAAAGTATTGCACAGCCACGTGACAGTGGTCATTAAAACAACTTTGTAGCAGGACTGAAAACAATGATTATCCTTTGGTCTATGAAAAAGCAGACCAGAAAAATCCACCTCTAATTACAGCTTTATAAAAAGAAACATCACAAGATTCTTTTTATTTTGACTACACCTGTCAATATAATTTCCAATGTAGTGCAGGCCACAGCATAGGGACCATGGTTTTCTCTGGAAGGCCAATAAAAACAATAAATACGCATAAGAACAATACCAGTGGTTGATGTTGAGGGTCTAACAGTAATATCAGCTAAGATACATGGAATGATTCTTTATTACTTTTAAGAGCTATATTAAATTCATGGTAGGTGGGGATCCCTGGGTGGCTCAGCGGTTTGGCGCCTGCCTTCCGCCCGGGGTGTGATCCTGGAGTCCCGAGACTGAGTCCCACATTGGGCTCCCTGCATGGAGCCTGCTTTTCCCTCTGCCTGTGTCTCTGTCTTTCTCTGTGTGTGTGTCTCTCATGAATAAATAAATAAATAATCTTTGGGAAAAAATAAATAAGTTCATGGTAGATGCCATTATTATTCCAATATTTTAAACTGAGGCCTATGGAAGTAACTTGTTCAATGTCACCCAATTGATCACTGAAGAAGCAAATTAAACCAAATTAAAGTCATCTGATTCTAAAGCCTACACTATTAATCATGATTATTCTCAAAGATGATTTTTATTTATTTATTTATTTAAGATTTTATTGATTTATTCATGAGAGACACACAGAGAAAGGCAGAGACATAGGCAGTCCTGCAGGACTCGATCCCAGGACCCCCAGATCATGACCTGAGCCAACAGCAGATGCCCAACCACTGAGCCACCCCGGTGCCCCAACCTGTATTTTTTTTTTTAAAGATTACGTTATTTCTATAATTGGACCATATAAGTAAGTCTACAACTCTCTGCATGGAGAATTTATGGCAAAATGATTTCAGGCACCTACTGAACTGGGGTTCTCCTGCTACCTATATAATGTGGTGCATGACTTTTCAAAACTTGCTAGTTACTCATTCATAATTTTAGCAACTTAATAAGTGAGCACTGTACCCAGAAACAATGGTAGACAGTGCTCACAAGCATGGAGAGAGGGAAATGAAATGGAGATATCAACCCAACCATATAGCTTCCCCGGAAACTGTGCAGTCTGTAGCTTGACCAATGCACTGAAGGCTGGCAAGTCCCAGCTCCTTGCTTCTGTCTACACTTAACAGACTGGCACCCTGAAGAAATATTGAATTTGAAAAAGTCCTCCCAGTACTATCTTATACTCTTTACCTTAAATGGGTGAGTCTACCTTATTAAAAAAAAATCAGAAAGCACTTTGTGGAGAAAAGAAGGCTTACTAACCTCTGTGTCCAGGGGAGAAGCTGTTTCCTGCCTCAGGGTGTGAATTATCTGTTCCAGCTCTCTGACTTGCTGCAGTGCCCTTTGGGCAGACTCAAACTCCTGAGAAGCTGTTTCCTCTGTTCATGGGAACCTAATTTGGCTGTTTTGCCAAGTCACAGTGTAGGACCATGCAGCCACCGGCTTTCTCCTCTGTCTAGATTGCATTTTCATTTTGTTGTTGTTAGGATTTTTTTAAATTTTTATCTATTTATGATAGTCACATAGAATGAGAGAGAGAGAGGCAGAGACACAGGCAGAGGGAGAAGCAGGCTCCATGCACCAGGAGCCCGATGTGGGATTCGATCCCGGGTCCCCAGGATCGCGCCCTGGGCCAAAGGCAGGCGCCAAACCGCTGCGCCACCCAGGGATCCCGGATTTTGTTTTTTAAGTAATCTCCACACCTAACATGGGGCTTGAACCCACGACCCCGAGATCAAGAGTCACACACTCCACTGACTGAACCATCCAGGCACCCCTGGACTGTGTTTTCATCTTCGCTCCCAAAGTCCTATCTGTCCTGCAGCCTGTGCTCCGGTGGAAGACTCCCTGCCCTCCACTAACTCACTGAATCCCTCCCTGTTGCTCCACATGATCTGTTCCCATCGCTTACTTTCCGGGAGGCCAGCACAGCTTTGGAGGCAGGTTCAGGTTACGGCTCTGTGTCTCACTGAGTGGAGGCCCTGGGCAGATTTATTTTATGAGCCTCAATTTCCTCATCTATGAAACAGGAAACATAAAGCCAGTCTCACCATGTGTGTAAAAATTAAATGAGGTATGTATAAAAATCATTTGATATGGCATCCACCAAACAGTAGGGACTCAATAATCTGTTGTCTCTCTCCTTTTTCCCCTTTTTTAGCACTATTCAAACTTAGCTGCTGTCATTTTGATTCACAGGGATGTTGAGACTGTATTCTATTTAACCTTGTATCTCCCTGCCCCAAAGATGGTGCCTTGGGTGTACCAGGCATCAGGGGTGTTGTCACGATCAATTAAGTTTGTCAAAGGAGACACAGAGAAGAAATAGAAGGCACATAATCAACATTCTCTGTGTCTGTTTCTCACTCTGCAATTGAGTATGCTGATCCAGGGACACCTGCGTGGCTCAGTCAGTTAAGCATCCAACTCTTGATTTTGGTTCAGGTCATGATCTCAGAGACCTGAGATCAGGTTCTGTACTGGGCGTGGAGCCTGCTTGAGATTCTCTCCCGCCTCCTCTGTCCCTTTGCACCAAACCCTGCTCTCTCTCTCTCTCTCTGTCTAAAAAAAAAAAAAAAAAAGAATGTTGATTCAGCAGGGGTCCAAGGTCTAAATACCAAGAGATGTTTTAAACCAGGACTATGGTATTCTGGTCCTAATAGTTCTTATCTACCCTGTTACTGGAAAGAATCTCAGAGCCGTGGTGGCTCTACCCGAAGCCTTAAACTTCTGTTTCCTTTTCTTTTGCTGCATAGGACATTAGTGTGACAATTGGCAAAGCTGTTATAAGATCCCTAGAATAGATAATAGTGTTGTATCAATGCTCCTTCCCTGCTTTTGAAAATTGTAGTGTGGTTAGTAAGACTGAAGTATTTAGGAGTAGGGGTGGTCATTATATCTACAGCTTATTTTCCAAATATTCAGAAAAAAAATGTACTGTTCATATTAAGACAGAGAGAATGATAGGGCAAATGTGATAAGATGTCCATATTTGGGATTCCACTTGAAGGCTATCTGGGTATTCTTTGTACTATTATTGCCACTTTTCTGTAAGTCCAAAATTGTTTCGAAAGAAAGATTTCTTTTTTTAAAGCTGTTTGAGATGATGTGTTTGCATCTTCCTTGACTTATAGCCACATGAGGGAGTTACTGGACCAAAATATAGCTCTCTTTCTCTTCTCCCTAAATGAAAATGTATACTTGTGTGAATCTCACAGCCTAGGAAGTGATGCTAATTGTGACATCGTGTAGGCCTGGTTCAGAACTATCGTGACAGTGAGATCTGCAAGGTAACAGGCATTTCTGATGCTTATCTGGAACCGGAGCTCCACCCTCCCCTATTCCACACCAGTGGATGCCATCTGAGAGTTTGTTCTTCTACATCAATCAGGGGTAAGTACCAAGGCTTTGCCTGACCAGTGGTGTCTGACGTGGGTGCGTTCACAGTCAGGACGTACAGTCACCTTGGAAGGACCAGCTTTGACAAAGAAGCCTTTAACGACAGGTTTGCTTAATGGACCAGCACAGGGCTGGGTCATTTTCCAGAGCAGTGGTCCGGATTTTTGGACACAGTAACAACGTTGTTCTTGGATGGAGGAAGGAGGGTGAGGACTAACACCATAGATTGAGCACACTTCCATGGAGAATAGAAGATAAACATCGGAACAGCTCTTTCTAAATGTATTCTAAATACATTTATGTTTAATTGTCAATAAAACTAGCCTTTTCATGGTTTTCCTTGTGCTATTTCTGGCCTGTTAGATTTTTCTCCCACAGCAAACCAAGGACTCTGGGACCGACGGTGATAGCTCATGGCCTGAATCTAACTTGTAGTCAAGCTAGATGTCAAGCATTTCTGCAGACCCCTTGGAAAAGCCTTCTCTAGTGTGCAGCTCCAGAAACTAAGGGAGAAGAGAGTTGAGCCAAACTTGATATGATAGAAATGCCCCGGACTGTAGATTCATGGAGAAAGAATTTTGACTCCGGCCTGTCACTCGGCCTCCAGTTCCGCCCTCATCCTGTTACTCTCAGATGCTCTCCTGCCTTTTCCACACATCTACTTTCCAGGTGAGGGCCTCACATCTGCGGACTGAACCTAGACAGCACTAGTTGTACAAATCTGGGAGTGCCACTGGAAGCAGAAGGAAGCAATTTTGGGGAACCATTCCAGAAGCATGACCTGGGTGTGTGTGCTGGGGTGGGTACGTGAGTGCGTGGAGGGTGAGTGTAGGTGTGCGTGTAAGTGTGCATGTGAGAGCGCATGCTCACCACAGCATTGGCGGGTACACTAAGATCTCAGCCATGCTTGACTGGCTCAGGGAAGATGCCAGCACACTGGGCACTGGCCTCTGGGTCCCCAGCTGGCCTCCCTGGACAGGGCATCACTGGCAATAAAGAGTCTTTATACAGCACCTGAGCTTTGGAGAGGAGCCAGAGATGAGGACAGCTTGGGATATATGTCCTTGATTATCTGTGAGACAGATGCCTTCCGGAGATGTCCAGGTTTCCGGGGGACAGAGACACTGAAGTAAATGAGTGGCCAGAGAAGCAGAGAAATGGTCTCTGTATTACTGCTTTTAAAAAATATGTACTATAAAGGTATGGATTCATTCATGGGCAGATTATTTGCATTTTCTTACCTTGCTAATTTATAAAGGTTGTTGTATTTTTAAAATCTCAACTTAAAATGAATCATATTTATTTGACTACTACAGTCGCACTCTTACCTGCATTCATCAAAGCAGTGCAGAGGGGCAGCTTGGGTGGCTCAGTGGTTTAGCACCACCTTCGGCCCAGGGCTTGACCCTAGAGACCCAGGGTCGAGTCCCACGTCGGACTCCCTGCATGGAGCCTGTTTCTCCCTCTGCCTGTGTCTCTGTGTCTCTCATGAATAAATAAATAAAATCATCTAGGGGGTTGTAAAAACACACACGCCATGATCCCATCCTTCAAAAGGGGGATTTCAGGGTTTGGGATGAAATCAAAATAGCTATAGTCTAAAAAAATCTTTCAAGGCGATTTTTAGCATTTGTTTCTTTGAGGACGACTAAAAATAAGCAACGTACTACTACTACTATATAATATGAAATTTGTTATCATTGTAGGATATTTGTGCTTAAAGTTTATAGTTATAAGAAATTGCAACAGGTGACTCATAAAAGAAAATCATAAGTAATTACAACATTGTCTTGTTTTTGCATTGTGCTTTTAAATATTTGTTCAAAGCCGTTTACAACCATTATCCTGATTTGTTCCTACAACAATCACTAATGAGAGAAGTCAAAAATCCTCGGGCTTTTCCTTAGAATAGAGACATCATGGGGCTCTCTGTCAAACTATTTTATGGGAAAGTTATAGCCTTTTTATCACTGTGTTCTATAATTTAACAGTGTTTCTCAAACCTCCACACCTGTAGTCTCCTGTAATCTCCACCTGGCACCTGACACCTTTTGAAATCAATTCACTCAAGATTCTACCCACAAGAGTTGATCATCCGGTTCTTCCAGATGGAAACCAGCTTGCCCAGGTACACTCTGCGTTCATCGGAAAGTCCAGAACCAACTGAGGAGAGCAGCTCTGCCCATCTAGGGCATTTTAGACCTCGGATGTTTATTAAGACTTAGAAGTATCCGCAGATCCATCATTCCTCCCGTGGGTTGCCTGGCTGAGGCAGATACTCTTATCGCAGTCTGCATATTGTTGAAAATGCTCCCATAGAATGGAAATGAAATTGGAGATGACTATTTTTGGATTCAATTTGTTCATTTCCCATGAATACTCCCAGGAGAAAAAAAAAAGCAACAGAGACTTTGAACAATAGATATACAATCAGAATTGTAAGGGAATAATCACCTGTTAATCTCTTCTTTATTAAAATCTAAAAGCATTGGGCTGGATATAGTTTTGCTTCCATGACCAGTAAAGTCACAACACTCCATGGGTGTTATTTTATGTACGTGACCCGACACAATCAGTGATACAGTACTTGGTACTTCTCTGTGTCATCCAGTACAAATTTAGTAATTCTAAAGAGGGAAGGTTAGTATGTTGGTGTAGAAACCACACAATTAAGTTTCAGCAGTAGAGGCATAAGTGCAGGCGTGTGCATATACCTGTGCACACACGCACCACACACACATGCGCACCGTAGACATAAGGACTGCCTCCCGGCCTCCCCGTCTGGTCCTCCAGTAGGACCTGCTGATTCTACCCCTAAATGTCTTGTATCAGTTCACCTCTCCATCTTCCCAGGGCACCTTCCTGGAGCACCGTACCACTTCCTCACCATGTGGAGCTCCCTACTTCTCTTCGTGCTGAGTTCCACCCACCCCACGTCAGCCAAAGTATTTTTCCCCTTTAAATGCCAATTGGGTCATGATTCCTTCCATTCTTTGGTTTCCCCACTGCTGTTGGGCCAGCAGACCCATGAATTTCTTTCCTTCGCACTCACCATGTGGCATCCATGACCCGAAACACTGACACACAGCTCGCGGTCCCCACGGTCTGCAGACCTCAGATCTCCACTGGAATGTCGCCTCCTCTGGGAGGTCTTGTCTGGTCACTCTGCTCTTTGCTTTCAGAGACTCTATCACGATGGGAGATCGCATATTCCCGAGCTCGGTTACTCATTTAACACAGCTTCGCGAGAGCTGGAATCCTTCTGATTGTGTTCATTTCTTTGTCCAGAGCAACGCATGAATGATTATCCAGATGTTTCAGGGGAGAGTGGAACTGGGGCAATGAGGATGAATCAAGATGTCACCACACGTCTGAAAACTGGCCTCCAACCTTCTGTGGGATTTTCTCAACAGGTTAGTTGTAATTTTTGCCCTACGTTCAAGCTGGTCTAGCTCTCCTTCCCTCCTTCACACCTCTGCGAACTCTACTCTTCAAATGAAAATTTAGCCGATACTAATCTCTGCTTCATTGTCTACAGTACATCTTCTATTTTATTTTTCTTTTTGTGCATTTTTATTGAAATTCCAGTTAAGTGTAATATTAGTTTCAGGTGTACAATATAGTGACTCAACACTTGGATACATCACCTGGTGCTCATCATAGGTGCCCCCCTTCATCCCCATCACCTAGTTCACCCACCCACCCCCCAATCCTCTCCCCTCTGGTGACCCTCAGTTTGTTCTCTAGAATTGAGAGTCTGCTTCTAGGTTCGACTCTATTTTTTTTTTTTTGACCTTTGCTCATTTCTTTCCTAACTTTGACACATGAGTGAAATCACATGGTATTTGACTTTCTCTAACTGACTTACCTCACTTAGCATTCTACCCTCTAGGTATATCTGTGTCATTGCAAATGGCAAGATTTCATTCCTCTTTTAAAATTTCTGAGTAATATCCCATTGCACATATATACTAAATACTCTTTTCTTTTTTTTTTTTTTTCCCCATATGTAGGGTCAATAGAGCTTTTTTCTTTTTGTATCTTTACCAAGTGGTAAATGTGCTAATGCATGGCAGGAGAGGCAGAGAAATAATCTGTATACTACTGCTTTAAAACAATCCACATAAAGGTTGACTTGATGGGATGGTTATTTGCATCTCTTACCTTGCCAACTTACAAGGATTGCTTTAATTTTAAAATCTCACTTTGAATATGTACATGAGCGTGTGTCTGACCTCTTCAGTCAGAGAGTAAAGACATGGTTTTATTTTTCCTTGGCACTGAGCTCTGGGCTAAATTGCACACTCATATTGAACACGTAGAAGTATCAGAGAGGATGCATGTGTTGTGTTTTATATATATATATATATAAATTTCTCCCCTCTCTTAATTTCTCTTAACGCTTTTGAATGGTGAGGATCCAAGTTCATTTTTGCATGAAATATATATTTTTAACAAGTTTGTTTTTTTTAACAAGTTGAAATTTTCTAACATGCTGTAACCATCTGTCATTCAGTAAGTCTAAAAATCAGATGTATCAAAACATGTTGTTTTTGAAGAAAATGGAAATAATTCATCTTTAAGACCTTTCTACCCCCTTAGGGATTTAGGGTCATTTTGCTTCGAAGCAACACTGACCCCCTGTGGCCAGGAGATTCTTAGGAAAAAAAAATTTGTTTTTCTTTTTACTAAGTTTTCCTTGTAGTAATTTCTCTCTCATGGTAGCATTTGTGTTCAGTCCACACAATTTATTTTACTTATTTTTTTAAAGATTTTATTTATTTATTCATGAGACACACACACACACACACACACACAGAGAGAGAGAGAGAGAGAGAGAGAGAGAGAGAGAGAGGCAAAGACACAGGCAGAGAAGCAGGCTCCATGCAGGGAGCCCGACATAGGATTTGATCCCGGGTCCCCAGGATCAGGCCCTGGGCTGAAGGCGGCACTAAACCACTGAGCCACCCGGGCTGCTCCACACAATTTATTTTAACTCCGCAGTGTCGATACGATCGATCAATAATTCTCGCTCATCAAGGCAATACTTAGGAAAGGGCCTCGTTTGTTGCCACTGAGTGTGCAGAAGGCAGAGTGGTGAGAGTGTGCTCACCCCGAGTTTGTGGTTACTCACAACCTTTGCCTCACTTTTCTCCTGTTCCTTCCAATTCTATAAACGAGTCAGTTTTATTTATCTCAGGAAGGTGCTGGAGTCAGAGGATCCTCATTTCTTTCTAGCTCATTGTTCTCACTCCATCAATTCACTTTTCAAAATACCTGTGTCTGATTCTCCTTATTTCCATTCTCACCACGTTTGTCTTCAGCTTCCCTTAACGATGACAGGAGCTCTCTGGGCACCTGCTCTGATTTTGCTCCTTTTGTGAAAAAAAAAATAAGATATGATTGTCATACAGCATTCTATCAGTTTCAGATGTACTGCATAATGATTCGATATCTGTACATCCTGTAAAGTGATCACCGCAATAAGTCCAGTTAACATCCTCATCATCCATAGTTCCGGAACTTTCTTCTTGTGATGAGAACTGGTAAGATCTACTCTCTGGGGGCACCTGGGTGGCTCAGTTGGTTAAGTGTCTGCCTTCAGCCTGGATTGTGATCCTGGAGTCCTAGGATCAAGCCTCACATCAGGATCCCTGCTCCGTGGGGAGCCTGCTTCTTCGTCTCCCTTTGCCTATTTGTGTTCTCTCTCTGTCAAATAAATAAAAATCTTTTTTTAAAAAAATCTACTCTCTTAGCAACTTTCAGATATACAGTATAGTATCACCAACTCTAGTCACCATGCTGCTTACTACATCCCATGACTAATTTTATACCTGCACATTTGGAGCTCTTGAACCCTTTCTGCCTCCGCCTCCCCTCTCTCCACCGTCTGTTCTCCTCAGCCTCCTTTGCGCCCCCTTCTGGGGCCCCCTCCAGTCCCTGGAAACCTGTGCCAGTTGCTGAGGACCTGCTGTCCCTCCAGGATCTGTGATCAGATAAGCCAGATGCCCAGAGTTTAAAACTGTCTATGACAATTTGACAGAGTAATATTTGAATCTGATATAAAGAAAGGTGGGTCTTGGGTAATCAATGTCTTTTTCTATTCGCATTCTGGAAATCTGTTTCTGTTGTCTGCTGGTGTCTTTTACAGCGGTGCTGCTCAGCTTGGAAGTGCATAGGCCTTGGCCGCGGCAGGGGTCAGGAGCTCTGCTCTGCTTTTTCCCACTGGACGCATCTGCCTTAAACATTCTTTTTTTGGGGCATGATTTCCTTAGGCAAAGGTGTCTTGCGTCACCGTGTATCAGATCTAAGCTGTCTGTGGGGTTTCTAGTGAATTCTAACTTCAGTCTTGCTGTCCATTGTGAGCTTGATCTCACCTGACCGGTTCTCACACATTCCTTTTTTATTTTTTTTAGGATTTTATTTATTTATTTGGGGGGGGGGTAGAGAGAGAGAGAGAGAGAGAGAGAGATCCCAGCACCCTGGGATCATGACCTGAGCCGAAGGCAGATGCTTCACTGACTGAGCCACCCAGCCTCCTGCACACACTCCTTCAACCCCATTCTCTCTGCTTATATTCCTGAGCTGACCCCCCTGGAAGCTAGCCTAGAGTTCCTTCTCTAACCCATCCAGATGCAACCATCACTTCAAGGTCTACCTCACATTCACTCTTCGGTTAGAATTTTCTGGTTATCGCAGACACTACTGGCCTTTCTCCTGCTCCTCCTGCTCCTGTGGCTCCGACCTGCCGAGAGCTTTGTCTTTGGGGACAGAGCTCTCTGCACCTGCGATTTCTGTGTACTGTCCCCCACCCTGACAGACACTCTCACCCCCAGCTTTACCAGCTAGTTTCTGTTTTCATTCCCATTTTATAGATGAGGAAACTGAGACCCAACATGTTAAGTGTAATACCCGTGGCTGCATAGGTTGGAGAGTGGTTGATACGCAGTCTGCATTGGGTCAGATACAACCCATGAACTCTAGTTTAGATGAAGGTAATGATGTTTGGTGGGGAACTGAGGTGAACCCATGTGGTTGTATTAATTTCCTTGGGCTGCTGTAAGAAATTATGTCAACTTGGCTGGCTCAGAACAGGAGATTTATGTATCTCACGGTGTTGGAGCCTACGAGCCTGAAATCGAGGTGTTGGCAGGTGTGATGGTTTCTGGAGGCTGAAGGAGAGTCTAGTCTCTTCTCTCTCTTCTAGCTTCTGGTAGTTGCCAGCTATGCTTGGTGTTCCTTGGCTTGTAACCACATCACTCCGCTATCCGCCCCATTACACATGGCCTTCTCCTCTGGTCTCTCCCTGTTAACCGCCCCCCCCCCCTTTCTTTTCTCTCATAAGGACACCAGTCAGTGGACATAGAGCCAACACTAAGTCCAGGATGACCTCCTCTCAGGACATTTAATTAATGATATCTGCAGGGGATCCCTGGGTGGCTCAGTGGGTTAGTGCCTGCCTTTGGCTCAGGGAGTGATCCTGGAGTCCTGGGATCGAGTCCCATGTCAGGCTCCCTGCATGGAGCCTGCTTCTCCCTCTGCCTGTGTCTCTGCCTCTCTCTCTCTCTCTCTCTCTCTCTCTGTGTCTCATGAATAAATAAATAAAATCTTTTAAAATAATGATATCTGCAAGGCACTATTTCCAAATAAGGTTACATTTACAGGTACCTGGGGTTAGGACAGGAATCAACCTTTCTGGGGACACTATTCAACCCACTGCGAGGAAGGGGATTGTCTATAAAATCCACATTCTTTTCATGCCTTGCTGCCTCTTGCCCATCACTTTGCAATTCAGGATTTGAGGACATACCCTGCAGACTTGAAGCCCAGCGTTTTACAGGGTTTAGTTTCATTCCAGCTGTTGGTACTTGCACACTATGCTTTACACATCACCTGCAGCCCCTCCGTGGCTCTCACGGCCTTAGTCACGGGGGAATGGCAGGTGTCAGTATGGTGACACCTCCTTGGATGGGAGAGCTTGCCTGAGAATTCAAGGTCGCAGCACACAGAAAGTTGGTTGACACCTGTGGATGCAGCCACCCTTGTGCATAAGCAAAGGGGATGGTGTCCCCTCCCTCACACAAAAAAGCCATTTGGAAGCACTGGGGAAGGAAATCATAATTAGTAAAGCTTCTGCTGGGTGCTTGGCCCTGCCACCCATCTTACTTTATTATCATTCATGCTTTGCCCACTGAAATTCAGAGCAAGGAGGGGGGAAAAAGATCTAAAATAGCTAAATTGCAGTTGATGTGGGGATATGGGTTAGGCTAACAAGGTTGAAGAAAAGCACTTTTGTGATTCGTTTTGAAAACAATTCTTGAAAAATAATTGAAACTCAAGGTATCCGGATCTTATCAATCAAATAAATGCTTTTATGAAAAAAAGAACAACCCAGCGCTGTGAGAGCAGCTTCGTTTTTGTATTGTCACTCATGGGAAAGCTTTTAAAGCTAATAAAACTGCTTATAACTTTTAGTCCTCAGGTTTCCATCATACTTTCTTCAGTGACTTCACTTTTAGGAAGTTAAAAATAGAATTAATTCTGAGCACAACAGAGCCGGACTCAGAATTTCAGACCTTGATTTGCATTTTAAACCTTCAGGAGTAAGGGTTTTTGTTTGTTTGCTTTTGTTTTGTTACTTAGCCCTTGAGAATGTGATGGTAACAGACAGCACTTTGAGCCAAATTGACGGCTGGTGTAATTGGAGGCTGGCTGGTGGGGGGTGGGGGGGTCCCCTCAGGGAAACTGAGCTTTGAGATGCTTTTCTTTGTTTCTTTCTTTCTTTTCTTTTTTTTTTTTTTAAAGTGGATTGTTTCCTAAAGAAAATGATGAGTAAATGTATCTCAAGTTTAGTGCTCTGTTGAAAAGAGGCAAAGACTGCTTGTCTAAAATGACTAAATCTGTAAATGAGAAAATAAGATAAGAGAAAATAAGCCTGCTAGCTAGCCTCTTCTGTTTGTCTTTTGATACCTATTTTCATGTTGATGCTCTATTTCTCTGTATATGTTCTTGATATATAACTATTTTATAACGTTTCCTCTGCTTTTGTGCACGTCTGACTTTATCTCGAAATTTCACGAGAGTGAAAACTTGGAAGATGATTTCACAGTTATCCGCGAGACCAAGGAAGGACTCTTGTAGGTTTATCCGCAGCACCCCCTTGTGGCAATTCTATGCATTTCATAATTCTCGATAGTTTAAATTTTTCAAGGGCAAGGACAGGCTACCTTTGATTTAAACTTTTTTAAAGGATTTTATTTATTTATTCATTCATTCATTCATTCATTCATTCATTCATTCATTCATTCACGAGAGACAGAGAGAGAGAGAGAGGCAGAGACACAAGGAGAGGGAGAAGCAGGCTCCCCACGGGGACCCAGATGTGGAACTTGATCCCCAGACTCTGGGATCACGACCTGAGCCAAAGGCAGGTGCCCAACTGCTGAGCCACCCAGGTGTCCCATATACTTTATTTTTTTTCAAGTTGTTAATATAATTAGTTGTCTCTATTGCTGAATCTGTTAGTTCAGCTCAAAAGCCATTCTTAGGGCATGGAGAGGCAGTCTACCATTATTAAATTTAGGGATGAAGCTTGGAGTGGACCAGCCTAAGGTAATGTTTGAAGACATTTTACTGGCAGTGAAACTAAATCCGTGCTGAAAATGTGTACTTAATCCTTGCACCTGACTTGCTTTTAAATACTTTAATATCTTAATTCTAAAATACATATTTCTCAAGACTAAAGTGTTTTTAATTGGGGATTGCTGTGTCATAGTATAGTATTCCCTTTTTAAAAATATTTGAATTCAGGATATACATTCTCGAGACTTTTACATTAACTACTAAAATGTATATCTCGGGCAACAGCTTCTGAGCTCATACTCAAATTTGTGTGAAATTATTTGGAAATTAAATTGTATGAAAATTGTATGAATTAAATTGTATGAAAATTTCATACGTGAGAGGTATAGACTCAGGGCAAATCAGAGCTACACTTTACATTTCTAAAAAACAAAACAACAAAAAAAACCAAAAAAATCACAACAAAAAACCCTCCAACCTCCTCCATGTTTTAAATCAAAGAATTAAAACTCAGAATTAATGCATTTCAGTGAGCAGAATATCTGGTTTTGAATTTTCCTATAAATCAAGATATTTTGGTATGCGAATGCAAGTAATGTCAAAAATGCTTGATGACTTCTTTCTTTGGTTATCATAGTTTTCTATCACTGTATCTACTTTTCAATCTGTCTTTCAAGTTTGGTTTTGTTTGAACAATTTAGGTAGTCATTAGGAGATCATGTAACATGCAATTTTGCTCAGACTATTACATGTTATGTTTGAGGGTACTAAATAAATGCTTGGTTGTAGAAATAACCAGATCTAGGGCAATTAGTTTAGGGACTCAGGCCTCATTTGTGTGTGTGTGTGTGTGTGTGTGTGTGTGTGTGTGTTAATCAGCATATTTATGCATATTTAAAAATCATGTTGGGTTTACATGTGTTTTGCATGTATATACTTGGGGAAAAATATAATTCCTTCTAGAAGCAGTTGGTGTTAGGTTCCTTTCCTTAAATGTCTGTCCTTGGTTTTCTAAGGGACACTTCACCTTGGATTATCTAACTAGTTGCTCTTGGATTTGCTCATGAAATTTGTTGTGGTGCAATAAACTACAACTCCTGCAGCCACCTTTAGCTCCCATAGAATATCTAGTCTACTATCTGTGAGCTGCTGACTTGAACTATAAGATTATGCCTCCCTAATTGGTAGTCTGTGGTGACTCTCTTAAGAGAAAAATCTTTTAAGGAGATTTCTAGGACTTTCTGAAAACTTTCAAGTCTCCCAATGAAGGTTTCCCTTGCTTGCTTATGTATTTACTTATTTAAACTGTGTAAACATTCACCTAATACAAAACTTACCTTCTAAGCCATTTTTAAGTATACAGTTCAGTGGTGTTAATATATCCACATTTTTGTGCAACAGATGATAAGGACCTTTTCATCTTGCAAAACTGAAACTCTATCCCTCTGCCCCATCAAGGTCTGGCTCTTTATGAACCTCAGATACTGTGAGGACCAGGGATGGAGGAGTAGGGTACAGCTACTAGGAGGCAGGAAGGGATTCAGGTGGTGCTAAAAAAAAAAAAAAAAAAGTGAATTTACATTCTTTTTTTTGTGTGTGTGTGTGAATTTACACTCTAATCAGTCTATTACATCAATTATTCTCTATGCAAAGCAAATTAATCTCATCCCACTCATTAATATATCAACTGTTTTTAAGAACTTTCCTTATTTTCCTTCCAGGCCAACGTTGTTGGTTTTTAAAAATCGAATTTCATATATGGGGGAAGGATCCACAGTGTGATCTGTGCTAGACAGCTTTGATTTTTTTAAAGCTTAAATCCTATATTTAAAAGGCCTTCTAAGAAATGTTAAAAAAAATATGAAATCTTGGTGCCTGATAAAATAAAGTTGGGTATTTTTAACTACATAGGAGAGAATGGTGTCAGGGAACGTGTGTGTGTTTATCCATGCACGTTTGTGAAGCAGGGGTGGGAGGCATATTCCTTTATTAGTAGGATCACTCCGGAGGTCAGAGTCTGGATGGCAGGTGTAACATGCAGTCTCTTCCCTCCAGAGTTCTATCTTAATTTTGGGACTTTGTGAAGGCAGTAGAGGGACCAATTGAGGATGATGCCACTACATAATCCTGTACAGATCCTAACAGCCCCATCTCCATATCCTTTTTAATTAGATTCTGGCAACAACATGTCTGAATTTTACCTCCATCTCTGCCGTTTACCACCTGTATTAGTTACATTGCCGTGTGATAAGTAACCCTTAGGCTTGGCAGCTAAAAAAATATTCATTTATTTTATCGCAACTTCTGGGGGGTCAGGAATGCCAGCTAAAAAAATATTCATTTATTTTATCGCAACTTCTGGGGGTCAGGAATGCCAACACAGTGTAGTTGGGTCCTCGGGCTCTTATTTGCCTGCAATGAAGAGTCAGCGTGGGTTGTGGTCTAATCTGGAGGCTGAGCTGGAGAGAATTCACTTCTGCAGTTGGCAGGCCTCCTTCACAGCCACTGGCTAAGTACATCAGTCCCTTGCCATGTGGGATTCCCAGTGGGCAGCTCACAGCCAGTAATTGGCTTTCTCAGTATGAGTGAAAAAGATAGGAAGAACAAGAGAGGGCTAGTAGGGTGGAAGCCATAGTCTTTTTGTAACCCAGTCTCGGACGTGACATCCTATCACTTTTCCATATTTCATTTGTTAGAAGTGTGTTATTAGATCCAGCTTGTCAGCAGGAGGCATGCACAGCAGAAGGCTGGGATCACTAGGAGTTGTCTCAGAGGCTCATGGGGTCAGTGGGCAAGTACTCTCTTCTCTCCATCACTAACATCTTTCGGATCAGCATTCTCTTGCATCAAATGATTAAAATAATGACTCTTACTTAGAAGGCTGTTGTGTGGATTCAAAAAGTTAGTAAGACGCTTAGAGCTATACCTGGCATGTGATTAGGGCCCAATGAGGTTTTAACAGAATCTCCATTTGTAAAAGCAGAAGCCAATATCCCCTGAATTTAAGGAACTTCTCCAAAGTCCTACAACTCAGAAAGGATGGGGCTGCTGGGATATGAACCCAGGGCTGACTACTGGTTTACCCTGATCACAATGGAGACTTTGATGTGGTTCCATTTGCAGATGTGTAACAGGTATTCAGTGATGTCTTCCTCCTTGACAATTGCCCATCAATGACTTCTGTGTTGATAAACCCATTGGCCGACTCTCACTGTTCATTTAGTTTGGTTTTATTAGTATCATTTGATGCAATTGATCATCCTCTATGTAGGGAAATACTGGGGATCATTTCCTAAATTGGTGTTCCTACTATTTTCTCTCATCTGTTTGCCCTGTAACTATTGCAGTGCCTTTGTATCAGTTCTGGACTTTTCCCCTTTCTTCTCTGTACTCCTTCTTGCTATTATCAGCCGGTCTCACGGCTTTAAATATCTTTATAGAAGTGACTTCCAAGTTTGTATTTCTTGCCCATTTCTGTCTCCTGATTTTCAGACTTACTTATCCAACTGTGCACTTGCAACTCTGTGTAGGTGACCCCTGCTTGTCTAACACATGTCTAAATCTTGTCATGTTCAAAATGAACTCTTGATCTTCCTTCTAGAAGCTTAACATGAATTCCAAGTTCAGATCCTTTTTTTCCTTCACAGATCTTGGCACCTTCTCATGTTTTATGAATTTTACTTATTTCCCCTTATTTTTGTATTTTCTTTGGTTTTGCTACTGTCTTGTGTCTGTCTTCTAGAATACAAGCTCCATGAGGGCAGGCATTTTTTTCCTGCCTTGAGCAATATTGAATCTTATTAAAGTAACTGAATATGGATGAACATATAACATAAGTCAATAAATATTTGTTAAGTGATGGAAATAAATTGAAAGGATGAGCTATAACATTAGGAAAGTGGGATGGAGAAAGAAATGGATGCTTGTTCTAACTTTTGGCACATAATTGGGACCAGAAACTCCATGCCTAGTTTGCCACTCCACTTTCAAACAGTAACTCTGAACAGTATATGCTAATAGGCCAATGCAGACACGACAGTAGGCAGATGAGGAATAGAGTGTAGGGTGCATTTGTAGGGGAGTACCTCTGAGATCCAGGGTGGCGGAAAGAGCAACAAGGGAAAGGTAAGTCACACTGGTAACTTCCATGAACAGTGGGGTGGGGAGGCAGTTGGGATTGGAGCAAGAAGTTATAAGAAAATGAGAAACAGATTGGTTTTTATTGATTTGAGAACTAGAATTATTGAATAAATGCACAGAACAACATGAAAAACAGGCTGCTTGGTATTGCTACCTTAAAAAGAAGAGTAAATTACTTCATTCAAAAAAAAATGCTTTAAATATTGAAAAAAATTCCAGCAAATTGAATAGAGCTTTTTTTCTTATTATTGTGAAAGGTCACAGCAGTTCTAATTCCAATGTCCAATTACCAGGCACCATCAGCAAGCAAAGTAGAATCAGCTCAATTTCAATCTCAGGCATTTGCCTCACCTTTAACTAGCTTTGGTATGACTCACTGCAATTTTCTCATCAAAAAGCTAATTTTAGGAGCAAAATGTCAAGAAAAGATGAGAAAGAAGAGCCTGGTTTTGTGGAGGCTGGAAGGGTTTTGAATTTGGGCTGCACTTGTAAGCTACCTGTCAAATCAGTCACCCACAGAAGCCTCTCTGATGTTTCTGCTGTGCTCTGAGGGAAAATAAAACCAGACAGAGGGACAAACATGTCTGTCCCAAACCCTAATCTCAAATGTAGAATGATATTCTGTTCCAGCTGGCCCCTAACTTGTGACTTGACCTGATGAAAAAAAATTTTTTTTTTAATTTTCACTATTAGGAGCAGACATGACATAATGAACATGTTGTATGATAGCTCCTTAACCAGCTGCAACTGTCCTGTAAGAAATACTCTTGGTAAGTGAAACCTATGTAAAGGGAGAAAAACAGATTTTCATCCTCTAGGCTGGTATTTTGGCTTTTCACTACAAAAGAAGAACCATTTGTTTATTTCTCTGAGTGATTATAATGAAACCATCAGCAAATTCTGTGACTAGTCCCCTCCAGCTCTGCATACAGGGGATCTCCCAAAGGCAATCCGTGTAAGCATTCTGGCGTCTCAGTGACATTCACACCCCGAACACACTCTGTGGGTGTGATCTCAGTCCCTCCTGCTGCAATTCTGGAAAGGCTCATCTAGTTGAACCAACTCAGAAATTACAGAAGAGTTATCCAGTTACCTTGTGTAGTCTTGAAAAGTCAGGCTCCTAATGTTGGAAGCCACAGGCCTCACTCTCTTGGTCTGAAGACCAAGATCTTCAGATCTTTAACCATGTTTGCTCTCATGTTTGATCCTATGTTTACAGGCTGCCCTTGCCTGTGTGGAAAGATATGAGCTGGTATCACAGTTATTTATTTTGCCATACTATTGCAAGAAATTATTTTTTTACTATTAGTCTATGGATGTACCAAAGGATGGCAATGAAATAAAATCCAAAAGTTTGATATTTCCCCTCTGCCAGTGTACAAACTTTATGGACTGTACAAAAGAGCAACAAATCCACAGGTATGGAAAAGGCGACTCCTCTACCCTAAGTGAGGGCTCTGCAAGCAGGCCAGTCCGGCCAGGACACTTGACGGTGGCCACTGTGGGCCCAGCACCCTCTGAAGAATGAGCCCCCAGGCAGGAGGGCACCTTATGACATGAGAGAGGGAGGAAAATCCTAGAAGAAGCATGGGCTGTGTTTCACTTCAGGTGGGTTGGCTCCTGCCCACCTGCACACCTTCACAGCTCAGGGTAGGGGTACCAGGGACCTGGGCTAACCCTATACGCCTCTGCACCCAGGTATCTGCCTCATGCCTCCTGTAGCCCCTAACAGTGAGTTAGCCAGGTTGGACCACCAGGCCCTTTCAGTCAGTGACCCTGCCTGACCCAAAGTGAGTAGCTCCCCCAACACTGTATTTTAGCCATTGTGTGGGCTGCAGGCCCTCAGAACCCGCTGGGATCACTGTGGCTGGCCCTGGCCACATCAGAACAAAACCAAACCAGCACAAAATCAAACCCGAACCTTTTCTAGGTCTCAGAAATCAACCCCAAATGGTGGACATTGATGTTTCCAACCCGAACATGGTTTGTCTCCTGAACACAATTGTCCACCAAGGCAAACAGCCCCTGCACCCACACTCATGGTGTTCCAGTCAGTGCAACAGTCCACCTGCCAGGACCCCATCCTGGCCTTAAACCCACACGGCCTCACTGGGGGATGCAGGGGGGCGGTGACGGTAGTGGTGTCTGCTCAGTGGCAGGCCTAACCCTGCAGCCTGCTCGGCCACCCTGGTCATGAGCTCCACACCCCCACGGCCCTGGAGGCCCCAACCCATCCCGGGGCGCATTGCCCACTGACAGGGGTCCCAGTCAGTTACCCCGCAGTCAGGCCAGCTGGTGGGGTGGCCCCGCCGGTGGAGGCCACCCCACGGGGACTGCTCAGCCCGCCACCGAGCGCCAGGGAAGCCACCAGGGGCAGCGCCGGGCGGGGCTCGGGCCTGAGGCTCCTGGTGCCCCGCAGACCAACTGGCGGGGGTGCTGGGCTGGCTGGGCTACACTCGCAGCCCCGCGCCCGCAGCCCCGCACCCGAGCCCCGCGCCCGCAGCCCCGAACCCGAGCCCCGCACCTGCACCCGCAGCCCCGAGCCCACAGCCCTGCGCCCGCAGCCCCACACCCGAGCCCCGCGCCCGCAGCCCCACACCCGGAGCCCCGCACCCGCAGATGCAGCCCTGCGCCCGCAGCCCCACACCCGAGCCCCGCACCTGCACCCGCAGCCCCGCGCCCGCAGCCCCGCACCCGGAGCCCCGCACCCGCAGATGCAGCCCCGCGCCCGCAGCCCCACACCCGAGCCCCGCACCTGCACCCGCAGCCCCGCGCCCGCAGCCCCGCACCCGGAGCCCCGCGCCCACAGTCCCGCGCCCGCAGCCCCACACCCGGAGCCCCGCACCCAGAGCCCCGCACCCCAGCCCTGCACCTGCAGTCCTGCACCCAGAGCCCCGCACCCCAGCCCTGCACCTGCAGTCCTGCACCCAGAGCCCCGCACCCCAGCCCTGCACCTGCAGTCCTGCACCCAGAGCCCCGCACCCCAGCCCCGCGCGGAGGCCCGAGGAGGCCACGGCCCGGATTCATCCCCGGCTCCGCGCGGCACCCACCAGGACCCCGGGGGCTCAGGCGCTGTGGCCCGGCCAGGCCCTGCCTCCTGTCCCGCAGGGTGCGAGGCCTCGGCGTGGCGCCCGGGGGCTGGGGTCAGGACCTGGCCGAGTCCGCGCCGACGTCGCCTGCACTACCTCGAGCTCCACGTCTCGCCGCTCGGGCCGCGCCGCCGAGCCCAGGCCCCGCGTGGGTGTCCGTGCGCGGCCCCCCTGCCTCGGAGCCACCGCACCGCCTCCAGGTACCCGCGCCCCCCTCCCCCCCGCCCCGTGAGTTCTAGAGACTTCTCTGGCCGAGTCCTCCCGCCACGAAGGCCGCCCCAGCCCGGGGATCCCTCTTCTTGGGCCCAGGTGGCCGGTCTCAGTTGAAGGTCATGAACTTTTTTGCTCCTTTGAGGAAAACAGAAGCAGCCCCCTAGTGGGCACCTGGCTGTTGTTCTGCAGGATGTTCCCGTGCAAAAAAGCTAACACGCAAAGAATATAGCTTTTTACCAAGACATCAAATTTATAACCTCTCTCTCTCTCTCTCTCTCTCTCTCTCTTTGCCAGCTTCCTATTGTGGTTGATCATTTTCTTTCTTTATTAAAGATATTTTAATTATTTATCCACGAGAGACACAGGCAGAGGGAGAAGCAGGCCCCCCATCGGGAGCCTGAGGGGGCTTGATCCTAGAACCCCGGGATCACCACCTGGGCCAAAGGCAAGAGGTTCAACCACTGAGCCACGCAGGTGCCCATTTTCTTAAAGGGTTTAGGCTGTTTCATTTGGGAATGAAAGTTACTTTGCCAGTGTTTTCCCGATTTCATCATAACGTTCTGTTTCTGATATGGCTTATGGCTGAGATACGAATACCATGGTCCTGTTTCAAGGAGTTCTGGATAAAGGAGTTCAGGATGAAGTGTCCAGAACAGATCTATCCCTGGTGGAAGAAAGTCTGTAAGAATATCGAGTGATTTAGTTGGTTTCTCTCCCTGAATTCATTTGTTTTTCATAAATGCAAGGACAATTTGAATTAGAAATAAAGTCAAAAATGAGGAATATACGAGATGACTTAAAGATCAAACAAAGAATTGGGGAAGTATTTGACAGAAATCTAAGAGCTCAAGTGTGGATTTGCTCAGTGTGAAGGACTCACAGACATTGGCTGAAATTCTGCTTTGGTCATACTTTTAGTTCTTTGTGAAGCAGAAGTCACAAAATCGCATCCAGTAGTCCCTCCTGCCCCCCCCCCCCCGGAATTAGATGTTTTCATAGATAATTATGCTCCGGTAAACTAAGACCTGGGAGCTTTACTTACTGTCACCAGGTTAGTGAGTGACCATTTAGGGTGACCCCAGGCATGTGGCTACATGGCGTCCTTGCCGTCGGAACATCCACCTCTCCCTGCAGCTGACTGTAGTCATTATTTTATGTGTCTACCTGACTGGGCTATGGGATGCTCAGATAGCAGGTAAAGCACTATTCCTGGGTGATGTTGTGAGAGTGTGTCCACAAGAGATTAGCATTTGAATTAGTTGCCTGAGTAACACAGGTGGGCATGGTTCAGGGGTTCAATCCTCGTACAGAAGGTGGATGAAGGGGGCAGATTCAGGCTATTCAGGCTCTAGACCTGAGCTGGGACATCCATCTTCCCCTGGACATCAGCCCTCTTGGTTCTCAGGCCTTAGGACTAAGGCTAAATCACACCACTGGCTTTCTTAGGTCTTCAGTTTGCAGAAAGCAGCTTGTAGAAAGACTTCTCAGCTTCCTTTCCCCCCTGACTAATTTCTCTATTTTTATTTTTTTTTAAGATTTTATTTATTTATTCATGAGAGATACAGAGAGAGAGAGAGAGAGAGAGAGAGAGAGAGAGGCAGAGGCAGAGGGAGAAGCAGGCTCCATGCAGGGAGCCCAATTTGGGACTCGATCCAGGGACCTCGGGATCATGACCTGAGCCAATGCTCAACCACTGAGCTGATGCTCAACCACTGAGCCACCAGGCGTCCCTCTCTAACTCTATATATCTATCTGTGTAGAGCGATTGGTTCTGTTTCTCGGGAGAACCCTGACTAACACATGGGCAGTCTTCTGCTCGTGACAGAGGTGCTCTTGTCATCATTCTTCAGGCTAATTAGGGCTCTCACATCGCCTCTTCTTTTAAAACACAGCAACCGGGAGGCCCAACAGCATTTCCAGGGGGGTTGGGTGAATGAGCTTATGAGACCAAGCTGGCAAGAAAAGGCCAGCCATAGCCGTGAGTTGTGGCTAGATAGGCAAAAGGGGGAGGACAGTTTTAAAAATTGAGAATACAGAAACTCAATGCTACAATTGATAGTTTTGCCCATACATAGGTCTTGCACTATTGATCTATGTGACAAGTCATGTTTAAAGTGTCCAAATTTCTCATGATGGAAAAAGCTAGAGATAATTATTTTGTTGTTGTTGTCCTCAGGAAAGTTAGGACAGGATTGAATGAGGCAGATTAATTTCAATTTTTTTCAATCTGCTCTTAATTGAAAATGACAGCTTCTTGCTATGGTGTGAGATATCCATTTAATAAATTGAAGGATTAGGGCAGCTTGTTTTTAGTATATTGTTCCTAGTTAACAAATTGGGAGATCCTGAGCATATTAACACGTGAACTTTATCCTGATGAGTTTTCAGATAGTTGCCAAATGGCACTGAGAATGTATAAAGGAATAAAGAATTCTCAGCTTGTTGTTTTGGGAAATTTTGTTTAAATGAATAGACACAGCTCAGGATGTCTATTATTAGCATACAAACACTGCCAGGTTCTTCTCTGAAAATGCCATCATTTGCAAAAGTTTAATGTTTTAATATGAAAATTCCACATTAAGGCTTCATCAGCATTAATAAATCACCAGGTATATGCATACTGGGGAAAGTTTTGGAGAAATGCAGCAA
The DNA here is from genome assembly GCF_905146905.1 of Nyctereutes procyonoides. NCBI lineage: Eukaryota > Metazoa > Chordata > Mammalia > Carnivora > Canidae > Nyctereutes > Nyctereutes procyonoides. Next base: position 7,567,482 of record NW_026575082.1, on the reverse strand, counting down.
ATCAGAGTTCCAAGAGTTTTCTTCTTTTCATCCTTCTGGAAAACTCTTATGAAAAATATATTCAATGTAAAATGTTGCACACCGTGTGGTACTTTTCAGTAACCCAGTATTTGTATCCTGTTACTTCATGTAATCCTTATGACAACACTGTATGTTTTGGAGGAAGAGAGTTTATAACATTTTACAGGTGAGGAAATGCAGATACACCAGCTTAAGTGGCTGGATCCATAGCACATGGGCAGGAGGTGAAAATTCAGGATTTGCATCCAGGTTTTTACAGACCCTGGGTGAGTGTCCTCTCTTTAACAGTAGGGGTGATGCTTTTCCACTTTTAATTATAAACTACTTATTTATTTATTTACTTACTTATTTATATAAAATATTCATAGTGTTGGGATGCCCATCGCTGCTGGGGATGTATGTTGCTGCTTATGTTATGACCATGACCCTGTGAAATGATGAACAGGAGATCCCGTGCACTGTTCTCTTGTCCCTCTGTCTCTGCTCAGGCTGTAGTAAATCATTGCGGATTAGTAGCGATGCTCATCTTACACTGGATGTTTTCTCAGTATTGAGTCTATGAAGAAAGAGAAATGGTAAAAACAATGTTACAGGCTGGTAAAGTTTCATTTCAGCGATGAGGCTCCTGCAAAAATGAAAACATTGCACTGTTTTCTTTTTCTTTCTCTCTTTTTAAGATTTTATTTGTTTAAGAGAGAGAGGGAGCACAAGTGGGCAGAGGGAGAGGGAGAAGCGATGGCAGACACTTCACTGACTGAGCCACCCAGGTGCTCCTGCACGTTGCTTTCTGGTGCTTCCATTCCCCAGGAACGAGCACTTTTGTGTGCATTCAGTCTTCATGGAGATGATTCTTTCCCTTTGAAAACAGCCCAGGTCTGTTATTTGAGCACTGGATTTGGGGACTGGCCTTCAGTTCTTTTGCTAGAAGCGTGGAGGCCTCCTTTGGATCTGGCCAAGCCTCACACCAGGCAAGGGTAATTTACCTTCCAATCATACCATAAACTCCAATAAGATCAGCCAAAGGAACAAGGTTCTCCCAAGGCACTAAAATTGTTACTTGGCTTGATGTACAGTCTGGGTCTTTGACATTCTGCTCTGGTGATAATTTCTTTAGCTAATGAAGTTAGAGGTGTTAGCAGCATGCACGCACTTCTGTGACTTGGCCCTGTGACACGACCGGGACTGGGACCCCAAACAATGTCAGCATAAAAGATGGACCAGTGCGCTTGCCTGTGCTAGAGGGCAAAGTGCCGAGAGGCAGGAGGCTGTGCTTGTCTCTTAGTCTCTGATATGGCTCCTGTGGGGGAGGAAGCGCTTTCCCTCTACCCTTCTTGGTTTGCTAGCTGGGTCTGTGAAATAAACTAAGGAAGGCAAATTAACACGAGAAAGGGTATAAGGATTTATTAATTTTTAATATTAAATACATGGGAAGTCACAGGAGAAAAAGTGGATACCCAAAAAAAGCATTGAGACTCGAGAGCTTATATGCCCTCTAATGAGGGAAGGGAGGGGGATGTAGTTAACTTAGGGGAAAGAAAATGATTTTTAGGGAAGGTGAATGGACTTATCCTGCTGGGGAGGGGGGTTTTGATAACTGGGTTCCTTTGGGGAAATCTGTCTTTAGGCAGAGAAAGAGTTCCCAGAACATCTATCTTGCCCTCCATCCACTGTTCCTCAAGTGCCTGCAGCTCCAAGGAATCGCTATCCCAGAGTGGGGTGTTGTAAGGAGGCACGTCCTAAGCTCCTTCACTCACGTGAGAAATTAGCACACTCTTCGCCTGGGTTTGGCCTCCCTCCATGCCAGCGGAGAGAGTCCTGTCTCAGGCCCAGGGCCCTGCAGCGGGAGGGGAAGAGGCTGGGACTGCAGGGGTGAGAACTGGGCAGGGGGCAGCAGCGGTGGGGACAGCTCTGCCTCATTGTCTTGCCCTATCGTCCCCCGCAGCCGATGGCCTCCAGACTCCCTTCTCTCAATGGCTGGGTGACCTGCTGTTAGCCGCAGGCTGCCAAGCTGCCCAGGTCTGTGTTCAGCTCTTCACTCTCTGAAGGGGTGGCCAAGGGAAAACAGTAAAGTTCCTCTTTGCTTCTTTGACCAAATCCAGAGGGATCTGTGTGGAAGTGACCCATGGGACGAACTCCCAGGGCAGGGGAAGGGGGCTGGATCTGGTGGTGGCAAGAGCAGAGTTATGAGGGCAGGCTGCATGGGTGGGTGGCAGGTGCTGCGTGAGTAGACTGTATTTCATAGTGAGGGTAAGAGGCACTATTGGCAAGTTGATTCGTAATATATTTTTAGGAACTGATACCATACCAACATGTAGGATTAATGACTAAAATCAGTGTTATGACATATTAGAACATATTTTAAAAGAAGTTGTTACGGTCCCATTTCTTGATACTACTTTTTAGTGGTGGTCGTATTTTCCATAAAAAGAAACTTCTGTTTTTTTCTTTTCTTTTCCTTTCTTTTCTTTTCTTTTTTTCTTTCCTTTCTTTTTTCTTTTCTTTTCTTTCTTTTCTTTTCTTTTCTTTCTCTCTCTTTTTAAAAAAATATTTTATTTATTTATTTGAGAGAGTGAGGGAGAGCACAAGCAGCAGGGAGAAGCAGAGGGAGAGGGAGAAGCAGACTCCCCGCTAAGCAGGGAGCCTGACTAGGATTCCATCCCAGGACCCTGGGATCATGACCAGAGCCTAAGGAAGATGCTTAACCAAATGAACATCCCTATTTTTGTGATTATAAAAGGAGTGTATGCTTTTTATCAAGTACTTGAAAAATACAAATAAGTATAACACAGAAAACAACAATCACCCATAATTCCACAGAAAGGAGGTAACCATCATTAATACTTTGGAAATACTGTCTTTTGTTGTTTTTGAAACACACATTCATATGCGATATAATATTTGTGATGTGCCACATAGAGAGATTTTAGATTTTGTTTTTCATTAAGCAACTTCATTGAGATATAACTTGCATACCATAATTACCCTTTGCAAATATACAATTAAATTATTTTTAGTCAATGTAAATCTTATGCAACTCCTATTGTGAACTGTTTAAATCTTTTGCCCATTTAAAAAGTTGAATTGGGGATGCCTGGGTGGCTCAGTGGTTGAACATCTGTCTTTGGCTCAGGTCATGATCCTGGGGTCCTGGGATCGAGTCCCACATCGGGCTCCCCACGGGGAGCCTGCTTCTCCCTCTGCCTGTGTCTCTGCCTCTCTCTCGCTCTCTCATGAATAAATAAATAAAATCTTAAAAGAAAATTAAAAAAAAAGTTGAATTGTCTTCTTAGTATTGAATTATGAGTTCTTTACCTGTTTTAGATGCAGTTCCTTTGTCAGGCATATGATTTGCAAGTTTGTGGCTTGCCTTTCATTTTCTTAGCACTATCGATTCAAGTGCAAGAGTTTTTAATTTTGATAAAGCACAGTTTCTTAATTTTTTTCTTTTATGATCATGCTTTTGGTGTTGTAGTTGAAAACTTTTTGCTCAGCCCAGGATCACTACAATTTTTCCTTATGTTTCCTTGTAGAGGTTTTATAGTTTTCTCCCTCACAATTATATGTATCCATTTTGAATTTTTATGAATGATGTATGATAAAGGTTTCAGGGATTGTTTTGTTTTGTTTGTTCATTTGCATGTGGGTATTCACTTGTCCCAGCACCAGCTGACCACTAACGTAAAATTTTATTTTTGGATTCTTGGTTCTCTTCCATTGATCCGTGGGCCTGTCCTTATGCTGGTGCCACTTGTTTTGTTTACAATGACTTTATAAAATCATTGTGAAATTAGGTAGCATAAATCTTCCAGCTGTGTTCTTCTTTTTCAGAATTGTTTTGGCTGTTTTATTAGGTCCTTTGCATTATAAAAACATACATTTTAGTATCAGCTTGTGAATTTCTACGAAAAAGCATGCTTTGATTTAGATAGGGGTTTCACTAAATTTACTTTTTATTTTATCAGAGCACTTCCCATGCTTTTATAATTCTGATGCTTTTAGCCAAAATAGTTTTGGAGGCATTTCTGGTGGAAAGAAGGGAGTTGGGCTAGATTACTTTTCCGTTTTCCTTTTCATCTTGGAATTTACTAAATGTCTGCCCTACACTACATGTATTTGCAGAGGGCTTTACAGTTGTGAAATCGGGGCCTATGAATCGGTCAGTTGCCAGAATCTGACTGAATTCTCGGTGGCGGGTCCTGGGGTCACTGGGGGAGGCTGAGTAGCTGGGCAGTCCTGGAGCTGGCGGTCACATCGAGAGGCCAGTCAGTGCTGGGGCAGTCACTCCTTGCGCCTCCAAGAGTGAAGGCTGCCAAAGATAACTCTCAAGATGACACGCGCGTGCCACATTACGTGGCAGGCTGGCCGGGCAGCAGTTGCCGTCAGGAAGGCACCTGCCAGACTCCAGGTGCGAAAGAGCATCCCTGCCACTTCTGATAACAAGGTCTGTGGGCGGCAGCGCCCAGCCAGGCGCCCACGGGATGCTGTGTACACAGCCTAGGAATCGACTTTCCAGCTTCTTGTGGATCAAATGGTACACGGTGGGGTTTACAGCCCTCACTGCTGATGTTATAAGGTTAGAGTCAGTGACCTTGGGAGAGTTTACACTCAATTTAATTTTTATTGTTTCATGAAATGGGAATTGTTTTCTGCCAGTCAATAAAGCAGCGGGCATCCTGCTGTATAATGGATGTGGATAGGCTATTACTGTTTGTTATAGCTGTTTAACTGCAGGGCAGTCTTATTAGTGGGGATTTCGGAACTACAGGACTTTTGCCAGCCTCAGGGCTAATTCTTTATCCATGTCAGCATTAATGCTGTTACATATAACAGGTTATGGCCACTTCAGAAGGAGAGGAAAGTTCAAAGTCTCTGAAGTTTAAAAGGTACCAGAAAAGGGAAGAAGCTTGGAGAATCAGGGATCTGAGCAATCAGCAAGTTCAAGGGAGACATGTCTGAAATGTAAGCCAAGCAATCAAGTGTTCTGGGAAATGATGACACAGCCAACCTAGCAGGTAAAAGAAGCATTATTGAGGAAATCGGCTAAATCACACAGGAGAAGCTCAATGCTTAAGACGAAAATCACCATTAGTTTAGGGATGGAGAAAATGATCATTTTCCCTCCATGTTATGAAAAAAAAAAAAAAAAACACCCCACCAAACTATCCCAAATATTGCCAGGTCCCAATTACCCATCTGGACTGAGAAGAAGTCCTACTGAAGCTTATATGAAAGAGCAGGTTATAAAAGGGAGCATCACTTGGCTTTGGGGGGCTGTAAAGCTTCCCCATTATACAGTGTGGTATAATCTGATTTTGGATTCTTGATCACGGGCCTCTTGCCACAGAGATGTTGGCCTCAGAAGCAATGGGGAGAAGGTGAGAGTTCCAGGCCACGTTGAATACGGGAAACAGAACACTCAGAGAAGAAATGCTTTGACAGAAGTGACGTGTGGGTAAAGCCTGGTAATGGGAATGGACTGGAGGTGTGTGTGTGTGTGTGTGTGTGTGTGTGTGTGTGTGTGAGAGAGAGAGAGAGAGAGAGAGAGAGAGAGAGAGAGGTATCTCCAGTTATTCTTTGTATATTTAAGTTGGGTCATGATAGTTGCTATAATGGATATTTTCATTTTTATAATGCTTTATAGTTTAAAAAACATGCTAACATATAACATCTGCAACTAGTTTGGGTGGGCCAGACTGATGACTTCTTGATGGGACCACAGGAAGACCTGAGTAGGTCACACTCCTGGTCAAGTCCCACCCCTTTCTCACCCAACCAGCTCCCTCCCTGCACCCTCAATCCCTCTTGCCTTGTTCCATCTTTCCTTCCTCTGTAGCACTCACCTTCTAGTATGCTACTTAATTTACTTATTTATTATGTTTGTTGTCTGTCTCTCCCCTACTAACATGGGGAGGGCAAAAGTCTTCCTTTGTTTTATTCACTGATGTGTCTGAAGCAGTGTCTGGTACATGGCAGTCAATTCATCATTGGTTGACTAAAAAAGCCAAATGGGAAAGGAAAGAAAGATTCTTAGCCAGAAAGGGAAGAAAAAAGAGCTCTCACGTCTTACTACTGAAGCAAGATGGTGGCACAGAAGGCAAGTGTTCCGGTGGCCCCAGATCTCTGATAAACCTGGGTCCTTCCCCCCCGGTCCAGAGAGGTGTTTCTCTGAGCAGTGAGTCTTCTAGTTCATGTGTTACATCACATGCTAGGAACAAGTCCTGAGCTACTCCATCATTTGGTGAGCAACCCTGAGTGTTTACTTTTTTAAGAGCATGCAGCCATGAGGAACCCAAAGAGCGGGATCCAAGCAGAAGTAATCCGTCCATTCCTTTAAAGCGAGTTGCTAAAACCCAGTCACAGCATTAATTTTAAACATGGCATTTGTCTTTATTTTCAAACCACTGTGCTATAATGAAGGACAGTTGGCCAAGTCTATATTTAAAATCTGTGGGCTTTAACTAATCTAAGGAAATGTCCCCAAAAGGGGCAAGTGCAAAGTAGTCCTCCATACCAAATGGGGATGCTTCTAGCAAGTTCCAACCATACAAGTGTGTTGGTTAATAAAAGACTCCATTTACTGTGAGAATAAGCATCCAAGCCACATAAATGCTAACTGCTTTCACTAAGACATTGAACTTTCAGCTCAGTGTTTTCTCCAAAGACGTTTGAATCACAGGAGCATCCAGTGTTCAAATCCCACTGAATATGCAAAGGAAAGGGATCTTGAAGAACAACAGATGGTGATTTCCTCATTTTAGAGATTAGGACACAGGCTTAGTTTATTAGCTGTAGTCCCCAGAGAAACAAAGCTACAGGATATTTATATATGTATATATAAAATACACCTATATTTATAATAATGAATTATTATTTATTATGATATAATATCATAATGTATTTATTATAATATATAATTTTATTCTAAGGAATTGTTAAGCTGGAGACTGAGGAGAATGGACAGGATAGTCCCAGGCTGAGTCTGAGTCCTAGGGCAGGAGATGACCAATGTTCCAGCTCAAAAACAGGCCAGGGAGAGTAAATTCTCCATCACTCAGCCTTTCTGTTCTGTGCAGGCCCTCAATGGACAGGATTAGGCCCCCCCATGTGAAAGGAGAGCAATCTGCTTTACTGAGTCTACAGATTCAAATGCTAATCTCATCCCAAAATACCCTTCCAGGTATATGCAGAAATAATGTTTAACTGGATACCTGGGTAACCCCATGGCCCAGGTGAGATGACACGCCAAATTAATCATCAGACTCAGGAAGGTGATTGTGCACAGTCCCCAGTGAGCCCGGTCAGAGCTTTGAGGCCCCGGCCACCAAATTTTCAGTTTCCTGTGCTTCCCCTCTGCACCCTCACACCCTCAGAGCAATGCGTGGAGAAGACATACATCTCCTACATCTTGATCATTATAATCCTCATGCATCTAATTAGTTCTAGCTTATGCATATTCAAATAATTAATTTCTAACAAATTTCTGTGTCCTATAATTTTCCTCAAATGTGTAGAAAGAAGCTATGTAATCTACATATTTAGAAGAATACTTTAACTACAAATTAGATTTTTCTCCCCGATAAAGGTAAATGGTTTATCACTGAAATTAAGATTTCTAATTTTTTTTTTTATTTTTATTTATGATAGTCACACAGAATGAGAGAGAGAGGCAGAGGCACAGGCAGAGGGAGAAGCAGGCTCCATGCACCGGGAGCTTGACATGGGACTCGATCCCGGGTCTCCAGGATCGCGCCCTGGGCCAAAGGCAGGCGCCAAACCGCTGTGCCACCCAGGGATCCCTGAAATTAAGATTTCTAATCAGTGCACTGTTAATCTGTGACTATGATGTAGAAGATGGTATAGGTGTCATTGAAGGTCTCAAGTATCACTCAGTTTAGAAAGAAATAAGGAACTATTTCCTGGATTGAGATGGGGCAGAAAATAGGGTGTTTTCTGTTGCTTTCATCTTATTCCTTATTAGAAAAATCTTTGTTGGTTCTTTACACTAGCAGAATTATTTAAGTCATGCATGTGTACATATCTATAATATAAATCACAAAGATATTAAAGGCCATTTGAGTTTTTAGAATGTTCTAGAAATCGAAGAATTGGAGTATAGAATTATATCGAAGTAGGCAGGAGGGGCATCTGGGTGGCACAGTCAGTTGAATGTCTGACTCGTGGTTTTGACTCAGGTCATGATCTTAGGGTCATGGCACTGAGCTCCTGCATTAGGCTCTGTGCTCGGTGGGGGAGTCTGCTTGAGATTTTTCCTCTCCCTCTGCCTCTCCTCCAGCTCTCTCTCTCTCTCTCTCAAGTAAACAAATTTTTAAAAAAGTGGGAAAAAATAGGTGCAGTGTGTGCCCTTGGCTGGCCCCTGGTACTTTGGCTCACTGTGACAAATAGAGTTTATTCACCATTTTCTGAGGACGGCTCTATGCCAGCAGCTATAATGAAGGCATTAGGCCTGAGACCGGGGAATGTTAGGTGACTTGCCTGAGTCACACGAGCAGCAAGAGGCTGAGGCATGTCTCAGGTTTATCTGACGCCCGCTCTTTCGAGCCACCACTGTTTCAGCCATGCTCATGAAGGGTGATCATACCACCTAGATTCTGGGAACCATTCAGGTTTTTGGCCCTACTTCCTTGACATTCTGGTCCAGCAGGATTGTAAAGAAGCCCAGGAATTGGTGTTTTTAATGGATACCCCAGGTGTTACCGAGGCAGGTGGACAGTGCACCCCCCTTTGAGGAACACTGCCCTGTCATATTGCCCCACATCTTGGGCTTCAGCGCCCCCAAGCTTCCAGGAGGAGGAGCTGGGTCCAGTAGTGCGGCTCACCCCTGTCTAGACTTCCATCGTCCTGAGCTTCATAAAGTAAGAAATACACCAGTGATTTCTGCCTTGGCGTTTGGAAAGCTGGGAAATGTTAGGTCACAGTCAGGGTTCGAACACCCACCATGATGGTTTGCTTCCTTGCTTTGTTCCTTGAGTCTCCTTTCTGGCAGTCAGGCCCAGGCCTCTTGGGGTGGTTACAAGGTCCCGTGATCCTCCTGTTTTGTAGCTCAACCTTCACCGTGAGAGCTTCTGGCTTCTCTGTTCCCCCAAATCCTGCCTAATTGTACTATGAGTATCCCAGGTCTTTCAGGCCCTCCTCCACACCCTAGTTGAGAAGAATGAGTACTTATTCATCCTGCTTCTCTGCAACTTTGTACCTGCTGACTGGCATCTTCCCATTTCCCTCACCTCCCTGCCCCTGCTAATCACAGCTCCACTCTCTCCAACTATGAATTCAACTTTTGAAGATTTTCCATACAAGTGAGATCATGCAGCACTTGTCTTTCTGTGTCTGGCTTATTTCACTTAGCATCATGTCTTTTTTTTTAAAAAAAGATTTGGTGTATTTATTCATGAGAGACACACACAGAGAGAGAGGTAGAGACACAGGCAGAGGGAGAAGCAGGCTCCATGCAGGGAGCCCAATGTGGGATTTGATCCTAGGTCTCCGGGATCACGCCCTGGACCGAAGGCAGACACTGAGACCGCTGAGCCACCCAGGTGTCCCAGCATCATGTCTTAAGGCTCATGCATGTTGTCACGAATGTCCATCATGGGGACCATAGGTAATGATACCGTATTGTGTGCTGGATGTTTGCTAAGACAGTAGATTTCGAGCGCTATCCACAAACACACACCCATCCACCCACCCACCCACACTCTCACACTCAAAAATAGGTAACTGTGAGGAGATGGGTATATTAATTCGCTTGCCTATCGTAATCATTTCCCCATGTGAATGTATATCAAAACATCATGTTGTATTCCTTAGGTAAATACAATTTTTATTACAAAGTGCGATAAGATTAAAAAAAGAAGGGAAACTTGATTCTTTTCATGCTTCTTCTCTGGGCATCCCGGCTTGTCCCATAGCAGGGGTCCCGTGTCCAGAGGAGAGCTGCCCATGCCCCCACCTCCCCAGTGTTGGCCCTAAGGAGACTTTTGACACTTTGCTGTCTCGCATCCGATGAATGCTAACTGCGGGTGAGAATCTTGCTCTCCGCACCTTCCTCACAACTTCGGAGTCAGGACAGAGACCTCCAGGGTCTTTGGACTTCCCGCCAGCTGTGCAACCAGGTTGAATTCTTGCATCTCTTTGCTGTCTGCTCTCTTCCCCAGTCTACTTGCTTTCTTTCCTTTCCTGTTGCCTTTCTGCCACAAAGTCTCTTACAAATTTAATATTCAGACTCTTGACTTCAATTAGGTCCCCCTGTACAACCCTAAATAATTACTCTTGCTTTTCTCAATTGGTAGACATGGTAGCCGTTGAAAAGGGGTTTGTGTGTCGTCCAGGGGCAGTAGTGTGCCAGAACCTGGCTCTTCCAAGCCATCAGGTGGCTGGTTACCAGTGACCACTCTCGCTGTCTGTGTTTTGTTACTGGGTAAGCCTTAGTTTGCCAACTCCGAGTCCTAACTTCCAGCTCAAAGTCCCACATCCCAAAGAAATTCTCCTTCCTGATTTTCAAATTCCAAAACACATCTTCTTTGTAATAATTTTAAAGGTGAAGAAGATCTGAAAATAAATGGAAGACCATTCTTTTTATCTCATTCCACACGCCAGATGGGATCATTGTTAGAAGTTTGATGTTTATCCTTTTCCAAACATCTCCCGGGCACATTGAAATATGTCAGTTTATAGATATTTACAAATGTGAAATCCCATCAGTTTTCCTAATGCATGTATTTGACTTCATTTTGATTGAAATAGTCATCTTTAACTTTTATCGAAATGCCTCCATCAGAGCAAACACTTAATAAAGGGCACTAGTTATTGCCATTATTACACTTTTTACATGAAGAGACTGTATTGCAGCACATGTAAAACTGCTAAAAATCAAAAGAATTAAAAGCTAGTTAAGGGAGGCTCTTCAAACTAGTGGTTCTTAACCCTGGGCACATACTGAGATCACCTGGGAGCTCTAAAAACGCTTCATGCCTGCGTCTCACCTTCAATGATTCTGACTTAATTGATCTGACATGTGGCCAGGGGATTAGGAGTTTTAAACACTTTCCAGGTGATTCTGTTGTACAGCCAAGATTGAGAACCTCCGTTCTAAACAAACATTAAGGATCATCAGTGTTAAAATGCAAAATATAATTAGGAGCATCCCCTTGGAGAAGGACACCCATTCTTAATTAAAGACTTGAGAGTCACATGACTTCCATTCCTATGAGGTTTTCTTAGAACACAAACCAGCAACCAACCCAAAGGAAACACCCTAGTGCTCTGAGAGTTTTTCCAGAGGCATCATGTCAGTTGGCGATGGAGCAGGAACTCACCTGCAGCTCTGACACTAGTCCCTGCCTTTTCTGCTTCTCTGGCCATGTCAGGGTGGTGTGGGCCCTACCCCCTTTCCACATGAGGGAGGGTGCTGAGCCTGGGCGGTGAGCAGCAGGGGGAGGCAGCGAGTGACTCAATCTGTTGTTAAGGTCAAATGGTGTGGTAGTAGATAAGGAAAAGGAAGAATTAGGATGGGGATGGGAGGAGGTTGCTGGGGTGGCTGTTCTGCCTCTCTAGGTACACAGTCACAAATGATGCCGATCCCAGATTCCAAGTTAAGATCTTGCAGAGGCCATCTCTGCTCTAGCTGGCCCCATTATGGTGTGTACCACCTCCTCTCCCAAACCTGAGTGGCCTGAGCTGGTTGCCAGGCAGGCAGGCTCCCCTGGCATGACTCCCTGCAGGCCCCAGCAGTGGGGGTGGGTAAACAAAGGAGGGACCTCCAGGTTCCCTGGGTAGGGCAGCCCTTGGAGGGGCTCAGGTGGTTCATTTCAGTTTTTTCCTCGGGTGCAGCTCAAAAGCAACTAAGAATACATTCAGCCAAAACTTGTAAAGACACTGAGTTGTACCCTCAGCAGGTAAGAGGCAGAACTTTCTGCGAATGATCAAGCACCTTGTTGTACATTTACTGCTGCTAATTGGGGGTTTGGACGGGGGGGGGGGGGGGACACTGCTTTCTGATTGCAGTGTGCACAAAATGCCCTTGATCTCACTTTGCTCCTGGATACTCTGTGGAAGTGCCGGCTTCCCTGAAAGCTCTCAAACTGGGCAGAAGCCTTTCATCATGAATCACTCCCTAGTAGTTCAAAGGATGACTATGCTTTACAAGAGTCAGAATAAAGTAAATGTTGGAGATTGACAACCGTGATTTGGCGTGCATACCATGTGCATGGATAATTCATTTGTAAAATCTGTTTTACAGATTGAGACATTTTCTCCAGTTTTCCTTAAGAATTTTTATTGGAGTGTCATCTAAATGATGTAGAATGAAACAGTGATTTGCCTTTTGTCTCCAGAGGGTTCTTGTGGAGGTGTCTGCATGTGCATTTCTGACTGAGAAGTCCCCCGAGACTCATGGAAGGTGTGCTGAACTTTGGTCTTTGGGAAATTGCACACCACTGACCGCTCTCCATAGAAAAGGTTCTCTGAAGTAGTTTGTTATTGATGATAATTATAATATCATAAGCGTTGGTGACAGTGAAGCACTGGCCAGTCAGTGAGAGGTCCTGCCGATGAAAAGGAATCCATTCCCTGGTTGTAAGACTCAGATGGGGTTTGGCCAGACTCCAGGTGTGATTACAGGAGTCGATTCAGCTGGGGACCTGAATGAAGGAGCCGGTCAAGCTTCCTGCAGTCGAGTCAAAGTAGGGAATTCCCACATGCTCAGATTCAATTATGGAGGGGAGGCCTCCGCCAGCGCTGGGTCTGTTAGCACACTTTTGAGACTCCTTACCGACCGCAAATGCCTGCTGGCAGTTACAGTTGACAAACCAAGTAGGAGTTTCCTGCTCTGGAGAGAGCAGAGGCTTCTGCTGAAACCCGTCATTGGCAGAAGCCACTGGCAGTTGGGACTCCCCAGCTCCTGCACGATGCCAGAGGTTACCTGGCAGCAACTTACGACCGTCAGGGCTGGGAGCCACTCTGCGATCCAATTTTCTCTCTTTTTGGACTGATTCAGGGACCCTGGGAAGTGTGATCTTAAGATGGTAGGAGTCCTTTGGAAAATCTCTTTGGCATATGATGCACCGACAAGAAGAAGAGAGGATGATTGTTGCAGGGCTACTCACACGGCACTGATATGGATTTGAAAATAAAGACAGGATTACCGCTCTCAGGATTAATACAGGATTAATCTAGTTCTTTCTTCAATATCAAAGACACAAATGTCCTGAAGGAGAAGTTGATGTTCTCTTAAAAAAAAATACACCTACTAATTCTATAGAATTCTAATTCTCATAAGGAGATCATCTTTTGTGAGCAGGATGATTTAGGAGAAATTCATTCCCTGATCAGCTTATGTTCCAGAATCATGTAAAGGTTTGTTTGTTTGTTTGTTTGTTTTTTGTGTTCTCTATTGCCGTTCATGACAATGAGGCAGCACTCATTTAAGGAGTGCTGGATTCTGGTTGATGAACTGAATCAGAGTTTGGGAAGTAAGTTTCATGTTTACAACTTAGAGGCACCAATGAAATACCAGCTTGGAAGTGTTATTAACACTGGTTATTAACCTTTGGAGAAAGAGAGCACATCAACATTTTATTAAACCTATTTTCTTTAATGTGGCTTTCTTATTTACTAATCATCACTCAGCTTGTGCGTTTCACCTCAGGCAGAAGTTTTGGGGCACTTTGTGTCCATTCTCATCTTTCTCTCCCAATATGCAATCACCATTGATATTTAAGATGTTAATCTCGAGAGAGGAAGAGGAAAGAATGCCGTTGTCCATAAACTCTATTAGTTTTGAAACAAACCTCTGGATGAAAAAGGGGATATTATCACATCAGGGCCATTCTTGATGAAGATGCTAACTAGAAATATGTAGGACCCCGGGGCCTGACGTGCAGGGTCGGTAATAACGGAAGGCAGTAAGGAAGACGATGCATATACATGGGAGCAAACCAAGGAAAGCACTTCTGAGTGGAGTCATATGGGGCCACTGACATTATAAATGAACATGTAGGATTTCAAACTCTGGAACCAGATAGATTTGGCTTCAAATTCTGGTGCTGAGGTGTGCTGGGTGTAAGACTTGGGTGAATTTTTAAAAATTAATTAATTAATTAATTAATTAATTAATTAATTAATTCATGAGAGACACACAGAGAGAGGCAGAGATGCAGGGAAGCAGGTTCCCTGTGGGGAGCCTGATGGGGGGCTTTGTCCCAGGAACCTGGGATCACAACCTGAGCCGAAGGCAGACACTCAACCAACCACTGAGCCACCCAGGCCTCCCCACACTCATTTTAAAGGAAAAAAATTGTACCCCCCAAACCCAAAAATTCATTTTCCCTAAGAAACTGAAGCTTTTTTTTCTAAGTCGGTGTGAATTATGCACAAAGAGAACTTTGATCCTTATAATTGATAAAGTTTTTTTGTTTGTTTTGTTTTTTTAAGTTGACAGAAGCCGGACCTTCTTCTTCAACACAGTATTTCTTAGACTGGGATCTGCATGTTCTACTAGAATTAAGACTCAGGTGAATTAATCCTACTTCACTAAGGGTCGGTTTCCTATTCCCTAAAATGGGGACAATGAAAATGCCCAGGTTATAGGGCGACTCTGAGGATTAACTTTTAACGCTCCTGGCACATCGTGCATCCTCAGTACATGTATGCAATGGTTCTGGCTAAGTGAGGGGGTCAAAGTGATGCATCAAATGAAGGGAGCACCAGGTAGAAGGAGAACATCTATTTTTGGCCTCAGTACCTCCAAGACTGTTTTAAAGAGGATTCAGGAGGAACCTGCCCCGGAGATGCACCATGTGGTGCTACAGAGGAAATGTTTTATTGTCTAAGAACAGCAAGGTGTAAGTTCTGGATTGAATCAGATTTGGTTGCTGGTACACGCTACAACACATCCTACATCCTATACCTGCGCATGCTCGTGGAAATTTCTTTCTTAGGTTTTTGACCCTGACTCTCCCTTGAGTTTCAGCTGTTTTCCTTTAGGTTTTGTCTAGGCCGATTAGAGGATTGTGCTAAAAGTTGATGGTGTAGGGGTGGTGTGAGCGTTCCTGGCAGAGAGAACAGTACGAGCCAGAAAACAGCATGGTCTACGCAAGCTCACAACCAGTAAGCGGTGGGTCTGGAGCCGAGGTGCTCAATGTGTGTCTTCTGTCAGGACTGGCTGAACGAATACATAAATCTTAATTGTGTGCAGGCTGCCTTCTTTCACCCTGGGATACCTGGTGGTCAGCCCTTCCTTTCACTTTTCTCAATACTAAGAATAATGTTTTGCAATCTCTAATTTGCGATCATAACCAATCAGTGTATTGGTTCAGTGAATATTTATTGAGATCTGCTAAAAAAAAAGGTAGAGATCTGCTAGTTACACAGTATTGTGATAAATGTTTATGTATTACCAAGATAAGGAAGATGACAATTTTATCTAATAAATATGACAAGACATATGTAAACAACAATGGTGGCATCACCCATCAAAGCTTTGAGTCATTTTAACACAAAGGACCATCACCTTTTCTGTAAACTGATTGAAGATTTTTGGCATAACTACAAATTTAAAAATTTCAATTTTAGAAATTGACTTTTTTTTGGAATGATGGAGACGTGACCAATGATCCCCCACGACAGAGGGATCATGGAAAGGTGAGTTCCTTAAAGAAAAATAGATACAATTTATACATTTGATCACCAAGATGCTTGTAAAACTTATTGTAAAAATTGACACACTTTGTCTACAGAAAAAGAAAATCAAGCTATTGGCAAGATTCCATCATCAAGCATTTAAAGCATTGTTGGAGCTTCGTAACACCAGGGGTCAGCCCTGTAGAAAGGTGAAGACCTTTCTGTGTGTGTGTGTGTGTCTGTGTGTGTGTAGATACGTGCTTTATGTCTGCACAGAACTCGTGACATGAAGTGCCACGTATGGAACAGCTCTGGGCGTATGTGTTGCATTGATGGAGATGAAGGGAGGACACTGAATATTTTTTGTTCTTTTACTTTTCCTGAAAATACATAATACAAGAGTTTTTGCTTGTTTAGTTCACAATCACTTTGTGAGCAGGAGTAGTATTTTTAAGGCAGCAGACACATGTTCAGTGAATAAGCCTTCTGATAGAGAGAGAGAGAAAGTGAGAGAGAAAGACTATAGCCATTAGGCAGTCTTTATTCAAAGAGAAAAGTTAATGGTCAACAACATGACTGTCGTATTTGGTTTATTGAAGGGAATAGTGAAAATTGTGAATAAGATGAACTCATAGCCATTGACTGTTTTCTCTTGTGTGAAGCAACAGGCTACAAAACTGATTTTTTAAACACCAGAATATGTTGTCTGCTGACCAGAGAGTTACTCACATACATTTTCACTGAGGTGAAAACTTTTCTCCATGTTCCTGATGAAGCCAGTAAAAGATGATTCTGTGATATCAGGTGGTTTAAGGATATATTAATTTCTGGACTAGCCCGAATCTATCACCTTCAACTGATTGATCACAGTTTTTACTGTTGAGTATATAATACTAGGATTTATTACAGAGACCAAACTCTGGCACACAAATAACTTGGCCACTGAGAGCTTGACTCCATCCCAATCCTTGATGCTTTTCCCCACTTCTCAGAGAAAGAAATCAATGAGGTCTTATTGGGAATATTTATAAACCACATCCTAATGCTGCCACAGAACATGAAGAAATACTTTCCAGAGCCAAATCAATCAAAGAGAGGATTAGGAATCTATTTTCTGTGATTTCATATATTTATGTAATTCAGACTTCCAGTTTTTGAGTCTGAGGCCTTCAATTTAGCATCTTTCCAGCCCTATAAGCAATTTGTGGTAAGAATTTCTTTACGATTTCTGAATTCATGATCAAACTAAAATGTATAGACCTGATAGTGACCAAACAATTGCTGTCTTTCCAGAGGATCTTGAATGTTCTTTTTACTAGAAGTAGACAAACCATCTATTCTGTGAATCAGGCAACCTACTGAGCTGGATATCATCCTTCTTAATGACAGGAAAAAATAAATTATTTCACATTTAACATTGATTTTATTTTTTAAAAAGTTGTTATCTTCTCTTAAAAATTTCACTAAATTTGGGATCCCTGGGTGGCGCGGCGGTTTGGCGCCTGCCTTTGGCCCAGGGCGCGATCCTGGAGACCGGGGATCGAATCCCACGTCAGGCTTCCGGTGCATGGAGCCTGCTTCTCCCTCTGCCTGTGTCTCTGACTCTTTCTCTCTCTGTGTGTGTGACTATCATAAATAAATAAAAATAAAAAAAATTTAAAAAAAAAATTTCACTAAATTTGGTGGTCTCTGTATACACCCCAAACCCATTAATGGTGTATGGATGGCAAAAGTATGGGAAGCATTGTTTATAGTTTCTGTATATGGTTTCCCAATGTGCAGCATGAAAATAGTGGAGCTGCTACTTATCTTTATAGTTCATCTTCAACTTTAAAAATCTGTTTTGCATATGTTGTATAATATGCATGATACTGAGTACAGTGATACCTATGGATACTTCTGTGAATTTACATAGAATGCAGGTATATACTCAAACATTTTTTATGGGTAGGGATCCACAATCAAAAAGTTTGAAGATAGTTGAAAAACTCTTTAGAAATCATGCATATTTATTCCAATAATGTCAGCACTATTTGCTTCTAAGTCATTTAAAAGGCATGTTTAAATCACTTAAACTTTGCAGCCCATCAGATTTGTGTTTTGCCCAGCTAGAGGCACTCTAAGAAGAAAATCACACGCTGATGGTCAAAGGCATGCATCATCTTGAGACTGCTTATTGACATCCTGCCAGGGCCATGCAGGGCCACCTCCCTTCTCTGTGCTGGAGCCACATGGTCCCCTTCCTCCAGGAGAACCAAGGAGTTTGTGGAGAGCGGTAATGCAGGCAGTGTGACAGTCAATGACCCTCTCTGCGCCACTGGGCCCCCTGCTTCCTGGGAGGGTACTTCTCCCAGGGATGTCACTTGTAGGGGCTGAGGAGGACCCAGCAAGCTGCTTGGGTTCCTACCTGCCTCTTCAGTCTCAGACGAGCACCAGGCCCTTCCCCAGAGGCTGTGTGCTAGTCTTCCCCATCTCACCCCTCCGCCCCCTGTTGCCTGCATATCACCACTGACTGGAAGTTAGGGCAGAGTGACTTCATTGTTACAGTGTGCATGCAGGCAATTCACCTGAACATCATGGAATTGCTGGAGATGGTCTTTAGAAAAGTCTTTAAAATATTGTTTTAAAACTTAGGTGTTTTTTTTTTTTTATTTACAAATTTCTAAGTTTGTTTGTTTTGAGAGAGAGAGAGAGTGCTGGGGAGGGGAAAGAGAATCTTAAGAAGGCTCCACGCCCAGTGCAGAGCCTGACACAGAGCCCCACGCAGGGCTTGATCTCATGATCCTGAGATCATGAACTGAGCTGAAATCAAGAATTGGATGCTTGACTGACTGAGTCACCCAGATGCCTCTAAAATTTAGTTTTTGAAAGAGTAATATAAGAACATAGTAAAAAATACCTAGGCGGTACCCCCAGTATTTGTACTATACTTTGGAACCTAAGCTCCCCCCCTTGTTCCCCAGCCCTGTGGTCCAGAGGTCATTCCATACTTTTCCAGAGCTATGCTTTCGATAAACCCACATATGCATCTGTTTTTTAAACACAAAATGGGAGTGTATGGTATTCTTTATTGTGTACATTTTCCCAGTGAACCATGTCTCAGAAGTCTGTCCATATTGGTATGACTAATTCTGCTCCCACTCCAAATGTCAGCATTCTATTGTATGGATGTACCAAGAGTTATTTATCCAGCCTCCTCTGATGGACATTTAGGTTTCAGTTTTTTTTTTTTTATGCTATTACAGCTCATGATGCCATGAATATCTTTGTACCAGCATGAGCTAGATGTATAGGATAAATGCCTAGGTAAGTGTGGATATATTTGTAAGTTTGAGTGTGATAAATATTGCCAAACTATCTTCCATAAGAGTTGTGTCTTACTTTCTTGCCAACAATGTATTTAGAGAGTTGTTTGCCTATACCTGCTTTAATACACAAAGATTATGAAATATTTTTATTTTTATCAATTTGGTAGTTATTAGATTAAAAGTGTATCTTATTTGCATGTCATTAATCATTAAGTTGAGCATATTTACAAAAGCTTAAAGACAATCTGCATTTCCTTTCTGTCTGAAAATTGCCCATGTGTGTCTAATTAGGTGGCTGGTATTTTTCTTACTGATTTGCATAAACACTTTTTAAATAGTAAGGACTTTAGCCTCTTTATATATGTTGTAAAAACATTCTCAGGTTGTCACTTGTGTTTTGACATTTAGGTAATATTGTTTTGCACAGTGAAAAGTTGCTATTTTATGAAACATCATACGGTTTTATCTTTCTGGTGTCTAAGTTTTGTTTCTTCCTTGAAAGACCTCCTGGCATATTGTTGGAATTGTTACCAACCAAGATTTGGCTCGTCTTTGTGTTTTCCCAGGGCTCCTCTAGCACCTCGTGGGGTGTGAATCTCAAGGATTTATTTATTTTTATATTTTAAAATAATATTTATTTTTAAGGTTTTCTCTCTCAAGAATTATTCCTTTTCAACTAACAATTTTTTAAAAAATTTGCCAAGGTCAAATGATTGTTCTTATTTATTTTTGTTGCAGTATCATTGACACAGTATTATATTAGTTTCAGGTGTACAGTGTCATGATTTGATATGTGTACCTACTGGGAAATGGTGGCCATAGGCAGCCTAGTTAGGGTCCATCCCTCACAAAGTGACACGGTTCCAATGGAGAAGAATACAAGCTGGTTAGTGCGACAGCAGAGAGGCCCTGAGAACGCTGAGGGAGCACAAATAAAATGAGCTGGAGATCGGAGATGGGGTCACTTTTGACCTGCGACTTGAAGCCGGTGTGAGAAGTCTTAATTCTTTAAATGCATTCTGTTTTTTACAACAGGTATTTCTTTGTGCAAGGTGGCTTTCCATGTGTTTGGTTTGGTAAAGGCAAATGTCTGTCCCATAAGGGCATAATAGCAGTGAATAGTGACTGTCTGGAATCCTATCTCTAGCTCAAAAAAGAAAATAAAATCCTAGTATGTTTTTCTGTCCGCAAGGCCAGTAGCATCACCGCCACCCAGAACTTCATCGCGGTGTGGAGCAAAGTGGCCAGCAGAGGGCACTGCGTACTGACAGCGTCTCCACCCGCGCTCCGGCTCCCAGCTTCCAGAGGTGTTGCAGCGTAGCCCAGGTGTGTTTGCAAGTGATTTGCTACTGTTTCGGATGCAAATACATGTCGGAAATTAAAAGAAGACTATGGAGAAGGAAAGTAAGTGCATCATCTCTAGGAAAAAAAAAAAAGTATGTGTGTCCATGTCTACCTGGTGATGAATGCAGCTGTATGGATTGTGGAGGTAATGAGATAGCATTCATTTCCTGCATAAATCAGCATCCCTTACCAAATTCTCCTTCAGAATGTTTTCGGTTTCCTTATGTGGTTTGAGTCTCAATCTTAAACTAAGGGTGAAAAGCCAATTCCTAATGTGCGACATGCTTTTAAACGTTGAGATAGATATTACTGTTCAAATAGTGTCAGACTGCTATGGCTCTGCACACGTTTTTTTCACGTCTGTTTACAAAGGTATTTTTATTTATATTTTACCCCCGTGAGTTTGAGGATTCAAAAACATTTTTTAAAAAAGATTTTATTTGTTTATTCATGAGAGACACACAGAGAGAGGCAGAGACACCGGCAGAGGGAGAGAGAGAAGCAGGCTCCATGCAGGGAGCCCGATGCAGGACTCGATCCCAGGTCCCCAGGATCACACCCCGAGCCAAAGGCAGACGCTTAACCGCTGAGCCACCCAGGCATCCCGCAAAACATTTTTTTTAAGAATGCAATTCTCTCCCTTCCACCTTCCTATTAAAATGTTTTAAAGATTTGGCACAGTTAGCATGCCTGGTGCTTTAAGCCAATGCGCAGCATTTGTGGTTTTCGTTCAAGCAGTGAACTGAACTGGACCCATGAAATAACGCTGCCTTGACTTGCAGTAGCTCATCCATTTGATATAAATATGGATTCTATCACATTTGCAGAGTGAAGACAGCCTCCTGGGACCAAGGCCCAAATCATATAAACACTGTTGAGAACCTACGTAAAATTTTTCAGAGCAGGAAAACATTTGAGAAGGCTTTTGTTGACAGTATCCTATATCCCAAAAGCTGCAAGCTCTGTGTTCTGAGGATTTCTTACTAATTTATCAGATATGCTTAATGACAGTTTGTAGCAAGTTCCTACTTTGATAGGTGTTGAGTGGTATAAAGAAGACATTCTCTGATGCTTTAATCCATGCTCACCTAGTAATTTTGATTAGGTTTATTGCCAGGCTTAATATAAGTTTAGTTATATAAATAAGGTATGGCCTAAATCAGGCTATTAAACGTTGCTGGGGAAATTTTAAGGAAAATGATTCTAATTTTGAATATCGAATAGTAGTCACAAAGTGTGTTGAGCCTAGGTATAGGTTAAATTACTACTTTAGATTAATTCGTGATTTGTCTTTTAGAATCAGAAAGCAGGGGCGCCTGGGTGGCTCAGTGGTTGAGCATCTGCCTTTGGCTCAGGACATGATCCCGGGATCCCGGGATCGAGTCCTGCATTGGGCTCCCCGCAGGGAGCCTGCTTCTCCCTCTGCCTGTGCCTCTGCCTCTCTGTGTGTCTCTCATGAATAAATAAATAAAATCTTAAAAATCGGAAAGCAAAGTAACTTTAGCCCCTTTGCTGTGAGTGACCTCTGGAGTACCCATGGGCAGCCTTGGGCCATGCACCTTTGTATGGATGGAATCTGCCCCACAGAAGGTGGTGTCTAGTGTCTTATTTTTAATTAGGATTGGCAGGTCTACCAGGATAGGGATTACTTGGGGCTGCTTTGTTATGTACAAATGGGATATGGTACAGACTACGGTGGGAAGAGTGATGACAACTTTGAGGGCGTCATGGCTTTATGGTCTAAAGATTAGCTTTGAGTCATTAAGTTTGTGCAGTCATTTATTTAAAGTGGTTATTGCTTATAAGCTATTATCTTAGGAATGCCTTTTCTCTCTTTGCCCAGATCAACAATGAGTGTAATGGATTCAGTATCAAAGACTCATTGCTTTGTAATTACTTATAAATGTTTAGCTCAGGCCTGATCCGTTTTATCCCGGGGTATGGTGGCTGTGGACTCTAGTTGTCTAGCTAGCAATCCAGGCCTCCGTTGTCTAAATAATATTAGTGTCCCTAACACAGTAGGAGCTCAGGACTTTTATCCCTCACCAGCTGGCTCCCATTCCACCCGAGGAAGGGCTAATTGTTCCCTGCTTTCACAAGCACTTGTGTGGCATCCTCCAGGGAAAAGGCAATGCAAGACTGCTGTGGGGGAAGATCTAAGGGGTGGAGTCAAACAGACGTGGGCCAGCCAATAAGAAACTTTGTAAATTTAAACAATTCAAGTTTATTGCTTCAGTTTTTCAACACTGAATGGTTACTATTATTGTTAAATGTGAAATTGGTGCCACAACTGGCTGCTAAAACTGGCCTTTCCTATCTAATTTTTTAAATCCTAAACTAACACTATTACTTTTTTTTTTTTAGAATAGCTTTAGGTTTACAGAAAAATTGAGCAACTAATACAGAGATTTCCCAGGTGCTCTTCTGCCCTGCACATCTTCCACTAGTGGGGTCCATTTGTTACAACCAATGACCCAATATCAATACATTATTGTGAACTAGAGTCAGTCCTTCACATTGAGGTTCAGTCTGTGTTGTGCATTCTGTGGGTTTTGGTGGGTGTGTAAAAGCCACGTATTTACTGCTTCAGCATCACAGGAAACAGTCTCACAGCCTCAAAAATCTGTGCATCTTTTATTTATCCCTCTTCAACTTCCCCCAAACCCCCGGCAACCACTTATCTTTTTGCTTTAGCCATAGTTTTGCCTTTTCTGGACTGTCCTATAGTTGGAATCACACAGTGTGTAGCCTTTTCAGACTGGCTTCTTTCACTTAGTAATATGCATTTAGGGTCCCCCCCACTCCATATCCTCCTCTATCTTTTTATGGCTTGATAGCTCGTTACTTTTTAGTGCTAAATCATATTCCCTTGTCTGGGAGGACCCCGGTTGATCCATTCTCCTGGTTTCCTATATTCTTTTCACTGCTTCTTTCCCTGTGAGCCAATGGGGGAGGGAAGCTGAAACTCATGTTGCTGTAGCATCAGAACCTAGGACAATACTCACTGACTGATAGATCTACAATAATTGTTTATTTATTTTATTTTAAGGATTTTATTTATTCATGAGAGATCCAGAGAGAGAGGCAGAGACATAGGCAGAGGGAAGCAGGCTCCCTGCAGGGAGCCTGATGTGTGACTCAATCCTGGAACTCCAGGATCACGCCCTAAGCTGAAGGCAAATGCTCAACTGCTGAGCCACCCACGTGTCCCCAAATGTTTGTTTAAAGAAGAGCAGTAGGAAGAACACAACATTCAAACTGGCTACAAGAGGGATCCCTGGGTGGCGCAGCGGTTTAGCGCCTGCCTTTGGCCCAGGGCGGGGTCCTGGAGACCCGGGTTCGAGTCCCACGTCGGGCTCCCGGTGCATGGAGCCTGCTTCTCCCTCTTCCTATGTCTCTGCCTCTCTCTCTCTCTCTCTCTCTCTCTCTCTCTCGACTATCATAAATAAAATTAAAAAAAACTGGCTACAAGAGCATTCATATTGATAGGTAACAGCTAAGTGACAGTTATTTATAAAAAGCTGTTGTAAATGATTTCAATCATTACCATATGGTGGTCTTGGGACCCTGGAGAGTTTGGTAGTCTTGGGAGTGGAATCCCAGCTGCTGAGCCTGCAGGACAGCATCATCCTCCTGAGGGCCTGTGCTTGCCCCCAGACATGGGCCAGGGGGCATCTCTGCTGGACACACAGACTTCCAGCCACACTAGTGAATACTGCTGTTGGGAGGACCTCTGTGCTCCCAAGAAGATGGCTTGGTGGGACCATCACACATCTGCTTTGAGAAGAGTGAGTGTGGTCAGGAGGTCTGGAAATGAGCTGACATGTGATGTGATACGTTGTATTTCCCTGGGGATCCCTGTAAACATATCTTTAAACCACGGAGCATCTATGGTTAAAAGGAGAGCTGTAATGTATTGATTATTTATTGGATGCTGCAGGAGTTGTTTTAGAATTTTGATAGGCAAGGTAAAGAGGACATAATTCATGCTGTAGGTGGGAAGTTATTCTTAAAATCAACATTATAAGCATGAAAGAAGGGGAAGGAAGCATAAATTATGGCTTGATAGCTCATTACTTTTAGAGCTGAATAATATTCCCTTGTCTTGGTGGATGGACCCAAGTTGATCCATTCTCCTGGTTTCTATAGAACTCACCTGAAAGAAACCTTTGCCTGTAACTTTTTAAACCAAGGAACCATATTTTTTTTCTGTGAACTTGTGCCTGTAGAGAAATTGTTATTCAAGAAGAGGAAACAATTCAATATATAATCATTCTTATTATTGTTGTTTTACTGACAGACTGAGTATCAGAGACTCATCTTGTAGTATCCTGTAGCCTGGCATGAGGGGAGGCCCCTTATGAACTACCCCTGACCCCTCTCAGGGGCCCCAACAGCTCAGATTCCACATGGCGAGAGCTTGAGGGAATTTTGGGGAATTAGCCAACTCTGAAATGTGTTGATTAATCATCTCCTACTCCCCCTGTTGGTGAGGGAGAGAGTCCCATCCCAGGGAATCCAGATGGCCAGACGCAGAGTACTGGACACTGGACAGATGGAACAATTTACAGTTTCCTAGTCACGGCCCGGAGGGGGAAAGCACGTGCTGTGCTGGACCACAGGAGGCTGCACTCAGGTGCAGGAGGAACCAGCAGGGGCTGCGAGAGGCAGGTTTGTAGTAGCAAGAGGGTGTGGTGCCCCTGCTTCCCCTGTAGCATGTGACGGTCTCGTTTGAATAATTCATGGACTGGCTGGGAATGGAACCCACAGTTCAGGAATAAGTGGCAGCTGTGCCTTCTCCTCATGATAAGGGCCATTTGACTGGGGGATCTTTCCTACAGGAGCCAAGCATGGGGTCAGGGAGCTTGAGCTTAGCTTATGCAAAGTCCTCTTGGCTTCACCAGATGCAAAGACAGCACGTAACATTGAATCTTAATTTTAGGTCTTACACTGCACGTGTGTCAGTTAGGGGTGACAAAGGGAGAGTGACAGGCTGATGGTAATGAGTTAAAAATAATGAAATCAGCAGCCAGCATAACCAGCTTACCTTTTTTTCCCCAAGACCTGGCAGCCTGTGTTTCAGGGACAGTTTCATCCTGAGTCACTTTCTCTCTGAGCTTCATCACAGAGAATTCATAAAAGGCACACACCTCACTTACTAGAGCAAATGAAAGTCCCAAAGAGACACTTCACACCCACTGCAGATGATTCACGAGCAGTGAGCATTCAGTGAACCAGACGTGAAATCTGAAGTTCAGCTTTATGCAAGGGTCCTGGACACCTGCCTGTAGAAGCAGGTGTGTGACGTGTGCCTCAAAGCACACAATGATTTCTTTCTGCAGAGGGGGTAATTTTCATTTATATTTAATAACATCTGTTAGGATTTTTCCATATATCAGGTGTTCTCCAAAGGCATATGCATAGGACAACATTTACATCATTGCACAAGAGGAGAAGGTGACTTCACTGATTGTGGCAGGGCTGATCTGGTCCATCCTGTCAAAGGGCACTGTTTAGGAGGAGCGTCATTTACGGTGCTTGAACGTGTTTCAGACAAGCACAGGATTGCCATCGTGTATATCTTGATGTCAACTCTGAATTTTCTTCTTAGAAATTGCTATACGTTATTTC
Organism: Nyctereutes procyonoides; assembly: GCF_905146905.1. Lineage (NCBI taxonomy): Eukaryota > Metazoa > Chordata > Mammalia > Carnivora > Canidae > Nyctereutes > Nyctereutes procyonoides. The sequence goes on along the minus strand of NW_026575082.1, from coordinate 7,541,542 downwards.
AGGGATGTACCTGATGAGATTTGGGTGACATCACCAGGTCAGAATTCTCAGATTTTGCGAAAGAGTGTTACTTATTTTCTAGATTTTCTTTACAGAAGCACTTATGGCCAAAACCCTGGTTCCTAATTGGGTTACTTGCTCTTAATGTTCTACAGCTCATTTGTACCCCTAAGGGCTGCTCTGTTCGCTGAGTATAAATAATAAAGCCCCTAATTTGTCTTTTTCTTGCTTGGGGGCAGTTAGTGAGCAGTGAGGTTCAGGACAGGACTTGGGAGGTGCAGGGGAGGCTGGCTTCACCAGGCTCCTACTGCTCCTGCCTTTCCCATTTCCCCTCAGCTTCTAGGAATTCTGTAGCTCTCCACCCCTGGCTGCCTTGGCATTGTGAGCCTGCTGAGGATTGTCACCCAGTGTGGGCAGAGGCAAGATTTAGGCCGGTTGTTAAAATCCTGATGAGAGTTAATGTACACTGAACACGGATTTACATTCTAGCCTGAGAGTCATTAAAAATGAATGTTATGCCGAGCTAGTCTGTCTTGGCTTTGGATTTGGGAAAAGCCTCTAAGAAAATCTATGAATAGCTCGGAAGTCCCTTCATCCTTCATATTCATATAGATTTTTTTTTTTTTAGCAAAGAGTTTCTAATGTCTGGTCATCATCAGTGACCTGTCGTCAGCTCCCTGTGGTGGGAATTATTACTCTCTGTGACCTCTCAGGCATATGCCTAACCTGGGAAAGCAGAAAATGAGAATGCTTTATGTCAGTAAATTAAATCTGTCTTAGACAGATCGGCCGATTATGGTTGATGACAAGCCTTAGTTGGCGCTTACCGTCAATAATAATATTGTGAGTATATAGTTGGACGGCGGGGGTGTGATGTGTGTCAGTATCTCTATAATAGACTTCTCTCCAAGATGCAAGTATCCAGAGATGTGTTTGGCAGATAATAGGTTCAGTTTTATGAGCTTTATTGTTATCTTGGTGATGTGCTGATACCCGAAATCTCAGCCGAGGCATAGCTGTAGCAACTGGAATTGCCTGAGGTTATAGATTGCTAAATGTAATTATTCAACCACAGTTGGGTCGACAGGTGACTTCAGAAACATAGAGATTCTGCAAAGTTTGGTGGGGATGGCTGCCTGAATAAATAAAATATTAAATTTACACTGATGTAATGTAAATGATCTTGTGAAAAATAGCCCCATTAATGGAAAGAAAGCTTGTTCCATTAAAGGTCAGATGTATTACTTTTAAAATATCTAAGACAAGAGAAGAATAATTTAGCTGGCATTTACTGAAAGCATTTTTTGGATGTCACACTAGATTTCTGGTGAGCATGAAATCACTGAAATCCCAGTTTCTGATTTCATAGACGTTAACGAAATTACCAAAATAGCATGCATATAAACCAAAAAGCCTGTGATCAAATGTAAACCTGATGTAAACAGAGTGTTTGTTTAGAACACTATAAATAAATATAAAAGTTACATTTGAATATAAAAAAATCTGGCTCGATGTTGGCTCGAATCATGATGATCTCAGGGTGGTAAGCTCAAGCCCCACGTTGGGCTCTGCACTGAATGTGGAGCCTGCTTAAGATTCTCTCTCTCTCTCTCTCTGTCCCCCACCCAAAAAAAACTCTATAAAATCCTGGGGTTCATTATAGGGAGTGCCAAATTGTGGCAAATTAACTAATCTAGTGTTGGGAGTATCCAGCCCATCTAAACCTCTGCCTCTACTCAACTGGGACCTGTCAGCTTGAGAGAAAGGAGGGAACACCTGCCAAGGGGTAGAGAGAAGGAGGCTCAAAATATGCCCAATATATTGAAAGGTTCATTATGTTTATAATTTGAAATTTCCATGTTCTTCCCACAGAATTGCTAGGCTTAGCAAATGAGAATATAGGATACCTGTTAAAACTGAATTTCTGTTAAAAATGAATGCCTTTTTTCACTTTATTATTTATTATATTTAAAAAGAAGTTTTTAGAAAACATCCTACTAAAGAATGAATGGGTTAACCAGGAAACTAAATAAGAAATAAAAAAAAATACATGGAAGCAAATGAAAACACAACAGTCCAAAACCTTTTGGGATACAGCAAAGGCAGTCCCATATTGCAATACAGTCCTACCTCAAGAAGCAAGAAAAGTCTCAAATATGCAACCTAACCTTACGCCAAAGGAGCTAGAAACGGAACAGCAAATAAAGCCTGAAGCCAGCAGAAGAAAGGAAATAATAAAGATTAGAGCAGAAATTAATGAGATAGAAACAAACAAAAAAAACCCTCCTGGTAGAACAGATCAACCAAACTAAGAGTTGGTTCTTTAAAAGAATTAATAAAATTGACAACCCCCTGGCCAGACTTATCAAAAAGGAAAGTGAAGGGACCTAAATAGATAAAATTACAAACGAAAGAGGAGAAACCACAACCAATGGCACAGAAATACAATTAAAAGAGAATATTATGAAAAATCACATGCCAACAAACAGGGCAATCTGGGAAAAATGTACAATTCCTAGAAGTTTACAAACTACCAAAACTGAAACAGGAAGAAATAGAAAATTTGAGCAGACCCATAACTAGTAAAGAAACTGAATCAATAATCAAAAATCTCTCCCCCCAAAAAATTTCCCAACAAACAAGTCCTGGGCCAGATGGCTTCCCAGGGGAATTCAATTTACAGAAGAGTTAAAACCTATTCTTTTCAAGCTGTTCCAAAAAACAGAAATGGAAGGAAAACTTTCAAACTCATTCTATGAAGCCAGCATTACCTTGATTCCAAAACCAGACAAAGACCCCACTAAAAAGGAGAATTACAGGCCAATATCCCTGATGAACATGAATGCCAAAATTCTCAATAAAATATTAGCAAATTGAATTCCACAATACTTTAAAAAGAATTATTCACCACGATTAAGTGGGATTTACTCCGGGGCTGCAGATGTGGTTCCATATTTGCAAATCAATGAGATACTCCACATTAATAAAAGAAAGGATAAGAAGCATATCATCCTCTAAGTAGATGAGGAAAAAGCATATGACAAAATACAGGATCCGTTCTTTATAAAAACCCTCAACAAAGCAGGCATAGAGGGAACATACGTCACCTCATAAAGGCCATAAACAGAAGACCCATAGGTAATATCGTCCTCAATGGGGAAAAACTGAGAGCCTTTCCCCCATGGTCAGAAGGAAGACAAGGTTGTCCATTCTCACCATCACTATTTAACATAGTACTGGAAGTCTTAGCCTCAGGGATCGGACAGCAAAAAGAAATAAAAGGCATCCAAATTGGGAGGAAGAAGTCAAACTTTCACTATTTGCAGATGACATGATACTCTATGTAGAAAACCTGAAGACTCCACTAAAAAATTACTAGAACTAATCCATGATTTCAGCAAAGTTGCAGGATACAAAATCAATGTACAGAACTCTGTTGCACCAGAAACAATAAGATACTTAGGAATACACCTAACTAAAGAGGTCAAAGATCCATATTCTGAAAATGATGGAACACGTATGAAAGAAATTGAAGAGGACATAAAGAAATGGAAAAGCATTATATGCTCATGGATGGGAAGAACAAACGTTGTTAAAATGTAAACCAATCCACACATTTAATGCTGTCCCTGTCAAAATGTCACCATCTTTTTTCACAGAGCTGGAACAATTAAACCTAAAATTTGTATGGAACCCCAGAAGACCTCAAATAGCTGAAGCAGCTTTGAAAAAGAAAAACAAAACTGGAGGCATCACAATTCCGGATTTCAAGCTGTATTACAAAGCTGTCGTGATCAAGACAGTATGGTACTGGCACAAAAACAGACACACAGATCAATGGAACAGAAGAGAGAACCCAGAAATGGGCCCTCAGCTCTATAGTCAACGAATCTTTTGACAAAGCAGGAAAGAATGTCCAATGGAAAAAAAAAGACTGCCTCTTCAACAAATGGTATTGAGAGAATTGGATCACTTTCTTATACCATACATAAAAATAAATTCAAAAAGGATGAAAGATCTAAATGTGAGACAGGAATCCATCAAAATCTTAGAGGAGAACACAGGCAAGAAACCTCTTTGACTTCGGCTGTAGCAGCTTCTTGCTAGACACGTCTCCGGAAGCAAGGGAAACAAAAGCAAAAATGAACTATTGGACTTCATTAAGATAAAAATCTTCTGCGCAGTAAACAATCAACAAAACTAAAAGGCAGCCTAGGGAATGGGAGAAGATATTTGCAAATGACATATCTGATAAAGAGTTTGTATCTGCAGTCTATAAACAACTTATCAAACTCAACACCCAAAAAACAAATAATCCGGTTAAGAAATGGGCAGAAGAGGGATCCCTGGGTGGCGCAGCGGTTTAGCGCCCGCCTTTGGCCCAGGGCGCGATCCTGGAGACCCAGGATCGAATCCCACGTCGGGCTCCCGGTGCATGGAGCCTGCTTCTCCCTCTGCCTGTGTCTCTGCCTCTCTCTCTCTCTCATTCTGTGTGACTATCATAAATTAAAAAAAAAAAAAGAAATGGGCAGAAGACATGAATAGACACTTTTCCAAAGAAAACATCCAGATGGCTAACAGACCCATTAAGAGGTGCTCAGTGTCACTCAGCATCAGGAAAGTACAAGTGAAAACCATGATGAGGTACACACACCTGTCGAAATGGCTAAAATTAACAACAGAAACAACAGGTGTTGGTGAAGATGTGGAGAAGGGGAAACCCTCTTATACTGTTGGTGAGAATGCAGACTGGTGCAGCCACTGTGAAACAGTATGGAAGTTCCTTAAAAAGTTAAAAAGAGAGCCACCAGGGTGCCTGAGTGGATCAGTCAGTTGAGCATCAGGCTCTTGGTTTCAGCTTAGGTCATGCATGATCTCTGGGTCATGGGATCAAGCCCCACCTTGGGCTCCATGCTCAACCTGGAGTCTGCTTGGGATTCTCTCCCTCCCTCTCCCTCCCCCCACCCCCACTTTTGTGCACTTGCTCTCTCAAATAAAGAAAAAAAGAAAGTCTTAAAAAATAAAATAAAAATAGTACCATCTTATGATCCAGCAATTGCACTCTTCAGTATTTATCCAAAGGATACAAAAATGTAGATTCAAAGGGTTACATGCACCTCAATATTTATAGAAGCATTATCAACAATAACTAAGCTATAGAGAAAACCTAAATGGCCATTGATTGATGAATGGATACAGGAGATATGGGGTGCACACACAGACACACACACAGACACACACACAGACACACACACACTGGAATATTACTCAACCATCAAAAAGAATGAAATCTTGCCATTTGCCATGACATGGATGGAGCTAGAGAGTATTATGTCAAGTGAAATAAGTCAGTCAGAGAAAGACAAATACCATGTGATCTCATTCAGATGTGGAATTTAACAAAGAAAATAGATGAACATACGGAGAGGGGGAAAATAAAAGACAAACAAACCATGAGAGGCTCTTAACCATAGAGAACAAACTGAGGGTAGCTGGAGGGAAGTGGGTGGGGATGGGCTAAATGGAAGATGGGGATGAAGGATGGCACTTGTGATGAGCACTGGGTGTTGTGTGTAAGGGATGAACCACTAAATTCTACTCCAGAAACCAATATTGCACTGTATGTTAACTAAAATTAAATAATAAATAAATAAATAAATAAATAAATAATAAATAAATAAAAGCTATTTTAGGCTCATGGCAAAATTGACCAAACAGTATAGAGATTTCCCAGGTATTGCTGTCCCCACTCATGCACAGCATCTCCCATGATCAACGTTACCCAGTGTGATTGATTTTATAATCATCGTGCCTACACTGACGCACCATATTCACCAAAGTCCAGAGTTTTCATAAGGGCCCACTCATGGTGTTACACATTTTGTAAGTTTTGACACATGTATAGTGACACACGTCTACAATGTTAGTACCATCCAGAGTACTTTCACCGCCCTAAAAATCCTCTGTGCTTCACCTGTTCCTCCCTCTTCCCCCACAGCCCCTGGAAACCACTGATCTTTTTACTGTCTCCATAGTTCTATCCTTTTCAGAATGTCACACAGTTAGGATCACACAGGACATAGTCTTTCCGATTGGCTGTTTTCACGTAGGTCTGTGCATTTAAGGTTCTTTCATGTCTTTCCATGGCCTGATAGCTCATTTCTTTTTAGCACTGAATAATATTCTGCTGTCTGGGTGGACAAGGGTTTGTTTATCCATTCACCCCCTGAAGGACATCATGGTTGCTTCCAAGTTTTGTCAATTGTGAATAAAGCTCCTCTAAACATCCAAGTTTTCATGTGGGCATGTGTTTTCAACTCCCGTGGGCAATTATCAAGGAGCGTGACTACTGGACGGTATGCAAAAGTGTGTTTAGTTTTGTAAAAATAGTATTTATTTTTTTGGTATAAGTACATCCCCAATATTACAGAGCGACTCTCCCTGCTAAAGATGGAGGGCTTCCTGCAGGGCAATGGACCTGGAGTAGCAAGATTTCTACGTACAGTTATGAAAAATAGGTCAAACTTGACATCTCTTTCTGCCCTTCCAGGTGAGGTGACCCATCCCCAACTCCCTCTGGTTTCCATGGCAGCCAGTGGTGCTGGAAGGAGTCCGAGATCCCCGATAAAGGAGGGCTGGATCATGAGGCTGTGCCTGCCCCCACACAGCACCCCCATTGGACATGGAACTGTGGGCTCTAGGTGCCCCAAGTGCCATAATGACCTTTATGGGGGATCCCTGGGTGGCTCAGCGTTTTGGTGCATGGCTTTGACCCAGGGCACGATCCTGGAGTTCTGGGATCGAGTCCCACATTGGCCTCCTGGCATGGAGCCTGCTTCTCCCTCCTCCTCTCTCTCTCTCTCTCTCTCTCTCTCTCTCTCTCTCTCTCTCTCTATGTCTATCATAAATAAATAAATAAATAAATAAATAAATAAATAAATAAATCTTTAAAAAAATTAAATTAAAAAAAGATGACCTTTATGGTTCCCTATTAAATGCTTCTTACGGCTCTCAGCTGGTTGTTGAGGCTTTGTATCTGCTGCCCCTAACTGATCTTATTGCCCTGGGTGCTTGCTGCCCCCACTCTCCACAAAGATTTCTCAGGGTGGGTGGCAGGCTTTCATAATTGAGACCTGAGGCCTGGAGGGCATCAGCCCTTCTCCTACAGAGCTGTTTTAGATTAAAGGAACAGCAGCTGGCCAAGTGTGGAGACGATCTGTAAATAGCATTTGGTGTTGCAGAGATTTGGGCTCAAGGGAGCCAGGTAAGCTTTACTGCCTAAGCCGATGTGTGGGCCGGTTTATGCCCAGTTACAAACCAAGGTTCAGAGCCATGGTCTCCAGCTCTGGCTGTGCAACAGCCACCTGGGGAGCTGTTGGGCCTGTGGCCAGGCCTCACTCCAGATCTACAGAATCAGGGTGGGGGTGGATGTGGCAAAGTGTCCTGTGTGGCGGCTTCTGGCTGGGAGGGAATTGCAGAAGAGGTTCTGTAAGGTGGAGGGTTTTCTTGCTCTGGGACTTGTCAGGGCCCACAAGGTGCCAGCAGCAGCAGAGAGGACAGGACAGCAGTGGTGTCAGAATGCCAGGACACAGAAGCAAGTCCCTCTCGAGTGCATCTCACCCGCGGGCCACCCCTATGACTGCATGCCTCCTTTCCCGGCTGTCCAAGACACCACTCTGACCTTCCGTTCCATATGGCACACCCTAGAGACATTCCTGGCCACTGAGGGACCCCAAACACGTAGGAGGGAGCAAGCATATCTGCACTGCCTGCCACCGATGGGCAGTGAGTATTCAGAGCTGGGCTCTGGTTTCCCTGGCCCGAGGCACAGCAGAGTGGACGTTGCTAGCAAGCTGATAGGAGGCTTTTACAAAACGGAGAAATGTGTTAGCATAGTTGCTGATGACTCAACACCTGTGGATCACATAAAATCAACTAAATCTTAGTCATTGAGTCTGTCCAGGCTGCTATAACAAAAATGTGGAGGGATGGCTTAAACAACAAACATTTCCTTCTCACAGTTTTGGAGCAGGCAGGTGCAAGATCTAGGTCCTGGCAGGTTCAGCGTCAGGTGAGGTTCCTCTTACTGGTTCTGGGTCCATGGCCGTCTTCTTGCTCTGTCCTCAGGGATGCAAATATCCAGTCCATAACAATACATAGGTACATTACAGAAAAACTAAGAAAACAGTTTTCATGGGTTTGGGTTCAGTTTGGTACAGGAGCCAGTTGTTGGAGTCCTGCTGTGCGTCAAGCACAGAGACTTGTCCTTGGATTGACTTGAGTGAATTGAATGTCCTTGTCAGTGGGGCAGTTAGAAGGAAGATGGACAAATTACAGATAATTAAGTGATCAGAGGCAATTTGAGTTTTATATAATGTTTGCCTATATTTTTTTAAAGTAAAATATTCCTTTTTTAAAGAAAATGAGAGAGAGAGAGAGAGGCAGAGACATAGGCAGAGGGAGAAGCAGGCTCCCTACAGAGAGCCTGATGCGGGACTGGATCCCAGGACCCTGGGATCATGTCCTGAGTCAAAGACAGAGGCTCAACCACTGAGCCACCCAGGTGCTTCTAAATAAAATATTCATTTATATTTTAAGGCTTATTTTAAATGGTAATAGATATAAGTGTTGGATTGACATTTCAATACTGAGGACGATCACAAGAACAGTCTTTCTAGTAAGGACCAGAAATCTCGTAATACGTCTAACACATTATGTTAGCATCAACCTCTTGTAATACCTTAGAATAGACTGCCTATTAGTGTTTTAGGATTTCATTTCATTTATAAACAAAAAAGTACATTGTGTAGTGACTTGCACTTCTGTGAACACACCTAGATTTTTAATTACTAAATTGTTCTCCCTTCACGACCTAAAAAGGGGGTGATCTAAAAAAGACATTTAATATGCCGCAGGCTGGCATTGAAGATTTAAGGGGGATTTGCTTTAATGAATGTTTTTTTATTTTTATTATTAAATCCCAGAACTTTCTGCTCTTCCAAAAGAGGAGAAAGGTTTTTTTTTTTTTTAAACGAGCTAGGGAAATATTTATACTTGCACTCACCTTTGTGATGGAATTTTAACCACACGACACTGTTGCAAATAAATCTTCTAAAAAGAGAACAGCTTAAAAAAATTGCAACTAAATGTGCACCTAATGTTTCTCTAACAGGCCTTTAAGCTGGATTCTATAAATCAACTATAATGATGGTTTTTAAATCTCCATTTTCTCCAGGTCCATTTCATTTTATGATTCTATCATCAGCTTCCTTTGGTGGCACCTGGGCTCCGTCTTTTCTCTGCGTTCCTTTCGTTCTGTCTGCTTTATTCTGTAATTTGAACTTGAATCACAGTAAGTCACACTCCTCATCTGTTCTCTGCTCTTTCTCCTTTTTGATCTGCGTTAGTTCTTTCCATGCCACATCTTCTGTATCCTTCTTAAAATATTTTATACACAGAGAACTTTTATGTCAAGCACTGAGAACTTCTCTGACTTGAAGGCTTTCTTGATTTTAGAGTAGGATCCAAAAAGGATTGAGCTGGATGGAATCTCTGGAGTAAAAAGTCTATGATTACAGATGTTATGTTAAACTTTGATTTGTGAAAATCAAAGATGATTAGCCATGTGGGGAAGATATTTGAAAAATAACTTGGGCTTTATTGCCAGAGCTAGGGTAATATATGTGAGGAAGAAATTTAATCTGCTTTGGTTAATTAACACTTTTCTTGCTGGCACATTTTGCATGGTCATGGCATTTAGGAGCATCAGAGACACAAATATTGTTATGCTAGAGAGGCTGTGAACACTTCAGTTGCTGTGTATGTGCTTATATAGATTTTAATTTAACTTTTGGTATGTTTCTTGTATCTGTACATATGTTCAACTCTGCCTCAGGTTTTTTTTTTTTTTGTCTTAATTTTATCTAGAGAGTACATCTATATAAAATTTCACCTATATTTTTCTGGGGAAGTAAGCATAGTTTAATGAGTATTTTTTAATATAAAAATTTATTTATTTATGGGGGGACAGAGGAAGAGAATCCCCAAGCAGACTACCCATGGAGCTCAAACACCAGTGTGGGGCTGGATCTCATGACCTTGAGATCATGACCTGAGCAGAAACCAAGAGCCAGTTGCTTAACTGACTGAGCCACACAGGTGCCCCCAGTTTAATGAGTATTTTGGCGATTCTGGAAAATTTCTGTATTTTCCTATTCGAGCACATGCACTTTTACTGCTTATATACGTTTACCACTATTTCAACAATGGTAACACTTGCCAGCAAAATACCAGGAATGTAGAAGTCCTTCTTCCCCACGCTTTGGTTATAGATGACGAGGTGTCTGTTCTTCCCAACTTTTTCTTCGTCCCTAACAGTGGTTCTTACACTTTAGTGGACGTCAGAATCTCCTGGGGGGCTTATTAATCTCCAGACTGCTGGAGCCCACCCTCATGCTGATTCAGTATGTCTTGGGTGGGCCTGCTTGATTTTTATGCACATGCATATGGTACTTATATCAAGTTTCTCAAAAGTTTCCAGGTGTTGCTGTTACTACCTGCCTGGGAAACAGACTTTGAGGCCACTAGTCTGTAAAATGTCATATTAGTTTTTTTTCCTAATTTTCTTTCACCAAATATATCTTAGTGGAGGCATCTAATTAATTTTGTAGTTGAGAATGTAGCTTCCGAAGACAAATTGCCTTACCTTGAAATCTTGACTTTGTCAACAGTGAAAATAATAGTATTTCTATAATTATAGAGTAATGCAGATTTGATTTAAGAATTGTATGCATGTACTTAAAAAATCATATGGTACATAGGCATTTATAATGAAAAGCAACATTCTCCCCTTTTCTAACTCCCATTCTTAGAGGGAACAATCTTTAACTTTATTAACCTGTTTTCTGATACTTGCCTCTACACTGTTAAGTAATACGTTTAATTCATTGATTTCAGACATGTTTTGTGAGGAGTCCTTGAATCACTACACCAAACATCTTTGCCTCTATCCCATAAGAATTTTATTACCATTTTTAGTTTTTTGATTGTTTGTGGACTCTAATATTTTACCTCTTTATTTCTTGCTTCATTGCAAGTATCTCCTGATGCCTTACCTTGTGTATGTGGATACTAATATGTTATTCTTTCAGCTTTTGTTTTCTGTAATTTTATATTGTTCACATAACCTTTCATTTTATATTATCACCATAATTGTCTTCTTTTCTTTGTCAAGATTTTTTAATAAAAAGATTTTATTTATTTACTCATGAGAGACACAGACAGAGGCAGAGACAGAAGCAGAGGGAGAAGCAGGCTCCCTGTGGGAACCCGATGTGGGACTCCATCCCAGGACCCCAGGATCATGCCCTGAGCTGAAGGCGGACACTCAACCACTGAGCCACCCAGGTGCCCCCTTTGTCAAGACTTTTTTTTTAACTATTTATTTGAAAGAGAGAGAGAGAGAGAGTTAGCATGCTCATGTGCTCAAGCAGGAAGAGGGAGAGGAAGAGAGAGAGAAGCAGACTCTCTGCTGAGCACGGAGCCCCAAGCAGGTCTCGATCTCCCTACTCAGAGGTCATGACCTGAGCTGAAATCAAGAGTCAGACATGCAACTGACTGAGCCATGCAAATGCCTCTCTTTGCTGAGATTTTGATAAGAGCTTGAAAATAAAATAGTTGACCGGGTTTATGCATTCATTGCTCACTAGGGGACCATGTACAACGATCATGGTTTTTTTGTTTTCGAACTCTTTGTTTTACATGGAATTCTATTGCCTTTTTTTTTTACTTGATTCTTTGCCTTTACTATAGTCTCATTTTCATATAAATCAATATAATACCATTTATTTTATTAATTTCTCCTTTGCCCGAAGACCTCTCTCTGAGTCCTTTGTCATTTTTGCTCTGAATGCAGGTGACTCCTCTTTGGGACCACTCCCCTTTGATGGGTCTCCTGAGCTGGACCCACCCTTTCCTGCATCCTGATTTCCTCTTTCTCATTCTCTTTCTTGGCTCAATCCTTTCTTTTGCTGAATTACATCTTTGATTCACTTTCTAAGAAGGAAGTTAATACTCTGAGTCCTAGCATATTTGAAAATGCCTTCCTTTGGCACTTATGATCAACCAAGTGGTTGACATATATAGATATTTCTGTTGAGAATGATTTTCCCATCAGAAATGTGAAAGTGTTGCTATGTTTCATGTACCATCCAATATTAGTGATGAGAAATTGGATTACTTTCTAGTTGAGTTTTCCTTTATCTTCTGTGGAAGCCTTAATATCTGCTCTTTATTCACATGATCTCCATTATCTCTGGGATCTGTTAATTTGATGGAAAACAAACTGGATTTCTTCTCTGATTTTATTTAGTGACTATCATCTCTTCCTTCTGTGTGATTTTCTTACGAGCTGTCGTTTATCTTCTTCCTACCTTCCTATTGAGATTGTTGGCAATAATTTGATAATAATTAATAATATACTTAATTTCTAAGAGTGTTTTCTGATTCTCTGATTTTTCCTTTTTCTTTTTTTTTATTTTTCCTTTTTCATAGCAAATTGTTATTATTTGTGGATGGACCTCTCCTTAGAGGTCTCTGAATTAGACTCTCAAAAAGTTCTCTTTTCTGCATGATCTTTTTTGGTTGTTGTTGTTTGATATTGTGTTGTTCTTTTAATCCTGAGGTCTTTTCATTTTTTTTTAAATCTTGGTTTTTATGATACAGGATTTCTTCAAATGTCTGGTGATGCTTGGTTGCCTATTTGTGTTTAAAAATGAGACACTAACAAACTGCCCCAGACTGCATAGACCCGTTTTTGAAATATTGTGAAATACTAGGAAACATAGCTCCCTTAGTGCTATGCCCTTGTAATGGTTGTCCGGGTTCTTCCTGACGTTGTGCCCAATTTGGGGGTGGGGAGTAGGGAAGAGCATCTTTTTGCGTGGCTTGTCTTATAACAACAGGCAGCCACGTGTTTCCCCACACAGGACTTAGAGGTGGGGTGAGGACCAACCTTTACAGGCTGTTTATTTCCACGACTCTTTCCCCTACTTTCCTGGCACTTTGCAGTCTTGAGTTTCTCCAGATTGGCAGCTGGCTTGTCCAGGGTTCCCACCATACATCTTTTAAGTTGTGGTTTTCCTGCTGGGTCTCATCATTCACATCTCCCGCATCTGTACAGTCTTGGAATCCTGTGCAAAACTCTCTCATTTAAAAAATAAAAGAAAAAATTGTTAGGGTTCTTTTTTATTCATCATTCTTTTTTTTTTTTTTTAAATTTTTTCTTAATTTTTATTTATTTATGATAGTCACACACAGAGAGAGAGGCAGAGACATAGGCAGAGGGAGAAGCAGGCTCCATGCACCGGGAGCCCGACGTGGGACTCGATCCCGGGTCTCCAGGATCGCGCCCCGGGCCAAAGGCAAGCGCCAAACCGCTGCGCCACCCAGGGATCCCTTTATTCATCATTCTAATGACATGTCAGGAATGGAGGCAAAAAGTACATTCTCAACCTTGTGTCCAAAATGTAAAATGTCACATATGAATGTTTATATCTAAAGTATGTTATATCATATTTTGGTGCAATTTCATGATTTAGAAAGAATTGTGTGTGAACCAAATTTTAAATGTAATGGGAGACTTTTATTCATGAATTACTGTACAGAATGAGCTTTGTCAGTAGATCTCTGATGAAATCCTTATTACACTGCTGTTGGTGGGAGGAAGATGGCAGGTGTTTTTACACTGGGACATGTGCTAGATCGGTGCCATCTAACAGAACCTTCGGTAATGAGAGACATGCTCTGTGTCCGTGCTGTCCAATACAGTATCCACCAGCCACAGAGGCACCGAGCACTTGAAATGTGGTTAATGCTACCAAATAACTACATTGTACATTTTATTTCATTTTAATTAATTTGAATTTAAATAGCCATATGTGGTTAGTGGGTACCAGGTTGGACAGGCTGTTCTAGATCATTGGGCTATCATTTGTCATGAAGCTTTACTTAAGTGGCTAATTTTTTTTAATAGCATAAGTTTTAATTTTCTTACAATACTTATATACATGTCTGTTTTGAGCCCATCAGAGTATTAGTTCCTTAAAGGCAGGGACTTGGTCTGTATTGGTCCCTCTTGCATCTTGAGTGCTTACAGTGGCACCTGGCACACAGCAGGTGCTCAGAAATATTTGTTGCCTGACTGAACAGAGAATGGAGAAAATGGGCAGGTTAGATATGAGTTGTATCAGGCTGGATCGAGGTGGAGATTCAAGATTAGTATTGAGTCGTCAAGTCACATCTATGTTCCACTCTAAAATGTCATTTAACATGAGTCTTTATGCGGCTCATAGAAACACTTCATGTGCAGCTTTCCTTTGATCTGGATGGCACATCTGCCCTTTTCTTTGTCCTCCTTTTTACCTAGCTAAACCTCTACATTCTTTAAGATTCAGCCCAGGTGTCACTGTACTCCAGGAAGTATTCTTTACTGTCTTGCCCGCCTCTCCCCACTGCAGCCTCCTCTCCCTGGGTCTGGAGTCCAGCTTCCGCTGGCTGCTGTGATATCAGCACACGGCTCAGCGCTCGCCTCACCTGCTGCTGCCACTTCTGGCACCTTCTCCGCACTCCTGCAAGCCACTCAAAGGCAGCACCACATTGGATTCTGCTCTGCTTCCCAGTAGCATCCTACCTGAGAAGTGTGGGCAGATCTTATTCATATTAATTGCTGGACTGTACTGTTCAGATAGTACTAATGGCCCAGAAAGTAAATATTTAATATATCAGTGTGTTTGTGGTTGTGGTTACTATTCGCTTATTTTAAACTTAGTTAGCAGAGGTTGAAGAAAAGGGTCTTCCTTGTTTTCCTTCTTTTTTTTTTTAATATGTATTTGGTGCAGTTAAAAAGGTGGACAAATGCCAAGAATTCATAGCTAATAAATTACATTAATCCCACCATGTATTTACCAAAAAAAGATCGAGCTTTTATCGAGACAGCATTACTTTGTCCAGGCATTTTCTCTTTTTTATTTGGAGGCAAGGGCAGAATGCTAAATGCATGCGGTGTCTGGGTAGAAGGCTGTGCTTGATAACTGTGCAGCTGACATAAAAGGCTGCTGTAGTTCTGAGGGGCTGCTGTGTTTCAGAGTGTTAGGATGGATGCTGTCTCCTTACATGGCGTTTGCATATCTCTGAAGCACATTTCAGCAAAGCAAGCAAAAGCTGGTAAACCATCCCTTCCTGCTCCCTGTAAGAGCAGGAAAGAGGCAAATAACCTAAAGTTTTCCTTAACATGAGACATGTAGAGAGACATGGTCCTGCTAACAACACAGCTGGAATGTTTTACGTCCTCTAAAAGAGAGGAGGGAAAGAAAGACGCAGAAACTAGGGATTGTCATGACATGCTATAAGGGGATTAAGTATCAGAGCCCGTGGAAGTGCTTCTAACCTTGATGTCCTGGAGCCACCAAGGCAATGTGAAGGGAAACAGCCTGGAGCCAGTAAGCAGAGTTTTAGGGGCAGATGCATGCCTGATGCTGGGACAGGCGTGCAGAACTGAGTGTCTCTGTCTCTACCTCCACCCAGAAATCTGCAGGTGTCATCTGAACCCAGCAAGGTGGTCCTTCGTTTCTGGCCTGGTGGCTGAGCTGGGGTGACTGTGTGTCCTGACCCTCTGCAAATGGCAACAGCATGCATGCCTCTTCTCCACTGGTCTTGGAAGAAGATAGGGTGAATCAGGCTATACTCTCTGGGGACCCTGATGACATACTGAGCTATATAGTTGAAAACACAGGTGAATTTGTGAAGGATTTCATGGTGTAGACAGGAGTCAGCATACTTTTTCTGTAAAGGGGTGTGTTTGAGTTGGCTAGAGCTGCAAACATACCACAAACTGGGTGACTTGCACAGCAGGTATACTTTCTCACAGTTGTAGAGGCTGGAAGTCCAAGGTCAAAGTGTTAGCCAATTCAGTTACTGAATTAAGACCTCTCTTCTTGGTTTACAGATGGTCACCCTCCTGCTGTGCCCTTATGGGCTTTCCTCTGCATATCCCGCCCCCCCCCCAGTCTTTTGAATAGGATACCAGGTTTCTCCAAATCCCCACTTATAAGGACACCAGTCCAATTAGATTGGGGCCCACCTCACAGCCTCATTTCAATGTGATCACTTCTTTAAAGGCCCAGTCTCCCAATACAGTTGCATTCTGAGGTATGGGGGATTAGGACTTCCAACATATGAATCTTTGGGGATACAATTCAGCCAATGACAAAATAGATGATAAATATTCTGAGCTTTTGCAGCTACGCATCTCTGTCCTGGTAGTGTGAAAGCTGCCTCAGGCAGTATGAAAATGAATGAATGTGGCTGGGTTCCAATAAAACTTTATTTATGGACATTGAAATTTGAATTTCATACCGTTTTCACACATCACAAAAATCTTCCTTTCATTTTTTTCATCCATTTAAAAATTTAAAAACCTTCCTTGGCTCATAGGCTGTCTAAGAATAGGCAACAGGCCTGATCTGACTCATGGGTTATGGTTTGCTGACCCCTGAAATGGGAGAAGTGTTTCTGTAACCCTGTCAAATGAAATGCTTCTTGTGGCAACCAGTGCTCAGTGTCTTTTTCTTGAGCTGAGTGGATTTATGTGGATATTTTCCTGACAGGTATCCTGTCAGGTATTTTCATAGAGGATTCAACCTGCTGTGGACTCGTTTTGCTTTTGGCTGGGATACCTTTGGACATGGCGAATAAAGCCATCTGTCACCATGAGAGTGTCGACAGAGCCCTCCCTGCCTGGTGCCAAGGACAGGGAAATACGCACACACACTCCAGCAGGTGCAGGGGGTGAGTGGCCTCTAATAAGTTCCCTGTTTGGGAACTTCTGGATGAGAAGGCACAGCTTTTGCATTTGGTTTTAACATCCTCTGCCATGTGGGGCTTGAATGGATTCCAATAACACAGGGCCTGGTCCAAAGGAAGATCTCAGTGGTTTCTGTAATCCACTGGATTTGCAGAAAGGCAGGAGGGCATTGCAGTAACCGGTACCAGGCGTGGCTGGTGCGGGAGCAAGGAGTGCAGGCCTGTGATGGAAGCCCTGATGCCTCCCTAGGGCTGGGTCTGCTCAGGGAGCTTGCTGCCAGTTCCCCATGGAGAGAGAGAACCTGTCATAGGGAGAAAGTTAAACTTTGGCCACCCCACACCCTCCATCAGGGCCTCTCCAGCTCCCTGGGTGCCCTTCGCAGTGTCTGCCCACGTCCTGGGATGGTGGCATGAACTGGGGTGTGTGAGGCTCATGGTGGGCCTGACTAATGCTATTTCCATTGGTCTAATCCTGAGAGGCCACCTCCTCCAGAATTTCTTCGGAATAGCATTCTAATCAGTCCCGAAAATGGCTTTGGCTTTAGGAGGCTTCCGTCCCCTTCACATCTAGTACCAGCCCCTCCCCCAGAGCAGACGTGTTAAGGGAGAAGTACCTGGTGAAGGTCAGCAAAGGCCAGAATGCGGTGCCTGCATGCCCCGCCTCCCCGCGTGTCCTGCTCCGCGGCAAGCACCGGTCCTGTCCCTGGCAGTCCCTCCCACGGAGCGCCCTGCGATGGATCTGGCCGCCCCGGGTCAGGATCTTGAGCAGTTTGGCAGGATCGCAATAACTTTTGATTACCTCCTATAACACCGAGTGAAACTGCAAAATATATTTAGCTCTCTGAGGTTGGTGGAAATAAATAGTCGGAGATATTTTTGGAGACATTGCCCCTTGCTGGGGGCCCTCAAAGCCCTGGGCAGGAGGCAGCCCTTGCAGCATGGGCGTAGGGCAAGGCACCGCCGGGGTGCACCTGCACCCAGCTGGCTGCAGGCCGCACGGAGCAGGGTCTGCAACCGAAGCTGGAACAGGAGCTAGGCCGAGGGGACGCCCCCGGTGGCTGAGGGGCGTCCCAGCGCAGCCCCTGGGCGTCGCAGAAACCCGCTCGCCTGAGCTCAGAGTTCCCCGCAAAGTGGTGGCCAAGGGCAGTCTCCAAGGTGACTCAGTACAACTGGGTCAGTAGCAGAAAACACGAGAGAGGGCGCCGCTGCACCTGCCGTTGGGACCGGGTGCTGGGGGGCACCCGCTTCCTCTCCAGGCCCGGCTCATTTCCTCCATCCTCAGCCCACATTTTGGCTGCCCTGTGCGGCAGAGGTGGGGGTGATCCAGGGTTTATCCCGGCAGGCACAGGGCAGCTCTGTTCTTTCCTTCCTCTTGCCAGGGTCTGCGGTAGCAAGGGACAGTGCACTGGGTTCAAAGCACCGAGGGCAGCCCAAGGGCCTTTTTGTTCTGACCCCCGCCTGAGGAGACAGAATGGCCAGGTGGGAGTTGTAGATTGATTGGTTTGATTTGATTTTTTTAATTCGTGAAAGATACAGAGAGAGAGGCAGAGGCATAGGCAGAGGGAGAAGCAGGCCCCCTGCAGGGAGCTCCATGCAGGACTCTATCCCAGGACCCCAGGATCAGGACCTGAGCCCAAGGCAGACACTCAACGGCTGAGCCACCAGGCGTCCTGGGAGTTGTAGCTTTGGATGTAGCCCAGCTGGTGTCCTCCAGTGGATGGGATCATCGTGCCAGGAAACAAGACCTCTAGTCAGGCGAACCTGGAGGTGATTAGAGGGCTTTGGAAAGAAAGCACAAATTCCCCCGGGGGTCTCGAGGACCCCTGGGTAGGTCAGTCTGGCTTCACCACCTGGCTCCCAGGTGTGTTTCGGCGACGGGGGGACACAGCAGCATCTGCTGGTCTTTGGTTTAGTGCACATACTGCACTCTGGGGGATGAAGCCGGTGTGATAAGCCCCCAGCGGCAGGCTCCCTGGATCAGAACATGCTGAGTACTGCTCTGCCGACCCCCAAGTTCCTGGAACTCCAGATCCCCCCAAGAAGCCATGAGCTCAATGCATTCCGCCCACCTGTGTGCTGCTGATGGTCACGGCCCGGTGCTGTTCACGGGCAGGTGGGAAGGTGGTAGCTGCTTGTTCCCTGTTGTCCAACACGGCACAGCTTTGCAAAACACACACAACCGTGGAATTCTGGAATTAAGGAGGCAGCTCCAGCCTGGGAGAAATGCTCACCCCTGCCAACCTGAGTGGTTCCACTGTGTGGAAAATAAAGGGGTAATGGCATCATTTCCTGATCAGATATTCTCAATCACTTTAAATGCTTTCTGTGACTTTGGCTGTCAGAATCACAGAATGTCTGCTAGAGTCGTAAGTTTAACACATTCACAAAGTGCTTACTAGACACCGGGTACTCTACAAGCCTGGTTTTATCAGGAAAAAATTAAATAACTGGGCTTGGCCACCAGGAAAATCTGAAATACATCAATGGAATAGTGCGCTTGTCATTTCTTGAGGATGTATTCAAAGAAAGTATGGCTATGGCTTTCCCAAAACACAGTGAGAAATGGTTAATCAACAGGTAAACTGAGGAATGGAGAGAAACTCAGAGCTCTTTATGTATTCTTTAGTGTTCAGTGACTTAGGAAACATCCACATTTAGGGTACATTTTCCATTAACTTGCTATTTTGTGTTGTGTAGTCATTCTCGTTTTTTTCTGTATTTTTTTTAAACTTTCCTCTATTTGTTGGTCATTGCTTCTGGATGATTTTTTTTTTTTTTAGTTGGCTCTGGTTAATGGTTTAATGGAATTTAAAAGTTCGTATCAAAAGGAAGTATTTTTCTCTCTTATCCTGTTTGTGATCTAATACCTACTTCAGCATTTCTGTGTGAGAAAAACAGGCACTGTAGAAATGAATAGGTAACAAATTGGCTCATTATGTGAGGACAAAGCTTAAAAGGAAATGATTGAGTTGCATTAATTAAATATGAATCATTGCTATGAAAATGAATCCAAAGGAAGCCATTGTTAGGAATCTCCTGGGAACCTGCTCTTCAGAAAATATGTGTGAAAAGAGCCAGAATCCAGTGTGGAGGAAACTGTCTCTTTATGGAGACTATTTGTTGAATGGGTATTTTGAAAAGCTAAATTGACTTGTTATAGAGTTATTTAAATCTATAAATCTAAACTCAGTCTGAGTTCTCCAAAAATATCACGGATGCATGAAACTACTAAACGGGTGTGCCATAGCGTGGTGGGCTAAAAATTTTGAAGGCATCAGGACTATAAATATTCTTACTGTTTTGAATGGTTGAAATAGCTTCTAGTATTTGTAGTTACGGTGCATGAGGCTCATTCAAATACGAAGAATATGAAGATTCGGAAGGTGTTACTTAGGATTGCTGAGATGTATGCATGTATGGGTAATTACCTAAATGGCAGTAAAATACTCTGGCCCGCTGTAATTGTTTTGACTTTGGCAGCATTTTACTGTAAAAAGTAGTCAAATGAATTACCACTTACAGTTTTCATTGGCTCTTTGGGGCGAAAAAAGACAAGTCTCTTTATTGCTATTGATATTTTACTTCTTTGGATGAAATATTTCTTATGCTATCAAGTACCCTCAGATATAAATTCAGAGAAAAACCTTGTTAGTTCATTTAAAGATCAATCCATTTTTCAAATTTATAGAGTATCCATACATTTGGCGATAGATTTAGGATAAAATAAATGAAGCTAAACAACCAAACAAATCTTCATATATTTTTATTTAAAATCTGAGAGGGAGTTATTTTTCTCACTGTACTCTCACTTTCTGCCCACCTGGATGTTCTGGTTTAACTCTACTTCTTGAGCTGAGGTTTTCTGTTGTTTAATAAGCTACCACCAGTCCAGCGGCATCAAGCAGCACGCGTTGGCGACCTTGGTTCTGAAGGGCAACTGTGCTGGTCTCTCCACTCAGGGTCTCACAGAGCTGGAAGCAAAAAAAAAACAGCCAGAGGAAAGCCCAGATCCTCTTCCAACCTCAGTGATTCTTGGCAGAATTAACTTCCTTCTCGGGCTTTCCTTGCGGCCCTCTCCATTTGGAGCCAGCAAAGTTCCTGTCTTACTTGTGCTTTGGGATGTTGTCTGCCTTTTTTCTGACTCCCACCTCCTCAACAGGGAGAAAGCTCTGCTTTCAAGGGCTCCACCTGGCTATTCCAAGGTGATCTTCCTACTTGAAGGTCAGTTGATTAATAACCTCGTGGAATCTTTGGCCATGAGACTCATGGACATGACACCAGTGGAGGAGGGTCCAAATCTGCCTATCAAGACTGTGGTTGTCAGTTTGGTGCTTTTTGAATGAATGTCTTTGGGGTCACATATGTAGCTAACTTTTATGAATTGCCCGTAAGTACTCGACTAGAAGGGATTTTCACTGTTTTCTGGGTTTTCTATATAAATTATATAACTTACTTATTATGTTATTTAAATCATTTAAATACTGATTTGGTTTTGTCTACTTGCGTTAGGCTTTGGACTTGGTTTAGGATCTTCTAGTATCAGCTTATTTCTGCCCGTTCCTCCTTGTATCTCCTATACTTTTTGCTGTATGATATTGGAACCATGTCTTCATGCTGAATTGTACCTTTTGGAATTTGTGATAGTTGTCTTTGCTTTACTATTTGTTTGTTTGATCTTGCTATTTTTGGCTGTGTATTTCATGAGCTCTTTTTATAAGATCATGATTTCTCTCTCACTTTTTTTTCTCTGTCTTTGGTTTTGTTTTGCTTTTATTTTTTTGCTCAACCTTTTCAGTTCCATTTCGATTTTTCTTCCATATACAATTGTTTTTGCTTTGGAACCAGACAAAAATTCTTCTTTAAGTAGTTGGGTTTGGCTCATTTACATTTATTTAAATGACAGAGAAGTTTGGTCTTAGTTTTTTAGTATTATATATTTTCTGGCTTTATCGATATTAAAAAGCATTTTACTAGGAAGTCTCTACTACTTTGCATTTCTGTTGTGTGTGTGTGTGTGTGTGTGTGTGTGTGTTGTGTAGTATTTCTGATGGTATAAGGCTTGTATGTCTGTGGTTCCGTTTCAGGGGGTGTTAAATTTCTCATACAATTCTGGTGCAGATTTTTCTGTTCTTTGGCAACATTTTTTTCTTCTGCTGAGTGTTATTCATTTGTTAATAACAGATTTAAACATACCTTTTATTTTCTATTATTGTATCTTTGCATTGATATTGTGCCAGTTCCCTGTATTTTATGTAACTTTGAATGAATTGGGCTTTCCGGGACCACCTACTTACAAGTTTCCTGTGGGGCATTAGATAAACCAGAGCAGAATTCCATTCTAGTTGCTTTTCTTTCCCTCTGCTTTGGAAAATGATTTATCTGTGGCCAAATCTCATTGGGTTTTGAAACAAAACTGTATCCAATGGGGCCTTTTTTTTTTTTTTTTGGCAGCTCGATGTACATCTCACAACCATGGTGGCAAAAATGGGGTATAACCCTTGCCATGATCCTGTGTTCACACTTTTGAAAGCGTACTGTCTGTGTTCTCTGAGCTATATTGCCTTCTGCATTACTCCCATCCTATCTTGAGATTTCTTTCCAGTTCGTACCTGTAATCTGGGGTCTACAGTTTATATGAGTCTCCTTGTATCCCTGAAAATGGATATCTAGGAGAAGGAAAGATCCAAGAGATCCTTGCTGATTTATGAGCTATGTTCATACTGGCATGATAATAGAGGGAAGGGAGGTGTCTGGAGTTTTAAAATTTTGGGTATAGTTCTTTGTGCAAAGAAGGCAAATCTTTTCTCCCTGACTGGGGTTCTCACTTGTAGTGGAGATTATGGTTTTTATGTAGTTATATTTATCCATTTCCCTTTATTGCTTCTCTGCTTTCTATCTGTTTAAGGTAGGTTCCTGGCTTTCCCTGAGGTTATAAGCAACTCCCCTGTTTTCTCCTCTGCTACCAGAGTTTTTTTTTTTTTTTTTACACATTTAGCCCTTTAATATGATGAAAATTAAAATATGATTAATGTGATACAGGGATCTAAATTTAATTTTTTTTTGTAATTTATAGCCAATTGTTCCAACACTCCATGGGCAAATTGAATAGTACATCCTTCCCCACTACTTTGAAATGCCACCTTTTAATACTTTCAGCCCTAAATAACTGGGATTGCTTATGAATATTTTCATTGGTTCTATTGATCTATCTATCATTTCTGGCACCTTTACTCCTGCTGTTTAATTTTCTATAGTTTTATTTATATCAAGGAAGTATCTCCTCTTTTGTCAAATTCTTTGCTATTCAAGTTGTATTTTTCTTTTACATGTTTTTTAGCATCAACTTGTCAGGTTTTGAAGAGTTCTAAAAGCATTAGGATAGGTTACTGAATTTCTACTGAATGTATTAATTAAGAGAAATGATCAGCAGTATTGGTATTGGGTCATGTCATAGAGGAATGGCCTTCTTGCTTTATTCAGTCGGCCTTACAGAAACATTTCAGAGCATTATCCTCTAGATCTTCCACATTTCTTGAGAAATTTATTTCTAAGTGTTTTGTAACTTAAAAAAAATTTATGGCTCTTGTGAACAGAATTTTTTGCTGTATTGGTCATGTGGTCATTGCAAATATGAAGGAATGGTATCAATTTTCCTTTTGGTAATATTGTACGCAACCATTTGTATGGTTTCAGTGTTACTCATGTGATTTTCCAGAGCTAGAATGTTTCCATGCCACTTCTCTATATCTTACCATTTAAGAGTTAGCTGAAATTCTAGTGTCCTTCACCGGTGTCTTACCTGAAAACTGTTTTCCTCGACAATTTCCCTCTTCTTTGGAAAGACTTGCACCCTGTTGACACGGGGTATTCGTGCTATCTTTATTGTGTCATACATGTTTTGTTTTCTTTCCAGATTATAAACTGCATAACAATGACCAGATTTCAAAATTATTCTCTTTACACACATGATTTTGTGATGACATTGTGATTATCAGTAGTTACTTCATCTACTAACAATTCTTACATTCATATAACTGCTGTTACTTTAGCATGTTAATGATTGTATTAGTTCTTGGGATTCTAAAAAGATTTGCAAAAAAACACATACTTTTAAAAATAATCTACCTTTTCCAGCTTTTGCTGAATCAATCAATGATAATAACCCAGGATAATCATTCCTTAGCTTCACAGTGGCTTTTATGGGAAGAAGTTTGAAATGCGAGCAAAATTTTCAGAAGTCCATCTTTTTAACCACACATTCTCATCTAGAAAAAGTGAACAAGAGGCACGGATTGGAAGCTATTGAATTGCCTATGCAGTGTCATTGGTCCTGGATGTGATCCACCCTGGAGCATTTGTTCTCATAAGCAGAGGAGGTTTGTGAGTCGGAGATGAGGAGGTCAGATATTGCCCATTACTGTTATTTACATTCACGCTGGAATTGAATTGGTTTCCTGTTTCTTTTCACCTAATAATATTTACATTGTAGAAATAAACTGGCAATAAACTTTCTTGACCATTTTTAATCTAGCCAGTGAATTCTGCTTTCTCTGGAAAGAGAATGGCTGTGTGGTTGATTTTGTAACCTCTTGCCCCATTCCTCCTCCTGCCCCCGCTTCATGCTCGCATTTCCAGGCAGTTCTCTGTGCTGAGATGCTTGCCTGCATCACCTGCTCAGCCGGCTGCTTCTAGGTGACTGCATATTTGCATTAACCTACCTTTATATTACACTGGGGGGATTAATTACCCAGTCCAAGCCTATAAAGAGTCTGGAAGAATATAAAATGCTTTGGTGCAGGCTTAGCAGAAGGGAAGTTTGAATCAGCTTCTCGTCATTAAAATGGTGGGGTTAGAAATCACACTTTATATGAGATTGTAAGTGACTTTAAGATGTGTTTCTTTATTTTCTTGTGGAGGGATCATGAATATCTCATTCTGGTTCACTTTACAGGCATAAGGAATGTAAAGTTAAATCCTTCAAATTACGATTCATATGTACGTGTAAATGTATCATCTTCAGGAAGGTCCAGGCCCTGATTTTTATATCTCAGAAGCTTTTTTCTTACCGCAGGCACAAGCTAATCACAAGACCATGGAGAGGTGGGTTACATTAAAGGTTGGCGGAAGAGTCCCAGAGGGTACCTGGCACATTCTTGCAGGAGACTTGAAAAATAGAGGAGAATGTCATTCATCTGGAAAGAGAAAAAAAGAAATAAAAATCTCCTGACTATATATTCCAACCCTGTGTTAATGACTAGGAAACCCATCATTTAGGTGTTCTCCATGGATACACCCCCAATGGAGTTGTATGAGTTTGTGGGTAATCGAAATATTTTGTATAATATTTTCATTTTAGAATCAGACTCTGTTGTGAATTTTATGCCCTGGCTTGATGAGCACACAGGAGCTTGGGCTTGAAATTTGCATACTCTCGGATGCTCATGCTGGGCCTTGTAACTGAGATTTACAAATATTCCTTTTCAGCTAGGCAGCCAGAAGGATGAGCTCCTGGAAGTATAGCTTGGGGAAAAAGAAAAAAAATCCTACGTGACACATGATGAGAAGGACTAACAGTTTTCTTCAGCGGCCACACCACACAGGGAGTTTTGCATGCCTGTCGGGTTAAATAGAGACCAAAACAAATGAGTGAGCCGAGCACATGGGGTGATTAGTAATTCTCTTGCATCCGAACGCCTGTGCCTGGCAAGAGCCCCAGTATTGAGCTGCATGCTACTTGGCCATATAACTCTTCCTCTTAATTGTCATGTTTATTTTTTTTCAAGACTGGTGCAACTTCATTATTATGCTGCTTGTTCTTTGATCCTTCTACTTGAAGGCCTCTCTAGATACTCCTCAGCTATGGGCGTTCATGGATGGAGAAGTAGTTCTTTCTCACAAATGGTGGAATAACTAGGCCGGGGTAGGGGAGGAAGAGGTCTGTATTGGAAGCCATGGATCTGCATGTGTTCAGGCAGGAGTCCCTGGGACAGTGATGCTCCCTACAGGGGTTTCCGTGGACTTCTGAGTAACTGGAGGAAAGGCTGCTGGGCCACCAAAGGGAACAGGGTCCACTCTGGAACAACCAGCATTGTCCGGAAGTGAGATGGGAAAAGTTACAGGTACAAAAGGGCTTTCCTCTTGTTCTTTTAAGCCAGTTCTGAGCTTTGATACAGGCTTTGCTGTCAGAGATTTTGTTAGTAGTCCAAAGGAAAGTCCTATATTTGCCTAGGATAAAAATGAAGCTTCCTGTTAAGGACACAGAGTTCTGTGTTCTCATCAAGTACCTGGTGATCTGATTCCTTTCAACTTGGCTCTCTGGACTACTATTTCTGGAAGCCAGAACCATCTCAATAGGGTCCTAAGCTGTCCTAACTCAGTGTGGAAGGCTACACTACTTTGATTTTCCCCAACCACTTTTCCAGGTGGGAGCTGGTGGGAGCTGGTGGGAGCCCAAGGAGGAGTCCATACTTTCCCATTAGATATATAATACCTTGTTACCTTGTGCTCAGTCTGACATGCAAATGTGATAGGTCATCCTCATTGAAATAGTTGATGGCATCAGACCCGGAGCATCTATGTTAAAATCACATCTGGTTTATCTGTGTTTCCCCTGGTGCTTCACACATAGCAAACACCCAATAAAGATTAATTTATAAATACATAAATCCTCAGATAAAAAGGCATTAATTATTTTGTGGTGAGTACAAAGCCACTGTAGTAAGTGTGACTTCCATGGAATATATGCAGCAAAATTTGGAACTTTGAGCCTTATGTCTCTAGGAATAAGAAAACAGTAAATAAAGTGGGCATGTTAGCGTCCACACTATATCTAAAAGTTAAGCTTGACCAGTGTTTTTGAAGGCTAGGTTGGGTGTAAATGAAGACCACCTGAATGAGAACTGGCAAAGGCTGTTTATTCAGTGCTTGCTCGCGCTAGCAAGGGGATGGGCCACCATTACTTGGGCTGAGCAGAAACTCAGAGGCAGGCAGGGGGGATGCTCTATAGGGAAGAGAGGAAGGCTCCCAATATGCCCTGTTTGGAGGGCATCAGCGGGGAGCTGCAGGTGGGCTTTCCTGAAGCAAGGCATCCTATGTGGTGGGTTCCAGGTGCATATTTGGCTTTCTTTGACTGCTATTAGCAAAGCTGTCAATCATAAATCAAGTCCTGGCTTGGGTGGATCACTGCAAGGGTTATTGTTTGGTTTCCTGGACTGTTGCTAGAGATAATGGTCTGACTTCCTACAAGTGTGACTTGCAGAGTAGGCTGGCTTTCTGGTTTGGCTACTGCAGAGAGTGGGTTGGTTTATTGGACTAGTTGTTGTCTAGGCTGGAGGCTAGAGTTCAATTTCTACATCTGGTCTGACCACCGTCCACTTCTGTATTCAGTCTCTCATAGTTTTGAGGCTGAGACAATAGTGCTGAGAGTCAAAATATTTGAAACGTATGGAAAAACTTTTACATTATAGGAGTAAAATTAGCCGACTCTTTGTTTTTACAGACATACTTCATTTTACTGCGCTTCACTTTAGTGCACTTTGCAGATGCAAGTGAAGGTCTGAGGCAGCCTGGGTGGAGGAAATCTGTCCACAACGTGTTTTCCGACAGTGTTTGCTTACTTCAAGTCACATTTTGGTAATTCTCACCGTGTTTCAAACTTTTCATTATTATATTTTTGTTTTGGTGATCTGTGACCAGGGATTATAACCCACTGAAAGCTCAGATGATGTTTAGCATTTTTTAGCAATAAAATATTTTTAATTTGAGGTATGTACATTTCAGACAAATGCTGTTGTGCACTTACCAGACTACACTATAGTATAAGCATAACTTATATGTACCCGGAAACCATCATTTGACTTGTTATTGTGATGCGCATTTTGTTGCAATTGTCTGGAACTGAACGTGCAGTGTGTCCATGGTTTGCCTGTATATACAAAAGATCTTTGTGCTCAGGATGCTTTGTAACACTCTTGAAATACAGTGATTCTGACCTTATTTTTTAGGAGCTCTCTAGGCCATCATTAGAAATGTTCTACTGAAAGCAATTCTCCAAAGTGACAGTGAAGAAGTGCAATTTATTTAGCTTTGCAATTAGAGCGAAAGTGATTCCTAAGAACAACAAGGATGATAAATCATTCCAGAGCAACATGTGGAGAGATGCAAAAAGCAAGAATAAAAAAACATCCTGGAAGAGAAAGTCAGAAGGGTAGGTGCCCAGAGGTTCCTGCAAAATGAATGAGTACCTGGAAGGTCAGGTGGGCTATCAGACCCCACACCAAGTGGAATTTGAAAAGACCAGTGGAAAATGATAACAGTGTAAAAAATAATTACAAGGAAGAGCCTTGATCAGATTAAAATGTGTGTAACAAGAAAGTAGGTTAAAGTCTGAGGCATATCATAAAGCGATACTTTATCAAGGAAAATGCTAAAATGGTAGTATGCTTTGTAGAAAATACAGGTTTTGAATATGGTCATTTGACTAACGATTGAGAGCTTCTCATTATGGAATAGATGAGAATCCTTTTTTTTTTTTTTCTAGTGAGAGCTTTGAAGGAGCAAAGCAACTACCAGTTCAGTGATGATCAAAATGGCACCAATATAATAGAAGAGGTACACAGAAAATAAACCTCCTCAGGCTTATGGAGCTTTTAATTTCCATCCAGAAAATTGAGCTTATCAGTGGATGCCATTGTCATTATAAGGCCCTTAGTTGCATTTGTGAAATTTCTGGACTAAAAAAAATTAGTTGGTGATTCTTATATTTTTGTATCCACCTTATTTCATTTCAATATTGAATTACTTTCAATATTGTATACTTTATTTTTGGTAAGATATATGAATAAATGAATAACAAATTCAGTCTCATTTTTACTTTAAAATCTTGTCTCTTTAGGTTTCTTCTGGCTGCCATAACAAAAATACCATAGACGGGGTAGCTTATAAAAAAATGGGATTTTGGGGAGCCTGGGTGACCCAGTCAGTTAAGCATCTGCCTTCAGCTCAGATCATGATCTCAGGGTCCTGGAGTTGAGCCCTGCATCACTTCCTGCTCAGAGGGAGGTCTGCTTCTCCCTCTGTCTCTCCCCCTCATACTTTTTCACTCATTCTCTCTCTCTCAAATAAAGAAAATAAAAAAAAAACTTAAATGATGGATTTTTTTTTTTTTTTCAGTTTTGAAGGTTAGAATTCCAAGATCAGGTGCCTATAGATTCTGTGTCTGGAGACCACCCTCTTCCTGGTTCATAGACCACCATCTCACATTGTCCTCACAATATGAGGCAGAAAGTACAAGGGAGCCTTCTGGGGTCTAAAGAGACCTTAACAAAGGTTAAGGGCACTAATCGTATTCATGAGGGCTCCACCCTCATGACCTAATCACTTCTTAAAAATCCCATTTCTAAATACCATCAAACTGGGGATGACCATCACATATGGCTTGGACAGGGACACAGACATTCAGGCCATGACACTCTCCAAATGTCTTCAAGACCTGGGCAAGAGAAAAACCCCAGATGTTAAAATATTATAAATTGTTACAATTATAATTGTTACTATATATATTAAAAGAGATTTGGAAATCTCATTATAACTGTTACTATGTGTAATTTCTTGAGCTTTTGTATTTGAGTGTATTCTTCATTTAACTTTTAAAACACTGCCATGGTTGAATATTAGAACAAAAACAGTAACAAGTAGTGAGCTATGATTTTAGTCCTTTACTCATTCACTACAGCATATAAAATGCCAGCAGTGCTGTTCACTGGCCCCATCAAGAGGTCTGACACGGAACAGCACCTCTGGGATGATGTTCATTCTCATATGCTTCCCCATTGTAATGGCGCCATCTTTCTTGATTTGGATCAAAGTCCACCAGTCCTACCTGGTCCATTTCATCAGTTTCTCCTACTTCTTTCCTCTCAGGTAGGAGTTTTTCCAGCAAAGAGAGAAAGGAGAGGAGGGAGAAAGCCATTCTCAGGAAAGTTTACCTTAAATTCCATGATGAGACAACCCTTCTCATATGGTCTACAATCAATTAGCATGCCTTCATTTAGCACACACTTGATATCTCCGTGCTTGACAATCTGACCTTGCTGAGAGGTGATGACAGTGGTTTGGTTGTCAAGAGTAGATACTGGGTTTTGAAAGCTGCACAGTGCTTCGACCAGCTGTGTATGTGTACACATGAATAGGTCTTCTCCTGGCTGAGTAAAAACAGCATGGTCCTTCTGATCTAAAACGATCATAGTATCTCCTGGTTCCAGTCCCGGCTCTTGGTCTCTGTCACCATGGAATGTTATTTTCTGGCCATCTTTCCTGCCTTTGTCAATATGAACTTCTAGAACCTTCTTCTCTTGAATTATCTTCCTTCCATTGCAGCCTTTACATCAGTCTTTAGGACTGAATGGATCCATTCCCCCTGGCCCTGGCGCTCCATGCACACAGGCTGAAGTTGCTGAACCATTCTGGTGAATTCTTATTTATATTCCAGAACCTTGGCAACTGGAACAACATTCTACTGCTCCTTTCTTACCACCTCGGCCTTCACATTTGTCACAAATCACATTCTTTTGCAGAGCTAGGTTTCTTGTTGCACCGTCGTATAAATCTTCTAAGATTACTGAGAGCTGATGCACAACATTTTTACCTCTCCTTTCTCACTGCATCCTTCCTTCTCCTCCAAAAAATCATATCAAAGATGTCCATGAGGGAACCCAAACCACCACCCACTCCCACGTTCTTTAATTGCCTATGCTCCTCTGTCATATAATTCCCTTTTCTTTGCATCAGAGAGCACTTCATTAGCTTGAGAAATCTGTTTAAACTTCTGTCCTTCATTTGGATTCTTTTCAGAGTGGTAACTGCAGGGCCAGTGTCCTGTAAGCCTTTTTCAATTATTTCTGGGTGACATTGGGTTTTGACCCCAAACATCATAGTAAGTGGTTCTTTCACCATTTTCTACAGCTGGTGAGTGGGCTGAGGCCAGTGTGGGGGAGTGGGAATGAATGCGTTGCTGAGCACAGCTTGGGCAGGCCCTGCTCCTCTGCTTTTCACAAAGCGTTCTGGAAAGTTCCTGTTACCATGTGTATTAAAGGAGATTTGGAAAATACAGACATGGAGAGAAAGAAGGAAAAATACTAATACATAATTTTATTCAAATAAAATCTTACTTAAAAAGTTTTGTTTTAAATTTTCTTCCAGTTTTTTCTTGAGTATCATTTGTTAACATGTCTTAGGATCAGCCTTTTTTTTTTTTTTTTTAAGATTTTATTTATTTATTTGAGGGAAGAGAGAGCCGTAGTGGTAAGGAGAGGGGCAGAGGGAGGAGCAGACTCTGTATTGAGCATAGAACCCAACGCGGGGCTCAATTCCAGGACCCTGGGATCATGACCTGAGCCACTTGGGTGCCCCCTAGAGTCAGTTTTGACATTTTATTTTCTTCATTATGTAATCCTAATGTGTAAATTAGGAAAAAATAACACATTTTGCCTTCTATATTCCCTACTGAGGAGGGTAAATTGGATACCTTTGCTTTGCCAAGTAGTTGTTGTTATTTTGAGCAGTTCTTTTGAGTCCACACCTGCTTTAGTTGGTAAGCTAACCTGGAACTTTGAGGGAGACATTCTCAAACTTGTATCTCTTAACTTGAGCTTACACTTTTCTTAATTTTGGTAAAGTAGCTGGTTTAAAGCTATACATAAAGGTTTTGTTTTTAACTTCTGGAATTCCACCCCCCTTCTTACACTTGTCTTTTTCCTGTTTTTGAAACTTTTTAATATGCTGCATTGCAAACACCCACAAGAAGGGGGAGAATAATCTGATGGCCCCTGTGTATGATCACCACCTCTGACCACCAACCTGACTTTCATGGGGGAGTTTGAACCCTGTGGTAAGACTCCATGTGGAATAAGTAATCCTGCAGGAATGTGTTACGTTCAGTAACAAGATTATTCATTCCCCCAGTAAGAAATAGCAATCATAATGATGTATTTTGCTTTAAATCTTGATTAAGACTTGTTTGTATTTTTAGCTTCCTAAATGTGGGTAATTCAGTCAGTTTTGGTGATTTTAGGTGGTGATGCTAAATAGGGATTTTTGTGATTGGGTGTTTTATCAGAAACCTCCACCCCATACACTCCTCTTTTTTATTTTTAACTTTGATTTTCCTGTTCTTTGGTCCTTGGTTTTGGCTCATTTCTTGATTGGCTAGTGGTAGTTTTTCAGTATCTTTGTTGAAAGAATAATCTGCAGATCATAACCCTTAAACTCCTTAAATATAATACATGTTACTCTGTTTATTTTTGTTTATTTTTTGTGGCATTTAGTGTAGAAGAAAAAATATATAAAGAAAAACATTTTGGGGGGGATCCCTGGGTGGCTCAGTGGTTTCGCGCCTGTCTTTGGCCCAGGGCATGATCCTGGAGACCGGGGATCGAGTCCCACATCAGGATCCCTGCATGGAGCCCTGCTTCTCCCTCTGCCTGTGTCTCTGCCTCTCTCTCTCTCATAAATAAAAAAATATAATCTTAAAAAAAAAACAAAACATTTTTTCCCCTCTTTAGGTATCCTCTTTTTTTGTTTGTTTTTCCTGTGCTGTGGATTAAAAAAAAAAAAAATCCTTGCCATTAAAATCACTGTGGTCCATCTGTTTTGTTTGTCTTGGCTTTGCCTGGAATGTGTTGTGAAGTTTTTGGGAAGCCTCTGGGTCATGTGTCCTTCACATCTTCCCTCAATCTATTTATTTATTCTTTTCTCTATCATGAAGATCTTCTCACACCCCTGTCTCCCAAATATAATCACGGTTGCCCCTTCTAGAATACTTGCTATGTGCCCGGGACAATGTTCTCTATATATTAGGGGCTTATTTTATGTTTGTCATTCATACTTCAGATTCAATTTTCTATAGCAGCTGTTTAGCTGTATTACTCTCTGCTGTGTCAATTTTAATGTTCTTCTCCATTTTGAAATTTATCTGCAATTCTCCCTCATTCTACTCATCTTCTTGTCCTGTCGGCTTTTTTCCAATAAAGCCTTTTGCTTATTTTTCCCTTGTGATTTTCTGCTCCTATTTCATAAAGAAAGTAAGTGATTCCTTGAGTCTTTTCTTTTGTGTGTGTGTGTGTGTGTGTGTGTAAAAATACACATAGCACAACCATTTTATTCTTTGTTTTTAAAATTTAAATGTTAATAAAATCAAGTATAATTAACATGCAGCATTTTTTTAAAGATTTTATTTATTTATTCATGAGAGACACAGAAGGAGAGGCAGAAATATAGACAAAGGGAGAAGCAGGCTCCTTGGAGGGAGCTCAGTGCAGGACTCTATCCCAGGACCCTGAGATCATGACCTGAGCCGAAGGCAGGTGCTGAACCACAAAGCCACCCAGGTGCCCCAAAATGCAGTTTTATATTCGTTTCAGGTGTACGATAGATATAGTGATTCAACAATTCTGTACATTTCTCAGTGCTCATCATGGTAAGTGTGCTCTTTATCTGTTTTACCCACCACCCCTCCCAGTCCCCCCTCTGGCAACCACCAGTTTGTTCTCCGTATCTAACAGCCTGTGTTTTTGTTTGTCACTTTTTTTCTTTGTTCATTTGTTTTACATAGCATAACTATTTTAAAATGTTAAAGTAGGTCAGTCACCAAAGGATCATAGTGTATGATTCTACTTATATGAGGTTCCCAAAGTAGTCAAATTCATAAAGACAGAAGAGAGGAGGGAGGGGCTGTGGGAGGAGAGAACAGGGAGTTACTTTTTCTGGTTGCAGGCTTGCAGTTGGGGAAGATGAAAGTGTTCTAGAGATGGATGGTGGTGATGGTTGCACAACCATGTGCATATACTTAATCTTAAGGTTTTTTTTTTTTTAAATGCTAACAATTTAAAGACTTTTTTTGTGCCAGGTTATTTTTAGAGCTGTGTCAGAATCTTTGGGATAATGTTCTCCCTCCACATTTCTGCAGTTGTGTGTGTGTGTGAGCCCAGCTAATGCACACCCACCCCACTGCCTCTCCATGAGTCATTCTCACCTTAGGAGAGATCTGTGATCTCTGCAGACTTGCTGTGCGGAGTCTGGCCTCACTTGCTATCACCACTGAATCCCCTTCTCAAATCCAGAACTGGGTGGCAGGCTGAGTGTATGTTTCCTACCCCAAACCTCAGGATCCATTCAGTCTTCATCTAGTATAGTTCTGATGCTCTTCCAACACCATCTCTATCCTCTAATGTGATTACATATACTGAGTCTATATAACATGTACTGAGTATATAAAAATTTAAAATATACACATGGCTGCACATCTTTCTGTCTTTACCTCTTCTATTTTATCTGCTTTCCTGGACTGTGCTTCCCAAGATCAGATGTATGACTGTCAGTTCTTTCTCCCTACTCTACTTGCCATCCAGACATTACAGCCTCCAATTATGATTGGTTTGTAGAAAGGAAAATATTGATGGAGAGGGAAGACCAATACATTGGCTTACTTTTGTCTTATTTTAAAATTATTTATTTATTCAAGAGAGAGAGAGCATCTGAGTGGGGAGATGGGACAGAGAGAGAATGGGAGCCATAGGTTCCCAGCTGAGCAGGGAGTGCCATGTGGGACTTGATCCCAGGACCCTGAGATCATAACCTGAGCCAAATGCTGATGCCCAATCGACTGAGCCACCCAGGTGCTTTACATTGGCTTTCTTAAAAAAAAAAAAATCCCAGGGGCCCCTGGATAGCTCCGTTGGCTAAGCATCCAACTCTTGATTTCAGCTCGGGTCAAGATCTCAAGGTCATGAAATTGAGTCCTGCATCAGGCTCTATGCTCAGTGCAGAGTCTATTTAAGATTCTCTCTTTCCCTCTGCCTCTCCCCTTGCTCATGCTCTCTCTCTCTCTCACAAAATAAATAAAATCTTTCTTTTAAATAAATAACATCTTAAAAAAAATCCCAATATTAAAGTAGTGGTAATACATAAAATGTCTGAAGGAGCCAGGGAGGTAAGAAAACGAACAAAGGGGTCTTGAGTGGGTCTGGGGAATTGGGGAATCATGCACCTCCAGAGGAACACTTGCTCCTAGACTCCAGTAAGAGTTGCTAGATCTGATTTTTCATCAAAAGAAATCTAGATTTTGTGAAATCACAAACTAAATAAGACTAAAAACTATAAACAGAAAATGTTCTGTGTACCCAACAGAATCTGATCTATAGGTAAGAAGACAGCAGCTGAGTGTATGATTTGTAGGCATAGTGTGTCCAAACCAGGGGCATTCCTCAGGGAAGGGAAGTATTATCACTTACCTTGAGTTTTTCTTAGCATCAGTCTGATTATCGATGCTGTAACTTGTGAGGTAGAGCTGAATTCTGTTTCCCAGTATTTACTGTACTTTTAATAGTAAAGACAACAGAAATGTCAAATATTTCTTCTTAAACCTGAAAACATTTTTTTTTCATTTATTTCACACCAAGTACATAGTATAAAATAACTGATCAGAGAAACTTTAGATTTCATTGACACGAGACATTCTGAATTCTTTCAGTATGCTTATCTTTTCCAATAATGGGTTTCACGTCAAAATGTCTCACATTCTGGCCCTGGTTTTAAACACACCTTTGAATTTTCACCTTACTCGTGTGACTTTCTGCTTTATCAACATAGATTGAACTTAAAGCCATCCAGATACCTTAGCTCACTTAAATAAACACAATAGCCAAGTGTAGAACATGAGGCCATGTCTTGCCCCTGTGTTATTTTTAATGTGTTTCTGCTGTAGTTGGAAGCGGTGTCCCTAAGATCTCATTCCTTGTGCAGTAGGGAGCACCATGATTCTTGGTACGGGAATGTGCAACAAGACAGTTTCGTTCTGTGCCAGGGCGGTGCGTTAGTCTGCTCAGGCTGCCATTACAGAGCACCACAGGCTGGGAGGCTGAAACAACAGACGTTTACTTTCTCACAGCTCTGGGGGCTGGAAATCCCAGATCAAGGTCCGGCAGGGTTGGTTTCTGGTGAGAACTCTCATCCTGGTTTGCAGATGGCTGCCTTCTCACCGTGCTTCATGTGGTCTGTGTCCTGCATGTGCACATTGGGAGAGGTGTCTCTGGTGCCTTTGCCTCTTCTGAAAAGGACACCAGTCCTATCATGTCAGAGACCCCCCACCCCAATGACTTAATTTCCACCTTAAAAGCCCTCTCTCCAAAGATAGTCCCATTGAGGGTTAGTACTTCAACATATAAATTTGGTAGGGACACAGTTTTGTCCATAACACCTACCTTACACATGGTTCCTCTTCAGGGAAACTTATTCTTTTCTGCAGTGCAGCATAGAGTAGAAAACCCAAATAATCTAATAATATAAATTGTAGGTTGAGATTACAGTAGTGATTACATAAACAGCAGAGGTACTGAAACGGAGCATTCTTACGTCTTCTTCCCCATAGCAATGGAAGAAGCTTTTGAGCTCAATATGAAAATAAAACATTTTAAATGACTAAAAGTTTATAAAAATTTTATGTTAAATATACATTTATATATATTATGTCATGTGGGGTACTATATATGATAGATCTATAATTACATATGTGCGTATAAATATATAAAATGAGATAACATGTTTCCAGCTATCTAATTCATATTCTGGAATTTAATTTTCCAGATTGCTTAGCCCAAGAGGTAGTATGGTATATTTGTTTTTGAGGTAATTACAGAATGGAAAATGGCTTTTTAATTAGGAGAGAAAAACACATAGAATACAGAAAATAAATTAGTAAGATGACTGATTGTGTCCATTATCTTATTCTATAGGGAAGAACCCCCTTTACCAGACTGTAACAGTCTGTGTCACAAAGCCCCGGTGCACAGTCTCTGTAACCGTAGTCCTGTCTTTACGTGGCCACAACCCAAACTTCCTGAACAGCAGGCCTTGCTGAGGTGGCAACTTTTCTCTAGGTAACTGGTGAACCAGCTAGCTTCTGCACGTTTGTTCATCATTTAGCCTTTCTGCGTGTGGGGTTTGTGGCTACACACTGAGTTCTCAGATGTGTGATCTCTACCAACCTTAAGGAAAAGGTGTTTGATTTTAATCTCTTGGTAGAGTCATTTACCTTGAAAATCATTTTTTTTTTTTGAGAGACAGCTATATGTGTGGGGAGGGACAGAAGTTGAGAAGAGAATCTCAAGCAGGCTCCAAGCCCAGCACAGAGCCTCACATGGAGCTCCCTCTCACAGCCCTGAGATCATGACCTGAGCTGGAATCAAGAGTTGGATACTTAATCGACTGAGCCACCCAGGCGCCCTTACCTTGAATTTTTAATTAGAGCAGGAGACAGGTGTGAATGCGGAGGGCCTGTTAGGTTTGGCTAGTGGCGATTCTTCTTTACCACACTCTGCTATCTCGAGCACTGTGATCAGAAAGTCCCACTCAACCATGCTGACCATCAGTGGAGCTGGCCATCAAATGGGGAGGGAGGCTGGGCCAGAACGCTGCAGAGGGGAGCTATCACCCAGTCTGAACCCTTTCTCTACCCTGCCCCTGGGTCAGAGGAGGTGGGTGTCAGGGTGTCAGGCTACTCATCTCAGAAAACAAGAATTATGGCTCAACAATCTATATTAAAATTCAGCTCTGTCATGATGCTTTACTAGTGATCTTCCCCAACCAGCATACGATCAGATTATAAGGAAGCCCAGGACGTCAGGAAAGCCAGGGGTCTTGTCAGTGGTATTGTCTACATTTTAGTGCACTTGTGAAAGCGGCCTGTGTAACTGAGTACTAACTGCCTTTATTCTCCTTGTCATAATCACTTCTTCAGTGGATGTTGTCATTAATTTCTTTGCAAAGGCGGCCCTTGGTAGACTTAATTTGGTCAAGCTCCTTATTCAAGTAAAACCTCTTCCCAACTCAGGTATTTATGGACAAAGAATTTCAACTTTGTGGACATAAAATAACAGAGAGCTGAAGGCAGATGAGGGTGAGAGCTTGGTGAGGAGGTGCTGCAAGATGGCCTGTGGGTCATCCCGCAGGAAGTGGTTCCGTCAAGCCCGTGTGCGAGTGCTGGACTCCGGCTGAGCAGGTTTCTACACAGACCCTGCCTCTACTTGTTAATTATGACCCATTTTCTCAACAAGAGGGGATTTTCTTCAGGAAGTTCTGCTGACAAAGCTTTCATCATTTTCCAGGGAGGCTGGGTGCTGTTTGTTTACGTGATTGCTATCAAAGCTGCCACAGGGTGACCTGAAGCAAACACGCAGCTCCCCAAGGAAAGAAAAGAGCCCCAAAGTCTTCTGTGTTCAAGTCGAAAAAGACTCTTGAGGGGAACTGTGTTCAGTGTGTGAGAATTGGAGGACTGTTTCACTCCGTGTGCTGAGTTTGCAGTCGACACATGAGCGAGTGATTGGGTTTGCATATCTTCTGAAACGATAAAAAGTGGCTGTCATTGAGTCTCCCCCCTTTTCAGAGACCATTTGAAATATTTAATATTTAACAGGTGAGAATTGCACTCAGGTTACTGATAACTCTTCATTTCTCAGCTGGTGCCTGAATAACTGGAGGCAAAACCTGGAGAGAAATGTAGGCCAAGAGCGGAGGGCTTGAGTAGTAACGGAGGAGAGACAGTATGTTCCCACGGGGTGACTCATTCCTGGGAGATGAACGCTATGGAAATAGTAAGAGGCCCAAACTATTTTTTCCTCCTGGGCTGGAGGGGCTGGCAGCTATTTTGTCTAGTGTGTGTGTGTGTGTGTGTGTTTTCTTTCTTCCATGTATATGCTCTGTACAGACCTTCTTCTTCTTCTTCTTCTTCTTCTTCTTCTTCTTCTTCTTCTTCTTCTTCTTTCTTCTTCTTCTTCTTCTTCTTTTAACAAAAGTTATGTTCGTGGCTAAATGGCATTATGCATAATGGAGGTCAGAGGGTGGCTGAGCAAGCTATTTCTTCACCGCTGATCTGTCCCTGATCTACGCAGGGACTAGTAATAGGAGTCCCGGGAGAACACATATATGGATGCTTATTATGCAGAAGGGAAGGTGACATGGCTCTGCTAAAGGTGGTCAACATGCGAGCAATACGCAGTTTCTTTAGGCAGCCTGTCCTCTTCTGAGAACTACAGGCTTCAACTGGTTTTCTCTTATGGCCTTGAGAGGATCACCTGTCCTGCATTATTCCTTTAGGATGAGCATTTATGCACACCCATCAAGAAATGGGGCTTTGGAGCTGTGCCGATCTGGTTTTCCTTTGGGTTAGTCCTAACCCTGGCAAAATTTCATTGCCATGTCAAGTGGTCAAGTGAAGTGTTTACTGTGGCACTCGGCCTGAAAACTTTAAATCTCTCCACTTGGAAAAGTAATTCCCAGGAAGATAGTTTGTTCATGGTCAAGGCTTATGTGCATGCCCAGCTGATAGTACCATGCATTTGGGTTTTGGTGTGGAAGAAGAATGAGGAGCTTCAATGCATGTGTGTATATGGCTGCTTTTAAGAAATCACCAACAGCTGTGGCTGAACAAAATAGACTTCTGGGGCTCTAGGGTGTGAGACTAGAAATCATTTTAGAAATAGAGGATTTCCAGATAGCCAAATAAATGGAATCAGAATTCTTGGCTACTCAGTTGGCATAAGTTATTGTTTCCCTGGGAAAGTTTATGAGTAGCTATTTACATGGCTGTACATATGCATATAGTAGGCTCATATATCTTTTCCACAAAGCTTTTTTTTTTTTTTAACTTCGTAACATGTCCAAACTCTTACTTTCTTCACTCTGTGATTATATATTTGGAAAACTACTTTGATACTTGGAAGTATACTTAGGCATGTCTCTAGGTGATGCAGAAGTTGGCAGGTTAGCAGCCATTTTTTTCTGGGTTTTGGTAAAACCAACATTTCTTGTGACTTTGTTGGGTGCTCTAGCCATCTGTTGAGTGCTCTAGCATGTGAAGCTGATCACTGGTGTGAAGTAGATCCATTTCCATCAGGAACCCACCGACTTTAGAGACTTAAGGTACCTGAATTCACCCCAGATCAACTTAGAGAGCTGTCACTGTGGGTTATGACAGCATTGGCTGAGGTCTTGTGGAAGGGAAGGGGATGAAATCTCTTGATGTATAACTTCTTTGAGAAAAGTGAGTCTAGGCTGGTGGCCCACACTCAAGACGTGGAGTCCTTGAGTTCGAGGAGTGAAATGGTGCCCACACAGCCAAGTGCTGGAAAGTGTTCTCGATTTTGCCATCTTGGCCCAATGAATGTGTGCAAGGCTGAGCATGAGAGGGTGGGAATAAACTTCTAACATGGCGCTCCACTGCCACTTGTCCTGGGAACTGGACCAGAGAGGCCATCGGCATCAGTTAAAAAGCATGATCCATCGGATGGTGCAGGATCACTGAGGGCAGCCTCACTGGGTGGTGAAGAGTAAAGGGGGGAGACTCAATGACAGCCACTTTTTATCGTTTCAGAAGATATGCAAACCCAATCACTCGCTCATGTGTCGACTGCAAACTCAGCACACGGAGTGAAACAGTCCTCCAATTCTCACACACTGAACACAGTTCCCCTCAAGAGTCTTTTTCGACTTGAACACAGAAGACTTTGGGGCTCTTTTCTTTCCTTGGGGAGCTGCGTGTTTGCTTCAGGTCACCCTGTGGCAGCTTTGATAGCAATCACGTAAACAAACAGCACCCAGCCTCCCTGGAAAATGATGAAAGCTTTGTCAGCAGAACTTCCTGAAGAAAATCCCCTCTTGTTGAGAAAATGGGTCATAATTAACAAGTAGAGGCAGGGTCTGTGTAGAAACCTGCTCAGCCGGAGTCCAGCACTCGCACACGGGCTTGACGGAACCACTTCCTGCGGGATGACCCACAGGCCATCTTGCAGCACCTCCTCACCAAGCTCTCACCCTCATCTGCCTTCAGCTCTCTGTTATTTTATGTCCACAAAGTTGAAATTCTTTGTCCATAAATACCTGAGTTGGGAAGAGGTTTTACTTGAATAAGGAGCTTGACCAAATTAAGTCTACCAAGGGCCGCCTTTGCAAAGAAATTAATGACAACATCCACTGAAGAAGTGATTATGACAAGGAGAATAAAGGCAGTTAGTACTCAGTTACACAGGCCGCTTTCACAAGTGCACTAAAATGTAGACAATACCACTGACAAGACCCCTGGCTTTCCTGACGTCCTGGGCTTCCTTATAATCTGATCGTATGCTGGTTGGGGAAGATCACTAGTAAAGCATCATGACAGAGCTGAATTTTAATACAGATTGTTGAGCCATAATTCTTGTTTTCTGAGATGAGTAGCCTGACACCCTGACACCCACCTCCTCTGACCCAGGGGCAGGGTAGAGAAAGGGTTCAGACTGGGTGATAGCTCCCCTCTGCAGCACCCTCCTCCTCCTCATTGGAGGCTTCTCTCTGGTGTTTGGACGCAAGAATGCGACTTCAGCAGGCTGGACCTCAGGCAGTTGTATGTGTGTGTTAGGACCTCAGTAGGATGAGGAGGCTCTCTGTGAGGTGGTGGAGGCCAAGGGACTTAGTTGTTTGGACAAAAAAGAGAGAGAACCATATCTGTTAATCTTCCTTAGTGAAATATGACCTTCTAGTCTCAGAGGATGTTCAACAAAGAATGTTTTAAGTCAGGAGATATGATGTGAAGGCAAATATGATCAAACTCTTCAGCAATTTTTTTAAAATGAGTATTTCCTATCGTTCTTGATCCTCCTCCATTTAGGCAGCCATGAATTCATTCTCTATTTACTGCCTGCTGTATGGTGGTGCCACAGAAATGGAAAGGGAAAGAAATTCTCAGCTTTGGAGTTTCAAAATAGACTTTTGTCATCCATGGTAGACGTAATAGCCTTGAGAGAAAATACTTTTGAGACCTGAGAGGGAGGGAGATTTTTGAGAACTAGATACAGTTGCAATCTACTTGGTGTTATACATTAAGAGAAAAATCAGATTGTACTGGTGTTATACATTAAGAGAAAAATCAGATTGTACTTTAAAAAATTTTAATTCTGGGGGCTTGGGTGGCTTATTCGTTTGGGCTTCTGACTCCTGGTTTTGGCTTAGGTCATGATATAATGAGTCATGGACTCTAGTACTGTGTAGGGTTCTGTGCTCAGTGGGGAGTCTGCTTGAAGGTTCTATTCCTCTACCTCTCCCTGACTCGTGTACCCACTCTCTCTTTCAAATCAATAAATCAATAAATCTTAATTTTTTTTAATTCTGGGGAATGAGTATCAGAAAGCTCAAATTTAAAAAATATATGTGGTATTTTGTCTGTGAGTTTTTGGCCTTTATACCCATTTCACCAGGATGGTGGATATTGATATTTAGTTTGAAATGAGGGAGATGGTAAAAGGCATTACGAGGTATTACAAAAAAACGAATTTTCAGATCTCCTCCATGTTTAGGGTGAGCAAGTACTTTTCATGGATACAGAAAACAGATTGGTGGTTGCCAGAGGTAGATGGGGGTCAGGTAGAGGGAGCAAAATGGGAGAAGAGACTTAAAAGTACAGACTTCTAACTAGAAATTAAATGACTCCTGGGGACCTAATGTACAGAATGGCATATTTGAAAGCTGCTAGGCTTAAAGCTTTCATCACAAGAAAAATTTCATAACTATATACGGTGATGGATTTTAACTAGACTTACCGTGGTAATCATTTTGCATTTTCTAATATATGCAAATACTGAATCATGCTGTTGTACACCTGAAGCTGATATAATGTTATATGTCCATTATATCTAAATAAAAAAAGAAAGTTTACTGATTTTGCATGTGTGACAAGCATTACTGTGTGCCTCAGATTTCTGCACAAGAGGGGTTTAAAATCTCTCTGACCTGGGAGAGGGTCAGATGGTTAGAGGCCTTTAAATACGCTAGACCTCCAGTGATCTAACCTGTTCAGAGAATTTCTGGCTCCACCTTAAAATTATGTTAGATATTACCAGAAATGTAAGTATGGCTCAAGATTTTTTTTTCCTGTGTCATTTCAGCCTTATGCTTTAGCAGAAGAATAGAAATTGAGACATTTTTTAGGTTTAGGTAAAGAGGGATGCACAAAGATTCCTGAGTCTCCCCCTGGACAAGTGCAGGAGGATAAAAATGGCAGCTGTAGATACTGAGCTGGTTGTAATTTCTACTTAGAAATATGCAGAGGGCTTAGATGAAGTAAAGGAAGTGGCAAAATGTGGATATGAGCAGTCCGATGACATGGGATAAAATTGTGTGTATCAAGAGGGTGTGGGATCAAATACCTGACAGTTCTCTCTGATGATGTCATCCTAGCCAATCTCCTTAAGTCAGTTCATTACCATGAGGATTCCGGGGAGCATCCAAGCT
Source organism: Nyctereutes procyonoides (assembly GCF_905146905.1). Taxonomy (NCBI): domain Eukaryota; kingdom Metazoa; phylum Chordata; class Mammalia; order Carnivora; family Canidae; genus Nyctereutes; species Nyctereutes procyonoides. Next base: position 7,498,369 of record NW_026575082.1, on the reverse strand, counting down.
CAATTGTGAAGTGAAATGCTTGTGTTATACTGTATAGCCTGACAGTGTCACACCTGTTACAGTAGTTTTTTTTTGAAATTTGTGGGTGCTGCTTAACCTTATACATTTATATCAGCAAATTCTAACTTGAAGATGTGCATGTCCACGTGGAGTTAAGAGGTCAGTTTCGGGGCAACGTCCATGGACCAGTGAAGAAGGAAGAAGGTATCTGAAGAGGCGGCTGAGCAGAACTGGCCTGGATCATCAGATTGCACGGCCAGATGAATTTTGGTTTAGTGAGTTGGCTTATAAAATGTGATGACTGTCGTGTTCAGCATGAGACTTGGTAGCAGTTATTCTCACAGTCAAGGATGTCACAAAACCACTGTTCTGTGTTCTTGGTGAAGACTTGCTGTTGTGCTTTCATACTCTGATGCGTCGTAAATGAATCGTCTCTTTGACATCGCATACCTTAGATGTTGGGCTTGGTATTTCTTTGAAGGACGTCTCATTTCATTTAAGGTCACAAAAGTGTAAGGCCAAAGAACAAAGACAATTTCTTGAAAGATTCACTGGTTATCAAGTTAAGAGCTGTCTTTGTGTTTAGATGATGCTGGCAATTTGTAGGTGGGACCACAGCCAGTTTCGATGTTACATTCATATTTCTGTTGTTTGACATTCACAGCATAATTGTCAAAAGAACAACGCATAGGGAAGCTCTGAGGTGTTGGCGGAGGCACTGTCCCTGAGCTGTTTGCAAAAGCAAAAATACAAGTATAGGAGACAGAAGAAATCCGTCTCCTCCACTGCACGATGGGAGTCTCTCTCTCAAGCCTGACTTCTATGTGGCTATTTCATTATATCTTGTGAAAACCTTGATATCAAGGGCTAACTAAAAGCTTATTTGTTTTGATCCCCCATTGTGAATCTATCTTATGTTTGAGAATTATTATTTCCTCTACTGGGCTTCTGAACGTTTGTATCTTGCAGGAGTTAAGCAACCACATTAAGCACTTCCATTTAACATGGAGCTTTTAGTACAATTCCTGATGGAGAGTTTACATTTCCCTCTTTCTTAAGATCTAGGGAATTGTTGTGAGTAACGTGTCTGCAAGAACAAAGCAATCTGGTTTAAACGGCTCAAAATCATCCTATGAAAAGCTCCATTCTATCTAATTCATACATACCTTAGCATTTCTCTCTGCTTTCATGCGAAACATGTGAAACATGATGCCCTATAGGTAATCGCAATGTTTGTTGTTCCCCAGATCCATTTGTGAGAAGTTAAAAATCCATTTGCATTCATCCATGGGTTGGAAGAGCAGATTTCTAGGCCCAGTTCCTCTGTTTTTAGTTGTGTGACCTGAGACAAGCCACATAGCTGCTCTGAATCCACATTCCCTCCTCTGAAATGGGCAAACTACCATGAACTCAGACACTTTCCTGAGTTACAAAGATCAAACAAGATATTTGATGAGACCACGTTTGGAAACAAGCCGTCTACAAAACTAATGAAAAATTGATGTGAAAATCTAGAAATTAGTGTGTTTTATTTAATGAGCCCACTGTGGGTCATCAGTTGCCTGTAGTGGACTCCTACCCACCTCCGCAGACGCCTGCCCAAATTACCCCACCTCCTGACTTTCAGAGGTTGGTGATCTGGTGTTATCCGGAGTTACATGGTAGTTCAGGAGACACATGGGGTGGAGTAAAAGTGTCCAAGCAACCAACCCAAGGGATCATCAGTAGTTACAACAATGGGAGGTCCATGGTTTTTACAACTGTATCATTTCCTTCCAGTAGTGAATGTTTTGTTACAACCAAGGTCCAAGGGGGCTTGAAGGTGAGCCTGGTCAATGTGTGGGGCTCTCCATCTACCTTGTCACTAGAAATCTCCCAAATGTGTACATTGGAGCACAACTTTGTCTGGAACGTGAATATTAAAACTTGTAGCTTTCTGTTTAAATTGAACGTGGATTTTGTTTTATTTTGCCTGCTTCTCTCAATAAAAGCTTTCAGGTCTCTTTCTTTCTTTCTTTCTTTTTTTTTTTTTTATTCTCTCTCTCTCTCTCTTTTTCCCAGTAAACAAGTCCTTACTTGACAAAAGGAAATAGCTGGAGATATACCTTCACAAAACCCCCGATGATGTTCCCCTGACGTGTGCTGTCCCAGTTTTATAAATTAGAAATCTGGTCATCAGCGTAGTCTCTGAGCAGCGCCAGCTGTCTTCCCTTTCTAGCACTGCAGAGATGCTTTGAAGCTGCCTCTCTATTGTGTAGGCAACATTAGCACAGAAAGATTTGAAGACTCTAATAGCTGGGAAAGGTTACACAGCCTCACATAATTGACTGTGGCAATATAAAATACGGCCTGCTCTGTTTTGTAACAAAGTAGGTACTGCTTTCTTTCCGATTTGAAGGGAAACAAAGTAAGCAGAATTGCCTTTGCTATTAAGTTTCCAGGTTAAAAGCTGCAAATCTGTGTTGTAAAGTGTGTCTTTCCTGGCTGTGTGCAGTAAATTACCATCCCGTCCTGCTGTAGGGACAATAGCTTCCAGCTTAATGAATCAGGTGCTTTGTGTTTTCTCCACGTATTTAGTGTGGGGCAAATGGGCCCATAAAAAGAGGAATAGCACTAAGGGACGTTCGTCATTTTAGGTTTTGGCCTTCAAATCATTGTCAGGTAAAATAAGTGGATTTAAAAAAAAAAAAAGCATGAAATAAAGTCCAAAAAAATTGGATCGTTTTCTTGTTATAAATAAAAATGGAAAATGAATCATAAATAGTGAGAGGTTGCTTTGCACTGTTACCCAGATGCTGAACCCAGAGAGTTCTGGTCTGAGGAAGTAGATTTTTTTTTTTTTTTTTTTTTTTTTTTAGTGAAAAAAAGTTCTTTGTTTCCATTACTATCGCAGTATTTGAAATCAAAGGGCAGGTTAGACTTAATCTTACTTTTACTTTATGTGGTTTCGGGGTTTATTTACTTGAGTCTGATTGGCATTTAGGAAAACATCTGTGAGAGGCCCAGATTTGCCCTTTCCATATTCATTACTACCCCTTTAAAAATGAATGTGGCAAGACACTCTTAAACAACAAAGCCATTATGGGAACTCCTCAGAGGAGCTCTTAAACTTGCAAAGACTATTCAAACAATTTTCTTTGTAGGGCAAACCCACTGTGGAGCACTTTGGAAACAGGTACTAGGGCAAAATAAAAACTCCCCTATGTTTATACGTTAAACCAAGAATCACAAAATCAAATTCATTCCGAGGAAGGAGATAAATGCCATACTGAAGGCGACCACCAGAGTTTACAAAGGAAAGAACAATGAAGAGGCTACTTCCCTGATATTTTAGAGGTAATAGAAATAAACCTCTAAAGAGAAGCATAAAATATTGAGGAGTCCACTGTACACCCTAGAATCACACAGGATGGCTGGCAGTGGTTAAGTGTTCTGTGGCTGCATAGAGAGATGCTGAGCTTTAATGTACAAGATATTGATTACATGATGAATCCCAGCAGTTTCTTTCCTGCAGTTGCCTGCAACACGGGGAGAGATGAAGATAACACATAAATTTCTGCAGGCTACATTGCACGCAAAATGGAGCGGGTGATGAGCTAAATGAATGATGTTTCCTTCTCCCATTCATAAATGCTAGAGTTGCATAATGAATTACTCTGTTTGAAACCCGCAAGTATTAGGTTATTAAAATTGCCACTGGAATACTTGGATCTTCCGTTCTGCTTTCAGGCTGGCCCTTCACTTGGTTTTCATTTAAAATCACAATGTGCCATCGTCCTCACAACCGTGGAAAATAGAGGCCCCTTGAGTAAATCAGGGAAACACTGGGAAAAGTTGCACATTTTGAAATGATTCGATGGTATTTATGGTTTTGAAGTTCCAATGTAGATGGGTGCTATATAGATCATATTAAATTTTATTTACTCCCCTGATTTGTTGGTAACAGTTTTATTTATTAAATAATAAATATTTTATTTATTATTATTTTTTATTGCTTAACAGCAAGCTTTAATTTGGAGCATGGTTACCTTTAAATAAGAAACAAATGGTTAAGAAGGAAAACAGAAACACAGAATCAGAAGCAGAATGACTGGGTTAAGATGAGAAATTCGAGAAAGAGGAAAGGAGAGACAGCAGCCTAAAAAACGATGGGAACTGCTTTTCTACCCACATTCTTGCAGCCCACTGTGTCCTACATGCTTGGGTTTCCATCAGATTCCCCCCCCCCCCCCCCCCCGCTCACCAAGCCCTGTCTTGATGCTTTCACATCCTCACAAGAGAATCCAAAGAAAGGAGCAGCCACTCTAGTCCTATTTCTGATTTTTCTTCCTGTTCATGGGAAAAGAAGTGGAGTCAAATGCCAAAGGGAGCTTCAAACTCGAATAATGAAAGAAAATATGTCCCTAGCAGGAAGTTCTTCATAGGACCATTGTCTCTTTGAAAAGCTTCACCCTAATGGATGATGAAGTGGAAAGGTGAAGTGGAGCTTAGGAGGAGGAGAGTTTATGGTTACTGGGATTTGGATGGAATTAAATTGAAGGGCATTCATTTCCTTGCATTTCTTTGGATAAGAATATCTTTATAGATCATAGAATCTGTATTTATATATAATTATGTTTTAGCCAGACCATTTGTGAATTGTAATAAATGAGGCTTGTACAGTATACCATATACTTGCAAATATATCATACAGCAGATGATGGGAAGGTATGTTAGCGTAATATTTTACATTTCAATATGAATGTGTTTCTGCAACTAACATACTAGGAATCGTGTAGGCTGTCGTATGAAGGACAATTTATTTAATAAAATGCCAACCTAAAATGAAAAGGACTGGAGTCATCACATCTATATCAGGTGTTTCAAATCAAAATGTAATATTTATCACAAGGAAAAGTGCTGAAAAGGCATAATACTTATTAAAAATGTATTAATAAAACTTCTAAACATCTATAAAATTAGAGGTAATATATGATGCACACCGGAGTGCCATCACTCACCTTCAGTGACTATCAATATATGGCCCATCTTGTTTCATCTAAATCCCCAAACTCTTTCCTCCATCAAGGGATTATTTTGAGGCAACTCTTAGACATCATAGCACTTCATAAATACTTCAGTACATATCTCTGAAAGGAAAGTTCTTTTAAGTTTTAATAAAACTACTATAATATTATCAAACTTTAAAATATAGCAATTATTCCTTAATGTCATAAAATAGTTTGTCAGTGTTTGCATTTTTCTCTATGGCTCCATATGTTGTTTTAGATTTTTTTTTTTTGTTCAAATCAGGACCAAATTCACATCTAGAGAGACTTTTTTTTTAAATACAATAACTTCTAAAAAAAAAAGAATAGGCCTTTTAGAATCTAGAAATTCACTTCTACAGATACATCTGATGGTTCTCCGTTATCTTTATAGATTTGGGTATCTTTCTTGAAAATGTAATCCTTCTCTTAGGTGTTTTCTTCTGAAGAATCATTCAGACCAAGGAACCTTTTGAGGCATTGGCTTTCTTTTATGAATCTTACAAAGGAAAGGAAACTCTCTAAAGTAAACGGTGACCCAGGAGTCCGATGACATTTAATTTGGGCACTTAACGTTTATATAGTGGCCACAACTACCATGAATTCTAAAGTGTGTTCTTTCATCTGTTTTATCTTGTCAAAAATTTTGTGACTTTGACCTTTTCTTTTCCCACAATCTATACATATATAGTAGAATTTTAAAAGTATTTTTGGCAATCAAGATTTTCTTCTGATCCTTGTGTGAAAAAAGAAACATTTATGATCTTGAAAAAAGCATATGTTAACTTCCTTTGAATTCTTTAGATCAGCTAAAAGATGAATTTGCCATTTTAAGAATATAATATTGAAAAGATCTGTCTTCAAAGTGAACCCATGCAGGAGTACTTTTTTATCTTAGGGAATTTATATTTTTTTAAAGGAAACAGCAACCAAACTCGAAAACCAGTATGTACCCAATGGATCAGGCTTTTCAAAGAACCATGTCTCAAAAAACAGAGCTTTTGATTTCTCAAAATCATCTCTGAAGTCCCATCTTGAAATACATAAATCAACAAATTGAATTTTAATGGAAAATCAAGGGTGTTTTTCAAAAGGGCTCTTGAATGAAGCTTTGAAAAATATGAAGGCAGAGAATTATCAGCTTGTTGTAATGGCATTGACTTGACTCTGATGTTTTATTTTTAAGTAAGAAAGGATATGGCATCAAGGACAAATGAAGAAAGCAGCTTATTTACACACAGAACTGGGTCTTCCCACATTTTCCCCCCTCTGGGGACTTTCCTGTAAGTCTGATGAACCACCTGGCCGAGCACCAGCCCCTAATATCATAATGACATCCACTTGAGGGGAGTTGTAGGTGTCTCTTTATACCTGTCATTCTATGTTTATCTTTTAATGATAAACCAGTAAAATGGAAGACGAGGCCACCGTGTTATATAGCACATTCCATACAATGTTGCTATAGATTTCTTCCCATTCATTTTATAATATTAAAAATATAAAAACAAATGGATCTCATGTACAGTAAACCTTTGCAAAGCAATTTTGTGAGACATGCTGTGTTATTATTCCCATATACAAGTGGAGGATCTGAAGGTGTGGTGTTGGATGGGCAGCTGGTGTTGCAGTTAATGGCAGGGGTGTTCCTCAGGGGTGGGTATAGCTACAAATCACGTGTGGATCCTGCCTCATTGCCCTGCTGCTCATGCTAATCCGTATAAGAAAAAGGACAAAGGCAGAATGAAAATTGTATAATTTCATACTAAGAGGAGCTTTCCTGTCAGTAGGAAAGATTGAAGAAATAAGTCAACAAGCAGGAGGAATTGAGAGTAACTGGTAACATGCCAGAAAATTAAAATGGCAGATCTTTTTAGAGTGTATAGGACCTTACATTTATGATTGTTCCTCTACATTTCATTCTTTTGTGTGTTCTCTCAGTGTGGAAAAAAGGTATCCTCTGTAGCTTGTTTTTTCCTACATTGGATGATTACAAAGAATAAGTAGTTATTGAGAAAGAAAGTTATTTTTCAGCTAAGGCTATGTGGATGTGTCATAATGAATAAAAGGCCTTATTAAATCTTAAATTTAAAAAGATAATTGAGTAACATGTCATGTATTATTCCTTAATTTTGAGTATATGTGTTTCACTCTTGACCCTGGGAATATTTAAACCCTCTGTGTACAGAGAGGATGAAAAAAAGAAACTTAACCTGTCCTGTTACACCCACAGTCACTTCTTGAGTCTGACTTGGTTTCATCCACACCATGGCCTGAAACCTTCACTTTTTGGTTCTCAGGATAGTTCTGCTTATGGTGTGGGTGTATTTGTACGTTTACATAAAGACTTCAAAATTTCCCTGAATTTGGGGTGCCATACAGTAGTGATTTTGTTTTATATATAAAACAAAATTGAATTTGGTCCCGTCTCCTGATGGGATTCTCCTGATACCTGTTATTGAAACACATTATATTCTTGTTTTAATAACATATGATGTTACTTTTTTTAATTTTTATTTTTTTAAATTTTTATTTATTTATTTATTTTTATTTATGATAGTCACACACAGAGAGAGAGAGAGGCAGAGACATAGGGAGAGGGAGAAGCAGGCTCCATGCACTGGGAGCCCGACGTGGGATTCGATCCCGGGTCTCCAGGATCGCGCCCTGGGCCAAAGGCAGGCGCCAAACCGCTGCGCCACCCAGGGATCCCACATATGATGTTACTTGATTGAAACTAAAAAAAAAAAAATTACTAAGGTTGTGTGTGAAAATTCTTTGGTTTCTAAGTGTCAACCCCTCTGCAGGGTTTTATGTGAAAATCTCAGCGTGCTGGTTTTGTAGCACTTAGTTTCCATGGATTAAGGGCTTCTGTTTGGAGCCCTCTACCCTGTGTAAGGCCAACTTGTGTGTTTGCCTTTCCTGCTCGGCCTGGGGTTTTCCTGTGGGTTATGCTCATCTCACGCATATGGGTGGAAGAGCCACCAGACGTATGAGATCCCTGTCTGTACTCAGGGTGAAGGAGGGACGATGTAGGGTTTGCATTGCACTCTACCTGGTCCGCCTCTGCCGGGATTTCATGCTAAAGACAGAGGTGGAACCCAATGGATATCATGATACACTTTCAATTTACACATTTTCCAAGAGTCTCCTCCTTCTGTTCTTTAGCTGTAATCTCTTTATATCATTCCATTAAACGGTGACTTCACTTCGTCTGCAGCTTCAACATTGGAAATGCGTTTTCACTTCCACTGCTGTATATTCACCTCTTTTGGGTGTACTTACCTTATTAAATATGCTATGTCTTAGATATTTTTCTACTACTGATTTTCTATAACTTACTGGTTTTTTCATCATCCACTTGTTTCATGTGGCCCTTTATTCCTCATTTCTTATTTTTTTCAAGATTTTATTTATTTATTCATGAGAGACACACAGAAAGAGAGAGAAATAGAGACACAGGCAGAGGGAGAAGCAGGCTCCATGCAGGGAGCCCGATGTGGGACTCGATCCCGGGACTGCAGGAACATGCCCTGAGCCGAAGGCAGTGCTAAACCACTGAGCCCTCATTTCTTATTTTTAATTTATTCTAGAAGTATTTAGTTATTTTGCATTTCAAAACTTTTCTGTTTCTTTAAATGTATTTGACTTGTTTCTATATTCCTAATTTTTTCCTTTACATTTGATGAGGCTTTTTATCTTTCTTATTTTAGAGGAATCATCCATATTTCTTTGATTTTCTCCATATTTTATACTCAGCTTTCAGAATTTTTCATTCATGTTCTCAAACTTTTAGGTTATTTTTCAATACTTTTGTTTCAATTGTTATACTTATTTTAAACAATCTATTTCTTTCTCTTTTCTTAAATAAAAATGGTATATTTAAAGATAAAGGCAGTAAAGAAGTGTGGCTGCAGAGAAGCTAGCACTTGGGGAGGGTTCAACTGCAAAGGGAGGTAACTGGGGACTTTTTCCCTTTTTATCTATCCTCCAAAGTGATTCCTCCCACTTCCCTATATAGATCTTTTCTCTTTTCTGATATCAATGTGCTGGACATTTCTTTGGGATGCTCAGACTCATAGGCTCATTATCCTATTTAGGATGTTTGTGATATTTACAAACAGTATGCACATGTGAACTTTCAGTGTAGCGTTGTTCTTTGAATTTGAGCATGATTTCATTTGTGGGACAAAAATAGTTTGAAAAGTATGTTTTATGACAAAATAGGTTTGGGGCAGACTCTGTTGACAGTATTTGCAATGGCAGGAAGTGAAAATAAGCAAGACCTACACTTAATAATAGGGTAAATCCTTCTTGCAAGGACTTGAGGTGAATTTGGAGAATGACCAGCAGGTACTAGGTTTCCTGATCAATAATACCTGAGACTCACAGGATGTGCGCTGTGTTTCCTAAGAGGTAACAGCGATTCAGTATTCACTTATTCAGTGCTTGTGGTGACTTTATAGAACATCATTACTGTGAATAACAAGAATGGGCTGTATATTTAGAAGACACATGGGACGCCTGGGCGGCTTGGTTAAACTGCCTTCAGTTCAGGTCATGACATCAGTGTCCTGGGATCGAGCCCTGTGTCGGGCTCTGCTTGGTGGTGAGTCTGCTTCTTCCTCTCCCTGTCTGCATGCTCTCTCTTTCTCTGTCTTAAATAAATAAATAAATAAATAAATAAATAAATAAATAAATAAATAAATAAAATCTTAAAAAAAGAGGATGCGGCATAGAAGGGTGTGCCCAAGGCTTCTAGCAATATTTCTACAGTGTGTAGTCCCCTATATGCTTGTCTTGGTTTTATCCACATTCATTTTTAGCTCATCTTAAAAACTTTCATCCTGCAGTAGCTTTCCTCAGCTACTCCCTGGAGTTCTACAGGGCCGACAAACCCTGACCAGGACTAGACTTATTCCTGATAGAGATCTCTAGCCATGTCTCTATTGGATAGGTCCACTGATAGAACAATCCAAGACTATCACATTGGTTATTTAAAAAAAAAAAATAGAAAAAAAAAAAACTAAGAAAAAATGCTCCTTTCCTGAATTGATTTTCTGGCATTGGTCTTTCTGAGAATCCTGAGAGGTGACAAAAAGTTTTTATGTTCCACTGGTCTCTCTAGAATAAACACAGAAAGTCATTCTGCAAAGTTTAAAAGTCCCTAGGCAATCCAGACCACAGTGAACTTAGGGCATAAAGATTTTTTTTTTTTAACTTAAACAGTTCCTTTGAGTTTTCCTCTCAAGTTTGCTTGACTTTGAGGACTCAGTAAAAGAGAATCAGAGACCTGGGTTATGCTTCTCCACTAATCTTCATCCTCACTGATTGGAGTTCCCCTAAAAACAGTAACATTTCCCCTCCATCTTTAGAGTGTCCTCAGCAATTTCCTCATTGCCACCTGCCCCATGGCAGACCATGAGACTTCTCACCTGCTTGAATTGCCCTTGACTTCTGCTCTAAGACTTTTATTTGATTTAGGAATTATCTAGACTCTCCTACTCTCAGCTGTCTGATAGGCGATCCCTTGTTTTATAGTGAGTGAACTTGGCCCATCAGATATAATGATGACAAATGACAGATGACAAAATGCTGAGTGGCAAGACCAGCCATGATGTTCTTTCACATCTGACAGATTTTCCAGATTTAGTCTTTCAATGATTAATACTCTTTCCTAGAATACAGCTAGTTCTTGTCCCAAAACAGAAACTCAAAAAATAAAATAAAATAAAATAAAATAAAATAAAATAAAATAAAATAAAATAAATAAAAAAATAAAAAAATAAAACAAACAAACAAACAAACAAAAAAAACAAACAAAACAGAAACTCAGAGCATGGAATGAAACAAAACCAAAAATTTACTTAGCATATTCAAGGCTTCAGACTGATGCCCTTCTACTCCCCACCCCGTGCAATCATTAGGGAATTAGCAGAACAGTCGTTGATTATTTTACTCTCTGTCAAATACCCAGATTCCTGGCTCTTTTGATAAATATCTGCTTCTCCTAGGCTTGATTTCCCTGAAGGCTGATCATAATCTGTTTCAATATTTCAATTATTCCTGACTCCTTGGATATCTGGACATATTTGGATAATCTCTTAAGCTTTACTTACTCATTATCTAACAGTTTAGTAAAATACAGGAGTGCTTGAATTGGTAGGGGGATTATCAATGTGTTACTTTCCCTCTTTGAGCAAGAAGAAAATTGCTTCCCCAAGGGCAATTCCAGAATGCAAATACCAGTTGCAAATTTCTTTTCTTGGGGAAGAGTTCTTATTTTGGCTATTTCTTGGCTATCTCATAGATCCAGGGTGAAGAAAAACCTTTCATTGGTAATCAGGTACTTTCTGCTGTTTCAGGGTTAAACTGTACAGATAAATCAGGGTCTTTCATATGTAATAAAGACTTCTACAGACTGAAGCTCTGGGAATCCATATTGACTTGTTTGTCCTCTGAAACCCTATTGATTATAAACTTATGAAAACCTTGAAAATGGTCAGTTCTCTGAGAGGCCAAAGTATAGGAAATATGTATTTATACTAGATGAGTAAAATGAATGATAAAATTATTATTTAAAAATGCTTTACTGTTTTGACTTTACAATTTAAAGGATGTCACTAAAGAAGCATCAAGGAATTTTCAAGTTTGTTGAGTAACTTCTTTAGGAAATTAGATGTTAGGAAAAATGATCAATTAATTAAGCTAGAACTTACAAAATTGTTTTGGTAACTATCGGAGAATTTCCTGTTTGAGATTCTATTTTTCTGATAATTGTCATGGAACGTGAATATTGCATCACGAAATTGCTTCTTATTCTTATAATTAAAAAGAGAAAAATTATAAACTATTTTTGACAATTTCAGAACTGTAATATGATTGCTACAGTACCTTTGGCTGTCTAATACTCTATCTTGCCAAATTAAAGATTTAAGATGTAAAATGAGTTAAAAGACTCTACTGTAAGGTCTATAGGAATTCCAGTAGGATAAATGGTTATTCTCAAAATTTATACACACATATGACAAGAGGTGCCATGCCACTGAGTTATGCAATCTGTTTCAGTATTGATTTCTTATGTTTTATTTTGTGCTTTTGGTAAAACCAATTTTCAAGAGCATATTACTAAGGCATATTGGTTTCTTCATGTCTGCAGCAAGGACGAGGGTCAACTATCTGTGTATGTGTGTGTGTTAACATATATATGGAATAATTTATTTGTATACAAGTTTTCATGAAATTTGCATGAATTTTAGAGAAGTCCAAGAGGTAGCCTAAAAATAAAGTCATTGGACAGCCCTTCTTTGGGTGACAGTTGGGGAATGAAGTGTAACATGGAATAAAATCTAACTAAAGGAGTTTAGTAAGTAGTGAAAAGGAATGGAGACTTCATTACCAACAGTAAGAGAGTTTCTGCAGAGTTCAGTAATCGATCATTGTTTCATTGGCTGGAAATACTGTATGAGTGGAACACAAGGAGCTTTATAATGACATTGAGTTATTAATTCTTCTTACAAATCCCTTATGCTAACACTGTCTCAATAATTAGAGCAATCAAGATGGTCATCTGATCTGATTACACTCTATTCTTCTTATGCAACTTCAGTTTCTTTGTTTCTTTCTTTGTTTCCTCCTTTCTTTTTTAAGAGACTTCGAACATATGATTTATTCATGCTAAAGGAATAATAATAGTACACTGAATTTTATAGCACTTGAGACTATATTGCAGAGAAATGCCACATGTAATTTTATCTTCACAACAAAGATCTTTGGAAAATAGGTCAGGAGTTAGCATTTTATTTAAAAATATTATTTAAATGTTTAAGTGGCCCATGTGTGATCATGACTGTTCATGTGGTGTTTTTGCCCCCATGATGACATTGCCCCTGGGTAACCACCATTAACAGTTTTCCATCAATTGTTTCTTAATTTTTCTAAAAACAGATATTAATGATGGACCTCAGTATTTACAAATAGCGTATATATTTGTACAGATACATGTATGCATATATTTTGATACAGGTTTTTTTATTTCTTTATTTACTTACAGACTTGGATTGTGCTGTGTATTTTGTACTACGACTTGCATAGAGACCTGACTTGTTAAGGCCATCTCTATGAACTGGAACATATACCTACAGCTTAATTTTTAAAAGTTTCATTCTTTTGCAGAGATGTCCCTAATTCATATAACTAATTGTTCCTCTACTGATACTTATGCTGTTTCTATTTTATTATTATGAAAACGCTACATATATTTCTGTACATTTATCTGTTTCTATATCATTTTTAGGACGTTTTGTTGTTTACCTATTCTAGTGGTTTTGTCAGATTTGATTCTTGGAAGTGAGATTTTTAAATCTTTTACAGTCAAACTTTGAGAGCTACTATGATGCCATCTATCCCTCAAATGTCATACTATTTTGTCCTCCCAAAGACATTCTACAAACATTTACATTGCTCCACGCTTCTGTTGATATGAGCTGCAATCAATCTCTAAAATTTGATTCAGTCTGTATTCTGTTGTTTGTTTTGGATTTTTTCTGATTACTAATGAGTGTGAGCAGCTTTTCAAATTTTTAAAAATCATTTGTGTTTTCATTGTTTTGGTTTACCTATGAATATTCCTTGCTTATTATTTCATCTTTCCCCCTTCTGTAGTAGTTCATAGTAGTTGCTTAGGTATTCAGAATGTTACATTTTTGTCTTCTGTATGTGTCTTAAGTATTTTCTTGTATGTTTTTGCTTATTATTTAACTTTGATTATCATGCTTTTGTTACACTGAAGTTTTTATTTTTATTTTTTATTTTTTTAAATTCTTTTAATTTTTTTATTTATTTATGATAGTCACAGAGAGATATAGAGAGGCAGAGACAGAGGCAGAGGGAGAAGCAGGCTCCATGCACCGGGAGCCCGACGTGGGATTCGATCCCGAGTCTCCAGGATCGCGCCCTGGGCCAAAGGCAAGCGCCAAACCGCTGCGCCACCCAGGGATCCCCACACTAAAGTTTTTAAATGTATGATACTTAAATTATTTTGGCGATCAAATTTTTTCCCTTTCATCTGTGTACTTTGTGCACTGTTGGAAAATTATTTTTTTATGACACAAATGATGAATATGTTATCTACGTTTTCTTCTGTCATTTTTAGAGTTTAAATCTTCAAACTATTGGGAATAAATTTTTATGTTTGGCATAAGGTATTGATCTAACTTTATCTTTGTACTAATGTATAGTCCATTGTCCTAATAGCACTTATTGAATTATTTCCCCATTGGGGTAAAGTGCCACTGTTATCATATGCTTAGTTTCTTCTTCAATTCTAGACTTTTCCTAGATTTTTAGTATGTTTCATTGGGATAGTTGCTAATTTCTGCCCTGACTTTAGACTTTAAAAATTGTACATCTTGGGCATCTGGGTGGCTTTGTTGGTTAAGCATCTGCCTTCAGCTCAGGTCATGATCTTGGGGTCCTGGGATCCATTCCCTCATCGGGCTCCCTGCTCAGTGAGAAGTCTGCTTTTCCCTCTGCTGCTCACCCCTGCTAGTGCTCTCTCTCTCAAATAAATAAATCTTAAAAAAAAAATCTACATTTTTAAATAAATTAAAAACAGATTCCTGCCATATACCAACCCCCTCCGGCCCCCATGTTTGGCTAGCTTTGCAGATGTTATCTCTTAGGAATATTTTAGAATCAACAAGTTACTCACCCTAAAACAATCCTGTTGGGATATCAAGTGGGCCTAAATCAACTCTATCATTTAATGTTGATGATTATCACATAGTTTTGCTTATTTCTAAGGATGTGACCCTGATTACAAGGAAAATTTCATGCTCATCATGTTATCTTTATTAATATATTTTCTGTTTATTTACTTTTTCATTTTATGGATTAAAAATATTTAGAGTTTTAAATTTTTTGACATGAGCTTTTACATAAAGAATGAGGTGTATGGACCTTAGGCTTTTTTTCTTTCAAAGTGGATAACAAGTTTTTTGAGTCACATTTATTGTATACTCAGTCATTTCCTCACCATTTTGAATGGAGATCTAGAACTTTAATCAGGACTGCACAAAAGATGATTCCTCCAAGATGACTCCAACTCATGTAGCCAAGTACTCAAGTAGCCATGGAATCAGGTTTCCCAGGCTCTACCCTAAGTTGCATTTTTCCTCTTAGTGTTTGAATAACTGAGTCAGCCTGTCAGGGGCCTGAAAGAGGCATGAGCATGCCAGAGTCTCTCTCTATATATGTTTTAAAGAACCTCCATGTATGTATTTTTGCCATTGTGGATGGACAGACTGGGGGGTGGGTTGCATGCAGCACCTCTGAAGGAGATTTTACTGTCATTTATCTGAAAGAGCTTCAGAAAGGAAAGATTTTTGTTCTTAGTTATGGGCAGAACAAACATCTCAATATTACTTGATATTATATCATTTATCTTTGATCTTGGCACAAACACATCTTTGTTCTTGTTGCACACTTTCCCACCAACCCAAAGCTTGTCAGTTGGTTTGTTTTCTGGAAGTATGTAATGCTGTTTATGAGGCCACCAAGAGGCGAGGCAACTTACAAATAATATATTGCATCAAATATAAAGAAAACCCTATTTTTAAAAATTAGGATGAATGATGAATGGCAACACCTGCACTTGAAATTTTCCAGAGTAAAATAATACTTCATAATCTATGGAAAAGACCAGAATTCTCAAAAGTATTGTCTAGGTAAGAATGACACCTAAATTTCAATGGAAGTGTTTTAGGTTAGTCAGATGGAAAAGCTCCAGGCATTTACATTCTGATTAAGAAAAATTGAGAATGAAATATAAGTAATCCTTGGGGAAACAAAACCAGAAACAATTGCATCCATTTCACACATTTGGATTACCTAAAATAGGGGAAAATAGCAAATGTGTATAATGGCAGAATCAGGATTCTAAAAATGTACTCACTAGGCAGGAGTGACACAATGGCTCTCGCAGAATGAAAGCTGATTAGGACAGAAGTGCGTTCTATGGAACAGCACGTGTACACGGTGAGGGAGGGAAGAGTCACTAGTAGAGATGAACAGGATTTGTGATGATGTTATTGGTGTCAGAGCTGCTCCAATATACATAGGTAACCAGTGGTTTTACTTAATGGCCCCTGGAGCCCGACATGTGAAGGTGGAAGGTTTGCTCCTGTTGCCTTAGGATGCTCACCAGCTCCTCAGAGCCTCACGGGTGTGATAATACGTAGCTGCCAGGTTGTCATTCCAAGTGAGATAGATTTCCTTCATGGCCAAGCCAACATAGAGCCACCTGTATTCACTGCCTCTCTGTTTCTTCCTTCCAGATCCACTAAGGTTGCCACCGTTGCTCTTGTCAAGGCCCCGTGACCTCCACATTGTTACATCCCATGCCAATTCTCAGGCTCCTGAGCTTGGGCAGCATTTGGCACAGCTGATCATTCTTTACTCCTTGAAACACGGTCTTCATCTGGCTTCACACACTGCTTTACCTCCTGGCTTCTGGGCCTTTCTTCCTCAGGCTCCAATGAGTTTTCTCCTCACTTCCCTCCCTCCTAGATGGTGGAGCACTCAGGGGTTAGTGTGATTTCTTCAGTCTCGAAGCTTTACATACCATCCAGGTGCAGATGACCCTAAATTTAAATCTCCAACCTCGCCTCTCTCCGGAGTGCCAGATTGCATACCTCACTTCTCTTTTGGAATCTCCTTCTAGATAAGCACCTGAAAGTTTGTCCAAAAATGGAGTTCCCATTTAACCCCACGAAGCCTTCTCTTTCTTCAGTCTTCCTCAGGTCAGTAAATGGCGATCCCACCTTTCCAACTATTTGAAATAAAACCTTTGGGCTCATCCTTTACTCTTGTGTGTCGTTCAGAGACCATGTTCTATCCATCTGGAAGTTCTGTTGACTACCTTATAAATCTCTTCCGAATGGAAGTACTTCTCATCGTCTGCTCTGCTAATGCCCTGGTCACATCCTCCAGCAGATGTTGCCTGTGTTATTCAAAGAGTCTCCAAACTGGCTTTTCTGCATCTGGCCTCATCTCCTCTTCAGAATGCATTCAGCACAACAGCCAGAGGGACCCCGTGGAAACATGTCAGCTCATGCAACTTACCTGCCCCAAACCCTCTCCGTCCATTTCCTCCAGAATAATTGCACTACTGCTTACCTAGCAGCCTGCTCACCCCTTGCTCATCTATTCTTTCCCTGTCTTACACTCTCCACTCCAGTAACACTGGCTGCTTGGTATTCCTCAAGTGTGCCTGCAACACGTGCTCCTACGTTAGGGTCTCTTCCTTTGCTATTCCTTATTCCTAGAACACCCTCCATCCGTGAAGTTGTCCGGAGACTTGGTTGTGACTTAGCAGAGCTACATTGGAGGGGATTCAACTATAGGGATACCTGAACTAATTGAATATATATAAGGCTCTTTCTGCTTTTGAGACTCTAACTTTATTAATTAGTGGAAGAAATTGACTGTATACTCTGTGACAATTACTGAGTTTCCACTAGATGCTGAACAGCTCAAATGTGCCTGGTTAAAATGGAAACATTTTATCTTGGATACAAGTAATTTTTAAGTGTGTTCTTTTGACAGTGAATACTTTTTAATGACTAACTTTGCTTGGAACTTCATCTCCAGTATGTAATGTAATACAATCGGATCTACTTAGGGTTTACAGCTGACAAACAGCTGTCTGCCCATACCCTTATAAGAGAGCAGATGTCCCCTGGGGGAGTACCTATAACAACCCCATGTTGAATGCTTTGGTCATCACCCATGGGGTGCTTTGGGATTTGTGAAGTGACTTGAGCTCTCATCATTTTAAGGCAGCTGACTCTGAGGAACCCAGGGCAATCTAGTTATTTAGGGGAGCAGGAAAACAGTTCAGCTTTATTTGAAAGAGCAGCATTATATTGTATATAAAGAATAGTGTCAGGGACATCTGGGTGGCTCAGCGGTTGAGCGCCTGCCTTCGGCCCAGGGTGTGATCCGGGGTTCTGGGATCGAGTCCCACGTCGGGCTCCCTGCAAGGAGCCTACTTCTCCCTCTGCCCGTGTCTCTGCCTCTCTCTGTATCTCTCATGAATAAATAAATAAAATCTTAAAAAAAAAAGAATAGTGTCGGAAAGAGTAAACTCTTGTGTGTGCAGAAGAATTCAGAGTACAATACTCCCCTTAAGAAAAACCCCAGAAGTCAGCACTGTCTAGTTGCTGGTTATCCCCATGTCTTGCATTTTGTAAGATTCAGCTACGAGTAGAAGAGCTGATTCATGGTAAGAATGATCATTGATTAGTGGTCTTTCATCCATTTCCTCCAACTGAGCTACAACAGTAAAATTTTTTTTTTTCAAAAGGGGATTTTCCAATATCTGTGGTGGAAATATAATGATCAACCTAAAATCTTTGAGAGGGTAATCACTTCTGAATGTAATGGAAAATACACGACCTTAAAACTTTTCTTTGGTTTTTATCAAGCAATTGTTACCCCAGTCAATATCCTGTCACTGTTAATTAGAAACCATTTGTGCCATGGCTGATTTGTCGCTCTGCAAAACTCCTACGGAGGGATGCAGGGCAGTCAGCGCCAGGCTCAAAAGGGAACAAAAGTCAGTTTTCAAAGGATCCAAAACACATTAAGTGGTGACCCAAGTTCTGCTCCCTCCATTATTGCTGTTAGGTCGGAAAGCTAATTAAAAATCTCTGCTGGCACAAATGTGTGTTCTAAAATATGTCATCCCTAAAAGATTGGCAGATTGAAACCACTGGGACAAGCCTTTGACTCGGCTTTGTTTTCATGTGTTCATTGATTCTGACCCTAAAAATGCTACAGTTCTGTCTTCATTGGACCCAAATGTGGCTGAGTAAATTTGATGTTAGCCTGGAAAAGTTTCTAATCATGTGGAAAAAGCCAGGAAGGCAATTACTGCCAGTCTCATTAATGGCTCAAGAAAAATTGAAATCATAACTGTGATTTAGCCAGTTACCTAATTATCTATTTTCAAATCCTATTTTTCTGAAGCCTCACAGAAAAGTCCTCAGTAATTTTTATCTTTGAAAGGTAAGCTTGATGGTCCATAAATGAAATTAAGAAGACCAGATATTTTGCGATTGATTTATGTAAATATGCCAGGGACCAAAATGGGAGAAGTTAATAAAATATGACACTGAAAAATAAAATGACTTTTAAAAAGCCCATCACTCTGTGATATAAATCACCGATTTTTTGGTAAATGGATTATAAGTACTGGTTTTGGTGAATTAACTATTGCTTCTGTATTTTCTCTCACAATGGCCCAATAAATTGTTTTGTTGAGGCAGACATTCAAGGACTGCATTAGATTGTTCAGGGAAACTGTATATGGTTCACAGTATCAATTACGGTATGTAATTATATTTGGAGACCCTTGGTAGCACTTAGACACAGTCTTGCTCTATTTGAAGATGCTAAAAATAGAAATTGTTGGTATAGTTCCTGCAGACTGCTGCATGAGCTACTCGATAATATGGGAGCTAGGGAGGCCACATCTGACAAAATGTGGGAGATGCTGAGGGAGTCTTAACTATAGGCTGACAAGAAAATGACTGTAGGTTGATTTCTAAAGATACGTGTGACTAATGCGTGTGCGAAGGGCCTTGGAAAGAAATACCATGCTCTGCCTCTCTGTGTTATTTGCAAGAAATAAGGAAAATAAATAAGGGAGAAAACAAAACCATACTCGTACTTTTATGAGGATCAGAAATTTCTCTCCATAAAAAATTGAGTGTGAAGTCAGTGCAGCATGGCAAAGGGAACTGGGTAGATTTGCTTGCATGTGTGTTGAAATCGTATGGATTTTTAATTAATTAATTTATTTGTTTACCTTAGGCACACAGTGAGAGAGAGAGAGGCAGAGACACAGGCAGAGGGAGAATCAGGCTCCATGCACCAGGAGCCCGATGTGGAACTGGATCCCGGGTCTCCAGGATTGCGCCCTGGGCCAAAGGCAGGCGCTAAACCGCTGCACCACCCAGGGATCCCTCGTATGGATTTTTAAAAAGGATTTTATTTATTTACTCATGAGAGACCCGGAGAGAGAGAGAGGCAGAGACACAGGCAGAGGGAGAAGCAGGGTCCTTGCAGGGAGCCCAGTGCAGGACTCGATCCCAGGACCCCAGGATCACGACCTGCGACGAAGGCAGCCGCTCAAGCGCTGAGGCTCCCGGATGCCCCGCATGGATGTGTGCAGCGGTGCGTGCGTGTAGAGGTGGACACCACCAAGGCAGAGGCCAGGGTGAATGATTTTTGAATACTTTTTATTGAAATTTGAATACTTTTTAAAGTATTTCCTCTGATTACTATATGAAGAGGAACCGCTGATTATTTGGCAAGGTTTTTTTTTTTTTTTTTTTGCATTTTTTGCATTTTTTTTTTTTTTTGCTGGGGGTGGGGGGGTGAGGATTCTAGGGTGCAGACCACCCTTGCACACCTTGAATAGCTCACGCCAGGGTTGTGCGCTCTGCCGCAAGGCGGGGACCTTGGCGCTGGGACCCAGGGGATGAGGACCGTCAGAGCTGGGGTAGCGGAGGCCCAGGGGGCACCGTGCATCGCGTGTGCCCGGCCCCCCAGGGCGCGTGTCCCAGGACATCAGTCCCTCCGCGGCATCTCGGCGGCCTCGCTGCTGCCCGGGATCGGGCCGTCGGTCGGGTTCGCTCCACTGGGTTGGGTTTCTGACTCTGACCCGCGACCTTCTTGTTTCCTCCAAGGTGATGTAGAAGCTCCTAGAACGTCTATGCACATGTGTAAGCGACGGGGTATTTTTGTGTCGAGATGTTGCTTTTTGTTGGCGACCTTGCTTACCCTTTTCCTGAGAAAATTAAAGCAGGCAGAAGGGAATTTCCACAGGTTCTCACCACCCCGGGTCCCCACTGGCCGGAGTGGCCCCCCCGCACCAGGCCGCCCCCCACTTCCAGCTCGGCCCGCACCCCCACTCCCGCTCCCCCCTGACCCATCGCCGCACCTGCAGGGGTGACCACACACGGAGCCACTCAGCCAAGCTTTGTTGATCAGAGAATCACACGTTAGAGAAAAAATGAGCTGCTTTTCCCACTTTGCACAGTGGTGCATCTGGGGTGCATTTTACATATTTTCCACTTGTGTGCCATCACTGTGAATAACGTACTCCTTTTCCATTGTTCCTAAAAGAATCAGGAATCCTTTAGGTAAAAACAAACAAAAAAACAGGAAATACCTTTATATTTATTCCATGTTATTTATTTTATATTTTATTACAACGTACATATTCAGCACCTAAAAATGTCTGCATTTTCTTGAAATATTTCCTTGGCATTTTAGATAGCTTTTTCCTTCTCCCTGCACAGCACAAATTCCCAAAGAAGCAACAACAGTAAAAACACAACACAAACAGAAGAGATGAGCCAGGAGTCGAAAAGCGCTTAGTTAGGAGTGCTGAGCAGTTAACAAGCCTGGTGTGTTCTGGGCCGCATTGCTCCCCGCTAGCGGCAGGTGCTGGGGTGCTGTGTGCCTGGGCCCCCACCTGCCAGGGCCCCTTCTCTGGGCGGTACAGCAGGCGTGCTTCCAGAGAAAACCAGAGAACAGGAACATTTGTCTACATTATTCAAATAAACACAACCCAAACCACCTCCCACCCTGGCTCATTTCTTTCCTCAAGGTAAAGCCAGCGTGCAGGAGAGTTAAGGTAGCCGAGATGATTCCACCCAAGCAAGCAGACAGAAAAACAGAGCAGCAGTAAGACATGGAGCAACGTGTTCATGTTTTCTTTCCTCTATACGAGGTCCAGGGAATATGTGCTTAATTTTGAAATAGGGGCAACTGCAGGTAATATTAATGGGAGCAAGAGCAAACCTATCTGTGGTGGTTACCACGCACAAGGTCTTGATCTGAAACTTTACAGGTTGGATCCTTGGGACAACCACTGTGTGTTTGTAGGAGGTGTGTTGGGGGCCTCTGGCTGGTATATTTTTTTTTTTTTTTATGATAGTCACAGAGAGAGAGAGAGGGGCAGAGACACAGGCAGAGGGAGAAGCAGGCTCCATGCACCGGGAGCCCGACGTGGGATTCGATCCCGGGTCTCCAGGATCGCGCCCTGGGCCAAAGGCAGGCGCCAAACCGCTGCGCCACCCAGGGATCCCTGGCTGGTATATTAAATCAAGAATATGCAGGTTAGGACTTGCTGAGTGAGGAGGCACAGGTCACCTGTATGGGGTTGGTGGGTAGCTCCCTCAGCATCTACACTCCCACTTTGGGGAGGTGAAAAAACCCCAAACTCTGGACCGATTTGAGTGTGAGCAGGGTTGTCATACCATAAATTGCCTAAGCAGCCATTCAGAACAGCAGTTTTCTCATCATACAGGAGTGCTGTTATTAATTGCATTTTACAGATGAAGGAAGCAGAGGCTCAGAAAGGTTAAGAGACTTCCTCTACTGATCAGCAGAGGTGGGACTTGAACTCTGGCCATCCAGCCCTAGCATCTGGGCCCTGGACCTCGGGAGCATGTGGTGTCCTCAGGGAGATCACCTTCCTCCCTCTTGCCTGGCTGTGCCCCCCGCCTCTGCGTTGTCTACACCTCTGGTGAAGTGTCTCCATGAGCTTGTCAAATTGGGTCTCACAGTTGGTCATCACGCTTCAAACATTCATCCTTTTCTTTCCGGATCTGCTTCTCAGACCTCACAGTAGGAAACCACCAGCTAACGTGGTAGGAGAGGTCATGAAGGACTCTCTTCCCTCCACATCCTTTTGCAGACAGTGCCTTTATTCTGAAGAGAGCTTCTGTTGAGCCAGAGTTGAGGAGTGAGGCTAGGGTAGTTGTGTGTGTGTGTGTGATTTTGCTGATTTTGAACCAAATATACTTAATATATAACCTGGTCTAAATTGGCTCACATAGGCCAATTAATTCTCTTAACCATCCATAGACATGTAGATTTACATGTCTTGCTGACAGGTAAATGGTTTTGGTAGGATATATATATCCAGTGACTTGTCCTATAAAGATTCCGATGATGGTTTAATTTTAAAATCTCAGGGGAAAAAACTTGTGACTATTAACTCTTACCTGATGATAAAAACAAGACCTAATCCTTATGTTTGAAAATGTGTTTGCTTTTCTTTTCACTGTATTAGAGGCGTTTTGGAATGAAATTTAACCTGTTTCATTTGGCTTTGGGAAATATAGTCCATATGCTGAAAGAAAATAAGAGGTGTCTCTCCAAGTCTCTAATACATTGGTATGGAGAAGATAAATCACAGAATTTTCTGGAATGATTCTGCTATGCCATTGCAATAGGTAGAACTCTTGGGGGCAGCAGGATATTGCTAAATTCTCAAATTTGGAAAAATGTAAAACTATTGTCTACTGGGCGTCTAGGCAGGTGCTCCTACCTGGTGTCATCTCCCAAGGTGTTTCTTCCTACCTCTGCACTCTCCCAGTGAATTGGCCAACATAAAAGATTCTAACACAACATGTATCATCATGATACACTACTGTGAAATTTTAATAGGTTTTAGATAGAACTGTTCTCTATTTTAAAGTATTCTGTAAGGCGTGCGTCAAAATAAGTTGAAATTTTGATCCTACCAAGCATGCAGATATCCTCAGCTTTCTTACCCTCTTGTGACAATAAAGGAACATTTACTAACTGGAAATTGCTCTCCATTGTTCTCTCTGACCTTTTGAAGGCTCTGCTGTAATAATATGTTAAATTACAAAAACTGTGATCCTAAATAAAAGTTATGGATTTTTGCATGGATTCATCTGAACTGTAATTGATTGTCTAACATGAAAACCATGCTATGTGAATTATTTGGCACAGTGCTAATATTGGCTAATTTAGAATGTAATTATAATCAGCACGGATCCTTTCAACTGCACTTATGAACTTAGCCACAGTGGGAAAGCATATAGGACTCCCCAAAGTGCAGAAAGCACTTGGTTCTTTGGAAGACATATAGTCCAAGTTTTTAATTATATTCGGCTGGAGTTCTTTTTAATTTTATCTTACTAGAAATGGATGGATTTTAATATGACAAAGGTGATGCTCACATCGTAAAAGAAGCACATTAAACAGAGTTTGTAATACTTCCCACCGAGATGAGCTTTAGCATTTAAAATGAGAAAAAGGCTATTCTTTACATTAAACATTTGATCAATCCAAGCGATAACCAGAGTAAAATTTAAATACCATCTTGATAGCATAAGCTTATGATTATTTCAGATGTGTACTATACTCACCTACTTCCACAGTCTGTGTAGCCTCCAGAAGAATTTATTTGTTGAAGTCCTAGGAAAACAAGATCCAAACATCCTACCCCAGGTCATGAGAAGAGAGAGAGTCATTAGTTTTCCATGAATTACCCAAAGAACTGATAGTAGTGTTTCTTCTAAGAGTGGCATGAAGAGAAAATTCTGGTCTTGAGGTGATATTTTGGACATAGATAATCATAATATTCAGAAACATTTCATACCCAGAAATGTAAAGATACTCTATTTTCCTGTGACATGTGAAGTGTACAAATGAGTGGAACTGACTTGTTAGCAAAATATTAACCATTTGCAAATAGCTCTTGGCTCATATAAAATTGGAGTTTCATAAAAATGAGAAACTTGGATTTTTAGCATAAAAACACTGTTTACAGACCATGAATATGGTCACTGCAAGAATATAAATTGAGAAAGATAATTGTAGAGACTTCAAGACTGCTCTTGAAGAGGGTCACGGAGGTGGGCTGGGTACTGATAGTAACCCAATGAGTCTGAGGGGAGTGGTTGCTTGGAAGCCATGGGCCTGGGGGTAGTTTTAGATGCTGCCTGCACAGCTCCTCACCTCCTCCCTCACCCTCTAGAACAGCAATTTTCAGGCTTCAGCATGCATCAGAATACCTGGAGGGCTTGTTTATACACATTATTAGGCTCCTCCTGAGTTTCTGATTCAGTTAGTCTGGGTTAGGGTCTGAGAAATTATTTTTCTCAGAAGTACCATGTGATCCTGTTGCATTTCCTCTGGGGACCCTACTTTGAAAACCACTTCTCTAAAGACACAGGACAGTTGACATGCTTGAAACCTTCCAGCTCTGAAAAAGAACTATTTTTGGTGTTCATGATCGACCGGTTGAGAATCATGGCAGTAGACAGACCACCTGTGCTAGCATCCAGTCCGTGTCCTTGTCCATAGTCTGAGCATGTACTCACCTTATACATCCATGGTGGGCAGTTGCAGCCTCCCCAAGGCTGCTGGAGCCCACATCTTTAAGTTTACTCAAGGACTTTTCTCTGAAATTATCTTCATTCTTTTCTGCATCATCATGTTCTCCCTTTTTATGCTGTCATTCCAATTAACCTTCCAACATGCTCTATTTTTTTCCATCTTAAGAAAAAGGAATGAGGGCGCCTGGGTGGCTCAACTGGTTACGCATCCAACTCTTGATTTCTGCTCCAGTCATGATCTTGGGGTCCTGGGATGGAGCCCTGCGTTGGGCTCCACGCTCAGCGGGGGTTTGCTTGAGGATTCTCTCTCTCCCTCCGACCCTCCTCCCTTGCTCTCTCATTCTCTCACTCTCTCTAAAAAAAATAAATAAATCTTGAAAGAAAAGGAAAAGGGGCTAGTCATCCATAAACCCAGCAATTCTCCAGATAAATGATTTCTTCGGTACCATTCATACCAAAACTCTGAAAATTTGAGGTTAGCTTTCTCTGTTTCTTTATCTCCTTATATTTATAACTTATTTTTCTTCAATAAAATACTCATTTTTGCTACACCACTAAAATGATTACTCTCAGTTTACCGGTAACTTCCTCCTTTTGGCAAATTCTGTAATCAACATTCACTTCTCATCAGCTCACCCTTGCAGAAGCATTGGGTGCAGCCGATCATGCTGTCATTTTGGAAGTACCTACATCACCTGGCTTCCAAATAGCTTGCTTTGCTGACTTTCTTCTTCTCTCTCTGCCTGAGGAGTTGGCAGCTCCTCATCTTCCCAGGGATTAGTTCTCAGCCTGATTTCCTTCTCCATGCACACTCACCCCCTGGACGATCTCACTGATTTCCATGCCATTCAGTCTGGTTCAGACGCTCATGAATCCCATACACGGATACCTCAGCGCCAGTCCCCTTGGCAAGCATCAGACTCGTGTATTCAGTGCTCTAGCAAATCATTTACAGATGTCTAGGAAGCATCTCAAACGTAACCTGACCAAAATAGAACTCTTGATTTACTTCCTGCAAACCTGCTTTCCACCTAGTTGTTGATTAAAGGCATCCCCATCTATTTGGAGCTCAGGTGAAAATCATAGAAATCTTCCTTGATGCTCTTTTCCATGCATCCCACATCCAATCCACCAAGCTCTGTAGCTCTACTTCCAAGATATATTTTAAATGTGGGGCACCTGGTGGCACAGTCAGTTGACCATTGGACTCTTGGTTTCAGCTCAGGTTGTGATCTCAGGGCCCTGAGATGGAGCCTTGGGTTGGGCTCCACACTCAGCATGGAGTCTACCTGAGATTTTTCTCTCCCTCTGCCCCTCCTGCCCATATTCTCTCTCAAGTAAATAAATTATATACATATTTTAAACGTGACTACTCAGGATCTTTCCGCCCGCCACCCTTGTTCATCATTTCTTCTGTGGACTTCTTTAGTTGAATTTTAACTTACCCCCTTGCTTCCATATTGGTTGCTCTGTAGTTCTTCATACAAAAGCCAGAATGCTGTTTTAAACCTAAAAATGAGGTTTACTTTCCTTTCCTGTTTAGAATCCTTTAATGGATTGTCATCACACTCAGAACAAAATCTGTAGTCACGACTTTTTAGCCTATAAGTTCTCCCACAACGTGGTTTCTGATAATATGATAGACCTTGACTCCTGGAGCTTTTCCCCCTTTCTCCCTCTGTGCAATCTCCATGGTTTTCTTGCAGTTCTGTTTAGACATTAATTCTATTTTCCTTTCAAAGCTTGTCTTTTCCTCTTGCTGTTCTTTTATAAATCTTTGCTGGGCTTTCCTCCTGGCCTTCATCAGAGATACTACACACAAGTCTCCTCATCAGGAATCCAGCCAACTGCCACTCCCCCAAGTCATTGCTTGCCACCTCATGTGGCTTTATTTTTCCGCATAATACTTGCTGCCATATAGTGTTCTATGTTTTATAATGCTGTTTCTTCATTGTCTGTTTTCCCAGTAGACTATAAGCTCTTTGAGGACAGGAGAATTTATCTGTCTTATTTGCTATTTTACCTTTAATACATGGAACAGCCTGATAAAATAAGGAGTTGATAAGAAGAAACATGATTTATCATATATTTTGTATTTTGTCATCGATTTTGCCTGTAGTTACTA
Organism: Nyctereutes procyonoides; assembly: GCF_905146905.1. Lineage (NCBI taxonomy): Eukaryota > Metazoa > Chordata > Mammalia > Carnivora > Canidae > Nyctereutes > Nyctereutes procyonoides. Next base: position 7,470,989 of record NW_026575082.1, on the reverse strand, counting down.
CAAAACATTACTATAAAACTATAAAACACAGTTTTGATTAAGGAATAGGGATCAGTTTGAACTAGCAAATATATTTTAAAAACAAAATCACAGTTATTATTTCAAATATGTACAAGACTGTTGCAGGGTTTTGAAATTAGATATGGTATAAACAATAAAATATAGTTAAACCAGCAGCTTAAACCAGATTAATAATATTGAGTCGCTGATGAATTAATAACGATGATTTTGCCTTAAGCATTATTGATTTCCAAATGATAACTCTCTAACATCTTAAAAATAGTAGCTTCTCTTGTGTAGATAATGACATTTCAACTTTACTTCAGATATTCATTTCTTATTCAGTTTCTAAAAAATAATTAAATTTTAAACTCAATATTCATCGATTGTGTAAAATATCCTAACTTAGCACAATTTGAAGTTTTAAATGCTTATTGTAATTTACAAATGAAATGATACAGCACTTGGGATTTGTATCAAACCAGAGAGGTGGGGGGTTGGTAAGAGCAAGGATGGAAGATTAATAGCAATGATTTCAAAAATGTTAAAATTGTGTGATGAGGAACAGGAAATTCACTCTACTATTCTCTTTATTTTTGTTTGTTTCACATTTTCTAAATACTGTAAAAACATAAAAATTGCTTACTCAAAGTTTGTCACCAAAGCTGCTTAAGGGACATTGTCATGTTAGTTTGAAAACATTTTCAAAAAAGCTTTGATGAGTTTTGGGCAGTTTTATTTATTAAGTGAAGATGTAGCAAGCAAAATTATTAAATATTTCTTATTGGTCCATTCAAGAACCAACTTCAGAAATTCTTTGATTTGTGACACTCATAATTTTATTACTATAGATTATTTATTTAAGTGCACATTTCATAAAATTTATAGATTTTATGTTTCTCCTTAATTTTCTTTATTAGATACAGGCTAGAGATATATGTAATTTATACTGTGAATCCATTGAGTCTTATATTAATCTGAGGTACAACAGTGTTAAAATATTGTGCATACTGGTGATACTGAAAATATGCTTCGTAAGGGCCATTATTAAATATTTTTTTTTCATTATTAAATATTTAATTACAATGTGGTTCTCATTAAATGATAAAAATCATTTTGTAGATTTTTTAAAAATGAGCTCATGATACTTAATTACCACATTAAGACCCAACACCAGGATAGTTACCTGAGTGTCACTTCTTCCCTCTTTTTCAGTGACCTGTCTCAGGTCTGTCAAACCAGCATGATGCTTGTTGCATTTACCAAGATGTTTTTTTTTCTGCTAATGAAACTCCAGTGGATTGTCAAAAGTGCAGTCATTGAACATTAGTATAGTAGTTAGAAAAAAATAGCCCAACTGCCATGTAATTACCTCTAAGTTGTATAGGGCATAAATATAAATTATGATGTCCTTAGAGCTCTGGTCAGAGGTTTTAAATATAAATGCCTTGAGATTTTTAAAATGTACTGTGCATACATGATCATAAGTACTTCTGAAAATTGAATATCGAGGTTTCACAGAGAATGAGGATAAATAGCATTGAACTTCATTGTAGAATTTTATGTTAAAAACTGATGTAATTCGATAGAACAGAAGCACTGTATGCACTCTATCACAAGGGAGGCAGCTTGCCCAGCTCTGACATCTACCAGCTGAGTGACCCTAAGAAAGTTACTTGTTATATGCCTCAAACTGCAATCCATGAAATGGGAGAGCTGCTAGCCCATAGCCTACTGATTATTTATTGAAGTTGAGACAGGTTTTTCTTGTATCAGTAAAATGATTTTATGTGTAGTATTGTTAATATATCATTCTTGATAATATCAAGGCGTGGTAACAAACATGATTGTTTGACTAAAAATAGGTATTCTGAAATTTAAATATGCATGCTAACAATTCTTTTTAATATTCTTTGTTTCTTTTGTGATTAAAAGAAACTCATTAAAAGAAGCCCGAGGTAATTCTTTAACTAGAAGTAATAGCCGAGTGATTTAATAAAGGTTAGGTAAGTCAGAAAGTAGGGTGTCTGCAGGTGAAGTACCATGATCTGTATTTGCGGGGACATGGAGAAGGTCCTCAGGAAAGCTCGTTGATGGGACAGATTAAAGATGGCTGTGATTTCTTTGACATTTCTCTTGAGAGGTGGGACCTGTGTCTCCTTCCCTTGAACTGAGCTAGGTTCTGTCATGGCTTTGACCAATTCTTAAGAAAATGTCAGCTTCACCTTCTGTTTCTTTGAACGGTCTTTCTGGGATCCCTGAGCCACCGTATAACAATTATGGATATTTTGACACTGCCCAAAGGGTGCAGTCACCGTAGGCCTGTCAAGTGATAGTCCCAGCTGAGCCCAGACTCCTAACCATCCCTTGCATCATTTCCAAGGTGCATGCACGTGAGTGAAAGTGTTTTGGTTTTGCTTCCAGCTGTGTCCCACCAAGTGACCCATCAGTGCCATGTGGAGCATAACAACCACCCACCTGAACCCCGTCCTAGCTTCTCACCCCTAAAATGAGATATAATAAATCAAATGGGTGGCTTTAAGCCATTGAGTTATAGGAGTAATTTTTTGGGTAGCAGTAAGCAAGATTGGTTCCCTAAAAATCACTTGATATGAAGAAACAAGTCAAAAAGCAGAAAATGATACTAAGAATATCTACAAAGGCAATCTTTCCATTACCCTTATTCGGTCTTTCTAGTTAATGTTACTGAGTGTGAACATTAGGTCAAAGAACTAATATTTGGAAAAAGAGAGAATTTATTCATTTTCTTCTGGGACACACAGTTATTGCTCCTTGTCAAAATGTGTGTAAAAAAAAAAACCCTGTAAATTCTGATTACCATTGTTGAAAATAATCATTTTGTTTCTGCCTATTCCACAAGGATTATTATATATTAGCAGATTCAGATATAAGTAGACGATTCTGGTGTGGAGACAAAGAGGATATTGTGGAGACAAAGAGGATATCGATGAGCATGCATTAAACCTGTTTAGGAGTAAAGTATAGTTATTTGTAAACATTTAGGATGTCAGTCTTAAGATGAGTGAAAAGTTGAACCTTAGAGCTTGAATTTGTCCTTTTTTCTCAAGGTTCAGATTCCAACCCTGTTTGACAAGGAGGCTATAGCAACCTTGTTGCCTCAGGTGGCCTTTGCTGTCAATGAGATTTGTACTCTTCAAAGTGAGCACTGTTATTTAAATCCTTTCTGGGAGGAGTTGTCCAGCGCAGGAGAGGAATGGTGCGCTGAAGAGCTAATGATGTCTTTCAGAAATTGCTAACCAAATTTTGTGCTTCCAGAGCAACGTGAAAGAAACATTTTTGTTTATAAAGGGGAGCTTGTGCTTTCAAGTTAAAGTATTGCTCTGTCAGAAACATTTGCTGTTCTAAAGCTTCTACATTATTAATAAAACTATGTTGCAGTGTGACTCAATGCTTATAAAAGTGTCTCCACGAACCAGTTTAGAGATATTCTTCATTCTAACTTAAAAGTCATTGTAGAGCTTCTTTACTTTGTTTTGTTTTCCTTCTTATGCTCCAGGCTGCTAATCTTTTGCCTGTTTTTTTTTTTTTTTCTTTTCTAGTTCTTCAGCATACATACCAGAGAGTGGTCAGGGAGGATCTGAGAGGGCAAAACACAAAGCAATTAATCCAGCTTTTCAGCTAAAACAGTTTAAATGGCATTTTGGGCTGAAATTGACAACAAAGAGGTCTCTCAATTATTCTGATCTTTCACTTCTCCAGTATGAGCAAAAGTCACTTAATTATATTTCCCCTTAATTTCATGGATTTGTAAAAACAACCCCACTTGTAATCGATACTCAATGGAATATGCCATTCTATTTTCTATAATTTTTTTAAAAGATTTTATTTATTCATGAGAGACAAGAGAGAGACAGAGACAGAGACACAGGCAGAGGGAGAAGAAGCAGGCTCCATGCAAGGAGCCCGACATGGGACTCGATCCTAGGTCTCCAGGATCATGCCCTGGGCTGAAGGCGGTGCTAAACTGCTGAGCCACCCAGGCTGCCCTATTTTGTATAATTTGCATTGAACATAGTATCTGGCTCGCAATGGTTACCTAATCATACATTTTGAATAAGATTATCCAAATCACCAACTTTGGTTAAAACGTTTTAGCATTACCAAAGGAGAAGCAACATATGAAACGTTTTTCTCTTTGTGGCTTTCTTGAGATAGCATTGACTTATAACATTATGTAAATTTGAGGCATACAACATGTTAATTTGATACACTTATGTATTGCAACATGATTTCCAACATAGTGTTAGTGTCCATTTCATTTCTGTGGTGAGAAAAATTAAGACCTGTTCTTTCACCAACTTTCAAGTATAAACCACAGGATTATTTGTTATAATCACCTTGCTGTTTATTAGATCATCTGAACTGACTGGTCTTCTAAATGGGAGTTTGACCAACATCTCCCAGTTTTCCCCACTCCGCAGTCTCTGGTAACTACCTTTCTACTCTGTTTCTACGCATTTGGGTTTCTTAGATTCCACAGCATTGGCTTTGCTTTTCTGACTTTTTTTTCCCCAAAGATTTATTTATTTATGATAGACAGAGAGAGAGAGAGAGAGAGAGAGAGAGAGAGAGAGAGAGAGAGAGAGAGGCAGAGACACAGGAAGAGGAAGAAGGAGGCTCCATGCCGGGAGCCTGATGTGGGACTCGATCCTGAGACTCCAGAATCGTGCCCTGGGCCAAAGGCAGGTGCTAAGCTGCTGAGCCACCCAAAGATCCCCTGCTTTTCTGACTTTTTCATGTAGCATGGTGCCCTCAAGGTCCACCTGTTTTGTCACAAATGGTGGAATTTCCTTCTTTTTTATGATATATATATCTTTATCCATTCATCCTTTGGTGGACACTAGGTTGCTTCCCTGTCTTTGGTATAGTAAATAATGCTGCCGAGAACATGGGAGTACACATATCTCTTTGAGATCCTGTTTTCATTTCCTTTGGGTCAATACCCAGAAGTGAGATTGCTGGATCATTCACCAACAGTGCAGAAGGGTTCAGTGTTTCACTGTTGATTTTTTTGTCTGGATGATCTATCCATTGCTGAAGTGGAGTGTTGAAGTCCCCTAATATTATCAGTGTTATCTCTTTCTCCTTTCAGGTCTGACACCATTTGCTTAATATAATTAGGTGCTCTGATGCGGGAGCATCTATGTTTATGATTGTTAGATCTTCTTGATGAATTGGCTCCGTTATAATGGTATAATGACCTTCTGTGTCTCTTGTTGCAATTTTTTCTTAAAGTCTACTGTGTCTGCTGTAAGTATAGCTATCCCTACTTTATTCTGACTTCTCCTTACATGGAATATTTTTCCCATGCTTTCACTGTGAATCTATGTGGGTCCTTGAAATGGAAGTGTATCCTTGTAGGCAGCATATAATTAAATTTTGTTTTTGTTTTTTTAAATCGTTCTGGGGTGCCTGGATGGCTCAGTGGTTGAGCATCTGCCTTTGGCTCAGGTCGTGATCCTGGGGTCCTGAGATCAAGTCTCACATCAGGCTCCCCACCGGGAGCCTGCTTCTCCCTCTGTCATGTCTCTGCCTCTCTCTCTATGTCTCTCATTAATAGATGGATAGAATCTTAAAAAAAAAAATCATTCAGCCACTCTGTGCCTTTGGATTGGAGAATTCAGTCCATTTACATTTAGAGTAACTATTGATATGTGAGGGCTTACTAATGCCATCTTATGTTTTCTAGCTATTTTATAGTCCTCCTACTCCTTTTTTTCTACCTTGATGCTTCCTTTGTGAATTAATGGTTTTATGTAGTGGTTTTCATTGATTCCCTTCTCTTTATCCTTTTTGAATGTACTGTAGATTTTTGTTTTCTGGTTACCATGAGAATCACATAAAATATTTTATAGTTATAATACTCTATTTTATGATGATAACTTTATTCCAGGTGCATACAACAGTTCTACCCTTTTATTCTCCTCCTTTCATATTTTTGATGTCAGAATTCAGCTCTTTTTATACTGTGTTCATTGACAAGTTATTTTAGCCATATTTATTTTTAATACTCTTGTCCTTTAACCTTCTAAAAGGCTAACTAGAGTTAAGTGCTTAACATTCCACCATCTTGCAGTAGTAGAGTATTATGAATTTGACTATATGCTTACCTTTGTCAGTGTGTTGTGTATTGCCGTACGTTTTCATCTTACTAGTTAGCATCCTTTTATTTCTGCTTGCAAAACACCCTTCCACATTACTTTTAAGGCAGCTCTTGTGGTAAACTCCCTCAGCTTTTGTTTCTCTGGGAATCTATCTCTCCTTTATTCTTGGTTTGCAGTTTTTTTTTTTTTCCTTCTTCTTCAGCACTTTGAATATATTATCCCATTCTCTCCTGGCCTGTAAGGTTTCTCCTGAGAAATCACTGATTGCCTAATGGGGGTTTTCTTGTAAGTTATAAGTTTTTTTTTTCCTCCTACTGCTTTTATGATTTTTCCTTTGTCTGATTTTTGAGTTTTACTGTAATACATATTGGAGAGGATCTCAAGTTGGTTTTCTTTGGTGACCTATGAGCTTCATGATCTTAGATATCCATTTCTCCCCAGATTTGGGTAGTTCATAGCCATTCTTTTTTTCTTTTTAAAAGGTTTATTTTATTTTATTTTATTTTATTTGAGAGAGCTAGAGAGTGAGAGAGAACATGCGAGTGGGAGGGTGGCAGAGGGAGAGGGAGAGACTCTCAGGCAGACCCCCACCAGGCATGGAGCCAGACATGGGGCTCAATCCCAGGACCCTGAGATCATGACCTGGACTGAAATCAAGAGTTGGTGCCCTAATGGACTGAGCCACCCAGCATTATATCTTTAATTTCTCTGCCCCTTTTCTTTCTCTTCTCCTTTGGGAATCTGGTTAACTGAGAGTATTTCTTTTGATTGTGTACCACGGATCATGTAGGTTTCCTTCATTTCTTTTCATTCCTTTTCCCTTTTTGTCCTCTGACTGGATTATTTCAAAGTTCCTGTCTTCAGTGTCACAGATTCTTTCTTCTGCTGAATTAAGCCTGTTCTTAGTACTTTTTATTGCAGTTGTCATTTCATTCATTATATTCTCTTTTTTTCCGCCCCCAGAATTCATTTACTGAACTGAGGCAGATGACTTAACAGCAAACTGCAGGATAAGACTGGGAGAGAAGACTTCTTGCTTCTCCTCTCAGGAGCTAGTTGTGTCATGGATGCTTGTAAATTTTCCAAAATAGCCATCTATTGTTGGGAGGGCTGGGTCTGAATGGAGATTGCATACATACATTCTAGGAGTCCCAGGCATTCCTTGGGCTTGTGGTCAAGTCCTGAGGGCAGCTTTGTTCTCTGGATGTTCAAGAAAGTGGTTGGTGGGGAACATGCTTGAAGATTAATAAAGTTAGGGGAAAGTTTGGCTCAACACAGAGGGATGGCATCACTTTCCACTTTGGCTTTTCCTTTGGAATGGCTGGCATGCTGCTCCATCTGGACACACCAACAGGTGGGCTGCCTGTGCCCAAAAACCTCCTACCAGGCTCCCATCCTTGTGTTCATTCATTATATTCTTCAGCTCCAGAATTTCTGTTTGGTTCTTTTTTGTGTTTTCTGTCTCTGTTAAGCTTCTCATTTTGCTTGTATACTGCTTTTTATGATTTCATTGAATTGTCTTTCTGTGTTTTAGTTCACTGAGTTTCCCTAAAAAAGCTACTTTGAATTCTTTTTTAAGTAAATTAAAATTTTCCATGTTTTGGGATCCAGTTACTGGGAGATTATTTTGATCTTTTTAAGAGATTTTGATATATTTCCTTGTTTTTCATGCTCCTAGTTTTGCATTACTCTCTTTGCATGAAATAGCTGTCACCTCTTCCAGTCTTTACTGTGTTCGGGAGAGAGGTACCGAGGCTAGCTCAGACTTTCTGTGGGTACACCTGCTCCATCTTCTTGCTCCATCTTCTTGCTGCTTCTTGTGGCAGCATTCTTAAGCATATCTGTCTTCTCTGGATCTTGAAACACACCAGGCTGAGTGTTGACAACCTCTCTCTCTGTTTTCCCAAAGGAGGCACTAATCTCAAATTTGTGGTCTCTCCCAGGCCTACAGATTTGGATGGCTTCTGTCCTTGCTCAGTAGCCCTCTGCCAAAACCTGTGTTAGTGAGACGTATGGGGCATTGGAGGTGCCATGTGCCAGATGGGGGGAGTCCTGAGTGATACTTTCCCAGTGGCTCATGGGTGGGCTTTTAATGTCCTCTGAGAGTCCTATCTGCTCTTCTCACTGTTTCTTCCCAATTCCTCGCTATTCAATTTTGATGTGGTGAGAGAGAAATGAGAATTTTGGCAGCATGTTGCACAGCTGAGGAAGCTGGATGCTCACCCACACCCTCTCCTTTTCCCTATGGGAGAAGTCATACATGGAGAATGATCTCTCTTGCCCCTAATCTGTGCTGCCTTCATGGATGGGTGACATGGTGAAAGTCAAACTGTTCCTCTTAGACCCACCTCTGTGGGTCTATTTGTTTCCTTCTTTTTTCTTTTCTGTAACAGGGTGTTGAAAATTCTCTTCTAGAAACCTGAACCTCCAAGAAGGGTCTCTCTCACAGGGGTGAGTCTAAGTCTGTATTCTCCAGGGGTTCCTGGACCATGGCCAAGAGGGCCTGGAGATAGTTCACAGGCCATGGCAAGGCCCGCAGCCAAACTGAGGTCCATCTACCTGTTCCCAGGCACAAGGGTGAGTGAGAGTCCTTCCAGGTCAGGTCCCTACGTGTATGGTTCAGGATTCCACAGATCCCTCAAATGCATCTTTTTGTCCATAGATAGATGCTGAATTTTTGTTTTTTCATGGGGAGGAAAAAAGCAAGGGATGTCTTATGCTGCCATGATGTTGATATCATTCTCTGAAATGTTAATGAAGTTTAAACGTCCATCCGGTGAGGTTATCAACAGTGTAGCAAAGAGAATTTAGTTATATTCATTCATTTAGTTATGTCAAATATATAGACATAAAAATTTGAATTTCAAGATTTTTCAGAAAAGGTAATTTAACAGAAAACTTGAAGTTTTGTAAGTATGCATTGTCCTTTGAAAAGTAGTGACTTCTTGACAAATGTAGATTTTTATTATTACTGACATTTTGAGAAAACATCTGCACTGACGATCCTGGCAATTGTGAAAAATGTCATAAGTTTTTCATGCACCCAGTTCTTTTGTCACAAAGTATTATCAGGTTTTCTGCTTAGAAAATGTTTTTGGGTGAAATAGGCTTAAAATCTCTCTTGGATATAGGCACATTGAAAAAGTGACAGGTAGTTTTCAAACTTTTCTTTAATGTATTTACATTGGGATACAATAACACACCAACTGTGGTGACAGAGGAGACACAAGTAATTAATTATAACTTCTCAAAAATGTTTTGGTCATTCTGTTTTTATAGCTTTTTCTATATCCAACCAAGAGTTGGATGCTTAATGGACAGAGCCACTCAGGTGCCCCTCTATGTTTCATCTTTTGAGGAAACTCCATACTCTTTTTCACAGAGACTACACATTTTACATTCCCACCAGTGATGCACAAGGATTCTAGTTTCTTCACATCCTTGCCAACGCTTGTTCTATTTGTCTAATTTTTAAAATTTTATTTTTTAAAATAATAGTCATACTAACAGGTGTGAGGTGGTATTGTAGTTTTGGTTTGCGTTTCTCTTACGATGAGTGATGTTGAACATTTATTCATGTGGTTATTGGTCATGCATATGTCTTCTTTGGATAAACATCTGTTTAAGTCCTTTGCCCACTTTGTAGGGTGTTTGGTTTTTCTTGTTGGGTTATAGGAGTTCTTTCTGTAATCTGGATATTAATCTGTTTTCATATTATAACTTACAAGTATTTTCTCCTATGCCTTGGGTTGCCTTTTCATTCTGTTGGGATCCTTTGCTATACCAACATTTTAAATTTTGATGAAATCTAATTTATCTATTTTTTCATTTGTTTTCTCTGCTTTGGATAGCATAGCCAATAAATCATTGCCAAATGCAGTGTCATGAAACTTTTGTTCAATCTTTTCTTCCAAGAGTTTTATGGTTAAAACTTTTATATTTAGGTCTTTGATTCATTTGAGTAAATTTTTATATAGAGTAAGTAGTAAGAGTTCATTATTTTGCATGTGGGTAAATCAGTTTTCCCATCACTATTTGTTGAAAAGATTATCCTCTCCTACCAAAACCTATTGAATGGTTTTGGTGCCCTTGACTAAAATAATTTGCCTACGTATGTGAGGATTCATTTCTCTATTTTATTCCACTGGTCTTTATGTCTGTCTTTATGCCTGTAAAGTGATCTGGTTACTGGAGCTTTGTAGTTAAGTTTTGAAATCAGCATACATGAGACCCTCCAGTGTTTTTCTTTTTCAAGATTGTTTTGCCTACTAAGTGTCCCTTGAGATTCTGTATAATTTTTTTTTTTTAGATTTTTAAGAAAGATTTTATTTATTGATTCATGAGAGAAACACAGAGAGAGGCAGAGACATAGGCAGGAGGAGAAGCAGGCTCCCTGTGGGGAGCCTCATGTGGAACTCCCAGAATCCTGGGATCACAACCTGAGCCAAAGGCAGACATCAACCACTGAGCCACACAGGTGCCCCAGATTCTATATCAATTTTAGGGTGACTGTTTCTATTCCTGCAAAAAATGTCACTGGGATTTTGAATAAAAAATTTTTTTTTAAATGATTATTTACATAAACTATGATCTAGTGAAAAGAAGTTAAGTATTTTGGCTTTATTTTCTTCAGCAATAAATCATGAGACTCTTCCTGTGTGAAAAGAAAATGTTAATATTTACAATTCTTCCCATCCAATAACTAAAATACAGATTTTAGCTTATGGCTTTTGTCTCTAGCTGTGCATCTAAAATAGTTCTACTCTGGGTCATGGGGGACAGAATAGTGAGTGGGCAGAGAGAACTTAGACGTCTTCAGGTTGGTCTTTGCATTTGTTGTTTCTCCACATATGCCCAAATTCTGGTGGACTCCTAGGAATAAATGAATGTGTGAACAGCTAGTAGCCCGATAGTACTGGGGAAAATACAGGCCAATCTGGGAGATTTTAAGTTTACCTCCCAAATTTTTAAAATACTGTTACAGTGGTCTTTAGCAATAGAGGTAAAAATGGCTTTTGTTTCAACACACTATGCATATGCAGTGAATTCATGGGAAATCAGGTACAGAGACACCCCACATTTTTCTCAAATATCCATTGCAAAGATATTGGAGAGTTTGGAGGAATCAAGAATCAGAGTTATGGAAGCCTAACCTCTGACTCTGCTAGTATAGATCTTTTCTGTACATTTTCCTTTGTTTTTCTCTTAACCAATATTTAATTTTGAATTTGTTCAGATAATATTCCAGAGTAACAGACTATTAGAACTATAAGTCACCTAAGTAAGTGTTTAGTCCAACTACCTTATTTATTTAAAATATAAAATAGGTACACTTTGCCCTCACCATTATTTCTTCGGACAGAAGACAAACTTCCCAGTTCCTCATTATTTTGAGCCAGATTTACTGTGTACCTTTTGCAGTAGCTAATGTAGTTGCTATTTTTTTGTGTGTGTCAACTCTATCTTTGTGAGACGAAGGTCTGAGGGATGTGAATTATAGCCGTAAGGACTCCAGGTTCCCACTGCCCACACTTAGTGCTCTCTAGATGTTACCATTCCCCTGATTCCTAGAATAATGAAGTCTAATTAATGAAAAATGGAAAAATACCCTCCACATTAGTGGAACGTGGTTTTTAAATGGTTTTGACCTCTGGAGAAAGGACACATTTAGGTTGCTTGTCATCTTCTGAACTCTTCTGATCGCAGTACAGTTATACCCACTAGACTTGTCAAGACACTGGAAAATCCCACTCTTTTCTCTGAGTTTCTGAAACACAACTGTGGGACATGCGGAATCATCTTTTTATGGATGTGCTTTATTATTGAACAACCCAATTAAAACAATTCAAACAATTCACTGAAAGTCTTATTATTCCCAGGAAATATTTACATCCCAAAAGGTGAACTTCTAAAAGCAAATCCAACGTCTATAGTAGAGTGAACTAAGATGATACACACTCCTCCCTACCACACAGCATGTAAATATTAGATAATATATGTAAATAAATAAATAAGGCGGATTCAAAAACTAAATAGCCATGCTAAAAAAAACCAAAGAATTATACCACGTCCCCTTTCAAAACCTGAATTTCAGACGAGCCACTTAGGTAACAGCTTACACTTCATTAGCAGGATAAAGGAGAAAAATCATAAGTTTTCAATAGGCTCATAAGAAGCATTTGACAAAAACCAAACACCTTTTAATAAGAACAATCAGCAAAGTGGAACTATAAGGGAATTTCTTCAATCAGATAAAGGGCAGCTATAAAAATGACAGTGAACATCATAATTAATGTTGAAATGCTGCTCACTTTCAACTAAGATTGTGTACTCTTACCACTTTTATTCAACATTGCCCTGGAAGTCCTAACCCATGCAAATAAGAAAGAAAAAGAAATAAAAGACATTAAGGTCAGAAAGGAAGAAGTGAAAATATTTTTATTTGCAGATGACATTATTGTACCCATAGAAATCCAAAGATATTAAAAAAATCTTACTAGAACTAAAAAGGAATTTAACAAGTTTCAGTAAAGAAGGTAAATATACAAGATCAGTTTGTTTCTCTATATAAAGGAAACGAAATGTTATAATGTTATTTACATTAGAATGAAAAAAAACCCAGATGCACTCAAGAATAAATCTAAAATATGTGGCTGAACTTTGCAATAAGGACCATAACATACTGCAAGGAAAAATGAAAGAAAAACTAAATAAATAGATACATATGTGTTCATGGGTCAAAACCCTTAATATATTGTTAGCATGTAAGCCCTCTCTAAATTAGTCTACAGATACAGTGTAATCCCAGTCAGAATCACAGCAGGTTTTTGTTTTGGGAGCAGAAATTGACAAGCTGCTTCTAAAATATTTATAGAAACGCAAAAGAGCTAGAAGAAACAAAATGATTTTGAAGAAGTACAAAGTTGGAAGAATTATAATACCTAATTTCATGATACCTAATTTCATGACTTTCTATAAAGCTGCAATAATCAAGACAATGTAATATCAGAGTAAGGGCAGAAGAAATAGGTTTATGAAACAGAATAGAGTCCAGAAATAGACTCTCACTGATATGACTAATTAATATTTGCAAAGTCACCATAGAATTCAGTGGGGTAAGAATCATTTCCAATGAACAATGCTGAGACAACTAGAAAGTTGTATGAAAGAAAATGACCCTTGCACTGTACACTAAAATAATTTGAGGTTGATTTTAGACCAAACTTAAAATGTAAACTCAAATATAAATATAAAACTTAAATCTTCAAATACAAAAATAAGATATTTTATGCTTTTCAGATGCCAAAAAAGCAAGAACCATAAAAGAAAAAAATGGTAGACTACTTCAGAATCAAACTTTCTGTTCACTAAAAATTATGATTAAAAATTGATATACAAATTACAGGCTAGGATAAAATATTTACAATGTGTTTATATGACCAAGTAATCTTGTCAAAAATGTGCAAAGAACAAAGAGAGGTAATAAATAGGAACTTAATTAAGAATCACAAAAATACTTGAATAGTCTACAAAGAAAGTTTTACCAATGACCAATAAATACAGAAAAAGATGAACGACATCATTAGTCATCACCGAAATGAAAAATTTAAACCATAAGATATCTTTACATTCCCACAGAAATGGCTAAAATTAAAAAGATCGACAGGATCACATATTGGCAAGAATGTGAAACAACTATAATTCTCCTATTTTGCAGGTGATAAAGTTTTAAAAATCTTTTTAAAAATACTGTTTGACAGTTTCTTACAAAGCTACACATTCCTACCATCTTGCAATTCCACTTCTAGGTACTACACAAGGTATGTGTCTGTGAGAAAAAGAGAAGATTTATGGCAGCTGGATTTAGAATGGCCAAAAAATAAAAGCAGCTCAAGTATCCATCAACCTGGGTATCAAAGTAGAGCATTTTTCTATCGCTGATGAGTATTGAGCAATAAAAAGCAATAAACTCGGGGATCCCTGGGTGGCTCAGCTGTTTAGCACCTGCCTTTGGCCCAGGGCGCGATCCTGGAGACCCGGCATCGAATCCCACGTCGGGCTCCTGGTGCATGGAGTCTGCTTCTCCCTCTGCCTGTGTCTCTGCCTCTCTCTGTCTCTCTCTCTCTGTGACTATCATAAATAAATAAAAAAAAATTAAAAAAAAAGAATTAAAAAAACCCAAATGCACTCAAGAGTAAATCTAAATATATGGCTGAACTTTTCAATAATGAACTCCATAACATATTGCAAGGAAAAATTCAAGAAAATCTAAAGAAATAGATATGTGTTCATGAGTCAAAACCCTTGCTCAAAATAAGTAAAGTCAGGCACAAAAGTATACAAACTTTGTGATTCCATTTATAGACACCTATGGACACTGTGTCGGCCTGGGCACTCAATCCCCACCCGTCGGGTCACCCCAGGACCAGCTGGAGTTCCTGCATCAGCTGTAGGGCCTCCTGCCGTCCAGTGGTGGCGCTGTTCCCTGCAGCTGCAGCAGCACCTGGCCAGTTGCCCGAGTGGAGCGCGCAGCCCGAGGCGCACCTGCTTGTGCACCTGCTGGCGCACCTGGTTCTGCGCCTGGTTCTGCCGGGAGGCCCAGTGAGCCCGGATGCGGTGGGCGGGGAGGGCACCTTAATGGCTACAACTTACGGAGGCAACCCCTCACCTCTGTTTTCACACATACTAGAATGTTCCTCGTTTGTGGCAGAAGTACCTTTATTAGTGGTATCTACATTCATCACAGAGAAACTGCCCTGATAATGTGTGCCGATCCTGAAAAGTAGAGCTTTGTTGTTATTTTGAAATCTGCGACATGGAAGAGTTCAATTAAGTTTGAAATCCTTTGCTATTTTAAGAAATTCCAACATGATATATGTTAATGAAAGAAATGGAAGTGCGGTTAAGGTATTTTTTTTAAAATTATTTTTATTTTTATTATTTATTTATTTATTTATTTATTTATTTATTTATTTATTTATTTATTTATGATAGACACACACACACACACACACAGAGAGAGAGAGAGAGAGAGAGGCAGAGACACAGGCAGAGAGAGAAGCAGGCTCCGTGCACCGGGAGCCCGACGTGGGATTCGATCCTGGAGACCCGGGATCACACCCTGGGCCAAAGGCAGGCGCCAAACCGCTGCGCCACCCAGAGATCCCAAGTTTTTTTTTTTTTTTTAAGATTTTATTAATTTATTCATGAAAGACTCAGAGAGAGACAGAGAGAGGCAGAGACACAGGCAGAGGGAGAAGCAGGCTCCATGCAGGGAGCCCGACGTGGGACCCGATCCTGGACTCCAGGATCACGCCCTGGGCCGAAGGCAGGTGTTAAACCGCTGGGCCACCCAGGTGTCCCCGCAGTTAAGGTCTTTAAATGTAATTTCAACTATTGTACATTTTTCAAGTTTTTTTTTTTTTTTTACATTTTTACCACCCACTTTTTTGTGAACAAACTTTCTTGTCAAAAGGTGACTATCAAAAATTTGAAGAGCTCATCATTAAAACGTCTTGTTCAGGAATTGCATAGGAGGCATTTCAAGCATCAAACCTGACATTAAAGGGATATATACATCCAAAGTACCTCAAGAGTCTCATTTATATATTTGAAAAATATTTGGAAATTCTATGCATGCTACATAGTTAGCATGTTCTTCAATACTTTACCAGTACTTACTTTCATATTATATCTACTTAATATTAGGGAAAGATAACAAGGTTTTCCCAACAAGCTCCATATAGATGCCTTTGAATGAGTCTGGCTTACCTTAGTGTATAAAATAAATATTTCCTTTTTCTTTACATATTACAATGTAAAAATATGAGGAAGCATACACTAGGTAGGGCATATGAATATACAGATAGTTTTCAAGTACATATTGAATGTTTAAAATTTATCTGTGTAATGGAACAAAGAAGAAAGTAAGAAATATAAGAGCACAAATTAACAGAAAAAGAAGATAAAATATTGGTGAGTGTGGTAGGCAGCATGACCATCCAACAATGTCCATACCCTGATCCCTGGAATATGTTACCATACACGGCAACAGGGATTTTACAGATGTCATAAAGTTACAAACCTTAATATAGGGAGATTATCCACCGTTACCTGGATGAGTCCAATCTCATCACATGAGTCCTTAATAAAGGCAGAAGATTTTCTCTGGCCGGAGTCAGAGAGATGGAGTAGAAGAAGCCTGAGAGATTTGAAGTGTGAGAGGACCTGGTCCATTCTTGTAGGAGGACCACAGGGAGCATTGGCAGAAATATGGGCAGGGTCTGGGAGCACATATCATCCATTCTCTGACAGCTAGTGAGAAAACAGGGACCCCAGTCCTACAATTGCAAGGAGCTGAGTTCTGCTCAGGATTTGGGGTTTGTAATCATTGTGTACTTTTCTCTATGTTTGAGATGTTTCATAATTAAATACATTTTAAAACTTAAAGAAAATTCATATAGAAGAATATATGGGAAATACACGGGAGAAGAATATATAGGACAAGGTTGGATGGGGACTTGTGGGATTCTGGTCTTTCTGAGCAGCCTTCTATTTGGACAGTGGCCAGGAGGCAGCAGTGGCCAGGCTGACACATATGGTGATGGGGCTGAGCTCAGCATAGGGCAACATAAAAAAGTCTGATGGGCAGGCAGATGATGTCAAGGATATCAGCAATCCCCAAGGAGTTCTACTGCACCAAAGGAAGCTCATGCAAAGAATCTCACATCAGACATCAGAATCACAGGGGTGGTCCTTATCAGAGATCACTATCAGCACCTGCTCTTGGTCCTAGGTAAAGAGGTTTAGGTACCATTCTTCAGGTTCTCAGATAATTAGGGAAGTAAAGCCATATTTGTCTAAAAAGAAAAAAAAAACAGGACTAGAAATCATGATATAAAGAAACGAGACAGGGAACTTAGCAGATCTGGATCATCAGCAAAAATATAGAGACCTCAGAGTGTGATCGTATTTGGAAACAGGATCTTTGCAGATATAAATAGTTAGGGTGATTTCCTACCAGCTTAGAGTGGACCCTAAATCCAATGGCCAGAGGCCATGTGATGACACAGAGAAGAACAAGGGGAAGTCCGTTCTGTGAAGATAAAGGCAGAGGTTGGAGTGATGCTACTACAAGGCAAGCAACACCCAGGATGATGGGCAACCAAGAGAAACTGGAAGAGGCTAGAAGAACCTTCAGGGAGCATGCCCCACCCACACCTAGATTTGGGCTTCTGACCTTGAGAACGGAGAGAGAATGTCTGCGGTGTTTAGCCACCCAGGGTGTGGTACTTTGTTATGTTAGTTTTAGGAAACTAATCCAACCTGGTTCCCAGATTCACAGGACTCTATGCCAGCCCATGGATTTCCCCTGCCAGGGGGACAAGTCAGTCCCAGAATCTATAGTAGGAATGAGACAGAAGGCTAAGTAGACTTAGTGATGGAAACCGCAGGAGTTTGGGGTGAGGGAATTGGGAGAGTTCTGCTCTGACACACTTTCTTGCACACACATTCATCCCCACAGGAGCCAAATGCACAAATGATCATCACTACTTAACCACACTTCTGCTCTCAATCCCCATCCCTCCTCAGGTCATGAGGCTCTGCAGTATGTCTCGGTGAACAGTGTCACCCTCCAGTAGAACATCTCTGGCCCTGGGAAGAGTTAATCTCAAGCAAAATCAGTGATTAGCAGGCTCCTGTTCCACAATTACACAGCTTTCCTCTTCTTCGACATGAAATTGAAATTCTTTAACCATCCTAAGTGTTACTAGAATTTGCAGTTTCCTTTAAACAATTAATGATTGTGAAAATTACAGTTTGTTCTTCTTCTATCCCCCTAGGAACACCAAATGCTACTCTGAATGTCATTAATATAATATGCAAATGATCTGTTTGGCTTCTCTTCTCAGTTTGGGGTAACCTTGTCAATCAGCCCGTTTCCACTAATGAGCTATCTGATGAAAGCTAGCCCAGCTGCTGAGAAGGTCACTGAAAATCTCGACCTGCCTTTCCTTACTTAGGCCTACATGACCATATTTGACGGAAAAGGAAAGAACTTTGATTGACATTTATCTGAAGTCACCTGAGTGTTAATTAGGGACTATGCAGAGATCTTATTGGAAATTTCTTCCAACATGAATAAAGAGCGGCCATACTTTTTAAATGAGCAGTTTGAATATTTCAAGGTTATTATATAGATAGCTTCCTGAAGTGGAGATGAGGAGGTGTGCTGGATCATTCTATTTTGTATAACCACATTTATTTAATGCTTAGAAACATTATCTTAGTGTGTCACAAAACATTACTGTATGACTGTTTTTTAAAACTGATGTTCTGGTTAATATCTTTATGTTCTGAGAAGCTTCCAGTCTATTTAGGTAAAATGTTTATCATAACTGCTGAACTCAGTGGAAGGGCAGGAAAACATCTTTAGATGTCACCAAGGAATTCCTAACAGCAGGAATGTGAGACCTATTTAAAAAGTTGAGGACATTTGGAGAAAAGTTTGTTAGAAACTTTTCAAGGGGGATCCCTGGGTGGCGCAGCGGTTTGGCGCCTGCCTTTGGCCCAGGGTGCGATCCTGGAGACCCGGGATCGAATCCCACGTCGGGCTCCTGGTGCATGGAGCCTGCTTCTCCCTCTGCCTCTCTCTCTCTCTCTGTGACTATCAAAAAAGAAAAAAAAAGAAAAAAAAAAGAAACTTTTCAAGGGGTGTCTTTTTTCCACAAGAATTACGTGGGTAGGAAATGTCCTAAGAGAAGGAGTTGGCTATGAAACAGAGTTAATGATGACCTTGGGTGTCTGGGGTGAAAAAAGAACTCAAATGGTTTCTGTGCATGAATGTGGAATAAATAGAAGGCACAGTCTTTGTCTTGCGTGGACTACAAGTTGGTGTGTGTGTATTCATCTATTTGGCACATTCCATTTAGTGTTTTCAGTTGATCTAAAAAGTCCCACCTAAGATGTGGGGTCAGATTGACAATGTCATACAGTCCATCACCCAGGGGGCTGGATTGACATGGGCCATTCCATCTCTATCTTGGCAGATTTATCTTGTTGTCTTCAATCGGAGCCCAGAACAGTTGGCATCTGTGAAGTATGAAGCTTATCCAGTCTGATAGTTTGAAGATGATGTTTATTTATCTATCAAGTAGACGGTCTTATCAGTTGGGGGTACCTTACTCTCCAGTGACAGCAGAATGAAGTGGTGACAATTATCTTGACTTTCAGATAAGGGAGATAAGGGAAGAGGCCCAGAGAGATCACACAGCTGCATGGTGGGGGAGCAGGCCAGTGGCCTGCTCTTGACTGCTACGTGGTGCTCCCTCCAAATTCAGGTCAGGCAGAAAGACCTAAACTACAGGTTAGAGCAGTATGGGAACACCTTAGAGTACCTTATAGTACCTGCCTCGGGAAGATACAGCCTTGTATGTCTTTCTATAACACTGTTCCCAAAAGTGATCATGATTAAAATGTTAATTTGCAACTCCTCCTCAACATCACTAATTATCAGGGAAATGCAAATGAAAACCACGATGAGATAGGACCTCACATCATTTGGGATGGTTATTGTAAAAAACAAAGCAAAACAAAAGACAACAAGTGTTGGCCAGGATGTGGAGAAATTGGAACCCTTGTGCACTGTTGGTGGGGATGTAGAATAGTGCAGCTGCTATGGAAAACAGTATGGAGGTTCCTCAAGAAATTAGAATTACTCTGTGATCCACTTGTGGGTAGTTATCCAAAAGAATTGAAATCAAGATCTTGAAGAGATATCTGTACTCCTGTGCTCATTGCAACACTATGCGCAAGAGCCACGATATGGAAACAACCTAAGTATTTGTCAGTGGATGAATCAGAAAATGTGGTGTATACATGCAGTGAAATATTATTCAGCCTTATAAAAAATGAAAAACTGACATTTGGAACAACACAACCAACCTGGAGGACATGTATGCTATGTGAAATAAGCCCGTCATAGAAGGACAAGTGCTGCATGATTCCGTTTGTATGAGATACCTAAAACAGTCAAACACACAGAAGTAGGAAATCCAGTGGTGGTTTCCAGGAGCTGAGGGTAGGGAGAGAGTGTTGTCCAATAGGTATAAAATTTCAGTTCTGTAAGATGAGTAAGTTTAGAGATCTGCTGTGCAATATATTGTCTTTGGTTTCCTGTATTGTGCACTTAAAAAAAAAAAGTGCCTCTCATCTTTCTCTTCAGGCTAGTGACCTACCCGAGACATATTCTTTTCATGTTATAGAGAAGGGCAAGAGTATAAACTCGACCACACAAGCATGTTTTAAGCCTCATGTCATGTCTGAAACATCACACTGACCAAAACCAGTCCCATGCGGAGCCAAAAGACAAGGAGTGGGGAAACATACTCTTCCCGTGAAGGTGTGGGGGAAAGGAGTATGCATTTTTAAACAATATAACCCAATCTGCCACGCCTATATCTGTTGTGTCCCTTATTTCAACTATTATATTTTCATATGTAATACTTCTCTTTCTTTTATCTTCTTTTATGTTGCCACTATCCTTTCACATCAATCTAATATATATATATATATATATATTATGCTAATTTAAAGTTCTTGGACCCTGTATGATCATGTTGTACAAATTCCTACAAGAATTTGTACTTCCGGTGTGTTGTTTTCCTTCAGAGAAGGTTGTGTTCCTCAAATGTTATGTTATTTTGTTTTGTGGTTGAACCCGTTTATGTCAGCTCCAAAGAGCTTTGTAAGAGGGAAGACCTTTGGAAATAGGAGGTTGGAGACCTCCAAGCAAAGGAAACAGTTAATCCTTCCTTAGATTGTAATTCACTAGTCCTGAGGGTTTGAATGGAGAAAGGGAAGGAGAAGTGTCCAGTTTCTACCTGCACCAGCACAGGACATTGTACTACTTTGATTTTACTCCTGATGAATACTAATACCTTAAATAACAGAGAGGAATCCACCCAGATCGTACTCATGGAACTAAGAACCACCACCCAGAGATTCTGTTGAGCTGCTGCCTTGGAATCCAGTAGACCTCTATTTTCTACTGGCTTCTCTGTTGAGGACTGCACTCTGCTGAGAATGACCTTAGGTTGCATATCATGGGCATTCAAGGACTTAAGGCAAATGACTCTTAAAAAAAGATGACTTAATTAAAAAAAATATAATTTTTCTACCTCATTGATTTCTTATTCTATGTGAAATGGCACGTCTCCCAGTGGCATCCCATAGAACGATAATAAATAGCATAGCCTGAGATATGATTCAGTAGAACATGTTGAATAAATAAATTTGAAAACCGTTTAGAGTCAAGTGTAGATTTGTGTATTCAGTAGACAAACCGTGGACCTCACCTCTGCACTGCTGGTTCAGATCCTTCTGCAGTTGGTAATGATTTAAAGTGACTCTTATGATCATCATAAATCAGTTTGGTCTCTAAATATAAGGATTCCAGCGGGTAGTGGAGGGAACATTTTTATATTTCTTTTTCCAGCTCTTTCATTCTAATATCAAATGTCATTGTAAAACAAATGAAATGCCATTCTAAAATATTTATTAGATTCTTAAAGTGAAATACCAGTTGTGCTTCAGAAGAAAGTTTCATAAAATCTCTGAAACACCACTAACATGATCCTGTCTTTTTTGATGCTTTCTGACCATGTAAGCCTATATTTACTTGAAATGTAAGAACACTGATTGACATATTTAAATGTATATATCAAAATTATTTGCAAAAGGTACAGTTATGGCAGAAATACTATATATTTAATTCACAAGAAGTCTAGGGCTTCTATCCATAAGTAAACTCTATACCATACAAAAAGAAAAAAAATCAGTCCTATCCTAGGAAGATACAAATATCTTTTATAAAATGATATAAAATTTATAAAAATGATCTTCCTTCTGCCTGGACCAAATAGGTGAATTATATAGGAATGTGGGATTAGTTACCAATACTACTGCCCCTTAGTCTTTATGGTATTTTTATGCTTTGACTAAATTAATGTTTCCATATAATATATGAAATATAATATTGCTTTTGTTTTACTATTTAGTAGCAGAAGGTATGGCGGTACCTGAATGATCTATTTGGCTCTTCCTCTTTTGGGTCAGGTAGCCCATGTGAGGACTCTTCTAGTTGCTGAGAACTGATCATCCAGCTACGTCTTCAGTAACTGGAGACATTCTCACAAGCTGAGTCTAAACCCACTGTGAGAGGAATGGGGGCCAAAATTCTGTGACTGTGTAAACTGCACAGTCTCCCTTGGGAGAGTTGACCACAGCGACTTTCCCTAGAGATTACTGTCAATTACTGTCAGTTGATCTGTGGATCAATTGTTTGGTAGATCCCAGTGATTTGAGTTTTCTGTCTCCCATGTGTATGGCCACCCAAGGAAATGGCCACAGGTCCATTTGAGGAGGGCTTGGGAGAGGGGCTGATTTTACATAGCAGTGAACATGGTAGGATCCAACCGTAAGGGGATCCTTAAGCCCCTCTTCTCCAGTGAAGGGACTCTGGCCTGGGCAGAGGCTTCCTTCCGATCTGGGTAAGAGCATGTGCTCCTCCACTGTGGTAGGTCAAGCTGGTGTCTGCTCACCAGCCCTTGAGATGATCCAATTATATAGACCTGGTGACTTAATGGGCTGCTCATCTCTGTTTCCAATGGACTGGTCACCACCAATGCTCCCTGTAGGTGGAAGCATTCTGATTGCTCTTCTGGCCCTGCTGCCCTCTATGGTGACTGTGTCCACCTTGCAAATCTGTACTCTCATTATTGCAAATCTTGCAATCTTGCTCTCTCATTATTGGCATAATAATTGTTGTTGTGAGAGGGATGAGGGTTGTTTTTTTGTTTTTGTTTTGTTTTGTTTTTTCCAGCTACCTTTCCATAGAAGCTCTTTGGTTCTCTGGTCATACCTTCAACTGAGAGTTTAAACCCCTGAGATATCCTTTTTTTCCTGTATCTCTCATGTATTCGGAAGCAATTACCTGCCCCACAGTTTTTTTTTTAAGATTTTATTTATTCATCATAGACATAGAGAGAGAAAGAGAGAGAGAGAGGCAGAGATGCAGGCAGAGGGAGAAGCAGGCTCCATGCCGGGAGCCCGACGCGAGACTCGATCCTGGGACTCCAGGATTGCTCCCTGGGCCAAAGGCAGGCGCCAAACCGCTGAGCCACCCAGGGATCTCCCCCCCCCCCCAATTCTTTAAATCATCACTGTTGGAAGTTACAGTTAAATGAAGTAGCCACTTGATTTCCCAAAGTCTTGTCTTTGATAGACTTTTTATCTCAAGATACCACAGGCGATTAACTAATTATAATGCCATTTCAAGCCGCAGTTTACTGGCTAGCCATTTCTACCGTTGATAAGGGCATCACACCATTTAAGCTTAAACAGGGCAGCAGATCAATACAAAAATCCTAGCTTAGAACAAGAGTTTCCTGGGAATCACTCCTGGTACTGAGCACTGTATTGGTCCGAGTCCTTTCAGCGAAACAGACACCCAGGCATTCCACAAAGAGGAGACTGAATCAAGGGAATAGTTTTTTTTTTTTAAATATTGGAAGCACAGAAAGGGCAGAACAGGGTTGGCAAGATTACCCAGAACTTGGTAACATTAGGAGTTTGCTGTGAGTACAGATTTCTGAGAAGAAAAGGAGGAGGTGGTGTTCTCAGAGTGCTGGGTGCTGGGAGGCGTGGCGCAAGGGGTGTTGACATCTGTCAGAGGGCTGCCCATGGCTGGGATTGCAGAGGAGAATGCACTTGGGGCCGAGGAAAGCATGGAAAGCGGGCTCCCTACCCAGTGCCCGGACCAGGGATGAGGAGCTTTGTGGGTTGTGCTGGGACTGGAGAGGGGAATCCAGCAACTTCCAGAGACCCTGCCAGGGGAGAAGAGAGAAGAGGTGGAGAGAGAAGAAGGAGTGGGAGAAGGAGGCAGGGAGGGGAGGAGACAGGGAGGGAAGGAGCCTCCCATTGTCCTGCACCAGCAACCTGTTACTACTAAGGAACAGGGAGCCAGAGGAGGAGGTAGCCTGGGAATTGTCTGTGGTCCCCTAGCCCCAGCCTTACTGAGCGGAGAAGTGACGGGTGGGTGTGGGCTAAGTGACAGATAAAGAACTAGTCCTTTGAGATTTATATTGACAAACAAGCAAACAGACTTAAAAAAAAAAAGATAAGAACATATCTTTTTGTTACCATCATACCTAGGAACATCCATTATTGGTATTTTGACCCCAAAATTATTTTCAAAAAAATTTTTTGTTTAAATTCAATTAACATATAATGCATTATTGGTTTCAGAGGTAGAGGTCAGTGGTTCATCGGTCTTATATAACACCCAGAGCCCATCACATCACGTGGCCTCCTCAATGCCCATCACCCGGTTCCCCCATTCCCCACTCCTCCCTCCAGGGACCCTCAGTTTGTTTCCTGGGATTAAAAAATCTGTTATGGTTTGTCTCCCTCTCTGATTTTTGTCTTGTTTTATTTTTTCCTCTCTTCTCCGATGATCCTCGGTTTTGTTTCTTAAATTCTGCATGTAAGTAAGATCATATGATGATTGTCTTCCTCTGACTGACTTATTTTGCTTTGCATAATATCTTCTAGTTCCATCTATGTTGTTGCAAATGGCAAGATTTCAGTGTTCTTCATGGTTGACCCCAAAATGATTTCTTGGATGCATTTTTGGTGGACTTATAATAACTTATACACCTAAGATAACCTAAAGAACACAGAAGAACAATAATTGAAAGACTTAACAACTATAAGAAGCTGCAAAGGACTGGTTTCCAAAATGATGAAGTTTCCTGTTATTTGAATACTCGGTGTCTTGGCCAGAATGACTGAAGGAGCGGGCGCTCTTCTTAGGTACCTTGTGTTATCCCTGGACCATTATGCTTCAGCTCGCCAGGAAATGTGGAACGACATTCTGCCTTCAGACCTTATGGGGCACTAAGGACCTTTTCAGTACTCTCCGGTCATCCTCTGCTGACTGGTTTGATTAGAAGTTGGAAAATAATGAAGGAGGGAAGTCTGTAGAAGGAAGTAGCATGCCTCCGTGCACTCATAAGTAGAATGTCATTGGAAACAGATGGGACCTCACAAGTCTGCATACGTATACACATGTACGTATATACATACACAAACACAGTTATATTCTTTTTGGTAAAAAAAAAATTAAAGATAACTAGGATATCCCTCCAAGGAAAAGGTTGCTCTTAGAAAAACACATAGCTTTCTAAGTGGGGAAATCATCCAGCATTGGAGCATGTGGAGCCCCCAATTCTTGAGGTGGTCATCCATCCCAAATCATTCTGGGAAGGATCTACTTTGGAGAAGATAGAAACACTGTGCACCTGCTCTGCGGACCACCTCCAAGTTCACGTACCCTCCTCTCCTTAGCAGTGACCGCCTCAGGCCAGGTGTCTTCCCGCTTTGCTGGGGCTATGGTTGGAGCTCCTAATGGATCTCCCCACCTTCAGGGAGACTCCTCCAGTCTTCAGATTGCTGAGAAATGATCATCAGGTCATCAGATCATGATTCAGAATGCGGCTTTTCACCTACCTGCGGGCCCTGCCCTTCGGCACCGCTCAGGGGCTCTTCCTTCTGGCAAGGGTGGTGGGCTCTTTCTCAGCTCCTGTCTGGGTCACTCTGCCCTCCACCCTCTTGCTTCCATCTGCCTGGAACACAGGGCTCGTTTTATCCCGGGCCATCCCAGGGTTCTTCCCTCTCCATCACTTCCCTTGAACTACTATTCTCCACATTTCGCGGAAGCAAAATCCTGGGCACTGAGAGGTGAATTAACTTGCCCGAGGTGGCACAGCTCCCACGTTGTGAATCTGGGATTGGAACACCTCCTGCAGAGTCCGGACCCGCAGGGGTCCTGGTGTATTGATGTCTGGGTTGCTAGCACCTCCTCAGTAAATGTTTGCTGATTGAAATTCAGTGTCATTTATTAAAGAGGAATGTTTATGACAATTGTGGGGATTGAGAGACTTTCTTGATTTAAGATGGGAGAGGTAGAAAAATCTCTGTGAAGAAAAACAGGTTTACTGATCCACCAGGCATCTCTTCTAGCGTGGAACACACTCTCAAATTCCTGCTGACAGAAGGACACATTGTATAGAAAAGATCACATCCGATCCTTTTCAGAGATGGGTGGTGGCCGTTTATGCTCTGTTCTCTGAAGCACTATCACTAATTTATGATAGAATTGGAACGCATTCTCATTAATGCACCGAGAATGCATGCTCGGTGACCCCCATGAAAGACCGTATTTTGAGTCAGAGAGAGGAAATATAGAATTTGAGGGCCTCTGACCCAACCATAAAATTTCACAGAAACTGGAATTAAAAAATAGATTTAGGGAATGCTAAGAAAAAAATATATAGTCTAACCACTTGTGAAACTGATATTTCATCGCTTCAGTTTTGGCTAATTTTCCAGTTATTACTATTTTCCTGGAGGGCCATAGCACAGTAACATGTTTGGGAAGCTAATCATTTGGGTATATAGTTCTGTTAAAAATGACAACCCCATTCTTTTTTCTACAAAATCTATGCGATAGAATGATGAAGATACGGTCCTAGAATTGGATGAAGAATGAGTTGTCAAGAAATATTTGATTTTCAAATACACAGAGGTGGTAGCCGACTAAATCAAGGATGGATTTTCTTAGAGGCATGACACAAGAGTGGTAGATCGATGATTGAATCGGGGGGAATGAGCACAGAGACAGCCTGGGAGAGGGAGGGGGGTCAGTGTGTGTGTTGGGGGTGGGGGAAGAAGCAGCTGTCATTTTAGAGGCAGGAAGACCAAATTAGTGTATTACCATATAAGCCAAAGGTAGTGTTTTATTTAGCAAGGAGGGAGGGGTGAAGAGTTTGATGTGCCAAAAAAATGTCACAAAATGAAGATCGAGAAAAAACATCATTTGATTTAGGGAGAAGTAGGGCATTCCCTACAGGGCATGGTGGTAAAGTTGCTTTCTGCTTCTCTCCAGGTAAGCCCTGAGAGGCATTTATGATTTAACCTGGCTTATTCAGAATGCTTTTAAAAGCAGAAAAACATATGATTCACCAAGGGCCTGCAATAAATAATAAAGTAGGTAAGCATGTTATAACCAGGGTACTATTCTTGTGCTTTTTATATGAGGGATTGGATGCTTTTCTTGTGTAAAGAAGTGAACGTGGATTGAGCTAGGGAAGTATCATCATGTGTGAAGCTGACATTCTGTTGCTTCAGGTTTATTGAACTTTAACACTTGTGTAAAATAGTCCCATTAAAAGAGAAGAATGAAAAACAAATATGGTGGCACTTGTTAAATTTGGAGATAGAGAAAAGTCACCAAATATCTTCATCTATTGATTATACCTGCAGATAGAAGAGGCCCAGGCACACTAATAGAGAATGTTGTCATTAATGTGCACCCGCGCGCGCACACACACACACACACACACACCCTCCTCAGAGTGCTTTGTCTCAAAAGCACAAGTAACTTACATTTAAAAAACCCAACTTTTAATAAATCAATGTCTCCAGAATGCATCACATTAAAAACCATACTTTTGCTTCTTTAAAGTCATAATAAAAGAAGCTGCTCCTTATGTTCCTCTCTAGAGTATTCCCAGCTAATGAGCAGCTGGAGGCCTTGCTAGAATTTAATAAACTCATTTTTGTGGAGGCAGCTTGGGCTGCTTCTCTTTGTGACTGACCCAGGCGTTCAGATGTGAATGGTTCATCCTGTTTCCGTCTTGCTTGGAAATTGCTTATCCTGTGGCCTTACCCATCTCACCCAGTTTCTAATTCTTATGCAGTTTATTTGGCTCTCATTGTTTGTACTTGAATTAAAGCTAATAAACACTCTATATCTTTCCTTGTTAATGTGACTGTTATTAATAGTGATGAATAATTTAATTCTGCATAATCAAAATTACCTTTGTAGATGCCACATGAGGCAGTAAAAAGTGGAGAGAGATTTTTCTCAATTGGACAAACTTGATTATCCTATAGAAGTTCGTTTTTTTTTTTTAAAGAAATAATTGGAATACATCTGAATAGCAAATAATTGTCTTATTAAAAAGCACAGCTGGCTAGAGACAAGAAAGAAAATAGTATAAGGGATTCGTGTGAAAATTAACAGTGAATATTGAATTTCCTGGATTTTATTTCCAGATTGCCTGACACGCTGTTTTCTTTTGCTTTCCTTATTTCCCACCTGGGGCTGGTCTTTTCACCGTGGATAGTAGTTTTCTTTTAATCTTGCAGTTAATCAGTTTTGGGGCAGTTTGAATTTTGTGATTATTATAGAGTGGGACAAAATTCAAAAGTAGGCCGAGAGTGAGAGCCTTGAAAATTTTTTTTATCATTGTCTACTACAGTCTCTCTTTGCCCTGAGAGTGGCAGGCAGGTTCTGATCTACTGTGACCACCCCAGGACCCAGAAGTAACTGTTGGCCTGAGGTTCTCCACTGTGACATTCTGGGTTCTGGAAGTTGTCAAACAAAACTGTCTCCTCACAATGCTTACCTGCTCAGTTTGGTCTTCACGGTGAGCCATAGCAAGTGGTCTTTTAATGTGGTCTGGTGTGACACATGTTACACCCATTTTAGACACACACACACACACACACACACATTTTAGACAAATACACCTTGAGTTCAAACAATGACTCAATGGAATCCCAGGCCTTCGGGTCGTGGGAGTAAATGGAATTTTATTCACTACTTCAAATCACAGCACATCACATTTGTTTGTCAGTGGCTACCCCATTGGGGAACCCTTTGTGGAGAAATGGGGAGTTCATCTAGCCTTTTATCTTATTGTGCCCCCTTAGCAGAATGTAGTTGCATTTTGGCTCATGTTACTGGCAAAGCAGTAAATGTTTGTTGCAGGAAGTTGAACATACAAATGATAAATCTTTCCAACATTTGAATTATAAATTGGTAGCCTGCTTGGCAAGGCTGGTAGTGCCAGCTGGCTTACCTTGAGCTCGTGACACGTGATTGTCTTTTGCCTTCCTTTGAACGAGTTATCTTTCAGCTGTCTCCCTTAAAAAGTGAAAATAAATAGCATCCATTCCATCTCGCATGGTAATACATTGTTTTTCTTAGTCAGGGAGTCCTCAGAAACTCGTAAGTGGGTGGGTGATCAAGGCATTAAACACTGGGCATCACTGTTTGATGGGACCTTTAAGACATTCAACTCAAAGGCCAGCCTGAGGCTGGATTACACGATGCCCTAACTTTTCATTTTTCAGCATCTCCAACATCTTCTTGGCTAACAAGTGAAGTGGTTCCTGTTCGTTGCACCTGATTTTTCTTCCGTAACCCTAGAGCTTGCTTTGAAGGAGTAAGAGTTCTGTGTAGACTGCAGAAGATGAATAGCAGGGCAGGTAGAGACATTGGGATGGAGATTTCATCGCGAGCTCATTTGCCTGTCGTGTCTGCTCCTTGCTCTTACTGGAGATGGAGAGAAAGTGCATCCCTGTGTCAGATAAACACGCTGGAGTTTCACGTTTAAGGCAGGATATATGTCCCTGAATCATTGCGCTGTGAGTATTTGCTAAGTGTTCAAGAATACTAACTAAAAAGAAGAGGTCGGACTGACAAAAAAACCGTACCATGATGGCCCCCTTGGGTTGGGCACTGGCGGGGTCTGCATTCCTGCTTTTTGGCCTTCCATTGATCCCTTTCTGAATATGAATAAAATATACTTTGAGATATAGTTTTGGACTAAGGAAAATTAATGCCTGCCTTTGAGAAATCAGACTCCATTATTCTATCCATCTTTAAGAAAGTTAGGAAATCATCCAGAGTGTAATCAGGAGTCCCTCTTTCTTTCCTTCTCTCCAACTCACTCTTAGGTTATTGTTTAGCTCTTTCAAGGGGGCAGAGAACACCCTGGTTTGCCTCAGCTGTGAGTTTCCCACGGACACCACACATACAGGTCAGTGGGTGACTCTAGAGCCAAGAGGTGGGTTTGGTTCCTCTGATTTTTATGGGGAGAGTTACCCTTGCCATGTGGACCATACAAGATCAAAACTCAGACAAGAGAAGATGTAGCGTCTGCTGAGTCTCGCAGAAACAGGAGGTTGTTTAATCCTTTTGTAAAACAGTGGCAATTTGAGCGGTCCTCTAACCACTCTTTCAATGAAGCATGGCTTATTGAATAGGCAACATGTATTTTGTAGGCATACTAGATCATAACTGAGCAGATTGTTAGGCAGACATGTATGTATTTACATTTACATCTTCAGATATTTATTTAAGATTTTATTTATTTATTCATGGGAGATAGAGAGAGAGAGACAGAGACACAGGCAGAGGGAGAAGCAGGCTCCATGCAGGGAGCCTGATGTGGGACTCGATCCCTGGTCTCCAGGATCATGCCCTGGGCATAAGGCAGGCGCCAAACCACTGAGGCACCCAGGGATCCCCTACATCTTCAGATATTTAAAAAACTCTACTGATGGGGTGCCGGGGTTGCTCAGTCAATTAAGTGTCTGCCCTCAGCTCAGGTCATGATCCTGGGGTCTCGGGATTGAGGCCTGCATTGGTGCATTGGCCTCCCCACTCAGCACAGAGTCTGCTTCTCCCTCTACCCCTCCCCTGACCATGCCCTCTCCCTCTCTTTCTCAAATAAATAAATAAAAATCTTAAAAAAAAAAAACTCTACTGATTATAAGTCAGGGAAACATATTTCCCTGCTTTGGTGAGGAATTACAGTGATTCAGGCTCTTGGGAAAAATGTGGTAGATGTGCCATAAAATTGATCACGGAGAAGGCATCAGGTGACAGTGTGGAGTATATAACAGCCAAACATGGGATTCTCATATTTCTACTTAATTGTCTGTGCTGTAGATTAGGATGATTAACTCAGCTCTGCATTGTAGTCGTGGGAGTTATCAGTTAGGGAAGAACCTGCAGGAAAGAACAACGTGACCTCGTCAGCTAGTGCTAAACAGGTGTGGGTTCTTCACTGGGGATGGCGGGCTGGCAGGGGGAGCGCCGTGGGGTCTGAAGACCAGGTGTGAAAATCTCACCTCTACCATTTACAACAGGGTGACCAACGGTGTCACCTAACCACAGATTTTTTTTTTTTTGTAGTACAGATACTTATTTGTGACTTGCTTAGGTCTAACTAAAATTTGGTGCTTATGAAGATGAGACAGGGATGTGAGGCCGCTGTGTAACTGGAGGGCACCATGTAAAGGTAGTTATTTTAATCAATTTGTCAATAATACTCCCCACATTAGAGATAGTAGTGATGTTTCTCTAGCCTGGTTCATTTCTCATCCTCATTGGCGATGATAGATGGGGCCAAGCTCGCATTGGGTAAGGTGACCATTCCCAGCCCTGAATATTCTGGAAAGAGGGTCAGTAAAACTCAATGATTAACAAAAGTTACAAAATCTTTTCCTGTAGTCAAATTTGGTCATGTGTTGTCTTCCAATATGTAACGAATGCAAGCCGTTTCTGTTTCTGGAATTCAGAGACAGTACGATTGCTCCTGTCAATTGTGTTCCCACGCCTCTCTCTTTCTAACAGTCTTCCTTTTATCTTAAACCTTGTTAAAATGTAAACTGAGGCACATGAACAATTTTTAGAATTTATTGAGCAAAAATCATTTTGTATTGGAGTGCCAAACTGGCAAGTGGGCAGGAGTGCTTCCTTGACAGGAGCAGGGGGCGGGGGGGGGGGGCAGCCTTATGTATAGAAGATGCAGAAGCAAAGAAAGGAAATTATTATTGATTGGCTATCACTTAAAGCCTAGTTGGCTCTGTGTAATTGGTTGTCCTTAGGTTCCAATTTCACAACCCGAGGATATATACAGGCTTAGATTTTGGTTCAGTTACTTAGGCTACCTTGGCAATAGGGCCACATCTGTCTCATGGCTCCTCAATTAATTTAACGACCCTAATTAAGTACTACTTTTTATGAAAAAAAGATCTTTCTTCAGTTGTACAGTAAACACTACCCTTAAAAGGTCTCTAGAGAAAGTGTAATCTCCTGGTTTGTACTGTTATCCTTCATACCATGTATATATTGATGTGATTTGAAGTAGTGGGGTTTGGAGCTGATAGCCAAGAAAGAATTCTTAAGATGTCTTCGGTGCAAAAAAGGTGGTTTTATTAAAGCACGAGGACAGGATCCATGGGTAGCAAGAGCTGTACTGGGGTTATGAGGGTGGCCTATTGTATACTTTCAAGTTGGGAGGAGGTTAGAGAGAGCATAGGTCTCTAAGGAATTTTGGAAGCGAGGTGTCCAGGACCTTGAAAAGGCTAGCGATTGTTAGGAAAAGGTCGTTTATTACTGTCTAATAAAACCTTAGTCATGAGACCCTTCAGATGTA
This sequence comes from Nyctereutes procyonoides, assembly GCF_905146905.1. NCBI lineage: Eukaryota > Metazoa > Chordata > Mammalia > Carnivora > Canidae > Nyctereutes > Nyctereutes procyonoides. The sequence continues at coordinate 7,438,486 of NW_026575082.1, read as the reverse complement.
CGTTGGTGGATCATATGCTTTGGGGATGATTGCCAACATGTATCTTGGGGAACAGAAAGGAAGTTTCGGAATGAATTTTTATATATTAAAGAAGACCTACAGGATCCTGGGGATTGGGATAATGTTAAGCTGAGATTTCCTCTTGGCCTTAGCAAAGTATTAACGTCTAGGCAGCTGACCTAGAGGAAGGTCACTCTACCTGTTTCAAGGACTTGTTAGTGGCTGTAAGCAGCAAGGAAATCTAAGTTTTCTCTTTTGCCTTTGTTTCCCACATTGTCTGTGACTTACCTCCTGAAGTGAATTGTAAATTCTTTGTAGGCAGAAATATTCATTGTACTTCAACTGTTAGAATATGATACTGGGAATTGATGGTGACAGGGATGGTCAGATGAGTAAGAAGAGCATCTCTAGTAGGAACTACTTGAGAAAAAAAAATTCAATTGGTCAGAAAGAGTTCACAAACACATTTATTTGATGGAAAATGTTTTGAAAATCAATTTAAAGTTTGGTGAATTTGGGATCAAGGAAGCAAAGGATTGGCTGGAAGCCATTGGTATAGGACCAAGAGATTGTAAAGTAAAAAGAAGAAATTTAACTTTTATATTTAGAAAGAGACAAATCAAGGGAGAAATTAGACTAAGAGGTGTCTGGTGGGGGTCTTTCAGTCACCTTGCCATCTGTGTTCAATGTAATGTAATGGTTGTATTTCTCATGCATGCAGAAAAACCCAAGAGAATCTTGTCTCCTGCAAACCACATACTGATCTTTCTCTACGAAGGAACCTTCTTCCCACATCAGAATGTTCTCCTTTTTCAGATGGCTGCATTTTTGAAGGGACTGTGTGAGGTCCTGGGAATGAGAGGAATGCAGGATGGCAGCTTTATTTTCTTTCATATTTAAATGGAAGTCTCCTTCTACTTGTTTTCTTACCTCTTCTAACCAAAGTAAAAATAATGCGGACCTTAAGAAGACCAAATGCTTTAGAATTACAGCTTTCATTCTGACTGACCTTAATGGAACTAACTCTTCTCATGTGTCCCTCTCATTCTCCCAAGTTTTTCAGACAATACCAAGAAAATTTGCTTTTTCAGGCTATAGAGTTGTGTTACATAAAAATGAAATTACTGACATTATCCCTTCTCTTTATCCTTTTATGTTCCTGTTTTATGTTGTCTTACTGTTTTCTGTTCCTGTGGAATTTTCCATTATACTGAGTTTAAAAATAGTACAGTTTCTTAGAATCCAGTCAAAAATGGCCATTGTTCATGACCACTCAGCCTCAGGCCACTGAGAAGAGATTAGAAGGTGTGCAAATTCATTTCACAGACCACAAAACAATATTCAATCACATTGGCTTCTGTAGACTCACTATTTTAGGAATTATTAACAGAAATGAGCAAAAGGAAAAATTTCTTCCGTCTTCCTATCCATTTGATCTGCTTTAGCATCCTGCATTGCCCCCATCTCATTGGCTTTCCTAATTTAAATGCACAGACATAAAAAGCAGACTTTCAAAGATCTGAACAGCGATTCTTAGAGGTGCTAATAATAGAGATTCTAGGGTCTCTACTTTGTGTATGAGCTTGGACATACAGTGGGTCTTTTGTACAATTTTCTTCCCATCTTTGAGGAGAAATTAAGTATTTTAAGTTTCTCTGAGAATAAGTGTGATATGTATAGACGTTAATGAACAAAATTCAACCTAATAAATTTGAAGATCTAACTGGTTTTATGAAAACATTCATGAATGGGGCAACATCCCATCCAGCTAACAGAGGGCAGCTCCAAAAAGTTGTACAAAATGGGAGGTTTTTGTAGGAGAAGTTTGGGGTGAGAAAGTTATTAGCAAAGGAAAAGGGTTGTTCCAGACAAGGTGGTTTACTCTTAGGGAAAGAAGAGGGGGTCTTATCAGCAGACTGCCTCATCTTCCTTTGGGGGCCGGGGAGGGCCCACATGGCAGGCTCATTTTAACTGATAAGAAAGTCTTGGTTTGTTAAGACTATATTTCTGGGGAAGGTTGCAACTGCAATTAGCTTAGCTTAAGCCCAGTTTGGGGACTCAGTCTTAGAGATGCCATCTACGGTTTTCTTTTAAACATAGAGTATTAAGTATAAAACAGAGAAGTAGTAAGAGCAGAGAGAAATCTATATACTAGAGGGAATTAAGTTATTGGTCGGACTGGGGATGTGTCATTATTTGCTGAATTATGTCAGCGAAATTATTTCCTGAACATGAATATCATCCTTCATAGTAAAACCTTACTGTTTTGTGAAGAGAGAAGATTTCAGAGTATAAATGCTCTGATTCCAGTGACTCCATTTGCTTTGGTTCATTGCTGTGTCTTTGGCATCCTAACCAGTGCCAGGTACACAGTAGGTGATGAATAAATATTTCTTGATTAAAGGAGTGAATGAAAATGGAAAGAAGATGCTATTCTACAAATAGTTTTTTTTTTTTTTTGTATTTTTAGTAAGGCTGGTTAAACAGAGTTCTTGAATAGGAGGCTAATTCAAATGTTTGACTCTTGTTTTAGGCAGCAAAAAGCCCAGGCAAGCATCTAAGCAAGCACCTAAGAAAAAGCCTAAGTAGGTCTACAGACTAGTTGACATTGGCTTGAGTCCAAGAGCGATTCTTAATGCCCCACTTTACTGTGTTCCATGGAATTTTGTTTTACAGCAGCTTCTAGGAATTTAAATGTTTCTTCCTAAGTATTATATAATATAGACCTAAAGGTTGAAGACACAGGTGTTTTACTCAACTATGCTCATGATGCTTTGGGCAGCTTCACACAACACTGTAGAATGTATCACTTCCCTTCGGTTCATCATGCTTTAACTGAAAAGATACCATTTTCCTGGCCTGTGAACAATAGTTTTCTCTGTTGGTCTTTATGTGGATCAGTGCTGCCCAGTGGATGTCTGCTGTCTAGTATCGTGGCCACAAGCCACATGTGGCTTTTGAGCCCTAGTGCAACCAAAGAACTAAATTTCTAATTGATTTACTTGAACTAGTTAGAATTAAAAAAAAATTATTTATTTGAGAGAGAGAGAGCACAAGTAGACGTAGGGGGGTGGGGAGAGAGAGAAGCAGGCTCCCTGCTGAGCAGGGAGCCCTATGTGGGGCTCCATCCCAGGACCCTGGGATCCTGACTGGAGCCAAAGGCAGACACTTAACCAACTGAACACCCCATGTGCTCCCAAACTGGTTAGAATTTAAATTTAAATAGCCACACTGGACGGTGTAGTTGTAAATTGTAGCCTAAGAGTTCTTTAGTGGAAAGAGCACAGGCTTGGAATCAGATAGAGTTTGAATCCAGACCTGCTGTTTGTAGGTTACTGGAATTTTGCCAAATCAGTGCAATTAATAATAGTGTTTGAGGGGAGTATGAGAATTAATGAATATACTGATATCATTTATATACATTAGATAGATAAATATAGATAGAGTGACTAATGTATATTAGGCCAACAATGATCATTAAAATTCTCTTGGTTTCTGGGTCTTATAGAGATAATAATAATTAATTTGTTAAGAAATTACTTTGGGACAGACGCTGTGCAGAGCACCTTACATGCTATATAGGTAAGCAAAGTGACCAGGGCAGTATGTGATGTGGCCTGAATTCGAGTTCAAGGCTGAAGGCCAACCTAACACGTTTATGTATCTAATGTATACATTTATTTCCTTACCCCAGTTTTGCCATCTGTCTCTTTGAGTCTGGGAAGAATGGCTCATACTTCTGTTCAGTCTCCTTCAGCAGAGAACCTTGAATTTAATAGGGGCTGGGCCTGTGTGTATTTATGGTTTGGTTGGCCCATGTCCTACTGAAGGCCTGAGCAAGTAAAAGAAAGATAGCATGTTAGGGGTGGCATAGTCACTCTCCATAAAGTCTTAGCAAAAAGGTCTCTTTTTTCAGTTGCTTCTAAAGCTAAGAGAATCCCAAAGTGCTTAGTGATGGGCAGTTGTTATGCAAACGTCTTGGAAAACTGGCATCTAGACCTTTGTATCACCTGCAATGAGAGGCAGCATCTTGGTCAGAAAGCAGTATATGGACTTTATCGAAGAAAAAGCCTCAGGGGATATTTTGGGTTTATCAATTTGCTAAGACATTTCAGAAAGTCAGTATCATTGTCTACAGTCCTTGGCTACCGAAGTTTATTGTTCTTTTTTTAAAAGAAAAACATAGATTTTTAGTTATTTTCTTGTTGTCTTTGGTTCCTCATGTGATAAATAACAGGGGCTCTGAAACATAGACGGAGGCTCAAAGCCTGACAGTTGTAGAAGAGTGGGAGATTCGGTTCTCCTCCCTCAGAAGGAGCAAATGATACTTTACCAACTCACAGGACACTGAGAGGTATGGACGTAGTTTTAGGAAACATGGGTAGAAATAAGGGGAGCCCACACTGACCCCGATTCTGGCTGGGTTACTTAGGGGAGTGGATTTTGACTCCACCCTTAATGTGGGCTCCCTCCTCTGTGGAGGACCCCAGTGTCTACTCTACACACTGCACAGAGTGTGAGCACAGCTGTTCTAAGATAGATAGGACTGCTCTTTGCAGCTGGTTGGATGTTTGCCACCTGCCCTGCCCTCTGCTCCCATCTTTAACTCTGGGACCAGGACAGTCTGGGCCCTTATCTGATGTTTATGCTCATAGGGGGACCTCCACTAGCTTCTAGCAGAGTAAGATTTACCTCTCTGATAAGAACAATTTCAAAAAATGGACAAATGAAACTATATTTGGCCTCTTTCTTTCAACATGAAACTGCACTGGATGCCCTATTGCTATTGAGGATAAAAAGGAGACAAGGCATTCCCATCAAAAATGGATGTGGTCTCAATTGGTGAGTGGTCCTTCACTGTCCAAGAGTGACTTAAGATCAATTATTCTGAAAACCTAGTCATTATTTTTGGCAGACATTCTTTAAATATAATTGGCATATAGCAGAAATCCTATTTAACTCATTTAGTTACTTGTATTAAATTTTTTATCCAATTTATCTTGGAAGTGCCCCAAGAAGTTACTGTCATTAAAATTTGTTGTCCTATGGGTACAATACTGAAAACTTTTAAATTGTTTAAATGGGTAATTTGCAATATCTGCTTTAAAAACCCTCCAGGATAAAAGACTTATTTACAAGCTGTATAGTGCAGAACTTTGATACCTTTTGTTTGAGCAGACTTGCATGGACGTGTTGGTGAGAACACATGACCATTTCTGTCAACTTTCCCTTTGCCTGTCTCCAAGAGTCAGTCATAGAATTTTCTATTTAAGCATAAATCCTTAGTTTTTATTAGAGGATTAAAACCCCAGTCCTTTTCTTTGTTTATGAATGAAATAAATCAACCTGTCCTTAATTGGCAGCGTAGATTATCTGCAAGTTCTTCCAAAGACCTTTAACTCTTAAGCTGTAGAAACTCAGCATAGGCATCAGTTTAGAACATTTCTTTCAGATTACGTGAAGTACATGCAATCACCTATTCTTGCTGTTCTAAATTTTAGTCTTAGACCAAGTCAGATCACTAGAGAACCATGTTAGGCAAACAGATGACAGCTTTGGCCTTTAAAACAAAATTTACATGTCCAGTTTTTCCTTTGTTTTATATACATGGCCCATGTATGTTGTCAGATAACTGTTATTTGGACATATATGGGAGGGCTGATGTGGAGAATGTTGACCTCCACTTATGATGCAGTGTGTCCTTCGTGGGAACCCATGGCCCAGACATCTCACAGGTCTTGGTACCATAGAAAAACTAAACTTGTGAACCTTTTTTTCTCTTGACCATTGTTAGTGAAGCCATTTTTCCCAGACTATATTCTGCAAAGCCCTTGTCATAGGAAGGCTACTCACTGGAGCAGGAAGAGAAGTTTCCCGGGTCTCCTACCAGGCTGACCTCTCAGGATGTCAGCACACCGACGGCCAAGAGACAAATGTAGATTTGTTTTAATCCCACATTTGCCAATATTTCTCACACTGAGTGTGTGTCTGTGTGACACTGCAGTTGTGACCTATCAGAAGAGCATTAAATAGATGCCAGTTTGAGGAATACTGTTACACTCTCACGACTTTCCTCTCTGTTTTGGTTGACAGGAGGCTCGGGGTAAAATCTGCAAATTCCTAACCTTCAATTTCCCATCTCTGGCCTGGCCAAGGTGGCCAGAGACACCGTGGTAAAGCCTCCCATCCACTGGGCCTTGCTGCCTTTGCGAGCTGTGCACAGGGCTCCCGCTGCCTGCCTGGCCCCATGCCCCCCAACCCCCCAGCTTTACGCTCCCTTTCTCTGTGGCCCAGGCATTAAGCCCTGCCTTAGTTTTCTCATTTATTTTAACTAATTACCTCTTTCTGTCCTGGGCATCTTACTGACTTTTGCCCTTGTTTTGGTTCAGATCTTCCAAACACCCATAGTGAAGGCAGATCCGTAGGCTGTGTCCCTCTACCACACGTCTTCTCCCGTTTCTGTGGCTGAAAACTCAGTCTCATGCAATGAGCTCCACACATGCGATCCCCAGCACACACTCGGGTATTTCTCCTTTTTATGGCCTTTATTCCCACCACCTTGTTTTCCTCCCTTCATTTCTCTTCTCTTCACATCGTCAACTTCTTTATTCATTATTCTGTCTTCTTTTGCACAGTTCTGCAAGCTGGCCCAGGTCCTTTATGCAATGAGATGATGGTATAAACTTGAAAATGAATAGGTTGCTCCCTTTCCAACACCGGAGGAAGCCAGCCAGATGGAAGTGGGGGTGACAACATGGATGGGCCATGGGGAGGAATGTTGGCGAGTCCTTTTGGAGGCTGGGAGATGCCAGGCAAAGCTCAGTGAGCACATGCCTCTTTCAGACACTCGCCTTCCTGGCCTGATGGACCTCAGTGGAAATCTCAGCTCCCACCCCGACTGGTTGTGCCATCTGGGTCAGGGTCCTGGGAGAGAAACCCTATGAATTGTCAGCGCCTTCCAAAATGTGCGGATCTGGAATGCTGGGCTGCAGAAGCAACGTAGGCCGCGAATCTGTCTTCCAAGCACCTGCTTGCAGCTCACATGTGCTGCCGTGGCCGTGTGACTTTCTGGTCTTGGCTGCGCACACAGCAGCCACTCTGGCGACTGGCTGTGTTTGGGGAGGAATGCCTCGTGTGCTTATTACTTCATTGATCAGAATTCTTCCAACTGAAGTCAAATGACCTGCACTCATCCTGGCTGCTTCCTGGGTATTCCTGAATGACACAGTGGAATGATGCATTGAGAACCAACATTTAATTATTGAACAGGGCCTGCCTCTGAACTGTTTGATTAAAAGAAACACCACAGACGCACTTTCTGACCCTGGTGCCGCATCCTTTCTTTCATGCCTCAATTTGTCAACATTGATTTGTCTTTTTCAAAACCGAACTAGAGAATTTCATAAAAATTTCATTTGTCTTGCATTAGAACAAACACACCTCACTTATTGGATTGAGGTCGCCTCCTTTTGCCTCGCGGATTCATCCTAACATCACTACCAATTTGATGTTTCTGAAATACATCTTTCAGCTTGTCTGTTATGGCCAGGGACCCTTCCGAACTCCGGGTATCTACAGGTTAAAATCTAAACACATGATTTTTTTTTTTTTTTCAAGCTTTCTAAGCTTTGACAGTTTAGATCCAGTTTCTGGTTGTAGCTTTATTTTCTGTTAGTGCTCCATTCCACGATCCATTAGCTCCAATGACACTAGCTTTTTTAAGTTTCCATTTTAAGATTTTGATTAGAATGGGTACCAGTACATTTCCCAATGTGTGCCATAATGATGCTGACAGTAGCGGCTGTAGTGGTATTAGAAGTAGTGAAAGTGATGGAAACCACACTCAAGTGTTCGAATCTTATGCCTTTTTTTTTTTTTTTTTTTGTCTTCCGGGCCTTTGTCTTTTATCTTCTTTTCACACCTTTTCTCATCTATCCTAACATCATTTCAAGCTCTTCTCAGGTCACTCCTCCCTCTTAAGGCTCCTCAACCTAGAAAATAAGCTAGAATAAGCTCTCTTCTGAGCTACTATGATTCTCACTTGGCAACCATTGCTTAGCACACCATTGCAACGGTGTCAACTAGCTGCCTTTTTTCGGGTGTGTTTAGAAAGTCCTTAGGTTGAAGGAGAGACTTATATACTTTCCTTACAGGAGAAGGGCATCTACTTCAAATCCTTTGTGAGATGTAGGTGATTCTATATAGAAAATTAAATTCCAGTCTACTCAATATATACGTGTAGACACACTCATACACAGGAACAATAAACTAGAGAAGCAAAAACACTTGCAAGCAAATGGCAGATGGTGATTCTTCACCTTTCTATAATTTCTTTCATTTCCCTCCTCCATCCCTCCCTCCTTCTCTCTCTCTGTCTCTCTTTCCTTCTTTCTCCTCTCTCTCAGTGGTGCTAGGTCATCCTGACCAGATACAGTGAAATGAGGACTGTGAACTGAGTTGATTAATTGCCAGTTTAGCATTTAATTTATTATCTACTCTTAACTTATAAGAGGTACAATTTGTGTGGAAGAAAATTGTGCAAGATTTTAAAAAACATTTTACAAGAGATACATACTTGATCTTATGCTTCCTTGAAATGTTCTGATACAGTCCTACAAGTACCCTACTAATGATTATAGTAGAACTGATGATGAAACAGGAATGCAAACATAAAAACTTTGAGTGGACAATTTGATAATTTTTACTCAAATTGCAGTAAAACAAAGAGAAACTTGCTGTCTTCCAATTTTAATTGTTTGGCTCTAATTTTCCCTGGAAAGATCTTTTTCCAAGGAAAGCTGAGGATTTCTGGGAATAGTGTGGAAGAAGCCCTGGCATTGAGTGTGGTGTGGACTACAGGGAGGTTGGCTGCATCAGCATTAATGCCCTCTCTCAGGCTCCAGCTACACCTATGCATCATTAATTTGGGAGAATTAGGGATCTCACCTTGGGATCTAACCTACTTTTGGTTTATGGACAATTCCTAAATGGAATTGTTAAAATAAGTGTTGCTTAATTATAAAAATACATTTGTTTTCCTTGACCATCTTTGGTTTTGACTTCTTTTTACTTGTTATAATATAATTATTTAGAGATGGATGACTGGCTTGTTTTATGTGCCGGATGTGTTGTGTACTGATTAAGCTAAAAAGTATTCGTGTATGCCCACAGGCCACTAATGAAATGAGAATCAGCGTAGAAACCTAATCAATCAATGCTTTGCAAGGATTCCATTTTCTCTAGTCACATAGGATGGATGAATCAGGGGGGTGGGGTTGAGTGGAGCGGGGGGATTCATGGTACTCTGGTGTTTTTGCTGAGTTTTATGACACCAGTTGTGGCCTGAAAACCCTCCAGACACCATGATTTCTGTGTGTGATGTTCTGCACCCTGCATTCATTCTGTGCCATTGTACTTTGTCTCAATGGAGGGCAAATCAGTGGGGTTTAAATGTAATTTCAGTTGAGCCTGGAATGTGGGGCCAAGAGCTAGAGAAGGATTTGTGTGTAATCTTCGCTGATTATTTTCTAATTGTGTAATTATTATGTTTTCAGTTAAGTCATTCATTAAGTGCATTTTATGGAGATTAATGCTAGTGAGTGGGGCTTTGGAATCTTTGGAACTCTTTTGTGAGTGGACAGATCCATCCTTCCTTCCTTCCTTCCTTCCTTCCTTCCTTCCTTCCTTCCTTCCTTCCTTCCTTCCTCACCTCCTCCTTCCCTTCCTTCTTCTCCTTTGTTGGCTTCCTGATTAGCCTAGAAGCAATCCAGGTGAAGCCAGTTCCAGACTTCTTGAACTAACCTCCATGAAGAAGAAATGCAATAATAGTGGCATATCCCCATACTTTTTACATCCCAAAACACTTTATTTTTTTTCTCCTTTGTGAAAGATTTCAGTTTTTTGAATCCCTGAACATATTTGTTTGTGTTTTTTAAAGAGACGCTTAAAACTTTCAGACTTGTGGGGATCCCTGGGTGGCTCAGCAGTTTGGTGCCTGTCTTCAGCCCAAGGTGTGATCCTGGAGTCCCGATTGAGTCCCACATCGGGCTCCCTGCATGGTGCCTGCTTCTCCCTCTGCCTGTGTCTCTGCCTCTCTCTCTCTCTCTCTCTTTTTCTGTCTCTCATGAATAAATTAAATCTTTAAAAAAAACCTTTCAGACTTGTATGAAATATAGCATATGAGATGATAGTAATTATGGGAAGAAATTGGGAAAAGAAGACAAAGGAGATAATGTAGATTTTAGAGTAGATCACATGTAGGCATACACACACACGCACACTTGTGCACACATTTTACAAGCAGCCTTAGAAGAAGGAATGGTGATCTAGACATGAATTTGGAGTCACAGTTCTTTGCTGGCATTGGCATGAGACTAAGGAGGGAGAAATGACACTTTTACCAAGTACAATAGGGCAGGACTTGGGAAACCAGTCACCCAGGCATGCTGAGTTTCCTTCCTTAGATGTGATGTACACAATATGTTAATTTGAGTTACCTAAATCTTTCCCTAAAGTTATCAAGTGACTTGGCATAATCAGGCATGATTAAATAGGGAAACTAGAAAATATATGCATTCCTTCTTTAAAGAAGAATGCACAAAACTGAACCTTGCTTCTCAACATGCCTGAATGCACATCCAGGCACTGGTTTCATGTCAGAACAGGTGTTTGCTCGCAGGGGCAATCTCAGAACTCAGGGTCATGTTTGCATCTGGAGGGCTGTGTATTTGGGTAACACTTCTGCGTCCCTCTGCCCCCTCAATCACTTCTTCCCAGTAGAGGGGAACATGACAATTCTCTGGTTGGTAAAATGAAGGAATCAGACAAGCTTGGCTCAGCCCTGCTGGCTTCCTGTTTTTACTCCCACACCTGCCCTGGATTAGCCGTCCATCTAAAGGATGTGTTCTCATCTGGAGCCAATTGGCTGAAGTTCAAATCTTACTTCTGCTAATGACTACCTATGTGATCTTGGGGACATTTCTTAAATTTGGGGTGTCTCACTTTGTTTTGTCTTTCTAGTTTGAAAGTACATAATAGAATAGATTGCCTCCTTGGATGTTGTGTGGAAGAGCCTTTAATTGGTTGAAGATAATGGAGAATTTTGGGGAGATAAACAGATTAAGCACTGTATACCCTACCCCTCACCTTTAGAGAAAGCCAACAAATTCTGAAGTATGTGTTTTGTTGGAGACTGAAATTAAAGTTGGGTTGTTGTATATACCAAAAATGATGCCTGGCACCTAACAGACACTTGACAAATATTTGTTGAATGAGGGCTTTATTAAAAGAAGGAATGCATATTTTGAAATTTTGTCAGGTAATTCTGCTAAATATTCCCTCACCCCCACAACACACACTCATGCGCACATGTGTGCAAACACTTCACTTATGCACGCATTCATTCATTCACCTGTAGAGATTCCTTGTAAATTTTACTTCTTTGGGGGCTGATTCTTATTGAATTATCTGTGATGCATATGCTTTCTAAGGATAGAAGGCTAGAATTTTTTTCCATTTATAAGCATTGTTAAGAATATACTTATTTTGCACTAATTTAAAAAGTCGTATTTACAAACCATCAGCATTTTCTGAGTGTATTTGACAGATTACACCACTTGCTTCATGATCCAAATATAGTCTGCTTAATAGGTAGCAATGTCTTATACAATCACTGTTGAGTCATACACTCCAAAGGGAAGGAATGACTCATGGGAAGTGAGTCTCATACCAGGAAAGAAAAAGCTGGGACACAATCATCGATTTCTTACTTCTTTTATAATCATGGATTTTTAAAAGCTTCAAACTCAAAATCGAAAGTTGTCTTTCTCCATTTTATATTCATTAATACAGTATATTATGGCCAGATACAGGTAACTATAGATCCCCAGAATATTTTCATCTAAGCTAATTATTATCAAGCAATCGATTTTTCCTTAGGTTTGTATTGGAGAAACCGCATAGTAGCTTGATGAGGGTTCTTATCACTCATTACAAATTTGCTTTAGTTATACTACTGCCTTTTTAATTCAACGTTAAAAATACATAGTATGATGGAGATTTTCTACTTGGATGTAATGTGGAATGATGAAATAATAGTCTTTCAGTAGTTGAAGAATATAGAGGATTTAAGAGAGTTAAACTCAAAATGATATAGGAGTCCACAGCTTGGATTAAAAAAATACAGATTATTTACTTGCTGCTTGTAATTAGATCATGTAGTTTGTAAAAAGTAATGTTTAGTTTTATGGTAAAATAGAACAAAGAAGTGAAATTTACTTAGTATTTTCCTCCTAATGGAAGACTGGTGTTACATGTTCTTTTTTTATACTCAGAGGTAAATGCAGTGCTTCTAAGGGGCTCACAGAGCTCCCAGTACTGTGATAGGTGCCTGGTGAGCATTGGCTAATTTAATTTTTGCAACAACCTGGTGAATATGTTCACCCTGGTTTTTTAAATGGAAGAAAAAAAATTATTCAATAAATAAATCCAAAAGCATGATATCTCCAATAGAAATAAATTCTATGAAACATTTTGCTGTAATAGATCCATGACATTTGGGAAGAAAATCTCAGAAGGATTTTGGGAATCCCAAATTTGCACATACATCTTCCCATAAAATATAAGCACAGTGGTCTGCTGATGATAGCAAAGCTCATTTGGGAGGCATGGGGTATCAGAGGTGGGCATGGCTCACCCCCTAACAGCCACACCCATGTTCATATACCCACAAGACCATGCACAGGGGTGCGGTTACAGGGAGGGCACCAGAAATATGACAAGTCAAGGCCCTTCATTTGTCGAGAGCTGAGATTATGTTAAATTTAAGAATGCCCACGTGTTCCTTATAATCTCTTTCCGTGCTTGTTTTTATGTATTTATATAATGCACTATATACAGATATGTATCCTGCTTTTCCCCTTAAAAGTATTGCCTGTGTCATTAGAAGAATTAAAATTCCTTATAACATCAAGTATGGATTTGATTATATATATTATATTAAGGAACTACTTACCATTTATGTTTTAAGTGTAATAGTGATACTGCAATATTTTAAGACTCCTTATCTTGGAATGACATACTCCATAATTTATGGATGGAATGATATGAATGTGAGGATTTTGCTTCAAAATATGTTTGGGGGGTAGAGTTAGGGGGAGTACAGATGAAGTCAATTTGGTAGTGTATTGATAATTGTTGCAACTTGGTGATGGGAACTTGGGAATTCATTATACATACCATTCTCTGTATTTTTTGCCCATTTAAGCAGTTCCATGATAAAAAGTTAAAATTTTTTACAAATCTAATTTCTTAAATCTTTAAACATTTGATGTTCACAATATGGATATATTTTAATTTATTTAATCATTTATTATTTGGGCACATTTCCTGATTTATCTGATTTTTCATGATCATACATGATACAACAGTCAACATTTTTTTCCGCAACATTTCTTTGTGCATGAAATTTCATCCACATCTGAATTTCTTTCCTTGGGAGAGATTTGCACGTGTCATATTACTGCATCAATGAGTGTAGTCATTTAAATGTGATATGCCATTTGTTTTCAGGTAGATTGAATATATTTGCCATTCTTAAACTATCAGCATTACATGCCATCCTTTAAAAATATATCTTCAATTGATATTTTATTAAAAATATTGGAAGAATATGTATTTCCTGAAATATGTATTTGAATAATATACAGACATTTATGCTGATAGCAGAAAATATGGAAACTACAGAACAGTCACCACTCTACTAGAGAATCACTGGTGAAATGTGATGATGTTTCATAACAATCTTTTTTCAAAATATTTTGAAATATTCTCTGCTGTTCAGTTATAATGATAGCTGGAGGCATTATATAACTTTATTTTGTAACTTTTTTTTCAGTACAGATGTGAAAAGTTTCACATCTATTATTTACTATTGCAATGTCAAATAAAGTTAGTTAGGAAGAAGTTTCAGAGAAAAAGATAAATTGGGAAAAGACCATAGTCACCGAGTTGGAAAGTGACATGGGGAGTTCTTGCCATGCTGCAGCAGTTAGAATGGAAATGTAACATCAGGATTTCAAAGCCAACTCTCAAATACATGTCTTCACTTTCCCTTCATTATGGCCAAATGAAGACCTCATTGGAGATTTATAGGTAGGGCAGCCTTTTCCTGAGCATATGAGATTCCTCAGAAAATGGTCTTAAAGTCCTATCTTCACCTTGGGATTGGGTTGTCCCTGGATGTTCCTGGTCTCTCCATCTTGTACTTCCCTGAGAGATGACTGTGGAACCTGTTACACCCTCTTCTTGAGATACTGTTTGCTTCCATTTTATGAAGTTATAAAGGCAATATATACTCTTGAAAAAAATTCCTACAGAACCAAGGAGTGTCATAGGAACAAAGTTTATACACAGTTTTTTAGACTACTTTCCCTTAGTTTTGTACAATTGGCAAATTTTCTGGGTCATTAAAACTTGTAAATAACATTATTAGGGTTGTAAGAGACACAGCCACATCTTGGCCGTGTCCCACCGTTGGTTTGATATCCCAGGATATTGCCACATTGGGGTGATGTACTTCCTGCCATAGGGTGAGCAGCCTTTGCCTACTGGCCAGACTCTGCTCCCCTTGCAGCCTGCTACACTCAGCAACCCTGAGTCTGTTTTTCCCTAGTCACTTTAGAACTTGATAAAGCAGGCAGCCTGGGTGGTTCAGCAGTTTAGCGCTGCCTTCAGCCCTGGTGCGTGATCCTGGAGACCAGGGATCCAGTCCCACATCAGGCTCCCTGCATGGAGCCTGCTTCTCCCTCTGCCTGTGTCTCTGCTTCTCTCTCTGTGTGTGTCTCTCATGAATCAATAAAATATTAAAAAAAAAAGAACTTGATAAAGCAATGCATAATGGGTTGTGGTCTGGCTTCCCAACAAATAAAATTGGAGCTACAACCTGGAGCCCTGAGTGAGCTCACTCCCCATGGAAAGAGTTTTGGCTAATGAGAGGAAAAGACCTTGGTGAGAGACCTGGGCAGAATGGTTCTCCCCGCTCCATCCCTCTGAGGGACTCTTCTCAGACAGGAGGTCTTGAACTGCCTGCCTGAGAGGCCCCTTGTGGCCAGATGGGTGCACCCCCCCCCCACCGCCAAAGGACCCTCCTCGTGAAGCTGCAGCCAGGATGGTAATATGCCACATTGCATTGCTTCTTTGCCTTCCCTCCTACCATGGACTTGCATCTCCTTAAATACAGCATCAGCATTTATGTAGTCATTGCCTCAGACCTGGCTTCCTGGAAGGAGAACAGGAGCTCAGGCAGAGAGTTAGCCAGGTGAAGAGGGGGTTAATGTGTGTCAGGGAGGAGACAAAGGATGTCTAAAGCTTTGCGGGTTCTGGAGCATGGTAGGTTAAAAAGGGTTGGCAGATGTGGAGAGAGAAAGAGGAGAGATGCCTGATGTAAACTGGGGTGGGTGAGGGTGGTGGGCAAGGACATTGAAGGCAGTGTAGACCACAGGGAGCAGTTTTGTCCTGATCCTAAGAGCAATAGCAATCCACTATTGGGTTTTTGGCCGGAAAGAAGTGGGATGGGATGGGGTAGTAAAGTCCCATTTGAATGTGTAAAGAGCCCTCTGGCTCTGTTGGGTAGAGTAGATGGAAGCAGGGCTGCACTGTTGACTGATGCGTAAGGCAGTGCCTGCAGATTGCAGGAGAAGGATGACCTTAGCTCAGACCACCATGGAGAAGAGGGCAGATCTGAGAGTCATTTGAGAGACAAAACAATTAGGACTGGTAATAGCTGGGATGTGTAACCTGAGGCACCAGATGACCCGTGGGTGTCCAGATGGGCTACCTTTTGGGTGCTGGTGGCACTTATGGAGTGGGAAGCACTGGGACAAGATGAGGCTTGGGAAAGATCTTAAGTTTGATTTTGGAAACACACTGTCCTGTGAACAGTGTAACATTTGTCTGACCTTGGGAGAGAGATCTGGGCTGGGTAGAGATATTCGTGAGGCACCCAGTTTAACTGGTGCGAGGGAAGGAGGAGAGGGCAGATTTGGCCCCTTGGGATTTCATGTTTTCAAATGACTGAGAGTGTGGGTTGGGTTAGCCTTTTGCTCAGTACATCCATGTAACAGGGAATGCCCCTCTCAAATCTGAAGTTGAATTATATGCTAAAGAGCACATTATGGCCTGAATTATGTCTCAAAAGCATTTGTCCAAGGTAGAGCTTTTAGGCTGGGATTCACTCTTCTCTCATTATTTGGGAGTATTTTATTTTCAAATAATTGGAGACATGCTGGAATTCTTCCCCCAAACTCCAGTTGCCAAAGCTGGATGTATCTGTCCTTGAACACCCCGATTTATGGAAGAGCCCATAGGCAGGGCTCAATATCCCGTACTTTCTGTATTGCTGTCTGTGAAATGTTGCAGTCACAGATCAGCTTTAGAAAAGTAAGAGGCGCATAACTTTGACTGCCTGAGATAATAGCACCACCATACTGTCATTATGAGGGTGGAATGAGGTAGGGTGAGGTAGCCAACCACGTTGCTGTAGGTTACAGACACCATGTTTCTGAGCTAGGTTCCTTATATCAATGTCTAAGGAGATGACAATTCTGAGAACAAATTGGGTATAGATCACTGATTAAGTTTAAAGCCGAAGCATTATTTTCTCTGTATTTAGAAGAAATTGTATCAGAATCCTGCAAATGGCGTATACATGTCTTGTTTACCCAAGCAATTCAGATTTTCTCTTGATAGTATATTGACTGGTAAGTGGGGCGTATCATGAGCAGCATATTACTACGAGGCCATTGTAAAGGCTTCATTCTCAATAACTTTTGCTTTAGATGTTCTGTGTGCAGCTGTACTGAATTATCATTTAATATTCCAGAAGGTAAATGAGCTAGGGTAGGCATCCACAACTGTACATTATTAGTATGTTCTCTAAGTATTTCGGACCTTGAAATTAGCAGAATGTGGATCATTATTATTAACTTGGCGATCATTTTTAGCTCTTTACTTGCTTGGGAGTGTTTGGTCTCCTGCTTCAAATGCTTTCAGGAATGACAGCTCATGTGGACCGTGACAGTGCTATGTCCTTTCTCACATCTATCCCTTGGTGGAAGATTTTACTCCTTTCCTAACTGGCTTCCAGTCTCTGTTTGCCCTACACATCTGTCATTCAACCCTTGCTGTTTCCCACTTAACACCAGTAGGTAGGACACATTTATAACAGGATACAGTCTAAACTAATGATTCTTGGAGCACCTGGGGGGCTCAGTCAGTTCAGCATCTGACTCTTGATTTTGGCTCAGGTCATGATCTCAGGGTTGTGATGGGCGTGGAGCCTGCTTAAGATTCTCTTTCTCTCCCTCTCCATCTATCCCTCCCCACCGCCTCCAAAACAAACAAACAAACAAACAAACAAACACACAAACAAACAAAGATTCTTTTCCTGGTATGAAGAAAACAAGTCTGAATAAAAGTGTGAGGTGGTTTGAGAAATTTCACTCAATTAGAATAAGTTTGTATTTGGAATGCAAATGTACTTGGGTACATGGAAAAGCTTACATTATTTCATAATGTAAATAAAATAAAATAAAAAATGTTAAATGAAAATGGAAAAGTAACCCTTGGCAAAAATTTCTTGGCAAGTGGAACTATGCTGACTATGGAATAAGAAAGCATTTGATGTAAATCCCACTATTATGAAAAGTGTGGCATGTTTGTTAATTATAGATAATATTCTCATGTGATTTAGGTGGACAGATACGGTTGGCCTATGACTGCTCATTCAATGTTTATGCTTCTATTCATTCTGGCTAACAAAAATTACAGATGGCAAAGTATTTAGTTTTGGTGGACAAATCATAGTTGGTCTCAGAATCATAGCAATTCTGTATTGCTTTTTAAAAAAATGTTATTTATTTATTTGAGAGAGAGAGAGAGAGCACGCATGAGCAGGGGAGGGGGCAGAGGAAGAAGGAGACTCCTCTACTGAGCGGGGAGCCCAACATGGGCTGAGAACATGACCGGAGCTAAAGGCAAATGGTTAACCGATTGAGCCACCCAGGTGCCCCAATTCTGTGTTTCTTTGAAGGTGAATGTTGTAAGGGGCCATGAGACCCAGTTCTAGGACATAATCTATGACAGGAAGTCTGATAGGCTTCTGTGGGAAAAATTTCCTCCTTGATAAGCGAGAGATCTGTAATGAGATCTTATTTTTGCTGTCCCTTGCTTTCTGTGTTTGGCATGATGCCTGCGCTGTGGCAGCCATCCTGTGACAATGAAGATTTAAGCCTGAGGACAAAGCCAAGACCCTGAAACAAGGTTGAGGGAGCTTGGGCTTAATGGCCTTCTTGAGCCATTGAAACAACTCTGTGATTGCCTCTCAAATGACTTCTTTTTAGTAAATCATAAATATGCTTATGCACATAGCCACCATTAATCAAGTTTTTGATTACTCTTGTTAAAATCAAATAATTTTTATACTATAATTTAGTACATAAAAGCCATTTTTGAACCCCTAGAAGCATCCTGTCTCTTTATTTTGTCTTCAGCAGGAGTTAGGTTTTTTTTTTTAATTTTTATTTATTTATTTTATTTTTTTTAGGAGTTAGTTTTAATATTGGCTTTATCAGCCAAGTATCAAAAGACTATCAATGTAAAATAATTTATTGTGGGCATCACCAATTACTGACTAGTGATAGACTGAATATAGGTTCATACTGAAAATAAACACAAAGTTCCTTTTTCATCATTCATGAAAGAACACATGCTTGGAAGACTTCTATCTGCTTTCTATCAAAAGCAACCAGCATCATTTCCTTTTCTGCAAGAATGATGGGTCAGTACTCTTTGTTTTCCTCTTCTTTGAGGTAGCTAATGATGGAAATATAAAATCGAAAAATTTACAAGGCTTATATCTAGGATTGATTCACGTATATTGAAAAGAATGGAACTGTAGATGGGGACAGAGTATTTCATGTCTAAAAGTTCTGAGCAAGAATTTCACATGGCCCCTCTCGACTACTTTGAAAAAATTCAAGTCATCCTCATGCAGATTTTATGTAAGAAAAAGTTAAAATCTGAGAACTTACAGTTCCAATTAAAGATAGATATTTTTTAAATGTCTTATCTTTGAGGAAACCTGATGGAAAAGTTCATTACAAGGACTTACAAACTGTACCTGGAGTGAGGAAGAAATTTAATACGAATTTGTTTAGATGTATAGTTGTATTAGGGTTCTCCAGAGAAACAGAATCAATAGCGTGTGTGTGTGTGTGTGTGTGTGTGAGTGTGTATACATTTCTTCATTTCTTTTTACTTTTTTAAGGTTTTATTTATTTATTCATGATGAGAGACACACACAGAGAGAGAGGCAGAGACACAGGCAGAGGGAGAAGCAGGCTCCATGCAGGGAGCCCGATCCAGGACTCAATCCCAGGACTTCAGGGTCACACCCTGAGCTGAGGGAAGATGGTTAACCACTGAGCCACCTGGGCATCCCTGTGTATACATTTCTTTTTTTTCTTTATAAGATTTTATTTATTCATTCATGAGAGACACTGAGAGAAAGAGAGAGGCAGAGACACAGGCAGAGACAGAAGCAGGCCCCATGCAGAGAGCCCAATGTGGGACTCGAGCCCGGGACTCCAGGATCACACCCTGGGCCAAAGGCAGGTGCTAAACCGCTGAGCCACCCAGGGATCCCCCTGTATATACATTTCTTATGCATCAAACATGAACATATAAAAAATATTGGCTCACATGAGTGTGGAAGCAGCAAGTCCTAATTCTACAGTGTAGGCCAGCAGGCTGAACAACCAGGGAAGAGCTGATGCTGCCATGTGGATCTGAAGGCAGAATTCTTTCTTCTTAGAGAGAGGTCAGTCTTTGTGCTATTAAGGTCTTCAACTGATTGGGTGAGGCCCACCCACATTGTGGAGGCAATCTGCTTTACTCCAAGTCTACTGTTTTAAATGTTAATGTCATCTAAAGAAATGCCTTCACAGAAATATCTAAGATAATGTTTGACAAATATCTGGGTACCATGGCCCAGTTAAGTTGATACATGAAATCAACTGTCATAGTAGTCAAGAATTGAATTAATAATTTAGTGTGTCAAAAAAATAATTTAGTGTGTCAAACTGTAAAATGTGCCAAGAATGATGTCATTACTCTTATGCTATTCATTGCAATGAATTTTACAGCAAAACAATTTTTTCCAACTTCTAATTTATACATATGTGGCTAAAAAAGGCCTATGGAAAAAAAAATCCAAATTTGTCTCAAGCCCTGAGGATTACAGTAAAGCTTATGATAGCCATTGCCAGTGAATAAAATTTTTTGATATAGTGAAATAATCTGGGGGAAAATGATTGGAGCATTAACTGATGAAGTGCCAGCGATGCTGGTGTTGTAATAGAGATTTTCGGTGGGAAGATCAAGAAGAGACACATGTTATTCTCTCTGGAATGCATCAGATTGTTCACAAGCAAATATTAACTTCGAAAACCCTTCCCTGTGATCCAAGGGAAGACTTTGTTCTTGCTATTAATGTGGTTACTTACCAACCAATGTTGAATAGAAGATTGTTCACGTTGCAGTGTGAAGATTGTAAATGCTAGAATTTGCTTATTTTCCACAGTGACATCATTTGAAAGTCTATCAGAATTTTTGAGATTCAGATTACAGTATCTTCTCATTGGACTTGAAGTTTTAGAAAAACACAGCTATTTTCCCATTTTCCCCCTGTGTTTGGGAATTTCTTTTGAAGATGCTTTCACTACTCAAGGGAGGGGAAAAAGATAAAACCAAGGGCTTACTTATTTTTAGAGTTGATGTAGTGAATATATTTTGTCCTAATGTATTACCAATCAAAAGATAACTTTGTAAGAAGAACTCAGAATAGTTCTTCATAGTTCATCCAATGATCCTTAGAACTCTGTACTCTATTAGGGTCTTAGAAGAAAATCATCAATGCAATCTGTACCCTCTTTCTGGAAGCTTTGAAAAAAAAAAGATTTATTATTTTTAGAAGGAGAGAGAGTGAGAGACAGTAGAGGGAGGGGCAGAGGGAGTGAGAGAATCTCAAGCAGGCTCCTTGCTGAGCACAGAGCCTGACGTGAGTTCTGTCCCAGGACCCTGAGATCATGACCTGAGCCAGAATCAAGAGTCAGCCACTTAACCAACTGAGTCTCTCAGTGCTCCCTTCCTGGCAACCTTAATGGTTCAGTGAGAATCTGGTTTTGCTTTTTTTTAAGGCAAGAGTAGGTACTATTAAAAAAAACATATAGCCTTGCCACATTCCACTGTGGTTGATATGACAACTTTTCCCATTAGCATGATGTATTGAGATATACCCCCCACAAGATTTGCTTGTGCTTGATAAGATGTTGCTCAAACAGTTGGGTCTTAGGTCCAGGAGGAGCCATTAACATGGATTCCCCCCAAAGTAATGCCCACCCCAGGCTTATGAGCACCCCGAGCATGGATCAGATGGTGCCAGGTGATTCCAAAATCTTTCTTTTTTGTCTATTCATCCAATGGACTGACTTCTTTTCTTTAGTAAACATCCAATGTTAAAAAGAAAAAAAAAAGACTTAATTGGATGTACCACAAAGGTTGGCTCAAGAGACCTGAAATTGGCTGCTTATAAATTATTGTAATTAGGCTACAGAAAACATGTTGCAATCTTGTCAAAGGGAAATATGCTTGTCCAGATCTATAACCTGAAGTTGCTCTGGTTTTGGAACACCAGGGAAAAACACTAAATGCTTCAATCTTCCAAAAATGGTAATTTTCAAGAGAGCTTAGCATATTTGGCAAATAACTGAGCTTCAAAAATGTTGAACTTGCAACTGAGGAAAAAACCTACAGCATCTGTAAATAAGTTCCAGCCACAGATATGAGACACTGTGGCACTGAATGCCTCATCCTTTTAATGAAGATCTCAAAGGGCCCTGGTCTTGATAGTGATTGAAAAGAAGGGAAGCACACCTTATCTGGGGAAGAACCAATCTGGAGAATGAGTGCATGGCCTCCTATGCCCTGGCGTAGAAGGGAGCTTGCACAAAACCCTCCTCGGAGATGTTCAGTTTCATCAAATGATCCAGAAAAGTTTTAGTTTTTAAAGCTAACATTTGACAGATTTGGCATAATTAACTTCTAGAAAGTAGCTTTTAGGATTTGATCACGAGGCAAATTGGTGTTCCCTTGCTGGCTTTGGACATGCTCTCATCTTTTAATCTGTATGTAATGGAGAAGTACTTGCCTTATGTGTATTCTTGTCTATAACTGCATCGATATTGAACATGAGCTGTGTTTTCTCTCTTTCGTGACCCACAGAATATAAAACTTGTAGCCAGATCATATGACTAAATTGTGCGTGTGTTGTGTGTAAGTGTATGGATATAATTCTAAAGTTATTCTTTTGTTTTATTTTTAGTTTCAATATTTAATTTATTTTTGAAATTTCAGGGGTGCCTGGGGCAGCTCAGTCAGTTAAGCATTCAGCTCTTGATTTTGGTTCAGGTCATGGTCGCATGGTCATGAGATGGAGCCCCGAGTCAGACTCTGCTCAGTGAGGAGTCTCAGATTTTCTCCCTCTGCCCCTCCCCCTGTGCTCACTCTCTTGTTCATGCTCTTCTCTCTCTCTCTCTCTTTCTTTCCAAATAAATAGATGAATAAATAAATAAAACTCAATTAACATTAAAGGCAGGCAGGAGATGTTTCTGTTTATCTAAGGGGCCATGGGTTAAAAGTTGATAACCCTGATTCTAAACTCTTTAGTCTTGGAAGCAAGCCTGTTAGAAACACAGGAACCCTTTTCTATGACTGTTCCCTCTCCAGGACTCACTATATTTTGTCCTATTTCTTTGTTTTCTCATACTCTGTTGCTTTTCTCTTGATATGCACCACTCTCATATTTCTACTCAGAGTATTCCTATTTATCCCTGAGACTAAATTCAGATGGTACCTCCTCTAAGATGGCTTTCATGATTACACTGGCACATTTAACATTTCCTTCATCCATGCTAGTACAACTTTGTATATAATACTATTTGTGTTATTGTAAAGACTTTGAAAAATACATAACGTGCAAAAATATATTCATCTTATAAAAGTTGGAGCATTACAGGTGAAGGTAAATCCTCCTTTGACCATTGTCTTCAGTTCCTCCTCCTACACTCCTTAGATGGAATCCCTATTCTCAGCGTGGGAAATATTATACCAGGCCATTTCCATGTATATGTGTATACATGTCTTTATATTAAAATAGATAGTACTGTATTTTATGTGAATTGCAAAAATTGGCAGTTATAACAATGCTTGTGGTGTTCTGCAAATTGGTGATTTCTTTGCATATCTGTCTCAGCTTGTAGGAGAATTTCACCCATCCCATCAGATGGCAAAGTCCTTTGGTCTAAATATGATGATGATGATGATGATGATGATGATGATGATGTGTATGTGTGTGTCATTTTATCCCTTGGACCTTCCTTGCAGTCCTCTCATTAGTGCTTAGACAATGATCATTATGTAGTATTTTAATATATGTCTGTTGCCTATTAAGTATCCATGTTGCTCTTTCATGATTTTTTTATAGATAATAAAAAAATAAAAAATCTAATCTTTAAAAATTAAAACTAAATCTGCCATATTGCCCAGCAGTTATGCTTCTGGGTATATGTTTATTGCAACATTATTCACAATAGTCAAGATATGGAAACAACATAAGTGCCCACCAACAGATGAATGGATAAAGAAGATTTTATATATATAATGGAATATTGTTATATATAGAGAGGAATATTGTCCAGCCATGAGAAAGAAGGACGTCCTGTCATTTGTGACAATCTTGACGCAGGAAAAGATGAATACTGCATGATGTCACTTACATGTAGAATCTAAAAAAGCCAAACATATTAAAACAAAGGGTAAAGTGGTAGTTACTAGGGGCTGGTAGGTGGCGGGATAGGACAGATGTTGTTTCAGGAGACAAACTTGCAGTGAGTAGTGAATAACCTAAGGACCTAATATATGGTTTAGGGAATTTAGACCAGAATATCATCAGATTTGCTCAGAATCCAGAGCTTAATTATTGCAACCATGTAAAAGAAATGCTAATTACATAATATAATAAAGGTGCTAATTATCTTTACAATAGCAATTGTATTACAATATGTATCAAGTTAACATGTTATATTTTTTCTGGAGAGAGCAAAGCGTGAGCAGGTTGGGGTGGCAAGTTGGGGCAGAGGGAGAGGGAGAGAGAGAATCCTAAGTAGGTTCAATTGTGGGGCTCGATTGACCCTGAGATCATGACCTGAGCCCAAACCAAGATTTGGATGCTTAACCAACTGAGCCACCCAGGCTCCCTAATATGTTATATGTTTTAAATTTACACAATGGGGGATCCCTGGGTGGCGCAGCAGTTTAGCGCCTGCCTTTGGCCCAGGGCGCGATCCTGGAGACCCGGGATCGAATCCCACATCGGGCTCCCGGTGCATGGAGCCTGCTTCTCCCTCTGCCTGTGTCTCTGCCTCTCTCTCTCTCTCTCTCTCTCTCTCTCTCTGTGACTATCATAAATAAATAAAAATAATAAATAAATTTACACAATGTTACATGTCAAATTTATTTCAATAAAAAAAGATTGTATAGGCTGGTCACAAAGTGATAAATAAGTCTATTTCATGTGAGTGTTTTACTTAAGGAACATAAGAGAAATTATTGTTGGATTATTGAAGGGAGTTAATGGAAGAGAAGTTTACTGAGGCCAAATCAAAAACAGCTTGGTTACATGCATTTCTTCTTTTGTTTTTACAAAGCATGTTGCTAGTTATACTCTGAAAATTAGTTCAAGTTGTCCTGGGGTGGATAGTAGCAGACAACTAAGCATAAATATTAACCGTTCCAGTATTATAGAAATGACAATGTCTTCTCTCAGGGGGTATACATGCCTCTGGCAAAGAGGAAAATTGCCTGGATGGCACATTTTCTTCTTCCAGTATGTGTCTCCAGTAGATGCAAAGGCAAAAAACAAACTCTTGATGGCTGGTTCTGTTCATGTTTAATGGATTTTTTGGAATACCAAGTCTCAAGGATCTTCTGCTATGGCTAATCGTGATACAAACAGGGTCAGGTAAAATCTGATCTTCCCTAGTGGGGCTACGTCTCAGGCCAGCGGGAAATCACACCACTCCTCATGTATTCCTCAGGATGTGGGGTCCCTACAGGGAAAGTGTGTGATTTGAAGTCAGAAAGCTTTTGCTTCAAGTCCCAGCACTGCCCTTTGCCAGTTGTATGAATTTGGGCAATTTATTGAATTTTTCTGCACGTCAGTTTACTCATCTGTAAAACTGGACTAATAGTTTCTCCACAGATGGTAAAGCATGATGTCCAGTCAGGTAAAGACCAGTTAGGTAAAGCATAACCCAGCCTCATTGCCATGTTCGTGTGGGGGTCATTCTTGGCTCTCCTTTTGTTCTCACACCTTTCCCAAATCTGTTTGAGGGAAAAGTCTCTGACTGTTGTGTGCTTTTGCTGGGGGTTGTCTTGGGTATTGTCTGGGTGTTCCTCAGAATCTACTCAGTCTCCACCGTTCTCTACCCTGCACTGTCTCATCAATCCATCCTTCTCTGGCTGCATGGAGGGATGCTGTTTCCCCTGACCTCTTGTCAGGCTTGGCCAATGTATGGCGTTGGTAGAGCTGAGCTCAAAAGAATTCTGTTATCCCAGGAACAAAAGGGCTCCTGGTCAGCCTTTCCCCCAGGGATCTGGTGACATAGTATTTTAATACCTATTGCCTGATAAGTATTATGTATCCATATTGTCCTTCATGACTAAAGGAATCAAACCTAAACTTAGGACTGAATAATGGCCAACAAGATATATAATATGTGTAATCTCTAGGCAGGTGACATATATGTACTGGAATTTATAGACGTGATCTTCCTCATGGGTTAGAGGAGAAGGTTTTCAGAGTGATGCTTCCATCATAGTTACTACAAAAGACCAGCTTTGTCCATTTCCTTTCAAAATAGTTTCCTAATTAAGATGATATGGCTTGATGACAAAGTGATAAACAAGTCTGTTTCACGTGAGTGTCTTCCTTAAGTAGGGAACATCAGGGCTCCCTCTCTTGCCGTGAGGTCTCCTTCTGTTGGCAGATGCCCTATTCTTGCTTATTGGGTCCCCCTACTTTATAAATATCCCTTTTGTGGAACTCTCCTGTGTTACCTGTGACCGTTTTCTGTGCCCTGTCTTTCTGTTGGTCCCTGACCCATTGAGAGAAAGGGTGGGTTGACTCTGCCACCCTCTCCTTGCACTCTGCAGACATCATAACTAGGGCAGTAAATGTACCCTGCTAGCGGCTCCAGAATGAACGGATGGTTCTCAAGTCTGGTACGGAGTTGAACTGCAGAAAAGTCTGTTTTCTGAGATCCCAGTGAAGTTGGATAGATTTATTTATTTCTGGAAAGTTTGGAAATTTAATGAGAACTCTCCTTCTGTGACATTTCATAGCAAGGAGTCAGTTATTAAAACCAAAAACAACACAAAACCAGAACTGGTAGAAAAATGGAAGAGCTCTGATAATTTTGTATGTGGTTGCCAAGATGGATGTGATAGATCGATGCAATCAGTTCAATTGTCTTCTTGGAATAGAGTAATTCTTATACTCAAATGGATCATGCAATAGCCTATATTTATAACAAGTTTTCCTCAATGTAATCCATTTGTTATTCTGTATTCTGGTGATTTTAGTCATATACATTAAATTTGATCATGAAAAACAAATACACCCAAATTACTGAAACCCAAGAAACAAAGAGTTTTTAAAAAATCTTCCTTCTAAACTCATCTCTATCTTACAGGTGATTTAAAACTTAAGTATTCAGTAACAGAGAGCAGTTATAAGTATAATATTAAATATTTATTTGACTTTATGACACAGGTATTTTTAGAATATTTGACATTAAGATTAAAGTTAATATATAGTTTCTGACAATACATCAACTAAGGCTTAGAGTATTAATCAGCTATTGTGATACTAACAACTTAATCGCTATTAATCTATCAAACACAAAATCTTTGCTGAAATGATTTTAATTATGACAGAGTAAAAATAGATCTCCACTCACCTTGTCGTGGTTGGGAGAAGATATCTACCCTACAATTAACACTGGTTGTGCCTTTTTCTAGCCCTCTGACTTTGAGCAAGGGACTCCAGTTTTTAGGCTTCCATTTCCCCATCTGCAAAATAATGAAACGATAACTGGTTATAACTTCTCCACAGGGTTATTTTAAGCTTTAACAATGCTAGTGCTTTGAAAAGCTTAGGATGTCAACCTTGAGGGTGTATGTCATTTTATTTCAAAAGTTTTCTTCTGAATTGCAGAAGACTTTTTTTTTAATGTAATGGGGAAAATGAGTAGAAAATAAATATGTGAAAAAATAAAAATTTCTGCTTGTCTAGCTTGTTCAGCATTTCCTTTAATACGGGGAATGGACCTTTGTTAGTGCTTAGGAGTATGTGACAATTCACAGAAGAATTTGTTGCTATTTGGATGGGTTAGTTCTCCTGTGGATTTAATTATAGCAAAAGCATCAATATTTTCAGCTTGAGAAGGGATGATTTTTATCCTTTTTGGCACAGATGACAGATTTGTGTTATCTTTCTTTCTTAATGTTGTATAATCCCAGAATAGGGAGCAAATATCTAAATTTGTTGCCTCTGCATTTTAGGAGGACACTTAACTGGATCTAAAACTTTCTCTTTGGGTGATATCTTAAGGTGTACATAGACCCAGTATATATTTAAAATTTATAGTTAAGGTAATCATCTCAGAATTTTAGGATTTGAAGGTAACCATCCTCCTCATCAGAAAACTGAGATCTGAGATGCATTATTTGCACAGTTCAATAGTGAACCAACCATTGGTGGAGAGGACTAGAGCTTGGGCCTCCCAATGATCGGATCAGCACTCTTTTTATTTTTATTTTTTAAAAGATTTATTAATTTATTTTAGAGAGAGAGAGATTGAGCATGTGGTGAGGGTGGGAGGGTGGGGGCAGAGGCAGACAGAATCTGAAGCAGATTCCATGCTGAGCATGGAGCCTGACATGGCTCGATCTTCCTGAGATCATGACTTGAGCCAAAATCAAGAGTCAGATGCTTAACCCACTGAGCCATCCAGGCACCCCTTGGCACTCTTTTTATAATTTATTCATTCATTCTGTGAGCCCATCAATAATTCCCTCTAATTACTACTATAGGGAGACATGCAAGTACTTATAGGTTACTTCATTCTAGCAGAAAAGATGCAATGTATTTCAATATATGCATAAGAGTAAAAAATTATCAATTTTTACTCATTTTCCTATTACCCTATAAATCTGTTTTATTTATTTTGAGACTTTTATAGTGAGGGCATTCTGGTACAACTGAAGGACATTAGAGTCTACACTTTATTATTGTTTCCCCAGGACTTAGTTTCAATGGCTGGTGCATGAGAGGTTTGTCTGTCTGTCTTTCCCTTCCTCCTTCCCTCTCTCCCCTCCCTCCCTTTCTCCCTTTCTCTCTCTCTCTCTCTTTCTTTCCTTCCTTCCTTCCTGAAAGGCTTATCTTGTTCACTGATTCCATACGTCCACCTGTCAATATCTCAAGGAAACTTGGAAGATATAGTTCTATAAGTAAGATACAAGGTTGGGAATACCATACAAGAGTCAAGTTTAGGAAGCTGAGGTGAAAAAAAAATTAAATTATTTCCTAAAATCCCACTTCTCTTAAAGTGAGGAATGAATTAAGGGAGGACCAGCATTTTGACCACTTCATCCATGCAGCCATAACTCGGTGCTTTAGCTACTTTATTCATGGCTATGTACCCAATATTTAATAGTGCATCTGCCACATAGTGATCTTCTAACAAATATCTCTTGAATAAACAAGACTTCTCTTTTGTCTACTTCATGAAATTAGTGCTGCTTCAATATCATCCCAAACAGTGAATCATGCAATTTTTAAAGTGTTGGCAATTACTTTAACATCATTAGGTACTCTAGTCTATTTCCCTCAAAATGTTTTCTCATAATTATTTACTATTACTTCTATTAATTTTTTCTGTACACTTTCACAAATATATAATGTAGTCTGTAGGAAAATATGAAATCTCTTATGAGTTTAGTAAGTAGTTAACAGAATTTTAGGGGCACCTGTGTGGCTCAGCAGTTTAGCATCTGCCTTCGGCTCAAGACGTGATCCTGTAGTCCTGGGATTGAATCCCATATCAGGCTTCCTTCATGGAGCCTGCTTTTCCCTCTGCCTGTGTCTCTGCCTCTCTCTCTTTGTGTCTCTCATGAATAAATAAATTACGTCTTTAAAAAATACACATTTCGAAGTAGTGGTATAATGAAAAGATGATAAGGTTTTAAGTGAGAAAAATTTGAGTTAGAATTTTTAAGTTTGCGTTTTACTAGGTTTGTGGCTTGGGGACTATTAGTTGCTTTTTTACAGCTTTGCTTATCCCAAGAAATGTTTTCAGAATTAAATAAGTAAAATCATGTTGGTGAAATCCTTGGCAGGGGGCCTGGCATGGAGGAAGCAGCCATTTGTACTCCTTTACATCTGCCTTTACCCATCTACTAGACCTCTATCTGAGACAGTGACTTAATTCATTGATACAACTTTGACAAATACTTGGTTTTTATCCAGCCAAGTTGGGATGCACACATGCATTGCAGTTCCGTTAATCATCTTAAAAAATGCCTAGCGATCAAAGCTTTGCTGTGTCTATTGTTTTGTTGTCTCTATTGCTCTGCAAAGAAAATAAGATGAAAATAATGGCCTTCGCTGGAACCAGGCTAAGACAGTGTCAACATCTACATAACCTGCAATATTTTTGAAGACAGAGAACAAACAAGATACAGGTTACTGCTCAGGTCAGTGATCACACTCCTAGAGCTCATTCCATGGAGGGAGATTTTCTGTGATGGAAACAGTGCCTTGAGCATGATGCCCCTCCCCTCCTCCAGCACTAGGTAATGCTCTCTCTGAACCAGTGTTCTAGAGGTACAGAATTTGAACGACAGCAGAATCCTCAAAGAGCATCATGAATTTAAAGTTGCAGGTGCTGTCAACACAGTTTTCAAGTAAACAATGCCCATGTCCATCACTGTGCAGCTCAATCAAGAAGAGTATTTAGAATCATCTTGGAACTCAGCCTTGTCAGGTGCCAGCTGAGGCCTCGCTACATTAGTGATTGTGAGCCTCCCAGATGCCATTTTGAATTACCAGGTACCATTCTATGTGTTTAAAAGTGAAGTGTGGTTCACATAGTTAAATGATCCATCTTGAATATTCCTCAGCCATTAGAAACGACAAATACCCACCATCTGCTTCAACGTGCATGGAACTGGAGGGTATTATGCTGAGTGAAGTAAGTCAATAGGAGAAGGACAATCATTATATGGTCTCATTCATTTGGGGAATATAAATATGGTGAAAGGGAATAAAGGGGAAAGAAGAGAAAATAAGTGAAAATATCAGTGAGGATAACAGAACATGAGAGACACCTAACTCTGTCTGGGAAACGAACAAGGGGTAGTGGAAGGGGAGGTGGGTGGGGGGTTGGGGGTGATTGGGTGATGGGCACTGAGGGGGGCACTTGATGGGATGAGCACTGGGTCTTACACGCTATATGTTGACAAATTGAACTCTGATTAAAAAAATTAAAAAAAAAAGACCCATCTTGTTAACTTGATTCTCTGAGATGAAGTGCAGGTCATAGCAGAATCTACTCAATCTATTCAATCTACCCTGGCTTCTAACTAGTTAGGTTTTTCATTCAGACCTAGTACCAAGTTCAATGGCTTATACATATATGTATTTTAAAAGACTTAATTTATTTATTCATGAGAGACACAGAGAGAGGCAGAGACATAGGCAGACTCTTCGCAGGGAGCCTGATACGGGACTTGATCCCCAGACCCTGGATCAGGCCCTGAGCCAAAGGCAGATGCTCAACCGCTGAGCCATCCAGGCATCCCAGCAATTCTTTATATTAAAACATTTTCAACTAAGAAGTTCATTTCCAGTTAGGTCATGCCTTTAGTATTTATTGCTTAAACTTACATGTGAATGAGAGATTTAAAAATCCCTAATTTAAAATAGTAATCTGGAGGACCCAGTGCTTCTAAAATTTGTCCATAAATCCTACAGTTTATAGTTCCCTCTGATAGGTAATGTAAAGTACAATATATATATATTGTCTACAAATATTTTCTATAATTATATATATGTATATAAATATATTTTCTACTTTACATTATATACTACTTTTTACATTACCTCCTGGCAGATAGGTAATAGTAAATAATATACAGAGTATATAATATATAACACATATAGCATATATAATGTAAAGTAACAGTATATAATGTAAAGTAGAAAATATACTTTCTACATATAATGTAAAGCAGAAGATATTTTCTACATGATATATTATTTTTCTATTTTACATTGTATACTATTACTTTACATTATGTATATATTTTATACCATACATATATATACATATATATGTATTTCACACTGTGATACTCTGATATTGCCTGTCGTTTCTCTAATTTAAGATGGCTTGGTGTATGAGAGAAAGAAGAGTTAACATTTCATTTATGCCCTTTCTCAGATTACAGAGTGGATACAGGAAGAACAACAGAGTAAGACTATCCATGAGAACAAGGCTGACTTATTTTTTGAAATCTTACAGAGATCTTGGATGTTCTGGGGAAACAGGGAGCCAGAAAAAGATGAGGTTTTGGAAAAAAAAAAATCAATGGGTTGAATCAAGATGTAAACAAAAATAGTAAACCAGTCATTCCATTTTCACCTTTAAATGTAGTATGTTGGATCAGCTTCTCTGTGAAACATTTCTACAATCGTACCCTTCTCAGTTCGACGGCAGCAATCAGGCTGTAGTGAGAGGTATGTGGAAGGACCATCGGGAAGAAGATATACAACTTGAGGTTTAACCACTGGAAAGCCAATAAATAATTGTCAAAAGCTATAGTAGGTGATATGTTTAATAAAGCAAGAATTGGGGATTGCTTTTTTTTTTTAAGATTGTATTTATTTATTCATAAGACACACACACACACACACACACACACACACACACAGGCAGAGACACAGGCAGAGGGAGAAGCAGGCTCCATGCAGGGAGCCCGACGTGGGACTCGATCCTGCGTCTCCAGGATCACGCCCTGGGCTGAAGGCAGCGCTAAGCCGCTGAGCAACCCGGGCTGCCCTGGGGATTGTTTTTGATGAGAGTTTTTGTGTATTTCTGTAGCCTCAGGGTTCTGTGCCCGGGAATCGAAGAACATTCTGACTTTACATAATGGCAGAGCAATCCGTTTAGAGGAGACAAAAATCCTTTTAGAATGAACCGCGTGCAAATAGGGCCGCCCCACACATGTCACCGGGCCTCCTCTTCGGTGCTCCCGGCCGAGGCCCGGCACCTGCACGGCCTGCCCGTTCTCTCTCTGGGAGCCTGGTAAGACCCGAGCGGGCAGGCCCAGATGTCCGGGCCTGGCCCTGCCCCCCAGCCCCCCGGCCCCCCGGCCCCCGGCCCCCGGCCCGCCAGCCACTGTGAGGCCTGACAGCTGTTCCTTTTACTTGCAACCGACTCTGAGCTTAAGGAAACTGCGGCAAGGGCAGTAATCTCTGCTCTAACAGTTGGTTTGGCATAAGGGATTATTCTTGGGGAACGTTTCTTCTCTTTCAACTGAAAAATTGCAACTGGCATCACTACTTTTGATTTCAGGATGCTCTCAGCTTCTGCCACGAAACCCTGTCATGCAACAATACAGAAGCGTTTAATCAAGATCGTGCACCGAACTTCGTAAGGGTGATTTCATAAGTATATCCAGTTTTTTTTTTTTTTTTTTTTTAAGTGGAGCCATGAAATGAAATTCTGGTTGTTCAGGACCGACTCTGTCAAGGGTGGAGGTCACTGCTGAGCTTCTGATCAGTCTTCAGTAATAACAGTGAAATTGCCTGGCTGTGACCCCCCTACCAGAGCTGTGTTTCCCTTGTTGTTGACGTTCTGTCTGTGGAAGGCAGACCTGGATCGTCTGAGGTGTGACATTAAATTAGGTGACAGTGCTGCCAGAGGAGCCAAAAGGTAGGATGTCAGCGAGTGCTGGGGGACGGCCTGGGAGGAGAATCAGAAATGAACCTTTTCATTTTCCAAGCATGGAGCTCCAATCAGACGACTGTTGTGAATGCCTATGAAAATCATGATTTGTAATTCTGGGCACCTTGAGCTAAATCCTATAAAAGATTTCTCTTCATTTTTTTTCCCCTCTTCTCAAATGTTGTGGTTACCAAGGGAGATATTGGGATAAGAAGGTAGGTGAGACCAAAGAGCAAGAAACTCTGCATGTTCAGGTTGTCTTTACTATAAATCCAAAGAGCCCTTGGAAAGAATAAGTTTGGCTAACTTATGATGATTTGGAGACATGTTACTAGCGAACTGAAGTTTTAAATTTTTCAGTAGAATATTTGGGGTCATGTGAACAGGAATTGACAACTACAGTAGCACAAATAAAATTCAGGCCTCTTACGACTTTCTATTTTGTTCTATTTGATGTCATAGCATCCTTGAGAGGCATGTTCCAGGACCCAGAGGTGTAAGACACAGAGGACTGTGCTGTCCTCTGCTTTCCTAAAAAAGCAATTTGTTCTATATTACTGATCTTTAGTGATTTTTAAATTTTTTACTACTTTTCTTAAAATAGAAATCTTATTTTTATCTGATAGGGTCATCAGTGCTTCGCCATATGCATTCTCTTCCTTGGAGGTTGTAGTCACTCTTGTCATTGCCCATTTGAGTGATTCCCGAATCCATGCCTGGGCTCACATCAGACCCCTCCAAGGCCTTCCTTTCATCCGAGCCCTTCCATGGACATGTCATATCCACCTGCTCTGTGGATTGTCCACCATTTTTATGTCTCTAGGCTTTGTTCCCAATGGGCCCTTCAGTGCTGTTTCATGGCTCCTGTGTTGTTAGAGATCCTGCCTATCTTGAGGCACATCAGTATTACAGAACCTATCACCAGGTTCAGGTGGTATTCAAAGTATTTGTTAGTCGGTGTGGCATGGGTATCTGTCACTAGGCAGAGCTGACACGAGCCTGTATGCTGCTGGGCAGCATGGTTGGATGTCAGCTCTGAGTATCACACTCTTTGACATTTGTGTTTGCAAATCTGTCTCCCCTATGACACTTGTCATACTGAAGTTCTCTGATGCCTGGGCCTTGCTCACACTTTAAATCCCAATCATGTTCAAAGTGATTGGGTAACTAAAATGTTCCTTGAATTTGAGTGAATACATCATCTTTTTTTTTTTTTTTTATTTCAGTGCTTTGTTTCCATTCATCTAGACTTATTTCACATTTATTGCTTGGATGTCATATTCCTCTGGTGACTTATGTTGGCCCTTTCTGTATATCAAATTTGTCTCTCCCTCTGTTTCAGCAGGTTAATGTTACAAACTTCAAGCTGTTGTTCTAGATTAAAAGGATAATGTTGAATGATAATTATATCATCTGATCAAATTAGCTACAAAAATCTATGTTACAATCAAATTCTAGAAAAAAAATAACCTTTTATATCTATATTAAGTAGCAAAAGCCAAGGGTGGAGCTCTGTAATACTTTAAAAACATTTTCTCTCTTTAAAAAAATTTTATAGGGCAGCCCTGGTGGTGCAGCGGTTTAGCACCACCTGCAGCCCAGGGCGTGATCCTGGAGACCCTGGATTGAGTCCCACGTCAGGCTCTCTGTCTATGTCTCTATGAATAAATAAATGAAATCTTAAAAAAAATTAAAAAAATTTTTATATCAACCCATTGACCAAGATTTTTAGGGTAGGCTGTATATCCAGCTGTATGTCTATATTATTATATTATTTTCTAGTTTGTGTTTATCAATACACTCCCAAAAACACTATTTTAAGTGTCCTATTGAAATCAAGACATGGCATGCCTATAATACTGTATTTTAAATCTTGAACCTACAAGCTTAGTTATCATAGAAATAGTAAAAACAGGACTCTGAGATAATGGGGCTCTGGAAGACCTTTCCTCCCTAGGGGACCAGGGTCTCTCCTTATTTGAATCTAGAGTGTATTGCTATGCATAGGCCCTTTAGATAGAAGACCACTGGCTTCGATTGTCACTGTGGTGGACATTTGAGAATATCACTTGCCCAAGCAGGAAACCTGTAACACATAACACGTAAAGCTGAAAGGCTTGGTAACTGGGACGATAAACTCAAGGAGTCAATGAGCAGGGTTGAGTGCACACAGCAGGAAAAGCAGGAGTGTGAAGGAATGCAGCTTGTGTCGAGGAAGAAAATTTATTTATAACTAGATTGTGGGATCAAGCATCTCCATGGCATTTCACTCCGGTCCAGACAGATGCCATGCCTTTCCATGACCTAACTTTTCTCTACTGGACAGTGATGATCCACCATCCATTTTGGCTGTGATTGAACACATGCACAGCCTTTTTGAAATGACTTCTCCATTGGGATCATAAGGCACTTTCCATTCTTAGATGTGTTTCTACTCAGAGAGAGAAAAAGTATACCTGTAGAGCAAGTTCAACTGTGGGCCTCCCAAAGTCCTCCTCACCCATGGATTCTGACCCATTCTTGCCTTCCAGGGCACCAGGCCATTTTCCCTGTGCCTTTTTGCCAGAGTTATAGAATGCAGAAGCCAACCTTGTGTAGTAAATGCTAAATGTGTTGCACAGTTTTCAGTTAGGTCTGCTTTATTTGATTTTATTCTCGATACTAAAAAAGCACCTTAAACATGACCCTCAAAAAAGTGCCTTAACCTTTGGAAAACATGTCTAGAAGCAGAGGAAATTAAGGCATCCACAGGATCCCCTTGAGCAGTGACAGAAACCTGAACTGTGAAGACTCTGACAGCGCTTGCTGGTTACCATGGTGAGAGAAGGCCTTCTTGTTTATAGGCCATGAATGGGATGTTTATGCTCCTCAAGGTTTTAAATTAATTGTTTTGTGCACATCTCCTTCCTCCTACATAATGTCAATGTGTTGAACCAGTGCATAACCCTTACGTAAAGACTGGTGGGCAGGTTCCTTAGGACAAATGAGGATTCTCCTTCCACTTATCTAAATTCTGGGTGTATAGTAACTGTGCTATGTATCATTATTCTATCTCAAGTATATGTTTGCCAGCACCTCCAACCATTTCCAATATTTTCTTGTAAAATAATATGTATCCTGTGGCCTGACTTGCAATACAAAGCCATGGAATTAATGCTAGCCGACTGCGGAAGCCTTGCGTGTGATGAATAGGGCACTTAGAGTTGATGTACCTTGTACCTTCATTTCAAAGCTGTGCTTTTGTACCATAAAACACATTTACTATGCAAAACCAGTTTTTACATCCTGATTTTTCATTGCTCTTTGGGATAGCCTATGAACATTAAACAGTTCCTCGCTTTCTTTTTTCTCAGGGCTGATAATTATTTCGCTCTCTCTCCCTAAAGTCAACGCTAACGTCTTTTGAGCAAGTGGTCCCTCTATGATATCACCTTTGTATGAGTACGTGAAAATCATCTCAACCATATCACACACTAATTTCTTTTCCTTTTTTCTTATCATGTGTTAAACAAAAAATAATGAGAGGATTTTAATAATAAAGGCAGTATTGAAACGAGCAGAACCAACTATGCTACAATTATATTGTTATCACACAATTGCATTTTTTTTCTTATTTTACCATTAAGGCATGTATCATTATTTGTGGGAGCAAAAAAAAAAACTTATAAGGAATATACAGGAATCTGTTTTAGTCTCTGGTTTCAAAGACTAGGAGTACTTACCACATGAGGATCTGCTCAATTGGTGAGAAAAATACCTAAAATCCTTACCTTCTGGGAGTGCCTGGGCAATTTGTTAAGAGAAGTGTAGTAAAGAGTTTTGGCTTCAGTAGAAGCTATTTGCTGGTGATTAAAGAACATTCAACTATGAAACCTTATCATAATTTATGGTCCTTAACAACTAGTGATCTACTCTGTAACCAAGGATAAACTTCTCTTATAGGTGTAATACTTTATATTTCAGAGTCTTGTTAACTGTGCAC
Source organism: Nyctereutes procyonoides (assembly GCF_905146905.1). Lineage (NCBI taxonomy): Eukaryota > Metazoa > Chordata > Mammalia > Carnivora > Canidae > Nyctereutes > Nyctereutes procyonoides. The sequence goes on along the minus strand of NW_026575082.1, from coordinate 7,401,319 downwards.
CTGGTGAATTGTGTTGTGAAGTAAAGCCAAGAAAGAGAAAGTAAACTCTGTTAAGTGCTGAGCCACTAATTATTCCTGATAACTTTTCTTATTCTTCCCATAATTATATAACTGCTGGTTCCTAGTCGCCAAGGTTAAGAATTATGTTTCCTGTACTCTCTGGCAAAGAAGCGGAGCCATATTCTGGCCAGCTTGGACTTCTGACCAGCAGGACTGCAGATGAGGGGGTGAGCTTCCTTGGACCAGGGATGAAGCCAACCCTCTAAGGATGGCTGAACAACAAGCCCAAATAAGGTGCTCTTGTCCCTGGCATTGTGAAATGACCATACCAGCTGTGGACTCCTTTCAACCAGAGTATTAGGTGAGGGAAGAAAAAGAGATTCGATCATGTTTAAACCATTGTTATTCCAATTCTCTATCAGCCATATCTAATCTTACAAAAAAGATTCAAGCAAAAATAAGTAGCAGAAACATAATGAAATAGAGAATTAGACTGTAAAGGTTGACATTCAGTAAAAAAAAATACATTTGGTGAAAGAAAAGCAAGATATGTTTTTCTTTCTTTTTTTTTTATTGAAGTATAGTTGGTGCCCAATGTTCCATTAGTTTCAAGTGTAAAACATAGTGATTCAGTAACTCTAGACATTATGCTGTGCTCACTGCAAGTGTAGTTTACCATGTGTCCCCATACAACACTATTACTATACCATTGACTATATTCCCTAAGCAAGGTGTCTTGTTCAACTGAGTTTCCACAATGCTGAAGGTAGAAAGTAGGGGCTTGAATAATGTTTGCTAAAGCTTTTGTTAAGATAAACCTGTAGGTGAATTAAGAGGATCTTACCATTCCCACATAGTGGAAATATAGAGGGATTGAAAGGCCATCGTATTCCTATAGTTCCTGTCAGAATACTGCTCCTAGTATCTCAAGAAAAAAACAAAACTTTTGGGGGGATGTTCCTAGTGCTATTTGGAAAACCTAACTCCCCAAATTAAACATTATAATAATAGCAGCAGCAGCAACCCCAACAATAAATAATATGTGTTAACCCAACAAATCAGGAAGAGTAGAGAGTACATTTGTTTCCCTGGAGAAATTGAGTAAAAGCTTTCCTTATGGAATAGAAAGTGCAGAATGATTGTTAATCTTGATAATCTACTCAAAGGAAACTAGTCTTCAGAGACTAATATTTCAAACTAAGGGAAAACAGGCTGCCAGAAACAAGGGCAAAGGAAATCCCTCCACATGATCGTCAATTTGGAACACAATTTATGAAATATCTTAAGATGGGCATGCTTTTGAGTTACAGTGAATGAATTTTAATTGGAGATGGAGCAATTAATTATAATCAAGACTCAATGATGTATTATCTACTAAGATATCAAAGAAATAATTTAATTTAACAAATACTTATTGAGCACTCTGCTAAGATTTATGAACGAGACAAATAAGGCAACATATTGTCTCTGCTCTTAAGTGACTTACCCTCTGAAGAAAATCCCTTGTATTTGCAAATGCAGTTTCTGGAGGAGAGAGAAGTGGAACAAGACAGGAAAGCTAGTTTTCACTGTTTCTATAGGAATTTAGGACCTCCTCTAAAACGGAGAAATATGTAATCATGTTGGGTATTGTTTGGGTAAGTGTGAACTCTAGTAATCCTTAATGCTTTGCTAATAACTATAATGCATGTGTTATGACTTTTTCAGTTGCCTGAGATAAAAATTAACTCAAACTTTCCTAGGCAAAAAAAGAATATGAACATGATGACTGCTGAAAATAAAATAACTGCCTTGTTTTCATAGCTTGCAGTTTGCAAGCAAACCAAGATTCTTTTCTTTTCCTTCCTTCCTTCTTTCTTTTTTTCCTGACTACAGAACTTCAGAGATAAATCTATTTTGCTTTGCTTCATGTGTGCAACCCTCACTGAAGGTAGGTAGAGTACTCCTGTCTTTTTCATCCCTGGGCAGGGTTGGTCCCAACCAGACTCAGCATGCTGGGCAGTATTTTTTCGGAATAAGAGAAGTGGATTTCCTAAATGAGCTAATTCTAGGTGGACACATACATGCCTTCTTATGTTCCCCAAAGTGTGGTTGACTATTCAGGAAAAAAAAAATTGGAAAACGAGTGAATTTTTTAGTACGTAGAAGATGGAATGAACAGAAAACAAAGATAATCTTTTAATCTCTCCTTACATATCAAAGGTCATAATGCTGAAGAGAAAGGACAATATGAAAACTGAATACCTGATTAGATGGATGATTTTAAGGAATAGGATTTTAAAAAATTGTTTGTAGTAGTTGCGAGGCTTAGGGCAGTAATTCCTAAAGTGTGTTTTCCATGTGATATAATATGATAGAAGCATTCCATTGGCTGACATATATTGCAAACATTGTGCATTATATTCTTCTATTCAGACTTTCCAGTACATATTACTATACCAAAGACTGAAGTGTTTTAGAGTAAATAAGCCCATTTTACACAGTTTAAAAACACCATTTATTATATTCAGGGATTTTTTAAAAAGCATAAACTATAAACATTCCAAACACTGATTTAGGAACAAAGAGGTACAATCCTTATCAAGAGAACCTGAAATGGAATTTGAACTGGAATGAGAAAAGGTTAAAACTTCTTTATAAAACCACAAAATACAGAGGATATAATTTAGAGCATTATCACGAAGGGGCAATGAGGAATTCAAGGGCCCACTATATCTGGAAACCATCAGATGTTTATACACTAACTAGTAGAATATGAGTAATGATTAACCACAGAGATGTAAATATAATTCCAGGCATCCTATTAAACATAGGATTTCTGCATGCTTATTGAAGGAAACATGACTACCTTGAATCATGTTGGAGCAATTAAGTATTAGTCACTCCAAATTAAGCTCATTTCCTATATAGATTAGTAAACTCTCATGAACATTACCTGTGTCCAGATTTTAGTAAGGTGTGCTTTGTGGACTGAAATGTGCTCTCCCCTGCAAAGAGATAGGAAGTTCTAACATGTGTACCTTAGCAGGTGACCTTCTTTGGAAGTAGAGCCTTTACAGAAGTAATCCAGTTAAAATGAGATCATTAGGGTGGACCCTAATCAAAAATACTTTTGGTGTCCTTCTAGAAAGGGGGAAATTTGGACGCAGAGACAGACACGCACACAGGGAAGATGATGTGAAGACAGGCAAGGAGAAGATGGTCATGTGATCGTAGCATTGCATTAAAAAGCCAAGGAAGGCCATGCATTCCCTGCAAACACCAGAAGCTAGAAGAAGCAAGGAATGAGTCTCCTCTAGAGTTGTCAGGAGCATGATCTTCCTGACACCTTCATTTTGGACTTTTACCCTCCAGAACTGGGAAGCAATATGTTTATATTGTTTTTGGCTACCCAATTTTTCTTACTATGTGACACTAGCATTAGGAAACTAATATAGCTATGGCAAGGTCATGACATCAGAGTCTTTGATCCCTTCATGTCATCTTTTCCGCTATATATGGATGACAACTAGCACTCCCAGAACATGGAGACTTGTTTCAGCTGTTGTTTGCCCAACACTCTCAGGAGTCACCAGTACCTAAGCAGCACCCACTCAGTACCTTTGGTTCTTGGGGCCACACTTTAACCAAGGCATGCCTCCTGCTTGCCTTTGGCTTGTCCAGTTTGACACAACGAAAGTGCCTATAACCTTTACAAATGATCTCATACTAATTTGTGTAAGGTAATACATTAAGAATCTTCAGAAGGTATTGCATGTGCTGGAAAATCATCAAAAACAAGTGACGTTAAATTTAATAGGGATGGATATGAAAAACTATCTGTATTCCAAAGGTAGGTTCCAGAACTCACATCTCAGATGTTATCTGATGCTCTTGGATTTATACTGGGAAATCCTATTTGTCTTTGAAGTTGCTCAGCTTTTGGCTTGTCTCTGATGGACAGGAGGACTCACTTCTGCTGGAAAATTGGGCTTGATGCAAAAGTCCACTGCAGCAGTAATCCAGCTGTGTTACTATGTGTGTCCTTTTTTTTTTTTTTAAGATTTTATTTATTTATTCATGAGAGACACAGAGAGAGATAGAGGCAGAGACACAGGCAGAGAGAGAAGCAGGCTCCATGCAGGGAGCCTGACATGGGACTCTATCCTGGGTCTTAAGGATCATGCCCTGGGCTGAAGGTGGCGCTAAACCGCTGAGCCACCCAGGCTGCCCTGTGTGTCCTTCTTTGGACCAGAATGCACACCCAGCCCTGCCTTTCCATGCACTGCATTTGGGCTCAGAGTGGGCCTATTCTGTACATTTTTGAAATGTTGACCTAAAATCCTTTTAGTTAATATGGAGAGGTTTTGGCAGCATAGATAATTTTGTTAGATATATTTCAAGGAATTTGAAAAAAAATCTATCCAAAAAATAATGGGGCACTTAATAAGAAAGGAATGAGGATACTTACTATAATGTGATGAGTCAAAGAGCAGAGGTCAATAACTTAGATGAGTCAGACTGAGTTCCTCAGGCCCACTGTTTGACAGCAACCATGACAGTTTTTAGATCTTCTTAACTAGTGCTCCTGCATTTAAGCAACATTCTGCTAATGTCTTTCTTTTATTCTTGTTCAACTCCTCTTTGGTGAGTGCAATAGAATATCGTTTACAGGAAGCAGTCTTTTATTAACAACAAATGTTGCTGTACTACTTCCCAGAAAGAGTACTTTTTTTGTTAACAATACCCTTTCATATTATTGATATTTATTTATTGAACATCTGTTAAGTGCAAGACACTAGAGATACAAATATATGTTCAATCCACTTGAGGATATTACCATTTCGAATGGGAAATGTTACCCATATTACTTAAAAACAATACAAGGTAGTATATAAAATACATGTCGTGGTTGGTACAGATAGTACCAACCATGGTACAGATAGTAAGTGCTATGATATTCTAATGTATAATTGTTGCATCTGTTCATAGCTGGGGAATATGTTCTCAACTGGATCCTGGTGAAAAGAATCACAGTTTTTATGTAAGTGGAGATAAAGTGTCAAATTTGCAGAAATTCACTATTCCCATTACTTAATCAATTCTGTCATTAATTTTTAAATAACAAAAGAATATTATTATATTCATGCAGTGGTTTCACAGAAAGCCCCAGAGATTTCAAGATTTGCTAAAATGTTACAGTAATTAAAATTATGTAATCATCATAAGAATAGGCACACAAATCAATAGAACAGAATAGAGAATCCAGAAATATACCCAGACAATATGATCAATTAGTTTTTGGCAAGATTGCTAAAGTAATTCAAATAGGCAATAATAACCATTTTTACAAATGGTGTTGTAACAACTAATTATACATGAGACAAATAAACATCAATCCTTATCTCACCACAGACGAGATTTAACTTGAAATAGGCTATAGATCTAAATATGAAAGATAAAACTATAAAGCATCTACTAGAAAACAGAAGATAAAATCTTTGCAAGCTTGGATTATGTAATAATTTCTTAGTGTTCTAAAAGCACTTACCATAAAAGAGAAGAAATGATAATTAAGTGTGGTGGACAACATAATGGTCCCCTCCCAAAGCTGTCCGTATCTTAATCCTCTGACCCGCTAAATATGTTAGCTTACATGGTAAAAGGGACTTTGAGATGTGATTATATTAAGAACTTGGAGATGGGGGAGATTATCTTGGATTATTAGAGTGGTTTCCATTTAATCTAGAGAGAGAGAGATGAGTAAGGAAGAGTTGCCAGAGAGTTACAGTGTTCTTGGCTTTGAAGATGGAAGACTGGGACCATGTGCCAAGGAATGTGGGCAGCTTCTGGAAGCTGGGAAAGGCCAGAAAAGTAATCCTTCCCTTTCCAGAAAGGAACAGAACTCTGCCAACCCCTTGGTTTTAGAGTAATGAGGTCATGTCAGATTTACATACAAAGCTGTAATATGATAAATTTACGTTGTTTTAAGTGACTAAGTTTGGAGTAATTTGTTATAGCACCAAAGTAAACTAATACAGTTGGTCTTCATTAAAATCAAAAACTATTTTTTAAAGTTTTAATTTAAATTCCAGTTAACATACAGTGAAATATTAGTTTCAGGTACACAATTTAGTGATTCAACACTTCCCTACCGCACCTGGTACTCATCACAAGTGCCCTCCTTAATCCCCATCACCTATTTCACCCATCCCCCACTACCTCCCCGCTGGTCACCATCAATTTGTTCCCTGTAATTAAGAGTCTGTTTCCTGGTTTGCCTCTCTCTCCCTTTTTTCCCCTTTGTTCATTTGTTTTGTTTCTTAAATTCCACTTATGAGTGAAATCATATAGTATTTACCTTTCTGACTGACTTATCTCACTTAGCATAATATACTCTAGCTCCGTCCAGGTCATTGCAAATGGCAAGATTTCCTTCTTTTTAATGGCTGTGTAATATTTGAATATATATATATATATATATATTTATTTATTTATACCATATCTTCTTTGTGTATGCATCTGTTGATGGACATTTGGGCTGTTTCCATAATTCAGCTATTGTAGATAATGCTGCTATAAACATCAGGGTACATATATCCTTTTGAATTAGTATTTTTGTATTCTTTCGGTAAGTACTTAATAGTGCAATTGCTGGATGATAGGATAGTTCTATTTTTAAGTTTTTGAGGAAACGTCATACTGTTTCCACAGTCACTAAACCAGTTTGCATTCCCATCAATAGTGCATCCCTTTAAAAATTACTTTTTAAAGGATCATTAAGGTGATAGAAAAATAAGTTGCAGACTGGGAGAAAATATATGCGTTACATTTTTCTGTAAAGGACTTGAGTCTAGAATATACCTGTTATATGTCCGTGTCAACTTTTATAATTCAATAAGATGAAAAACATGCCAGTTGAAAATGAGCAAAAAAGCTGAACAGAAAATTCACAAAATAAGCTATGTAAGTGGCCAGGAAGTACATGGAAAGGCACTTTACTGTCCTTTGCTTGTCAGGGAAGTGAAAATAGAAAACAATTTGAGATAACTCTCTACTCACTCACTGGAATAGCTTAGATTTTCACACTGACAGTCCAAGTTGTTGGTGAGGATGTGAAGCAAACGGAACTCTCATTTATTGTTGTTTGGAATTTTAAACTATCCAGTGTCTATCAACTACTGAGTGGATAAAGAAATTGTGGTACATCTGTTCAATGAAAACCACTTAGCAATAAAAAGGAACAAACCACACACAACATGGATGAATTTCAAAAACTATGCTGAAGAAGGTGGGCACAAAAGAGTACGTGTTGTAGGCACAAAACTCTAGAGAGGACAAATAAACCTACAGTGACAGAAACAGATCAATGTTTTGTTTGGGGGGCGGTTTGAGGAAGTTCTGTATTTTGATTTTAGTGGAGGTTTAGACTCGAATGTACAATATCCTGTGGTTTATAGATATGTCTGACTCACGGATCAGTTTGTACTCATCAGTGTCTTTCAGCCAACATAAACGAACAGTAAGCACATCTTATGAAAATTGTGGGGAATGATGTGTCTCTCTCCCTCTCTCCTCTTACCCCCCTTTCTCCCTTCCTCCCTCTCCCACTCCCCCATCTCCTCCACTCCTCCCCCTCTTTTTGGCATTCTTCATTTGGGTTGTTCATCTTCTTCCTACCAAAATTCTCCTAGGGAAGGAGAAGAGCTGGATTAATTCAAGTGAAATACATTCTTTATATAAAGAGAGACAATAATTTTTCATCTGCCTTCCTCAAGAATGAATGGCTTAAAAATGAGGTGTGATGTGGAATCATGGATTATTTATTATCGATGGTGGTAATCATAGATGCTATCACACCCACAACTAAGAAATGCTGTCGCAATCAGCCCTGCCTTGGTGGAACTTGATAAAGTTCTTTTGGTGTGGATTTTTAGCTGTCCTGATTGTCTAGCCCAATTTATCTCTCCTAGAGTGCATATTTAAATTGATGGTAGTTATAATAGTTTAAGGCACATAAGAAATACTACAGTGAAATTTCTAGCGAATTTCTCTTCATTGACCAACTCTAGCACAAATAACATGCAGTATCTTAGTTTACAAAGCAAGCAGTCACTTCATGCTTTTTGCAAGGAGTTGGTTTGGCTTTGAGAACAGTCTGGAAATACCAACTTTCTGCCACTCTGTGGACTGAATTGTATCTCCACTTCCCCTTTCCTCTGAGCCTTCAGCTTCAGTGCACACTGGGTTCCTTCTCCTGGCAAAGCCTTATAGCTCTCCCTGCACCCATCATCCGGTCCCACCATGTCTCGACAGAGAACTTGTTTGCAGTGATTATCCCTTCCTCTCCCTTTCCCATTATTTCTCCATCAACTTGCTCTTTCCAAACAGCAGATCTTTCCTTCCTTAACACCCTCAGATTGTCTACATCAGTGTTTTGCAAACTGAGCTGCACACCAGGACCATCTGGGAAGACTTGTCAAAATATATTTTCTCCAACTTTATTATTAGAAATTCAGATAATTCAGATTTTGTAGATATTCCATAAGAATTAGTAACCTTCCTTTTATTGAGATACATTGTGATTCTAAATGCAACTAATACACACACACACAGATCAGCTTTCACCTTTTAAAATCTCAACTTTCATTCATTCATTCATTCATTCCTTGGAGCAGCTGCTCATCAAACTCATGTCTCTGTTTAGGAATTAAGCAGCTTTTCTGGCTATTTAACAGGAATTTATTTTTAGCCATTTGTCATGTTATTTGACAAATTTAAAGATACATTAACATTTGAAACCTTGAAAGATATATTTGGAACACTTTGAAATAGCCAGATACATGTACACAAACAACAGTACATACATGTTTACTAACCTTTCTGTCACTTGACTTCTATAGAAATAGAACTTTAAAAGTCTATGGAGAGGGAAGCCTGGTTGGCTCAGTCGGTTAAGCATCTGACTCTTGATTTTAGCTCAAGTCATGATCTCAGGGTGGTGAGATTGAGCCCCTTGTTGGGCTCCATGGTGGGTGTGGAGCCTGCTTGAGATTCTCCCTCTCTCTCTTCTCCTCCCTCCCTGCTTGTGCACTCTAAATAAATAAATAAATAAATAAATAAATAAATAGCTATGGGAGACTTTAATAACATCCTCAAGCATCTGTAGATTTTGAAATTTTAGCTATTTATACATTGGAGTCGCACTGTGACAAAACCCTATGCATGCCAGATGTGAGGCTGCAAGTCATAGATTGTGATATGTAGCAATGAAAGATAGGGCTCGTTCTTAATAGAGCAAAGCTGTCTTTCTATAGAGCTGCCAGCACAGGTCCGACTTTTTGGCTGATATCTTTGCAAGCTGTGATTCTCTTATTTTGGAGTACTGTTTTATTCAGAGATGAGTCATGTGGTGTTACTAAAAGAAGTGGCTCCGATGTCGAACAAACGGAAGGCATATGTGTAACAGCTCTCTTGCCTACACGGTTGGAGTGAGCGATTAATTATTGTCTGTTACTAGACTTCTCTCACAATGTCTTCTACAACAGGCTCATAGGTGGTTCTATGTAGGTGAATTCAAAGCATTTAGTTGTTATACTCTTTTGATTTGTTACTCTCTTTAAGGCTAACAATTCAGACTTCCCAAATGAGAAGACTGTAATATTTCCCTTCTTAACTTTTTATTGGGTGTCTGATATGCTTTTCTGAAATTCCAAATGGCCTAATTTTTTTGCCACCATTTATGTTGAGTATTCCTCATCCATACATCATTCCCACACGGACTTTTATTTCTTCATTCATGTGTTCAACAAAGTTGAGTTGAGTTCTGGGGATTCATTAATGAACCAAACATGTCCTTACATTTGATTTGGGTTTTTTTCTTTGTTAAATAAGATTTTATTTATTTATTTATTTATTTATTTATTTATTTATTTATTTATTTATTTATGAGAGAGAGAGAGAGAGAGAGAGGCAGAGACATAGGCAGAGGGAGAAGCAGGCTCTATGCAGGAAGCCCAGTGGGGGATTCGATTCTAGGACTTCAGGATCATGCCCTGAGCCAAAGCCAGATGCTCAACCACTGAGCCACTCAGGTATCCCCTTATATTTGATTTGATGAATATTGTGGTTCCCATGATAAATTTGAGCCTTGTTATGCAATGACATGAAATATGACCAATTCAGAAATTTCCTGCCTTTTCAGAGTTATATTCCATGCCTTAGCAGTGAACTCCATATCTCTTTCCAGTCTTTTTTTTTTTTTATAACTGCAACTCCTTTGGAGCATGTGTTGGGTTTCATCTTCATATTTAGCAATCCTTTCATTCATTGCTATAATAAACTTCTACTACTATTTATCAGACATTGTTCTTTATATAATATATATGCATGCTTTATATAGGTGAGCTCATTCAGTCTTCACAACCATCATATAAGATGGATATTATGGTTATTTCTGTATTACAGATGAGGAAATTGAGGCACAGACAGGCCAACTAACTTGCCCAACTAACTTGTAAGCTAGCTTGTAAGTTCCAGACCAGGAGTTCAAAACTGTCAAGCTCTGAAGACTATGCTCAACTCTGCTACCAGTAGTGTTCATTTCATATGTATATTTTATACATTTTGTGCATATAGTTTTACTGATTTAATATATAACATACCATGGAGCATATAGAATTATTTGTTTTGCCAAAGTGACTTTAACTGAAATTTTCACAGATATTTGCTATTAATTCATAATATCTTTTACCCATAGGACCTTATATCTTTCTACCTAATACGTATACTTAATGATGACATCACTGGGCCTCTAGCTGCCCAGTGTGTTCCTATCTCCCATATAATTTTCTTTAAAAAAAAGATTTTAATTTATTTATTCATGAGAGACACACAGAGAGAGGCAGAGACATGGGCAGAAGGAGAAGCAGACTCCTTGCAGGGAGCCTGATACGGGACTTGATCCCCAGACCCTGGGATCAAGCACTGAGCCGAAGGCAGATCTCAACTGCTGAGCCACCCAGGCATCCCTCCCATATAATTTCCTTTTGATGATAAAAGAAGTAATGTGTGAAGCAGAGATGAGAAGAACCAGGGATGAATTGTATACCTACTAAACTAATATATTGAAGGCCTGATCTGCAATGGGATGGTAGTTGGAGATGAAGTCTTTGGGAGGTAATTAAGGTTACGTGAAGTCAGGAAGATGGGACCCCTATGCTGTGATTAGTGGCTTCATGAGAAGAGGGAAAGAGAGACCTGGCTCTCTCTCTGCTCTGTGAAGACTCAAAGGAGACATGACCATTGCAAGCCAGTAAGAGAGCTCTCAACAGGAACAGAATATATAGGCACAAGTCCAGTTTATTTGTGTACTTTTCAATCTCAGAACTGTGAGAAATAAATGCCTATTGTTTTTGCCACTCACTCAGTCTGTGGTATTTTGTTACAGCAACCCGAACAGATTAATACAAGGAGGGAGAGAATAAAGGGGTCACAGTTTCTCACGGTCATTATAACTGACCTTCACCAGGTCCCAAACCTACTTGCTTCTCTTTGTTTTGTTTACAAAATGCCTAATAACTATAACTTGAACATTTTATTTATATTTAGTTACATATACTTGATCATATAAATATATGCTTAGTTACATAAATGCATACTTTAAATGCATAGTTACATATGTGTATGCATGTATATGTGCAAGTGAATACGTTTTTGTTGAACTTTCCAGTTTTATTGCATTTTTAAATAGAATCAGTATTTAAATTTTTTTTCAGTGTAATTTGCGTGTGTTTAAAGATCACTTCCTGGCATATATTGCCATTAAATGTTATTCTGTTGTTTCTTAACATATATATTGTTTACTTATATCTGTTGATTTGTTGGCATGAATGAACAGATATGATACAACCTGGTTATAACATCCATAATTCCTTTAAGAACTCAGATCAATGGTAATAAGTAATTACATTTTTCTTTATAAGCCCTTATAAGATCTCACAACTAGTATTAGAAGAATTTATTTGCACTGAGGTTGGTATTTATATAAAGAAAATATTTAATTTTTTTCCATATTTACCTGTCATCTAGCACTGAGTAGTAGAATTTTAAACACATTTTTTCCTAAAAAACTCAGTGAACACCAAATAACCAACTCAAATATGGAAACCTGAAGAAATCATAGCCACCTTTAGATCTAAATAAAAGATTGTCAGCTTCTAGAATTCTCAACTTTAGGTTGACATTGTTTCAGAGAGGTACCAAGCCACGTCTTGGATAAGTACTGGTCTTGTGAATGTGGCTTGTGAGCACCTTAAAATTTTAATTTAAAAAATTTTATTATACCAACTATACCGCGTAGGAGAAGGGATCAAATTATAAGACCGAAAGAGCAGTCCTATACTTGGTGTGCTCCACGGTTGTTTCTACGCCACAAACACCCCTTTCTTTTGAAGATACCTTTCTAATGCTACCAAATCATACCAGGCAACATATGTGGACTAGAATCAATATTACTCTTTATATTTTTGTCAGATTTGGAAGATTCAGCCAGGAGCAATTATGAAATCATAAAATATTGTTTGTGTGTATGTGTGTTTGTGTATTTGCATTTTTGTGTGTGTCAGAATGGAGCATTTGGCTAGAGAAATGTATGGTATATAAGAAATAGCTTTAGAAATAGAAAATGAGTGTTAGTGGTAATAGATTGATTTTATTAAAATGTCCTCTCAGCTTTAAATATAATACAATAATGATACGTACAAAAATATTAAGGAAACACATTGAAAAGATAGCTAAATTAATAATCTTTTTAACGTTTAAGCAAAATTCTAAATGGCATTAACGACTAGTAACTAAAATGGAATTTGGATTTGCATAGCAGGAGGAATTAAAACCATTTTTCTTTTTTACTAGACTTTAGGCCATTTATCTGTCATCCCTGTTGTCCCCGACTCTCTTCTGAGGGTCATTGTTCTGTATTACCCTTCACTCACAGAGGTGGTTTTGTTTATTTCATATATTTTTTTTATCTTTTATAAGCAGTTCTCCACATAATCATGAAAATCTGCCTGTAAGCCTCAAAGCATTTAGACATGCTTTGAATTAAGGATCCAAACCATAGTAATAATCTACTCTCAGAAGTTCTTAATACACTCTGCACCAGGAGGATCCTATTCTGTTATAGACAGCATGCTGGTTTTGTTTTCCAAGTGTTTTAAACTCAAAGGAAAAAAAATGTTAGCTTCTTAAATAAAAGTGGTCATCAACTGCTGTTCCCATCTGAGCATAGTTTGTCTTGACTTAGCAGACTTTATTACGAAGGCTTTAGAATATTTTTAATGTAATGATTTTTAAATGCAGAATATTCAGGACGCACAGATGCTGTTTAGAATAAGGCAAAGTGAAGTATGATCAATCTTAGTAAAGGATACTCTTTTTGATCATTCAGAGAAGACAGAGCAATAGAATGTCGTGTAAAACAATCAACCTTTATTTTAAAAGCCGTCATTGCCCATGCTGCTTACCAAGGGTGAGTGTGGGAAGGCCAGCTGGACAGCATTGCCTCCTTCAGTTCTGTTTTACTGACCTGAGCTGCTGGTTATGTGAGTGACCTCTGGAAAGACTTCATGGCTGTGCCAAAGCAACCTCTTCCACTCAGGACCCTTGAAGCATTTCTTTAGTATAGTAAATTCCTCACGTAGATATGAGTCTAATGGCAGTTAGAATACTTTGTGTTGGTACCCAATGTCAGGAACTGTTTGAAGCTGCCTGTCAGGACAACTTGCAAGAGCTCTCCTTCCTAAAAGGCATTCGATTAGCTGATGCTTGCACACCAGGTAGTCTTTCCCTCCTTAAATCTGTCCGGTCCTGCCAAGCTAGGTCATCATGAGAGCGCTTCATGGGAGAGGTGGCCTGGCTGGTGAGTCAATAGTGAACATCGTTCTATTTTGTTAAACACAACATTTTATTTATTTATTCATGAGACACACACACACACACACACAGAAAGAGAAAGTGGCCGAGACACAGGCAGAGGGAGAAGCAGGCTCCATGCAGGGAGCCTGATATGGGACTCGATCCCGGGACCCCAGGATCATGCCCTGGGCCAAAGGCAGGTGCTAAACCGCTGAGCCTCCCGGGCTGCCCAGTGAACATCTTTCCAACCACTTACTTACTTTCCAGTGGGTTTCCCTAAGGGAACCCCCACTGCAGCTTCAACTACCAGCTATATGATGATGATGATAATTTACAGGTCTCGTGCCTGTGCTCCAGATGCATTTCTCCAAATGGCATTTCCCTTAGATCATCAGAGAAGCCTTGTTCTTACAGCATTAAAAACTGAAATCAAGTCTACTGTGACTTCTGCCAGACCCGCTCTTTCTTCTAAACTCCATATTTACCTTTGTACCAGGCTATGAAGGGTTGTGTGGGAGTCGCTCTGGATTTTAGATTCTCCATTCTAGCCTTCTCCCTCCTTTTCTTACCCTACTGGTCCCATTGACCTTTGTTATGTCAACTGGCTGACGTCAGGACCCCTAACATTTGGCATTGAAGAGCAACTTGTACTTTCCAGTTTGGTCTCCCTGCTTTCAAGTTCATATTCCTATGATCTGTCCACTACTCATTTTAGAGAAAAAGGAATGAAGGGTTACTCTGATTACTCTTGCCACAGGTATTTTTTTAAAAGATTATTTATTTATTTATTTATTTATTTATGTATTTATTTATTTATTTAAGACACAGAGAGAGAGGCAGAGACACAGGCAGAGGGAGAAGCAGGCTCCATGCAAGAAGCCCGATGCGGGTCTCCATCCCGGGTCTCCAGGATCACACCTCGGCTGGAAGGCGGCGCTAAACGGCTGCACCACTGGGGCTGCCCTACTCTTGCCACAGTTGTTTTTTTTTTTTTTTTTTTTAAGTATCAGAATATGATTCTCTAACTTGAGTTCATGAAGTGCCTTCCATGGATTGTGGTTTTCTCATCTGTAAAATGAGAATAGTAATAGATGATGTCCTGCATATTTAGGGTGGCCAATCTTTTAGATAATGGATCTAGTGCCTGTCAGGTAATAAAAGTGCCCCAGCCCCCTCGCCACAACACACTGCAGTGTGTGCTACTTTGCCTCTAGATCCTTGCCCATGCTGTTTCTGCATGGTAACACTTGTTCCTTTATTGCACCCCGCAGGCAGAATTTCAATCCTATGTCTCTTTTGAAATGTCTTGTGGCAAGAAACTCTCTCATTTCCTGAGTTTAAACTCCATGAGGGCTAATAGGCTGTCTTGTTGATTTGCAAAATAATATGTGTGAGGCCCCTAGCACAGAGCCTGGTATAGGAAGAAACTTCTTTCACTGGTTAAATATCATATATGCATTTACATCTTTAGCATTGACATCTATACGTTACCTATACCTGTACTTGTATTTATATTGCTATCTATCCATATCTATATCCAATCATTCGTACCATTAGTAGAATGATCTTGTTGAAACATAATGGAGACCAGACTTGAAAATCCTCTAAGCAGATAAAAACCATTTAAGTCATGCAGACTTATTCCAAATCTAGCTTACTTCATGAACATACATGAAACTTAGCTTATTTCTTGTAAACACCTCTGGCAATCATAAGAAAAAACCCTAAAATTATCTTCCTGAAAATGGTATAAGATAATCACTTCTAACCAGTACCCTGCCATCTGGAAACTTCCATTGTGATAACCAATCGTTGTAAAGGTTAAGCAATCCTCATTCTCATTTATAAGCCATCCTGTGATCTTATGCTTCTGAGCTTCATATCCCTTTTGGATTTGAAAGTTCCTAGTTCATGAACTGTCCTTAGGTGCACAATAAGCTCACAGTAATTACTATTTTATTGATCTGATGATTTTAATTTTGCTATTTCTGGATTTTTGACCATCCATTTAAAAATGTACATTTCATTATGACACATCCCTCCTTCAAACCACTCAGGTGTCTCTTCAAAGTCTAGAGGATAAAACTCAGAGCCCTTGATGTCTAAAAGGCTTTTGTTCTGATTTTTGCTGGACATTCCTGTCTTTTGTCTGTAGGGACCCAGATATCCCAGAGCTGTGAAGACCCCCTAGATATGCCTGTGACCTGTGCGTATGCAATTCTCAATATCTGGTCCCTTTTTTTTCTGCTCCAGATGCAGCCCAGTGTCAGCTCTGAGAAGGAGCTTCTAAGCTTTTGATCTTTATTCTCTCATTTTGTCCTCTTCACTGCTGGATGGCATCTTTTTCACTATAATTTCCATCATGTCGTTGAGGACACCGAGGCACAGAAGTTTAAGACTTGCCTAGGGTCCTGTCACATTCTTTCTCTACTACAGTTGAAATTTGAAGGCAGAGACTGTGTCCTGTAGGGTTTAATAATTAAACCGTGCAGCTCAAATATTTTCTGGATAAATGAAAAATCCAAGCCAGGTATGTTTTCTGATAGCAGTTCCATCCTCAAAACTTTATATAAAGTCCGTGAGCTTTGCTGTGTAAACTTTACACTTGATTTTTGCCAGCCTGGGTCATGCTTCCAAAGAACCTCCTGCACTTGCTTCACCCTGTTGCTGATTTGTGAATCCAAGCATGGCCTAATTACCAAAATGGTGTCAGGTTTCAGCACTGAATTTTCAACCATATGGGCTGGGTGTGGGATCTCCCAGAGGTGGCCTGCTACTTGCTTGTAGATACTAGAAAGTACCAGCATGATTAATCCACACATGTCAGTTGTGAACACCCAGAAAAAAATATGCTGCTCCTGCAGTTGTGCATAAAAGACATGGCAAAGACTCTGGTAGTTAAAATGAACTGGGCACTAAGTTGAAGGAGACAGTGCTCAGCCATGTGTGATGTTAACTTTAGGAATTTTGTCAGATACTTGAGACATGGTGTCATCATCTGTGTGGCAGATCCAAGCTCCCCCTGCAGCACAGCTGCACACACTGTCTGGTGAGAGTCAGTGAGATGCATTAGCAAGCTTGTCCATGGACTTGGACATCAGCAAGGGTAAGGAAGAGAGCATCTTTAGGCCAGTAACACACCTTTCCAAACTCAACTCACTGCATGATGAACTTGCAAATGACCAAATTGCCAAATTTATAAAACGTACAGACTTAACACCCTGTTGTTTTTAATAGTTTTGACGGGATTGTTATCAACTTGGAAACCATGTTTTAACAACTTTAATGAGGGATTTTGATTTATTTTTTTATTTTTATTTTTTGGGGGGGATTTTGATTTATTTGCTAAGTGTAGAACACACTTCTGTATATTCTTGGCAAAATGGTGAATTGGTGAATTCAGCAAGTTGGTACTACTGCTAAGACAACTCTTCTAACACCAGCAGGTTTGTGAATTAAAGCTCCAGGAGGATATGAAACCTGTGTCTTATTTAATGTTTCCTTAATGAGCAGCAGTGTACCTAGGATGTGATTAATTGAATAATTCTTTGCTGAATAAATTAACAAATGTACCCACATGTGAGATTACAGAAGACTTTTTATCATCAGAAACAGAATTTAAAGTAAAGATAGAATATGCCAGTTCTAATGCTTATGAACATTTTGATTAGCATTATTATTTTGCTGTATTATATGCAAAGTTGCATTAAACACACTTGAATTAGGTGAGAGATGGTTCCTTGAAAAAAAAATACAAGAAAATATGAACATGGGTTTCTAAATTAAAGTAAACTTAGTGGTGACTGATAGATTATTTTAATAGATGTTTCCATTCAGCATTAGTATTTATCCAGAAAATCAGTTGTAATGATTCTGAAATTAAAGAAAATAATCATAAACTTCAGTATATATATTTAATCCATTCTTACAGGCAACATAATTGTTGAATCAGTAGGTGGTTGGAAGTCAGGAAGACAAAATAAATTTCATTAATGTCTTACATAATTTGTCTAATTTTCATGGCAAGGACTGAATTGTTGCTCAGCCTTAGAATCACCATATTCAAGCAATGTGATTGTAATTGATGACATAATTAGCTTCATTACCAAGACAAATTGTCATATTCTGATACAGTGCTTTCTTTTGGATAACAGAGGGTTATTTCAGCCTAAACAAAGTAGTTGAATGATGGAATGGAATGCCAAGTTGACTTATGTAAGGTCTAACTGAACTAGCCACGAAACATGAGAATATCATTTCCTATTTTTCAACCTCTAGTGAAATCAAATATACTATACTAAGTTGCCTAGTTTAGACAATGAGATAGTTATTATGACAACTAAGACTAGGTGCATGGCTGTTATACTGTCCTTGGATACAAGTCTTAATGCTTAATCAAAACCCAGGCTCCTGTTATTCAACCTGTATACTTTCCTGACTTTGTTGTGTAATGAACAATTATGTATCTCTTGGAAAATAAAGATAAGCCAAAGTCCATATAAGAAAATATGTTTGCTTGGAGTGTGTAAGGGGTATAATGGTGAAAAATAGAAGCTACAAGGATGAGAACCACCAGAAAAGCATGTATATATTCATAGACATCTATGCTCTTATTTCTTATTCATATTTATCTTCTCTGGTTTTCTTCATCGATTTTATTTTTTTATTTTTTAAAGATTTTATTTATTCATGAGAGACAGAGAGAGAGAGAGAGAGGCAGAGACACAGGCAGAGGGAGAAGCAGAGGGAGAAGCAGGCTCCATGCAGGGATCCTGATGTGGGACTCGATCCCAGGTCTCCAGGATCGGCCCAGAGCCGAAGGCAGGCGTCAAACCACTGAGCCACGCAGGGATCCCCTCTTCATCGATTTTAAAATGTAGATCTAGTTTTAAAGTTTTCTTTGAAAAACTTTGCTTCTAGATAAATAGTGTCTAAAAAATCCTTTGAACTTATGCCAGCTAAATGAGGTTAACCTCTGTATTTGCAACACATCTCTACCCCTCATTAAATACATACATATATGTGTATATATGTATAAATATAAATACATGTGTGTATATTAAACACACACAGTATATATGTAAATATATCTAATTATTAGATAAGATATATGACATATAATGAATACATAATATATATACACATCTGATTCTATGTAATTCAAATAAGTTTTTGTTGAAGGAAGGAGAGCTAGAATATTTGTGCCCCCCTCATAAATGGAACTCCACATTTAATAATGAAGTCACTGACACAATCATGACAAAGGGGTTAATGTGGTGGAGGGCATTCATTCCAGGTATTTTTTAGTAGAGTGGTATTTGTAAGAAGCAGATTGCAGCTGAAATTCTCTAAACTAATTTTGTTTTGTCTCTTCCCCCTCTCCTGTATAGAATGTGAGGGTGGTTTTCTCGCGGAGCCAAGCACTTTGTGTTGTACAACCAAAGACTAAAAGGAATTTCATCTTCAATGGCTCCCAATTTATATTCAGTCCTTTCTGGGAATTCTGCTTGGGAAGACTCACTTTTTAAAAAGAATCCACAGAAATCCTTAAGATTCTTTTGACTTCTGGATGTTCTGGAACTTTGAATCTTGATGTCATGTAACACTTAGTTCTCAAGTGAATTCTTTGTATGGTAAACTCACAGGGTTATTCCTTCACATACGTCATTTTATATGTGGTGAGCTGGAGTTTCCTCAGAAGACCAGTCTGTTTTCCCAATGCTGAATTGCCCAACCACCTCAAAAGTGTCTTCAAGGAAGCCAGTCTTGAGTGTTCAGTTGTCAAACGTGGTATAATGGTTAAAAGCAGCAGTTCTAAAGTCAGATGTCTGTGTTCATGTTCTGTACTCACTAGCTGTATGGCCTTGGGAGACCTAATAATCTTTGTGCCTTCAGTGTCTTCAACTGCAAAATAACCGTTGGATCTGATTGATTTTAAATTGTATTTTTTTTTTGAGGGGTGGAGGGAGAGGCAGAGAGAGGATCCCAATTAGGCTTCATGCCCAGCACACACAGCCTGACCAGGGCTTGATCTCACAACCCTGATGTCATGGCCTGAGCTGAAGTCAAAAGTCAGATGCTTAATTGACTGAGCCACCCAGGTGCCCTGATACTAATAGATTTTAAAGAGTTTAACAGAATGCCTCGCGTATTAGTAGGAGTTCAGTAAGTATCAGCATCTACTACTGCAACTGTGCTTCCACTATTGCTACTACTACTCTACTACGGTTACTACTATTCCCCCTGCCTCTCCTATTCCTCTCTAACCCCCACCTTCTGCCACTCCTCTTCCTCCTGCTGCTCCTACAATTGCTGCCACTCCTACTCCCCTCCTATTCTTACTCCTCTGTTACTACCACTTGTCACCTGCTGTCACCACCACCACAGTTACCATGCAATTATCATCATCATCAACTGGCATAAGATTTTGTCAGACTTTCGTGCCAGAATTGACTTTGCTTCTCTGAGGCTTTCTCATTTACGATGCTTCTCAGTCCCAACTGCAAATAGGAATCAGCTGGGGAAAATTTCAAAAAAACATCAATGCCTGAATCCTAACCCCAGAAAAATTAAATCAGATCTTCTGGGTAGACATATTATGGGGGTGGATGGCATCCACCATTCACACCACTAAAATCACCTGTCCACAGGCTCAGACAAGGTAATGGTGGAATTGCAGCCACATGCCACTTTCTGTCCCTGAATTGAGCAAGGCTGCAGATGTGCGTGCGTCACTGCAGGCTGTGCTTTGACATAGGGGAGAAGTGTCATTGAGCTCTTATGGGCCAGATCTCAGCTGTGATTCATTTTCTTCATTCACTGTTGTGTGTGTTCTGAAACACACAAAATTGGGGGAAAAAGAAGCGTGTAATGAAAATTGTTGAGATTCTGTTCTGAGTGATGCTCCTAAATCCTTTCTATACTCTTTGGTCCAATTATCTTTGTAGATATATTTCCCTCCAGGAAAGAATCAATAGGTGTTCTATCCTGTTTCAGTTTCTTCCAATATTAGTTACATGTTTTCTTCCTATACATAAAAAGTAAGGTTGAGTTGTCCAAACTATTTTTTTTTTCATGAGAATCAGTTTTTCTACTCCACAGACACAAATCTGAAGGCATTCATAGGGACCTGCATGCATTCAAAGAAGTAGCAGTGTAGTGCCTGTTAGGGCTAAAAGCCAAGTGAAGATGCCAGGATATGTAGAGAGTGGTCACTATGTCACTAGCCACTAGTTCAGTGTTTCCCATCAGTTTGGTTCTGCTATTTGTCCTTTTCAAATCTTGCACCTCAGCTCTCCGTTCTTTCTTTATTCATTAAACACGTATTAGCCAACGGTTTACTGGGTGACACATTCTGGCTCGATACTCAAGATGAGAAACAAATACACTTTGCCTTCTTGTGGCCCAGTCGGGTGGGCCAGGTCAGACATTGAATGTATAATAGACATTGAATGTATAATTGAATGGCAAGCGTTGTGAAGGTGGATGTGCATGATGCCACCGAGCTCACCTCATCTTAAGTTTTAGAGAAGCAGTCCTAAGGGGGAATGGCATCCATAAACTCTGAGGGGTGTGTAGGAAACAGAGCAAGGAGAAGGGCCAGAGTGCTTCAGCCAGGGCAGTGTGTGGAGAGGCCCTGATGTTGGACAGCAAGCTCAAGGATCAGAAAGAAGACTGGTGTGATTAAAAGGCTGAGACAAAGGGATCACAGGGCAGAAGGTTTCTAAGTCAGAACATGGTTTCTGACATGCCAATGGGAAGTTATTGAAGGCTCTTAAGGACAGAAGAGATCTGATCAATGAGGCATAGTGGGGACCCTTGGTCTAAGTTCCCATGCTGCTGTCTGTGATGGACAGTTCCCATGCTTATTGTTGCCTCCCAATCTTGGGTGCCCTTATATGTGGGTCTGCTTTATTCAGTACCCCAGGATCTTGTTCAGCTGGCATGTGAGCATTTCATGCCTTAGCCATCAATCCTCCACAAAGGAGGGAGTTAGTGAAATTTTTCATCCTTCAGTGAAAAAATAATGAGGAATCTCTACATGAGTCTTCAGAAAGCCCTAGAGGGACTGAGTGGCAGTCGCTCCTCAGAGTAACCTATTTATTAGCTTTCTCCTTTCTCTGGCAACACTTTCTCTGCTGCTGTAATTCCAGGATCATATCCTAAATAAACTGCCTGCATGAACATCTTTATCTCAATATTTTCTACTTGAGGAACTCAAATGAAAAGGGTTAGGACTAGAAGTCATACCAAAATGCAGACTCCGAGAGCTCCAGCGATTGAACCATTCACTGGTTGTATGGCATCAAGAATTATTGCTGCTTCCAGTGGTGAGTGGGGTGGTGTTAATCCCTAGCGTCACAATTATTCAGTTCCCCTCTGTGGTTTGGGGTGAGGTAAAGGTTGGTGTAGAACTGCTCACTTATGCAGTAACTCTTATGCTTCAGCACAATGTGAGGGCAATGGTAATTATATAGACTGTGGAATTGACTAGCATTTGTTAATTTCTTTAGAACAATAAGGAAAGCAAATAATAGGCTCAGTTCAACAGCTATCACTTAGGGCACACATGGAAAACTGGAAGGCTTCTATATCCATAGGACAGACTGTATTAAAAATTGAACAGGAGATGAAAATCTAAAGGAGATAGAATGTACAGCCTGGTAGGTCTCTAATGCACAAGTAAAAGTCCTAATGATAAAGTAAAAGGAGCCTGACACATGGGGTGGGGCCTTTTGGTGGACTCATGATAACCTTGAACCCCCAAGTTCTCATGAACCTTCCAGACAGGTAGACGTGGCTCTCTCATGCTTGTTAAAAGGGAGGGGCCTCCCAATGTTGAACACAATGGCAAAGACCTCTTGTTTTTTTTTTTTAATAAATATTACTTATTTATTCATGAGAGACACAGAGAGAGGCAGAGACACAAACAGAGGGAGAAGGAGGCTCCCTATGGGGAGCCTGATGCAGGACCCTAGGATCACGTCCTGAGCCAAAAGCAGACACTCAACCACTGAGCCACCCAGATGCCCTGGCAAAGATCTCTTGAAGACTTCCTGAAATACCATGTGGATGGCCCTTTCAAGGTTTTTATACAATAATGGTCTATAGTTATAGACGTGTCTTAGAAAATCATTACGGAGTGGGTTGAAAGGCTCAGGACAAGAATGGATTTATTACATGGGTTGAGAAATGCCAATTAGTAGTATTTCCTGGGAATATTCATAAGACACTCCTTTCATTAGAGGAGTGAGGAGTACTCACGTGAGTGAGTTATCGGAAACACTGAGAAGCTCCGTGGTGGTTGTTCTCCATAGGTTTTGGTTACCTAGGGCATGAGTGGTTTTGTGTCATGCAAGGGGAGAGGTAGGGCAGATATTGCTGATGTGCTGTCCCAGATCCCTCATACCTTCATTCATCTGTAGCACAGTATTTCACCCATCATGCTGACAGCTAACAAATCTCTAGCATCTTCATCTCTGTATTTCTGCCTGACAGCTGCCTTAGGTGACAGGAAAGTAGTCCAAGTGAATGGCAGTAGCGGGTTAGACTAGGATTGTGGCATGGGCCAATTTGAGAGATAGAACCTATGGTACAAATTTGTGTGAATATGGGGAGAGGATTTATTTTGATTAATTTTATATCTGCAATAGTTGCCTGTTTTCCTACCTTGGGACCCAAGTCTGTAACCCCAGTGGCCCTTAGCATTAGTTTTTCTAATATTTGGGGGGAAGGGCATTTTGCCTCTGAACATGTGTCCATTTCAGGAATTTTGTGATTTATTTCCAGGTTTCTCTTGAAATCAACTATCATGTGTGCTTAGATATCCACATATTATCACTTGTCAGTTTTCAATTATGTTTCACTTGCCTTTTAAAAAAAGATTTATTTATATATTTGAGAGAGAGAGAAAGAGAAAGAGACAGAGAGAATGAGAGAGAGACAGAGAGAGAGAGAGAGAGCCCGCACATGATGGGAGGGGCAAAGGGAGAGGAAGAGAGAGTCTCAAGCAGACTCCTCGCTGAGCATAGAGCCCAACTTGGGGCTTGATCTTACCACCCTGAGGTCATGAGCTGAGCCAAAAACCAAGAGTCGGACACTCAATCAATTGTGCCACCCAGGTGCCCCTTCACTTGCCTTTTTAAACATCTTGTAATTGCTTCCTGCTTAGCCCATTCTCCTGTTTAACTCTGGTGGTCCTTTCTTGCTTTCCAGTCTGGCTCCTCATGATCAGTCATCCCTGATCTAAATGAACTCATGCTCAGGATAAGTAACAGATTATCATCAATTATATTTCTACCAGTCTAAAGAAATTCTCCCATCATGTTGCCCTACTCACACAATTATTCAGAGCTGTTGACATACTGTGATGTAGGGATATATTATTTTCCTTAAAACTCACTGCTCTGGGGGGATGTTGAATGTTATTTTTCTCTAGCATGAAAGAGATGGCCTGAGTGCTTTGGAAGAACTATAGTATAACCCTGCCTCCCTTTTCTCTTAAATTCCTCCTGTCTGCTGGAGTGGGTAAGCCTTATGTTTGGCTGAGAACACAATTCCCTCTTTCAACTTTCACAACATCATGGCAACTCTGTCTCCTTACATCTGGTGCATAAAACATATAGTTCTGGCTCTTTACCACATCCCAAAATATCTGCTCTTCGGAGCCCCTGTTCGTGAATTTAGAAAGGATTGACGACAAGCCAGGATCTGGAAAAATCTTACCTCAGATCTCTAATATTTGCAAAGAACTATATCTTTAAGTCAGTCAGTAATGCACATGTAAAGTGTTAAATAATAGGAATGATATAAATAATGATTGAGGGAGAAATGTTATAAGTATCTGAAGATGCACCATTATACTATTTCTGTGGCAGAGGAACCTAGCTCTTAGAAAAATCCACATCACCTTCTTTCTGGCCACATGGCTAGACTACATTTTGTGGTTTCCCAGGAAGTTAGGAATGGCATGTGACGGAGTTCTAAACAGACGAATTGTGGGTAAATATGATCCCTCCCTCAAGTTCTGGCTAGATCTTCTATTGAGACCATCTGTACCCTTTTGGCAGGCTGGAATGGAAACCACTGCCACAGTCACCTTGGAAGAAATGTGCTGGAGACCCTTTGTCTTCCTGGTCTCTGAATGACAGTACTGAGGAGGCCTGCCTCCCATCTGTGAGCAAGAAACAAACTTTGTGCTTAAGCCATTAACATTGTGATAACCAATAGCTTACCTGATTAATATCCTACAAAAATTAATTAAAACTAAAAACATAAGAGTTTATTTCAGTCTGTATATTCTCAATTATATGTTTTGGAAGATGTGGATTTTGACTGGATATTGAAAGATGGGGTGGGATTTTCATCAGTGGAGGTCAGGGTGGATATTCAAGGTATATGACAAGATAAAGCTAAAATCAAGGAGACATTTGTGAGCAAATCAATTTGAGCAAAGAAGGAAGATTTTTAAGAATAGCTCAAAGCATGACTGGATGATAGGATTGAGCTAGATTGTGAAAGGCCTTTAATGTCTGGATAAATATTTTGATTTGATGAGTTTTGGCAGTATATGTATATGGAAAAAGCTAAGCATTGTGCGTATTGACATAATAAAGTAATATTCTAAGAAGATTAATACTGTGAACATAGTTTGAGGCCAACATGAACTAAATGGCTTTTCTAGCTTTGAAGATAACTCTTGCTTTTCAATTAATCAGATTTAAATCCTGAGGATTTTCTTCTGTTTTGTAAATAAAAATTAAAAGGCAGAAACAAGCAGTTTGAATGACCTCTCCACACGACTAAGGATTTGCCTAATTATTTTTATGAAAGGATGGATGTGTATTCTTCAGAACTAGGGTTGCTTGACCAGCATTTGTAATGGTCCTTTTACTCACCGTGGTATCAGCCTGATGGGAAGGAAAGACATTACATGAATAATTACATAATTACAGTTGTAACTAAGTGCTTGCAAGGAGGGTGACAAGGAGGCATGACTATATAGCATGGGATAGGGTGGTATTTGGGAGAGCTTCCCTGACCAGTAGAAGAAATTGCGGTCAAAGCAGGACATTGATTCTTCCTGAGATCATGAATTGTTTTATAAGGTCATGAGGTCGAATAGAGGTGGGGGTGGGGGATGTCAAAAGGGTTGGCCATACACACGGGCAGGTGGCACAGGATGCAGGAAATACGAAACCACAGATAGATCCAGAGGAAACGAGCAATCAATAACTCCCTGGCTCTGTGAACATTCTGTAGTGTGGAGAAGGAGACCATAATGGGTGGGATCAGAAATCATCTAAGTCAGTTTCAGGTATAACTATTTAAATCCATTAGAGCCTCCCTATTTGGGAAACTGCTCAGACAGTGGTTACAGAAATGGGATAAATAGCACTACTGTCCTCAGTGAGGTACTTAGAGCTATTTAAAAATGTTTATTATCAGGCTGCCTTTAAAGTCACTAGGAAAAAATAGTTCTTGTCTCAGACTAATGCATCTTACCTTCATTTCCTCTTCAATCCCTCCCCTCGGTTTAGCTGAAGACTCCATTTCCTCACTGTAATTCTCACATTATTCATAGTTGATTCTCCTTAAAATAGGTTGTTTTTTAGCACGATCATCTAGAAGCAATTTAAACAAAAAGCATTTGTATATAAGCCCAGTTCTCTGATTTCCAAAGACTTTCAAAATGATTAATGTTGGCTAGTCAAATATTGCACTGGTCAGATAGGGCAAGTAAAGTCGCTGGAACAACAAATAAACATCAAACTCTAATTCCGACAGGAAGGAAATGGGATTCCAGCAGCCCCCACCCCCAGCAAACCAGAATCTCAGGTGATATGCCATGTGATTTTATGCCAACACCTTTCCTCAGTATAATTCATTGATTACATGGGTCCTGTCTATGCTTTGTTTAATGAATAAAAAGCAAGACAGACTTAGGCTATTTGCCATGTTTATTAAATCATTTATTAATATGTTTTGGATGCCTAGTTTGTGTCAGGCATGGTGATGGGTTTTGGGTGACCTACAGTGGAAAGGTAGCCATAGTCCCTTTTCCCCTGGAAGTTCTGTGAGAGGGAGGAAACAGATGCTACATAAGAATTGATGATGACCTGGGACATGTGTTATAATGGGGGTGTGCAGGGAGGCAGGCAGGCATACAGCAAGGAACCTATGCTAATCAATAAGCTAGTTACGTTCTCCCTGAGAAACCCAGGTTTAAGTTCCGACCTAGAGGAACAGTGAAATTTGCCAGAAGAAGGTGAAGGAAGAGGAGTGTTCTTGGCAGAAAGAAGATCACTGGCAAAGAGCACAAACAGCTTAGCAAGATGCAGGAAGTGAAAGAATTCTGATACATTTTGCGAATAAAATATGTGATAGGGTATCCAGAAATGAGTCTGGAAATGAAACTAGAGGCACAGACCATATAGTAAACCTGGGACCTTATGTTGGATGTTATCCTAATAGCAGTGAGAATCCACTGAGGAGGTTCAAGCAGGGAGGGGCATGATGTTATAGGGTGGGGATGGTGAGATGGGGAGGCTGGGTGAGCAGTGATTGTAGTAATACATGTGAGAGATGGTGGGTATGAGCCCTGGGTGGCAGCAACTAGAAAAAAGCGAAGGACGTGATGTGTATAAAAACATGTGTTAGAGGTTATAAGACTTCTAGGTGGCAAGCCTAGAACTGTGCTCTATTGCCTCCTGACCTCTGATGCTGTACCTGACTCATGATATATTAGCATTTGTCCATTAGTCTTCAGTATTTTTAAATGTATGCAATAGATTGCTTAAAATAGTGATCTCTTAGGGTACAAGGGTAAGGCCGGAGGTTCCAGTGAAGAGTTTTCACACCCTGTGAATTACTAAGAGCACTCATTTGTCCCGGGTACTATTTTCAACAACACTGCCCTAAAACAACTTTCTTATCTTTTAAGGATATACGAATGTTTCTATAGAAGTTGAAGTAAACTAGCAGGTGAGAATGTCAATATTTCAAATTTTTGTATCGCTTGTCACATTTCTCCTTGGGGCAGACGACACACTGAAAGTAGACTTCAGAGAACTAGAAGAGAACATAATATTCTTCAGATGTGAATTTATTAGCATCTCTCTGGGGGACAGAAGACACCCACAAAGCAGTCCTTTCATGTGGTGGGCTGTTTTTTTACTAATTTTTGGTATAGAAACATGCATACGTTTTCTCTTTTCAGGAGGAAGTTGTTGATCAGAGTGTTGAGGAGGCCTGGTTCTTGGTGGTATTAAAAAATTTAGTCATAAGAATTCAAGTGATCAGTTCAACATTCAGATACTTTATTTTTTTTAAAGCTTGCTTTATTTATTTATTTATTTATTTATTTATTTATTTATTTATTTATGAGAGAGAGAGAGAGAGAGAGAGAGAAAACAAGTTGGAGGAGGGGCAGAGGGAGAGAATTCTCAAGTGGACTCCCCACCCAGCATGGAGCCTGATGCAGGGCTCAATCCCAGAAACTTAAGATCATGATCTGAGCCAAAATCAAGAGTTGGATACTTAACTGACTAGCTAAGCCACCCAGACATACCAACATTCGGATGCTTTATAGGTCTATTAAAAAAAAAAAGATGAATATCCCCTACATGTTAGTTTTTCTATTGTGAAAACATCACTAAGAATTATTTTACCTCTTTTAATTAAGTGCATTTAGCATCATCTGAGTATTGTAATGATTCTGATTTGCCTGTTGTAAGCTAATGGTGTTTTATACTAACAGTGTTAAATAGGACATTGGGTTCTCCTTGTTTTTCAATTACCCCAAAGACCAGGCTTATAAGTTAGCAGAGGCTTTAGGTCCTATAAAGTGCCGGTGAAGGAGGTCAAGGTCCATATCTCCAAATGCCTCCTGACTAGTTCTGTGTTTAATTAAAGCTAGTAGCCTTGGTAAAAGTAGGATCTTTACCAAGTAGGACCCAACACAATAAGCTGAGCACTGGGAGGAGGGTAGTAAACACCATTTGAGAGGAGAATCCCAAGTTAGCATGCATTTCTTTTTAATTTTGCATCGCTTTGATATTCTAAACTAAATATATCCAAAATGTAAATGTTTAAAGATTCTTACATTCTGCCTCAATTTATTCTCTCAACACTCTTTGAGAAGTAAATGGGCAGAAAGATGGATGGGCAGATAAATTAAAAGGCTAATTTCACTTGGGAGAGGTTGTTTAATATAGGTTCATCATTTAAAATATTTTACTGTATGTTTTTCAGTAAGAAGTGAATCTTTCTAATATCCAAGGTGAAATTTCCAATGAATTAGATGAAATAGAACAAAACAGTAGAACTTTTTATTTTATTTTATTTTTAAAGATTTTATTTATTTATTTTAGAGAGGGAGAGGGCATGAGCAGGGGAGAGGCCGAGGGAAAGAGAATCTGAAGCAGACTGTACATGCTCAGTGTGGAGCCTGACCCAGGCTCAATCCTATGACCAGGAGATCACAACCTGAACTGAAACCAGCAGTCAAATGCTTAACCAACTGAGCCACCCAGGCACCCCGAGAATATTTTATTCATTTTTTATTTTTAAAAAAGATTTTATTTATTTATTCATGAAAGATACAGACAGGCAGAGACATAGAAAGAGGGAGAAGCAGGCTCCCTTTGAGGAATCCAATGCGGGACTTGATCCCGGATCCTGGCATCAGGACCAGAGCTGAAGGCAGAAGCTCAACCACTGAGCCATCCAGGCATCCCCCCAAGAATATTTTAAATTGAAGAAGATCCAGTATTGGGTCTGAAATGAATTAATATTATCAAGAGAATTCTATTATGGATCCAAATCATATGCATCTTGCTTCATAGTTGATGTGTTAGTCTATTCTGAGAAGTCAGGGTTCTAAATTGTTAAAAATTATTACAGTTAAATTCCAAGTTCAGAATTTTGAGAAATAGCTTTATAATTGATACATAGCTATATTTTTTCCTTTCTTCAAATTTTTATTTGAATTCCAGTTAGTTAACATAGAATGTAATAATAGTAGTTTCAAGGGTAGAATTTAGTGATTCATCACTTACACACAACACCCAGTGCTCATCACAAGTGCCCTCTTTCATCCCCATCCTCCTTCTAGCCCATCACCCACCCACCTCCCTCCATCAACCTTCAGTTTGTTCTCTATCATTAAGAGTCTTTTATGGTTTGTTTCTCTCTCTCTTTTTTCATTTCCCCCTCGCCATATGTTCATCTGTTTTCTTGGTTAAATTCTACAGAAGAGTGAGATCACATGGTATTTGTCATTCTCTGACTGACTTATTTCACTTAGCATAATACCCTCTAGCTCCATCCATGTCATGGCAAATGGCAAGATTTCATTCTTTTTGATGGCTGAGTAATATTCCAGTGTGTGTGAGTGTGTGTGTGTATGTGTACACTCCATATCTTCTCTATCCATTCATCAGTTGATGGACACTTAGGCTTTCTGCAGTTTGGCTATTGTTGATAATGCTGCTATCAACATTGAGGTACATGGATTCCTTCAAATCGGTATACTTATACCCTTTGGGTAAATACTTTGTGGTGCAGTTGCTGGGCCATAGGGTAACTCTATTTTTAAATTTTTGAGGAACTTCCATACTGCTGTCCAGAGTGGCTGCACTAGTTTGCATTCCCAACAGTGTAAGAGGGTTCCTCTTTCTCCACATCCTTACCAACATCTGTTGTTTCCTTTTGTTAATTTTGGCCATTCTGACAGGTGTGAGGAGATATCTCACTGTAGATACATAGCTACATTTTGACCTTAGGTATTTGTCACTTTACACGTTGTTAAATTTCCTGTTAGGCTTCCTCAAAAACAGTCTTCTTGACCAGCCTCCTCACATTACTGGTAGCAAAAAAAGAGAACTTCTCCTGAGTTCTTTCTGGTCAGCATCCTGGCTGTCTTCAGATTTGGTGGGTATCTGAAGCATGTGCCAAACTGAATTCTTGTGTTACATCTGTCTGTAATCCTCTATCTCTTGATTTTCTTGTTTCACATTCAGTCCAAAAGCAGACCCTGGTGACTCTGACTCTCCCTCATGGTACATCCTGAAATCAATACCTTCTCACTATAGCCACAGCCACCAGCCTCGCTTAAGACACCATCATCTAATGAAGCTACCTTCTAACAGGTCTCTGTGCTTCTATTCTCATGCTTTTCCATGTCCTACTGACAGTCTCATCTTGGTGATCATACGTCACCCTTTTATGGGCACATCATGTCACTTCCCTACTGAAAACCCTCCAAGAAATTCCCATCCATATTTTAGGCTCTAAGGTATCTGCACAAGTAGAATGTCACTTCCAAAAAAGCCAGTTATTTGGTTGCTGTTATTTGTTTATTTGGTTACTATTGTATCCTCAATGCTCAGCATAATACCTTACACACAGCAGGGACTCAATGAGGGCTTGTCAACTGGATGAGTGTGTCAGTGAATAAGTGAATGCATGTTCCATGGAGTCAGTGAAACCATCACTTGGTCTAAGGATTCCAGACCCCTCTATCACAAGGGAAAATTTATTGTTTCGTGATACTATCCAAGTAGGAGTAACTTTAAGTAACTTCTCTATATAAATTTGAATTGTACTTTTTCTCCTAAATGAGCAATTCTGTCTTAAAACTTGTGTTTGAACACCAATCCCAGGAGGGAGCAATGAGAGGATCTGTGTTTGAAGCTGGGTTTCCAGGGTCAGGTTGATGACGGAGGCAGTTCTGATCTGAGAGGGAGAGTTCTTGTCCCCACATGGTAGGGGCCCTGGGCCTGTCTTGGGTGTCCGAGGAGCTGGTAAGAAAGGTCATGGCTGCGGAGAGAAAACAGGTAGCAATTCAGAGAAAGTTGTTTTGCAAGATGGAGTCTGGAAAGATCCCATGAAAGGGAAATGGGGATGGGAAGAAGCCTTTTAGGGATCCAAGCGATGAGCACCTGGGTGAACAGTAAGTCTTGATGGTGCTGAGTGGTTTCTGGCCTCTGAAAAACTAACTAGGTTGTCAAACAGCAGCACAATGAAAGCATGTTTTTGATGAAGGTGAGAATTAAAATGATAAGACACACCCATGCTGGTCCAAAAAGAAAGAAGGAAGAGAAAAAAAATGTAGGAGCCTTATTTTATTTATTTATTTATTTATTTATTTATTTATTTATTTATTTAGAAAGATTCTAGTTTTCAATATTGTGATTTCATGATGCCTATTAATATTACTAAATAAATACCAGACAACATCTCACTCACGCCTCCAACACTGCCTCTTTCGTCAAAGGCGAACTGCTGTTAAAATTTATGGTCACCTATAGTTTACTTGGTGTTCGTGCCCATATTATACCTGGAAAAGGTTTGGCTAGTTTCTTCTTTTTACCGGGCTGGCCAGATGTTTTATGACAAATAGACACAGTTTTTGCAATTACCCACTAAGTATGACATTTAGCAACTAGACAGTTGGCTGCAATCTTTAAAATATGATGCTTGTGGAGAGAACAATGTCTGTTAATAATTGAAATGCTTTTCCAAGTTATTAGCTTTCAGTTTTTATTTTCTCTGTGCTTTTTCTACCCATCTATTGAAATTTTCCATCCTCTTATTTTGTCAAACAATAATTTCTAAGAGTTAAATATTTTAACCATTGGCTCTAAAATATTGATAAAATAGCCACACGGACAGTTTAATACCTACTTTAAGGTATGGATAAATTTTTGAGGAAAATAAGCTAAAATTTATGTATGCTTTTATTTACAAATATTAGCACATAAGAGGCACATGGATCCTGATAGTCCTCTGATATGGAAGCATTCATACTGCCTTCTCTTTTGAGAAATACAAAAACATACCGCAAGCTTCCGTTTTGTTTTCACTCCCCCTCCACTCCACTACCCCATCCTTCTCACAGTTTATCTTCTTGAGTTCTTGGCTCTCTAAACTCAACACATCTTGAGGCTATGTTGGCACCCTCAAAGCAAAAGGTGCCTGGAATGTACGAGGCTAGTCTGTTGGGAGTGCAGCCATTCCATTGGCCATACCTCTTCACTCTCTGGTGGATGTGATGGCACAGCTCAATTCTCTGGGGAGGGAGTAATCTAGCCTGGTGATCTTGGATGACCTTGGGAGAACTGGGTGGGGGTGGGCATCTTCCTCTGTCCCCTGGAGAACATCTTGTTGCACTGCCAGAAGGGGATCTGTCTCTCAAATTACATTTGTTAATCTACAGTTTGACCCAGTTAAAACTCAAATTTGGGATAATTAGGCATTGCTGGTATTCAAAAGAATTTCCTCTTTCTGAATGCATGCCAGCTTAGTGGAAAGCACACGGGTTGTGCACCCAGGGAGGCCTGTTGCTCATTAGGTACGCAGATACCCAAGGGCAAAGTGCTTAACTTCCAGCCCTCACTCTCCAGGGAGTTAGAAAGATTGAATGGCCTATTAGTTATCCATCCATTTCAGCAGAGTAGCCTCCTTGTTGGTCTGGGTCATGTCCAGAGTCCCTAGTGTACAAATCTAAGATGTATTTGCACAAAGCAAAAAAAACCCTGATTTAAATTTTGAGCTGAGCTGATTTATTACTATGGAGATAGACTACATCTCTATTTTCTCTTTAGGATTAAATTGATTTATCTGTAAAATGGTGATTAATTGCTTTAAAATCTTCAAGGGATAAAATTGCTGAAAATGTGAAAGCAGAAACAAACAAAACCAAAAACCTTTCTGTGTGGACCCATTCAGGTAGCCATGTATTCAGGCAAGTGTTCTGAGGTCATTAAGCAGAACTGAGAGATAATTTGGTGTAATTAGAAGTGAATTACCTTGGAGCCAGGTACATCCAGTTTCGAATCCCAGTTCTGATTCGTGGCCGCTGAGGAGCAGTGATTATGCCGCTTGACATCTCTGAGTGCTAGTTCCTCATCTGTAAAATGGAGACAATAATGGATTAGATCTGATGTTTCTAAGGCACCCAGCACAGCATGTGACCCATGGAAGTCAATAACAAAACATCACGATTATTTTAATACCATCCTGTTAGGATGACTGAATTTTCTTATATTGTAAAATGTTCATTGCAGAAGTGTTGATTAAATATAAATTTTTATCATGCGTCTAGTGAAACCTTCAGCAAAACAGAAAAGAAATTCAATGGCATTCATAGCTCATCAGAGCATATGAATTTTGGGAAGAGGTGGGAAGTTGCCACATTTGGTGTGAGTTAAGAGGGAATCTATAGGCTGGTTGCTAAAATACTTTTCTCCCCGTTTTTAAAGGTATTTCTGGTGTTCTCAGGGACCACAGTGAATTAGACTGCTTGTTCTTGAATTCGTTAAACCATGCGTGATATGGTTTTTTAAATGCTCTTGACCCATGCTTGAGGCCCTGGGTAGAGGCCAGGCAGTACCCTTCTTAGCCAACTCTTCCACAACCTACCTCCCTTACCAGGCCCCCACCTCCTGGCTCATAACTTGGCTATAATCATTCTGGGGCCAGGCACCAGCACATAGGGACAGCCCATGTCCCCAGGCTGACCCTGAGCCTGTTCACTGCCTTGCATATTTCTTCCCAAGGAAACCACAGTGAAGATGTTTCCCCACAGCCCCTTCTGTGCCTTCCTTAATTCCCTGTGTGGCCCCTTCTGACATGACATGTGCCCCCTCTCTTTTTTATCGCTTTTTCCCCCATAGGTTTTATTAGATGTAATTAATAAGTAAAAATCACATATATGTAAGGTGTACAGTGTGACATTTATCCCCCCCCACACACACACACACAGCAATACCTTGTGTGCAGCCATTCTCCATTGTTTTTTTGTTTTTGTTTTTGTTTTTTTTTTTTTTGGCTATACTTGTGTTGCTACAGCTTCTTAATTGGACTCTGGAACACTCCTAGGGCTATTCTCATTGTGGATAGCTGTCTCATTGTTAGTTTCTGTAGAGGACAAAGACCTGTGTCCTCTTCTCTGCCATCTTGCTGACATCATTCTCAAAATGATCTTTGCAATGGCAGTTGCCTACTGCTGATCTTGCTATATCTAAATAAGAATGAGCCTGGTAAAATGCCATGGTCCTAATTCAGGAAACAATGGGCTTTGGTGAGGATGTGGAGAAAGGGGAACCCTCTTACACTGTTGGTGGGAATGCAGACTGGAATATATAGCCACCCTGGAAAACAGGATAGAGGTTCCTCAAAAAGTTAAAAATAGAGCTACTCTACAACCCAGCAGTTGCACTACTAGGTATTTATCCAAATGATACAAATATAGGGATTCAAAGGGACATCTGCAACCCAATGTTTATAGCAGCAATATCCATAATAGCCAAAATATAGAAGGAGCCCAGATGTCCACTGACAGATGAATGGATAAAGAAGATTATAGCTATGCAATGGAATATTACTCTTCCATCAAAAAGGATGAAATTTTGCCATTTGTAATGATGTGGATGAAACTAGAAGGTATTAGATTAAGCAAAGTAAGTCAGTCAGAGACAGACAAATATCATATGATTTCATTCATATGTAGAATTTAAGAAACAAGACTGAGAACATAGGGAAAGAGGAAAAAATAAAAGAAGACAAAATCAAAGAGGAAGACAAACCGTAAGAGACTCTAAATCATAGGAAACAGACTGAGGGTCACTGGAGGGGAGGTGGGTGGGGGAATGGGGTAACTAGGTGGCAGGCATTAAGGAGGGCATGTGATGTAATGAGCACTGGGTGTTATATGCAACTGTTGAATCTCTAAATTCTACCCCTGAAACTAATAATACATTATATGTTAATTAAATCAAATTTAAATTAAAAAGTAAGTAAAAATACCACAGTTATATAGAATTGATGCTAAAGGCTGCCTCAAATCTTTTCAAGGCACTTAGATAAAAAAATGATTTTCTTGTGTACATAGATATTGACAGTTGAATGTGTAAAAGAGCATATGCACAATGTGTGTACTTTCTGTCTCCTTGAGCAGGGAACCAGACCAAGCTCTAGCATTTCATTTTGTCTCTTTATTTCACAGTATTGTTAAAAACCAGAGTTTACTTTGAAGTAAAAATGACAATTAAAAAAAAAAAAAGAATCCTAGAGGCTCCCTGGCTTTCACTCTCTGCCACTCTCTCTTTCTAATAACTGTTATATCACATCCAGTCATCCCAACACCACTGAGAAATCTGTGCTCACCTGAAATGCCATGTGTATGTGAAAGGGCCTAAATTATATTTCCAGGGGAAGTACAAATTTGAGTTTTTTCTTCTAGGTGAGTTTAAAATTTTAATTTTAATATGACAGTAAAGTGAGTTGATCTATAGGCCCTGGATTAACAGAGAACTAAGTCAGGAGAAGGAAATCCTCCACATTTGGGGGCTGCTGACATAGTGACCTTATATTTCCATAGCTAAAAAAAAAAAAAAAACTTTCCCCTAATCAAAGCTAGCTACCTTTCTGACATTTCCATTTTTCCTTGGAAGAACTAGAAAGAGAATATTTTTCGTAACACAACTATTAGTACTGATTACGATAATAGTAGGTTTTAAATTTGATATTTTTTTCTGATGTCAGCAACTATTTTCCTCCTCAAGATTGTTTCTTATTGTTGAGTCATAATGATACGTTTATGTTACTATGTGTGCAAATTTATTTTTGTGTTTAAAATTTTCCAAAGAGACTGGATAATTAAAAACTTCTCAGAATTTTAATGCAACTTTTATTGGAAAAGTTGCATTTTTTTCCCCCTGGGAATGATGTTTCATGATATCATATGTCTGAAGGTTCTCTAATTCTCTTTGCAGCAACTGGGACCAGATGGATTTATAGTTAATTTACTACAGGACATTTTTAGATGGCAGTGTCTGAGACACCGTGACAAATAAACGTAACCAGGAAGGATAATGGTTGAGAGTGAGACATCAAGGGTCAGGTGGCCTGGGTTTTAATACTGGATCTAGCTCTAACTAGCTATGTGGCTTTAGGCAAGATACTAAACTGTCTGCTTCGATCCACTCGATAGATGTGGAAAATGCAGTGTCCGCTTTTTATTATTTGTCTAGACGGATGCAGTATTTCATAGAAAACTTAGTACGCCCTCAGTAGGGGAAATTATGCGAACCTAAAACCGCTTCAAATACTATTTGATTATGTTCGTGATGAAATTTGAAGCCTCTTAAACATTATCACTTATTTTTTGTGATGTTGCAGTATTTATCTTTATGATACGTGATAAGGCAGAGAGATTCTTGTTTTTAAAGGAAAATGTCAGAGCAAGATTAGCATGAAGTACATTTATGCAGCATAGTAACAGCTAGATATAATAATATCCCATTTAAGATAAAAGTCCGTGTGTCCCATGGACCAGGAACTGGAGGCCACATTTGGTGACCAGGCCTCTCTCCCTGTACAGTTTGCTAGTGATGTCATTTTATCATCACACCTGCTAAACAGACTCAACTCTGGGATTGGGCAGCTTTTACAGAAGTGAAAATGAGGTATACAGAAGGTGGGAGACCTTCCTAGATGGCACACAGGGTAACCAACAGCAGGTTTTCAATCCAGACTGTGTCTGACTCCGTCTATGACCCATCTGAGAACTAAACATGAATCAATCCAACATAAATCAATTCAGGAAATATTGATGAGATGTTTTCCTCAAGGCTCTGGAAATTCCCATTTGCCCTCAGAATGGGGGAGGGGGACAAAAAAAGAATCTTAATATATGCATTTACCCCTTAGGGTTCCTACAGACCTTAGAGTCTGGCATGCATAATGTAGTTTTGCATTATGTTAATGAAATGATACATGCATTTGCTTTATAACTTTGCAAGACATGATCTCCACTGAGGAAATTATAGTCTAGTATATAATAATATTAAAATACCGGGTCATCACAGAAAGTAACTATCTACTGATCTTACTCTAACTTGGAATAGTAAATTCAGATGGAGTAGCCTCGTACTTAAATTTGGATTTCCTATTTAGTTTTAGCTGAACTTAACTAGGTGAGCCATCAAAGCTAGACGTTTGGATGGCTGAGCAAGAGCAGAAGTGCTGGTGGTTTTGGTAGGTTGAAACTGGCGTGTTTGTACCCTGAAGGACTCTAGGCATCAAAGACATGAAGTATTTGAGAGGATAAGAGGGTGAAAGCCACCAAAACTGAGATTTACTTAGACTAGCAAAATTCCTTTACTTTTTTGAAGACTTTTCTAGGACATTGCTTCTGGTTTCGATATTACAGAGAGTAAAGGGTTGAGAACAAGATGGAGAAACAGCTTAAAAATGTGGAAATTTTCAAATGACTCCAGCTCAGTTTTTACTATAATTTTGTTATTGAGGGATTTTGTGCCCTTTTCAGTTAATGTTGGTAAAATTAATTGTTGGATTTATGCAACCATCAGAGCCAGAGTGTGTGATGTTTTCTAAGAAAAGCAAAAAGGAATGATTAACAAAATATTAGATGTGTCAAAGAATGGCCGATTTTTCTCATTTTCTCTTCCCTACATCCAAGTGAGGATTAATATTGATAAATGTTATTTAAGCTCATTTAGCAGAAAACAAGTTGAGCATTATAGAGTGCTAAAATAAATCTTTGTGGGAAATAAATCATTATTTTGATTATATGCCAGATTTCCTGATGGAAAAACACAATTACTTGAAAGTATTTCATATGTTAAAAAGAATGAAAATTATTATTTTGAGCATTTAATTAGATTCCCAACTTCCTGATACTATGACTATTGTCAAGAAAATGCCATATATAAGAAGAACGGTGTGATTTTCATTGATTTATCAAGAACTTTGTTCCAAAGATAGTCAAATGATATTTTTTTGTCAAGTAAATATTTCATGACATAGTTAAAAATAACTGTTGTAAAAGACTAATACAGGGTTTGGCATGCAAATGATGCTCAATGGCATAACGGATGGGGCTTGGCTTTCCAATGGTTCTTTCATAGGATTTTTCATTTCCATCTATCAGATGCCGTTCCCTGTGTGGTTCCCATATTACAGCCATTTCTCTTCAGCTATGACAGAACACGGTGTCACACTCAACCAATGGTCTCCAGGTCCCTGTGGACCACATAGGCGTGCAGACAGGAAAGACATACATTTTTTGTGTCAGGGGGTAATGAGCATCCTTCTTTCCACCTGCAATTTTCACCACGGTTCTTTGTTTGCCTGTTGATCCCAAACAATTCTTTGCTCATGACATTCACACTCTCTCAAAGGGTTCTTTATTCCCCTGTACCTTGCAGCCCGGGACGGCTATGGAAATTTGAAATGAACATGAAAATAGAATTCCAGCTAGGTGACACCGAGAAATAATGATGAAGGTAAACGATGAGCCCAGTTTTGATGTATTATTTAGAAACCTTGCATCGCTTCCATGAAGCTGTTCCCCTGAGCACCGACGAGGCGTGACAGTTGGAAATGCCGTGATGGGCAGATGGAGGGAAATCATGTTAAATATGCTTTTTCTCCTCCCCTCCCCATATGCCTTTGTGTACTTGCTCAGGGGTCAAGAAAAAAAAAAAAGCCTTGCTCATCGGCATGACTTATAATCATTGCACTGCTCCAGATAATTGTACCTCGTTGGTAATCAGTGATTAATGATTTGTCTGTTTGTCAGGAGTCATTTGCCACATGCTTGTTGCTGCTTCGCCTTCTTTGTGTGAATGGTGTTTTATTTCATTAATGATGCTCTTCTGGACTGTAAAACAAGAGACTTGGAAACAAGGATGGATGCTTATACAGCAGGCAGGCTTGGCTTTCGCTGCTCAGGTAACAAAGAATGTGAAGGGATACTGTAAAGCAAGAAGCCAATTTTGCCTCTACAGTACTGGAAAGATGCAGATGCATTTATTCTGCCTGTAGAAATCCCTGGTGATTCTGCTGTATAATTAGAATCTTTTCATGAAGATTTTATTGTGCCTGTATAGCCATCTCATTTATGGAGCCTGTAAAAATGTGTATTTTTAATTAAACAATGGAAGCAGGTTACTCGTAGGTGAAACTGCCTCCACTGCTCGTTTCACACCACGCTCCTTCTCCTTCATAAAAAATTAGTCAGTGGCTCCTTTTCTCAAGGATTTGTTCTGGGGGATTGAGGGCTGCCCCTACTTATGCTGCAGCAGTTAAAGGTTCCACTGCCCCATACCGTTAGCGCCCCTGCAGGATATGAAGGGGTGAGTGGCCTACAGGTGGAATGTTCTGCAAGTGAGGCCCCAGGCTGTCTCCAGGGGTGGCTGCCTGCCCTGCTCTGCTTGAGGCGTGGTGTGAGAGGCGGTCATCAGAGGAACGACTTACCAGGTACTGGCAGGCAGGGTTACATTTAACACCAAATAATAAAATTAGGTGATAAAAGTGGAAATATTAGAGAAGACAGCACTTGGGGAATGATGGAAGAGCACTCCAGATGAGATAAGACTCTCGGTAAAGGTTAACCTGACCGCCTGATGAAGAAAAATTAGGACAAGAATAACCACAAGACAGCACAATTGTAGGACTGTGCGCAAATTGAGTGTTCAGTGTGAGACATAAATGGGGAGGGGGTAAGAAAAGTTCTTCAAAAGGGCTGGGACAGGATGCTTCTTTTGGAGTATTTCAATAACACTATGAAAAGATGTCTCTTTTATGATGCCTCAAACCAGAGACTGAGAAATAACCTACAATTGCCGCTGAATGATTTTATTTGCTCGGTGACCCTGAGGCTCTGGGTAACAGTGACATGTACAGGACCATGTGAAGTGCACTGGCATCCCAAGTTTTGCATAGGAGAGAGCAAATAAAAGGGACAAAAGCTTCTATCCATATCTGTCCTGATAATGTTCCCGCCCAACGATAAAAGCTGGAAGTGCTCATACAAGGAGCCATGGAGTTGGGAGACTGATGGGTTCTCTGGTCCAGGAGAACTCTGGGGGGTGCTATTCAGGGGACCCTGTCAGAGGGCATACCTTCTGATTAACTTCTGATTAGCCAAAGGAGATTCATCGCTGGCACTCATACCTGTAAGCCTGAAAGCCTCAGCAAGTTTGTTACAGAGAATGACCCCAGTGCCTTTACTCTCAGACCTTTGACAGCTGGGGATTGCGCTAGGCTTGTCCCTGGTGTTAAGGAGGCATCATTCCCAGATTCCCACTTTTCTTTTCCTAAAAGATTACAATCAATGTAATAATCAATGTGACAAAACTGGCCCAGATGCATACTTTGAGCGAGAGGCTCTAAGTTCCTGAGTGTTAATTGTTGGCAATGAGCTTATTCATATGCTTTAAGTATTGTTTCTAGAATAATTATACAATTTAAAATGATGTTAGCAGTTTGGAAACTATGGATTTCCATCCTTGTGGAAAAATATGATAATGTATCTATATGTATGTTTTAGAAGCTGCCAAATCTAATTGTATTTAGTTCTCTAGGTTTTAAGGCATAAGCCTTGTGATCGTATTTGTTTTTAGGGAAGAAGTCCTGTGTTAGGACCTTTCATCCTACTTTATTTCCCTCCCTTTGTGTTTGAGTGACTTTACATCTGGAATTCAGGACACACATATTCATTTACTCATTTAATACACGTTTATTGAGTGACTACCTAGTACTGCTCTTCTATGTGCTGGGGGATAGACACGAATATAACAGACCAAGCCCGCATGGGACTTGCATTCTACCGGAAGAGAGAAATAATCAGAAAGCAAGTACTTTCATAATATAAAGTTAGATGCTAATGAGTGCTAGGAGGAAAAACCCAGGCATGGTGAGCCATGTGGTCAGGGGATGCATTACGTGTGACGCTGTATTCAGGCCTGACGATGTGACATTTGAACAAGAAATGAGACGGAGGAAAGAAAGAAGTCTTGCCAAGATCTGCGGAATGAATTTTCTCAGAAGATTAGCTTTATATGGTTTACCTTAAAAGATCAGGACTGTACCTTAGCTAGAATGCTTTTTAACACTTTCTCACGAGTCTGTATTTTGTGGTTTTATTAGTCATTTTGGGGACCTATATTGTCAGCTTAGATGATGTTGATAAAAAATTCCTTAGATGGCAGCTTGCAGATTTCTCTCTAGGTTTGACTTTCTGAGACAATGGTTCACAAAGGGAAGTGGGAGAAGCGGGCTCCAGGTGGAGGGGATGTGTGTAAGGTGAAGAATGCATATACTCACAGCACGAAGCTCTAATTTATTGCTAAGTCTGAGTGAATTAATTGCAAAACTGGATATGGAGTGATGATTCGTTTTGCAGAAGGGGCAGTAGATTAAAAGGCCGAGAAACCACCCCCGCCCCCCTCAGACAGCTATTCTTTTAGTCTCATTTCATAAAGAAATCCTAAACAAATGAGCACCCCCTTGGGAGAGTTGTGCTGTTGGAAACATTGGTATTTTACCGCAATTGTGTAAATTCCTTAAGAGAAAGTTCCTCCGTAGCAGCCAATACAGCCTGGCTTGGTGCTGAATTACCTGGAGAAAAATCGATAGAGTTTTCATGGTACCCACAAGGTAATCCATATCTTCAGAAAAAGAGGATCACAGTGACCTGTCTTACTTGGGAGTTTATTCTAGAAGCCAGTCGTTGGAATTTGTTAGAAGCTTGAGGAAAACAGTACAGCTCTTACTTAGCTGGAAGATGAGTCCAGAAAAGGGAGTATGCTATATTTTATGTATAATCCATGCAGACAAGGTGCTCGGAGTCTGAGGGACATACGAAGAAGTCTAGGATAGACGATGTTTTAATCTTTGATCTAAGTATTGCTTGGTTGTTCTGCCCTTGTGGTGATTTGTGAATTTCAGAAACTCA
Organism: Nyctereutes procyonoides; assembly: GCF_905146905.1. Classification (NCBI taxonomy): domain Eukaryota; kingdom Metazoa; phylum Chordata; class Mammalia; order Carnivora; family Canidae; genus Nyctereutes; species Nyctereutes procyonoides. The sequence goes on along the minus strand of NW_026575082.1, from coordinate 7,358,655 downwards.
AAGTTGAGGAACTTTTCCTACTTCTATTATCAGAAAGTTGAAATCGTACACCTGTTAGCTACTGTAATTCTGTCCATTGCATATAATCACTAAAATTAAAATAAACTTTTCATGAAAATAGAATCCCAACACAGAAGTTGAACTTAGTACGTTTGAAATTTAAGGCAGTCACTTAATCAAACATATTACTGTCCCCAGTTACAGCCTATGGGAATTCACAGGTGTTCAATTAGCTTGAGAAGGAACCCCCATTGTTTCTTAATGGAAAACTAGAACATATGGAGACTTGCACATGGAAAATAAACATAAATCAAATATAAGAGATACTGAGCATAGTCTAGGCATTTGTCTTTAGTTTTCCAAGCATGCACAATTCTGTGCCAATCGAGCTGTCTCATGTGGCTTGCTATTTCATTTCAAAATAATAATGCAACAGTTTCAACATTTTAGCTTTAACCTTCTCCATAACTAGAGGAACTATTCAAATGCTTTTGATGTGATAGTAGAGTGATTCTGTCTTTTGAGAATGACAATCAGTGCCTTTGTGATTTCACAGTATAAACTATTTGAAAGGGAAAGATGTGGAGGTGAGTAGCCTGTGATGATACTGAATCACTTGGGTATGTTTCTGAACAGTTAGGAACAGAGAGGAAATACAAAGCCAGACTAGAAAGAGTTCTTTTTACCCCAGGGACTTTTAGAGTTTCTTGGTGCATATGGATTTTAGAAAAAAAATTTATTTGGATTTGGTTTATTCTTTTGACCTTGACGGTATAGAATGAAGGACAGTTTTACAGTCTTCATATAGCAGAGCTGGGGCATTAAATGTTCGTGTTCACATGTTGTTTACAGATACCAAATTTTATGGGTTGTTTGTAGACCGCTGGCTCAGTCGAATTCTTGGTAAGCATTTCCATTTCCATGTAATTTTGTAAAGCCAAAATATCTGACCTGAAATCACTACATAGATTTATTTTGTCAACAGAACTATGGGAAGCAAAATAGGCTGATTTCAGCCCCATTGTTTTAAAGACTTATTTTAGTATCTGCCTGTATTCTTACATTTGAAGGACAGCTACAAAACCCATTGCCTTCTCAGCATAAAAAGGCAGCAGTCATGCAACAATACCATTCTTCATGACGATAAGGACAACATCCAAGAACACAATGAGTGAATGAATGACTGCGTGCATGCATGAAGTGACTCCTCTGTGTCGGGGTTTGAGGGACTGTGACAGTAATGATCATGAGTTAGACAAAACCTTGTCTCATGATGGCCCCTAAATTTAAGAACCCCTCTCCTGTAATGTTTAGCCAATTATTACAAAAGTGAAAGCCTTTGGAATCACTCATTTATTTTATATTAATTGTTTCTTCTGCTAATTGGCACTCTTGCTTCATTGTTGTTGTCATCATTTTGACCTGCCACTACTTTACATCCAATTGTTATCATGGAGAGATACTCCTCTTGGTCTGCCTTAGGAGAAACAAATCAATCAGCTGCAGCCCTCAGATAGGAAACATTTGTATGTGATAGGGTAGGCTATCCCACCTCTGCTTCTCATTTGTAACAGCCTGAGGTTTCTCCAGGAAAAAGAGCGTCTGTAGCAAAGAAGCCATGGATTGAATTCAAATTTAAGACTTCCATCTTTCTAAAGTCTTGTTCAGTTTATTAAGTGTCTTGCCTCCTGCTCTATAAGACATAGATGAAGAGATCATGATTTTCCTGGGGGTTTGAAACTCAGGTTAAACAGACATCAGAAGGGGATTCTCAAATGAATTTTCAGTAAGTGCATTGACAGTCTCAGAAATTTCAACTCTAGCAAATACAAGGTTCTTTTCAATTAATGTCAAAACATCAGCTACCTTGCAGGTCTGTTAAACTAAAGTGGGACCTATAGTCTGTGGCTTTCAGCATGGCCCTGTTGGAGGTGAGGTTTAATTGTAGCCAGTTTCTTTGAATATCCATTGGATAATTTCAGAAATATCTTTTTTTTTACCTTCTTACTTGCCCTAAGGTTATTCTGATCTGAAACCTTCTCTTCTTGATTTGCAATATGCTGTGACTGCATCCAAAGTTGACTCAGTAAGTGGTTTAGAAAATCTTTCCCGAGGAAAATAGAGGTTTTCATTCATGTAGTTAGGAGTTTGATGGCAAAATCTACATATGTATTCTTTGTAGGGAAAACAGCTGGAGATTGTTTCCTTCTGATTGTGTCTGATGTGCTTGTTAGGATAGGATAGCTTACATAATTTGTAAAGGATACCGTCCTATCATTGGTAACCTGTGGATGGGGAGAAGACTGCTAAGAAGCAGGTGCTCATCGTGTGTTTTGAATAATTGCATGTTGTCAGCTTTATGGGCTCTCAGAGCTTCCGAGTGTCTGATACATAGAGGATGATTAATAGTGGCATTGAATTAATGAAAACATGGAAGAATGAATGAATGAAACTTCATAGTACTGTAGCTCATATATTTTTGTAAAATGCCTACTCTTTCCAAGTGAAGGCTTAGGGAGGCCAGGTGTCTGAGGATATTTGGATAGAAACCAAGAAACAATTCAATAAACAGAAGACAGAGAGGAAGGCATCTGGAGGGAGCCTCTGCTGACACGCCCATCTATTCAGCTACCCGCGCAGAGAGGGTAATAAGCCCAAAAAAGTATTTTTTTTAAAGAGTAATAAATATAATTAGATAGGAAGATATCACCATATAACATATTCAAGAATTGTTTTACACACCTGTTTGGTACAGGTTAATTTGAAGTTGGCTAAGCCAGTGTAGTTGAATGTTACATTTCTGCATTTGAGAGAATGTAAGAGATAAGTCACTGAAGGATGGCCCCAGCTGGCACCTTCTGGATCCTCCATCACGTTCAGATCAGGGCCACGCTTCTGTTGGCCACTCCACGCCTGTGATCCAGTGTGGCAGGAATACTAGGGTAGGCTCATTCTGAGATGCAGGACTCATCCTGAGGGTGACTTTCAGTTGAGGACTTGGCTGAACATTTCTTGAATTGCCCTGCAGTCCAACACTCTTTCTATTGTATGTTCCCTTCTTCCCTCTCCTTCTGCAAGCCTCAGACTTGCATTGTGATCTGAATTATCTTCTTGCCTTCTCCTGCCTCTTCCTACAATACGTTTCTTGTGTATCTGATCCCATCTTGGCATCTGCTTCTTGGCCAAGTAATAGAAATGGTACCAAGAATGGTCCAAAAGCCTGGCAGGAAGACAGAGGTTTTGGACTGGCTCAATCACCACCCAATGGGTGAAGAACACATTATGCTGAGTGGTGTGTGGCGCCTGGGTGATCCCCGGAACCAGGAGGCGGCCCAGTTGCAGGGATGCCTTGCAGGTTCTGCGACTCATGAATTTGAAAGACATGGGGAGGGAGGGAGAGTGACAATGCTTACAAAGACAGTGGTATCAGTTGGTTTAGGCTAACTTATATGGATATGCCCTGATGAAGGATAACAAAGAATCGAGAGCCATTAACTAGCAGGCAAAGACTGGTTACTTTGTAAGAGCCAGAGAGCCTCTGTAGTGGCTTACAAATATGTCATTTCTCCTTGCAGTGGAAGAGCAGATGACTAAGGATTCTATAGAGTCCCAGGGCTTCAGAGATGTTTGAATGCTCAACCAAGGTCGGTCTATGATACTAGGGAAGGTGTAAGATTGGGAAAACGAGAGGCCTTGAAATATGAGGTAGGGACATCTGGATAAATGCCTCTGAAGATTTTGGCTCTGTAGATCCATGAACCTCAGAGCTCACAGAGGGTCCACCCCTCCCTACTAGAAGGTGCAGGGAAAATGTTGCAGAAATTTCTCTCCTGCAAGGAAACAGATAACCATCAGGAGCTGCCCTAATCACTCCAGGTCCAGGTGCCAGACAACAAGGGACAGCTCCATGTCCCAGAGACCACTGAAATTATTCAAGCCAGCCAATCATAAGCCACTTACCTGGTTTTGCTTGTTCTTTCCTGTAGAAACCACAGTAAGAGCTCTTGCTTACTGTTCCCCATCTCCCTCTGCCTCCTGAAAAATCCCAGGGCTTCCCCATGTGGCCCCTCTATGGCATGACATACCCTCTTTTCTTGAGAAGGGTGAGTATTAAGCTATCTTTTCATTGGCCACCCTTTCCCAACCTGTTGGTCTTGTTATACCTGAAATTTCCCATTAATACACCGTATGTTAAATCAGTGCTAGCGCAATAACTAAAACCCAGCATGACCTAGCTAGAGACATATCAGGCCTGATAAGTGAGGAAGGACACTCTGCCCTGAAGGAGCTGTAAGACTTGGCTTAGTTGATGTGAGGGGAGCATGCCTAGGGTTGGATTTTAAAGTTGTTTGATCAAAGGAGTAGGAATGTAAAGTTGGATGAGCAGGAATTCATTAACTTAAGAGCACTTTCTCAGGCCTTGGAATTTAACACTCTGGCAAGGAACCCACATGATGGGAGTTTTGTTGCTAGCATAGCTCTTAGAATTCTGGAAAAAAAAAAAGGATGGGCTGTTCTCCATGAGGAGGAAATGCCTGAGTTACTCTGGCAGATGGCAGAGGAAGAAATCAAGAGGCTGAGGGGGGAAGTAGAGAGCAGTTGTGGGTATTTCACATAAAGCCAGAAGACCTTGAGAAGGCCCAGAGGATATAACATTCACCAGAGACATTAATCACTCACTGGCACTTGGGGCACAGCATCAGTAAGAAGCTCAGTGGTGGCTCTTTTCTGCAGGCCAGGGCTGGCAGGAGGAGTGGTAGCAATGGTAATGGGTCAGTATCACCCATCAGGATGATGGAGTAATAGAAGCCAGGTGGTGAATCTGTTGTGATGAGATTTACTTTGCAAATGGGGTGCTATTATTAAATGTGGACCAGATAGAGTATTTCTAGAACTCTTAGAGGGAGAAGAATCACTGACTTACAACCTGATAATAGCACAGCTTGATTGCCACTCCCCCATACCTCCTGTATGGACATCCTAGACTTTGAATGTGTCCCTAATAACCTCTTGACCAAAGATGGTTCAGATTTGGGACATATAAAAGAGGCTGAACTTGTAAATATTTCAATAAATCTTGCTATATTCTTGCTTAAAATGCCCAAATACTCACTGAAGAAAGGAATCTATTGAAGGTCTATGGCCCATTATCTCCATGCACCTCCAGCAAGGGCTTATTATTCTCATACTAGCCTTGTAATACCTCTGTCCAGTCCATCTCAAAGACAAATTGGTGTGACTACCACTTTGCACAAGATTTGAGGGCCATTAGGGAGATTTCACTTCCCTGCTTCTGTTATCTCTAATATCATCATCTTCTCGATCCCTGAGACTACTGCTTACTTTCTAGCTATAGAACTATGATCAGCATTCTTTACTATATCCTTTCTCCTAGACTCACTGTACCCATTTGGATTCACTTTGGAAAATCAATAATACACATGGACATTTGTGCCCAAGGGTTTACAGAAGCATCCTCTTCCTTCTCGCCAATATTCAACTATACCCGAACTATTAGAGACATCCAATTTCCCAAGGACCTCACTTTTATACAATATATGGATGTTCTTCTGCTTGTTCTTAAGATTGAGAATCTTACAGAATCAATTTCTTCCACTTTCTGACATTATAAGTGTATGGGGACACAAAGTCTCTAAGGATAAACTCCAATTTTACCAGACCCAAGTACATTTTCTTGGCCATGACGTCAAATAAAAATTAAGAATCTCTCTCCCCTTAAAGATTGGAACCTGTTCATGACTTTCTTGGCCAATTAACAAAAGACATCTTAGAGGTTTCTTGGTCCCATAGGATATTGTAGACTTTGGATTCCTAACATTTTTTGGACCAGTTTTTCCTTCCTATAAGCTAATGAAAGCTGACACTCTTGAGCCCTTGTATTATACAGAGTCACTAAAGAATGGTTTTTACAACTTAAAGAATTCTCCGATAATCATAAATCTTTCTTTCTATTTGTACATTGAGACAAGTTCTGTGTATTCTAACTTAACAAGAAAATGGACATCCAAGATCCATTGCTTATTATATCTTCACATTTATATCATAACAAAACCTGCCCTCCTTGTTTGCACACAGTGGCAGCAGCTCAAGGTCAACAGAGGGCCCTGCTGACTTAGACTTAAGATCTCCACTTAACCCCATGATCCCTCTTACCATTCAGATCTTCCTTTTGACTGAAAACACAGGACATTTTTCTGTTTCTAGAATGTTTCTTTTGAAATCCTTTAGCTTTTACCAGCACACATTTCTATCCATTGCTGAAATACCCTAAAACCTGCCCTTCTTCTCCTGGAGTAGGGACTCCTGACTGCTATTAACTTATTTGGAAATTTTCCTTGGTTTTATCTGACCCTTCTTGAAACCCCTTTAGATATCCTAGATTGTGAATTATGTGTAGATGAATCCTGTTTGAGAACTGAACAAGAAAGCTATCAAGCTGGATATGCAATCAACCCACTGAGACTTGTTTAAATCTAACCCTCTCCAAGACATGAAATCTGCGCAAGTTGCCAAAATTGTAGCCCTTACTAAGGCTTGCCAGTTAACTAAGACAAAAGAACAAATGTCTATACAGAAATGGCCTGCCAGTTCGCTGAGATAAAAGAGCAAATGTCTATACAGAAATGGTTTTGGAGTGATTCAAGACTTGGATCTGCTTTGGAAGAAACACCACTTCTTGACTGCAGCTGATGTACTCCAATTAAACAAGGCAACCACATATAAGCAGTTCTCAAGAAGCTAAGGTTCATCTTTTAGCAGATTAATATACTAAACAAGCTATGTGAACACATTCAGGATACCCAATAAGTCCAAAATTCAAAGCCAAAGTGAATTTCTGACTATTGGCATCAGATCTTGAGTTGATTCCAGATTCCACCACCTGATTCTGAAATAACACATTTGGAAAGATCGGATTGTTTGCTTCACCCAGATGGCATCTGGTGGCACCAAGATGGTTATTTGGTCTGCACTGAAAGGCTGAGATAAAGTGTCTAAAAAGCCAAGCCATAACCACATGGAAAAGAAAATTCAAAAATGTCCTAAGTATTAACAGGGAAACCTTAGTGAGATTACAGAGCACATCTTTGCTGCATGTTCCAGTTGCCAAGCCCCAAACTCTTTGAAAAACTGTAAAAGTGGGGCAAGGACATGGACCAAAACTTTTAGTCATTTAGAACATTTGCAAATGGATTCCCACTTGAGTAACACATCTATTTGTCTTCTTTTAGGGGTTCTCATGTGGCCAGAATGGAACGTAAGAGACTTTGTGTGGCTTTGCCTGTCACCCACAAGCTTCATGGGTCCAACCATGACCAGTCCTCAGAGAAATCAGGAACCATGAATGACACATTAAAATGGAAACTTGCAAAATTCTCTGGGTAACTACAGTTGCTGTGGCCGAAGGTTTCACTCTTAGCTCCTCGACTATGCAGATTGTAACAGGAATTCATAGACTATCCCCATGTGAGCTGGCCACTAGATGCCCATGTGTATGGGGATATTGGCCTCATCCTTGACTCTGTTCACAGCCTGATACAGGCTAATGTTATAAAACTTTTTTAAAAGAGATTTTATTTATTTATTTATTTAAAGAGCAAGCTTGGGGGGGGGCGGTGAGTAGGAGGGGGAAGGAGAGAGAAGATCTCAAGCAGACTCCCTGCTCAGCACAGAGCCAGACATAGGGCTCGATCTCACCACCCTGAGATCATGAACTGAGCCAAATCAAGAGTCAGAGGCTCAACCAACTGAGCCACTCAGGTGCTCGAATGCTGTAGAACTTTAGGGCCAAGTTTATTTTCATTAAGCCCATTTGGTTTTACCCAAGGATAAATTACTCTAAACACTGCATGACATTCAGCTTGGAGATGTTCTCTACTGAAAATGAAAGTGACATTAAAGTGCTCTTAAACCTTAGAGGAGGGGCTCTGAGCCACCAACACTGCAGTGAAACTCCTGGGAACTGCGCCTTGGATTCATGTCTCATTTTTTAAAAGGGAACAACCCACACCTACTTCCTAGACATTCATGCCAATGTAAGATCAAACACTGAGAATCTCTAGGGCTCTCCAAGAACACATGACATCTTAAAGTAGACATCTTTCTCTAGAACTTCAGATCCAAACCCATTGGGAGCAATTGATTACTGGCTCCTTCTTTATTTTTTTTCCTTTTTTTTTTTTGTTCCTTTTCCTATTATTTTCCTTCTCTGACATTCTTTAAGTTACTTCCCCTATTCGTGTCATTTTGGGTCAGTCCATATTGTATGCAAATCTATTCATATCAGGCCTTCCTTTCTGCATACCTGGCTAGAGATGAGATTTCTCTGATCAGACTGGATCAGACTGGATCTTCGTTAAGAGGCATTGTCCAAGGCTTACTAGTAATCTCATGTTAATGCTTTTCTCCATAGTTACGGCAGTGTTCTCTCCAGAGACTGTAATGCTTTTATGCAATCACCCACTCATCAAATGACTGAAATTCAACTATGAAGTCACAAGAAGCTCTGATGGCAGTCATCAGCAAAGAGGCCAAGACTGCTGCTGTTGACCAGTGGTATAGACAAGTATCCTGAAAACAAAAATGAAAACAAGATATGGTTAAATGATGAGACTTGAGATCCCAATGGACCAACAGGAGAGAGAGTAACTCTGAGTGCCTGAACTCTTCCCCTCTGAGCCTTGTGTGGCTCAGGACCCTGTGACCATTCCTCCTCAGCTCTCCTGGCAGGTCCTGCATGAACGTAGTGCCTACACATGTTGATTGATGAGCTACTCAACAGAAGACTCTCAAACCACAAGAATCATTCTTCCTTCTGCTGGGTCCCATCTTTGATAAACTAGCTTCTGAAACAAACTGAAACAAATCTCTTTCAAAGTTCTATATCTCTTTCTTTCTTCCTTAAAGCAAAACGTACCCTCCCACCCCAACCACCCAGGGTCTGTTTGAAAGGCTCTCTTAGCCACCTCCACTTAACTTTGCCTAAATAACTCCTACTCATTCTGCAAATCTCAGGATTGCAAAGGCCATGCTTTTGGTAAAGCTCCTGGCCTTGTTACATGCTCTTTTCCTTATGACACAGGAAAAGATACTAATTTGCAGGTAATCTTTCAGTGTGATTATTTGATTATTATCTTTCTTCCCTAATAAACTCTTAACATTCACAAGGGCATGGACTGGATTGGGTTTGGAACCATTGTCTTCCCAGCCACTAAGCACAATGCTTGGTGTGTAGTAGCTTCTTGGTCAAATGTTTGTTAAAAGGTTAAAAGAATGGAATGAACAAAGTATATGAATTAATTCCTTCAGAACAGTGGTCAGGAATGATTTAATCTATGGAACCAGTAGATCTCAGATGCCTAAAGTATACATTTCTGCCTTGTCTCTTTATCAGAGGTGACTCCATCCTGTTTTGTTTCATGATTTACTTCATTTACTTCATTTCTTCTCATGGGACAGCATTCTGTGTTTAGATTTGTTAATATATATAATCAGATAACCATCACATCTTGTTGCTCTGAGAGCTCAGACTATTTTATTAGCGAAGGAGGAAGAGATAGAAGAGAAAGGGAAAGAGGATGAGGGGGAGAAGGAGCAACGTTCATAATAAGAACTGTTTAGAGTAGAACAAAATATATTTCCTTATTGTATTATTTTTGGAGGTAATTTGACTTAGTTTATTATACACTTAGAATTATTCTAAGTTACAGTTTGGCTGAAAGAGATCTGAGTTTTGCCCGATTCGGCAGGGCCTCAATTAGTGTGTGATGTGTTTTCTATGCCCTTTTAGAGGGAAAATTGTGAGCTGTCGTAACATGGCTCTAAATGGAAAGATAATGTCAAAACTTCTTATAAAGCACTGTAGGACATTTCAATTCTTTTAGCAAGAAAGAGCACAAATTTAATTATGGATCAAAATGCCTTCTGCATCAAGTAGAGAGAGGTGGATATTGGAAATCCTGTGGTGCTACTTATTTTTCAATGTGACAAGAAGCTAGAAACCTAAATATACAAGTGATTCAATTTATGTTTGTTCCCATGGTTTCTAGTATGTAGGAATACTTCACACAGTTCTCTCTGAAAATAAAAAGGTTAATGAATTTTTCTGACAATATGCAAATATATTTAAGCCTGTTTTTATGGCCTCAGGCAACACCCACAAACGCACACATTTATAACCCATGGGGTGCTGGTAATTTACTGCCAATACCACACTTACTAACAGTGAGGTAACACATTGTCACATATTACTTGATTATATCATTCCTGGAACGAAAGGTCTGGAAATAGAGCCTTCTATAATAGCATTACATGCTAAGCCCAGAGGTGGGAAAACAAATATCGAGACAGAGAATCTGCTTTCACTAGTCTTCAGCAAATGTCTTATCTGTAAAATTAAACCTCATCACAACACTGCTGTCATCCACTGTTTTCCTATGGACAACCTTTAATTAATGGAAGCTATTTTCACTGCTTTTAACATTTTCTATCTTAGATTACAAAGAAAAATGACATGAGTTTATTATCACATTAGTCAATATGAACTTATCTATTACATTGTAAAGACTTGGAGGTCATTGATGAGTGACTTAACCACTATCAGGCTTCAAGAATAAGGCTAATGACACATTCTCCAGCCTTCATTAGACTGTAATAACTCACATAAGGGCAGCTAATGAGTAATTTTTTTGAGTTATAGTGAATGAAAATAATCCCAACGTGAAATTTTTGGCTTTACTTATGATGCAGAATGTTTGAGAGTGTATATCTGAAAAATATTGCTTTACAGAATTATTTTTATACCTAATTTTTCAATTTTGAAGGAAATATGACTTTTCAACTTGTCTCAATAACTGTAGGTGTCATAAGCAGAATGGCCTGTCAGAGATGTCCACAACCTAATTCCAGAACATGTGAATATGTTGTGTTACGTGGTAAAAGAGACTTAACTTATGCAATTAAGTTAATGGACCTTAAAATAGAAAAATTTTCTTGGACTGTTTGGATGGGCCCAATCTAATCCCATGAGCCTTTAAAAAAAGCACAGGATTTTCCCTACCTGGACTCAAAAGATAGGAGAAGGTAGTAGAGACGTGGAAGAGACATTTGAAGTATGAGAAGGACTGTACCCCTACTGTTGCTGGTTTGGAGATAAAAGGGATGACAGGATGAGGGATACAGGAAGCCTTCTGTATCAAGGGAGATTCCTGGCCTGGCCACCAGCCAGCAAAGGAGGAGCTCAGCCACAGCACAGCCCACAGCTGAATCCAGCCAACAACTTGAAGGAGCTTGAACTGGGGTGTTCCCCAGAGCTTCCACACAGCACTGCTCACACCTTGATTTTGGCCTAGTGAGCCTCCAGCAGAGGATTGAGCTGCGCCATTATATACTGGGATCTATGGTTCATAGCACCCAGGTGGACAGGAGCCAGGGGAGAGACTGGTACAGGTGAAGTGCAGAAGCAGGAAAGGAAGTTATTGACTGGCTACAGCGCCAAGCCTCGCCAGCTCTTTGTGATTGGTTGTCAGCATTTTGACTTCATAACCTGGAGGCATTCACAGGCTTAGACTTGGATTTGCTTACGTAGGCTGCAGGGCATCACACCCACTCAGTCTGATGTCCTCCTGGGTTAATTAAGCCCACAATAATCTTGAATTTTAAGATTTAATGAACCGAGAGTCTGATGAAATGGATCAATGTGTAAAATATTTTATGGAAAATATCTATCCACATATATTTTAGTTTCAAGGGTTCATTTTCTATGAAATGTTCCAATTTCTCAGCAGAAAAAAAAAGCCAACCTGAGAAGCTAAAAGCTTTGAACTCTATTGAAAATCTTGAAGGAACATATTCTGAGACAGTTTTAAACTTGGCACAAACGTGTCCTTCCATCTTTTGCCTTTACTTTCTTTGTCTTGCCCAACCAGGCAGAAAAGCCCTCTCTGGAAAATTGGACGCCATAGGTAACCCTGTCATGCTTCCGTTCATCTCACACCTGCTGCTGCAGAGAGTCCTTCTTCCTTATTATCTCCGCAATGGATTTTGCCCTTGAACATTTTGTTCAGTGGAAGTATAAAAAGAGGCAGGCTGTTGACAAAAAGGATTTTGTTTTTTTGAATTGGTCCTTTTAATTTAAAAGGGAGGTGTGGAGAAGAAAGTGATTCCTTTGCTTGATTTCCCTGCAATCCCACAGGACTGAATTTAGTGCCTATAGGATCAAGGTGGGCATCACTTGTGATTTCTAACTCCTCCTGTTGTGGTCCTTTGCACTAAGAGTGTTCAGTAGAGGTTTGTAGAACCTGTGAATGATGATATGAGTAGTCATTTATTGCAAGTTTTCAGGGTCTACATCACTGAGTGCTGAATATCACTGAGTGCTGAAGTCCAATTTTTATGCAAAATTTTTTTTCCGTAAATTTGTAATAGCATTGCACTGTGCTGGCTCACTATATGTAATATCTCATAATTTGGAATACTGTGTCTGTACATCACAGGAAGGAGGGTGTCCTGTATTTCTTGTCTATAGAAACCTGTATCTGCTCTTGCTCTGCAAATAATACAAAGACCTCTGAAGTGTGGGGTTTAGCCTAAAGCTGAAAGGGCAGTGACTCTTTGAGCTGTCATCATTTCTGCAGGCCATGGAGTGGTGCAGTGATGTGTCATCACTCAGGGCAAATGGGGGACTTACACTGGGCTGTGCTTGTAGGTCATCTAATACTTAAGGTATGCCCCAGTGTGCTATCTGTAAAACCAAAGAATCCTACCAGCTGGAGAGCTCGCCAGAAATGGTTTAATTTTTAGAATATACACAATACATTAAGGTTTTTTGATTTAAAAAAATAGATATTTCTTTTGAACAAATTTGAGGCTGGGGTTCTAATATTCTGGGAAGCATAACTGTGAAATCTGACTTTTTAACTTCACCAGAGCCACTTTCTTCAAAGAGTAAAAGAGTTTCCCTGAGATGATTATATAAAAATTACCTTCTGTCTTCTGTATTCTTTATTTATGGATCTTTCTCATGACCCAGAATGCTTAAGAAGCTGTATCTGAAAAGAATTACATTATGAAAATATTTCATAATTAATTCTTAAGATTTGAATGAAATATCACTTCTCAGTGTGTTACGGGCTGAATTGTGTCCCTTTCAAAATTCATATGTGGAAGTTTCTAAACTCCCAGGCTCCTCCTAATGTGACCTTCTTTGAAAATACAATCATTGCAAATATAATTAATTAAAATGAGGTCATACTGGAACAGGATGAATCCTTAATCCAACCTGATGGTGTCTTCATAAGAGAGGGAATTTGGACACAGGCAAGCACACAGAGAGAATATCATGTGAACCTGAAGACAGCCATCTACAAGCCAAGGAGACAGACCTCAATCAGGCTCTTCAAGGAACTAACCCTGCTAGAACCTTGGTTTCAAACTTCCAGCCCCCAGAACTATGAGACACGGAATGTCTTAGTAAATCCACCCAGTTTGTGATGTTTTGCTTTGTTATGGCAGTCCTAGAAAACAAATGCACATTTTTTTAAACCCAGTTATCCACTTGCCCCAGTACATGTGTGGTAGGCAGAAGGCCTCCCAGCAGTGTCCACAGCCTGATGCCCAGATCTCTGACTCTACTGTGTCACATGGCAGAAGGGGCTCTGTAAATGCAGTTAAGGTTGTGAACCTTTAAATGGGGGAGGTTATTTGAGTTATTTGGGATTTTCATATAAATGTAATTATTCCAAAGCCACAGAAAAATTCTACATGCTCAAGTTGGTGAATGGTGCTCCATTTTATGTGTCATCTGAGACAGAAAATCTAGCAGCTTTGGGGATCCCGGATATCATGTGATTTAACATAACAATCACATGTCTTCTAAGGTCAAATTTTTATCTTCTATTATTATCATTACTTCTATAGATTAAAAGGCAGCATGAATTTCATTTGACATTTCAAGGGATATCAAAGATGGCATGAAATTTTTGTATGCAATGATTATAGGTTACCAAGAATGAGGACTCCTCTTTAGGTGAATCTGTCATGTTTTCAGATAGACTGTGTATGATAGGAAAGCCCCTCCTCCGTTGTACACAGCATTTAATTTTCTTTAGGAAATCAAATTTCACATAGGTAGAAACCTGTATTTCTTACAAACAAAAATAGTGATTTCAGGGCTTTAAAAACATTTTTTATTTAGAGGCTTTTCAAAGTGATTGCTTTCTCTTAATTCCTGTACCTTGTTTATTTTTCCATATTGATTTTTAAGTGCTTCTAACATTTTACATTTTTTGCCTTGTATTCTGAGCCCAGTAATTGTCCATTTTCCTCTTACCTCTCTGTCAAATCGGCTGTTATTTTCAAGCCACTAACCCACACACTTACAGTTGAACCTTTTGCATTTCCTCAGTGCCTTAATGTGTATCTCTTATGCCATAAACCTGAGACATGTCTTTTGAAGCACACAGAACACCTTTTACGTCAGGAAGTTTGTCTGATGTTCACGTCTCTGTATTGTAGATTGCTAACAAAGCCCTCTCGTTTGTGTGTGCACGTGTGAGAATGGGTACATGTGGCCCAGTATTACATTTTAAGAGTATTCGTTTAGTGTCATCTGTTTTCAATACTTAGCCTTTTACGAGAAAGGATGGAACACAGTCCTTTTAAGTGCATTGATTACTGATTAATTTTTTAAAAAATCTCCAATTGGGTCTAAATCATTACAGGGAAACTGCATTCTTTTTGTAAAAAGACTCCATTTCTGTGTGATTGGTTTTGATGATATCAACGGAAAGTATCCATATTAGATGGCAAATAAATACACTCTGTGCTTAGTTTACAGAGTTATGAATTTGTCTTTTTTGTCAAGCTTAAGACTGGTCTTTGAGAGCTGTGGAGGCTTGCCCTGGAGTCCCAGCCTCCGAATTAAGAGCTGTGACTCAGCTCCAATGAGCTGTGACTAGCTGTGCACCATCCCTATCTTCACAGACTTATGGAGGGCCCCAGAAGTCAGGCAAGGAAGCTGCTGAGCAAAGGAGGAAGGAGCTCCCTTTGCTTCACCATGTGGTGGCAAATTAATATATTTGGAGCTATACAAAGGAGGTTTTGTAGATATCCCACTGATATGAGAATTAATTCATTACTTGTGGATTATTAATGCATGCCCAGCAAATAGGTTTTTAAGACTGTTAAGAAGAGGAAAATATAGTGGCTAATTAAACTTCCCTTGTCCTTTTTACATTTCAGTTTGTACCTTAAAAAAATGTGTTGTGGATAAAAAAGGTCTTCTTTAAAAAATGAAGATTGCAAATGGACAGTGTTATAGAAAAAAATCACTTTAAAAGCTTTATCATGTTAGTGCCAGAGGAGAGACTAAAGAGTAGATTTCAATTTTCATGGAGCTATCATCAACTAAGGAGGGCTAAAAAGAATCACTACAATTCCTCAGGTTTTATAAAAATCTCATTTAAAATTCTTTTTTTTTTTTTTTTTTTTAACAGTTCAATAGCTTTTAGTATGCTTACAGAGTTGCACAACCATCACCATCATCTAAACTTTGTAACATTTTCATCATCCTCCAAAGAAACCTTAGTACTCTACCTTTTGTTTTTTTTTTTTTTTTTTTTTATTTTTTTATTTTTATAAATTAATTTTTATTGGTGTTCAATTTACCAACATACAGAATAACACCCAGTGCTCATCCCGTCAAGTGTACCCCCCAGTGCCCGTCACCCATTCACCCCCACCCCCCACCCTCCTCCCCCTCCACCACCCCTAGTTCATTTCCCAGAGTTAGAAGTCTTTATGTTCTGTCTCCCTTTCTGATATTTCTCACACATTTCTTCTCCCTTCCCTTATATTCCCTTTCGCTATTATTCATATTCCCCAAATGAATGAGAACATACACCGTTTGTCCTTCTCCGGTTACTGTGGCCAAGTTCAAAAAGGGTGTTGCCTGAGTTCTCCTCTGGGATTTTGATGGAATCTTGTCTCACATTTAGATCTTTCATCTATTTTGAGTTTATCTTTGTGTATGGTGCAAGAGAGTGGTCCAGTTTCATTCTTCTGCATGTGGATGTCCAATTTTCCCAGCACCATTTATTGAAGAGACTGTCTTTCTTCTAGTGGATCGTCTTTCCTCCTTTATCGCATATTAGTTGAGCATAAAGTTCAGGGTCCACTTCTGGGTTCTCTGTTCTGTTCCATTGATCTATATGTCTGTTTTTGTGCCAGTACCACACTGCCTTGATGAACACAGCTTTGTAGTACAACCTGAAATCTGGCATTGCGATGCCCCCAGATATGGTTTTCTTTTTTTTAAAATTCCCCTGGCTGTTTGGGGTCTTTTCTGATTCCACACAAATCTTAAAATAATTTGTTCTAAGTCTCTGAAGAAAGTCCATGGTATTTTGATAGGGATTGCATTATACGTGTAAATTGCCCTGGGTAACATTGACATTTTCACAATATTAATTCTGCCAATCCATGAGCATGGAATATTTTTCCATCTCTTTGTGTCTTCCTCAATTTCTTTCAGAAGTGTTCTGTAGTTTTTAGGGTATATTTTGAGAACCATTTGAATGGTAAATGGTTCTCCAACCTTTTATTTTCAGGTTGTAGGTGTCCTTCTGTCTAAAATGAGTCTCTTGTAGACAGCAAATAGATGGGTCCTGTTTTTTTATCCAGTCTGAAACTCTGCGCCTTTTGATGGGGTCATTAAGCCCATTCACGTTCAGAGTTACTTGAACTTCTTCTTAAAGGGGAGTTTTAAGAGTCCCCCTTAAAATTTCTTGCAGAGCTGGTTTGGAGGTCACATATTCTTTCAGTTCCTGCCTGTCTTGGAAGCTCTTTATCTCTCCTTCCATTTTGAATGAGAGCCTTGCTGGATAAAGTATTCTTGGTTGCATGTTCTTCTCATTTAGGACCCTGAATATATCCTGCCAGCCCTTTCTGGCCTGCCAGGTCTCTGTGGAGAGGTCTGCTGTTACCCTAATATTCCTCCCCATGAAAGTCAGGGACTTCTTGTCTCTTGCTGCTTTAAGGATCTTCTCTTTATCTTTGGAATTTGGAAGCTTCACTATTAGATGTCGAGGTGTTGAACGGTTTTTATTGATTTTAGGGGGGGATCTCTCTATTTCCTGGATCTGAATGCCTGTTTCCCTTCCCAGATTGGGAAAGTTTTCAGCTAGGATTTGTTCAAATACATATTCTGGCCCTCTGTCCCTTTCGGCGCCCTCGGGAACCCCAATTAAACGTAGGTTTTTCTGCCTCAGGCTGTCGTTTATTTGCCTTAATCTGTCTTCATGGTCCTTCAATTGTTTATCTCTTTTTTCCTCAGTTTCCCTCTTTGCCATTAACTTGTCTTCTATGTCACTCACTCGTTCTTCCACCTCGTTAACCCTCGTCGTTAGGACTTCTAGTTTGGATTGCATCTCATTCAATTGATTTTTAATTTCTGCCTGATTGGATCTAAATTCTGCAGTCATGAAGTCTCGTGAGGCCTTAATGCTTTTTTCTAGAGCCACCAGTAGCTGTAGAATAGTGCTTCTGAATTGGCTTTCTGACATTGAAGTGTAATCCAGATTTTGTAACTCTGTGGGAGAGAGGGCTGTTTCTGATTCTTTCTTTTGAGTTGAGGTTTTCCTTCTAGTCATTTTGCTCAGTGCAGAGTGGCCAGAAACAAGTTGTATTGGAACACGGGGGAGTATCACTGGTCCCTCTAGCTGGTCTTCTGGGGGAGGGGCCTGTTGCGTTGATTTTCAGGTGTTAGCACTTGGGGGAGCTGCTCTGCCCCTGCCTGCTGCAGGGCTCTGCGGGGGTTGTTTACCCCGCCAGGCCCCAGGAGGAACAGCCGCAGTTGCTATTGCAACTCTGGAAGCCTGGATTCAGCCTCCGCAGGAACTATGGGGCTCGGGGCTCTCGGCTCTCCGTCCGCAGGGCCTGGAGGCTCCGGGGCGGGGCCGCTGATCTGCTCAGCTCGGGGCAGGAGCGTCCTCGCTGTCTCGGGCCCTCCCGGCCTCTGCCTGTCCCGGGGGAGGCCGGATCCTGGGCTGTGTCCCGGCGCCCTGTGCTCCGGGGCCTGCGCTGTTGGATTCGCGCTCCCGCCCTGCAGCTCCCTCCCTGGAGCCGCTCCCGAGCCCCTCCGAGCTGCTCCGGTCGGTCCCTCCGTGCGCGCTGCAGCCCTTAGGGAGCTCGGAGCACTCTCCTGCGCTCGCAGGTGTCTGTTAGTGTCCCCGGGAGCCTGAGGGCATCCCCGCTCTCCTGGGTCCTGCTCCAACTCCCTGCGAGCCCCTTTCCGCCCGCCCGGGAAGGTTGGTGCAGCTCCTGCTCCTCCGGGACGGGGCTCTCCTGTCCTGGGGACACTCGCCCCGGCCTCAGCCCGGCTCCTCGCGGGGCCCCTCCCCCTCGGAGGCCTTTTGTTCCTTTATTTCTTTTTCCCCGTCTTCCTACCTTGATAGAAGCGTGAACTCTTCTCACTGTAGCATTCCAGCTGGTCTCTCTTTAAATCTCAGGCCGAATTCGTAGATTTTCAGGATGATTTGAAGGTTATCTAGGTAATTTGGTGGGGACAGGTGATTTGGGGACCCTGCTCTTCCGCCATCTTGCCCCTCCCCCTCATTTAAAATTCTAAGGTCTCATTTTACATGGGAAAGAAAAAAATATTATTCATATGCAAAATAAAGAGAAGAAATAGGTGATATAAATTTACTTAATCTGATTTGAGACTCACTTTATCTTTTAGTTGCATTTGAGATTTGAGGCTTTAATTCCCATCTCTGTCATTGAATCCCCTAAGACTCCAGCAAGCCTGCAGGTCCACAGCTGGACTATAAGATGTCTTTGAATAAATTAGAACAAGTTCTTCCTCTGGGTGGCCGCAACTCTGCAGGTACAGAGCCTGGTGCCTTTGTGAAAAGACAGCACTCCCAAAGCAGTATGAATGGCTTTCTATTGGTTTCAGCACTGCTCACCCTTCAGTATGGTCTTCTGCATTGATGCCTTTGGGCCATGCCTGGCTGGTCAGGAGTGCCTTGAGTTTATATTATTATGCCCATTCTCCTATGTTGCTGCCAACCTCCTGATTCTTTCCTGACCCTCTACCTATCTCCTTACTCTTAAAAAAAAAAGTTATGTCAGACCTGCAGCTTGTTAGTCAGCTGTTCTATATTTCTACACACAGCTGTCATTAGAATCCTCCTTTGTGGGGGGCACTTGGTTGGCTCATTTGTAAAGTGTCTAATTCTTGGTTTTGGACCTCAGGATCATGACCTCAGGGTCATGAGATTGAGCCCCAAGTTGGACCTTGTGCTCAGTGTGGAATCTCCTTGAGATTCTCTCCCTCTGCCCATCCCCCCATTCACGTGTGCTCTCTTTCACTCTCTAAAATATATATATATATATATATATATATATACTTATATAAATATATATATATAAAATCTTAAAAAGAAGAATCTTCCTTCAGAAGAAAGATCTCAAATGGAAGCAGACATATCTACAAATCAGCAGAGGACATCTATGCCAGCTCGTAAGAATCACCAGATATATGAGGGGACCCAAAAGCAGGAAAGAGAAAAATGAAGACAAACAACAAAACTGGTTCTGCAGAGACAGAAGTAATACAGAAACTAAAAAGAGCTAAAATAAAATAAATCAACTTAAAACATTTCTTTCATTAATATATCCAGAGAGATGTAAGAAGACATTACAATCATTGTAAAAAGGACACAAAGGATAAAATTAATCATTTTCCATACCAAATTGAAAAGAAAGAGTTCATAGAAATTAAAAAATAAATTTGAGTAACTTCCCAGACTGTAGAGCAGTGAGATGAAAAATGAAAGTATTAGACCATTATGCAGTAGAGATGTGAAACAAATTTTATTGGAGATAGGGGGAATTTTACCACGAGAGAAGTAATAGAGTGTATGTAACCCCCTGCCTCTCATTGTCCCATATCTAGGCCAGATGTAGGTGGTCTGCATGATGATGGTCAGTGCTGTGGTGAAGAAGGGCTGTCCCCTAATGTCCCATATATTTTTAAGTGCAGCAAGAGAACATCTGTTTGAAAATTATTCTAAGAGTGGAAGTTCCTTCATCACGTAAATAGTCTTACCAGGAAGGAGGGTTCTCAGGAGCGCACCAGCTGTTGTCATCCTATGTCTCTGTTGAACTCACTGTGACATCCTTAGCCTGTTTTCTACCAAGCTAACAAAACAGAGAGGATATGGACCTCTGTAGTCATCTAGATAGTCTCTTCTCAGAGACATTGGTGATTTGGAGATACAGTATCTGACTATAAGAATTCCATAATGAGAGAAGGAAGAGAATATGGATAAGAACACATATTCAAAGAATTAAAAAGTAATAATTTCTTAGTATTACTATGGAAGGGCTCAAATCTTACTGAAAGAGTGTAAAGAATGAAGAAAGTGAAGATAAACCCAGATTAAACTTGTCCTCAAGGTTTTTAAAATAATAAGGATATAGAGAAGTTTCTAAAATGTTAGGAAGAAAAATAAACCAAAACCAAATTTGGTTACCAATAAAAGAGTGAGAAGAATGAGACTGACAACAGATTTTTTATCTCCAAAATTCAGTGAAAGAAGGTAAGAGAGCAATACCTTCAGAATTCTGAGGAGATCTTATTTGGAACCCAGGTTTCAAACACAGCTAAGTATCAATCAAGGCTGAGGCCAGAGAAAACATAATTTTAGACATCCGAGTACTTAAAACACTTATTACTTCATGTCTTTGCTTAGAAAGTCAATTAATTCCACTAAAAAAATGAAAAGTAAATTAAAATGTGGGCATGAGATTAGGAAAGAATGGGTCCATCCTACTTGGGAATTTCTAGTATAGTAGTTCATAGCAGTACCAGAGTTTGGTCAGAGAACTTAAAACACACAAAAACTCCAGGAAAAAACAAATGGCCAACCCAAAGCTATGGTCCAAGTACAGTGCAAACTAAATTGTGTCGTAATTATGTCACTGATAGAGGATAACAAAAGAAAAATTCGTTTGACAAAGTACTAGTACTTTTGTTTTTCATACATTTCAGTGTCATGGCATTTGAATGTGGAAAAGGAAGTGTAACCTCACATCATGAATAGCCCAAATAGTGAATATTTACATAATCATAATAATGTGATTCTGTTTATTGGTCTTTCAACTTTTAGTATCAACCTATAAACTAAGCATAGAGACTTGATTGTGGTGGCAGAACAAAATATCCATGTTTTCAGCTTTGAAAGTATAAGAAGTCCAGTTGTGCAGAAAGCAGGGGGGAGGGGGAATTGCATGGAAAGTGGATAGAATGGTAAGGGTGCTAATATTCTCACCATACAGAGTGGAATTTGAATGATGTCAAAAATCAGTGGAATGAGAAATATTTAAATATATTATTCAAAGCTACTCTGGTAATTAACAGAAAAGTTTATATCACTATAACTATGCAACTTTATAGAAAAGAGAGAGTATGAATCAGTATAATGAGCAATATATTTAATGTTTATAGTGGGATGTAAGATGTTATTAAAATTTGAAATGAAGGTATAAATTTATTACTTAATGTTTTGTGCAAACTATAAGGTTTTAAATAAAGTGTTAAGAGTTTGTCTCTAATGAATGGTGTTGGAATGGTGAGATTTGGAGAAGAATTGGGAAAAGGACCATGCTTTTTTTATTATGAACTTTTCCTTCCATTTGATTCATTAAGTGCATATATTACTTTGAAATCAAACATGAAAAATCACTTGAAACTACACTTAAATTACACTTAGAGTGTAAATGTTTCTATAAACATGGAAACAACCTGGTTATTCTTTAGAATCTATCTTATTTAGTGTATTTTTAGTATTTTTTAGCATGTGATTACACATACATAAGTACTGAATTATTAATGTGAAATTTTCAAACAATTTTGATAAAATAAAAGTTCCTCTTAACCCTCATCCAGTCTTATTCACATGATAATCTTCTGTGGTTGGTCCTATAAGAACATTTTCTATATACTTATATTACACACAAACACACACACACACACACGTACACACAAAGAGCAACTCCTATAATTCTGTTTTATTTTTGTGCATAATTTTAACATAAATAGACCACTCTAAATATTTATATGTAACTTTTTTTAAAAACTACCAATATGTCTGAGAGAAATTTTTCAGGTCAGTGTGTATAGATTTGCTTCATAATGCATTCTTTTTTGTGCTCTCATTTTTTCATATCTAGGAGCAGACTTTCTGGGCAATGGGAGACATGCATTCTAAACTTTAGGTCTGCATTCTCTCATAGAGTATTTGAAAATGCCTGATTCCTCAGATCTTCACCTACAAAGGGAGAAATTACTGTTTTATAATACTACATCAGGGTATTATGACTATAATTACTATTTAATTTTAAATTCTTTGCTATATTTTGTTTTGTGGGATATGATTTCTCATTTTCTGGGAGTACTTAAGTGACTTTCTGAGAAAAGATATGGAGGGAAATGAATGTGTTTTTTTAAAGTTTTATTTATTAGAGAGAGTGAAAGATAATGGGAGAGAGTGGGGGAAGGGGCAGACTCCACACTGAGCATGGAGCGCAATGAGTAGCTTGATCTCATGACCCTGAGATCATGATCTGAGCCGAAATCAAGAGCTGGACACTCAACCAACTTAACCAACTTAACTAACCACTTGACCACTTAGGCACCCCAGGAAATAAATATTTTGAGTACTCAAGTGTCTGAAATCTATGACAATACATTTCCATTTTAGATATAATGGAGAAAATTAAAGAGGAATGCAACTCACCAAAGCTGACACAAGAAAGTCTAATTCTATATCTAAGTAATTGAAATTATTAAAGTGAAAAGAGGGATCTCATTATATATTCTGGATAGTAATCTGTTTTATAATACATGTTTGAAGTGGTTTCTACACAGGTGTTACCTGAATTTTAGTACTATTTATTTTATGTTCTCTGACATATGGAAGTTTAAAAAATTTATGTAGAATATGTCAGATATTATAGTGTTCCTGATGGATCTAGTTGATCTCTCTTCCTGGGAAAATAGAAAAGTATGTGGTCCGGCTACCTTCCATTTCACCATGGCCACATGACTCTCTTTGTCCAGTGACAGGTAATCAGGAGTGACACATCACTTCCAGGTGAAAGAATTTGAGTCCTTTATGATTCTCTATGCCATTCTTCCCCTGGAACATTGACCAAGGAGGTCCTATATTCTAAATGGCATGGCTATTAAATGAAGGAGAAATTGATTCAAATATAAAACAAATAGTAAGAATGTGAATTTAAACCTACTTATCGATGAATTACTTTATAAACCAATTAAAAATGTTAATCTCAATAAAAAAGCAAATCTGACTATATATTGTTTACTAGAGCAGTATCTTAAATATAAGAAACCAGAAAAGTTAAAAATGAAACGATAGAAAAACATCTGCAGAGAAATGTAAGAGATACCTGGTGTGGCTATGCCAACAAGCATAAAGGTTGTCATTTCATCATGATTAAAGAGTAAAACAACCAGATGATCTAACAGTTCCTTATTAAAATAAACCCAATTACATATCTCAAAGAATATAAATATATAAAGAAACGTATATGAAGCCCAAATTGACCAAAATAAAAGGGAACATATAGAAACCCACATCTGAGCGATAACAAGCAGATAAAATATTGAAAGGATATAACAAAACTCAAAGTCTTGATTAGTAACTTGATTATCATATATAAAACACTGCACACAGCAACTAGAATGGATGCTCCCTTCTGGTCCCCATGGATTATTTATAATATTTAGGGCCATAAAGCAAACAGAGAGATTTTAGACACTTAATATCTGCAGAGTGTTCCTTGACCACAGCTGAAATAAGCTAGACATTAAAAAAAAAAAGCTAAATAGGAAATATCAGATATCTTTTAAATTAGACAGTTCATCCCTAAAACACACACACACACACACAATGAAAATGAATTGACAATTAGAAAATATTTAGAACTAAAGGATTATCAAAATTATGAACCGTCAAAACTTATGATATAGAGCTAGAACTGCACTTGGAGGGAATTTATTTCCTTAAATATATTAGAATAAAGAAGAAGTTGAAAATCAGTGACCTACATATTTGTCTCAAGAAGTTAGGAAAAGAGCAACAAATTAAGTTCCAAGCAAGTATACAGAAGAAAATAATAAAAGTAAGGTAAACATTTGATGAACTAGAGAACAAAATTGCAAAAGCTAATACCAACAGATAAAATGCTGTTTTTTAAACAGATTAACAAAATTAATTGGCCCATAACAAGACTAATAGAAAAAAGGTGAAAGTACAAATGACTAAAATTGGGAACCAAAAAGTGATTATTTCTATAAATCTTATAGAAATTGCAAATAATGTAAGAAGAAATTCCAAACAGTTCTATAATAACAACATTTTAATTGAGATGAAATATAGAAACTTCAAGAAAAATGAATTTTATCGAAACTGATAAGAGTTTCAGAGGCTTGAGTGGCTCAGTGGTTGTGTCTGCCTTGGGCTCAGGGCATGATCCCGGGATCCGGGATTGAATCCCACAGTCAGGCTCCCCTTGAGGAGCTTGCTTCCTCTGCTGCCTGTGTCTGTCTTTCTGTGTCCCTCATAAATAAATGAATAAAATCTTTAAAAAAATGATGAGAGGTCAAATAATTCTGAATTTAAGTAAAAGAATCTAATATAAATGAAAAGAGGAAATGTCTAGAAGGTCAGTAGATTACAGTCAGTTGAAGGCACATAAGATGTTACAGTTGAGAAGCTTGGGACCCAAAGAATGAGTTGTTTCTTGCAAGAATGAAGGTGACTAGCATCATGGAGTAGGCAAGACTGTAATGCCCTCTCTGGAATTTGAGGGCTCTGAGGTGTAAACACATGAATGGCCTTTTTTAGAGCAGCAAGGAAACTGTGCCAATAGAAGAAAGTTCTATTTTAATTAAGGGAAAGAGAGGAAATGTCATTGAAGAAGTTTAGAATGTCTGGAAATATCTCAAATTCAGAAACTTTTAAGTTAATTGTGGATATATGTATTATTAGAAAATTTTAATACAGATTGTTAAAGAAAGTGACATGGAAATACTGTATTTGAATAAAAAAGAATTCAATTATACTGTTTTGAAATTTACTTTATGACTTTTTCTTAATTGTCATTGAGCACAACGAACATCTCTGACCATATCAGTTCTGACTCTTTCTTCTTCCCCAAGCCTCATCCCATCCAGAAATATGATTATTGAAGTATATTGCATTGAAATGTGGGATAGGATTTAGGTGTCAGATATACACATTTATGAGGTAATGAGTTTTTAAAAAGCCTAAGAGTTTTTTGTTTTGTTTTTAAATTTTTTTTATAGATGGTGTGAAAACTTCTGCTCTCCCAATGTGAAGACTCAGTGAGTATAGCCACATCAAAATAGCCCTGGCAAAATTTCAGGTATTCCTATTGAAATATAAGATTGGGGGTGGGGAGTAGAGAGAAGAGTTAAATCAGCTGCCCACCTATTTTTATTTCCACTTTTTCTACACCCCTGGCAGAAAGAAAAACAAAAACAAAAACAGGTGACCTGGGTAGCTTTATCAATATGATAACTGGGTCTCCTAGTAAATAAGAAATTGATATTTGCTAGAATATCCGTATCTGTGGAATGTTCTTAACAACATGGCTCTGTTGAAGGCTTGCCTGTAGTCAATAAGTTTGCTGAAATAATGTCACGTAAGCTGGGTGACATAAAATGGATATGTTTCATAAACTAAACATCCCCACTGAGAGGAAATAGCTTTTGAGTACTTTGCCTACCATGGGCTCTTGTCTACTTTGGAAAGGAAGAACATGGGAACTACCTCACAGCCTCAGACATCTCCTTATTTAATTTGAGCCACTTGATTGTCTGTATCTTTGAAATTATGACTGAAACATGTTGATGGATAACATCCCTGGTGCCTTTGAGTCTGAAATGACCACATGACCCTATGTATTTTTTCAGGCATCTGTGTGAGTCTGTGGTTTCAGAAAAGGCTTTTGGAAGAGCCAAATCCCATAGTGTGAGCACACATTGATTAGTCCAGGAGGGCACAGGTAGATAAAAGGAGCATGAAGAAATAATAATGCTAATAATAATGATAATAATAATAACTGTGTGAAGGATAGTGTCACTGGAAGTGACAAGAAACAAAGGTAATCCTGTGGGATGGGGAACAGATCATGAAAAGCATGGGCCATTCTATGGGATCTCGCTGCAGTGAGAGGGAACACTGTAGGGCCTTTGCAGCAGAGAGACATGCCCAGAATTGCAGATAGAACAGATGGAGACTTTCCGGGTGCTATTTTGAGGGGAAGCAGGCAGCCTGGTGAAGAAGCCATTTGAAGAACTTACATGAGAAATACTGAGGGTGTGCAGCAGGAAAATGGTGCTAGGTGTGCAGCAGAAGGAATGCTTTTGAGAAATATTCAGGAGGAAAAGCTTTTAGGACTTGCTCTTTGGTTGGGTATGGAGCTCGAGGCAGAGACCAGAGTCAAAGGCCAGGACAAGGTTTCTCTGGCTTGAATGACAGGTTAGATGGGTGTGCTCTGGCACAGGGTGCCTGCAGGAGAAGGAACAGGTTCAGACGCATGTGATGACAACTCTGTTCTAAACATACAAAGCTGGAGGTGCCTATGTGGTGATGAGGTAGACATTTCCAGATGTACCTGGGCCCCCAGAGCCTAGAGAAGCTCAGGAACAAGGTCGGGGGAAACCAAGTGGGCATCATCTGCATATTGTTTGCAGTCAACATGATGGGAGGAGATGAGCTTGCTCAGGAAGAAGGAATAGAATAAAAAGGGAAGAGCACTGTCAAGGTCATTTATGATTTGCATTGCATACAAATGCCTGTTTAATGCTGGATTCTTCGGGACTTTATAGTTAAAGAAGGTAAACTTCCTGTAGTCTCTCTATTTAGAGACCATACAGTTACTTTGAGAATCAGCATATTAGAATAATGTCGGGATATTTGCTAGTTTCCGCAAGAGCTAATTGGTGTCATGTGCACCATGGTATAATTTCATTTATTCTCATCATTCTAATGAACAGGGAAGCCTGCTAACTCCAGGAAAGGGGATGAGAAAACTCTCATAATGTATCATTTTTCCAGTGCCTTCCCTGCACCACAAACTTCATGGCTGGGAACAAGTCCCCCTTATCTTTCTGTCTACATTATTGTGAGCCCAGTAAGCATGCAATGTTGCTATGTGAATGCAACTATGCACATGTGAAATTTTTAAGCAGGATCTATGCTAAGCAAAAGCTAAATGTTTTTTATTATTATTAAGGACATCAAAGAATACAAAAATCTTAGTTCCTGAATATTTTTGTTGCATATTTATGTAAGCAGTTATAAACCCCTACCATATCATGTCAGCTCATCATTTCAAGGGATTCCTTTATTGTTAAGTTGTGGTGATTGCTGGCTTTATTAAACTCAATGTAATATTGGATTTTCATTACAAATTTTCATTTTCATGGATAATAATGTTTTCCCCACAATGCAACACTATTCATTTATTACTTAATTTCAATTTTTGAGCTTTTGTTGTCATACACGTTCTAAAGTGAATGAGCTTAAAGAAAGCCTCTTGTGACTAAAGATTTCTTATACTTCAACCTTATGAAAATTTACATAAATATTACATGTCATCTTATTACCATATTGCCACATGGGATTTAGTTCTCATTTTGGAAAGTATTTTGTCACAACAAGAAAGGCACTTCTGCTTTCCCTTCACTCCTATATGATTTTTTTTCTTTTTTTGCTAGAGATGATGAGAATTTGACACATACACCAACATTCATAGTATGGAGAGAAATGTGTATCAGAATGAACTAAATAAATTCAGAATGCTGGAATTGAGATATTACACCTGGCAGAGCATTTTAATTACAATGCACTTTTATTATAACTTTCCCTATCTTGGGAATTGCCTTTTTTTTCTTTTGTGGTATTTCTAATAATCTTGATATTTCCTTGGCTGATGTTCAGTGTTTTATGTCGTGTCCTCGCTCTTGGAGATATTTATGCTGTAGTTCTCAATTGTTTTCCATTATTGAGACCTTTCTCATTGGGAATAAAATTTCTCTTCATTTAAAAACCTAGTCTGTTTAGTGCAGTCTTGCAATGACTTATCACTCGACAACAGAGTTTTGGATGAAATGTTAATTACACCCTGAAACTTCAATTATCATAATGATGGCAACATTTGAATTTTCAGTTTGAATCCCATCGGTGAGTTAACTCTTTCTGTTGTGACAACATGATGTGATATGGTTGGCCTGAAAATTACAGACCAGGCCTGGCTTTAACACAGATCAGCCCTGAGACTTTGCATCAGTCTTGAGGACCATGGAGACCTCTGTGTATTCAACTGTCTAAAAAAATAATTTACCCAGCTTTACATTTCTGGTCCTAATGTTTGTGTTTGCTTTGCTTTCTCTTTGGTCTCCTGTGTCCCCTGTTTCCTAATCCTTTCCTTACCATTTTCCATGGTCAAGGCTAAGAACTCACCCTGAAGCCAACACTTTTCCTGCAGACATTAAGAATTAACAACCATGGTTCAGTTTGATATCACTGTCTCAATTGTCCCTTTGGGAATTTACAAAGACAGCACTGTTTGTGCGAGCTGTAAAAAGAAGTGCTAAACTAGTAACTATAAAAATATATGCTTAGAGCCTAGAACGAAAATATTGTTTAGAATTTTAAATATTAAAAATGCTCCAGATTTATTGTGCCTTCGAGGCTGAGTGAGTTTTGTACAGCTTGATTTTATATGCGATCATGCTATTTTTGTTGGTTTGACACAACATGATAACATCTTTTGATGGAGGTCCATGAAACTGAGGGTTGGAAGCCTTTAGGGGGTCACCAAAAGAAATACAGCCCTTGAAATGTCAACAAAATGAAAGGTCACTGTCACTTTCTATTGGTATTTCGATGTCTACCTGCACTTGGGGGAGATTTTATCTTTTTACTCCTCCCATTCTTCTTCGAGATCTTTCTGTAAAAATAAGCAAATGATGTTGGAGGATGGGGAGCATGTTTACAGATCTAATTGTATGATATTGATGCAAACACCACAAATAAAAGCAAGTGCCAGTGACGCCTGAGTGGCTCAGAGGTTGAGCGTCTGCCTTTGGCTCAGTTCATGATCCCAGAGTCTTGGGATCGAGGTCCTCATCGGGCTCCCTGCATGGTGCCTGTTTCTCTATGTCTCTGCCTCTCTCTCTGTGTGTCTCTGTGTCTCTCATGAATAAATAAATATAATCTTAAAAAAAAGAAAGAAAGTGCCAGAAATACAAAAGCATTTAAAATATAGGTGGGGGGAAAAACTAGCTCTTAGTATAAAAGAAAGAAATAGAAAGAAGAAAATCTACGCTGATAGATTTGGGCAACAGATAGCTGTTTATTGCTTTATATTGGAAAGGAAAAAATTGAAATAAGAAAACTTTTTGAAAAACTACAATCCAACTTTAGTTTTAGAACAAATTTCTAGGCTTTTTTGCTTGTGGGGATCTGGGGATGTTGAGTATAGCTTGAAGAATTTGGTATGGTTATCTTGGTTCCATGGAAATTTCAGCACACGCTGGCTGTGCGGTAGGCAAGATGCTAATTCAGATATGAATCTTAGTTCATTAGCTGGGAAACTCAGGCAATCTTAATTTTTCTGGTACTTAAAGGATTAAAAGGAACATCTGAATGGGATCATAAACACAAAAGTATCAAGAACTGTGTAAATGTAGTATTGCGCCAATATTTTGTAGCCAAATCAGGTTTGCAACTCCAACTTTATATGTTTTTGTACTAATTTACCTCTATTTACACACTGCTTTGTGCCATAAATAAATTCATGGAGGTTTAGAAGAAAATGGTAAAATGTAAATTCGAATAAAATTAGACTTCAGAAAAATGTAAATTAAAATAGGAAGTAGATTTCAGGGAAAAATTGGATCCCAATTGTGCAGGCCACATGTGCCCAATAATGGTTATAGCTGAGGCATAAATTTGGCTCCGAGTTTCTTGCAGACATAACAAAAAAGGAAGTTACTCATTTATATATATCTTATTGTTTAATGAGGTACACTGTGCTTGTTTGAGTATGAGATATAAGTAGCTTTTTCTGACACCTCCAGAATAAACACTTCACTTGGGGTTTCATAGAGAGGTCACTAAGCAACTTAGGATAATGTCCTCAAAAACAAAAACAACATCAAAACCCCTAATGAGGAAGGGACTATTTCTTTTATTGCCCCTCCATAAAAACCAAGGAAATAATAATACATTGCTATTCAGGCGTAGCAAGGTAATACTGTTTATATAGGTATCTTTCTGATGATTTTTGGTGGATAGAAAGATAAAACTTAGATTCTCCAAGGTGTTCGTTTGTTTGTTTAGCTTACACTGGATCAATATTTCATGAAGAAACATTCACTTTTTAACCTAAATATTTATCGTGTTCTTTGTACGAAACACTATGGGAATACTGGTAAAAGATGTCCATTTCTCTGGGTCATTGAATGTTAGCCTTTTACATATTCTCTCTACACAGATCTCCATTAGCACCACTGTCATCCTCCCTGTAAGGTGATGGTCTTGTTTCTTTCTGCCCAGAGAAACAGAAGCAGTGAGAAGCATTTCCCAAAGCACCCACCTCAGTCTCCTGACCTACATGCATCTACACCATTCCTCCGCCATTCCTCCTCCTACAGATGAGTTATCACTGAGTCATCCAGAGCCATATATACTCAAGGATGTTACCCCAACCATTATCTCTGCAATCTTCTACATCATCATTTTTTCCTCTTTACTGGACCAAGTGACTTGTCATTTCTCCCTTAAAAATGTCTTTCCCTTGACACTCTATCTCTTCAGTTCCCAACTCATTTCTCTGCTCTATTTAGAACAAGAATCCTTAAAAGATTTTTAAACATCCCCTTTCTCCCATTTTTGCATAAACAGACTCTAATGAATTTTGTTCCCATCAGTTTTCCAAAACTGCTCTTGTCAAGGTTACTGGTGTCATCTCTTTGCTGAATTTAATGGTCAACTCTCAATCCTTCTATTTCCTGACTTCTTGCTTGCCATGGGTAGCCATTCCCTCCCTCCTTCCAACACTTCTTCCACTTGGCTATTAGAAAGCCATCCTTTCCTGGTTTTCCTGGAACTTCTTTGGAGCTCCTGTTTCACTGTTATCTCTCCACCTCTCTAAATGCTGAAATGTCCCAGGGCTCATTCTTCAGCTCTCTTCTCGTCCCCATTTACAACTGATCTCTTGATTATCTCGTTTAATGTCATGGTTTAGACATCATGTAGACCAATAGTTATCAATCCTTGCTAATGTTCATCATGGCATGTCAATCCTCACTATTGCTTGGAGAGGGAGAATCTCCAGCAGACTCCCTGCTGAGTGCTGAGCCCCATGGGGCTTGATCTCATGCCCCTGAGATCATGACCTGAGCCAAAATCAAGAGTCAGACACCTAGCCAACTTAGCCACCCAGGTACAGGGTCCTCTCAGGGTGATTCTAAGGGAAGCCAGACTTAAGATGCACACATATTGGGTAGAGACTTAAACTCAGTTCTGTACAGAAAAGAGCAGACACCTTTTACCTGCATCCTCTGATGGTACCTTATCAGTCCTAGATATCATTTAAACCAATTTCTCCACTTCCATCCTTGCCATTTATCCTTTACATGGCTAATGGAATGAGATTCATAAATATAACTAAGAGATCAAATGGAATGATGAATAAAGCAATCAGCACTTTCTAGTTTTATTTCCATCATCCCTTGCTTTAAATTCCTGAAGAAAGACACATTATTATGTTCTAATTGTTTTCCTGATTAATGCTTATATTTTAGAGAATCATAAATGAAAAGAGAGAATTTTAAAAGAACAGACTAGGTTGTAATAGACTATGTGCAGTATGACTCAATATATAGCGCCTGTGTGGGTATAGATTAACTCTAGGTGGGAGGTCTATAGTTGCAATAGTTCTGTATTTTTATTACATAGGCTTTATGATCACAAAATACAATACAGGACAACTTAGGGATACATTTTACTTTAAAAACCAAACTTAACAACTATGTATATATTTTACATATTTGCAAATATTTCACATACTTTTACTTTACACATTTTTTCATGCTTTCTTTTACATATGTGTTCAAGTACTTTGCTTATGTTTTGATTCCAAGTGATGGTAGTACTTGCTGAAGTGTTGTGTATATTAGACAATAGCACTGATAAAGAGAAATGCAAATTCTGTGGATTAAAACTCCAAGTAAATAATACAAATTAAAAGATACCGACTTGTCAGGGCCTCTGAGTGGCTCAGTTGGTTAAGCTTCTGACTTGGGCTGAGATCTTGATCTTGGGATCAGGCTCTGTGCTCAGTAGGGAGTCTGTCTCTCTCTTTCCCTCTCCCCCTGCACACGCTCTCTCTGTCTCACACACACATTCTCTCTCAAATAAATAAGTAAAATCTTTAAAAACACAAACCAAGTTGTTTATGTAAAGTGGTAATTTTCAATGCTTTTTTGCACAATCATATTTCCTCTGGTATTGGCATCAAGCAACCCCTATGTTAGTTTTCATTAGCTATCATCACCTTTTTAATAAAAAGCATCTTTTTTACATAGATTAAAATGAAATCACTTATGTAATTAAACCTGAAGATCTTAACTTTCAGAAATACAGATGGGCTGCACTTTTCAATAGCAATCTTGACCTTATGTTAGTAACATATTTCTCCTGCTAGGCTAAACATCTTTTCAGCTTATCAGAGGGTAATTTAAGGATTAATTACTTCAGGAATCAAGATGAGGCAAGTTGTTTTATTGTAATGAAATCAAAGAGCATCTTGTTAGTGACTCTATCAAGACGGCTATCACCATTTATCAGAATAATGTGGTTTGGTGGTATTTGACTTAAAAAAAAAAACAGAAAAAGAATGACTAAATCTCGCTCTTTATTTTCAAATAACACTGCCTCCTCCTTTAAAAAAATCTCATGTGTGTCTCTAGAATGACCTAGTTAGCATTGCTTTGTGAAGACACTATGTGCTCGCGTTGGTGTGTGTTGTAGGGAGCTTATAGCTCTCTGGATACCAAACCCATGCCAGGACCTCACTTCCAAGTTATCACACAGAGGTTGTCACCGGTTCAAATAGCAGAACATTGCATTAGGTGGATGGTGAACCTGCAAAAGAGAAAATCTGTGCTATGCAGGAAATACTGACTTAATTAATATTCAGTTGTGTACAAATGGCTAACTTTTTGATTTCAGAAATTACTGATTTGGTTACAACTTAACAAAACTTAATTCTTGTGGTTTGCCTTCATATATGCAATCATGGTATTGCTTCTGTGTGCCTCCCCATCAGCAGTTGAGACTAATTTCTATACCGCTGGGTGGCTTTGCCTGTTGTTTGGGATTTTTGACTCTAGATGGCAGTATTGGGTGAATAATCAGAAGTTCTGTTCAATTTGGTTTTGAGTTGGCCTCTCCAAGACTCATTAGTGCTGGACGGAATTTCAGAGGTATTTTCAACTTCTTATGTTATGTAAAAAAGATTAATTGGTTATGCTACTTAACATATCTATTAATGGCATGCCACTTCACGCCCTAAATCATGTAATGCTATTGTCTTTCAATGTTTGAAAATTAAGAAATGTTTATGCTTGCACAAAACAGACCAGGGTGTAGGCCCCAAGCAAAATTGCTTTTGTTTTTATGACTACAATTTAAACATTTTTGGGTTTACTGTTCACTGATGTCTGAAGATAATGAAGGTGTCATTCATGAAAGAGGAAGGGTCTGGTGATTTTCTTAGTTATACCTGGTTATAGTCTCTCCATAGGCACAGTAAGACCCCCTTTTCTAGGTAATTCCATTTGAATGCAGGGTGACACAAAATTATCTTGATTATCCCTAAAATCTCCTAGCTCATATATTTCCCTTTCCTTGTTTTAACGTAGGAGGGGGAGGGCCTGGGTTTTTTTCCTCCAAGTTATGCACTATCTGCTCTTAAACATAATGATAATGGCCGTCCCTGGAGTGAAAAGTGTTTCAGAGCTGCCTGAGGGTTCCTCTTTTTCAGTATTTCTTACTGGCAGCTGTTCCTTCTTTGCTCATCTCTCTTCCTGTTTTCCTCAATCCCTTCTCTTCTTCTTCCTTCTTCTTCCCTTGCTATCTCTGTTTCCCTTTCCCTCTCTCTCCCTCCCTCCTCCTCTCTTTCCTTCCTTTCTTTGTTGTCTTCACTGGAGCATAGTGAAAAGACACAGGCTTAGAGATTCCTCCTGAGTTGAATCCTGCTGAGACCCCATACCTGTTGAGTAACCTTGGAAAAATTACTTACTTTCTTTGAATACTGTTTTTCTCATCTGAAAAAAAACAGGGCTAATAACACTTTCTTCATGTAGCTGAAGGGAGACAAATGAGTAAATGTATGGCACATTTGGCACATATTTGGCACGTACTATTACTTGCTTGGTAATAAATCATTTGGTACACACTATTACCTATGTATCCATGGGAAGTTAATTTTATCTTCATAGCAGGAGCTGAATAAATGGTAGCTACTACTTCTATGGGAATGTTCTTTGGACATTTTAGTATAATTTGCTCTTCATAGAATATGTTTATGTTATTAAAATGAAATATTACTTGCACTCCTCAGCAATTTATTTTTTTTAATTTTATAAATTAATTTTATTGGTGTTCAGTTTACCAACATACAGAATAACACCCAGTGCTCATCCCGTCAAGTGTACCCCTCAGTGCCCATCACCCATTCTCCCCCACCCCCCACCCTCCTCCCCCTCCACCACCCCTAGTTCATTTCCCAGAGTTAGGAGTCTTTATGTTCTGTCTCCCTTTCTGATATTTCTCACACATTTCTTCTCCCTTCCCTTATATTCCCTTTCACTATTATTCATATTCCCCAAATGAATGAGAACATACACTGTTTGTCCTTCTCCGGTTACTGTGGCCAAGTTCAAAAAGGGTGTTGCCTGAGTTCTCCTCTGGGATTTTGATGGAATCTTGTCTCACATTTAGATCTTTCATCTATTTTGAGTTTATCTTTGTGTATGGTGCAAGAGAGTGGTCCAGTTTCATTCTTCTGCATGTGGATGTCCAATTTTCCCAGCACCATTTATTGAAGAGACTGTCTTTCTTCCAGTGGATCGTCTTTCCTCCTTTATCATATATTAGTTGACCATAAAGTTCAGGGTCCACTTCTGGGTTCTCTGTTCTGTTCTGTTCCATTGATCTATATGTCTGTTTTTGTGCCAGTACCACACTGTCTTGATGAACACAGCTTTACTTGCACTCCTCAGCAATTTAAGTTCATTTCACTCTCAGATCACAAATCCTCACATTCTTTTTTTTTTTTAAAGAGAGATTTATTTATTTATTTTAGAGAGAAAGAGAGAGAGTGGCTGTGAATGTAGGGGAGGGGCAGAAGGAGAGCAAGAATTCCAAAGCAGACTTCCCATCGAGCACAGAGCCCCACATTGGACTCAATCCCATGACTCCAGATCACATCCTAAGCCAAAATCAAGAGTTAGACACTTAATTGACTGAACCACCCAGGTACCCCAAATCCTTCCATTCTTGATTACTGTCCTCTTGGGCAGATGCTCACATGTGTGTCATAGGGACAGTTAGGAGAGCAAGAATGAACTAGGCAGCCAGAGGCCTGCTTCGGGCTCTGCCATTAGCTAGTCCTGGGCCCTTTATGGAATCTCTTCTTTGGTGGGGGAAGGCACTGCATTTTCCAATTGGATTTAAAAGAAGATTATAATTATTTGTCTTCCCAAGGCCACTTCCAGAGTGGGCCAACTCCAGCTGGGAAGCCAATACAGAAGGTCCCCAACTTGCAATGGTTCACTTTCTGATGGTGTGAAAATGATAGACATTCAGTAGAAACTGTACTTGGGATTTGGAATTTGGATCTTTTCCTGGGTTAGGGATATGTGGTATGATCCTCTCTTGCGACACTGGGCAGCAACTGCAGCTCTCAGCCAAATGATGGAGAGAGTCAAAAGCTGATACACTGACACCCATTTTGCACCCAGACGACCATTTGTTTCTCACTAAACATGAGATATTCAACACTTTATTATAAAAGAGGCTTTGTGCTACATGGTTCTGCCCAACTGTAGGCTAATATAAGTGTTCTGAGCACATTTAAGATAGGCTGGATTGGGCTAGGGTAATATGTAGGTTTCATGTTAAATACACTTTCAATTTATGACATTTTCAACTCAAGATGATTTTGTGGGGATCAAGCACCATCACTAGTTGAGGAAGATCCGTAGTCT
The DNA here is from genome assembly GCF_905146905.1 of Nyctereutes procyonoides. NCBI lineage: Eukaryota > Metazoa > Chordata > Mammalia > Carnivora > Canidae > Nyctereutes > Nyctereutes procyonoides. The sequence continues at coordinate 7,322,237 of NW_026575082.1, read as the reverse complement.
GAATTGAGAGTGTGATCAATTTCTTTTGGGTTCTCTTTTACTTCTTCTTACCAGCTGGCTATCTGGGCTCTCTGACTCCTCTGGGATCCAAAGGAGAGAGGAAGTTTGATGGCAGAGATGAGAGGAAGGGACAGAGAAGGTTGTTTAGATGCTCTCATGATATGTTGTGGCTTAAATGCCTCCCCTCTGGCTCACTTTTGAGTTTTCCTTTGATCTCTGAGATTTTGCCTGTCCTTCAGCTGGTCCTCTTAGACAACCTCAGACCAGCATGGGAAAAGTGGATGTCAGGCTACTGTTGAAGATTTGTTGGTGAGTGGAATGGCATGAACTATACACTGATGATTCTTATGAAACTCTTTATCTAATCTCTAACTTTCTTCATAGGGGAAGAGTACGTGGTCCTTTAAAGATTATTCAATTGGCTTCTATGTCTATACATGCAGGCCTTACATAGTTTAGCTCTTCATTTTGGAATGTGGGTAGAAAGTTTTATCATTTGTTGTTTTAAGTCTTTGGGCCTCAAATGAAAATGAAATAATAAACTCTTATTTTATAATTTATTCCATCCAGATCAAGTGACACCAGCTTTACCATTTGTGTAGTTCCTGCACCATTTCATAAAAGGTGTAAAATGTTTAATATTTTAAAAAACCCGGAAGGTCCCTTTTAGTTTTTTTTTCCTCGCTTCATATATCAACTGACCTTATTTGTAATTCATTATTTCTGTTTAATTTTTGAATTATAAATATTACTTGACTTTAACAGATTTCATTTGATTGGTTAGTGATTAATTCTTTTTGAAAGATTAATTTATTTGAGAGAGAGAGAGAGAGCATTAGCACATAAGCATGCATGAGCAGAGGAGGGGCAAAGGGAGCAGAGGAGAGAGTCTCTAGCACACTCCATGCTGAGCATGGAGCCCAACATGGGGCTTGATCTAATGACCCTGAGATCACGGCCAGAGCCAAAACCAAGAGTCAGATGCTTAACCAACTGAGCCAGCTAGGCACCCCATTTATTACTGATTGATTCAAATGGACCCATTTCTTATGCTTAAAGATTTTGAAATGAGGTGAGCCAAAACATCCATCTGAGAGCAATTTGAAGAGACAGTTACCCTCAACTGTTGCATGAACGTGAGCATTTGAGCACGCTCTTTCTGGAGAGTGGGCAAACCATTCTGATAACATGCTGGCATTTTATTGTTTGCTACATAATTCCCAAACACACTGAACTATAGACCAGAGCAATGGAGTACATGCTGCTGTGATGGTGTGCATGGCTGAAATCTAACTGATAGAACCACTAGCAAGGGGGTAAGTGTGTGCTCCACAGCTCAGAGCCACCAGCAGCCATGAGAGCTTAAGAAAGAAAATGAAATAACCTCTAAAACAGTAAATTACAGGGAGTCTTTATCAAAGTACACATCTCATATACCCATTTTATCATAGGGTTAGTTTAACGTATAAATATCAATATATTCTTTAAAATTTAATCAAAAAGTCTTTAAAATGTAGTTCTCAAGAGTGGACATGACCTTAAAATTGGACTATTCAAATAAACTCCACAGACAAAGGATTATGCAAAATAAATTATTGAACTTTAAAAGATGAATAAGTTATATTGTACTTATTGTGACATATAGTAATCAGCAATGAGGTTGCTGTATTGCAGTTAAGTGTTTCAAGCATTTTGAACAGAAAATTATTTCCTCTTAAAATCCTATTCATATGCTGAACATGGAATGTCTGGATATGAAATTCAACCAGGGTAAGAAAACAGAGGAAACTCTCCTGATGCACTTTATAAAATTGAGAAATATTTTATTAAGTATAAAAAAATCTAAGAGTGGTTATCCCTTACGCCTCATTCTGAATGTTCGAAGCTGGACTTTTATTGAAGCATCTAGGGTTGATTTAAACGGAAAATGGTGCTTTTCATTCTGCAATCATCTCTGCCTTGGCTCTGGAGTATTAGTCTGTTCTGGAAGCCGGAATGACAATTGGTAGTGTGCTTTGAAAAATGGGAGGAGTTAATGAGGTCTTTTATTATATGATTATGTTCTCTACTTTCCCATCTAATTTGCTATAAGGTAATTCAACCTGTGTTTTCCCATCTCTTAACGAGAATAAATAGCTGCACAGTCTGTTTTAGGGGCTTTAATTGTTTGCTAGACATTGCAGATCTTTTCCAGGGGTGCTTATGATGCTAGAAAGAATGTTCTTATTCTTGCAGAGTTTCTGCCAATCTGACTTTTTGAATAAACTCTAATGGTATTGTGTTGAGCAGACCATTATGAGGATGTTATCAAAGTCTTAGAAGTGAATTATAGACAGTAGGATAGTCCTAAGGGTGGGAAGCAAGAAGAGAAAGCCTGCAACAGTACTGACCAAATCTTTCATGTTCTTAACTATAATGAAGCAGAGTTATTACTTTTTAAAATTGTTATAGATGAGATCCCTGGGTGGCGCAGCAGTTTGGCGCCTGCCTTTGACCCAGGGCGCGATCCTGGAGACCCGGGATCGAATCCCACGTCAGGCTCCCGGTGCATGGAGCCTGCTTCTCCCTCTGCCTGTGTCTCTGCCTCTCTCTCTCTCTCTCTCTCTCTCTCTGTGTGACTATCATAAATAAATAAAAATTTATTAAAAAAATAAAATTGTTATAGTTAAAAGCAACAAACTACTAAATCTTTACCTCATGACAATTTTGTGATCTCTCTATGGAACAAAGCATTCATTTCCTCCATCTGGCTTAATAGTTTGTAGCATATTTCCTTGATAAAATATCTATTCCCCTCTCCTTTTATCATTTCCTTTATGGTCACCAGAAATCTTCCACACAAGAAAAGTACACCTCAAAAGTCTGTCTGTGTCTGTCTATCTGCCTATCACCAATCAAGTATTGCCTATGAGCTACCAGGAATGTGTCTAGTACTAACTATGAAGCATGCTGGGCATCTTGATGAAATAATTTAAAAGGAAGAAGTGGTAGAGAAATGTGGATAGGAGGAATGATAAAGATATAGTTGGGCAAGATAGAAGAATGAAAAATCTGAACACTGACATCAAGACCAAACAAGAGTGTGAACAATCCCACCAGCACCTTTCCCTGGAGCCCATGATTTTGAGCAGTGGCAACATATTCTGAAAATTGGTATGGAATATATGTGTGGTTGGTTCAAGGAGCCGTGTGGGTCTCTGAGCAATGATCAGGAAAGGGCAATGCTATATTCGATGGAATTCAACAAAAAGGCTAAATTTTTTTGTGTATTCTCTTTGCCGTTAAAAATAAAACACCAACTAGAAAGTTGATTTTGATTTTTTGGCAATAGGGAAAGCCAGGAGTTTCCCCTGCCTTCCTTACTGAAGAATGGATAAAATCCAGGACAAGATCAGTTGTGGTGTTATGATGCTACAGCAAAGATGAAAGGTAATTTGGTGTGATGAGTTCAAGTATCCATGCTTTCACTGTGCTTAATGGGTCTTGTCTCTCTGCTCGGCTTGATTTTTGGGATGACTGTCTAACTACTAACTCCTCACATCTGACTAACTACATGCCTGTCTTTCTGCTGGTGTAGTATGCATATGCTTGGTTGCCTCCAACCTGAGAGGTCTCTGTGTCTCAGGTCCCAGAAAATCTGTGATGGGTTGTTTTGGCCAATTGAGTTCAAAGTATTAGAGCAATTTTTAAAAGTTATTTTGCTAGTCATTTGATGGGTCTATTAGTATGTGCGTGTGTATGTACTCACACATCTGTGTATGCAGAATTGGCTTACATGATGATGGGGGTTGGGTATGTAGCCCTTGGTAGTCTATCACCATATCGGGGGTTGGAGAAAAGTTCAGAGCAGTCAGGAGGGAAGGGATGGAAGAGTCTAGAATCCCATGAGCACAAGCTGAAGCAGCAGGGACTGAATAGATTGAAAATCATGCTTATTCTTGCTGCCTCTGATGGTGGTGACAAAAGTAACCTGCAAAAACTAGCACCCTTCTTCATGGAGCTGACACACACATTTGGCTCAGCCGCTGCTTTCAACAAAGGGGTGATTCACCAGATCAAAAACAATACACATATGCTACAAAGGGCTGTTGCCTCCCTCCCAACCTCCAGTGGCTCTCAGAAACTCTCCTGTGGCCCAGGAACATATAAAAAGGGGAATTCTGGGGATTGTAGTTACACCTAGGCAAGCTGGCATGTTGCAGGGTAACGACACTTGTAAAATCTGATGAAGGAGGTGGTGAGAGTGATATTGACAGCAGCTGACATTTATTGAATGAATGCCTTCCATTTATTAGGCACTGGGCTAAGCTTTTCTTATGATTATTTCATCAGTTCTTCACTACAATCCTGTGAAGTAGGTTCTATTATCTCCCTTACAGATAAGAGCCTGAGACACAGGGAGATTCCAGAATTTGCCAAATTGCATGCAGCTAACAAGTGGCCAAGCCATGACTGGAACCCAGGTGGTTTTTAAACAACTGTTTTCAAAATATCACCTGTATAGCATAAGTTTCTTTAGACAAACGGTTAATTTTCACACCCATTAAAATGTCAACTGTGCATCGAAAGGGAGGAGTATGGGATGTGTACGTTTAAACATTGACTGGAAGAGTAGCCATAGAGCCACTTGCCTTCACAAACAAGATTAGTAAATTCAGAAGACTGAAGTTTGACAACTAGTTAAGTAATTTATCCCAAGATAACTAGTGCACTTCTGGTACAAAAGTGTTTCCTAATTTTCTTCTATCTCACTACACATGTTGCAATGATTCTAATACACTTTAAAGGTGCCATTTGTATAAAATTAACTACATCCATGACATCCTGCAACACATTATACTTTTTTCTGCCATTTGCTTGCTATGAATAATGCAGTGAAGAAAATTCACTTGTGGTGCTAGCTCATAGACTCATTCTGGAATTCTTTCTTTATTCCAGCTAGAGCAGCTGTTCTATCAATGGTTGTTTACATATTTTTTTCCATAAACATTGTTTTTTATCTAAGAAATAATTTAGTATTGAGACTATATCTTTCCTGGTTTTTCTTTCTGTTGGCTCACAAAAAAAGTAGTTTTTCAATTGTGTTTTGTTATTGAAATAGAATCTATAATATACCAAAATGCCATAAGCTTGATGCATTAGCAACATCTGTATTTTCATCTAACAGTGTAAGAGTTTTACTACATTTTTTTCTGACATTGTTTTTATAATTTTTCAATGTTTTTCCAAATCTTCTAGCATATTTGCTGACAAAGGAGTGCTTTTTATTTTGCTATTGTCTTGTGTGTATAATTTCAGTCATTTTTAATGCATCTAAAAGAATAATGTTTCCCAAATTTGTAGGGTTTTGTCTTTTCAAGTAAGGAACCCCAAAAAGGCTTCTCATCACTTACCACTAAAGCTCAGTGAAGTTTTATAAGATACTGTATTATCATTAACTGAAAAAATGGAAAAGGTGTTTTCATGTTCTTAATCTTAAGATGAATTACTGATTATTAGCAAATAAGTCATGCTATACATTTAGAGGCATATTATACATGATAAATGATTTTCTTGATACAATTTTTTGGTTCAATTTTTTTATCAAACCCAATTATTTCAGTGTTTTTAAACTCAAAAAACAAAGAGTGGGCAGCCTGGTGGCTTAGCGGTTTAGTACCGTCATTGGCTGGGGCGAGATGCTGAGGACCTGGGATTGAGTCCCACATGGGGCTCCCCACGTGGAGCCTGCTTCTCCCTCTACCTGTGTCTCTGGCTCTGTCTCTGTCTCTCATGAATAAATAAATAAAATCTTTAAAAACAAAACAAAAACCAAAGAGCTTGTACTAGGACAACAGAATGATCACATCTAGTACTTTTTGGATCTTAAATTGTGCTTGCATTATTAATACTATCTTCAATTTTGATTTCTTTGCAGACATCTTTTAGAATGAACTTCACATTTTTTAAATTTAAAAAATTTAAATTTTTAAATTAAATTTTTAATTTAAAACTAGGAAATATAATCTATGACTCTACAAATTTGAGCCAGCAGAAATGGTCATATATTCATGAAAAGCTGTGGCGGGGGTTGGTGGGGACTTCCATTTTCATTCCATATAGCAATCATGAATATAATTTATTTTTCCCCATAAGTTTTAGATTAAAAAAATAAGTGGAAGTTCCAACATGGCACTTTGGAGGATATTTTTGATACTATAGAAGATGCCTGGAGGTGAGGGTACAGGTCAAGGAGAAGGGGGCCATGGAAGCTGCTAAGCCCATGTTGCTCCTCAGCCTTTAGCCTTCATAGAGATTATTGACATTGAGTCACCAAACTAGTGATGTGAGGCAAAAAAGCTTCCTACCAGCAAACAGGATGTACATTTGTCTAGCCTTTCTACACACACAACTTTCTATGAATTCCCACGGAATAATGGAGGAGGTCAAATGGGATGAGATTAAGGTTCAGAAATTCAAACATATTATCACTAGAACTTCGGTCATTTTGATTCTTGGATAAAGTGATTGATGAAAGCAGAACATTCCTGGCAGGAAGATAAGTTTCAATGAAATCACTGTGTAAAAACATAGGGGTTTTGTTGATTTTCACCTAAGGACACAGCTCCTGCACTTTTGATTTTATTCAATAGTATTCCTTAATTTGCTCTATATTTCTATAAAGCAGATGCTAAAATACTACTCTCAAACAACTTGGGGCACAACCAGTGACTGTGAGAGTCTCAAAATTCCCCTTCTTTTGTAGGTTGTGTTGATTATTGACCCAAAATTGGGGTGAGTTACTGACACAGGCTGAATGGAGTTCATGGAAGAAAAATAGAGAATTACTAGAGTTTCAGGACATATTTACTGTGAAAAAAGACACTACTGTTTCTGCTAGTTCTGGCTATAGCCTTATTTCAGTAACATTCTGTATAACGTGTACTTTGTTACCCAGTTACAACATGTAAAATGTGAATTGAAAAAGGACCTTGGGATTCTGATTCTGGAGAGCAGATATTTTTCTCACTACTATCAATGAAGTTGCATGGGATGCAATTCAGAATTACAAATGGTGATTCAGTCACTCAGCTCAAGGAAGTACTGCTTGACAGGGTCAGAACTATGCCTTGTGGCTCCACCAAGATGGACGTGGATATCTTGTGCAAAGAACTATGAAGGAAAAGGCAGAGTGATCTCAGATATCCAGAATGTCCATACTGAACAGAAAATTACAGATCTCAGTGAATATTTCAGGAGACTCAATAGAGACATGAAAATAAGTGTTATTCTAGGAAAATTATTTACCTTACGTGTCAGATGAATAAACTGCTAACACTAATGACAGGTGCACAAGGGCTGCAGGGAAAATTCTCAGACTGTACTCTTTAGGCATTAGAATCACTTCTTTGTCTAAATGTAGAAAATCAGGGAGAAACTTGACAGATCTTGAAAATTTTATTTCCTATAAGGTAGACCACTGTTTCTCAAAATATGAATATGCAACACCCACACCAAAATCTTACAGTATATATTTTATAATTCAGGTCATTGGGCATTCCAAAGATTTGATAAACTGTGCATGTGATAGAGAAGTTTCTGATTTTTAAAACCAGGCATCCTAGGTGCTACTTGGTGCTACTTACATACGCATAAAGCTTGAGAACAGCAAAAACGTAGGTAACAATTGGCTGAACTTGATCCTCTGAATGCAATCGAACTGAAGTTGGTGAGGCAACTTTAGGAAGCTGAAGGCAAGGAAGAAGAAATTGAGAATAAACAGACTGTTTTGCTCTCCTATATGACAGCAGATTCCAAAAGCTTAAGTAAAAGGTTAGCTCCATTTCAAAGCATGAGTCTTTGGAGAAGAACAGATTGAGATGGTTGAGCTTTTCGTGCCAGCCATTCCAGTGTGCAATTATTCAGATTCCACATGATGAATAGGGGGTGGTACCTAAAGATATTGATGCGCTTGTCTGTGCAGGAGCTCTCCAAGTTCTGATTTCTGAAAGGATGTGCACAAGATTGAGAAGAGCTTATGGGATTTTGTATTCAAGTTTGAAGAGAAGATGCTGGTACAGAATTGTAGGGTATAAGGAAGGTTGTGTCCTGAAACGAGCTGAGGCCAAAATGTGAACCACAACACAAGCTCATTCACTAACTTGTTTATTTCTGTAAGTTTTTTTTTCATTGTAAAAAGATGAGAAGGGTCTTGCCATTAGGGTTTATGGTGAAATGATAAGGGTTTAACTGCTGTTCTCTTTCTAAGTTATTTTCACACACAAAGAAAGGTGTTGAAAGGACTTGGATGAAAACTAAAATACTATGGAGAGGAAGATTGTTCTTCCCCAAATCCAAATGGATTGGAACTCAGCACTGTCACTCACTAGTTGTGGAACTGTACGAAGTTTCTTACTTCTTTGAGCATTATTCTATTCTTCTGATCTTAAAAATGGGGAGAAAAACATTTTATTCAAAGATTTCTCATGGACAATAAAGAAATAATAAAACTCTTGTACAGATACACACAATGTTATCATTTCAAAAGTTTTTTGGTGCAAACTTCTTCTTACTTTACCAAAGGCATTTGTGAATGAAATCGGAAATCACTGAATCTGGTGGGTCATTTTTGAAATGTGGAAAATGAGAGAAGATGTGTGGAAAACACATCAAGACAACACTATTTTGGTTTTCCTATGGAAGACAATGCTAGATTTAGAAAAGTAAAGATTAATTTGTTTAACATTGATCTTTGGCAAGATTTTTATGCATGTTATTCAAGGAATTGGAATATTTGCCATGTATAGGAGATATAAATTAATGCACATTAGATCCAGACAGGAGTTCACTATGAACAATTTACATTAGGCTGACTGAATTTCTTTTGTTGACAAGGTTACTGAATGCATAGATCAAGGAATCTTGTTGGACAGAAGTATACAATGAAATCCACATCTCAGTTTCTCTGTGTTCAAAATCTAAATGGCTATAGTGATAGCTGTTGGATTCAGGATGGATGGAATATTGATCCTTCATGTGTTAAAAGATAAACTGAGGCATATTTAAAAAAATTAAGAGTTTTACTTGAGCAAAAATCCAATCTAACAGATAGGTGGGAGCTCAAAAGATTTGCATAAAAGGGGGCAGCCCCGGTGGTGCAGCGGTTTAGCGCCGCCTGCAGCCCAGGGCGTGATCCTGGAGACCCTGGATCAAGTCCCATGTCAGGCTCTCTGTATGATGCCTGCTTCTCCCTCTGCCTGTGTCTCTGCCTCTCTCTCTCTCTCTCTGTCTCTATGAATAAATAAATAAAATCTTTAAAAAATTTGCATAAAAGGAAAGACTTTTATAGGCAGAAGGGAGTGGGAAAAAGGAAGTTATACTAGGCAAAAATGTGGGTTAATTATTACAAAATAATTCTTTTTTTTAAGGGGATGGTTGGGGTCTAACTAGGGTTGATCAGATGATTCCAGATTGACTGGTTTAAGATTCCATTTCTGGGGGAGCTGAAAATGTGATTAAGTCTTGGTTTGGTGACATGGAGCTTAGCATAAGCAGCTCCGCGTTGGACATGTTATCTTGTTTTTAAGAGTTTTTCCCTTTTGATCGGACTCTAAGACTGAGAAATGTGATCAAAATTTAAGGCATTAGCACTATTCCCAGCTACCTCTCTAGAGTTTTTTGCTGAATCACTGTGTAGTATTTACAGGTCGTGACAAGAAATTCACATTCTTCAAGTTGGTTTTTCTCTTCTTCCTTCTTGGTTGTTCCAAACTTAAGGAGATCATTTCTAGGTAGTTAGCTACAATCGTGCATTTAAAGCTCTTGTGAGAACACAGGGCACCAGGGAGATTACTATGATTATTATAAGTAGGATAATTTCCAGTGTCTTGAGTGCACATCAGAGCCATGGTCCCCAAGACCCAAACTAATCAGCGTCAATTAAGTTAAAGAAAGACTCCCTTGAAGGAGCCACTTTTTTAAAGCCAAACTGCTCGTTCTGTAATCTTATGTAGGCTAGTCTCACCTCCTCTAGAAGTAGGAATCCAGAGTGCAACAAGTGGTGTTGGACGTAGTACAGACACTCCTTGCTCAGGTAAAAGATAATAAAGAACTAGCTTATTATCAAGAACAACTTTGTCCAGAGGATGTAGGGATTTTTGCTGGGCAGTCATTGATTTAGAAGAAGGTTCTACAACATCTTCAGTAGTGATCTGCCAAAGGAAACTAATTTTGAATCATGAATGCCCCCTGATAATTCGTGTTTGAGGAAACAAGGATCCATGGCCACTCCCAAAGATAACTAAAAGAAAAAAAAAAAAAAAGACTCAGACAATTCCCCCAGGAGCTGGCACAGTCAATGGGATGAGAACCACAAATGGGGTGCAGCCCACATTTCTGTGTGGCCACATTTTGGGGGCCCCCCAGCCTGATGGTTACCAAGCCAAATTCTCAGGTCAAAGGATGAGACAAGAAGGATAGCTATCCCTGGAAAAGAAAGGATAGACCATCAATGGGTACCTGAAAGCAAATTCACAAGTCACAATCCAAAGATTTAATTCTTACAATGTTTTTTTTTTTTTTCCTGCCAATGTGGAAAGGAAGGGACGTGTGAAATGTTACCTTCCTCTCCCCCCAGGTGCCACGGATGGAGATCCAGGAGAGCTGACTTTGACAAAAGTTCTTACCCTTCTCAGGCTTCTGCCCCTTTTCTCCACCCCACCTGCAGGCTCTGGGGCCAGTCCGCTGTCCCAGCAGGTCCTGTCCTGGTCACCAGACACTGGAGAGGAGGATGGCTAACTTGCCCTCCATCCTCTGTGGTGAGTGAGGGTTTCGTCGGGGCCCTGTTTTCTCTAAGGCGTCTTCTGAGTGGATTTACTTATCTAAGGTGGTTAGAAGCTGTCTGCTGCGGTCACTGTAATTCAGGATTATCTTTGGTAAATAAACCTGTTTGTTGAGCCTCATCACAAAATTCTACTCATCTGAGGTCCTGCAGTGGCCACCCCCCCCTGCCCCCCCGCACCCCCCTCCGCCACTCCCGCACTCAGCCCAGTTTCTAAGTTGGAACCAATCCAACCTCAGGAGGCCTGGTTTTTAAGTGGCACTGGGTCCAGTTTTCAGGTCAGACCAGTCTGGTGTTTGTCAGGCTAAGCTGGTGGCCTCTGGCCAGTTTGGGAGCCCATGGGGGGAAGGAAAGGTGGAATGTGTGGTGGCTCCTGGTGAACAGCAGGGGTCCAGAGGGGCTGTCCACCCTGTCCAGGCCCAGCAGCAGCAGGAAGAGCAGCGAGCTCCAGGTGCTCGGCAGGTACCTGGGGTTGGGGTGGAGAGTTGCTCCTTTCTCCTGGGGGCCACTAGGGGCCTCCTCCTGATACCAGGCCTGTTATAAACTGAGAAATATTTAAAAATTTAACAACTTATTGAGCAAAGTTGAATCAAATGAGGCAGGGGTGCCACCCAGCAGATAAAAGGTGCTTCAAGGAGCATTCCAGGATGGGGACCCTTTTAGACAGAAGGTAGTGGGCATGAGGAAGTTATTGTGGGCAGAAAAGTGGGTTGGTTATTGCAAAGTTCTTTCCTTCAGGGGATGGCAGGGGCTTAGGGTTGCAAGTAATTTTACTAGTGTGGGTCAGCTGATTCCTGATCCAGTGGCTCAGGATTCGATCTCTGGGAGAGCCCAAGGTGTAGTCAAGTCTTGGCGTGGTGATGTGGGGCTTAGTTACATAAGCCACTCTGAAATGAGCCTGTTGTCTTGTTTTGAACACACGCTGTTAATTTTCCTCAGAAACCTTATTTCAAATGCCCCTTGAAATTTATTACTGGGAAAACTTAGGTTGAGTGGAGCTGGCTTGGGCGGTTTTCCTTTGCTGAGGTTCTCCTACTAGTCTGTTGCTTTGCATGTAAGGACCCAGTTCAGTGTGTTTTGAAAGTGGGTGTGGGTCCCCAACTCTACCAAAGGAAAGGTCTCTCCAATCTGCAGGGAGAACTCTAACTTGCATTTTATGCATGGGGAAAGCTGCCTTCTACATCTTTGTTATATATTTATTTTGTAGCATCTGATAGAAAGTCCAGAATTCAGACTTTGCTCTTCTACTTTGGGCTTTATAGCCTGTTCTCGTTTGCTACCCAGACAAACCACTTTCTTTAGAGCGTGGTTCTCAAGTTTAATACAAAAAGTTAGTTTCTGTCTATACATCACCCAGGAATCAGGAGAGCCAATATATACCTGGCCAGATGTTATGAGTAAAAATTATAGTAATTACCCTGCCTGTGGTCCCGAGGAATTGCCCTGCCTGGCCAGCTGTTGTCAATAAGGGTTCTCAGTAATTACCCTGCCCTCGGTCCCGAGGTTCACATCTGCCTCTTATATTTGTTATTTCTCAAGTTTGTTGAGTGCTCTTTCCTCTGCTGTCTTGGGTGAGTGTTTCACCAGGTTTTCTATTTTTCTATTGGTTTGTTTTCTGTTTTCCTGGACCGTTAATTCTGTTTCATGTTTCCAGCCTTATGATTTTCTGCTTCCCTTTATATTTGCTTTTTGCTTCTTCAGCAGGACCTTAAGAGATACAGAAGGTAAATAGACATTGGGTCTTCAGGTCACTGTACTTATGTAGTAGCTTTATGGGGGGGGGGCAAAACAAGAGCCTGATCTCAGTCATGCTGATAGTTTTAAGAAATGCTGATACAGCACTTTAGGCGTTAGAGAAATATTTACCTACTGAACACTGTGAAATATGCATTATCTCAATTTTAGAGATAAAGTTTAAAACAGGTAAGTTGCGTGGCCTCATTTGGTGAACAAAAGAGCTGGGGGTTGCCAAAATCTTGTGATTCCAGAGGCAAAGTTGTAACAGCATTACAAAATGTTGGAGGAATTAAAAAACATTTTTTAAATGCATCAGAGCATTTGTTGTCCTTGTTTTTCCCATCCAGAGAATTTTGCTTATGTGTTTTTACATAGTTGTGTCGAAAGTTCAGAAATAAAAGTGAAACCACTGAATGACCAGCATAGTAATTAGTAAAAGTTGGTTGCAGGCTCAAGCCTCTTACATAGTGAGGAGGCAGTGATTGTTGATTCTTCAGTGATTGGTTACATTAGAATACCCTTGGTTACTGGTTACTTTGTATCACTTTTGAGGAATAACGTAAATTTTGCTTAAGATTTAGAGAGGCAAAAGTGACTCAGGTCAAGTCTCCCTTACCTGGAAAAATAAGGTAAACTAAGTTCTTGTATGACTAAAGTGATTTCGTCTGTTAAGAGAAATTTAAGTCTGGGCTGTGTTTGACTCTGTTGTAACTAGTAACTACCCATTTTTAAAAAGTACTTAAGTTTCATTTTCATCAAAAAGAATGATATTAAAATATTCCTTTTATACACATCTTTATGCATTTGCTTTCAATATTTCCTGAGGACAAATTCCCCAAAATATAAATTTCAATCCTGAAATTAAGAGGTATTAATACTTATGCTTCATATTACATTTTGACAAACTGATTTTCAAGTTTTTTTCCAATCCTTGTCACTCTCCCATCCTGTTTGTGGCCTTCTCATTTCACATTTATAAGCCATTTTCACTGAGCAGACCTATGCTATCAAAGTACAAAATGGAGGAGAGGAGGGTTAGCAACTATTGACATTTAAAAAACAAAGTCTTTAATTCAAACCTATTGTGAGGAATGGTGCTTATAAGCTAGCAGAAAGATATGATCTTGGTCTTCTAATAATAATAGGAATTGAATTAATTTTGGTAGTCTTAATCCTTAATTTGTTAAAATATGCCTGGTATATCAAGCTCAGTGCATGGTTTATAATAGTTATTCATTATGTAAAAAAAATCATGTACTTTCAGATCCCAATGGTATTGTTTTAAAAATGATTTATTTTTATTTTTTAATTTTTTTAACTTTAACTTATTTATGATAGTCACAGAGAGAGAGAGAGAGAGAGAGAGAGAGAGAGAGGCAGAGACACAGGCAGAGGGAGAAGCAGGCTCCATGCCCCGGGAGCCCGACATGGGATTCGATCCCGGGTCTCCAGGATTGCGCCCTGGGCCAAAGGCAGGCGTCAAACCGCTGCGCCACCCAGGGATCCCAAAAATGATTTCTTTTTAGGTAAATGACATGGATGCAAAAGCGTTTAAAACTTCATACATTAAGAACGATTAAAAAAACCTAGGTTTTCTTTTCTCTGCAAACTTTTTAATTTAAATTCAATTAGCCCATAGGGTATATCATTAGTTTCGAGTGTAGAGTTCAATAATTCATCAGTTGCGGTAAAAACCCATCCCCCAATTACCCTGCCCTCATTACCCCCTCCCCTACCGCAACCCTCAGTTTGTTTTTGTAGTTAGGAGTCTCTCATGGTTTGTCTTCCTCTCTGATGACTTCCCATTCAGTTTTCCCTCCTTTCCCCTATGATCCTCTGTGCGATTTCTTATATTCCACATATGAGTGAAACCAAATGATAATTGTTTATCTGATTTCACTCAGGACAGTACCTTCCAGTTTCATCCATGTAAATGGTAAGATTTCATTCTTTCTGATGGCTGAGTAATATTCCATTGTGTGTATATATATATATAGACCATTTTTTTCTTTACCCATTCATCTGTTGATGGACGTCTTGGCTCTTTCCACAGTTTGCTATTGTGGACATTGCTGCTATAAACATTGGCGTACAAGTGCCTCTTCAGATCACTACATTTGTATCTTTGGGGTAAATACCTAGTAGTGCAATTGCTGGGTTGTAGGGTAGCTGTATTTTTAACCTCTTGAAGAACCTCCACACTGTTTTCTAGAAAGGTTATACCAGCTTGCATTCCCACTAATAGTGTAAAAGGGTTCCTCTTCACATCCTTGCCAATATTTGTTATTTCTTGACTTAATTTTAGCCATTCTGACTGGTAGGTGGTATCTCATTGTGGGAAAACCTAACCCTTGACAAACAAACATGCCAATCAGTCACAGGTGATAGTACTAGAAGCCACACAGCCTGAAACTTAAATGATTTGTGGTAAATATGAGGAAGAACTTTCTAACCAAGCAGAGCAAAATATAAAATGTACGATAAGCACTTAGGAATTTTTGGTCACTTGAAAATTCTATGGAGTTTTTGATTAGATGTTAAAGTTGGTGAACTTAATATTTAAACTATGTTTTATGATGTTACAACTTAAACATAACAAGTTACTCTAGGCTGGAGTCACATGTCTGTGCAACATAAATAACTGATTGGATAAGTGATAAAAACAATACTGTTCTGCAAAATTATATTTCAATAATGTAGTCACTTGAATTTGTCTGAAACCATAAAATTGAAGGACTAAAATTGAAGGACTAACTTAATTTTTATTAAAATTATTTATTCCAAGAGATCGGTATTATTAAAAATTATGAGATTGGTTTTAGTTTTGGATTGTCTATAACCAGAGAAAAGGGAAAAATAATTTTGGGAAGACCTGTTTTGAATTGTTAATTTGTCCTAAAAAGTATTTTCCACGTAATTATCTCTCAATAAGTGTAGTTTAAAGTTATTTATGAATTGCTTTTTTGAGATCCCCTAATGGAGTTTTTATTCAGGAAAGATTTCAGGGAAGTGTTCCATTTTTTTCTAGAGAAAATCATATTTGCTTTGTATTAATATATCAAGTTGATTTTATGGTTGATTAAGAATAGTTCTATTGTAGATCATTCACCTCATTTATTTTGATGGTAGATTATTTGCTATTCACATGGGAAATGAATTATTAAAATAGAAAACCAGTAAAGTGTGCATATAGTTTTCTTAAAACCCTAGGTAGAAATGGAGAAAGTGGGATTGATGTTTCTTTACTAGGCAGGTCAGAGGCAAGGGAACCAAATATTAATATCTGTTCTAAAGCTCACTGTACTTTGAGTAACTGACTTAAAAAATGACTCTCAGGTGCTTGGAACGTGTTATGTCTGGACAGATGCAGCCATGAAGGCACAGGTGGAAAGTTCATGGTACTTATGAGTGAGAAAGCAAATTCAGTTCTAGTGGCCCTAGACATCACATAAAATAAAGTGATAGATTTATTTTTATCATGGATCACTTTATAGTAAATAAATGCTTCCATTTCCCTGTAATCCTTTAGGCATATAAATTGAAAAGTCCTAAATCTTTGCAGTAGACCATACAGGGAATGGACGGCTTTTAATATGGAGATGGCTGGACTCCATCCTCTGTTCCTGATTCAGCAGATTTGAAGTGGGACCTGATCTTTTGCATATCTAAGAAGTTCCCAGGTGATGCTGACTCAGGAACTGCACGTGGATAACAAGTAGCAGAGCCTGTTCTCCCTGATGTGACCAAGGTGAGCCTAATCTTGGGCCACTTCCTCATACTCCAGTGGGTTAATCAAACTCTTTGCAGGTAGCAAATGTGTGTGCTCTCTGCTTCAGGTTCTGCCTTTATGGCTCTTTTAGCTGAAGTCCTCTGACTCTGACCTCTCAGGATCTCCTTTCAGGTCTCCTCCAGTGGTCCCAGCCCTTAACACAGTTTGTTGTTAGTGGGTGATGAGTTCCTTGAGGCTCCCAACTTTATTCTGTTGGCTTTTTGTTTCCTTGGTTTCTGCCATTGAGTTCCGGGCTCTCTTGGAAGAATTGTGATCCCTTATCAAATTAATAAATTTTACTTTGGGGCAGCCCTGGTGGCGCAGCAGTTTAGCGCCACCTGCAGCCCAGGGCGTGATCCTGGAGACCCGGGATCGAGTCCCACGTCAGGCTCCCTGCATGGAGCCCGCTTCTTTCTCTGCCTCTCTCTCTCTCTCTGAATAAATAAATAAATCTTTAATAAATAAATAAATAAATAATTTTTACTTTGGTTTTATATGCTATGATGCAGTCATTAGGAGCAAGAACTTTGGAACCGTGGCCTGATCTCAGATGTTGTTATTTTGGTACCTTTCTGTCTGTAACTGGGCAAGTTACTCAGTCTCGCTGAGCCTGAGTTTTCACAGCTGTATCAGGATGGTCCTAATAATCTTGCTCCTTGTAGTTTTGCTGTGTCAACTCTCTGAACACTGTGAAGGATTTTGAACAGTATCTGGTAAGTATGTCAGCACTATATAAACATGATCCTGTTATCACTACCATGTGATATCCACAAAGGACAGGGACCTGAGTTTCAATATTTGTTGAATCAATGAATCATGAGTGATTCAGGAAGCTTGGGGATTGAACTATGTAATTTGGATTAACTACAGGAGAATTTGTAGTTGAAAGATTGTCAGCCAGAACTATTTTGACATGGTGGTGCTCTTCTGGTTGACTATGAAGTGTTTTTACAAGAGCCTTTATTTTTAAGAGCCTTTTGTGTTCATAGGAAAATTGAACAGAAATAGTTCTCATTTACCCCCCTCTCAGCACCTTGTTTCCCCATTAGCATCTTGCATTAGTGTGGTGTATTACAATTGAACCAATATTTATTTACATGTCCTCATGTTGAAGGTATGGTTTACATTAAGGTTCATTCTTTGGACATTCTGTGGCTTTTGACAAATTTGTCATGTAACCAGGGTTACATTAGCATACAAATGTCACCACCCTAAGAATGACCTTTGTTTTACCTACCCATCGCTTCTCAGCTCCCGCCCTGTCCCACCTCCCCCTGAACTTGTGGCAACCACTAATCTTTTTACTCTCTATATAATTTTACTCTTTCCAGAATTTCATGTAGTTAGCATTGTATAGTATGCAACCTTTCAGACTAGCCCCTTTCGCTTAGCAATATATTGGTTCTTGCATATCTTCCTTTGGCTTGACAGATCATTTCTTTACCATCGAATGACCTATTTGAGTATACCCTATTTTTCCTGTTAACCGGTTGAACATCATGGTTTCTTCCATTTTTGATGGTTGAGCAAAGACACTATAAACATTCATGTGCAGGTTTTTGTGTGAACAAAAGCTTTCTGTTCATTTGGGTCAAGAGGAGTATGACTGTAGGATCATATGGTAACTTTTAACATTGTTAAGAACCTGCCAAATGGTTTTTCAAAATGGCTGTACCATTTTGCAATCCCACCAACAACGAATGAGCATCCTGTTGCTCTTCATTCTCTCTGGCATTTTATAGTATGTGTTTTGCATTTTTAGCATATTTATTTATTTAGATATTTAGTGGTTTCATTTATTTATTTTTGGCTTTTTAGTGGTTTTAATAGATACACTATGTTTAAAAAAATCTTCTGGTAACCTTTCCTCTTGATTCATTATTGATCATGTGCCTGTATGGTAGTAAATTGCTGTTGGCACACTGGGATGTCCAGTGCTGATATTTGTCTATATTTCTAGCTGGAAGCAGATTTTCAGAGAAATTTGCCCATCTAACTGCATAAAGTGAGCTATAGCATCAGTGACAGGAGAGTTACATGAGGAACTCCCTAATTAATCTTGGGAATAGGGAAGCACAGGCAAAGAACTGATCTTTGACCTGATCTCTTTTAGACTGCGTGGGGTTTCATAATACTGATTCTCCTGGCACAGCACCGGAAGGAGAACTGGAAGCCAGGAGCTTTGGGTTAATGTGTCTGATTTCCCACTACTTAATCTGGTGACCTCAAGCAAGTCACTTAACCTCTAGACCCCAGAGAGTGTTGTACTATATGATTTATATAAGATCCTTTAAGTTCCAAAATTCCCATTCTGAAATCAATCCTGCCACTGCTCTATCAGCACAGAACAAGGAAAGGAGTGCCCACGTAGCCCCCACTTGGAGGCAGACAGGATTTCATCAAGCAGAAAACTCTCTTGAGTAAGTTGTCAGTCTTTGAAGCAGCTGAGATTTGTGACAGGGCGGCCTACAGTAAAGTTCTTTGGGGGAGATGCTGAACATTTCAAAGAGGGGGATCCTGTGTTTTGATGACCCAAGCATGGGGATCACAGAAAGGAGAGCATCCTTTGACTGGAGTAGAGAATTTGTGATTAGCAGCAGCTGTAGCAGCGGGGATGTTGGAGGCTGAAACACACCCGTTCAAGAGCTCTGGTGTCCAGTGATGTGCTGTCACACTGAGATTACTTTATTTTTTTCATTTGTGGACGAGGTTAGAGGGCTTGTATGGACAAGCAAATTAAACTGAATGAGGTGAACAAGGACACAGGGAAGAGCTGGGAAATGACAGAGAGAAGCCATTGTCAGGCAGCGTGATTATACATCACTGCCTGTGGCTAAGTGCATTTTTTAGGGGCCAATGAAATCACCTCTCTCCCTTTGAGACTGAACGGCTGGCATATTTCTGAGAACAAAAGGCGACATTTAACTTTAAGAAAATGAAAGGTATCTCTCAAATTTTTCTGTCATGCTTCTATCTTTATCTCCAGTTAGATTTCCCACAGAGCTAATTGGTCATTCTGAAGAGTTGCTGGGGTGCAGGCAGCCATAGTTACGTGAAGCCCAGATGATTTTTACCAGCTCTCCTGGGTCAGAGTTGTCCTTAATGATAATTGTGGGCTTTAATAACCGTCCTTTATGGTAGTGGAGGAGCAGGATACCTGCTCATCCGTTAGGCTATTTTAATCTTTCTGAAATGACCCCCCCTGAGCATTTCTAAATTTCTTCAGCACATTGTCCTCTCTACTTGTGCTGGCAGCTGGGCAGGTGGAAATGGAGCCATAATGTGATCAGTGGTCTTCCCACTTACATCAAAGCACAGAGGCAGTCTGCCTGTGTTAGGATGCCCTGCTGTTCTAGGTGTCCATCAGTTGGGGGGGGGGTCTAACTCCAATAGGAAACTCACCCCCAAATGATTGATGGCTGAAACACAGTAGAAATTTCTAGTTTACTTAAAATATTGGGCGGGCTGACCAGCTCAGCAGGACTGTCCTCTTCACACAGACATCCTGGCACTGCTGTGTGGGGTCTCTGCCATCTTCAACAAATGGCTTCCACGGTCCCCCTGGGAGGTGTCTGTTCTAGACGGAGTAAAAGAGAAGCAGAGAGCAGTACTGCGTGGAGCCTTTTTTTTTTTTTTTTTAAAGACCAGACCAGGAAGTGGCTCATCCCACTTCTATTCACATTTCTTTCACAGCCCATTCATGTAGTCCTACCTAGTGACAAAATCTGGTTTCTGCCTAAGACTCTACTTCTCTGTGCAATTCTACTCCATAAAAGAGCATATGCTCTTGCTGGACACGAGCTGACCATAAGGGTATTGTATGAACTGTGGTAATTATGGGCAAGGTATGCTCTGTAAGACCCTTGTTCCAGAAAGATGAATGGGGAAATAGGAAACACAGCATAGCAAAAGCTTCCTTACATGGCATTAGAGATGATGGCGTGAAGGGTGAGGCTCCTCTTCTGTGGCTGATGGTGTAAGATGCAGGGAGCCCAGCTCTGGCTTCCCCTCTGGTTCTTCCCACACAGGACTGTGGAATTCTGTGTGGAATTCTGACCCTTCTCTCTATGAATCAAGGGGACATAGGGAACTGTGTGCTTTCATCTGTTTTTGTTGGCATATCCTCAGTACTGCTTGCTGGTCACAAAGTAGACAGAAAGGAATGGCCAATTGTGGTCAAAACTAGTTCAAAGGTGTTTCCTATATAGAACTTTTTTTTTTTTTTTGCCAAGATTTGATTTATAAATTTGTACCAACTCTACCCATTCTTCTAGCACACATTTTCGTAGTTTTTTAACTTCAAGACCCTGGTAGTCCTCCTTGGCTGATGGAAGCCTCTGGCATAGCAGTAATGTTTGCATCCTACCCTCAAGTGACATTGTTCATTCCCCAGAGATAAAGTCCATGTCACTTTCTCCTTCAAACTTCCTATATTCTTATCAACCTGGAGGAACGTATTTTTAAAACCAAAGAGCAAGTTATGAGAATCATTTTTAGTGTTATCCTGTTAAAAATTGTCAAAGATGAGCCTGAAGGATCCCCCCCCTCATTTCTCTCTCTCTCTCTCTCTCTCTCTCTCTCTCTCTCTGTCTCCTTTTAGTCACATGATTATCTCTGGGCCCTCTTCCTGGTTGTGGCCTCCTTGGTGTTTCTAATTAGTCACGTTTTCATTTGCCTCTTTAAAAACTTACCGAGCAGCAGTCCTGGGTTGATGGCAAGGGGTAGAGCATTAAGGCCAGTCTCCTTAAAAAGCACCTATATCCTTGTCACAAGGCCCAGTGCCTGCTTCTGGGTCTTAGGCTGCATGTGTCAGGATTAGAATCAAGGCAGTTGTGTGTTTGGTTTTCCTGTTTTTCTCTGAAACCTGTGAGCAAATATTGTCTGTCCTTTCCAATTTTCCCAGAGGGAAGCTTTGATTTCTTTTGCTTTGTTTCCAAGAGGCAATTGTATCCTCCTCTTACTTTTCTCACCAGTTTTCCTTCTGAGTACATATTCCCTCTGCCCTTCCTCTGTGTACCTGCTGCTCATTCTCTCCGTGCTCAAACACCATTTTGTTATGTTTGATAGATTTTGGTCTAACACAAGTAGTACCTTGGGAATTTCAAAAATTTTGGTAACTCATTAGCAAGATCTTGTACCCTGGAGAATTTTGGTTACTGTTCAGATCTCCCCTTCTAAAATAACTCCCTTTTTGAGAGTACCAAGGATCGTGATCAAAGTTACTTTACCTAAAAATGATCAATAAGTAAATAAATAAATGGAATGGGTATTGCCTGCACAGAAAACCCAGCTGTTCTAAAGCACATCCAAATGATCCACGAGGCTCTACATGGAGTTCTCAGTCACTGTGTTGGATTTTATTATATATATATATATATATATATAATCAGTTGTGATAAGTTTTGTGGAGAAAAAATGAAACATGGTAGTGAAAATGGAGAGTCTGGAGGGTACTTTTGGTTGCCATGTTGGATAAAATGGCTTAATAGAGAATGGTTATCCTGCAGAGATCATGATAGAGCACTGGAGAGTTCCATATAGCCAGTTCTAGCCTTTACTGTTCCTTAGATTTAACATTTGGAGATATTTCACGATCATTTCCTAACCGATGTTGGGACTGATTTTCTTTTGCTATTTTTTAAAAATTTTTTATTGATTTATGATAGTCACACACACACACACACACACACAGAGAGAGAGAGAGAGAGAGAGAGAGAGAGAGAGAGAGAGGCAGAGACACAGGCAGAGGGAGAAGCAGGCTCCATGTACTGGGAGCCCGACGTGGGATTTGATCCCGGGTCTCCAGGATCGCGCCCTGGGCCAAAGGCAGGCGCTAAACCACTGCGCCACCCAGGGATCCCCTTCTTTTGCTATTTGATCACATACCCCAGAAAAGTACATTTCTGTCACCCTTAATATTGTATGTTTTCTAAATGACTTAAAATTATTTGTAACTGGTAAGTTATATTTGGAATCATGTTTGGCCTTATATCCATCCATGCTTGTCAGATAGGAAGACCTGCATACCATTTATATTAAAAAGCTAGGAATAAACATTATTTTAAAAGTATAGGGGTGAATTGTAGTCCTATTTTCCCTAACTGCTCATCTCCCGGATTATTCATGCATTTTTTTCTCTTTAAGCACACATACTAATTCCTGAATAATTGGTCACAATTCTCTTTACTCTCTCCATATGTCTGTTTATAATGAGGTCTTCAAAGGGAAATAACCATGTGCATAAATGTTTATTGTCATTGTTTGCATGTTATAGTTCTGTAAGTATTTGCCTAAATAATCTCTATTCTACATCTCTGTAGCTTCTTTAAGATATTTACTAATGTTTAGGCAAAATGTCATATGAATGTAGGATTAAAAACAAACAAAATAAGGACGAAGAAACACCAATGTGTTGTGCCTGCTTTAAGAACTCATAATATGGGGGGGGGAACCCCACCAGAATTTACAAAGATTTAAAAATGAAGGATTATACTTGTGTAATCCTCTATAAGTGAGCTCATGAGGATTGTTCTGGAATCATAAGCGACTTTAGGGGGTTATAAGCAGGAGAAACAAATTAATGAAATGCAGTGTATTAATAAAACCTTTAAAAAGTAGAACTGACAAATATCCAAGAAATGTTTTTTAAGATTTTATTTATTTGACAGAGCACAGAGTGAGTGGCAGGCAGAGGGAGAGGGAGAAGCAGGCTCCCCGTGGAGCGGGTTGCCTGATGTGGGGCTGATCTGACGACCATGGGATCATGACCTGACCTGAGCTGAAGGCAGAAGGCTAACTGATCGAAGCCACCCAGGTGCCCCAAGAAATTGTTTTTTGAAATCTCCTTCTTCTAGTTGAGATAAAAAGGCATAACTTTAAGATGTGCAACTTGATTTAGTACACATGTACTGTGAAGTGATTACCATTCTAGTGTTAACACAGGTATTACATAATCATGGGGGGGGGTAAGACCATTTATGTTCTATTCTCTTAGCAACTTTCAAGTATACAGTACTGTATCGTTGCCGTAATGGTCATGCTGTATGTGAGATCCCCAGAACTTCCTCATCTACTCCCTGGAAGCTTGTACCCTTTGTCTAACATCTCCCCACTTCCTCTGACCTCTGGGAGCCACAATTCTAATGTTTTTATAAGTTCGGTTTTAGATTCCTCATATAAATAATATACAGTATTTGTTTGTCTGACTTCCCTTAGTATAATGCCCTCAAATGACAGGATTTTTCTCACAGCTGAATAATGTTCCACTGTGTTCATACACCACATCTTTATCCATTCATCCATTGACTGGCACTTAGATTGTTTCTGTATCTTGGTCATGAAGCATAATGCTGCAGTAAACCAATAGTGCATATACTGCTCTTCAACATAGTGGTTTTGTGTATTTATACCCAGAAGAGGAATTGCAGGATTGTATGGTAGATCTAGTTTTAACTTTTTGAGAACGCTCCATACTGTTTTCCACAGTGGCTGTATAAATGACATTCCCACCAACAGAGAACAAGTTTCCCTTTTCTGAGCATCCTTGCCAATACTTATTTCATGGCTTTCTGATGATGGCTATAGCCATTATACAAGTGGAAGTTGCTATGTCATTGTGCTTTTGAATTGCATTTCCCTAATTGGTGATCTTGAGCTTCTTTTGTTGTATCTGTTGGCCACCATTGTTTCTGTTAGCCATTTTTGTAGTCTTTGGAATGTTTATTCAGTTCCTTTGCTCATTCTCTTTTTTGCAGTTGAATAGAACAGGTTCTTCCTGTACTTTGGATACTAATCTCTTAAATGATGAGCAAATTTTTCTCCCATTCTATAGACTGGCTTTTTTTTTTATAAATTAATTTTTATTGGTGTTCAATTTACCAACATACAGAATAACACCCAGTGCTCATCCCGTCAAGTGTACCCCTCAGTGCCCGTCACCCATTCACCCCCACCCCCCACCCTCCTCCCCCTCCACCACCCCTAGTTTATTTCCCAGAGTTAGAAGTCTTTATGTTCTGTCTCCCTTTCTGATATTTCTCACACATTTCTTCTCCCTTCCCTTATATTCCCTTTCACTATTATTCATATTCCCCAAATGAATGAGAACATACACTGTTTGTCCTTCTCCGGTTACTGTGGCCAAGTTCAAAAAGGGTGTTGCCTGAGTTCTCCTCTGGGATTTTGATGGAATCTTGTCTCACATTTAGATCTTTCATCTATTTTGAGTTTATCTTTGTGTATGGTGCAAGAGAGTGGTCCAGTTTCATTCTTCTGCATGTGGATGTCCAATTTTCCCAGCACCATTTATTGAAGAGACTGTCTTTCTTCCAGTGGATCGTCTTTCCTCCTTTATCGAATATTAGTTGAGCATAAAGTTCAGGGTCCACTTCTGGGTTCTCTGTTCTGTTCCATTGATCTATATGTCTGTTTTTGTGCCAGTACCACACTGTCTTGATGAACACAGCTTTGTAGTACAACCTGAGATCTGGCATTGTGATGCCCCCAGATAGGTTTTCTTTTTTTAAAATTCCCCTGGCTGTTTGGGGTCTTTTCTGATTCCACACAAATCTTAAAATAATTTGTTCTAAGTCTCTGAAGAAAGTCCATGGTATTTTGATAGGGATTGCATTATACGTGTAAATTGCCCTGGGTAACATTGACATTTTCACAATACTAATTCTGCCAATCCATGAGCATGGAATATTTTTCCATCTCTTTGTGTCTTCCTCAATTTCTTTCAGAAGTGTTCTGTAGTTTTTAGGGTATATTTTGAGAACCATTTGAATGGTAAATGGTTCTCCAACCTTTTATTTTCAGGTTGTAGGTGTCCTTCTGTCTAAAATGAGTCTCTTGTAGACAGCAAATAGATGGGTCCTGTTTTTTTATCCAGTCTGAAACTCTGCGCCTTTTGATGGGGTCATTAAGCCCATTCACGTTCAGAGTTACTTGAACTTCTTCTTAAAGGGGAGTTTTAAGAGTCCCCCTTAAAATTTCTTGCAGAGCTGGTTTGGAGGTCACATATTCTTTCAGTTCCTGCCTGTCTTGGAAGCTCTT
Source organism: Nyctereutes procyonoides (assembly GCF_905146905.1). Lineage (NCBI taxonomy): Eukaryota > Metazoa > Chordata > Mammalia > Carnivora > Canidae > Nyctereutes > Nyctereutes procyonoides. The sequence goes on along the minus strand of NW_026575082.1, from coordinate 7,296,858 downwards.
TATCTCTCCTTCCATTTTGAATGAGAGCCTTGCTGGATAAAGTATTCTTGGTTGCATGTTCTTCTCATTTAGGACCCTGAATATATCCTGCCAGCCCTTTCTGGCCTGCCAGGTCTCTGTGGAGAGGTCTGCTGTTACCCTAATATTCCTCCCCATGAAAGTCAGGGACTTCTTGTCTCTTGCTGCTTTAAGGATCTTCTCTTTATCTTTGGAATTTGCAAGCTTCACTATTAGATGTCGAGGTGTTGAACGGTTTTTATTGATTTTAGGGGGGGATCTCTCTATTTCCTGGATCTGAATGCCTGTTTCCCTTCCCAGATTGGGAAAGTTTTCAGCTAGGATTTGTTCAAATACATATTCTGGCCCTCTGTCCCTTTCGGCGCCCTCGGGAACCCCAATTAAACGTAGGTTTTTCTTCCTCAGACTGTCATTTATTTGCCTTAATCTGTCTTCATGGTCCCTTAATTGATTGTTTTTTCCTCAGTTTCCCTCTTTGCCATTAACTTGTCTTCTATGTCACTCACTCGTTCTTCCACCTCGTTAACCCTCGTCGTTAGGACTTCTAGTTTGGATTGCATCTCATTCAATTGATTTTTAATTTCTGCCTGATTGGATCTAAATTCTGCAGTCATGAAGTCTCGTGAGGCCTTAATGCTTTTTTCTAGAGCCACCAGTAGCTGTATAATGGTGCTTCTGAATTGGCTTTCTGACATTGAAGTGTAATCCAGATTTTGTAACTCTGTGGGAGAGAGGGCTGTTTCTGATTCTTTCTTTTGAGGTGAGGTTTTCCTTCTAGTCATTTTGCTCAGTGCAGAGTGGCCAAAAACAAGTTGTATTGGAACACGGGGGAGTATCACTGGTCCGTCCAGCTGGTCCTCCGGGGGAGGGGCCTGCTGTGCTGATTCTCAGGTGTTAGCACTTGGGGGAGCTGCTCTGCCCCTGCCTGCTGCAGGGCTCAGCGGGGGTTGTTTACCCCGTGGGACCCAGGAGGAACAGCAGCAGTTGCTATGGCAACTCTGGAAGCCTGGATTCAGCCTCCGCAGGAACTACGGGGCTCGGGGCTCTCGGCTCTCCGTCCGCAGGGCCTGGAGGCTCCGGGGCGGGGCCGCTGATCTGCTCAGCTCGGGGCAGGAGCGTCCTCGCTGTCCTGGGCCCTCCCGGCCTCTGCCTGTCCCGGGGGAGGCCGGATCCTGGGCTGTGTCCCGGCGCCCTGTGCTCCGGGGCCTGCGCTGTGGGATTCGCGCTCCCGCCCCGCAGCCCCCTCCGCGGAGCCGCCGCCCGAGCCCCTCCGAGCTGCTCCGGTCGGTCCCGCCGTGCGCGCTGCAGCCCTTAGGGAGCTCGGCGCACTCTCCCGGGGCGCAGGTGTCTGTTAGTGTCCCCGGGAGCCCGAGGGCATCCCCGCCCTCCTGGGTCCTGCTCCAGCTCCCTGCGAGCCCCTTTCCGCCCGCCCGGGAAGGTTGGTGCAGCTCCTGCTCCTCCGGGACGGGGCTCTCCTGTCCTGGGGACACTCGCCCCGGCCTCAGCCCGGCTCCTCGCGGGGCCCCTCCCCCTCGGAGGCCTTTTGTTCCTTTATTTCTTTTTCCCCGTCTTCCTACCTTGATAGAAGCGCGAACTCTTCTCACTGTAGCGTTCCAGCTGGTCTCTCTTTACATCTCAGGCCGAATTCGTAGATTTTCAGGATGGTTTGAAGGTTATCTAGGTAATTTGGTGGGGACAGGTGATTTGGGGACCCTGCTCTTCCGCCATCGCGCCCCTCCCTCTTCTATAGACTGGCTTTTTGATTGTTTTTGTACAGAAGCTTTCTAGTTTGTAGTCTCACTTGCTAATTTTTGCTTTTGTGGCTTGTGCTTTAGCTTGTGCTTTTAGATCCAAAAGTTATTGCCAAGACTAGTGTCAAGGAGTTTTCTCCTAGGTTTTTTTCTGGGAGTTTTATGTTTTCAGGTCTTATGTTTAAGTCTTCGATCCATTCTGAGTTAATTTTTGTGAGTAATATAAGATAGGAATTCAATTGTATTTTTTTGCGTGTGGTTCTCCAGTTTTCCCCATACCCTTTATTGAAGAGGTTATCCTTTTCGCATTGAGTATTCTTGTTTCCTTGTCAAATACTATTTGACCATGTATCAGCGGTTTATTTCTGGGCTCAGTTCTGTTGTGTTGGTCTGTGTGTCTGATTTTTATGCCACTATCATATTGTGTTGATTATTCAAGCTTCCTAATATAGCTTGAAATCAGGAAATGTGTTGTCTCCAGCTTTGTAAACTTTTAAGATGGCTTTGTTTATTTGGAGTCTTTCGGGGTTTTACCTGAGTTTCAGGATCATTTATGTATTTGTGAAATATGCCATTGGTTTTGATAAGCATTACACTAAATTTGTAGATGGCTTTGGGGGTACTGTGGACATTTTAACAATCTTCTTTTTCCTGAAAATGGAAAATCTTTTTGTGTCCTCTGCAGCTTCTTTAATTAAAGTCTTGTACTTTTTAGTGTATAGATCTTTCATCGCCTTAATTAAACTTATTCTAGGAATTTTAGTCTATTTATGCTTTGTGAATGGTATTTTACCTTAAGGTATTTTGTCATTTGTATATAGAAATTGTTTTATATCTTGCAACTTTACTGAATTTGTTGACTAGTTCTAACAGTTTTGGTGGAGTTTTGTAGGGTTTTTAGATGTGTGATTGTATCTGCAAATAAGGACAATTTTATTTCCATTTTGGAGACCTTTTATTTAACTTGCCTGATAGCTCTGGCTAGGACTTCCAGTACTAATGTTGACTAGGAGTAGTAAGAGTTGGCACCTTTGTTTCTGGTCCTAGAGGAAAAGCTTTTAGCTTTTTATGATTGAATATGATGGTAGCTGTGGTCTGGTCTTAGCCTTTGTGTTGAGGTATGTTACTTCTATATCCAGCTTGAGAGTTTTTAGTCCTGGCCAGCCATTGAATTTTGTCAGATGCATTTTCTGTATCTGTGTAATAGTCTTGTATGTTCTATTAACGTAGTGTATCACATTTATTGACTTGGTGTGTATATTTTGAACCACTTTTGCATTGCAGATCCCATTTGATTGTGATGTAGGATTCTTTTAATGGACTAGCTGGATTTGGTTTGCAAATATTTTCTTGAATTTGAGCATCTGTATTCATCATGGATATTGGTCTGTACTTTTGAAGTGTAGTTAGTTGGCCTTAGAGAGTTTGGGTAATGCCTCATAAAATGAGTTTGGGTATGTTCCCTTTATAAATTTTGATAGTTTGAGAAGGATTGTCATTAATCCTTAATTTTTGGTAAAATTCACTAGTGAAGCTGTCTGGTCCTAGACTTTTCCTTGTTAGGAGGTTTTTGATTACTGATTGAATCTTTCATCATTGGACTGTACAGAACACCTATTCCTGACTTAGTCTTGGTAGCCTATATGTTACGAGGGATTCTCATATGAATTTCTTTGTATTAGATCTTTCTCTTTTTTTCCAAGTTTACCAAGCAGGGAACATTTAATTTTTAACATGGTGCATATTTATTATATTTAAACTATCCGCTCTATCAGTGTCCCCTCATTTGCCTTTTACTTCAACAGGTAATGCTGTAGAGTTCTTATGAATGCATGCATGCCTCAGTTTGGATGCAAGCAAAATATTTTTCATGCAAATCTAGAAATGGAGTTACTAGGTCATAAGTCATAAATTTTGATTAGTTTAAGACCATTTTCCAGGATGGCTACACTAGTTTACTTCCTAGTGAGCATGCATGAGGGTTCTTACTGCCCATATCCATATACACCTACATTTTGTATGGTGCAGTTCTCCAATTTTTATCAGGCTTATAGGCCATCTGTCATGCTGTGCTCAGGCAAATTGTCATTTAAATTGTGTGAGAGGATCGAAATATGCATTGAATCTGACATTTTACCTCTTATTTATCAACTTTGCCCCCAAACAAAAAAAGTCCTAAGAATGCAACCAAGCCTGAAAGGGATGAGACCAAGGATATCCTGGGATGTAAGAAAGAGTACTTGGAAAAGAAACTGGCGCACCAAGTAATTGTTGATACTGTGTGGCTTTTGAAGTCTACAGGATTTTTAGAACAGTCAAAGCATAATAGAAAAAATCTGGTATAAAAATTAGATCTTAATAAGACTTCTGTGGTGCTAAGAGCTTATTTCTTTTTGATTAGTTGAATATTATGAATACTGAATTTCTCAACATGATTTTAACTTTTATTTTTCTATTAAAGTTTTAATGTAATTAGGTACATTGGAAAATAGAATTGATACTTAAATACTGGAAAAAATTGAGAAAGGAACATAAAAGATAACAACATTGAGTAAATATAAAAATCGAAATTTTCAGCTGTCAAAAATGTCATTTTTTTAAACCCTTTGTGAAAGATGCTCAGGTTCTGTAAAAATGAAAAATTTCTGTACATGCTATTAAGACACTTCAACATCAAACACAACCGCTCTGAGCCATAGACTCTGCCATTTTATGGACCTGGGAGAATAGGAAAAGGTTAGTGGGGGAAGGAGTAGACAAGAAGAATGGCAGAGGATGGTGTCTTTGTGGAGAAGGGTATCTTTAACCCTTTACTCATAAGGGGAGTGGTCTAAGCAAAGATGCCTGAGAAAGATCTTGATCAAGGGCAACCTGTGAACGGAGGTGCCAAGGGCCTAGGCATGGAATGTAGGTATTCCTACCAACATGGCTGGCTGATAGGGCTGAGGGCTGGATCCTTGACTGAAACTCTCTCCAGAGGCTGCAGTGCATTTCTGTGTGCCATGTCTGCCACGAGGAGGGCAGGGAAAGCCTTCACAATTCTTTGGGGTTGTCCTGAAGGATCACACATAAGATTTTGATTCGAAGCCAGACTCTTCCATGACCTACTGTCAAATTAAAAAAAAAAAAAAAGACCACTGTAAGAGCCCCCCCCCCCAAAAAAAATAAAAACCACACAAAAAATTATTTTATGAGCTGGAGGAAAAAACTTTCTCACCTTGAAAAAATTTGTCAAAATATTGTAAGACATGGTGTTTTTATTTATTTTTTAAGGATTTATTTTTTTCATTCTTGAGAGGCACAGACACAGGCAGAAGGTGAAGCAGGTTCCCTGCAGGGAGCCTAATGCGGGACTCCATCCTAGGACCCTGGGACACGCCCTGAGCCAAAGGCCAGATGGTCAACCACTGAGCCACCCAGGTGTCCCAGTATTTAATTTTAAATTTTAGAACAATTCTAAATCAAATAGGAAAAGGATGATCATCATAGATACTATACTGACATAATCAGCAGATGACAGGAGTTTTCTCTCTAAAAGCTCTGACCCTCATTAGAAAATCTCCAATAATTTGGAAGAGTGGTTGGAAATAAGGACAACTAGCAAATATACAAATAATAGCAATAAATAAATTTAAATGAAAGGACAAAAACATGTCTTAACATGGAACCAAGGGCTCTTACACCTGAGAATAAACTGAAAGTTAACAAGCAGAGAAATGGTCAGAAGCATCAATAAGCTCTTTATGAAGAAACCTATATAATTTCACCAGGAAAGTTTCAATAGAGAGAATCAATATTGTGAAGATGTCAGATATCACAAAGCTAATCTAAAAATGGAGTGAAATCAATGAATTTCCCAGTGAATGTTTTGAAAATGAGTCATTGAAGTTTCTCGGCAAGTATATGTGGTGAAATAAAGCCAAAAATGCTTAAGGTACAATATCAAAATATATAAAGAAACAATCCTGTATTGATGCAAACAGAATTTCATGGAAGAATAGATGGTTTAGAAATTGACATCTCTGTGAATTCATGGTATAACTAATCACTGGGGAAATAGCATTGTATAGAAAATTGACCAATAACCTAGAGTAAGCAGGTGAATCCCTGATACTCATAATTTGATTAAAAGATAAGTGTAATCTAGTACTGACATTATATATAGATATTTATAATTCTGTGAAAGACGGGGCACCTGAGTGACTCTGAGGTTGAGCCTTTGGCTCAGGTCATGGTCCCGGGGTCCTGGGATCAAGTCCCACATCAGGCTCCCTGCAGGGAGCCTTCTCCCTCTGCTTATGCTTCTGCTTCTCTCTGCATCTCTCATGAATAAATAAAATCTTTAATTAAAATAAAATTCTGTGTAAGATGATATACATAAGACAAGAATACTGAGACTTGAAAACAGAAATAGTATATGTGTTAGCATTATAAAAATATTATTTAACAAAAATAAAAATCATTTCAGAAACAGATCAAAGCGGAGTCTCTCTGGGCATAATTCTTGGCTGGAGGATTCCATCCTGGGGTGGCCCACATCTAACGGCTGGTGTGTGCAGGAGAACAAACGCCCAGTCCCCCTCAGTTGGGAAAAACTTTGTGGCTCTAGGTCTCTGGTGCGATTCACTGAGGTCCTGTTGTAGCTGAGAACCCACCTGGTGGTAGTTTCTAAAGATTGCCATAGCAAAGCACCACAAACTGAGTGGCTTAAAACTAATTTGGTCTCAGGCCTGGAGGCTAGAAATCCAAAATTCAAGTTGTCAACGGGGCCAAGCTCTCTGAAGGCTCCAGGGGAGAATGTGTTCCATGCACTTCTTTTTCAGTCCTGGTGTTGCTATGAACCGTTGTTATTCCTTGGATGCAGGTGCATCATCACAGTATCTGTGTCAGTTGTCCTCACGTGGCGTTTCTGCACAGCTTCACAGCATCCCTCCTCTGTGTCAGTTTCTGTCTCCTCTTTCTTACATGGGGACCATCTTATTGGATTATGGATCATCCTGGGATCTTAATTATATCTTCAAAGACTCTATCTGCAGATAAAGTCACACTCGCAGAGGAGGTTGGGATATCAACATATCTTTTGGGGGGACACAGTTCAACCCACAGCACTCCGCAATGAGCCTCCTATGCACAAATCAGGCCTATAAATTGTTGCCTTTCTTTGCTGCTACACAGATTAAGTATTAGACTGTTCCCTTCTTGCCTGATAATTTTCTGTAAATTCCTAAAGGGAAAATAAGATGTCAAGATAAGTATAAATTTAAACATGTAACAATGGCCTCCTTTATCGAGTCCATTTCAAAATTCCTTCTCATTTAGATGTGCGGAATGTGGTTATTTGGAGACTGTGTTGATGCACAGATAAAATTGTCACTAGCTCGATATAGTATTTTAAAAACTTGCTCTTTGAGTTTCTAGCCTTTCAAAATATTTAGGCAATTAATTTGCTGGGGTACACTTTTTATTTTGCTTCTGATAGTCTTGCATTTGGAGAGTTGCTGAAAGAATTACACAAATGAGCTACAGTCTTACTAACTGCCAGCTATAATTTTGAGCCAGACTGAGTAACATAAATGCATTATTATCTTTTGTGATTTTCTTGCCAGGTTGTTAATGTCTGCTCGAATGCCCTCACAGAGAAAGAGAATTATAGCATTGCACTGTGACTTAAGATAGCTTTTTCAGGTGTTTGGACAGCTACGGTCGCCATGTAAACAGCTTGATAACTTGACTGCCTGAGGTGCTTACATAGTCTGGATAGATGTCAGTTTTCTGAGGTTTTCCTAAAACTGAAGAAATAGTGGAGGAGCAGTGCTATATAAAAAGGAAGGGTAAATCTGCAAAATTATGGAGTATTCACACTACCCTTTGACAATCTGGAGTCTGTGTATTGGCCACGTTTGTTACTGCCCTCCCTACCCTGCCACCGTGCCCTTATATCTGTGAGCCCCCTTGAGAGGGGCTCAAGGGTTACAGCATCAAAGATGCAGAAAGTTGTTCTAAAATCTCACTTAGAAATCTCACAAAGCCTGCACCAAAATGGCATAAAGTCTCAAGAAAGGTAAATGCTAATCATGTGATGTTAATCACTCTTTTGCATGGAGAGGTTGGTTGAACTATTTTCATGAAACTTGTGTGTGTGCACTGAGACTGTTAGAGCTGTTTACAGTGGATTGTACTTCCTCCGTGTTCAACACCTGATTTCCTATACTGCCCTGCACGAGATGCCCTCTCCCAGGATGCCCTGGGAGAGCTGCTGGACTCGGCTAAGATAAAACCCAGTTGCTCTGACATAGAACATCTGGCAGTTGTTTACTGGTCCTATGGCTTGCTTAAATGAATGCAAAATATTTATCAGCTGTTGCAGGCAACTTAGCCTTCAGTGCCTAGGATAGTTTGATAACCAACTCAGCATTTTTTTAGTATCAAACTTGAAAACCTTTAATCAGACTCTTAATATTCCATAGTCTGTGATAGACTCTGTCCAAATCCTTTCTTCAGAGATTTCAAATATTTATACACTAAGCCTTTAGCAGACACCTAGTTTAGGCTAGGATTTGCTCTCATGGGGCTTATAATCTAGTAGAAGCTACAGGCATAAAACAAAAATTGCAGAATAACTTGTTTCATTGCAGTTGTGATAAGCCCAGGTGCAGGGAGGCTACAGCAAGATATTGAGGGGATTGTGGTGGATGGGACCATAGGAATGGGTCTGGCTCTGCAGGAAGTGGAAAGATGGGAGACCGAGAAATCCTGCTTGATAGCATTTGGAGAAAGTTGCTGGGTAAGGGTGAAAAGCAGCTCAAGCAGTGGCTGGCAGGTCTCTTCCTGGGAAGCCTAGGGCTTCAGTGGGCCATTTACTGCCATTTAGCAGGGGACCCTAGGGGAGCCCGTTGTTCTATGTGATTCTATAGTGTAGGAAGCAGTGGTGAGCCAGGCTAATAAGATGCACTGGAAGTAGAGAAGCCTGTTCAAACCTGTCACTTGAGAACACGACATCTTGGCACATATGTATGGCTTTAGAATAGTGATCCTGAAACCTGGGGAGGCCAGGAGCTGCATTTGGAAACATTAACAACCAGCCATATTCTCATGGCATATTTATACTTTCTCTCTCTCTCTCCCTCCCCCCTCCCCCCCTTCTAATATTTTGAGAGTTAAAGAGTGAGCACAAGTAGGGGGAGAGGGAGAGGGACAAGCAGACTCCTTGCTGAGTGGGGAGCCTGCCATGGGACTATACCAGGACCTCGAAATAATGACCTGAGCCAAAGGCAGATGCTTAACTGATTGAACCACTGAAGCACCCATTTCTGACTGATACCCCTTAGAAGTTTCCCCCACTCCTATCTGCCACCCTTGCTTGAAAAGTGAGAGCAATCTCCTGTGAAGAGAGAAGCCTCTCATGGAAGCATTGTGATTGTAATTTTCCTCACTTCTATACACTCTTCTATCAAATATATTCCATAGGTATGGAACAAGTTTTCTCATGGGACAGTTGCCAGACATTTAAGAAAGGAAGTTAATTAGGTAGTTGGATGTACTGATTTGGAAAGAGAAGGTTTATTTGTGCTGGAGATACAAGTTTAGGGATCCTCTAAAGACAAGGGAATAATTGTGTTTAAGAAATACTTGTGTAGCAACTAATATGTTCCTACATGTTCTACGTGCTTTTACAAATAGCACCTAATTGTCAAAACAACCCAAAGTGACAGTGCTGCTATCTTTGTTTTACAGTGGAGGAATTTGAGGCACAAAGAAACTAAATGACCTTTTTTTCTTTTTCTTTCTTTCTTTTTTTTTTTTTTTTTTTTTTTTAAATACAAGGTGAATAGTAAATTGTAGAGCTGGGATTATGATCACAGGCACAGGCTACCCGTAAAGTCCAAGCTCTTAATGATAGGGCTGTATTATGTAAGGAAAACATTAAGATTAAACCAAGGGAAGTTCTAGGAAGACCCTCCCCCCCCCTTCTAGTGCCCTGAGGCACTCCAGCATTTATAGCACAGTAGTGGCGGTAAACCAGTGGCACAATTTTGCCATCCTTACTTGATTCAGAACATCCTGCTTCTCTAAATATAAGAAAATGTCCCTATCCAATTTTTCAGATTCGGAACCATTGGACGGGAATCTTTGAGCTGGCTGCTACTGTTTTGGCAGATTCTGTGTGCTCTTTCATTTCCCCTCCCAGTCAACCTCCTTTAAAAGAAAAAAAAAATTGGTTATACCTGGGGAGAAGCAAAACGGCCCAAATGAGAACAAGCAAAAGCTATTTTAGAATTTCTGAAAGCAAGGAAGTCCATCATTATCACTTGTGATTGGCAGAGACTCAAAGGTAGGCAGAGGGCTAGGGACACTATATTGCAAGGTCAAAAGGGAAGGTTCTGGGTGTGTGCTGATTGGAGGCTGTTGGCGTGGGGAAGCAGTATGTGGGCGATGTGGATGTCTTCTGTGATTGGTTAGGGGAGATTATTTGCCTTTCTGTGCAGGATTGGAAGTGAGGGCAAAAATTAGGGAAGCTGGCAATTACTGATTAAGTCTTGGCCATATGGGGCCTGTTGCTGCAGAGGATGTGGTTTGGCTTCCTGGGCTTGTTGCTGCAGGTGTGTGGGTCAGTGTTCTACTTTTATTGATGGTGTGGCCCCTGCCGGGCTGCATATTGAGTCTCAACCCTGCTGTTCTTCTCACATCCTTAAAACCCTCTTTTCTTTGATGATAGCACGAAAGAAGAGGTTTTATTTCTGATCCCTTTTCACGTTCTTGCATGGGGGTTACTCTGTGTCTGCCTATTTATTTGATCTTGCTGTTAACCAAATGGCTCCTTATGATTCAGAACCTCATTTTCTTTATCCTCTCCAATCCTCTGTATTGAATTCGGCATTCTAGCTAGAATGAACCACAGAAAGTTTTGGCTGGCCTGGAACATCTCTCCTCAATTCTGTGCAGCTAGCTTAACTGTTAAACCTCTAGCTTAAATATCCCTTCTGCCAGAAAGTTTCCTGGGAACCCTCAAAAAGTCTAGGTGCTCCCAGAGTTCCCATTGTTAAGACACTTTTAAAAATACTTTAATCACAGTGCTGCTGTGGGGAGCAGTCCCCCGTATAGTGCCTGGGATAGCAGACAGCCAATAAATGTTTATTGAAATAATGAATCTGAAACAAAACTGAACAGGAGAAAGTAGAGCAAAGCTCCAGAGGCTCTCAGAGAATCCTTTGTGAGTCCTAGGACGGTGGGGGCAGGTGTGCTTCATGGAAAGCTTTACCTTCTGTGAGCTTCTGTAAATTCATCCTCAATGAGTTGGTGAACCAGACATTTAAATCTTTGCATGGAAAATAGTGGATTTTATACTCTTTTTTGAAACGTGGAAACGAATCAGCATACAGATGAGTGATGTGCCCGGAGGTCCTGTTGGGAATGGAGGCGAGCGGAGAAGGCTTTAGGCTGCCTCAAGCCTTCCAGCCATGGGGATGTGCTCACATTAGAGGCCCACCTGAGTCCTCACTCATTTCCTAGTACAATCAAAGACTGAGAAAAACCGTGGTGGAGTGCAAACAGTGCTTGTGTTCCATCTTAAAAGTTCATTTGAAATTGAAAAATGTGTTATCTGGAAAACAACAAAATACTTGCCCCGGCCTAGAGAACACCGTGGGATTTATTTTCAGCCCCTGTATGAAAAATATAAAGCCTTTGGTATGAGTCACTCTTGTCAAATTATTTTACAGTTTATTTTGTTTATAGATTTATTTTTTTTAAATCTTGTTGTGAGAGCACAATGAACAAATTGCCTTTCATCCTCCAGGAACTTAATTTTATTACGGCTTTTTACTTAGATGAGAAGAAAGGAACTGGAGTACAAATTCCCATTTGAGGTGGGTTTAACTGAGGAATCTGGTTGAGCTCCGTAGGCCCCTTTGTGTAGTAATTAGGTGTGTGAGACAAGGAAGGGGATTACAAATTCTATGATAACACTTGTTCTGGAAAGCTTTGAAATGTGCTTGCTTTGGAGCTCACCCCTTGCTCTAGTTGGGTGTGGACTTGCCTGCTTCCAATTAGAGGATGGCCCTTAGAGGAGGCGGGGAAACAGGACTCTGCTTCCTGTCTTGGGGCTGATCCCTGGACTCAGTTCTTCCTCTACATTGCTCCATTATCTCAGTTCTTATGAATTTCCTGATTTTTTTTTCCCCCTTGCTTTCCAGTACCCTAGTCTTTCCTGTTTCTCTCATGTGAGGGTTTTAGCTGTATCTTGATTTCCAGAACCTGGGGGTTTCTGAGCTCGTAACTCTAGCTGTGGATTGATCCAGTTTTACTTCAACCTCCACTCTGTGGGCTGACCTTTGCCTGGTAGTCCTTGACTTGTTCTGATTCCAAAGCCTTGGATTGGTGTTAACCATCTGTGTCTCCACTGTCACCTCTGCCTTTTGACCATCTTTCACTGGGGTGTTCTTTCCTCCATGCCTCCCTCCACCTTCTACTTGTATGTTGCTTGGCTCCTTGCCCAGCCTGGCAATATGCAATTGCCTTGTCAGAATGCACCATCAATTAAGATTCTCCTGGAAGAGGAAATGTGGAAATACTGAGGTTTGAGTTAACAATACTCTTTATGATTTGCTTTTGTTTTTGTCTCATTTGTCTCTTCTAATTTTTCTATTAAAAGGTGTTTATCTTATTTTTTTTTCTTTTAAACATTATGAAATATATTCAGAAATGCCTTGAGGAGGCTGATGATGATTGGATTATTGTGATTTATACATGATTACCTGCATGTCAGAAAGCAGAACCTGCAGGTTATTTTGTAATAAAATTCCTAAAATAGGGCAGCCCCGGTGGCTCAGTGGTTTGGTGCCACCTTCAGCACAGGGCATGATCCTGGAGACCCCGGATCGAGTCCCATGTTGGGCTCCCTGTATGGAGCCTTCTTCTCCCTCTGCCTCTCTTTCTCTGTGTCTCTCTCATGAATAAATAAATAAATAAAATCTTTAAAAAAAAATTCCTAAAGTATCTGGTGTACTTAAGAGATAGAACATTGGTTTCTGAGGCCTTTTGAAAACATTCCTCCTTAAATATTTTGATTTAAATATGGTTGAACACAGACCATCTTGAATTAAAAAAAAAAAAACTATGCATACTCAAGACATACTGTCTTTGTTTTGATTATTGCCTTGAGGCAGCTAAGACTTGTTAAATAGAATTATTTTAATATCAGGAAAAATTGAAATTGTTGAATAAAAGAGGACTACTTCAGTAGATACTTTTAAGCAAGGGAACATAATAAATAGGGGATGTTCTCTACCTAAGCAACATAATTAAAAATTTTTCCCTAAAGGATGGCTTTGTCTCTTGATGTATTTTAGTCAACAGTTTTTTTCCGTGTTGAATATTGTACACATTTAAACACAAGCATGGTTACTTTAAGAGAATTTGAGTTAATTACAAATGAATAGATATTTGGAATCCTACTTAATGGCTCTGAGCAGAAAGCAAAAATGTATGTTAGTTGTGAGTCAAACCTTATGAAAAGGAGGAAATGTGAAGAATTGAGGAGAAACTTCTTGGTCAAGTATGCGATGTGAATGATAAATACTTTGCCTCTGAAGCTACTCAAAGTACATAGGGAAACACTGATCATCTACTTAGGTTGTAATTTTTATAAAAATAAAAATCAGGCATAATTTTTCTATTGAGGTAAAATGCTAGTTCATACTTAAAAGTACAGATATGAAAATTTTTACTTTCCTACTTGGGAATGAATCATTTTACACCCTAGCCAAAAGCTGGAACTCTAGAGTAACACCTGTTAATGAAATTCACACCAGCTGAGACCATGGTCCAACACCATTGGCAACCAATGTGGCACATATGGAGATGCTAAACAGTTTCTGTCCTTACAAAGTTCCAAGAGAAAAAAAGGCAAAGTGGAGGGGCAAAGCCACTGGCCACCTAGATTTTGAAAAAAGTTTTGAATCGATCACTGTTTATTTTTAGTAGACTTCATTTTTTTAGAACAGTTAAATATCTACGGAAAACTGAAAACACAGTATTTACATTTCCCATGTATCCCCACATCCAATCTTTCCTATTGACATCTTAAATTAGTATAGTGTACTTGTTGTATTTAATGAACCAATATTAAAGTCCATACTGTGTTCAGATTTCCTTAGTTTTATCTAGTATTTTTCTTTTGTACGATCTCATCCAGGATCTCCCATTACCTGTTGCTGACATGTCTCAGATGCTCTTCTTGGCTGTGATGGTTTCTTTGACTTTCCTTGTTCTAGGACATTGACTCCAGTTTTCTGGAGTGCTGGTCAGTTAACTCTGTAGAATACCCTTATATTGGGAACCTGTTTTTTTTTTTTTTTTTTAATGCTTCTAGAGGGGTTACCAGTTTTGGGGAGGAGGACCAGAGGTAAAATACCATTTTCATGACTTCACATCAAAGGTACATACTATCAAAAAACCAAAACCAAAACCAAAAACAAAAGTACATACTATAAACATGGTTTATCACTGTTTACTTTGATCACCTGGCTGAATTAGTTAGCCAGGTTCTCAATTGTAAGCTTATCCCCCACACTCTGTTTCCCTCCCATGCATGCTGTCCCCTTGGGAAGGAAGTCATTAAGCACAGGTCACACAGAAATAGGTATTTGTGCTTCACCTTTCTTGAGGATACAATCTTTACATAAGTTATTTGTAGTTCTTCTACGAATCTCTGCTCCCCCATTTATTCAATTGTTTGTTTACATCAATGTTGCAGATTCTCAGATGTTATTTATATTTTAGGTTATACTCCAGTACTAGTTTATTCATTTTCTTACTCAAATTAATCTAGCTTTGGCCATTTGGAACTTCTTTCGTTGGTTCCTGAGTCTCTTTGATATAAACCCTCATCAATGTCAAGTTTTATTTATTTTTGAGCACTTCCGGTGCTGTAAGCTCCATGTTCATCTTGTATATTTGCTGCTGAGACTGGGAAGCAGCTATCTCTCCATAGCTCTTGCTTTTGCTCTCTTTTCATATTTTATATATATATATATATATATATATACACACACACACACACACACACACACACACACACACTAGACTTGACACTAAGGTCTGCATACTAGCTGTGCTTGTTACCACTTCATTTCATTTTTTGGGGGGCCTTTCAGCTGACAGAACACAGAATATATGTGTAGTAACCTGCGGATATGTATGTATACCTATCCATAAATGCATTTTCTGCCCCAGGCCTGGAGCTGTTTCTCCATGGAGCACAGTTCCTTGATTTTGGAGAATGGTATTAGAAATCAAGTGCTGAGTGCTTGATATGCTCATTATAACTGGAGGCCCAAGCTCATTGCTTGGAGGCCCCCTCATCTGATAGAATGAGGAAGTATGTACGGTATATACTAACCAGTGTATATCTACGTTTCTACCAATATTTCCATATGAGTGTATATGTGTTAAGCTACACATGAGTTCACATTGTCTCCACCTCTGCGGTGTTGCCATGAGGACTGTCCTGGCCTCCTCCCCTAGTATGTGTAGACTCCTATTCCAACAGTGACAGGCCTGCCACTCATCATCTGTTTCCCATTTATAGTTTGGTTCCAATATACAGGCTGTCAGCTTTGTTAAGCAGCATGCCCTTGGAGAGTTAAACTGGAGTACAATACTTCCATGTAACTCCTTTTGCCTTGGATGTTTCTGATGTTACCCATTTCCATCCACTTAGCTTACACCTTTCCCCTTGCCCTTTCAGTGAGGTGGTTGCACACATTTGTAATACAGTTAGTTCTCTTGTCAGTCTGCATTCCTCCCTGGGATCCTTCCACCTCATGAATCTTTTTTTTCCCCCCTAAAAATTTGCCTAGAGTAAGATTTGATTTTTGTAAAGTTCTATAGGTTTTGGCCAATGCCTGATGTTGTTTATTTATCACCGTGTTCTACAGAATAGCGTCACTACCCTAAACGTCTTCCATGTTTCTCCTAGTCACCTTGCTCCTTCCCAAACTCCTGGGAATCCTGGATCTTTTTATTATCTGCTAGTTTCGCCTTCTCCAAAATATCCTGTAACTGGAATGATACAGTACAGAATCTTTTAAGACTATATCTTTCACTTAGAAATATGCATTTAAGGCTCACGCATTTTTTTATAGCTTGATAGTGCATTTTTCTTTGTTGCTGAACAATATTCCATTGTATGGATGCATTTACTTTTATAAGAACAGCTTGTTTGCATCCAGTTTTTTGGCATGCAGGTTTGTATTGTTGTGGTAGATAAAAATTGTAAATGGTTTGGTTAAGTACCTAGGAAATACCCAGGAGCATGATTGTTGGACATGTGGTTTTGTGGCATATGTGTGTGCTTGCTTGTTTGGCAGTTTCCTACAAAAAAAAAACAAAAAAAAAAAACAAACAAAAAAAAAACAAAAAAAAAACCTTTTTTTTTAATATGAAAAATATAGAGTCTCATTCAAATTCTGCTGTTCCAGTGATTTAGTTGATCCAGATCTGATAGTCTAGCCACAGCTAAGAAATGTGAAATAACTACAACCTGGCACATGGACTTGGTAGTCTAATCATAGGTATATAAGGAAGTTTAACTTCTTACTAAATTCATCTAAAGATTTTTAACCTATTTCTTTTAAAAGTACCCATTCTAGTTTGATACTTGCTAGCTCTGAGACTTTGGCAAATTACTTCACCTCTTTGATCCCAGCTTTCTCACTTAGAAAATGGAAATGCTGATTTCTCATGAAGATTAGGGATAAAGAAGCTAGCATACAATAAATTGTATTATGATATAAAATGGCAGTTATTACTGAAATTTACCAGGCGTGTATCCTTTCATGTGCCATGAAGCTTCTGATTTAATGGAAGAAGCAAATAGAAATACATAATGAAAATTTGATAATGAACTAACAAAGTTCAGACAAGACTTTTTGGTCAGCACTGGGGAGTGGGTGTGAGGTCACCAGTGACCAGTAACATTAAAAATTTGGGTAGATGCAGCATAAGAAGGTGTTTGAAAAGGTTTGAACTTAAGCACCAAATAAGTGGGAAATGAAATAAAACTATGCAAAGAAGGATTCTGGGATGTCTGTTTTCCCAGCTAAGAAATGTGGAGTTGGCTTATGTAGACATAGTGTTTGTATTTGTGGGTTAAGGTATCTTTAAGAGAGATCTGGAGCAGGGAGGAATTAGAGAATATTAGAGACCGAGAGCTTTGTCATGAGATCATGTGATAGTCAGTAAAATAGAAAAGGGGGGCTTGGACAGGCTCAAAGCATGAAGACAGAAGCAGGATGGGAAGCATGGATACCTAACTGCCAGGTGTAGTTTGGTGATGATTAAATGTTAAGATGCAGGGAGAAGAGGGGTGGGCAAGAGAAGGAAGTCCAAGAATATCTAGTTTGTGTAATTGGGGGTCTTTTGAGGGCATTTATTGAATAAAAGAAGAGAAAGGAGAGGTTCTTAATTATTTGAAATTTTGAGACAATTATCAATGAGGAAGGGAGCCCATGTGCCATTTATCTAATTTTTTCAAAGACAACACTTAGAAAATTATAGTATGACAGCATATGTAGGATATCGACACTGATTTAGTTAAGATACAGAATATTTATATCATCACAGAGATCCCCCAGCACCCTATGATGGTGATACTCGAACCCATCCTCCCCCTGACCTTAATCTTCGGCAACTACTGGACTTCCTTAGTCTTTTTTCACTTAGCATAATTCTGTGGAGTTACTTCCAAGTGGTTGTGGACATCAATAGTTTTATTCCTTTGCTGAGTAAAATTCCATGGTACAGATGCCTTACAGTTTCCATTTACCCAATGAAAGACATTTGAATTGTTTCTACTCTGGTTCCTGCGACTAAAGCTGCTGTGAACATTCATGTGTAGGTTTCTGTGTGAACTTAAGTTTTCATGTTTCTGGAATAAATGTCTAGGAGTGCAATTGCTAGGATATATTGCATTGTATATATAGTTTCTAAATAAATTGCCCAACTGTTTTCAAGAGGAGTTCTACCATTTTATATTTTTGCCACCATAATGTGAGTGATCCAGTTTTTATGCATACTAACCAGCATTTGAGGTTGTCATTACTTTTTATTTTTGCCATTCTGATAGATCTCATTGTGGTTTTCCTAACAGCTAATGATGTTGAAAATATTGCCTTGTGACTAATTGCTATCTGTTTATCCTCTTTGGTAAAATGTCTCTTCATAGCTCTTGTGTATTTTCTGATGTGTTGGCTTTTTAACTCTTACGTTTTTAGAGCTCTTTATATATTTTTAAATCTTGTCCTTTGTCAGATAAGTGATTTGCAAATTTTTTTCCCACTGTGTAGCTGACTTTTCCGTCCTCTTAAAGTCTTTTAAGGGTTTTGATTTTAAGAATTTCTAAAGTAAGTGTTTTATCTATTTTTTTAAAAGATTTTATTTATTCATGCGACACACACACACACACACACAGAGAGAGAGAGAGAGAGAGAGAGAGAGAAAGAGAGAGAGAAGAAAGGGTGGGGTGGGGCAGAGACATAGGCAGAGAGAGAGAAACAGGCTCCATGCAGGGAGCCCGATGTGGGACGCGATCCGGGATTCTAGGATCACGCCCTGGGCTGAAGGCAGGCACTCAACCTCTGAGCCACCCAGGCATCCCTAAAGTAAGTGTTTTAATTTCAAGAAGTCCAGTTGATCAATTATTATTTTTTAATGCATTGTGCTTTGGTGTTCAGTCTAAGGTAATTTGTCTACTCTTAAATATTTTCACCTGTTTTTTTCCCCTAAATATTTTAGTTTTGTGTTTTACATTTAATTATATGATCCATTTGAGTTAATTTTCATATAAGGTGTGAGACTTAGGCCAGGTTTTATTTACTTGTTTGTTTACCTTTGGCATTCCATTCTCTTCACAGTTGAAATGGTTATCTTTTTAAATCTGAGTTGTGTTTACATATTTCTCAAAATTCATTTGGATATATTTCTGTGGGTCTGTTTTCAGAATGTCTTCTATTGATGTGTGGTCTTGATGGAGGAATAGACACACAAAATCTTGATTACTATAGTTTATACTTTTAATGACTATAGTAAGTCTTGAAATATGGTAGATGGGTTATTTCACTTTATTTACCAAAATTATTTTAGGTATTCTATTTTTTTTTTTTTTTTTTTACCTTTCTGTATAAGATTTAGAAAGATCTATCGGTATAAAGAAATTCTTTGGGATTTTGACAATCTATGTAAATTTGAGAATTGACAACTTTACTGTGTAAATTTTCTAATCCATGAATACATTAAATCTCTTTATTTAAATCTTCAGTAGTGTGTTTCTTTTTAAGATTTTATTTATTCATGAGAGAGAGAGAGAGACACAGAGACACAGGCTGAGGGAGAAGCAGGCTCCACACAGGGAGCTCAACATGGAACTCGATCCCAAGTCTCCAGGTTCATGCCCTGGGCTGAAGGTGGTGCTAAACCACTGAGCCACCCAGGGTGCCCATTAGGAGTGTGGTTTTTTAAATAATGATCTTATTTATCTATTTGAGGGAGAGAAGGAGGGAGAAAGAGAGAGCCCACATAATTGGAGGGGGGTGGAGGAACCGACTCCCACTGAGCATGAAGCCTGAGGTGGAGCTCAGTCCTAGGACCTTGAGATCATGACCTGAGCCAAAGTCAGATGCTTAACTCTGTGAGCCACCCAGGCCACCACCTCTTCAATAGTATAGTTTTTAGCATACATGTACCTTACTTGTTAGATTTGCACCTTTTTAAAAGAAAAACAATTGAATATAAGTGGTAGTCTAAATTTTGGTGAGTGGTGGTTGGTCAGTGTATAGTTTGGGAGGAAGGACTCAAAATGTAGACAATGGAGCTGTAAGCCCCCTCTGGCACCCCAAAAGAAAGAGAAAGAAGAAAAATCATAATAGGCACTTGGATTAAACTCTCAAAATGCAAGAGTGATATTTAATTCTTTATCTATGAAAATATATGGTAAGCTTTCATTCTAGGTTGAACCCAGGAAAGATATGTTGAAATTCTAATCCTCAGTATCTCAGAATGTGACTTAACTGGGAAATAAGGCTATTGCTGAAATAATTAAGGTGAAGTTACACTGAATAGATAGGCCTGTATTCCAATATGATTAGTTTCCTTATAAATAACAAAAGGCCACATGAAGACCTCCAAGTGTGGAGCCACTGCAATTCCAAGAACCTCGAAGCTTGCTGGCAAACAGCCAATAGCTGGAAGGAAGCATGGAAGCATTCTCCCAGGTGTCCGAGTATGGCCCTAGGCACAGGAGGGTTTTCTACATCTAGACTCCAAACGGTGAGATGCTCAATTTGTTTTGCACTGCCCAGTTTCTGATGCTTTATTAGAGCAGCCACAGGGAAACTAATATTAAAGTCTATGTTATCAGTTAAAAGTGTGATTTTTTTTTTTTAACTTAAGAACTTGTATACTCAAATCCTCTAGTTCCGATTCTTTAATTAAAGGTAACAGCCTATTTCATTTGCTATTTCTTACAAGTTTTGGCGCAGTTTATGAGGGACTGCAGGCTGCCAAGACAAATACATTTAAAACATTCACATTTGCTAGATGCAACTTTTCAGAGGTTAAAGCATACAGATGAATATCTTTGCATTTAAAAAGGAAATTAATTCAACATTTTATCAACTTCCTTATTTGAAATTTTAAGTTTCAGTAGAACACAAAGATGTTAGAAATAAGCATACATATGTGGTTTTTAATGATCTTAATTATCATTTTATCCAAGGCAAACTTGGGCATTTTATAGGTCAGTGGAAATGGAAAAAAAATCTGGAGACTTTGCCAGGTACACATGTCATGTAGAATGTTTGAAAACATAGTTGCTTTTGTGACTTTACATTCATAAAGTATAATAGAAGTATAATAAACTACATACTACATACATCATCTATTATTGTCATAAAAATGACCAAACCTTGGTTTAAAATAATACCTGTTGTCATTTAATTTCTGTGAGCCAGATGGCCAGGCACAGAGTGGTTGTGCAAGTTCTTGGCTCTAACATGTCTGCATCTTTATGGCCATTACTTTAAATTCTCTATCAGGCAGTTACTTATCTCAATTTTGTTTAGCTTCTTTGCTGTGATTTTTGTCCTGTTCTTTGATTTGGGACATAGTCCTTGTCTCCTCGATTTGTCTAACTCTGTGTCTGCTTCTAAGTATAAGGAAAGTCAACTATGTCTTTTGCTCTTGAAAGTACTAGCCTTATGAAGAGGAGATCCTATAATCCCCTACAGTACAATGGCCCCTGTACCCCAGAGCCTGTGCTTCATGGGAGTCTCCTGTGTGTGTTGCCTATGCCCCAGTGTTGTGGTGGAGCTGCTTTTGCCTTTAGTATAGTCATTAACAATAGTTCTGTTTTGGACAGGGTTTGGTCCCTCTGTTAGTGGGCTTGTCTGGGGCCACCTTGGGCTTGAGTTGCCAGACCAGGCATTTACCAGAGATGGAGTAGCACCAAATTGCAGGACAGTCTCCCTGTTTTGACCTCTGAGAAGCTTTTGTTGGTGGGCAAGGCCTGCAGTCGGATCTGGTGACTGCTCTAAGCCCATTGCTGAGGCTGCAGTTAGACTAGTGTATATAGTTAGCTTCTCCCTCTTCCCAGGGCTGAAGCACTCTGGAGTGGTACTGGCCCCTGGTTAGCACTGCTTGCATTCTTCCTGGATTGTGGCACTGCTTTGGATGGGCTCAATCCAAGGTTGCATTGGAGAGGGTGGCATTTCTGCAGGAGAACATGGGGTCAGGGTGCACTCTTAGCAAATTAGGTAGTGAATATTGGCACTGTGCTGATTCCTGCAGCTGTCTGTGTATAGGCTGGGTGGTGGGGGAGGGAAGTGGCACCCACCAGCTTCTTTGTTTTTCTGAAGTTTCTCACTGATGTCAGCCCCTCCAGCATACACTCTGAGATTGGTAAAGAAAACTTCATATAACCCTAGTATCTTTCAAACTGCTGCTTCAGTGCTGTCTTGCCATGGGGGTGTTTATTGTCCTGTCTCACTAAGGAGGGAGACTCTGTTTCCCCTTGTCCTCCCCACTCTCTGAGCTGAGCCCTCTGATTTTTTTTACAGTTTGAGGGGTTAAGCCCAGCTGATTGTAAGAATTTGGGAAATTATGCCCCTCTGGTTTTCTTGTGGGGTCCTCCTGCCTGGGGTGCTTGGTGTGAGGGTATGGTCCTCTCCTGTTTCTGTGCTCTGAGTGTCTCTCCCTGGTATAGATAGTCCCACATGTCCATTTGTCTCCTGACCATGTCTCTACCCTTCCTACTTTCTTCACTGTGGCCTCTTCTCTACATTTAGCTGTGGAGAGTCTGTGCTGCCAGTTTTGTTTGTTTGCTTGTTTGGTGTTTTTTTTTTTGTTTTTTTTTTTTTTTGTTTTTTGTTTTTTTGCTGCTGCCAGTCTTTGAATCATTTTTGAATCATTCTCCGGGTATTTATACTGATGTGGGTGTTACCTAGTTGTATCTGTGCAATGAGATGAGCCTAGGGACCTCCTCCTGTGTCATTTTCCCAGAAGTCTTAGCAGTTTGCTAATTTTCACTAATTACTCTGAATCTTCATAACAGAATAATAAATGGAATGCCAATGTAAAACAATCATAAACATCTAACTATGAAATGGCCTTGAAAAATGGTGTGATCAAATAGAGCCCATAGCAAATTTTAAAGTCCTAAATCTGTGTGCAATCATCAGAAGATGGCATAAGCCTTACCTGAAAGGCTCTCAAACTCTGCTTTATGCTTCCTGTTGTTTGGAAGAAAATCACATAAAAAAGCAATTTTTAAAAGCCACAGTCAACTTAAATACGGTTTTTCTTGTTACGGGACACTCAAGTCATAGCACTGCTTAGAAATATCCTTCCTGGGATCCCTGGGTGGCGCAGCAGTTTGGCGCCTGCCTTTGGCCCAGGGCCCGGTCCTGGGGACCCGGGATCGAATCCCACGTCGGGCTCCCGGTGCATGGAGCCTGCTTCTCCCTCTGCCTGTCTCTGCCTCTCTCTCTCTCTCTCTCTGTCTGTGTGACTAACATAAGTAAATAAAAAACTTATATTAAAAAAAAAAAAGAAATATCCTTCCTGTTGCAAACCATATGTAGCGGAGTGGAAACAAAAAAATAAAAGTAGGTAAGAAAGGACTTAGATTGGATTACACAGTTTTTAAAATGAGGATTCTATTTTATGGTGAAAGGAAAATCCTAAACTAGGCTTAGAAGGAAAAATAGGATATTCTGCACACACAACACTTTGAACACCATTCAGAATAAGTTGATAAGAAGGATATAACATATTGTATGTATTTAATTAGATTATTTAAATGTTTTAAGCACATGCCATTTGAATTTCACAAGGACTGAAATATTTGGAGGCTTATTTTGTTCCTTGTCACAACCCACAGAATTACACCTGCTACTGTGGAGTAGACTTGCTTTTCTCTTACAGTGACTCTAGGGATCAAGACCCCCCTTAAAGTTCCCCTCCTCTTGCCTGAACTTCAGACAGGCTTTTTTTTCTTTGTGTCCCTGATCACCTTCCTCTTCTAAGAACATTTACTTTAGAAATCCTGTAAATTCTTCTCTGCCCTTTTTGAGATGTAAATTTTTAAAAAGCCCTTTGCAAGTTTTACAACCCAGGACTGTCTTCAAGGACCTAGGGGTGATGGCTTTGAAATGTAATCTTCAAGAAGGATAGGATCCCTATCTCAAGTCTGGGGTGGAGGAGGGAGGGTGGGGAGAAGGAGCCTGAGTTTTATAAGTGCTTAGTAGCAAGCACGGACTCTTTAATCACATTGGCTGACTTCCCTTAACTCCCTCCAGTGCTTTCCCCTGGCTTATCCCAGCACTTTAAAAACCCTCCTATTTTCTGTTTCGGCGGAGTTGAGTTCAGCCTGTCTCCCCTATTGCCAGTCTTGGATAAAGTCTTCCTTGCCAGTTCTTGTCCCATGCAATTTTTCTTTGGCTCTAGGAAAAATATTTAAGTTCTATTCCTATAGGAACTTTCAGTTATTGCTCTGAGAGTCTAAAAGTATGAAATCTTAGGGATAGAATACAACCCCCCCCCCAAAAAAAAATCCATAGCCTTATATTTCAAAATATCTCCTTATATTTTTAATGGAGAACCAGAAGTTTCAAGCTTTAATGTAAATCAGGGAACTTGTATCTAATTACAAAGAATTGAGTAAAATTTTGTGGTTAAAAAGGATTAACACCTGAGCATTTTCAAAACAAAGATCTTTGTTAAAAGACAGCTTTTAAAGATTCAAGAGGATTTAAGTTCTTAATAGTATTTTTGTTCTCTTCCTCAGCTTTGGCCTTAGGCTTATCAGTGTTATCAAACTACAATTAAAAGAAAGGGAAAGAAAAAAAGCTTGACTGTTGAGAAAGGTTGACTCCACACTACAGGGATTCTAATTCCTAGTTTCACTGTAATATTAGATTGAAACTGTTACTTTTTTTTTTTTTAACGAATGTGGAAAAAGAATGGTAAGGTAGCCTAGAATTGCTGCTCATTTTCAGTGTTTTGTAACCTCTTCATGGCAGAGCATAGGTGCAGGCGTTGATAATTCCGATGAGAAGCTGCATGACATAGTTAGGCATGGCTAAATGATCCGAAAGTTCCAATGGTCCACACCAGTCTGATTAAAGCTTGGCATTTGTTTTCTTGCTCTTTAGAGCAGACAGCATGCTGCCTGGAATTAGAAATATGAAAGACAGAGGAACTTCACACTGTGCAGAGAACGTTTCTTGCTCTATTTTCATAAGGCAGATGAGTCGCCAAACTTTCTTTAAAAATAACTGGAATTACTTGTTTGCGAATATAGATCTTAATAGTCTTTCCATAGCTCTCTACCACATGCTCCTGAGTCCTTACAGTGAGTGCTATCACTTTTTACTTTGGTTGAATAGAGGAATATTTCAGTTGTCCAACACCTTAAGTAAGGGATTTTGTTTGTTTTCTACAGTTAGTGTCACTCTTGTAAATTTTGTGGATGGTCTGTGATTTGAATTTGTGGTTGATTGAATACAACAAACTATTCTCATATGACTTATTAACAATACAATTAGCTCTTTGCCATAGGCCCATAGAGTGGGATTTCAATGCTGGCCATGCTTAACCCTACCTGTTTAGGTCACCTGTGGTAGTAAGAGACTATGATAGCTGATTCTTAGAAGGTCCATTTTAAGATAAGTGAACTGTGTGAGAATTCCCAAGAATTCTTTATATTCATATTCATACTTGTATTTCATGCAATTAATGTCCTTGCCCAGGTGAAGCTATTTGCTCAGTGGTTGATTAGAATAAAGGTTTCTCATACTACCATAAATATTTACTACCATAGATATGGCAATGGATGTACTATCTCCCCCAAGCTCATGGTACATTTGTGCGATTCATGATTTTATACTGAGCTCAGTTTCTTGGCCCTTCCTGACCTGGATTTTATATTGCCCTTATTTTTGACTCCCCAAAGGGTTCACTCTTCCTGACCCTTTAAGGGGAATTTTTCTCTCCTGCTATATCCTATGACAATGATGGCAGAAAGTGTGATAGATTCTTATAGATCCAGATGCTGACAAAGATCCCCATGTGGATGCTGGGTCAACTCCTGAAATAGTTTATAATGCTTAAAATATTTACTGTATACTTATAGAGGTGTTCAGCATGGGTTAATAAAATCAGTACTGATAATAAAAAAAGTAATAAATATACCTATTGCATGTTTTTTACAAGCCAGATACTATGCTAAGTACTTCACATAATTACCATTTTTAATTTTTGCAGAAACCTTTTGGATATCCTATACTTAACACTATTCCCCTGGTGAGAACTGAAGCACTGTAATGTCACAAATCCTGGAGAATCTCTTACCAGTGGGAGAATTGATGTTGTGTGAATGGAGGTCTCCATTCTTGGGTTCCCCACAAAAACGTTTACTTGAGGATTTGCACTGGAATAACAGAATCTAGGAGGAAAGTAGCAAGCACAAATCAGTTTATTAAAGTGAAAGTACACTCTCGAAATGGGAGAGTGGGCAGGCCCAGAAGTGGCAGCTGCATGAGGCTACAGGGGTCCTTTCCTTGTATGTGGGTGGGGTCTTGCATCATGGACCGGGTGCTCCCTAATGGATGCTGCTCCCAATCATTTGAGGGGACTCCTCCCACAGGTTGGCAGGCAGTTTTTAACCTGGTAAGGTTTGTACTGGAACTGTCATGCAGGCTTCCCCCATTGGGGGGGCTATAACCACAGTACAAACTCATTATGATGAGTCTAGGGGTTATCCTGGGGCAGAGGTAGAAGAGGTGCATGCCCTGCACCTCTGGCTCTTGATCTGTTAGCTCCAGGGTCTGGGAAGCTGCAGGTCAGGATGTTATTCCCTGGGGCTTCTACTGAATAATCTGTTTATCACCGTCCTTGCCTCCAGCTCATGTGCTACTAACTGCCTACTTTTTTAAATCCAGCAGCTAGGAAGTAGGGGAGTCAGGAATTAAATTCCAGCTCCAGTGGACTGCTCTTAACTAGGTGAAAAGGCCTTCAGCATCATTGTGTTTTAGCTTATGTTTTGAAATGTTTGTCAGCGTGAAAAGAACTTTCAGAATGCAGGTTAGTTAAGTTCACTCCGATTTACATAGACCGTAAACCGCCCTCTCGCTCTAGTATTGTGATTGCACTTACCTTGCAACTTCTGGTTTGCAGTTCTGCAAGAGAGCTGATGTTCCTCCAGGGACAGTGACATAGCTGTTCCTCCAGGTTCAATGACATAGCTGATTATGGGGCCAGTCTTCCTAGGGACCCTTCTGGATACTCTCACATCACTTCTGACATCATATCAGCTCTGCTTTTCCTCTTCTTATATAATTACTTAAATACTTATGTGTGGCCAAACATAACCAAGTGTTGTCTCAGAAATTTCTCCTACCTGTTCTGTCATGCATTGGTGTATTTCCTGCTATCTCCATTATGAAAGCCCCTGGAGAGATAATATTTATCGGCCTCTTAATGGTAGCACTATAGTTTTGGCCAAATAGAAGACTATCTCATTAGGAAATCAAGCAGACTATCTTAGTTGCCTGCCCTATCCCCACTTCCGTTTACCCCTTTGTCTCTCAAATGCTAAAATTATAGCTTTGAATCCTAGTACTAAAATCTGGTGTAGCACCTGAATGACTTTAACTGTTAATGGTCTAACTCCATGAGGGAGAGACTTGCTTTCTCTTAAATTATCATAAATAGAAAAGCCAATTTAAGCATATCACTTAATATGTACAGAATCAAAGTTCTTGAACTGTGATTTGCCTTTTATTAAAGAGACACTGAAGGAAACTAGGGGTAACGGGTTTTGTTTCTTTCTGAACACTGACCCTATGTCTCCTCATGCATTCATCATTCATGATAATTTTATAAACTTGATTAGTTGTTTCATACAAATCTCTTAATCTGGATTCATAAAGGTCCACGGATAGGTTTCAAGTGTCTGCAACCTCTGTGAAATTTACATGCAAAATATCAATCATATGCATAGGCACGTTTTGTAGACATGAGATCCCACACTTTTATCAGACTCTGAATGACTGATGACTTCAAAAGATTAAGGATCTCTAAACACTTTTGAAATGAGAGAAAATGGCACTGTTCTGTGACCAGCGCCTTTATCAGCAGAAGCTGAAGCTGACCCATATACTTCTTTAAGTTTTCAAGAGCTTCTAACTTCTGTTCTTAGCAGTATTACTAAGTATCCCGAAGGAACTCCCACTGCAATACGATTAGATCTCAGATAAACTTCAAAACCTACTTCTTACAGCATATCTCATAAAGAAGGAAAGAAAATGCCCTCTCTCACCCCCTAAAGGAAGAAACAACACATTTTATCAGTGGACAGTGGTTAAGTAAATGCTGAAGTGAGGGCTGGGTTGTCCTTGAGGCATAAATCATTTTCAGCATTGGGATTGAAACGTTAAAGTCCAGGCCTGCAGCAAAGTGAGGTTGCCTTCTCTTGGATTCCCATAATTATTCAAGATAACCTACAGAATGCTAACTAGTACAGTGCCAGGTCAGCAGACTTCCAGGGCCCATCTGGAAACAGCATTTTTAGACCAAAAAGGAGAGTATGAGTAAGCATTTTGGAAAAAAAAAATCAGGATAAACTAGAGTGACAATGAGCTAGCAAATTTGGAAGAGTAATTGAAAGGTTTGATCTTCTGATTACATTCTATCATTTTAAGTCTAATGGCAGTTTCAGGAGGGAAAAAGAAGAGAAGAAAGGGAATTGAAGCAACAGTGTTTGAGAATTTCCCAGAACTTTGGGACCAGAATCTGCAGCACAGATTAAGCACAACATATAGCAAGCAAGACAAATAGAAATAAATGCATACCTAGATGCATGGTCATGCATCTGTGGAACAACGAAGGTAAAGACCGTGAAGACATCAACAGGAAGGTAAATTCACATAGAAGGAAAGAGACTGGCAACAATTTTCCCAAACAATAATGGAGACGAAAAGAAAACTGGAAACTTTGAATAAGTATATCTAGCAAAAGTAGGAGAGTAGAGAAATACATTTTCTCATACAAAATTAAGCAAATCTATTATTGAGTTGGGGTTTTTTGTTTTGTTTTGATTTTTAGAAAGTGTGAGTAGAGGAAGGGGCAGACAGAGAACCTTCAAGCAGACTCCCCTGCTGAGTGAAGAGTCCATTTCCAGTCTTGATCTCACTACCCATGAGATGCTTAATCTACTGAGCCACCCTCATGCCCCTATTTACTGGAAGCTTATGAAAGTTTATGTAGCTTTCTACAGGATGCACTTCAAGAAATAGCCCCACAAATTGAAATGGGAATTTAAAAATGAAAATGGAATTTAAAATTATGTAGGACTGAGAGATAATGAAAATGCTATGTGTCACAACTTTTGGGATGAAGAAACAATGTTAAAGGACTGTTTTACATGTTTAAATATTTCCCTTAGAGGAGGAGAAAGGCTAAAAAAAATTACTGACCATCTAACATAACCATTAAAACAGGAGATAGAAATAGAATCAAGAATATAGTAAAGGGAATTATGTGTATTCTATGAAATGATTTTACAATAGAAACAGAGCCCAAAAGTGGTTCTTTGGAAAGACTAAATCAATAAAGCAATAATAGCACAAGAAGAAACTTGTGCATAAACTATCATAACCAAATTTGGATTATTGCAGGAATCTAAGAATAGATGAATACAAGGCAATATAGAAGAGTTAACTTACCTATATTTTTATTTAAGCATAATTAACATGCATATTCAGGCATGCATCATAGTGATTTGGTTTTATTTTTAATGTTACAAAGGATACCCATTATATGTCTAGTTGATATCTGTCACCATACACAGTTACTACAATGTTACTGACTCCGTCTTCTGGCTAAGATCAACTGTAGTATCTGTTCTGACTACAGTGTAAAAAATGACTTAAAAGCCCTGAGGAATGAGATAAGGCATGAATTAAACTATACTAACAACAAGAGAACATAGATGCAGATGAATTTTAAAAATTAAGAGAGTTTTCTAAACATGTATGCCACTCTATTTGCAAACCTAGGAAAATGGACAAATTCTGGTCCAAAAAGAAAGCACAGTTAAGTCAAAGATTTAAGTAGATTAAATGAGGAGATAAAAGTGTTCTCACAAAACAACTAACACAAATGGATTTTCAGGCAATTTCTACTCAGCTTGCAAAAACTGGATTATTCCAAGTATTTATATGTTTTTCCCAGAAAAATAGCTAAGATCTCCAGTGCATTGTTTGAAGTTAATGTTATATTCTTGATTCCAAACCCTGGAAAAAAAAATAGTATGAGGAAGATTATAGGTCAATCTCCCTCTTGAGCATAGAAGAAAAATTCTTAAAATGATAGCAAGTAAAATCTAGCAGTGTATATATAAAAATTTTTATAAAAATATTTTTAAATCACGATCAAGTTTATTCTAGGAATAACATTTTAATATATTTATGGTTTGTTTCCTTAATCTATTAATTTTATAAAGTCCTCTCAATGCAGACAGAAGAGCATGTATATTTCCTCATAATAAAAATTATTAATGTAATAGATTAGATATGAATTTAATCTGGAAAAGAAAGGTTACCAAAGTTTTTAGTTTTTTTTTTTTTTAAGATTTTATTTATTCATGGGAGACACAGATGCAGAGACATAGGTAGAGGGAGAAACAGGCTCTCTGCAGGGACCCTGATGTGGGACTAGATTCCCCCCCCTCCCCCCGGCCCTGACCCCGGGATCACGACCTGAGCCAAAGGCAGATGCTCAACCACTGAGCCACCCAGATGCCCTTTTAGGTGGGTTTTAATGATAAAACATTTAAAACTGCTACTTCAAAATAAAATTATTAACTAAGGAAATGATACTCATTATGAGAGCTTATATTCAACATTTCCTGGAGAGATAGTAGACAATGCAGTAAACCTAGAAAAAAATGGAAAGCTTGCAAAGGAGGAAAAAAAATACTTATATATGATTAATAGAGAAAAACACAAGAATGTAAACTTACATTACTAAAATTAAAGCAGTTTGCCAGAGAATAGTATGAAACTGCATTGCTTATATACATGAGAAAAATATTTTAAAATATCTAGAAAATATAATTTTAAGGCAACAAAAATAGTGGGGGGAAAAAAACCCTGAAAAGCACAAGATTGTGATGGAGGAAGTTTAAAAAACTTATTTGAAAACCGTTAAAGTTGATACAACTACATGGTAAGCTCTTCGATTTTAATTCTTTTGCCAAGTTTTTATAAATCCAAAGCAATTTGAATTGTAATATATGTGGAAGAGCAAAATCCTCAAAGCAGACAAACTAGCATCACAGTGAATTGCAATTTTGGAATAAAAAGTGAGTGCCTTTTGTTAAACATGTATACCAGAGAGGTTACCAGCAAGCAAGACATTATACATTGATAGTAATTATGCCAATAGGTTATTGATAGAGGCCTGTGCACACTGTGACACTCGATGTATACAGGTTTGGGGTTGGTAGCATGAGTGAGCGGATGCTTTCTTGAATAAGACACATTTAGAGCCAATCGTAGAAGAAAAGGCAAAACTGGGAAAAGTTGCTTGCAGCCTACATAACTGAAAAAATATGCATGCCATGAAACTATGAAAGGAAGCAAGAACTATGATCAGTTAAAAAGCTGGCAAAACATGAAAAACGATTTCATAGCAGAGGACAACAAACGTATAATGATTAAAGTGAAAGGTGTTCAGTCTCCTTAGTAATGAGGGGAATGCACATCATAGATAATGATATAACAATTTACTTTCACTAGATTAAAAAAAAAGAAATTGATAACATCAGTGGCCCCACAGCGATGTGGAACTCTTATTTACTGATGGTGGAAACGTGTATTAGTACAATCGTGTATTAGTACAACAACAATCGTGTATTAGACAGACACCTTGTGCAGCTGAATCTGTTCTATCCTGTAGAGCTCGACTCTACTTATTCCACTTTATAGGAATGTGTTCAGGGAACTTCCACTACCTTCTGTCCTAGGCTGTTATCCTCTCTTATCCCAAATGTCACTTGTTTTCCACTCGGTAATCAGAGCAGTTCTTTCTTCCTTCCCTTCCTTCCCTTCTTCCTTTCCTCCCTTTCCCTTTCCCTTTCCTTCCTTTCTTTCCTTTCTTTTGTTTCTTTTCTTTTTTTTTCTTTCTTTTTCAGAGCATTTCTTTTAAAAATGAAACTATATTAAGTGCTTTCTTTCAATGGCTTTCTCTTGCCTTTGGAATAAACTCCACACTTCTGTGTGACTTGCAAGGCCCTCTATGCTCTGGGTCCTTATTGTCTCTTTGACCGTGTCTTTACATATTTCCTTCCTGCTGTTTTATTCTTTAACCACACTTGCTGCATTAATGTTTGTCCAATGTATGTGGCATGCCCCCATCTCAGGGCCTTTGCACTTGCTGTTTCTTGTGCCTGAAATACTCTTCTTATATTTTTACACATTGGGCACCCTGACATAACAGTTCTCCTTTCTTCACTGTATTGATACGTTGTCTATTGTATTTATAATTCATTAGGATCCATTTCCATATGCTCTATTGTGTTCCACTTTTTATTTTTCTACCCTAAGGGCAACTCCTTAGGGTCTGATAATAACAATTCCATCATGACTTAACTACAACATATGGAGTGTATTTCAGTATCTGTTAAAGCAAGTTCCTGATCATATTTTCCACTGTCAGATTTTTCTTGACTATTCTTTAATATGAACTTTAAAATCAATTTATCTATGTAGATTTTAAATAATTTAACAGTATTAAATTTTATAATCAATGCATATGTGATGCCTTTTATTTGCATACATATTTATATATTCAATAATATAGAGTTCTTTCTATATATTATGGATAAACTATTTCTAAGTAATTCAAATTTTTGTTGTAAACTGATAATAAGTGTAAATACAACACAGTTTAAAAAGCTGGTTTCCATGTTGGAGTGCTTAATTTCAGTTCTTTACTATCAATATTCATGTTTTTTTTTCCTACCTACAGTTGATTTTTAGGTTTAGAAAAGTATTGTCATTGGAAACATCCTTTTTTCCAGTGATTATGCTGATTATTTAACCTTGTCCTATCATAGAATTTATTAGAACTTAGAAGATTGTGTTGAGGGATCCCTGGGTGGCGCAGCGGTTTGGCGCCTGCCTTTGGCCCAGGGCGCGATCCTGGAGACCCGGGATCGAATCCCACATCGGGCTCCTGGTGCATGGAGCCTGCTTCTCCCTCTGCCTATGTCTCTGCCTCTCTCTCTCTGTGTGTGTGTGTGACTATCATAAATAAATAAAAATTTAAAAAAAAAGAGGATTGTGTTGAACAAAAATTGCACTAGATGTTTTCTTCCCGAATTCTGGATTTTAATGGAAATGCCTTTAATATTGTGCCACTTACAATATTCCTTATGGTAAATCTTTTTTTCCCCTCATATTTGAACTGTGTCATTTTCAATTTCCTGTCACTTTATCAGTTAATGCTAAAGAGGCTTTTAATAATCACAGTTGTCCCTCCTTTAATTTTTCAATGTCATTCCATTGTAATGGAAGTCTTTTGATTGTATTTTTTAAAAGATTTTATTTACTTATTTTAGAGGGAGGAGAGGGGCAGAGGGAGAGGGAAACTCAAGCAGACTCTGGGATGAGTGTGGAGCTCTATGCGGGGCTCACACTTGTGACTCTGAGATCACGACCTAAGCTGAAACCAAGAGTCAGATGCTGAACTGACTGTGGCCATCCAGGCTCCCCTGTAAAGAAGTCTTGATGGCTCAGTTTCAGCCAGGGTACCAAGCCAAATAATAGGTTTTAGGTACCCTCATATTCAAAAACCGAGGTGATTGATCATTGACAGTAGGACACACAAATGTGAAATGTGACCTTCTGAAATGGCATGCATTTGTAGTGAACCTCAACTATTTGAAAATATAAAGTTTAAAGAGTTGAAGGAAATAACTGTTTGGGTGAGCATGGTTAGCTCAGACCTCCTGTCCCGCACACACTACCATCTTCTCCATTATTTCCACCCCAACATAGAATCATAGAGAGGGTTGCCCTCAACCAAAGCCTAGAGAGAAATGTTTGTCCCCTAGAGCTTTTAAGTAAATGATTGGTATATCTATCCCCAGTGTCTAATTTCTCTGTGAGCCTTACAGATATTTGTTTTCTGGGAACCAGATGTGCATTCTGGGTGTGATCTTAGACTTTGTCCCAAACCAGGGCAAGGCAACCTCAGGCATAAGAGGTTGAGGGTATTCCCTAAGAGGGATGTTAAGTGTGGGCCAGCTGAAGGGTAGTGCCATCCAGGACAGTGAGGTAAGGAGCTCAGTGGGAGATTATCAGAGGAGGGTCACAGTTGGAATCTGCCACTCCTGGAGGCACTCACACTCTATCTCTGTCCCTGGGTAAGATGTTGTCTTCTCTTCTCTCTGTCCATAGGTCCAACCCTGGAGGACTCTGAGAAAGCCCAATGAGGATGGCAGGAAGGGAAGAAGACGACGACCAAAATAAAGTGAGGGAAAGACAGGAATGGACCATTAGCTGGACATTAAAATCTCTTGGAAGTATCCTAATGCTCAAACCACAACTAAATCAGAATCTCTTCATACTTGGATCCAAGCATTAATCTTTTTGAAAGACTAAATTCATTATGAAAAACTATGCAAGTCAGACCTGTAGTCTGGTGCTTTGAAGACTGTTAAAATGCAGATTCTGATTCTATATTTGAGGGGAAGGGGGTGAGATTGTTCAGTTCTAAGGTTACCAGGTGCTGCTGAGGTCCTAGGTGCTGGACCACACAGGAAGGAATATACGTAGATTATTCTCCCATCCACTCTGCTCTCTCCTAGCCTAAAGTACTGAGTGCTAGCTTAGTATTGGTCTAAGCCATTGATATGAATGAAATGTTGAGAGGAAGCTAATATTGAACTTGGATTAGAAAGGTTATAAGGCATAATATCTCTTATAACGTATTAGGGATGGAAATAAGCCCTAAGAACAGATTTGTATGAGTGATGAAGATTATACATTTATTTTCTGTCCCTATTATAATTTCATTTCAACATTATAATGGTTTATAAGAAGTCATAATAGTATCCAAATCAATTATGTTTACAGGTGTCTATAAAACCCTGTTAATGGATTCACTCTTGTTTTTAAAAAACATACTCTCTAATATAATTGAGATCATGCCCATTGAAGCCTGTCTGAGTTTCAATCCTGGATCTATCACTTCATAGCCTTGTGACCCTGGGCAACTACTCAACCTCCCTGTGCCTCAGTTTATTTATCTTTTAAAGGTGGATACAGTGGCATAATGTGGTTGTGAAGATTAATCCAAATGATGCATTTAGAACAGCATCTGGATCAAAAGCACTCAAGTCTTTTATTATAATTTTCCCATTGTTAAAATCATTGTTTAATGAGATAGCATTTGCATTAGTCTATTATCTATCTGTTTAATATTTAATAGCTATTGTTATTAGGATCACTAAAAAAAAGTTACTTTGAAGAGTTTGTTGTTGTTGCTCTTTCCATCTTTTCCTTAGGATCTCTCTCACTTAGCAACAGAGCAATTACTTCTACCCCTTCTAATCCTACATGTTAGTCTTTTTCTTAATGCAGTCTATGGGACTTTATATAAGTAAACAAACATGCACTTAAAAAAACACAACTTTAATTTCTTCTATTTTGTAAAAATCTGTTTCATCAATTTCTACTTTCCACTACATTCTCTTTGCTTCTTTCAGTTATCGCAGTTCTGTTTGCCTTTATTTTTAGTTTTCTGTAAATGAGATTTTGCAGTTGAATATTTCCTTGTGAGAACCGGCTCTCGCTGTATCAATGTTTATTTCCTTTTTGGTTATGGATAATTTAGGAGCAAGTATTAAATATCAAAATAGTTAATATATTTTATTACCTTTATATTACATTTATAACTTTTGGGGGGGGCGTTCCACCAGAGAAAGTGAACTAAAAACTACCTTATTTGTTTGTAGCAAAATACAGGCTTTAATGTTAAAATCTTCCATAGACTCCTAAATGTAGCTGCATCCTCACTTGCACATTATGAGCCTATTTATTCAGATTTGTTTGTTATAATCTTTAATTCCCTTTCTGTTTTCTTGTGTTTATTATTCTCAACTTCTGCCAACATGTATTGAAATCTTCACTAGAGTTGTATCTTTTCTGAGTGTTCTTTGTTTACATGAGAGTTGTTGCCTAATCGATGTAACTGCTCTTTTGTTTCATAGATTTTGGCCACCTGGAGCCTATTTTTTCCTCACTAGACTTCTTTAACATGTTCAGTTCTTCTGACCTTGATTCTGTCTTGTCTGACTGCAGCATTGCCACTGGTGCTTTTTGTTTAATTTTCCTGGTACCCATTTGTTCCACTGTTTCTAGCTTTTCTTCGTTGATACTTGTAAAAAGCTGTGTTTGCTTTTTTTAAGAGATGCGACATTCTGTCTTTGAATTTATTTTTCTGCTCACGTGTATAAACCTCAACGTGCTTGTTATTACTTGTGTTACTTTGGGTTCCCTTGTCTTTGTTTCTGCCCCCCTTGTACTGTTCTATTCCATTTTGGTTGATGCAGTGGTCTCCCTAGGTAGCCTCTTGAAATTCCCCTTGGTGCCCATCATCCTGGGTAATCACTACCAGAGCGTTTTCGCTGTCAGAAGTATTCTTGTTTGGAGATGCATTGTGCTTTCTGACTGATTGGTCACCTTCCCTTTTCCAGTGTCCATAATCCTTTGTTTCTTTACTACAACATGGAAAGAAAATGACCGCAGAGCACTGATTTTCACACTTCCTTTTCAGTCTAGAAAGGTGATGTCTTTCTCATAAGATAACTTCTTCCTGCCATCTCTACCCTCTGAACACTTTGGAATACTTGTATTTCCTCCCTTTCTATGTGGCCCCAAATCTGAGTTTTGCTGATATTTTAATTAATTTAATTTCAACATATTATGAGAATGTATTTGGAATGTTTTTTTTTTTAAATTCAGGAATCCTTACATAGTATTTATATTAACTCTCAGAATATCATCACCTTTTTGATTTAACTAAATATAGTTCATCCCTTAGTTATTTAAGATTTCCTTTCTGAGCATTTGATAATTGGATATTTTTTCTCAGTTGGAGTTTTGTGGGTGACTGAGACCCTAAGTCCTTGCTACCTTCACATGCCCTTCACCGTGTGACACATATATTATAATCATGTGCATGGTATTGCTGGTTCGATCTGCCTGACAGTCTGCAATGTTCATGTGACCTCTTGTAGCAGAATCTCTCCCTTTAGGATTCTGTCCACAGGCCTCTTGTTCATCCCTGTGTGTGACAGCTGAGCCCCCTTGGGCAGGTATTTTTCTCTTTCTGTCCACTGAGGTCCAGGGGCTGGGATATAAAAGTAATATCTACTTGCAGTGCAGCATCTGGCAGGTTTCTGGTTCTCTGCCTGGGCACCAGGAAGCTAGGACTCTGATGCTTAGAGGGAGGTAGCACGCTATGCAACCATTCATTTACTCCTTACCTTGCTGAGGGCCAGTAGCAACACACTATCAGACGTCTTATTTCCTCTATTTTTAGGCATAAATGAGTGCCTGCTCTGAGTCCCACTCAGACAACTACTAAGATTCTTGGGCACTTGCCTCTCTCTATTAGGACATCATTTAGAAGAGGAAAAAGGGTTTTGTCTGCTTCATTTGCTGCTGCATTCCTAGGGGAGGGCTAACGGGAGGGCCTGGCACAAGTTAATGAATGAATAGATGCTCTTTAAAGGTACTATAAAACAGTAAGTTGGCATGAGTTTTGAAAAGTAATTTCTCACAACAGTGCTCATTTTGAAGAGCATTATATGCTCATTTATTGCAATAAGGCTGTTTTTTTCTTTAAAAAGGTAGGCAAAAATCTATTTGACTTAAAATAGTAGTTAACAGTATCAATTTGTCATCTTCATCTTTTTTCCAGTGAAAGAGGAAAGATAAAATGGTAAGAGTATGCCAAATATGAAGAAGTAAGCCTATAAAAGAGAATTTTACTAAGGGCCTCCCAAAGCAGTGATCCTTTCATGGATACATACATGTACCCCATGTAAGCTATGTTCCCAGGGGAGACCTGCTGTTTCTTCAGTCAGAATTTATGGCTGCAAAGTGAGAATGTTTGTGATCCTGCTTTCATAGGATGGGCACCTGAGGCCTATAAAACTGCAGGACAGAAATTAAATCCCCATCTTCATATAAGGCAAGGAGGAGGACTAGAGGCTGGCTGAGTGGTATCTCCACGTGGTGATATTAAAGACCATGTAATGAGGACTTGGAGCAATGCTAACACTCACAGCCATTCTCCCTCCTCTGATTTTCTCACTTAGAAGAGGAAAATACAAGCAGACAGCACTTCCACCCTTTTACCCCAGGCTTATCACTTCTAGTAATGCTAGTCTATTATACTCTGAATTAATATTCAAAAACTAAGCCAGAGAGCAAGGTCCACAGGTACATATGAAGACTCAAGTCCCAATATAAGTCTGTGTGGAGAGAAACCTACTCTGAATTTTAAAAAGTGAGATTTTGGAAATGAAGCATCAGACTGACATGGTGATGCAA
Source organism: Nyctereutes procyonoides (assembly GCF_905146905.1). Taxonomy (NCBI): domain Eukaryota; kingdom Metazoa; phylum Chordata; class Mammalia; order Carnivora; family Canidae; genus Nyctereutes; species Nyctereutes procyonoides. Next base: position 7,258,907 of record NW_026575082.1, on the reverse strand, counting down.
TTCATTTCCCCCTCTTGTTTCATCCTCTCCTTTATCTTATTTCAGGGAGTCTGGGCATGCTCCCAGGGGTGGGGGCAGGGGCAAGGGCAGAGCCTACTGCAAACAGAAAAGCTGAGAGTTAGTGGTAACCTGGAGCCACAGTGTCCCTGAGCTGAGGATGGCTCTGCAGCTGGGGGCATGCAGGTCCATCAGGTATTATAGCCATTCCTGTTTCATCCTTTGTTAATACCTTGAATTCTCTTACCCTTGAGCTTTTTAGTAAAGCTGAAATAATACGTTAAAACTTGATCTGATCTGTGTTCCTGGGAAAAGGCTTGAAGGGGTGGGGTGGGGGGGAGGGCAGTCAGTCTCCTGCTCTTTTCAGCTTTTGGACTTGGACTGGCCTAAGAGTTTATTTTGCCTTTGTCCCTTTTATATTCTCAACCCAGAAGCCAGAAAGATCTTAAGATGAGACTGGATAAATGTCACTTCTCTGAGAACTCTGGTGGGTCTCCATTTCTTCTAGGGAAAAGCCAGAGTCCTTGGTGGCTGACAGAGCTCGGTGAAATCTAGACTCGTTATCTCTAGCCCCTTCTTTATCTACCTGTGCCTGGCTCATTTTCTTCCAGGACCATGGTCTGTGTGGTATCCCTTGAACCCAGCACGAGTGCTTCAGACTGGAGACTATGCTCATGCACATGCTGTCTGGAAGCTGGCATGCCACACTCCCTTACTACTTGAGGTTTGACCCAGATCTCACCTCTGTAATTCCAGCTTCCTTAATCCCAGCACTTCCCATGACACTATCTTGCTTTAACTTTTCTCTCCTTGCTAGATAACATGACATCTTTTTTTTACTGTTACTTTAACTTCTTCACCCCAAAGTCAATAGAACATGAGTTCTATGAAATAACAGCTGTTTAGTTTCCTTTGCTGGGGCTCCAGGGCTTGGAAAGATATGTGCAACATAGTGGGAACTGAATAAATATTTGTGAAATTAATACATGAGTGAATTCATCTCTTCTGAGAGCAAATGTTGGCCACCGTTGCCCTGTGGTGGGAAATACATTCTAGAATAGAGAGTTAATAGACCGAAATAAGGTTAACAGTCTAGGTGAAGTGACAAGTAAATAGAGCAGAGTAATGGGAATGGATGCCATATGAGAAACCTCTAGAGACTTGAGAAATAATAGTCCAATGAGTCCTTAAAACAAGGCTTAAGGTCTAGCATGTACAGGTGGTGCTCATAAGATAGTGAAATTTAGTCATGCATATTAACGTGATTTATATGCACAGGATATGGTGAAAAATGTGGTCACTGAATACTTCTGTGTTTCTGGGTATATTTGTATATACCCGTGTGTGTGTGTGTTGATTGGTCAAAGAGCAACAAGACAATGTTAAATGGTTACATGTTATACTTGTAGTAGATATAATTGTAAGTAGTTGGATTTTTTTTTTTAAAGCATCATAGGGGTGCCTTTATGGTTCAGTCAGTTAAGTGTCTGCCTGTGGCTCAGGTCATGATCTCAGGGTCCTGGGACTGAGCCCTGCATTAGGATCCCTGCTCTTTGGGGAACCTGCTTCTCCCTCTCCCTCTGCCTGCCACTCCCCCTGCTTGTGTGCTGTCTCTGTCAAATAAATAAGAATCTTATAAAAACATATTTTTAAGTTACTTTTAGAACAAGAGAAGATGCTGTCATGATGATTGTCGTTTAAGTGTTTCAGCCTGAACTATGTAAAATTGTATGTATGTCACCTAGGTTCTAATCAGGAAATCAGCATTAAGAGTGGTTCTTTTTTTTTTTTAAGATTTTATTTATTTATTTATTTATTTATTTATTTATTTATTTATTTATTTATTTATTTATTTATTTATTTATTTATTTATTTATTTATTTATGATAGAGAGAGGGCAGAGACACAGGAGGAAGGAGAAGCAGGCTCCATGCCAGGAGCCCGATGTGGGACTCGATTCCTGGACTCCAGGATCGTGCCCTGGGCCAAAGGCAGGCGCCAAACCGCTGAGCCACCCTGGGATCCCCAAGAGTGGTTCTAATCAGGAAGCACATATTTAAGCAGTGGCCACTCTGAGCACTGTATTCCAGGGTTATTCAAGAACTAGGCCTCTTTGCTGATTAGTTTACTGAATGTCAGAAATGAGCTTTTGTAGAAAACCATCTGTTAGCACAATGGACACGAGAGCTTTAGCTATCTCTCACCTTCTAAACACGGAATTTGTTACTGATTTAAGCCAGGACTGATTCACATTCTTGGTGGGTTCTTGGTGACATTAAGAAATGGGTTCTTGGTGACATTAAGAATATTGTAAATATATGTATCGGTTAAAAATATTTTAGACGACTCCCACCTATGCATGGATGGCAGGATGGGGGATGGAGGGTGGAGGGGTGAGGGGTAGGAGATAAGGGGAGGCCTAAGGCTTCCATCTTTAAGCTTTTAAGCAGTAATGTAATATATACAGAGTAATTGGATAGAAACTGGAAGCTTTACCCAGCTTACAGATAGGCTATAAGACTACCTTTTGGCCTTGATTTCCAGTAACTATGTCCTTACTAGTTAATGGCTGTTTGTCTTGCAGAATTATCTCAAGGCAGCATTCCTCCTAATGTGGTAGGTGGGGGAGGTGGGTAGCTAATATCTACCTCAGACTACTTCGGCAGGTACCGACATCTACCCAAAGGAACGTGAGTCAGTACTGGCTTAAATCAGTAACAAAGTCCATGGTTAGAAGGTGAGAGATAGCTAAAGTTCTCATGTCCTTTCTCCTCCATAGTTTTTTCCCATGTCTGCAAAGAGTCATTCTGATAGCTTTTATTTAAAAATCTACTGCACAGCAGAAGGAGGAAGTCTTTGAGTTGCCTTTCTACCTCTACCGGTTATATTTTGGCACTTCAATTCTTTTGCATGCTTTGCAGATCAAAGCATATGAAAAATGTAGAAAGAATGCTTTAGGTTAAAGATATTAAAAATCATGTTACGTCTCAGATTCAATTTCCCATTTGCTATTTCTCGGGGAGCATTATATTATTTGCCCTTAATTTCAGCTGAAAATGTGATACAAAATATAACCCACAATCACCATTGATCTGTTATTCCAAGGGCAGATATGTAGATGTTTCCATTCTGAGGTTTTCGCATTTCAGTTTGATTTGTATCCCTCTTTAACGCATCGTGAAACTGGAAACATGTAGTCTGAAAGCTGCATCTTTCATAAGTAAGGCTCTAGGTCAGTCCTTCAATGGACATAAAATGGAAATCTGTATCTGCTCCAACTTCAGAAGAATTAAATATGAGCTCTAGTGTCTCACATCTCATAATTTCACTTTTGTCCACTTTATATGTTGATCATTTTTTTATGTAAATGAATGATTCTATGTCCTCACCCTTCTTTTATTGCCTCTATAGTAATTTGATGTGATAGGTACTTGATTAAAATTCTGTTTCCATCTGTATTTACATCTCCTCATTCATAGATCTAGTTTATGTGGTAGGGGAAATTCTATTCCTTTGATAACCATTATTTATAAAACTAATACTGCGGTACCTTTTGGAGGGTTATGCATTGTATTATCTACTAATTGGAATGGAATGGATAAGGATGAAGCAATTCACTTTTTATCTATAATTTGGAGAATTTGTTACAGCACTTTACAAATGAAAATGAATATCTTTACAACATCCTGTAGATAGCGTTTAAAGTGTAGTGAGGTTTACACTAACCTTGGTTACAGAAGAATGGCCACTTTATAATTGGTACTTTTTTTTTTTTTCCAATTTTGTCATATACCATTCAACTGATGGTGCAGATTTTTCAGTCTTTCTAAACTTCTGGTAGCGTGACTTACACAAAGGTTACATTTTCTGTCCAGCTTCTGGGTCTGATGTTGCCACAGTTAAGGGTAATTGGATCATCTTTCTGTACCTTGCTAAAATCCTATTGTACAATTAAGCTTTTACACACTTTGCATCACATACTTTTTATATTCTGTGATCTTACAAATAATTCAACAGCCTCATTTCTGAAGTCTGAGTGGTTTTCATTAGATATATTTAGGGGCCCACTCAAGAACTAGCATCCATTCATCGAATGGTTATCAAATAGTTCTTGACTAAGGGCTGAGGATTCACAAAGATGACAAACTTTACAATGACCTTGGGTTCCTAAACTATTTGGAAAGATAAATGTATATAAAAGAAAACAATTTTTTAAACATCATATGGTATTTTTGAAATGAGTGGGACAAATTTTGTCTGCTATTGACTTTTATTTTCAAACATTGGGACAACCAGATAACATTTCAGAGGAAAGGGAGCTTCATTTGGACCATAAGGAAACCTTAGATATTAGGCAGATGAAGAGGACTTGAGGTTGTCTTGGAAGTCTTGAAAACTAAGGATTTGGCTGAATGTTGAATACCCTGTAAGTGGTACTTGTTAGTGGTTACTCTGGATATTACAATATGCTTGTATATAATTAATACATCTATAACTGTTGTCAACATTTTTCCACATCAAGTAAAATGTGGAAACGTTATTTCCATTAAGGTCCTTTTTATTGTCCTCACTTTCAAATATCAACTTTATTACCAGATGGTGTGGTGACTTTTATTTTAAATATCATTATTGTACTTAGGATCTAAGCTCTTTTGGATTTAATGCAAACACCATGCTATCCAATTAGGTGATAGGAGTTGATGGAATAATAGAATTCTGCACTGCAGGGTAGACATTCTAATTCTTAACCAAGCATCAGAAGGCACATCTATTTTTCCTGAAGAAAGAATGACAATTTCTTTAATGTTAGTGAAATATTTATACGAGACTTCCTAATTGCTTAATAGCTGTTCAAGGGCACAGAGCTCTCCTAGATAATACTCCCAGTAGGGAATCCGGAATATTTGCCATAACACTCAGATTAGAGAAAGCATTGTAAGGGCTCTGTAACACTAGAATTATGTTAAAATCTCAATTAATAGAATCTCAAGTTTGTAAAGATTTTCAAGTGAAAATATTCACCTTGAAAAGTATCTCATAGGATTGAATGTTTTCCCAATTTGTGCTGGATTGTCCATCTATAATGACACACATTTCCTTTTTAGCTTTTGGGGCCAAATGTATATAATTATAGCTGAGGAAATATCCTCTGATTCCTTTTCATATCTTCTTCCTCTACATTCATCTCTCATCACTGTTGTGTTGGTACTTTAGATGCCTATTAGTACAAAATATTACTGAGGTGTATTGTATTATAAAAGTTTGGAGGGTTTTTTGTTTTGTTTTTGGAACATAGAAAAACATTAACTTTAAAAATATTTTTTGTAGAAAATATAGTAGATGCCTATTACATTTTATTTTCTAGCTATATGTGCTCATTTCGGCAGTACATATATATTTTCTAGCTATATAATTCTCATTTACTTCACCTCATAATTTGGAGAAATAAAAGTATAAATCAGTAAGTTACCTTTTTGTATATTTACTGTTGTCAAAGTTTTAAATGAATTATATGCATTATTTTAATTTTAATAATGAATTTAAAAAGTAGCAAGTCATTTTGTCCTCATTATAAAAAGGCAGAAATAAAAGTATTAGATAACTTAAATAATTTTCCTGTGGTTTCATAGCTAGGATATGATGAGGCTGGAATTAAAATCCATACATGTCTGTAGCAGAGAAATGGTTACTTGGTAGACTTACCTAGTTTCAGATAATTTTAAATACTTGATAAAGACAATACTTTGGATTTTTCTTCATTCTTCCAAGTGAAGAAAAATCACTTTTTTTTTCCTTTTTGACTTATTTAACTGTTCTGTTTGAGATGGCTTCTGGTTAGTCTAGTATGTTGGTTTTCATTGTTTTCATAATCAATGCCTTATTCAATTTCATATTCAACTATTAAATAAATTTCTAACTACTGATAAGGTCTCTGGATATCATGAAGGATGAAGAAGACAACCAATCCTAAGTTATGTGATAAGGTTAATGTAAAGCTTTGTACCACTGACCTTCAGTTTTTGGTGTTGAGGTCCCCTTGCTTAGAGCAGGCATCCTGTCTGTGACCTTTTAGCCCATCTCTGCCTCTCTCCATCACTTCCCCAACATCTATATTTAGGGAACAGGCAAGCATAGGATAAACTTAGTTATGTATCCTTATCAGTCCCCTGCCTGTATCCTTTTTCATTGTTCAGTAGAGTTCAGCAACCCAGCACATCTTATCTTCCACATTATATCACTAGATGAAATTTTATTCTTGAGTTTTATTTTATTTTATTTTATTTTTAAAGATTTATTTATTCATGAGAGACAGAGAAAGGCAGAGGCGCAGGTAGAGGAAAAGCAGGCTCCATGCAGGGAGCCTGATGTGGGACTCGATCCCAGAACTCCAGGATCATGCACTGGGCCAAAGGCAGGTGCTAAACTGCTGAGCCACCCAGTGATCCCCTTATTTTTGAATTTTAATAGGCCATTCTTTCTCATTGTTCTTACATGGCTTTTGGGAATTCATTCAAGTTCATATAGAAAAGAAAGTGCCTTAATGACCTATTTCTGAAGTGAGAACCAACCCATGTGTTGCCGGATATGTTGTTCCAAACACCTGGTAGCTACTGATCTTTTCACTTTTTAGTTTGCCTTGTCCAAAATGTCATACAATTGTAATCATGCAATATGTGGCTTTTTAAGGGCTTGATAGCTCCTTTAAATATATTTTTTTTCTGATTAATCAGTGCATGAAAATACCACAGTTGTTTTATCCATTTACCTGTTGAAGGCCACCTTACTTGATTAGGTTTTGGTGATTCAGAATAAGGCTGTTTTCATGCAGGTATTTGTGTAGACGTGAGTTTTCACATCAGTTGGGTAAATGTTTAGTTTTGTAAGAAACTCTTGATCTGTGTTCAGAGCCAAAGTGACTCTACCAGTTTACATTTACTTCAGCAATGTACAAGAATAACTATTTCTCCATATCTTTGGCAGTAGTTGGTATTACCAGTCTTCTGGATTTTATCCAAATAGCTATGTAGTGTTACCTCATTCTTGCAGCTTGAAATTCCCTACTGACAAATGATGTTGAGTATAAGTTCACATGCTTTTTTCTTTGAAGTGTCTACTCAGATTTTCTGTGCATTTTAGAAACAGATTTTCTTAATGAGTTCTATCCTTAAAAATTTTTAATTTTGAAGTGACTTTAGACTGACACAACATGGTAAATACATAGAATTACCCTGTAAATTGCATCAGATGTACCAAATGTTAAAACCATAAATTGATAAAATGGTAATTAAGTTTTAGGTCTGAATCCGATTTTTACAAATTGCTGGTAATATTCCTTTTCTCCAGAATCAAAGCTTGTATTGTATACTGCATTTAGCTTTCATGTGTCCTTTAGTCTATAACTGCTCCTCTGTCTTAAGAGTCCTTGAGAGTGATTGGACCAGAGGAGTACTGGTCCAATTATTTGGTAGAATATGCCCTTGTATTTGGTTCATCTTATGTTTCCTTATGATTCAGTTGATGTTGTACATTTTGTTTTTGTTTTTTTTTTTTAAACTTTTTTTTTAATTTTTATTTATTTATGATAGTCACACACACACACACACACACACACACACACACACAGCAGAGACACAGGCAGAGGGAGAAGCAGGCTCCATGCACCGGGAGCCCGACGTGGGATTCGATCCCGGGTCTCCAGGATCGCGCCCTGGGCCAAAGGCAGGCGCCAAACCGCTGCGCCACCCAGGGATCCGATGTTGTACATTTTGGAAAGAACACCACAAAGCAAGAAGTGTCCCTCTCAGCATATCCTATCAGGAGATCTATGATGTTGACTTTTTAAAAATCTCCTCAACTAGTGCTCATGTGAACTTTAATAACTTGATTAAAGTGTGTCTGTTGTCTCAGTTTATCTTTTCATAATAAATATGGCAAGATTCATTGGGACCATGTAAATAACGGGGTTTTTTTTCATCATGCTTTAGGCATACTCATTTTAGCATTCACTAATGAATTATTTGTGCCAAATGGTGGTCCTTCTGTTTTTATCATTCCTTATGCATTTGTTAGTTGGAATTACCCTTCAAGAAATAAGAAATAGCTCCTTTCTTCCACCATAGTTTTTTTTAATTTTTCGTATGCTTTTCTAGTTTTTTTTTTTTATTTGGGATAAAATCCATAACTATCATTTTTGCTCGAAGTGGCCCAGATTTGGCCATTGGCAGCCTTTTCAAGAGGCCCCTTTGCCCATTGATATGCCCTAAATTTGCTGTTTTGAAACATCAACACCAGATGATACATTCCCGTAAAAAGGAAGCATAAACAAAAGAATTAACTTTTTATAAAATGTGTATATTATTTATGTGAGATGTGTGAGTATGCATATACATTTATTGTTTATCAAAACCTTGACACTGAATGAAGTATTTTAAGAGTTACTATTGACTTTTTAAATCATGTAGCCTCTATAGTGTAGTGTTTTTCTCCAGGAACCTAAAACAATATTCTTTACCAGATAGTTTTGCCTGAACAAAATTCCTCGTCAGGCTGATAGATCAATTGATTCATTTGCTCAACAGATATAATAGAACACAAGTCTGGGTCAACCAGGAAGGTGATAGGAAGAGCTTCCTTTTTCCTTAAATCTTTTCTCAGATCATGTTTAGGCACTGAAGAGGATAGGTTGCCATTTTAAAATGATACATCCAAGGCAAGCCACACTACTTAACCAGGGTCTTTATTGGAGGGAATATAAAAGCAAGTACGTGTTGAGGGCATGAGTGGTGGGCTTATCTGAATGCTGACACATTACTAATAATCCTACCTGACTCTTTGTCCTACACATGGTGGGAGTAGCCACCTCTGCAGCAGAAAATAAACTCTGCTTCTACTTGAGAATTTTCTGCTTACATAATAATACATCCTTTTAAGTCAACCCTTTCAGAGGTTCATAGACATCATGACCACAAATCCATTCTCTTCTGTGTTATATTAAACACAGAAGTTGACAGCCCAACATAACAAAAGTAAATCTCAAGTGGCTTTTTTTTTTTTGGATTATATAAGCTGTGTACTTTTCAGCAATCTTTATACAATAATATCCAGAGGAAAAGTCATTGAGAGAATAAATAGGCATCAGTTCTGAAAAGTCAGTTTTAGGAAGGAGTGAACCCATGATTGTAAGTTCTTATTCCTGAAGTGGCAAACTTGGGGTATGGAGGCCAATGAAAATCAAGCCCTAGTTTCAAATGACAGAATCAAACGAGGAAGTGCAGTGGGAGCTGGGTGAAGGCCAAATCAGGCACTTGGCCAGCACTAGTTATCCCCATAACTGTTACTGCATCCTCTGCTATTGCCACTCAGATCATTGGGCCATGAGTTCATCTGGCCTTAGTGAGTGAAAGAAGGGGGCAGATGGGTGTTATAACTCTCTCCATCTTTATTGAGTACACTCCCAGCAGCTCAGTAGAGGTACCTTTTTTAAAAAGAACCTAAATATTAATGATACTTAAATCATTTGATTGCTGTTCAGTTGAGGGTAGTTGGCCTAAGTCTTAAATTGTAGGCAGCTATCAATTTTGACCCAGCTGAAACTGAAACAACTGTATGAACTGAACCTCAATGCCTCTTGAGACCACAATGTCAGGATATGAAACGTAGTACTGAGAAAGGGACTATCCCAGAGCTGCTCACAAGCAAAATATCCTTCTGAACTTTGTAAACCTTTTTTTTGTAGTCTTTGCTGCTTGGGACCTCAACTCTTTGCCCTGATTTTAAATCAGTTATTTCAGACGATAGTTTAAAAAAAAAAAAAAAAACCTTATCTGAACTCTCCACGTTTTTAATATAATACCATCACTTAAGCACCATGTGCTATGTCTGGTATGTCCTTTAGTCTTTCTTTTCTAATCCAACAAAGCTCATCTTTAGCCTATGGTTTTGTATTTGTCTTCATAAGGTTTTCCAACAATTCTTTAAAATTTTTTTTTAAAGATTTTATTTATTCATTCAGGATAGACACAGAGAGGAGCAGAGACACAGGCAGAGGGAGAAGCAGGCTCCCCCTGGGGAGACTGATGAGGGACTGGATCCCAGGACCATGGGATCATGACCTGAGCCCAAGGTGGACACTGAACAACTGAGCCACTCAGAGGTCCCTTTTCCAACAAGTCTTAATAAAGGATGCAATTACAAATAAGTTTACAATATATAGGCTACTTACTTTTGATGGTAGCTCAGAATATGAATGTTTGTTCATGGGTATATAGATTGGTTCTACCTATTTAATGCTTTTAAATAGATTTCCACATGTCCTAGGTAAAACATACTACCCTGTACTTAAGATATTATGCTAGATGAAGCCCCTGGGTTTCTGCAACTGCAAAGCACTTTATATGCATTATCCTGTGGAATACTCGTGAAGAATAATCATTCATCACATCTACTGTGGACACAAGCTTGTATGCTAAGTGTGGAGGGGAAGCCAGATCAAAAGAAACACGCCCTCTGCCCTCACAGGACTTAAAATGTGGCAGGAGAAGTGTACATTTTATCATTCAAATAGGCAATTATATACCATAGAAAGTGCCAGGAGAGCGTAGGGGTTGAGGGAAGACTTTCCACAGAAAGGAGCAGTTGAGTAAAGCTCTGTATACAAAAAAGCGAGGTAGATGGAGAGATATTATTTTTGCAAACCCTGGAGCAGGGAAGGGGTAAGGCTGAATTTGAGCTCTGGGAGGAAGGTGTGTATGGCCGGAGGAAAGGGCAAGCTGGAGAGTGAATTCAGGCTTCTATCAAAGTGGTGGGTCAGGTTAAAATCTGTTGGTCTTGGGAGAACAATAAAGATATCACAGAATTTGAAGTTAGAGGGATGTGATCTGTGATTATATTTGTATTTTTAAAAGCGTACTTCAGTTACTGAGTGGAGAACAGAATGGAGTGGGACAGGAGGGGGTGGAAGCTGTGGGGTGATGGCAGTGGCGCAGGAGAGAGGGCTGGGCTCTGCCTCGAGTCAGGGCCTGAGCTCATAAACAATACACCTCTGAAATCCTAAAACTTCTATTCTGAGGATCGTGCACTCTTAGTGCTTAACTAATGGGCAGTTGTGATTTCTGTTACTCCCTTTGAAAAGCAGCAGCTATAAAGTCAAAGTGGAGCCTTCCGCAGATGCTGCCTATGGCCTGAATTCTCCCCGCCCACCAGTTCTCTACCCTTACTATACCTTGCAATCAACGGGAGAGCTTTTCAATTTCCTGAGCCCTGGGCCCCACTCCCCAAGAATCAATGCTTTTGCCACACAGCACAGATCTTTCGTAAAAGTGCCCCAGCCGATCCTATTGCACAGAGTTGAGAACCCCCTGTTCTGGCTCCTCCAATTCCTTCTAGGGAGCTTGACACATGGGTCAGCACTTAAATGAGGTCTGGAAATGAATGTGGAATGTTCCTAGAGGTCAAACTTCTATATTAAAAAAAAAAAAAAACAAAAAAACAACTTGGTGCCTGTCAAACCACCTAGATTTTTTATATGAAAATAGATTACCATACATATAGATTTGGTAAGATGACTGGAGTCTAAATAAACCCTGGGCTGTTGGAATATTGCCTTTTAGTGGTCGTGAAAATATTCCCCTACTGCACCATGAGACATAATAAAGAAATGAGGTGTCTGTGCTTGACAACAGAGTTCCAGTTATTTCCTTCTTTCTAAATCAGATTCCTCAAGAGAGCCCCTCCTGAAGCAGAATCAACACAAGTATTCACGGCCCATCTCTTCCAGTGAAATAATTATGCGTCGCTGTTACTTGCGCAGCCATCTTCCCTTCATCTCGGTGCTCTAAATTACTGGTTCAAAATGTCCTTTCCTCAGTGACATGGAAAAGAACATGATACCAGTTTTCTTTCTGCTGAAGGGCTAATAATGAGAAAATATTATGTCTGTCTTTGGCAAGGAAAGACCCCAGGAGAAATCTAGAGTTGTTTCAACTAGCATCTCATTACAAGTGGAAACCTTTATCATTTTAACTCACTGAAAAGATATTTTATGCGCGCTCTCTCTCTCTCTCTGTGTGTGTGTGTGGTGCTTTTGTTTTTGCCTTTGGAAGTTCAAAAATATATTTTGTCTTTGGGTCTGAAAATAACCCTTTGGGGTTTAATAGACACCAATATCTTCTTGGAATAAACCATATGATCTAATGGAGGGAGTTGATACCTTTATTTTTGTATATCATTCATTAATAAAAACTTATTTTGGACACTAGATGATTCAGGGACCTAGCTTAATTTTGTTTTTATCATGTCATTTCTAGGAAATTTATAGAAGACTATATTGCAAACCATTTTGGTTTTTTTTTCTGAATTCAGTGAAAATTCTGTTTACTGTTTGAATCCCATAGGGTCACACCTCTTCTGCAATAGTATGAATTAGAGATATTTCACTGTCACACTTATTCTTTGTTGTATCCTGTCTATATATTTTTTCCTTTTTATTTAGCTATTTCCTACTCTGCTGTGATGTGTTGGCCTGGCTAGGTGATAGTCCACAGTTAATCAAACACTGATCTAGGTTTTGCTGTGGAGGTTGGTTATAGGTAATTAAAGGCCATAATCCATTGACTTTAAATAGGGGAGATTATGCTGGATAATCTGAATGGCCTGATTGAATCAGTAGAAAGGATTTAAGAGTAGAATTGGGGATTCCTTGATCAGGAAATTCTGCCTTTGGTGTTACATAAGCTTCATCTCACACTCAAGAATTTGCCTGCCCTTCCTGTTTGCCCTATGGTTGAAGCTGCCTTGCTAGCTCTGGCAATCTGGTAAACCAGTTCTTTACAAAGTACATCTTAAAGTATACCTCCTCCTTTCTCTGCTTCTCTGTAGCCTGTCTGCTATACCTGCGTTGTGATCTTTTAGGTCCTTGTTATGTTCCTCCCATGTAGGCCCAGCCTGGATGCTTCTGTGAGCATCACCTGAAGGAAGACCTTGTAAAATACAGATTCTGTTTAGCAAATGGGCAGTGGAGGCTTAGGATCTACATTCCCAACAGTCTCCTAGTCCTGAGCTTGGTGAATATTTTTTTGGTAAAATGCCAAATATTTTAGGTTTTGTGAGCCACATGGTCTATGTTAACATTGCTTATTTCTGCTATTGCAGTGCCAAAGCAGCCCAGATCCTACGTAAATGAATGTATGTGGTTTATTCTGATAAAGTTTTAGTTACGGAAAAAGGTGCCGGACCAGGGGCACTGACGATTGCCAACACCTATCCCAGAGTTTGCCAAAGTAATAGCTTCAAGGGCCACACTTCTGGTAGCAAAGTTTTGGAGCAGAGGTCCAGAGCAGTGAAGTGTAAACAACTTCTTCTTTCTTCTTCTTTCTTCTTCTCTTTCTTTCTTTCTTCTCTTTCTTTCTTTCTTCTTTCTTTCTTTCTTTCTTTCTTTCTTTCTTTCTTCCTTTCTTTCTTTCTTTCTTCCTTCCTTTCTTTCTTTCTTTCTTTCTTTCTTTCTTTCTTTCTTTCTTTCTTTCTTTCTTTCTTTCTCCTTCCTTCCTTCCTTCCTTCCTTCCTTCCTTCCTTCCTTCCTTCCTTCCTTCTTTTTTCTTTTCTTTTCTTTTCTTTTCTTTTCTTCTTTTCTTTTCTTTCTTTCTAGGTTTTATTCATGAAAGAGGAACAGAAAGAGGTAGAGACATGGGCCAAGGGAGAAACAGGCTTTATGCAGGGAGCCCAATGTGGGACTCGATCCTAGGACCCCAGGATTATACCCTGGGCTGAAGGCAGATGCTTGACTGCTGAGCCACCCAGGCATCCCGAAGTGTAAACTTCTGTGAGGGGTTTTGTTTCAGTGGTTTGCTGGAGCCTTCTACCAACTCATGGGACCAGATTTAAAAATATTTGGGAATTTTGTGAGCCAGCAGACTGTTAATATATTGAAATTGGCCATGGTGGAAGCATTTACATCATGGAAATTAGCAAATGCTAAAACTCAAGACTTTTAATTCCTCCCCACCTCCACCCTCTGCCCCCAGAAGGATTTAGCAGCAAATCGCTGGTGGTGGTAACTCCTTCAGGGCTATTTGTAATTTGATTTTTATGGAGGTTGAAAGAATTAGAAAAAACTATGTATATAAAATGGAAAATGAATTCCTTCAGCTGACATCCATGAAATATTTTGTCAAAATTTGACTTTTGGGTGATCTTTTGTCAGACACAATAAATGAAATTGATCCAGTTCTTGTCATGGAAAAATAAGATTCCGATATTCATGGGTTTGGGTACTTGTTTGTCCTCTTAAAGTGTGAACACAGATTTTTTAGATCGCAAATAGCTGACTTAGGATTAAAGGTAGCCTCTTGTTTTCCTCACATATCATCTATGATCAGCAAGAGGCAGCACAAGAGTGAAAATAACATAATGTTGATAGTAAAAGGATTTATTTTCAATTCAATTGACAATATTTCTTTCTTGGATTTGAAAGAGCTATTTTTTATTAGCTATTAGCGTCATCCCTGGTTGACATATAAGCTCAACTTATAAGTGTTTAGTATTGAAAGTGTCTGCTCATCTTCACATTTTATAAATTGAGCTAGAGAGGTGAGAGGAGTAATTAAAATGTCCTAGTTAGTTCACAACAGAGCTGAGCCTGGATCTCCACCTTCTCTTTTCCTGGACAAAGCTTATCCCCACCATCTTCCAGTGTCATTCAGTGCTGCTTGACTCACACTGTGCTCCAGGTGGTGTGTCAGGGTCTGGGCATATGAAGCAGAATAGATCTCCACTGTTCTTGAGAAACTTAGTCTCCTATAAGTAAAGAACTAATGCCAATTTGCTGAATGATTTTTTTTTTGACTTTGTTTTTGTTTTGTTTTTTATGTAGGTAGGAAAAAAATACTTCAGGGGTAGAAAAAGGAACGAAGGACTCTGAATAGATGAGTTGAGAAAAACTTACAAGAGAAGGAACATTGGGATCCCTGGGTGGCGCAGCGGTTTGGCGCCTGCCTTTGGCCCGGGGCGCGATCCTGGAGACCTGGGATCGAATCCCACATCGGGCTCCCGGTGCATGGAGCCTGCTTCTCCCTCTGCCTGTGTCTCTGCCTCTCTCTCTCTCTCTGTGTGACTATCATAAATAAAATAAAAAAAAAATTAAAAAAAAAAAAACAAGAGAAGGAACATTAGATTCTGTTCCATAAAATGAATGTTTATTGAGGGATTAAATGAGTATATGAGTGCATGCACGATGGCTAAATAAATAAGGTAAAATGATGAGCCGAGGACTCAGTAATGACATTCATGTAGATCTCTTCCCTTTGCCGAGCTATTCCTGATCTGTCCAGTAATGGAAGGGGTTTCCGGAGAGGTGCTTGTTGAGCAGGAAGAGAAAGGAACTCACTCAGGTTCATTGAATCCCCAACCAAAACATAGCACACTTCCAGAGACAGTGAGGATACCGTCTGAGGAGGTGTGCTTATCAAAGAGCCTGGGAAGTCTAAATCCAGCACCCCAGGGGTGAAGAAAAGGAGGGTGGATGGTGATTTCTATGGCTTTTATAGCACCCAACTCTTGGCTGTTAATTTGTGAAGCTCTTTTCACCAGGCTGCTCCATTTTCCTTCAGAGGTATGCAGCACAGGCTCACACTGGCTTCCTGGGGGACAACTGTGTGCCTCTCTTCCCAACTTGATGATTGGTGAGATCCAGTCTGCAGCCCACAGTTAGCTATGGTGGGCGTATTTAGACCACAGAAGTCAACAAACACCATAGGGCAGGGACTAATTTGTTTTTTCATATATGACCCCGTTTGCCAGTATCTTATACTCTGGTCAGTTTCTACAAACTTCTGGCAACAGGTGGAAGAAGTAACTGACTTGAAGGCAATGCAAGGACAAGGGTGTAGAGGCAGCTGGAGAGAATGAGCTGGAGCTGACACATTGTCTCATGGCAGACACAGACCCTCTGAGTCTGTGAACATGGAACCAGGGCAGAAGAGGGACTATTTGTGCCATGGGGGTTGGGGCAAGAGGCACCCCACATCTCACTATTGTTATTTGAAAACCACGACTGCTGTGTGTGTGTGTGTGTGTGTGTGTGCAATGCTACCTGTATATCGAGAGAAACCTGTTCAATATGTTGACTTTTTTTCTTCCTGAAGGTGCTACTTTGTTGTTCAGATGTCTTCACAGGTTTCAACAGGTTTTCTGGCATGTTGTGGCTCAGTTCAAAGGCAATCTGTAGCCCTACCACTTGACCTAGATTTTCCTCAGTGTTAGATTCCAGTGTTAGATTCCACTCCATCCTTTTAAAGGATGGAGAGTAACATTTGATTTCACTTCATTTTATTTTATCTGTCTTGTAACGAGAGATTATATCTTCATAATGAGAACATATTCAGCTTAACGTGCATGCATTCCAGTGTTCATTGTTGATTTTTAAAGTTTCTTTCCTGGATTCTTTCTCCCTTTACTGGTTCTTTCTCTACATGTTCTTATCCTCGTGTTTTACAAGATTTTCTCTTTCTGTCTCCTTAGAAATTAGCCTGTTAGTGTGTTACAGGAAGGAACATTTAGCCTCTAGGTGAAATCAATAACGTTGACCAGAGGTCTTCTGCTGGCTAGAGAGATTTTGTGCATTCATATTTTGGCATGTCCCTTTTCCTAACTGCTTATTTTCCCTTTTGCTTAAGGGACTACAACATGGTCTTCCAGGAGATGTTAGGGTCTAATTGGACAAGCTTTTGTTTTCTTTTCTTTCATGTCATCAGACACTGCAGGCGGTGAATGTTTAGTAGTAATGGGACTGCCAATTTCTGACAGTTCTTCCATCTTTTGTACCTCTCCTTGGGGCAGCAAGACTCAGATTTACGTTGCCTTCAATGGCCCCTAGGCTGAAGTCTGCATTTCCTTAACATACTTCAGAAATGGTATTAAAATTGTGAACAGATTTGATTTTTAGTAACTTAGCTTCACACAAATTAATAAAAGCAGGGTTGTGTTTTGGTCACTTAATTAAACTTCTCTTACCTACTTCTTTATTTTGCCTTAAGTCAGAAGTGCCCAAAGCTAATTTACTTAGTTGGGGATGAGACCGTGGCTATGCATTCTCAATCCTGGATAATTATTTCCCTGACTAGCTTTTGACCTTGTAACACAGATAATTTGAAATGCAGCACTTTGAAAACCAATTTCCAAATATAGATCTTCCCTGAGTCTGATTTATTTTTTTGGGTGGGGGGGCTACTTTCATTACATTGTTCAGAGATCTGATACAGTTTCTTCCAGTGGATCGTCTTTCCTCCTTTATCGTATATTAGTTGACCATAAAGTTCAGGGTCCACTTCTGGGTTCTCTGTTCTGTTCCATTGATCTATATGTCTGTTTTTGTGCCAGTACTACACTGTCTTGATGAACACAGCTTTGTAGTACAACCTGAAATCTGGCATTGTGATGCCCCCAGATATGGTTTTCTTTTTTAAAATTCCCCTGGCTGTTTGGGGTCTTTTCTGATTCCACACAAATCTTAAAATAATTTGTTCTAAGTCTCTGAAGAAAGTCCATGGTATTTTGATAGGGATTGCATTATACGTGTAAATTGCCCTGGGTAACATTGACATTTTCACAATATTAATTCTGCCAATCCATGAGCATGGAATATTTTTCCATCTCTTTGTGTCTTCCTCAATTTCTTTCAGAAGTGTTCTATAGTTTTTAGGGTATATTTTGAGAACCATTTGAATGGTAAATGGTTCTCCAACCTTTTATTTTCAGGTTGTAGGTGTCCTTCTGTCTAAAATGAGTCTCTTGTAGACAGCAAATAGATGGGTCCTGCTTTTTTATCCAGTCTGAAACCCTGCGCCTTTTGATGGGGTCATTAAGCCCATTCACGTTCAGAGTTACTATTGACAGATATGAGTTTAGTGTCATCATGATATCTATTTAGTCCTTGTTTTTGTGGATTGTTCCACTGAACTTCTTCTTAAAGGGGAATTTTAAGAGTCCCCCTTAAAATTTCTTGCAGAGCTGGTTTGGAGGTCACATATTCTTTCAGTTCCTGCCTGTCTTGGAAGCTCTTTATCTCTCCTTCCATTTTGAATGAGAGCCTTGCTGGATAAAGTATTCTTGGTTGCATGTTCTTCTCATTTAGGACCCTGAATATATCCTGCCAGCCCTTTCTGGCCTGCCAGGTCTCTGTGGAGAGGTCTGCTGTTACCCTAATATTCCTCCCCATGAAAGTCAGGGACTTCTTGTCTCTTGCTGCTTTAAGGATCTTCTCTTTATCTTTGGAATTTGCAAGCTTCACTATTAAATGTCGAGGTGTTGAACGGTTTTTATTGATTTTAGGGGGGATCTCTCTATTTCCTGGATCTGAATGCCTGTTTCCCTTCCCAGATTGGGAAAGTTTTCAGCTAGGATTTGTTCAAATACATATTCTGGCCCTCTGGCCCTTTCAGCGCCCTCGGGAACCCCAATTAAACGTAGGTTTTTCTTCCTTAGACTGTCATTTATTTGCCTTAATCTGTCTTCATGGTCCCTTAATTGATTGTCTCTTTTTTCCTCAGTTTCCCTCTTTGCCATTAACTTGTCTTCTATGTCACTCACTCGTTCTTCCACCTCGTTAACCCTCGTCGTTAGGACTTCTAGTTTGGATTGCATCTCATTCAATTGATTTTTAATTTCTGCCTGATTGGATCTAAATTCTGCAGTCATGAAGTCTCGTGAGGCCTTAATGCTTTTTTCTAGAGCCACCAGTAGCTGTAGAATAGTGCTTCTGAATTGGCTTTCTGACATTGAAGTGTAATCCAGATTTTGTAACTCTGTGGGAGAGAGGGCTGTTTCTGATTCTTTCTTTTGAGGTGAGGTTTTCCTTCTAGTCATTTTGCTCAGTGCAGAGTGGCCAGAAACAAGTTGTATTGGAACACGGGGGAGTATCACTGGTCCGTCCAGCTGGTCTTCTGGGGGAGGGGCCTGCTGTGCTGATTTTCAGGTGTTAGCACTTGGGGGAGCTGCTCTGCCCCTGCCTGCTGCAGGGCTCAGCGGGGGTTGTTTACCCCGTGAGGCCCCAGGAGGATCAGCCGCAGTTGCTATGGCAACTCTGGAAGCCTGGATTCAGCCTCCGCAGGAACTACGGGGCTCGGGGCTCTCGGTTCTCCGTCTGCAGGGCCTGGAGGCTCCGGGGCGGGGCCGCTGATCTGCTCAGCTCGGGGCAGGAGCGTCCTCGCTGTCCTGGGCCCTCCCGGCCTCTGCCTGTCCCGGGGGAGGCCGGATCCTGGGCTGTGTCCCGGCGCCCTGTGCTCCGGGGCCTGCGCTGTGGGATTCGCGCTCCCGCCCCGCAGCCCCCTCCGCGGAGCCGCCGCCCGAGCCCCTCCGAGCTGCTCCGGGTCCCGCCGTGCGCGCTGCAGCCCTTAGGGAGCTCGGAGCACTCCCCCGGGGCGCAGGTGTCTGTTAGTGTCCCCGGGAGCCCGAGGGCATCCCCGCCCTCCTGGGTCCTGCCCCAACTCCCTGCGAGCCCCTTTCCGCCCGTCCGGGAAGGTTGGTGCAGCTCCTGCTCCTCCGGGACGGGGCTCTCCTGTCCTGGGGACACTCGCCCCGGCCTCAGCCCGGCTCCTCGCGGGGCCCCTCCCCCTCGGAGGCCTTTTGTTCCTTTATTTCTTTTTCCCCGTCTTCCTACCTCGACAGAAGCGCGGACTCTTCTCACTGTAGCGTTCCAGCTGGTCTCTCTTTACATCTCAGGCCGAATTCGTAGATTTTCAGGATGGTTTGAAGGTTATCTAGGTAATTTGGTGGGGACAGGCGATTTGGGGACCCTGCTCTTCCGCCATCGTGCCCCTCCCGATCTGATACAGTATTTACCCAAATCAAGTATCTACTGCTTAAAACTCAGAGAAAATACATAAATGAATTTAGAAAAGCTAGAAAAGCATTCATATAAATTCCACTTGGAATGTCAAATTTCCAAAGATAAATATCCATAGATACACCTGACAGGACATGGAATATTTATACTATTACTAGAAAATAAGGCAATAAATATACTCCTCTTATTCATCATAATTAGAAATATTTTAATCATGGAACATCTTCCTAACATAGACAAATTCAAAATCATGTATCACTGGCAAATTACTACTTCAAATTTCATCTCTTAAGGAAGTCCTGCTGGAAATGATTTTAACTATAGTCCCTTTTGTATTCTACATCTTGTACATAGGAAATATATTGACCATGTGCTGATATAGAACAGGTTGTTAGTCCATCTCTTTGTTTCAAATATACGAGTAGGTGTTAAGAGTACATGAAAAATTATTTTCTTTCAAGTGCCATTTCCAAGAAGGAAAACAAAAATATTGATGCACAGAGAATGAAAGTAAATTAATCTGATAATATAAGTGAATTGAACAAGCTGTGCAGTATAAATATTTTAATCACTTCTTGATTGAGAAGTGCCACATCTACAAAATGAGCAATTATCTTCTACCTCTTGGGAGTTGACTCTAATTACAAAGCAGTAGGATATTACTAAATGTTAATATATGTAAATATCAAACACCAGACCCTTAAATTTCCATGTGATTTGAAAAATATATATACACACGTGTGTGTGTGTGTGTGTGTGTATGTATACACACACATATATACACACACGTATACTTTGTTTCTTCTAATTACTTTTTGGCTTAAACTGCATTGGCCCAGGAGTTGAATATTTGTTGTTCAATCAAGCACTTTTTATTGTAAAAGTTTATTCATTCAGTAGTTCTCTTTTTAATTTTTTATAAAATTTTTTATTTATTCATGAGAGGCAGAGAGAGAAGCAGACCCCGCTCCAAGGAGCCCAGTGTGAGACTTGATCCCAGATCCCAGGATCAAGCCCTGAACTGAAGGCACTTGCTCAACTGCTGAGTCACTCAGGCATCTCAGGTTATTAAGCAGTTCTAAGAACAGGTATGTAAATATAGGTGATGGAAATACAAAGACGTTTAGAAAGATAGCAATTTAGGGTTCTTCCTATACTATGCCAGGGTATTTCTGCCCTGGAATTTGGTCACCAAAGGCATCTGGGGAGCCATGTTGACTAAGTTAGGCACATTGGACTTTGGCAGTCACTGGCACAAGCTTTCAGACCTCAGACCAGGGAGACTCAACTGTAGAACTCGACTTGTTCCACTAAGATGTATTAGATCCTGTGATCTCTGGGGGCTTCTCTATTAATGGGATTGTGGTGGAAAAGGACAGTTTCTTAGGATGCAACCTTGTATGTATATATGGAACATAATTCTTGATTGAAGGTATGTAATGGGCTAAACTTGAAGGTGACTCCCTCCTTCCTGGCTGCTATACCCGCCTTCTCCAGGTTATTCAGTCAATTATGAATTTAGGTATTGCTGTGAAGAGGTTTTGTAGATGCAAAGCACCATATCAGCTGATGTAAAGATAGTGAGATGACAGAGCTGGACTTGACCTAAGCACATGAACCCTTTAACTATGGAGAGCTTTCTCTGGCCATAGAATGGACATCAGAAATTCCAAGCCCAAGGAGGATTTGACAGTGCTGCTGGCTTAGATGAATGGGGTCTGTGGTAGGAAAAAGGGGCACTTCTGGAAGCCAGAAGCAGCCTGACCTGATAGCCAGCAAAAGAACAGGGATCTAAATTCTAGAACTTCAAGGAACTGAACTCTCTCTCTCTCTCTCTCTCTCTCTCTCTCTCTCTCTGTGTGTGTGTGTGTGTATATATATATATATATTTGTATATATGTTATATATAAAACACCCAAAGTATAGAACAGATTTTCCCCAGAACCTCCAATAAGAACTCAGTATATCCAATTATCTTTATTTTACCCTTGTCAAACTCTGAGCACAGAACCTAGTCATGTTGTGTTGGACTTCTGACTTAAAGTATGAGCTAATAAATTGGTATTTTAAGCTCCTAAATTTGTGATAATTTGCTATGCAACAAGAGAAAAATAAATGCAGTAAAAGGCCACATCAACCATCCCACCTGAAACAAATCTCTGTGGATCTTTGTTAATCAGGAAGAATCTCAACAGGTTTAGGGTGATGTCATGAAGCTTTAGAATATTCCTCAAATTTCCTAGTATATTTGGGATCTAGAAAGTGGGCTACAAGTCTGTTTCTCAGTCTTAGAATCCTACCAGTATTTCTACTCTCAGCCGAGGTCCTACATTCCCTGCATGGAATTGGTTATAAACATGCTCACGTAGACAAAGTCTGATTAGGTGTGAAGTTGGTTACAGAGAAAAATAGTCTATGTCAGATTCTGATATGTGTATGTGAAGATGTTCTGTTCACAACGAATCTTCCTGTTAGAAAAACCGTCATTTTGAAAAAGGCTTATTAGTTCTTTGTAAATTTCACACTTGGTTGCTCCCATCTTCTGACCCTCCACTTAGGTAAAATCTGTGACTCAGATCTAGACCAAAAGTTGACTGTGATGCAAAATATCCTTTAAAATAGTGCTTATTCTTCCTATATAAAATACTTATATGGAAAAAAATACCCACATGGGGGGATTTTGAGGAAATTGCCAAGAAAATCACCCATAACTATTTCTTTTGAATAAAGCTAAGAGAAAGATATCCTGGCCTGTTTCACTGCTACGTCTTCTATCATGTGTCAAGAACTCGATATGCTTACCCAATCAATAAAAACAGTGGGAGTCAATGCCAGTTTCCTGTCTGTGGTGGAAATTGCCAACAATTTCATTTCAACTTTCCATTACAGGAACACAACACTCATTCATGTTCTTCACACATTATCCAGCCGTGCTTTGCTCTTCCTATATTTTTGGGTGTTTTTTTTTTTTTTTGACATTTTAGTTTGTTTTCTGTGCTTTATGTAATGCAAAATGCTTCTATATCAAAGAGCATACCAAATTTACTCTTCTCATTTTAGAGATAAGAAAATTTGTTCAGGGACCTAGCCAAAAATTATAAGAATGTTGTCTGGGTGCAAATCCAGGTAGCGTAAAATTACTTAATATCATAATTAAAATGTAATTTATAATATAGGAGAAATATCTCCTCATAAGCTCAAAGACTTATTTTGAAAGAATTTTGTCATCTAATCTTTTTCAAGGGACTGCTTTTTAGGTACTGAAAGGCCATAGATCCAGTGCATTACCAAGATTGCCAAGATGAGAGTTTTCTACCTTATTCAGTAAGAATTTAATATATTACCAGGTTATATTTGCTAAATTCATGGAAGCTGAGCTGCATCATGTGTTCTCAAGTGTTACAGAAATCCATTTTCTCAGGCAGCCCCAGTGGCACAGTGGTTTAGCGCCGCCTGCAGCCCAGGGCATGATCCTGGAGACCTGGGATGAAGCCCCACGTCAGGCTCCTGCATGGAGCCTGCTTCTCCCTCCTCCTGTGTCTCTGCCTCTCTCTCTCTCTATCATAAATAAATAAATAAGTCTTAAAAAAAAAAAAAAAAGAAATCCATTTTCTCATAACCAACGGTTACACCCTAAGTTACATTGAAAAATGCTCCATTTTAGGTAGAAGAAAGCCTGCAGCAGCCCCAGAATGCCCTATTAAAGGCTGCAGTCTTCACCCTGAAGCTGACAGACCAAACACATCCTGCTTGGAATCTGTCTTCTATTTAAATTCTCTTCATATTTAGTGTAATTTATTTTAAAAGCGAACATTAATGTGTCTAAATCATTTAATTTCACAAAATCACTCTATTAAATTATCCTAGAACTCCTAAATTAATGAGATAATTGATTTTTTTGAAAGTGTTCTTTTCCTAGCTTTAAATATCCCATTCCCCTCAGTATTTCAAAAACCACTTATATCTTTGCATATGTGTGTTTGTGCACATGTGCTCTGTGGTTTCTGTGGCCACGACTTTGAAGTTTACTCAAACTTTTGGCGACCTGGTGAAAGAAGAATTTAGGACAAGGAGAACTAATTCGGCTGTGCAGCAGATTCCTAAGGGAAATAGCCAATGTTCTCTCTATATAGAGTATTATGTAACTATTAGAAAAGAAAAAGTAAGGGGCACCTGTGTGGCTCAGTAGGTTAAGCATCTGCTTTAGGTTTAGGTCATGATCTCTGGGCCTCCCTGCTCAGCAGGGAGTCTGCTATATCTGTTCCCTCTGCCCTTCTTCCCTGCTTGAGCATGTGTGCACGCTCTCAGATGAATAAATAAATAAATCCTTAAAAAGGAAGAAAAAGAAAGGAAAAGTCTGTACATGTTGATATGAGCTTTTTCATTCAATGTTGAAATAAACAATGTAGATTACAAAACAGTGTATAGAACATACTCCTGCTTCAGAGTGTATGGTTAATAAACTATAATTGTCTATGTACTTGTAGATACATGTATTTAAATATATAAATGAGAAATATCTGAGTTTAAAATACTTTTGGGAAGTAGAGCTGGTAGTTAGTTTTGGAGGAAAACACTTGATTGTTTTTCCAATGAATATGTTGGTTCATTATAATTTTCACCATGTGTACTTATTTTCACAAAAGGTCTAGTTATGGCAGCTATAGGGGAAGTGAGAATTTAAGAGTTCCTCTTAATTCTAAGTTCCATGATACCAAAAACAGATTTGGTTTCTTCAGTGCTCTATTATCAGTGCCTAGTTGAGTATCTAGAACAGGCTAGATGCTCTGCATGTAGGTAGAAATTTCTAGGTGGCTGCTATTTACATAGTCTGGGTGGAGGCAGTGCTCACTGGGAAATGGTTTTAGCTAATCAGTGCAATGTAGGTTGGGACAGTGCTCCAGCACCTGTAGGAAAAGATAGTGCTAGCTAGAAGACAGAAGCTGGGGTCTAGGTCAGAAGGATAAAGAAAAGAATTGGATGTGGAAGAGTGTCTGTAGTGGTAAGTGTACACATGTAGAGAAATGGTTCTGGGACCACTGCAAATTGGTCTTTGAGCTAGACAACGTATTTGACTCCAACAACTAGTAAGTAGCTACTGCTCTGCCCTGGCCAAGGATTGGCAACCAGCAGAAACTAAGCCTGAAGATGGGAGTGTGTTTGTCAATTTGGTGGCTCTAGAATGGAAAGGCAAAATGAATGGTGTGGTTTAAGATACTAATTTTTAGCAGAGCTGTCATTTGCCAAAGGTAGCTCGTCACCTACTTTGTTGGAGTAACTGCAATGATGAGTACTGCGTGGCTCAGAAACTAGTTGATGAGTCATCCAGAGTTGGTAAAAAATGTCTGGAGTTATTACCGATATCTTATGTCTTCCAAACACATACTGTTGAGCTACTTAGAGTGCCCTGCTGACAGCATTGATGGCCACTCTTGATTTTTCCATTTCCTTCTATTTGAAGGTCCATGGACTTTTGGCTTTTGAGAACTGTGGGATCTAAATGTTTTCATCACACATTCCATGAGTAAAAGTTGTGTTTACACAGAAGTTTTTGTATTACATATACACCTATATTTTTGTTAGGTATACATATAAGTTTTCATATATTCTATACCTACTCCACTGAATTAATATAGTAATAGTGGAAACTCTATTAAAAGTGGACATTTTTAAAGGATGAGATTTTAAGAAGACAGAAGTTTTCAAATTATGCTCTACTCTAGAACACGATCTTGCCTAGCCCATCAGCTCTCCCTGGTGGACTCCATATACAGTGCTCAAGAGGCAAAGGTGGCAATAGAGGAACTGACACAAACTTGATCATCGGGCAGACCAAGAAAATGCACAGACAGACACAAAGTGAAACCAACTTGGCAATTAAAATGTGATAAGAGGAAAGAAAGGTACCTGATATGAACAATTTCCTGATTCATTCCTTTTACCCAGCATCATATGGCATCACCAATTTTTATTTCTTTTTCTTTTTTTTAAAGATTTATTTATTTATTCAGAGAGAGAGAGAGAGAGAGAGAGAGAGAGAGAGGGGCAGAGGGAGAAGCAGCCTCCATGCAGGAAGCCCGACATGGGACTCGATCCCAGGTCTCCAGGATTACACCCCAGGCTGCAGGTGGCACTAAACCGCTGTGCCACCGGGGCTTCCCACCAATTTTTATTTCTGATACATCCTTTTTTACCCATTGTAATTGTGTCTGGATAGTAGAATTTCCCCAGGCACAAAACCTTGCAAGGGAATTGGCTGCATACAACTTTATGCTGAAAATTTTTGTTCTCCCTACATAGCTTATTTCAAACTCCATTTAGTTAATAACATCACTTTTGGACTCTTCTTGGGAGATGACGTCCTGTGAACTTCCTGACTGTTCTCCCTGGGATTGTTCCTTGTCAGCATAGTCCCTTCCAGAGACCCATGAAAATGGTCCTATCAAATATGGTGAAGAGCTGTTTCATCGGGTGACTTGATTCCAAAGACTATGCTTGGAACTCTCAATTCCACATTTCCTGTAGACTATCAGATGGAATCCACAATTATGTTTTGAGAATACTGACAAATTGAAGATATTTTGGACATAGGAGATTTTATATCCTTCGGAACAACCCGACCCCCAACAAAGAAACCTTAATATATGGCATTTATTACAAAGTTATTGAAAGGGCTCGAGGAACAAAGGGGAAGATTCTGTCTATGGGAGGCAAGCAGGATGATCTGAAGGTCAGAGGAAGGGAGAAAGCATAGTTTCTTGTGTATTTGTTGATGACCTCAGGGACAGCTGCTTCACAGACAGCAGTTCTGAGTTCCTGCTCAGGCATCACGATTTCCACTAGCAGTAGAGAGCTGTTTAGTGTAACTATTTTTTGATGAAAGATTGAGGGGAAAGAATTCTGCCAAAAATAATTTTTTGGATGTGTCAGCAAACAGCTTGTCTAAGCTAATTAGTCAAATTTCAAATTTCTGTTTTGCACAATGAGAAGATTCAACTATTTATTTCAACAAACTTTCATCCGTCACCTACTTTTGGTAGGTGAAACTTTTGCTATAAGTTGTAGAAATGTACCCTTGAACTTTGTATTTCTTTAGCATTTTAGTGTTTGATGAGTACAAAGCAACACATAAAAAATGGTTTAGTTTCTGTCCTCCTTCCTCAACTCATTAATCATGGCCCTAGTCCAGAGCAAGCAGGACCTCATTTCATATGTAAGCATCAGACAGTGTTTCCTTAATTGACTAGAAATCATCCCCAGAGGGATTTTGAATATAGTCAGATTAGCAATCACACGCTCTTCTCTCAGATCTTAGATTACATAAATTTAGACCCAGAGCTTGTCTGTGTCAGTCATTATTTAATCCCAGAAAGTAGAAATTGCTGGAAATGCTCTAATATTTTGCTTTTCTCTCAGTAGTGCACTCTCTGTGCCTCTGTAAATCTGGACATCAAAATCCTTGTACAGAATCACCTCTCCATTCCTAAAAATAAATGGTATCATGCAAAGATGTACTTTTGTACTGTCAAAGTCATTATTTTTTTTAAATGAGTGCATGCAAAATGAAATAGAAGGGTCTAGGAGAAGAATGAATAATATTGTATAACTACAGACCTAAGGAAGAGGAATGCATCCAGTAAGGTTTTATGGAACAGATGTTCTTTGAGATGAGCCTTCTGGGGGAAGACAAAGGGAGAGTGGACTGTGGATGGACTACATGGATGATAGAATGACTGGATCTTTTTGAGGGGAGCCTCTCTCAGGTATAGAGGGAGGTATAGGGAACGCTAGAGTGTTGGGTAGACCCATATTCCAATGGCCCTGAATGCCACTGTGGATATTTAGCTATAGTTCATTAGACAGAGATAAACATGTTAATGGTCTTAACATTGCGAGTGAAGAATGTTTAACCTTACATGTTTGAGATATTCGATACTCAAGTTTCAGGTAAATTGAGACCTAATCAATGTTAATGAGACAAAGTTGGCTAAATGGAGTGACAAGCTTTCTCACAGGTCTTTTGCATTGAATATTTGTAGTGCATTAGCCCCCAAGGAAAATACAGATGGAGCAGTGTGTGTGTGTGTGTGTGTGTGTGTTGGTTTGGGTTGTTGGAGAACATGATTGTGTTCTGTGAAATACTGTGTTCTGTAGTTGATTAAATGATGGTTCTATTCAGTGAATAATTGGATATATGTATCTGGGGCTCAGAGTCAATATTGTACATTCAGAACCGGGAGTCATTCGTTTGGACGTAACATTTAGGATTTGATTAAATGAATTGCAGGGTAAGGAACGTAGCGGTATAAAGATGGGTCCAGAGGCAGGACACTGGGTATTAAAACAAACAATTGGTACAAAGATTACTAAATGGAGAGGAGCTAGAAATAATAATTGGAATAGGAAGAAACAGGCATAGTGACTAGGTGCGTAGGAGTACAGCAGGAAGTGAAGTCACAGACATTTCGGGGGTGCTTACCGGTTGGATACTCACTATATATAGTTCCTAATTTAACCCTTCAAAATCTCTCTATTGCATTATAATCCTCATTTTATAGAGGAAAGAATGGAGAATGAGAAGTTTGGCATTTAGCTAGGAACATGAGGCTGAATTTTAATTCTAAGCTGAACTGACTCTTAAACTGATGCTTTCTCTGTCAAATTCTCTGTGGAACAGCAGTGTATACCAGCCTGGAATACGGATGCTTTCTTGCCACAGCGTGCCAGCAGTTTGACTACTGTTTCTTTGCTCCAAGCCCACACTTCTGTGCTCAACCTTGAATTGATGGGGCTGGGACTCTGCAAATGTTGGTTCCTGGATTTCCTTGACAAGTGGCACGCTGCTAGGTTCTGCTAATGGAAAGCACTAGAGCAGATTGGAAAGTAGAAAAGAGAAGAGGGATTTCCTGTTTTTTTCAACTGCTGTCAGTGTTACTTTAGCAGCAAAAAATTTAGCTCTACCCTCCCTTTCCCCCCACTTCGCAGCTGCTTTTGGGATTCTGGATGCCAGCCATACAGCACTTCCTAGTAGAGGCATGGACTCCAGCTACCTGGACTTTGGAAGATATATGCACCCTCATCTCACTGCTCTGTGTTCATAGTCCCTGGAAACTCCTGCTCTTCCCTTTATGTCCCTGCCATTTCAGTAGTGGTAGCTCTGCTTTCTTTTGTCACCTCTGCTTTTCCTCTGCGAGAGGTCCCACACTGTGTGGTGAACCCCCTCCATTGTATCTCATTTATTTGAAATACCTAGTGAGGTAGTGTCTTCCTGATGGGATCTATACACTTGGAAACAAGGACAAACTGGGGAAAAATAACTTCGTGGAAAGTGAAATGCCCCAGTTCTGAAGAAGCTAGGAGGGAATGAAGGGTGTTGAATTTTGATGTCAGGTTGCCATTCACCTTTGGAGGATTCAGATTGATGGAGGGCTGCTGCTTACACCTTGAAGCATTTTGCAATGTTTTCAATGTTTTCTCAGATACGATGAAGATAAAACATTCTTTGGTAAAAAAAAAAAATTCTTTGAGATAGATGGAGATTTACAGGCTTTAAAAAACAAAGTTTGGAATAGGAACTAAAGAAATGCACCAGGATACTAAGAAAGCCTGGATGAGTGAATTTCTAAGTATCAATGAGAGTCCACCTCACGTATCAACTTACAACGGCCCCCATTGTCAAAAGTCATCCTGTCTAGAAGTAAAGGAAGTCTTAGTGGGGCTTGCTTAGAAGTAGAGAATAATGTAGTTAGAAAGATGGTTCTAACTGATTAGAAAATCCCAAGGAGCAAGGACTATGTATTGAAGTTGCGAACCATGCCAGAAGTAGGTCTAAAAGATTAAGATGCAACCAGTGAATGCTCGTATTAGAAGGTTGATATTTTAATGTGCTCCTTGAGCACAGGGGAGCAGAGAGATAGGAAGCTGTGGCCAAAACAGGGAGCATCAGAGATCCAGATACTGCTTTATTCTGAGTGATGAGGAAATTGGATTATAATGAGGATGGATGGAAGTAGACCTGATGGACTTTGAGAAGGTAAGAGGGATATTGTGGAAAAGGACTATTCGTTGACTATGGAGAACAGCTTCAGGAGATGGAAAGAGAACACAGAGTGAAACTGTGTCTGATGTCACCAGGATGGTGGAAGGTCAAGAGACATCGCAAGAAGAAAAGAGAAAAAGGTGTAAATGAGTTGCATAAATCCAATGGGTGAATTAATTTAGGACAGGGTAGGAATCCCTATCATCTTTGACATCTTTGGTGGTGGAAAGAATCTTTCCAGTCCCTTCACAGATGCCGTATTCCCCTTGGTCTAATAGCTTGGTAGGGAAAGGAGGCTTTGGTGGCTTTCATCTGCTTCTTCCTACTGGAGCTCTTGCTCCCTAAGTGACGGCGTTGCACTGGAAGTCTGCCAGTTGTTACATATGTCCATTTTCTTTGTAAATTCGGGAACTTGGGAGATAATGACAAGGTTCTTCTGCAGCCTGAATGGGTCAAAACTATGCTTATTGTCTGGTACTCACCCCCATGTTGAGACCAGACCACAGTGGTATTTGGGATCCCTTCAGAGTAGCATCCACTCAGAACCAATGTCTGATGTGCCCGCCAAAATTGAGCAAGTTCTCTTTCCTAGTGCATTAGTTACCCAGCATGTGCTTGCACATCTCTTTTAGGGGAAATGCTGGCAGAAGACTTATGATATATTCATGTTAGTGTTGAAGTATATTTGCCAAGGGGATGACACTTCCCCTTAAGGGGCTTGGATCTGTGAACTGAAGGTGAGAGGACAGGATTATCTGCTGTGGTAACTCAGGTTAGATTTCTTTTTAAGAGATACAAATTTATTTTCTTATTCACGTGTAATTAACATAAAATGTTTTACTGGCTTCAAGTGCACAATATGATTCAGCAATTGTAGACGTTACTCTGTGTGATCTTCACCTGTTTCAATCATCTGCCCACCTACCTTCCCTCTAGGAACCAGTAGTTCTCTACTTAAGAGCCTGATATTTTTTGTCCTTTTGATTCAGCTGTTTTGTTTCTTGCACATGTGAGTGAGATCACAGTATTTATCTTTCTCTGACTTACTTCATTTAGCATTATACCGTCTTCTAGATTCATCCAAGTTTTTGCAAATGGCAAGATTTTATTCCTCTTTATGGATGAGTAATACTCCCTTAAATAAATCAATCACATCCTCTTTATTAATTTGTCAATGAATGGACGCTTGGGTTGCTTCCATATCTTGACTATTGTAAATAATGCTGCATTAGGGGTGCGTATCTTTTCAAGTTAGTGTTTTTCTTTCCTTGGGGTAAACAGTAGTAGAAAGACTGGATGATATGATAATTCTATTTTCACTTATTTTTTGAGAAATCCTCATGTTTTCCACAGTGGCTGCACCAGCTTGGATTTCAGTCAACAGTGCACAATGGTTCCCTTTTTTCAGATCCTCAACAGCACTTGTAATTTCTTGTTTTCGATTTTAGGCATTCTGACAGGCGTGAGGGGATAGCTCACTGTGGTTTTAATTTGCATTTCCCTGATTTGTAATATTGAGCATCTTTTTGTGTGTCTGTTGATCATATGTAGGATTTGAAATGTCTATTCAAGTACTCTGCCCATATTTAATTAAATTATTATTTTTTGGTGTTGAGTTATGTAAGTTCTTTGTATTTTTCATTTATATTAACCCCTTATCAGATAGATCATTTACAAATCTCTTTTCCCATTTAGTATGTTGTCTTTGTGTTGATTGATTCCTTTTCTGTACAGAAGACTTTTATTTTGGTATAGTCCCAATAGTTTAATTTTGTTTTGGTTTCCCTTGTCAAAGGAGATCTAGAAAAATACTTCTATGGATGATGCCAAAGAGTTATTGCCTATGTTTTCTTTGAGAAATTTTATGGTTTCAGGTCTCACATTTAGGTCTCTAATTCACTTACTTGTGTGTATGGTGTAAGAAAGTGGTCCAGTTTCATTCTTCTGAATGTACTTGTTCAGTTTTCCCAGCATTATTTTTTTCCCATTGCACATTCTTGCTTCCTTTCCTCTTTATCCCATTCCATTGATGTATGTGTCTGTTTTTGTGTTAATACCATATTGCTTTGAATTACTGTAGCTTTGTAGTATATCTTGAAATCTAGGATTGTGATATTTCTTGTGTTATTCTTTTTCAAGATTACTTTGGCTGATTGGGGTCCTTTGTGGTTCCATACAAATCTTTTATTATTATTATTATTATTATTATTTTATTTGCATACCAACTACTGCTCTTTGTTGTAAGATTTTTTGAGGGCCCAACCATTATTCACTGTTCAGGGTAAACTACTATCTCCAAACAGACAGAAAAGAAAGATCAATGATTTTTTTGATCTTGAGATGGAAAAATGTTTTCTAAGCATAAAAGCAAAGACAGAAACCAATAGAAAAAAAATTGACATCTTTCAGTGAAATATTGTGTAGAATCATTTATAAATTATTGATACTTATCCATCCAACACATAATTTCATCTCTTTAAGCCACCTGCAAGGACAACAGAAAGGATATTCACTAAAAATGTTGAGCATAATTTGGGGTGTGAGGTAGTGCCCATAGAAGTCTCTGTATACTAATCAAAAACTATTTTTCAAGACAGGAGCCCAGAATATAGAGATGAAGGAAGTGGCTGCCCTGGTAAAGAATGTTAAGATTGTTTCTTCTAGCTCTGTGGAAAAACCCTGTTGGTATTTTTATAGGGATTGCATTAACTCTGTAGATTGCTTTGGATAATGTGGACATTTTACAATATTGGTTCTCCCAATCCATGAGCATGGAGTGTTATCCATTTGTGTCATCTTCAATTTCTTTCATTAATGCTTTCTATAGTTTTCATAGTATAGGTCTTTTACCACCTTGACTTTAAGTTTATTTCTAGGTATTTTATTATTTTCAGTGCGTTTGTAAATGGGATTGTTTCTGCTATGTTATTAGTGTATAAAAATGCAACAGATTCTGTATGTTGATTTTTAATAACCTGCAGCTTTACTGAATTCATCTATCAGCTCTTTTAGTTCTAGTTTTTTGATGGAGTTTTTAGGGTTTTCTTTATATCGTATAATTTCATCTGCAGATAGTGAAAGTTTGACTTTTACTGATTTAGATATCTTTCATTTCTTTTTGTTTTCTGATTGCTATGGCTAGGACTTGCAGTATTCTGTTGACTAAAAGTGGAGAGAGTAGACATCCTTGTCTTGTTCCTGACCTTAGAGGAAAAGCTCTCAATTGTTCACCACTGAGTATGACATTGACTATGGTTTTTTCATAGAGCCTTTATTACATTGAGGTATATTCACTCTAAACCTACTTTGTTGAATTTTTATCATAAATGGATGTTGTACTTTATCAAATACTTTTTCTGCATCTGTTGAGATGATGATCATATGGTTTTATCCTTTCTCTTGTTAATGTGAGGCATCACCTTGATTTGCAAACATTGAACCACCTTTTTATACCTGAAATAAATCCCCGTTGTTTATGCTGAATGTTTTTTTTTTTTTAACGTGCTGTTGAATTTGGTTTGCTAATGTTTTGTTGAGGTTTGCATCTATGTTCATCAGAGGTATTGTCCTTTCATATTTTTTTTTGTTTGTTTGCTTTTGTTTTTGGAGTATTTTTATACTGGGTATATTTATACTGTGGGTATCAGGGTAATGTTGACTTTGTAGAATGGATTGGGAAGCTCTCCTTCTCTTCTATTAACTCTTGAAATGTTTGTTACAATTCACTTATGAAGCCATCTGGTCCTGGACTTGAGTTTTTTGGGAATTTTTTGATTATTGATGCTATTTCAGTAATTACTATTTCTAGTAACTCTTCTGTTAAAATTTTCTCTTTCTTCCTGATTCAGTTTTGAAAGGTCATATGTCTCTAGGAATTTATCCATTTTCTCTAAGGTGTCCTATTTGTTGGCATAATATTCACTTGTAATCCTTTGTGTTTCTGTGGTGTTAGTTATTTCTCCTTCATTTCTGATTTAAATTGAATCCTTTCAACCGCCCCCCCCCCTTTTTAAATGAATCTGGCTGAAGGTTTATGGATTTTTAGTTGATCTTTTTAAAGAACTGGCTCCTGGTTTCATTGATCTGTTCTATTGTTTTTTTAGTCTCTTCTATTTTACCTCTGCTCTAATCTTTATTTCTTCTTACTGGCTTTGGACTGTTTCTTTTCTCACTTCTTTAGGTATAAGTTGAGGTTACTTATTTGAGATTTTTCTTCTTGAGGTAGGTCTATATTGCTATAATTTTCCCTTTTAGAACAGCTTTTGTTGCATCCCAAAGATTTTGGATTATTGTGTTTTCATATGTCTCAATGTATTTTTTATTTCCTCTTTGATTTCTTGGTTGGTCCATTCATTGTTTAGTAGTATGTTACTTAAACTCCATGTCTTTGTGTGTTTTTCCAGATTTTTTCTTATGGTTGATTTCTAGTTTCATAGCATTGTAGTCAGAAAGGATGCATGAGATTACTTGAATCTTTGAATTTGTTGAGACTGGTGTTATGGCCTAACATGTGATCTGTTCTAGAGAATGTTCCATGTGTACTTGAATATATAATCCACTGTTTGAGGATGGAATGCTCTGATATATGTTAGATCCATCTGGTCCAGTGTGTCCTTCAAAGCCAGCATTTTCTTATGGATTTTCTAGCTGAATGATTTTCCATTGATGTGAGTGTTGAAGACTATTGTATTACTATCAATTTCTTTATATCTACTAACAGTTGCTTTATATATTTGGGTGCTCCCATGTTGGGTGCATAAATTTTTACAGTTTTTATATCTTCTTGTTAGATTGTTCTCTTTATCATTAAATAATGTCCTTCTTTGTCTCTTGTTAGTCTTTTAGAGTCTACTTCGTCTGCTAGAAGTATTGCTACCCTGGCTTTCTTTTCACTTCCATATATTTGCAGGACAAATATTTTTCCATATCTTAACTTTTGATCCACATGTGCTTTTAGGTCTGAAGTATCTCTATCTCTAGTAAGCAGCATATAGATGGATCTGATTTTTCTTTTTTATCTATTCAGTTATCCTATGTTTTCTAATTGAATGTAAATGGACTGTATTTTAAAAAGTAATTATTAATTAAAAGTAATATAAATGTAATGTAAATGTAAATGGACTGAATTTTAAAAAGTAATTATTGATGTGCTTACTATCATTTTGTTACTTGTTTTACGGTTGTTTTTGTAATTCTTCTGGTTCCTTTCCCCCCCCTGTGGTTTGATGGCTTCCTATATTCTCTCTATAGTTTGCATATCTATTATAGGTTTTTGATTTGTGGTTACCATTGGGTTGGTATACAACATCTTATGCATGTAGCAATCTGTTAATAGTTTCTTAAATTTGAACCCATTCTAAAAGCACTACATTTTACTTCTCCCTCTCCCATGTTTTAGGTATATAGCATCATACTTTATGTCCTTTCATTTTGTAAATCCCTTGGCTGGTTTTATAGATACAGTTGATTTTACTGCATTTGTGCTCTAACCACTGTATCGGTTTTATAAGTGACTATAATCTACTCTTGCTATGTTTGTATGTATTTGTGAATTTTTTTTGTTTCCTAATTTTCTTACTCCTGATTATGGCCTCTTCTTTTCCCTCACAGAATTTTTTTAACCTTTCCTGTCGGGCTGGTTTAGTGTAACGAACTCCTTTAACTTTTGTGTGGGAAACTCTATCTGTTATCCTATTCTGAATGACAACCTTGCTGGATAGGGTAAACTTGGTTGCAGGTTTTTTCTTTTCAACATTTTGACTACATCACGCCATGCCCTGTGGCTTGGAAAGTTTTTGCTGAAGAGTCAGCTCAAAGCCTTATGGGGTTTCTCTCTTGTGTATAACTGTTTTTCTGCTTTTTAAAATTCTCTACCAGCACTTTTTGCCATTTAAGTTATTACATGTCTTGGTGAGGATCTCCTTCAGTTGATTTTTGTTGGATGCACTCTGTCTCCTGGTTTGGAATGTTTGTTTTCTTTTTAAAATTAGGGAAATTTCCAGCTGCTATTTCATTAAATACATTTTCTATCACCTTTTCTCTCTTTTCTTGCTTTGGGGATCCCTATACTGTGAATGTTATTGCACTTGGTGATGTCACTGAGTTCCTTTAACTTATTCTCATTTTTTTCTTTTTCCTTCTTCTCTTTCCTCTATTTATTTCTTTTATTTTTATTTCCGTTAATTGAGGTTTTTTTTTTAAATTTATCTCTGATTGATTCTTTCTACATTTTCTATTTTTTTGTTGAAGGTCTTTCTGAGATCCTCCACTCTTTTCTCAAATCCAGTGACTATCCTTATGAGCATTACTTGAATTCTCTATCGGGTATATTGCTTAGCTCCATTTCATTTAGCTCTTTCATTGTCAATTTGTTCCGTTTTTCATTTGGGACATAGTCCTCTGTCTCCTCATTTTGTACAACTTTGTTTATGTGTATTAGGAAAGTTATATCTCCTTGAAAGTAGTGGTGTAATGAACAGATCCTACAGGGTGATGTCCCTTGTTCACTAGCACCAGGGGCTTCAGAGGTGTCCTCTGTGTATGTTGTGTGTGCCTTACTGTTGTGCCTGAGCCACATTTGTCTTCAATCCAGTCAAATGCAGTGATTCTCTTTGCCTTTTGTCAGTAGGGTTTGATCCAACATGCTGTTAAGAGGCCATTGTGGGACTGCCTTAGGCTTATAGTTGGGTCAGACTAGATGCCTACCTTCAGCCCATTTACTCATACTGCAGTTGTACCAAACTGCAGATCATTGTCCTTAGAGGCTTTTGTTAATGGAGTAGGGCCTGCAGTCAGACCAGATGTCTGACCTGCACCCCTTCCACCCCCTACCTACTGCTGGGCCTGCAGTGGAGCTGGCTTGTGTGGTTATCATCCCCACTCCCAGAGCAAGAGCCACTTTGGAGTGGTGCTAGTCACTGTTTTGGCTGCTTGTGAATGAGATCAATCAGGAGATGCTCTGGAGGGACTTCTGTGGAGCGGGACAGGTTGGATGGGGTGAATCCACAGGAGAATGTGAGGGCAGGGTGCATGATA
Source organism: Nyctereutes procyonoides (assembly GCF_905146905.1). Taxonomy (NCBI): domain Eukaryota; kingdom Metazoa; phylum Chordata; class Mammalia; order Carnivora; family Canidae; genus Nyctereutes; species Nyctereutes procyonoides. The sequence continues at coordinate 7,222,002 of NW_026575082.1, read as the reverse complement.
TTAGCAAGCTATGTTAAGAGTGTGCTGGTTCCTGCAGGAGTCTGGGTATCTAGGCTTGTAAGGGTGGGTGGGGGTAGAGAAATGTCCCCTGGAAACTTTCTTACCATTGGAGAAGTCTTCTAAAGATCCTGCAGCTCCTGCTCACATTCTGAGGTTAGTAAATAAATCTCCTTCCTGTATCCCCCAAGTGGTTTTGAAACTGCTGTTTCTATGCTGTATCTTGGAGGGTTGTTGGTTATGGTGTCTCTTTAAGTGGAGTGGTGGGACTCAGTTTTCTATTGACCTAGTCTCTCCTGGCACCAAGCCTACAGATTTTCAAAGTTCTCAGTATGAAGCCCCCTGATTGTAAAAACTCCTGCAGCCAAGCACCTTTGGTTTCAGAGCCTCATGTTCTGAGGTCTTGTCTTCCCAGTGCTGGTCTCCCACATCTGGGAGACCTGGGACGGGTCCACTTCTCTCCCTGTCTGGTGTTCACGGTGTTGTCCCCCCTCAAGTCTGTGGTTAGTCTTCCAGATGATTTTGTCTCTTTACCAGACTCTGTCCTTCCTGCCATTCTTTGGGGTGGCCTCCTCTTGACAGTTAACTGTGGAGAGTCTGTTCTGCCAATCTTCAGATCGTTTCCTGGGTAGCTGCCCTGGTGTGGTGCTTCTCTGGGTGTGTCCCTGGGATGAGATGAGTTTAGGATCCTCTTCCTCCACTGTCTTCCCAGGCTACTCCCATCAGATCTAAAATTTTGCCTGTTATGTAGATTAGATGATAGTCTAATGAGATATCTGTTATGGGTTGAATTATCCCCATAAAAGAAATGCTGAAGTCTTAATTTTTAGAACCTCAGAATATGACTTTTTTTGGTAATAGGGTTGTTGCAATTTTATGGAAGTTGAAATGAGATCATTATGGAGTGGGTTGGGTCTTTAATCCAATATAACTGGTGTCATTTTAAGTATCATTGAGAACTGGAAGAATAGATGACTTTTTTTTTCTTTTTTAAGATTTTATTTGAGAGAGTAAGCAAGAGAGTGAGTAGCAGGGAGGGGCAGAGGGAGAGGGAGAAGCAGACTCCCCACTGAGTAGGGAGCCTGATGCAGGGCTCAATCCCAGGACCCTGGGATCATGGCCAGAACTGAAAGCAGACCCTTAACTGACTGAGCCACCCAGGTCCCCAGTTAGATGGCTTTTTGAAAATACTGGATATTTTCTAAAGGACTCTAAAATATTTTCCTCTTAAATCATGTGATGATAGTTTAAGACCTACTAAGTATGTTAATTAGATGCTAAACCCATTTGGCACAGTTTTTGAACAAATGATTATCTAACATTTTGGTGGACTTTCATTTCCTTATTCATTTTTCGTTTTTTTGCTGTTGAAAAAGTACAGTGTGTGTCTTCCAAATTCCAGTGCATCAATGAATTTGCCCATATGTGATGTTGTAGCTAGGTATAACATCTTTTAATCTGTCATGTTGATAGAATTGACTGGCTTTCATCCCTTATCTACACATTTGCACCCTTTAAATGACACCCTACCATACCTTGTTTTCCAAGAAACAGGCAGAAGGTCCTCCTACCAAATACACACTGTGTATCCCAAATCATGTGTCCTTTTCTAGCTCCACAAGCTCTACTTGGGTGATGGAGAAACGCCTAGGTTAACTTTGTGTCCTTCAGCCAGATCAGAGCTGGCCGTGCTGTAGATGCCCTTTCTCTTGGCTCCTCCTGTGTTTGGTTTCTGGGGCCTCTTGATAGACACCTGCTAGTAGAAGGAGCTGTTAGTTCCAGAATGAAGAGAAAATTATGGTAGGTGTGAAGAAGTGATGGAGAAGATTTTTATAATGTTTTCTCCCTTCTGAACAATGTTTTCACCCCCTGCTCCCCATCTTTGTGTCTGGGAAAGGTATGTATTACTACATGTTCTGTTTGTAGTGCCTCCCTGAGTTTGCCCTCTCCATGGATTTGGGACAAAACAGAAAGGAGAGATGGCTGGCAATACTACTTGTCCCCCTTGAACATTGCTACCAAACTATTGATTTTTCTACACCGTTTAAATCCTATCTTAATCCATTCAGACTGGTATAACCAAATACCACAGACCAACTGTCTTGTAAATGGGAGACTTGAGCATTTCACACACAGCTTGTCCCAAACTCAGGCCTTTGTCAAAAGCTAATGAAGCTCAGAGCTGGAGACTGGGAGATCTGTAAACCAGAGTAGATTTCTGGCAACTCCAAGTGATAGAGAAAAATACTTCCAGTAAGAATTCTAGAGAGTCATTTTCTGACTCTTGTTAACCTGCACACCAACTTCGGTCTACCCTTGTCTGTGCTAGGATTGAGGTGTTCAGCTGTTTGCTCTCTCTGCATAGGAGACAAAAGTGTCCTTTTCTAGGTAAACAAAAAGAAAACCACACACACATACATACTTCCAAAATCATTTGTGAAATTCTGAGTTACACTTACTCATTGCAGGGCGTATCGATACTCTAATGAGATCATGTGCATTGTGATTATCTGCGCAGACATAGTGTGTAGCACACTTCCGTAATTTCTTTATTAAATCTTTAAGCTTCTGTTGGGATTGTTGCAGTTAAACATTTTTGAAAATATTGATCCATTGTACAAAGTTTAAACTTTGAGCGTAGTTTATAAGCTTTCTATGATTTGACCACCGTCAATATCTTTAATCTTTTGTCACTTTCTTCATCATCCATACTTCAGGACTTTTGGACTCTGTCTTTACATGAGTATACAGTGCTTTCCATGTCTCCACTCCTATGTTCATGGCAATCTTTATGTTCATGGCAATCCTTCTGTTGAGGATGCCCATATTTCTTGCAAGGCCAGGTTTAAGCACTCACTTTATAATGCTTGCTCTAAATTGTCAGCCACTGCCTTCCCAAGTAGGATTGATCAAGGTATTTAATTCCATAATCTTTTACAAACCTCAACAAAATCATAATTGTTTACCTCTTACTCTCCATTAAAATAATCTAAATAGTTGGGACTATCTTATATATTTGAGGTACCTTATGTAGTTTCTAATAGATGGTAAATTATTCAAATACTTTTTCAACTTGGTAATCATCCATTTCATCAATGTATATGGCTTGGGGGGATTTAAGAAAGAGGGATACATATCTAGCTAGCTAACACACCCATTTAGTCAAGTCGCAGTTGAACACCTATTGGTCTAAGCACTGTACTAGGCATTGGAGATAAAGTGATAATTCAACAGTCATGGTTGCATACTTAGAGAATTTATATCTAGAATATAAAAGAGAAAAATGAGAAATAAACATGTAACAACAATGGCGATGAAGAGAGAGAGAGAGAACCATGGGAATATTTAATGAACAGAAATATTGTGAAGACAGCTGACCCATAGAAGCAAAGGCATGTGGGAGGTCTTGGTTGCCTTTATGTGAATATCACAATACCTTTACTATAGTTGGATGTGATACCAAATTAATGAACAGCATGTCTCTTCAAACGGCAATTGTGACAGTCAAAGGAAATGGCCTGTGTATACCTAGGCACACACATTAAGGTTCATTACCATGCATAGTTGGAAACGAGACCAAGGACATAATCTTCAAGATGAAGGATTTGGTTGCACTGCAACTTAAAGTTTGTGCACGTTATTGAAAGTGGTGTCTTTATTCACCTCATTCCACAAAGTAATCCAGCATCATTATCATAAAACTGACCAGTGTTGAGCCTGCCAGGAAAATGAAACTTCACTAAGTTGTTTACTTCTTATTCTATAAAACCCCACTAAATTAAATGTAAACATTTTCTTGTTGCAAATTTCTTAAACATTGTAACTGAGTCATAGGATTTTTTTTTTTTTTTTTTGTCAGTGCCTGGCATTTCTTTAAGGATAACTGCCTTGTTTTAAATTGTATTGTTAAATACAGGCTGCGGTGGCTTTGCCATGGCTGCTTTTGCGTTCTCCCATTTTGTTAGGATATTTTATGTAAAATATCTTTAGAAATTCTCTCTTGAATTTACCCCAGAATGTGATAGGTAGCAAAAACACTTTATAAAAACACTTCTTTCTCTACAGATGTGTATTAAATTTATGGATTACTTGCAATCTGTAATGTTTTCCCCAGTCTATCCTGGTGGTTCCCACAAAGCACCAGATAGGAAGAGAGAAAAGAGGTATAGAGCAGAGAAGGGACATACTAGAGACGAATATATGTAAACAGATTGACAGCACGTGTCTCTTCATTCTCCAGAATCCTTTCATAAGCTCTTCTGGTGGTTGTGTGCCTGTGTAGGCTGAGGGAAGTGTGGTGTGAAGTTGAAAAGCAAAGGTTCTAGAACTAGACTTTTCCGTCAGAGTCCTCCTGCAACATCAAGTCCTTGACCTTGGGATGTTGCTTGACCGCTCAGTGCTCTAGTTACTGCTCTTCTAAAGTGGGCATAATAATAGAGCCTCCCTCCTACTGTTGCATTGATGATTTCTTGAGTTTATACATATTCATTGTTTAGCAAAAAAGACTGGTGTGTAGGAGCATGTCTGAAAAAACAAGTGACTGTATCTTACTTTCAATTGGTTCAGAGAAGTGAAATAAACTGTGTTACATTTCTTTACAGCTGTCTGTGGTATGTTCAGTTCTTCATCTGGTGACCTGTCATACTGTTGTTTTTTTTTTTTTTCAAGTCACCTACGAAACAGTTTTATCTGAATTAAACTGGTAGGTGGGCATTTTCAAATTTGTGTGATTGTACCACTTATTAATGAAATCAGTAGGAATATCATCTGACAGGCAGAGGGAATAAAAAGAATACTGGGGATCCTCAGTTACTTCCATATTTTTTAAAAATATTTTATTTATTTATTTATTCATGAGAGACACAGAAAGGGAGAGAGAGAGAGAGAGAGAGAGGAGAGAGAGATTGAGAGAGACAGGCAGAGGGAGAAGCAGGCTCCATGTAGAGAGCCCGACGTGGGACTCGATCCCTGGTCTCCAGGATCCAGGCCCTGGGCTAAACCAATGAACCACCCGGGCTGCCCAGTTAGTTCCATATTAAAGTAGTTTTCACAAGGCACTGGGAGGTGGGGGTGGGGGTGGGAAACATAAAAGAAAAAAACCTATGGTAACTAGTTATGAGTTGATGGAGGAACTTCTGTGGTTTCCCTTGAATAGCTTCCTGTTTGGATGTGCGCCACCCGTTGTCAGCTTCAGCTTTGAGAACGCCCCCAATTACTGTGATTTTCTTCTTCTTTGGACCTTAGCTTCTCTCCTGTGAATGCCCCTCTACCGCTCCTAGCTAGCTCAGGCTGCATTCTCAGATGGAACTGCCTAATAGGATTACTTATGTCCACTCTTTTATCAAACCATCTGTGAGAATTTTGATGTACGGATAAATATTCAAATATTATAAAATTCAAGTCTAAATCCAAAGCCTACTTTAAATATCTATTTACAAAATCTGGAGGCTTTTGGGCTCTAATTTTATTCTGTTTTGTATGTTTCAGTATTTATTTCATATGATACTGTCATCCTAAACTATGTTGTCTCCTGTAGCCTCTAGTCTCATGCAGATAGCTCTTCATTTAAAACAAAGCTTATTAATTCATGAGAGACACACAGGCAGAGACCTAGGCAGAAGAAGAAGCAGGATCTCTGAAGTGAGCCTGATGGGGACTCAATCCCAGGACCCTGGGATCTCACCCTTAGGCCAAAGGCAGCCGCTTAAACACTGAGCCACCCAGGTACCCCACGGCTATTCATTTTTAACCTTAATTATAATACAACATCCAATTCTTTTGTCACAGTAACCACATTTCAAGTACTCACTAGCCTCTAGTGGCCAATGGCTACTATGTTGGATGGCATTAATTATAGAACATTTCTGTTATGGCAGAAAGGTCTATTAACCAGTGATGAAATGCTAGAACATAAAGACCTGAAATCAGAGGCTGTATCTGGTACTTCTGCTAAATGTACCAGCGCCCTCTCACACGACTGTCAAGACCTTTGATTCAGCGATGTCGTGCAGTTTTTCCTCCTTCTCACTGGAGCTTGCCTGGAGTTCTGCAAAACCAGACCTCAGTCTGGTCCATTACTTGAGGCTTTGACTGTTCTCATTCTTTCAGGTAGTTCTCTTTCTATCCCTTTATCCTAGATAAACCTTACTTCCTCCACATGGGCACCGCTGCCCTCTGCAGCCCCTTAGGGCAATCATCATTTTTTTTTTTTTTTTTTTTTTAAACATCTGCCTCCTTGGCTTCTCTGTCCTGGAGGCTCTTTGTTGATTCTCAGTAACAACAAATGCCGCCATCCTTGATCATTCTTCTGTGGTTTTACCCATTGGAAGCTTATCCTGACTATCATTCTCTATGCTCGCTCTTTCTTGTGGATGTATTTTTCTGAGTTCTATTTTTTTTAATTGAGCTATAATTGAGGTGAAGATTGTATAAATTTAAAGTGTACAACATGTTCATTGGATACGCTTATATTTTATGAAATGATTACCACCGTACTCTCTGCTTCCTTGTAATTCTCAATAGACTCTTGTTGCCGTATTTTGTTTTGGTATCCTCATATCTATCTACCTATTGATCTATCGCTGCATCTGTAGATATCTATACATCTATATAAAAATAACACCTTCTTCATTTTGGGATTATTCTAATATAATTTTTAATGCATGTGTTCACCTCTCCTAGCCAAGATCTATGTCACTCAAGCTAAATCAATCAAATGCTTTTTCCCTGGAATTTGAATCTTTGAATGGAGTTACACAATATATTGAAAAGGGATTGGAGTCCATTCAATCCTGCACTTCACTTCCATGATGAAAATAAAGGTGAGTTCTTGGTAACCAGCATCCAGAATTGCCTTTGTCCATGTCCATTTCTTAGAGGCTGATTTTTCAGACTTCCAAAAAATTGGTTCATTTCTAATAATTCCTTTCAAATTCATTGCTAATTGCCTTAAGTATGTAGTGCTGGTTTCTCTTGCTTGCAAGTAATCTGAAACAGAAACAGTACCATAATGGGATTTTAAAAGCGACAGTTGGAAAACATGAATTTGGTTAAGTTGATTATTGTGTGGAGGATTAGAAAGTTGTAAATTCTTATACAAGTGCAACCTAGTGATTAAATTGTTCCATGTCATTATCTTGGAGCTTGTATCCTGTGGTTTGGGTATGAAAAACCATAGAGTGACTGTGGCTTGAGGAATTTTTTTTTCTCATCATTAATTCATTTTAGGATTTTTTTTTAACAGATTCTGATTTCTATTTGTGGATCTATGCCTTCCCCAATCACAATACTTCAAGTTTGAGTGAGGTCTCATCCTCTCCCAGGAGTAGAGCTTGTGGTCTATCTGTAGCCAATTAGTGCCTCACACCTCTGGATACAATGTTGTTTCTGGGTTGGGTACCATTATAGCTAACTCTGGGGCTTTCATTTGAAATGTTTTTCCTGCCAGACTTGCATAGAATATGATATGCAGTTGGAGATACTACAGACTTTTTGCTATCACATAGAACCTGATCTAAAGTCTACAAGCAAAGAGTAGCAAAGCAGAGCTCAGTTATTTATAGAGAAATCTGTTTTAAATAATTGTTTTATTTTTTAATTTTAATTCTAGTATAATTAGCATATAGATTTATTGGCTCCAGGTGTACAATATTCAACATTTCCATATATTACCTAGTGCTTGCTTATCACAAGTGTACTCCTTAATCTCCATCACCTATTTCACCCATTTTCCCACCTTGCTCCTCTTCTCTGGTAACCATTTGTTTGTTCTCTATAGTTAAGAGTCTGTTGCTTGGTTTCTCTCTCTCTCTCTCTCTCTCTCTCTCTCTCTCTCTCTCTCTCTCCTCATTTGATCTTTAAATTCCACACAAATGAAATCATAGGGTATTTGTCATTCTCTGAATTTGCTTAGCATTATACTCTGTAGCTCAATCCATGTTGTTGCAAATGGCAAGATTTCATTCTCTTTTATTGCTGAATATTATTCCATGGTGTGTGTGTATATATACACATACACACACCCCCATCACTTCTTTATCCATTCATTAATTGATGGATATGTGGGCTGCTTCCATATCTTGGCTATTGTAAATAATGCTTCTATAAACATAGAGGTGCAGGTATCCCTTTTAATTAGTGTTTGTGTATTTTTTTTGTAAATACCTACTAGGGCGATTACTTGATATTACAAAGTTTAGATTTCTCAAACAGTTAAAAATAGAAAAAAAATATAATCTTTATAATACTATTTGAGCCCTTAAATCCATGAAGGCAGCACAATCACAGGTTTTCAGATAAATGAGTCAGTAATTCTCCAGTATTCATAGATTTTTCTATCAGAATATTCTAAATGAGATACTCCTACCATTTATTGAAGATTTGGAAATGATTTCATAATCTCATTACTTTACCTCTTTCTATAATTACAGAAGATTTTGAGATACTGTTTAGAAATTTTTATCCTTTAGAAATATTACAGTCTCTGAAACGGTAAATATTAAGTCTTTCGGCAAAACCTTGCCAAAATTTCAGGTCTCCATATGATACTTGACTTCAGAAAGATATCTACTCCTTAGAACTCCCATTATCTACAAGTCCCACTCTTCTCTTTCCTTTAATTCACTCATACACATCTTTCTTCAATGATATGAACTAGGATTTATCAATTGCCTTGGAAATCACTTTTTCCTAGAGAGTACAGTTAGTTATAAATCACCTGGGTGATTGAATTATGTTTGGCTATAGCACATGGCCCTACAGATTAGAGCCTTGCCTCAAACTGGCCCTCGGGGAGCCCTTGGAAAGACCTACCTCTTATTCATATCAATAACTATCCCCATTTTGCCTTTTCCTTCAAAACTCCAACTCAGTCCCTGTTCCCTTCAGCCTAAGTAGATGACCTTTCTTCCTACTTCAGTGAAAATACCACGGCCTTCGGTAATCTTGCTTCTTTTCCCTCTGCTACATGGACTTTTATTTCTCTCAGCCTGTATCTTACCTCCATTATGTCAAGATCAGAGTATGAGCTATGGCCCTTCCTACTTAAATCCTTGAGCCCACGTCCACTCTTTTCCAGAATATCCTTCTATGATTCATCTCCCCTGCCCATATATATATTTAACTTCTTCCTCTCCACTCGGTGCTTCCCCTCAGGCTATAGACATGATCAGTCTTTCTTTGCTTAAAAAGAAAAAAACACTGTCAGTAATGAGAGAGGAGGCTAAAGAAGGGGTCTGAGAGGTCACCAAAAGCCATGCATGTGATATTTAGGACTTTATACTTTCTTAGGGGATGGAAAGCCACTGAATGAAATCAAGCAGGGGCATCACATGATCATATTAGCATTGTAGATAAAGGATTCTGTTTGCTTTGTGGAAATGGATGTAGAGGTGTAACTAGGAGGCAAAAGTGTAAATAATGTTCCTAAAATGTGTTCTGCAAAAGACTAGATACTAGATACTGCTGAGTGTTATTAGACTTTCCTTAAAAAACAAAAAAACAAAAAACAAAAACTGGTTAATGGATAATTAAATATAACAACTTTGGCTTAAACAAATCTTTTTTCCTTCAAGGCTTCTGACTTGAATCGGCTAGGTCTCTTTATCTAGAATTTTCTTTATTTCCAAACAGGTAGACCATTTAGCTTCCTTTTTGTCCATTAGGTGATAAAGTGATGTTTATATCCGGCGATATTACATGGCATATAAGAAGATGGTCTTGCACAGGTGACTGCTACTCTTTCCTGCCCTGGGAGATCTAGCACATTGTGTCCAGTCAAGTGCTAAGTACTTGTGAGGATGCTGCAGCATGCTAGGGATTCCTCGCTTATCCAGCCATTTAACTAAACGTATGTTTTAATTACTCCATTGATGAGGAAGGCGTTCCTGCCCTAGAGTAATGTGGACACTGAATATGGACACCAGGCATTGGACAGATGAGATCAACAGTGTGAATTAGTCACATGTGTTCACAGCCTGAGGAGAAGGACACTGGATGCCATGCAGGACCACAGGCGTGTCGCACTTGGGAATGGAACCAACAGCCTGGGGCTGTGTAGAAGGCAGTCTTTTAAGTATCAAGTGGGTGAGGTAACACCTGGTTCTCACCAGGGCATGTCACTGGCTTGTTGGAATGATTCTGCAGGCTGGCAGGCAGCTGTCACCCACTACTCAGAACAAGGCACTCTGCCAAGTGCATTAGAGAAGTCGGATTATTTGGTTCAAGGAGGCTTATCCACAGGAGCAGAAAGGAGAGGAACATTTGTGGTTAGGCCTTTGAGGCTGCTTGATTTTACCAGGTAACAAGATAGCACATTGTATTGAGTCTTGAGTTTTAAACTTTATGCCAACCCAAGGTATAGTTGTTTCCCTCTTTAACCACTTCTCCAGGCCTGACTTTTCTTGTATTCACAGAACTCCCGGTGGAAGAAACACAAAGGCCATCAGCAGAACATTAGCAACTTTCTGTGTTCTGGTTTAACCAGGACACATCTGACCACACCTTGAGGAGGCATTCCATTCATTATGGAAAATAAGGGAATGGATTAACTTAATAGTCACTTAATAGATTCTAATAAGTATTATAATTAGGATTATCATAATGATACTCTGCTTAGGTAATAATGTGTTTATGTAAATCTAAATTCCCCTAGTGTATTCTTTCTAGTAGCAGTATATTACCTTATCAGGGACTATAAAATATTCTTCACAAGTTTATCATCTAAACTTTACAGGTTTTGTAATTTTGTTAATGAAAGTCAATTGTTTCCTTAGGTATTATGTGTGAGGCAGATTTCAAATTTCCTGCAATAATATCTGATATGGGATCTTCTTTATTTTTATGTTTCAATTTCAATATATTTTCCTGAAGAAGCAATATTTTTGAGAGGCACATTTTTCTTATAAAATGCAGAGGCATGACAGATAATGTCCTTTGAGATGCTCTTCATGACTATGGGTGTTTTAGGTTTCTAAGTTCTAATTATCTGTATTTCAGTTTCTCTGAAGATTAGATTGGTAAACTGCATCACCTGCTGAGCATCTGGTGTAAAATGTGTGTATAGGAAAATAGACCACATCACCTGTGCTCTTTTTCCATTGAATTGTGTACCCCCTAAAATATGCAGAAGTCCGAGTCCACAATACTTGTGAATGGCACCTTATTTGGTTGCAGTTACAATTAGGTAATTCTGGAGTGGGATGGGCCCTTAGTCCAATAGGACTGCTGTCTTTTTAAGAAGAAAGAGGCAGGTATAGGAAGAAAACCACATGATGGTGGTGAGATCCCAGTGAAGCATCTATAAGCCAGGGAACAGTGAGGATTACAGGCAACACCAGGATCAAGGAGAAAGTCATGGAACAGATTCTGTCCCTTTAGAGAGAGCATGGCCCTCTTTCCACCTTGATTTTGAAATTCTAGATGCCAGAATTGTAAGGAGATTCTTGTTGGTTTATTATTTTTTTTAAGGGTTTTATTTATTCATGAGAGAGACACACACACAGAGGGGGGCAGAGACAGGCCGAGGGAGAAGCAGGCTCCATGCAAGGAGCCCCACATGGGACTCGATCCCGGGACTCCAGGATCATGCCCTGGGCTGAGGGCAGGACTAAAACGCTGAGCCACCCAGGCTGCCCTCTTGTTGGTTTAAAGCCATTTTGCTTGTGGTACTTAGGGGAAAGTACTGGCTTACAAGGCCCATATAACTAAGGACCAACTAAATCGTCATCATGTACAAATGTCCACATGGACATCCATGGGATTTTAGAATTTAAAGAGTCCTAGAAATGATTAAGTTGACTGAATTAGTTTCACAGAGAGAGAGAGACCCAGGGTTTTTAATGACTGTCTATAGATACGACTAAGTAGGCATAGGATCCTATCACAAGAACTCTAGTATCCTGACAGTTTGCCTGACACTTTTTCCAATCTCACATTCACATTGAAGAGTGATTATATGTATTGCCTGTCTGCCCCCTTGGAAAGCAGAATGAGGCCTTGAAGAAACACATGTTAGGGCAGGAATTCTGGAATCCAGAGAAGGTCTCCAGGAAGTCTGGCCCCAGTGGAAACCCTCCAGGGTCTTTCCAGCATTTAAAAAACAAAGGGGGGGAAATAAAAATAAAAAACAAAGGGAGGTTGTGATTAGGCCTGTGAGGACAACTGTCCTGAAATTAAATATTGCTTATAAGGCCTAAATGATTGAGATGAATGAGTAACAAAAATGTGATTTTTGATAGGAGTAAAACTTTGTATGCTTACTGTGAGCATGCTATTGACACAGTAAACTTGGCCCTTAATGTTCAGAGCAAATTCATTGTTCGATCTGAACGCAAGCGCACTATTTCATTGCTGATGTGCTGTTTTCTGCTGTAGGTCTTCTGTGATAGATTCAGGGTGTCCCACAAGGACAAAGACTGTGGAAACTCAATTTGCATAGGGCTTTGCATGAAGATGGTAACATCAAAATAGAGTCTTGGATGATGACGGTTGTATGCCAGATTGAGCAAAAGGAGGACACAGTTCAAGCCTAGTTGAATATTTTATTGTAAATGTGCCCAGGAAGCATGAAGCACACAATTGAGAAAAATAAGCAAGTATAACCAGAGAGTCCTAAGGTTAAAAGTGTGTGTGTATGCGTGTGTCTACACACATGTGGACATGCACACATGCTGATTTATTTCTCTGAAACAGAAAAAGGGGTAAAAAAAAAAAAGTCATTTGTTTATGTTCAGGAGAGAAAACATGCTCAAATCATGACCTGTCCCTTGGAGGGGTGGAGATGTGGTCAGAGGGAATGCTCAGGATTCCTTGGAGAAATTCAGGATAGCCATTTTTCCTACACAGAGTAAAAGTTCTATTTTTCCAGGAAAAAACATAATCAGATAATTTGTTTTTAAATCTTTTATGTTTCTCCACTTAATATATAAACTTAAAAGTGAGAGACTTCTGCCCAGGTTTTGTTCTATATGCTAATAGTTATATTCAGTTGTTATATAGTAGTTACAGTTATAAGGCACCAGATTTGGGACATGTGAAACTGAAGGGACAGTCTCCTTTCGTAACCTGGCCCCTAGCCACATATTTTGCTCATCCTAAAGACCACCAGTGTTACAAGGTATCTGTGTTTCTTCCAGAAATGGATTATGTATATGATTTATAGACACATGGAATTATAGCATACTATGCATATTGCTTTACACTTTGCTTTATTTATACATTAATTTTTGGCAGTCAATATTTCTTGGTTAATCTACACTATAATTAGGGCTGCCTGCCCATTCTTAATGAAGATATGATTTCCTATTGTATGGAGGATCTACAGTTTACTTACCTAGTCCCCAACTGGTTGTTTTCAGTTGTTTATGATCAGTTGATTATAAATAAAGCTATAAAAATATTGGGAAAAGTATACTCTTAAGATTCTTTTGATTTCTTGCATCCTGTGTCTTAAATCCTTCTCTAGTAAATTACATAAAGCAGGATTTTTTCATTATTATTCTAACTAGATATTCTGACTCTTGGCACATACATTCTGTGCCAAGGCAGGTAGTGAATTGAGTAGTAAATATTAGAATTAATGACTTCTGTAGGAAAAAAAAAAAGGTAGACTGGAAGTTGTAGAAGGCTGCAAGTGGCTAGTGTGTGGTCACTGTCAACATCTTTGAGGTGGAGGAATTTTAGTGTAAGCTTGAATTCGTGGGGGGGATAAAGCACAAAAGGCATCTGGAAGGAGTTTCAGAAGCATCACCTGGAACAAAGATCTCCAAACAAGAGAATGTCTGGAATATCCTAGAAGCAGCTTGACTTGAAGTGAGCAGGGAACAAGGGGTATCATAGCAGAAGATGGAGACCTGGAGTTGAGAGAGTCACCTGCAATGTAGGGTTTCACAGGACACTGGAAGGTTGGGGGCCGGGGTTCATCGTAAAATAGTTCTATACCTTGCCCTTCTGGAGGAACTCTCTCAGTGCACTGATGAAAACAGATAAAGGAGGGGAAAAGAAGTAGCCGTGAGGTGCTAGAGTGAGGAAACCATTGTAGTCACTAAGGGAGCTGGGAACGAGCCACATTCCAGATATGGTTTGAAGGTAGGTCGTGAAGATTTGTTAATGGGTTGCATGGTTTGTGTAAGAGTGTGTGAGGGGACAGGGTAATGAAGCATTTGGGAAAATAATACGTTCACAAGAGGGCCAGGAGAGTCTTACCATTGCAATTTGGGAAGGGCAGCTAGCCTTTGGTTTTGGACTGCTGAGCTCTCCCGTCTCTCTGTCCTGCTTTTATATTATTTTGACGCTGCTCTGTGTCACTACTCCTGTAAATGGAACCTATTTATCAACCAAATATATGATAAGAGGGTTTCAATGTAGAAAGTTGTGTGTCTGGAGAGTTAGCATTGTCAACTCTTTGAGATTTGTATACTTTTCGTTGACTTCTTGTCTTTACCTGGACTGTCAGTACATCGTTGAATGGGATATGTAATGGGCATCCCATTCATTCAAACACTGAAACATGGTGTCTTCTGTGTTTCACTGAATTTTATCTTTATTTCCTATTTTGTATATTCCTATCCACATGTTTTATCTCTTATTTTTAACTTTCATCAGTTATGCCTTCCAATATTTCCTTCAGAGTATTGCTTTATTCCAACTGATAATTCTTTAGTCTGAAGTTTTGAGGAGTCTAAATATGATCTTGTTTTTGGTGTACTTAAGCCAACACTTGCTGCTCATGTTTTGTTTCATCAGTTTTTTGATAATTCCTTTATAGAAGTTCATGCTTGGATGAATTTCATCTGTGGGATCTTAGAATACCTTAATTAAGGATGATTATACCCAGAGAATATTGGTATTTTCTGTAATGTTTGTCAGCTGATATTACCAAGCTGAAATAAACCCATATTAATTTCTTCACCTGGAGATTTTCTCCCTGCACAAAAGTGTTCTTTAAATTTAAGTCACAGAACCGAGTGGTACCAGGTCTGGAGTTACAAATGATTCGGAGATATCACAATTATTGTTTTGTTAATGGTGGTATGATGTCATTGTCACCATTGGCAGTGCCAGTACTGTTGTCTACAGCACAGGCCCGAGGCAGAGTCATTTGTGGGTCTCCTCACATGGACCCAAATTTCTCCCTAGTCAGGTTTTTGGTAAGTGTTTTTATTGAACTTCCTAACCTTATGCTTGGTACTGTGTGCTTCTGCTTTTCGACCCCCTTTTGTTGGAATAATAACTTGTTTCTCTTTTTCTCTCCCTGTTCCTCAGTTTCCAGCATTGGTATTTCCATTAAGGAAGAGCACCTTAGAATTTCAAGTTTACATATTTGTATTTCATTTCACTTTTCTATTCCTTTCAGTTATCCCCTACTTTCTTTAGAGCTCAATAATATCTAAATACACATTTTTGCAACTTTCTGACAGCTGGTCCATGGCAGTACAGAGTTTCAAAAAAGCCTGATCGAGGCAATAGTCCTGGGGACACTGAATTTTTTGCATGTATTGAAAATTTTTAATTTTAATGTGGTGATTTTTTTTAAAAGATTTTATTTATTTATTCATGAGAGACACAGAGCGAGAGAGAGAGGCAGAGACACAGGCAGAGGGAGAAGCAGGCTCCATGCAGGCTCTTATTTCTATCCTGTGTCTCCAGAATCAACAACCTGGGCCGAAGGTGGAGCTAAATCACTGAGCCACCCGGGCTGCCCAATGTGGTGATTTTTTATTTTAGATCTGCATTGACTTTTTCTTTTAAGACTTGATTATGTTTTAGAGCAGATTTAGATTCACAGAAAAACTGAGGGAGAGGTACAGAGACTTCCCATAAACCGCCTACCCAGACACATGAAAAGCCTCCCCATTATCAACATCCCCACCAAAGTCATGCATTTAAGATTGATGATCCTACACTGACACATCATAATTATCCAAAGTCCATAGCTTACCTGATGGTTCACTCTTTGTGTATATTTTATGTGTTGGGACAAATGTATTTCCTGCATCCACCGTCAAAAAAACCCTGTTTTGACTGACCCCAAATTTTCCGTACTCTTCCCATTCATTCTGTTCCCCTCCCCCCCACCAACCTCTGGAACCACTGGTCTTATTACTCTTCGGAATTTTTCCTTTTCAAAATGGCATATGATTAGAATCAAACAATGTGTAGCCTTTTCAGATTGGCTTCTTTCACTTAGTAATATGCGTTTAAGATTCCGAAGTGGCTGTTGTATTTGACATTCCTGCCAGCAGTGAATGAGAATTTCTATTGGTCCACATCCTTGCCAGCATGGGTTTTGTCAGCATTCCAGATTTTGATTCCTAGAATAGGTGTGTAGTGGTAGCTCATTGTTTTAATTTGCACTTCCCTAATGAAATAAGGTGTGGAACATCTTTTCAATCATCAATATGTTTATTGATCATCTGAATATCTTCTTTAGGTGTCTATTCAGATCTTTGCCTCCCCTTCCCTTTTTGTAATTAGGTTGGTGGTTTTCTTGTTGGATTTGTATATTTTAGATAACAGTCCTTCATTAGAAGTGTATTTTGCAAGTATGTTCTCCCAGCGTGTGACTGGTCTTCTTTCTCTTCAAAATGTCCTTCACAGAGTTTTTAATGAAGTCCAGTTTATCAGTTATTTCTTTCATGGATCATGCCTTTGATACTGTATCTAGAAAGACATTACCATACCCAGGGTTACTTAGGTTTTCTCCTATGTTCTAAAAGTTATGTTTTGTATTTCACATTCAGGTTTGTGATCCATATCAAGGGTTTTTGTTTTTTTGTTTGTATTTTTTTGTGTGTGTGAAGAGTAGAAGGTTTGTGTTTAAAGTGTTTTTTGTTGTTGTTGCGTCATGTTGTTTTTTTATTTGTGGATGTCCAGTTGTTCCAGCACTGCTTAATGAAAAGACTGTTTGCTTCATTATATTGCCTTTGCTCTTGTGTGCTCTCCATTCTATTGCTTTGATATATTTGTCTATTCCTTCAGCCGTACCATTCTCTGATTACTACATCTTTATAGTAAGTCTTAAAACTAGGTAATGTCAGTCTTCCAACTTTGTTCATTTCCATTAATGCTGTGTTGGCTATTCTGGATCTTTTTGCTTTTCCAAATAAACTTGAGAATCACTTTGTTGAAAGTCACAGAATAACTTCTGGGGTTTTAACTGGGATTTCTTTGAACCTATAGATAAAGTTAGGAAGAAGTGACACATTGACATGATAAAATGACATGTCAATGATGAAAGATAATAAAGATTTTGTATGTATTTTGTCAGACTAATGCCCAGACATTTCATTTTGGGAGGTGCTAATATGAACTATATTGTGCTTTTAATTTCCAGTTTTATTTATTGCTGGTATATAGGAAAGCCGCTGACAGTTGTATATTAACCTTATATTTTGTAACCTTGCTATAACCTTATATTTTGTAACCTTGCTATAACTGCTTATTCCAAGAGATTTTTTTTTCAGTTTAGATTTTCTTCATAGACAGTCATATCATCTGTGTTTTTATTTCTTTATAGACCTCTCTGTATAATCTTGCTATAACCGCTTATTCCAAGAGATTTTTTTTTTCAGTTTGGATTTTCTTCATAGACAGTCATATCATCTGTGTTTTATTTCTTTGTAGACCTCTCTGTACACCCTGGTGGTATACCTTTTCTTAATGCATTATATAGAACTTCCAGTATGATGTTGAAAAGGAATAATAAAAGGAAATGTCTTTGCTGTGTACCTTATCTTTGCAGTAAAGATTTTCAATTTCTCATCATTGGGTGTAATGTTAGCTATAGGTTTGTTTTTTTTTTTAAGGTACTCTTTATCAACTTGAGTTTCCATCTATTCTAGTTTTCTGAGTTTTAACCATGAAAGGGTGTTGGGCTTTGACTTTTTAAAAATCAATACTAATTTAGTGTCATAATGGTAAAAGAATGCAGTCCTGGGTCTTATTGATTTTGGGGGATGGGATTTAAATAGAAGTCCTTATTTAGGACTTGATGAGACTTCTTTGTGGTCAAATATATAGTCATTTTTTGTTTCCCATGTGCTTAGAACTAATTTGCATTTTTCCACTTATGGTTGCAGCAGTTGTCTTATCTATATCTTTATATGCCAAGTAAAATAATCCTTTTGATTTGTGTTGCTCGTATCTGTAGTGTACTATCTAATTTGTCCATTTTATCTGTCTGGTTTAGAGAGGAGGGTACTAAAATAGGTTCTGAAATTACTTTTTTTATACTATGAATACTCAACATTTTGAGTGCCATCTCATGAAAGACTGTTGCCTCTTTAGGTCTATTTTACTGTTGTTCTCTAACATCAATTCTAAATTTAGCATGGTGCCACCCATGAGAAAGCCAACATTTTTAAAGCCTCAATTGTATCATGCTGTGGCCATGTGACTAAATTTTAGCCAATGGATTAGAATCAGTGTTAGGGATAGCTCCTAAAAAGAGAAGATTTGTTGCTTTTCATGTTCATCCAGTTATCTGGAATAAGCATGTAATGACTGGAGCTATAGAAGGTATCCTGTATCAAAATAACCATAGAGAAAGAAACAGTTTAAAGAGTTTTGGGTCTTTGATGATAAAGGAGCCCTGGTATACAAGAGAGAAATAAATTCCTATCTTTTTCAAAACTCTATTTTGAAGATACATTTTTTGTAAAGTCAAATCTATTTTAATTGATGCAAGGCAGAACCCACCAATCTCAAACCCAATTCTGTTTCTAAATGAACGTTTAAGGGAGACTACATTTCTTTGGTTGTAAAACTATTTATATTCCTTTTCTTGACTTATTGTTTGGGTAAACATGGAGGATTAGATTAGATTCTTTTCTCACAATTTGGAAGATTTGTTCCTTTTTATTCTAATATGCAATAATGTTATATGGAAGTATAGAATACTGACAATCCTTCCCTTTCTCTGGAGTTAGTTTAGAGCTTCTCTTTATTTCTGATATTCTGAAAGTTATTGATACAATTGTCAAAGGAAAATTACAGCAGCCAAATTAAACAGGTACACAAAAACTGTATCAAGGACTATCGCAAATTGAGAGATTAAACTCTCCTGAAAGAAAAGTTGGTAGAATTTTTAAGTCCTGGGATGAGCTAGTGGAAAAGTACTGAAGGATAATGTGGGGGATGGTTGATCAATGTGATTATACCTTCTGTGTTTGCTAATTAGTGCTTACTGAAGTTGGGCTTCTACACTCACCTTAACATTCCAAGGAGATAAGGATGCTGTCTCCTATGGTTACCTTTGAAAGGGATGCCTTCTAGGGCTTTGAGAAAGAGATTCCTAGGTAGTAAAATTGGCAAAAACCTAGGAGAAGATGGTCTTTCAAAGAAGGGAAGAAATAATTTATAGCTACAAGTTTTCTAAAGTAAATGCTCTAACAAAATGGAGGTCTAGGACCAGTAGCCAGCAAGAAATGTATCTAAAGTTTAGTTAATCTGAGGGGAACATTAAGACCTCTTTGGTCACATTTTTGAATTGGCCTGATTTTTTTTTTTTTCCCACGAGTTTGGACTTTTGATAGGATTTTTTTTTTTTTAATCTGGAGACTTCTGTATTTTTATACCCATCTCTTCTATGTTCCCCTTTTTTTCCCCTTGGAACTTTTATTAAATGCTCAACTTCCTTGTTTTTCACATTTTCTATCTTTGACCTTTTGTTCAACTCTGTGAAATTGATAGCATCTTCCAAATGTTTTATTGATTTTTCTCAATTTATTACATTTTTCTTGCTAAGCAGTATTCTCCAATTCTTTTTTTTTTTTTTCATGGATCTTGTTTCCTGGCTGAGATGCAATGTGTAATGGTACATGCTGCTGAGGAATTTAATTGAGAACATTGCATAGTTGTTAAGGATCTCTATATTTTCATTTTTATTGTTTATGGTTATCATTTTTTAGTGAGGTCTCATCCTTACTTTTGTCTTTATATTTAAATTGAAGCACAGGGGCACCTGGGTGGCTCAGAGGTTGAGCATATATCTTTGGCTCAGGTTGTGGTCCTGGGGTCCTGGGATTGAGTTCCACATTGGGCTCCCCACAGGGAGCCTGTTTCTCCCTCTGTCTATGTCTCTACCTCTCTCTGTGTGTCTCTCATGACCAAAATATTTTAAGAAAAAGACTGAAGCACAGAACTGTTGGTTCTATTGGGAACTGTTAATATGGGCCCCGTGAATCCCTTATTATACTTCAGATTAAGAGCTGGATTTATATCTGATTACCCTAAAGTATCTTAGTATGTTTGAAGGATTTTTTTCCTCTAATATCTTTCAAATCCTTTAAAGAATAACTCTTTTTTTTTTTAATTTGGAATTGGACTCCTAGGTTCTCTTTGTGCCTGTTGGGAAAGTAAGATATTGGAGGTTTTTAAAAATCTATATGTGGGACTTCAGATTTATCCTCTCATTTTCAGCCCCAATTTCACCATTATTCTCTAGCATTCTCATGGAAAATGCTGTCATTATAAGTTCTATTTGCTTCCATTTCAGTAGAACTTCTATGTAAGTATTTCTGTCCACCTTAACTCCTCTTTACTATTCTACCTCATTATTACAATTTCTTCTCCACTTCTGACTCTTTACACTGTCTCATCATTGCTTTTATTCTCTTCTGTTTCTTAGGGAGGCTTTAGAAAAATTACTTGACAATCATGTGATCATTCTTTTATTATTAACTGGGACTCAATTCCTTCCCCCACTCTAATGTATTTTAGTGTTGAGAAGGAAAAAAAAAATAAGTTCTGGTACTTGGTACCCATAGAAAGAAATAGTCGACATTGGCTTGACATTGGTTCTAAACGCTGAGGGCCAGATTCCAAAATCACTCCTAATATTGCTTTTCTAGAGTTTACTGGCTTTTTGAGGCCGATTGTATATGGGTCTGAAGGAGCAGAACCAGGTGCTCCTGGAATGAAATAGCATTAAGCCAGAGGATCTTCTCTCTAGATTTGTAGAGGACTCCACTTGTAGACCATCTTACTCTCCCTGTTGTGCTTTGAGGAATAGCTGCCAACCATGTCACATCAAGGAGCAGTGGCAGTACTATTTATAAGACATCAGATATTATTTACTTTTGTTGGGAAAGATTTTTTTAAATATACTCTGAATACAGATTTCAAACTGAAATTAAAAATAATCCATCTCTTCTCCCCAATTATATGCTTTTCTAAAGAAAGAAATTTACTATAATACCAAGTAATCGGCTTCATTTGTTGTGAAAAATAAAGGTTAGTTATTTGATAAACCTAAGTTATTTATACCTGTCACCCTATTAAGGAAAACCCCAGTTTTGATTTTCAGTTACATTTGTGATTGTCTGTATTTAATAATAAAGCTGGCCTTTCTTATCTCTAATGTATGCCAATACTTTAACTCACATAAATGCATGATTTGTTTCCAATCACAAAACTTCCCTATGGCTTATCAAGGGCAGGTTATTTTAGCAAAAGCATAGCATACGGTGCATAAATAGCACTCATATATAAACATAGCATGCACAAGAGATTAATACAATTTTCCTTTTTTGAGTGATTAATATTTACCCTGGCAGCTATAGCATTTTAGTCTTCCATTAGTTGACAGATGTGAATAAGGGTTGCATCTTGCCTCTACCAAGCCTCTATATCTTAATACGTGTTCATAGCTTGGGGACTATGAAATATGCTCCAGGAATATTTAGAACTCTCATAGGAATTTCTTGTGGCTTCAATGGATTTTTCCACAAATATATTAAATTGAATATTTTATTTCTTCAGGGCAAAAAGCTAACTGGCTTGAAACTCACAGGTGCAGAACAATAAACCAAATTCTGGCTTAAATCTGAGCATTCAAATGTGAGTCATCGGCTTGTAGCAGTCTCATAGCATAGAGCATCATGAAAGGTAGGAAAGGGAATAATGGTTCACAGCTCTGAGTATGTGGTAAATAAGGAAAAGAAATCATGTTTATATTTGAAAGATAATTATACATACTCTTAGGTTTTGGCTTTATTTTGGGGAATCAGACAAGTCATGGCATTTTCACTATCAGTGGCTAATATCACAAACTCAGGCTTTGAGTGAAACACTACTTAAGACTTTGCCACCGCTTCATTTTATGCATAAGTTGTCTATTATATAGGTTTGGTGTTAAAATAATGTTTTGTAAGATTATGAAGGATGCCTAGGTTTTTTTTTCCTCCACTTTGAATATTCTTTAGTGTGTAACATGTACAAATAAAAACCTAAGATACAAAAAAAATAAAAAAAACAAACAAACAACAACAAAAAACAACAACAAAAAAAACTAAGATACAAACTGGAAAATATACTGTGTCACAAATAATGTCTCAAGGATGTGTATCCACAAACACATGTAAAAATACAATTTTTGTATTATGTAAATAACCCTTATAATGTATCAGAAACATGTGTACATATATTTCTCTGTGTGTGTATAAATATATATATATATTTGCACGTATAAACAATCAGAATTTAATAAATATATATTAAAGGTTCTTAATAATATTTGTGCATTTATTGAATAAATAGTTGCCTGTAGTATTAGATGCTTAAGATACAGTGCTAAGGGGCACTATAAATAAAATGAGAAAATGAATACAATTTTAGGATCTGAATGAGTAATTTTAAGTCAGTTGTTTTAAGGCACGGGAAGGATGGGATTGGGCAAGATTTAACATAGAATAGTTTTAAATTGATGGGCACAGTGAGGCAAGGTTTTAAAGCAAGCAGAAAGCAAAGTGTTAATGTGGCCAAGTGAGCCATTTTATTTCACTAATAGTGTCATTTTCCAGGAGCAAGTATTTCCTGGAGTAAATGGCTAAATAACCTCTGCACATATTCAATGCTGTTTTATTTAGAGATGAAGGGTTTATAAGAGTCCAGTAAAATTTAACAAAAGAGTAGGGACCTTTATTAGTTTCTGTTTTTAGTTTTCTCCTTATGCGTTCTTCAACATAAGCTGGAAAATAGACTATAGTTGTTAAAGTATACGATCAATCCAGATATTCATTGCTGCTCAACATATCATGGTTGCATACAGATTGTAGATACGGTTGTTCCAATGTTTGCAAGTATCAGATTTCCTTTTTCCTCTATAAATGGAATATTAGTAGATCATATGGTATAGTAGCTGCTGGGCAGTATTTAAGATTCCTGAGATCATGCATTTCATTCCTACAAACATGAGTATTAAGGAAAGGATTTGATCACAATTTTAAGCCTACCACTATGTTAGGCAAAAATGCCCAAATGAAACCAAATTAATTGGTAATTTCATAGTTAGTTTCAAGTGTTTAAGACATTGCAGAGTATTTGACCAAAAAGATGAAAATAGTTGGGTAGATAAAAACAAAGCAACAACAAAAAACTTTGATTAAAATATGACAAGCCACATTTCCAATTCTCTGGATCTTATTTTTTGGGTCTTAGATGGAAGATGTCAGTCTTATGCATTCATTGTCTTGATCCTAAGGTCTTGCTTAGAAGCTATTTCCTCCATCAAGATTAATTCTATGCTTTGGGTCTTCAATCTAGATAGCTGTTTTCAGTAATTCAAGGATGACTTATGTCTCTTTGATTAAGAGAAGCGTATCTAAAGGTCTAACAGGTTAATGTTTTACTAACGTTAACAGCTTTTGATTGGGTCCTTTCCATCAATGTGCTTGGTGAGTGTACACATTGAACTGAAGCTTTTCAAAGTTTTACTTTTAATTGAACTGTATCTGACCTACAACATTGTGTAAATATAACATGTACGACATGTTGACTTGATACACTTATATATTGTAATATGATTGTCATTGTATTGATATTAACATCTCTATCACCTCAAGTAATTATCATTACTTTTTGTGGTGGGAATAATTAAGACCTAGTCTCTTAGTAAGTTTGATGATTAGTGAATACAGACAATAATGTATTATAAGCTCTGCATTAGATTTCCAAGTCTCATTTATGTACTAGTTGCAAGTTTGTCCCCTTAAACACCTACTCTCCTATTCTCCCACTTCCTGGATAGTAACCACCATTTTACTCTCTTTTAATGAGATTGGTGTTTTTAGGTTCCGCAGATAAGTGAATGGTATACGGTATTTGTCTTTCTCTGACTTCTCTCATTTAACCAAAATTTTTGAAGTAAGTACTGGTAAGCAACTTGCTAATCTTGACAAGTTAGCTATTTTAATAGCTCATTATTTTTCCTAGGAGTGAGTATTTCCTGGAACAAATAACCTAGTGATTTCTGCTTGTTTTATATTTTGTAACATATATAAGGAAAGGATCCTTGTTCTAAATATTGCTGTTTAGTCTATGCTATGTGTGTGTGTGTGTGTGTGTGTGTGTGTGTGTGTGTGTATGTTACAATAACATATTCTTCAGGATTTGAGAGGAAGAGGAATCTCAGGCATCTCATGGCTCATCTTAGTTGATTATGAATTGAAATTGGGTATTGCAGTTTGCAAGTCATTTGTTTTTTATGTGAAAATGTTTACTCTATGCTAATGAATTAAACCAGCAGATTTTAAATAGACAACATATTGGGTGGTGTATTCACATCCACATTTCACATGTGTCTTCAGGTTAAACATGTTTAATTGATTTACCATAGGCTAGTTTTGTACACACAGAGCTTGATGTAGATCAGTGATTTTAAAACTGAGTTCTACTTACCATTGTGTATATGACACAGTTACTTGGGGATTGGTATATTTGAGTATTCATTTCAAGAGCCTAAAAATCCATGTATATTCATTCTCTCTGCAGATATTCATGAAACAGAGTCTCTTAGTCATCATATTGGTACTCATTTCCAACTCTGATTTTGTAATTGCTCTTCTCCCAGCCATACTTCTAGCATATTCTCAGTCTCCCCCATGGTGCTTTACCTTAACAACACCAAGGAAAGGACAAAGGGGTTATGTTCTTGATATTGAGAGAGTTTGATGAATGCGCACCAAATATTTTCACAGGTCAGTCTTAATTTTTTTCTTTTTTAAAATATTTTATTCATGAAAGACACAGAGTCAGAGACACAGGCAAAGGGAGAAGCAGGCTCCCTGTGGGGACCCCAATGTGGTACTGAGTCAAAGGCAGATGCTCAACCCCTGAGCCATCCAGGTATCCCCAATTTTTTATTTTTACAAATTTTTTAAAATTTTTATTTATTTATGATAATCACAGAGAGAGAGAGAGAGAGAGAGAGGCAGAGACATAGGCAGAGGGAGAAGCAGGCTCCATGCACCGGGAGCCCGACGTGGGATTCGATCCCGGGTCTCCAGGATCACGCCCTGGGCCAAAGGCAGGCGCCAAACCTCTGTGCCACCCAGGGATCCCTATTTTTACAAAATTTTTACAAACACCCAATGGCTATCTTAGTAGATAGACCAAAATGGAAAAAAATGATGAATTGCCATGAGATTTCCGACCTTTAATTCAGTAGGAATTGAAAATATTGTATACTTTACTTGAAAGAAAGCCTTTTATATCCTATTTCAATAAACAAGATTTCTTTAATGCTTAGATCTATGAACATAGAATTGGAGCTTAAAATGTGTCTGATTTTAGCAGTAATGTTCATAATGGGACCCTGTACTCTTTGCAGAAATATACCAAACAAAACAAATTTTAAAATTTAAATGAATTAAATATAAATTTAAGATTTCATTGTTTTAATTTATTTTTGATAAATTTCTATAATTTTTTTCACTTGAGACATCAGTAGTATTTGTAGGTGGTTAGGCAAACTGTGAAATGAGCAGTCCAAAAATCCAAAAGTTTGTTAGAGATATTATCTACTCAAAATTAGCATAGGAGATATAGATATGTCTATATACAATATATTTATATGATTATGATAAAATTATCTTGAGTAAGTAATAGGGAATTAATTCAAGGAGAAAAATAAATTATGTACACTTACCAATTATTAAAGAAAGTTGTTCACAAAATTGTTTCTATATATTTAAGCCATCATTCCATACATATACATTTTTTGTAATTTTTAAAGTTGAATAGTTAAAATTGAAATTCAGTTTCAACTAAAATTTAGGATGAAACATTTTGAGAGACAATAAAAGTGTAAATGGCAGTATTGTAATAGAAACCTTTTTTTGATGTGTAAACAATTTTTTGTTAAAGTGAGTTAAAACTAGTAGTTCTGAGAACTTTACCACATTTACTGAAATAACTAAGACAACAAGTACAATAGGAATAGGAATCACACAGAATTCAAACTCAGATCACATAAAGGATAGAAATGAGATATTAGTCTATGACTTTCTTTCCAGTCAGTATGGAGCTATTTCTACTCATTGCATGTAAGTGCTTGCTTTACTCAAGGAAGCTGGACTATGCAGCTTCTGTTTGCACATTGCCATATAATTGTGCTGTGAATTATCATCACCGGCACATTACCAAGTGACATGTAGATAGCACAAGTCACTGTGCTAGGCATTGTTCTGTTGGGAATATTACTCATTTGATCTTCACCTCAATTTTTTTGTGATAGATAGTAGTGATACCCCATTTTACCATAAGAAAACTGAGGCATAGGGAAGTAACTTGTTATCCTTATTGAAGTGTAGTTGACCTAGTGTCATATTAGTTTGAGGTATATAATATAGTGACTTTAACTTACTATGCTCCCCACAGGTGTAGCTACTATCCTGTACTATCCTATTAAAAGACCATTGACTATATTCCCTATGCTGTACCTTTCATCTCCATGACTTAGGCATTGCATCCCTGAGAGCATAGGCTCCATTCCCCCTCTTTCCCCACCACTTTGGAAACCACCAGTTCTCTGTATTTTATAGGTCTGTTTCCTGCTTTGCTTTGTTCATTTTTTAGATTCCACATATAAGTGAAATCATATGGTATTCGATTTGCTTCACACATTACCCTCTAGTTTTTTCCATACTGTCATGAATGGAAAGATCTCATTCTTTTGTTTATGGCAGTGTGTGTATGTGCGTGTGTGCGCGCGTGTGTACATACGTGCATGTACACACCACACCTTCTTTATCCATTCATCTATCTATTCATGGACATTTAGGTTGCTTTTATATTTTGGTTTTTGCAAATCTGTAATAAGCATAGATACTCATATATCTTTTCAAATTACTGTTTTCATCATCTTTGGGTAGATACCCAGTAGTGGAATTCCTGGATCATATGACATTTCTATTTTTAATTTTTTTAAAAGATTTTATTTATAGGGGATCCCTGGGTGGCGCAGCGGTTTGGCGCCTGCCTTTGGCCCAGGGCGCGATCCTGGAGACCCGGGATCGAATCCCATGTCGGGCTCCCGGTGCATGGAGCCTGCTTCTCCCTCTGCCTGTGTCTCTGCCTCTCTCTCTCTCTCTCTCTCTCTGTGACTATCATAAATAAATAAAAATTAAAAAAAAGATTTTATTTATATATGAGAAACACGGCGGGGGGAGGAGGCGGGGGGAGGGAGAAACAGGCTCTATGCAGGGAGCCTGACATGGGAATCGATCCCAGGTCTCCGGGATCACACCCTGGACTGAAGGCGGTGCTAAACTGCTGAGCCACCAAGGCGGGCCTCTATGTTTAATTTTCTTGAGGAACCTCCGTAATTTGTCTGTATCAGCTGCACCAGTTTATGTTCCCAACAATAGTGTATGAGGATTTATTTTTCTCCACATCCTTGCCAACATGTCTTATTTCCTGTCTTTTTGTTAGTAGGCATTCTGACTGGCATAAGGTGATACCTCATTGTGGGTTTGATTTGTGTTTCCCTAATGATTAGTGATGTTGAACATCTATATGTGTCTGTTGACTTACCTGTGTGTCTTTTTCTAGAAAAGTGTCTATTCAGATCCTTTGCCCATTTTTAATTGGATTTTTTTGGTGTTTATATAAATTCTTTATATGTTTTGTGTATTAACTTCTTTTTTTTTCAGTATGTATTAACTTCTTATTGGATATATCATTTACAGATATCCTTTCATTCCCTGTGTTGTCTTGTTGACTCTTTCCTTCACTGTGCACACAAGTTTTTAAACAGATATAGATAATTCAGGGCAATTTTGGGCTTTGGCCATATGGGTTCATATTAATCATATTAATATTAATCAAATATGCATAAATATCAGAAATAAACTGCATGAATAATCTTAGTTTGTAAATAAGCCACTAATTATTCTTTTTCACTGCCATGAAATCAATAGTTTATCATGTTGTTTGGTTTATGAAGTACTGTCTTGATAAAGTAAGGGTGTTTTGTCAAAGCTAAATGGTAACTTGAATTCCTAATCTTGAAAAAAGAAGTTTCTTACAGATTTTGATTATTTACTGGCAAGGAAAAATAAAGATGGAAAAATGGACGCGCCTTTGATTATGACGGTGTGAATAAGTAGGTGAATCTTCTTCACTCCCCCCCCAAATAAATGTTAAATTGTATAAAATTGCCACAACCATATCCACACATTTAAAATTTACCAGTGGCAAGCTGTAAGTTGAAAAGTTTTTATTCCTGAAAAAGTGAGTCTGTGATCATGATCTTGATCTTGTCTGGGGCTCCCTGACCCCACACCTGCTACATCTAACTCACATAGTAGTTGGATCACAAATTGGCTGTGAAAACCATTAGTCTTGCTAACATGGAAGCAGGGAGACTGGATAAATCTTTGGGCCTCAATTCTTGATCATTTTGAGCTCTTGATGCTTAAGCTGCAAAATACTTTTGTTATTGATGTTGTCTTCCTCTATGCTTATTCCTACGATGTAGCTTGTGGTATTAGAACCTAAAAATGAAGGTGATGACTTTCTTTTTTTTTATTTTTTTTAATTTTTTTTTGATTTTTATTTATTTATGATAGTCACAGAGAGATAGAGAGAGAGAGGCAGAGACACAGGCAGAGGGAGAAGCAGGCTCCATGCACCGGGAGCCCGACGTGGGACTCGATCCCGGGTCTCCAGGATCGCGCCCTGGGCCAAAGGCAAGCGCCAAACCGCTGCGCCACCCAGGGATCCCCGGTGATGACTTTCTTAAACAACAAGAGCAAAAGAGAGGAGAGAGAGAGAATATTTTGCAAATTTTGAGTTCTGAGAATCTACCTGAGATAATGATCCTCTGTCCCCAGGAGGGCATGAACTGAGAGTGTGCAATATGTTGTCATGCCTATTAGAGTACCTAAGACAGCTTTATATGGAGTAGATCTTTAATAAATATAGTTTTGTCAATAAATAGAGTTTTGTCTTTCTTTCTCTTTGTGATGTGTGGGCAACACTATTTTCTCTTTAAAGCAGAAATAACTAATGTCTAATTTTTTTTGTATAAATTATGAACTTGATTTCTCTGACCTTATTGAAAGCACTATATATATCAGGTCTATTACTGATAGAAATACCCTCAAAAGAAAGGAGTTAAATAGAGTCTTTGCTTTGTAGACCTGGCCTTTAAACCCCCAACCTCCGTTTATACATTTTTAATATCTACATTGAATTCTAATGATCTCAGACAAGCTTGCATGTTCATATTAGCATACAATTTATTACAAAGCCATATATTTTGTAGAGGTTGAATATTCTACAGATAAATGCTGTGATTTTTCAGGTTTTTTGCCCAAATTACACGTCTCTTGTGAAATGGTGAATGTTACATATTTTTTTTAACAAAATAGAGAAAGCCTTAATGAACTGTGCAAGATTATCTTTTCCTTATTAGTATACTTCATGTTGATTTGCAAATGGCTTTGAAGTAGGCAATCTTGAGGTAAACTGCTAATGAAAAATATATAAATTGGTGATATTGTTTCTTAAACAATTGTGACATATTTAAGTTCTAGAAGTCACAGATCCTATGATTAAACTCGGGTTTTGCTCTAGCATTCTTCTCTTCAGTCTTTCAACAGAGAATGAATTATAATAAGGAAACACACAGCAGAGACCCAGACATCAAAAAAGTGCTGAAGCCAAACTTTCAGAGGACAGTGTTATTTTAGTTTTGATAAAGTTAGCTCCTAATATTTAACTGAAAATTACCTTACGTATTGTATTAACATCAATTTTGGAAACCTTCTGCCCTTATGAAACTAGGAGAAAGTTTTTGATAGGATATTTTGCCTTTTTGAAATATAAAGGAACCAGTCATTACAGATGGTTGAAAGGAATAAACTCTTAGAAAAATACTGTATTGAGAATCCTTCAGGCGTTGTGTAAGAGTATTTGGGAAAAGGTAAAATTGCTTCTGGCCACGTTCCCTAGGAAAAATGTAGAGTTAGCTGAAGAGTGCAGTTGTGAATTAATCGACAGTAACTCTTTTACATAATTTGAAATAATAATACTCTTTTTTTCTATAGATGAAACATAGTCCCTGAGAAGAAAAGAATCCTCTGTTGGCTCAACAGTGGATCAGTGGGATAATCATAGTGGAGTTCTTGGAGTGCTTACCCTGGGCAGAATCTTTCAGACCAGGAATGAATGGGAGGATATTTGTAATCATTATACCTTGTTGTTGGGATTAATTTACAGTGGAGTGGTTTAAAAAATTAACTTCTGGAAACTAAAGTCACAGCATCTGTATCCACCTATTTGTTTTGATAAGAAGATGACAATGATTGTCCTACCTGTGTTAATATCAAATAATTAGGCTTTTGTAAAATTTTTGTTCCCTTACACAAATTTAAAATTTTCCAAGCTGTTTGAGTTCAAAATACAGATTGATGTAATATCTCATCCATTCCACATTTTTATATCTTAATTGTCTTTACTTTTTTCCTACAATAATTCTAATATCATGGACTTCTATAGCTTATTTAATGAATTCAAAATCCAAACAGTTTACAATAAGAAGCCTGTACTGATTCAGACTAAGAGGTTCATGCTTAATACAAATGGACCAAATATATTTAATTTACTGAATTTTTGGGGATCCCTGGGTGGCTCAGTGGTTAAGCGCCTGCCTTCAGCCTGGGGGTAATCCTGGAGTCCCAGGATCGAGTCCCACATCGGACTCCCTGCATGGAGGCTGCTTCTCCCTCTGCCTGTGTCTCTGCCTCTTTCTTTCTTTCTCTCTGTCTCTCATGAATAGATAAATAAAATCTTTTTAAAAAATGTACTGCATTTTCTTTTTAGAAAGATATGAAAAAGTGATTGTCAGAAAGAACTATTTTTGATAACGCAAGTAACACAACAGCATATTTATCTGTGAAATGGACATAGTGGTACTGCAGCCAGATAGTTGTTTCAAAGAAAAATTTTGAAAGTATATAGGAAGAATTAGGAAAAAAATGTCCTAGATTGCATAATATATAATCTAAAGAAACATTTATTAACATTACTTTAGGGTGAATAGGTTTGTTAGCAATTTTATTACAAGTAATAAACTGATTCCCATTTTAACTTATTAGAAAGATATATTTGTATTTCGGCATTTTAGTGAAAGTATAACATACTCTATCCTTGTTCATTTTATTTATATTGTCATTAACAACTCAATGAAATCGAGCCTTTTAACATCATGCATGGGAATTCATACATATTTGTATGTTTTATGTTCATACATTTAAGCAGATATTAATGTTTACTAAATTGAAACTGAGAGAAGTGTTGTTTGAAATCCATGAATATGCCTAGACTGTCTTGGTTTATTCTTAGGGATTTAATATAATATTTGAGAAAACAATCAAATTTCAATCTTCTAGATATTTATATTTGAATTACAGTGAAATATGGAAGGTTGCTTATATTGCTTATACTGAGATGTGAGTTTATGAAAAATAAAGCACAAACTTTTGATGTAAGGGTAAAATATTATCACAATATATATGGATTTTCATAATCCCTTCCATGGCCCCTCTGCTCTAAAATGAGAGTGGTACATATTTTGGTCCAAGTTCTATGATATTGCTGTTGATTGAGGGGTAGAATGAATGAACTCAAGCAGGAACTTCTGCCTTTATTAGATGATTAAAGAATTGATTGCCCTTCCTAAAGAATGTGCTTATGCCTTCTTCCTAAGGCATGTGTTAGAATGCAAAAATAGCTTCCCTCCAAGATAATTTTAATAATAATGTAGGAATAAGAAGTTAGGTCGTGTTTAATATGTTATAATTCCCACCAGAAGGCAGAAACTTAATAGAGGTATATTATTAATCAGGCTTTGTAAATGTAATGCATTGGAGTTCACAGCTCACTCTTATATGAATTCAGATGTAGAGAAGGTTTATTTGTACCTTCTCTACCTCCCTCTAAATATGTTAATGGATGCAATAAAGCTCTGTTGCATAACTAACTGTAATGTGATGTCATTCAAGAAAATAATTTAGAAGGGAACTTTTTTTTGGTATGCAGAATCTTACAGAAATAAGTTTCATTACCTTATAGTTGCATATTTATTTAAATTTAATGAATTTGTTTCAGTGTTTCAGGGAAATTATAAGCAGGATTTTTATTTCTGGTGAATTTATGTATCTGGAGGGAAAAATGTGATTAATGAACACAATAGCCTTACTAAGTTAAGAAAATGACTTTCTGAAAGTCATAATTATGGAGTAAATCACAGTCTTTTGTTGTGAATTTGATAGCTTTAAGTGTGTGTTGTCATAATAGCAGAAGCAGCAGTTTAAATATAATCTAGGCATACCCTCTAGTATTACTGGTGAGGAATCCGAAGCTGATTGGTCAGGCAGGTTATCTGATAAACAGGTTACCTGATAAACATGGTATCAGTGGGGATTTGGACATCATAAAAGGAGGTCATGCAGGTTTGGGGAAGGGCAGCAAGGGTTAGATCCAGCTCCCCTGATACTCAGTTCTTCATTCTTCACACCACAGCTTATACATTTAACGTTAGGAATTTTTTCAATTTTTAACTTTTTCAAGTTAAAACCATGTTTATTTTTCAATTATCCAATATTATTTCCAATAAATACAGCAGAAGGACAGGCATTTTCTCCATTTGATGACTATGATAAAATTGAGAGTTAATACTCTTGTTAGCGTCTCTCCTGAGAGGGCAGCAAAGTAGATACTGCATGTACCTTGAACAAAACTCCTTTTGGGACAGAAGGCAAAATCAAATTTTTCAGTCATCCTTAATAAGTATTATAATATAGTTTGACATTTTCACATGGCAGGTAGAAAATTAAGCACAGAGTCCCTTTTATGATGACACTCTGATAATTTAAATAACAGGCACCATCTAAATTATTATCCTGAAGACTTTGGCATTTCAAAGCTGTTATTTTAAATTCTCTGAGGAATTGGGAAAGATGGGTATTTGCTTATTTGTAAATATTACAGTGAAAGGTTGTACAGTGCTTTATTTAGTTCTGTGTTAGCTAGGAATTAAACAAAAATGTGAAGAACCTTTTTGAAATTTTACCAAAGTTATACATCAATGCTGGTCTATTAAATAATATTTCATTGGTCAATTCAAATTAGATGAATCTTTTAGTAGAGTGCCTCATCTAATTTTTAAAATTGAAGGTTCAAATGTATTCTGTCAGCATTCAAAAGATTTGTAAGAAGACAAATCACTTTGGAATTAATTCAACTTGTCCTCTCCGGAATGTAAAGTCAAATAAGTGAAGGACGTATGTACTAGGAGAGCAAATGCATGTGCTCTAATGTTTAAGCTTGAAATCCTTCAATTTTCTCACTTATTTTCTATGCACATTCATTGAATCTATTTAGCTTTAAGGAAATGCATTTTCTTGGGACCACTAGGTGTCATTGTATCTGTTTTTAAGGTTTTTAGTATGCCCATGACTTTGACACATCATCTTATTTCTGATGTCTTTATCAATAATATCAAGAGTTCAGAGTAGGACACAAGTATAGGGAAGGAAGGAGGGGTGATATGAGGCCAAGCAAATTAGATCCTGAAAAAGACAATGCTATTAGTATAAATAAGATTGATAAAATTTTCGGCATTTACATCTGTTTTGGGGTAAGGTATCAATGCCCTATTCCATGTGATGGTATAATATGAAAACAAATCATTATGTAGACAAGTTAGTATTATCTTAAACTCTTTGGTAAAAAGAAAAAAAGGAATAGGATAGGAATTTTGCTTAAACATGGTCATTGGGATTGTTTATCTTTTTAAATATTTGCCAAAGACTTCCTATTAGGGGTACAGATTGAATACCCTGTTGAAATATATACAAAACTGAGAAAAAAAAGTCTTCACTGGAGTTGACAGTTCCTTTGGAGGAATGATACTTAGAAATCATGTATACTAAAAATAGAAATTTATTATTTGTTTCTAAAGATTTTTAATTTACTTGAGACAGAGAAAGCATGAGCAGGGGAAGAGGGGGGCAGAGGGAGAGGCAGAGCTGAGCAGGGAGCCTGATGCAGTGCTCAATCCCAGGACCCTGAGACTGTGACCTGAGCTGATGCTTAGCTGACTGAGGCACCCTTTGCCCCTAGAAATATATTTTGATGAATAGTGTTTGTATCATAGGTTTAGGCAGTTTTGAGTGATTGTCATAGTCCCCTTATGTTAACAAGGAAATAACTGTGAAGATTCATTCATTCTGATGGTTTATCCAAAGGGTTTTTTTGAAGCAAGATAACATACATGGGAAGTCACATCTTGCAAATCCAATATGTTACCATGGTAAAGCATGGAAATGCATGACATGATGGGACATGATCATTCATACTAAGTCCCATGACCTGCGAGCCATCCCCTGGTCAATAAGAAGCTTGTGCCAGTGCACTGGGTTTCGGAAAGTGGAGTTAGGGGCTTTCTAGGTAGAGGGAGCATTCATTCCTAATTTGCTAGTTTTTAAATTTACCTGTGAAATGTGGAAGAGGATTTTGACTTCACTATGATGTATGAGGATAAACACGGTATCAATGGGGATTTGGATATAATAAAAGGAAGTCCAAATATATGGGAAAATTACAGCCAAGTTTAATTAGGGTATCATTTAAACAGTTGCAGGCAGGATGTATGGAAGCAAGCAGAGATATGGTTACCAGTACTAGTACAGGGTTACTAGTAGTAGAGATAGCTATCTACAGGAGTCTTAAATTTAGTTGAGGGATGCATCTGATCTGAGAAAATCAGGCAAGGAGTTAGAGGAATAAAGATACTGATCTTAGTTTCCTCCCTCTCTTCCTCTATTGGTGCTACCCATTAGTGAAAACTACCTGGCAATAGATCCTGGGGAGCTCACTGATACAGTGCATACACATGAGCTTTCATAGACACCTCATGGTTTATGGCAGGTCAGAGCATACCTGATGGTCAAATAACATGTCCCTGAGACTGGTGCTTACATCTAATGTATATTATTGGATCATGCAAGTACTGTGCTTCCAGGCTTCTAAAGAGTTATAGTAGCTAAAGGATAAAACACATAATTCTTCATTTAGAACAGGATCATTTTGGCATCCAGATTGCTGAGGAAGAAGTAAGACTTTGTGTTTGCAGATGAAATGACACTATAAATAGAAAACCCTAAAGACTCCACCAAAAAACTACTAAAACTGATAAATGAATTCAGCTCTTGAGCTCTTTGGATACAAAATTAATGTAGAGAAATCCATTGCATTTCTATACACTAATCAGCATTAAAAAGAATTAAAGCAGTCCCATTTACCATTGCACCAAAAATAATAAAATACCTAAGAATAAACTTAGCAAAGGAGTTGAAAGACTTGGACTCTAAAAACTGTAAAACATTGAAAGAAATTGAAGATGACACAAAGACGTAGACATTCCATACTCATGGATTGGAAGAACCAATATCGTTAAAATGTCCATAGTTCCCAAAGCAGTCCCTATCAAATGCGAACAGTATTCTTCACAGGACCAGAACAATCCTAAAATTTGTATGGAACCGGGCAGCCTGGTGGCTCAGTGGTTTAGCACTGCCTTCGGCCCAGGGCCTGATCCTGGAGACCTGGGATCAGGTCCCATGTCAGGCTCCCTGCATGGAGCCTGCTTCTCCCTCTGTCTCTGTCTCTGTCTCTGTCTCTCTCTGTGTGTGTGTGTCTCTCGTGAATAAAAAAATAATTAAAAAAATTTGTATGGACCCTATTTGAATAGCCAAAGCAATCCTGACAAAGAAAAAAGCTGAAAGTATTCCAGACTTCAAGTTATACTACAAAGCTATAGTAATCAAAACAATATGGTACTGGCACAAAAACAGACACATAGATCAATGGAACAGAATAGAAAACCCAGAAATCCACAACTATATGGTCAATTTGTCCTCGACAAAAAAGGAAAGAATATGCAATGGGAAAAAAAGTCTCTTCAACAAATGATATTGGAAGTACTGGATCAATTTCTTACACTATACAAAAATAAACTCAACATGGATTAAAAACCTAAATGTGACAGTTGAAACCATAAAAGCACAAGAAGAGAATACAGGCAGAAGTCTGTCTGATATTGGCTATGGCAACATTTTTCTAGGTAGGTCTCCTGAGGCAAAAGAAATAAAAGCAACCCCCCCTCCCATCCAACAACTTGGGACTATATCAAAACAAAAAGCTTCCAGTCAATGAAGAAAACAAAAGACAACCTACTGAATGGGAGTAAATACTTGCAAATGACATATCTGATAAAGGGTTAGTATCCAAAATACATCAAGAACTTATATAATTCAACACCCCAAAAATAATCCGATTAAAAAAATGATCAGAGGACACAAACAGACATTTCTCCAAAGAAGACCTCTAGATGGCCAACCTCACTCATCAGGGAAATGCAAATCAAAATTACAAAGACACTTCACACTGGTCAGGATGGCTAAAATCAACACGAGGAACACAAGCAGTCTTTGTGAGGATGCAGAAAAAGAGGAACCCTCATGCACCGTTGGTGGGAATGCAAACTTTCAGCCAATGTGGAAAGTTTATTGAGGTTCCTCAAAAAGTTAAAGAACTACCCTACAAACCAGTACACTACTGGCTATTTCCCCCCAAATTCAAAAGAATTCAAAGGTGTATGTACACCCCTATGTTGAAGACATTGTTTATAATAGCCAAATTATAGAAGTAGTCCAAATATCTACCAATAGATAAGTGAGTAAAGATGTGTATACACACATGAATATTATTGAGCCATTAAAAAATTTGCCATTTGCAACAAGTAGATAGAGCTAGAAAGTATAAGAAAAAGAATTCAGAGAAAGACAAATTCGATATGATTTCACTCATGTGGAATTTAAGAAACAAAACAAACCAAGAAGGAGACTCTTAACCAAGAACAACAAACTGATGATTGCCAGAGGTGAGGTGGATGGGAGGATGGGTGACACAGGTGATGGGGATTAAAGAGTAGCTTATCATGATGAGCACTGAGTAATATGGAGAATTGTTGAATCTCTATGAATCACCTGAAACTAATACTGTATGTTAACTATACTGGAATGAAAAAACCTAAGCAAAAATATAGCAAGATCATTTATGGCCTAGGTTCTGTTTTCTTGAACTTCCCTATTTCTAGCTGTGTGTGGAACTATCTTTGATTCCTCAGGGTGCCGTGTCATGCTTTTTCACCAACTGTGCTCTCTGTGCTGTTTACTCTTCCTAGTTGGACTTAGATACTCTCTTCTTGTGCGTCTGTGGTAAACCTATTTACTTCATTACAATATTACATGTGCTGTTGTCATCGATGACTTGTCCTCTCTCTCTAGACCTGACATTCTCCAATGAAAGTTTTACTCTATTTGTTTTACTCAGTATCCTTAAATTGCATATAGTGTTTTATATATGAATTGAATGAACATTTGTTGAATGAGTAAATGAATGTGTAGAGTGCATAATTGTAACCCTTTATAGCAACAGGTGTATGATATATTTCCTTTTCTGATAGAAGACGATGCTCATGTGATACAAGCTTGCATCCAGTGGAATGGGAGAGGAGCTAGAAGTGCCACAAGGATGTAAGTTCCTTCTTTCAAACTGATGCATCTGCTAAAAGACAGCAGGTTGGAATTTGCTTTTTATTCTTTTCCAAATCTACCTTAAACTTGCAAAAATTGGACATAAATTAGAAAACAGAACATCTGTCTCAAGATGGGAAGATGTCTTAGAAGGCCAAAGGTTTGTTACCCTCTATGTATAGATAGTAATAATGGCTTTCTCAGATTTCTTCATAAACCATCAGTTAGAGCTCTACAGTATTTCATTAATTTGCACTATTGAGAGAATTACATTTTTCAACCTTAATGATAAAGGAATTATAGAAACTGCAAGCAATAGTCAAGTCATAACCCTGAATCTCATCAGTATAGTAATTATGAATCCCTGAAAACTGGTTAAACACTAAACATTTCAACCCAAGTACAATCATGTGTTTATATGTATTTGTTAAATTTTATTTTATTATTTTTTTTATATTTATTTATTCATGAATGAGAGAGAGAGAGACAGACAGACAGACACACAGAGACATAGGCAGAGGGAGAAGCAGGCTCCATGCAGGGAGCCCAGTGTGTGGGACTTGATCCTAGGATTCCAGGATCACACCCTGAGCTGAAGGCAGACAATCACTGAGCCACCCAGGCGTCCCTGCATTTGTTAAATTTTAACACCAGAGGTGTTTAAGTGGAAAGGATATATGAAAAAATACATATGCAGTTTTTTACGAAAATGGAACTGGAACTCAGTCAACAGAGGTAGTTCAAAGCCAAAATGAATATAGAAATATAAGAATCTGCTGATGCAATGGTATAACTTAAGCAGTATGGGCTATTTAAATATAAACTATGCTCCTATAAGTATTATAGTCCATTATATGTTGATATCAGTTGTGCATTTCATTAAATGGTTGACCCTTGAACAACACAGTAGTTTGGCTTACTGACTCCCCATGTAGTCAAAATCTGCATCTAGCTTTAGATGTTCCCCCTCCAAAACCTGAACTAATAAGTAGCCTACTGTTGACCAGAAGCCTGATAACATTGTTGATTAACATATTTTTATGTATGTATGTATGTATGTATGTATTTATTTATTTATTCATTCATTCATTTATTTATTTATTTTTTAAGATTTATTTATTTATGATAGTCGTAGAGAGAGAGTGAGGCAGAGACACAGGAGGAGGGAGAAGCAGGATCCATGCCGGGAGCCCGGCGTGGGACTCGATCCCGGGACTCCAGGACCGCGCCCTGGGCCAAAGGCAGACGCCAAACCGCTGAGCCACCCAGGGATCCCGATTAACATATTTTATATGTTATGTGTTTTACATATTGTATTCCTACAAGAAAATAATCTAGAGAAAGGAAAATATTAAAATCTCAAAGCAAAAGGATGCCTAGGGGGTCAGTGATTGAGCATCTGCCTTTGGCTCAGGGTGTGATCCTGGGGCCCAGGATTGAGTCCCACATCGGGCTCCTTAGGCGGGAGCCTGCTTCTCCCTCTGCCTATATCTCTGCCTCCCTCTCTCTATATCTCTCATGAATAATTAAAATCTTAAAAAAAAATCTCAAGGAAAAGAAAAAAAGATTTATAATACTGTGTTTATTAACAAAAAATCTGAGTTGACCTGTGCAGTTCCAACCCATGTTATTAAAGGTCTAACTATATTATCAGTGTTAAAGTCCATTTGTTTCATTTCATAGAAGTTTTGTTTCTGTATTAGCATAGTTGTCCAGATTACATAAAAGGCACAGGACTGGCATGTGCTTTTGAATTTGCTACAGACATGCAAGTGATAGATAAGTGATAGGGCTTCTAATTAGCTGTATTTGAACTTGATGTTTAGCAAGGGACTAAGTGAAAACATACTGAATAAAAATAAATTTTCAGCAGGGATATGAGTAGATTTCATAGTTTTGCTCTTTTACATTTTATGTCTTAAATAATTGGAATTCAGCAAAATTACTAAAAATACTTTGAAATATTGGCAGATTTTTTACCTGGGAACTAAATTTGATTATTACCTATAACTGTGATCTTGGAATCCTGTGTGTGGAAGTGAGGTTGGAGAGCAGAGCTGTCGGATGCCTAATACATATAACTACCTCTTTAACGTCAATTCTAGCAGGTGATGTGATTCAGCCACCAAAATATTTGGATATACAGGTATCTGGAATTTGCTAAGGTTACCTCAGACAACATAGTTCAGCACCAGATCCTGATTGTTCTTTCCAGTTGTTTAAAGTTATGGGGGTTGATAAGATTTGTAATATATTCCTTATTTTCAAATTTGGAGATCTTATACAGTGATAAGTGATCCCTAAATAGGGAAAGCTTAAAACATAATGTGATATTATCTTATTCAAATGATATAGTTACTCTGCATGGCTTTTCTCATAGTGCAGTATTTCTGAGGCAGTTTTAAATGAGGGGAGAATAATGGAGGTGAACTTTGCTATAATGACAAAATAATGATAATTAGCTACAACAATCTGGATCCCATTATCATTTGAGATCTTTTTGTAATTGGACAAGGTGGATAGTTGCACAATTTTAATGCATGATGTCATCATCGGATATTTTTACTGTTGCTCTTTTAAAAAAGTGAAAACTTTCTGTACTCGAGGTGTGAGGAACTCAGAAGGTGACATTTCACTAATGACTCCTCTAAGAAATTGACAGAGATGGATGCAGTGCCTTTATTGATGGCTCCGGAGAAACATGGTGCTTTCAAAATGACATTAGAGCTGTGGAAAAAGCTGTGCTTGCTTTTGTTTCCAGAAAAGAACGTTACATAGCTTAATTGCATAATGCATATTTTATCTTAGTTTATAAATTCTCACTTGTCTTTTATTAAATAGTTAATTGTGCTGTTTGCTAAGATCCAATAACTTGAACATTATGATTTAATATTATGCAACAGCTTACCTGAAAGAACCTCAAGAAAACGTACACATGTTCCACTAATGAAATCTTGCCCCTCCCTTGTGGATGGAGTTTATATAGGAACTTTTATTTTATTGCTTTGGTGAAATAAGGTGTAAAGACATGCGACTAAAATCTGGATTCAAATAATGATTCCAACTCAAGCAGTCCTACATTTCAGATACAATCTACTAACTTATTAATATGTTAACACTTCCTTAATGTGAAATAGTTCTCACAGAGGAAAGAATTTTAATCTTAGGGATTTTTCTGTTCCCCAAGAGGATCATTAAAGAACTGAAGCTCTGTCCCCTGTGCTTGCTTGGGGCAGCTACAGTTCTGTCTCTGTATTACCCTGCTTTATCTTTCCTAGTGTTTATTCTCAAAACAAGGGTGGCTTCAGGACTGCATGGTCCCTTCAGGGTTTCTTTCTGGGCCAGGTTCCCTGGGAAAGAAACAAAGTCCATCTCTTTGACTCAGTTCAGAGGATGAGATACCAGAACTGATTATAAAGGTCCTTCCCAACTAGGAGTCCTAGTGAGCTTCTGAGGCTCATGTTTTTGAACCCCAAGAAGAGTACTCAATAGCCTAAAAATATTTCCAGGGATAGCAGGGCTGGTAGCTGATAGATTCACACAGCTGCCTTTCCATCAAGAATTGGGCCAGCCATCATAGTGGTTCATCACAAGAAGCTACAGTTATTTGAGGACAGAATGTGTTGCGATCTATGTATTTCCCAAATCAAATTATGGATTATATACCATATATCTGTGCATAGGCATGTCAGATGATATTGATTTGATTTTCCTTCTGAACTAAAAGATTGTGTGGGAACATACCCTTGGTTTCTTGTGTTAACAGAATCCTTTTATTATTGTTGTTGTTGTTGACTTTTGTTTTTTGTGCTTAATGTCTGTTTGCATATTGTACTAAATTATTTTTTATTTTTTAAAGATTTTATTTATTCATGAGAGACACACAGACAGAGGCAGAGGTATGGGCATAGGGAGAAGCAGGCTCCCCATGGGGCTCTCCTGTTGGGTGCCCTGTTGTGGAACTCAATCCCAGGACCCCGGGGATCACGAACCTGAGCCAAAGGCAGATACTCAACCACTGAGCCCCCCCACCTGCCCCCTAGAATTCGTTTAAAAATAAAATTAAACATGTGAAATAGATAATTGCTTATTTTCTGTACCAAATAAAAAGTAAACTACATAAAATATGTAATTAAAAAACAGCATTGACTATATAGCTTTTGACACTCATTAGAAGATTTCTGTACACAACTAGTTGGTTCAAGCATCGTCTCTGTTATGTTGGCCTTGGTTTGTTTCGGTAGAAATTCTCATATGGTTGCTACCTGACTTTCACTCCAGAATACGGTTTCTTATATTAGGGTTTGATATCATTTGATTAGGAAACCTGTGATCCTCTAGGCTTTGATAACACAAGTCATATTAAATAGGTTAAAAAATCTTGATAGCTGGTGGATGGAAGGTTTGGTATTCTGTGGTTTGAAAGAATTAAATCTAACAACTGCATTATTACTTCAGAAGACATTCTCTTCAAGTGAAATAATGGAAGAGGAGCATTTCATTCCTGCATGTATTAGAAATGACTTTCAAGACCATGGACCTGCTCTATCTACCTTGAATATTTTTGTAAGAGAGCTGAAGCTGTTGGGTGAAATAAGTTTCCGTAACTTGAATAGTCCTTGAACTCTGAAACTTGTTCTTCAAGAAGTTAAAGTCTAAGGGAACAGTGTGTCAGAGGTAGAGTTCTACCTTTTGTGTATGTGGCACTTAAATGTTTGGATTAGTACGCATTTTATTCTTCTAAACTTTTGTGTGTTTTTTCTTTTTTTTTTTTTAAATCTTGAATCTGTGAAAAGGGACCAGCTAAAACTGAGATGGACAGTTAATCACTACTACTGTCAGCATGCTTTTACATTTCAGTCTTATCAAATGAGATACAGACGAAAACCAAAACAAAACAGTATCTTCTCTCTGGAGTATCAATGCATTATCCTCATCTCGATGAGAAACGCCAGTTGGATCAATAAGACATTTTCCCACATTTCCCTGCTGGCCACGAAGCCTCCAATTTCCACTTTAGCTATTAATTGATTCAAATTATATGAGATTGTACTGTAATATAAGGAAGTCACCCCATTACTATGGATGTTCCTTTTTAACTCTAAACTGCCCTTGGTGATTTTTATTCTTTAGAACAAATCTAAAGATTTTGTTCAGATTTTCTTTCTCTTTTGTCTCACTACCAAAATATAGTGTAGCACTTCCATGACTATTCAGAGTATTTGTTATTGAGTCTGTAGCATATCAGAAAGCAGTTTTTTAACGGTTAGTAAATATTATATTTAAGACTTTACATAATTAAAACATTTTCAGGTGCCAGAACAGACACTATCTCTTTCACCGTTCTGCCTGTGTTCCAGGTAGGATATGTCTCTTTAGCCAAGCATTTAGTTGGACTTTAATTCTTCTCCCATGACATTCAGTTGCCTCTTCACTGCCTGGAACTCTTAGCAGACCAGGCCTTGGGGATGGGCCTTTATTTTTATTTATTTATTTATTATTTTAAAAATATTTTTATTTATTCATGAGAGACACAGCAAGAGAGAGAAGCAGAGACACAGGCTGAGGGAGAAGCAGGCTCCTTGCAAACGAGCCTGATGTGGGACTTGATCCCTGATCCTGGGATCACGCCATGGGCCAAAGGTGCTCAACCGCTGAGCCACCTGGACTTCCCTGGGATGGGCCTTTAAATTGGAAAATATGTGAAATATCAATGTTCAGTTTTGGAAGTGGAAGCCTGAGGACATTCATGTTAAGGCCACATCCTGCCAGTGCGTTCTCTGATTTCCTTGTGATCGTGAACATTTCCACTTGTTTACAAGGCTATAAGAAACTCTGAGCACTATACTCATGTTGCTATTCACCCATACTTATTACCAAAGAGGTGGTAATATTCA
Source organism: Nyctereutes procyonoides (assembly GCF_905146905.1). Classification (NCBI taxonomy): domain Eukaryota; kingdom Metazoa; phylum Chordata; class Mammalia; order Carnivora; family Canidae; genus Nyctereutes; species Nyctereutes procyonoides. Next base: position 7,178,225 of record NW_026575082.1, on the reverse strand, counting down.
GATGTTTCTTAAAGTAAGTTAGAAGAGCCACATATGTGTGATATTCTTCCCATCCTTAACACTTAAAGCTTAGATGATGAAACCATGCCTTTCTGGCCACTTTGAGACATAAGTTTTGAAATGTGAGCTGGAGCACTGTGTATGCTTTCATGCTTTATTTTGCACTTCTAAATTGCACTGTGAACTTAGAAATTGGCCCTACCACCCACCTACCTAGGATGTCATCTATTAAGAATGTGTAGTACTAAAAATTGACACTAAGTCACAGAAGCAGGGGTGATAGTTATATTACTTTCTGACATGTGACCTTGTGAGGATTGTTTTCCATACATTCCTGCCTAAATCTGGATTTCCAGAAGTTCTTGGGTATAGGATTAAAGACTGACCTGACCCTTAAGGTTGATGATGGTGAATTACCTTTGAACATTATCCTTTGTCCTGTCAGTATTTGATGCCTACGTGGCTTTGTGATGGCATGGCTATCATTTTATATTTATTGCTCTTATCTCCTTGTCACTTTGGTTTTATGATGACATATCCAGGATCTATAGTTGACATGCCTCATTGACTTCACTTGGGTGCCTCTGGGCTTTCTGCTTGAGCACCCTTTCAGATTTCTTAATACTTTAAATCCTCTCTGACCCCTAAAAAACTATCGTCAATATGCTTATTTTTGGCAGGGGCAAAATTACTTAAAAATTTTCCCCCCTTAGGTATTATAAGATCTGACACATATTTTTGATAGATGTGGTCTTAAGTTTATAGAATAACCTATAGGAGGTCACATAATTTTTAAAAATTACTGTTCACTTTATACAGTAAAATTTTCTTTAACATACAGTACTATGGGTATTACTAAACACATACAGTAGGCCACTTAATTTTTATTTCAACCAAAAAAAGGATCACATTGTAGATATAAGCCAGAAATTGCTTCTTTTATTTAATGCATTTCAGATATATTTAAGAAAATTTTCTGTATTTAAGTAAACTGGCAAACCGATTGTATATATTTAAGGTATACAGCTTGGTGTTTTGTTGTATGTATGGATTGTGAAGCAATCACAATCAAGCTAATCCATCACCTCACAGAGCTACCGTTTTCTTCTCTCTGTTTTGTGGTGAGCACATTTAATTCTCTGCAGATTTGAAGTATACAATATAGTATTGTTAACTATAGGGACCTAGCTTTATGTTATATCTCCAAACTTTACCTCTTGTGACCGAAACATTGTACTCTTTAACCAACATGACCTCATTGCCCCTACACCTAAGCCCTCAAAAACCTCCATTCTACAGTCTGCTGCTGTGAATTTGCCTATTGTAGATTCTATGTGAAAGTGAAATTACGAAGTGTTTCTTTCCATGTCAAGCTTATTTCATTTAGCACAGTGTCCTTTAGGCTCGTGCACATTGTTCTAAGTACAGGATATCTTTCTCATGGTTGAATAATAATTCATTGTGTATGTGTATGTATGTGTAGGTGTGCTTATATATGTGTATACATCACAGCAATGAATTCTGGAGTGCAGATAGCTCTTTGAGATACTGATTCCCTTTTATTTGGGTATACACAGAGTGAGATTGTTGGGTCAGAAGGTAATGCTATTTTTAATTTTTTAAAAAGATTTTATTTATTTATTCATGAGAGACAGAAAGAGAGAGAGAGAGAGAGAGAGAGAGAGAGAGAGAGAGGCAGAGACACAAGCAGAAGCAGAAGCAGGCTCCATGCAGGAGGCCTGACGAGGGACTCGATCCTGGGACCCCAGGATCGCACCCTGGGCTGAAGGGGCACTAAACCGCTGAGCCACCTGGGCTGCCCCTATTTTTAATATTTTAAGGAACCTCCATACTGTCTTTCCATAATGGCTGTACCAACTCACATAACTCAACAACAGTGCATGAGGGTTCCCTTTTATCCTCACCAATGCCACTACTTGTTATTTTTTGTCTTTTTGATACTAGTCATCCCAACAGGTATGAGGTGGTACCTCATTGTGCTTTTGATTTGCATTTTCCTGATTACTAGTGATTTTTTAAAATATATATATACCTGTTGGCTATTCGTGTGTCATCTTTTGAGAAATGCATACTCAAGTCCTTTATCAAATTGAGTTGCTTTTTGGTATTGAGGTATATGAGTTCCTCAGATATTTTGGATATTAATCCCTTATCAGATACATATTTTGCACATATTTTCTCCCATTCGTAGATTGTCTTTTCATTTTGTCAATAGTCTGCTTTGCAGGGGCTTTTTAGTATGATGTAATCATACATGTCTCATTTTGTTTTTGTTGCCCTATAGAAAATTGCTAAAACTAATTGCAAAAAGCTGCTTTTCTCTTCTTTATTCTAGTAGTTTTAATTGCAGGATCTTCAACTTCTTTTTGATTTGTTAAATACTTGTTGAAAAACATAGGTGAAAACCTTACTATATTTGGAATCAGCAAAGTAATATTAAAAAAAAAACTATTTGATTCCTCTAATATGGTTTGGGTATATTATGCTGCAGCCTTTTGAATTTGGTATCTTGAGATTTTTACTTATTAGTACAAAACCTAGCATAGTAAATGATATAAATATGAGCACCATGGACTGTTTACATTTTACAATATACCTGCCTCTCATGAGTTGACATCCTTTGACTCTGAAAAAAAAAATTAGACTGTTGCTCTTTGGGCCTTTTCTATATCAAATAAAAAATACTTGACATTTTTATAAAAATAAATACGGCTATTCACAAAGGAAATTAATGTCACAAATAGATTCTTATTATAACTGCAATGGGTGATTATTTTAAGAATTTCTAGGAACCTCTAGGGAACATCTTCTTCAATTTTTCTGTTAAACTTACAGCAATGGGAAAGGGTAGTTGAATTATCTTAGTAAATAGAGAAAAATCTCATTCTCCATTTCTACTCATTCTTCACATGCTTCAGAAATTTGGTAGAGTAACTATTGAGAATATTAGAAGTTCCCATTAAATAAAGCAGTAACAATTTTAGGTATTTGCATTGTATTTTCAAGCAGTGGTGTTGAGAGAGAGTATATCAGAATGTTAAGTCTTTAAATAGGAAACATGTGTCTATAAAACATAATTTCATGGAAATCAAAAGTTTTCATTTTTTTTAATCTAAATTTCTCTTCCAATGGCCTGCCACATGCCTGAGCATTTTACCAGTATTCAGTTGTAATATATTTTGCTTTGTTAATTAAGAATCCACAATTATGTTGCAAATGAAGAGGAGATATGTGGTATGAATAAGACTACTTAAAAAAATCATTATGGGAAGCACGAATGATGAATCAGTTGTGAACATAGTTGAAATTCATAAGCTGTATTAGGTATACATATTGAATATGTAAGTAGATGGGAGATAAACAAAATTTATGGGTTAATACTAAGTTAATGACCTATGAGACATATTAGGAAGAGATAAAACAAGAACCTATCTACTGAATGCAGATAAGAGATGGAAGGACCCAGATATAGCTAGTATTCAAAGTAGGCAAATATACATGATGTATCTAAAGCACTCAGTATTCATGAGATCTTAAATTGCCATTCATTGGTAACAACCACTAAGATTCTATCCTGGCTCCCCCTGTCTTCTGTCCAAGAAACACATGTAAAATTCCTAACTCCTCTTCCAGCTACAGCTGTGTCCTGGCACACTTAGTACTATACACTGCAACAGAGCTCAGAGTGTGCTGGTGCCAGCACTTTTGGCCTACTAAGCCCCCTTGTTAAAATTTCAACTCTGGTCTTCATAGGCCACATCATTGGTAGATAAGGCTAATATTGGAGACAGTGTGGAGCAAGTATACATAAGAACGTTGTATGACCTGGGATTTCAGTTGTGTGTTTCTACTACTGCACTTACACTCTATACAAAGTGTGTTAACTTGACCCATATTTTTCCTTCTCACTGTGTATTATTTAAACATCTTAATGTGATCTGTGTGTCTTTCTGTTGTGTGAGTTCTGGAATAGCTTTCCAGGTAGCATATGGGGAAGCTAACATAGCGTCATGGTCCATAATTTTTTTTAATACAATACATCAATCATTGCTTTTGGTTAAGAAGAGAGGGAAAGCTCTAGTTAAAAAAGCAAACAAACAAAAAGAACCCTGAACAACAACAGAAAACACATATGGATTTAAACCATCATCATCTAAGGATGCTAGGTTTAATGCTTTAATTAGTTTTAGTTTTCAGGGTAGCTATCCAATGGAGAAGAGAGCTGTGGATGTTGGAAGACCAGAGAGACTGTCCCAAGAGCAGGAGGGGTGTATGATGATAACCCTAAGTTTTAGGGAGTAAAACAGGTGTAAGCAGATATAAATATGGGAGAAAGGCAGTATTATGCTGAAGATCATCAAAGTGATATGAAGTGTGAAGATTTCATGATGTCTGGATTGTATCGCACATTGCTTTATATCTATTACTATTCTATAGATCTATACATATACTTAATGTTCTGAGGTGGCAAACTGAGAGAAGATTCAGATTGGTGGTACAAAATTAATAATGCTTTCATCTATTAAGTTTTTTTAAATAATACTGGCAAGTTTACATTATTTTGTTTGTATATTAGTCTTTTTTTCTAGAAGCTTCTATGTAAGCTGTTGCATTACTGGAATATATATTACTCTGTACTTTTCATCTTGTTCTACCCATATTCCCTAAGGAGTGCTATTATTATGGCTTATGTGTATTGATCTCAAATCTGTATCTCCAGTTCCAATCTTGCCTTGAGATCCAGAGCCATCTATTCATCTGCATTGCCCATATATTTGTTTCCATACATCAAAGGAGTCTGTATCCAAGATGCCCAAACTGAATATATACTTCTATTATTCTGCTGGTATCCTTTGTTGCATTTCATGTGAACTCTTCCCTGTTTGGCCTTACTCTTAGGCATTTCCTCCAAGGCTCAATTAAACTAGTGCTTATGTCTGGCATCCTGTTTGACTTTTGGCTCAAGTCTACCTTCTTGTTGCACTTAAGTGAATGAATTAGTAAGTTTAGATTTTAATTTACTTTTCCTATTCCCTCCAAGCATTGTTCAGGATTTGGGATGTGTGTATATGTGTGTGTGTGTGTGTGTGTGTGTGTGTGTGTGTGTGTGTATTTAGAGAATGAGTGCCAAGCATTTTTCTTCTGATATCTTCTTACTTAAAAAGGATTCACACCTGTGGCTGTTAGGGTTCAGGAAAATATTAGCTGCTGTGTGTATTGGTGTAAAAGGCTTAATTGAAGGAATAGGGGCTTACATGAATGAAGCAAGAGCTGCAAGAGTAAAGGCCAAGAAAGGTGACAGTGAATTTTGGAAAGTCCTTACAGGGACCTCAGCCACAAGCTCTGGAATAGATGGTTCTCAGTTGTTTGCTTGGAAATGGTGGCATTTTCTAAAGACTTTCTGGGAAACTACCATCAGCTATCTCACTTGGCAGCAGTAAAGAATGTTTCCAAGAATTCTTCAGGAACCCACTGGGGTATCTCTTGTCTGTCTGCACATCTATCTACAACTTCCTATAGTGAATAATGGCTCCATGTTTCTGCATTCCAAATCTCACACAAGTGCTCTCATTGGCAAATACTGTTTAAGTCCCATGTAATGTAGGTGAATTCTAAAAAAAAGTATTTGCAATGTTTTGTGATGAGAAAAAAAAACTTAGAGGAGTCTAGTAGCAATGCCAAGTTGTCAACACATTCCAGGCTATCATTCTTCCATGCTCTTATATACTTCTGAATTTCCTAGAAGTATATGTTTGTCTACATCAGAATCTTACTGGAGTTCAAGTATATATAGAGCAGAAAAATTAAATGGTGGATAAATCCATAGCAAAAGGCTTTGCTATTTTTAACTTCTCTGGATGGCAGTCCATAATTCATGGGACAGGGTAATGGATGGTAGATTTGAGGAGTTAGGTCTATGTTTCAGGAATATGGTCACAAAATGAGTGACGAAGAAAATTGAAATGTGTCAAGGGCTAACAGTATATTTAGGCAGATTTACATTTTTCATCAATTTAACCTTAGAATATTCGCCAATTCTTCATCAGAGCTTAGTGGCATTTATCATGTACTTTTTAGGGATTTGGTTCAGATTGTGTGTCTCTGCTAGCAATATCATGGGTTCCTTGATATCAAGGATCATGTTTTGCCCTTCTGTGAGTCATTCTTATCTAGTAGAGAACTTGACTTTAGTAGGCACTCAGTAAGTGTTTGCTGCTTGATTGATAACCCTGTATTTCTTTAGTGTTTAGACTTCCCCAGTGAATGTGTGTGTGTTAGGACCCTCTGAAGTGTCACACTGAGAAAAATGGGCATCATAAAACAGTCCAAAATAGCAGTGTAGCTGAATTGACAGTGAATGGATTGAAAAAATGTGACATAAATTTATACTCAAAGAACATAGATCATCAAGTGTGGTGTGTTCTTCTGTGAAATATTAAGAAGTAAGAAGCAGTCTTCTTAAAAAGCTATAGCATTTCTGCATTTCCAGGTATACAAAGGCAGCAAATACTTAGAAAATGTGTTGGACCAAAGACCATATGATTCATTTTAAGAAGCTATACTTTTAACTACAATTATAATAGCAAACTGAACCATAAGTGATGGAAGTTCAGAGTTCTAGATACTTGAATGAGGAAAGGTAAAGTCTAGGCTGCTATAACAGCAAAAACACATGATGGTTTAAATAAGGTAACAGTCTGGGAGTAGGTGGCCTAGATTGATATAGGTGTTTCTGCCTCATGAAGTTATTTAGGGAGTCAAAATCCTTCCATCTTGTTGATTTGCCATCCCTTGGGTGTGTGGTTAAAAGGTGCACACCTCAATGTCCAGTCATGTTCTATTGCTGAGTATGTTGGTATTTTTTCCTGATGTAGTTGCACATAAAAGAGTATAGAGATGATGTGGAGTTTTAGAAAATGTTGCCTTTTCCCGCCTAGTTCTCTGAATATTAAGCATAACTTCAATGTTTGATGTTGGCTTTATCAAAGATAGTAGATACCACAGGTAGTCTGTCATGTGTAAAGTCCTATTTTTTTTTTCTTTAATCAGTGGAAGGAAGCCCACAAAAGCACTTTTACCATATGTTGCTGCTTGCTTATTCTTTTTCTGGAAACAAATAATATTATTGATTATTTTATAACCTATCTTTTCTTTGTAATTGAAGTGTATTAGTTTCAGGTGTTCAATATAGTGATTTGACACTTATGAATATTAGGAAGTGGCCACCTGGATAAATGTGGCTACCACCTGTTGCCAAAGTGGTTACAATATTGTTAACTATACTTTTGATGCTATACATTATACCCATGTGACTTATTTTATAAGTGGAAATTTTGACCTTTTATTCTCCTTCCTGTCTTTTGCCCATCCCTCCACTGGCAACCACCAGATTGTTCAGATTGTTCTCTTTATATATGAGTCAGTTTCCATTTGGTGTTTTGTTTTGGTATCGGTTGTTGTTGTTGTTTACATATATTTGTTTTAATCATTTATTTTACTTAGCATAGTTCCTTCTAGGTCCACCCATGTTGCAAACAGAAGATTTCATCTTTTTTTTTTGTAGCTGAGTATAATATTTCTCTGTGTGTATACACACTACTACATCTTTTTTATCCATCTCTTGAACACTTATATTGCTTCCATATATCTTGGCTATTGCAAATGATGCTGTAATTAAGGAGTACATATATCTTTTCAAATTACTGCTTTTCCTTTAAAAAATATGCAGAAGTGGAATTGCTGGGTTGTACAGTATTTCTGGTTTTTTTTTTTTTTTTTTTTTGTATTTCTGTTTTTAAACCTGTGAAAAGTCTTCTTTTTTTTTTTTGTAGTGGCGACACCATTTTGGATTACCACCAATAATGCCTGACAGGGTGCTCTTTTCTTTGCATCCTTAGCACACATATCTCTCATTGCAGTTTTGATTTGCACTTCACTGATAATTAGTGATGTTGAGCATCTTCTCATGTGTCTATTGGTTATCTGTATGTCTTAATTGGAGAAGTATCTGTTCAAGTCTTCTAGTTTTTAAATTGGATTGCTTTTTGTTTTTATTCTTTCCTTTGGTATCAACCTACTGGCTGATCATTTGCAAATATCTTTTTCCATTCAGTAAGATGTCTTTTTGTGTTGTTGATGACTTCCTTTGCTGTTCAAATCTTTTTATTCTGGTGTAGTTTTATTTGTGTGTATGTGTGTTTTCTTTGCCTGAGACAGATCCGAAACAAGACTGTTCAATTGATGTCAGAGAGCTGGCTGCTTATTTTCAAGGAGTTTTAGGATTCCTGGTCTTAAATTTAAGACTTTAATCCATTTTGAGTTTTTGCGTGTGATATAAGAGTGTGGTCCAATTTCATTCTTTTGACTATGTTGTCCAGTTTCCCTGACACCAATGATTGAAAATTGCCTTCTCTCCATTGTACATTTTTGCTTCTTTTGTTGAAGATTGACTATATGTGTAGGTTTATTTCTGGACTCTTTTCTGTTCCATTAAATTTGTTTATTTTTGTGTCAGTACCATACTCTTTGGATACTGTAGCTTAGTAGTATAGTTTGAGTATCAGGAAGTATGATACTTCCAGCTTTGTTCTTTTACACTATTTTTTTGACTATTTTGGATTCTTGTAGTTCCATATATACTTTAGGATTCTTTGTTCTGGTTCTGTGAAATGACATTGGTAATTTTGATAGGGATTGCATTGAATCTGTAGATTACTTTGGGTAATTTCTATATTATCCATGGTTGGATATTCCTCTAATCCATGAATATGGTATATCTCTCTGTTTATTTGATCACCTTCAAATAAACAGATTTATGTATATTAATTTTGTATCTTTCAGCTTTACTGAAGTAATTTATTCTAATAGTTTCTTGAGGTGGAGTTATGTTATCTGGAAATAATGACCACTTGACTTTCTTATTGGGATGCCCTCTTTTTTTTCTTGTGGAATTACTATGGCTAAAATTTCCAATACCACATTGAACACAAGTGGCAAGAGTGGGCCTTCTTGTCTTTTTCCTGATCTTAAAGGTAAAACTTTAAGGTTTTCACAACTAGATATGATGTTAGCTGTTGGTTTGTCATTTATTGCCTTTGTTTCATTGAGCTGCGTTCTCTCTGACCCATTTGGTTTAGAGTTTTTATCATAAATGGATGTTGAATTTTGTCAGATGGTTTTTCTATGAGATGACCTTATGATGTTTATTTTTGTTAATGTAGTGTATCATATTGATTTGCAGATATTGAACTATCTTTGTATTCCTAGAATAAATACTACTTGATTATGGTGTATGATCCTTGTATTATATGTTTATTTTCTTTTGGTTTGGTAATATATTCAGAATCTTTGCATTTGTGTTCATTTATGATATTGGCCTGTAATTTGGGAAGGATAGATATTAACTCTTCTTTAACTGTTTCATAGAATATACTTAAGTGGTCTGGTCCTGGATTTCTGTTTGTTGGGAGTTTGATTTACTAATGCAATGTCATTAGTCATTAATGTCAATGTCATTACTAGTAGTTGGTCTGTTCAGATTATCTGTTTCTGCTGATTCATTCTTTGGAAGCTTTTATGTTTCTAGGGACTTGCCATTTGATTGTCCCATTTGTTGGGATATAATTGTTATTAGTCTCTTATATTTTTCATTTTTGTGGTATTTGTTGTAACTTCTGAGGTTTTCTTCTTTTGTTTGGAGCATATTCTTTTTTCTCCTCATTCTGTCTAACTCTGTTTCTGTATATTAGGTAGATCAGTTATGTCTCATAGTCTTGATGTGAGTGACTTTATTTAGAAAGTGTCCTGTGGGGTCCAGTAGTGTAATTGCAATGCTCACCCAAGCCAGATGTTCCAACAGCATCTCCATGTGGGCTACATGCACTTTCTACTGTGGCTGGGCTGTGATTGATTGGTGTGGATTCTGGTGTGCAGGGTTGTGCTCTGGTGTGGCTGGCTATGAGGCCCAACCATGACTGCTACAGTTACACTGGTCAGTGGCCCTGGCTCTCCTTATCTGTTGGATAAGAGACCCTGCTGTGGGCATGCTGGTGGGTGATGTGGGCCTATATTGTTGCTGGCCATAAAGTCTGGCAGCAAATGTTGCAGATATAGGCTGGCCCCTATATTATATAGGGCAGGACTGCCACTATTGGCCAGGGCCATCCAGTAGGATGTGATGGGTTGCTTGAGAAGAGTTTTGGTGCCTCTTGCCAGGTTGGCAGGGTGGTTGGGCAAGTTCCCAGAAGAATACTCTGTAGGTGGAGAGTGTCTGAATTGACTCCTGTCAGTATTTGGTCAGCTCAGTAGAAGGGAAGTGAGTAAAAGGTGGTCTGCCAGTGCTTCCAGCCCTGGTCAACAGATCACTGTTACTCTGTCAGCATGCTCTAAAATTAGTCATTGAAATTGTCTTCATGTATAAACCCAGTGCTTTTCAAACTGCTGCTTCTGTTCTGAGACTTGAAACAGGTGAGATGTGTCTGCCTTTTAAAATTTCAGTGGAGTCTTGGTTTCCTGCTGCTCTTTGGCTCTTCTGGATATCGGCCCCTCAAGTTTCAAGGCCAGATGTTATGGGGGCTTACCTTCCTACTGTAGATTCCCTGGGATGGGGAGTATGGATGGGTACTTTTAGTCCTGATTCTTCATGGAGGACCTGCATTGTTGTGACATGTCCTCTGCTGTGGGTCATCGTTCTAGGGATGTGTGTCCTGACTAGATTTACTCTCTGCCCTTCTTATCTCCATATGATTTTTACTTTATATCCTTTGCTATGTAGAACCTGTTCTATGAGTCCTTAGTTTGTTTTCAGGGATAGTTCCACAGGTAGTTATAGTTTCGTTGTGTATGTGGGAGGAGGTGAGCTCAGGATCTTCCTCCTTTGCCATCTTGATCCTGTCTCTATAGCCTATTCTTCTGTGTCCCTTTTCTCTTTAAAATATTTTTGATTTTGATTATGAATTCACAGTTAAGTTTTTTGTCATAAAATATGTGTAAAAATATTAGGTTTGCTATCACTAGTGCTTAGTACTTGTCAGAAATACTGATTTAGTTATTGGTAATGTAATTGTGTATGTGCAAAGGGGAATTACAATAATAGTGTTTTTTTGACATCTGTAAACATGTTTGCAACTCTGGTGTCTGAAGTATTTAAAATGTATGTGGATTTTTTTTTTTTACTAATGAAATCTGAATTTGTTACTAGAAATGAATTATACATGTAAAGTACATAACTTGAATTTATTTTGTATCTTAAATGGTATTTGGTGAGATAAGCCATTCTATCACATAAGAATACTATTTTAAAAATCTGAGTGTTTTAAAAAGAAGTATTTGAAAATACGGAAGTTGTTTAGTGGAGCCTGCAAAGGTTGATAATGTGTCTCGGGGAATTTTAGGATAAATGCCATATGAACAATGATTTAAGGAACTAAAATGAAAATTAAGGAAAATCTTGGACTTTTATATGATGGTTCTTAATTATGCCTTTTGTTTTTAGTGGCTAAATTTATTTATTTAATTTTTTAAAAAGATTTTATTTATTCATAATAGACAGAGAGAGAGAGGCAGAGACATAGGCAGGGGAGAAGCAGGTTCCAGGCAGGGAGTCTGATGTGGGACTTGATCCCGGGACCATGGGATCATGCCCTGAGCCAAAGACAGACCCTCAACTGCTGTGCCACCCAGGTGTTCCATAGAGGCTAAATTTAAAAGCTAATGGAAAAAGATGAAGAAAGATATACCTTGGCCTATAATAAGAAAATTTGCCTTTTCTAAGTACCTTATGGAGTAGTAAGCAGGAGAGCTGAAACTAAATGATGATTGACCGAGAATACTATAGAGGGGGCTTGGAAGTAACATTGGTGGCCCCTAGTATTCCTTCTAACCATCCAGTACAAGGGTAATTGAATGTAATTGGGGTTCTTTAGAAAGTTTGTCTATTGTCTTTCATGAGGCTAGATGGCCAAGGAGAAGATTCAGTGTGTGATTTAGTAACAATAATAATAGGAAAAAAAGTAAATTTTGACAAAGATGGAGTCACAATTAGTAAGACTTTGTGATAAGATACTTGAAGAAGGCCAAATATAGGACAGGTATTTTTTTTTCTTTTCTTTAAATTGTAGTTAACTTATAGTGATTTTGTTTTTTAAGACTTCATTTATTTATTTGACAGAGAGTGTGCATGCATACAGAAGTAAGCAGCATGGCAGGCAGAAGGAGAGGGAGAAGCAGGACCTCCACCAAGCAGAGAGCCCAATGTGGGACGCCATCCCAGGACGCTGGGATCATGACCTGAGGCAAAGGCTGATGCCCAAATGACTGAGCCACACAGGCACCCCAACATACAGTGTTAGGTGTGCTGTATAGGGATTCAACAATTCTAGGTATTACTCAGTGCTCATGTGCTTTTAATCCCTTTCACCTATTTTACCCATTCCCTCACCCACCGTCCCTCTGGTAATGATCAATTTGTCCTCTATAAATAAGAGTCTGCTTTTTGGTTTGCCTTTTATTATTTGTTCATTTGGTTTCTTAAATTCCACATAGGAGTGAAATCATAAGGTATTTGTCTTTCTATGACTTATTTTGCTTAGCATTATACTATCTAGATGCATCCATGTCATTGCAAATGGCAAGATTTCCATCTTTTTAATGACTGAATAATATTCTTGCATGTGTCTGTGACCTCTTCTTTATGTATTCATCTATTGATGGACAGTTGGGCTGCTTCCATAATTGAGCTATTGTAAATAATGCTGCATTAAACATAGGAGTGCATATGTATTTTCAAATCAGTGTTTTTGTATATTTTGGGTAAATACCCAGTAGCAGAATTACCGGGGTTATATGGTAAGTCTATTTTTCATTTTTTGGAAGAATTTCCATACTATTTTATATGGTGGCAGTACCAGTTTGCATTCCCAACAGTGCACCAGGGTTTCTTTGTCTTCACATCCTTGCCAACACATGTTGTTTCTTGAGGTTTTGATATTAGCATTCTGACAGGCTATGAGGTAATACCTCATTGTGGTTTTGATTTGCATTTCCCAGATGATAAGTGTCCTGAGCATCTTTTTATATGTCAGCCATCTATATGTATGTCTTTGGAGAAATGTCTGCTCATGCTTTCTGCCTTTTTAAAAAATTACTAGTTTTGATATTACATTGTAGAAGTTCTTCATATGTTTTGGAAACTGACCCTTTTTCTTTCTTTCTTTCTTTCTTTCTTTCTTTCTTTCTTTCTTTCTTTCTTTCTTTCTTTTTTTTTTGAAACTGACCCTTTTTCAATATGTCATTGGCAAATATCTCCTTCCATTCAATAGGTTGTCTCTGAGTTTTGTTTCCTTAGCTATGCAGAGGCTTTTTATTTTAATGCAATCCCAATAGTTTATTTTTGCTTTTGTTTATCTTGATTCAGGAAACCTATCTAGAAAAATGTTGTTTTAGCCGATGTCAGAGAAATTAATGCCTGTGCTCTTCTAGGATTTTTATGGTTTCAGGTCTCACAATTAGGTCCTTAATTCATTTTGTGTTTATTTTTGTGAACAGTGTTAGAAAGTGGTCCAGTTTCATTCTTTTGCTGTCCAGTTTTCCCAACAACATTCATTGAAGACTCTCTTTTTCCCATTGCCTATTCTTGCCTCCTTTGTCAAAGATTAATTGACCATATAATTGTGAGTTCATTTCTGGGTTTTCTATTCTGTTTTGTTGATCTGTGTGTCTGTTTTTGTGCCAGAACCATATTGTTTTGATTATTATAGCCTTTTGTAATATAACTTGAAGTCTGGAATTGTGATTGCTCCAGTTTTGATTTTCAAGAATGCTTTGACTATTCAGGATCTTTTGTGGTTTCATGCAGATTTTGATTGTTATAGTCCTGTGAAGAATACTGTTGGTTTTTTAATTTATTTATTTTTAATTAATTAATTAATTTATTTTTTTACTGTTGGTATTTTGAAAGGGATTGCATTAAATCTGTTGACTGCTTGAGATAGTATGGACATTTTAACAATATTCGTTCTTCCAGTCTATGGGCATGAAATGTATTTCCATTTGTTTATGTCTTCCATTTCTTTCATCAATATTTTATAGTTTTCAGAGTATAAGTCTTTCACCTCCTTGGTTAAGTTTATTCCTATGTATTTTATTATTATTGGTATAATTGAAAATGGAGTGGTTTTCTTAATTTCTCATTCTGCTACTTCATTATTAGTGTTTAGAAATGCAGCAGATTTCTGTATATTGATTTTTGTATGCTGACCTCTTACTGAATTTATCAGTTCCAGTAGTTTTTTCATAAAGTCTTTAGGGTTTTCTGTATATAGTATCACGTCATCTGCAAATAGTGAAAATTTTACTTCTTCCCTGCCAATTTTGATGCCTTTTATTCCTTTTTCTTACCTGATTGCAATAGCTTGAAATTCTAGTACTATATTGAATAAAAGTGATGAGAATAGACATCTTTGTCTTGTTCACTCTCAGTTTTTCACCATTGAGTATAATGTTAGCTGTGAGCTTTTCATGCATGGCCTTTATTTTGTTCTGGTATATTATTGCTAAACCTACTTTGTTGAGAGTTTTTATCGTGAATGGATTTTGAACATTATCAGATGCATTTTCTGCATTTATTGAAATGATGATATAGCTTTTATCCTTTTTCTCTTATTGATAAAATATATCACATTGATTTTGTGAATGTTGTATCAACCAAGTATGTCAGGAATAAATCCCACTTTATTGTGGTGAATGATTTTTTTAAAATGTATTATTGGATTCAGTTTGTTAGTATTTTGTTGCAGATTTTTGCATCTCTGTTTATCAGAGATAGTGACCTACAGTTTTTGTTTTTGTTTTGGTAGTGATCTTACCTAGTTTTGGTATTAGGATCATGCTAGTCTCATAGAATGAATTTGGAAGCTTTCTTTTCTCTTCAATATTTTGGAGAAGTTTGAGAAGAATATGACCTCTTCTTTAACGGTATGATAGAATTAACCTATGAAGCCATGTGGTCCTGGACTTCTGTTTGTTAAGAGTTTTTTGATTACTGATTTAATTTAAATGCTGATAATTGGTCTGTTCAAATTTTCTTTCTTCCTGCTTCAGTTTTAGGAGGCTCTGTGTTTCTAGGTATTTATCCATTTCTTCTAGGCTGTCAAATTTGTTGTTCTATCATTTTTCATAATATTCTCTTATAATCCTTTTTATTTCTATGGTGTTGGTTATTTTTCCTCTAATTTCTGATTTCATTTCAGTTATCCCTTTTTTTTTAAGGAGTCTGGCTAAAGGTGTATCAATTTTGTTGATTGTTTCAAGCAACCAGCTACTGTTTTGTTGTTACTTTAGTTTGTGTATCACTTATTTCTGCTCTAATCTTTATTATTTCTTTCCTTTTACTTGTTTTGTGTTTTGTTACTCTTTTTCTAGCTCCTGTAGGCATAATGTTAGGTTGTTTGAGATTCTTCTTGAGGTAGGCCTGAATTTCTGTAAACTTGCCTTTCATGACCACTTTTGCTGCATCTCAGTGATTTTTGAACTGTTCCATGGATTTCCATGTATTCTTTGATTTATTCTTTGATTTCTTGGTTGATCCATTCATTGCTGAGTAGCATGTCATTTAACTTCCATATATTTGTGATCTTTCCAGATTTTTTTTTCTTGTGGTTAATTTCTAGTCTCACATTGTTCTAGTTTGAAAAGATACATGATATGACTTTGGTTTTTTGAGTTTGAAACTTGTCTTGTGGCTTAATGTGTGATCTATCCTGGGTAATATTCCAAGGGCATAGAAAAGATGTGTGTTCTTATGTTTTAGGATGGAATGTTCTGAATATATCTGTTGGAGCCATCTGGTCCTGTGTGTCATTCCAAACCACCGTTTCCTTGTTGTTTGGATGACGTATCCATTTACTTAAATGAAGGTGTTGAAGTCCCTACTATTATTATATTACTGTTAATTTCTTCCTTTATGTCTGTTATTAGTTGCTTTAACCATTTGGGTTTTCCCATGTTGGGTGCATAAGTATAATTATTATACTTTATTGTTGGACTTTTCCTTTATGACTATATGGTGTACTACTTTGTCTCTTATTAGACAGAGACAAAGTTTAAAGAGACTTTAAAACAATATAAATATTGCTACCCTGACTTCTTTTTCCCACTTCCATTTGTGTGATAAATCTCTCTCCATCCTTTCATTTTCAATCTGTTTGTGTCTTCAGGTCTGAAACGAGTCTTTTGTAGGCAGAATATAAATGGGTCTTGTATTGTTTTAATCCATTTCATCATCCTTTGTCTTTTGATTAGAATATTTAATCCATTTATGTTTTTAATAATTATTGATAGGTATGTACTTATTTTTGCTTATTTTACATGTGTATGTTTTTTTTGTTTTGTTTTTTGTTTTTGTTTTGTTTTGTTTTGTTTTTTTGGTAGTTCCTTTCTGATTCTTGCTCTCTTCTCTCATGGTTAGTTGGCTTTCTTTAGTGATATGCCTGAATTCCTTGCTCTTTATTTCATAGGTGTCACTGCTTCTTGATTTTTTGTTACTGTTAGGTTTGTATGAAACATCTTAAGAATATAGCAGTCTATATTATTAAGTTAATTGTTTCTTAAGTTTGAACCTATTCTTTACTCCTTTCCCCTCACATTTTAGATAAACAGTGTCATACTTTAAAACCTTTTATTTTGTGAGTCCCTTGACTGATTTTCATAGATATTCTTATTTTGACTGCTTTTGTACTTTCTACTTATTCCTGCTTCTGGTCTTTTTTTCCACTTAAAGATTCCTCTTGAACATTTCTTGTGGAGCTGGTTTTGTGTGGGAAAAGTCTTTTTTTTTTTCTTTTTATCCTGAAGAATAGCATTGCTGGGTGGCATATTCTTGGCTGCAGTTCCCCCACCCCCCTTGTGAAGAAAAATTCCTGTACTGCCCTACCCTACTACTGTGGGAAGATTTTGGTCTATGGGTTATTAGTGGGCCTGTCTGGGGCTACTTTGGGCTTGATTTGGGTCAGACCAGGCATTTACCATAGATGCTGCGTCATGGAACAGCATGGCCCTTTCCCTGTATTGTACCCTGGGAATTTTTTTTAAAGATTAATTTTTTTATTTATTTATGATAGACATAGAGAAAAAGAGGCAGAGACACAGGCAGAGGGAGAAGCAGGCTCCATGCCGGGAGCCCGATGCAGGACTCGATCCCGGGACTACAGGATTGTGCCCTGGGCCAAAGGCAGGCGCGAAACCACTGAGCCACCCAGGGATTCCCCCTGTGAATTTTTTTTTTTTTTGGTGGGTGGAGCCTGCAGTGAGATCAGTGATCTGCCTCCAGCCCAGTGTTGTAGCCGTGGTTGAAATCTTATGTGTGGTTATCTCTTCCTCTGCCCTGGATTTGGAGAGGGAGCTGGCCCCTGTTGGGACTGCTTACACACTGTTGGGCTTCTGTCATATCTTTGAATGGGCTCTGTCCAAGACCAACTTGGAGGCAAAGCATCTGCAGAAACTTGAGGTAGTGGGAGGCAAGGTGTTAGCTAGGTTTGCTTGCACTCCTGCTGTGGGAGGAGACCTTGAGGTGAGGCCTGGCTGGGGAGGTGGGGCTTGGCAGAAGCATGGTATCAGCAATGTTTGTGTGGTTTTTCTGTGACTGGGAACTTAGAGTAGAAGTTTTACTAGAGGGGGGGTGTCTGCAGGGGCATGTAGGTGTGGAGTTCGCTGTTAACAGGTTAGGCAGTGATTGCTGGTGTTGTGCTGGTTTCCACAGATGGATATATGTTTAGTGTGGGGGCTGTGGGAGGGAAATGGCACCCACCAAGTCCCTTGTTCCTAGAAAAGTCTCCCAAAGATTCCTGAAGACTGACATTTCTTATTGGAGACCACATGAGGAGGTTTAAATGCATAGAATATTTATGCAACATAATGGAAACAAGAAATTAAGTGTGAAAAATTGTTCAAGTCCAAATTAATATGTAGGAATTTATATGCTTTACAATAAAGGTTGAACTCCATGGATCTTTTCATTATCCCAGTAATTTGGTGAGGTTTCATGTTCCTTGAACCATAAGAACATTTTATTTTATATACGCTGTGGGGTATCAAGAGCTAGAAAGTTTTACCACTAGAATCACAATGTCCTAAAATTTATCACATTATAGGTTCAATTGTGTGGTTTTGGAAGTAAGTGAAATCATACCCAACATTATTCAAAGTTTTGTCTTAGAGTAAAAAAATAAAGGTAACTAAGTTATTTCATTTGAAAGCACTTTATGTTAATTGCTAACCCATATTTTATCTATAATCAGTTATTAGTGTTGTTTTTACATCTAGAAGGATTTTCCCTTATTTTTAAAATCTCCTTGTTTGTACTGCTGTCATTCAGTTTTCTATGAAAAAGAGCATAGCAGAATATTTAAGTAAGATATTAATTCCTAATAATCTAGTGACAAAAATTATCTTTAAATAGTTTAAATGAAAGCTTCTACTGTTGTATCTTTATCATAAAAATGTTAAACTATTTTTATGGGATTGTCTCTGAACATTTGATATTTGCTCATTTTATAAGGAAATTATAAAGATTAGTAAGGGATTATGAAGCTATATTTTTCCCTAATAAAACTTTGTAAAGATGTATCAACATTTTTCTCCAACCTTAAATAATTTATATCATAACTCATATAGTCATCCTGTCTATAATAAATATTGAGTAGCATCCATATGCAGGGCAATGTAGCAGGTGGTGAATGGAAAAAATACATAAAAACACTATATAAAAGAGGTGGGCAAACTATGGGTTATGGGCCTAATGCAGTTTGCTAAATATTTTTGTAAATTTTGTTTGAACACAGCCATGCTCATGCATATATGTGTTTCCTATAGCACTTTAACATAACAATGACCAAATTGAGTCATTGTAACAGAGACTGTATATAAAAAATTATTATCTGGCTCTTTACAGAAAAACTTCATTAACCTCTGATAAAGAATGTATTTCAGTAGCAAAAATGTAAGTGCCTAATAGAGATCTCATCCATGGGAGATTGTCAGACTATGGAAAATACTTTTAATGTTTCAGATACTAAAAAATTATTTTTAAAACACCTGGTAGGCTTGCAAAGGGAATAAAAAAGCAGGCAATGGAAAGCTTTGTCCTGAGAAATGTTGAAGTCATTTCTTGTTAGTCTATCTGCTCGTTGCTTCCTATTAATTCAGTGGCAACGATCCAAACTGGCATTTTTCTGTCCCGTTGTCTCTAACATCTGATGAATTCCCAGGAGGGTGATAAGAAAAACAATCATCTGTGTTTAGTCCACTCTCCAAGAGCAGCAGGTACTAGGAAGCTTCTGCTTTCACAGATATTCATAACTGTGCATTGGATTGTTATGAAATCTAAAACCCTTATAATTTCATTTTTCCTTATAATTTACATTTCAATTATTTTCACTTGGCCTTTTCCCAGCATTAAAAATGTCAACAACTTGTTAATTCCCGTTATAATATTAAAACAACAACAACAACCAACCTATGGGCTTGTGTATCATTCTCTGCTGAATTTGAAATAGAAGGCATGAACTAAGCAATAAAGTGCTGCCAGTTTGAGGATTCCATCTCTATCAGGTGCAGCTATTACAGAAAGACATTCCAGTTCTAGATTTCCTATAAACCTACACTGACAAGGCAGCCACTAATTCAATACCAGAATACCACCTGCCCCCCAAATTGTTTGCCTTCCAATTTTCCTGCAGTCCATGAAAGCCTCACATTGCTCATTATATGGGGTTCATCTAATACATCCTCACTGAGCATAAACATGGTAACTGGAAGCAATAACAAGATAGATTTTTTTAAAAATGAATACTTTGGTTAAGCAATTAGATGAACTAGCAGAGTACTGAGGCAAAAAAAAAACACACATCTGGATGGAAGAGGTAAGGCATCTGGATTGTGATAATAAGGGAAGATTTGGCCCATGTTTGACATCACCTTGAGGAGCCATGAGAGCAGAATTATCTCCTAGGGCATTAGAGACTTGGATGGGAGTGTTGAGGCATTGGCAACAAGAAAGGAGCAATCATGTGGGCAAGATGGAGCCCTGATTCAATATTTTGTGTAGAGGTTATCCATAACAAATGCTGAAGAGTGACTTCGAGAGCAGCCCAAACATTTGGATTTGGGCTGGCAGGAACAGATGGCATTAACAGTGGTCTTTGGGAACCAGAATAATCATGTTACAATTCTCTGAAGTTTTAAGCACCTGCACATCTATGCATTTATGAGTTTTGGGTTGCTTCTGGCAATAGCTCTTCCTGCTAGTGTGCCAGCATATTTGCTGGTATAATCAATTTTGTAAAAAGAGTGATTTTTAAAAATATTCAATTTGTGTAAGAACCATTTACTGTGAGAAGTCCACTCAAAGATTTATGGCACCTAATATCTAGTGTGAATGTTGGACCTGAGAACAATTGTCCCTATTCTTCTCTGGGCATTAGGTCTAACAGTACCTATCTCTGTTGTTCTGTGAAAGAGATATTACTGTTGGCTATGATGGACCAAATTATTGAGGTCAAACTAAAATATTTTGCTGTCGAGTGAGGAACATCTTAAGTCTGCAAAATTTGAAAACTTAATTGAAATATTCCTTATTTTGATACAGAATCAACTATTTGAAATGTTCCATTAATATACTAACCACTATTACTACAAATAGGCTTTGTTGCTTTCCTTATGAAAGTTTTCATTCATTTCCATTTCACAAATAAAAGTAAATTTTTGATATTTTCTTGTTTGCTCATAGAAAATTTCTCAAACTTAAATCTATTTTTTCCCTTGGGATTTTTTTCTGTTTGAAACAGAATTCCTTTAAAGCAAGTTCTTCTATTTGAAGATCCTTGGTTCTGGTGTATTCCTGTAACTTTGGCTCCATTGTGGCCTTGTAGGGGATGAAAGGAAAGTCTTCTATATGCAGCTTATATATCCTGTTCACTGTTTTCTTTTGTATTATGCAAGTCCTCTCTAGCTTTGAGAATGCAATGAAAAATTTTACAACTGCAGAAAAATGTGACACTACTGTTAGTACTGACAAGGAAGGGAAGAAATTGTGCTATGTATTTTATATTTATTTACTGTGTGGTAGTGCCAGATTTATTTGGCATCTTTATTCTGTGTCAATGAAATGGTCTTAGGGATATTTTTGAGTTGAAATCACTGTTTTCTAATGCTTTGAATCTTCCCTATCAGTGATTCAGTAAAACTATGAGTAATCATAGTGCTGTGGAAATTGCAGAATTAAATCCAGAAAATTTTATTTTATTTTTCAGAAAATTTTATTAATGTCAAGAAGTAACTAGCTACATATGGATTTTCTTTTTAAATCCATAGTGTTTGGGACGCCTGGGTGGCTCAGCAGTTTAGCGCTGCCTTTGGCCCAGGGCGAGATCCTGGAGTCCCAGGATCAAGTCCCACATCAGGCTTCCTGGATGGAGCCTGCTTCTGTCTCTGCCTATGTCTCTGCCTCTTTCTCTGTGTCTCCTGAATAAATAAATAAAATATTAAAAAAAATAAATTCATAGTGTTTGACTTAATTTGAAAGCCAGACAGATCAAAGTCCTTATACATGTAGGGCTTTTTGATTTGTTTATTTTTGCCCTAGGTCACTTTTTTCCAATACTGTCTGAATGATAATGATGTGTTATTGTAGGTTCATGGATTATAACAAATGTACCATTCTGATGGGGAATGGTGATAATGGGAGAGTCTATGAATGAATGGGGACAGGGGTATATGGGAAATCTCTCAACCTTCCACTCAAGTTTGCTTTGAATATAAAAACGTTCTAAAAAATAAAGTTGTTTTTTTTTAAAGTAGAAAAAAATAACTAGTTTCATAGAATATCAAGTTGCTTAAGGAACCACGATTAATAGATTTTAAACTGTGTTGGCCATTTCTTTTGCCTTCATTGTTCTCCTGTCTGTCTCTAAAACATTAAGAAAATTATGTGTATGAATGGGAAAAAGTTGGATTATTTTACCTTTTACATTTCTTAATTTTAAGGACTGTGTGAAAAAGAATACTCTCCTTAACTAGTGCTCCTAGTGCTACATCACTTATGGATAGTGTGATTAGTTCCTATGGTTTTATGGTTCTAGCCATGACCATAGGTTATGATCATAGTCCTCAGGTGAGCATCTGAAAAAAAGCTAGATCATCAGGCAGAGAAGACCAATTCTGAAGGAAATGGGAGAGGAATTTATAGTACTCTCCAAGATTGTCTTTCCTGAATTTGGTCAATGAAGAGGGTAGCTGTTGAGGTATGTAATGATGGCTCTTACAGAGTCAAGGTAGAGTTTGAAGGAGGAATAAGATAATGGTTTAGGGTCTATAACCTTTGCGAGCAATCCCTATTTAGTTTTATGTTACTCTTGACCTTTATTGCCATAGTCAAGTCTTATTTAATGTTTCAGATTTGTTTCATTTAAGATGACACCAAGTATCAAGGAAAGTCTATTGGGTCATAGTTTTAAAGGAAGTAAGTATATGATGTCAGCAGCAGTAAAAACTATTCTCTCTGAGGGATGGTAAAATTAAAGTGAAAAGTCATAGGTTTGAGGTATGGCTTCATTCCTTCCACAGAGACTCATTTTTTGTTGTTGTTTCTAATTTCAGTAAATTGGTTCTATTTTATTACAGAAAGTTTTTTTTTTCTCCCCTTTTAAAATGTTAGCTTTGGATGTTTATAAAAGAGGTATATCCTACATGACCATAGTTGTATTCTTTCACTTAGTATACCTTTAAGAAAAATACTGCATGAGGAGCTGGGAAGACCAAGTTGAAACCATGTGGCTTTTGTACTAAGGGGGTATGTTTGATTGAAATGGGCCAAGAATTCTTTATAACTTTTGTCAATAGAAGTGGAGTCTATTTCCCATTATCTGGACTCTGTGCCAGCCTTGTGACTTGTTTTGGCCAATAGAAGGTAGCAAAGAATATGTGAAAGTTTGGAACCTGGGCCTCAAGAGCCCTTGAGTTTCCATTTCCACTCTTGGAATCAGACTGCCATGTGAGGGAGATGGAAGTTGCCTTTTGGAGACCACAACCAGCCTCCATTGCCTGCAGTGTGAGTGAAACTGACTTAATCACTGCAGACTCCATTGAGCTGCTAGATGTCTGCAGCATGTATACAATGGAATATTATTTGGCCTCAAAAATGAAGGAAATTGTGATGTTGGCAAGAACGTGGATGAACCTAGAGGGCATTATGGTAAGTGAAATAAGCCAAACAAAAAGGACAAATACTACATCATCATATTTACGTGTGGAATCTAAGATAGTCAAACTCACAGGATCAGACAGTAAGATGGTGGTTGTCAGGAGCTAGAGGGCAGGGGAGATGATGGCCAAAGGGTTTAGAGTTTAGTGGTGCAAGATGTTCTGGAGATCTAATGTAAGACAGAGTGAAAATAGTTGCCAAGACTATATTTTTTATACTTGACATTTGGTGAGAGAGGGTGGATGTGAATTGTTTTTGCTGCGTGTACGTAAATACACACCATCCCAGGAGAGACAAGCAGAAGAACTGCTCAACTGAGCCCATCCTAAAATGGGATACATGTTATTTATAAGCAAATAAAATTTTTGCTTTTAGATGTTAAGTTTTTTAAGATGATATAGAAGGGTATGTTTGTTTTTTTTTAATGGAAGATAGAATTGTTAAACAAGTATGACTTAGAATATTATGTGCATTATAATAGAAACACACGAATGTCAGGATGACAGTCGAAACAAGATTGGATGTCCTTCTGTTCTCAGGAGCCTCTCAGAGGCTGGAAATCTGTTCTCTAACTCCAGTCCGTTGAGTGGATCTTACATTGACTGCTACATTCTTTCTGTCCTAGGCTCTCATCTGTGTTCTTTTTCTAGGCTTTACTTTTGCTCTGTCCCCCCCCCCCTTAAATGTTGACCTCTCCCAAAATTGCTTACTCACCTATTCCATTGTTCTGGAAATTTCCAGAGTTGTCTGTGAGTTTATTGACTTGATGCTAAAAATTGTAAATGCTCTATAGTCTATTTATCCAATAATAGACATTTCAACTTGATTGCCTCAAAGTCATGATAAGTTCAAGATGTTTGTAAATGATACTACATATTATTTTAGAGCTTGTTCTGGGCCCACACAGTTTCATTAATGTAGGGTCTTAGTCCTTTTAATTTTCATATCATCCCTATGAGTCAGATGCCAGTATTCTCTCCGTTGAGAAAGGAGTTTTAAGGGGGCAAGTAACACACTCAATGTTGTATCATCATCTGGTAATGGAACGTTCTTCTGAGCTCTTGCATTAGAGATCTCCTTTGGGCACTCTTTCAAGTCAGAAAATGGACTAAACCAGTCACATTTGTCATCAACTACTAGTTGTTTTGTATATTTTACCATGTCCACCTTTCCATAGCCATCATCCAATTTCAGGTCCTCACATCCTGTTTTCCTGGCCTCTCAGTGGTCATCTTAGATTGCCTTTACTTCCAGCCCTTCTGGTTATAGCCTTGCTACTAGCAAAATAATACTACGAGGGCACAGGTGGTCATACACATTTTCCATCATCTGTGGATAAAATTTGCAACGTCTTTTTTGGCATTTGTGCCAAGACTTTTGCAAGTTGATCTCTGCCTTAGCAGAGGATATATATATATATATATATATATATATATATATATATATATTTGCTAACTAGATGTCCAGATTCATCTTCTCTCATGGCTCTTCTCATACTCCAGTCTGACCATACAGAATTATGTTGGGTCATGAGCATGTTCTTTCCTGGTTCTGTGCATTTCTACTTACTTGAGATCCCCTGTCACCACTACTGCCACCCCACCACACACATACACTCCTACACACTTGTCCATACGTTAATGTTCTATTTAAGTGTCCTCTCTCAGGGCAAATGTCCTCTTCTCTGAGGTCTTCCTGGAGGTCTTTAAGCAGATAGAGATGTTCCTTTGCTGTTACTGTGCAGTGTATATGTACTACCACTTAAATAATACCACACATGGTGGTGGTAACACTTTGAAGTCTGTTTCTTAGCTGCTCTTCGTATTTCTTGAAGAGAGGGACAACTTACAGTTTATCCTACTGGTATCCACAACACAAATTACACTGCCTATCACAGAGCGGGCACTTGTTAAGTCTGAACGGAATGAAGGAAGAATGAAAATGCCTTGGTACAATTTTGTGGCAAAAGAGTTCCCAGATCCTTTCTGTCCTAGCTCATTGCCTACTCAGACAATAATTCTCTTTCCAACAATTTCTGGGGCTCCATAGGAAGTTTGCAGCTGTGTGTATGTGGGTACCCACAAGTGCATTGTGCCACAAGTACTGTAGTTCACTGAGGAAATAGCTGTAACATTATAATAAAATCTAACAGTTTTATGCAGGGTAAAAGGCAATTTGCAAGCTTTCAATGATACATTTCTAATAAAAGGTACTGTGATCGTTTCTACAAGATGATGAGACTTTCTTTCTAGGCCTTTTTACTTTGACCCAAGGGTTCACTACATCTGATAAAAGGCAATAAAAGGGCAGACTTTGAAATAATCCCAACCAGGAGATGTTAGGAGATGAATAGCAGGCCGTGTCCTGAACAGGAGGTTAATTGCTGAAACACAAAATATCCTGTGGGAATATGCTGCTTGGAGGTATGATCTTTGAACCCGGGGGTGCTAAAATCCTGGTTCTTGTCATCAGATATTTTAATTACATGCTCTGCACAAGAACTTCTGTATCATGATGAATTTGAAATCCTCTAATTATCTAGGATTTAAAAAGCAAACAGAAAAGTGAAATGTCAAAGGTCAACACAAATAAAAGCAAGACTACACAAAGCCTGCATGAAGAGGAAGCAGGAATCAGAGGATCAGAGCATTCAGAAAGAGCTAATTAGCAAAGTCCAGTCTTTAAAATGACTAAGGCAGCAATTATAAATAATTATAATGAATAGAATTTCATGATTGTGATGCGTTAAAAATGTATAACTTTATATTTCAGCAAGTAATTTCGACACACTTGGAATTCTTAGATTATAAAGAAATTATTAAGCTGAATCGTGGCATTTTTCTCCCTAAACACCATTTTTGTATTAAAATGCTTTGATTTTTTTAATAGTCATAATGTTTGTGAGCCTTGCTGTATGGTACAGTACATTCTTTTTTTATGATGTAAAATTCTATAGGTTGGAAATCACCACCAGCCTTTATCGGTTCTTTGGATTATCTGGCAAGCCTGCTGTTCCGTCCTTTCCCACTTCGGTTCCTTTCTTCCTGCCCAACATAGGCATCTGCTTACTTAGCCTCTATCATGAATATGAATTAATTCTTATCCTACTTTAGAGTGTTGTTTAAAAAGGAAAACAGAACACTTCCAAGTTTATATAATTTCCTAACCAGACTCCTTATATTCAAATTCAAGCTCATTCTCTTGCAACCAGAATTTTTATGAACGTCTTCACATAAAATCCTTTAGAGATCTTTACATACCTATCTTTAGTGTAAATACAGTTGATCATAGAATGCCATCCTGTTACCTGTGTGGTCCAACCACCAGCATCCTTTGCCTGCACTAATTCATGAGGCTTCTACCTGGTCCTTGAGCTTTCTTCCTTACCCTGCCAATATCCATGCTGCACAGCGCCCTAGTGTTTCTGCGGTCAGAGCCTTCGGTGGTCTCCTGTCTCACTGTGACTCATGACCTCATTTCTTCTTTCTCTGCTGTTGCTCCAGCCACAGTGTCTCTGTGCCTCTGTGCCTCACTGAAAAAGCCCAGCTCCTCAGGCCTCAGGGCTTTTACACTGACCATTCCTCAGCCTTAGAATAGCTTTTCACGAGCATCCTCACAACTTGTGCCTTTACCTCCTTTTCTGCCTCAATATCCCCTATTGGTGAGGACCTCACTCACCCTCCCTCTATAAAATAATAACCCCTCCCGTCTAACCTGGCTTTTTCTGTATCCTTAGCTGCTTTAATTTTATTTTGTGCATTCATTCTCACCTAATAAATGACATATATATTAATTTTTTCTGCTCCTTCCAGGACAGTAGGAATACTTTGATCCTAGTAAGGAGATAGGTGCTCCATAACTACTTGTTGAAATCTTTGAGTAAATGAAAACTGTGAAATTCGATCTCTTTTTCCCTCTGGCTTTCTTATTCTTTTTAATATTCCTAACATTTATTTTCACTAGTTTATGGAGGTTTTCTCTGTACTATGAAGATGCAGTTTCTTGGGTCTGGAACATGCATGGCATCCATTCATCTGTCTTTATGCCATCCTGGTAGGGTGTCAGTACCACGTGGACAGGGGCATAGCTACCCCATACCACATTCTGTTGTTGGTACTTCTCACAGAGGCTGCACATTTTAGATCTTCACTATTAAATAAATGGCTGAATTTTGCTGAAATACTGTAGAATAATTTAGGATATGTTATTAGGTAAATTTAAAGAGTTACA
The DNA here is from genome assembly GCF_905146905.1 of Nyctereutes procyonoides. Classification (NCBI taxonomy): domain Eukaryota; kingdom Metazoa; phylum Chordata; class Mammalia; order Carnivora; family Canidae; genus Nyctereutes; species Nyctereutes procyonoides. The sequence continues at coordinate 7,150,720 of NW_026575082.1, read as the reverse complement.
GAATAGTATGCATGATATAATAAGACATTTGTAGAATAAATGAGAAACCATCCTGTGTACTGGCATAACTCATTTTGTTGTCTCTGTCTTCATTGTGTTTCTAAGATACTGCACTTTTTACGAATTGAAGTTTTGTGGCAGCCCTGCATCTAGTATCTATCAGTACTATTTTTTCAAAATCATTTGGTCATTTTGTATCTCCGTGTCCTATTTTGGTAATTCTTGCAATATTTCAGAGTTTCTCACTACTATATTGTGATCTATGATCAGTGATTATGACTTGCTAAAAGCTCAGATGAGGATTAGCAATTTTTAGCAATGAAAGTATTCTTTAAGGTATGTACATTATTCTTCTGGACATAATACTATTGCACCCATAATAGAGTATGGTGTAGGATAAACAGAATTCGTAGATACACTGGGAACCCCCCCCCCAAAAAAAAATTACCTGACTCGCTTTTCTGCAATGTTTCTTTTATTGTGGTGGTCTGGAACCAAACCCGCAATATCTCTGAGGCATGCTTGTATTTACATATCTTTAATATGTTTGTGCCAGTAAAGTAAGGATATATTACTTAATAGTTAACTAGTTTTCAGTGTTTAACAAAAGGAAGTGAACTTGAGAGAGATCATTAATTATATTTTGGAATCTTCTGAAATGGCTGAAAAAAATCTGTAGGTGTAATTCTAACAAGTAGAGAGCTTGAAATAATTGGTAATGGCTTATTTTTCTCTCCTTGCTTTTTACAAAGTGTTTAACAATGCTTTTACAGAGTGTTTAAAATAAAATTATGATATGAATAAAATAATCAAGAACAAGAAATACCAAAGGCAAGTCAATGTTTGCGTCTACAGAAAATCAGTAAAAATAAAATGGAAAATAAAAACATTTTGTGTGGCTTAAATATTCCCTCATCATCATAAAATGAGAAACTTGCTCTGTTACATGGTTCCTTCTACTCTTCTGTGCTTTGGTGTTCTAGCACACTTCTAATGCTTTCAAGTCTGAGCTGAAGTGATTTCTTTTGGCGGGGGGATATTTTCCTTGTTCTCTTGGGGATAATTAATTATTCATTCTTAAGTATTCCCGTTTAATATCTGTATAACACCATTGAATATGTTCTATATAGACAGATATACCTCAGTTATACCAAAAACATAATTGTGTTCATGTGTATAACTGTCAGAGTTTAACTCGTTGAGGTGGAGGGCACTATCTTTTATTTCTGTATGCCCAAAGTCCAGTATAATGCTTGGCAGCAGCAAATGTTTAATATCTGCTAAATTGTGGTATGCATTATGTGGTCTGCATTGCTATGGAGGTGAATAATTGGGTAACGTTGAGCACAGCTAGTTTTTACTTAAGTGATTAGAGAAAACTTAGACTCTTCTACATTTCTAACTACAGCAGAAAATTAGGCCTAAGGAGCAAATGTAGAGGTTATTTTTCTACATGCTGAAACCAGTTCTTGCAGTCCTGCTAAGAGCCTGTTCTAGGTCCTCATCTTTGGCACTGTGGCTTACATCTTCTGCATCATCCCACTCCATCAAATTTAGTGCCAAAATTTCTCAAAAAGGCATAAAGATGATCAGTGTGAATTCGACAATGTGCTATGTCATCCTCATGAAATTTCTTTGTAAGAACTCGTATGTTATAAAAAGATTTTCTTCCCTACTTAAAAAAAAAAAAACCTTCAAGTACAAACATGGAAATGATTTTGTGGGTGTGTGAGAGAGGCTTTATGTTCTCCCCAGCTTTCATCACATATTTCCTGGATTTTCAGACCTGAGTGCGGTCTTTTAAATCCCCACAGCAAAATTGTATACAAGTTATAAATAGAATGTTTGTTTTATAAATATAAAAAGAATAACACTATTTAAACATATACCGTAACAGTATAGAATATTCATGATTTGTTTATTCAACCAGTTAATGGTAACCAAGCACTTACTACATCCAGACACTATTCTAGTCTCAGATTCTCAGATAAAACATTAAATAAAACAGATCAAATCTCCCAAAATTTAAATTCCAGAGTAGGCAAGTAAAAGAGAGATAGCCATGGTTCACATGGGATATGTTCAATCAAAGAAGAATAAATCAGGATTAAAGATAGAGAGTGGTGGGAGAAGATGTTATTGACTATAACATAACAGCAACAGACTAGTTCCGATTTGGAGGTACAGTTTGGGTGAGGCAATGTGTTGAGGTTATTTGGAGAAACCGAGGGAATACGTCCTCTGGTTTAAGAGTCTAGAGAGGCGATATATTTATAAATCACGTATGCCACTAACCTCAGCAATGTAACTATAGTATACTTTTAGGTATGAGTGTGCTATGCCAACATTTCCAGGTATCAGGGCACGATGTTTGACTTTATTAGGAAAAATCAGAAATCTGTTATTTTAGGTCACAAAGAACCACACTCATCCTTTCAGTCCTATCATTTTTGCTCCATTTATTTCAGTGTTCCAATACTGGGCCCATGCCTATTTTGGATTGTTATGTCTTCTTGGAAAATTAATTTCTTTTTCTTTCTCTGTAATTTTATTCAGGTGTTGAAATTCTGATGCCCTCAGAAAGTTACTATATTGGCAGAGAGGGAGTTGGTTAATTAAAAGGGGGGCTGTGAGGTGGACTGTTATAGAATCTGACTGGTGCCTCAGAAGAGGAGGAAATTCGGACATCCATCAAGGATGCAAACATACAGAGGACAGACCATGAGGGGACACAGCAGGAAATGGCCTTCTGCAGGCCACGAGAGAGGAGCCTCAGGAAAAAGGAAGCCTGCCAACACTTTGATCTTTGACTTCCAGCTGTCAGAACTGGGAGAAAATTTCTGTTGTTTGAGGCACCCAGTCTGTTACTTTGTTATGGCAGCCTGAGCAGACCTACAGAATCCTAGCACACAAACACAATAATCTCCTCTTTCTTCCTAACTATATATTTTTTTTTGTTCTGAGGTCTGCTTTGTCTTACATTGATGTAAGTACTCCAGCTTTCTTTTAATTAGTTGTTAGCATGATTTATCTTTCTTTATCCCCTCATTTCTAATCCTCTGGAGTCTTTTTATAAAGTAGGTTTTTTATAGACAACATATAGTTGGGTCTTTTTTTGTTGTTGTTCTTTGGCATCTCTGTCTTTTAATTGGTATATTTAGACCATTCATATTTAAAGTGGTTATTGAAATAGTTGCTTTAATGTCTATTTGTAATTCTATTTGTGTGTATTTTCTTTTTCTCCCACCAATTTAATCCCCATGTTCTGCCTTATTTAGTTTTAATGGAGTCACCCATGTGATCCATTTTACTTCCTCTTTTACTGTATCAATCATACCTATCTTTCGTAAAAAAAAATAGTAACTGCCTTAGAGTTGACAACATATATTTTAAATAAATGTCAGTTTTTAAACATGCTGCTTCCTGTGTAGGAATCTTAGTGTATTCCTGATTTCTTTTTCCCATTCCTTGTAACATTTCTATTCTTTCTTCAGCTATCCTGAACTGATAAGCCTGTCAAAGACATTCTTTATTTCCGTTACGGTACTTTGATTTCAAGCATTTCCTTTTATATAATTCCCATTACTCTGTACATGTTACCCATCTGTTCTTGTTTGTTGTCTTTTTCCATGAGTGTCTTTTACATAATTATCCCTGACAGATAATTCCAGCACATTTGTCATATCTGACTCTGGTTCTAAGGATTGCTTTGTCTCTTCAGACTGTGTATGTTCTAGTCTTTTGGCATGGCTTGTAATTCTCTTATTGAATGCTGGACATCTTGGGTAATAGCAACTTAGATGAATCGTCCTTTAGTGTGAGGATTTACTGTAATCTATCTAGAAGATAGTCTGTTTGATCTTTCTGTGGCTGTGAATAACAGAACCTTCAAATTCATCCAGTGTTTTTGTTTCCCCTTTTGATGTTAGGCTTCCCTAAATACTCTTCCTCAGAGAGTATGAGAGACACAGAGAAAGAGGCAGAGACATAGGCAGAGGGAGAAGCAGGCTCCATGCAGGGAGCCTGATGTGGGACTCAATCCCATTTAAGAATGGTTACTCCTCTCATTCTGTCAAAGCCATAGGGAATCTTTCCTGGATCTTCATCATGAGAACCTGGAATTAAAGCCCATGAAAATGTGGGAGCCCCACCAAGATTGTGGACCACAGGAATTTTTTTACCTTCATTATGGGTACATGCTCAGGTCTTTAGTAATTAATCAAAGATACCATGTAAATGTTTCTACTGGTTTATGGTTCCAGTGACTTTAAGTCTAAGTAAATAGGTTTCAGCTACATATTTCTTAATGTGGTTTTCTCTTCAGAATTTAGAGAGACCTATCATACTGCAATCTTTTTTTAAATGGGTTCAAAAATAGTCAATGATTACCAATTGTCCAACTGTTTTTTTTTCTCTTGTAAGGACAGAAATGATGAGTTCCACAGAAATGACATTTTGAAATACAAGCCATAAATCCAAACACAGCTTTTTCCTGTCTAAAGATGAGTATCATGTAATTTATTATCCATAGTATGTAAAAATTAGGAAAATTTCATAATCTGGATTGATCAAGTTAAGACTTTCAGATCAGGCAACAGTTGCACACAGATCTGCAGAAAGTCAAGAAGGAAACCATGTTGACCTCTTGGGGGACATACTCCAAAGAGAGGGAGCCCTATGTGGTCATATGTTTGGTATATTTAATGAGCCATAATGAGGATAGTGTGTACATGGAGTTGGAAGGGGGTAGGAACGATCAGAGAGTGTCCACATTGAGATTATTTGAGTGATGCTCAGAGTATGATAGGAAGCTATCTGAAAATTTTGCTGAGAGGAGTGATTGATATGATTTGACTAAAAATTTAGAAGAAAAATTATTAATACTCTCTGAACAAACTATGTGGAGATTATTTAGGAGGCTAGTTCAGGTGGAATGATGTAGTAGCTGAGGGGTTAAGAATAGATAAGATTCTTGATAGCTTTTGGATGTAGAGTACTTAGAATATTTTTAATGGATTAGATGATGTTGTGGGAGAATTAAGAGTCTCAAATTATTTCAACTGTCTTACTCTGTGAACCCACACATCATCTGGCCCTCATCCTGCAGTCCATTATACCCAGAGGTAATATGCAGGAAAGAGGATAGGCTCTCAAAATTTTTTTTTCAAGGGAGATCCCTCTCCCAGATCAGAGTTAGCATAGCAGGTTGGTGTAAGGGCAGTGGAGCCAGACAGCATGGATTCAAATCCTAGCTTTGACGATCACTAATTATATGATACTGGACAAGTTTCCTAACCTCATGGAGCCTCAGATTTTTTTTTAAAGTGGGGATGTGAGTAATATGTACTTCACAGAATTGTTACAGAAATTACATGCATTACTTTAGTGTAGTGTTGGTTCCATCGTAAAACCACTAAAACTTGTATTGTTACAATTAGATGGTAGTGGTAGTCTTGTAATTTTTTTTTTTGAAGAAGGGGAGGCTTGAGCCTAAGTATGTAAAAAGGCAGAATTCTTGTGACTGCTCCCTACCCTTACCACTTCAGGCCCAGGGGTGTGAGGCACTTGGCATTATTACCCGTTGTCAGTTTGCTACATCTCACTTAAACCCATGAACATAGTCCCTTCATTAACAGTGACTTATATCACCACATGTAATGTTCCTACTGCCTTGATGAGAGTCTAATTCAGTAACTTGTGCCAGAACAAACCAGAAAACTGAAGCTTACAGTGGGATTTTGGGATTGGGTTTATTCACGTATTTGAAGTGTGTATGATTCACCTGTCTCTTCAGGTCGTGACACCCAGATGGCAAGGATAGTTCTGGAACATGCGGCTCTCTGTCCCCCCTCCCCTGCACCCCACAAGCAGGTCTCCCAGTCTCACCTGCTCCTGTGTCCTCTGGCCATAGTGCAGGTGGCTCCAGCTCTGCCTCTACCTTTTCCTGGAGGGAAATGGGCCGGGGTAATATATAGCATAGGTGATGTCTCTTCTCAAATTCTCACTGTGCTTTTATAAGGTGATGTGCAAATTCAGCTAGAGGGCCAGATTTTCAGAGAGCCAATGACCTTGGCACTTGGTCACTATGGTGGCAATATTGACGGGAAAGATTGTAGAATTACCTGATTTCTAAAAGCACCAGAGAGTATACATGGGGGGGGGTAGTGAAAGCTGTAAGGCTCTGATTGAGAAAGCAAGTGGGTGTTTAGAAAGTCATAGTGGCAATTGTGAAGAAGTCTCTAACCTCCTGTATAGGTAAGGCATACGTACCCAAAGATTATACCAGAGACCTTGTGTAAGAGTGACAGAATTAGAGTTGATTAAATGGTAAAACCCCACACTGGTGAGAAGTGACATGCTAATATATGCCAAGAACTCAAATAGAGGCTGAGGACTCTGTTCTCCACAATTCTGAATCTCCCCTTATGGCACAGCCAGACCCGCCACACCCTGCCTGGGGAACCAGCTTTTACATAAAATCTACTCATAATGACTGTATTTGGGGCAGATTCCTCACAAGGGGTGCCACGAATCTGTGCTTCCTATTTTATTAACTTTCATAGCCTGCAGGTCCATTACTAGATTGTATCCCAATGTAGGAATTGTGGATTGTTAATACAAGGCCTGCTCCAAGAGCACTTGTACGACCGGAAAAGATACCACTAGTATGTGTTGGCATAATGACTCTGCATGGTCTAGTGTAAGGATCCTGAGAAACTGACAGAAACCCATGCTGCTTCTACTTCCTCAGAATATGAGCTATTATGATAGAAATGGACAGGAACAAGTCCTTGGACATGTTTCCGTGTTCCATCAAGATAATAAGCCAAAAGTAATACCATGTCTCGGAGGAAAAGGAAGAGATTGGTGTCCTTGTCAGAGGCTGCAAAGATGCAAGGTTGTACTTCATACCACATCCCAATTTTAAAGCACTAGTTTGGTCATAGCAAAATCCAGCTGGATCAGAGAGAATGACAGGAAATTATTGCACTTAATCAGATGGTGATATCAATTGTAGTTGGTATCCCTGCCCCGGTATTCAGATCTGCTCTAGCAAATACTTTTATATCGTTTTCAGTGAAGAAAGAAAGAAGGAGCAGTCTGCTTCTGAAAGCGGTAGGTAGTAGATCCTAACAGCCTCGGAATGGGGTCGACACTTCTGTTCCCGTTTAAAATAAATAAACAGTAATATAAATATATATAAAATAAAATAAAATCTTGATGTTTTCAAATCCCACCAAACATTATACTTGTTTTGTAAATAAGATTAGGCTACTTGGACCCAGGGAACAGGAAGTAGTAAGTACCAGGGATGTCTTAAAAAGATACATGCATGCTAGAGGTGTAGGATGAATTCTGCAAAGTGTTAGTCTTGCCTCATAGTGGACGTCTGGGGGTCTGCTGGTTTTGGACTCATCAGTATATCTCTCTGAGACAAATGGGTACAAACTCACACCTACATACCCAGATTACCCAGGAGGCTTAGTAAGAAAGGGGACTGCAGCTTGAGGTGTTAATTGTCCTGACACTTGGGGCAGATGGCACAATACACCAGATGTTATTGCATTTGATTGCAACTGAGAATAAATACTGCACACCTAGCAACCCTAATTTTCTCAAAAGAAGGATAATAGTTACATGTCCCAAGGTTTTGAAGTAAGGTCATCCCCTCCTTTCTATTTGAAAAGTATCTTTTGGTTTGCTACTGAGCACCGGTGGAAGTTGAGCAGCTGACCAAGGGTACCAGGCCACTTAGATGAATTCAGGTCCTCTGAGAAGCAAATGCCAAAACCAAATTAGAAATGAAGACACTTTATTGGGGGAAATACTTATAAAGGATGGAGGGAGGCAGAAGAAGGAGTCACCAGAGATTACTTTCAGACCCCAATAGCAGTGTGATACCTGAAATAAGACATGGGAGCAGGAGAATTGGAAAGGAATAGCCCAAGACTGCAGTACAGCAGCCATGGAACTGTGTCTCTCAGGTCTCTCTCCAAAAGAGATGCTAGCAGATAGACCTGAGGGACGCAGTTCCATCGCTGCCATACCACCATGGAAAAGGAGTCCGGGTGGACTCCTTTTTGTGACACAGTTAATCTGATCTATCAAAACATGCACGTCTCATTATAAACTGGAAATGGTATATATGAAAAGTGGCTCCTAGCAAGCCTGGAAGACCCAAGTAAATTTTAAAAGCAGGTGGCTCAGATGTTCATGGTACTTGCTCTTATCTCACTACTTATCCCTTAGTCTACACAGATAAACCTTTAAAGAGGTTCCTATAACCTGATAACGGCCAACTGAAGGATTTGCATGGCAAGTTGGTACCAGTTAAAATTGAGATGCCGTAGAATTAGTCTAACTCAGATTGATGAAGAGAGTCCCCACGGGTAGAACTTTGGGTTATACATTGGTCCAGTTTGTGTGAAATGAGAAACAATTGGAGACAAGTATTTGCATCGATCCCTGAGTGCTGGTTAATTGTGTGGCTGTCTGGACAGAGACTTGGAAAAGAGAGACTTAAAAAGCTAGTGATGAAGACCTCCAAGAGAAAGGTAAATATCTTGAAAGGGAAAAATATAAAATAATTTGCATCCCACAAAAGTGTCTTTGAGAAGATATCGACAAAAATAGCACAAAGTTTCTTATTAGGGAGGCAAGATGACCCATCAATGCATGCCAATAAGCCACTTTCCCTGATCAAGTGTTTCTCAATGATCCCTTGCATGAAACGGTCATGTGTCAGGGGTGATTGCCTTGTACGGGCTGAACGATGCCAAACTTCCCTTAATCAAAGCTCATCTGGCAGCTGCTACTGCTGAGTTTCCCCACCTGCCAAAGAAGCAGCTTAAATGGACTTTCTCTGTGAGGGACCAGTCATATAGATGGCAGGTTCATTACTGTGATCCCCTCTGTGGTAGGCAGCTTCCAAAATGGCTCCTAATGATCTTTACCTCTTGGAATTGATGCTTTGTATAATTTCCTCTTCTCCAGGGTAGGTTGGACATTGTGAATTCCTTCTAACCAATGTGTTCGCGTGGCAAAATGAGGAATTTAGGCAACAAAAAGACTGGCTTCTATTGCTTCTCTTCTTTCTCCTCTCTGCCTTGCTCTATTCTCTGGGGGAAGGAATGTGTGTTGTGAGCAGCCATATGGAAAGCTTATGTGACAAGGAGCTGACGTCTCCCTATCAATAGCCACAAGAACCACAAGAATGAGCTTGCAGGCAGATCTTCCCTTGGTTAAGCCTTGAGATTAATGTGGCCCCAAATGGCATTTTGAGGGTAGCCTTGTGAGAGGCCATGAGTCAGAGGCATCCACACTTCCCTGATACTTCTATCATTAGCCAAAGAGACTGTAAGGTAATATGTTTAATTGGAGTTTTTGATGTAATTTGGTACAGAGCACTGGAGAACACAGCCTTTGGTACTGGAGGTAGGGTGCTGCCTTTACAAATACCTACATGTGTGTGAGTGGTTTCTGGATTGGCTATGGGCAGAGTGTGGAAGGATGTCAAGGAGAACGCTAATGAAAATCATAGTTGCTTTACGCTTGCATGTGGATCTCCTGAGGCTTGCCAGGCTCTACATTGGTGATCTCTTTTTGAATCCTTCCCCTCTGAATCTTGACCACTGCCCTGGATAACACTGGATAATTGCAGCCTTGTGGGCAACCTGAGAGGCACCCAGATAAACCACACCAGATGTCTGACTTACTGCTATTGTGAGATACCAAATGTTTGTTGTTAAAGCTGCTAAATGTTGGGCTAGTTTTTTATGCAGCAGTAGTTAACTAAGGTCTCCCCAGTTATGGAGGAGAGTTTGTTGTTATTCTGAGGATATGTTCCTAATCTGGGTGGAGATTTGCTTTTTCTATTGTCAGAATTATGTGTGGACAGAATGCCTTCTCTGTCACTGTGGTATCCTGTAAATCTTGCCTCCACTAAAGTTTATATTTTGTATTAGTGGGCTTCTATCCCCCGAATTCATTAGACTAATCATGTTCTCATTTACTCACAAGAGCCAATTTGATGGAATGTGGCTCAGTTATAACATGAGCTTGGAGACAAAACTGTGTTGTTGGGGTACTAGTTCTATGAGCATTCTGTGTACTTAAAAAACACTACTGATACTTGTTTTTCTTTTCCATAATCAGAATGCACAAATGCGGAGGAAAATAGTGAAAATAGAAGTGGATCTTATCATTATGAAGTCAGGAAGATATTTTGTTTCTTGTCCTAGCAACTTGGAACTCAGTAGTTTGAAGTTCTGTTGCTTAAAGGACAAGTAATTTCACCCAAGAATATAGCCATGGTACTATCGAATTGAAAGATGAAACTGTTTGCTCATCATTGGGATCTTCCTATGACTGATCCAATAGACGAGGAGGTTACTTTACCTCCTGGGATGATTGATCTTATCAGGGGGATGTTGGGTTTCTGCTACAGACAAAGGGGGATAAAGAAAAGTATCTTTAGATCCTAGATATGATTCACTATGAGAATTAATACTCCCATTGCTAAGCATCCAGATCAGGCAATAGATTTATAAATTGAACTGAAACATATTGTTTTATAATTTAAATCTGTAAAAATGGCTGGTTACATATAATTCAAATGATTTAGGCACTCCATGCAGGATTAGAAGGGAGTCCAACATATTTCTCCTTGGAATATATTGTTCTCAGTCTTATTTAAGGACAATTCTGTGTGCTTCCCTTAGAGCCACTGAAATCAGAGCTCTAATAAGCTCTCTTGAGGTTAGAAGAATCTATCAGAGTGACCAACAAGTCCTTGCTTCTGAATTAGCTGCCACTCTGCTGTAGCTTCACAGAAGCTTGAAAATAGTGGAAATATTGTTTGCTCACAACTTGTTCCAGCAAAGTGATGACTTGGGCTTCATTTCTTACTGGTATGTGGCCGTCCCAAAGATGCATTTGTTTTAAAAGTCAAGGGAAGATAATTGTTTTGTGTTCCCCGATAGCCCACCATGCTTCAGTCTTATTATAAGCCAAGGTAAGTAGTGGTCATCGTGATGATAGAGTAGAAACAACTTCCAGTGTTAGCTGTTTCAGATTTGCCTGAACCTCTGTGCTCGTGCACCCATACTGATTTTTTTTTTTTTTTTTTTTTTTTTTTTTACAGGGCAGGCAAACTCTTTGGACCTGTCATCTCTCTTATGGTGATTTGATCATGTCAGTTCCATTTTTTCTTAGCCATTGATCCTTGATTACTGCTACCAGGTCTAGTCTGAAAGGTTTCACTGACTTGAATTTCAGAAATAAGTGATTGAAAACTTTCCTTCCCAGAAGATCTGAGATTCCTTATTCAAATAGACCTGCTCACCCCTCAGTGATCGTCCTCATGGCATGCCAAAATTCCTTAAAAAAGACAAAGTATTTTTAAGTCATGGGTCACACCTCTTCAGACACTCTGCTTTATTTGTCATGGTGATACTGATTTTTAAGGGTAAAAGTATTGGCATTTTTAAACTACGTGTTTTTGATGATACAATAAGGTTTTATTTATTTATTTGTTTGTTTGTTTTTTGTCAAGATTCTTTGATGCAGTGTTTGTGAAGGACAGATGGGAAATCTAACAAATTGCATATCACAATCAGTGGAGCAGTAGATAGAGAGCAGTAAAGACCTAAAATAGTGCCCATTAGTATTAGTTAAAATAGATTACAACCCACTTCTTTAATATTGATCAAACATATTTAATATACCATTAGCATTTCCAGAATGATGCACTAATGTATTAAAATACCATCGATTAAGAGTGTTAATTAGGTGTTGAAAAATTTAAGCAGATTGTTCTGTCAAAACCAAATAGTGATTTCACTGATGTTATAAGCTCTAAATTGTAGTGGTAATCTCCTTATGGATTCCTTTGTAGATAAATACACTGCTGGTAAGTTGAGTTCTTATGTTAACCAACAATACCATTATTTTATGTGGATTTTTACAAGGGTCAAGGAACCAGTTTACACCCAGATAAAGGATATTTTTGACATCAAACTGCTGAGATCATGAGGTGAAGTGAGATGTACAACTCATCCCTTTTTGGGATCTGCTTTGAAAAGTCTGAAGTGAAAGCACAGAGCTTCCAGTTGTTTCCATTTACAGATCTTGCTGTAAAATACCTTTAAGTGTTGGTATTAGCTAATGGTAATAGTAATAAATGCAAAAGTGTTTTGATTTTAGAATCTACTTTGTTGGGACGCCTGGGTGGCTCAGTGGTTGAGTGCCTGCCTTCGCCTCAGGGCATGATCCCAGGATCTGGGATCGAGTCCCACATAGGGCTCCTTGTGTGGAGCCTGCTTCTCTCTCTGCCTGGGTCTCTGCCTCTCTCTCTCTCTCTCTCTCTCTGTCTCTCATGAATAAATAAATAAAATCTTTTTTTTTCTTTTTTAAGAATCTGCCTTGCTGCTGTTACACAAAAATAATTTGTTATATGCTCTCTGATCCTGATGAAAGGAGCATTCTTTAAAAAACAAATGACAAAAAATGACTGGCTCAGAAGTCTATTGTCAAAAGTGAATATTTATTTTTGGTGTGTAGTGCGGTGGATAAATGAGTGAATGCTCTAAGATGAGTAATTTAATTGCTAGTGAAATTACTAACAAATTGAATCTCCAAATACGCTAAATGGTTTGAGTGGGATTGTGGTTTAGCTCCCTTTAATTTTCATGAGTACCTCTCCTCTTACTGGTCTACTTTAATTTTGATAATGTCAGCGCTGGATTGTAGTCTTGTACTTTTCCTGTTCAGCCACTGCACTACCTATTAATTAGGCACTTTATTCTTTATGAATAGTTTCCAGCATAGCCTTATTGAGAGACTGATTCTTAGTAGAATGGATTGTTAATATTATAAATTATGAAATTATGTATGTATAATCAAAAATTCCTGATAATTTTTGTCTTTCTTTTCTTTTCCAGATCTTTATAATTTCATAAATTCTGTGGGAAACTTCAGACAAGGTTTGTCAAATTTATTTTCAGGTCATAATAGGAATTTCAGACCATATATTTATGTATTTTAAGTATTACAGATGTAGATGGTAAAGTCAGACATTATTTTAATGATACAAAAAACAGATTTTGGGGAGAGGGAGATGTATCTAAATAAAGTTTTTCAAGAATAAACCTTAAGCCTTTGGTTGTCAGTGGAGGTACTCATTTGGAGTCCTAAATCATCTGTTATTGTGAAATCATCTGTTATATGTCTTTACCTTTTTCAAGGAAAGGCTGGGAGAAAAATTTATTTGAATTAGTAGTACAACTTGTAAAAAACAAAAACAAAAAAAAAACCCCAAACCAAAGCAACAACAAAAAAACTTTTTGGAGGCATGTTCTGTGTCGAGTGATTTGTCCTTAGGGAAGGAGTTAACTCTTGAATGTAGTTGGCTGACTGGATGACCATCCCACACCAGTTTTAATAGATGACACACAGCAATTCCCTTAGGTCATGCAGTTTTACTGGATTTCTTCATCAATTGCCCTTTATTGCTATGACTTGCCATTTCCTATAGTAACTACTTAGGAAAAAATAAGCAGTGGTCCAATCACATCTAAATTACTGGTCAGTTGCTGCTTCCTTCTGGATTTGAAAATGGACCTTATGACCAAAGCCATATGAATGAGACATAGAAAGCAATGTGTGACTCCCACTCTCATAACAATGGGTGAATACAAAGAAATTTTTATGCTTTGAATTTGAATTATTCAGAATAATTTTATATATATTCTGTCTAAAGGAAAAATCTGTTTCATTTTTAAGATACATTGAGTTTTTGCTATCATTGAGTTTTTGCTATTAATGTGATACCAGAATATCGAAGCAAAACTCTAAACATTAAGAAGAAATTCCAAACTTTTGCGTGTTTATGAATAATGATATTATCCTCTCATAAGTACAATATTTAAGTAGCTTGCTGATTATTTGTTATCTGGAGGCATTGATATTATATAGCAGTATAAAATTGTATGTACCCAAGAAATTATAGAAATAATCTTGTAATAAAGCATTCATGAGACTTATATTGTGGTAAATTACACTGACTTATAAACAAAGTTACAGAGATACATGAGCTATTAGGTACATTATTCATCACACATCTCTTGAAGCTAAGTAGTTGTTAAAATTATTCCCTATATTTCACATACTTATTGGACATAAGGCTCTATAAATCAGTTAACTATGAGACTATTGTATTTAAAGAAAGGTAAACATGAATTATTTTAGAAAACAAACTTAGATATAGCCAGGTTTAATGGCACATTAAAAACCTTTGAAATTTATATCAGATTTCTTAAGTGAGAGAGAGCTTTTTTTTTTTTTTTTTTTTTATTTACGATAGTCATACAGAGAGAGAGAGAGGCAGAGACACAGGCAGAGGGAGAAGCAGGCTCCATGCACCGGGAGCCTGATGTGGGATTCGATCCCGGGTCTCCAGGATCGCGCCCTGGGCCAAAGGCAGGCGCCAAACCGCTGCGCCACCCAGGGATCCCAGAGAGAGAGCTTTTTTATTTAGAAATTGCTTACCTCAAATTAGGTTTATAAGTACAGTAAATCACAAAAATTGTGGTTTAGTAACTATATCCAATCACAATTCTTGGTCTACAGATAGTATTAAATATAGGATGATTTTGGATGGTAAGAAATTTTGCTGTGATATAATACAATAGTGTATAAATATTAGAAAATCTTTTTTTTATTTTTTTTTAATTTTTATTTATTTATGATACAGAGAGAGAGAGAGAGAGAGAGGCAGAGACATAGGCAGAGGAAGAAGCAGGCTCCATGCACCGGGAGCCCGATGTGGGATTCGATCCCGGGTCTCCAGGATCGCGCCCCGGGCCAAAGGCAGGCGCCAAACCGCTGCGCCACCCAGGGATCCCTATTAGAAAATCTTAATAGCAGTAATGATTTAGTATTGCATAGCCTCTTTGCAGTGAGAAATTTTCAGCCAAACTTGTAGATGTATTAAAAATACATAAATATAATCAGTAGGGTCATATCCTATTCCAATGATACTTAAAAATATATTTTTTCAGATTATGAGACCTAAACTCCTTACATAGGATATTATACTTTTTACATAAACATTATTTTAAAAACACACACTTCTAAGACATGTGAACTTATCTTTATTTTTCCCTTGAGATGTAACTTTCAAAATTATACAGCTGCACCTAAAATGTAAAGGTTATGCTTATCCTAGGGTTCTTCTGTTCATAAAACTCATAAAGTTTCAAGAGCACTAGATATTGGCAGGATCACATTACCATAGCAACGCATATCCATGGCCAACCTCTCTGAATATTTAACTTAAAAGACTTAATGATAAGGCCAGTGCAATGCAATGCAAAAATAAAGCATAAAAATCTACACATAATTCTGCAAGTTAAGTCACATTTTTGGTCCTCTTATTTAGAAATCAAATTGCTTTGATGTTCAATTAAACTCATTTTAACACATGCATAAAATGCATCTGCTTTGCATTCAGCTATGTTTTAGGGATTGGGGGAGGAAACTAAGATTCTATATAAAAGTGTCCAATTCTGTTAGAGAACCAGCTACTATAATCTGAGACAGAATGTGATGGCTGTCAGCTCTTAGTGCTATAGAATCTGATGTGTTTTGAGGCAAGAGAAAGGCTCCACAGAGAAGGTGACAGGCAATTCTTAGGGAAAGGACAATACAAACACAGGCATATATTCAGACTGAAGAAGTACCAGGTTTATTGGGTGTGAGGGAGAGGAATGGGGAGGGTGGGAACAGGATGTTAGACTCAAACCATGGACTAATGCTCTGTGATACCATTTATTAAATACTGATGCAATAACTTGTCTAAATTTCAATTTTTGGTTTTACATAACCAGTGTTAGAAATTTAGAATAAGACAGTTTTGATAAATAGCTGGGTTGAATGATGGACTGATGAAGTAATTGGGGGTAGATAATAATAAGGGATCTAAGGTGTAGGCATCTTTTCCCTGGCTCCCTGAAGTCCTGTGCAGGAAAGCACAGTTATAGCAGATTCTAGGCTTGACAAGTAAGGCTTCTTCCAGGTATAAGAAGCTCCCTTTAGCATTTTCGGTGTCTGTCCCTTTCCTTTGTCCCTACACTGTTCATGTGAGTCTGACAATATGGCTGCCCACACACCAAATGCTAGTAACTGAAATTAAGATAAACCCGACGTGTTTCTCGGAGTCTGCTTGCAAGATGAAGTGAGGGGAATTCAAATCCAAGGAGTGTATATTAACAGGCCCAGGGTGCAAGGCCATCTGAGATGTCATCCTGGGTCCATGAGCCTGCACATGTGCGCACACACTTTGCCCCAGAAGAAAACTGTCCACAGTGATTTTTAAATTTTTTCCTAAGATACACTTTCTTGATGATATAAGAAGGTATATTTATTGACAACCAAAGTGGTGAGGATGCTCACTCAGCTTAGGCATTAGAGGTGTCTGAGGCCTGCCGAGTGACAAATATCTGCCACAAGGAAATTTTAGAGACATAAGTGTTTTTTTTATAGTATTCCTTGTCATAACCATAGCTATGTTAAATAGTATAGCAAATATATATTTACATATATATAATAATATAACAAATCTAAGAATCCTATGTTTTATTGCTTTTATAAATATTATTTCTCTGCACGTATATGGAGAATACTCCTAAAAATGTATTCATATTTTATTTTTATTTCATTTTTAAAAAATGTTTATTTCATAGATTCAGAGAGAGAGAGAGAAAGAGAGCGAGCGCACAAGTGGGAGCCAGGAGAGCGGGTGGGGCAGAGGGAGAGAATTTGAAGCAGAACTCCCTGCTGAGCTGGGATCCTGAGAGCACCACATGAGCTTAAGCAAGTATGCTGCCCAGGCACCTCTATTTCCATTTTGTATCAGTAGAAAGTGGCAATATTTTTTAAGAAACTGTTTTTAAAGTAACCACAAGATGCAGGCTTAAGTGCAACTAAAAAGGATGCCTGGGGACTCCTAGCCTATATAAAGATTGATTTCATGGGTGGTTCCATTCAGACCTTGTCCCTGGTCTTTCCCTAAAGTTTTTGTAGCATTACTAGTGCCTGTTACAAACATGACAAATGTGCAGAAGGCAGAAGGCACCTGAGCTGAGCGTGGTTTATCCTGGATTTTTAACCAATTACATTTTTTACTGCATAGAGGGAGAAAGCTCTTTAGCATCTTACATGCAGGAATGCCAGTAATTCTTGCGCACTCCAGGTGACCTATTTTAGACTACTGCTTCCAAACTGAGTGATGAAGGGTAAATTCTGGGTAAGACTCGGAGGTATTTTTTGAAGCTAGTCATCTCCTGCAATCTGTTCTTCATCAACTAAAGTTTAACAAATCCTGAGATGTATTACTCACTCTAACCTGTGCCTACTAGTTGAAGGATGGGAGTATATGATAATCAAAGTATGATTCAGGCACGAAACTACCCTCATAACTATTTTTATCCAAATCGAAAATGGCAAGATGTCATGGCTAATATCTTGTTGACTCACTCTTTCTTTCTTTCTTTCTTTCTTTCTTTCTTTCTTTCTTTCTTTCTTTCTTTCTTTCTTTCTCTTTCTTTCTTTCTTCCTTCCTTCCTTCCTTCCTTCCTTCCTTCCTTCCTTCCTTCCTTCCTTCCTTTCTTCTTCTTCTTCTTCTTCTTCTTCTTCTTCTTCTTCTTCTTTTTCTTTCTTTCTTTCTTTCTTTCTTTCTTTCTTTCTTTCTTTCTTTCTTTCTATTGCCCTTTCTTGATGTTGACTCAGGAGGGCAAAATATGTTGTCAATCAGGGGACTGACCCAGACTGCCAGTCCTTTCTTCTGCATCACGTCCTGTTAGCCATCATTTGTAGCCATCGTGAAGGGTCCTGATGCTAAAAACAGGTCACACTTTGAATTCTGCAAAGGAAAAGCATAAATTTAGAAAGCAGAGGCATAATTTAAAAATAGTCAATGTACATAAAGACTTCTAACTCTGGGAAATGAACTAGGGGTGGTGGAAGGGGAGGAGGGCGGGGGGTGGGGGTGAATGGGTGACGGGCACGGAGGGGGACACTTGACGGGATGAGCACTGGGTGTTATTCTGTATGTTGGTAAATTGAACACCAATAAAAATTAATTTATAAAAAAAAAAAATAGTCAATGTAAGCTGCCATGGGGAAGAAGGTTGCTTATCAAAAATGGTTGAATACAGATATTATTGACAAGTCTGTGTCTGCATTTACAGGACAGAAAAAAATGGCAAATAGCTATAGACAATAACTTACGTGAACAAAAGTAAAGTGCAGAAAAAGTGAAAATCTTTTACCTCTCTGTCCTTACCCTGTGTCTGATTAAAAAAAAGAAAAATTCCTTTAGTGGATATTCAATGAATTCCATCAAAATGGCAAAAGTAACTTTGCTTATTTGGCATTTCTTTTGAAGCTCTTAGGTTGTCATTTGGCTAATCCACACTGTTTAGAAGCTGATGGTTTTCCAAGTATGATGACCATTTGTTGCTATTTGTTTGTTCCTCTTCCTGCATTTTTTTTATTTTTAATTTTAAATTAAAAAAAATTAACCAGTTGCTCTCTGGGAAAGGTGTGAGGCAAGGGAAACAGATGCCATTATTTAGGAAACCTTCCCTCTACTAACACTTAGCAAATTTGCTGTTGCGTTAAGACAGCCTCTCATTGGCAGCTCAGTGGGGAAGAGGTTTTAAACTACTGGCAAAAATTAGATTCTTAAATATTTTTTTAAATGAGCATTTTTCCTATCTTGTAGACCTGTGTTGTCCAATGCAGTAGCCAATAGCCACGAGCAGCTCTCTGTGTTAAAAGTTTTTGTTAAAGAAGAAATTCCTTCTTCAGCCTCATTACCCACATTTTGGGGGCTAAAGAGTCGTATTACCACAGAAGGTTTTGTTTTGTTTTTTTTTTTTTTTTTTGAGTACTCCACAATTAAAAAGAATTATATACACATAGATATATAAATTTCTCTGAATTATGAATCTCTCTGGCATAAAATTTCATATACATGAAGCTTTATGTGTACAGATGATAAAAAAACCAACAAACTAGGGTGCCTGGGTGGCTCAGGTTAAGCATCTGCCTTTAGTTTGGGTCATGATCTCAGGGTCCTGGGTACAAGCCTGGAGTCAGGCTCCCTCTCCTTCTGTCCCTCTGCCCACCCCTGCTCATGCACTCTCTTTCCCTCTCTCCCAAATAGATAAATAAATCTTAAAAACAAAAACAAAACTGACAAGCAAACACAAAACATGGCAAATTACGCAGTTTCATCATTTGGTAAAAACTTCTGTTGTATCATTTACCTTCTGTTGCACTTTGGGGCTATTGAGACTGGCTGACCTTTGGGATTCCAGTAGTTAGGATAACAGGGGGTCACAACGTGGTGACAAACCACTAAACATCAGTAAAGCTGCAGCAGGTAACTGCATGTCTGTGCCTCGATTGTGGAGAGTTAGGTACACCTGGCACACTTGTTTGGAAAGGAACGGTGAGGAGCTCCCACAAAAATACCTTAGGCTGGGCAGTGACCCAAGCTACACTTCCTTCCTTCACCCCCGAAGGTGTAGGAAAGCCAGGATTCCGCAGCCTTGTGGCTGACAGATGCACGGAGTTGTTCTCAAGGAAGTAGAAGTGTATGCGCTGTTCACACCATGCTTCCTCACGGAACTGGAAATCTGCTGCGTTGGTTGTGATGGCATTTGTCACGGTACGATTGTGTGCCAGCCATGCAGAGAGATGTCCCTGCTTTGTCCAAGTTGGTGGGAGGCACTGCCGGACCTTAAGTCAGAGTTGCAGAGAGTCCTGCAGCAGGGCTTCTCGAGAACTGGGGTGGCAGAGCCCAGAGCGAACTCGAGCTTTCTATCGTGCACATTCCTACCTTTTTGGCAGGTGCCTGGGGGAGGGCTGAGCCCCCCTTCAATCGCAGTGTCTGGCCCAGGACCATCTTCCCCTGCCAGCCACTGGTGCTCTTGCTGGAGCTCTTGTGTATCAGACTCTCTCTTTCCTTAAATTCTTCCTCAAGATTCCCCAGGATCATCCTGAAATTCAAATTCTCTTTACCCTTCCACACCACGAAAGGCTGTTTAGATCTGTGTTCTGATCACAAACAGGCTTCGTCCAAGTGTCTCTGCCTCTCACCCTCAAAGGTACAGGACCCTTGACAGAGTCAGATAACCACCCTGCCAGAAGGCACACGTGTCATCCAACACCTGTTCCAGCCAAGGTT
This sequence comes from Nyctereutes procyonoides, assembly GCF_905146905.1. Taxonomy (NCBI): domain Eukaryota; kingdom Metazoa; phylum Chordata; class Mammalia; order Carnivora; family Canidae; genus Nyctereutes; species Nyctereutes procyonoides. The sequence continues at coordinate 7,130,466 of NW_026575082.1, read as the reverse complement.
TTTCATCATCGTTTGGTTTTGTTTTAAAATCCTAGGGTATCACTTTTGCAAGGGCCTGAGAGAGGCAGGACCTCACTCAGTCCTTCTCACTGAATGTGCTCTCCTAGACCATGTGATTTTTTTTCCCGTATTTCCAGTTTTGGGAAAACTATTTATGTGAAAATCGTACCCTTTTATATCTCAATCTTTCATAATTAGCCATCTTTTGTTAACTGTTCCAATAGACAGCTAATCAATCTGAAAATAAGTGATTAAAATTGCATTTTGATTTCCTGCTTTGAAATAGGCACTGGAGATGTTTATTGAAATTAGAGAATTTCCTTTTACACTGGGAGCTAAATGTAAGTGAACCTACCCACTGGACTTAGGAAATGCACGAAACAAAGAGTAAAGATGGATTATACAAATCAGAGGCATTAAAATTGGTCATCATTAGAATATCAGATAACAGGTTTCATAGAAAAATTCTGAGCAGTTTTTTTTTCTTTTTTAAGATTTTATTTATTTATTCATGAGAGAGACAGAGAGGCAGAGACACAGGCAGAGGGAGAAGCAGGCTCCCTGTGGGGAGCCCAATCTGGGACTCGATCCCCCGACCCTGGGATCACGCCCTGAGCCGAAGGCAGACGCTCAACCACTGAGCCGCCCAGGTGTCCCTTCTGAACAGTTCTAAGTTCTAAATGTTTTGAATGTTTCAAACATCTCCATGTAAACCCGGAAACAGACATATTTCTTCTTTTTATCTTTAACTTGAACATACAGCTGATGCTGGAAAAATTAAACATTTTATATTTATATTTTTATCTCACATCTAAATTAGTCATAAATTTATGACAGGCTAAAATGCTTCCAGGATTTTTCAGTTACCATAACCCCCAGAATTATGAACTTGCTTTTGAGAAGCACTCTCTTGCCCTCAGGGGCGGTCTTATTAGATCATTAGAAACAGACAAGTTCCATTTAAATGATCAAGTTTTTCTAAAAATAAATGCGAAGTTGGCAGAATTCTCACTTTTCCCTAATTTCTCAAGAAAAAAAAAAGTCTAAGGAAGTTATGAAAATGAGAATGAGATGATGAAAAAGATTTTTAAAAAACCATACAACTCTGTGCTGAGCAATATATCTCATTGGGAACAATGTCCTTCTGTTTGGTTAGCTAAAGTATAAAAACACAAACTATTAAAAAATATTCTCTATGGCTCCATTGTTCCACTGTAGCTGCCTTTTTTCACTATTTCATTTTAATCACTATGCCTACATATTTTCTAATAGTTTAAGAGTGGTTTTACATTTTATAGAAAAATTGAAAAGATAGTACAGAGGTGCCCCATGTGCCCCACACCTCATTTCCCTGTTACTAACATCTTGCACTAGTATGGTTACATTTATTATAATTAATGAATCATATTAATTAACCAAATTTCATATTTTAGGGGCACCTCGGTGGCTCAGTGGTTGAGCATCTGCCTTTGGCGCAGAGCATGATCCTGGGGTCCTGGGATCGAGTCCCACATCATGCTCCCTCCGAGGAGCCTGCTTCTCCCTCTGCCTGTGTCTCTGCCTCTCTCTCTCTCTTTCTCTCTGTGTCTCTCATGAATAAATAAATAAAATCTTAAAAAAAATAAATTTCATATTTTATTCTGATCGTCTTAGTTTTCACCTCCTTTTTTTCTGTCACAGAATTCCATTTTGGACACATCATATTTAGTTGTCATGTCTTCTGTGGCCCCTCTGGGATGTTCCTTTTTTTTTTTTTTTTTGACTCAACCTTGTTTCTGGTTGGTTGACAGTTTTGAGAAATTCTGCACAGGTGTTTTTGTGGGCTGCACCACTGTCAGAAATTACCTGCTGTCTTTTTTCATAAGACTGGGGTTATGGGTTTAGAGAAGAATACAGAAGTAGAGCACCATTTTTTATCACATTGTATCAGGGACACATGCTATCTTTTTTTTTTCTAAGATTTTATTTATTTATTCATGAGAGATAAACAGAAAAAGAGAGGCAGAGACACAGGCAGAGGGAGAAGCAGGCCCCATGCAGGGAGCCTGATGTGGGACTCAATCCCGGGACTCCAGGATCACCCTCTGGGTGGAAGGCAGGCGCTAAACCACTGAGCCACCCAGGGATCCCCCTATGTTCAGGACACATACTATTAACACAAGTTACGGTTATTGATATTCATCTTGGTCATATGGCCATGGAAGTGTTTGCCAGGTTTCTCTATCTTGTTTTCTTCATTTCTATACTCTTTTTTTTTCCTCTAAAGACTTTAGTTTTAAGTAATCTCTATACCCAAAATGGGGCTCAAATTCACAGCCTTAAGGTTAACAGTCCTTTGCTCCACTGACTGAGCCAGCCGGGCGCCCTCATACTGTGCTCTTTGGAGGAAATCACTATGCACGGCCCACATGTAAGGACTGGGAGTTATGCTCCCCCTCCTTGAAGGTAAAGTATATCCATAACTTATTTGGACTTTTTTTGCATGGGATATTTGTCTTTTCCCTTATTAATGTATTTAAAAATCATCTCACTGTGGAGTCATGGATATTTTCTTTATACCTTGGGCTATAATCCAATACCATGTTTTTGTTACAGTGACTCTTGGGAAACCTTTCAGTTGGCTTCTGTGTTCCTTGGACACATACATCTCTATATGTATATGTGTGTAGGTATGTGTATATTAAGAACTTCCTTGTTTTCTGGTAGTACAAGTTGCCCCAGATTCGTCTTGTATATTCCCTGTCCCAGTCCTACAATCAAGCATTTCTCCAAGGAGAACTAGAAACCAAGATCTGGGCAATCAGTGTGCTTGTCTCTCTTTGCTCCTACTGCTCCTTTTAGGCCCTCCCAACTGATAGGACTAGTAAATGTGTGTGTGGTAACCCATGTGTGTACACATACCTACAAATATGTCTATATGCAATCACCTGTATCTATATTAACCTAAGGTGGATTCATACTGTTCCCCACTTGAACTTGTTGTCACATGGTGAATTCTAGCTTCCTTTCTGCTTATTTGTGAATTTCCTACTCCAACAGCGAGAAACTTGGCTTTCATTATCTACCACTCATTTGTATTTGTTCAATTCTAGTACAGCTGTGCCATAATTGTTAACCTGTACCCCTAGTGCCTATTCATTTTTACATAATGACAGGCATAGAGTACAAATAGTTTTGCATCTTAGTTGTTCGATCATAGATTAGCCCTGAAGTTGAGTTAATGGTCCAGCAAATAAGTCTGAGAGATGTCTTTCTGGATAGTACTCACTCTGTTCCTTCAGTACTGAGTTTAGGAGGGTGTTTGGACAAAGCAGTGTCAATCTGGAGAAGCTGAGGACATTGAAAGAGAGGTTTCTTTGGTCTGAATGAATTTGGTCACAATGTGCCCTGTGTAAATCTGAGGGCCGTGGGGTGCATCTCACCCATGCAAGACAGTATCCAGAGATTACAGATTTGGGCTGATGCTGGACTGCTCTGTCTGCACAGAAAGACTAGAGGTGAGAAGCAAAGCTGCAGAATTTTGGATTAATATTCTCTGTCTAGACACTGTCATCCATCTTTGTGAGCCCAACTGGTGACATTTGGGCGTTAGAAAGTTTGTGTTGCTCTAAAAGAATAGCTGATCTTTCTGCTGGATATCTTTAGAGGGCCTACCCATTTCTTTATCATTTAGATAAATAAATTTAATTTACATTAATGTTGCCTGTCTGGTTTTCTGTTCCAGTTGACACCTGTCAATACTAGTATCTGTATATGTATTTTTATGTCGCTGCAGAATGGACATAGTGCCACTAAAAAAAATTAAAGCATGATATTCCATGGTATGAAAACATTACAATTCACTCAAAATTTTCTCTGAATTTGGCCACTTCATTTTTTTTCCAATATGGGTGAAAAATCAGCCCTTCCTATTGGCCTCCTTATGAAATTCCATGTAGTAGTTTTCACATCAATAGCCTTACTGGGCCAAATATTAAAGATAACATTCTCATAATTAAGATTTCTAGGAGGGAAACAATAGTTGTTCCTATTCCCAGGATTTTTGCCATGGATACAGTCAAATGGAGTGTTAAAGGTAATCAGAATGGTTTTGTTTTGTTTGTTATTTGAATAACCTCTAAAAAGCCCAGATCAGACCTTTCTCCTTTGAGAAGCTGTCCGTGAATTCTCCAGGTCACATGGTGCTCTCTCTGTCCTACACTCACATTGTCAGCATTGTACACCTCAGGTACTGCCATGTTAGCTCATGGTTTGATGAGTGTTAGAAATTAGGCTTGCCAAGGGCATGGCCTCTGTCCTATTGTCTTTCCCCATTTGATATTCATAACACTCCAATATATGATTTTTTTTGTATTGAAGTATAATTAACATATACAGGGTTGATTTTGTTTCATGCACACAATATAATGATTCAACAGTTCTATACATTAATCATTGCTTTTTTTTTAAGTGGCAAGTTAATAGAACTTACAGGTTGATTATTAAGCTGGAATTCAGTTTTTTACTGAATCAAAATAAGCTTTTGTGTTAAACAAATAAAATATATCTAATGTGGGAGAAAAAAAATCAAAGTATATTCAAGTTGGTTTTTGCTTATTATCCTGGCTATTTTTAAGCCTTTGAGGAAAAAAATCTTTAATAGTTTCAACAAGATAAGAAGTATTATTTTGTTTATTTTAAGAATAAACAAAGTAGAACTATTTTTTTTAATGAAGGAAAATACCATATGGTTTGACACAAAGTTTTTTGAATCCACAAAATACTAGAAAAAATATATTGGATGCCTTCAGCTACAGCAGGCAACGATTTCTAAGTGCCATTTCTTTCATATATTTGACAGACTGTCTCAAGAGACAGTTCTTCAAATGGTACATAGGGTTGTTAATAGTATGGCCAGCATTCTGCTTGCTTTAAATTTATTTTTTACAGACTGAAATACATTATTATATGTTTCACTAGTTAAGGAAATTATTTTTAATGAATGACTTTTTTTGTCATCTCTGACTTAATCATTTGTAAAGAGGATTAACATTAAATAATTGCAAAACTAGTTTTAGAGGCCTAGCCAAATGGCAGCATTTGTGCTCTAATTTTGCCAAGGGATACAAAGAGTATTTGAGAGGACTAGAAAAGTATGTGTTATGTCTGAAGCCAAGTTGTTTATTAAGGTTCTTTCTTAAACGAGCATGAACTCAATCAAGCTAGTTCATTTAAAGGGGATTTAACGAAAGGTCAGAGGCAAAGCATAGCTAGGCATTCTAGGATCCAGAATTGCGAACAAAGTGGTATTAGGGATTTTTAGCTGCTTCCAGTAACATTTTGTCTTTCAGTTCAAACTTGTTTGGTTGTAAGAAACAGAAATCTCTTGAAGTCAGTGTAAAAAAGAAAGGCTTAATTTTTTTTTTTTTTAAAAGCTGTACATGCTCCTTGGGTTATCTCATTGAGTCTCATGATTTTAAATACCTCTGCTAATGACTTTGTAATTCCACACTTTAATGATGAGTCTTTCTCTGATCATTCTTCATAAAAAACTGCAGTCAAGTCCAATTATTAGTTCTTTGAATTCTCCTAGCCCCACTTACCTTCATATGTACTAATATATGTTCTTTTTCATTTGCTTACTGTTGACCATTCTCCCTTCTTTATGCAAAGATAAGCCTTGAGAGCACAGATTTTGTTTTATTCATTGCTATATTTCTAGTATATAGAATAGTACAGAACATAAAGTAGAAGCTCAAATTTATTTGTATTTGCTCATATTTATTTAAGATGAATAAATAAATTGAAATCACAAAATGATGTGTCCTAATATGTTAAAATAGTTAAACAAGGTGATCATTAGACTTATGTGGCCCTAATGCCCAGGAGGTGGTCTATATAAGTCAACCAGGATCTAAGCCTGTAAATGCCTCAAGGTTCTGGAATTGAAACTTAAAGACAAACACAAACAGCCAAATGAGACTTAGGCTACAGCCAATCAAATAATTGACTTCCTTTGCTTCTACACTTTCTACATATGTCTTTCCTTGGGTTCCTGTCTGCTTTGGCACTGCTCTATTTGAATCAAATTTTGCTCAAATAAACTCTTAATGGATAAACTGAGATTTCATTTACGGTGTGCAGCTGCCACTCTGCATGCTGGTGGTATAGCAGAAAGCAAGAAGAACATTTCTGTCTCCATGACATCTTTACAGAGAATATTCCCTTGTACCTTATACCCTTAAAATATTTCAAAACACATTCTGTGCCTCTATTTGTTTTGTAGACATCTTTTTTTTGTATCTGTTTTTATTGGAGTTTGATTTGCCAACATATAGTATAACACGCAGTGCTCATCCCATCAAGTGCCCTCCTCAGTGCCCGTCACCCAGTCACCCCATCCCCCCCGCCTACCTCCCCTTCCACTGCCCCTTGTTCATTTCCCAGAATTAGGAGTCTCTCATGTTCTGTCTCCCTCACTGATAATTCTGACTCATTTTCTCTCCTTTCCCCTTTAATCTATTTCACTATTTTTTATATTCCCCGAATGAATGAGACCATATAATGTTTGTCCTTCTCCAATTGACTTACTTCCCTCAGCATAATACCCTCCAGTTCCATCCACATTGAAGCAAACGGTGGGTATTTGTCATTTCTAATGGCTGAGTAATATTCCATTGTATACATAAACCACATCTTCTTTATCCATTCATCTTTCGATGGGCACCGAGGCTCCTTCCACAGTTTGGCTATTGTGGACATTGCTGCTATAAACATCGGGGTGCAGGTGTCCCGGAGTTTCATTGCATCTGTATCTTTGGGGTAAATCCCCAGCAGTGCAATTTCTGGGTCATATGGCAGTTCTGTTTTTAACTCTTTGAGGGACCTCCACACAGTTTTCCGGGGTGCCTGTGCCAGTTCACATTCCCACCAACAGTGCAAGAGGGTTCCCCGTACTTCACATCCTCTCCAACATTTGTTGTTTCCTGTCTTGTTAATTTTCCCCATTCTCACTGGTGTGAGGTGGTATCTCATTGTGGTTTTGATTTGTATTTCCCTGATGGCACGTGATGTAGAGCATTTTCTCATGTGCATGTTGGCCATGTCTATGTCTTCTTTGGTGAAATTTCTGTTCATGTCTTTGGCCCATTTCATGATTGGATTGTTTGTTTCTTTGCTGTTGCGTTTAATAAGTTCTTTATAGATCTTGGGTACTACCCTTTATCTGGTCATTTGCAAATATCTTCTCCCATTCCGTAGGGTGTCTTTTAGTTTGGTTGATTCTTTCTTTTGCTGTGCAGAAGCTTTTTATCTGGATGAAGTCCCAATAGTTCATTTTTGTTTGTGTTTCCCTTTATACATGTATCTTACAAGAGATAAGTTCAAAAAGGGTGCTGCCTGTGTTCTCTTCTAGGATTCTGATGGATTCTTGTCTCACATTTAGATCTGTCATCCATTTTGAGTTTATCTTTGTGTCTCGTGTAAGAGAATGGTCTAGTTTCATTCTTCTGCATGTGGCTGTCCAATTTTCCCAGTACCATTTACTATTGAAGAGACAGTCCTTTTTCCAGTGGATAGTATTTCCTGCATGTTGAATATTAGTTGATCATAGAGTTGAGGGCCCATTTTGGGTTTTCTTTCTATTCTGTTCCATTGATCTATGTGTCTGTTTTTGTGCCAGTACCACACTGTCTTGAATCACAGCTTTGTAGGACAACTTGAAATCTGGCACTGTGATGCCCCCAGATATGGTCTTCTTTTTCAATATTCTCCTAGCTATTAGGGGTCTTTTCTGATTCCCCACAAATCTTAAGATGATTTGTCCCAACTCTCTGTAGAAAGTCCATGGTATTTTGATAGGGATTGAATTGAAAGTGTAAATTGCCCTGGGTAGCATAGACATTTTGACAATGTTAATCCTTCCAATCCATGAGCATGGAATATTTTTCCATCTCTTTGTGACTTCCTCAATTTCTTTCAGAAGTGTTCTATAGTTTTTAGGGTATAGATCCTTCACCTCTTTGGTTAGGTTTATTCATAGGTGTCTTATGCTTTGGGGTGCAATTGTAAATGGGATTGACTCCTTAATTTCTCTTTCTTCAGTTTCATTGTTAGTGTATAGAAATGCCACTGATTTGGGGGCATTGATTTTTTTTTAAGATTTTATTTATTTGGGGATCCCTGGGTGGCACAGTGGTTTGGCGCCTGCCTTTGGCTCAGGGCGGGTTCCTGGAGACCCGGGATCGAGTCCTCTCTCCTGTGTGTCTCTCATGAATAAATAAATAAAATCTTTTTTTAAAATTATTTATGATAGTCACACACACACACACACACAGAGAGGCAGAGACACAGGCAGAGGGAGAAGCAGGCTCCATGCAGGAAGCCCGACATGGGATTCGATCCAGGGTCTCCAGGATCACGACCAGACTGAAGGTGGCGCTAAACCGCTGAGCCATCCGGGCTGCCCTGGGCATTGATTTTGTATCCTGCCACACTGCCGAATTGCTGTTTGAGTTCTAGCAATCTTGGGGTGGAGGCTTTTGGGTTTTCTATGTAGAATATCATGTCATCTGCGAAGAGGGAGAGTTTGACTTCTTCTTTGCCAATTCGAATGCCTTTAATGTCTTTTTGTTGCCTGATTGCTGAGGCTAGGACTTCCAGACTATGTTGAATAGCAGTGGTGAGAGCGGACATCCCTGTCGTGTTCCTGATCTTAGGGGAAAGGCTCCCAGTGCTTCCCCATTGAGAATTATATTTGCTGTGGGCTTTTTGTAGATGGCTTTAAAGATGATGAGGAAGGTTCCCTCTATCCCTATGCTCTAAAGAGTTTTGATCAGGAATGGATGCTGTATTTTGTCAAATGCTTTCTCTGCATCTATTGAGAGGATCATATGGTTCTTGTTTTTTCTCTTGTTGATATGATCTATCACATTGATTGTCTTATGAGTGTTGAACCAGCCTTGCATTCCAGGGATAAATCCTACTTGGTCATGGTGAATAATCTTCTTAATGTATTGCTGGATCCTATTGGCTAGTGTCTTGTTGAGAATTTGTGCATCTGTGTTCATCAGGGATATTGGTCTATAATTCTCCTTTTTGGTGGAGTCTTTGTCTGGTTTTGGAATTATGGTGATGCTGGCCTCATAGAATGAGTTTGAAGTATTCCATCTCTTTCTTTCAGAACAGCTTTAGTAGAATAAGTATTGTTTCTTCTTAAACGTTTGATAGAATTTCCCTGGGAAGCCATCTGGCCCTGGACTTTTGTGTTTTGAGAGGTTTGTGATGACTGCTTCAATGTCTTCCCTGGTTATTGGCCTGTTTATGTTTACTATGTCTTCCTGTTCCAGTTTTGGTAGTTTGTGGTTTTCCAGAAATGTGTCCATTTCTTCTAGATTGCCTAATTAACTGGCGTATAGCTGCTCATAATATGTTTCTAAAATCGTTTGTATTTCCTTGGTATTGGTTGTGATCTCTCCACTTTTATTCATGATTTTTTTAATTTGAATCTTTTCTCTTTTGTTTTTAATAAGGCTGGCTCATCGTTTATCTATCTTATTAATTCTTTCAAAGAACCAACTCCTGGTTTTGTTGATCTGTTCTACATTTCTTCTGACCTCTATTTCATTGAGTTCTGCTCGAATCTTTATTAACTCTCTTCTGGTTGGTGTAGGTTTTATTTGCTGTTCTTTGTCCAGTTCCTTTAGGTGTGAGATTAGCTTGTGTATTTGAGTTTTTTTCCAATTTTTTGAAGGATGCTTGTATTGTGATGTATTTCCCTCTTAGGACTACTTTTGCTGTATCCCAAAGCTTTTGAATGGTTGCATCTTTATTTTCATTAGTTTCCATGAATCTTTTTAATTCTTCTCTAATTTCCTGGTTGACCTTTTCATCTTTTAGCAGGACGCTCTTTAACCTCCACGTGTTTGCATTTCTTCCAAATTTCTTCTTGTGATAGAGTTCCAGTTTCAAAGCACTAGAGTCTGAAAATATGCAGGGGACAATTCCAGTCTTTTGGTATGGGTTAAGACCTGATTTGTGACCCAGTATGTGGTCTATTCTGGAGAAAGTTCCACATGCACTTGAGAAGAATGTGTATTCAGTTGCGTTCAGATAAAAAATTCTGTATATATCTGTGAAATCCATCTGGTCCAGTGTATCATTTAAAGCTCTTGTTTCTTTGGTGATGTTGTGCTTTGAAGATTGTCATATGCAGAAAGTGCTATGTTGAAGTCTCCTACTATTAATGTATTATTATCTATGTCTTTACTTTGGTTATTAATTGATATACTTGGCAGCTCCCACATTAGGGGCATAATAATTCATGATTGTTAGGTCTTCTTGTTGGATAGACCCTTTAGGTATGATAGAGTATCCCTCTTTATCTCTTACTACAGTTTTTGGCATAAACTTTAATTTATCTGATATGAGGATTGCTACCCCAGCTTTCTTTTGAGGACCATTTGAATGGTAAATGGTTCTCCAATCTTTCATTTTCAGGCTGTAGGTGTCCTTAGGTCTAAAATGAGTCTCCTGTAGACAGCAAATAGATGGGTCTTGCTTGTTTATCCAGTCCTCAACCCTACGTCTTTTGATGGGACCATTTGGCCCATTCACATTCAGAGTTACTATTGAAATATATGAATTTAGTGTCATGATAATACCTATTCAGTCCTTTTTTTGTGGATTATTTCTTTGGGGTTCCTCTTTCGTCTACAGGGTCCCCCTTAATCTTCTTGCAGAGCTTTTGGAGGCCACATATTTTAATTTCCTGCCTATCTTGGAAGCTCTTTATCTCTCCTATTCTGAATGAGAGCCTTACTGGATAAAGTATTCTTGGCTGCATGTTCTTCTCATTTAGTGTCCTGAATATATCCTGCCAGCCCTTTCTGGCCTGCCAGGTGTCTGTGGAGAGGTCTGCTGTTAATCTAATATTTCTCCCCTTATAAGTTAGGGATCTCTTGTATCTTGCTGCTTTAAGGATTTTGTCTTTATCTTTGGAATTTGCAAGTTTCACTATTAAATGTCGAGGTGTTGAATGGTTTTTATTGCTTTGGGGGTTGGGGAACCTCTCTATCTCCTGGATCTGAATGCCTGTTTCTCTCCCCAAGTTAGGGAAGTTCTCAGCTATGATTTGTTCAAATATGCTTTCTCTCCCTCCGGAGAACCCCAATTAAACATAGATTTTTCCTTCTTAGGCTATTATTTGTTGCCCTTAACCTCTCCTCATGGTCTTTTAATTTTTTTCCCCTTTTTCCTCAGCTCCCTTCCTTGTCATCAACTTGTCTTCTATGTCGTTCACTCTTTCTTCTACCTCATCAACCCTTGTCGTTAGGACCTCCAGTTTGGATTCCATCTCATTCAATTGACTTTTAACTTCAGCCTGATTAGATCTAAATTCTGCAGTCATGAACTCTCTTGATTCCTTTATGCTTTTTAGCAGAGCCACCAGTAGTTTTATAATTGTGCTTCTGAATTGGCTTTCTGTCATCGAATAGTAATCCAAATTCTGTAACTCTGTGGCAGAGAGTACTGTTTCTGATTCTTTATTTTGTGATGAGTTATTTTTTGTCATTTTGCTTATTGCAGAGTGGCTGTATGAGTGGGCTGAGTCAAGAATATCAACCACAACATAAGTAAATTCCACCCTAGATGATTCTGCTGAAGTCAGAGACCAGAAATTGAAAACAAAGATCAGAACAAAATAAAACAAAAGGACCAGGAAAGTGAAAAATAAATTTTAAAACAAAATAGTAAAACATAAAAATCCAAGAATCCCAAAGAAGAAGAAAAAAAAAGGATAAGAGAAAAAAGCAAAAGTAAAGAAAAAAAATTAAAAAAGGGGGGCAGAACTGGGAGATGGTGGTGGTGATGAAGGTTGTATTTGAGGGAGAATGTAGTCTACCCTGAGGGGTCCTAGAGGGTGATCCTCTTGGTTCTGAGTATATTAAGTTCTATATGTTAGAAGATGCTCAGTCCCAAATTTTTATACACCAGAAATACTGGTAGAAGGCTCCAACATTGACCACCAAAACATAAATGAGATAAAAGAGGGGGGCAGAATGGGAATGAAGAATCTCACAGAATGAACCAGCATGGTGTAACACTTGGTTCTGGGTGCTTGCTGGTGTGAGACAGTGCACATACAGGGAGAAGCAGACTCCCCACTGAATAGGAAACCAGATGTGGGTCTCAATCCAAGGAACCTGAGATCATGACCTGAGCCTAAGGCAGACCCCCAACCAACTGAGCCACCCGGATGCCCCAAACTTTGTCCTTCTAACAAAAAACCAAATTCTAATTTTGCACCAGTGTAGTTTTGTTATTAAAACTCATTCTTGGAACACCTGGGTAGCTGAGCCATTGAGTGCCTCCCTTCGGCTCAGGGCATGATCCTGGAGTCCCAGGATCAAGTCCCACGTCGGGATCCCTACATGGAGCCTACTTTTCCCTCTGCCTGTGTCTCTGCCTCTCTCTCTCAGTGTCTCTCATGAATAAATAAATAAAATCTTAAAAATAAAAACAATTTATTCTTTAAAAAGTTAAATGAATCAATTCCATTTTTAGTCAACTTCACCACATACAATTCTGTGAAGATTTCCACAATTTTTAACATCCATTCCTGTTTTGTCCTGTTTTTTTCTTTTTCCAGTCATTGTGCATTCCTGCTTTTCTTAAACAGTTTTCTTTCACCGTTATTGTTTCTAAGTAGTTTTAATTGCATATATTGATTAGAATTCTTAACCCTTAGTTTTCATGAGGAATAAAGTCTTTGGAGAAGCAAGCAGATGTGGACTCTGTTACACTAGCATTGAGTGAACTGGAAAATTCATAAATAATTTTATAATTTCTAGAAATATGTTATTCTGTTATTCCTGGTAAGTTTTTTAAAAACATGTTTACTATTAGGCCCAAATATTGTCAGTTCTCTTAAAGGCAAGCCAGGAGTAGATAAACCTAAGCTCTGTAATTGTTTCAATATTTTATCTTATTTGGAAATGATTTATTCAACAAATATCCATTTAATTTAACATAACTTGAAGATTTCAAGCACCAAAGAGATTTTGGAAACTATTTTTATGTAGACGTACCATATAGTATAATACTGTTGAAAAGCTGATTTGAAACCTTAATCTTACATCTGTTGAATGTATTTATTCCAACAGTTTGGATTACTCCTGAAAATTTCATGAGACATTAAAACATTAACCATCATATGTTATTTTTTCTTTGCAGACAGATTCTGTAACAGTCATAACATATGTTTACTTAATATTCAGTAAACCTAGGTAGAATAAAAGTATTATATTTACTGCTGCTAACTTTAAAAGCATGCCTGGTTTAATTAAACCAACCAAATTAGGGATACCTGGGTGGCTCAGTGGGTTAAGCATCTGATTTTGGCTCAGGTCATGATATCAGGGTTATGAGATTAAGCCTTGCATTGGGTGTGGAGCCTGTTTAAGATTCTGTACCCCTTCCCTCCCTCTTGAAAAAACAAAACAAAAACCCTGAACTTAATGAGGTTTTATTTACTGAAGATTAGATCACATGGACCGAAAAACATTTGGATTAGTTTTTATATTTCTGAGAGTATACATAATCAATATAGTGCTTATTTGTCTTTGAGTCAATTAAATAGAATTCTTTATAAATTAATTTTGGCAGCATCATTTGGATGTAGAAAGTATCACATATATGTAATGTACATGCACAGACATAAACCAACGTCCAGGCTGCTTTTAAGAATTTAGCCATGAGATAGCTACAATAATGCAAAGCTCCATAGTTTGTAAAAGAGCAGCTGAGTTTGTGTTTCTGGCAGATAGAAATTTGTTTACCTACTAGGTTGGCTAAAGCTCTACTGTTAGTTGTGGGAAGACTTTTTTATGATTTTTTTTTTTTTTTTAGTCAGCTAATTTACAAATACTAGTTTCTCTCTCTCTTTCTTATGTTGTTCCAATAAGAATTACCTCTCTGATGCTTGCATTTCAAGAGATTCCTCTGGGTTCCTGGAGGAGACCAGGTAGGACATTGACATCTCAGAGACAGAAAGAATGTTTCTCCAGGAAGGTCTTTTGTTCTCTCAAACCAGATCTTTTCTAATATGTGCAAGATGAATAGGGGAAGTTTGGAGATTGATAAAAAAGATAAATAGGCTTGGATTGTTTCTAGAACCACATTTGTGTTCTTGTGAAGACTGCATTTGTAAAATACAGTTGTTAATTTCTCAGAAAATTAGGTTGCAACCTGAATGATAACTAGACCCTGTCCTAGGCATCCAACTGCATTATTCTCTGTTTAGTTCTTTATACCAGGGAGAAAATCTTCAACTAAGGTGGAAATCAAAGATTCCTGTGTCCTCAATTTAGAGCTCTGTCTCTTTGGAATATTTTAGCAAGTCTTTCTGCAATGGCTTTGCAGAATGTTTTTATTTATCTCTGAGTACACAGTTTCATTTTAGCTTATGGGAAGAGGCTTAAAATAAAGTTTCTCCCAGGCTCTCAACAGCAGCTTCCAATTTGGCCAACTTCACCTTAGAGCTCTTGCCAGGTAGGCTGGGGAGATCCCTGGACCTCTGCCCAGCCTGTCCCTGGGATGTTCCTGGAGGCTCTTGGTCTTGTCACAAGAAACAATTCAAGGACTGGCGGATACAATGGTTTAGCAGTGCAAGTGGAAAAGTTTATTAAATTGAGTCCTCTTGAGATGTGAGAGCAGGGGAGCTCAAGGGAGAGCTGTTCTCCAGAGTTTGGGTCTCTTTCATTGATAGTTGTTAACTAGGGGGTGGAATACTTGTTACTTGGGGAGGGCACTTCTTGGGAGCAGGGTTTCAAGGCTTTCCTTTCTTGGTCAGAGTTTCCAGCCTAGTTTTGGACCTGTCTGGTTTGAATTGGCTTCTTGTGGCTTTGTTTTGGAGGGCTGCCAGGACAGGTCTCTAATTTTCCCCATAGTTGGCCATGAGCCACTCCTTTGCTGGTCTTGAGGCGTTGTGTTAAAGCCTAAGTAACTGCATACTCTAAAAGAGCTACTTAAAAAAAATCCTTTCAAAATCTTGTTTCAGCTGGGACAAATAGTAAATATTTCTTGGCAGTATTGAGCAACCCTCTTGACATATGAGTTGTCTCTGCAGAGAGTGCATAAGTTACTGCCGGGATCCAAAGCCACTTCCAAAGATAACCAAAAGAAAAAGAGATGGCATAGTAGGACCCTACTAAATCGAACAGAATACAGCCTATGTATCTGGCTGGCCATATGTTTGGAGCCCCCAACCTCATGGTTGCCCAGCTGAGTCCCAGACACAAAACAAGAAAGCAATAACTATCCCTGAGAGAGAAAGGGTTGGTAACCAGGGTTTTTTTCCCCCCTGCCAATTTTCATTTGGAAAGGAAGGTATGAATGAAATTTTACCTTCCTCTCTTGGCTGGGCACCATAGATCTGGGAGAGCTGACTTGGAGAATTTTCACCCTTTGCTGGCTACTGGTGGTTTTCCCAGGATCCTGTCTGCAGGCTCTGGAGTGAAGTGAGGGTGTCCAAGCAGGTCCTATCCAGGTCACCAGAAACTGTAGAGGATGACAGACAATTTTCTCTCCATCCTTTATGGTGAGCTTGGCTGTGAGGCTACTTTGTCTCTAGGACACCTCATCAATGGGTAACTTTTTCTAGGTTAAAAGTTCTCCACTGCGGCCACTATGATTCAAGGTGATCTTTGGTTGGTTAAGCTGCTTGTACAGGCTTAAAATTTCATTCACCAGAGGGCTCATGCTAGACCCAGTCCAGCTTAGGTTGGACCGAGTCTAACCCCTGACCTGCTCAGTTTCTGTACACAGTAGGGGATGGGGCGTGGTTCTTAAGGTCATAATGGAAACAGTGCAGAGCTAGGATCCCAGGAGGATTTACCCACCACCTCCAGAGGTAGTGAGAAACAGCAGCAAGCTCAAGGGGCTTAACACGTTCTTAGGCCTGGTTGCTTCGTTTCTCCTGGGGGTTGTTGGGGACAGCTCTGGTTTCCTTCCGATACCAGAATGGTTAGAAGATAAATTGAGGCATATTAAAAATTTAAGAGTTTATTTTCAGGAAAAAACCTATTTGAATTGGGAGATGTGCGGAGATCTTGGCCAGGGGTCAGAGCATCGGGAAGCATGGGGGTCCTTCATCCTGACGTCATCACCAGATTTGAGCTGACCATGCCCTGCTCCTCCTGGGAAATCAATATTGAGCCCTTTCTGTGAAGATGGGTCTCTGCTGTGTGACCCTCCCCGAGTGTCCCCTCCTCCTGCCCTGCTGTCCTGTAGTCCTCCCTGCAGGGACCATCCATTTGTGCTTTAATGTTTAATAAAGGAGAAAGCCAAAAAACAAAGCAAAACAAAACAAAAAACGAAACTAGAAGTTGTTAGGAGTGCTCTGGGGAAAGACTTGTGTAAATAAAGGGCAGAAGCCAAAAATAAATAAATAAATAAATAAATAAATAAATAAATAAATAAATAAATAAATAGATTGGCTGTAGCTTAAAGCATACTTGGCTGTTTATGGTCAACTGTTCCTAGCATTTTGATTTCATAACCTTGAGGTATTTACAGGCTTAGATTTTGGTTTGCTTATGTAGGTTACCCTGACGTTAGGCCCTCAGGAGACTAACGGCCCCCAAGTTTAACACATAGAGGACTACCATACGCCAATATAATCAGATGTAATAAATGTTAACATTGTATATTATTAACAGACTTTTATTTTAGATTACTTAAAAGTCCCTCGTGAAAGGGATTTTCTCATTCTGTTTTCAGTTTTAAGTTCTTTTTTCAAGTTTTTATTTAAATTCCAGTCAGCATACAGCATAATATTAGCTTCAGGTGTATAATGTAGTGATTCAGTGCTTCCATATATCACCTGGTACTCATCATAAATCCTTCATCCCCATCACCTCTTTCACCCATCCTCTCCCTCCCCTCAGATAACCCTCAGTTTATTCTCTTGATTTGTTTCTTTCTCGTTCAATTTTTGCATTAAAATTTACTCACTGTGCTAGTATTAAATGATTTTTTTTTTTGGTATTTGTATTATTTCTACCCTTTTCTCTTGAACTTTCTGGACCATTATCTTTTAGATGCATTTCTAAGAAAGAATATAGAGCTGACTTTATAATTTGATCTAATTTGAGCATCTTTTGTTTTTTTTTAATCTTTTTTTAAAGATTTTATTTATTCATGAGACACAGAGAGAGAAAGAGAGAGAGAGAGTGAGTGCGCACGAGCGAGAGAGGCAGAGACACAGGCAGAGGGAGAAGCAGGCTCCATGCAGGGAGCCCGACGTGGGATTTGATCCCGGGACTCCAGGATCATGCCCTAGGCCAAAGGCAGGCGCCAAACTGTTGAGTTACCCAGGGATTCCCTAATCTGAGAATCTTTTAAATGATCAGGTTAAGTATGTGTTTTGGGGATGAAAGGTATATTTAAACTTACATCTGTTACCTGAATTTGTTTCTTGTCAGCTGTTCTTTTTTTGTTGTAATTGTTCCTATTTAATATCGAGCTGTAAGTCACAGTAAAATTTACCTTTTCTGGTGCATAATTCTGAGTTTTGATATAAAAACCTTTAATACCAATGTTCTTGACATAAACCAATGTATTTTACATACACATTTGACAAATACCAACATATTTGACATAAAGACCTGGCATACTCACAAAATAAAATACAGAATCTCCTTGTCTTGCTTTGTTGCCATTCCTTATGCATTCCCTACTTCTACGGTGACTGTTTTATCTATAGTTCTATCTCCCCTCAAGTATCCTACAAATGGAATCAGACAGCGTATAGCATTTTGAACTCTTTCAGTTAGCTTAATATGAGACTTATTCATGTTGTGTAAATCTACACTAATTCATTCCTTCTTTATTGCTAACTAGCATTCCATTGCTCTGGTGGTTGATGGTGTGTTTATCCATTCACCAGTTAAAGGATATTTGGGTGGTTTCCAGTTTTCCTGATTATTTATAAGAATATTGTAAACATTCATGTACATGTCTTTACATGAACTTAGATTTTCATTTGACTTGAGTAAATCCTTAGTATGGTTGTTGAGTTTTAGCATACATGAATGATTAACATTATCAGAAACTGTCAAACTCTTTTCCAAAGTGGCTGTACCATTTTGTATTTGCACCACTGATGTAGGAGTTACAATTGCTCTGCATCTTTTAGAGAGCCCATTACTGTTGGGGTGTGTGTGTGTGTGTGTGTGCACGCATGTAGATGTGTGTATATGCAGGTGCGTGTGTATCTATGTATGTATCTACATATTTGGCTGTTATAAAAGTTATGTAGAAGCATATCATGGTGGTTTTAATTTGCTATTTCCCTAGTGCCTAAAGATGTTCGACATTTCACGTGCTTAATTGTCATCCACATTTCTGCTTTGTTGAAGTGTCTTGCCCATTTTCTAAGAAATTTTTAAATTATTATCTTGAAATAATTAAAGATGCACAGGAAGTTGAAGATGTTACAGAGAGGTTCTGTGTATGCTTTGCCCAATTTCCTTTATTGCTTAAAGTAATTGTTATAAAATTAAACCAGGATGTTGACGTGGGTATAAAGTGTGCGTGTAGTTCTGTGTCATTTTATTACATGTGTAGATCTGTGTAACCACCACTGTATTCAGGCTTTTCCTTACATTGGTTTTCTCAATATTTCTGCCTTGCAATTTTATTGATTTCTGAGTTTTATAAATATTTTCTTCTATTTGTTTTGGATTTTTCTTTTCCTGGTTTCTTGTGGCAAATTGGATTATTTGATTTGATACATTTATTCCTTTCTAATATAAGTGTTTAGTGCTATTAAGTTTGCTCTTAGCACTGCTTTAGCTGCTACCTACCATATCAACTAAAATATCAACATTTTAATGTTTTCATTTTCATTTAGTGACCATATTTTTTCTTAATTTTCAAAGAATTGAGATTTATTCAAAGGATTAATTTATTCTTTGTCCCATGGATTATTTAAAACTGTGTGTCTTAGTTTCCAAGTGTTGAGATTTTCTTTTTGTTATTGATTTCTAATCTGATTCCAGTGTGGTCAGAGAACACAATCTATATTATTTCAACTATTTTAAGTATGGTTAGGTTTATTTTGTGACTCAGAATTGTTCTCTGTTGGTAAATGTTTCATGGGTACTTGACGAAAAAATGTGTTCTCTTGTTGGGTAGTGTTCTACAAATGTCAATTGGCTGATGGTCTTGTTGAGTACTTTTACATCCTTCATGATTTTCTACTTGTTCTATCACTGAGATAGGGGAGTTGGTGTCTCCAAAATTATTTGTGGGTTTATCTGTTTTTCTGTTTTTGCTTCGTAGTTTTGTATTTGTTTGTACACATATTTGATTCCTGTATATTCTTTGTAGATTGACCTTTTGATCATTTTAAGTATTGTTCTATATGTCTCTGTTAATAATCAATTAATACTTAAGGTTTTACATCTCTATTTCAGAGAGAGATGGCCTGTAAATCGTCTGCTGTCTGTGTATTCTTTAAGTAGCAAGGTAATACTGTCTTCATGAGATAGCCCTTCATCTTCTGTTTTGCTGAATAAGTTTGAGTATAATTGGTATTATCTTGTCCCTAATTGTTTATTCAACAGATATGTCATCTAGGCCTGGATTTTTTTCTTTTGTAAAATGTGTATGCATGCAATGTCTTGAATAGACATAGAGCTTGAAGGTTTATATATTTTTCTTTGAGAGAGCTTTGATCCTTTCTATCATTCAGTTATTTTTCTCTACTTCAGCTAAATTGTCTAATTTATAGGCATAAGCTTAATGATATTCCCTTACCTTTTTAATATGATTATGGTCTCTAATGATCTTCTATTCCTGATGCGGATAATTTGTCTTTTTTTCCCCCTCTTGGTAGCTAGAGATTTATCAGTAGTATTAATCATTTCAAGTAACTTCCCTTTGGTTTCATTGATAACTTTCATTATTCTTTTATTTCATTTTTTTAAAGATTGATTATTTATTTATTTATTTATTTATTTATTTATTTATTGAGACACACACAGAGAGAGAGAGAGAGAGAGAGAGAGAGAGGCAGAGACACAGGCAGAGGGAGAAGCAGGCACCATGCAGGGAGCCTGACGTGGGACTCGATCCAGGGTCTCCAGGATCACGCCCTAGGCTGCAGGTGGTGCTAAACTGCTGTGCTCCCGGGGCTGCCCTGTTTGTTTTTTTTTTTTAATAATAAATTTATTTTTTATTGGTGTTCAATTTGCCAACATACAGAATAACACCCAGTGCTCATCCTGTCAAGTGCCCCCCTCAGTGCCCATCACCCATTCACCCCCACCCCCCGCCCTCCTCCCCTTCCACCACCCCTAGTTCATTTCCCAGAGTTAGGAGTCTTTGTGTTCTGTCTCCCTTTCTGATATTTCCTACCCATTTCTTCTGCCATGTTTTTTTTTATTTCAATCACATTATATTTCCATCTTATTTTTACCATGTAATTTGGCTTGATGTGAATTTTTTTTAATGTCTGAGGTCATAAAAGATTATTATCTTGAACCTTCTTCTTTGATAATATAAGCATACAATGCTATAAATTTCCCTCTAAGAGCTGCTTTATGTGCATATTACAAAGTTTGAGATACTATGGTTTAAATTTTATTCAATTCAAAATATCCTCTAAATTCCTTTTGAGGGTAGCCTGGTGGCTCAGTCAGTTAAGCATCTGCCTTTGGCTCAGGTCATGATCCCAGAGTCCCAGGACCCAGTCCTGCATCAGGCTCCCTGCTCAGTGGAGAGTCTACTCTCCCTTCTGCCCCTCACCCCACTTGTGCTCTCTTTTGTGCATGTGCGCACTCTCTCTCTCTCTCAAATAAAGAAAATCTTAAAAAAAATTCCTTTTGAATTATGTGTTATCTAGAAGTGTTTGTTTAAATTTGAAGTTTGTCCCTGACTTAACATCAGTGATCAGTGATGCTGTTTAAGCCCTGGAAAGAATTTCAGGTCAGTTAAAAGCTCACTCTTTACAGTTGTCAGGGATGATAGAATTGCCCTTGACTTTACTATTGTAAGCAAAGATGAAATCTGTATAATAACTAATACATCTTTCTGTGCTTTGAATATTGCTCTGTCAAGGCAAAGGGTCAATACAGAAAGTTAAGAAATTTACTTGATTTTTTAAAGGAGACCATCATAGTTAAAGCAGTTTATTTAACTGTTTTGTCCTGGATAGTTGGAGTAAAAATTGTAAATTGGCATTACTGAAGGTTAGGAAACTGCTTAGGATCTTTTTACAGCAGTTTAGGCAAAAGATAGTAATAGCTTAGACTTTTGTAGTAACTATGAAGTTCTCTTACAAAACTATTTTGAGAGTAAAATTGACAGGATTTGTTCATGTATTTGATAAGCACATGAAGGACGTAGTGCTTTTATGTGCAGTCCAAAGGATTCTGGTTCATGCTAAAAAATACTTTTTCCCTAGGTGGAGGTGTCACTATGACAATTAGGCAACCCGTGGATGACAACAGGAGATCATTATTTTGGCTTTGAACATGGTTAGAGTTGCTTTTGTGACACTGAAAAGCGTGAGACCAAAGTTTCCTGGAAAGCTCAATATCAGAAGGATTGGGAATGTATTTTTCAGTAGTGCTTGGAGTTAATATAATTAGTAATTTAATCTGGTTAGATACAATTAAATTATGTATGCAGACAAATATATTGGTTTGGACTTAGAGAAAAAACAATTTGTAAATTTTTTGTAAATCACTAAGAATAATTATATTTTCTAGAGTGAGTACAGTAGAGTGGGGGCAGAGGCAGGGAAGAAACCTGAGCAATCACAGCGCTTTATGGTCAAGTAGAGAATGATGAGCATTAGGAGTGGATAGAACAATCGTCAACTGAGTTATTGGGCAAAATTAGGATGGTATATCACAAAAGCCGAGGGGAGGGAGGGTTTCAGCCAGGGTTGGGGGATAATGTCAATAACCAATACTCTGAATATTACTGAGTATAAAATGGTTTAAAACATGACTA
This sequence comes from Nyctereutes procyonoides, assembly GCF_905146905.1. NCBI lineage: Eukaryota > Metazoa > Chordata > Mammalia > Carnivora > Canidae > Nyctereutes > Nyctereutes procyonoides. Next base: position 7,108,464 of record NW_026575082.1, on the reverse strand, counting down.
GAAGATTGTGTGACTGAGATGTCATAATATGTACTAACAGTCAGTATTTCTTTTGTGTGGATAAAGTTTTTGGGCTTAGGGTATTTATTGCTTCCTTTGGATTTTTTTTTAGATGATTTTGTGTATTTTTCATAAATGAAATGCTGCATGTTTGTTACTTTGTGTTTGTTTGATAGATATTGGAGGCAGAGTATTTAAATGGTCATGTAGAAATCAAGTCAAAAGTCTGTTCATCTAATCTGGAGAATATTCATAATGCTTACTGATGGGTACAGTGTAAAGGGTCAAGAACCCATCGGATGAAAATAAAGAAATTTAGAATCGTTTTTATGGTGATAAAAAGAAGCTAAAATTTAATAACATTGAAAATGATATTGGAGTAACGAATAAATATTATCTTTCAATACGGATGAATGAGATTCTTCATAAATGCTTAGATTAAAATACTGTCATGTACTTACATGAACCTCATGTATTCCCTTGGATAGAAATTTTAGGATCCCGTGGTCTGAAAGGGTTAAATCTACTGTGATAGAACTTATTCCAGTCTAAGTTGGAATTTTTACATGGTTAGAAAGAAAATACTTGGCAGCAATCTCAATGGTTCACCATTAAGATTCTCCAATTCTTATTAGTGATTCATCAATTACCTACTGTGAATATGCCAGAAATTGACTTTGTATAAAGAAGAGGGGTTTTACGGATTTTTGGGTTCTTCCCTTACATTTCAATAGCTGAAAACTATGTAAGCTTTCAGATTAAATCCTACTACTAATCAACTTGATCTTCTGTCAGTGAAATCATAACCCAAAAGACCAATGTAAGAGCAGGCTTTTACAAGAGAACATATATGACCAAGAATTACTGCTGTGTAAGGATGTGGAATCTAGGATATTCATGCAGAGTTTTGGAGCTGTGCCCTGTGGAAGACCCCACATCTAAGTGAGGGTCATTTGTATTGTACATGTTACAGATTATCACATTTTTTCCCTAGAATATGGCAATAAAGTGTCATAAAATCAGTACATTATGAAAGTTCTCTATAGATGGAAGTAAATATCTGTAGGGTAGGGAAGCTTTTCAGCAATTTTTAGGAATGTGTCATTGTGAGCAACTGGCAACCCATCCAGTTGACTTAGTCACCTTTAATGTTGAAACACTCCTGTATGTCCCAGTCATCAAACTCTCTTTGCCAAGAAAGCATTCTGGCTTCAGTGCCTACCTTGCAATTAAATTTTATCTAGAAGTCACTCTTCCTGTGTTGACATTGAAGAATACTATCCAATACTGATGGATAATAAGGAAGATTCTAAGAAAAAAATACCTCTGTTGCCATAACCTCAAACTTACAACACCTTAGCCTTCTTAGTTGCTAATAACCAGAAGAATGATTATAGCACGCATTTCGAACGGAAAACAGAAACTTGGGACAATCTAAATGGAAAACTTTCATTCTGCAAAAACTAAAGACCTAACCTAAGTCAAATGACTCAGTGGAGTGGCTGAGGAAGGCATGGAGGAGCAAAAACTCCCTTACTGGCCTCTGATTTGCCTTTCTCGGATAAGCTCGAGTGGTCAGATACTTGATCAATATTTGCCATTCAGCCCTGTGAAAATAAGTGTGCCTTGGGATACTGGTAGTCTGTAGAACTCAGTTCATGTTTGACCTTCACTTGTAATATAGTATCATTTTGTTTGACAGTGGTATAGCTTCAATTTAATTATAAGTGGTAGGGATTATAGCCTAAAGATGAGGCATGGAAAAATATATCCTGAAAATATCTTGGATACAGAAGTTCAGAGCAGGTAATTGATAATTGAAGACCTCTTGGAAAGGTAGAGAGCCCCTATGACTAGTTGAACGTGTGCTCTTAGCTCCTGTGCTACAAAATAGGTTAGGATCATGTTGTAATAGGGGCCTAGCCACGAAAGAGGCTCCATTTGAAACTTTCCATGGAAAATGGAACCCTAAGATTTAGGATTGGATTATTTGAGTAAGTAAACCCAAAAATAATCCCTACTCTGCCAAATACGTTTGAGGTCTTCCAGATGGCAGAAGTAGCTCTTACCCCTTGTGTGGACACTGTGCAATGACCTCCCTTGAAGCCTTGTCTGGTGAGATGTGCTTGTTTCTCTCAAGCACCCCTCTCACCTCTCCTCCTTGCCTTCAGGTCTCGGTATAGCAACATGGAGAAGTTCAAGCCTTGGAGTAGGAATTCTGATCTGGCTGACAATGTACTGATGGGAACCAGGAAATGCAAGGATGTCTAGGTGTTTGGGGAGTTAGGACTTGAGGTAATTGGGCTAAGGGTGGGGGCAGGGAGAAGAAGGCTAAAGAGCCTTGTTGGTTCATTGTTGCTGCCCTAACAAATAGCACAGATACAGTGCTTTAAAATAAAATAAACTTTTCACCTTACTAGGCCAGAGGTCTAAAATGGCTCCGCAGGGCTGTGCTCCTCCTGGAGGATTCATTTACTTACCTGTCCAGCTTCTAGAGACTGCCTGCTTGCTCAGGCTCTCAGTTCTTTCCTAGTTCCGACCAATGTCTCCTAATCTGAATTTGACCCTCCCGCCTCTGTCTTGGAGGACCCTGTGATAACATTGGGACCACCTGGATAATTTCCCCCATCACAGACTTGGAAAAATTAATCACCAGGACAAAGACCTTTTTCCACATAAGGTAACATGTTCACAAGTTTCAAAGATTGGGCAAGCACGTGTCTGGATAGCCATTCTGCTTATCACAATGGGAGAAGGCTAACAAGGGGAAACTGGTTGATGATTTAGGATTCAGGGTTTGCAAGGACACTTGGGATTCACTCCCAGTGGTGTTAGGGGATGGCCCCTGAAATCTAGACATAACTGTGCCCATAGCAAACAAAGATGCCAGAACTTCTTTTACATAGTAGTAAAGGGCAAGGGGACTCAATCCGTTGTATACATTACAATAAATATATTGAGAGAAACTATCACTCGACTATGCTCTGCAGGCGCAGTGAATTTGCAGCCCAGCTGAAGAACTCAGGGGTGGGAGGATGTAATGTCCAGGAGACATTACCTTATCCCTTGACGTTGCTCCCTGAAAACCCAGGCCTGAAAAATGGCTCTGGTGAACAGTGGTCAGGAGCTTGCCCTCCTGCACACCCAGCAGGGACAAGCAGGATGCTCAGGTATGAAGACAGGCTGCCTCTCTCAACAGATCACAGATGCTATGTAGGATGTAGTATTTTTAACAGACTCCATCAACACAGTTTCTGGTGCTTGGTGTGTGGCCTTTTATCTGGCACTTGCTTTCTTTAGAACCTTCATCAGGGAGGATTAAGAGTCATTTGCCTCTAAATGGCAAGGTCAGCAGCACACACTCATCATCTTGCCCCAGGATTGTGTTACTTCTCCCATTGTCTTTCATCACAGGACACAGGGATCTCAGTAATCTTGACATTCTGAAGAATAGCATGTTGGTTTACTTGCTAAAATTGTGCTAATTAGACCTGGTAATCGGGAAGTTACAAATATCTTTTCTATCAAAACACATATATCCTGGAAGTGGGAGATAAACTTGGTGGACACTTAAGAATACTTCTGTGATGATAAAATTTACAGTGAAAATTACAGGACTGGGTCATGCTTGGACACTCCCCTCTAGGGGAAAGGAAAGTTGCTGCACCTTGCAACCCCTACCAGTAAGGGTAACTGGCTGGTTGACATCTGGATTTTGAAGGCTACTTCTATGAATGTCATCTATGAATATTTCTGTAAGAGAGACTTTTCCAGATGTGGGTCTCTCAGTCACCCCTTCCTCAGAGTCCCAGCCTTCCTCTCCTTTCACTTTGCAGCTCTTCCCCTCTTTTTTCCCCCGAGCCTCAATCTCTTCCCCATTTCATAGCAGTTGCAAGGGGTCTGTATCCATTTCCTTAGCTTAAATTGGTGTTACACAGGGGACACACTTTCTTATAGATTTTCATGCCATCTTATGGAATGTGAAGTTCACCTTGCAATGTGTACCATGCACAAAAGAATAATTATTGGAATGACATTGTTCCTTCTGTTAGCTGGCATAAATATTTTGCTTACTAGTTACATATTAGTATCTACCAAAGTAGAACTCTAAGACATAGAGTGCATCTCTGTTGATACTGGCTCTACTAACATTTGACTTTTTAACTTTTTGGTGTTTGGTTTCTTTATTTTTTACTCATATTTAAATCTTAGGATGGGAAAGGTTTTGGTCTTAACACTTAAAAATGATGAATAGCTCAGTATCATACTGATATGCTTAAGAAATTAAAAATAGTAAAATCTTAAAAGCATCCTGAAAGATGACAGTAGGAAATTCTTAAATTGAACTTTAAAAACCAGGACATTCCCACATAGGGAATGAATAGATAGATAAACATTTGAGCATTACAGAGCTTAATTGGGCATATCCTTTGATAATTTTTGATGCTCTACCACTTAAGTGGATACTTTTTTAAAAGTATAAACATAAGGGCTTTGGGGGGGGGGTAAAGTGATTTTCCATTCATCACCTGGATTTCAGAGTTATCCTACTTAGGTACAACAGTAGATTTCACTTCACTAATTTATCCACGTATAGCTTAGGTTGGGTTATACACCCAAAGGGTGAGTTCATTGCTAATATAAGTATCTTTTTTTGCTAAAAAATATATTTCTGTAATATTTGTGTTGGAATAAGAGATGCCTTCATGTTTTAGTGGGAGCTACAGCAAGAGAGAGTACTAAGCCAGGTGTTCTGAGAAAAGATTGTGTGATCTGAGAGATCTGATGTTGAGATATGCTACCGATATCTCCAGGACCATGTGACTCATGGCACACAGCTCTGGAGTTCTAAAGCAAAGTTGTATCCTCCGTAAGTCAGAATAACTTTGGAAAAGCTCTCTTATTGCACTGCTGGTCGCTGGTAGAGCCAGAGAATTTGGCAATAGTCCCAGGAGAGGAGAGATGGAAGTTTATTCTGTGTGGAGAAATAAGTCTGGTAGAAAGTGCAGAGCATGTGAGGGACCTCTTGAGATAATAGGAAGAAATATACTTTAGCCTACAGTGAAATATTCATGTTGATAAATAACAGGAAATGTTTAAAAGTTTGGATCCTTTGGTAGGAGATACTTCATGACTGAATGAGATGTCGGGACTTCATTCAGCAATCAGTGGACAGTCACTAAATGTTTTCAGTAGCAGAAGAGGATAATTAGAATCCAATCTGAGCGTGCTCATGGCCTAGACTATCAACACAAATATCAATCCCTCAGGTCTTTCAGAGGGATGGTTTTCATCACATTCTATACAGACTTTAGGAAAAAATGACTTCATTCTTTAAAACTTGCTTCAGAATAAGAAAGTAGCAGGACGCCTGGGTGGCTCAGCCATTGAGCGTCTGCCTTTGGCCCAGGGCGTGATACTGGAGTCCGGGGATCGAGTCCCACATCGGGCTCCCTGCATGGAGTCTGCTTCTCCCTCTGCCTGTGTCTCTGCCTCTGTGTGTGTTTCTCATGAATAAATAAATAAAATCTTTAAAAAAAAAAAAAAAGAAAATAGCTCTTCCTTCAGAATTCAGTGATTTAATTCTTTTTCAGTGCAGATATTTGTTTCATTTAATTAAGTATGTAGGTTTTAAAAAGTAAATATATAATTTAGGAAATGGAAATCACATTTTATTTATAAACTCTCAGCAGAATATATTATCAGAGATGCAAAATTCTAATTGATTAATTTTATTTTCATTAGATTGATATCACATTATTTTGTTTCAAGTTTTTGTTTAAATTCCGGTTAGCTAACATTTAGGGTAACATTGATATTTTCTGTATTTGCTTTCTGGCTTAGTTCAACATTCCTTATTCCAATATCACTGTTACCAATCCCATTTCTAGAGAGATACTCAAGGCCACTGTTGGAAACCTAGACTGAACATGGATTCTTACTATTGCATTAACTCCTGTCTTGTTTTATTCTTGTTATCTGTTTTATTGCTCCAAATAGATTAAACCTCTCTTTTACCCTATACATCTGATACAGAGAACATTATAGAATTGAGGTTCCTTTCAGCCTGCTTTTCAAGGCTTATCTTCTGTGCTCTGTGGTTTAATAATCCCAGTCTTGTCCCTTCACTCTCCAGCCCTAAGGATATGGAAGCCCTTCCCCACAGCTGCTCCCTCTGTACTGGCTTAGCGTTCCACCCTCACCGTTTCCATTTATCTGGTTCACAAATCTTTATACTGAGTTCATATTTTTTTAATTAATTATTCTCTTGAAAACATGATGTGAGTTTTTGCTCTTGGATAGCATGACTGTATGACAGACAGCAGAGGCTTCATTGGGTAAATACTTGAAGAAGTGAAGAGAGTGAGCCCCACAGATATAGAGTAAAGCATTGTGGGCAAAGAAAACTGTGAGTGCAAAGGTCCTGAGGTGGGTCCTGCCTGATATGTGTGAGGAATAACAAGAAAGCTTCTGCTTCTGAAGAATGAGCAAGGACTGAGAACTAGAAGCTGAGATCGGAGAGAATACAGGAGCCAGATTACAGAATGCCCTGTACACAGGGTGACTAGTACTTACTGTTTGAACAGGACATTTGGGAAAATCAAAGCGATACTATTAATCAGCATGTTGAGATAACAGACATTCATTGGAATGTTCTGGCATATTGATTTGAATGCCCTTCCTATGTGCGAGTCATTGTCAGGACCTTGGTTTTTATTTAAAGTGAAGTATGAAGCTGTTTGATGATGGAGCTAGAACTTGCTCCAACTTATAGTTTAACTGCTCCCAAGAGGAGAATAGGTATGTATTTTCTAAAATACACGGGTTTTCTTAACTCCATATGAATTATTTAACTATAATCTATAATAAATGTGGCCAAACACACACAGGTTTTTGAGTAAATCTAATAGAAATATAACACAAGTCTACCCCCATATATACCATGAAATCCAACTTACTGATAATTAGGTAAGTTGACATTACCTTTGTTTTTTTCTAGTTTAAGGAAAAATCAAGATTTTTTTCAAACTTTAAGCATGTTAAAAGTCCTTAGGCCTTTGTCTGTTCCTGATTTTTCCTTCTGTTCTTTAAATACTATAAAGGAAGAATTAGCCTACCTCTATTTCCAGCTAATATCGATCACAGGAAAAAGTAAAGGTTGGAAGGAAAGTTATAGCTAAGAATTAACGGGGCTGGGATGTGAACCTGTGTCAGTCTTCAAAGCCAGTACTTCATGTGTCTGACCAAGCCCCATGTATTAAATATCCTTTCTCATTTTTTTACCTCTTAATTTCATCTTGAAGCATTAAACATAAAGTGCATGCTGTTTTGTTTTATTGTCATTGTGTGGAAAATTGAAACTTGTTTTTGAGGAAAAGAATTCCTCCAAGTCAAATTTCAATATCTTAATTATTTTCTCGTATCAAAGGTGGCCTATTTGTACTCAATTCCATTCTTCTTCTCTAACCTTCCCATAAATTCTACTATAGAGCTGCATGTAAACGGTTCTTTACATAACAAATATCAGTTCTGTGAACTACAGAGGAGCTATATTCACTCATTGTCTGGGGCATTCCAATGAATGCCTGTTATCTCAGCATGCTGATTAATAGTATCGCTTTGATTTTCCCAAATGTCCTGTTCAAACAGTAAGTACTAGTCACCCTGTGTACAGGGCATTCTGTAATCTGGCTCCTGTATTCTCTCCGATCTCAGCTTCTAGTTCTCAGTCCTTGCTCATTCTTCAGAAGCAGAAGCTTTCTTGTTATTCCTCACACATACCAGGCAGGACCCACCTCAGGACCTTTGCACTCGCAGTTTTCTTTGCCCACAGTGCTTTCCCTCTATATCTGTGGGGCTCACTCTCTTCACTTCTTCAAGTCTTTACCCAATGAAGCCTCTGCTGTCTGTCATACAGTCATGCTATCCAAGAGCAAAAACTCACATCATGTTTTCAAGAGAATAATTAATTTAAAATATGAACTCAGTATAAAGGTATGTGAACCAGATAAATGGAAACGGTGAGGTTGGAACGCTAAGTCAGTACAGAGGGAGCAGCTGTGGGGAAGGGCTTCCATCCTTAGGGCTGGAGAGTGAAGGGACAAGACTGGGATTATTAAACCACAGAGCATAGAAGATAAGCCTTGAAAAGCTTAGTCCAGATTGTTGGGGGGAAGGTGCTGCTTAATTGAGTGGTGTCCTGGAGCATGGAGGAAGGGATCCACGGAGCTAGGGTTAGAGCCTCTCTTTGGAGGAGCCACAGGCCAGCCTGTGTAAGTGCTTTTCTGGGAACATGGCTATATGATAAGACTGGTTCTGCAAGTGTTGGGGGGGGGTGGAATAAAAACAGGCTCTAAGTGTTTCAACTGGGATACCCTGCTGTGGGAGCAAAGCATGGCTGGCAGGACACTCACAGCAAGGAAACAAGCAGGAAGTGAACAGGAAATAGTTCATTCTTCCTTCTCTTACCTGCATTTTCTTCTAAGGAAACTTTGTGGGTCCTGCAAGGAGCCTGCTAGCTAAGTGGGGATGTGGTTTGCAAAGTTGTAACTTCAGCCTTATCAAGTACCAAAGAGAAGGGTGAGTTTGAAACTCAGTGACAGATGTTAAATATTTAACATCACCAGCCGTTCTAAAATTTCAGTACTTTCCAATATTTCCTATTTCCTATCCTGCTTTTTTTTCTCCCTAGTGCTTCTTATTTAAGTACCGTATAGTTTTATGTTTATTGTCTGTCTATTAAATATGAAGCTTCACAACAACAGTGGTTTGGGTATATTTTGTTTCATGTTTTATCCAACCTCGAAAAATTCCAAGCACAAAGGAGGTCATCTGTTCTGAATATTTATATGAATAATAATATGAAGCAACACTTTAACACACAGCTAGCCTCAAAATAGTATTATGTACTAATCTATTATCACCCTGGTAAAGAAATCAGTATATGAATACATTAAACAACTTAGGTCGCATAGCTGGTAAGTTGGAGAGTCAAATTTTGAATCAAGGCAGTTAACTCTTCTAAAGCCTGCATCTTACCCACCATGCGAAATTGCAATTACAAACAAAAATACTAAATGCATTCTTCCAATTATCTGCATTTCACAAAGTCAAACTTGGATATCCAAAAGCATTACTTTATGTCAACTCCGCACAGTCCTAATGATTTGGAAGAAATAATGTTATTGGGTTTATCTTTAAAATTCTAGCCTTAAAATGAAGGGTAAATATTTTTGGCAATAGCGTGCCCTTTGAAAGATGTCACCAATGTTAATAGAAGGAAATTTCTCAGGGCTTAAATAAGCTTGCCAGAGTCAAAACTTCTTTGGAATGAAGTCCTCACTTAGTTCCGCAAAAACAAGAATTAAGCTCACAATAGTGGTGCCTTCATTAATGTGATGTCAGAGTGTTTGCATTACTAGTTCAGTCTGCTCGGTATGGTGCACAAAAAAACTTCTTCTGACCGAAACCTCTATTTCTCTTGTGATTAATATTTTATTAAGCATTAATAAATACAAAAAAAAGAGTGCCTAGGAGGAATACGATCACCTTCCTCTCCATGGTCACGGAGGGAGATAATCTTTCTTGATACACAGCATATACACACTGCTGTCTTGTTTATCTTAGTTTTGCCCTCAAATTTTCAAACTTAGAACGAAGAGTTTGTTTTAAAAGACAGTACATCTTATTAACCAAATGGAGAAAATAATTCCATTCCAAATGGCTTGAAATGCTTTGTACAATCTGTTAGAATGTTTCTTCCTCTTTAAGACGAGGACTTGGGCTGTCCCTGTGGCGTGTCTGCAACACCCCCGTGGAATAAAGCAGGGCTCAGAGTCACTGTGGAAGAGAGGAGACTAATGGTGGTCCCCATGGCAGCTTCTGGTGTCTGCCATGGGACTCATCACTGTATACACTTCCAGTGTCTTTATTTACATTGGCACATCTTTGTAGAATTTTTCCAGGCTATGGAATTTTGTGTAATTGCATCAAGTGTACAAATCACAGATTTGCAGATCATTCCAGCCTTTTTAGTAATACTCGCTCTTCTTTATTGAGAAAAGGACGTGTAGCTCAGTGTGCCTATTTTACAAATACCTGAAGCTTGCCAGCAAATCTATGAGGTAAGTATTCTAAGGACTGAGGATAATGAGGTGCAGGTTTACAAGGTTGAAATAAAGGACCAAGGCCCCCCAGATGGTAGATGAGGGGGCAGAGAGAGAACATGGCCAATCCCAGGGCCTTCCTTGCTCTAAAGGTCTGTTTAAGTCACAGACCTGAGGGCATTGAGCAGGGTGGCAAAGGGCAGTGGGACCAAGGTGTCTCCTTTAGAATTCTATGTTGCTAATAACACATATTCTCTTTCTACAATATTTAGATTCACTAATGTAACAACTCTGTAGATTGGGATTATTCTCTACCCTAGATTAGGGATGAGCAAACGATAGGGTGGGGGAGGTAGATGGGATCATGTTTATGGCTACGTCTGCGCTGCTGCTCAGACAGCCAGTACACTCAAACATGCACTCACTTCTCTTGCAATCCCAGCTGGCATTCCCAAATTGTGGGGTGAGTCTTACCCGCATTTTCAAGAAGTTGACACCCCCCGCCAGAACGAACACACTGTGGCTTTAATAACAGGACTCCTAATGACCCGATGTAACTTGTAGCAGTGCAGGCCTGTGGATGTCACATCCAGGAGAAGATACATGTCATGGGGTGTAAGAACCTTTTATTTACTTTGCACATTCTAGGCCATAAAACCTAGGCTGAAATAACTGGTATATAGTAATGGATCTCCTGGGAAGGAGGGGTGTGAAAGAGAGGAAGAGGAGGGAAAAAAATGTTTTAACTTGTTGTAAGGATAAAATGATTTACTCTATAGACTTGAACTCATTGAAATGAATACTCTTTTAAAACTTTACAGTTGCTAAAGACTTAAATAGTATCAGCCATTCACTTTCTATGTATACTTCTGGTTTCTTCTCACCAGAAGGTCGGGGCTAACACTTCTTCAGTGAGCGGAGTCTCTGTTTTAGTTTAAATCAGACGGCTTCTGCTTTCAGAGTTATCCCAGGTCTGTCGATCCTCTTGTATTGTCCCGTGACTTTCTATGCTCAGATGGGATGGGTTTTCACTGGAATCCAACTGTTACCGAGTTCTCCATCTTTAAATCTGAAACTGCGCAAAGCTCACTTTACATTGGGCTCTGCTTGTCTCTGAAATGCTGAAGACAGGCTGCAGGCTTGTTTTACTTCTTCCATATGGGAATGATACACCTGTTGCTTTACCTTCAGCTCACTCAGGATTTTCGTGTCCTGTGTGTGGGTGTACATGTGTGTATGCATGTGCATCTTTTACCCATCTGAAAGCTCTCTCCACTGGACCTAAAATAATAATGTATTTTGTTTTCCTCCATTAGGATGATTTGTAATATCAAATGTGAACTGAAACAAGACATGCTGTTGTTGTAGAAAGTCATGAGTCATTCTATAAACTTCATCATAATCCTTTGAATCCTGGAGATAACATTAGATGATTGAATTTTTCTTAGCTTTTTAAAAATTTTAGAGTTCCCTCCTTTAGTTTTTAAAATTTCTATATAGTGCATTTAAAACAATTTCTTGGGGGGCACATGGTTAGCATCTGACTCTTGGTTTAGACTCAGGCCCTGATCTCATGGTCATGAGATTAATGTGTCTGGTTGAATTTCTCTCTATGCTTGTACTATCTCATGCTTGCTGTCTCTCTAATAAATAAATCTTAAAAAAAATTTTTCCCAAGAAAAAGTAAATTTTCATAAATTTTATTCTGGTTGGACTTTTGCAAGAAAGAGTCAATAAAAATTTCTGATTATTTCATCCAGTTTATGTAGAGTAAGTAATGGTTTATATATATATATATATATAACCATTATATATATTATATATATGTATATATAGTTTATGAATATATATATGTTGTGTATGTATATGTATGTAGAGTAATGGCTTATATATATATATATATACACTGTATGTATATACACAACACATATATAAACCATATAAACACAACACAATATATAAACAATAATATATATGTTGTCTATGTATATAAATATATATGTTGTGTATGTACATAAAATTTCTGATTATTTCATCCAGTTTATGTAGAGTAATGGCTCATATATATATATATAGTCTATATGAATATATACATGTTGTGTATGTATAAAAAATAATTATAAGTCCTTTGAACTCTTTTGTAGATGGAAAGTTTTATGTTCAAGAACTAAACTGCACTCAGTTGAAGACTGTCTCTGGAAAAGCGTTGACTGTTGGCATCTGGTCTCTACCTTGAACAACAAGGGGTAAGGTAGATGATTATGATTTATTTTATGTCATACACTTTTTCTTTAACAAAGGAATCTGTGGAGGACTTTTGTGTAGTGCTTATAATGGCTTACTTTTAATCACAACAAATTTCTTCTGAAGTATTTTTTTTTTAAATCTTGCTGTGTTGGATATGAAGGAAGAAGAATAAGTAAATATTAGTTGTGGTTTCTGGTCTTCATGTGTGGCTGCCTGGCATCAGCTATCAAGTCTAGCAGTGAATCTCGTGACTAGTAATCTAGTCTGTTGTGATCTTGAAATTAGGAGGATTTAAACTCCCCATAAAATGCTGGGTACATTTCCATTACCAGGGTGTATGTTTAAGTAATGAGAAAAAATCCTGAGAATTTATGTGTGTAACTTTTCATAGAAAGGAGAACCTTGGCTGTGAAGGACGATCAGAGCCAGCTATGTTTGCAGATCAGATTAGCAATGTAGTACACGTTTAAAACAGTAACTGAAGGGTACGTATTTCTGATAGCGTTCATTAACATTTCTAATATAATGCACTTTATTAGAGCCTCAAATACAATCCATTGCTAAAACAAATTTTGCAAGCTCCTTGGCAGTCTCCTCCCACAGGAGGCTGCCTTTAGAAGGCTTTCTGTATGTGTTACAGAACAGATATCAGTTCCATATTAAAAATCCAAAGCTAAATCTGGGATCCCTGGGTGGCTCAGCAGTTTAGCGCCTGCCTTCTGCCCAGGGCGTGATCCTGGAGACCCGGGATCGAGTCCCATATCAGGGTCCCTGCATGGAGCCTGCTTCTCCCTCTGCCTGTATCTCTGCCTCTCTCTCTCTTTCTCTGTGTCTCTCATGAATAAATAAATAAAATCTTTTTTAAAAAATCCAAAGCTAAAGAGTATATTTATCCATAATTGATGCCCCCTATAGCAGAACATTTTGTTGACATTCAAGAAGTCTAATGAGCTTGAACGTTATTAATACTTTAGTAAATTTCAATCTATTCTCTAAAATTCTGCTTTGAAAAATAATAAAATAAAAATAAAATTCTGCTTTGTACATTTTATATTTATCGAGACCAACATTGCATCTCTGCTATGTGTATCCCAGGAGCTGCAAAAAAAATTGGTAGGAAAAACCCACATCCCAATTATTTTAAAGTTATCTCCTCATGAATTTGGAATTTTTGATAGATTAAATGTCATACTTTCAAACATGATATATCTTATTTATTTCCATAATAGTTGGAATAATTTATACATGCAAATAGGTATTTGGACAATTCAACAGGAGGGGGAAAATAAACATCTGTCAACACCGTTAATATTGTGTAACCCTTGTAAACATTTCAGCAAGTCTTTGAACTGTTCTGGGAATAATTGTGCCCATGTAAGTTTATGATCAAGCGTTTCAGTGCAAATGTTTGTCATGATGAAATGTAGCCTATTCTTCAAGAGATTATTGTCTCTTTTATGTTGCCATGGCCAATTCTCTACCTTCTTTCCAATGCTATTTGGATAGACGGTTTCTTCAATGAACCAGGAAGTATAAATTGGAAATATATTGAGCAAATTGTTCAAGGTGTCTTGTTCCAAAGAAGGAATAATTTCTCTGTTAATATTTTATGGCTTCATGCTAATAAGGAGATTCTTTAGCTAGCAAGAGAGCAATTTAGGCCATGAAGCAAAAGTAACTTTGTAAGTAGGAGAAGAAATGCACACTGAAATCTTTGCTGGAATGTTGTGGGCTTTTTCAATGTTTTCAGCCTCTGCTAATAAGGCATCCTGCTTAGTTATCAATCTACTTGGCCCTCACTAGCTCAAGGCTTGATTTTAAAACCTGAAAATCTTCCGTAGTTAGAGGAAAGATGGGATGAGGCCGAGCTACATTAAAGGAAACAGTACAAATGAGCTCTGTTAGCAATGATCAAAAGCAAAATGTGAAGAAATTTTAGCAGGAAGAGGAGGGTTATCCTTTTCTAACTTGGACTAATGATTTTTTTTTTCCTTTGGATTCAACTAAGGGTCTCACCTCAAAGCCCCTGAGTGGGAGGTTTTTATTCTTGTTTTGGTTTTAAATTTTATCCTCAAAATGAAGTTTCTAAAATATATGAACAATGTGGAAAGAATAGTGAATTGGAAATCTAAGAGCTGACCGTCTTTTTCAGGTTGTGCCCCTGACTAGCTGTGTGACTTTGGGAAATGACCCGACATGTTCTGCATAAATAGTTTCATCCCTAGAATGAGAACACGGCAACTAGATTTCCTTCCTACAACATGAATTCACATTTCTTTAGATTTCCTTCCTATAACCTGAATTCACATTTCTTTGGAATTATATCACCCTATTAACTGTATTAAAATGGGTATTTTCTGTGTTGAGGGCCTATTTACTTATGCTTGCCTGGTTTAGTAACATGATATGGGATCACTATACGTTCCATTTCAGTAAATATTTCTTTCTTTATCAAATGGGTAGTAACTCTTCAGCAGTCCTTACTGACCTTATGAGCCATGTAATAGATGAGCCTATTATTGATCCCACTTCATATGAAATGCAAATGTTTCCATTTTTCCACAGATTTTAATGTTCTAATCATGACCTTGAAAAGAATTAATATATCATTTTGAAATGCTGGATTTTTACCTTTTAAGAATACACACACAAGGTATTTATTACATTGCTCCAAGCTGCCTTTGAGTATTTCCTCCCAACTGATCTTAGGAGATCTTTTAGTAATTGTATTGCATAAGAATTCATACAAACATAACTGAACCTTTGGATAAGAGATGCTAATATTGCCAGCTTATGGCTTGTAAGGATATAGGAACTGCTAGAAGAGTGTAGTATATGAAATAGAATATTGATACTATATTAAGTCATTGAATTTGTCTATACTTGGGGATTCTATGTATATTAGATATTACTTTAGAATACTGGCAGATTTTATAAAAGTGATATTTAAATTTTTTTAAAAGATTTTATTTATTTATAAGACACACACACACACACACACACACACACACAGAGGCAGAGATATAGGCAGGCTCCTCACAGGGAACCAGATGCAAGACTAAGTCTCAGAACCCTGGGATCATGCCCTGAGCCAAAGACAGACTCTCAACTGATGAGCCACCTAGGCATCCCTAAAAGTGGGTTTTCAAACTGATTGAGGTATATATAGCTCTGAGAATGGATTGAGGGTACATGAACAAGTATAATTTTACAAAATTGCATTATCAGATCAAGTTCATAGTTGATGTCAAACATAGATACACACACTCCAGTACAATTTCATATAATTATTAAGTGTTTTATTCAAATATATCCAAGGACAGAGGGTAATGAATGTTGTTTTACTTTGTTATTGCTAAGAAGTCATTAAGTGCAGTGCACATTAAAATAGGCACAGGTGTAAAACAGCCAGTGACTGTGTTAATTTATTAGTATTTATAATTATTATTTAACACACAGTACAGATTATGGAGAACATTTTGTAAGGCATGTAGCTATTCCTGGGAGACTGGAGACATCTTAATGGCAATAGATAACTTTAAGAAAAGATAGTCTTCAAGGGACTGGCTGAGTTTATTATGTGAATACGATCAACTTTGACTAAGTTACTTAAAAGCTAATTATCTTTTGCTTTCCTCTCTCCCTATGGCTATCATCCTGAATGAAAGACATACCAGGCAAATGGAAATTTTAATATTGCCTTGACTTATTGCTTCAGTGCAGAAATAGTCTTTATTTTTTTTTTTTTTTTTTTTTTTTTTTTTAGAAATAGTCTTAAGAGTGATCATTAGGGGACCCTGGGTCCTGGCTCAGTCAGTTAAATATCTAACTCTTGGTTTTGGCTCAGGTCATGATTTTAGGGTCATAGGCTCAAGCTCTATGTTGGGCTCTGCACTCAGCATGGAGTCTGCTGGAAATTCTCTCCCTTTCCTGACTCTCTCCCCGTTCATGCACACACACACACACACACACACACACACACACAGTCTCCCCCCCCCCCTCTAAAATAAATACAATTTTAAGGAAAGTGATCATTAGCCAGTCCCTTTCTTGGTGGGGGAGACCTGGTATGTATGCCCTGTGGATCAGCATAAGTGACAAGGTGACCATATTCGTGGTTGGGATCAGTGGCATGTGTTAAAGTGTCTCTAAAAGATAGGGTCAGGTATTTGTCAGAAGCAAGTTGTTGTGTGCAGGTTACATATGAGGACTTCTATATCATGAACCCTGGATCATTGGGATTTTTTTTTTAGAAGCTGCCAACCTCATGTGTGTTTTTAAAATACAACTTAAGATCTTCTTTTTATCATTGATTTTTAAGCAATTTGATTATTGTGTGATTACCTGCAGTTTCACTCATCTTGTTTTTGGGTTTATTGAGATTCATGGGTCTGTAGGTTTATAGTTGATCATATATAGAAAGTTTTTAGCCGTTTTCTCCAGCATGTTCTTGTCTCCCACTGCTCCCTTTTGGGGGTTTCCACTTGCTTATATGGTGGACCATTTAAAGTTGTGCCACTGATCAAAGATGCTTTGTTCTTTTAAAAAAATTTATTCTCTGTTTCATTTGGGTAGTTCATATTGCTGTATCTTAAAGTTCAACTATCTTTTCCTTTACATGTCTAATTTGTAATTAATCTCATCCGGTATGTTTATCATCTTCTATATTATAGTTTTTATCTCTCGAAGTCTATTTCAGGTCTTTTTATTTCCTTCATGTCTCCACTTAGTTTGTTAACCATTTGAAATACGGTTACTATTTTAATAGCCTTACTTGCTAATTCTAACATCTGTGTCAGTCACTCTCAATATAGATCATTTATTGTTTCTTTGTATTCCTGATAATATTTGACTACTCCCAAACATTGTAAGTTTTATGTTATTGGATGCTGGAAATGTTGTGTTCATGTAAATACCTTGAGATTTGTTCTGGGACACCATTAATTTCTTGGAAACAATTTGAGTCATTAGGGTCTGGTGTTTAAGATGTCCTAGGTAGAAATTGTGTTTAGTCTAGGACCAGTTAACCCTCAAACTTGGAGCAAAACTGTTCTTGCTTCTGAACTCAGTACCTTGTGAACTCGCAATTCTTAACATAGTGGGTGGGAACAGGTGGTATTCCAGCTCAGTGTAAGCCCTAAGCATTGCAGCCCCTAATCTCATTGGGTTCTTTTTTTGACCTCATGTGTTTTCTTCTTTTACATGCATTCTTCATTAGTTTGCTGAATACTTAAAGAAAATTCTCAGTAGATCTTTAGAATTCTCCCTGTTGCAGATCTTGACTAGACTGTTCTATAATCTTTGGCTATCTTGGTCTCTCTGGACTCACAGTTCCATTGCCTCAACTTTTCAAAACATTGATGAGAAACATTAGCATCAGTGCTAAACTGCTCAGTTATCAAGTCCAGATATGGGAACAGCTGTGTAATATCCTTTAGGTGACCCCAGACCAGGAAGTCATAAACAGCTATTGCTGAATGTTATATGGTTGTGATCATGTTTTTGTTTTGTTTTGTTTGATAGCATTGTGTGTCTATTAGTTAATAGTAACCTGTGCAAGAGGAAAAATGATATTTAATTGATGTGAAATGTTATGGTCAAAGTAATTGTTGAAGTAGGATCCAGCTCACACCATACCTTTGGCCAAATTTGAGATGATACAAAGTAATCATATTTGAGGTAAAATGTTAGGTATTATAACTATTATGTAAATAAGCGTAGATCTAACCTTTATCATTTGGGAATATATTGACCTATGGTAACCTAGCATTACTGATTTTTAAAGAAATAGAAGTAATTTTGTGTTTCTGTGGGATGATAATATCATTAACTCTGGTAGAATTGCTACTCTTCACCTTGTTAAGTTCAATTAATGACTGTTCTATCATGGGAAAATATATAACACATTGCCCGTGTGCTTATGATGGGACCATGGGATTATGACCGTTAAGGAACCTGATTATCAAAATGATTTCGTTACTTGCTCTAGGTTCATGTAGAGCTTGGTGATAAAGTCATTACAACTAAGTTTTTCTTTTAAAATGTTTGCTGTATTATGCTTTCCCATTTCCCATTCTTTATCATTCTATCATTTCTTATGTGTCCCTTTGGCTATAGCATTTAGGAGCAGTACCTTTATTAAATAATATTCTTTAGCTTTGGGTTATGATTTATTTTTCATATATTCTTCAGAAACTCTTTGAAGTTTTCTTTATTTGCATAGAATTCTATTACCTTACTCCCACATCCAACTACATCAAAATTATTTTTCTTCATGTATTCATTTAATTGCCAAGAATATCAGTAATATTTTGCACTTGTTTTCAGTATCTATTAACAAATTTAAGTATTGAAAATACAGCAAATCACAACTGAAATGTTTTATTTATTTATTTTTAAGACTTTATTTATTTATTCATGAGAGACACACACACACACACACACAGAGAGAGAGAGAGAGAGAGAGAGGCAGAGACACAGGCAGAGGGAGAAGCAGGCTCCATGCAGAGAGCCCGATGTGGGACTCAATCCCAGGACCGCAGGATCACACCCTGAGCCAAAGGCAGATGCTCAACCACTGAGCCACCCAGGCATCCCCTGAAAGGGTTTTAAAGACTACTACATGCTATGTTTGTTCAAAAACAATTTAAACAAAATTAATATATGATGCTATAAAAAACTGAATAGGGCTTTTTAATGACTATTTGATACTTATATATTCAATTACATTTCATAGTAGAAAGACCTATAATGCTAACATAGAAAAGCAGCCTATAAAACTTATTGAAATTGATAGATAATATAAAATGAATATTATTTTAAAGATATAGATCAACTAGAAAATAAGCTCATGCTGAAAAGGGTAAAAATCATGCCTAAGACCTGGAACTGGTAACAATAGACCTGCTTTCAATTTAATGTTCAAATATGCAGTTTCTGTGTTTTGCAGGAAACTTGAAGCTAAAAAATTAATGAATGGTATTAGGTTTAAAATAACCTAGGAGACCTGGCGAAACAAAAATAAAATACTGTAGAGGAACATACACTCAGATGCTTTCACAGTCTAATTCAAATCACATGAGAAGAACAGTTTCCAGGAGCAGGGGTCAACAAAAGAACCAACAGCAGAAACAACCGCCTATTTGCAGTCACTGAATTAGCACCTGTGGACTCTAATTAGTATATTTACAATGCCAAAGAAAGAAAAGGGGAAACAAGCACATAAGGAATATACGAGATCAAAAACAGACTAGGCAGATTTAAACAAAGAGAAATGAGAAATTTACATTTAAAAAGTAAAAAAACCCCAAATTGCATATAGATTCTTTCAAAGGCAGTGACTGGATTAAACAGGAGTTTAGATGGTGCACACAGTTGAAAAATGAATTGGTAAACTGGATGTTAGAGACATAGTAAATTGAAATGTGTGAGTAAAAGATGAGCACAAATTTAATAGATTTTAGTAGATTTGCAGAATGGGAAGTGTGATTCAAAGAGATAATGTATGAAGCTTTTCTAGAGTAGATGAAAGATATGAATATTCAAAATCTAAACAACTCCACAAAAAATTCAGACATGCACAAAAATTATGTACAAGATGCCAAAATGCTCATAGCTATGATTACATATGTAAAATGCATATATAAATATATACATATATATGTGTACATATGTATGTATATGTATTAAATGACCTTCAAAAGAGAATGTTGAGTTACTTGTGTGATATTCATGCAGTGAATATAGCAGAGAGAAAATGGATTTATACTGAATTTATAGAAGCTGTATGATTGCACATGTCAATGTGGATACATTTCACTTTTTTTTTTAATTTTTATGATAGTCACAGAGAGAGAGAGAGGCAGAGACACAGGCAGAGGGAGAAGCAGGCTCCATGCACCGGGAGCCCAATGTGGGATTCAATCCCGGGTCTCCAGGATCACGCCCTGGGCCAAAGGCAGGTGCCAAACCGCTGCGCCACCCAGGGATCCCTGTGGATACATTTCAAAACATAACATTGAAATAAAAGCAAATTGAGGAATGGTCCATTCAGCAAGACACTATATAAAATTTCCAAAATGTAAAAATCCTGTTGTTTTGTTTTGGGATCTACACGTGAGATAGCAATAGAAATATATGCAGAAAAATGACACATGCCAGACTAGGTACAATTTATAACTGTGTGTGTGTGGAGGTGTGTGTCTAGTGAAATGATCAAAGGAATAAATGGGACTTTTTCAGGGTTTTTATCATTTTCTTTTCCTGGAAAATTGGGAGAGTTATCTTTTTTTCCCACATTATCCTGTGTGCCCTTTAGATGTGAAATAGTTGATCATTCTAAACAGAGAAAATGATATATAGTGCTGGAGATAGTAGCTATGACAGTAAGAAATTTTACTCAAAAAAGGGGAGGGATAAAATGAAATAGTAAGTACAAAGAAACAGGATTAGGTTGGTTTGTTTTTCAGGCTTTCTTGTTTTTTTGGAGGGGGGAAGAGAGCATGTTTGTATGCCTAAAGGTGTGACCCTTTGTAAAAGTGAATTCTTCAATATGTGGAAAAGAGGAGTCCAGAGAATAAGGAGACATCCTACTAAAGGTAGGAACATGGGCCCTTTTCCCTTCCATTATAACCATCCATTCTGTACTAATTATTCATCACAGCTGCCATTTTGCAAATACAAGGTCTTCAGTGACACTGAAGGACATTATCCTTCTACCATTTTGTGCAGCCTTGGTGGATTGGTCAATATTTTAAATTTTAATTCCAGTATAATTAACACGCAGTGTTTTATTTGTTTCAGGTATACAATAAACTAATCCAACAATTCTGTATATTACCCAGTGTTCATGACAAGCATGCTCTTAATCCCATTTGTCTATATCACCCATCCTCCCCCGCCCCCTTTGGTAACTGTCAATTTTCTACAGGTCAAGAGTCTGTGTTTTGGTTTGTCTCCTTTTTTCCTTTTTCTTGTTCACTTGTTTTATTTTGTTTCTTAAATCATGCATATGAGAGAAATTATATGGTATTTGTCTTACTCTGACTTATTTCACTTAGCATTAAATTCTTTAGTTCCATCCATGTTGTTTGCAAATGGCAAGGTTTCATTCTTTATTCCTGAGTAATTCTCCCCATCAACTATATATATATATATTTTATTCATCTACTTATCTATTGATGGACACTTTGGTTGTTTCCATAATTTGGCTGTTGGAAATAATGCTGCAATAAATACAGGAGCACATATATCTTTTCAAATTAGTGGTTTTGTTTTCTTTGGGTAAATACCCGATGGTGGAATTACTGCGTCATTTGGTAATTCTTTTTAATTTTTTGAGGAACCTCCATACTGTTTTCCACAGTGACTGCACCAATTTGCATTCTTACCAATAGTGAACAAGGGTTCCTTTGTTCTCCACATCCTGGCCAATGGTGGGTATTTTAGTCAAAGGTCTTTTATTTTTGATATTCCCAGCTGTAGCATATAACCCAAGCTAGATAGTGGTGGTGTTGGGCTAAAGCTAGACCTACAATAATTCAGTTGTTGAAAGGAGATATTTCGCAGAGTGGCTGAGTTAAGCATCTGCCTTAGGCTCAGGTCATGGTCTCAGGGTCCTGGATTGAGCCTCATGTTGGGCTCCCTGCTCAGTGGTGAGGCTCCTTCTCCATCTTCCTCTTCTCATGTTCTCTCTCTCTCTCTCTCAAATAAACAAATAAAATCTTTAAAAATAAGATATTTCTCTCCCACAGAATAACTTATGCCAGTTCTGGTTTATAAGGTCATTCAAAGATCTAGGGTATTCCCCTCTCATTTACCCACTGTTCACTAGGGTCTTGTCCTTGTGTACTTGAACATGCTAGGCTTAAAGTGCTCCTGTGTTCTAGCTAAAGACAGGATGGGAGAGCAGGTACTGAAGCACTAAGACTAGGCTGGAGATTGGCCCACATCACTCACGCAAGAAGAATCCAGTTACATGGTCATGTGAACTGGGAAGGGGAAGCTGAGAAATGTAGTCATGAGATTGGTAAAGAAAGGAGAGGACTTGATCAGACCATTTGTTTTTCATTTCACCAAGTCACTTTGCTTTCTTCATGGGTTATGAATCTTGACCTGAAGACACAGAGAAAAGGGAGTTTAGAAGTGCCAGGGGCAAGCTTAACCCCTCCTTTCTGCCTCCTACATCAGTGCAGCACAGGACTTTGGTCTTTTCTGATGTGAGGTTTCTCAGTTTCCCTTCAATTCTTCTAGCACCTTTATGTAAATCTAATATATACTTTCTTTGCTCAGATTAACCAGATTTGAGTTATGTGGCTTGCATACAAAGACTCCTAACAATTACAAAATAGAGTATGAAAGAAAGGAAATTCCTCTATAATGTACAATTTATTGGGCCCTAGGCAAAACATTCGAATTTATACACTCAGTGCTTCCAACATCAAAAATGTGTAGTTAACAGTAGTGCATTATTATTTGTTAATATATATGTTTTTTCCACCCGGTTTATTTGTACAGTTTTATCACATCTTACTCTGTTCATCTGTAACTTACCCTTCTCTTCTAACTAGGGGCCACTGGCTGGCTCAGTCAGTAGAGCATGTGACTCAATCTCAGGGTTGTGAGTTTGATCCCCATGTCGAGTAGAGACATTACTAAAAGAAATAATAGTAGTTAAATAATAGTTAATAGTTAAATTATCATATGATTTATACATAAAAATATGAAATAATAGTTTAAAAATAAAATTTAAAGCTTCTTCTCTAACTTAAATGTGTATATGTACATATGCATTAAATGCATGCATGTTTTTAAAATACAAGTTTATGTCAAATTCCATTTGACAAATTCCAATTTATTAGATTAAACCTTACTGAATTTCACGTGATTGTATTTCACATGGTTTGATAAAGAATCTTTATAAAAAACTTATTTACATATTCTTAAAAGTGGGCATTTAAACTGGTTGTTATAATGAAATAAATGTCTACTTAACTACCCAACGCATAATGATTTATAATTAAGGGTGCCTGTGTGATTCAGTTGGTTGAACCTCTGACTCTTGATTTCAGCTCAGGTCATGATCTTGGGGTCATGAGATAGAGCCTTGTGTTGGGCCCTTCAAGCAGTATGGAGTCTGCTTGAGATTGTCTCTTTTCATCTGTTCCTTTCCTCTCTCCCTCTCTAAATAAATAAATAAATAAATAACCCCAGAACTAAAAAATACAGGTCCCTTGGAATGTTTATGTCATACATTTTTTTTAAACTTTCTTTTTTTTTTAATTTTTATTTATTTATGAGAGAGAGAGAGAGAGAGAGAGAGAGAGAGAGAGGCGCAGAGACATAGGCAGAGGGAGAAGCAGGCTCCATGCACTGGGAGCCCGATGTGGGATTCGATCCTGGGTCTCCAGGATCGCGCCCTGGGCCAAAGGCAGGCGCCAAACCGCTGCGCCACCCAGGGATCCCATGTCATACATTTTTTGAAACACACACACATTTCACGTATCTTTTCTAAAAATAATCACATTGTGATTAGGGGGTTATATGCTTTTTATTTATCTATAATTTTATTTATTAGGTGTTAAATTATGTTGTCTCACTGGAATTAATCTAAACTGATACAGATTTGGATGTTAAGTGATATGTTAATGATTTGCAAGTGATTTTTACCACAAAGGATAGTGATAGAGATTTTGAGTTTTATAATTTTATAATTTATGATCTACAGGTTTTGTTGGGGTATCTGCCATGGCACTGATGGATAAAATGCTCAAGATTAGGGAAAATGCTATAAAAAGTAAGGATTTAGATGTGTAGTCAGGGTCACATTTTTGTTTCCCTAAAACACAGTTTTATTCAATCATGAAACCTCTTTTTAAAAAGAACTTATTTATTCATGAGAGACACAGAGAAAAGCAGAGACATAGGCAGAGAGAGAAGCAGGCTTCCTGCAAGGAGCCTGATGTGGGACTCGATCCCAGACCCCAGGATTATGCCTTGAACTGAAGGCAGACACTCAACTGCTGAGCCACCCAGGGGTTCCCATGAAAGGTCTTATTAAGGAAGACAAGACTGTTTAATTATTTGTCCATTTCTATTTTTTCCTTAGAAAAAAACAATAATTTCTGAATTCTAAGCTAAAGGGGTAGTAAGTAAAGGCACCAATGGAAAGAGCTTTAAAATTAATTAGTAATAATTTTTCTCCTCTCCTCAAATTACTATAGTGAACTAAATTATGGAACTATTGTAGATGTCTACAAAGGAAGTTTTTAATTAAATCCTAAAAGTCATTTAGGCAGTGACACACAAAATATTACAATTATAAATTCTTTTGTTATTTTCAATATAAATTGTTATCATTTGATTGGATAGCCTTGTGTTTTAGTATGTGAAACCACTTTAAATGCAAATTCAAATAATGACTATATGCAATTATTTGTATGTATTCATTGCAATTCAGAACATAAATCTGTGGAAACTTAGAAATAAATATTAAGTCCTGTTTTTTAAAAATATTTTCTCACTTTCTGATATGTAAAAAAATAAAAACGTATGACCCATCAGTTTAACTGTTATAACCTGGGTTTTTAAGGGGGGGGGGGGAAGTGACCATATTGAATTTGCCCAAGTTTGGAAATAGCATTGAAAAAAATTTACTACTTCTACAAATGTAGTTTGAATAGAAATACTAGTTATTCCAAGGCCATTTGGTTTAGCGACATTGACAAAATAATGAACTTGTTAGATGCTCTGCTAACAATGACCTTGACATTCACTTGAATAAAAAGCTCTTCTAGGAGTTTTTTTGGGGATGGATGGGTTTACCCATCATTTTTATATTTTAATTTTCATTCAGTAGAATTTCAGTATTAAAAGCTTTTAAGTGATGAACCATGAGCATCGTAGGGAACCTTTTTATCTTTCAAATTTTGACATGTATTTAACACAAATTCTAGATACTCCCAATTTCTGACTCTTAATATATTAACAAATCATATTATGTTCATATTTAGTGCCCTTTTCCCTAAAGTTAGTAACTTCCTTGACACCACACTTTTATATGCCTCCCTTCCTCTTCTGGGAAGCATGCATGAAAAAATGTCAGGAATATGAGAAGCTTGTTGAAAGTTCAATAGCATCTTAAACTCACTGTTCCAAAACTTATCATTGATAGAGAACAAGATATTGCTACAATTACTATCATGAATGTGGCATAAAATTCAGTTTCTATTAATAATGAAAAAATGTCTTCATTGGACCAAATGCCATTAAGTAGAGTGTGATTTATATGCCTGCTGTTTAAAGAATAGTTTAGTGAGTACAGTATATATTGTAATAGAGGAGAATAGCATTTGCTTATTAATATTTTTTCAAGATGATACAAAGCAAGTATTCTTGTTCATAAATTTCTCATGGGAGTTTTGACTCAGGCCTCCTACATCAGAGCTCAAGAACAGTGAAATTGAGGAAGGGTAGTTGGTCCTTTATAGGTCTTTGCCTATGATCCTGATGACCACCAACTGTTCTTTGCTGCTTCAGATTTGTTCTTAACATGTGATACCAAGAGAGGTGAGGCAGGATGGAACAGATTTGATTGGAAACACCCCCTCTCATGGCTTTGGACTTCTGAGTAGAAAACAAAAGATTTATAAGTAGATGGTCCTTTCTTACCACAATCTACAAGGAGGTTAAAGAGTAGAAAAGGAAGTAAAAAGTTGTCTTTGCTAAAGTTTTTAGGTAATAGTATTAGGTTTTCCAGGACAAGCTTATTTTAAGCAATGAGAGAGGAAAGTGTCTAATGATAGAAATCAAATACTATGAAGTTAAAGGGCTGAAATATGAACAGAAGGGGCCCCAAGACACCAGCAGTTCTCAGAAGACTGGAATAGGAAAAACTAGAAGGACTCAGTGTGCTATCTCTAAACCTTTACTCATAGATACATATAAGTGGCATTACGCTTTATCAAGAAATGGCACATAATATTGCTAGCTTTATATTAAATGCAGTGTAAAGAGTGGTTGTTTTTGAAGGAAGAGATGTAATAAAATAATAATTCAAGAACTATCTACAAATGCATTTGAGTCCACTTAACTGAACATACGCATGAACAGCCTGCTGGTGTCAATTTGATGTGGGAAGATCCTCAATTTAAAGGCGAAAGGTGATCCTGGTAGCTCAGTAGAAATAACTGAAAGATAATCTTGCCTACACTCTGAATGTCCACAGTTTGCTACAATTTTAGCCCCTTATTCTTTTTTTAAATTAAAAATATTTTTAAGATTTTATTTGAGAGAGAGAGAGAGCATAAGAGCAAGTGTGGGGGCAGGGGTGGGTAAGGAGAGGGACAAGCAAACTCCATACTGAGTGCAGAACCCAATGTGGGGCTCGGCTTTTTTTCCTAGGATCCTGAGATCATGATCTGAGCTGAAATCAAGAGTCAGATGCTTAACCAACTGAGCTACCCGGGCGCGTCAGCCATTTATTCTTTAGGCTGTATTAATATAATTGTAGTGAGAGGAGAGTTCTTACAGAGTATTTTTACTTTTGTTTGTTTCTGGATGATCTGGCTTGTGACACTGTACTTTGATGTCTGAATGTCTTACTACAGCTCTCATCATTTGGACCAACTTCCATAAGAACGGATGACCTTTAGTTATTCCTTTGAGTCAGCAGGAAATGCTGGCATGTCCATAAGATTGCACATGGTGATTTTCACTAAGAGTTGAGAGAAGATTCAGGGTTGTATTGGATTTAAGTATTTTGGAAAATCTCCCATGTTCTTCTTTTGAATATTTGATCACACTGTGATTTTCTTCTTGAGCCTCAATGCATAGTGTGTTAGAACTTCAAATATCTACAAGGCCTGAAATCTAATCATCTAATCTCTGCTTTTTACTAGGATGTTCTAAGTCAATTTTTATGAAACTTAGTGGCTCCATTTGTAAAATACACAACTATTTTGCACAATATGGGTCCATGTGAATTGAGATGACATATATACTATGTGGTGTCTGCTATGTGATATGTTGCACAATGGAAGATGGTTAAATCTGAGTTTGTCAGCTGGAAATTGTATTTTGTGTGTGTGTGTGTGTGTGTGTGCACGCACAACAAATCATTGCTCAACTGGAAACTTTCAGTGAAAATGCTCAGAACTAGTCTTCTCCATAGCAGTGGTCTTTAAACTGGGGGACCACTTTCCAGGTTCTAAACTTCCGTTTCCCTTCTGGATGGGTCAAACTGAATGGGCCCAAAGTCAGCTTCATCCCAGATTGCCAGTCTTCATTCCTGTCTCTGCTTTCACATCATCATTTTCCTGTTATATACCAAAGACAGACATTATAAGCACCCTGGTTTTTAATCCACAGCAACTCCAACCCCCAAAATGTAAAATCTCAAAGGCGAACAAGAGGCACACAATCAAAGTGTATGTCTCCAAATAATCTGATAATGATCTAATAACAAAACTTCTTGTAAGACAGGTGATTTCCAATTTGCTTTCAGTGAAATGGAAGAGTAATCAAGTTTCCAGCTGATAGGACAATTGCTATAAGACTATCACCATAACAACATGATTATTTTAGAGAATTAAGCATCATAAAAGCTTAATTCCCTTCCCATCAACTTATTTAGCTGAAAAAGCCTCCTCACCTTTCACTTCCATAAAATAAAAGTATAGGGATGGAACTGATGGAGAACCCTAGCCTAGCAAAAATAATCTTCCCATCTGGATATATGAACTAATTAAAACCTGCTCCATCCAAGTCATTAACAGAAGAGTTTTCAATAAAACTATAATGATGGTGTATATAAAACACATATTTGTTATGAAAGAACTCATTCCAGAGCATGTTTTAATATAGCCTTATGTAGCACAACAAAAACTTGATTCTCTGTATCCTTGTTGCAGGTGTCAGGGTTAGTGAGGCCTAGGCAGTAGACTGTGCAAGAGAACGCAGGCTCTCACGTCTGTAACAGGAACTGCTTAGTGTGGTGTCTGCTTGTTCTCACTGTGAAATCCCCATATCCCCCACCCCAAGTCCCTCTTTCACCCTGGAGCAGCTTCAGCTTAGCTTCTGGTCTTAGTCTGTTTGTTTCAAGCAGAGGTGAGATTAATGAGTGTCAAGTCAGAGGGCTGAGAGCATGTGGAAGTTAAAAAGAAAGTCAAAACTGGTTTCGTGGTCCCCAAAGTTTAGAGAATTGTTACTAATATTAGTATTCACCTCAGGGCAACAACTTTACATAGTTCTAGTTGTTCTTAGCTGTAACTGTTCTTAAATGGAGAAGACTAGGGACTAATTATATATATATATATATATATATATATATATTTATATTTATATTTATATTTATATTTATATATATAATTTTATAATATATATATAATATATATATTTTTTTTCAAAACACACAGGACCATAACTCCTCTCTGCACCCTGGCAGATATCCAGGTGTTGTCATTATTCTGTCCCATTTTATCCCTCAATTGAAATAGCAGCAAAACCATGTCAGGCTGCATTTTTTTCAGTGTGGAGAAAAAGGTGAAAATATAAATTCTTTTCTCAGTGTTTACCAGTAATCACATGAAACATAATGGTTATGCTTAAGCCTGAAAAATAGATAAGAGGTGATGCTTAATTGCTATAGAGTATATGTGTCCTATATTTGTAGTTACACAGATTTTTCCTATATGTTAGAATTTTAAAAATTATTTGACATTAAAAAAGACGATTGTATTTTATCATTTCAGAATAAGAATACTAGAGATGCAGTAGCACCATTTAGGGCATTTTATCTTTCTTTGCAGCTATGCTTTGCTTTTCTTCACTTTCCACTACTAATAAGTTTTTCCACTTTAAAAATTATAGAGAAGTAGACAAAATTTGACATTTTTGCCCAATTATTTCTAATATTTCAGATTATAGTTTCAAGATAAACAGTTACATGCTCACACAAAGAATAAATTCTCCTTTCAAATAATTCTTCGATGAGCTTCTCTGGTACAAAAAAATACCTAATTATTTGATTCCATCCAGACTGATCCCTTGAGCTAATAAAGATGACCTTGTGGCCTTGTACATATAATTCCTCACATAAATTTCACTTATTTAACCTCAAAGACTGTATTTTCACTTTCTCTTTAAAAGCGTTTTTCATATTTGAAAATTTACAACTTTAAGGATATCAAACATAGGCAAGCTGGAGAAACCTCAGTGGGACTTGGAGATATAATAGCACAGCTTCACTGCACAAGATTCTGCACAAACATATAAAAAGTAGTGGCAATGAAACTGTAAAAGAGCCTCTCAATAATAACCTCTTTAAAGACCCTACTATTTCTAGTAGGGAAGTGTCTCCAGTTCTTTTTATACTAATACAGTTCAGTTGACTCACACCTACTTCACCTTGGATTCTTTCTTCATGTTCAAAAACACACATTGTGTCGGACATACCCTGGGATGGATCTCTCTAATGCTCAGCCCATAGGGTCCATGCCTTGTCTACCCTTTCTCTTGAGCATGAACAGGACCAGTACCTTGCTTTTAGACGATGTCATATAGTAAATATGATGGAATGTCATTTATGGCAAAAGTGAAGGGACTTGACAGATGTAGCTAAGATCCCAAATTAATAGATTTTTAATATTCTAGGTGAGCCTGATTTAATCAGTGAAAATCTTAAAAGTTGGACCAAGTTTTCCTGAATTGAAAGGTTCCAAGTAGCAGAGAATTTTATTATCTTGATGGGGAGGGGGGGTACATGTCCATGTGTCAAGGAGCTGTGAGTGGCCTGCAGGAGCTACAGGGAGCCTGTGATCGCTAAAAACAGTAAGAATCCATAGCCCTCAGTTCCATAGCTGCAAGGCAGTGAATTCTGTCAACAGCTTAAGTGTAGAAGTAGACCTCTCCCCAGTTTAGCCTCTAGATGAGAATGCAACCCAATCAATACCTTGATTGTAACCTTGTGAGACTTGCTAAGTGTTGCCTGCACTCTCAGCCCATAGAGATTGTGACTAAGTGGTTATTTTAAGCTGTTAAATTTGTAGTCATTTGTTATTGAGAATAAGTAAAATAATACACCTATGTTTCAGAGAAGAGATTGACTACAAAAATCTTGCTATTATCCAAGAGGTAGTCCAAGTCAATTGATATTAGTTACTATTTAATATTAACCTTAGTTATTATTAGAGTTATTGTTTATTAATCTTGCCTTAGTTAACCAGTTTGATAATTTTACCTTCATAGTTTCTTCTGTAATCAGTTTTAAACTGTAAGCTCAATGTAAATATGCTTATTAATGTTTCTTTAAAATATATGTGGTTTTCTTGCAAAATATTTGTTGTATTTGAATACATTGCTCATCTGTAATAGCATTTGGTTAAGGTGAACCATACTCTGGCTTCCACAGAAGAGAATTGGTGTTTTTCTGCTCCATCTGTCTATATCCCACCTTGATGAAAGACTGTATATTGTAGAAGAGTGGTAGAGAAGGACATTTAAATGCTAGTTGGTGGCTGTAGCCGGTAGATTAATTTGTAACAGTGGAGGTCAGTTAGCACACAAGAACTGTTTCCCTATCTCCATTTCCCCTTCTCTCTCAAGATATTGTTTTCCATAATACATATGAAACTCCTTGAAAAGCATAGCAGTCTATGTATAAAGGATTATGAACCCATAAAATTATGTTTTTGATACCTTATGTGATGCAAACGACAAAATGAGGGAGCTAAGTGTAATGACATCGGTCTTAGGATTTGTGCAGCAGGGCCACTGAGCCCTTGGAGACTATAAAGTGGGTAATTTAGAGCCCCGGTTCAGTACGTAGGAATCTGTCTGCTGCAGCCCTCTTGCTGTCAGATGCAACTTGTTTTGTGCTCTGTCACTGGCACGTTGTTTTGCATGTTTATGGCTGGCACCATCTGGATTGTCTGGTTTACCTCACATCCTCACATACTTCAGTTTCCTATCTCATCCCCTATATGCTCCATTATACACCAGATGATTCTGCTTCCCTGACACCATTTCTCAGGCAAAAGACTATGGGGCACAAACTAACTCCACACAGCCACTATTTGTTTCTATCAGCTCATCTAGTGGCTTGATGGCAGCAAGGAGTACCCTTGTAGCAGCCACAATTTGGTTATTTTGAATAGAGCTCTCTGCTTACCTATTTAGCAAAGCCAAAACCAGATTAGATATCTATGTTTCATAAAATCATATGAACATTCATTTATTCTTCCATAAATTCATTTGTTAACAACCAGCCAGGCTTTGTACTAAGTGCTGAAAACACAAAATTATATGTCCTTGCCTTCAAAGGATTTCATACTTTGTTGAGGGTGAGGAAGGGATATCAAATATATCTCAGCTCCTATATGCCCTGTTACTCACAATCCCATTAACCCTGAAATCTGTATCACTGGCATCATTTTTCAAGAGAAAGATTACCAAGGAAATGGTTCACTTAGCTTTGCATGGGGTACCTCCAACTTTCCTACAAACTTACTCCATGTAACCATGGTGGGAACAAGTCCAATATATAAATAATATGAAGAAGGTGTTCATTTGGGACACCAGGAGAGGTTACCTGATGCAGACGGAGTGATTTTCAGGAAGGTCTACCTGAGGATTGTTTGGATGAAGGTACCACTGTATAAAGTCCTAGGAGTAATGAGGCACTGGTGCCGTCCTTAGTTTTAAATGCAAATGGGCAAATAGGCAAAAAAAAAAAAAATGTTGATTATGCTGAACTTGAGGTGGTTGCACCAGGTCTTCTGCAAGACTGTACTCCCTGTTTGCCCCCCCTTTTGATTCATATGTTGAAAGTTTTCTCAGATGTCTTAATTTCTAATTATATAATCCATATGTCAGTTCAGACTCCTTGCTCTGTGAAGCTCTTGTCATCTGCTGATGGTACATTCTCCTGTGACTAAAAGCTTTGCCCACATACCCCACCCCTACCCCCAATTTCTGTGAATTCCGGAGTCTTATATTATCATGGCACTTTCTTCGTCTGGATAGATGACACTCCATGTGTTTTCTTGACATCTATTTCAAGGTCCTCAAAATGGTTCACTGATACAAAGACGAATGTAGACTTTGTTGAGTGTATCAAAGAGGAGATGAATAAAGGTGAATGGAAGAGAGGAAAAAAAAGCACAGCAGATAAATTCAAAGTCCTGTCTTTTCTCCCAGATATCCCTTTGAGCTGCCCCAGTGCTGTGGTCCTGTACCTGTGGCCCTTTTCCTGCAATGAGTTCAGACTCATGGCTTCTCTTCCCTCTAGTGATAAATGGCTTTTCATATGTCTTTGCAGAATTAGAGCTCTCTCTCTTTGGAAGCCTGTGTGCTAGTTTGAAGCCAGGCCACATTTCATTGCAAACTCATATTAAGAAATTATCTCAAAGACAGTGTTTTTCTCTAAAGTCTACCCATGAACTTGCTGGTCTTTAAAAAATTATGAGACTGACTTTTTGAGTAAGTATATCATATATGAAGTTCATGGGTTAGATTTTGGAGAAAAGTTAAGAAAATATTCAAAGCTGAAAAATACCTCTAAATTTGCCTTATTTATCAGAACTCACTGTCGCTACCACCCTGCCTCCCCCCAAGCTCAAAGCCTGTGTTCCATAGATGTTGAAACAGTCACAAGTATCTTATGCTGGGGAAACAGCATAGGCATTACAGATAAGTGAATTTGCATTATTTAACAGTATTGTATTTACTTAAATCTTACAGACATTAAAGCACAAATTTAATGATCAAGTCATTTAAAAGGACTATTGCTTTTGTGACTGTACATAGTCTTGTTTAGTATATAGCAGTTTATATATACTTCATTAGAGTCTGAGCTCAGATTCTGGGATGAGAATTGGCTGAGATGTGTCCTTAGAAATAATTTGTCCTGTCCTCAGTTCCCTAAAAATTCCAAAGCACTTAAAATTTGCAATGCACTGCTTGTTTCACAGGACATTCTGGGTTATGGACATTCATAACCTAATTTATCTCAAATTCTTCATCAAGAAGGAAATAATACCAAAGCACACATGCAGAGTGCTCAAGTATGTATCTTTAGGATGGGAGATGTGTCACAACTTTTGTAAATGCCTTCTTGCCCACAGTGTGTGCCCCCACTTCTGCGCGGCACCCTTGCTGGTGTATCTCATCTGTGAAGGGAGCTAGCAGTAGATTGGAAATAGATGCATGTGTTTTGAACTAGTTTATCAGCACATAAGCCCTTCAGATGTAATTACCATTGCTTCATGATAGGCTTTCTGGGCAACTTCAAATGTACAGAATTATTTGTTTCATTAGATGGCATTTTTCCTTCCTCTTTTTTCCTCATCTTAAATAAATCCTATTAAGATGCACAGGAAAGGTTTTGTGGACTTCCCTGTTGATCCTGAGGGTGTCAGAGGATTAAATATAAAATAAAATTGCTATTTTTCCCTTTTCACACAAGAGCCATCCATTCAACCAAGAGAGAGCCAGACATCTCTCCCAGAGCACCTTGGCGTGCAGTGAAATATTGGTATTCGAATTAGAGTCTAATCAGGAGAAGCAGACAAAGTGACGTGTTTCAGCCTTGTCTTTTTTGTAGCCAATTACCCCAGACTCCTAGTGTTCATGTCTTCCATGCACTTTCTTTAATTAGCACTTTAATAGCTCGGCTTCAGAGAGTTGGTTCTGGAGAGAACTTTCCCAAAGCTGCCAAATGGTCACAAGCAGGAGGTGATTAAATTTAGTCTCAAGCACGAGGCATCTGCATGCCTTCTTTGTATCACAGTGTGCTTTTTGAGATGTGTTCTCAATAACTCCTGACCAGAGGGATGGGATGCTGTCAGTAAATGCATTTGAAAAAGCTGCCTAGCGTCATCAACCACTGTCTGTATACTATTGATTTAGATCAATTTTCATAATAAGGTTATTGACTCTCCATTAAGCACTGGTTTATGTTAGACGGAAAAGGAAAAAAAAATATTTGTGCAGAGATTATTGTTTTATTAGCTTTGAACCTAGAAGGGGAGAGAGAAAAAAAAAAAAAAAAAAACCCTGGGCTTCAACTTTTTATTAGCCCTTCATGTTTTAATTATGGATGGGGCTCACTAAAATGTTCTTTGCTTTAGAGGCTTAACCCTTTTCATTATATACACTGATTGAATTCTATGCAAATTGTGTTGATAGCCAATAATTAAACCAAGAAGAAAACCTCATTTTAATGCATCTCACAGGATTTGATGCAGTAATTTCCATAATACAATGTTAAGAAACACAGCCTCTATGGAAATTTGATGATTCATTCTTCTAAAACTGGGTTTTATTTTTTTCATATTTAACATCTCTGAAGTTAGGGTGCATATGATGATAAACATGACAAGAAATAGCTTGTTTTGGAGGATATAAAATAATGGTGTGCCTTGCTATCAATGCTATCTCATATAAAGTATAGTATATAGTTTTCTGCTTAATACTTGTCTTACCATAAAACACAACTTGCATTAAAAAAGTATTACTTTTTTGACTTAAACAGTTTATTACATCTAATTTATTTGAATCAAGATGATTTCCCTGCTGGTATGTACACAGTTCAAATTTAAACAATCTTCAAGTATTATGAAAATACTGAAATCTTCATGCAAAAGGTCCAAATAGTAGAATGGGGATTTTTAAAGTTCAACTTAAAATTCAATACCTGCTTAAAAAAACAAAAAACAAAAATATAAAAACAACACAATTATTTGGCCAGAAGTGAGGAAAGCCTGTAAGGGGATGTTGAAGAATGCTCTCAAGTGCCATATCATCACTCAGATTGCTTGTGGTAGATGAATATGCCTCTCTGTTTCTCTGGGCCAAAAAAATAAAATGAGATTAACGTGAAGAGAAGGCAGGAAGTATTAGGAATAGTAATTTTTTAATGTAAATAACTCTTTTTTTCCCCTCAGTTACGAAATTACACGTTCACTCATGAAAAAAAAAAAAAGATTTAAAGAAAAAATAGGAATATTATGCACTGGGCAGCCCCGGTGGCGCAGCAGTTTAGCGCCGCCTGCAGCCTGGGGTGTGCTCCTGGAGACCTGGGATCGAGTTCCACATCGGCTTCCTGCATGGAGCCTGCTTCTCCCTCCGCCTGTGTCTCTGCCTCTCTCTTCACTCTCTCTGAATGAATAAAAAAAATCTTAAAAAAAAAGGAATATTATGCATTAACATTTATATTGTAGTCCAGAAGATATTTCTATGGAGATACACAGAGAGAATTATACCATAATGCTATTTGAAACCTATTTTTTCATTTCAACAATGTATTTATATATTAAATTAATGCAACTATAGTATGTGGGTAGACACCATGGAGTTTAATAGTTGCAGAGTATTTCTTGGTGTGACTACAAAGTAATAATAAAACAATGGCTACATTTTATTTTGCATCTAATATGTGCTAGTTACTGGGCTAAATGCTTTAGGTACCCGACTTCTTTAAAGGCCTTTGAAATACATACTTTATCCCTTTTGACCTTCACAGTAATTCTATGATGGGAGAAAAAAAAATTAAAAAAAAAATTCTATGATGGGAGAACTGAGGCTTAAAGAGAGTAAGTGATTGACCAGTGTTACCCACTAGGTAAGCAGAAGAGCCAAACTATGAATTTAGGCTGCTTGACTTGAGTACTCGAACTCTTGAGTGTTCTATTTACATCCTTATCCAGCATTTAGGGACCATACTTCCAGACTAAGCTTACAGTGATGGACAGTTTAGTAGCTCTCAAGAGTTTTGCTGTATAAATATTATAGAATTTATTTTTTAAAAAAGCTTTTATTTATTCATTCATGAGAGAGAGAGAGAGAGAGAGAGAGAGAGAGAGAGAGAGAGGCACAGAGACACAGGCAGAGGGACAAACAGGCTCCATGCAGGGAGCCTGATGCGGGACTCAGTCTCGGGACTCCAGGATCATGCCCTGGGCCAAAGGCAGGAGCTAAACCTCTGAGCCACCCAGGGATCCCCTAGGATTTACTTTGTAATACCTTTTAATGCACTCAACAAATTTTTAAGAGACATTCCTTCAGTTCATTAGTTCATTCCCACCAGATAGGTTGTACTAATTCATCTGCTTATGCCAGTAGTCAGCATATACCTATTTCCCTAAAACTTGGTACTTACTGGATGTTAACATATAGCATTTCCAAGCAGGGTTTGATGATTTTAGGAGAGCAGCATGGCCTGGGACAGGATAGAATGTATGAGTCTTGATCACTGCACTCTCCTAGGATTTTCCTAAGGGATATGTATGATACATTATTGCATGGAAATAAATGATCATTTGGTTTTACAGCTGTGCAAATACTGGCAAATCTACAATCCAGAGGTTTCTGGCAACAATTGAGTGGGCATGTAGTGCTAGTCATTACATGCTTTGGAAATAATGGCTAAACAAAATTTTTTTAAAAATTGTATATCCTGGGACACCTGGGTAGCTCAGTAGTTGAGCCTCTGCCTTTAGCTCAGGGCATGATCTGGGAGTCCTGGGATTGAGTCCTGCATCAGGTTCCCCTCAGGGAGTCTGCTTCTTCCTCTGCCTATGTCTCTGCCCCCGTCTCTCATGAATAAATAAAATTTTTTAAAAATTGCTGATCCCTTGATATTTATAATGCTCATTTGAAATCTCCAAGAGATTCTATAAAGTAGCTGACATAACTTTTATTTAAATTTTTATTTGGATACAATATTTCAGACTTAGAGAAGGGTTGTAAGAGAGGTACAAAGAATTCTTACATTCTCCTCAGTCTGATTTTCCAAATGATAACACCCTCCCCCCCCACCTCGTGCATGCACACGCGCACACACACAGATATTTTCTTATTTTGGGGGAGGTATAGAAATTATTGCAGAATTGTTGCCCTTACAGACTTGAGTGGTCTTAAAATGAGGATATTCTCTGATGTAACCTCCGCATACTTCACAAATAGGAAAATACCATGGATACACTCTTAGCTAATTTTATGGACCTTATACAAATTTCACTAATTGTTCTGAGAGTGTTGTTTATAGAAGAATTCATGATCATTCCTTACATTCAGTTTTCATGTCTCTTTTGCCTTAATCAGCAGAGTTCCTCAGTCATTTTAAATAGTACAAATAGTGGCCATCTATTTGTAGAAATTCTCAATTGTGCTTTTGGCAAGAATCATCATTTCACAAGGTGTGAGGTTGATTTGTTACTGGTGATGTCAACTTTGGTTAATGTAGCATATGTCAGGTTTGTCCACTGAAAAGTTAATGTTTAGGGACGCCTGGGTGGCTCAGAGGTGGGGCGTCTGCCTTTGGCTCAGGGCGTAATCTTGTGTCTGGGGATCAAGTCCCACATTGGGCTCTCTGCAAGGAGCCTGCTTCTCTCTCTACATCTCTGCCTCTCTCTCTCTCTCTCTCATGAATAAATAAGTAAATCTTAAGAAAATAAGAAAAAAGAAGAAAAGTTAATGTTTAAAAAAAGTAAATGTTTTTTTCTTTGTGAATAGTGGTGTGATTGAAATATCCCTTTATTCTGCAAAATTCCCTCCATGATTTTTATCATGCATAGATGATTCTTGCTTAAATTATTACTAGTATGATTTCCAAATTTTAATTTTCTTCTTCTGTATTGGTTTTCTATTGTAAAGAAGAGGCTTCCCTCAACTGCAAATGCCAGCTACTCACCTATTAACTGAGTAATCCATTAATGATATGTGAGATATGGGTCCTCATTCTAAGCAATAAGTGGTAATCCTTTACTCTGTTTATCAGTGCTCTGTTTCAGACTTGGCAAAGCCAAGCATTGTAAGAGAGGGGAGAAGGGGAACCTAAGTAGCTCATTGTTATTTAGTCAGTAGGTGGGAGTTAAATGATGCCATTAGAGCAATACATGTATGAGATATTAAAATGTTAAATAAGAGAATAGGACTACACAATAAAAATGGCCTAAGTATGACTTTAACAACTAGAGAGAAATTAGAAACTTTTCTAAATATCCCACACATATTATCACTAGGATAATTGTTCTTCTTTCTTTTTTTTTAAAAAAAAAATTTTTATTTATTTATTTATTCATGAGAGACAGACACAGAGAGAGAGAGAGGCAGAGGGAGAAGCAGGCTCCATACAGGGGAGCCCGACATGGGACTTGATCACAGGTCTACAGGACATGCCCTGAGCTGAAGGCGGTGCTAAACCACTAAGCCACCAGGGCTGCCCAATTGTTCTTATTTCTACTGTTAGTTTTATTCATATTTGATCTCATTTCTCTGCTATGTCTTCAACTGCTCTATCTCCCTTGTCTCTTAGCTGTATAACTCATTCCCTAGACTTAAAATTTTCCCATATTAAAAAAATAGTGGAAATCTTTTTTGCTAATGCCTACATATTTTTTCTGGAAAGTCCCAGATTTGCTTCATATTTACTAGGAAGTACCTGCATGCATGAAATAGGTTAAAGGATGTTTGTGTGCCCATGGCACTGTAGCATTTCAAGAGACAGTACTATAGTAGATAGGACCTTAATTTCCAGAATTAGACTCTCTCAATGTCAATCCTGACATCAGCACTGCAGGATGGTTGATACTAGGCAATTGTGCTTTGTGCTTCTATTTTCTTAAAAAAATGAGACCTATGAGGCCATCATAAAAATAATGCCTGTACTATCACTGTTGTTTTTACTATGACATATCCCACCATATTCTTAGAAGACTTTAATTTTTATATGAACCTTTAGATTAAACCCTTTGAAGAATGTTTCCACATGTTCGCCTTGTCTTTTCATAAGGGAACAAAGAGAGTGGCACAGATAGGTTCAATAGATATTTTTGGAAAAAATTATTTCATGATTTGACTTGACCAGTCATGGGTGAAATTATGTACTTGTATATATACCATGTAATTTGAGAGATCACATATTTCTGTTGGTGTATATTGCTGCTAAAAAGATAGCATTACCCTGTCTCCGTATTAAGAAGATTTATGTGTGTGGGTGGATGGAGCTCATGACAATAGTTTTCAACCAGCTTGATAGAACATTAAAAATTATTCTATATGGTCATAATTAAACTATCCAACATTTTAATAATGTATGCCTTGTAATTTGTATCATAGGAAATATCCCTGAGCTATACTTATAGTAAATAGTTATTGCTCAAAGTCTTTGTTCAGATTTTTAAAAATTTATCATTGGAATGTGTGACAAAATGATACTGGAACTGAATATATGAATGTTATACTTCTTGCTTTATTTTGAAAGATTATTAGTGTTTAAAACTCCAGTCATCACTAAATGTGTTTTTGATTTAGATTTTCATAAAATGCTTGTGTTTCCTACATTGTGATTAGTGTTTTTATGCACTCCCCCCCGCCCCTTCTGCACACAATAATTTCCTCATCAGTTTGTGCTTATTTGAACTTGAAAGAAACAGTTGACATCCTTATAATTTTTTCTTCAAATTCAATGGTTTCTAATTCAGCAACATAAAACAAATCTTACATATACTCAGTTTTTTTTTTTTAATAAGAATCGGGTTTCCTACAAAAAATGTGACAAGTCTTGCATTTCACTAAAAGAACCACTGTTATTAGGTTAGGATAGAAATACTTGACCTGGAAATCAACATTTGCTTCTGAGTTGAAATTCCTGGTTGAGAGAACAGGAAAATATCTTCAGTTATAGGATTCAGAATGTAAACAACCCATGGATATTTAATGAAAACTGTTCCTTTAAACATAATAGGTAAAAAGAATTACAGTAAATTGAGAAATGGTTCAGTTAGAGAGGTTAAGATTTGTGAAGTGATGTATTTTTTTATAAAATAAAAATATAAGTATTATAAAGGAAAATAGAACACGATAAAATAAAACGGATTTCAGAATATTTGAATGACTTGATCATTGCAATATGATCATTGCAATATGGATAAAAAATTAGTTTTATCAAAAATCCATTTGTAAAGACAGAATTATAAGAGGACACGATGAATTAAATGGGGCTGTGTTACGGGTAGGAAGTAGCAGATAATGCCTCATTCTTCTTGTTGATAATTTACATTCAAATATGTTGTTTAAAGCCTTAAAATTAGCCATCAGGAATTTGGATGTATATATTTCAAATCACCAGAGAAAAAATAAGAACAAAAGTAAAACCATGAAACAAAAGGAGAACCAAGATAAAAAAATATGGAAAGGAAATATCAAAATATTTCTTACTGCTCTGTGGTTTGATTCCCTCTTCCAAGCACCACTGAAGCTGTTTCACAAGTCAAAGAACCAGACCACACTAAGCAAGTGCCCACCCAGCTGTGGGAGCATCCAGTTGTTCAATGTATTGAAAATGTTATTCTTATGCAGTACCACTGGCTCAGGTGGTAAAGCATGAAACTCTTTATCATGGGATCATGAGTGGGAGCCCCACCTTTGGAGTAGAGTTTACTTCAAAATAAATAAAAATAAAAATATAAATATAAATTCCTGAGAAAGTACAATAACTCACTTGGTCAAAACACTAAACTTTTGCTAGATTTGTAAAATTCATTTTTTTTGGTCAAAATGTTTCAATTGAAATGAACATACAGAAAGTACACCAGTGTAAGCTAACACCTGTCTCAGGAATGATACCCACACCACTGAGACTGTCCCTGAGCTGACTGCCAGTCATGGGACCATCATGCATGCCAGTTTTCCCCACCATTAGTTGTTTTTCTATTTCTGAATTTTATGTAAATGGAACCACTCAGTATGTACTCTCTTTTTCCCCTCAGTATTATGTTTGTTTCCAGCTTTGGACGATAACAGTACCACACTTCCTCTCTGTGTACAGCATATACCCATAGAATTATCTGTTGAATTTATACATCAGAGTAGAATGGCTGAGTCATGGTACATGTAGATATTAAACATTGTCAAACAGGTTTTCACAAATATTGGTTTAGGTGAAAACACATGAAATAAATGATTCAACCATTTTGACCCATAAAAATGTCATTTTATGACAAGTCCACATTTGTTCCACATCATCTCCCTCACTTGATATTTTCATTCTTTTTAATTTTAGCTATTTTTCTGATATGTATCACTGTAGGCTTAATTAACTTTTCCCCAATAACTAATGAGGTTGAGAACGTTCTTAGATGTTCACTGGCCGCTTCTGGCTTCTGTGTCCAATTGTTACGGCATTTTTCCTGCTGTGTTTGGCAAGAGTATTGGTCAGCTCCAAGCCACTACACCTGAGCTGGAAGTGGAAGTCTGCACTCTTTGGATTTTGGAGCATTGCTACAACTGTTTTTTCCTGTTAAAAAATTTCTTGCTAGTGTTGTGTGTTGTTTTTTCTAAAACTTTCCAGTTAAACCACTCCTCAACATAACATGCATCCATGAGATGTCAACAACAGATAATTAGTAAATGTATGACTTTCAATCTATTCTTTTTTGTAACATTGTAATCATTTTGTATCATTTCTGTCCCTTAAAAGCAAACAAAAAACTCAATATTGGTAAATTTATTTCTAGTGATTTTAGGAACAGTTGTAATAACACTAATGGAAGTAATGAGAAAAAGGGGATATTAAAATTATAAAATTGAATAGCCTACCACCTTCTCACTGTAAGCTCCTTAGAACAATCACACCTTTGAAAATGAGCATAAGGGTGACTGAATTGCTTTGTGAATCAAACATTTCTATCAAATCAAATGTTTCAGATTAGGCCTTTTAGGGTATATTACATGTTTTAATGTTAACACTTGAAGAAATCTCTGAGGAATACTGTGAAATATTTGACAGGAAGTTTATGTGAAAATATCCTATATTGTTATTTGAGAGACAGTATAATCTAGATCCTATCTGAGGTGGATTAGTTATTATAACACCAAAAGTAATTCATTATACTGTGTGTTCATTCGTGTGGAGGTTTATAGTTTGTTATTCTAAAATAATGTTGGTAACATTGCAACATTTAAAGTATTTGTCAAAATGACAGGGTTTTTAGTTTTTTATTTTGACAGATAATTTTTATGTGTAGATGATAAAATGCATGTATGAAATTCTGTTTCAGTTTTTCCCACCTTTCTGGGATTTCTTATTTATCCAAGGAAAATTCGATATAATTTTTCTCTCATCACTAGTATTTATCTTTACTAAATATGTATTTACCTGTAGAATTAGTGAAAAAGAGCTTACAAATAGTTGTTACCCTCTCAATAGTATCATAGAAAGTACAAAAATTTAACAACTTTATCCTTTTAAAATGCCTCAACTAAAAGATACTTCATTTATCCAGTTATAAAATGTACAGCTAAAAATAATCCATTACTAACCATGCAGAATTAAACTGGATCTAAAAAATAGGTATTTAAGGGGTGCCTGGTTGGCTCAGTAGGTTGAGCATCCATCTCTTCATGTCAGTTCAGGTCATGATCCTCAGGGTTGTGAGATCCAGTGAGGTGTACAGCTCCATACTCAGCATGGAATCTTCTTGTTCCTCTTCCTGTGCTCCTCCCCACCAACTCGTGTATGCGCACTCTCTTTCTCAAATAAGGTCTTTAAAAATTAGGTATTTAAAATAGGCACAGTCCTATATGAATTGTAACAGTTCAGGTCATAGACTGTTAGAACCCAAGAATTAAACTAGTTTGGAAATCCAAAGCAGCATTTTGGAAGATTGAATTGAAGAACACACCAAAACTACACAACCCGGGGAAAGTTGCTCACATCCCATAGATTTGTATATTTTCTGTCAAATGACAACAAAATATCTTTTAACAACAAAGCCTCCATATTGTGACAATTTTATGAGGAAAAATGTCTTGATAAATGAGTACCATTTTGAAATTTGAATGAAAGTAGGGTTGGAAGTGCCTTGCTTTAGGGATTGTGAAGCCAGTTAGTTAATAAACCCATGAACATTGCTTGCTATATTTGAAGGTGAGGAACAGACTTACCTAATTAAAAACATGGGTTTCTTCTTAAATGGTTCCAAATCCTAGAACTCAATATGAAGATCTAATAGGAAAGCTAGAATTAGAAATGTAGAAGATGTGGATGAGGAGTGTATGTTGAATAAGCAGAAAAACAAGAATAGGGGAAATAGAAAATTATGAATATTTTTAAAATGGGACTATGGCAAATACTTGTTTAGTAAAATAAATTTTTTTTAAATAAAATATTTTTAAATGTGGAAATCAAAAATATATTTGAGGCCTTCTGTTTCAGAGGAAACATTAAAAGTATTTTTTTTTTACTGAAGCATTGTTTATCTCTTCTCATAAAAACCTTTTTGTAAAAACCTGTTCAATGTTTTAAGTATAACTTTTCACTGCCAAAACGAAACAAATGTGTTCTAAAATACAACAGGAAGCAAGAGCCTTTTCAGGGAAATTGCAGTGTGCCAGATGACTCGAGTTAATAGAAATATTAAAACAACCCATGCTGACTCCAAACGTTGCCATTTCAACCAATTCCTTCAAATATGACTAGTACATGGAGGGCTTTAGGGAGTCTATGGGAAGAGTAAATGTATTCACAGCACAATAAAAACAGTGTGTATTATTATGTGTATGTTTAGAGTTCCTTTCTAGTGTGTTTTATGCAGTTTTAAAATATGGCATCCGGGGATCCCTGGGTGGCTCAGCGGTTTGGCACCTGCCTTTGGCCCAGGGCGCGATCTTGGAGACCCGGGATCGAGTCCCACATTGGGCTCCCTGCGTGGAGCCTGCTTCTCCCTCCTCCTGTGTCTTTGCCTCTCTCT
The DNA here is from genome assembly GCF_905146905.1 of Nyctereutes procyonoides. Taxonomy (NCBI): domain Eukaryota; kingdom Metazoa; phylum Chordata; class Mammalia; order Carnivora; family Canidae; genus Nyctereutes; species Nyctereutes procyonoides. Next base: position 7,064,363 of record NW_026575082.1, on the reverse strand, counting down.
CTCTCTCTCTATCATAAATAAATGGATTTAAAAAAAATAAAATATGGCATCCCCATTTACAAAGACTTTATTCCCATCCCATACCCAGATGCTATGTGCTGCAGATCAGAAAAATAGTGAAGGGGTCCAAATTAAGTTTTATTCTTAAACCTTGCTTAGCTTGAGTCTCCAAAATATATTTCTCCTTATTTCAAGCCCCTTAGCCACTAATGGAGATGGTATTGTATTGGGTTGTTTGGTGAAACAGTTAATACAAAATGGTATAATACTTGTCAAATATGAGTAGTTTTATTGATGAAACATAACTAATACCTGCTTTGTTTGAATGTGATGAAGGGAATGTTAGAGAATCGTTCAAGGGTGCGAAGTATGTGACATAGATGTTGAGACTAATGACTCATTTGACTACACTTGTAGTCACTGTGATTTTCCATAAAGTTAAGCACCTTTTTATACATCTGATAAGACTGGTCTACTACCTGAGGGGGAGAGTTTTCCAAAATGTCACTAGTGTCCTAGACCAGCTTTTAATGGTCTTAAACTTATTCTGTGATAAATAGAAATAGACATATTTATTTCGTACTATTTACTGCCTCCCAAAGAGTTTCCAGGCTCATTGCTGCTTGTGAAGAGAGAAAAACACAATGTCTTCCAGGGATCTGTGTGGACATGGAAAACAAAATATCCTTTTTTTATTTTCTCCTAAATAGGTAGGTCCTTAAAATTCAGCAGTGACGCTTTCCACATGTATGAGCCAACCATCCTTTCAACAATGTTTACTGCCAAAATAAGAATCTATAGAAATTCTTGCCTGAGGCTGAATTTCGTTTGATGATAAAATATAAAAAAGGCATGTTCTAGAATAGGAGGGCCTTAGTTTCACGTTTCAATTGTTTCCATAACTTAATTTTTTTTCAATGCTTGAAAACACTGTAAATATTCATCCTATCACTTAAAAATGTGTAGGATGAATCCCTCACCACTTCTCCTCCCCCTTCCATTACTCCCAAACATATCACCAACAGGTGCATATAACTGCCCTGTCCAAATTAAGGCCATTGTGTAAGCTTCAATCATAATTGGAACTCGGCTATTTTTAAGTAAAATATTTTATTGAAATACACAATAGTAAGACAAGTGGCAAATACCAGGAGTTCCTTTATTTTGGCTCTGTGTCCTTTGAAGGATTCCTATCTTTTTATTATTTGAGAACTTCATTACTTTCTGATGCTACAAGATGTCTCAGGCTCCTTTTGTACTTGCCCTATTCCAGTCCTAGAATAAGCTATTTCTTCAAGGAGACCCTAATCCTTTTTTTGGAGAATGGTATTAGCAACCACAATGTGGGTACTGGATTTTCTTGAGATACCAGTGTTTCTAGGTCTCTTGAAGAGAAGAGGTAACGTGTGTATGTCTACCTACTTGTATACCCGGATATCTGTAATTGTTTCCCTGTTTTTCCACCTGTACGCATAGTAAGTAAAACCAGTTTACATTAATATATTGACTACCTTGTTCCACAGGACTTATCCCAGATTTTTTTTTTCCTTACATACTATAACTTCTCTCTTCCAGTGTGAGGATTTTTTGGGGATTTTTTTACACAGATCATGATGACATTACAAATAAGAGGCTCTTATTTTTTTCTCTTTATTTTCCTGCTTTATTGCATTCATTAGGAGATGTTTAGTGAGAGTGGTGAGAGCTCTGGCTTGTTTCAGATCTTAGGAGGGAAGCATCAGTCTTTCACTCTTAATTGTGCTTAATAGATTCTCCTCATGCGGTTAAGAAATTCCCCCTCAGCTCCTAGTTGGCTCCTAGAATTTTGTAAAGCATGGATATTGAATTTTGTCGATCTGTTTCTTGCCTGTACTGATACAATCAGAAGTTTTTACATGTAGGTATATTTATATGTTGAATTACAATGACTTATTTTTAATTTTGAAATACATTCATAGGGAGAACGCTGTTATTTTGTCATGATGTTTTATTTTCCTGTATTGCCAAATTGTATAGTGTTTTGCCCATGTTGATGAGAGGTGATTAGGAGTTATAGTTTGAAAATTTTGAATCATTTTGTGTTAAGATAATACCGGTATCATAAAGTGAGTTTGAAAGTATTTCTTCGGGGGAGGGGCAAGATGGCGGAAGAGCAGGGTCCCCAAATCACCTGTCCCCACCAAATTACCTAGATAACCTTCAAACCATCCTGAAAATCTACGAATTCGGCCTGAGATGTAAAGAGAGACCAGCTGGAACGCTACAGTGAGAAGAGTTCGCGCTTCTATCCAGGTAGGAAGACGGGGAAAAAGAAATAAAGGAACAAAAGGCCTCCGAGGGGGAGGGGCCCCGCGAGGAGCCGGGCTGAGGCCGGGGCGAGTGTCCCCAGGACAGGAGAGCCCCGTCCCGGAGGAGCAGGAGCTGCACCAACCTTCCCGGGCGGGCGGAAAGGGGCTCGCAGGGAGGTGGAGCAGGACCCAGGAGGGCGGGGATGCCCTCGGGCTCCCGGGGACACTAACAGACACCTGCGCCCCGGGAGAGTGCGCCGAGCTCCCTAAGGGCTGCAGCGCGCACGGCGGGACCGACCGGAGCAGCTCGGAGGGGCTCGGGCGGCGGCTCCGCGGAGGGGGCTGCGGGGCGGGAGCGCGAATCCACCAGCGCAGGCCCCGGAGCACAGGGCGCCGGGACACAGCCCAGGATCCGGCCTCCCCCGGGACAGGCAGAGGCCGGGAGGGCCCAGGACAGCAAGGACGCTCCTGCCCCGAGCTGAGCAGATCAGCGGCCCCGCCCCGGAGCCTCCAGGCCCTGCGGACGGAGAGCAGAGAGCCCCGAGCCCCGTAGTTCCTGCGGAGGCTGAATCCAGGCGGCAGGGGCAGAGCAGCTCCCCCAAGTGCTAACACCTGAAAACCAGCACAGCAGGCCCCTCCCCCAGAAGACCAGCTGGACGGACCAGTGATACTCCCCCGTGTTCCAATACAACTTGTTTTTGGCCACTCTGCACTGAGCAAAATGACTAGAAGGAAAACCTCACCTCAAAAGAAAGAATCAGAAACAGCCCTCTTTCCCACAGAGTTACAAAATCTGGATTACACTTCAATGTCAGAAAGCCAATTCAGAAGCACTACTATACAGCTACTGGTGGCTCTAGAAAAAAGCATAAAGGACTCAAGAGACTTCATGACTGCAGGATTTAGATCCAATCAGGCAGAAATTAAAAATCAATTGAATGAGATGCAATCCAAACTAGAAGTCCTAACGACAAGAGTTAACTAGGTGGAAGAACGAGTGAGTGACATAGAAGACAAGTTGATGGCAAAGAGGGAAACTGAGGAAAAAAGAGATAAACAATTAAAGAACCATGAAGACAGATTAAGGCAAATGAACGACACTCTGAGGAAGAAAAACCTACGTCTAATTGGGGTTCCCGAGGGCGCCGAAAGGGACAGAGGGCCAGAATATGTATTTGAACAAATCCTAGCTGAAAACTTTCCCAATCTGGGAAGGGAAACAGGCATTCAGATCCAGGAAATAGAGAGATCCCCCCTAAAATCAATAAAAACCGTTCAACACCTCGACATCTAATAGTGAAGCTTGCAAATTCCAAAGATAAAGAGAAGATCCTTAAGGCAGCAAGAGACAAGAAGTCCCTGACTTTCATGGGGAGGAATATTAGGGTAACAGCAGACCTCTCCACAGAGACCTGGCAGGCCAGAAAGGGCTGGCAGGATATATTCAGGGTCCTAAATGAGAAGAACATGCAACCAAGAATACTTTATCCAGCAAGGCTCTCATTCAAAATGGAAGGAGAGATAAAGAGCTTCCAAGACAGGCAGGAACTGAAAGAATATGTGACCTCCAAACCAGCTCTGCAAGAAATTTTAAGGGGGACTCTTAAAACTCCCCTTTAAGAAGAAGTTCAAGTAACTCTGAACATGAATGGACTTAATGACCCCATCAAAAGGCGCAGGGTTTCAGACTGGATAAAAAAACAGGACCCATCTATTTGCTGTCTACAAGAGACTCATTTTAGACAGAAGGACACCTACAACCTGAAAATAAAAGGTTGGAGAACCATTTACCATTCAAATGGTTCTCAAAATATACCCTAAAAACTACAGAACACTTCTGAAAGAAATTGAGGAAGACACAAAGAGATGGAAAAATATTCCATGCTCATGGATTGGCAGAATTAATATTGTGAAAATGTCAATGTTACCCAGGGCAATTTACACATATAATGCAATCCCTATCAAAATACCATGGACTTTCTTCAGAGACTTAGAACAAATTATTTTAAGATTTGTGTGGAATCAGAAAAGACCCCAAACAGCCAGGGGAATTTTAAAAAAAGAAAACCATATCTGGGGGCATCACAATGCCAGATTTCAGGTTGTACTACAAAGCTGTGTTCATCAAGACAGTGTGGTACTGGCACAAAAACAGACACATAGATCAATGGAACAGAACAGAGAACCCAGAAGTGGACCCTGAACTTTATGCTCAACTAATATACAATAAAGGAGGAAAGACGATCCACTGGAAGAAAGACAGTCTCTTCAATAAATGGTGCTGGGAAAATTGGACATCCACATGCAGAAGAATGAAACTGGACCACTCTTGCACCATACACAAAGATAAACTCAAAATAGATGAAAGATCTAAATGTGAGACAAGATTCCATCAAAATCCCAGAGGAGAACTCAGGCAACACCCTTTTTGAACTTGGCCACAGTAACCGGAGAAGGACAAACAGTGTATGTTCTCATTCATTTGGGGAATATGAATAATAGCGAAAGGGAATATAAGGGAAGGGAGAAGAAATGTGTGAGAAATATCAGAAAGGGAGACAGAACATAAAGACTTCTAACTCTGGGAAATGCACTAGGGGTGGTGGAGGGGGAGGAGGGTGGGGGGTGGGGGTGAATGGGTGACGGGCACTGAGGGGTACACTTGACGGGATGAGCACTGGGTGTTGTTCTGTATGTTGGTAAATTGAACACCAATAAAAATTAATTTATAAAAAAAAAAAAAGAAAGTATTTCTTCTTGTGTATTTTATGTATTTGAGAGAGAGACAGAGCACAGGTGGGTCCCTGAGATCATGATCTGAGCTGAAGTCAGATGCTTCACTGACTGAGCCACCCAGGTGTATTTTAGAAGAAGTAGGGAAGAATTGGTATTACTTCTTTAAATAGTTGGTGGGATCTACCAGGGAAACTATTTGGGTCAAGAAATTGCTTTATTGGAGATTTGTAACTGCAAATTATATGTTTTATTTATTCGTTGATGAACTTACTTATCATTATTTATTATATATTTGAGAAAGTCTTTATTCTCCTTCATTTTTGAAGCATCCCTTTGCTCCTGGAGGTAAAGACTTTGATAGGAGAAGAGGCTGAGAGGATTTAATAATGACTTCTCTTCCTCTTTCTCTAGCAGGGACCCTGGAGAACTTTCTCCAGTTCTTCCTGTAGAAGCATAGAGAGGCTCTGGAAGAGAAGCCCGTTAAAATGTGAGGTCCTCCATATAATTGTCCTCCCCATGAGCTGGTCACGCTCATCCTACCCATGCTCAGCTTCTAACAATTCATCAAAATAACTATTGATATGTTCCTACTGGTTTATGGCACCTGGTGGCTTCTGGTTTAAGTAAGTGAATCTCTGTTCCTGAATCTCCCTGGATTCACTTAAATTATTAAATTTTTTTCCTAATAAATATAAAGCTCTTTAAATTATGTTTCATATTGAGTGAGTTGGGGGTACTTTCTATTTCTTGAGGAATTCATCCTTTTCATCTGTGTTGTCAAATTTACATGTATGATGTGTGTGGTGTCACCTTTTTGTCTGCAGTCTCTGATACTATCTCTCTGTTTCACTTTTAAGGTTAGTAATTTGTATCTTTCTTTTTTTTCTTTGTAAGTCTTGCTAGAGATTTGCCTGTTAATCTCAAAAACCAAACTCTGGTTTCACTGATTTTTGTCTATTATTGTTCTGGTTTCAATTTGTGGATTGCTGCTTTAATTTTTATTCATTTCATTTTGCTTGTTTTAGGTTGCAATTATTGTTATTTTTAATATCCTAAGGGAAAAGCTTAGGTTATAAATTTAAATCTTTCTTTTCTTCTAATTTATTTTCTTAGTGCCATATACATTTCATTGTAAGCCCCAATTTATCTGTGTCCAACAGATTTTGATATGCCATATATTTATTTTCATTTAAAACTTTTTTTGGCAATTGCTTAAGACTCTTTGACCCATGCAGTACTTTCTGACTATTGGAAGATTATCAGATGTGTCTGTTACTGCTTTTTGGCTTAATTCATATGTAGTATAAAAATATATGTTGCCTGATTTCAATTTTTAAAAAAATGAGATTGGTGCCATGGAACAGAAAATGGTCTATCTGGTTAATGGTCCATGTGATATTGAGAAGAATGCTTATTTTGTTTTGCTAAATGGAGTGCTCTTATTAGGGTCATTTAGGTCAAGGTATTTGAAGTGCTGTTCAGTTCATTTATTACCTTTTCTACTTTTCTTCCCACTTGTTGGATCAGTTATTGAGAAAAGGGTGTTGAACTTTCCAAATAAATTCATGCATGTGTCTACTTCTCTACTTCAACCCATAAATTCTTGCATATTTTTGAAGCTTTCTTTTAAAGTACATGTGAATGTAAAGTTGTACATTTCTTGAAGAATCAATGCATTTTTATTATGTAATGTCCTTTATCCCGGATAATTTCCTTTGTTCTAAAATCTACCTTTTCTGAGATTTCTCCTCCAATTTTCTTTTGGTTAGTTGCATTGGGTTTTCATCATCCATTTACTTCTAACCATCTAAATCCTTATATGTTTAATGTGGGTTTCTTGTACACAGAGTATAGATGGTCTTGCTTTTGTTTCTTTTTTAAAAAAATATTTATTTATTCATGAGAGACAGAGAGGCGAGACATAGGCAGAAGGAGAAGCAGGCTCTCTATGAGGAGCCTGATGTGAGACTCGATCCCAGGATCCCTGGGATCACGACATGAGCCAAAAGCAGACAATCAACCACTAAGCCAGCAAGGCTCCCCTTGCTTTTGTTTCAATTGGACTATCTTTTAACTAGTTTAGAATTTTTATGTCTAAAATGATTATTGATAAAATTGGTTTAAAATCTACCATCTTGCTAGCTGTTTTTCTGTTCACTGCATCTTTTTTCTCTTGTCCTCATACATTAGTTTTTTTTTAATTGCATTTAATCTATTATCTCTACCTCTTTTTGAAATATTTGAAATGATTGTTAGATTGATGCAATGTCTATTTTTCAATAACTGGAACCCCTCCTTACAGTCATATACCATGTCCCATGCAGTGAAATGACTTTATAAAGGTATATTCTAATGGTTCCCTTCTAACTCTTCTCCTTTGGTGATCCTATATTTCAGTTTAGATATGCTCAGATGGTCGTGATACTGTAGGTGCTTGTCACTTTCTCTCTATCCCCAGTTCTATCATGAATCAGGAAAATTGGTTGATTTTGTTTTTCCTTATTGTATGGGTAGAAGGAATATTTGTAGCCCTCTAGATCTTTAAGCTGAAGCTGGAACATCTTTTATACATATATAAGATCTAACCTATCATGTCATTCTACACTTTGGCTTTATTACCAAAGATCTTGGTGTTTCTCAAATCTTTTTTTTTTTTAATCTTCTTCGAAATCCAAATTGGCTATTCTTCATCTCTTTTGTGGATATCCCAAGGAAAGACACCATAGGTCCACTATGCTTTAAAATGGAATTAATTGTGTTCTCCATCTTTCTTCTATAAAAATTTCCGTATCTCAGTTAATGGTCTTTCCACATACCCAATATAACATATTCCTAGACTCTTTGGTATATAATCATTCATCAAGTACCTCTAAATAGATATCTTTTGATCCCAAGTCCATATTATTACTGTTATAATTAAGGGCCTTTTTTCTCTTCTTCCCTTTGGTGTATTTTAACTCTTCCTCTAGTTTTAAAATATTAAGTTTATTTTTTCTTCTGAAACACAATCTCATTGTGCCACTTGCTTAACACCACTGAGCTTTTGCTAATGCTACTTTCCTTCCCTAAAATACCCTAACAGTTTTAAGCAGAAATTTCCTTTCTAATAAGCCCCTAAGTTGTTGCTTTGAATGAGTCTACAACTTTCTTCTGATTCATTTTCCTCTGGGAACACTTAGCAAAGCCCCTTGACTAAAGTGAGTGCTGCTCTGGAGTAATCAGAACACCAGATCCATGCCTCTGTCTCAAAACGAGGCTACACTGTTTCAGAAACCTGTATGTAGGTCCTTTTCCTGACAATAAGTTCAGTCAGGTCAAGCAGTCTTTGTATCTCCAGCATTTGAGGTGTTTTTTTTTTTGTTTTTGTTTTTTTTTTTTTAATTTTAACCTGAAATTGAAGGGAACAGAGAGACAGTTGACACTCCTGAGTTCCAACATCATTGCTCCAGAGAATACAATAGGATTTCTCACCGGAATTCATGTACACATGGTCACTGGATTTTGTGGTTTAAGCTTGGGGCTTTTTTAATTGGAATGTTTTTAATGCTTACAATTTCTAACATAGAATGGTATATTTGGGCAAAGGAAGTCACTTCTTTCCCCTAACTTCCACATTTCTACGACACCATGGGATGCTGCGGCTCTAACTACCCAAGACGAGTGAAAGCCAGTGGCTGGGCACACTTACCAGGCTCTGTTCTGATCCTGGCAGCTCTGCTTCAGTTCTCTAAACTAATTATGCTGAACTGGGTGGTGGCTGATGGATCCTGACAACTGTCTCCTGGGAGCTGTGGGGTCAGAGTTTATCCACTGGCAGCTCTACCACACAGACATTTAGCAGGCTTTCCAGGAGCACAGGGGTTCTTACATTATTTATTCTTCAACGATTTCACGTTTATTTAATTTTCCTCTCAGCTTTCCTCTCATTGCCATTAAACTTGAACAACCTATTTAGACTTCAGTATCAGAAATGATTTTGGATGGTTAAATAATTTCCTGACATGGCATGATGCTCTTCAAATTATGTAAATAAGAGTCAAATAAAAGAAGTATCACACTGGAGTCAGGTTCTGGGTAGGCAGCAGCTCCACTGTCAATGTGCTTCAGTTGTGACATGCCATTTTTCCAGTTCTGTGCAGCTTTCTTGAGCATAAACTGCCAATACTGTGATTGATCTTGCAAGTGTTGTATCACACAACAGGCACAAATGTAGTCAATCCTTTTTCACAGTTAAAGTTCGTAAGATAAACATCGGTTCCAATGTCTAAATGTAAGAATAAACTATTCTGCCCACTTGTGCATCTATTGTTTATCTCTTAATTAATGTTCATGACTCGATCTAAGAAACATTTTAAGTGGCACTGTCTCCCAAAAGTGGCTGCACTTTACCTGTATATGAGCGGAAAACTGATGTCTGACAGGTGATAGGAAAAATACAATCAGGAAAGACATGTGTTTTAAAGATTGCCCAGAAGATATTACAAACATTCTATTTTAACATCAGGTGTATACATAGTGGTTTTCCATGGTTTTAGATAAAAAATAATAATCATACCTGATTTACAGGTTCATTTGCTAGATGATATTCAGATAATCTGATACTTGAAGAAAAAGGGAATATAAAACTCATTTCTGATTCAGGCAACTAAGTCACTATTTTAAAATCTCTGGTGCAGTTCATTTCATACCTGGACTGAGATCTTGTAATAGATTCGTTAGTTTCTACGTTACCATGGCAACAAGTCATTATTTCTAAAAGTAATTTGACACATCTCAAGATTTTGGCCCTTCTGTATTCCTATATGGTGCTACAAAGAAAAAGTGTTATTTAACTTTAGAACTATTTCTAGTAGAGGCAGCAAGGGAAAACTACAATATTTTTAAAAAAAACCACTAGCCTAGAGGAAGCTTAATTGAGATTTTTAGGAAAAGTAGTCTATTGGGGCATAAATCATAGTGATACAACATTAATTTTCTTAATCTTGCAGGCTTTGTAGAAAAATGATGTATGATTAGCTGCATTTTTCCAGTTAAAGCTAAACACAGTAGAGTCTATAACACAGTAAGAACCATAAACCCATTTAAAACTTCTTCTTGTATATAACGACAAATCATAGTATTGGCCTTTTACTGTGTGAGGAGTCAGTTGTAGGGTTTTACCTATTTGGCATCATCTCATAATCTATTTTTTACCTTAAAGTTTTAAAAGTAGATAAAGAGCAGAATAAATACCGTATAAGGACTGTTTTCATTGGACCCTGTTATGTACACGTGGCAATTATCTTCTAGTTACCAAGGCTCCAAAGATATCCACCATTTTCTTAAGCTTCTTGAAGTGAGGTCACTGGCAAAGATGGAATGTGATATTTAAAGAAATTAATTCACTAATCCCTCCTGAGAAAGGCATTGTACTAGATACTTTATAATATTAATTGAGCCTCATTCACAAAACTATAATATTGATGTTGGCATATCTGTTGTATAAATGTGTATATATATGGACTCAGTAAATGATGTAAATTTTCAATCATTAATGAATGACAGAACTAGAGTTTTAACGTGGTTCTTCATGATTCGAGTGTTTGCGTTCTTGCCAAGCTGACAGGTAGCTCCGTATGCCTTTATTTGCTCTAAGTAATTATGTTATCATCTCATCTGATGTTACAAGCATGGAACCCCAGGCAATTATATTTTACTGATTAGAGGAAGAAACAGGGAAAGGTTAAAAAGGAAATATAGGGATAATTCTAGGCGCTCTTCTGTAGAGTGCTCAAATGAAGGTTAATACTGGTCATCAGCCGTCAGAGCTAACTGGGCTCTTGAAAAGCAGGCTTTACACAGGGACAAAAGAGATGAGGGAAGAGGAGTTCTGCCCTCAAGAGGACATTATTTTGAAAACAATTTGGCCTATTGATAATTTATCAATGATAAGCACAACTGATTGAATAGTATCATAAATGCTTTTGAACGGTATCACTTAAGTGATGTATATGATGTATGTGGAGATATGTATTTTTTCAACATAAGAATTATTTTGATATTAACCCAAGTCAGTGCCTTATTAAACAGTATCTTTGCAATGGGGATCAAAATATTTTCATGTGAGAGTATAAGCTTCACAAGGTCATTAAGGCAGCGTTCACTTTGATAGTTGTATATGTGCTTGACATATAAGTGGTTCAATGACCTAGTAAATTGCATGAATGGCCAAGTTTCTTTAGTCTTTTTGAAGATTTTATTTATTTAAATTTGGGGGATAGGGGGAGATGGAGCTCTTAAGCAGGCTCCACTTCTAGCATGGAGCCCAGTGCAGGGCTTGGTCTCATGACCCCTGAGACAATGACCTGAGCTGAAACCAAGAGTTGGATGTTTAACAGAGCAAGCCACCCAGATGCCCATCTTTGGTCTTTTTGTAGATAATAAGATGTATTGTAGTAGTTAAAGAAAATGAACATAACCATAATAGTGCACACTGGCATGTACCATATCACATATGCCTTACTCTTGGGCTTTCTCACCCACTGTTGTGAGCTACTTTAGGCAAGGGATAATGTTTATTCTTTGTATTGTCAAAGGCAGGGAAATGGCTTGTCACAGGGAGATTCTAAGAATTTGTTGTATTAATTGATAAATAAATCATTTGTATGGTTTGGAAAAGAAGGAGATATTTTAAATATGAGAAATTACTTATCCCCTATCACAGTTTTCTATGAAGTTTATTCTTTGAGTATTTTATAGAGTGGTGGATAAAACATAACAAATATGAATTAAAGATTGACTAGTTAAGTTGGAAAATATGCCAGTTAATACCAACTGAAGATTTCCTTATCAAACTTTAAAGAAAACATGTCAAATATATAGTACTTCATTCAATAAGAGTAGAAAAGAAACACAAAGACATAAGAAATCTAACAAATGCATAATCAATTCTCAGCTGAATACAACTTGTTTTAAATTAGTTATTGTGAATTCTTCTTTAAACTATATTCTATCATCTATATCTCCATATATAAAACACAGATATTCCTGATTACATAGGTCCTGACAGGCCATGCAATTTAATATTTACCAAACTATAATAGATGAAACTTAGGTGATAATACTTAGGAATAAAATGTATTTTTTTACTTTCCCAAATAATTGCAACCCTAGTATAATGATTTTTAGTTATTGTTTTAAATTTAATATAATTTTGTGAAATTCTTAATGTCTTTCTTTGAGAGACTAGTAATGAATTACTGGATAGTAGTAATGAGTGAATAAGTAGGAAGTTAATAAAATGTTCTTAACGGTTGGTGATATTATTAATACATGAACTATTTCCCATGAATAAAATAGATTTAATTTTCTTTCATTGGATATATTTTATTTATAAATGTTTTAATTCTAGTTAACCTACAGTGTAGTATTAGTTTCAGGTATACAACTTAGTGATTCAGCACTTACATACAACACCCGCTGCTCATCACAAGTGCACTGCTTAATCCCCATCACCTATTTAACCCATTCCCCACCCACGTCCCTTCTTGTAACCATCAGTTCTCTACAGCTGAAAGTATATAGAGTAAGTTTCTTTCTTCTTTGCTCATTTGTTTCTTAAATTATGCATATGCATGAGTGAAATCATATGGCATTTGTCTTTCTCTGACTTACTTGGCTTAGCATATTACACTCTAGCTCCATCCAGTCTTTGCAAATGGCAAGATTTCATTCTATTTATGGCTGAGTAATATTCCATTCTCTCTCTCTCTCTCTACAGACACACACACACACACACATATACACACATGCACACACCACATCTTTATCCCTTCATCAGTCAATGGACATTTGGGTTGCTTCTATAATTTCGCTATATAAATATGCTGTTATAAACATCCAAGTACATTTATCCCTTTGAATCAGTATTTTTGTATTCTTTGGGTAAATACTTAGTAGTGTAATTGTTAAATCATAGGATAGTTCTATTTTAATATTTTGAGGAAGCTCTATACTGTTTTACACAGTGGCTCTACCAGTTTGCATTCTGACCAACAATGCATCAGGGTTCTGTTTCTCTGCATCTTTGCCAACACCTGTTGTTTCTTATGTTGTTGATTTTGCCCATTCTGACAGGTGTGAAGTAATAGCTCATTGTAGTTTTGATTTGTATTTCCCTGATAATGAGTTATATTGGGCATCCTTTCATGTGTCTGTTAGCCATCTGGATATTTTCTTTGGAAAAATGTCTATTCATGACTTCTCCCCATTTTTAATTGGATTATTTGTTTTTGGATGTTGAATTTTAAAAGTTCTTTATATATTTTGGATACTAACCCTTTATCAAAATAAAGTGAAGGAAACAATCAACAAAACTAAAAGACAACCTACAGAATGGGAGAAGATAATTGCAAATTACACATCTGATAAAGGGTTAGTATCCAAAACATGTATCTTTATTACCAAGGAAAAATGTCTGTTTATGAAGCATCCTTTATCAAGGTGGTATAAGTAGCATAATAGCAATTTAATGGGAAATAAGAGATGCAACCTGTGAACCCCTCAAAATGAGGACAATAAAAATAATAGGCATTAGTACACATTTGACTAGTTAATATCCATTTAAAAATATGTTAAAAGGAGAACAGATGAAAGGAATGATTGTGAAGAATAAAGATATTCATTCAGAATAGTAATCTGTCTACAGTGGCATCTCACGAATAAACAGCAAGAATCTATTGTATCTAAACAGTTCTTGATGTAAAACTCAAATCTGGTAGATATGTTTCTCCTTCTGAAAAAGGATAGGAGGCAATGGGGACGGGAATATGGGACTATGTAAATAGGGACAGCTTCTCTGCTAATTTTAGGAGTAAACTATAATTTACCGAAGTTAATAATTGTCATATTCTTTTAAAAACAGAGTAACTAAATAGAGCTTTTATAAAAGCTGACCAAATGCTCGTCTAGTATGAATCTTTTCATAATTTCTGAAAAGTACCATACTATATTAAATACACTTCATTAAAATGGTGCAACTTTTAAAGGGCTTTGTTTTTCCATCTGTGCATGCTGGAAGCACTCCTTTGAATACTGAATAACAGATGCCATATGCAAGCTTAGTAGATAAAATCAACCCTTTATTACTATTGCTGTGAAGACATATTTCTATGTCCAAAAGCTCTACAATTAAGATTTTCCATATGTGAGACCAACTGAACAAATACTTTTATGCCATAATCAATTTTCTGTTAAGGTGTCAACAGAATTTATATTGTAACAGTTAGCTTAATATCCAGTAATAGTACAGGTAAGCCTTGAACTTTGTGTAGTCAAGTATCTGAAAATGAAATTTTGTATGTATGCCATGAATTGATCAGCAATGTGAAACAGCTATAATTTGATATATACAAGTGGATGTTTCCCAAACCCGAACTATTATTTTAAAAGTATATTAATCCAGTTGTACTTGATATAGACTTATTTGAATAACAGCTTCCCAAAGTCTCTCAAAGAGACTGACTGAAGAGAATCTGAAAATTAATCTTAATTCTGACATATCATTACATTCATTAGTCTTTGTACCACAGAGAAGGAATTGGGGTCAGTAGAGCCAAGGAGTTTGTCCTTCCAGCAAGAAATTCCAGAATGTTGTGTTTCTATAACTGGGACCTTTGGTCTTGTCACTTTGCTTGGGTTTCTCACATTTTTTTTTCTGCAGATGTGAATGCTTCCAGTGTGCAAACTTGCTTCAGACACAATTGTCTAAGAGAAACTGTGAGGGCAACCTGTCCTCCTGTGGAGAAAAGTTAACATCATTCATGAAAGGATTTCACTGCCAAGAGGTCCTTGCTGCACAATTGTGGCAGGCAAGGCAATGGTCTGTAGATCTGAGATCACAAGAAATACCATCTCCAGATATAAGAAGGGGAGTATGCAAAGAACCACTGGTTTCTTATTTACCCTGAGGAGGTGATGCTGGTAGTAAAGCTGACATTTACTGAGGCTAGCTCTTCATTACTTCAGCAATTACTGATGAGCACTGGACACTTGGCAAACACCATCCATGCAGTGTAAATTCAAGGGCAAACAAGACAGGTGAAATCTCTGTCCTCATGAAGTTTATATTCTGTTGTGAGGCGGACAGTGAATTCAACATGAGAACTCGGGTGGAGAGACAAACTTATTAAAGTCAGTGAAATCTCATTTTAGATTTTGATTCTGTCTATGTTTTCATCTTGAACAAAGTAGTTAAATCTGGAGCTCCATCTCAGGCAAGATTTTATGGGCTCTAGTAAAAGTTTTATTGACTTATCTCAAATAGTGTGAGTTTATAATAAAGATACAGATAGAAATATGGGAGACAGTTGGTAGACCTCAGGCAGGCTACATAGTACTTTCAGAACTGCAACGGATCACAATGCATCAAATAAATTAATTTTCCCCTCTACCAGCCATATATAGATCCTCCATTGTGGCAGATACCAACAGCTCATTTAACCATTTTTTAACTCCTCATTTGCCAGATTCTGTTAAGATAATTGAAAACTTAAAAAGCAGTATCTTCGCTGTAATTCTGAATGACTGTGTGACACAGTACTGGAGATTACAGAAAGCCTTTGCTTTCCTAATGTGAGCAGCTTCTCTTTGTATTTATTTCTTCTTGATTGGCACTGTAGTGGAAGGATCCCAAAGACAGGGACTCTTAATTTAGACACTGATGTTCTTCAGCAACTGAACCAACAGCAGGAACAGACTTCTTATATGAGAAATACAGACCTCTCTTTTACTCATTCTGAGTTAGAGTTTCAGGTTTTTGTGTCAATTTCTGCTGTTATTCAGATACTCTGTATTCTGAATGTCTTTTTCAGTCTTCAAGAGTGACAGGTAGAGAGCACACATGTTAAGATTTTTGTTATATTTTTGTAGAATCACTGGATACTTGTTAATTTTAGAATATTGGATGATGGGCAGCCCAGGTGGCTCAGCGGTTTAGCGCCGCCTTCAGTCCAGGGCCTGATCCTGGGGACCCGGGATGGAGTCCCATGTCAGACTCCCTGCATGGAGCCTGCTTCTCCCTCTGCCTGTGTCTCTGCCTTTCTCTCTCTCTCTCTCTCTTTCTCTCTCTCTCTCTCTCTCTCTCTCTCTCTTTCTCATGAATAAATAAATAAAATCTTAAAAAAAAATAGAACACTGGATGATGAGAGTCCTTAGAGATCATTATGGCCTATAAGGTGATGCTAGGAGCTGCTAAGTGTGTGTGTGGTTTTTT
Organism: Nyctereutes procyonoides; assembly: GCF_905146905.1. NCBI lineage: Eukaryota > Metazoa > Chordata > Mammalia > Carnivora > Canidae > Nyctereutes > Nyctereutes procyonoides. The sequence continues at coordinate 7,048,088 of NW_026575082.1, read as the reverse complement.
AAAATATTTTATTTATTTATTCATGAGAGACAGAGAGAAAGAGGCAGAGACACAGGCAGAGGGAGAAGCAGGCTCCCTTCAGGGAGCCCAATGCAGGATTGGATCCTGGGACTCCAGGACCACACCCTGAACCAAAGGCAGATGCCCAACCGGTGAGCCACCCAGGCGTCCTGTATGTTTTTTTTTTTTTTAATTGGATTAACTGTCTCATTGAGAAACAAGAGAAGACATAAAGGTATTTCTTTTTGAATATTTTATTGGCATAAGAACACTTAATATGAGATTTACCCTCTTGAAATATTTAAGTTTACATTATTTTTGAATGCAGGTCCAAAGTTGCACATCAAATCTCTGGAGCTTGTTCTTCTGAAGAGGTATTTATGACCATTGACTAATAAGTCCCTTCCCCCGTCAATCCCTAGAACCATTATTCCACTTTTTGATTCTGTAAATTATCTATTTTAGTTTCCCTATGTAAGTAGAATCACTGCAATATTTGTCTTTCTGTGCTTGGCTTATTTGAGTTAGCTTAATGTCTTCAAGGTTCATTCACACTGTTGCATATTGCAGAATTTTCTTTTCTTAATGTTGCAAAGTAGTCCATTGTATGTACGAACCACACTGTCTTTACCCATTCATTTGTTGAAGGACATTTATGCTGTTTCCGTGTCTTGAGTACTGTGAATAGTACTGCAATGAACATAGGCATGCTAATATTTGAGATTCTGATTTCAGTTCTTTTAAATATGTGAGATTGCTGGATAGTTTTTGTATAGTCTGAGCTGGTTACAATGTAGTTAAGTTTCATATTAAATCTGTATACTTAAGCTTCTTCTACTTGATGTTATTTTTATCCCAATTTACATCTATTCATATTGTTTATTTTTGAACATGTTTTATAGTTATTTTGAATACTTTTGTCTTTTAACTTTTATACTAGAATTCTAAATGATTTACCTACCCTTGTTACATAAATATGGTATTCTGTATTTATATATTTATCTATACCAACAACTTTCTTACTTTCTTATACTACTAAGTTGCTGTTTATCATCCTCTCTTTTCAACTCAAAGAACTCCCATTAGTAATTCTTGTAAGGCAATGCTAGTGGTGACAAACTCCCTCAGCTTTTTCCTGCAAAAATCTTTGTCTCCTTTATTCTTGAATGATATTTTTGACAAACAATAGTATTCTTAGTTGGTAAGCTTCCCCTCCACACTCCCCAGAACTTTGAAAACATTATCTCATTCCCTTCTGGACTGTACTGTTTCTGCTGTGAAATCCGTTCATAGCCTTATGGGACTTCCTTAAGTGACAAGTTGCTTTTCTGTTGGTGCTTTTAAAAGTCTCTCTTTGCACTTTTGACAACTTGTTTACAATGCGTCAGAGTGTGGATTTCTTTAGATTTCTCTCTTTTTAGTGTCCTTTGGGCTGCATTGATCTGGATGTGTATTTCCTTTCTCAGATTTGGGAAGTCTTTTGCCATTATTTCTTTGTATAAGCTATCTGATGCTCTGTCTTCCCTCTTCTGGGACTCCTATATGTATATATTGGTTCCTTTGATGGTATCCCATAGTCCCTTAAGCTTTTTCATATTTTTTTTCTTTTTGTTTTTCTTACTGAATTATCTCTAATGATCCTTGAGTTCATTGATCCATTCTTCTGCTTTTTCTAATCTGAACGTTGAGTCCCTATTATAAATATATCAGTTCAGTTATGTATTTTAGGTCTGTGATGCCTGTTTATTATTTGCTATATATTTTCTCTTTCTTTATTGTATTTATGTATTTGTTCCTGTATTCTCTTAACCTCAATGAACATCTTTATGACAGTCACTTTGAATTCTCTTCAGGTGAATCAAATAGTTCTATTAAGGTCAGTTTCTGGAGATTGGTCTCATTTCCTTGTTTGGAATATTTTAACCTGATTCCTCATTATCACTGATGTACTCTTTTGGTGTCTGCACATTAGAGAAAGCAGGTACCTCTCTGTTCTCACAAAATGGCCTTGTATAGAAGACCTTATTCAGTCAGTTTGGCCAGAGACTCTGGGGGCCTTTATCAACTCTTTCCCTCACCAGTTAGAAGAAGGAAACTAGGATCTTTGGCTTCTTGCCCTGTGCTGAGCTGGGGAGTGGGGAACTGTGTTGTGTATTAGTACAAATTGCCATCTTGGTTCTCCCCCAAGTGGTTATATTGTGTTAGACTCATCAGAGCTCCAAGACAAGTCAAATACTCATTCTTTGCACAGCCCTGGAGAATTTGTGGTTTTGGATGTGTGGATCAACTTCTTCTTCCCAGAGGTGAGCTAAAACTCCTATATTTTATATCGGCCTTCTCTCTGCTATGCATGGGAGAGGATCTTTGACTTTTACCAGTTTGAAATATTATCTCTGTTCTCCCTAAGGTAGCTAGCCAATACCAAATCTGTCAGGTGTCTAGGAGACACATATTCTTTGGTAAAAGTTGGAGCACTGGATGCACAGACTAAGCCCTACCCTCTCCTGGGTGAAGCTGAGAGCTACAGAATCTTCCTGATACTATGGCACTGTGACACAGAACAGGGACTTTAGTGAGCTGGTATCTCAAGTCTCCCTAGCAGCTTTAGTGATTTAAATTAGTGATTTTTGGGGGTAAGGAGGGCCCAGGGTTTTCTACTCTGCCATCTTTCTATTGTCACTTTTATGTGAAAGTATTTTCTAATTCAGCTTTAAAATCCATCCAGTAAAAATTTGATGACCTTAGGAAATTGGATTTGCTTATTGCAACACATTTTCTCCTGACAAGTGATCCTATGCTTTTCCTTCACACCATGACTTCACTGCAAGAATTTTCTAACATTGGCTTACTGTTTTTGTGACTTCAGTGAATTTGATCTCTAATTTATTTTCTCTCAACTATTTTTAATGTGTGATCTGATTGTCCCTTCTTGTCTTTAGAAGGTAATTATATACCACATGGGTTTAATTCTGAGACTTCATATGTCATTTATAAATATTCTTAGGTATTTAGAAAAAAATTACCCAATAAAGCATTTAAATATATTAATACATTTAACCAAATGATAGGTGCAAGTTTACAAAAACTCCACATACAAATGACCAGACACTGACAGCTTGAAATCTAGTAAGGCATAGCATTATCTCTGCTAATTGCTGCCACTGCAAATTAATGGAAGCCTTTTAAATCTCTTGACAGTGGTTATGCAACTTTCTACAGATAGGAAACTCTAGGCAGAACGTAACAGATGCAATCATTAATATGCAGCTGCATATGCTTCAAAGCTCTTAGTTTTGTGAGTCTTTCCCTGCCTCATTATGTCTCATAGGCAAAATAGATCAATGAGTCTTCCATCTAAGAAACTGTGGAATGGTCCAGTTTAAATAGATCTTACTCCTTTGTTTGAGGTTTGAAGTTAAAACTTCAAAATGTAAAAATTAAATTGTATTCTCTTAAAAACCATTCTTGTTTTCACAAAACATATGGTTTATTATTGTAAATATAGAGCTAAAATTATTTGTTCTTGTTCCACTTGCAAGAGTATTTAAAATTCTATGAATTCACATGGAAGAATTGATCTATTCATGCAAATCATCACTGTTTACAGTGTTTTCAGAAAGAGAGCAGGTACATGTTACAGAATTTATTTTAAACAACAATGAAATTTTCTAAGACTCTTGCATTTTGTAGCCATTTAAAATGTGTACATATACAAACGTGTGTTTGTGTACATATGCACAAATATATACACATGTATGTGTGTGTATATATATATATGCACATGAAATAAAGACACTCAGGACTAAGCAAATAAATAATATGATTTGTATTTTCACTGGTTCATATTTATGTGAAAACTAGATTTCATGTACTCACAAACCTAAATTGAGATTGTCAGACCATCTATGGAGGACTTTCAGAGGGATGCTCTAGTGTGTTTCCATGTGGTACGGAATTTATCTTTTCAGGCTACTCCCCCACCACAAACAACTAAAAAAAAAAAATTCCACAAATTCTTTGTAGAACTAGTAAGATAGCAACACCCCCAAGGCACCAGCAGCTCTGGGGTGAAAGAAAGCCCTAACAGGAATCACTTCTGTCTTCCTCTCTCTCTCTCCCACATGATATAGTTCGCCATCTGATCAGGCATCCTTTTGGATCTGCATTCAAAATGTCAAGACCTCACCACTTCTGATCAGCATCCTGTGATATCTCTCTGGTTAGAGTCGATAATGTCCTTTTCACTCTTATCCCTGCTCTCGGTCTCCCCATCCAGCCTCTATGCCAAGTTGTTCCTGCAAACCAGAGCGATCTTTTAAAAAGATTGTACCTCTTCCCTTCCTGAAGCCATGCAAATCTCTCTCTTAATAATGAGAGCATTTGCATCATTTTTCCTTTTCCTAGAATGTTTTCCCCCAGGTTGATATATGGTTCACTCCCTCTCTTCCTTCAAGCTTTGGGAAATGTTACCCTGTTCATTATATCTCTTCCCTTAACATTACTGATACCCCTTATTCTATTTTTGTGCTAAATGTATCACTTTAACATATAATATTCTTACTATGCTTATTTTTTGTTGTACTTAACTACATCACTAATGTGTAAGTTCCATAAAAGAAGGGAGTTTCTGTTTTGTTAACTAATATATTCCCATTCTTATGATGGTCAGAGAGGAATTCAAGTGACACTGATGCTTACTTAGGTAACTGGTAGAGCAAATGGTGGCTGCAAAGGATAGTAAGGAGAGTGACCTGAAAATATTAAGACTACACAGACAGTGCTGCAGGTCAGTTCATTAAAGCCTGAGAAGTGTTTATGGATTTATCAACAAGGAGATTTGGGGAATATACATGTGTCTTATTGAACAAAGTTCTTTTACTGCTGAAAAGTGATCATAAATGTAATCATAGCAGGGATACCTGGGTGGCTCAGTGGTTAAGCATCTGCCTTTGGCTCAGAACGTGATCTCAGTGTCTCCAGATTGAGTCAGGCATCAGGCTCCCCATGGGGAGCCTGCTTCTCCCTCTGCCTATGTCTCTGCCTCTCTCTCTGTGTCTCTCATGAATAAATAAATAAAATCATTTTTTAAAAGTGCAATCATAGCAATTACATATATAATATTAAACCAGGGACCAGATTTTTTCTAAGTACCTTACATATGAACTCAATTGATCTTGCAAAAACTGTGAGATATTCTTTTTTTAATAAATTAATTTTTTATTGGTGCTCAATTTACCAACATACAGAATAACACCCAGTGCTCATCCCGTCAAGTGTCCCCCTCCGTGCCCGTCACCCATTCACCCCCACCCCCCGCCCTCCTCCCCTTCCACCACCCCTAGTTCGTTTCCCAGAGTTAGGAGTCTTTATGTTCTGTCTCCCTTTCTGTTATTTCCCACACATTTCTTCTCCCTTCCCTTATATTCCCTTTCACTATTATTTATATTCCCCAAATGAATGAGAACATACAATGTTTGTCTTTCTCCGATTGACTTACTTCACTCAGCATAATACCCTCCAGTTCCATCCATGTTGAAGCAAACGGTGGGTATTTGTCGTTTCTAATGGCTGAGTAATATTCCATCGTATACATAAACCACATCTTCTTTATCCATTCATCTTTCGATGGACACCGAGGCTCCTTCCACAGTTTGGCTATTGTGGACATTGCTGCTAGAAACATCGGGGTGCAGGTGTCCTGGTGTTTTATTGCATCTGAATCTTTGGGGTAAATCCCTAACAGTGCAATTGCTGGGTCGTAGGGCAGGTCTATTTTTAACTCTTTGAGGAACCTCCACACAGTTTTCCGGAGTGGCTGCACCAGTTCACATTCCCACCAACAGTGTAAGAGGGTTCCCTTTTCTCCGCATCCTCTCCAACATTTGTTGTTTCCTGCCTTGTTAATTTTCCCCATTCTCACTGGTGTGAGGTGGTATCTCATTGTGGTTTTGATTTGTATTTCCCTGATGGCAAGTGATGCAGAGCATTTTCTCATGTGCATGTTGGCCATGTCTATGTCTTCCTCTGAGATTTCTCTTCATGTCTTTTGCCCATTTCATGATTGGATTGTTTGTTTCTTTGGTGTTGAGATATTCTCATTATTGCCATATTATAGTTGAAACCAAGGCATTAAGATATTAAGTTACTTGTCGGATGATAAGTTGATGAATGGTAGAGCTAATATGCAAAACAAAAATGCAGATTACACAGTCTCTATACATGTATTTCATACAGTATAATTTTGTCTAATGTATACATAGATGTAAATGTTTAGATATTTTATATGTGCATACATATATACATTTATATTTACATGTGCAAATCTATGTGTAGCATAGAAAAAAACGATAGGAAATATGCCAAAATATTCAATGATTTTCTGCCTTTTTAAAAAGGTTTTATTTATTTATTTATTTATTTATTTATTTATTTATTTATTTATTTATTTATGAGAGAGAGAGAGAGAGAGAGGCAGAAATACAAGCAGAAGGAGAAGCAGGCTCCATGCAGGGAGCCCAATGTGGTACTCGATCCTAAGACTCTGGGATCATGCCTTGAGCCAAAGGCAGATGCTCAACCACTGAGCCACCCAGGCATCCTGATTTTCTGCTGTTTTATATTTAAAAAAATATATTTTCTTTAGTGAGTTTTGTATTTGGGAAATATTAATGAGAACTATGTCAGTGGGGATTAGGAGATTAAAATTAAGTTGAAATGTATTTGTAGGTTCTTAAGTTTTAATTTAAGGGAGGCTCAAACATCTTTATATGTCATGGAAAGAGTACTGAGGGAAGTTGGGGAGAGAGCAAGTGACAGACGATAAAAATATAATAATACAAGAAAGAGGTAATTGATAAGAATGAAAGATAGAGTTCTCTGAGATCCTCGTAGGTGAGATCAAGAGCACGTGTAGAAGATAAATTGATGAACACTTATTTCCTTTTAACAAGGAGGACGAAGAAACATGTGGATGCAAATGCTAGAAAGCTGAGGGAATTTGAGAGATTACTTCTCGGTTGTTCCATATATAGTATAAGGAAAGATAGTATTTTCAGTATTAGAGGTGAGTTAGGAGATGCTTTAGAATAGGAAGAGTTTAAGCAGACAATGAGAAAAAAAAGATAAAATTCCAAGGTATGGAATATATACTGTGTTTCAACTTTGAACTAACAATGTACATAATACAAATAGCTTCTGTCATGTGATGACCAGATATTATTATTCCATTTCTATATGAAATTTAGGACAAGTAATTTACCCAATGTCACACATTTAATAAGTAGTTTTGCTAGTATTTATGCACAGGTAGTCACATGCCACGGTGCAGGTGTTTAATCACTAAAGTGAGAGCCTCCATAACAGAAGAAATGAGTGACTAAGGAAACAGAAGAAAGTATAGGGATGTGTTTGAAGACACAATTGAAATTAGAGTTCTGTTTCTTATGGTCTCTATTTAGTAAAGATGTGTAATACTTTTTTTTAAGCAATATTCAGAATCCTTGTTGTAAGGGTGTAGGCCAACATTTGAATTGATTCATTGCTGCATTGAATTTTGTGTTGGAGTGGGGAGCAGGAGGGGAGTGGGATGGGGAGAAAAGTCTTGTTGATAAATAGGTTACAATAAAACACATAGTGATGATTTATTTGGGAATAAAAACCCAAGCAGAATCTAAGTTTCTCTCCACCCTAGCATCTGCCTTATTTCTGAACACTTTGGACGATGATGTCTTGGTGGGCATGCCAGGCCTCCTCGGACTCCAGGGGATCTCTGTTCTCCTGGCCAGTTATGCAGGTACCATCTTGGTTAGAAGGAGAATGCTCCAGTTTATGTATTCTTGCACCCAGTAACTGTGTATAATTAAAATGTATATAATATAAAATTAAAACTCTTGATTGGCCTCCTAGTAATTATTAGTGGCATAATTTGTTCTACTTATATAGATAATTTTAAGAAATCAAAATTCTACTTGTGGAATGTCATATGCAGTACATTTTCCATTTAATTTTCCTAACTAGTGCTAGTATAATTTTGAAGCAGTTTCATAAAGGGAGCAATATAAAAATATGAATTTGAGATCCTATACAGCTATTACACATGGCTGTCGATGTTGTGATGACATTCATGCAAAAGAAAGGTGGAAGATGAGTAAAACACTATGCACGTTTGTAGTTATTAAAAAATGCACATATAATATGACCCCAGTTAAATAATATGTGTGAAAATGCATTTGTTTAGGTTTACTTGGACGTGTAACCCTGCTTTTTGTACTGCACTTTTGTGAGATGTAGATGGCACCTGCTTATCTTTCCTGCTACATTCTGGATTTCCATCCCTTGCCTCCTCATCCAAACATACCTCCTCAAGAACCTAAAGCATAAAAAGGCAAAATATACTTTCAATTCATGGTAGTACAGTTTTCTAAAGCAAAGTTTAACTTTGCAGACCTGCCTTCAGTGTAAATACCCAATTTTTCTTCCCCACAACAGTTATATCCTTGTGTTCACAGTGTAGTAAACATCATGCCAGGGCTTTGGGTTGTTTTTTTTTTTTTTTTTTTTTTTTTTTTTTTTTAGCAACAAGGCTTTTAAGTGGTGTTAAGGTTAAATTATGCAATGCAGCAGAGAGGCATTTTATCTTCAATCTCTAATACAAATATTTTTACAAATCTCAATATTTTAAGAAAGAGGCCTCTCTATACCTTTTGTGGAAGGAACACTAATAGCCTGGGTCCCTTACAAGATAATTTGGCTTTATTCTGCAATGGGAGGGATTTTCCCAGGAGTATAATTAGGTGTATGAATGAATTTCTGACCCTCATTTTTTTCCATGTGGATGACTGGAACCATCATAGGAGCTCACTTCACATCCAAGCTATCACTGATATGTGGGTATACATCCTCTTCTACACACAGCTTTATAGGTGGTTCCTCAGGCGAGGAAATGGATAGAATTTTAGTAAACCTACCCTCAGTAAACTTACCACATTCTAGAATCTAGCCCATCTTGAGTAGATTTTAATCCTGGAATCTGATCTTATTAGTCTTACCAAACACACACACACACACACACACACACACACACAAGTAAAGCCAATATATCAATGTGTTTATTTAGAAGAACAACTCTTTTAAACTAGAAAACTTATGTTTATGCCAATCTTTGTTTATACCTGCAGTGGAAGTTAAAATATGCTATTCGTTTAATTAAAACAGTTATAGGACTGTAGTACTTAAAGTTCACAAGACAAGCTCTCCCTTTACATGAGGATATATTTCCAAATAATATTTCTGCAGAAGTAAAAATATAATAGAATGAGAATGATTTCTTGATAGATTCATAATAAAAGGACTTCACATTCCGTGACTGAACAGCTCCTGTTTTATTATCCTCCATACCTTGAGATGTGAGTAGCATGATACCAGCTTCAACTGAATTGTGTCCTTCAGAAAGATCAAGTTCTAACCCCATTATCTTCATGTGACATTATTTGTAAATAGAGCTTTTAGAGATGTAATTAGGTGAAAATGAGATCCTATGCATGAGGATGAGTTTTAAACCAGTGATTGGTGTCATTATAAGAAGAACTTGTGAAAACCCAGAGAAGAGCTACCGATAGGAAGGAGGCCTGTGATATTGGAGCCACAGCTAGGAATGATGTTAGCAACCACCAGAAGCTAGGAGAGGCTCCCTGAGAGTCTCTGCAGGGAGGTGACCCTGCCAACACCTTCGCTTTAGACTTCTAGTCTCAGAACCATGACAGAGCGAGTCTCTGTTGTTTTAAATTCACCCAGCTTGTGGTGATTTGTTTCAGCAATCCTAGGAAATTAATAGACTCCCCTTGGCTTTCATGGCAAAAACTGAACTCCAATGTAGTTCTGGTGTTGCTCTGTTATAATAGTAAGTGAATCCATTAATTCTAATCAGGCTTGTGTAAGAAATTTTAAAGAGAAAATTGCGTAACTGCATCTGCCTAGAAATTCCTTTGCATCAACGTTGGCTTATTTGTAACTGAGTACAACATTTAATGACAAGTATTTTTTTTTCTTGTTGCTTGGAAGAGGTGAGTATTCAAAACATATAAAACCTAAAGTCAGATAAGCGTCCACTTGAATAGGGAGATATGGGTAATAGACGAGGAAACAAAAATACAGGTGACAGCAAGTGCACATAGGCAGATGGAAAGAAATAATGGGATGTATGTAAAAGACTCACTGGAATAGGAGTCTAAGCTGGGTTTTCAGGAAAGGCCTTGTGAGCAGGTTACCTTGGAGCTGAGGTCTTAACAGAGCAAGAATGCTTCAAGCTGAAGAAATGATGAATCCTAAAACTCCAAGGCAGGGGCAACTTTACAAGTTACTATAAGGGAAAGAAAGCCAGTGCATCTTGACTGTGGTATATATTGCAAGAAGGATGTTAGTAACGAAGTGGGAGAGAGAGATGAACAAATCATGGTGGGCATCATATAGTTCATGTGACAGATTAGATTTTACTAGAATTTCATGGCTTTGAAAAGTTTCAGGGAAGAATGTGGGGCTTGGCCTGTTCACATTTTTGAAAGATCATTTTGGAAATTGTTTGGAATGCATGTGCAAAGTGTATGTGAGTGGCCACTGGTATCTGAATTAGGTTGTATCTGTTGTCCACATGGCTTATAATAAGATGGTTCTTATGAATGCAAAGATGAGATTTCTGGGACTTTTTTTTTTTTTGAAGTTGTGACTTTAAGTTTTGATAGTGGAATTGGGTTGGGAAGAATGCTTGGGGGGAACAAACAATTGAGAAGGGCTCCAGATTTTTTTAGTTTAAGCAGCAGGTGTCTTTGACTAGTATGTAGAAATTTCTCTAAAAACCACAGTTTTAAAAGGTGTGTGTTTGGGGCATCTGGATGGCTCAGTCACTTAAGCATCTGACTCTTGGTTTCAGATTAGGTCATGATCTCAAGCCCCAAGTCAGAGTCTGGCTCCATGCTCAGCAAGGAGTCGGCTTGAGATTCTCTCCCTTTGCTTATTCCCTTAATTGTGCATGTACATGCACTCTCTCACTCTCTCTTACACTCTCATTCTCTCTCTCTCTCTCTCTGTCTCTCTCTCTATATATATAGATGGGTAGATAGATATATAGATAGATCTCAAATCTTAAAATAAAAGTGTGTGTGTTATGTACCTTCCCTATAGATATTTATGCCAAGAAAAGCCTCTGGGATAAAACATGAGATCAAGTTGGAAAAGATAGATTGGTATTTTCAGAACATACTGCATTGAAACAAAGTTACTGATGCCTGTTTGTATTTTGGACCAGTAGTGAAATACTCCTTTGTGTCTATTAAAATTAGAAATAATATGGATGTAATAGAATGAAGCTATAAAATAGTAATACCAGTGAAAAAAAATCTCTCACTGAAGGCCAAATAAGAGTTCTTGGCTAAACTAGCAGACTAAAAGCTGCTGGCAGGTGCCCTAAGGCAATTCAGGAGATGAAACAAAAATTCTTCACTGAGAAAAATTTTCCTAAAGGGAAGGTTATAGGCCAGACATCCTGGTCAGAGCTTAAAGGTCATTTACTCGAGAAATTCGGCAAATGGTTATGGAGGTCAGTGAGACACAAGGAAGGGTCCCTTGTGCTCCAGCCCCCAGGCAAACACTTGCTTATTTCACACCTGAGAGGAGAAAGGTGAGTCTTGAACCTTCAGACTTCACCTGTTGGCCCCCTGCACATCTCCTTAGCTGTTGAGCATTCTCCCTATTTCTAGAAAATGCCTGCAGCCATAAGCTTGTTGTTATATGTTGTATAAAAAGACCTGATGCCCTCATTGAGAAAGACATCTCTGGTTGACTGGTAGAGAACCCTAAATCATTACTCCTTTACTTGTGATTTGATGACAATAACACCTTATGTTTGTATCATCAATTATGAGATCCTTCTGTTCAAAGTTCTCTGGATTCTTATTAAATCTTCAGATGGGAGTGGATCTTTCTCCTACAGTGAAAGTAATAAGCAGACAAAGTAACAGCAATGAAGAGAGGCTAGGGAGGAGTAGTGTCTTCCTTGTATCATTCCTGGAAGCTCTAAAACAGAGTCACCATGGTTACAGTAGACACATTCATCGTTTTGGGAACCATTCACTGCATCCTTTGTGCTTGGCTGGCATTGGGTAACCAACACAAATGAGGCATTGTGTTATTGATTAGTTGGACACAGATGGTTAAAGAAAAGGAAGTGGGAGGCCCATGCATCAGGTTCTTTAAGGCATGATTGATGCCGAGTATGGGAAAAAAATGGCCACACCAGTGTTCAGTTAGTGATGCTGCCCAAGTTGAGGGCAGAACGATGATGAGAGTTGACCTGATGAACAGGAGAGGAAGTACATTCTGAGGAGAAGGATGCAAAAGTAGGGGAAGACATTGAGGCATGAGAGAACATGAAACTGGTAAGAGAAAGCAAACCAAAATTTCTTAAATATTTTAAGCAGTGAATCTCAATATAAAAGAGGACATGTTCTTAATTTTAAAACTTCAGATACCTTCTTTCTTCATTTATACTTAATTGCCTAATATTAAGCTAAATTTAGTTTGTTTTACACACATAATACATATATATTGTTATTCTGAAGCTTTAGTTGAATACATTTAAAATATGGTGTTTGATATAATAAAAAAGAAAAAACGAGTATATGATTCAGTACATTAAAACAAGTTAATCATTTCAGAAAAAATTCAAGATAAAATAAATTTCATATGTATTAATATTTTAATTGAAAATGAGATGAGGGAAGTACAGATTAAGAGAAAATACGATGAAGAAACTGTAAAATTAGAGCAGGTTATGACTTTTGTTAATTTCCTTGAGTTATAGGTGACCAGGAACATATCAGTTGTTGAACAATTTTGGTTTATCATGTTTTGCAACATGTGAAAATACACATCTTAGTGTCCATGGGATGTCTTAGAAGAATGTTGGAAAGAACTTAGAAGAGCTAGGCTTATTAGCTGATGTAGGGGGAGAGTTAAACAAGTGGGGCTTTGCTGTGGATTGGATGTGGTTAGGAAGCAGAGTATGATTGTGTATCTTAATAAACTTTATCTGCAAAAAGAGAAAACAAGCATGACCAAAGCTGTTATTGTCAAAGTAGCAGTGATCATGTATCTTAACCAGATTAGGAGACATTTGATCACTTTTGCAACTTGGATAAAGTTTATTCTGTGTTCAGGTATCATTGTTGACTAGTCTTGTATTTATTTGGATCCATCTTGGTCAATGAATGACATTCTGATCCTGAAGTTTTATGAACTTACTATTTTCAAGACAGAATACTAAGGCCCATCTGACAAGATCTTGCATATCAGGGGAAACTTTACCCTTTTTCACTTTCAATTTGTGATTCTAATGGAAGATACTAAAATGGAGAAGATGGATAGATATTACTATGTAAACATTTCTAATCTATAGAAGAATGTATAGAAAGAATTTAAATGTTCATGCTAAAGTAAGGATAATTTTTATAATGTATAAGGCAGGTTAATATTTTTAAGGACTTTTACAAATCAAGGTGGTAGGTAAATTCTTTAGGAATCAAAGAAAAGAGATAGGAATTTAATAGGTCTTTGACTGAGATTCACAAAACTAATAAGTGTGTATTCTTGAAAAGTAAATCTCAGTAAAGAGATCTAAATTAACATAGCAGTGGTATACTGCATTTTGTCTGTAAGTGCAGTGAAGATTGATAATAACACTTTTAAAAGGGTTATAGGCATTTCTGTATGTAATTAATTGTGATGTAAAGTGTAACGACCTTAAGAAGTACTTTCCTTTTGATCCAGCAGTCTGATTTCTAGGAATTTATCCAAAATAAATAACCTACAAATGTTATGGGCTCGAGCACAAAATCATGAGCCCAAAAATACCCATCATAATATTTTTGGCCTCTGGTTTTGAAACTCCTCGAATGTGCACAAAATTAAAATTCTATACTGAGCCCTCCATGTACCCATCATGCAGCTGCATCAAATACCAATTTTGCTAAGTTTTATCTACGTGTATCCATCTTCTTTGATACTCTGTAGTATTTTGAAACAAATCTTAGCACACCATTGAATCAATAGATCTTTCAATGTGCATCTGTAACTTGTAAGATCTTTAAAAAAATAAGCATGTCATTTTCACACCCCAAAATTCTAAAGTTACTCATGATGCCTTTATTAACTTTTCATTACCAGTTTACATTCAGATTTATCCTATTTCTAAGTGCTCCCACTTATCAGAAACCAAGTGAAGTCTTCATCTTACAGCGTTCCTTTTTTTTTTTCCTTCAATGCCAATGATTTGTTGGGGAAATCTGGTTGTTTATTCTGTGAATGTCTCTCATCCTGAATTTGGCCGATAGCTTCTGTGTAATATCACTTAAATTATTCCTTTATCTTGGGTATTTCCTAGAAATTCTGAGAGACCTAGAGGTTTTATTATATTTGTTGCTCAACTTTTGGAATACTTTGTAGGTGGTACTGAGAATTTTCTATCGCTTTGCTATTGCACAAAGTACAGAATGTCTGTGTATATCACTTTGATGTTAACATTGATTAGTATTATAAGGTGGCATTAGTTATTAATTCCTCAACAACATGTCACATGATTTAGCATTTTTTTGTTAATTATATAATCCATATGTTATTGAATCCATATGTTAATTATATAATCCATATGTTAATCCATATGTTATATAACTTATTTAATAGTTTAAATGAAAAACAATCTAAATTTAATGTTAGAATATTAGATAAATTTATTGATGTCCTATAGTGGAGCACTATAAAACTAAGGGAAAAAGGTGTATATAAATATTCATGGAATTATTTAACATTTTCCATGTATTTTTTTGAAAGTCATACAAACATTTGGTATAATCCTGTTTCTTGGAAAATAAAGTCTTATGTAAGTATATGTTAATCTGTAATATTTTTATTTTGGTTCTTTATGCAAAATAATGGTTATTTCTACAATGATTATATGTACTAATTTATTTAGTATATGATCAAGTATGCTTTCCAAAATGAGGATAATTTGCCTGAATTTAAAATATATTTTAAATAATACAATAACAAAGTAAACATATAAAATTATATTTTCTTAATGCCTATCCAGTAAAAACTATTGAGTATTTTTCAGACATTAAATTTACTCCCTCATAATCAGATCTGCCACTCTGATTAGGCATCAGTTTTGATTTCTTTGAGTCACTAGATGAGGGGGATACCCCTTGAAAGATCCTTCCTTAATTCTGACTAAAGTGTCTTCTCTAAATCTACACCTGACTCCTGATTTTGATGTTGTAACTCAGGTCATCCAAGATCTCCAGATAATCCTCATTACAATCTCTCTTGACCCCAAAGTAAAGGTCAGGGTGAGCCCTTAGATTCCAGAATGCAAGCCTCAAGGCATACCTGGCCATATTCTGACCATCAAAGTCCTAATAAGCATTGCACCTAGGTCGTTTTATTAAAACTCTACTTCCAGTTCCAGTAATGGAAATATTGAGGAAGGGGCATTGAACATAAGGCTCTTTTTTGAAACTAGTGTCTAGGATAGTGTGGCAAGGGGGTGGGGGCAGTTACTACTAAAAATGGTTGTCATTATTAATATGTAATAACCCAACCCGGAGTCCTGTGCTGCCCCTAGTCCTCCAGATAATTTATTTATGTTGAATTACCTGCCCTTGAGAAAAAGCTCTTAATATTCAATGTTGGTCAAATGTCAAATGCCACAGTAGCTAGTCATCTATTCACTGAATAATGTTGCAAAGGAAATGTCATTTACACAGTGAAATTAAATGGGTGCCAAATAAATAGTGTCACACATTGTTATGATACCTGAGTCTTGCAAAGTATTTATTTTGCAGTTCACTATCACCTACCAGAAGTTAATTATTTTAACATAGAGTTTACAGAATGCATAATAGTACTGCATGAATTCCTTTAGTGGTAGGTAGAAATAACAAGTGCCTGAATAATAATTGTTGTAATTGCTCTTTATAAGAAACTGCTGAATATTGTATGAAACAAAATTGTGGATGTATAAGTGTAGTGTCATTTGATGAGGGTATATGTCTCATTTACATTTCTTAATTATTCAAAAAATAAAATTTAATATAATTCTTGAGAAATAGATCTTTAGAATATGAATGTGTAACATAATTACAGTATTTGGTGTACAATGCAAATCTAGGAATGTCGAATAAAGAAAACTCTTGCTGTGTAAGTATAGTGGAAAAATCTGTGATTGTTAGTATAGATTAAGGAACACTCAAGTCATTGTTATCTATTTTTTTTGTTTCAACCCAATTAATGTTACATTGAATCTGGTATTCTTAAGGACATAAAATAGAGGAGTTGATATACTGAAGTGATCAACAAAATAATTTTAGGTTTAAATTGAAGCAAATCTTGTCACTTTTTGGGAGGAGAAATGGTAACTTTGAAGTTTCTGAAATCTCTTCTTTGTTTAAAAGCATAATGTGCCCTCAAGTATTTGGATGTATAAGAATTGTCAAAATACAGATTCTCACTCTTGGGTAGGTTAATTCAATCTGATAGAATCTTCTTAACACTGGCAGCAAAGAACATGGTTCCTAACAGACACAAACTAACCCTGTTCTGATTATGAGTGTCATGCTATCAAAGTAAATGTTTTTAACCATTGCATTTTGCAGATAATTCAACATGCCCTGATTTTGTTCTATGGATTGGTTATAATTTGTCTCCATTTTAAATTCTCTCAGGACAGAGGCTACACCCCTCAGAGGGCATGCTTACGTAATCTGTTTAATCATTCTATATCTATAAGTTAATAAACTGATTGGTATGCTGATTTTTTGGTCCCTGCATCTGTGTCTGCAAGATGGACCTGAATCTTGGATGGGTTACAAAGCAAGCATCCAGTCTGTGCATGTGGTCATCTGTCTATTGTAGGAATTGCTAGGGTAGCCAGTTTCCTAGATCAAAGCTTTCCAGTGGGTGGGTTGCAATTTGTACTGAGCTCTTGATCCCTTAGCACAGAGAATCAACTGGGGCAGCCGGAGCTTTGGATGGTAAACTGCCTTTTCTATGTCCTCCAGGGTGTGATATATATTATCCCTTTTAAAATTTTATTTATTTTTTAATTCTATGATAATTAACACACAGTGTTATTATATTAGCTTCAGGTGTACAATATAGTGATTCAGCAATTCTATACATTACTCAGTGCTCATTATGTAATAGGTGTCCTCCTAAACCCATACACCTATTTCACCATCCCCCCACCAGCCTCTCCTAGGACAATCATCAGTTTCTTCTCTATATTTAAAGACACTGTTGTTTTTTTTTTTTAAGATTTTATTTATTCATGAGAGACACACACACACAGAGAGAGAGAGAGAGAGAGAGAGAGGCAGAGACACAGGAAGAGGGAGAACCAGGCTCCATGCAAGGATCCCGATGAGGACTTGATCCAGGGACTTGGGGATCACGCCCTGAGCCGAAGACAGATGCCCAACCACTGAGCCACCCAGGTGTCCCAAGACACTGGTTTTGTTGCCATTTTTTTCCTTTGTTTTATTTCTTAAATTCTACATATGAGTGAAATCATATTGTATTCCTTTCTCCTATTAATATTTCACTCTAGCATTATACTCTCTAGATCCATTCACATTGTTGCAAATAGCAAGATTTCAGGGTTTTTTTGAGGCAGAGGTAATATTCCATTGTGTGTGTGTATATATATCACTTCTTTATCCATTTGTCTATTGATGAATACTTAGGTTGCTTCCATTACTTGGTTATTGTAAATAATGCTGCTATAGACATAGGATCCATGTATCTCTTTGGATTGATGTTTTTGTATTCTTTGAGTAAACACACAGTAGTATGATTGTTAGATGGCAGGCTACTTCTATTTTTAACTTTTTGAGGAACCTCCATACTGTTTTCCAGAGTGGCTTCTCCAGCTTGCATTACCACCAAAGTGCAGGAGGGGGTCCTTTTTCTCCATATTCTTGCCAACACATTTCTTGTGTTGTTGACTTTAGCCATTCTGACAGGTGTGAGGTGATACTTCATTGTAGCTTTGATGTGCATTTTCCTGTTGTTGAATATCTTTTCCTGAGTCTTAGCCACCTATATGTCTTCTTTGAAGAAATGTCTGTTTAGTTCCTCTGCCCATTTTTGGTTGGATTGTTTGTCCAATGGGTGTTGAGTTTTATAAGTTCTTTATGCATTTTTGATATTATCCCTGGATCGGATATTATTGGCAAATATTTCTCCTATTCTGTAAGTGGCCTTTTAGTTTTGATTGTTTCCTTTGCTGTGCAAAAGCTTTTTATTTTGATGTAGTCTCAGTAGTTAATTTTCAGTTTTGTTCCCTTTCCTCAGGGACCTATCTAGAAAAAGAGTTGCTATGGCTGATGTTGAGCAAGTTACTGCATGTGTTCTCTCTTAGACTTTTGTGGCTTCAGGTCTCAAATTTAAGTCTTTAATGCATTTTCAAATTATTTTTGCATCTGGTATATGAAAATGGTCCAGTTTCTTTTGTGCATTGCTGTCGAATTTTCCCAGCACCATTTGTTGAAGAGACATTTTCCCACTACCTATTCTTTTTTTAATAAGTTATTTGTTATTTGTTATTTATTTATTTATTTATTTATTTATTTATTTATTTATTTATTTATGAGAGACACAGAGGGCGAGAGGCAGAGACACAGGCAGAGAGAGAAGCAGGCTCCATGCAGGGAGCCGGACGTGGGACTCGATCCCGGGACTCCAGGATCATGCCCTGGGTGGAAGGCAGGTGCTCAACCACTGAGCCACCCAAGTGTCCCTCCCACTACATATTCTTAGCTACTTTGTCAAAGGTTAATTGGCTGGCCATATAGTTGTGGGTTTATTTCTGGGTTTTTTATTCTATTCCATTGATCTATATGTCTCTTTTTGTGCCAGAATCATTCTGTTTTGATTACTACAGTTTTGTAATATAACTTTTAGTTCAGATTTATGATGTCCCCCGGTTTGTTTTTCTTTTTGAAAATTTCTTTGGCTATTCAGGGTTTCTGTGGATCCTTAAAAATTTTAGGATTGGTTTAATTCTTTGAAAAATGCTGTTGGTAT
The DNA here is from genome assembly GCF_905146905.1 of Nyctereutes procyonoides. Classification (NCBI taxonomy): domain Eukaryota; kingdom Metazoa; phylum Chordata; class Mammalia; order Carnivora; family Canidae; genus Nyctereutes; species Nyctereutes procyonoides. Next base: position 7,028,957 of record NW_026575082.1, on the reverse strand, counting down.
TTTCAGAGGAGTTGCATTAAATGTGTAGATCGCTTTGGGTAGTATAAATATTTTAATAATACTTGTTCTTCCAATCTATGAGCATGAAATATCTTTCCATTTCTTTGTTTCATCTTCAATTTGTTTTCATCAGTGTATTATAGTTTTCAGAGTACAGGTCTTTCACTTCTTTGTTTAGGTTTATTCCTAAATATTTTCTTATTTTTGGTGCAATTGTAAATGGGATTGTATTTTTAATTTCTTTTTCTGCTGCATCTTATTGGTGTATAAAATACAATGGGTTTCTATATGTTGATTTTGTATTTTGCTACATTGCTGGATTTGTTTTTCAGTTCTAACATTTTTTTTGGTGGAGTCTTTTAGGTTTTCTATATCTAGTATCATATCATCTGCAAGTAATGAGAGGTTTACTTCTTCCTTACCAATTTGGATGTCTTTTATTTCTTTATGTTGTCTAATTGCTCTGGCTATAGCTTCTGGTACTATGTTGAATAAAAGTGGTGAGAGTAGACATCCTGTCTTTTTCCTGACCCTTGGGGAAAACATTTCAGTTTGTCTTCATTGAGGATGATGTTGGCTTTGGTTTTTTCATATAAGGCCTTTATTATTTTTGAAATATGTTCCTTCTAGTCTCCTTTGTAGACAATTTTTGGCATGGAGAGTTGTACTTAGGTGCTTTTTCTGCATCTATTGAAATGATCATATGTTTTTAATCCTTTATTTTATTGATGTGATGTATCACGTTAATTGTTATGTGAATATTAAACAAGCACCTTTGATCCTGGGAATGAATCCCACTTGATCATAGTAAAAGATTTTTTTTTTTGATGTACTGTTGGATTTTGTTTGCTAATATTTTGTTGAGGATTTTTGTATCTGTGTTCATCAGGGATATTGGCCTATAGCTCTCTTTTTTTATCTTGCATCTGTATCTCGTTTTGATATCAGATTAATGCTGGCCTCATAGAATGAATTTGGAAGTTTTCCTTCTTTTGTTTTGGAATAGATTGGAAAGAATAGGTATTAATTCTTCTTTAAATGTTTGGTAGAATTCACCTGTGAAGCCATCTGGTCTGGACTTTTGTTGGTAGTTTTTTGATTACTGATTCAATGTCTTTACTGGTTATCATCAGTCTGTTCAAATTTTCTATTTCTTTTTGTATCAGTTTTGGTAGTTTGTAAGTTTGTAATGGGAATTTACCCATTTCTTCTAGATTTTCCAGTTTCTTGGTGTATAATTTTTCATAATATTCTTATATCATCCTTTTGTATTTCTATGGAGTCCATTGTTATTTCTCTTTTTTCTGATTTTAATTGAATTATCTCTCTTTCTCAACTAGTCTTTCTAAAGGTTTATCAACTTTGTTGATCTTTTCAAAGAACCACCTTCTGGTTTCATTTTGGTTTCTATAGTATGTATTTCTGCCCTAATCTTTATTATGTCCTTCCTTCTGCTTTTAGATATTATTTTTAATTTTTGTAGCTTTAAGGTGTAAAGTTAGGTTGTTTGAGATTTTTCTTTTTTGAGGTAGATATGTAATGTTCTATACTTGCCTCTTAGAGTAGCTTGTGATGCATCCCAAAGGTTTTACACCATTATGTTTTCATTTTCATTTGTTTCCATATACTTTTTAATTTCTTCTATTTCCAGGTTAATCCATTCCTTGTTTAGTAGCATGTTGTTTAACCTCCTTGTATTTGTGGTCTTTCCAGAGTTTTCTTGTGATTGAATTATAGTTTCATAGCATTATAGTCAGAAAAGATATACAATATGACTTTAGTCTTTTTGAATTTACTGAGGTTGGTTTTTGGGCTAATATGTGATCTATTCTGAAGAATGTTTTGCATGCCCTTGAAAAGAATGTGTATTCCTCTGGTTTAGAATAGAATGTTCCTGGGGCACCTGGGTGGCTCAGTGGTTGAGCACCTATCTGCCTTTGGCTCAGGTTGTGATTCCAGGGTCCTGGGATTGAGTCCTGCATTAGGCTCCTTGCAGGGAGCCTCCTTTTCCTTCTGCCTGTGTCTCTGCCTCTCTTTCTCTCTCTCTCTCATGAATAAATAAATAAAATCTTTAAAATGTTAAAAAAAAGTAAAAGCACCAAGACAAAAGAAGACAGTAATATATAGAGGAAACCCCACAAGACCAGCAGGAGACTTTTCAGCAGATACTTTCCAAGTCAGAAGGAAGTGGCATGACAGATGCATAGTGCCAAGTGGAAAAAATCTGCATCCAAGGACACTCTATCCAATAAGGCTATTATTCAGAAAAGGAGAGACAGAGTTTTCCAGACAAATAAAAACTAAATAAGTTCATGACAACTAAACCAGACTTGCAAAAAAAAAATATTAAAGAAGACTCTGTGAGTGGAAAGGAGAAGCCAAAATTGACAGGATAAAGGTAGAAAACACAAAAGCAGTAAAAATGAATATTTCTATAAAAAATCATCCAAAGAACTCACAAAATGAAAGTATATAAAATATAGTAGCATATATCTAAAATGTGCAGAGGAGAAGAAAAATAATGAGTTCAAACTTAAATGACTATCAATATAAACTGCTATATGCTATATGCAGAAGGGGTTATATGCAAACCTACAAACCACATATCAAAAACCACTAATATATGAATAATAAAAAAAGAAATGTAAACGTATCACTTAAGAAAATCAGCAAGGCATGAGAAAAAGACAAGATCAGAAAAAAAATCTTCAGAAACCACAACAAATAATAAAATGACAATAAATACATATCAATAATTACTTTAAACATAAATAGACTAAACTCTATAATTGAAAGATAGAGGGTAACAGAATGGATTAAAAGAAAAATAAGACCCATTCTTATGCTGCCTATAAGAGGTTCATTTTAGACCTAAAGACACTTGCAGATTGAAAGTGAAGGATGCAGATTATTTTCCATTACGCTGTCTTTTAGGCCATTAATTTCTTCCTCTGCTTCTTCCTTCCTGTTCTTCGTTCCATCAAGTATGTTTCTCATTTCATTTATTGAGCCCTTATCTCTGCTTTGTTATTCCTTAGCTCTGTGTTAAGCATTTCACTCATATCTTCCCTTCTTTTCTCAGGTTCAGTGAGTATCCATAGGATCATTGTTTTAAATACTCCCATCAGGCATATTACTTATATATGTTTACTTACATCTTTGGCTGTGGCCTTGTTTCGTTCTTTCATCTGGGATAAATGTCTCTGTCTTCTCATTTTGCATGAGTTTCTGTGCCTGTGTCTCTGTGTAAGGAAACTCTGCTATGTCTCCTGTGTTTGAGGTAACAGCCTTATGAAGAAGAGGTCCAATAGCCCTGCTGTATTTCATTACTCCCTGGGTGCTGGCATTTCCAGAAGTGTCTCCAATATATGCAGGTATGTTCTGTTGTTTTGCCCTGGTTCCTTTATCCTTCAGGCCAGTTATCTGCAGAAGTGCTCTTTGCCTTTTTGTGGGCAATGTTTGGTTCCTGCCCTGAATGTAGTATGTTTTAACTAGATGTGCTCTTGGTCTTCTTGTGAAATGACACCTGTCACCACCACTGCCAGAATCAAGGCCCTATAAAACATGCAAGTTGGGAGACATAGTGTTGGCAGGGATGTGGACTGGGCTTTTGGGGAAAGGGGCCCACTGTTCTGGGACTGGGGCAAGCATGACTGGGAATAGGGGTAGTTGGAGGAGCTTGGTATAAGCAAGTTAGGTGGTGATGCTGCACTGATTCCCAAAGGTGGTCTTGTGCTTATGTTGAGAGGCAGGGGAGGAAGATGGTGTCAACTAGTTCCTTTGTGCCTGGATGTATCATTCCTTAAATGCTGCCTCTCTGAGATATTCTCTGAGTTGAGTGAATAACTTTCTCACTATGCGCCCCAGGCCCTCTTCACATCACTATTTCCACACTGTATGTCCCTGGGTTGTTTGCTCACTTTCTCTCCATGAGCAGCATAATGCCCTCCATGTTCTATTCCAGCCAAGCCTGCTGACTTTTAAAACTCCAGTCTTTAAGCCTAGGTGGTTGTTGAAATCATGAAATTTCATCTCTCTTGGGTTCCAAGCCAGTTGCTATTGGGATTTGTCTTCCCTGTGTGCTTTCCTGTGTGTTAGCCTTTCTCTTCCCCTTCTCCATGACCTCAGCTCCCACCCCACCACAGTGGCCATAATCTGTTTCCCAAGCTGCATCTCCAAACTTCTTCCCTTCTGTAATGTGTGTGACCTCTTTTCTACCTTTAGGTATAGAGTTTGCTCTGCCAGTCTTCAGGTCAATTTCTTGAAGTATTTAGGATGATTAAATAGTTAAGCTGTATTCCTGGGATGAGGCAAGCCTAGGATCCTTCTACTCCATCACCATCCTCCAACCATCTAATCTCCATTTTTGATTTTGAGTCTTCTTCCTTTTTTCTTTCTTGCTAAAGTTTATCAATTTTATGGATTTTCTTAAAGACCAGTTTTGGTTTTATTGGTTATTTCTATTATTTATTGTTTTTAAAAATATTTATTTCTGCTCTAATCTTTATTATTTCCTACCTTCTGGTATTTGCTTTTGTTTTTAAGATTTTATTTATTTATTCATGAGAGACACAGAGAGAGGCAGAGACACAGGCAGAGGGAGAATCAGGGTCCCTGCAGGGAGCCCAGTGTGTGACTCCATCCCAGGACCCTGGATCATGACCTGAGCTAAAGGCAGATGCTTAACTACTGAGCCACCTATGTGCTTCTGGTTTTGGGTTTTGTTTGTTCTTCTCTTTCTTGCTTCCTTAGGGGTAAATGTTTGTTTGTTTGTTTGTTTGTGTTGGGTTTTTTTTTCTTATTGAGGCAGTGTTCTATAGTGTTTTCATTTTCATTTCTCTCCATGTATTTTTTATTTCCTCTTGGATTTCTTGATTGATGCATTCATTTTTTAGCAACATGTAATTTAGCCTCCATTTATTTATGTTCTTTCCAGATTTTTCTTTCTTGTGATTTCTAATTTTATACCATTGTGGTCAGAAAAGATATATTATTTCAGTTTATTGAATTTGTTGAGACTTTTTTTGTGTGGCCTAATGTGTTATCTATTCTAGAGAATCTTCCATGGAAACTTCAAAGGAATCTCTATTCTCCTGTTTAAGATAGAATGTTCTGTATATGTTAAATCCATCTGGTTGAGTGTGTCATACATAGCCACTGTTTATTTTTTGTTATTCTGCCTGGATAGTCTATCCAGGGATGTAATTGGGGGTGTTCATGTCTTGTATTATTGTTATATTCTTTTTTAATATATCAGCTAATAGTTGCTTTATGTATTTGAGTTCTCCCAGGTTGGATGCATTAATATTTACAATTATAATATCTTGTTGGATTGCTCTTTTGTCATTCATTAGTGTCCATCTTAGTCTCTTGTTACGTCTTCATTTTATTTATTTATTTATTTATTTATTTAAAAGATTTTATTTATTTATTCTTGAGAGACACAAACTAAGAGAGAGGGAGAGACACAGGCAGAGGGAGAAGCAAGCTCCATGCCGGGAACCCAACATGGGATTCAATCCCAGGACTCCAGGATCATGCCCTGGGCTGAAGGCAGGCACTAAACCACTGAGCCACCCAGGGATCCCCTACATCTTTGTTTTAAAGTCTGTTTTGTCTAATGTAAATATTGCCACCTCAGCTTCTTTTTGCATCTCATTGCATAATAAATGCTTTTCTATCTCATCACCTCAATTTGCATGTCTTTAGGTCTGAAGTGAATATATCTTAGAGGCAGCATACAAAGGGTCTTTTTAAGGATTTTATTCATTTATTTATGAGAGACAGAAAAGGGATAAGCAGGCTCTGTGTGAGGAGCCCAATGCAGGACTTCATCCCAGGACCACAGGATCACAACCTGAGCCAAAGGCTCAACCACTGAGCCACCCAGGTGGCCTGGGTCTTGTTTTTTTAATCCATTCAGTCACCCTGTTTCCTTTTTTTGGAGCATTCAGGTCATTTACATTCAAAGTAATTATTGAGGGCAGCTGGGGTCACTCAGCAGTTTAGCGCTGCCTTTGGCCCAGGGCATGATCCTGGAGTCCCAGGATCTAGTTCCATGTCAGGCTCCCTGCATGGAGCCTGCTTCTCCCTCTGCCTGTCCCTCTCTCTCTCTCTCTCTCTCTCTCTCTCTCTCTCTCTCTCTCTCTCTCTCATGAATAAATAAATAAAATCTTTTTAAAAAGTAATTATTGAGAAGTATGGACTTACTTCCATTTTACTTACTTTACAGTTTTTGTGGTTCTTGTTCCTTTCTTCTCTTATCATTTGTCTTGTGGTTTGATGACTTTCTTTAGTGATATACTTGTATTCTTTTTCTTTTTGCATACCTATTACAGGTTTTTGATTTGTGGTCACCATTAATTTGATATATAACATCCTACACTTATAGCAGTCAATGGTGAGTTGATGTTTGCTTAAGTGAAACCCATTCTAAAACCTCCAAATTTTTACTCCCTCAGTCCCCATGGTTTATATATATGATGTCATGCTTCACATAGTTTTATTTTGTGAATCCCTTCACTGATTTTTATAGACACACTTTATTTTACAGCTTTTGTGCTTCAATCTCTCTACTAGTTTTATAAGCAATTAATCTACTTTTATTTTTATATATATCTGTGGAATTCTTTCTTCACCTACATTTCTTAATCCTGCTTAATATTTCTTGGAGAGCTGGTTTAGTGGTGATGAATTTCTTTAACTTTGGTGTGTGGGAAAGTCTTTATAACTCCTTCAATTTTGAATGATAGCTTTGCTGGATAGGGTATTCTTGATTGGAGGAATTTTCTGTCAGCATTTGGAATATGTCATTCTATGCCAGCTAGGCTGCACTTTCTACTGAAAATCAGCTTGTAGTTTTATGGTATTTCTCTTATATGTAACTGTTTTCCTTTTTCTTCTCGCTTTTAAAATTCTCTCTTTATTGCTACTTTTATCCATTTTAATTATTACATGTTTTGATGTGGACTTCCTTGAGTTGATTTTGTTGAGAGCTCTCTGCCTCCTGGATCTGGATGTTGATTCCTTCCCCAGATTAGGGAAGTTTTCAGCTATCATTTCATTAAGTAAATGTTCTGCCCCAATTTTTCTACCCCCTTTTCTACATTTCCTTCTTCTGGGTTCCCTATAATGCAAATGTTATTACCCTTGGTGTTATCACTGAATTCCCTTAATCTGTTCTCATTTATTTTTTTCCTTTTTTTTCTATTCAGCTTAGTTGCTTTGCAATACTTTGTTTTTCAGGTCATTGATCTGTTTTTGCTTCCTCTAATCTGGTGATTCCTCCAATGTATTTCATTTTCAGCTTTTGAGTCCTTCATCTCTGATTGGTTCTTTTTTATGTTTCTATCTCTTGTTAAGGGTTTCACTGAAATGCTTCAGTTTTTTTTTTCCAAGTTCAGAAAGTATCTTTATGATAATTACTTTGAATTCTCTATCAGACATATTGATTATCTTTGTATCATTTAGTTCCTTTGCTGTGATTTTGTCTTGTTGTTTCATTTGGAACATACTCCTTATCTCCTTTTTTTGTCTAACTCTCTGTTTTGTGTATTAGAAAAGTTAGCTATGTTTTCTGTTCTTGAAAATAGTGGCCTTATGAAGCACATGTTCTGTAATGCCATGTCCCCTGGGCACTAGAACCATGTGCTTTACATATTCCTAAATATCTAGGGTTATGTGTGCCCTACTGTTGTGGGTGAGCCATATTTCCCTTCAGTCAAGTTGGCCACTGTGGCTCACTTTCCATGTTGTGAGCAGAGTTTCATCCATGTACTTTTAGGGGGCCAGTCTCAGGCTGCCTTGGGCTTGTAGTTGGGTCAGACCACAAACCTGCCTTCGGCCCCATTTGCTGGTGCAGTCACCTAACTACAGGGCACTGTCCTTGCATTATTCCCTGAAAGATTTTCACTGGTGGCTGGAGCCCTCAATCCAACCAGATGTCTGCCCCTACTCCCATCCACTGCTGAAGCTGCAGTAGATCTGGTATGTGTAGTTATCTTCCTTTCTCCCCAAGGTAGATGTCACTTTGGAATAACACTCGTTGCTGTTTTGGCTACTTGCAGAGTGAGATGAGTCAGGAGATGCTTTGCAGAGACTCCTGCTGTGTTGTGCAGGTTGGATGGGGCAGTCTTTAGGAGAATGCAGAGATATCAGCAAGGTATGAAGAGAGTGTGATCCCAGTCCCTACCAGGCTTTCTTCTTAATCTATATTTTACTTTTTGAGAAGCACAAACATAAATAGACCATACTTATAATCATGACTAATGTAACTTTATCAAACTTAAGAAATGAAACCTTAAAGTTACAGTTTAAGCCCCTTTTCCACTCCTCTTTCATCTCATCCCCTCGTAAATATATCCTCATAAGTAAACACTATCCTGTATTTGTTGTTTTTCATTTCTGTGTGTGACTTTAAACTGTTCTAACAGTGAAATACACTTATGACCATCTAATATTGTTTTGTATGTTTTAAAACTTTCTACAAATATCATTAAATCATTTAAAAACTAGTTTTTATTTTGCTGAACACTAGGGTTTTGATATTTATTCATGTTGACAGTTATAACTTCAATTGATTTATTTCACTCATGGAACAATGATGGCTTGCATATAAAGTATATTAATTTCATGTCCTGTGGTCATCTTACCGATTATCAATGTTTTGTTATTTTAAACTCTGTTGCAACAAATTATGCATATTCTTATGTGTACCTTCATATATCTATGGAAAATTGGGTCTTAGGACATATTCACACCTCCAGATTTACTAGATATAATCAAATGACAACAGTGATTATAACAATCACTTCTTCCATTAATAGCATTTGAATGTCCCTATTTCCTTACATCTTGTTGGTACTAGTTATAGTTGGGTCTGTAGTTATTTTCTAATCAAGTGGGTGGAAAATGTAATCTTGTTTTAATTTGTTTTTCCTGATTATCAATGAGTTGGAACACATATCCATATTGCTAATGGGTATTATGATTTCCTCTTCTGGGCTTGCATCTTAGTTTTTCTTTTTAATTTTCAATTTTTGGGGGAGAAGAGCTTATATAGATTTGTGGATATTATTTAAAAAGTAAGTATTTCCTGGGATCCTTGAGTGGCTCAGTCAGTTGAGCATCTGACTCTTGGTTTTGGCTCAGGTCATGATCTTGGAGTCAAGGGATGGAGTCCTTCTTTGGGCTCCATACTCACTGGGGAACCTACTTGAGGTTTTCCTCTCTCTGTCCATATCCCTCCTTCTCTCTTGTTCTGTCTCTCTGAAATAAATTAATAAATCTTAAAAGAAAAAGTGTTCCTGCCATAAATACTTCATCAGTCAAACATGCTATAAATATCTTGATATCTGACACTTTTTTTTCTGTTTATAGTCTTTTGTTTGTTTGCTAACTGGAAGATAGGGATTGGGTGCTCTGTGTATGTGTGTATTTTGCTTCCCTGTATTGATATTTCTCTAAAAGAGTAGACATTTTGCATTTCCCATTATGAGCTATGATGTTCTCTTCCACTGTTATCTTGTGCTTCTGTGAGACCTCCTACACCTTCTTTATTACACAGTGGTAGATGCCATCTTACTTTGGGTGCCTAGGTCATTAGGTTCCTTTTTCATATTTGATTATTCCTCATATTCTGACCTCCATCATTCTAAATTATAATGCATCTTCCCAAATTATAATACAAATAAAACCCTTCATTTTCCTGTTTCCCTTGTAGCTACAATGTAGATGTGTTGTCTAGGTCACTCCAATCACATAGGAAAAGAGGAAAGTCTCTTGTGGGAGACTTTGGTTCAGACACAAGGCCCCTATGGAAATGAATTCAGCCTTAATTCAGTCTTTGCTCAGCTAGTAGGAGTGATAAAGGATGCTGAGTCACCTGGTGTCTGTGTCAGTAATTGTGCATCACTGGAACAGCTTGGTGACTTGCTCCTGTTACCAGAGATGGCAACACCCTCACACTCACAGACAGTGACATCAGTAACTCTCTTTATAGTTAGGACCAACTTTGTAGTTAGGAAATGGTTCTTGGACACTGAGACCTGAGCCTCTTTTTCTCAAGGTATCAGGGATTCTGGGAGTTTTTAGTGTCCACAAATATATTTCTTCTTCCTTAAACTAATGTAAATTACATTTTATGTAACTAAGAACACTAACCAATAAATAGCTTCCTAATAAGATCCTATGTCTGTTGAAGGAATGCTATAGACTTTGTTCTTTGGAATAGTTTTGATTTTTCCCAACCTCTTTCTCCTTCATAGACATTTTAGAATCTGCTTGCCAAGTCACTATAAAAAGTCTACTGGAATATTTACTGGATTTTCATTGAACTAATGAGTAAAGAAAGGAAATGAACTATATTTGGCATTGAGTCTTTATATTCCAAATTGGTGAAACTATCAATTTATTTAGGTCTTTTTAATATTTCTCAATAATAACTTACACTTCCTTCCAGGTAGATTTTATGAGTGCTGTGTTAAATTAATTTTTATATGGCTTTGAACACATTAAAGATAATGTGATTATTTTAAATTCCTGCTTTTCTAAGAGATTTTATTTTTAAATACATGTTGCAGATCCATTTGTATATCATATAGATTTTCAGGTATTGAAAATACTATACACTTAGTATGAACCATAAGGATATAATTTTTATACATTTTTGTTTCAGGTTGCTAATTATTTCTTTAGGTATGTGTTTCTAAGTTAAGTAAAATTGACATTTGTTTTTTTCCCTATTTTTTCTTATTTTGACATTGGGGTTGTATTTGCCTCATACAAAAATAGAGTTCCATTTTTCTATTCCTTGGTTCAATTTTTGAAAGACTTCTGTGACTTATTTCTACAAAGCCATTTAGATTTCCCCCACCTCCCAGGCCTTTATATCTTTTTTTTCCCTCTTAATAAAGCTGTATTTTCATCATTAATTGAATTATTATTATAGAAACATTCATATTATTTAAACTTGATTGACTGTTGGCTTGTATTCGATATATTTTGGCATATTTTTCTAGGAAATCACCCTTCATACCTAACTCTTCAAATGCATTTGCTGATGACATTTATAATATGATACCATATATAATATAATATAATATAATATAATATAATATAATATAATATAATATATGTAATTAAGTTATAAGTTAATAACTCTAAGTTTTTCTATTTTTAATGGTTTTTATTTATTTGAGAGGGAGGACAAATGGGGGAGATAGGGCCAGAGGGAGAAGCAGACTTCCCAATGAGCAGGGAACCAACATGGGGCTCGATCCCAGGACTCTGGGATCATGACCTGAGTCAAAGCCATATGCTCAACCAACTGAGCCACCCAGGCATCCCTACTCTAACATTTTTCTAATATCTGATATAGTTATACTTCTCATCCTTTTGCTGCCTTGTAACTCCTTTAAAAGTCTTGTCTGAGGTTTCCCACTTTATTATTTTTCCCAAATAACCAAAGAAATAGCATTTATAAATATTTTATCTTTTATAATATCTTCTCAAGTTCATCTTTACCAAATTTCTCCCTCATTTCCTTTCAATTTGGCCACACTTTTTACATTAAATATTTAGGCATTATTTTCAACACTTTTTTCTCCTATTAACTCATTCTATAAATATTTAAATCTCAAAAATTCCCTAAAAATACCACTTTAATTAACTACATCTAAATTTTAATTAACTACATCTAAATTTTGAGGTCATTTGCCCCCTACTCAATGGCGACTTTTTTTTTTTTTTTTGCTTTAAGGTTAATCATTTAATATATTAACATTTTCACTTATAAACATACAATTTGCATATACAGGGAAAAACAGTTTCTGTGGACACAAGAGAGTATGAGAGACAGGGAAGCAAGCAGAAGATAGATCAATTATGGGGGAAAAATGGAACTGCATTCCATTCCTATGTCTACATAAACTTAAAAAGAGACACAGGCAGATGGAGAAGCAGGCTCCCTGCAGGAAGCTTGATGTAGGGACTCAGTCTCAGGACCCTGGGATCATGCCCTGAGCTGAAGGCAGACACTTAGCCACTGAGCCACCCAGGCATTCCTCACCTGTTTCTAGGTGTTTAGAAACAGGTATTTATGGGTCCATGTGCTTAGTATGCGTGTCTTAATTTCCAGACATATCTTTAAATTTTTATTAATCTTACTGATTAATTTCATTTCAGTAAACATTTTATTGCAGTATAAATTAGAAAATTGCCCAAATCATGAGAGTATGGCTTAGAAACTTTCTTGAAGTGAATAACCGACTACACAGCTAGCATTCAGATCAAGAAAGAAAACATCCTCCTATTTTCACAGACATTCTCCTATCAGATAAGAAGTCGCTACCCTTACTTCTGCCTGCTTCTCATTTTAATATATATAGAGTATATTTATTTCTTTATTTTTAAAGATTTATTTATTTATTCATGAGAAACACAGAGAGAGGCAGAGACACAGGCAGAGGGAGAGGCAGGCTCCATGCAGGGAGCCTGATAAGGGACTCGATCTTGGGATCATGCCCTGAGCTGAAGGCTGCAGCTGCTTTACTGAGAATGTCTGCCTAGCACTTTATCACCTTGCTCTGTTGCTACAGACTTGGACATATTTCTTCAGGGAACTATATTTAGAACGAGTTCTCTACCACACTGAAGTCAGAATTTATCTGCTCATGTGTCCAGTCTCCTCTCTCCTTCCCCAAGAAGCAGCCAAAGAGACTGTTGGTGGCTCATCCCCTATCTTGCCTCTTTCCCTATCTTGCCTCTTTCTCAAGTTGGGATTCTTGGGATCCTGTACTTTGCTATATGAGACAGATGTATCCTAGGGAAAAACTAAGAGTATCAGCTCACATCCCTATGGCTCTCTGTCCCCTAAAGGATTGGATCTTCTCACTGTTTATCCACTCGCTGATCTCTATAGATTTTCCTTGTGTTTTCCAGTTGCTCTGGAAGAAATGAGTCAGAAATAAGCTACTCTAACCTTCTCAAAATCAGAAGTTTTCTGACAGTTGAAAATTGATCAGAAAATGTGTTTCATAGTGTCCTGAATTTGTTTTTATGAAAATTTCCATATAGTTATTTTTTACCTTTTTCTTGGTGTTTAAATGAGTATATATTTTCTAGCTCTTAGGTACATGTCTCCATAAATATAAGACTCTTTTCTATTTTTAATGTAGTCTTAGAAAAGTATAGTTTTTATCCTGTGTGATTGAAGAGTTTTATCACTCTAGTTTTTTTTTTTTCCAGACTATGCCGTGTTGGTTTATAGTTGTTCTAATTTCCTTGTGAGATGAAAAGTTTATTGGATGGTGATCCTGTCTCCCAATAGATGATTTTTTTCCTTCATGCCTACTCTGATTTTGGTAAAGCAAACCAACTACTTTTTGGAATAGCTTTCCCCCCCAAACTTTCACTGTGAGAATTTCTGATGCCTTATGATTTATGCATATGTGAACAGTATGTGAAAGGATTATGTTTTTGCTGTTTTTCTTTATAAGTTGAGGGAAGCCAAGATATAGTTAAGGGACATCACATAGCATGCTGAGGATAGGCTTCTCTGTGGAAGCAGGATTTAGATCTAAGAATGGAAGGGGGCAGAGAATGTTCTAGGCACAGTGAAGAGCTGGCACAAGGGACCAAGGAGGAAAACATTAGTGTTTTTTTTTTAGAAACTGAGCAAAACTCAGTCCTAACCCATGCTATATCCAAGCTCAGTGAATTTTACCAAGTCTCTTTCACTGTGACCTTCAGTTTCTTCTCTATAAAATGGGAGCAAGAGTATGTACCTCACAGTAATGGAAAACTGATAAAGACTTATATGGTTTCTAGTTAACAAAATTAATACTGTTTCAGGTGATAATTATAATGTTATGTAAGATGTTAACATTGGGAGAATCTACAAAGGAGTATTGGAGTACTCTTTGCACTATTTTCACAATCTTTCTTTAAGACAAAAAATAGTTTAAAAATCCCAAAATTAAAAAAAGTTTATAGCAAATCTGTCCAAATGCAAATGCCCCAGAGGAAGAGAAAGGTGATCAGTATGCTCGGCAGTATGTTTGTGACTCTTTAAAATCCTCGGGAATTAGCCATTGTTCCTCTCATTTTATTTTTTGTAATTAATTAATTAATTAATCAATTAATTAGAGTGTGCAAGCCAGGGGAGGGTGGAGGGAGAGGGGGGAGAGAGAATTCCAAGCATACTCCACAGTGAGTGCAAAGCCCGATGTGGGGCTCAATCTTATAATCCTGAGAACATGACCTGAGCTGAAAGCAATAGTTGGACACTTAATTGACAACCACCCAGTTGCCTCCTCTCTCATTTTATAGAAAAGATTTAAAGCCAAAAACAAACAAAAAACCAGCACTCTCAATTTCTAATTTCCTGGGGTTTTGTTTTTGTTTGTTTTTTTCTGAAATGAATGACTTGCATTTTGCACGTTCCCAGTATTATGAAGATACTTGATAATCATATGACATTTTTCCTTGGACTATGGTAGTCATATCATAGTATGTTGTGTTATAGATTGATATCCAAATATTGAACCACCCACGAGGTCCCAGGATAGAGCCCAATTATTCATGGCCACATGAACACATGGCCACATGAATTTTGCTACTGTGATGGTAGATTCCCTGGCTAATATTTTGTTTAGAAATTATGCATCCGTATTCATAATTATATTGGTCGGTAATTTTCTTTGATCATTATTGAACTTTTTTGTGTGTGTCAGTATTCTACTTTATAATGAAACCTCCTAATCCTTTTTATATCTAAAGACTAGCTTTAAAATTCCACTTTTATGTATGAATTTCAATTCTAACACTTTGTTAGATGGTATCTCCAGGAACTGTCTCCTACCCATGTGCCATTACAATCCAACGTCTGTGATGACTTGATCTGGATCCTGTCCCATTTCCACCCATTGTTTACCTACCCAGGCAGCTTTAGCTTCAGTTCAGACTCACTACTGCTGCTTCCACTTTTATCGTTGTTCTTGTTCCTTTGTATTTTCTGATTATTATTTGAGTTTAGTTTACTACATTTGGTCAAGCTACTTTAGTTGTAGAATGATTGTGTGATTATTATTTTTTTTAAATATTTATTTATTTATTTATTTTTATGATAGACACAGAGAGAGAGAGAGAAAGAGGCAGAGACACAGGAGGAGGGAGAAGCAGGCCCCATGCCGGGAGCCCGATGTGGGACTCGATCCCGGGACTCCAGGATCGCGCCCTGGGCCAAAGGCAGGCGCCAAACCGCTGAGCCACCCAGGGATCCCCTGTGTGATTATTAATTTAAAAAAAGTCCTCTGTTTATATTTTTAAAGGAAATCTACATTAGTTATCACATTGCAATAAAAATTTTAGGGAATTTTATAAGCTGTTTTGACTACAGCTACAGAAGTAACATTTTTGCTGCTTTTATGCTATTGTGAGCTAGAAATAATATAGACTTTATCAGATATGCTTCTAGGAGAGAAATACCTCAATAATGAATTAATCATGTTTTAAAAATAATTTTTCACAGTGAATTTAAAATATCTAAATTTTTAAAACATGTTTTTCATGTCATTCTTATTTGCATGATATGTTAGGTAGAACATAAAAATACAAATTGGGACACCTGGATGGCTCAGTGATTGAGCATCTGCATTTGCCTCAGGTTGTGATCCTGGGGTCTGGGATCGAGTCCTGCATCAGGCTCTCCACAGGGAGCCTGCTTCTCCCTCTGCCTATGTCTCTGCCTCTCTGTCTCTCATGAATGAATAAATAAATCTTAAAAGAATAAAATACAAGTACGCATTTTTTATTTTTATAAAAGTTATAACAGTTAATTTTATATATAATGTTTTTAAAAATTCAAGGTTTTTTCTTTTACATAGATTTATGAAGAGAATAAGAATTTCTACATAATAATATCATGAAAATTACTGATTCTTTCTGTTAGGCCTTAATGATTTAATAAAATCATAACAGCCAAAATGCAAAGCTTTTTTTTAAGGAATAAAGCTTTTCCTTTTTCTTTCTTTCTTTCTTTTTTTTTTTTTTGGAATAAAGCTTTTTCTATGAAACCCAGTATTCATGGGAATGCTAAGACAATATTGGAATCTCCCATGGATTGACTATGCATGTTTTTTTAAAGAAGATTTTATAGAAATTGGGATAAGGGGCTTACTATGAGCAAAATATTTGAGTTTTTTTGTAAATCTTATTTTAAGATAATCACATATTTTATATTAGATGACTTTTCTCCATTATTAGCAACCCGTCCAAATCTTTCCATTGTTAGCAAACTGGAAATTTTTCTGGGGAGAAAAAAAGTACCATTTTATGACTCCTAACTTAACAGAAAACAGTTAAATGTTAAATATTATGCTAAAATGTGTATTACCTCTATGACAACATAGTCAATTGATTGTTATCTCGGTAACTTTTTCTTTGATATTTTACTTTTTATATTTTTCCCAAAATTTTAGATGTATATGGATATATGTATTCCTCTAAATTATGTATAGTTAATATAAGTAATATGTATATTAGACATATATTGTTGATTTATAGAAAAATATAGATAAATTTTAGTTACAGCTACGTATATTCTTCTTGACTTTTACCTGATAATATATTACTTGAATGATACTTAGAAAGACTGACCAAATAGAAAAAATTAATATGTATAGGCTCAAATGATAGCTGAAATGCTCACTTTTGGTTCATTGGAGTATTCATTTTAGTTGATAGGCCTATTTAGATCCACTTGGTTAGTTGTAACAAAAAAGTAATCTTCAAATACATCAAGCATGGTCTTTAAATAAGATAAGATACAAAGACCTATAAATAGATTGGAAAATAATATTAATGCTGAGCACAGCACTATGAATAAGAAATGTTAAGTGTCAGCTCAACCTTTACAAATGCTTTGCTACAGTGCTTCTAATATATACCTATAATAATGATCATACAGAAGAGTTTCCAATTAAATTATGTTAGTTTTATTAGGAAATGAATTGATTCTGAATTCATTAATTTATAAACATTGAAATGTAGTAAGAATGAGGTCTCCACTAAATTGAGGCCAGGAATAATAACCGATAGACATTTTGCATTTAAACAACTAAGTGATGCTTTTTCAATGGTGAGAAGTGGACTCAGTGGAGCAATTAGTTAGATACTAACCTTTTTTGTAACAAAGTGGTATGGGAAAATAGGCAATAATTCAGTGTTCAAATACATTTTAAAAGTTTTCTAACTACAGACACTCTGAAGATTGCAGCTATCCTGCAGCATAATATGTAATTTTATACAGTTGCTAAAGATAAATGATCTTTCCTGATCAAATTATATGAGGATGAATAATTTTATACTATGTAATTGGTGAGCTGGATAATTCAATAAGTCCATTTGCTATGGTTGACTTCTTTTCGCAAGTAGGATTTCTATAATGAGGAAGGCAGTTTTGTCAAAACAGCTGCCAAATAGCAATAGCATTAGAAAATTAATCAGTAAATTAATTAAACATTCTCTGGATGTAAAACATGTTACGTACTGGAAAATGTAAGTCGTTTGACAACATTTGTAATGTTTTCATCAGAGAATTGTAGAAAACAATACAAATATGACACCTTTTTATGAATATAAGCCACTTTGTAATGAAAACATCCTATTGAAAAGTTTTCTTATTGCAAGTATCCAAATTCTGGGGATCCCTGGGTGGCTCAGCGGTTTAGGCTACCTTCAGCCCAGGGCCTGATCCTGGAGACCCAGGATCAAGTCCCACGTGGGGCTCCCTGCATGGAGCCTGCTTCTCCCTCTGCCTGTGTCTCTGCCTCTCTCTCTCTCTCTCTCTCTCTCTCTCAAATTAAATAACTAAAATCTTAAAAAAAAAGTATCCAGATTCTAACATCGTTTTTAAACATTATTGTAAATTAAGGCATTAAGAATATTTTGTCTAAACTACCTATTCTCTGTTTCCTATTGTTTCCCTTTATACCTACTCCAGTAGGTTTTCCAAATGTATATCTGAGAAAAACATTTATCATGACCACTACTTTGATCTACTTGCAAAGTAACTATATATGTACATATATATTTATAGTTATTACGTATATGTATATATTTATATTTATTAGATAATTACAGATATCAGTTCATACTTGCACATCATTCACACATACAGCCTGTGTGTTATCTTAAGTAAAATGTGGTTGGGATGAATCCCCTACATCTTATGCCTTAATTTTTATTTTTTTATTTTTATTTTTTTAATACCTTAATTTTTAATAATAGATTAGAAACACAATTGAAAAGTTTAGGAGGGGGAAACCGTCCCCCCTACTCTGTCACATACCACCAAGAAGCACTGAGTTCAGAGCCCTGGAAACTGCTACTGTTTTCGAAGAACTATGAACAGCAGATCTGTCTGGTCCCCACAGCATCACAGCAGATAGATAGGAGTGAAAATCAGCAATGCCGAGTGGGTCTCGAGGTGGAGCCGCACCACAGAAGCATCACATGAGATGATGCCTGGCTGTCCGTTATGTGCCCCATGTCAGTGGTCTGGCTTCTGTCCCGCTGCTCCCAAGACTGAATTGCAAACCTTCAAGACTCCTGAGTCCCTTAACCCTGTTTCTCATTGCTCTCCACCCACCCAGAAGAAAACATGCTTTATATTTTAGAGAACAGTGGGGCCATCCCCCTGGTCTCCTGGTTTTCTTCTCATGGGAGGGAATTATATTTGCACCTGAGCCATTTCATCAGCCTGCTTCCTTCCCATTGCCTTTTATTTTGTGCTCATGTGATGGAACTAAAGTGAGTTGGCTCCTTTGTGAGTTACAGATAAAGACCCCACCAGGTGGAGTTGTCACATGGAAGAGCCTTTATTTGCCAACAAATAAGGAGATAATGAAGAGTAATTTCCAAAGCTGTGACTCCTGAGCAGGGGTGAGTGGGTTCTTTCTACTTAGGGTTAGGACGAATATTCAGAAAGGGGAATTTTGCCATGGTTATGTAACTGGATCTGAGGCCACACGTGTAGTCAGGAAATGTGTATACATGTGTCCTATGTTATGTTAATGAAGCTTGTGCTCCTAGGACAGAGACTTTAAAATCATGATGAAGCAGAGGTACCTGTCTGAGAAGGGCCTGTGGGCTTGCTCTGAGAGCTCCAATAAACTGATTAGGGTCTTGAGCTCATTATCTTGGATAAGGAATACAGGGCCTTACTTCTCCAAATGTACTGGGAGTTTCACCACTGATTTAATGGTCTCTGATACAATTAGGCTATTTCTTGGCCTGGTAGAGACTGTTAGCTTTTGCATTCTCTTTGTTTCCTTAACTACTGGAGTCTTTGCATTTCTTTGTCATTCTGACACCTCCTACCAAGTTGCTTGGGCTGGTTGGGCAGCAGATCCTGTTGGAAGGGGGGTGCATAGCTGGGGACCTAAATGACTTATGTCTTAAAAGTTATACTTGTGTTTCTGGGGACCCTTTAGTCTTTCTTTTTATACTTCCAAAATGGCAGTGCTTTTAGTCCAAAATGGCAGTGCTTTTGCCAACAATTGTTTTCTCAAGAACACTGGATTTTACTCCATTAGATAGAAGCTACATGCAAAAATCTCTTTGTGATTATCTTTTTCTCTATTTTTGCCTCTTGCATAGATGGCCAACAGTGCCCTTAACTCATCCTAGAAGGCCTCTGGTTTGGTGACAAACCTCAGGATCTAGCAGTTTTTTTTTTTTTAATATTTTATTATTTATTCATGATAGAAATAGAGAGAGAGAGAGAGGCAGAGACACAGGCAGAGGAAGAAACAGGCTCCATGCCGGGAGCCCATCATGAGACTCGATCCCGGAACTCCAGGATGGTGCCCTGGTCCAAAGGCGGGTGCTAAACCTCTGAGCCACCCAGGGACCACCCCCCCCCCCCCCGCGCATCTAGCAGTTTTTGACACATATTTTCAATAATTATTTGGTAAATTAAGTATAGCATTGTAAAGTACATATGGGGTTATTCAGTGTTCTTCGGGTTTTAGATAAGAGGTTAGTTCTTAATTCATAAAAGTTTTATGTCAACTTAAACATTACTTTTTATTAAGAATGACCAATGAAAATCAAATGTTAAAGGTGCTTTATGCATATTTAAGTTCCTAAAACTCAGCGCCACACGTTCACGCAGTACAAGCTCAGAAAATGTTAATTTCTTCAACACATGGTGCAATAAATCAGATGGAGGATGAGCCACCCCAATGTGCATCTGAAATAAGATAAAATATTGTAAAAGCTCATCTTGGGCTCTGCAAACCAGATGTCCCCCAGATTCAAATACAGAATGGTTAGCTTAGAATGAGGCTGTTCACTTCGTGCCTCAATTATTTCTCCTCTTTAGGATGGGAATCATAACACTTTCATTTCCAGTTGCTTTGGTAGGAGGTCAAGTGGATTATTACATGGAAACTGCTTAGAATTGTTCTCAGCACAGTAAGCACCATGAAAGCGTTAGTAATTCCTGTGGGGACCTCGAATTCCAAGTAAAGGGAGAAACATTGCCTGCCTAACATTTAGCTGCTCCACATAGATTTTCTTAGAGGTCATTTCCCTATTGCCACTTCTCCTTGTCCTAACTCTCCACTAATGAGAAGCAAGAAAATTGACGTAAGTCTCTGGGTTTTTTTTTCTTCCTTTCTATTTTTAATCTTAGACTTCAAGAGTTTAGAGGGACCAGAGAATCTCTTAGAGTAGAAGTCTTCAGACGGACAATACAGGAAGAATTGGGGAGAATTCATTCCCAGATCTTTAACTTTCAAGTTCCCTAACATCTGTCAAGACTGTGTTTGAGATCTTTGAATTTTCTCTTTCATCTCTTTTCCCGATCAACGTGGATTGTCCTACTTTATTAAAGAAAAATATTGGTTACTTGATCATTGTTCCTCATGGAATTGCCTAGGAAGAGTGCCTGGAGGACAGGAGAGATAGGAATATGTCAACGAGGGCGAGGGCACGGTAGTCTTTTCAAAGGATGGCAGTAAAGGTGGCTCCCAGGCACTCTGCAACAGAGGCACTCGTTTTAGGAGGAAATACCCCAGGACAGGACCACACTGTGAATCAGAGAGCTAGGGCTTTCAGGAAGAACAATTTAGGGAGCAATACAAAAGATTCAGAGAGACCAGTGTCCTGTCCTGATACCTTAAAAATGCCTGTGGTGTGTTCAGTGGAGAACAGTGGCAAGAATGTAAAACACAAAATCTACACGGAGGATAGGTCCATGTGAAAAGCACCTGGAGGGAGAGAGAGTAAATTAACAGCCTCTCCTGAGGCTGCCCCCAAGCCCCACACTATTTTGTCTTCTCCACTCACTTCCCCTTCAGTCAGTAACCACCCGTGGATTTTAACCCCATCCTTGGTTTTGCCTGTTTCTTAACTTTATTTAAATGCAATCATATGGGGTATCTGAGTGGCTCAGTCAGCCAAGTGTCTGCCTTTGTCTCAGGTCATGATCCTGGGGCCCTGGGATGGAGTCCACATATGGCTCCCTGATGAGCAGAGAGCCTGCTTCTCCCTTTTCCTCCTGCTTGTGCTCTCATTCTCTTTCATATAAGAAAATAAAATCTTTTTTTTTTTAAATGCCATCATACACTGTTTGCCTTTTAGTTTTTTCTTTCACTCAATGTTAAATTTGTAAGGTCTATACGTGATGTTGCCCAAATCTCCTCACAAATATAAAATCCCAGTCGTGAAATATATATGAAAGAGATAAATCTTTTAATGTTATATGAAAATGCTGATAATATTTTTGTGGTAAGATGATTTACAAATAACAGGGAGGCAGGGGGAATGCAGTATACATTTGCAATGAAACCAAGACCAGAGGTGGGGGCGGGTTCCCTTTCTGATTCTGCACCTTCGTCGATCCATGATCATAGACAATTATATTTTTAAGTCACAATTATTGATAGTATTATCAGTTAGCCCTTCTGTATCCTAATTCAGGGAGCATGATTAAATTTAGTCTAGAGTTCACTGAGCTATAAGTATCTTATGATTATGTATTTTGTGGTTCTGGGGACTTCAGACCTACATTCATCTTGCTCAGTTACATTTTCATCATATATATATATATATATATATATATATATATATATCTTATAAATTAGCAAGCAAAAGCAAATTTAGAGGCTTACCTTATGATAAATTATACTTATAATAACAACTAGTTAAATTACAAGTTTTTGACTATCACTTCAAAGGAAAGAACAGACATTCTAGTAAATGCTGAAGCGCCAATTATGACTTCCATGAGGGAAGAGATGCTCCTGGCACATAAGCAGCTTGCTTTGCTTTGTCTTTGCTTTGCTTTGATCTCGTTCTGTCTTTTTTTCCTAACTTATGTTCCTTAATTCTTTATTCAGCGAGCATTTAATGTTCACTTCCCAGATGTCAAGCCCAGTACTAAAGGGTAAGGATACTAATGAGGCAAGACATCACGGAGATCATGGTAGAGTGAAGGAGACAGATAGGCAAAGAACTCATAGGCAATGTGATAAAACTGATTTAATGACTGAGCTGTATTTGACTCTGCTTTTAACACGTTTGCTTTTCAGGATTTTCAAAAATGGCAAACTGCTGAAATCTTTTGTTGAGAACAATTAAGCACCCTAAAATGTATTAAACACCTACTTTGTTCCAGAGACTGTCCCAGACCTTGCTTGCAATAGATAAATTGTAGGCATATGTTTACTCCCTGCCCCATTCCTTCCCTCTCTTGAAGGGATACATGTCTCTCTCCATGGATCTTCAGGTTGGCCACATGACTGCCATTGTTCAATGAATGTGGGCAGAAATGACATGGTGCCATTTTCAAGACTAAACAGGCACCTGCCTTTTCACTTAGGCCTTTGGAAGTTTCTGACCTTTGCCACGAAGAGTATGCAATCCAAGTAGACATTGTCCCTCAGATTGAGATGGATAGAACAGAGCTGCTCCAGACTTTTGCTAATTTATAGCCTGATAGAGAGGTGTGCAGTTTAACTGCAGATGAGCCTCACAAGAACAAATGCCATCGAGATTTGACTGGTCATAGGGGTGCTAAACCAGAGATGCACACACTGCCCCTGTTCTTATGGAAGTAACGTTCTGACAGATAATTTGCATACAATGTGGAAAGTCTTGTGGGAGAGGTTTGCTCTAGAAACACACAGAGACAATAACTGAGGTGAGTCTAAAGGTCAGGGAAGTCTAAAGCCAGTCAGGGAAGAACAGGTTAGAGGGAATTGAATTCTGGGAGGGTAAAAAATTCTAATGGAGGGATCAGAATCTACAAAGAAGCATGACAAATAATCCACATCCAGGGAAGCCCAAGGTGTTGAGTGGTGCTAGTGTAGACAACACCAGGGGAAGAGCAATGAACAAAGTGGAAAGATCTTCCAGCCCTCCCTTCACCCGAGACTCAATGAGAATCAACATCTGTTCCTCCCCACATTTCTCGTCTGTGTTTAAAGAAAATCACACACAGAGTGTCATTTTGTCCTTCATACTAAATTGTGGCTTTAATCATGGAAATCTCGAGGACATCCAACGACACGTAGGAGAACTGAGTTTATGAGACTATGAATGCAGTTGTGGGAAGGTTTATTTATATCATACCTAAAAAGAAATAACTAAACTGTATTTTTGGGTAAGTATACTGGTGCCTGATTCACTTGATTTGATCAAGCTTTTAATACAAACAATTGAGTTAGTTTAATTCAATATATAGTTTGACTCCAGAGTTCATTATGTGATTGGTTTATAATTTAATAAAAATGGTCACACAAAACTATCCTGTAAGTATAATTTAACTGATAGAAATTTTGTATTGTCTCATTGTATTCTGCATAGAAGTGCTGTTGTTTTCAACACTAAAATTACATAGCTTACTCTACACCCAGTATCCCCCAAATATTATGTATGAGTAACAGGGCCAATTTTCTGGTCAGGGTATCCAATATTTTCATCAAATGATATTTAAAAAATATATTTTTTCCTAAGGGTGCCTTTTGCTGCTACTCAGCCTCTTACCCTTGTCTACTCAGATAATGCTTCTATCAGCATGTTTTGGGAAAGCAAAACATAAATTGTTTTAAAAATACTATATTATGGAGCGCCTGGGTAGCTCAGTTGGTTAAGTGTCTGCCTTCGGCCCAGGTCATGATCCTGGAGTCTTGGGATCCAGCCCCAGGTCGGGATTCCTGCTCAGTGAGGAGCCTGCTTCTCCCATTCTCCCTCCCCTCACTTGTTTTCTCACTCTCTCTCTCTCTCTCTCTCTCAAATGGTTAAATAAAATCTTTAAAAAAAACCAAAACACATTATTTGTAGCCAACATGCACCCATTCTGGTAAGCTTTTTTAGATAAAAATTCCATGCATTTAGACACTTTGAATTGTTCAGAAATGTGTCAGTGACAATGACAAACACAGACATAAGAAGAAGTTTTCTTTAGCAATGACTTGGTTACTGATTATGCTTATGAATATAATGGAAAAGCTATTTCACTATTTATGGCTGTAAAATCTCCATTGCACTGTACTACGTGATATATATTTTTAATTATTCAGCTGCTGAAATGATGCTGCAGTTTTATGTTGTTAGGCTGTAATATGAGGTTGTCATCGGTGGTAGTTATAATTCAGGAGATAGAAGCCAGAGGGACTTTCACCCTGTAGGATTTTTCAAACCATATACTGAGGCTACAGGACAGAAAAAGCCAATGATTGACATGAATGCTTATGTCAATTATACAGATATAATTTTATTATTTTTTTAAAGATTTTATCTATTTATTGAGATAGTTGTGTGTGGGGAAGGGCAGACAGGGGAAATAGAGAATCTCAGGCAGGTTCCATTATCAGCACAGAGCCTGACATGGGGTTCAGTTCCAGGACTCCGAGATCATGACCTGAGCCGAAACCAAAAGTCAGACACTGAACCTACTTAGCTACCCAAGTGCCCCTACACACATAATTTTAAAACCTTTATTTTTTTATTTCTAATTAATGTCAGACACAGAAAAGTTGCTAAGACAATATGTAAATTTGTCTTACATCCCTCATCCTCCTCCCCAGTGACATTATTTTACATAGCCATTGTACAGTTATCAAGAAAATGACCTTAACATTGGCATATTTGTATTTTATTTTATATTTTTTTGAGAAAAAGAGTGGGGAGTGTGCAAGTTGGGGCAGGTGTGGGAGGGGTAGAGTGAGAGGGAGGGAGAGAATCTTAGGCAGGCTCCACTCCCAGCACAAAACCCAATGTAGGGCTCTGTCTTGAGACCCTGAGATCATGACCTGAACCAAAATCAAGAATCAGATTTAACTGACTTAATTGACGGAGCCACCCAGATGCCCAAATATTGGTATATATTTAGTATGAATTCATTCTAATTTCACCAATGTTCCCCAATTATGTTCTTTATATCCAAGTATTCCAACAAAGATGCTCTATTGCATGTCATTATTTCCCTTAGTCTTCTCCAGACCATGACCTCTGTCTTCCCTTCTCCTCCATGATCTTGACACTTTGTAGACTCTCTCCCCCCCTTTTTTTTTAAGATTTTATTTATTTATTTGGCAGAGAGCACAAGCAAGGGGAGCAGCAGAGGGAGAGGGACAAGCAGACTCTCTGCTGAGCAGGGAGCCCGATGTGGGGCTGGATCCCAGGACCCCAGGATCATGTCCTGAGCTGAAGGCAGCCACTTAACCAACTGAGCCACCCAGGCATCCCTGTAGACTGTCCCTTAATTTGGGTTTGTTTACTGTCTTCTCAGGATTAGAGTAGGTTTATGCACTTTTTACAAGAATACCATAGAAATTATGTTGTGTCCTAGTCTATCATATCAAGGGATTAAGGATATTCATATATCGATTACTACTGATTTAGTTAAGTGGGCATTTACTGAGTTTTTCCATCCTAAAGTTACTATATATCTCCCCATGGTTAAGTATCTTGGAGGAGATTCCTTGACACTATGAAAACTCTTACCCATTAATTTGAGCATCCATTAATGCACATTATCTGAAACATGCATTTTTTAACCTATTTATGATTCTCTGTTTTCCACTTTTCTATTAATTGTAATTCTGTGAGAAAGAGTTGTCCTCTTTTATATATTTAATTATCCAAAGATTTGTTTATATCAGTAGGGACTCATGGATATTTAGCTATTTTGTTTCTCAAATTATTTCAAGTCTGGCCCTTAGGAACTCCTTCAGGTTGGCTCTTATATTCTTTAAATAAGCCTCCTCTACACATTTTTGTTTTGTTTTGTTTTGAAGAAGTGTTTTCTTATTTCTGGCATCACAAAATGGTGTTCCAGGCTCATCTCACATTTTCCCTATTCTAGTCCTGGAATCAACCACTTTTCCAAAGAACTCTGGTTTAGAGTTTAGAGTGTTTAGAGACCAGCATCTGGGTGATAAGTATACTTCATTACTAAGTTATTTCTGCTAGCCCTCTCTGCAGACAGAGCTAGTATATATATTTATACATATTAACTCACTGATATCCAGAACTATAGTTTTGCATCTATATATACTTATATAGATTTAGAAAACAGGAGTTTATTATTTTTTAGTGTGTTTATATATGTTCTTATAAATAATATGTAGATTTCTTTAAAGCTCAAATGCAACACAAACTTTTTTCTTATGAATTAAGACTTCTTTTAAAAATTTATTTTAGAGATTGAAAGAGTGTGTAAGCAGGGGAGAGGCAGAGGGAGAGGGAGAGAAAATCTAAAATAGACTCCCTGCTGAACATGGAGCCTGTGTGGGGCTTGATTCCATGACTGAGATCATGACCTGAGCTGAAGCCGAGTTGGATATTCAACCAACTGAGCCACCCAGGCATCCCAAACACTGTTTTCATTAAACATTTTCCTGAATATTTCATGTGATGCTTTCCCCATTCCTTTCCTTGCATTAATGGCTTGTCCCTGAAATAGATATTGTCTCACATCTGCATATTGAAATTCCATCTATTCTTCAATATTTAACTGAAATGTCAGTTCATGCATGACAATATCTGTTACTTCTCCATCTTTTGCATCCATTGCGCTTTCCTCATATTTCTCATGTGGTTTATTGCATCATTTTTTAAAACTACTTTATATGCTATTTGATTAAAAGAGAGATTTGAGTTTTAATTTAATTTGTGCTTAATACTTTCAAACCTACACTATCTAGTCATTGTAAACTTTTTTATTATCTGACATGTTTAGGACTGTACTTGGGATATTGCAGAGGACATCTATTGTTTTATTCTACTCACTGTCCCTTCAAATATGAACTATTCCTCATGCCCAGTAAATACACACCTCTGGGGGGCTACCAATCATAAGGCTTGTATTAGAGTTCTCCAGAGAAATGGAACCAATCAGAATAACATAATAATAATGTAATTACATGTAATAGAAATTCTGCAATATTATAGGTCTGTCGGTCTAGAGAGATTGACAGAGGAAAAAAAAGATTTTAAGAAATTGGTTTACATGACCATGAAAAAAAGAAAGATTTTAAGAAATTGGTTTACATGATCGTGGGAACCAGCAAGTCCAAAATCTGCGTGATCGGCAGGCTGGAGGCCTAGGGGGAGAGCTGATGTTACAGCCTGAGCCTGAAGGCCCTCTGCTGGCTGAATTCTCTTTTCCCCCACAAACTTCAGTCTTTTTTCTCTCAAGGTCTTCAACTCATTAAAGGATGCCCACCCACATTATGGAGGGTAATATGCTTTATTCATAGTCTACTGAGACACGTTTGACTGAATATCTAAGTGCTGTGGCCTACTCAGGTTGATACATAAACCATCGTGCTGCCCATCACCTACAGGTCCCCCTCTTTCTTAAAGGTGGACATGTGATCTGGTCCTTTTTAGATGCAGAATTTCATTCCTTTGGCTAAATGCATGGCTCAAGTGATAGTCATGTTATTCAAAAAGCGTCAATCAGATTCTTCATTGGGAGTACTATTTGGGCAGTGAGAGGAAGAGCCAAGCTTAATTATTCACTGTGGAAATGTCAGGCTGGATATGGTCATGCTAGATCCGCCCCACAGAAAGATGTGCAGAGCTATGAGAGTTCTCATTGAAGGATCTCTGAAGACACAAGTACCCAGACTCCCCAAACATGTATGCCTGCAAATTTAAACTTTTTGCATATGTTTATTTAAACCAGATATCTATTACTTGAAATATTGAAAGAGAAACTGGTAGAGTTTATAGTATATTGCAAGAGATAGGCAACAAAATACTGACTTCCCTTAGGTGTAAGGTAAAGCTCCTTCATTCCCAGTGAGGATGCTGTCAGTCCTTGTTATGGGCAGTAAAGCATCTTATTAATCCATCCCTTGCTGTGTTTTGGAACTCAGATGGTTAGTGGGCTAGAGGCAGGAGGTTTTAGGAGCAGAAAAAGAAAAATGGCATAATGTTTTAGTGTGTTAACTAAAGCTTGAGTCATTCCTTACTCTATGCAAGGAAGCACAGCACTAGTTTAAGCTGGACTTTTTGAGAGGACAAAGTGTTAATATAAAATTTTCTGAAGAGAGGATAAACCTCCCTATACCAGCAGTCCATGAGCAATGACATTCAGATTATTGTGCATCTTGTCAACCTCCAGAGCCAAATTTGCTGTGCCACTCTGAAGCTGAATTTAGCAAATAACAGGAAGTACAAAACAAAAAGGAAATAATGTCGATGGAGAAGAATCCCAAGGTGGCCAAAGTGTGCAGCCTCAGTGTCCTCTCAAACCTAATCTCTTCTATTCTGTATTCCCCACCTGCTGTGATAATGAGCAGTTACGTTTTTATAGCATTATCCACAGTGATTAAGGCCAAAGTGCAGAAAGCAATTCAGTGTTGCCTAAGTATCTTAACCAAGTCTTTCATGTGACTCAGAGAAGTGGGCAACAAGGATGAGCATTTAGGTTGAAGCACAGAGCCCTATGCCTATTGCTAAAAGACAAAATGTTAGTACCAAAAGCATGGGCTGGACATGGTGGGCAAGGTATCTAGGACTGCTTCCTAGTAGTAGAATCTCTAAGAGGTCCTCTTGAACAATCATTGATTTATAACTAAATCAATTTATACTTAGTTTCATATATTTCTATATTGCCTTATATGTTTTTTAACTTGTGAATTCAGCTTCATTGTCCTTTCTATTTGAGTTTTAGATGAAAACTGCTTTTTATTGCCATATTCCTTTTGTATATATGCTCCACAAATCTCTATTAATAAAATACAAGACCCATTTCATTTCTTGTACTGGGATTATTGTATGTGGTATTATTTGAGAGCTGAAAAATTTTGTTTTGTTCCTTTATTATTCCTCCAGAAAATTATTGGGAATTTACTTTCTTAGGAATCATTGCTCCAAGTGCAATCCTGTATCTTCTATAGGATATGTATATAATATTTATATACATTTTATGTGATATGTATATATTTCCTTTTTTAAAACCACAACACTGCTGGAAATGCAGCAACTTAAATTACTTGTTTCGTGTTTGTGTGTCAATTGTGTAGACTGTCATATTCTAGAGTATAATTTGCCAGAAATGACATTTCTCAGAGCTGAACAGGTATAAGAAATATACAATAGTTTCATGTTCTGATACTCACTATGAATATTGAAATGATTGTCAAAATGCTAACAAAAATGGAGCCAATTTTCAGAACTTTCTACTTTTTTGAAGATGTTCCACAAATTGTTCTTTTCTGATAATCCAAATAAAATTTTCATGTTTGTTTGTTTGTTTGTTTTTTCTTTCTAAAATATGACAGAGCATGGAAAGTGAATTTTTTTTTTTTGGAAAGTGAATTTTAAGTTAACGGCACAAAACAGAGTAAATTACTGTTAAATGTTCAGATTTTAAAACAACCCCAATACTCTGTAATTATTGCAGAATAATAAAATTATACTTTGTATATTTACTTATAACCTAATTTCAATACCATAATTATCTGAAGACATCAAAACCCCAGATTTATTATTTCTTCCAATTTTTGAAAGTGAATAATGAGTATAATTAGAAATTCTGATCAAATGAATGCTGAAGGAGTTCTAGTATTTATAGGTAGAGTCTAAGTTGCACTTCTGTATATGTGAATTCCCAACTTTGAATCTAGGAGGTATTTTTTTTTTCAATAGATGCAAACAGATATTTCCATAGAATTTCACAAGTAGGCAAATTAAATTTCAATCAGTGTTGATAAACATTTTTTCAGCATTTTGCAACTATGGAGAGCAGTATTTTAAGGGAAAAATATATGTATTGATCCTCTGCATGCACAGTACACAGCATACTTGCATACAGATTTTAATCTATTTAAATATTTTGATATTAAATTGACAATATGCATATTAGTGTAGAAGATTATTTTCAGTTTTTGATATCTGCAGTCATATTATTTCATTATTTCCTTCTAGTTCAGATAAAATATAGACTCATCATAGTTTTTTTAAATGTGGAATTATGTTAGAACATTAGTTTTGTAGGGTAATAATAGGTGCTATTCACAAGAAGAGATTCTCTTGTCCAAAAAGTTTAGGGAATTCTGAATTAAAAATTAAAGAAGGGAGGATAGAAAATTCAGATATATGTAATTTATTTTACCACAGAATGTGGTATTATTTCTATTATATATATATATTTCTATTAGAAAATAGAATCATATTACAACCTGATGAATCCAGAGTTCTGAAAAATACAGCAAACTACATTACATCAATACTTACGTCTGAAATGCAGTTAAGATTGATCTTTAATACTAGGGCCAATGATAAAATTGCTTAATTTATATCTAACACACTATTTTATTTAAACATTTGAAGCAGATTTTAAAGTGAAATCTAAAATAAACTCTAACATCAACAAATATTAAGAATAAAAGAGAAGCTCTGAATTATGTCTGATCTAGGCAATTCAAAGTACTTGCCATTCCTTATAATAGATTATGTCCTAAAAATTCATTTTTAGATGTTATTGTATTTGAAATATCTAAATTTTTTCATAACTATCCTGCAGTAAAAAGAATATGGGGAAAGAGTCATTATTTCTAGACAGAGTATTTAGTGCATAGAATAGAATTCCACTATCTTTAAAAAGAGGCTTTTAAAAATGGTGTTTTTCCCTAGATTATGACAACAATTGATTTTACTTACAAATAATTTTTAAACAAAAATATAACCTGTATTTCTATCTTCTAGGCAAAATGACTTTCAGTATTTTAATAAATTTTAGTTTTTTAAAAGACTTGAGAGATAGCATGAGTAGGGTGAGGGCCAGAGGCAGAGAATCTTCGAGCAGAATCCTCACAGAGTGCAGAACCCAAAGCAGGGTTCAAGCTTATGATCCAAGAAAGATCATGACCTGAGTTGAAACCAAAAGTCAGATGCTTCACTGACTGAGCCACCAACGTGCCCCAATAAATTTTATTTTTTAATACAGCATAGTTCAAAATAAAACTACATAGTGTGTAATTTGTTGTCTATAATAATAGGATGCCATTATTCAGCAATACATTCTATCATAATGTTATTTTCAGAGTCAAGTGGCAATTATGATATGGTATACATATGCGTATTTTTTATTTAATCAAATATTTATAAAGCTACATCTCTGAGCTAATTCCTATAGCAGGTTTACATCCTATTTTTTTCCATAAATATTCTGTTCCCTACATTTCATTATAGGAAATAAATTCATAGAAATTTCCAAGTGTATTCTAGGTGATGATGAGCACAAAATCATGGGCACTGTTTAGTCAAGCAGTGATAAGAGAATGATGAGTGTGCTAAGGAAGCTGGGAGCAGGTTATGCAATAACAAGTAATTTAAAAGTCTTATAAAAGACAAAAAAGTTCCTTTTTTAGGGGTAAAAAGGTTGGGGTACATAACATAGGAAGATGATGAAGAGTCAGTAAACATTGCTAAGTAACAATGTATGAAGGAAACCAAAACCCATTCTGGATTTTGTGCATGGATTAATAGGAGAATGAGTGTGCCCTCCTAGCAATTGTAGGGGAGGAGAGCAAGAGGTAGATTCTAGAGAAACAGATAATGCACAATATCTGCAAAGGGCCAGATAGTTTCAAAAGCATTTTCATTTTTAGTATTTCAGAAATTAGAGCAGTCTCTGTTGACAAGATTCAAAACCCTACGTATTTTCAAATCAGATCAGGATAATGATATAAAGTGTTTTAACTTTGTAGGAAAACAATCACTTGTTTAATCTGTGGTATATTAAAGCAAAGACATGGGCATAAATATTCTAATGCGTTTATGTATTTGTTGGCTTGTTCTTTTCCCTCAAATGTCCAGGGTCTTACATCTAAGTTAGTATTGAAATTTTGTAAGCTAATTATTTTTTTGTAAGCTAATTATAATTTTGGTTTTCTAATTGCAAATACTTTTAGTTCTTTCTCAATTGGCTTTCAGAATACATTTTCTAAATGGAGCATTTTTATTAGAATTACAGTATGCCCCACCATGATACTTATTCATATTGATTGCTATTCCCTACCCTACCATCTCCTGTAGTAATCTTTGTTTTCTCCTGCCACTCCTGTGTGTAATCCAATGGAGTTATTTTTAGGGAACAGTCCTCCAAGTCTCTTTATGTGTTATATCACAGGTCTCCGAGCCCCATCTTATCCCATGTATTTTTCTTAGGCAAGTCCTCACTTGTACCATCTTCATCCTGATGGTTTGATATTGGCATTTGAAGAAGAGCTGTGTTATTAAACACATGATCTTCTGAATTACAAAGATCTTACATGACACCCCTGCTCTAAGACCTATGAATTATTTTACTAACAACATAGCTCTTAAAATCACTGAAGATGAGCCTTATTCTTTCTGGAATGGGGACAATAATGTAAATCCAATGGAGTTGTAAAGACCAATTTTTTCTCAAATTTTATAAATACTCAATGTGTGTATTTCCTGGGGCTGTTGTAACAAAGCTCCACAAACTAAGTGTGGTTTAAAAACAGAACTTCATATTCTCACAGATGCTGGAAGTCTTAGATCAAGGTGTTGGCAGGGTTGGTTCCTTTCAGGGACTGGGATGTTGGATGTTTCTTTTATACCTTTTTACTGGCTTGTGGTGGTTTGCTGGTGATGTTTAGCATTCATTGGTTTATAGAATCTCTGCCCTCATGTTCACATGATATTTTCTTCCGTGTCTTCTGTGTCTAAATTTTCCCTGTTTAGAAGAACACCAGTCATTTTGAGTTAGAGTCCACCATAATAACCTCATTTTAATTTTCTTACGTCTATAAAGACTTGATTTCCTTGCATTCTGAGGTACCACAGGACATCAACATATGTTTTGGAGGAACACACTTCAACCCATAACAATGAGTGCTTAACAGCACTAAGGAGTGAGCAACAGAAAGGGTTTGTCTTCAAGGATAAGTAAAGTGCCAAAGGGAGGCTGAAGTAGGAATGAGTCTAGTTTGGGAATAGTGAATAGCCTTCAAAGAGGCATTGAAAAAAAAACAAAACAAAACAAAACAAAACAAAAAAACAAAGAGGCATTGAAGTTTGAGGTATTGTAATGTGGTCTCCAAAAGGCATATAGCACATCACTTGCCTCATAAATTTGTTCTACAAATTTGTTCTTTTATTTTCATTCCTCTCCTTCCCTTACATTTTAACAAATATATTCCATTGTTAGACTACAGAATCAAATCTGGAAAATAAGATAATTTCCCTAGAGACTTCTGAAGCCACTTATCTCTAACTGGTCCTCCAGAATGTCCCTGTGGTCTAAATGTCCTTATGGCCTAAACTGATAATCTCATTTGCTCAGAGTCTAGAACACCAGTCTGTATTCATCCTCTGTTTCAAATAATTTAGTTTAAAAAACAAAAACAAACTTCTTTTATATTGTGAAGAGGGAAAGAGTTCAAAGCCGTGAGATTATATCTGATTTGCAATGCTTTTTACCTTCTCCTTAGTTCTACCTCAACTTTAAAACTAAAACTGTCCCTTGATTTTTTTTTTTTAATCCTTGATCACTGGTTTGCCTTTTTCAGTTCCTTTGTTCATCTTAATGACATAATGAATAACAAGACATTTTAAGATTTCATCATACTACTATTAACTTTACTTTGTATTACTTTGGTATACTCTGGA
Source organism: Nyctereutes procyonoides (assembly GCF_905146905.1). Lineage (NCBI taxonomy): Eukaryota > Metazoa > Chordata > Mammalia > Carnivora > Canidae > Nyctereutes > Nyctereutes procyonoides. The sequence continues at coordinate 6,994,790 of NW_026575082.1, read as the reverse complement.
TTAGTCGTACTATTTTTTTTATTTTAGAATGTGACAAAAACTGTAAATTTCTAAGTTTTGACACCAATTCCTACTTTTAGTAAGGAACATAAAATCCAACGGCTTTCTAATTTGGAAATATTTTCTCATTTTTAATACAACATGTTATTTTTAAATGTTGAAATATTTCAGTCCTACTAAGACACTAAACCTGTACTGTATACTAGCATTGCTGTTGTCTAAGGCTATAATTCAACTTTATTACACGGCTTTCATATATTCCATTTGTCCTTTTTAATCATCAGAAAAAATTGGTTTATGAAGGCAGTTGAGGAAGGATTTTTTATAGAAAATTTAAAAAGTAAAAAAAAAAGAAAATTTAAAAAGTCTTAAATGCTCTTCATTATTTCAGAAGATATTTGTGTAAATATAATTCATCCATCTCATCTATTTTTAGAGGGAAGTTTTGAAATAGTGTATTAAAATAATTTGTACTTGGGAAATTAAAAAAAAATTAAAACCTGGGGAACATCAAGTAACTTTTTGTGAAAGTGAAAATATAACCACATATTAATTTTGCCTAGTGATATTAATAGCAAGTTCCTATCCCCATCCCCTCTAGCCAGTGTGCTTCTATAAAAATTATGTTGAATTGGGAATTGCAATTCTGTTGTGCTCAAGTTATGGATGTAAGGTAGAATATTGAAATTTAGTTCTTTCCTAGTTGAAAAGAGAAAGATTCAATCAAATGATAACTTATTGCTGCTAGTGGTTGTCTTTCAACAAATGTAAATAAGTTATATAACTTTCAGAAAAAACATAGGGCTTACTTGGGATGCTGCCAGAAATGTATCAAATAGAAGCAGTAGACAAGTGACTATGAAATGTGGGGAATATAAAATTATGTGCCTTTTTGCTGAAAATGTATTACAACTGCCCAGACTGACTGCTGTTTCATTCTTCTGTTGAATGAGCAAGCATGGTAGCCACCACTGAATGGAAGGACTGTTGGGGAGGGATGTACCTGTTAATCTTCAGGAGGTTGTCGTTTTCATCCGCACCCTTTTGGAATGGATGAAAGTGTGAGGCAGTAGTGAATGGAGTGTGGATACATGGAAATGGCTCACGTGTGACTCTTCCCTTCAGAAAGTAGAATAGTCATACTAAGATGAAGCAATTTAGATCATATGGGAAACATAAATGAGCTATTCCAAATGATAAGCCTCTGATTCCAAACATGTACATGTCTTAATACAAGGAGTCCTTCATGCTAGGATACTTTATTTAGCTATCTAAATGATTGGCTGTAGAGTAAGCTGTAACCTGCTGTCATAGCTGCCGTATATACACTTTAGTGATGAGCAAAATCTCTGAATCGTTCAAAAAATGGAAAACCCAATAGCATAAGGAATGATTGTGAAGAGCTGTTCAGGTAGTAGATTAAATGTGTCAAAAGATGATAGGATTGCTACGCATGCCCTGGTAGCACAATCCAATAACCTGGAGAGAAGGGAATACAGCCTGGCTCAGGTGACTGCTTCATAAAGAAATTGCTAAATCCTTTGCATTTAGTCCAGATTGGTTGAACTAAAAATGCAGTGCTCCTGAAGAAGATTATGACAAGAGGTGTAGGAGCAAGATGCTGAGTTTATGCCACCTGTGAAGGTGGTGAAAATTTCAAAGTGTAAAGCAGAGTGTGATTGATGACACATGGTAATGCTTAACTCATTCCTGTCAATAGTGCCAAACAATTCTGTAGATATAACTGCTGCATTTGCAAGGCAGACTTGTTGCATAAAATTCTTCATTAAAGCTGGACCAATTAATTGATTTTTCTGGAAATTTCTTATGGAAATGCAAATAAGCCAACCATTCTCTCATTTATATGCCCTGATTTGCTCTGAAATAGCCAACATACTTCTATGCTGATCATTACTTCTCATTGTGTAAAGTGCTTTCTATTCTTTTATCTGAAACACATGAGTATAGTAATAAATACAGGCTGTGTATAGTATTTAAAAATTATGCTGTATCTAAATATAGCTATCTAGGTATATATAGTGGCTCAAATTTAGATTTTTGCCAATTTCAGGTAATATACTTAAAAATCTAATTAACCTATTACTCATACTTACTAGCTTATAAAATATTCATTTTAATTCTCATCTTGTAATATCTACTTTGAATATCAGTTTGAAACAATTAAAGATGTAAAAGGCAATTTTTAAAATGTAGAATGCTTTTATTGCTATATACTTTTTCATTTACAACGATAATCATTTGTTTAACCAGTGTTAATCTTTAGAATTTTCCTGATATCTTGCTATTAACAATAACAAAACAAAGATTTTAAAGATGCATGCTCCATTTCTAAACTCCAAGTACATGAAGAAAGGAAAAAATCTATTATATAATTTTATTTTAGTATACTTATATTTTATTAAAGTAAGGCCACATTTTAATTATTAGTTTTATTGCATTAATCAATACTCCTCTATAAGTAATATAGTCAAGGTTATCCTAGACATTAAGGGGGAAATGGCCATATTGATAATATTTATTTTTAATAGTTTGCTTTTATGTAATACGGTTAAAAAGGCTTGTCATTAACATAAGCACTCTAAAAGCACCTCCGAGATTAGATAAAAATATTTATTATTAAATATGTGACTTACTGCTTTGTTCATAAATATTCACATGCTCGATGAAGAATTATCCAAATGTCAACTTCTTTATGGATCACATTTTTGGAGAACTTGACTTTGGTGTGCAACAATAGAAAACACAGCCATGCAGTTACTGACATCACTAAATACCACATATCTTACCTCTGTGAACAGGGTAGGAACATCAAATGGGCAGCTAGCTCCTCAAAAAGAAAAAAGAAAAACAAATGTAACAAAGGACTGCAGTGAACACATTCAGTTACTTCACTTGAACTCAACAAACTCATCAACCAAAAAGGACAAGTCTTATATCTTATGAAGGAGGGAGGCAGAAGCCAGATGTGTTCTCTAGCAGAAGTTTCTTCCACATGAGAGGGAACATCAGGAACACAGAATACACATTCTTCTTCTGTGATTTCAGGCTTAAAATAATCAATAAATACAAATTTACTGTGCTCACCATTGTTTCTCCAAGAAGCATTAATATCATTCATGGGATAAAGTTAATTTTTTCCTGTTTAGTCCATTTCATAAGATCTTTCTAGAGGGAATTTGGGGCATGTAAAAATGGTGATATCTTAGTTATATACAGACTTTCTTTTTGGCAGAACAATAAGTGACATTTTCCAGTGCATCTTGATTTTAGGAACATAAAGGGAAAACATTGTATTTGTCTTTTATAAAAGCATCAGGTTCTGAAAGCATGTTATTTATCAATTTTGAGGGAAGTTCTGAAAGTATCATCTTTCTAAAAAAATCAAGTGCATCATGAAGAATTCATGGTTATGGCAGCAAAAGGCTAATGACATTTGATTTAACCTTTTCTGAGTTCCTGATAGAATGTTGTTAAAGTAAAATAATGCAAAGCTTCCCCAGGCCTGGAAACATAAATGTGTCTGGGCCAGTGTTACATGATGATAGTTCATAAAACATGTTTGAAGCAAATTATCAGGCAGTAGATGTATAGCAACTAATTTAGTCCTTACTCAGCATAAAAAGAAATGTGACTAATGAAGATAAGGGAAGGTGGATGGAGGTTTGAATGGTGAAATAGGTAAGGGGGATTAAGAATACAGTCATGAGCACGGAGTAATGTATAGAATTGTTGAATCCACTGTTGTACACCTGAAACTAATATAACACTGTATATTAACTGTATTGGAATTAACATAAAACACATTAAAAAACAGTTGAAATCTTGATATGAACCTCTTTCCTCACTTGCTATTACAGACTAAAGATACATACTCTGAGATTATAATAATTAGAAATAAAGCATTTTTTCCTAAAATGCATGTTTCCAGTTTTAAGTATAGTTAATATTTTATTTGCTCCTTCATAGTACGGTTAAGAGGCCAGATGTCTTATTTCTATATTCATCTTTGAAAGTTCATATATACAGTTTTACTGGCAAAAAAAAATGTGGTTGTAGTCAGTTAAGCCCACAGTGATCTAAAACATTGGCCATATGTGGCTCAGCCACATATAGTGGCTCAGCGGTTTAGTGCCGCCTTCAGCCCAGGGCCTGATCCTGGAGACCTGGGGTCGAATCCCGCATCAGGCTCCCTGCATGGAGCCTGCTTCTCCCTCTGCCTATGTCTCTACCTCTCTTTGTCTCTCTGTGTCTCTCATGAATAAACAAATAAAATCTTTAAAAAAAATTTTGCCATAGAGGTGCCTTGATTGCTGTTTTTAATCAAAGATTCTCTATCAATATCATCAAGAGAGATAAACAAAGATACTGATATAATCTTGCCACTCTTTTCTTTATGGTGTGCATTAAAAACCAGTGAGACAGCAACTAACATAAAATAATTTGAAACATTTCTCTGAATTGTCCTAGAAATATCATAACACTCATTCTCATTGGCTTCTTTAATTTGCATATTATTCATAAATTCTATGTGGGGGTGATATGCAGCCTTATTTTTGCAAGTTAGCCATTAGTGATTAGCCCTCATTCTGCTTATTTTTTCTTTCTTTGTGTGCTTAATGATTGCGGTCTGTTTCATCATATTGTAGCCTGGCATTTTACTGCCTTATGTTCCCATTTTTGAAAAGTGTAATTTCTCACATTTATTTTACTTCTTTTTTTAAATAATTCAAGTAATATGGTTAGAAATCTATTAAATATTTATGGGAAATATTAATTATTGATTCATATTAAGCAAAACCAATTTAATATTTCCTCTCTCCTCTTGCCTGAAATGCTGGTTTTCCTATGGACAGCTCCTCCCACTCTCTGCTTTTTCGACTGGGTATGTCATTCGTAGTGACAATTCTAGCTGGTTACTGTGCATTGTGAGCTCTCTGTTTACACATTGACAACTTCAGAACCATATTTAAAACTGCCCAACATGCGTCCTCTTTTATGTCTTGCAGGGGCTTCATACTCAGCATACCCACAAATAAACTAAACACTTCACCCTCTCTTAGTCTTGTCCTTCCTGTTTTTTTTCTTGGTCTGTGTCTCTAATATCCACACATAAATCTAGAATCTTGGAATAATCTTTAATAACTCCCTCTTGCCTCACATCCAAAATTGGGCACTAAGCTCTTTTAATTCTGTCTCATAATGCTGCCTACATCTTTGAATTGCCATTACTGTGGTTATGTTTCAGAAGCTCTTCTTTCTTACAATGATGGCAAAAGATATTCTCTATACCCCCAGGATGGCACTTTGCATGCCCCTCTGTGATGGCATCTTTACAGGTGAGAGTACATTTGCTTCTTAATGGAAGTCAGAAACCTACACTGTAGATGACGTTGTTGTGATCTGAAGACATTTCTAACGGTCGTGGTTATGTGGCAGTTAGTGAGGTGCTAACCCAGGCATCACGGTTGGTACTGCACAGAAAGTCTAATTCTTTCAGTGTCTCCTGGGGCTTATCTCCACCAGGGACAGATCCAAAAGAAAAGATCTACTGATATAAGTTGTTTCAATTCACCCTCCAAAGCAGCAGCATTTCCTGCTTGTTTCAGAAAGAGAAAATAAAACTAAAACAAAAACTCAAACCCAAAAAACTTTAATTTTTAATGTAATTTTGTTATGTTTTAGCCTTCTGATTTTTTGCCATCTAGTATTTTCTGGGGAGATTGCAATAGGCAACTGGTTTCAATGAAGCCCCATGTTAAGTAGGCTTTGCCAAATGGAGGAATAAAAAGGAACCTACAAAAAGAGGAGTCTCCAGGCAGATAGAGCTCAAGAAAATTATTTGTAAAATACTACTGCCTTATCCATTTTTTCCCTGATGGGAAGGCCAGGGATAGTAATCCTTATTTCCTCTGAAGCAAAGTCTAGCATCACTATTTGACTATCACATGGAAGCTGTGAATACAAGGGAATAAGTCTTGGGGTGTTGAGACATTACTTGGTGAGTAGGACAAGCAAATGATAATCTCCTCAGTTACTTCTAGGCAGGTAAGCAACCACTTACAGGCTGGACTCCTGAAAAATAAATGTAGAATGCTTACTCCAAGCTATCGAATCTGATCAAGATGCCAGCATTAATGACATTGATTAGGGATATGGGGGACAAAGTTTATATTCAAAAAAACCTTTGAAGAGGTGCCACCTGAATGTCTGATGTCTTCATCTGATGTGCCATATGCAAGAAGCACCCTTGGATATTTGCAGTTCAGTGGAACTCAGCAACCAGCTAGTGTTATAAAGAATAAGAGCAACGGAAATTACGAGTTGACTGCTGATGTATGGACATGTGTAAATTAAGGAAATGGGTGACATAGGAAAATGAGAGGAAGCTCATCAATGCTCCTCTAAAAACACTACAAATATTTTCGAAGAGAGGGTTACTGCATCACTCACTAACCATTATTTGATTTATGGTTTAGGGTGGTTCTTGGATACTTGGGCTCTAAAACATAAAGGCAATGAATTTTATAAATCATGCATTCTATGATCTTGAAAGAATATATCATAGAGGTTACTTTACAGGAGTATTTTTTTCCCCAGGTAAATCATCAGATCTCACCCTGTGGATGAAATTTTATTGTATGAAATAGAATTTTCCAAGAAGTGTGGGAGATGAGGGAACAAAAGAGACTGTAGCTGTATTTCAACAAATATTTTTTCCAATTCTAATTCTAGTGTAGTTAATGTACAGTGTTATATTAGTTTCAGGTATACAAGATAGTGATGCAGCAATTCTGTGTGTTACTCAGTGCTCATTCTGATAAGTGTCCTCTTTAATCCCCTTTATTTATTTCACCTATTTCCCCCACCTCCAGCTACCTTCTTCTGATAACCATCAGTTTGTTATCAGTAGTTAAATATTTTTCAGTTAATCTCTTTTGTTTCTTTGTTCATTCTTACTCATGTAAGAATTCAAGAATATGAATATTTATCTTTCTTGGACTTACTTCACTGAACATTATGCATTCTAGATCCATGCATGTTATTGCAAATGGCAAGATTTCACTCTTTTTTATGACTAATATTGCATTGTGCGTGTGTATGCACCACATCTTTATTCATCTATTGATAGACACTTGAGTTGCTTTCATGATTTGGCTATTGTAAATAATACTGCAATAAACATTGATGTGCACATATCTTTTCAAATTAGTGTTTTTGTACTCTTTTGGTAAATAGTAGTGGAATTACTGATCTTATGGTAATTCTGTTTTTAACTTTTTTTGAAAATCTCCATATCATTTCCACAGTGGCTTTATCAATTTGCATTTCCATAAACAGTGCAAAGGGAACCCTTTTTCTCCACATCCTTGTCAACACTTGTATCTTGCTTTTAGTTTTAGCTCTTCTGACGGGTGTGGGGAGATATCTTGTTGTGGTTTTGGTTTGCATTTCCTTAATGATAAGTAATGTTGAGTATCTGTTCATGTGTCTGTTGGCCATCTGTATGTCTTCTTCTTCTGCCTAATTGGTCTTTAATTGATTTGTTTAGGTTTTTTTTTTGTGTGTGTGTTGAGTTGTATGTGCTCTTTATGTATTTTGGATACTAACCCTTTATCAGATCTATCATTTGCAAATATCTTCTCCCATTCAGTAGGTCATCTTTTAGTTTTGTTGTTTCCTTTGTTGTACAGAAACTTTTTATTTTGATGTCATTCCAATAGTTTATTTTTGCCTTTGTTTCCCTTGCTTTAGGAGACATAGCTAGAAAAGTTGTTGCCACAGCTGATATCAGAGAAAGTATTACCAGTGCTCTCTTGTAGGGTTTTTATGGTTTCAGATCTCACAGTTAGGTCCTATTTAATTCATTTTTAGTTTCTTTTGTGCATGGTGTAGGAAAGTGGTCCAATTTCATTCTTTTGCATGTAAATGTCTAGTTTTCCTAACAGCATTTGTTGAAGAAACTATATTTTTCCCATTGCATATTCTTGCCTCCTTTGTCAAAGATTAATTGACCATAAAAACATGAGTCAATTTCTGGGCTCTCTGCATTTTCTTCCATTGATCTGTTTTTGTGACAGTACCATACTGTGCTGATTACTATAGCTTTGTAATATATCTTGAAATCAAGGATTGTGATACTTCCAGTTTTGTTCTTCTAGTTCAATGTTGTTTAGGTTATTTATGATCTTTCATCAGTGTTTTATAGTTTGCAGAGTACAGGTCTTTCAGCTCCTTGGTTAAGTTTATTCCTAGGTATTTTATTATTTTCAGTACAATTGTGACTGAGAGTGTTTTTTATAACTTAATCTTTCTGTTACTTCATTATTGAATAGAAATGCACCAAATTTCTGCATATGGATTTTGTATCCTGAAACCTTACTGAATTTATTATAGTAGTTTTGTAGCGGAGTCTTTAAGGTTTTCTATATATAGTATCATGCCATCTACAAATTGTGAAACTTTTACTTCTTCCTTATCAATTTGAATGTCTTTTATTTCGTTTTGTGGTCTGCTGTGGCCAGGGCTTCCAGTACTATGTTGAATAAGAGGGGTGAAAGTTGATATCTTTGTCTTGTTCCTGACCTTAGGGGAAAAGCTCTCAGTTAATATAAGTAACGTAGAGTGTTATCTTAGTATGCCAAGGTCAGGTGAACATCCTGGCCAGACTTTTGCTGCATCCCAAAGACTTTGGGCCATTGTGTTTTCATATTCACTTGTCTCCATGTGTTTTCCATATCCTCTTTGATTTCTAGGTTGATCTGTTCATTGTTGATTACCATATCGTTTAACCTCTGTGTATTTGTGTTTATTTCAAATTTTTTCTTGTGACTGATTTCTAGTTCCAAAGCATTGTGATCACAAAAGATGCATGGTATGACTTCAGTCTTTTAAAAATTTTATGACCTTTTTTGTGGCCTAATATGTAATCTATTCTGGAAAATGTTACAGTTACACGTGCACTTGAAAAGAATGTGTATTCTGCTTTGTTAGGATGGAATGTTCTGAATATATCTGTTAGATATATTCTATTTATCTATATTCTATATAGGTCCAGTGTGTCATTCAAAGCCACTCTTTCCTTGTTGATTTTTCTGTCTGACTGATCTATCTATTTATGTATGTAGGATATTGATAGGGGTAGTAGTATTGTGTGAGGGGGGAAGTAGGGATACTATTATTGCATACTGTTTTTTATCTCAAGTTTTTATATAAACTCTAATTAGTTAACATACAGGGTAATATTGGTTTCAGGTGTAGAATTTAATAATTCATCAATTATATGTACTGCCCAGTGCTCCTCAAAACAAGTGCCCTCCTTTATACATATAACCCACTTAGCCCATCACCCACCCACCTTCCTCCATTAACTCTCAGTTCCCTATAGTTAAGACTCTTTTTTTAAAAAGTTCCTGTGGTTTGCTTTTCTCTCTTTTTTTCCCTTTCCCTTATGTTCAACTACTTTGCTGCTTAAATTCCACATATAAGTGAAATCATGGTATTTGTCTTTCTCTGACTGGCTTATTTCATTTAGCATAATACAGTCTAGCTCATCCACATCATTACTAATGGCAAGATGTCATTCTTCTGGTGACTGATTAATGCTCTCTCTCTCTCTATCTCACTTCTTCTTTACCACATCTTCTTTTTTTAAAAGATTTTATTTTTTTATTCATGAGAGACACAGAAAGAGGGAGAGGCAGAGACATAGGCAGAGGGAGAAGCAGGCTCCATGAAGGGAGCCCGATGCGGGACTTATCCCGGGACTCCAGGATCATGTCCTGGCCTGAAGGCAGGTGCTAAACCACTGAGCCACTCAGGGATCCCCACATCTTCCTTATCCACACATCATTTGAAGTACATTTGGGCTCATTCCAAAATTTGGCTATTGTGGATAATGCTCCTCTAAACTTTAGGCTGCATGTGCCCTCCTATTCAATATTTTTGTATACTTTAGGATAAATATCTAGTAGTACAATTGCTGGGGTGTAGGGTAGTTCTATTTTTAGTTTTTAAAATTTTATCTATTTTATTAATCTAATCTAATCTAATCTAATCTAATCTAATCTATTTTTAGCTTTTTAAGGAAACCCCATACTGTTTTCCAGAGTGGCTATACCAGTTTGCATTCCTACCAATAGTATAAAAGTGTTTCTCCACATACCAATATCTGTTATTTCTTGTGTTATTAGTTTTAGCCATTCTGACAGGTGTAAGGTAGTATCTTATTGTGGTTTTGATTTGTATTTCCCTAATGATGAGTCATGTTGAGCATCTTTTTATATATCTGTTAGCCTAGTCTGTATGTCATCTTAGGAAAAATGTCTGTTCATGTCTTCGGTCCATTTCTTAACTGGATTATTTATTTTTGGGATGTTGAGTTTGATAACTTCTTTATAGATTTTTGATACTAACCCTTTATCAGTTATGTCATTTGCAAATATCTTCTTTAATTTCATAGGTTTCTCTTTAGTTTTGTTGATCATTTCATTCACTGTGCAGAAGCTTTTTATCTTGATGAAGTCCCAGCAGTTCATTTTTGCTTTCATTTCCCTGGCCTCTGGAGATGTTTCTAGTAAGAAGTTGCTATGGCCAAGGTCGAAGAGGTTGTTACCTCTGTTCTCCTTTAAGATTTTGATGCTTTCATATCTGAACTTTAGGTCTTCATTCATTTTGAATTTATTTTTGTGTATAATCTAAGTGATCCAGTTTCATCATTTTGCATATTGCTATCCAGTTTTCCCACCACCATTTGTTGAAGAGACATTTTCCAATGGATATTATTTCCTGCTTTGTCAAAGATTAGCTGACCACATAGTTGTGGGTCTGTTTCTGGGTTTTCTGTTCTGTTTCACTGACCTCTGTGTCTTGTTTTGTGCCAATACCATACTGTCTTGATGATTACAGCTTTGTAAAACAGCTTGAAGTCTGGAATTATGATGCCTTTAGCTCTGCTTTTCTTTTTCAAGATTGCTTCAGGTATTTCGGGTCTGTTGTGGTTCCATACAAATTTTGGGATTGTTTTAGCTTTGTGAAAAATGCTGCTGTTATTTTGATAGGGATTGCATTAAATGTGTACATTTCTTTGAGTAGTATTGCCATTTTAACAACATTTATTCTTCTGATCCATGAGCATGGGATGTTTTCCCATTTGTTTCATCTCTAATTTCTTTCTATAGTTTTCATAGTATACATCCTTTATGTCTTTGCTTAGATTTATTCCTCGATTTTTTCTGCTTTTATGTTTATTTCTAGTTGCTTTATGTATCTGGGTGCACCCATGTTGGGTACATAGATATTTGTAGTTGTTATATCTTCTTGTTGGATCATTCCCTTTATGATTATCTCATGTCCTTATCTCTATTTTTTTTTTGTTTATTTAAATCCAATTGGGATCCCTGGGTGGTGCAGCGGTTTAGCGCCTGCCTTTGGCCCAGGGCGGGATCCTGGAGACCCCGGGATCGAATCCCACGTCAGGCTCCCGGTGCATGGAGCCTGCTTCTCCCTCTGCCTGTGTCTCTGCCCACCCCCCCTCTCTGTGACTATCATAAAAACAAATTTAAATCCAATTTGCCAACATATAACACCCAGTGCTCATCCCATCAAGTGCCCTCCTTAGTGTCCATCACCCAGTTATCCCATCCCCCCCACCGACCTCTGCTTCTGCAACCCCTTGTTTGTTTCCCAGAGTTAGGAGTCTCTCATGGTTTGTCTCCCTTTCTAATTTTTTCCACTCAGTTCCCCTCCTTTCTCTTATAATCCCTTTCACTATTTCTTATATTCCACATATGAATGAAACCATATGATTGACCTTCTCCAAATGACTTATTTCACTCTGCAGAATACCCTTCAGTTCCATCCACATCGAAGCAAATGGTGGGCATTTATCTTTTCTGATGACTGAGTAATATTCCATTGTCTATATATACCACATTTTCTTTATCCATTCATCTGTTGATGGACATTGTGGCTCCTTTCACAGTTTGGCTATTGTGGACACCACTGCTGTGAACATTGGGGCGTAGGTGTCACAACAACTACTTGCAAGATACATCTATGAAGACAAGGGAAACAAAAGCAAAAATGAACTTTTGGGATTTAATCAAGATAAAAAGCTTCTGGGCAGCAAAAGAAACAACCAAACTAAAAGACAACCTACAGAATGGGAGAAGATATTTGTAAATGACCTATCAGATAAAGGGCTAGTACCCAAGATCTATAAAGAACTTACTAAACTCAACAGCAAAGAAACAAACAATCCAATCATGAAATGGGCCAAAGACATGAACAGAAATTTCACCAAAGAAGACATAGACATGGCCAACAAGCACATGAGAAAATGCTCCGCATCACTTGCCATCAGGGAAATACAAATCAAAACCACACTGAGATACCACCTCACACCGTGCGAATGGGGAAAATTAACAAGGCAGGAAACAACAAATGTTGGAGAGGATGTGGAGAAAGGGGAACCCTCTTGCACTGTTGGTGGGAATGTGAACTGGTACAGGCACCTTGGAAAACTGTGTGGAGGTTCCTCAAAGAGTTAAAAATAGATCTGCTCTATGACCCAGCAATTTCACTGCTGGGGATTTACCCCAAAGATACAGATGCAGTGAAATGCCGGGACACCTGCACCCCGATGTTTATAGCAGCAATGTCCACCATAGTCCTTGTCTTATTACAGTTTTCATTTTGAAGTCTATTTTGCCTGATATAAGTATTACTACCTTGGCTTTCTTTTCACTGCCATTTGCATGATATTTTTTTCTCATTCCTTTATTTTCGATCTGCATGAGTCCTTAGGACTGAAATGTCTTTCAGAGGCAGTATGTAGATGGGTCTTTCTTTTTATCCATTACATCACACTATGTCTTTTGTTTCACGTATTTAGTCCAATTTACACTCAAAGTAACTATTGCTAAGTAGTACTTACTACTATGCTGTTACTTGTTTTATCGTTGTTTTTGTACTTCTTCTGTGTTCTTTCTTCTTTTGCTGTCTTTCATTGCTTTCTAGCTTTCTTTAGAGATACACTTGGATTCCTTTGCCATTCTTTTTTATGTGTCTATTACAGGCTTTAGATTTGTGGCTGCCATTAGATTAGTATATAATACCTTCATATAGCAGTGTGTATTAAATTGATGGTTTCTTGAGCCCATTATTTACCCCACCCTTTCCCCCAACACTTTAGGTATATGGTATGGTGTCATACTTTATATTGATTTTGTGAATCCCTTGACTGATTTAATAGATATACTTAATTTTACTGCTTTTTTGGTTTCTACTCTTATTACTCCTGCTTATAGTCTTTCCTTTCCACTCATTGAATGCCTTGTAAAATTTCTTGTAGGGCTAGTTAAGTGAACATGAATTCTTCTAATTTTTTTGGGATGGAAATTTTTTCTCTCTCATTTTATTCTGAATGATAACCTTGGTAGGTAAAGTATTCTTGGTTGCAGGTGTTGAAAAATCAGTGGATAGCTTTATGGGGTTTCCCTTATATGTAACTGTTTCCCTTTCTCTCACTGTTTTTAAAGTTCCCTCTTTTTCTCTACTTTTTGCCATTTTCATTATTATGTGTATTGATGTGGACCTCCTTTGGCCGATTTTGCTAGAGGCCCTCTATGCCTTCTGGATTTGGATGTCTATTCCCATCCCCAGATTTTAGAAGTTTCCAGCTATTATTTCTTCTGTAAATTTTCTGTCCCCTTTTTTTCTCTCTTCTACTGGGATCCCTATAACAAGAATGTTGTTATGCTTGAGGGTATCTCTGATTTCCCTGAGTTTATTTTCATTTTTTTTTTCCTTTGGTTCCAATTGATTCTTTTCATTACTCTGTCCTCTGGGGAACTTATCTGTCTTTCTTTAGTCTACTATTTATTCCATTTAGTTTATTTTTATTTAACTTAATGAGTTCTTCATCTTTTTTTTTTTTTATGTTTTCTATCTCTTGTTGAGGGTCTCACTGAATCCCTGTGCTCTTTCTTGATGCTAGTAAGTATCTTTATTACTTTAAATTCTCTGTCAGGTGTATTATTTAACTGTTGTGTGTTGCTCTCTTTTTCTACCTTTTTTTAAAAAGATTTTATTTATTTATGAGAGACAGAGAGAGAGAGAGAGAGAGAGAGAGAGAGAGAGAGGCGGAGACACAGGCAGAGGGAGAAGCAGGCTCCATGCAGGGAGCCCAACATGGAACTCAATCCCGGGTCTCCAGGATCACATCCTGGACTGAAGGCGGCGCTAAACCACTGAACCACCCAAGCTGCCCTTGTGTTGCTCTCTTGCTGTGATTTTGCCCTATTCTTTCTTTTGGGACATATTCCCATTTCCTCATTTTGTCTAAATCTCTGTTTCTCTGTGTTAGAAAAGTCTGCTATGTCTCCTGTTCTTGAAAGTAATGACCTTATGAAGAAGAGGTCCTATAGTGCCCTGCAGTACAGTGTCCCATGTCCCCCCAAACCTGGCACTTCAGGGGTATCTCTTCTGTGTGTTGCATATCCCTGAGTGTTGTGACTGAGCTATGTTTACCTTTAGTCACAGTGTCTGCAATGGCTCTCTTTGTCTATTGTGGGAAGGGTTTGGTTAGTGTTGTTAGAGGGTCAGTCTGGGGATGCTTTAGGCATGAGTTGAATCAGCCCATGCATTTGGCAGAGCTGCAGTAGCATTGAACTGCAATGTATTATCCCTATGCATTCCTCTGGGAAGCTTTCTTTGGTGGGTGGGTCCAGCAGTCAGACCAGCTGTCTGTCCCCAGCCCACTGCTGGGGCCACATTTGGACTGGGTGTGTGTGTGTGTGTGTGTGTGTGTGTGTGTGTGTGGTTGTCTTTCTTTCTTCTTGGTACAGGAGTCACTTTAATGTAATGTTGGCTCCTGTTGGGACTGCTTACACACCGCTAGGCTTGTTGCACAGCTTGGGTGGGCTCTGGTCAAGGGCATACAGGAGGGTCAGGTCTGCTGGAGAATGTAGGGATGGGGTGCATTTTGCCAACAAGGTCCTTGCAGGCCCCCTGGGCAAGGGAACTTGTAGCTATCTAGAAAAACTTTCAAGGCTGGTGAGTCAGAAAGATGGATCCACAGAAGAGCACAGGGGTGGGAATATGGTGTAGCAAGCTCAGTGCAGATTGTTAGAGCTGAGTTGATTCCTGCCAGTGTCCATGTATCTAGGCTGACAAGTAAGGGAGTGAGATGGATCCCTCCAGATATTTTGTTCTTGGAGAAGTATCCCAAAGATCCCTGACCCTCCAGCACATGCTCTGAGATTGATAAATACATCTCATTCCTGTATACTCTGGGTGTTTTGCAAAAAAGGTGCTTCTATGCTGTATAGGATAGTTGTGCTATACCTTTAATAAGAGTGGAGACTCCAGCCTCCCAGCTCCCAGAGCTGAGTCTGCTGATGTTTAATCTTCCAGGTATTAAGCCCCACTGATTTTTAGGCTCCTCTGGTTTTCAAGGGGATTCATCTTCCCAACATGGGTCCTTCATGCCCAGAGTACCTGGGATGGGAGTCTATTCCACTTTACTCTCCATGTCTGTGGCATTCTCCCTCCTGGGGACAGTCCAGTGGGTCCTTTTGGCACCTGACCATATCATCAGCCTTCCCACTCTGTTCAATGTGGCCTCTTCTCTATATTTAGCTGTGGGGAGTCTATTATGCCAGTCTTTGGATCATTTTCTGTGTCATTTACACTGATGTATTTGTTAACTAGTTGTGTATGTGAGATGAGGTGAGCTTAGAATCCTCCTCTACCATCTTTCCCATGGGTCCTTCAACCAATCATTTTAAATTATTTTATTTATCCCCTATTTAATGACAAGATTGTTGACCTTTTTAGGGCACGGATTCAATTCATATTTTGGTAATGCTGTTAGTTTGGCTGCAAACAGATTCTTTTTTCTAATCATGGTATTTAAAAAGTTAATGGATAGTGGTCATCAGTATCCCCTCGTAGGAATTGTGTGTTTTGTTTTGTTTTGTTTTGTTTTGTTTTCAAACTGTGAAGTATTAACCAAACATTTCCAGAATGCACAGAAGGAGATATGTAAGAATAAAGAGAGCTTGTTATTTTCTGATTATGATCTTTGTATTAGACCTTCCTAGAGAGGAACAAAATGTCATACTGAAAAATGAAAGCTCCTAAAATCTAGTGGATCCAATTCTGTACTCTTAGGTGACATTATTAGGACCTGAGACTTTATCTTTTGAATTTATTATTTAGAAAAAATTTCCTTCATTTTCATATGATTCATTCTGTATTTGAATATAAAATTTTATTCTTAACCTCTGTAGAGTGGAAGAGTAAGCTGTTGATTACTTTGTCTACTTTGGCCACCTCTGTTATTACATGTTTATGCTTGAAACCCTCTGCTGCTAACCTTGAGAACATACTATATTGTTCCTATGTCCCAGTGCTACTTCCACTCCTCCTGGAGAAAGTTCAGTTGAATCTAGTTACAAGTTTCCATTTATTTCTATCTCGTGTACATTCTGTTGGCTGCCAAGTAACCAAAGCATTAAACAGTTGGCTGTGTTAGGTGTATAAATTGTCATGGTAAGGATTTATAGTCAGTCTTAACTGTGTATTCTGACATTGTATGTTTTTTTTCACATTAATCACACTTTAACTTATACTATCCATCATCATTTACATACTTTTCTATGTGAAATCATTTTGTGGAATAATTGGAATAAATAAAAATAAATGAAAGTTCTTCCCCACCCCTCAAAAATTTTTCATTATTTTTTCTGCCTTTGAATTAGATTGTTTGATTAAATTGACTAGTTTTGTGAATGATGAAAAGGGCTGTTGCATCATTCCCAAAGTACAACCTATAGTAATGACTAAAGCTGTAATGATCATGAGTTGTTAAATCCTGTGTTTAGAACTTGTTCATGAATGTAATCAATATTATCATTGTGGTATTTAAATTTGAATTTTGATTTTAGATATTGGGCTACTTAAGAGCATGGAATAACTACTAGCTATAAATACTTATAAGATTTTTGATTTTAAGTTAACTTGAGAGCTGGAATTATTTATGAAATTTAAAAAGGTAGATATTCTGAGCTCTGTTATTTTTTTAAAGGAGTTGTTTATTTGTACTTTTAAAAATATGCGGAAAGTGATGTCTAGAGAAAAAGCCAATCAACTGAAATCAATTTGTTTAGTTCTCTTGTAGAAATAAATTGGTTCCTTTAAGTCAATTATATGCACTCATTATGAGAAGTCATAGCAAAGTTGTTTCTTTGAACATACTGCTGCTATCTGTTCCGTTTTTTTATATTGTTTCTGGATAGTCTGAAAATAAGTTTTATCAGAAGGGATTCCTTCTTATATTCTTCCATCCCACACCTGATGTAGAACAGCAGATAGGAGTTAGAAAGAGTTTAGGTCTCTTTCTCACATATTTTTGCTTCATTTCTTCTCAAAGGCAATAATCTATGTCTGCCTCTGGGTAAAGAATGTATGTTATGCCTGTGATAACAGCAGGACAAAATAACTCACTTTACTTCTTTTCTGTTTTAACTTATTTTGGGATTTTCCTACACCCTCCACACATATGGATAATATATTTCATTGGCATATGTAATTTACTGAGCTTTGTTATTACTATGAAACCCAATTATTGCAGAAAAAGAAAGATTGCTCCCATAAATACTCTTATGCTAATCTTGTTTCAGACTGGCATTACAGGTATGGTGCCAGCCCTAATGCCTGCTTGGTAGTTGGAAGGAAGGAGAACATTTTGTCTAATGTAAGAGAGATGTTTCTAGAGTCAAGGAAATTCAAGAAGCAGATGGTAGCATTTTTTATTGTTAGCTGTTTGTTTTGATTTGTCTGGTTAATGATAGAGTACTGAAGAGATAATGAAAAGTTCAGAGTAATGTGAATAGCTACATATTTATTAAATAAGAAGAGTGGGTGTGGTAATTTTAAAAATACATTTTAAATATTGGGTTTCTGAATCCCATAGTTGGTAGAACTGTGCACCTAAGAAGAGTTGAATGTTATACTCAGAGTCACAGGCAGATGTTGAAATCAGTTTATATTTAGAAGTATCTTAATCAACACTTATAAGTATGCTCTACAAGTACTTTATTCCTTTGACTATCCTGTCACTAGCATGTGTGGCTGTATAGAATATTGTATCTTCCTTGAAATTTCAAATGACTTGCTTTTTATACCCTTAATTGCAGCAATTTAAGTATCTTTATATATATATATATATGTATATATATACATACATATATATATCTAGCTGCGTACTAATAATACGTATTAATTGAAGCAAGTCAAGAATAAAAATTCTGAGGCATTTAGAATATATAGATATAGTTGAATATACCAAAGGAACTTAGAATCTTGTATATACTTCTTTCTGCTTCTTAGAAAGTAAATTTCAATTTAAGCGGGACCTATCCATTACACTAAGGTTGACCCTCTGAAATTTCCTATTGTTTGTTTTGTTTTGTTAAGATAAAATGCTCTGGGTATGTGAAGCAATTGATTTTGTTATATATATTTTTACTATATTCTTCTCCCTTGTCCCAAGGCAGCTAATTTGTGCTCCAAGTACCTTATATTTGTGGATGTTTGTGTGTTGGTATGACTTCTGCAATTTTTCTAGGAAAACAGGTAAATATTTCTTCCAATACCACTCAAGCAGAGTTGGAAGCAAATAATACCAATTTAAAGACAGAACTAAGAATGGAATTTTATCTCTTTCCAATAAAAGAAATAGAGGAAACTCTAAGATCTTACAGGAAACTGTAAGATCTCTAAGAGTAGAAAATCACATAACTATCTACCCAACTACCTACCTATTTGTCCATAATAATAATACACTGAGATTTAGACTTGTTCAGTGTCATTGAATCATCCTAAATAACCAGAGAAGAAAGCTTTCTAGACCTTTGTTTTCAAATTACCAACCATGGCTTTGAGGCCAGAAATTCTTTGTTCCAAAAGAAGTATTAAGAGCATTTTGTCTTGGTGAAAATGATTTATTTTTGTCAGAAGGGATAGAAAGGCTAGATAATGTCCACAGTAAGGGTATGGGCATAAGTAGCCCAAATTGGGGTTTTGATTTGAAGAGAGAATTGGTCTTGAAAGGACTGATAGAAGTGAAAGAGACCAGAGTGCTGCTTCCTGGGTCCTCTGTGGGTAGGAGGTCCATGATCTTGTGGTTTGAAAAAGTAGACCTTGAACTCTTAAGAGCCCTTGGTCTTCATAGCTACAGCCCCAAGAGCCATACCCAAGGAAACCATGAGAGCCTACATTTAACTGAACCAATCACATGAGGCTGCATGAGTATATTGTGCAGAGGTCATGGTGTATGCAACACTAGCACTTTTTCCCCACTTTCTGAGTCATAGAATGGATTTGGTGCTGAAACATAGTTGAGACTGCATTTTTCTCTAAAATGGAGCTTTACAGTCAGAATTAG
Source organism: Nyctereutes procyonoides (assembly GCF_905146905.1). Classification (NCBI taxonomy): domain Eukaryota; kingdom Metazoa; phylum Chordata; class Mammalia; order Carnivora; family Canidae; genus Nyctereutes; species Nyctereutes procyonoides. The sequence continues at coordinate 6,975,319 of NW_026575082.1, read as the reverse complement.
ACTCAGAAAAGTAAACTAATTGATGTTTCTAGCCCTTTAATATTTGGCAATAAAAAATCAGTGGTAATCTCTATTAGGTTTAGTTGAGGGAAATATTAGTCTGTATATGATGCACAAAAAGCAATTATCTTAGGAGTTTTGGCTTATGCTGTGTGGACTGGTTAATATGTCTATACAGAGTAACTGTTGCATGGGGTTCAGGGCCTGAAGTTGCTATTGGTAGGCCAGGTCAGCAATTGAGACATACTTTGGGGCTGAAAAAATATAAATTGAAACCTCTGAGTTTGAATTGAAAAGTAAAAGGACAAACTAGAGCCTACATTTGTTTCTTATCATCTGTGATCTGGATGATGTGGGTGACCTGAAGAAGCTTGCAGCTTTCCCCAGAGTTGGACACATACCTAGCTGAGGATTCAAAGTCAGAAATATCCCATGGGGGTTAGAAGGTGATATCACCTGCAAGCCTAAGTCACGTCTATACAAACAAGGGGAACTAATATTAGCAAAAATATGTGTGAGGTGTCCCAGAGTCTGCCTCCCTACACTGAACTTTGGCTCATAAAAAAGGTTTATACTTCAATTCTCACTTAAGATAACACAGTATTTTTCTTAAATCCAATCCTAACCAAGAATTGCACAAGAAGAGGAATTCTGGTAGAATGTAGTTACGGCTTGCAAAATTGTCTAAGGGCAAAAACCACATTTGTCAATTTGGCCCCCCGTACATTTCTTCTGTCCTTATCAAATCTCCAAATAAACACAAAAGCAAAATCATGTTCTAACCTCCTATGATGCAGGTATTATTATTTAAAAAAAATTAATTTTTATTTATTTATGAGAGAGAGAGAGAGAGAGAGAGAGGCAGAGACACAGGCAGAGGGAGAAGCAGGCTCCATCCAGGGAGCCCGACATGGGATCCGATCCCGGGTCTCCAGGATTGCGCCCTGGGCCAAAGGCAAGCGCCAAACCGCTGTGCCACCCAGGGATCCCCTGATGCAAGTATTATTGATACAAATGGAAAACATACTTATTTCCTCAAAAGAAATTAGATAATCCTTTTTTCCATTTGAGTGATGATCGTTCCTCTAACTGACTCCTACTCCCCATTTGAGATCTTGTATCTTAAATGTTGAGATATATGTTTAAATATTAGTACATTTAGAATTTCAAAGTAGGAAATAGGAGAGAGGAAGGAAATAATTAGTCAATCTATGCCCAAAATTGTTATATCAAAGTAAGAACACAATATGTAATTATTATAGTCCTTGTTTTTATGTATGTAGTTCTAACTGGCATTTATAACTATCTTTTCCCACAACCCATTCCATTTACCTTTCCCCTTAGCAAGCAATCTAAGCCCTTTGCCAATCTTTGTTTGATGGGGTAACCTAAACATTCATAGTTGAAGAATCGGGTATTCATAGTCCTATGTTCGGATGTTGTGGCTTTCTACTGACTTTTTTTTTTCTACTGACTTTTTATCATAAGATGTGAATATATTAGTGAGTCGCCTGAAGATACTTCCTGGCTTCTAGATGTACACATCATTGTCATGTTGCAACCAAATTTCCCTTTGAGAATCAGGGTCAGTCGCTCCAGCCAACAGAGTACTCTTTCTTTTGCCTGCTGACTAATTGATATGAAGGAACCCAGGTAGCAGTACCAACTTCCAGTTTGATAGACTATTGCTGTGTGTCTTGCTGAATGCATTCCTCCCTTGGGAACCAAGACTGTTTACAAGGAGAACCCCAAGAAAATTTTTACTAATTGGTCAGTGGAAGTAATAGAAGAAACACCTACTATTTCTACCCCTTGATTCCTAGATCCATGAATCTTGGCCATGGGAGAAATGGTATCATAAAGTTCTTGGTGATTTAGAGCATATATCATATCCTTGAGAACATTATTTCAGGTTCACAAACGTTGCCACTAGCTGGTATGGTAAGCAAATCTTCAGAAGTTTATTCCACTAGTGTATCCGGTCCACTGCTTTTGTGCTGTTTTGATTGGAAACATGCTAAGACCAATGAATTCCATTAGTAAAGGCCCCTTTTTTTCACTCAGTTTGTTGTAAGATGAGTTTGTCAGAAGCAATGCTGTATGCAATATCAAGGTGGAGATGTGTAATTTCACAAGTATTGGTTTTGGCAGAAGCATAGTGGACAGAGAGGGCAAATCCACAGGTAGAGAAAGTGTACTAGCAAAAGCACAGATCTGTCCCTTTCATGATAGAAATGATCCAGTGTAATCAACCTGCTTTATGGGCTGACTGACCCCCCCCCCCAGAGAAATGTTACTTTATCAAGGCTCAGTGTTGATTTCTTCAATTAGCAAGTTAGGCTCTCAACAGTGACTGTAGCTAGACTGGCTATGTGAGTGGAAGCCCACGGTGCTGAGTCCATGATAACTTCTATATCTATTCCAGTGGCCACTTTCAACATGGCTGCATTGGGCAAAGAGAGAGTGGCTAAGAAAACAAAACAAAACAAAATACTGGCATCAAAAGAATGGGTCAACTGGTCCATGTGATTATTTTGCTTTTCTTGCTAAGATTTCTCTATGGCAAACATTTACATGAGGTGCAGATGTATTAATATTCTCTCTCAATTTAGAAATCTCAATGTCTAGCTTTTTTTTAATGTCTATCCTTTCTTCTTTTTTAAGATTTTATTTATTCATGAGAGAGAGAGAGAGAGAGGCAGAGACACAGGCAGAGGGAGAAGCAGGCTCCATGCAGAGAACCTGATATGGGACTCGATCCCAGGACTCCGGGATCACACCCTGGGCTGAATGCAGGTGCTAAACTGCTGAGCCACCCAGGGATCCCCATCAATGTCTATCCTTTCTGATGATTCTTTTATTCCCTTTTCATTCATTACCAAACCATTAGCCATTGCACAAGAATCCCTGTAGATTGTTCCTGGGGCCATACCTTCTTACAAGCAAAGTATGTAACAACCAGGTATGCTGCTTTAAGTTGTTAAAACTGTTCTGGACACTACCTAAGGCGTGAAGGTAGAGATGCAATGCTCCACTTCCAGCTACTGTCAGCGTGTGTTGTAGAATCTTCTGTGAAATAGGCCTAGTTTTTCTTCGCCTGTAGAGTGTTCATATTGTCTTTACTTACATATTGTAGTAGGAATACAGGTCATGGGACTTTGAATCACATACTCATTCAACTTATTTGTGCCATTAGGACATTACAGAGGTGGATGTAGCCTTTTTTACTTCCATTTGATAAGGGATATGGGCCTTTCTCCATTAAGCTATAACTGATCCAGCCTAAGATGCAGAATTTGAATGGTGAGATAGAGTTAATGTTGGAGAATATGTGGTTCTAGGTGCTGCCCAGGGCCAACCAGTTGAGCTTGCAGATCATTGACAATGACATGAGCTGTCCCAGTGCCTGATAACTGTGTAGGACTTCACAGCATCAAACAAATGGTTTGTATGTTTATTATGTTTTATTTCTTTGGCATTTCACATGCAACTCTACCTGTAATAGTTTCTTTCAAAGTATCATCTTTATTTTTCCCATAAAACCATTCCACTTCCCAAGAGGAGGCCAATATTCTGGGCAGTATATACTCCAACTTTTTTTCTCTATTTTCCTGCTGGGGCCCAGAATCTTTTGAATGTTGTAATGGCAAAACACCACACAGTACATCCCAAAAGATCAGTGCTACTCTTTGTCCAGCTGAAAGCAAATAGGAGGGGCTAGACTGCCAGAAATAGCATCCTAGGTCTTGAACAGCATACATTTCTCCAAGGCAATGAATATTGTAATCTACTTCAGTCATGCTAAATACCAACATGTGTTATCTTCTAGGGAATAAAAGTATGTGTGCCTGTCAGATTGTTATCAACCACAAATTGGTCCTCACTAACTCCTAGTACATCTTCTATATGTCAAGATGGCCTGCCAAATGCCTCCTTGCCACCCCTAGTCAGGATTGCAAAGAATGATAGTTTTCAACCTCAAACCTCTCAAAGTGAAATGATGTGCTCAACACTAGCCAGAGAAAGAATTAAGCGTAGAAGGAGGAAGTTGTGACTCCAAGGCCAAGTTCGTCCATACTTTCATATTTCCCCAAAAGAGTCTAATGCCCTTTATACCTACTTACTTTTGATGCATTAAGTGCTCTGGGCAGAGGGAGTATATGCCCAATTACAATATGCACAATTATATATGAAGGAAAGAATATACTTATAAATTGAATATTGATTTTGAATACGCTGGGGGATATTGAATACTGGTTTAGAATATGCTTTGGTTTTTATTGAAAAATTAATATGAATGATAATTTAGATTTTATAAATGCTGAATAGCATAACTTTAATTCTAGTTACCTTAACTTCTCCTATAAGTGGGTCTAGATATTATACACTTCCTCCTGCTTCTGGAAATCACTGAATTCAAGTATCCCATCTTTTCCAGACTTTAGCATAATGTAACTCTGGCTATTATTTTCTCTGGAATCTCAAATTTTGAAATGGGCCTGCTGCTAGCCTCACAGATAAATTCTCTAATAAAATAATGAACACTTAAACTATAAAAAATACTCTATGTGGTTTAAAATAATTATTATTATATAATTATTATTTTCTCTTATAATGGGGAGCAATATAAAATGTGTAGTTTATATAAATTGGAAAATCTTTTTCTTATTTTTAATACTATGTTAAGCAGAGTGTTTTATTTTGAAACTATAGTCTCTATTGAGACTTCTGAATCAGAGTGCAGTGAAACATCTGGATCTTAAAAGGTCTCAAACCTCGAGACACTTTATATGTCTGGAAAAAGTCACACATTTCTTATGAAACACAGAAAGCCAAGGAATGCCTCTCTGTTTTGAAGATCCAAAGTGTCATTGCTGCAGAATTCCTGGATTTATTTCATGTACTTGTACAACTGTAGTTGCTACTATATGGTTCATAAAGTTCTGGGTCATTTTGTAAATCTGAAATGTGACAGGCCTGTGATGATTTTCCATGAATGATGACAAGACTAAAGGTGGTCAGTCCATGATCTTTGTGTCTTTCTGCACAGTCATGGTTAGCTTATCTGCAAATGGCCCTTTCTGTGCTCAGGCATCTCACTTGTGTTCTGGGCAGGAAGAATGACAAGAGCAAAAATGCAGCCAACAGAAAGTGCTCACTTTTAAAAGCCTTCGCAGAAGCCTACCAAGGGATTTGTTATGCATCCTATTAATGAGAGATCACGTTCATATGGCTCTCCCTAGCTGAGATATAAGCCATACTCTCTCTCCTCCATCTCCCTCATTCCCTACTCCCTCCACCCCACACACATTATTTATAGATTCAGAGCACCTATAATATATATGTTAATGATGCTCTGAATTCTATCTGTAGATAAGAACATGGAGAGCATGGAGTATGCACTTTTATGGGCAGCCAGCTAACCTTACCAATTGAGCCTGCAATGCCTAAAGCTTATCAGTACAATTTTATACTGTAAAAGCATAAAAGAGTATAAGCTCCATGTCTTTGTTACTGTATCCCTAAAACTAGGAGAATATCTGGTTTATAGTAGGTGCAAAGTACATATTTTTGAAGAAGGAAAGATTGAAAGAATGGGTGCTATGGTTTTGAAGGTGAATGCTTCTAGATCAAAATTTAAACTGACTTCCTTGGCTATCAATAATTTGAATAGTTTCAATCATACAAAGGCACTGAATATTAATAAGTATGTTCACCTGCTGGAATTGTTAAATATTAGTATAGAAAATGGCCTTAGAGTTTGTTTAGGCTGTTTTTACAGATGAGAAAATAGATTGGAATTTAGCAATCATATATTTTTGCTTGTGAAGTAACTTATTCACACCAAAAGGCTTCTGGTTGATATGCCCCCCCTCAAAGAGGACTTGCCAATGTTTATAGAATCACAGCGTGCAGAATTGCAAAGATAATTTGGGTCTTCCAACTACTGGTCTAGCTGTTCCTCCCTCTATATTGTACTGACTGTAAGTGTGCAGTTTTAAAAATGATTATAAATGAAATTCTCATTGGGAATTTGTTCAAAATTCCAAATTTTTGCGGCACACTTCCATGAGAACAAGAATCAGGGTCTGGATGAGGCCCATGACACAGCATTTTTAACAAGAACCCTGGATGATTCTGATGCAGGTGGTACACAGATCCCAAACTGAAAACAATAAAATAAATGAAATGAGGCTTAAATTTTATAGCTCCTGGAAGAGCTCATGAAAATTCCTAACAAGTAGAACCCTGGAAAAAACATGACTGCATGAAACTAAAGACACGTGTTTTCCTGATTAAAAAATGAAAAGCACAATGTTTAAATATAAATAATCCTGCTAACGCTCACTGTGAGAGTGCGCTACCTAAGGTGCTTCATTAAGACATACATTTTATAAACTCCGTGCCACTCGCATAGATAATTTATGTAATCGAATCGCACCAAAGCTGGCATTTTCACTGCAGAGTACCAGCTGTGGCTGCTGTCCAAAGGAGAACTCCATTCCAAGAGCTCAACGTTTGCTGCTTTATTTCATGTAGCATTTATTTGGCTGCCCAAGAATATATTGCATCCAGCATTAATCATCTTTTAAATATTTGCCTTAAATTATAATTTGTTCTGAATTTTTTATTTTGATGTAGTAGGAAAAAAGGAGAGCTAAAAGTAAAGTAAAAAAATCATACTAGTTCATATATGTGTGTGTGTATATATACATATATACTTTCAGGCTAACCTTATGGGAGAAATTATCTCTGTTTTATAGAAGAGAAAACCAAGGGAGATTAATAAGTCTGTGTCTCACTGAAAGAATTGAAAACTAAGACTTACCTGTTGTAAAATGTGATCTTCTTAATACATTGTGGTCTGCATGTCTCTCCCTCTGTCTCTAACCTGTCTCCCCATCCATTCATCCTGTTGGTTTTTTCCATCTACTTCCCTCATTTTCTCCTTTCCTACCACTCACCTACAGAGCAACCATCTTTAATTGAAAATAGGATTGTTGGGATGCCTGGGTGGCTCAGCACTTGAGTGTGTCTGCCTTTGGCTCAGGGTGTGATCTTGGAGTGCCAGGATCGAGTTCCACATGGGGCTCTTTGTGTGGAGCCTGCTTCTCCCTCTGCCTCTCTCTCTCTCTGTCAGGAATAAATAAATAAAAATATTTTTAAAAAAAAGAAAATAGGATTGTTAGCAGGTGCCTTGAAATTTTACTCTAGACTTATGCTGAGTATCCTAACTAGTTCTACCCTATAAAAAGTCATAGATGTTAGAATTGGATTATTAGTTTGAACGATAAAACTCTCTCCTGTTACATATGAAGAAGCCAGGTCCAGGAAAATGAAACAACTTCTTTACACTTTACACTGGTTACTTGAGTTATTTTTTTTAAGATTTTATTTATTCATGAGAGAGAGAGAGAGAGAGAGAGAGAGAGAGACAGAGACACAGGCAGAGGGAGAAGCAGGCTCCATGCAGGGAGCCCAACGTGGGACTCGATCCTGGGGCTCCAGGATCATGCCCTGGGCTAAAGGCAGGCGCTAAACCACTGAACTGCCGAAGGATCCCTGGTTACTTGAGTTATTAGCAGAGCTTGAATATAATTAAGTCTTTGATTCATAATGCATTTTTTTCTATTGGAACTTTAGGTTAAAGACTACTAGTTAAACTGAAAGAACTTAAATATAGAAGGGGAAGTGGGCGGGGGGGGAAGGGGTGACTGGATGATAGGCACTGAGGGGGGGACACTTGATGGGATGAGCACTGGATGTTATACTAGATGTTGGCAAATCGAACTCCAATAAAAAATATACCAAAAAAAAGGGAAATAATGTACGCACTTTGTTTATCATTAAAATCTTGACTTCTATCTATCACCAGCAAACATATAAGTAATGTAGCTCATACAATGAATAAAAATCCATGAGTAATGGAAAAAAATAAAGCTTTTCTAGGTAACCAAAAGAAGGAGAAAGATCTGTTCATGAAGTCAATTTGTTGCATGAGATACTTAGTGAAAGAGTGATTTTACAAATCACGTGCAATAGCAAATTCCAGAATTAATAGGGTGCTTTCTAGGGATTAATATTGTTATGCAGTATAGCAAGCTGCGTTTCTGAATGAAATTTGCCCCACTATATCTCCAACAGGGGCACCGTGTGGCTCAGCGGTTGAGCATTTGCCTTTCACTCAGGTAATGGTCCTGGGATCCTGGAATCTAGTCCCACATCAGGATCCCCAAGGGAACCTGTTTCTCCCTCTGCCTATGTCTCTGCCTCTCTGTGTCTCTCATGAATAAATAAATAAATAAAATCTTTAAAAAATATATATGTCTCAAACAGATTCTGCTAAGATTTTATTTCCTGTAGTGTTAGATTCGGTTGAACCTATCCAAGGTATGTCTAACAGTTTTGACAAGTTGTTACAATAGATTAACCATTTCTAGGGTGTATTCTGGACCATTCTAAAATTTTCCAATGTCACTACTAAATGATACAGAATAGAAAGAATATCTATCAGAGTGCCTACTATTGCCAGCTAACATGAAAGATGACTTACATATATTAATGTCAACCCTTGCAACGATTCTGTAAGTATATATTTTAGTAATTTTCAAAATATTTTTTACTAAATCTCTTCATTTTATAAATTTCCAAACTAAGATTAAGAAGTAATTTCCTCAGGAATACATAGAATCACATGAGCTGTGTTACCTGCATAATAAGAAGACATAAATATGTGTGTATGCTCTCTCTATATATATGTATAGATATACAGATAAGTAAACAAAATATATATTTCATAGTAGTATACATCACAGTATAGTGGAATACTGCAGAAAACACATATTTATCACAATGTGTGAGAAACAGTAAATTTAATGATTCAAGTTGCAGTTAATAGTTGATTTGGACTAGTTTTATAGTCAATAAAATGGTAACATTATTTTAAAGTGATGTTTATGCAATATTTTTCCCAGAAAATACTTCTTAACCTTTGTTAAAATATTTTGCATTGTATACAAAATTAAAATATTTGCTAAACCTAGAAAATATTGTGTTTAGTAATATAATAACTTGTGGATTTTTAAAAAGGATCATAGTGTCCAGGCCTTTGATTCAAGAAGTTTGCAAAATCACTGGAATCATCCCTCTTAATCTTTTGAAAACATTCATTAAAATGGTTATATATTGCTAATTTAAAACATCATCTGTATTACTTCCGGTTCTCCAGAGAAACAGAACCAGCAGCATTTTCTATATATGTTGTTTGGTATATACATACACGTTCTGGGGACTCTTTCTGTGTGGAAAGAGAAGATTTGGATAAGGATATTAAGAAAAAATCTCCCTCTGTGACAATGTGTAATCTTTTCCTAATTAAATTGAATGTTTATCATCATACACCCACCTGACCGTCACACCAGGGAGTAATGAAACAGGAGCTGAGTGATATGGAAAGTTGTAACTTACCCCTCTGGTGATGCTCTCCACCTGGAAACAAAGTGCTGGAGGCTGGAGATCCCTGGAGATGACAGGCCTACACCAAATTTAAAAGTCCTGAGATAGAACTCACTATTCCAGACTTGTAGATTCTATTGCCCCCCCCCCCCCCCCCCCCCGGTAACTTACCCCAGCATTTAATCCTTCTGACTGTTGGAGTCAAAATTTCAATTCAGGAACAAGTTTAACTTCATGAAAGAGAAACTCACCCTTTCCTGAAAGTCTTAGCAATAATGAGATAAATGTTTTATAAAGTTTAGTAATTTGTAATTTCCATAAGTAAGATTAAAATAGTTATTGTAAAATAGTTAAAAAATATTATCAATATTTAGTGTATTTTTTAAAAGATTTTATTTATTTATTCATGATAGGCATAGAAAGAGAGAGAGAGAGAGGGGCAGGGATACAGACAGAAGGAGAAGTAGCCTCCATGCCTGGAGTCTGATGTGGTACTCGATCCTGGGGCTCCAGGATCACGCCCTGGGCCAAAGGCAGGCGCTAAACCGCTGAGACACCCAGGGATCCCCAATTTAGTGTATTTTTTTACAATTACGACTTCCCTTTATTGAGAAAATATTTATTAAATGCCTACTATGTGTCAAAGAACTGTAGTACCCAGTTCTATACTCTCTTCACCAGAGGCTGCAACTTTTGTTATGGTTTTTTAAACTCTCCTAGTGATAAATTTCATAAATATTAATAATAGGTTTATAGCACTATTTGTTAGATAGTAAAGCAATTATGTGCTGATTGGCTCTCATGGAATAAGAATTTAGCTCAATTAACTGAGAAAAGTGTATGGTTCTTTCTTGTCAGATGATGTAACTCATCGGCATTATTTGGTATTTGACTTACATTTTAATTTGGATATAAATATTATCTAGTTTTTTTAATAATATTAAAATGATGTAGTTTGTATCCCCTGTCCTGTGGAAGTATATTATACACCATGGGATTAAAAGTCACATTCAAGTATCTGAGAAATCTGTTTCATGTCTTAGAGGAATCTATCTCATAGGAAAATATCTGTACTATTTACATCACCTCTGCTTTATTCACTGTATTTTAGTCTACTTGTTCTTCATAAAACTCACTGATGGATATCAACTTTTCTTGCTACTTTGGGGTGAAGAGGATTGCTAATTAGTGGCTTGATTTACCCAGTGTAAAAATACAGTAACCATCTAACAGTAAGAGTCACAAGATTTATCTTTTCTGCTTTAGATTTTTGTTTTAATGTTCTATTTTTCATTTCCATTTTTTAGAATTCTTCTTAATAATTCAACAAATGTTTGTCAAACCGTTACCATTCACCATGTGCTTTACATCACTGGCTACCAAATACTGGCCTCTAGATTACTGCTATTTTGGGTTTACCGGATTATGGGGTGCTGCAATGAAAGTGTAGATTTTCCATCACCACAACCCACTACTGGTATTCGGTATGTCTGGAATCCAGTCATGGTATGGTACTGCTGAGTTAATTAGGTAATAACTGCAATTGATAAAAGCCAAGTAGAATTTCTAGTGGAAAGCAACTATCTCTCTGCATCAGCCTTGTGTATACTTTGCCTTATATACTCACTGTTATTTCAGTTTATTACTTCTTCTAGTGGTTAACTCCACAATTCTTAGTAATATATTTAAATCACTGTTTGCTAAATTGCTAACTTAAGACATTACTCATTGATTTGCCATCATGACATATCCATGAGATATAATTTGACAAAGAATAACTTTCTGGTAACTGCATCCCTCATTTCTTTTGGAAATCCATCACTAATCAAGTTTTACTATGGTTAGAATGGTATTTCCTCCAATTCAAGCTCTGGAAAACTACAACTTTTTTTTTTTTTTTTGGTGTCTGTCTACACAGCCTGAAAACAAAGTCAATTCTCTGGAAAGCAGAGTCTAGGTATAGAAGAAAAATAGCCTATTGTGGTATAATTGGAGCCAAACAATTATCTTCCACCTAACATGAAGCTGTCCATTCAGAACTTTTTTTTTTAAAGAAGCCATTAAATTATATTCATTTTCAGTTTGAATTGTCTTTAGTCTTTGATAGCTAGTTATAAATTGATTGAACTGGATGACTCAATATTAGGATAATCATTATTTCTAAAACAGTTTATGCATTCAGTCATATTAGATAAGAATAAAATTGCTCTTTTAATGAAGCATTCTTAAATAGTTACATTTGAAAAATAAACATTGGAATATCTAAGAAATTATTTAAAAGGAGGGGGAATCAAAGTTTACAAGATATTTTTAGAAGCTAAGATAATATTTAAAATATTCTAAAATGTTTAAAGTATTTTTAGAAGCTAAAGTAATTTTAGAAGCTAATCCAGTATGACTGGTGTTCTTAAAAGAAGAAACAGGCACCGAGAAATTTCTTTAAGAAGTAACCAGAATCACAATCTGGAGAAGAAAATTGTGTTAAATTGGACTTCTTCAAAATTAAGAATGTCTGCTTTTCAAACAACTATTTAGAGATGGATACGACAAGCAAAAGGACTGAAAGGTTTTTAATTTGGAATCTCATGTATCAAAGCATGTGGCATTCCATACTCCTATTATGTATGATTTAATGAAACAAACATAATTGAATATATTTTCATGCCATAAACAGTGTTTAGACATGCAATGAGTAATCTATGTGAATTTAATTTCTGTCCTTGGTATTACTCTGATACATCGAAACTTGTTGAGATTTTTATAAGAATGAACTTTTATTAAGAGGACTTGGCCATCCACATGGCCTCAATACTAAAAGCAAGGATTGATGTAATCCTTGAGTGTCATTATTAGGATTTTTATTACTCTTACAGAACCAGCGTGTAAAATAGGCTACACATTGACATTAATGTAAGTGGTACGCTTACACCTGAATCCTCATTTTTCCCTTTTATGCCTCTGGTTTTATTGCCTAAGACTAACAGATAATACACATTCTGCCCTCAGCTACTTTTATTGCATATGTTCTTTTGTCTCCTTAAAAGATAAAGTTTATTCCTTTTTACTCCTTTTTTCTGATATACTCGTTCTTTGTAACTTATGTTAATTTTTCTGGTTCTACATCAAAGTGCCTTAGATTCATGAACTTGAATTTTTCTTCTCACTTATTCAAACACTGAGAGCAAGTTGTCATCATCAAGACATCATTTTGCCTTTTTTTTCTGAGTTATTTTTGTTTGCCTGTTGAAATTTATGCATCTTTTATTTTTCTAAGTCCCTGGTTTTATTGTGGGCTCATACCATTTGATACCACCACTTTACAATGCCTCTGTTTTCACAGTATGATATACAAAACATAAACACATGACAGATGTTGTAAATTTGCCTAATTTGATTTGGGAAAAGAAATTGGGTCGTTTGTCTTAGTAAATTCAAAATATGGTTTCAGTTAAACTTTTTTTGTTCTGGGAACATGAACAACTGAGACAAGCTCTTATGGTCTACCTTTTAAAATGTTTCCTCGTGACTTTATCACTGTGTAACTGAGAACACTCTGGTCAATAATACTATCCACAGTATCCATATATATGAATATTGATTAGTAAGGTTTTGTGATATCTACTAGTTACAGAGACTAGTAAATAATAAGACCAGTTAAGTGCACTGAGTTTATTTTACAAGATTGGCATTGTTTCAAAACTTTCTAAAGTGCTCATTGCTTAGAATCCATCGTAATTCAATATTTATTATTTTTCATAGTTCAATACCACTGATTTGAGTGGGGAGGATATCAAAGATGTGGCATGAAATGAGAAGCTCTCCAAAAGGCCATTGGTACTTAGAGAAGCTGTTTGGAACTCAACCCCTTGCCAAAATCCTGTGGCAGCCTTCAGACATGTTAAGGCATTTTACAGATAACCAAGATCAGTAATAAAAGCCAAGAGTAAAGGGGAGAAAGGATTAGAAGATACAGGTCTTACCATGGGCCTTTGTAATCCTTCAGCATGTAGAGTGAAGGATAAAACACCAGGGAGATCTGATAGCCTTGGTGAGATTGCCTTCTTTGACTAAGATCACATTCCCAGGAGATGCCTGGGTGGTGAAAGGTCAGAGCCAGAGCACTGGCTAACCAGGAAATGAGGCTCTGCGAATCGAGGTAGTGCACAAGATTATGCAGTATAGCTGTTACACCAGTATGGACGGTCTGGACCCTGGGGCTGACCTGGAGTCTTTTGACCAGGTGATTATAGGACATGTAGTTAGAGCACTTCTGGCAGCATTCAGTGTAATTCTTGAACTGTTTACTTGCTTATAGGCAGTGGGAAAAAAATCTTAGACCTTGAAATATTTCCTAGTAGAGGAAATGACACAATGATTCCTAGTAGACACAATGATCTCAAATGTAGAAGGAGAAAGACCAATCAGAAGATATTACCTTAAGCCTTTATTTTTTTATTTTTTTAAAATATTTTATTTATGTATTCATAGAGGCACAGAGAGAGAGAGGCAGAGAAACAGGCAGAGGGAGCCATCATGCAGGAAGCCTAATGTGGGACTTGATCCCAGGACTGGACTGAAGGCTGTGCTAAACCGCTGAGCCACCCAGGCTGTCCCATCCTTAAACTTTTATTACATTACAACATATGAAGAGTTCAAGATGGTTGCTTTGTGGAAAGTAAGTAGATAAAGGTTTTATAAGCTAGGATTGAGGAAAGTTAGTCATGGTTTAGTCTTATTCCAAGAATTATTCATTGCTCAAATTCTTGGATACTATGGGGGAACAGAGGTGTTATTCATGTGACAAGATGCGGAGACTGCATGCCCTTGTTAAGCAGTGGTTGGTCAATTCGGATTAAGTAAAAAGGGTAGAAAGGAACATCTGAAAGTAAGATATTGCAAGGGTCAGTGCAACATTTTAAGTCCTTCAGTTCTTCCTTTGGCCAGCATTTGTTTAAAGCATAGTATGCTTAGGCCAGTTGTCAAAGTCTAGATTGTTACCTCTCCTGAGATTTCCATGAATGCCATCCATGACCTTTGGAGATAGTTGAATCTTGAGAGCATTCATCAGCTCTTCCTATGACTTTGAGGACTTTATCCCTGCCAATGTTCTACTTTTGCAATTTTGCTAAGATTATTAGTTTAGCAGGGAAAAGACATGCCAGAAACATTCTCAACAATTTTAAGTAAAATTGCTGATGTTGATTTAAGCTTGCAGCCAATTTTTCTGTGCACATTATAGCTGATTATGTTAGCCAACATTAGCAAAATGGGAGATAGTAGCATCTTTTCTAAAGGGATGTTGCACAAAATTGATTTATAAGAATTGTCATTCATGATTATTCTGGGAATAAAAACACACTGTAAACAGTGAGACCATTGATAAATCTCCATGGCCTTTTGATTTATATCATGAAGCACTCTGTAATTGCCCCAAGTTGTCCTCGGTTGATTTATGCATTAAAATCTATTAATAACCTACGTGCTTTTTTCTTTAATTCAAGATATGCAATCACTGAAGTTATTTATACAAACATATTTTACTTATATATATAGTAAAAATATGATAACTGGGCTTCTCTTGTCACATTGCTTTTTTCCATTGTGAGTTAAATTTGGTATACAAAGAATTCCCACAATAGTTAGGACTTAATTAAAAATTGGATAATGCCAAAAACTATTTTTATTATCTTTCCATTTTATTATTAGTTTTTAAGATCTTATTTATTAGAGAATGCATGAGTGGGTGGGAGGGGTAGAGGAAGAGGGAGAAGCAGACTTCCTGCAGGACTCAATCCTAGGACCCCAAGATCATGACCTGAGCCAAAGGCAGATACTTAATTGACTGAGTCACTCCAGGAGCCCCTCTCTTTCCATTTTTAAAGCAAAGGAAGAAATCATTCATTATCTGATTGAAATCCAAAGATAGTTTTAGGTATAAATGACAAATTTATAGATTTGTTTTTCTGAATTTGGAAAAGGTAAAATCAAGAATTGACAGTACAAATAGCATAAACATATGAGCATAAGTTGTATTTTTTAACGTAAGAAGTAATTGGAAAACCACAGCAATATGGAATGATGATTCTCAGAATATAGTCTCTTCAAAAATTAAGGACTTTTGCTGTCTAAGCATAGCAGCAATTTGATCATTTCATATGAAAAAAAAATTACTTTTTTGTATGTTATCCAGTATTATTTTGAAATAAAAGGTGTATAAACTTTTCTCTATGAATGTAATGAATTATTAACATTGAACCAGGTTTTTTTACTCAGAGTTTTAATTTTACTTTTCTTTTTGTTTTATTATTTTAGGTTTATGATCTTAATATACCATTATATGTATGTGTTTAAATATACACAAATATATAACCATGTTAGTAGATTATAATAGCAAACTTTTAGTTTCAGCTTTTTAAGTATTTCAATACAATTAACTTCATAAGCATATTGAATATATCAATATTTTATATAAAATTTCCCATCTTAAACTGTAACATGTTTATACTATATTTTATATATAGCATGTATATTATATATACATAGATGTATATATATTCATGTAGATATATTATGTGTATATATGTTTATATGTATTTATATGTATGTATGTATATATGTCTTATATAATCATCCAAAAGCATTCGCACATTCTAAAACTTTTAAGAATAAAGTTCGTTTAAAGTTAACATTAGTGATTAGCATTAGTATTTCTTCCTATTTTGATCTTGTCCACATAGTCAAAGATTTTTTTTCATTTAATTAAGCATATATTAATCTATTGTTTTAACTTTAAAAGACAGGAAATATGATTTTGCCGAATATTAAGTCCCTTCCCTTCTTTTTAACATCATAAGAATTTATGGTAGTAATCTGTTAAGAAAACAATTTTTATTTAAATTATGTTTGGTAAAAGGCATTCTTATATATTTCTGCAGTAAAGGATTAACATCGTCCAGAGAAAGAGTTGATTATTGCCCCTGACTCCTGAGAAGTCTGAGCCCTTGCAATGTTTTGTGTGATAAAAGTGTCTTTGTTTACTTGGGGCCTGGGTTAAAGACAGATGGTCACTGCTAACAACCTGGTTTAATTCAACTTCTGGAGTGGATGGAGGCCATCAGCCATGTGAACAGACATTCATGGCAGTCCATGTGACCAGACCCCCCAAAAACTCTTAACACCAAAGCTTGGGAAGAACAACTAGAATCTTGTGCCGAATGACTCCTGGATCATGCCCTGTGGCTCTCTTTCTGTAGTTAATTTTCATCTGTGTCCTTTTGGTGTAGTAATTCCTACCACTGAAAATCACGGCTTTTGTGAGTTCTGTGCATCCTTCTTCTAGTGAAGTACTGAGCCTGAGAATGGTCTTGGACCCCGAAACTTGCAAATGATGTCAGAAGTGAGGGTGGGTTTTGGGGACTTGCAAATTTTGCAGTATTTAAAATCTAAAATATTTGTGTAAAGAATGGTAACTAATTTGAGGCTTAAAATCAGTGCAGGGAGTTTTAAAAGTTTAAAGCATAAGCTTCACCCTGTTAGTGAATAAACTAGCATTTTGTATTGACATTAATTTTATATAATATGAAAGATGAATAGTGTATTCTAACCCTTTGCTATTTTCTTATTCTAATTAGTCCAAGGCATCATGTAGTCTTTCAGGAATATTACATGAACTTGCAATTTATAAACCTTTGAGTTCATAAACTAAATTTTAAAGACATTCAAGTTCATT
Source organism: Nyctereutes procyonoides (assembly GCF_905146905.1). Taxonomy (NCBI): domain Eukaryota; kingdom Metazoa; phylum Chordata; class Mammalia; order Carnivora; family Canidae; genus Nyctereutes; species Nyctereutes procyonoides. Next base: position 6,958,134 of record NW_026575082.1, on the reverse strand, counting down.
TTTATATGTTCTTCCCTTTTTTGTTTGAACCGGAGATCTATTTATCTTATAAGCAGTGAGCAACTAGATTGCATCTCTTAGCCTCAGTTTGTTTTTGTTGTTCCTTTTGGTTCTGCTTTTTACATAGCTCATATTGTTTTGAAACTCTAGGAATATCTAGTTCAGATAAATAATCAGAATACAAACATAATGACAGAAAACAAAACTTTGATTAAAAATCTCCAACATTTCCCAAGAGAAGGGAGGAGTGGGAGATGGAGGAAAACAGTGTTAGGAGAAGTAGGAGCCAACTTCAGACAAATATTTCATTATCATTGGAGAAACCTAATTATATTCCTTTTTTTTTTTGACTCTATAACATTTTACTTACTAAAAAAAGGGGGGGGGGCAAATTGTTAGTGTTGGAAAGGGGGTGGTGATTCCGTGGGGTTTCTTTTTTTTTTTTTTTAATTTTTATTGGTGTTCAATTTACCAACATACAGAATAACACCCAGTGCTCATCCCGTCAAGTGTCCCCCTCCGTGCCCGTCACCCATTCACCCCCACCCCCCCCTCCTCCCCTTCCACCACCCCTAGTTCATTTCCCAGAGTTAGACCTAATTATATTCCTTTCGCGAGGAAGAGAGAAGGATTAGATGCAGGGAGCTGATCTTCACAATAACACACTCATACATATAGTCTCACACTTACACTTGCACACAAACACGAGTTTAGCACAGCTGCTTGAAATAAGGTGATCTCTCCATTATATGGATCCTTTCTTTTACCCAGCAAAACAAATCTCATGAGAATTTTCCACTTGTGTGCCTCTGAATGAAAACTTTATGTTAAAAGTCATTTAGAATGATCATTATAATTCCAGACAGTCCTAGGGGAGTCTCATAGACTGAATGTGTCCTTTCAGAATTCTTATGCTGAAGCCCTAACCTCAGTGTGACTATATTTGGACATAGGGCCTCCAAGGAAATAACTGAGGTTAAATGAGACCCCAAGGGAGCCCCTTAGGAGTCTATGATCTCATAAAATTAGTGTCTTTAAAAAAAAAGTTTTTTTTTTAAGATTTTATTTATTTATTCATGAGAGACAGAGAGAGAGAGAGAGAGAGAGAGAGAGAGAGAGAGAGAGAGAGAGGCAGAGGGAGGAGCAAGGTCCATGCAGGGAGCCAGATGTGGGACTCAATCCCAGGTCTCCAGGATCATGCCCTGGACTGAAGGTGGCGCTAAACTGCTGAGCCACCCAGGCTGCCCAAATTAGTGTCTTAATAAGAGATGCCAGAAAGCTTGCTAGATCTCCTCCCCTCATGCGTGAATGAAGAAGTAGTCACGTGAGCATACAGCAAGATAGTAGCCACCTGTAAGCCAAGAGAAAGCTTCACAATGAAACCTTCATGTGTGGCACCTTCATCTTCATTTCCCAGCCTCTAGAACTGTGAGAAGTTTCTTTTACTTTAGCCATGCAGCCTGTGGAATTTTGTTATGGCAGCCCTAGAAGACAGATACTATGAGATTCACCCAGTATTCAATATTAGGTGGGGTGGTAAGGTCAGAGGGCCATTGCCTTTGTTGTCTACAACCACTCTAGTGGTGAGGACAATAAAGCGCCATTCACCCTCAATGACAGTCAGTGGTGTATCTTTTATCTCACACATAAAAGTCATGATCAGTGATGGTAATGAAATAATAAAGGTGCGAGAGGTACTTTAACACAAAAGACCAGGTTTCCAAGCAGATTCAGAGCTCCTCTAGTTGTCTAGTCACCTCAGTCCCAAAGAGGAGAAATAGCAGTGGTGTTTCCAGACTGTTCCAGAGCTTTCACTGAAGCATCCCAATCTCCTTAATGGGGAGTCTGGTCCTGATTAAGATCAATCAGGAAGGAGAAAAGTAGCCAAAAGCCATTAGCTTAAACTAATTTGCAATATAAGAATAATTCCAGGTATGGGATGCAAGTGACTTACAGGTCATAAATCATAGAGTGAGAAAGAGTAAAGTTCAGTTTTATTCTGGAAACTGTTCTCTGATTAAGTTCTTGGAAATTATGGGAACCTGGATTTGTTAGTTATGCTACAGGATCTATGGGCAGCAAGACTAGGGCATTTTTCATATGTTACTGGCTTCTGGAATTTCTCATCTGTGATTTACTTGTTCAGATCCTTTGTACATTTCTCCTAATGAACTGTCTTCATATTATTTATTCTTATATAGTTCATTATATCTATTATCTATATACCTCTTCTCCTGAGGCCATTCTTATCTTAATATTGCTTATTGTGCTTTTCTTCTTAATTATATATTTCTTAAATGTTGGCATATCAATGTCATAAATCTTTCTTTATATTTTGTACTTTGTATTTGATTTTAAAAGTGACACTCAATAAAGAGTTTATACCTTATTACATCCTGGGCAGATTCTTTATTTTACATCCACATATCCTGCTATGGTTCTCTTCCTTTCATGCAGTTATTTTTTTTTCTGGGAATTATTAGTTTCATTTTCCCCCATCTCTTTATATTCACATTTCCGAGATAATGTTGCAATTTCATTTATCCAACTCTTCAATTTAATTATTTATTTAGCAATCGTATTTTCAGTTTCCAAGAACTCTTTTTTCTTAATTTATTATGGCAATTATATTTTTTAATATCCAAGAGCTCTTTCCACAGCCTCTTGTCTCATGATATAATACATTAAGTCCCTCTGAGATACTAATTAGAGATTTTTGTTTGTTTTAGTTTATTATTAAACTTCTTTTCTTTGAATCATTAGTATTATTTTTGAGTTTTTAATCTCCTTTTGGGGGGATTGGAAAAGGGGTATGTTTCTTTCACTCTATAGGCTTTCCTCAAATAGCCCAAGATCCTCTGTCCACTCATATTTAAGAACAAGGCAATGTAAGGTTGACTGTGAATTAAGTGTACAGGTCAGGCTTCTCTCGACTTGAGGGCTTTCATTTTGTGTGAAAATTGGGGAAAATGCCTATATACTTGTATAGATACAAGTCTTTTGAGTCTTTTGTGAAGAAGTGTGGTATGCAATTTCTTAGACAATGTTTTTATTTCTCCCCTGACTGATTTCTCCCCAGGCATTTCCTGATTCCTCTGCCTCTCAGAGCTACAGTCTTAACTGTGAAGTCTCTGGGATTGTACTTCCACTAAGTCCCATCAAATCCTAGATATGTGTTAAACTATCTTATAACTTGATGGTCTCCAACTTCTCTGTATTATTATGAGTTTATAATGAAATACTAATATTTTCATCTAATTTCCACATATCTTGGAGATAAATACTCATATGTGATCAATCTGACATCTTAAACTGGAAGTTTTATTTTTTTTATTATCATTTGGGGATTAGTAAAATCTTCAGATATTTAGTATTCCTAATTACTAGATATATATGTAATTAACTTTATTAACTTGTTATGAATTAAATTTTGCCTTAGAAATATATTAGGTTTCCCAAATCCATCCAGGAGATATAGCTTGGAAGCTTTTGGTTTAATACTAAGGCAACTATTATCTACAAATTTTAGGTCAAATATACCTGAAACAGTTCAAATACCTCTCTGTTTATCTCTGTCTGCTACCATGGACTGGGTGGTGTAGTTTTAAATTTAAAAAAGAGTCAGATATATACCAAAAGCAAATACAGACAGTTTTATGAAATTCATAGGAGATATATTCCCCAAAATAATTGACCAAAACATTGAAATATAATTTAAAAGCATTAAATATGTGTTCTTTAGAGAGTATAGTAGAAGAGTATTACCTTGAATTTAATATTTGAAATAAGTTTTCTAAATAATGGAAGTTGATAAATTCACATATCAATGAGTTAATCACTTCCCTAAAGGAATTAAGTTTTAAAATCCGTATTGATAAATTATTCATCTTCTGGGGCACTTGGCTGTCTCAGTCAGTAAAGCATGCAACCTCTTGATCTCAGGACTATGAGTTCAATCAACCCCTATGATGGACGTGGAGTGTACTTTTAAAAAAAGTTGTTCATGTTCTATTACATATGTAATCACTATTCAAAAAATGGCAGTAAGAAAAGCCTGTATAGCCTGACCTGCAGCACATTTATGTATTTAGGGAAACAAAATATTATTTTTGTTGTAAATACTAGATGACTGTCATGGCTCTTTAACCTATCTAAGTTGATATTTGATCTGTCATTATTCTTCAAAATGTATACAACCCTTCATCTTCTTTATTCATCTATGATGGACATTTTAGTTGCTTTTGTATCTTGGCTAATGTAAATAATGCTGCAATAAACATAGGGATACATATCTTTTAGAATTGTATTTTGATTTTCTTTGGGTAAATACCCAGTACTGGAAGTACTGGATTATATGGTAATTCTATTTTTATTTTTTTTTTGAGGAATTTCCATACTGTTTTTCATAGTGACTTCACCAGCTGACTGGCATTCCCACCAACAGTGCTTGAGGGTTCCTTTTTCTCTATATTCTTGCCAATTTTTTTATTTATTGTGTGTTTGATTTTAGCCATTCTGACAAGTGTCAGGTGGTATCTCATTGTAGTTTTGACTTTCATTTTCCTGATTAGTGATGCCGAATATCTTTTTGTGTCTGTTGGCCATCTGTAAGTCTTTGGAAAAATATCTATTCAGGCCTTTACCCATTTTTTAATTGACTTATGTGTGTTTTTTTTTTGTATTGATTCATAGAACTTCCTTTATCTTTTGGATCTTAATCCTTTATCAGATATATCATTTGCAAATATTTTCTCCCAATCAGTAGGTTGCTTTGTCATTTTAGTGGTTTCTTTCACTGTGCAGAAGCTTCTTATTTTAGTGTTCCAAATTTAATTTTGCTTTTGTTGTCCTTGCTTGAAGAGACAGGAAAATGTTTCTATAGCCACTGTCAAAGAAATTACTGTGTGTGTTTTCTTCTAGGAGCTTTATTATTTCAGGTCTCATGGTTAGGTTTTTAATCCATTTTGAGTTTACTTTGGAGTATGGTGTAGGTAAGTAATCCAGTCTCATTCTTTTGCATGCAGCTGTCCAATTTCCACAACACCATTTGTCGAAAAGACTGTCTTTTTCCCATTTTATACTCTCACCCCCTTTGTCGTATATTAATTGACCACAAAAACATGGATTTATTTCTGGGCTCTCTGTTCTGTTTCATTGATCTATGAGTCTTTTTTGTGCTAGTACCATACTGTTTAATCAGTACAGCTTTATAGTATATGTTGAATTCTGGGATTGTGATACTTCCAGGTTTGTTCCTTTCAAGATTGCTTTGGACAGAAACATATTTTTAAAAATATCATGTAGGAAAAAGATTACAACATATACTTAAAAATATGATAATATACACTGCATTGAACTTATGTAAATAGTCAAAGATGTTACCACTTTTAAGTTTAGGAAACTTCTTCCTATAAGATGTCGCTGTTATAGACAACATGAATTATAAAGTCTTTTATCAAAACCAAACTTCTAGAAAATAGACTTTCTAAGTATTTTACATGTACACATGTGTTTATAAATACAAAGTCATATGTGTTTTCCTTCTGATAAGTGATATTAAGACAAAATAGAGATATGTATATGTAGTCAATTGCTCTTAAAGAGCTTCCAATTTTGTTTTATTTGAAACTAGATTTTTTCCATGAGATTAAAAAAACAATGATTAGAGAAATTCTAAAAACATACATACATACATATGAAATATGCATGAACTATTACGCAGCCATAAAAAAGGTTACAACAATATGTATGGACCTAGAGAGTATAATGCTAAGTGAAATAAATCAGAGAAAGACAAATACCACATGATTTCATACCTGTCGAATTTGAGAAACAAAACAAAAAAGCAGAAAGATTCTTAAGTACAAAGAAAAAACTGATGATTGCCAGGGGGAGGTTTTGGGTGGGTGTGACGTGGGTGGACTAGATAAAGGGAGTAAGAGTACCTTTATCTTAATGAACACTGAGTAATATGCATAATTGCTGAGTTGTTTTATTGTACGCCTGAAACTAATATAACACTGTGTGTTAATTATACTTCAATTAAAAAAATGTGTTTCTAATTAACATATATAGTGTATATTAATTCATATGTGTTTTTATGTATATCATCAGTGTATTACCTAATATATGACACATATTTATGTGATATCAGGTAATATATTTTCATGCTCTACAACACGAATGTGCCTTGCATATGCTTATTAAGAGCATTTAGAATGAAATTTGAGAGGATTCAAGTTTTTTCCCATGTCTGATATCATGAATTTCTCTTCTGTGTGATTCTTTTTCCTTCCATATATTAGATTTTCAAACTTATTTTCCTGCTATTTCTACATAACAATTTTCTGCAAGATTTTCAAGACGAAGTACTGCAATTTTTTTTGTATTAATTTCTCAGGTGATTCCCATGTTTCTCTACACATCAACTACTCAAGTAATTTTTAACTTATGTTAAAGTAAGATACCGTTGGACGCCTGGGTGGCTCCACGGTTGAGTGTCTGCTGTTGGCTCAGGGTGTGATCCTGGAGTTCTGAGATGGAGTCCCACATCAGGCTCCCTGCATGGAGCCTGCTTCTCTCTCTGCCTATGTCTCTGCCTCTCTCTGTCTCTCATAATAAATAAATATTTTTTAAAAAATAAGGTACTGTTTTCTAGACCCTTAAAGACAGTTTCTTAAAGTAAATATAAGAAATCATTTAATAGAATTTATAGTGATTCAGAAGCCCCATCACTTATATTGCCTTTCTTTTCTCTATAACTCTTTTGAATACCAAATCCAGTTATAGTCAAGTGTTACCAACTAACAAACAAGCACACTTAAAACACCAAAAAAAAAAAAATACTCTATTTCACAAAGGCTGAGATACAGCTCAGCACAAGGGTTTTCACAAACAGCTGAGTTCTATTTAAGTTTTGTAGGACCCTCACTAGTTTTAAAGTGTATAGATTGATTTTTTTTACACTCATACATCTTGATGCTCCTTCATTAATGTTCATGCATGCTCTCTTTTCTGTATATATCACCTCATGTCATTCTGTATCTATTTATATGTTTATCTTCTCTAGATTTAGAACTTGGGATAAACCAAAAATAAAAATGTCAACCTGCCTGAAAGCACTGGTTGTGTTCCATGAACTGTAAGATGAGCGAACCAGTCATTCCTATACTTTACTGAGGTTCCCTGTGGAGAGAATAGAGTTCAACCTTTTTGCATGCCTCAGAGGCTATGTAAGATCCAACTCTAATACCATGCGGTCACAGAGCATGATACATTGAGGTTGCACTTCCTGGATCAGCTCCTATTTCCTTCATCTAATAGCTGTGTTACCTGTGGTCAAGTTTTCACACCTATATATAGGGCTGTCATTAAAGTTTAATAAGGTAATTTTTACCATATGACTTTAAATTGATTTTTCAAATTAATTTAAAATATGCCATCATTTCAGCAACCATGCAGTTATTGATGCAACCTAACCTCCATGCAACAAAACAGGATACCAGATGATGAAACAACAAAATAATAAAAAAAACCCCAATAATTCAAAATTTGTCTAATACATACATATGGTGAAAGATAAAAATAAATAAAATCAATAGCCTATTAAATAGGATAGAAATTATACATTTTTTTCTCATCATAGTTGAAATTGAAGGAAATCTTTTATATTGAACTCCAGAAAAATCACTGTTATATGATTAGAATGAATATATAAAACAAAGATACAGAGATGGAATAAAATGGGGAAGAATGTGGAGTGAGAGATTCTAGAACATAATATTATGCTTTTACTTTCAAAATGTGCTAAAACATTAATCACTTTTTAGAAAGAATTACCATATGTATGTTTCTAATTCCCATTTATAATATTTCTCAGATGCTTAGATAAGTAAGTTTAAGATGTGGCTGCTTTCAGAAATTAAGATAAATCACTCTTTGAACAGTTAGATCTTGCAATATTAATATTGCATCCAAGTCTTGGGGATCTTAGTATTCCCCAGTGCTAACTCATCAAGGTAGGGGGCTATTTTAAGACCTTATAACTAAAAAAGACAAAAGGTAAATTTTGAAGAATTGGACAAGTATTAAAATTATTATTGGCCACAAATGGAGTGACCAACAATGGTATCAACATATAAACTTATATTTAAGTTTCTGATATATTTGTGAATGTGATTATTCCAATAGTATTAGGAGAAACTGCAAAAGTTACCATCTTTTTATAAGAACCAAGAAAAACAAGAAAAGGACAGTGCAGATTACCGTGAGAGTATAAAATGTAATGTTTTATAGCTCTGTAGAATTTTGAACATGGGATGATGCCTCTCTCATCAGGTGGTAGCTTCCTTCCCTGTCAGCAGCAGACTCGACCTCCTGCTTTAAACTCTGTGCTTCAGGGGTGCCTGGGTGGCTCAGCGGTTGAGCTTCTGCCTTTGGCTCAGGTCTTGATCTCGGGGTCCTTGGATTGAGTCCTGCCTCAGGCTCCCTGTGGGGAGCTTGCTTCTCCTTCTGCCTCTCTCTCTGTGTGTCTCAGGAATAAATAAGTAAAATTTTTAAAGTTAATAAATAAACCCCCTCCTTCAGAAAGGGTCATCAGCCCCATCCAGGATAATCTCTTCTTTGAGTCACAGTCCATTGATTTGGTGTCCTAATTAGATATACAAAACCCCCTCACTGTGTCATATAGCACAACCCACCTATTCACAGGAATGAAACCCATCCTATCCACAGTGCTTCCTGTGTTTAAATGGAGGAAATTATATGCCAGGGGTAAAGAATCATAAGGTCCATCTCAGAACTTTGCTACTAGAACCTGAGCAATGTGGTTTTAAGCTTAAAAAAAGAGCCAGATATATAACAAAAGCAGTAACAGAGAGTTCTATGAAATGCAGGGGAAACTTATTCATCCAAATAATTGACCGAAACATTGAAGTATAATTTTAAAGCATTAAATATGTTTTCTTTAGTGGAACTTAGGTGTCACCTCAAATATAGTATTCAAAATGCTTTTTAGATAATGGAAATTGATAAATTCATATATCAATGAGTTAAACACTTCCCTCAAGGGATAAAATTTTAAAATTCACATTGATAAATGTTTTATACTCTATTATGTAATCAATGTTCAAAAATAGCAATTAGAAAACTGCCTAGCCTGACCTCTAGCACAATTATGTATTTAAGGAAACAAAATATTATTTTATAATGATATACCACATAATTGTAATGGCTTTTTAGTTTGTATGAGTTGATATTTGATCTGTCAATATTCTTCAAAATATTTCTTTCCAAAACAACCGTTTTTTTAAGGTAGGTCATCTCTCAAGTGTAAAAGTAAATATATTTTTTGGTGTCTGAATTTTTATATTTATAGTTCATTAATCAATATTGATGAACATTTAAATGGGTGTCCTCCAGACTGTGACTTGAGAAGCATCAAATTGCCCCCTTTATAAGGAGCTATTTCTCTGTGTGTGTGTGTGTGTGTGTATTTAAATAATTTACTAAGCATTGGCTCTTTGTTACACAGAATAACACAACAGCATTGTGTTTAGTTAATCTATTTCCTATTTCATTTAAAATTCTATGGAAACTGTCCATCTTCCCTCTACACCTGTGTCCTCCATATTCTGATGAATTTCAGGAAAAATTGATTGAAGTTTTGCTCATTGTTTTTGAGTGGTGAGCATGCATGGGTGGATGCCCTGCTACGACGCTGCTAAGGATACACAGCAAGGAAGTGGGCTTAGAAGATTTTAGAACATGCTAACACATTTATGACAAAAAAATGTTTCACATTTATGAAACAGAAGATTAATGAATTTACCCACCTACCTCTAAAAGTGTGACTTTGTTTTGGAAGCAACTAGATTTAGTCAACTTAAAACTTGAGAAAGGCTCCTTCATGTTACCTGATCACAGATAGCAACCTTTCTCACTGCTCTTTTGTATCATTACTTTTCAGATGGATCTAGCTCTATGGCCACAGTACTCTTACCATACTACATTTTTTTTCCATGCTACATTTTTATCATTGTCATCTAGCTGGTTTGTTTTATAATTTTATAGGACCACTATTTTTGCATAGAAACATGCCAGATGAGAGAAAAAAAATTAAAGTGTTATGATGACAGAAGAACAATGATAAAAAAAAAGCACAAGTCTTTAACAAAATCAAATGTATTCTACTTACATGTAATTTTCCCCCTCAGTATCCATATCTTAAGGGAAAGGAGTAATTTAAGTAAATGTGATTAAACATTTAGGAGCTTCATTAGTGCTTTTTGTTGTTGTTGTCAAATAAAATAGCAACCAACAATCAAACCATATAAATGTATAGTTTTTGTGTATTTCTTCTCAGTTAGAGGTAAGGCTACATATCATGGAAAGGGAATAAACTCAGGAATTGTTTGGTGTCATTATCCAAGGGTTTCTAGGTTTTGACTTTGAAAGTATTATTCACCTTAATAATCTTGTTTTCATTGGAAAAGTAGAGATATATCTCTCTCTTAGACAGGTGTTATGATTAAACTAGATACGATATATGGAAAACTATCCTGGTCCCTGGTTCACAGGTAGGCACTTCATGAATTATTATCATTTTTTACATTTCTCTACAGGTAATTTTATGGTGTCATGGTTGCTAGTCTACTAAGGTAACCCTAGAGTCCAGTAGACTTAATGTATATTCTAAGCATAAATCATTATTCTCAATTTAGAGGGGACTTTGTGCAGGAAAGAGCTATATTCTTTCTTTATTAACTTTTATAGGATATTGAAGACTTACCTCGTGCAGGTATTAAAGCACCTCTGAAAATGTGTGATCTGTTCCTAAGGAGAACCCACTTGAATTTTGCTTTTCTTATTTGTCACAACAAAGTCTATACAGTCAACTAACCTTTGTGGGTTTGAATTGGGATTATTGGCAATAGCAGAAGTTGTATCATGAAACACTCTGGCCATTTTCTTCAGTTTTTCCACCTGATGTAGCTTTGTGTTGACAATGGTTCAGGAAAAGAAGTCCTCTGGAATTCCTTCAAGCAGAAAGATTTTGGAATCTTTTGGAAGATTTTGGAATGTTTGGACATGAGTTTTTTTTTTTTAATTTATGATAGTCACAGAGAGAGAGAGAGAGTGAGGCAGAGACACAGGCAGAGGGAGAAGCAGGCTCCATGCAGGGAGCCCAATGTGGGACTCGATCCCAGGTCTCCAGGATCGTGCCCCAGGCCAAAGGCAGGTGCCAAACCGCTGTGCCACCCAGGTATCCCTAGTTTTCTATATCTTCTTCAGAAACTTCTTTCTTTATATCAGAGAATAATTCCATTGAAAATAATTCTAGTCTAGTGTAGATAGAACTAAAAATTTCTTCATTTTTATTATTTATTTTTTAAATTTAAATTCAATTAATTAACATATAGTGTATTCTTAGTTTCAGAAGTAGGGTTCAGTGATTCATCAGCTGTATATAATACCAAGTGCTCATTATATCACATGCCCTCCTTGATGCTCGTCACCCAGTTATTCCCACCCCACACCCCTTTCCCCTCCAGCAACCCTCAATTTGTTTCCTATGGTCAAGAATCTCTTATGTTTTTCTTCCTCTCTGATTACATCTTGTTTTATTTTTCCCATCCTTCCTCTATGCTCCTTTGTTTTTTCCTTAAATTCCACATGAGTATAATGATATGATAATTGTCTTTTTCTGATTGACTTTTTTTCACTTAGCAAAATACCCTTTAGTTCCATTCACATTATTGCAAATGGCAAGGTTTCATTTTTGACAACTAAGTAATATTCTGTTGTATATATATATATATATATATAGATATAGATATAGATATAGATATAGATATATATCATATCTTCTTCATCCATTCATCTGTCGATGGACATCAGGGCTCAATACATAGTTTGGCTATTGTGAACATTGCTTATATAAACATTAGGGTGCAGGTGCCTCTTCAGATGACTACATTTGTATCTTTGGGGGTAAACCCCTAGGAGTTCAATTGCTGGGTCATAGAGTAGCTCTGTTTTTAACTTTTTTGAGGAAACTCCACCCTGTTTTCCAGAGTGACCCAATAATTTCTACATGTAAGGCAAAAGAAAAAAGGAATGAGGAAAGGAGGGGAAATAATGACAAATAACAAAGAAAAAGAGAAAACGTAACGTCATTAAAGAAAAATCACTGGACAGAGTGGGATGGGAGTTAGACATTTGGCAGGAAAGGAAAAGGCAAGAGGAAGAAAAATGAGGACGAGAGAAAAGAGAAAGGAAAGGAAAAGTAGGGCAGCCCTGGTGGCTCAGCAGGTTTAGCGCCACCTCCAGCCCAGGGTGTGATCCCGGAGACCTGGGATCGAATCCCACATCAGGCTCCCTGCATGGAGCCTGCTTCTCCCTCTGCCTGTGTCCCTGCCTCTTTCTCTCTCTATGTCTCTATGAATAAATAAATAAAATGTTTTTAAAAAAAGGAAAGGAAAAGTAGGAAAGAAAGGAAAAGTAGGAAGGAATTGGTCCCTCTTCCAGTTGTATGTTTGCTAATTCAATGACCTGGGTGTCTGGTCCCAGAGTTCAGTTTGTTTCCACCCCAGTGGGTTGTTGTAATTGTTGTTGTTATGGATGGTGAGGACAGAATGTATTTTTTTTTTCCACTATGTAATGTTCAAATTCCTGCTTTTCCACCCCAGTCATTTTTCCCCAGTTTTTTTTTTTTTTAAACAGTATTTGTCTTTGTATGGGAAGATGGCTGTTATTACTGGGGAGGATTCAAAGGCAGAGTCCTAAATTGGAAGCTGGAAACTACAATTATGTCTAGATGCAGCATCTATGGATTTAAAGGGATGAGTGAATCAACTAACTGACCAATGCAGACTCCTGGCATTTGAGCCAGAAGATAAACAAGAGGGGATAATCACTGACTATGTTTTTGTCTTAATTTTTCAGTCACCTTATTGAGGTGACACCAGGGTAAACCATTCCCTGAAGAATCTACTGGGTGAGTTCCACTGTAGCTGCCAGGCAGAAATGTCATTTTGTACAGTCTTAGAACTTAGGAGCACACTTGATAATAATTCTCTCTTGCACTTCTGGCTATAGAAATTTCTAGGTCTAACATAAATATTCAACAGCCATTTCTACCTCCGTCAGCTGTCAGCTTCAACTCATCTCATATCTTTAAAAGTTTAATAACTTAGATTTGTATAGCACTTAAGTGTTTTCAAGTCGATTTCAGAAATAAAATTTCATTTCATTCTCAAACAGTCCCTCAGATGTCAAAATTAATATCCCAATTTTAGAGACAAAGAAACTGAAGCCCAGAGAGATTAGCTGCCTTTTCCTGGGCCTATGGACAGGAACTGGCAGGAATATGATAATAATTCAACTTTTCTGATGCCTACATTAGTGAAATGAAAGTGATTTCTGTTTTGTTTTGCTTTTCATGTGATAAGACAAGCATCAGTAAGGGGAAAAGCATGATCTGCCTACGCTCTCTCTTCCCTGTAAATGCAGACCCTCTTAGGTTTATCAGTCCTGCTATAACTATGTCTATCGGTGTGTTGTGAGAAGAGATTTGTTCTCTATCATTCTACACAGAAGAGTTCAACTTATAATAGCAGCTTATGTTGGAAAAAGGACTCTGGTCAGGAAGGGAATCTGGTAGCAGTTCCATTCATAATGGTATTACCTGGGATGTCCTCGACCTAGTCAGAGGTATTTAGGGCCCCGACTCACCAAAATCAATACCCATTTTGTTTCATATTTCCCCGTGTTTTTCTCCTTCATACATTCATTTACCATTCAGATAATGTATGGCGAAGTAGCACCCTAGGTTTCAGAAGCTTGCCACAAAATGACAAGATTTTTTTTTTCTGAAAGAAAAATGAGACAGAAGGAAAAAAGTGTGTAAAAGGTAACAGATAAGGACAAAAATGCATTATGTAACCATTACCAGTACTTGGACTGTGGGAGGTTGTGCCTGCAAGAAATGGTCGAATTCTCATTCCAAATTGTAAGATATCCCTGCATTGTCCCTGTGGTCAAGGCTCTCTGGTGATGAATGAATCTGACTTTTACATGCCTGGGTAGTTAGGCTGTTTTTGTTAAATGATTCATTAAACCCAGTAAATCCAGAAAGAGAAGCTAGTTAGAGGAGGTACAGTATTTCATGCACGCTTGTTAAGCTCTTTCTTCACATAATGAGCAGAGTTTCAAAACTTTTGACTACACTGCCACTAGCAATAAAATACTTTCCTGAGATATGTATGGTTTGGCTTTCTGTTTCTGGAATATATTTCCTATAGATGGAGAAAACTGCTGAGGACCAAGTAGTCACACATGTTCTATTATCTCAAGTGAATACATTTGGAGTGTAAAAAAATCATTGCTTATTCTGTTTTGACAATTTTCCTTTTTTTTTTAAGAGGAAGTGAAGGTTACTTTAAGTTTTTGTGTAAGTTCCAGTTAGCATACAGTGTGATGGTAGTTTTAGGTGTACAATATGGTGATTCAACACTTCCATCCAACACCTGGTCCTCTTCACAACAAGCGCACTCCTTAGTTCCTGTCACCTATTAACCCACACCCCCATCTCCCTTCTTGGAAGGAGTTGTCTATCGTTAAGAGTCTGTTTCTTGGTTTGTCTCTCTCTTTTAAAAAATGTTTGCAAGGAATCTTAGTAAAGAATGATTGCTACTTTTTGAAAGGAGAAATTGTATCCTCAGTTCCTGTATGTGTATTTGTGTTTGTGTGGGTTTCTGCTTTACATTAATTCATATCCCTATGAAATATAGGCTCAGCTGTAGCATAAAAGTTACATTTTGGAAATTACATATTTGTAATATGTGTAATATATATCTTGGTAATTTTTCATCATCATTAAATATATTTGGAAAATACTGAACTTACAAATGATGACATTGCAGAATCTAATTGAGTTTGGCTGGCTATTGTAGGTAGGAATTTTATGTATAAAATATAACTCTGAGTTTTTCTTTTTTTTTAAAGATGTATTTAATTAATTATGATAGACAGAGAGAGAGAGAGAGAGAGAGAGAGAGAGAGGCAGAGACACAGGAGGAGGGAGAAGCAGGCTCCATGCCGAGAGCCCGATGTGGGACTCGATCCCGGGACTCCAGGATCGCACCCTGGGCCAAAGGCAGGTGCTAAACTGCTGAGCCACCCAGGGATCTCCAACTCTGAGTTTTTCTATCAACAGATGAGGAAAATAGTCCACCAACATACCACAGGGTTATTCCTTGTAGGTAATTTATTTCTTTGAATGTATTATAATCTTTATGACATGTTCAATAAAATTATGTTTTCAATATTTTTCATATTTGTTATAATGGGCTCACTCTAAAGACATGCATACTGTCTTCTATGATAGCCTATGTAGTTATGAATTTCAGGGAATAGGAAATACCTTGTTCCTTGACAGACTTTGTGTTAATGTCACTATTGGGATATAAGATTTGTACTTTGCATATTTGGTCTTAGGTCTTAGGTATAGCCTAAGAGATGTTTTCATACATAAATGTTTCCATAATTCCCTCCTGAGTTGAGGTATTCTGTGCTGGTGCAGGAACTTGTGGCTAATAATAGCAAACTTGCTGATTGTGTCATGATATAGGATTTGTTCTATTTAAATGTTTACTCTGCTTCACGCATTGTATTTGTTGTTCATTTATATAAATACATTTTTGTAATATCTGGAGAGAGAAGAGATGCAATTCTTAGTCAATTTTAGGTATATTCTCTAAGTGATCTAGAAGTATTTTTTCTTTCATATTAATAATATCGAAGCTTATTTATTTTCAAAGTATTTTCCAGTTGAACCTCCTCTCTCTTATTTCTCTTTCCATCCCTACCCTTTTGTATGCCATATTTTTGTCCTCACTTTGCAATGTTCAGGGAACAAGTTGGAAATTATCTCTTTCTGTTAATGGTTAGATAAAGATGTCAACATAATTTTTACTTACTGTGTTTGAGGCCTTTTTCAATGCCTGTTAGCACTACAGGTGATTGCCTGATTGCCAGCATGCAGCTGGTCTGTTGTCTAAAGCACTAGATTAGGGGTCAAGATGCCTGACTCTCATTATGTATCTCAGCACCTGTGTCTAGGACCAAAGTGCTAGTCTGTGCTCCATTTGCCTATATTTACAGGTATCTTTAAAGGGTTTGGAAATAATTTATTACACCATCTTAGAGTTGAAAGGATATAGTTTCTTCTAAGGAACACAATTAGCTTATATGACTATTGAATTTGTCAAGAGAAAATTGAAGGTGGTGCCTGAGTGGCTCATGTCTGCTTTCGGCTCAGGTCAAGGTCTCAGGGTCCTGGGATGGAGCCTTGGGTCAGGCTCCCTGTTCAGTAGGGAGTCTCTTCTCCCTCTGCCCCTCCCCCTGCTTGTGCTTGCCCTCTCTCTCTTTCTCTCTGTGTCAAATAAATTAATTTAAAAAAAATTGAGGGAGCTTTATTTGAAATGAATATTTTCTGAGTGAGAAACAAACTGTTTACAAACAGGGAAACATTAAACTCAAAGTGGTTGAAAATATAGCTTTCAGGAGTTACAGCTCAGCTTAGAAGTCATGACCTCTTAAGTCTCCTGAGAGATGAGGGGCTTCTCTCAGCCAAGCCTGGTCTTGCGCTGGTGCTGGGTTGTCCTCTCACTGATGTGGATGCTTTGTGTCCCAGGGGTTTCTATCCATCAGACAGAGTGCAGTGTTGGAAGAAGGAAGCCAATATTCTGAAATGTTTCTAGTTGTCTCACTAATATTTCCCTATCCCAGCAAAGTAACTGGAGAGAAACCGCATAGTTTTCAGGAATGAAGACACTAAGGTTGGGTTCAGCATGGTTTGGGGAGGTGAACAACAAGAAATCAATGTACACACAGGCAAGGGTAATTGTGTGTGTGTGTGTGTGTGTGTGTGTGTGAGAGAGAGAGAGAGAGAGACAGAGACAGAGACAGACAGAGAGACGAGAGGGACATTTACCAGTTAACTCACTGAGATATGTCTCTTTTGGGACCACTCCAGAATGTATGTGTTTTGGAACTTTATATGTAATACTCTTAGATTTTTTTTTAAGATTTTATTTATTCATTCATGAGAGACACAGAGAGAGAGGCAGAGACACAGGCAGAGGGAGATGCAGGCTCTCATTGGATAGCCAGATAGGGGACTCGATCCAGGGATTCCGGGATCACGCCCTGAGCTGAAGGCAGATGCTCAACCACTGAGCCACCCATGTGTTAATTATAGTTCTGTACCAATGATAATGGCAGCCACTTTGTTTTCTATTGTTAGATAGATTTTACAAGCTTTTTATTTTACTCTTTTGTTCTAATTAAATTGTGTAAGATCACACTCAGGGGTTCCACCTGTTATTCTTCTTGTGTATGAATACTTCGTCTATGCTTACAGGTAAGTACACTGTTTTCTCTTGTGATTGGTTACTAGAAATTTACCTTTATTTTCATTGCACAATTTGATTTGTGTGTAGCTAATTATTTAGGAAACTGTAAAATCATGCTGACAGGAAGAAAGCTTAAGTTTAGCTTAAGGTCAGAATTAGCATTTTGGGGAAACCAGGACAGTTTCCAGTTTGGGTTATGTGATTTTTTTTGTGTTTGGTCTAGGAGTATATTCAAATGTAGTCCCCTTTTGGGTCTTTACCCCTATATAGGAGATCTAGAGAAAAAGGTGAAGAAGAAAAGAACACTACTTGCTATTGATTTTTTTTTAAATCTTTTTTTTTAATTTTTATTTATTTATGATAGTCACACACACACACACACAGAGAGAGAGAGAGAGAGAGAGAGAGAGAGAGAGAGGCAGAGACATAGGCAGAGGGAGAAGCAGGCTCCATGCACTGGGAGCCCGACGTGGGATTCGATCCCGGGTCTCCAGGATCGTGCCCTGGGCCAAAAGCAGGCGCCAAACCGATGCGCCACCCAGGGATCCCCTTGCTATTGATTATATACATTGAGGTAGTTCTCTTAAAGTTACAAGCTCAAAGAATGCAGTAGAGACAGACCAGAAGAATAACAGATGCAACTTATGACTTAAAAGCTCAAATATCCAAAATTTTAGCTCCTGAAAAATAAGGAAGGTGAATATTAACAAAGCCAATTTCTACTCTTTTCAATTGTAAAATCAGCTACCATGTAAAACACCAAAATTTCAATTAAACCAGTATACAGATAAATCCTATCCATGCTCAAATGGTCTCAATACAGGAACTTCCGTCAATAGAAAACAATTATTTCAATCAGTCCTTAATTTTTAATCTCTCACCTATTACTTTTACATGCTCATTTTTTCTTTATACTTGGTTTTATCTCAGCAATAAAATTAGAATAAGATCCCTGATAGTTGCTGATTTAGATAGGGAAAATGAGTCAAAAGTACATTTCCCTTAGGAAAAATGAAACAAAGATTTGGAAAGGATGTTTCCAGGTTTTGAATTTATAGGATAGGGATTATCCTAAATAGTATTTGAAAACGAGTCTTTATGTTAGAATGTTTTTTAAACAGAACTAGTTGTATAAAATAGAAAGACTAATGTAAGGACATTTTGATTCTGTCCCTACATTTATCATTGTATCTGTGGAGAATGTTAGGCTTGTTAAAAACTAGGGTGTGGGGGCAGAATGGCTATGTTAACAGAAATATTGTTTTGAGAACAACGAAGAGGTAAATGTTATAAGAATCTGAGATTATATTTTTGAGGTATGGTAAAGAATGGGTGATGAAGTCAGAGAGCCTTGCCATCTTTGTCTGGACCTTGAAGATAGAACCTGAGTTGATTACAACCACATGTTTGGGAGACTCATGTGAGAAGTCTTTTGATATACATGTATCTGTTATGGACTGAATGTTGTATCCACCCAAGATCCATATTATCAGGATTAACAAACACTTTCATTCATTCCAGAGTCTGCTTATCACTTGAACTCCCACTGAAACCAAGCAATTTGGACATTTAAGTATTTTTTTCCCATTCCTTTTGAAAAAAATGTTAACTTTCAATGATTTGAAAAATTATTAATCTCAAGGCCATTGAGGAATAAAACAATATATAAAAGAAAATACAATAGAAGAGAATCTAGGGAAATACAAATGAAAACCACACTGAGACATCAGTGCATACCTATCATTATCACTGAAAAATGGTGACAAGACGAAATGTTGAAGAGGATATTGAGAAACTAGAACTCACATGCATTGATGCTGGAAATGCAAAATGATGCAGCCACTCAAAATTAGCTTAGCAATATTTTAAAGTATACGTTTACCATATGATCAGCAATTGCATTTAGGCACTTATTCCAAAGAAATTAAAATTTATATTCCTAAGAAATCTGTGCAAATGAATGTGGTTTCTCACAATAGCCCCAAACTGGAAACAACCCAGGCAGCCTTCAGTAGGAGAGTGTTTTAACAATGCTGCATATATCCATGCCATGGAATACTCCTTAGCAGAAAAAAAGAATTAAGTGTTGATAAATGCAACAACTGAAATGAATCTCCAAGGAAAAAATTCTGAGTGGAAAAAAAAACTCAATAGTATATGATTTCATTTATTATGACATGCTTAAAATGAGAACATTAGAGAAATTGACACCAGATGAGTGGTTGCCAAAGCTAGGGACAGGGCTAAGGCTGGGGAGAAAAAGGTGAATGTGGCTATAAGAGAAGAACACCTGAAATTTTCTTTGGGCAGGGGGCTCAAACTTTTCTGTATCTTGACTGCATCAATGTGAATACCCTAGTTGTGATGTTGCACTATAGTTTTACAAGATACAACCCTTGAGTGAAACAAGGTAAAGCATGTACAGAATCTATTATTTCTTACAAATGCATGAATATACAATTATCTCAAAATAAAAGCCGCTTTGAAATGATAAAACAAGAGAAGCAATAAATAGAATTCTGTGCAAGCATTCTTATTTTTAAAATATCGACAAGTTGTTTTTTATAAACATTCTTTGAAGATCAAACATATATAAGATTCTATTGCTTACTCCTCTCTCAACCTACCCTACTCCCCCCAAAAAGGGCACCATAATCTTTAATGCAAATCTATAGGATAAATGCAACTGTTCCTAATGATAATGGATCTGTGTTCCAAACCACACCTCATGTACTCTAATTCCCAGGTAAGGATCATGCCTCTCCACTGGAGGCCTCCTCCATATCTTTTGGGTCGCCCTATCTCTTGACAACATTGATGCTTTTGGCACCTCATCTTTCTTTTTGTGGCCATTTGCTCCACTTGTCTCTAAAAGCTGCTTTCTTTCATCTTCTCAAGGAATAGTCACCCTGGGTGACTTTTTTTTTTAAAGGTAAAGCAATAGATAATTATTTGAGTGGACTGGTCTCACAAGAGTACTGGTAATGTCACCAAAAAGCTCACTTTGTACATTTGGTTTTTAGGAATTGAAAGTAAGCTTTAAGTACTTCAGTGATGCAGCAGTATGATCTTTAAGCTTGAGTTTTATTTTTGGAATTTTTTAAAGACATGCTTTTCTACTGAGAATAGTTTGTGAAATTATGTCCTTCTATATAACTAGACCACCTTGGACCTCCACAAGTGGTAGGATTCTCTTGAAACTCTTCTGTTTCAGGATAAACTCTTTGACCTGTCACACACAAGAAAAGAGTACATGCAAGGTTTCCTGTCTCTTGTTTAGTATTACCTGATACGTGGCAGGTGCTTGTGAAATATGTGGATGGCTGGATATATATGTATGAATTATATGCCAAACTCCAACTTCTGTGCTATAACCTGATTTCTGAAGCATTAGCCATTCTAGCTCCAGGCTTTCCTTAGTAAATTTGTGGTTTCTATGAGTTACACTGACATGTTTTTAGTTGAAAATGAAGCTATAAAGTCTTTATTAATAAAAACTTCTATTTGTATGCGATTACTGATAAACTATGGTACCAACTATCAATAAACCATAATCTGTGGTTAAAATCACATACTAGCTCACTAAAATTCACAATCATTATCAAAGCATATTTAATAAAGCAGAGGTAAGTGTAAATCACATAACTTGTTAGGATAATTGTATCTAGGTTGTGTTTCTTGCGGTTTTCACAGGTCTTTGAGTATGTTATGCATATGCTATACTGCATCTTCTTTTTTAAATCTCCCTAAATCTCTCTAATTTTCAAGGAAGGGCATGATTACAAGTACTTCCCATTTTACATGCGAACATTCAGAACTTGTTCAGGAAAGTTTTCTTAAATGGCAATCACGAGAATAAAAGCCACCAGGACAGAGTTTTTCTTGACATGGTGAATCCTGCTCATCACCCACAAGTATGCACATATGTATAAGCACACACGTACACCTATTATGCTTTCATATACCACCGAATGGAATGAAGCCTTGCAAAATGTTTAAATGATATGGCTGAGTGGGATGGGATTTGAATGGAGGTAAGAAAAATAATAATTTCAAATTCTGGATGCTATTGCTCAATCTGTTGCTCTACAAACACTTTGTTTTGTTGCATTTTTCCCTTAGAAAAAATGTTGAGCCTCTTTAGAACATTAGGAAGAATCCTGTTCATCTGCCTTTCCACAATTTTAAGTCCTTAAAATAACAACCACCAAAGTATATTCTGAAACATGTGATTAATTTTTCTTTCTTTTTCTTTTTCTTGTTTTAATAAAGCTGTAAAAGCCATGAGATTTAACATAGTAGTGAGCTAAATTATTAGAAATGATCTAAGTACAGCAAACAGGTGACATTTGTTACTCTCTGACTCTGGGCCACATATATTCTAACATGACAGTGCTATTAGATAGGCACGTTATCTTCCTTTTGTAGTTGAGAAATTTCAGGCATGGTAAGTTTAATAGAGCGCTGGTAAGTGAGTCACTCAGTTCAAACTCAGTCAGTCTTACTCAGGTGATAACAGTCTTGGCTGGTGACTGCATTACAGGCATGGTACGCATGGCACAAAAATAGCCCTTTTTCATTCCCCTTGATGAAGAAGAGCAGATGGAATACTTTATGTTCCTTAGATATTGATGTAGCTGCAAGCAGGAGCATTGGCTGTGAGTTCAGAAAGCAGGTGGTGGGAATGCAAGCTCCTGGAAGCTTATTTCTCACACAGACTTCTGAACTGATAGCTGTTATGGTCTGCCTCTTGGTGCACAAACCTGCCCTGCTCAGGCACTGAATTTGTCTAGATTCCACAATAGGGTAGAGAGCAATATTGGTACTTATGTGCACTCTAGAGATTTCTGGTAGAAAAATTCAAAAGTAAAGTGAAAAATAAGCGTTAGTTTTCTCAGGGATAGTCAGGTATGAATATCCAAACATCATAGATTTGGATCCAAGGAAAACAACTTAGAGAATATTAATATTAATTTCTTGGAATTATTGAGTATAGCTCAATGACCATGGGTCACTGGGCACCAGAAGGAAATCAGCTAGGATGTCTCACTCTCTGTCCCTAATATCATAAGATTTAAGAACATGCCTAGTGTTCTTAACTTGATGAGGTTTTGTAATAACTATTCTTCGGTGCTCATGATTTCAGGCTCAGGTTCTCTAAGAAAGGAAGATCTGTAGAGTTCTAGGAGTCCTTGAGGTCATTTAAGATATCATAGAAGTCAAAATTATTTTCCAAATAATAATAAAGTATTATTTGTCTCTTCCATTACTCTTCCTTGTGAGTATATACTTAAGGTTTCCAGAAACTACATGGCAGTGATATTGCAACAAATCAAATGGAGAAGCTGATCAGAGACTCTAGCTGACCTTAGAGGGATTTACCAAAATGTAAAATAATTACACAAACTCCAGTATGTATGTTTGGAAAATATGGCTATTTTTTTCATAAAAATATTACCTATGTTAACATATTCTTATTTATTGTTATTTTAGATTAAGTATTTTTAAATATCTCCATTTTAATTCTAATACAATAAATATTGATAAATATAAGACACACAAGGAGAAGCCCCCTTAGGGTCCTCAGTCAACTTTAAGAGTATAAAAGTGTCCTTAGAACTGCCGACACTTAGAAGACCTGACCAAGTTTTCTTAGAATAGTTGCTTTCTGCTTTTGTTTTATTTTTGGCACCATAGCTATGTTATTACTTCGGTGTGTTGAACCAGCTTAAAACAGGAGTAAATAATTGTAACTATTTTTGAGTATTTTTTCATCATTAAATACATATATTTCTATATAAAAACATGTATAACATGTATATAAAAACATGTATATGTATGTATGTTTTAGGAACTTCCCGTCTTTAACTGTCAGAAGACAGCTGAATACAATTATAACTTATAAAACATATATAGCTTTCAAAGTCATCATATATATTTCAAGTTCCAAAATATGACTCTAGTGAGAAGCACATTTTGTCTAGATGAACATTAATCAGATCATTGACTTGCCAAATATAGAACATAAACCTACCTATATACGTACTGACCGAAGCTGATACTGAGTAAAGGAACTTTGACAAAATTTGCAAGCATATATTTTTGAATTTTTAAAATTTTAATTATTTTTTAAAATAATGACTTATAATGACTATTTCAAGAACTAATTTTCTGAAAGAAATGAGAACTAATTTTGATGACTATTTTTATGAGCATATGTAAATATAAAAACTTTGTGATTAGTTGAGTATCATACAGATTTGAACTTTTCCTATGCCTGCATGTCTAAAGTGTTAGAGTTCTGGGGATAATGTTTGAATTCTATTTCAGGTATATAAAACATAACCTCAGGTCCTCATTGTGAGATTCTTTTTTTTTTAAGATTTTATTTATTTTGAGAGAGAAAGTGAGAGAAACAACATGAACAGGAGGAGGGATAGAGGAAGATGGAGAGAGAAATCCCATATAGACTCCTCTCTGAGCATGGAGCCCAATATGGGGCTCGGTCCTACAACCTTGAAATCATGACCTGCACTGAATTCAAGAATTGGATATTCAACTCACTGAACCACCAAGGTGCCCCATCCTTGTGGCATTCTTAACACATCATTTTACATTTTGTTTTTGAACATAAGCTGTCATAATTAACTTGATAAAGTATTTTTTTTGGGGGGGAGTTAAGCATAAAGCAGGAGAACTCTCAAATTCCTTTTCCCTCAATATCACTGAATCCCCCAATTGATTATATCATTAGTAACAATTTAATGTGTAGTAGTTATAAACAAGAATTGCCTATATCACTTCATGAATGTATTTAAGTGGCTAAGTATCTCATTGTATAAATGATGGTGAAATGTAAAATAATAGTAGAAAAAGATCACTATGGTTTGTGTGTTTGTTGAGGTCAATACCATCTGTATTGCTAATAATAAAAACAGATGCATACTTTGTAGTTCAAATATTTAGTTTGATTGATAAACATTATTAGGAAAAATTATTAACTATTAGTATTACTATTAGGAAAAATATTTCCCAAACATCTCTATACTTACTAGCAATATTTCTTTGATGTATAAAAGAAATAAAACAGTAATCTTTGTTGATACCTCATGGCAATAAATATAAATATAATTCAGAAAATACATGATATATATATACTATTTATTTATATTATACTAATAATATACTACTATTTATTAAAATTCAATTTTCCAACATAGTATAACACTCAGTGCTTGTCCCATCAAGTGCCCTCCTCAGTGCCTGTCATCCAGTTGCCCCAATTCCCCGCCCACCTCCCCTTCCACAACTCTTTGTTTCCCAGAGTTAGGAGTCTTTCATGGTTTGTCTCCCTCTCTAATTTTTCCCTGGTCAGTTTTCCTCCTTTCCCTTATAATCTTTTTTCACTATTTCTTATATTCCACATATGAGCAAAACCATATGATGATTGTCCTTCTCCGATTGTCTTATTTTACTCGGTGTAATACCCTCCAGTTCCATCCATGTTGAAGCAAATGGTGGGCATTTGTCCTCTCTGGTGGCTGAGCAATATTCCATTGTGTATTAGACCACATCTTCTTTATCCATTCATCTGTCAAAGGGCATCATGGCTCCTTCCACAGTCTGGCTCTTGTGGACATTGCTGCTATGAACATTGTGGTGCAGGTGTCCTGGTGTTTTACTACATCAATATCTTTGGGGTAAATACCCAGTAGTGCAATTGCTGGGTCATAGGGTAGCTCTATTTTTAACTTCTTAAAGAACCTCCACACTATGTTCCAGAGTGGCTGTACCAGTTTGCATTCCCACCAACAGTGTAAGAGGGTTCCCCTTTCTCCACATCCTCTCCAACATTTGTTGTTTAATGTATGATATATTTCAGATAGAAAACTTCTTTTTTGTTGACATTTTGAAATAACATGGAATACCAGTTTGTCAAATTAGGTTCATAGGAATCAGATGACTTACTTAGTATAAAGGATCATTGATAATTTCATATATGCAGGTCATCACAAGGAGCTTACCCAACCCAGAAAAAGGTCTCCAGATTTACCACTACTACTCCCACTATATCAAATCCTGGCCCACATTTAACATATAAAGTTTATAAATATTTTCACATGTGGAATCTTCAAGTAATGTATATACTCACTTCACTTATATGGAAAGAAAATGTTTTCTCATGAAACAGCACCATTTTAGACTTACATAGCTTACCTGATATTTTTGGGGAAGTTATTCCCCATAAATCTGTAGTTTCCAGGTTTCTTTGATATAAAGCAGCCAAGACAGGCCAGGTACATTCTATTCAAATCATCCCATTAATAAGGACTCTCCCACAAGAAATGCCATTGACTTATTGCCTGGTGGTCTATCATTAGCATGTTTAAAAAGAATAAGGCTGGGTTACTTTTCTAAGGTGGTTGCTTTGGTAAAATAAAAGAATGGATTTTTAAACTGCTGCTAATCGCCCCCCCCCCCTTATTTCTGTTCATTCTTAAATTGCTTAGGTTTTGGCCAAGTTATATTTACTTATAATTAAAGAAAATGATTCCAAATGTTTCCAAGTTTCTCGGATATGGTACACATTTTGATCTGAGTCATAAATATTTCACATAGAAAATTCCCTTCTTTACATGATTGTGACCCAGATTTTGGAATTTTAGAGTTAAAAAGAAATTTAAAGCCCAGAGACCTTAGACACTTTCCCAATGTTTTGCATATGTTCAGTGGAAATGCCTTCTTCACATTCAAGTCATAAGTCAGGATTATGTCCATTCCACTCCCATAAGTCAATTTGCTAAATCTTATTTGCAGGTTAATTATTTTCACATCAGTTTCCATTATTTATTGCTACCATTTAGTTGCAACATTACTAAGTATTGTATATTTTAGTAGAAAATTATGTATTATTTTATTGAAACATGAATTTATTGACAGAAAATTAAAGCAGAACATAAGTAGCACATACAATCATCTTGTAAAAAAAAAGTAATGCTATAAAATAACTTTCTCATGATAGCACTTAAATTTAGTTTCAGATAACCATAAAATTTATTTTGAATCACTTCAAATATCTTTAATAAGATTTTTCATAAAGTACTGTGTTATTTTATAGATTATTATTCTTTATAGATAAAAAAAGTGGAAGTATATAAACATTGCATTACCTTTACTGACATGACTGGCAGTGAAATTTATCAATAAAATCCTGAGATGGGGCGCCTGGTTGGTTAAGTGATTGCCTTTGGTTCAGGTCATGATCTCAAGGTCCAGGGATTGAGCCCTTCATCTGGCTCCCCGCTCTGTGGGGAGTCTGCTTCTCCCTCTCCCTCCCCCTCTTCCATTTTCCCTGTTTGTGCTCCCTCTGTCAAATAAATAAATAAAATCTTTAAAAAAAAATTCTCGGACGTATTTGCCACTCCACTTCTTTTTCACTAGGAAAATTAACTCTATCTTTTAGAAACTGAATTAATCAACACTTTAATATACATAATTTGAAATGTTTATAAATAGATTATGGCACTGACAAAGTGAAATGAACATGCATTGATAAAAATAAACAAGATAAAGGAGTTAAAACTTTATATTTACAATGAAATATTTTATTTTTACAATTTTTATATTTACAATATTTGCAATTAAAAATTTTAAAAGATATCTCATGTGCCATTCTGACCAAAGTAGCTGCCAGTTATTCAAGAGAGAAGAGATGAATTTTATGTCTGAAGGACTGCTTATTAAGATTTTGAGCAAAGCATTTTGTAAAGACATAAGGATCAATCATCAAAGTAGATAATTGAAGTATTGTTAGTACAATATGCCATCACAGATGTCAATCCTTTATTACTGTTTATAGAGGAATGTAGTGTTTTTAGAGTGAAAATAAAGAAAGAATGTTTCATGCATTCAACATGTAGCATTTTTCTGGATTAATATAATAAAATTCACTGTAGTTTAAACAGATTAAGATTAAAACACACTCAAACATTTTTTTCTGTTCTCAAAAATCACCCTCTTCCAATATTTTAAGCATCCAAAGGGGGAATGGATAGAGATAAGATCTGAGAGCTCACTGAGAAAGAGTGTTATTTGTTTTTTTGTTTTTCTTTTTTAAGATTGATTTATTTATTCATGAGAGACAGAGAGATAGAGAGGCAGAGACACAGGCAGAGGGAGAAGCAGGCTCCATGCCGGGAGCCCGATGCAGGAGTCGATCCTGGGACTCCAGGATCATGCCCTGGGCCAAAGGCAGGCACCAAACCGCTGAACCACCCAGGGATCCCCAAAAAGAGTGTTATTTGTATTATGTCTTTGCTCTTATTGCAGTATGAAAATATTTTAAGGAAAAGTTCTTGGGCAGGGATTGGTCTGCCTGCCTTTCTGTTTCTCCTCTTCAAAACAGAGGGTATCCAAGTAGAGATATGCAGTTGTGTGTGTTAGTCCTCAGGTTTTGCTCATTGTGATAACCTTGTATTATGGTTCCATTTAGATGGCAGGATTTATATGCAAAAACTACATCCAAATGTCACATGACGTTCCATTGGAGAGGCTGCTCTCAGTTAATCCTTTCTTCATGTCCTTTGGATTACACACCTTAAGTGATAATGTGGCTGGGTGCCTATCTATATCGCCTGTAAGAGCATCATAGTCTCTTAGTCACTACTATATATCTCTGTAAGCTCCTGACCATTCCAAACTGGCTGTCATTCCAAATATGCCACCATATATGGTAATTACATCCACCCTGCCTCTGATGGTTAAATGTTGCCATCTGGCCTCTGCTCTACTGGGACCCATTAATCCTATTGATAATAGACCATTTTGAAATATCATTTCCAACCATAAGTCCTAACCTATAGAAAATAATAGTCATTTGAATTAATCAATAATGACAATTTCCTTTTACAAGCATACTTTTTAGACAAGCTGAGAAAGTTGAGGGATTAAGACAATTAGACTTCTACTGAGATATCCCCATTTCAAGTATAAGGACTACTTTCTTGGGCCCTCACTTTGGCATGAAGGGATCTGCACAGCCTAAACATGTTGTCTTCTCTGAAATTCGACTGCTCATTCTATTGAGTACTGTGCCTGCTTTCTGCTCTGTCACTTCTCCAGCTGCAGGTGATGAGAGTCTCTTAAAATGTAGTCATAGGGGGCATCTGGGTGGCTCAGTCGGCTAAGTGTCTGATTCTTGATGTAGGCTCACGTCTTGATCTCAGAGCTGTGAAGTAGAGCTCCACATTCAGCGCCACCCTGAGCGTGGAGCCTGCTTAAAATTCTCTCTCTCTCTGCCCCTTCCCTCTTTTATCTCTCTCTTAAAAAAAAAATGTAGTCATGGATCCCTACATGTCTTGTATAGCTTACTTTAAGATGATAGTTATCTGTCTTGAAACTCATATCTACTCATTATAATGCATCAGAGGCACTTATTAGCATCCACCACACAGTCCCACAATCCTTAAAAATACCAAGTTGTTCATACCTCTAAAATGTCAAACATAAAGCTCAAGCCAATGGATCCCTTTCTACCCTTTCATGCCTCAATTTAGTGCAGCATAGATCTTCTTCAGGATAGGGCCAGGTGGGATATGCCACATCCACTAGGAATCACTCTACCGCAGCCTGAAGCTGAGGGAGCTGCCCCATGGCTGCTCAGTCTGTTGAGATAGCTCTTCACCATGTAGCCATCAGAGATGAATGCAGCACCCAGCTCAGAGGCCCTGGCTCCCCACTCTTCTTAATTAGTTCTGTAGATTTTGTTGTAGTTTGTTAGAAGGGCACTTTGATTAATCTCCAGAGATTTTAAATGATTGTACTTTACTAATTTTGATCAGTTAAGTAGGTTTTCTCTGGGGGAGCTCTTTACCACCTTTCCAGAGCTCTGCTTCATCAGGTTGGCTTTGATCCTTTTTTACCAGTCCTGCATGCCATCATTCCCGCCAGGCTCCTGTGTGCTTTACTAACTCCTTGCCCCTACAAACTTCATTGGAGGATAACTTTGGGCCATTAGAGCCCCTCACGGAGGATCAGAAGTGGCTAGAATTTTATGTTCATTTTCTCCTCCTATGGATGCTCTTAGCTAATGATTACCTAACTTGGAGTACAAACATCCTGCTCATTTGTCTCAAAGAAGAATGACTCCTAGGCCTTATTTACTCCTAGGCCTTCATATAGTGTCAGGCATATTTGGCTTCTCCCACTTCTCTATCCTGTTTCCCATTCACTTGCTAGCATCTCCTGGGAGTACTTTTTTTTTTAATATATTTTTTTAAAATTTTTATTTATTTATGATAGGCACACAGTGAGAGAGAGAGAGGCAGAGACACAGGCAGAGGGAGAAGCAGGCTCCATGCACCGGGAGCCCGACGTGGGATTCGATCCGGGGTCTCTAGAATCGCGCCCTGGGCCAAAGGCAGGCGCCAAACCACTGCGCCACCCAGGGATCCCTCCTGGGAGTACTTTTTAAATAAATTACACACACTTGAATTCTTGGCTCAGTATCTGCCTCTGAGAGGACCCAAAATACAAAAAAAAAATATATGTATTTTTATGGTATGCCTATGACTTTCCCAAAGCAGTACATGACAGAAAGCAAGTTCATAAAATAAATGGGCTGTGACAATAACAGGGACAGAACTCAGTATTAAAGTCTTAGTAAAAAATTTCACTTCAAGAGATAATAAGCAGGTAATGGAAATCATTAAATGATTCAACTGTGTGTTAAGTTTTGGTCTGTAGGAAATCCATTTTGTCCTGTAACAATGAAATGATAATTTGCTATGATGATTTAAAGAGAGAATGGAGATCGGGGAGCCTTCCCACATATACTGAATTCTGATCATTTGGTTTATGTGTTCCTGAATTGGCAAGTGAAGCAATGGGATTCAGGCAATGGGCCTCTATCATGAACCTTCCCCAGGACTTGAGAGTTATCTCTTAGCAATAGAGGTAACATTTCCCCATATTCCAATTCCAGAAACAAGGTAGCATCTATTACACATACCAGAGTTTCTGGATATTTAATAATCAGAAAGGGAGAGTGGTTCCTTTTGACTCCCATAAGTATTTATTTCTTTTCATTATTATCCAGTAAAACTTGATCCACTTTTGTGTGCGTGTAGTGTGTGTGGATGTAGTTCTAATGAAGGGCTCTGTAACAATACGTAGCATAGATTTTATAGCAAACAACTTCTGTTATGAAAAAGGCCTTGAAAGAAATGCTAAATAAACTATGTTCAAGCTGTGATGGAGGAAGGGGCTGCACAGGGCAATTGCCAGTGGGTCTGATGTAAATACTGTGTAACACAGGTCTTTTGGCCATGGGGTAGGTAGGGAAGTTCAGTGCAAATAGGACAACAGAGAAATTATCAAAGACTATAGGTTTTTGTGTCCTGTTAATTTTTCAAGTAATAAACTTTTCAGAAGTTATTCTTTGTCAGCAATAATCCTGAATTATATATACAATTGGATGGTAAAGGAGAAATACACCATTACTTTATTTTCAACAATGTGCACAAATAGGATGGTAACTCTGAAACTATTGTCAATGAAGACAGTAATTGAAGAGTCTAAAATTTGAGTAATTATACATGGAGCAATATGGGAGATCTCTGCTATTAAAACATCATGTCAGATTCAAATATTTATGGTGCATTCTTGCATGACTTTCCCCAGGTATTGATTTTCCAAGAAGTTAACTTATAGGACCCCCTAGGATTATATTAATAAGTTTAATTAATATAATTCATCATTAACTCCCTAGTCAGTATGAGTTTCGGCATATTTCTCCCTCATAATTACAAAGTTCCTGATTATGTGTGGGTATGACCTAGTTTAGAATTGCTTAGTATTAGAGGATCATGCCATTTTTGCTTGCACATCACCCTTCTAACTTCCCTGGTGTTCATATCAGAATCTCCTGGGGAAGTCTCACTTATCCCAAACCACAACAGGCAGTGGCTGTCTCAGCAAATAGTTGGCCTGACTTGCTCACTCATCTGCGGGTGAACCCATGGTTCACCCACAGATCAATCACTAGGAAAGATAATCTATTTCTTATCATTTGGAGTCACACTCTTCTCCATCCTGTTTTCTTGAAGTCTTGTCTTCCTTCTCTGATGTCTCATTTACTCTCTTTTCAATCTAAGCGAAGTACTCTTTCAGAGTCCCATAGAAACAGTTTCTCTTCAACCCATCCCTAAGATAACCTCCTTTGCATCTCAGGATGTGCCATCTGCTATTCTTTATTTACTGCAAGGTTATATAAGCAAGTGACAACTCAACATTAATTTCCATGCTGCATGAGTGAGCCGGAACATCAGTGGAGGAGCAGTAAAAATAATGTGTTTGACAATAGGGAAAAGAGAAGGCTCTATATGAAATCGAGGTAAAAAAACTTTTCTCAAGCTGACTCCACTTGGTGTTACATTAACTTCCTCATAAAAATAGTTTGTCATTAACCCCCCATCACTATAATTGTGAATAACAGTTATAGCATTCAATATTTAGGGTATATATACATATATGAATTAGTGTATGGATTTATGATTCAAGTAATTATTTTTTGTGAACTGTATACATTTCAACCAGACATTTAATATCAGTAATTCTTCATCCTTTTTATGTCCTTGTACTGTGTAAGTAATCTCATCACGTCTTGATAAAAGTAGGTACATAACTGGATGGGTCCAAAAAGCAATTGTAGTAAAGTTGCCATCTGGCTTCTGCACCTGAAATGAAGTTGGCAGATTTGGACATTGGTTTCTCTATTGCCATATATAAAACTTTTTCATCAAGTCTCATTATCCTTGAGCAGATGACACTGTTGGCCATTTCCTTTTAAATTTTTTTCTCCCCTGGTTTTCATAAAATTATTACTCCTGGTTCTTCTGTGTTACTGGTCATTTCTGGTTCTTTCTTCCTCTCCCTCCTATTATTCTGATTTTACTTTACATTTTTATATTCCCTGGGATTCTCTATTCATGGCTCCTTTTCAGATTTTCCTTTTTTGTAGAAAATATATTTTCAACTGGCTTATGCAAAAAGAGAATATTAGTTTAAGTAACAGAATAATCTAAGGGTAGGCTGAGTTTCACTTTGTTAATCAAAATATGTTACCAAGATGTACTTATGTTCTTTTTCCAGGATTGACTTGATTTTCCTCCTCCATGTATAAGATTCATTTTTTTTTTTAGAAAAAAAATATGCTAGGAAGAATAGAACAGAGCCAAACTGTGAGCTTCCAAGTATAAACCTAAGGGAAAACTGCCTGGTGGCTCTCCATGAAGCCCCGGAGTAAATGTTCAGCCACAGGTTGGCTCTGATAATTCAAATTCCTGTCGAGAGGACCGTAACAATGAGTGCAGGATGCAGACTAGTGTAGGTCACTGTTTGACAATGGCCATTTTGAGTAGGACGGTTCTTTGCACAGGAGCAAAGCATTTGATGGCAGTTGGCATCCCTTACCCTAGGGAAATTATACCAGTAGCATCCTTTCCTCTAAACACCCACACAATGCTGATTGTGTAGTGGACCAGTAAAAGGACCAGTCAGAATGGAAAACTGCTAGTTTAGACCAATTAGGGTCCATTTCTGAATGGGATAGAGTCTATCTGATCTGATATCATGAACTCAGAGTATAGGAGAATAGAGTTCTGATAGAAAATTCATGTTTATTATTTAATGAGAAACTATAAATAAGAGTTGCTATGAATAGGTGTCACTATGGGATTTATCGGTTTTCATACCTTATTTCTGTGTAATATCACCTTTAAGATTTTAACTATCAATATCAGGCTAATGGTCACCAAATCAATACAGCAAGATATGTCTTCTGAGATCCCAGCTATTACAGATAACATAAGCTCATCTGTAACTATAATCACTTGTAGGGTCTAATCCTGAATTTATCATTAACTCTTCACTTCAAATTTATTCTTCCATTTTAATTCACTTTCTACTATCCCATGATTTTAGCACCCTCTGTACCGTTTTATATCAACTAAACACAAAGTCCTGTTGATTATGCTTCCTAAATGTTGTCTAACTCAGTCTTTATACTCAATCATTGCAATGCATTGAACTATCAAAAATGTATTTATTACTAGAAAAATGACTTATCTAACTCAATCTGGTATCTTTCTGTCCATCCACTATAAAATTACCAAAGTATTTTTATACTTAATATAATTTTTTCAACACATTTTATTACCGATTCTTTTTTTTTATTATTTTTATTATTTTTTATTGTTATTACAGATTCTTTACAGGAGTTGACAAACGTTATTAGCCTAAAGATTAAATCCATCGCGTGGCTTGTTTTGGTAAATAAAGCTTTATTGAGACACAATCTTCTACATTCATTTATACATTGTCTATGACTGTTTTCATTCTATAAGAACAGAGTTGAGTAATTACCTATTACACAGAAAGTATGCTGACACTTGCCTTGTGAATAAAATCCCCGCCCATCAGTATGCCGGAAATACCCTGCAACATCTTGCTTCTGTTACGATCTCCTCAGCTACACATATCTTGAAAACTATTTCATTGTACTCTTTGATACAAGCTTTTACAAGTTCATTGAATGCAGTTGTGCTGTTTCATAAGCTTTTTGCGTATCATGTGCTGTCTGCTCCATTTGACTTAATACACACTCTTCCAATCTTGTCCAACTATACTTTCACTTTATTCCTAAAAATTCATCTCAAACATAGTATTATTCGGGAAGCCTTTCTGATCCCAAGTGGATAGATTTAATTATTTTATTTCTACATTGCTTCTCCATCCTAGACTTTATTCTTTAATCAATTTTATTTTCTGTCTGAAGATCTATTTTTTTTTGCACATTGTGAAACTTTAAGATGGAGACTATGCCTTACTATATGTTTATCTTAACTTTCCAAGACATTCTTTTTAATGTATTGGGTTCTTAATAAATATTTGATGAATAGATAACTGAATATTTTTTTTTCAAATTGTAGTTATCAAATAAAAGTCATCTCTTACACAATGGTAGCTTAACAGCCTAATTCCATTTGCATACATCTCATTTTATACTACCTACAGAGTTCCATATGGTACATGTCATTAATAAAAATGTTAATAAAAATGAATGTACCTCTAATATTGGTAATGTTAGCTCCTACTTAACGCACAGGATTAAGTTTGGGAGAAGGGTAAGGTGTTGATGATGATGAGTTAATGTCCTTGGTGTTATTCTTACAAAACTGACAGCATTTTAGATATGTTCACTTGAGAAGTCCCATAGAAGTTTTCTTAGCAATATTAATCATATTTAATTTAATAAAGTAGCAGTAAATGCTCATGATTTGTCTTTCTAATATTGATAATAATATCCTTCAACATAACTAAAAATAGTTTTTAAATGTGATATAATTTCCACAATTGTTTGATTATGAAGTAGTAATCCCAGAGTTGTTGAGCAACTCTTTGGCAGCACCTGCTCTACTCCCACAATTGCATCCCACTCCCCAACTGCATCCAGGGTCAGGTATGGTTCACAAAGCCTTTCTTAACATAGGGGAGAAACAGTTTTGCAGCTTTACCCCTGCCATCTTGGGTAGCTTATAATCAATATACTCACTCAGACAATAGGAAATTTTGTACTCATGGAGAATCTCCTTTTTTTGTAGATTTGACCTGGGAAGAAGGAAGGCTCTTACATAAAGTAACTCCTCTTCCTCTGACACCCCTCTTGAACCAATCAACAAAAATGACTTTCTGACTTAATCCTATTCCATGTTTATTATTTTTCTTTGTGATTTCATTTGAAGATTGCAGAGCCACCCAATTCCAATACTGTTATTTATGTTTCATCATCCTTTGGACAGAAGCATTCCTTAGTTTCCAGTCTTTGTTTTGCATGTTGACTATTATGTACAGTTATCTTGGGAATATGCCCCATATATGTGGGATGTCAATATTAAATCTCCCAGATTTGTGGCTCATCCTGTCATTGGATTTTTATTTTCTAAATGTTACTTAAATAATTATTGAGATTTTGAGGCCAGTTGGCCCAATGTCAAACATACTTAAATAATATATTTCTGTAATACCAGTGTAACCCAGTTAGTTCCCCCAGACTGAGTTTATAGAATGTCCAGCTAGATCACTACATATTCTCATTTAGTACCAAGTCTTTTGGAGGTATCTCACAATACCTGTAAACCAAAGCCTAAGATTTGTCAAAAAATATGTGAAGTTACAACAAGGCAGTAAAGGAAAATAAAAACACAACGAGTAATAATTCAGTTTTTTTCCACAAAATATTCTTATCCTTGTAGAGAAAGTAGTTAAGGAAATGATTACCTATATTGCAAAGTCCAACTAATTGAGGGCCAAGTAGAACTACATATGAAATAGAGTATAAGTTTATACAAAAGTAATTATTACTTTCTGATGATATCTGATGAATATTTATCATAGACATTTGACTTACAATTTAGAGTATAAAATTAATTTTATGAATATGTATAATATTTGATATTGACAATGGAAGGACACTGTTCTGAGGAAAGATATAGTAAAAAATCAACAGATATAAAAATAGGGTAACAAATTTGACATATTGAGACATATATATGATAGAAATAGACCAATTCAGGATGGATTAAATGGAGAAAAATAGGTCTGGTGAAAGAGTGATTAATGCTGAGGCCATATATGGTAATAGATGCTTTAGGCTGAAGGAGGATATATTTTTTTCCAGAGTGAATTTTTACTTCACAGAAGCAAAGTAGGCCACAGACACTTGTAAGTTAGTTATCTGGTTTGTCGAGTTAGCACAAAGGTCAGGTTTTGTGTATTATGAACATTTCTCTCTGGTGACCCTAGAAGTAGTCCTAAAAAAGGTTTGAGAAAAAAAAGAAAGTCTAAGAAAATACTTAAGAATTATTTTACTTTTAACTTAAATAGTTCTGTATAGTCCATATATGAAGTATTAAGGGCTTATTTAGTATGCTGAAATTGAGAATAACAAAGTATATGTTTCTCTTTTTTCAAAATCAGGCTTAGATGGACACTGATGACTCCATCTCCAAAACATGTAGCAATTTTTCTTTTGTTACTTTCCCAGCTTTTCCCAAGTCCCACCAATGTATTAATGCCAGTCCCTTCAAGAACCAAACCAATGCTATTCCAAAGAGACACTTATTAAGTAGGCATATTTAATTAGGAAATCCACCACTAGCAAATATCCATGTACAGGTATGATGCCACCTCAGGTATTTGTAGGCGAAACTTCAAACACTCTTCTCTGAAGCTGATGATTTCTGTCTTTCTGATATCTTTTCAGTCCCATGGAAAACAAAAAAAAAAAAAAAGGAGAGAGATATCTTTAATGTGCATTATGAGGTTGTGGATTGAGGTAGGCTGGGAGTTCCAAGTGTGTTAACTTTTGCTCCGGTGGAGGATGCAATAAATTCTATCATCGTCCCTGGTGATTCTTGCAAGACTCTTTAAGACTCTATTACTTCTAAGTATCACTCTGTAATCTGATGAACGCCCCCCCCCCCAAAAAAAAAAATCCTAACTGATGTGAAGAGTGAATCCTGTCCTGACACTATCTTTTAGCTGGGACTTTACTCTCAAAGTAAAGAGACATTTGCCCCAAGTTTAACACATAGAACTACTCAGGCTGAATTTTATTAACATATAAAAATTAGTTTCTCAGATTTCTGCAATGAGCCGACTTCAATTTTCCTCATACTTTTTTTTTTCTCAGTGAGCAGGTATCTTAATGTAAATCTGTAATTTATTCTAACATCATATCAGTGTGTTAGAACTCCACAAATAATCCAGTAGTTTCTTCCTACTGGAAGTGTGGTCCTTTGGGAGGTATCACTTATTTTCAAAAAAGAAAAAAAAAAAAAAACAATAGCTTTGCTCCTACGCAGGTACTCAGTGTCACAGATCCTCTAAGTTTTAAATAATTGTGAATTTTGCTGTATTTGTATGTGCTGGAATACATCAAGTGTGTATTTCCTACTGGTTGTGCCATCCCTTATAGAAGCCAGTGGAAAGGTGTGAGGATTGGCATTATTTTGATGAGGTGCCCTGGAGTCCATGCTACTGAGCAGAACATTGACTATTATACTTGGGGCAATTTATATGAATTACCTTCTAACAAAATTTCACTCATAATCTGCAAAGGTTTACAATATGTATGTGTATTGTATGAGAATATGATTACTTCAAAATGAAAATGAGATCTTTTGAGGATAAATTAAAAGTAGCTTCTCTAGAAATAGTTCCATCACTAGTTGGTGCCATTTTAAAATTTTCAATCATTTAGGAAATTTACCAAGCACATACCATGTACTTGATATTATTGTGGAGTCTAGGTTTACAGTGAAAAGACAGGCAAAACTTACGTTCCCCATACAGCTTATGGAACTCAAATACTCAGAGACTGGTTGCAATTTTAGGGAGAAATGCAGAATTTTCTTATAGCCACTTCTCACTATTTTCCAAACTTTTGAAATACAGTATTGGAATAGAATAATATATATATATATATATATATATATATATATATATATATATATATATAATGAAATAATGCTGCTGATATATTGCTAAAACAGAGACCAAAATGATACCTAGTTATAAGAAGACACATTGTTAGTGTTGGTGGCAGCTATTAATGTAAAGTTGATTAAATCTATTTTATTAGATCATGAGTTTAAAAGCACAGTTTAAGGAAATGATTTCAGTTATAGAAATATATTTTAGAAGTATTCAGCTACAAAGTAGCAATTTTTTAAAATATAGCCAATATAAATATGGGCATATGGTATGAGCAAAATGAATTCAAATGAGTACTATTGAAATCCAAAAATATATTTATTATAGTGAAAAGTGGCATATTTAAATAGTTGATACTATCTGAAAAGAACTGTGAATAAAAGTTGTGCTTCTAGTTAGGTAATAATATTGATGACTGGTAGTGGTTTAACTCATGTAATAAGTAATGAGCATATTGCATTGCAAAATATGTTTTTGCATTCCATGGAAGCTGAATTAAGCAGCGCTGTGAATATTGGTCCCTATTGGAATAAGCAGTTTCTTCTTCTTTTCTTTTTTCTTTCTTCTTTCTTTCTTTCTTTCTTTCTTTCTTTCTTTCTTTCTTTCTTTCTTTCTTCTTTCTTTCTTTCTTTCTTTCTTTCTTTCTTTCTTTCTTTCTTTCTTTCTTTCTTTCTTCTTTTTCTTTTTCTTTCTTTCTTTCTTCCTGGAATAAGCAGTTTCTATTCTGGATCTTTCATGAAGTGGCTATCCTCTAGAAAAACAAAGATTTATGGGAATTATTTAAAAGAAAGATTCTA
Source organism: Nyctereutes procyonoides (assembly GCF_905146905.1). Classification (NCBI taxonomy): domain Eukaryota; kingdom Metazoa; phylum Chordata; class Mammalia; order Carnivora; family Canidae; genus Nyctereutes; species Nyctereutes procyonoides. The sequence goes on along the minus strand of NW_026575082.1, from coordinate 6,919,367 downwards.
TGTAAGGCCTACTTAAATTGGAAAGAAAGGACAGATAACTACACTAATTCTACTTCTTACTTTACTTTTGCATGTGTTGCTAAACAAATCACGTAATCTTGTTGCATCCCAGTGGGTTAAGTTCTCTTTGCATCCTAGTGGTTTGGAGGGTTTTGATAAAAGAAAAGAATAGGAGATTTTTGTGGGCGGGTTTGGGGCACAGACCTTAAGGTGTATGACCAGAGTAGCCTCAACAGGAAGTTGGAATTGGAACAAAGGCCTGATAAAAGTACAAATGAATGTCAACAGTTTTTGTAAACAATCTAAACTAGAAATAAGTGATTAGGGTCAACATTTGGTCAAGATAGAAGAGGATGTGGATAAGAAGCAAGTGGGAACATGAGAGATAGAATAGATCAAGATGGAGAGTCGGATCATGTGGAGCAAGCTCTTTGGACCACACCTTGTGTGAAGATCTAGGAAGTGTTCATCACAATCTTTTATCAAGAACATTTGTGTCCCTGAGCGTCACAACTTTTGAAATTCCACCATTTAACAGGCATTATTTTAGTTTCTGAAGCATTTAGTTCTTTAAAAAAGAAAATTCAATGAGAATCCCAGGCTAGCCAGTACACCATTCCATTCCACGACCTATACTCTATGTGCCTGTTTGTGGCCCCAAGAATAGGACTCTTGAGCAGTGTACAGCCCCTCCTTTGATGAGGAGGCTTGTGTTCTCCCCTTCACGGAGAGGTTCACACTTCTTAATGTGTTCACTGAATGTAACAACCCTCACCACACATCTACAAAACAAAGAACAAAAAAATTTAGAGGCTGGTATTGTACTGGTCAGGCACTGTACAGAACAATAGTCTCTGATTATGTCAGCTTAAAATGTGTTATTTTCATTTTGACATTTCTGTTGAACAGTTTTACCATTTCTGGAGAACTAAAAGCCTGCCAATCAAAATGTAAGATAATTAATTGGCTATCCCTAGAATTTGTTCAAAGACAGTTCCAGGTTTTGTGAGGCCTGAAGCTTATGCAGTGTGGGCAATAATCTTTTAAAAATGCATACAACATTACTAAAACTAAATTAGGTACAAGGCCCTGGAAGGAGCCCATGCAATTGGAAGGCCCTGAAGCTTAATCTTCATTAGCTTCACAGTAAATCTGCCTTTGTATATAATATAATTGCTCCTCATTTATTAGCAAGCATGGAAGGAATGGTGAAATCAGCAAGTGGCTGGCCTTGTTGCTGCAAGAAAAGTCAATGATTGGTGTTGCCATTGGCTTGATGATTGCTTTCACAGACTGAGACTGAGGACATTTTCACTAAAATATCATCTGAAGAGCAGAAACAGCCTAGGGAACAACAGATCTCAACACTTTTTAATTTGCACTCCCTACTGTCTCTGCATTGTGTGTCTTTTATTTTTAAAGGTCCACTCTTACTGGTATACAGCACAGGCCAGGTCTAATTTTAATAGTTCAAAATGGAGGTGGCAAACTTTTTGTGTCTACATGTATTATGCAAGTATTTTAAACAGACCCTTATATACTACTACATAACTTACTCAACTATTAATTATTTATATCTCTGTTATGAATTTAATTGCATCCTCCAAGAAGATATGTTGAAGTAGGAACCCCCAGAAACTCAGAGTGTGATCTTATTTGGAAATAGGGTTGTTGCAGATATAATGAGTTAAATTAGTATGTGGTCATAGACGAGTAGGGTGGACTTTTCATTCAGTATGATTGATATACTTGTAAGAAGAGTAGAGACACAGATCCAGAGGCATTGGTGTCTACCAAATGATGATGAAGGCAGCAATAGGAGCACTGCAGCTGCAAGGCAAGGAACTCCAAGGATTATGGATGAGATAAACCACTAGGAGCTGGGAAGAGGCAAAGAAGGTTCCCCCCTACAGAAGTGTCAGATGCAGCGCAGCAATCTTGACAACTTGATTTCAGACTTCTAGCTCCAAGAACTATGAAAAAATAAATGCATTGTTTTAAGCCACCTAGTTTGTAGTTCTTCGTTAGGACAGCCCTCCAATATCTGAATATGGTAACCAATGCCCATTGTGGGGTCTAGGTGCTGGGGCATAGAGCAAAGAATAAGATAACATACTCCCTGTCGTGCAGTTTAACTGTTGAGGAGTGTTGACTCTCAACATTGTCCATCATCTATCTGTATGTAACAAATGCAGTAAAAGGGGAAATCAGTTCTTTAGATTTCAGTTGCTTTTCTAAGTGTCTAACACACAGGTATTTCTGATTTAGATAAAATTATATATGTTATATATACATTTGTATTAGAAACATATTTTACTATATATTTATTTAATTCATACTACATAAAATCATCTTGTAAACCAGAAAACAGCTTAAATCATGGTCAGAAGGTAGTACTGTACAGTTAAAGTACTAGATTAGACTAAGTGCTTTTGACAGCATGTGACAGTATTTATTAAGCTTAAAAGAGAGAAGAAATGATAGAAGGCTTGAGTAGCTGGCTCCATGGAGGGCAATTATTTCAGAAAAACTATGTGTGGCCTGTTGTAAAGAATCCTATACAATACATGACACAGAGTAAAATTAATGGCTAGAACAATAGAAGAATACTTCACAGAAGGAGTAAGAAATCTTGGGCAAAGAAAAAAAAATCATTAAAAGGCATATAGCATTGGATTCTCCATTTGCATTGAATCATGGCTCTCCTGCTTACTACTAGATCTTAGGCACTTAGTTTTGTGAATTGCCTTCTGAAGTGCACTGTTTTCAAACCTGAGATAAAGGTAACCATTTTGAGGAGTTATTTATGAAGATTGCTTGAGGTAATATGTGTAAAAACACATTATTTCTTCTGACCAGGTAAGCAAATTGTTATTTGTCTTGCCAAGTGGAATAATGCTCCTCCCCGATCCGCCACGTTATGCACATGTGTGCATGCACACAAAACAATGTTCACTTCCTAATCCCAGGAACCTGTGACTATATTAGTTTATATGGTGAAAGGGAATTAAGGTAACAGATGGAATTAAGGTTGCTAATCTGCTGACCTTAAAATAGGGAGAGTATCTTGGGCTATCCAGGTATGCCTGATATAATCCTGAGTCTCTTTAAAAGTAAAAGAGGAAAGTACAAGAATCAGTTAGGTGGTTTGATATGAGAAAGACTTGACCCCACAGACCAAGAATAAGGGAAACTGGAAAGCCAGGAAAACATATTCCAAAAAGGAATACATCCTGACTGCCAATTATTTAATTTTGTGAAACGGATTTTGGTCTAAGCCACCATTAAGTATGTAGTAATTTGTTACAGCAGCAATTGGAAACTAATACAGTTATTATAATCTCACTGAGGAATATAGAACACTCCCCCAGGACAAGGAAAAGTAATGGGGATATAAAATGAAGAAACACATGATTCTTCATGAAACAGAAACTAAGAGAAATGGGGGCATATCGTAGGTGATTGCAGTACATTGTGATTAAGTGCTTGATAGAAATGAAGCATTTTCTTAACTGGGACATTGCATTTAGATTTGAAGAAGAGAAACTGGAAGAGTGTGGGTGTTAGGGAGTGTTTCATGCCATGCACCTGGAATTTCCTGATTCATGACTTGGGAAAGAAGGACAAGGAGTTAGGAAAAATTGAAAAGCTGAAAGGAGTTTAGGTTAAATAGAATTTAGATTCTAAGTCATGAAGTGATAAATGATTAAGCCAGAGGTATGAGCACTGTACTGCAGGTATCATGTTCTGCACACACTTCCAGATCCTATTCTTTCCTATCCTGTCTCATCCTTCACTATGCTATTTATCTACTACAGTATACTATTTCATACCACATCATACCATACCTTCCTAGCAGCTGTAGAATAGTGTAGAAAACCAGCATATTTAATCAGTCTAGAATATGATTGAATTCATTAGGTCCAATAACTGGCCATTTGCATTATCTTGGGTAGGTGAGATAACTTCTGAAAGCCTATTTTTCTGGAACTGGTAAAAGAGGGATTAAAAACAAGTCCTTCTCTAGTAGGGTGTTTAGAAGATTAAATAAGATAATACAGTATCTGGCACATAGTGATAGTAAATGTTAGTATGACAATACTAATAGTAATTACTATATTACTGTAATTACTATTATGATTATTACAGGTGTCAACTCAGGAAGCACATCAAAGGCCATGTTAAAGAGTTTGAGCTTTATCTTCAGAGGAATGGGAACCAAGGAGGATTTTCTGTAGGACGGAAGTGATCCAATTTGCATTCTAGAATAATTGTACAAATAACATGGAGGAAACCCACTTTCCTGTATTCCTTCTCAATATTCACTTAAGTGACAGAAAATGAAGTAAAAGATACAAGCCCTCACAAAGAACCCAGGAAAAGAGATTAACACTAGAGGAGAGATGTCAACTAAGACCAGTGGATAAATAGGAACTGATTTAGCAAGGTGAAGAAAGTTGAAACCTAAATGTCTGTAACAAGAGGAAACAAGAAGTGAGCCTCTTTGTAGCACAACCTTTGAAAGGGTCAGAAAATCAAGGAATCCTGTTCCTACAAAACCAGGTGTTCAGGGGAATGCTGAAACGAGGATGGAGCAACTGTCTCTTTTAGCCACTGTTGTCTTTCATAGTTTTGTGGGAAAAGAGAAGTTGAATCTTCAGAAAGGCTGAGCTGGAGAGATTCTGGAAAAATGGAAACCAGCCACTGAGGGACCAGGGGAGAAGTGCTGTAGGATTAGAGGGAGGTTTGAACAAATGTATGCATATTGCCCTACCAGACTTCCAGAATTCTAGCCGCCAAGCCTTTTCTGCTTTGGCATGTAATGCACTGTTCCTCTCTGGGGAATATGTCTAAGTTAAAAAAGAGAGACTATAATCAATGAACGGTTATTTATGTGTCCTTCAAATAAGCTGCTGAGTCCCCAGCCTACTCTATTATGGGGCTAGCACATGAATGCCTTATAAATAATTACTTCCTATTGTTCTCCCTTTCTTTTTCTATGTAGAATTACCCACATGTCACAATATTGATTATATAGCTATATTCCCCCTGCATTGTTTTGTGCACTACTTTGTCCTCAGTGCCGCCTACAGTCTTACAGGGCTCACACTCTCTTTCTCTCTCTCTCTCTCTCTCTCACACACACACACATGCCACACACACATATGTGTGTGTATGTATATATATGCATGTATAATTTTACATATATAATTTTATATAAAATACATATTTTTTGATAAGTGAATTTTTAACAATTAGCTTTCTATTTTCCCATGCCTTATTGCCTTTGCATTCAAGGAAAAACATCGACCCCCAAAAAGCAGAAAACTGGAGCTCAGGAGAAATGAGAGCAATGCACTGACAGATGAAAACCTGTGAAAGAAAACTACAAAACTACAAAATTAGGAAAAATAAAAGATACTTCATGTGTATCACAAGAACAGGTGCTATATATATTTAAAAAAAAACACAAGAAGAAAGAGTGCTTCAAAACAAAAATATAAAAGCATAATTTTATTCAAATAATGAAACAAAAACAGTGTTGAAAATATAGCTTGATATTAGATATGATCAATGAATAGAAGCATCTGTGTGAAACTTTCAGATAACTTTATACTCAGGAATATTGATGACTTTCTAATAATATTACCAACAAGGAAACAATATCCACTCTCACTACCTCTAATCAGTGTAATATTGTCCTTTCCTGTGGAAGAAGGCAAAATAACCAAATAAATAAAAATTAAAAATAATGGCATACAGTTCAGAAAGAAATATATTAAATTGTCTCAAGTAACAGGTAATGAGTGTTTATTTAGAAAATCCTCGGTAATCCACAAGAAAACTAGCTAGTAGAAAAAAATGATATTAGAAAAATCTTACAGAAAAAAAAAGAAAAATCTTACAGAACATGATTAATCTTCAAAAAGTTACATTTGTAATACAGAATTTTCTACAAACTTTGCAGAAATTAAATTTTTCAATAATACTTTTTGTAGTATTGCCTAAAATTCAGAATAGGAATAAATTGAACAAAAAAGAAAAAAAGAGGTAAAAAAATAATCTAAATTTGGAGCTTTCTAGAATTCAAATCTACCTCTTTTTTTTTTTTGCACCCATTAACTTGGATGCTCATGCAGTCCCATGAATTCACATAAAATACAAATGCTGTGCCCTGTTCCTTAAACTCATCAGGGTGACCCTACATCACATTTCTTATAGTTAGAAGACTCTTCCACCAGATGTCCACATGCTCACTCCCTCACTTAATTTGTTTCTTTCTTTCTTTTTTTTTTTTTACTTAATTTGTTTCTCTTTCAAATGTCATACCTTCAGTGGTTACTTCTTTTTTCACCCTATCTCTGATGCAACTTTTTACCGTTTTTACAGATAATTTTTCTCTTCGTTACACTTGTCTTCTATCACCCCCATTAGAATATAGTTCCATGAAGGCAGTAACTATCTTTGTTACATCATGTACACTAGAAGAACACTCCTAACATATACTTGTTAAATGAATTGATTTTATCAAAAGAGAAGGAAGGTTATCTCTTGGGTGGGTAATCAACACTATCTGATATTGTGCTTAATTAAAATACTCAGTTGTCAATGTTAGGTCAATGAAAGGATGCTCAGTAAGTTTTTTTTAAAGGTTGTTTATTTATTTATTAAAGAATACACACAGGGGGATGGACAGAGGGAGAGGGAGAGAGAAAATCACGCCGACTTGGCCCTGAGCACAGAGCCCGAAGCAGGACTTGATCCCAGGACCCCAAGATCATGACCTGAGCCAAAATCAAAAGTTGGCCACTTAACCAAGGGAGCCACCAAGGTGCCCCTTCTCAGTAAGATTTTTACATTTAATTTCAATAATATTCTAAAAGACTTATATTAAAGGGTAAAGCAAATTCATTTTGTAATACCTAATGGGCAGATTTTACAGATTGTTTTTTTTTAAGATTTTATTTATTCATGAGAGAGAGAGAGAGAAGCACAGACAGAGGCAGAGGGAGAAGCAGGCTCCATGCAGGGAGCCCGACATGGGACTCGATCCCAGATCTCCAGGATCAGGCCCTAGGCTGAAGGTGGCGCTAAACCACTGAGCCATCAGGGCTGACCAGATTGTACAGATTAGAAACACATGAATAAAGCATTTACAAATTGGAATATAGAAGTAAAAAATTACCTGAAATATAGACTAGATGTCAGAGATTGAAGATATTTAAAAAATTAAGAGACATAAGAGACAGAACCAACCAACATGCCTGACATATTGCAAATAAACCGTGATTAAAAACACACACACACCCACATTCTTGGTAATTATTCTTGGTAACTCTTATTTCCCTGCTGCATGTTCAATTTCTTGCATATATTAAGCCTCCAAAATGCAGCAATTATTTGCACAGCATATAATCATAAAAATATGCCTAAAATTGGTTAACCTACATATACATTATGTTTTTGCTTCTTTCTTTTAACTTTTTGTTTTGTTTATTTTTATTCCAATAAGAAAGTAGAGAGGACATGAGAACATGTTCCTGCAGATAATTATTATATGTTTTGGGATAACATTTTCTAATTACTACAGAAAACTAAATATATGTTTTTATAGACAAGATAGCCATATTTTAACCTGGTAAGAGTTAATGTCAAAAAAGGTTACATTGTTTTAATTAATAACATTGTTTTCTAGGATTGATATTGTCACTTGGACATGATAATTCTCTCTTAAAATGTCCATATATCATATCTATTATCCCAACTATTATCAAAGCAAATTGTAGCTTTCATTTTTATGACACTGAACACTGAGCTCCTTGATGTAACTTAACTTTCAATAAAATCCTTTTGTTATATCTTCTATTTTACTTTATTTATTACTATGATCAAGATAAAAATAAAGGTCTTCTATCTCTCATACTCAAAATAAGGAAGGTTTGATGCTGTCTTTTTCCTCCTGGCTTCCCCCCAACTGCAGGTAACAGCACTGATAAGCACTGTCATTTAAAATAGACACTTAGCCTGAAGGGTTAAAATAAGAAAGCAGGATTGCTATTAATTGCTAATGGAACAATTAACCTGTTTGAACAAAATATCAAGGTAAAAAGCAAGAATAGTTTAGAAAAACAACTGTAATCATGCTTCGTCCTACTTTCAGAATCATTCAGTCCATTTTCACTGGTTATTTAGTCATCAAAAAGCAGTATGACAGGTACTAGGCCTACAAATATAAGGATAAATGTCAACTGGACAATTAAAGTTCAAAAAGCAATGATGAGAGTCTGAAAATGATTTTATAGCCACCACCTACAGACTCATGCCATTGGATCTGGGGTTCTTTGATGTTATGACATCCTGAAAAATCTCATACCATTGCCTCTCATCCTTTGGATCATGCCAGAGTCAACATATCTCCAAAGTATGTATCTTACAGAAATGACAAAATTAAAATGCAAAGTAAGATGGCTAGCTGTAAACTCTCCAAGTGATGCATCATTTGCAAAGAAACACCATTTTTTTCCTAGCTATTATCTTAAGCCAGAGGTACATGCACTCAAGGATTAATTCAGCAATGGTTGAAAATATCCTTATATTTTCAAATTCTTAACACTGGAAAGCAACTAATCACTTGTGTACAGACTATAACAATCAACTCATAATCTGTCATTTATCTTGTGATTGGATTAAGAGCCTGGAATCAAGGCTGAATGGTGATTCCTTTCAAAATTCACTCTGAGACCCAGAACAACTCTTTTTCCAAAAACCCACTAAATAGAAAAAAAAAATGTGCATGTAGAACATGATTGTGTTACATTACCCTTTTAGGTAAAAGGACATTTGATGGAGTCTGTGCACATGTGTGGGTGTGGGCTATATTATTCTAAACTCTGAGTACAATCCTCAAATCCTTTTTGGTTGGTTCTATTTTTTTTTTAATTAAAAGAGTAATTTAACCAAATAACATTTCTTGAGGTTTTATTTAAAGTGAGTGAGGAACCTCACTTTAAATAAATTTATTATTCTTGATAATTATGATAACCCTATTAAAATATCCAATTATTTATAGTAATAAAAATGTTATAAATGTATACATAGTACATAAGCATAAAAATATATATGAAATATGAAATATATCAACCTATGTGTTGTCCCTTTTGTTTTCTTATACTGATTTTGTTAATTTTTATTTCTCTAATTTTTTTTATTGCAGTCATTGTGCTTTGCTTTTTTCTCCTTAAATTGAAGTTGGCATATTCTATATGTGTATAATTGAAAAACAACCACGTTTATGTAAAAATACCTCATTTTTTTAAAAAGATAGAAGCTGACTGGCATTGTCAACTTGTTTGACCAAAGGATATTTATCAGACAGCATTTAGTCTTGAAAACAAACAAACAAGCAAACAAACAAACAAAAAAAAAAAAAACCCCCACAAAACTAGTATTAAACTTATGGTTGCCATATTACCTCTTAATTCCACTGTATTTACTTACATCAATATTTACATATTGAGGCACCTTGGTGGCTCAGCAGTTGAGCATCTGCCTTTGGTTCAGGTTGTGATCCTGGAGTCCTGGGATTGAGTCCTGCATCAGGCTTCCTGCATGGAGCCTACTTCTCCCTCTGCCTGTGTCTCTGCCTCTTTCTCTCTCTGCGTGTCTCTCATGAATAAATAAAATCTAAAAAAAAAAATTATATATTAAACATGCTCAGTGTATAAAGGTTTAATGTTCTGTATTTCTCCACTTAACACGTGAATTATAAAAATAGACATGCCTTTAGCTTTTAAGTCTTGTCATAGGTTACTGCTATTATTCACTTGTGTTTGGTGCTATTTACACTCTCTTCATCTTATGTTTGTCTTTATGATAATGAGTAAGCAAAAACCAAATTGTATTATAAATGTAGGTGGAATAAATTCAAGAGTAAATTATCTAGAATAGTATTACAAGAAGTATTTCATTTATATCATAAAAGTGGGCATTTTGTATTTATTGCCACTTTCCATTTTTGATAAGGAAACAAAGCCTACTTATCAAAATGTGACTTTCACAGCAATTCTTTCTCTGTGCCATGGTTATACGATGGTTTTCTTTATCTTCTGTTTACAACATTATTTTGGATTGAGGAATCAGCCATCAAGATTGAAATGACAAACTGATTGATGGTGATCAAGGCAGAATAGAATCTCACTTGCTCTTTCATGGCTTACATGGCCACTTCTTTACTAATACCAGCCAAATTTAGTTATGTCCAAAAAATCAGCAAATAGGATTTGAAGCAAAAGCAGGAAGAGAAAAGACAGATTAAGAATGTGCCATATTTGCTCTGGCACCTAGGGACACTAACTAGTTTGGTGCTCAGTCACCATGACATAGGACAAGGAGTAGATTATCTGCACCAGGTGCTAATTCAAATTCAGGTTCTGGAAGACATGCAATCAACAAGCAGTACAACTTGTGAAACAACCTACCATTCAGCAAGTAATATTCAGACAGTCAGATACAATGTGTAATAGGCGAGGGTAGTTTTTCAATCCCTGGAACCTTGAGAAAAGTTGTAAGAAAAAAAGAAAAGAATACTCACTACCAGTTTAATTTTGCTAATGTTCCACTTGAGCTTCCCTTGCCAAATGTATTCCAGTAAAAAGTACTGTATTCATGTGAATTGTCTCCGTGAGATTAAACACTTATTTAGCTGTTTAGTATATCAGTAAATTATTTTCAAAATTTTTTAAAAAATATTTTATTTATTTATTCATGAGACACACACAGAGAGAGGCAGAGGCACAGGTAGAGGGAGAAGCAGGCTCCATGTAGGGAGCCCGACGTGGGGACTCGATCCTGCGTCTCCAGGATCACGCCCTGGGCTGAAGGCGGCGCTAAACCGCTGGGCCACCGGGACTGCCCTATTTTCATTTTTTTTGGTAAATGATATCAAGCAGTCTTCACAAAGAAGGTGGACATTTATTGTGATGCCAAGAATGTTCAAAGATTTTTATTATTTATTTTTTAATTTTTTAAAGATTTTATGTATTTACTCATGAGAGACACAGGGAGAGGGAGCCTGATGCAGGGCTCGATCCTGGGACTCCAGTGTCACACCCTGGGTGGAAGGCAGACGCTAAACCTCTGAGCCACCCAGGGATCCCCGTTCAAAGATTTTTAAATGAAATCTATTTTTAACATTTTTTGAGTATACTTGACATACAATGTTGCATCAGTTTCAAGTGTACAAGGTTGTGATTCGACAAGTATACATCATGCTATGTTCACCATAAGGGTAGCCTCCTTCTGTCACTATATAACACTATTACAATGTCATGGACCATATTTCTGGTGCTGTGCCCTTTATTCTGCTGACCTATGCATTCTATAACTGGCAGTCTGTATTTCCTACTCTCTTTCAACCATTTCCCTCTTGGATTCATCAGTTCTCTGTATTTATAGGTTTGATTCTGCAAAGACTTCTGAAATAGTAGTTTTACTCTGTGTTCTTTAATTACCTTAATAATTTTCCTAGAATGAAAAAAACATTTTTAATGTGAAGCCAGAATCTTTTTAGTAATAAATTTTAAATGGGTAACTATTTAAAAATTTGTTTTCACACAATATCAAAACCTTGGTTTAATAATTCAGCTATTGGTTTTATAGGTCCATTAAACAGAACTTAAAATTAGATCAATTAAAGAACTTAAAATACAACCTATATCATAATCCTAAACACATACAATTAAGCACATAGGAAAAAAAGGAAACCAGTTTGTAATCTCTTTATATGAAGATTGGTATATTAACATATTAACATACATTGAAATCATATACTCAGATGAGTAAGTAGATTTCTATATACACTTTATTTAATCTATATATACATATATATGAAGAAGATGATATAATCTTTAAATCTCGGCAGTGGCACATTTTCATTGATTTCTGTACTTTTTCTGTAAACTTGAAAAACACCGTTATAAAACAGTTTTTTTAAAGTGTCAAAAACAATGACTAACATGTTCTCAGAAGTTCTGTTCCTTATTTCATGTTTATTTTGTTTGCCAAGAAGAGATTATCTAGCAAACTGCATAAAAGGATGGAGCAGAAGCTAAGAATTCAGGTGACAGGACATATTTGCAGACCAGGCAGGATGCTCAAATCTATGAAACTTGGTCACAGCAGGCTCTTCATTAGCAAAGGGATTTTCCAGGGGCTGTTTTAGTAAGCTAGTAGCTTCCTTATCATTGCTCTTCAATTAATCCAAATTTTACAACTGAAAGTATAAACTTATAGAGAAATTTTATGACGAAGACTTATAAAATCATCTCCAAAAAAATTAAGAATTGAGAAACCTGCACTTACTGTAATTGAAATAACTGGTGAGCTAAAAAATAGTTTTTCATTTACATTTTTATGTGTAATTATGCCCCAAGATATGTAGAAAGTTACTTGACACATTGCTATTCATATTTTAATTGTTGCAACCTCCTAAATATGAAATTTGTAACCATCTTCTGAAGTATGTATTATTGAGGGATCAGACGTTTGTGTATATAAAGGTATGGGAAATACTAAAACCAAATCAGGGGGGATCCCTGGGTGGCTCAGCGGTTCAGCGCCTGCCTTTGGCCCAGGGTGTATTCCTGGAGTCCTGGGATCGAGTCCCACGTCCGGCTCCCTGCATGGAGCCTGCTTCTCCCTCTGCCTGTCTCTGCCTCTCTCTCTCTCTCTCTCTCTCATGAATAAATAAATAAAATATTAAAAAATAAATAAAGGCTAAAACCAAATCAGGGAAATAAATGTGAGCCCACCAACATAATTCTTTGATTTTTATATTCATTTTTGTTCTCAAAGTTTTATGTACTATACTGTTTTGTAATCATTTTGAAAAGACTACTTTCTTGGTTTTAGACAGGTGCCTTCACTGATATGAAATCTGAGTTAAGTAACCATATAAAACAACAGCTGCATTTGGGGCATGATGGGCAAGACACCACAGCACATATTTTCCAAATTAGTTGTCTCAGGAAAATGTCCATTGAGAACAATGCATGTGTTAAATGGTATCCTTTGGACTATCACACCTATATCCCAATCTTTTAATCTCTTAAAAAATAACCTATCTTGTGTATTGCTGAAGTGTGGTAAATTATATTTTAAACCTAATTAGATATACTGGATAGGCATTTAGAGGAAAGTTTTATTCCTATCAGAATTTTTATTTTATATATTTTATTTTTATATATATTTTATGTTTTACTACATTTTATTTTATATTTATAAAATAAATATAAAGTATATTTATCTACTTTATACTTCATATTTGTTTAAATATAAATATACTTATTAACTCATTGTATATAAATATATTTTATTTAAAAAACATGAAATATATACTTTATATTTTAAAATGTATATTTTATTTTATATTCCTGAAAATTTGAGCATTTAATATCATAAAAATAGTGTATGTGGGAAAAGACACAGAATATTTTAGTCTATTCTCTTAATTTAGCAAGTTTCTATATTATAACCATATGTGCTATATTATCTTCAGATATTTCACCAGAAGTTATACTTCAAGTGGAAAGAAGTCACAGAAATTTTCCTATTATTCCTCCAGGTTCTCAAGAGATGACTGTGGAACATGTATATTTGCTTGTAACAATTATAAAGTGATTGTTTTGTAAATTACTATGGTCCATGATATATTACATATTTCATCACTGCGTTTCTAGAAATACAGTTCTTCTCTTTTGATTCCTTCATCAGAAAAACAATCTCAGGGAAAAAAAAAACTTACTAAAAAACAATCTCGGACATCTAGGTTTCCTTTGGCAGAAAAGATACACAGTTTAAATTATTATTTGTGCTCTGGGTTTATTAACTTCCAACCCTGGGAACAAGGAGCAAACAGAGCAACATCAAAGAAATGCCCTGCTATTTGAGCATGCAAGACGTCAAGGACGTGTACTGCCGAACACAATAAAGAGGGAACCAGGGGGGATACTCAGGTTTGCTTCTCAAAATACAAGTCACACAAGTAGAATGCTTCAAGGCCTTTTTAGTAAAACACCATTTGATTTCTCATGAGAATTCGTTGCCAGAGAAGCAGCTCTTAATTAAGAATATAAATAATAACATCCACATCAGGAGGGCTGTGAAATAATCGGCAGTGTCAAAATATTAACATCTTACTTTTTTTTTTTTCCTTCACACACACCCCCCTCCCCCGTTGGCCTTCACATCTTCATCCCTGTGTTGTGAGTTAAGCTACTACTGAAACTTTCCATGCTTTCTGGGTCTGCTGCTGGTCAAAATTAAACTAAGCGTTTACTTCCAGAATCATCACCTGTGACTCTATTAAGGTATGGCGAGCCTTTTACTCTGTAAATTCCCAGATTTAATTTATAAATGAATACACCTGATTTTTTTTTTCTTTTTAACACTGAGTCATACTGGCTATTCACAGAAGAGGCTTTAGCTGCTCTTGTTGTAATGACTTGCGTATCATCTTCTCTCTTCCCTCGTCTACATCCTAATGTAGATGAGTGGCAGATGAGACCACTGCCTGAGAGTAGGAGATCTTGTCCAGCTTTGACTGAGGTCTTTGGAGCAGCCCCAGGGGTAGGGCATGGCTACAGTTCTTGCATCTGACAGGCTGATTGAGACAACCCCCATCACCAGTCAAAAGCTTTGTGGTTCAAGTTGTGAAAAAAAAAAAAAAGTGAATTTATATGAAGCGGTGGACCTGTGTATATTGTGTGCTCAGGCTACCATAACAAACTACCACCGACTGAGTTGCTTAAATTAAAAAAAAAAAAAATCATCTTCTTATAGTTTTGAAGGTTAGGCATTTCAAGATTAAAGTGTCAGCGGGTTTTCCTCCTGAAGCCTTTCTCCATAGCTTGCAGATAGCCATCTTCTCCCTGTGTCTCATGAGGTCTTCCCTCTGTGTTCATATTCCCTCATCTTCTAAAAACACCATTATATTGGACTACAGCCCACCCTAATGACCTCATTTTAACTTAATCACTCTTTTAAAGATTCAGTCTCCAGAGATAGCCACATTCTGAGGGACTGGTATATGAAGTTTCCACACACAATTCAGCCCACAAAGCTGCATCTGACCAGAGAATTCCGGTCCAGTTAGCCTCGTTGTCCAAGACATAGTTGGAATGGCCTCTGCTATACCTTAGACTATTCTTGTTGCTGCCAATTAGTTGCTAAATAAAACAGAAAACAAAACAAGAAAAAATAGAAGGAATCAGTGTAATGGAAATATTCTTGAAAGCCCTAGAACATGTGAAACCTGATTCAGAGAAGCAGAAGATGAAGTGAAGCTCGGTGTCCTGTGCTTTCCTAGTAAGGGTGCCTGCAGAATGTTTCCAAATATGCAGAGTGACTGTAAAGTGAAAAAGCAAAATGCAATCCCCCTTTCTGAAGATTTTCTTTGAAATACTGTAGACATCTGATGCTAATAAGTGCACTAAAATACCATAGAAATGAAGTAGCTTATTTTCATTGAATAAACAAAGTTTAGCCCTAACAGTAAATATATTTGTGTGTTTTTTAAGTAGTTCCATGTCAATATGCTCAGCAATATAGCTTAATAAAAACATGTATGAAATTCAGAATGAGAGTTTTAAGGTAGGATTCTATTATATTCAGGTGTTGAGGACACAGATTAGGGTGACCCCTGACCCCTGGTGAGTCATACTCTTCTATAATCCCCTCTCCTAGAGTGTGAGTGGGACCAGTAACTGCTTTTAGCCAATAGAACATGGCCACATTGACAGGAAAGCCACTCCTGGTATTGTTCTAAGACTCCATCTAGTAGATTGGAGCAAGAAATTCTCCTTCTAGCCTTGAAGACACAAATAGCCATGTTGTAACTTTTGGAGAGTTGCAGGTGCTTGGAGCTGAGAGTGGTGCCCGCCAACAGTCATTGAGGAAATGGGGTCCTCTATCAGCCTCTAAGAGAGGGTCTTGTTGACATCCTGAGTAAGCATGGGAGCTTACCTTTCCCAGTTGAGTATCCAGATGAAAATTTAAGCCTTGCGACCCCTGGATTGCAACCTTGTAATGAGACCCCAAACAGAGAACCAAGTTGAGCTTTGCTGGGACTCCTTCCCCATGGAAACCATGGGATAACAAATGTGTATTATTGTAAGATCCTAAATTTTGTGGTAGTTTTTCGCACAGACATATATAAAACTAATATATCTAAAGTGTAAAAAAAATTGTTAGGCAGTTTATATCCCAGGACAAGGAAAATCCAAAATGTATATTTGCCTTGTAATAGGTTTCTCTTATTGATTTGAAAATGGGTGAATTTTCTGATCTCAGAATAATAGCATTTCAAAAACTGTTATCTTTTACTATAAAAGTCCAGTTACCCACTTAGAATCTTTAGTGCCCCCTTTCTTCCAAACTATTTGTTTAGTGAGATTTGAAAAATTATTTTCAAAGCACCAGAGCTTGGCATATTATGAAATCAGACTCCCATTGCTCTGTTGTTCCACCTCTTTTCTTGACTGTTCTCCCTTTTTCTCTCCACCTTCTGACTCCTCTTGGACCCCTGTGCTCCCACTTTCTGCCGCTCCCTCCTCTTCCTCTTCTTCCTCCACTGTCTCATTATCTGACTCTCAAATTAGATGAAGCCATACGTGGAAATAATAGAAATAAATGGTCATTTGTACTAAAATAGGTTATAACTCTTGACCTTAGAGCTCTATAAAATGATGAACTATACATAATGCACAATTACATCAACCAAGACTATAGCAAACAGTTGGTTTATTAGCATATTTTGAAAGTATTTTTCCTCTGTAAAAAGTGTAGAATCAATAACTCTACTGATGATACTAATCATTAGAAGTGTAATTAATAATTGAGATAAAAATATGTAGGGTAGTTATTGAGCACTGAGACAGTCTTTTACCCAGAGCTATGATATATATACTCTCACAAATAAATAATGGCCTTATTCATATGTTTCTATATGTGTGTATAAATAGCTGTGTGTATATTTCTGTCTTATTATTTTTTTTACATTTTTTTATAAGTAAAAACTTAGTAGGTTACCTTTAAATTTGTAAAAATGTACCGCGGGCAAGGTCATTCCCATGGTTGGCCTCTAGACAGAACTAAATGGATAGCACTCCACTGTAAGGTTAAAGAATGATAGGCTGCCTGTCAGGGATTGTGAGCAAGGTGATAAGATTGAAATGATTAATCTGGTTAAGATAAACCAGTTTTATAGCCTTGAGTTCAATGATTTATGAGAGAGTGGTGTCTGTAAGAACATGTAGAGAGGGTTTGTTTAAAGCAGGATGAGAAAAAGGAAAACAAAACCAAAAACTCTTGGAGAAAGAAAGTAGATAATATTCCAATAAAATATAAATATGGTAAGATTTATGAGGAGGAGAACTGATGAGCTTTTGAAATAATAAATATTGCCAGGAGACATAGTTAATATTGTCTTTAATTGGTAAGGTATATATGTTTTCTTAAAATATTTAGCCATCCTACTTCCATCCATTTAGACACAAAATCATGTAAAAGTCTATAATCTGTCTCAAGCAATGTCATGCTATGTCTGTAACTTCTGAGACATCAGGAAAACATTTTTCATGAAAAAATATGATTTAAAATTCTCGACCAATAAGATTCTTTAAGAGTTGTTAAGTCATATCTCCATGCAAGAGCCCCTATATACAATTTGTCATATGTATTTTAATATCTGTGTATAGTTAATAGCTCATTTTTCAAAATAAACAAAAATGACTTTTCTTTCAGAGTAACTTTAGATTTACAGAAGAGTTGTAAAGATAGTTCAGAGTTTCTGTATATCCTCCTCCCAGCTTCAATTAATGTTATTTTTAAAAGCCATCATACACATATCAAAATGAATTTGATAGTGGTGCAGAGTTTATTTACATTCCACCAAGTTTTCCACAAATGTCTTTCTGATCCAAGATTCAATTTAGGATACAACATTACATCTTTTTCAACACATGTACTTATTTCTAGTATAAGTTGGTTTCTTGCTCTTTCCATGTGTTTTATAACCTTGAAACTTTTGAGAAATATTGAT
This sequence comes from Nyctereutes procyonoides, assembly GCF_905146905.1. Classification (NCBI taxonomy): domain Eukaryota; kingdom Metazoa; phylum Chordata; class Mammalia; order Carnivora; family Canidae; genus Nyctereutes; species Nyctereutes procyonoides. The sequence continues at coordinate 6,901,270 of NW_026575082.1, read as the reverse complement.
CTAGTACTTCGTAGTATTTGTCCCTCAACATGGGTCTTTCTGATTTTTTTTTTTTTTTTTTTTGTGGGTGAGCTGGGGTTTTGAATTTTTTTTTTTTAAATAGCACGGATGTAAGTGTTCTTATACTATGAGGAAGAACAAGATAACTTCACTTGTTATGGTTGACATACAAATCATGATCACTTGGTTAAGGGGGTGCCTGCCAGGTTTCTCCACTGTAAACTTAGTATTTCTCCTTTACCATGCTCTATTTCTTACAAGTCAGTTGCTAAACTCAGGACATGTTGAAGAAGTAAGGAGTATCATGGAATTTGTAGGCATATGTATCACAGCAATTAATAAATATTTGGTGGGGGATATGTTGCCAATATGCAAATATGCACTTTTTTCTTACTTAACCTATAGTAATTATTACTGCAATGTTCGAATAGTGATTTTTCTAGATCTCTTCTTTTACACTTATTATTTAGACATTTTCTGAAAGGAAGATTTTGTCCCTTACCTCCCATTTCTTTCTTTCTTTTTTTTAATCTAATTTAAATAGATAGATAAATACTCCCCACAATGTGGGGCTCAAACCCTGAGATGAAGAGTTGCGCTTTCCAATGACTGAGCCAACGAGGTGCTCCTCTCTCAATTACTTTTTTTTTTTTTTTAATTTATGATAGTCACACACAGAGAGAGAGAGGCAGAGACACAGGCAGAGGGAGAAGCAGGCTCCATGCACCGGGAGCCCGACGTGGGATTCGATCCCGGGTCTCCAGGATCGCGCCCTGGGCCAAAGGCAGGCGCCAAACTGCTGTGCCACCCAGGGGTCCCTCAATTACTTCTTAATACATTATTTATATCACTGTGGACTCATGGAATTTATTTTACTCTTTAAATTATAATCCTAAACTATCCTTAATTATTTCATAGCTCAAATTATTCCAGCTTTGGCCATTGGGAGTTCTTTCAGTTTCCACCCTGGAAAAGAATTTGTTTTAATTTAATAAATTATGATAGAAAATGATGTTGGCTCATCCTAACTTTTAACAACAGGAAAGTATTTTACACTCAGGGTTTTTTTTTTTGGCAGTTAAAAGTTAGTCACATATTGGTTCATCTTAGTTTCATTGAGGAAGTATCTCAAGATAGAAAAAAAAAATATTTGCACCTAAAAGATGCAATCCTATACCCAAGCTTTTCTGAATAGCCATGGCTTATACATGGGATCTTAGGTGACAATTGCGGCAAAAGGAACAGTAGCAATAAAAGAATATAGTAAAAATGGGACCTACCTCCTGAGATGTATCTACTATGATGGTTCATGTATGTAACAATAGCAAGTTTTATTTTTTACTCATGAACTGCACCAAGTTTTCAAAAATATTCAAAAACATATAAAGATGGATTTATTCATGATATTTTCTTAGGATAACTTAATAGTGAACTCTGTAATTTATTTTTAAATAAAGTTAAAATTGTTGAGTGGATCAGTGGTTTAACACATAGAATATGTTTGATTCCATTTATTTATTTATTTATTTATTTATTTATTTATTTATTATTTATTTATTTATTTTTGTTTCTTTGATTCCCTTTAAAAAATAACAAAACTAGAGACCATAGCAGGTCACTTTTTTCAGGTTAACATCAAGTGAATTTGCAAGGATAACTGCCAGCAATTCAGAGGTTGCTTTTCTTATCATCTACTGTCTAGTTTTTCAATTTTAGGGTACAACCCACCTTTTAGTTTGTATTAATCTTTAAAACCTTGCTTTAGGTTTAGAATATATGGATTTAATCACTTGTTTATATATATTATAAATTTGAAAATACTTTTCCTCATCCCATAAAATGGATATATAATATTTTGGTTCTCTTAATTACAACAAAACTAATGCTGGAAAAATTATAACACCAACTATGTTTTTTATTACATGCACATTATTAAATGCAAATAAAGATAAATAACAATTACATTATGTTATAGGTATAAATGACTTATCAGAGTCCATAAAATTCAATTTATTTAACATATTCAATAAGTCTTGAGGAGTATATCTCACAATGTCTTTACTCATGTTCTAGGACTTGTGTTTACAATATTCCAAATTTTAGTTGAGGTATATTTGGAACTTAAGTGTGTATTAGAAGAAATTAATGGAAGATTTCAACAAAAAGTAAATCAGGGTTTTTTGTTTTTTGTTTTTTGTTTTTGTTTTTTTTTTAATTAGGAGTGGGTTTTGTTGTTATTGTTGTTTTGGAGGTTGGCATTCAAAGAAATTGGAAGTCTATTTTACTTTAGTTATTTGCCTTCAGAAACCAGAATTTTCTTCCTATTTTCAGGGTCATGTCATTACAACTGAGATATTGGGGTACTTTTAAAGATAACTTTACAGAACATGGGGCACGTGGGTGGCACAGTCAGTTGAACATCCAATTCTTGGTTTTGGCTCAGGTCCTGATCTCAGGATTTTAAGATGGAGCCCCTGATGGACCCTGCACTCATTGTGGAGTCTGCTTGCATTTCTCTCTCCCTCTGCCACTCCATACCCTGTGTGCTCTCTCTCTCTCTCTCATAAATAAATAAACCTTTAAAATAAAGATACCTTATAAAACATGGTAAATTGAATGTTTAAATTTTTAAATATTATTTCTTTTTATTGAAATAATCAGGTCCTGATCAGGTCCTGATCTCAGGATTTTAAGATGGAGCCCGTGATGGGCCCTGCACTCATTGTGGAGTCTGCTGCTTTCTCTCTCTCTCCCTCTGCCACTCCATACCCTGTGCTCTCTCTCTCTCTCTCTCTCTCATAAATAAATAAACCTTTAAAATAAAGATACCTTATAAAACATGGTAAATTGAATGTTTAAATTTTTAAATATTATTTCTTTTTATTGAAGAATAATTAACATACATGATTATATTAGTTTCAGATATTCAACATAATGATTCCACATTTGCATATGTTGCAAAATGATCACCACAATTAAGTCTAGTTTAGTATCTATCACCATACAAATTTACAATTTTTCCTTGTAATGAGACATTTTAAGATTAATTCCTCAGAAACTTCCAAATTTCTTATACAATATTATTGAATGTAGTCATCATATTGTATATTACATCCCCATAACTTATTTTGTAACTGGAACTTTGTACCTCTTGATCTCCTTCATCCATTTTTCCCATCGTCCCAGCCCCCTCTCCTTGGCTACTACCAGTCTATTCTCTGTATCTATGAGTTTTGTTTTTTGTTTTTTAGATTCTACATATAAGTGAAATCATACAATATTTATCTTTCTCTATCTGACTTATTTCACTTAGTGTAATAACCATAAGGTCCATCATGTTGTTCCAAATGGCAAGGATTCATTCATTTTATGGATAATATTACAATGTGTGTATTTGCGTGTGCATGTATGCATCTCACATCTTTTTCATCCATTGATAAATAGATGGACACTTATTGTTTCTATGTCTTGTAAATAATGCTGTAAATACTGCTTTAGTGAGCATAGGGGTACAGATATTCTTTTGAATTGGTGTTTTAGTTTTCTTCAGATAATTACCCAAAATTGGAACTGGGGATCATATAGTAGTCCTGTTTTTAATTTTTGGAGGGGAACCATCATACTATTTTCTATAGTGATTGCCCAATTTACATTTCCACCTATAGTGCATAACAGTTTTGTTATCTTCACATCCTTGCCAACACTTGTTATTTCTTATCTTTGTGATGCTAGCCATTCTGACTAGAATGGCTAAAACATATGTTTTAGATTCTAAAAAGAAAACTGCTCGTTATTATAAAAAGCAAGATATGAGGGAATATCTCATTGTTTTTTTGATTTGCATTTCCCTGATGATGAGTATTGTTAAATATCTTTCCATGTGCCTGTCACCCATCTGTATGTCTCCTTCAGAAAAATGTCTTTTCAGATTCTCTGCCCATTTTTTTACTTTATTTATATATTTTTAAGTTTTTTAATTCCAGTAAACAGTGTTATATTAGCTTCAGCTATACAATATAGTGATTTAACATTTCTATACATTGCACATTACTCAGTGCCTATCATGAGTGTAATCTTTAGTCCCCATCATCTATTTCACCCATCCCCCACCCACCTCCCCTCTGACAACCATCACTTTGTTCTCTGTAGTTAAGGGTTTGTTTATTGGTTTGTCTCTTCTTTTCTTTTTTTTTTCCTCTGTTCATTTGTTTTGTTTCTTAAATTCCATGTGTGAGTAAAATTATATGGTATCTGTCTTCCTCTGACTGATTTCACTTAACACAATACTCTCTAGCTCCATCTATGTCATTGCAAATGGCAAGATTTCATTCTTTTTTTCATATTCTACTGTGTGTGCATGAGCATGTGTGTCTATGAGTTTGTGGAGCACCTTTCCATGTGTCTGTTGGCCATTTGTATGTCGTCTTTGGAGAAGTGTCTGTTTATATCTTCTACAAATTTTTTAATTGTATTGTGGGTTTTTTTTTGTTGTTTTGTTTTGTTTGTAGCTGTTGGTTTTTATTAGTTCTTTATGCATATTGGATACTAACCCTTTATTTTGTATGTCAGTTGTAAGTATCTCCTCCCATTCAGTAGGAGAAGATTAAAAAAAGAAAAACTAACAGTCTTTTAGTTTTGTTGATTGTTTGCCGTACAGAGGTTTTTGTTTTGGTGTAGTCCCGATAGTTATTTTCCTTTGTGTTTCCCTTGCCTCAGGAAACATCTGGAAAGATACTATTTCAACTGATGTCAGAGAAATTACTTCTTGTGCTCTCTTCTAGGACTTTTATGGTTTCATATCCCACATTTAGATTCTTAATTCATTTTGAGTTTATTTTTGTGTATGGTATCAGAAAGTGATCCAGTTTCTTTTGATTAAGCTATCCAGTTTTCCCAACACCATTTTTGAAGAGACTATCTTTTCCCCACCAAATATTCTTGCTTCCTTGTCAAAGGTGAATTGACCATGTAATTTTGGGTTTATTTCTGAGCATTCTATTTAAAGGCTGAATTTATTTCCATTGATCTATGTATATATTTTTGCATCAGTGCCATTCTGTTTTGATTACTACAGCTTTGTAATACAACTTGAAGTCTGGAATTCTGATAGTTTAAGTTTTGTTTTGTTTTTTGTTTTGTTTTTTGTTTGTTTGTTTGTTTTGTTTTTTTCTTTTTCAAGGTCCCTTTGGGTAATTGAGGTCCTCTGAGATCTCAACCCTCAGAAGCATGAAAGGCTCTGGCTGTTCCTCATCCTAACCAGACACTTCCGTCCTCTAGATGTTGACACTCATAAACTGTACCCCAGCCTCTCAGTTCTTGAGGATTCTCTCTTTCAGCAGCAAGGAAGGCTCCCAAACCCAAAGCTTTGAAAGTCAACTTCAACCGATGGTGAATCCCAGAAAATGTCGTGGGGGCTGGGGGATGCTCCTGTTTGCATGTGTGAACGTGCCGGTCAGCCTTCAACCCTCTCAGACTAGCGGAAAGGGCCACGAATGTCCTAGTCATGGAGCTGGGGTTGTCTTCTAGAGAGTGGTGTTTCCCGGTCAGGGGTGGTTTTCGGGTATGGGTGTGGATTGCGGAGAAGAGCGGTTCTGTATCTGCCATGTGAAGAAAATTAATAATAAAAGCGTGAAGCGAGATTATAAGGAAAAAAAATTATACAAATTTTCGGATTATTTATCTTAGTTCTGTGAAAAATGCTATTGTTATTTTCATAGGGGGTGCATTAAATCTGTAGGTGGCTTTGGGTAGTATAGATATTTTAACTATATTTGTTCTTCCAATCCATGAACATGGAATGTTTTTCCATTTCTTTGTGTCTCATTCACTTTACTTCATCAATATTTTATACTTTTCAGAGTATAGGCTGTTCACCTCTTTGATTTTCATTCTTAGATATTTTATTGTTTTAGGCCCTCTGTACGTTGATTTTGTATCTTGTGACTTTACTGAATTCATTTATCAGTCCTACTAGTTTTTTGGTAGTGTCTTTAGGGTTTTCTATATAGTATCATGTCCCCTGCACAAAGTGAAAGTTTTACTTCTTCCTTACCAGTTTGGATGACTTTTTCTCTTTCTGTTGCCTAATTAGTCTAGGACTTCCAGTACTATGTTGAATACAAGTGATGAGAATGGACATACTTGTGTTGTCCCTAACCTTAGAGGAAAAACTATCAGTGTTTCCCCCTTGAGTATAATGTTTCCTGTGTTTTTTTTCATTCAAGGCCTTTATTAAGTTGAGGTATGTTCCTTCTAAACCTACTTTTGTTGAGAGTTTTTATCATGAATGGATGTTGTACTTTCTCAAATGCTTTTTCTGCATCTATTGAAATGATCATATGGTTTTTATCCTTTCTCTTATTGATGTTGATGTCATGTTGATATGGGATTTGTGAAAATTGAACCACCCTTGCATCCTGGGAATAAATCCCACTTGATAGTGGTGAATAATTTTTTTTTAATGTATTGTTTGATTTGGTTTGTTAGTTTTTGTTGAGGATTTTTCCATCTATGTTCATCAGAGATATTGGTCTATAATTGTCTTTTTTTGTGTGGCATTTTCATCTGGTTTTAGTGTCAGGATAATGTTGATTTAATGAATGAATTTGGAAGATTTTATTCTTCTATTTTTTGGAATAGTTTGAGAAGGGTAAGTATTAACTCTTCTTTAAATATTTGGTAGAGTTTGCCTATGAAGCCATCTGGTCCTGGAGTTTGTTTTTTGGGGAATTTTTTGATTACTAATGCAGTATCTTTGCTGGTAATTGGTCTGTTCAAATTTTCTATTTCTTTTTGCTTCAGTTTTGGTAGATTTTAGGCTTCTAGGAATTTATCCATTTCTTCTAGGTTGTCCAATATGTTGGCATATAATTCTTTATAATATTGTCTTACAATTGTTCGTATTTCTATGGAGTTGGTTATTTTTTTCTCATTTGTGATTTTGTGTGAGTCCTCTCTCTCTCTCTCTCTCAAGTCTGGTTAGAGATTTATCAATTTTTTTTAATCTTTACAGAGAACTTCTAGGAGTTTTATGTTTTCAAGTCTTACATTCAAGCCTTTAATCCATTTCAAATTAATTTTTGTGTCTGGTTCATGATAATGATATAGTTTCACTCTTTTGCATATGGTTGTCTAGGTCTCCTGATACCATTTGTTAAACAGATTGTACTTTCCCCAGTGTATGTATATTCTTACCTCCTTCATTGTAAATTAATTGACCATACATGCTTAGCTATTTTTTATTTTGTTTTGTTTTGTTTTCTGGACTCTGTTCTGTTTCATTGATCTATGTCTCTATTTTTATGCCCATAGCATACTGTTTAGATACTATACCTTTTAATATTGTTTGTAATCAGGGAGAGTGTTACCTCCACTTTCATTCTTCTTCCTCAAGATAATTTCAGCCATTTAGGACCTTTTGTGGTTCCATAAAAAGGCTCCACTTTAGATAACTAGTAGAGGTGGCCAGTGTACAGAAGGCCCCTGTAGATAATTACCTTGGGACCTCACTACCATGCTCCTTGTTTTATACAAGCTGTAGGATAAGGCCTGAACAGGGTAGAGAATAGCTGTAGAGAATGGAGGGAGGAGAATGACTGAGTACTGCCTGAATAAAACTCTGTGTAACTGGTATGGAGTGGCTTGCTTTGTTTTTCGGTCTGAAAGTGTCTTTTCAATCTGGAGACTCTTTACTGTCCCTCCTCCACTTTCTAACAACATTTAGTTGTGTTTCCTTCAATTTATTTCTTCAATGTCTCTCACCTCCTTGGTTAAATTTATTCCTAGGTATTTTGCTCTTTGATGCAGTTGTAAATGGAACTATTTTCTGTTGGTTTATTTTTTCATTTTTCCCCCAAGTTTTGGGTTAATTTCCAGGTTAATTTTTTCATTTCCCCCCCCAAGTTTTGGCATACAGTGCAATATTAGTTTTGGGCATAGAATTTAGTGATTTTTCACAGACAGCAGTTAGTGCTCATCACTTAAGTGTACTCCTTAATAACCATCAATTATTTAACCCATTCCCTCCATTTCACTTGCCTCCCCTCCAGTATTGATCACTTTGTTCTCCAAAGTTTAGAGACAGTTTCTTGATTTGCCTCTCTTTTTCCCCCACTATATTAATTTGATTTGATTCTTAAATCTGCATATGAGTGAAATCATGTGTTACTTGTCTTTCTCTAACTGACTTATTTTGCTTAGCATAGTACTCTTAGCTCTATCTATGTCATTGCAAACGGCAAGATTCATTCTTTTTGATGGCAGAGTGATATTCCATTGTATATATACCACATCTCTTTTTCCATTCATCAGTTGATGGGCATTTGGGCTCTTTCCATAATTTGGCTATTTCTGATAATACTGTTATAAACAATGGGACACATGTATCCCTTCAAATCAGTGTTTTGGTATCCTTTGAATAAATATCTAGTCCAATGCTGGATTGTAAGGGTAGTTCTATTTTTTTAAACTGTTTTCTTAATTTCTTTTTCTGATAGTTTGTTGTTAGTGTATAAAACTGTAATAGAGGCACCAGCATTATGGAGCAATTAGGCTCCTTTGGTTAAAGTGTTAGTAGAGAACTGGAGAACCCATTGGAAAATCAATGCTTTAACCTGAAAGTGACACTCCTAACTTCCCAGAACTCACTGGCTAGCACTAATCAGACTCCTTGTGAGTTAGGAGGTGATTATAATCTATCTGTTTGAAAGAATTGCAAGGTGGTTGTGGGAAGTCTCTGGTGTCTCTACCACAATCTGAGAAGGAATGTTAAAAAGATGAGAATTTTGTCAAGAATTCTTTGTCGATGCCTTAAGTTAATTAAAATATATCAGTGGAACATGTAGAATGGCTGGATTGCCAAATTTCTTATCCATTATAAGAATGGAAAAAGTATTACACATTTATTTTTGTCATTGTAATTTTATTTTTTTAATTCACTAAAAGTGGCTGTCAAAGTGGCCTTGAGTTCAGAGCTTCCAAATGTAAACACTTGCAAATTCAGATATATTATAAACCTACTTAAGATTAGGACAAATTGTTTGGAATAAAAAATGAATTTTTAAAAATAAAATACCCAGCCTGAGTTCCATTCTTAATTACACAAGACAATAGTAATAATCAGACTGAGTCCTTCAAAATGAATATATCAGGAAGAAATACTACGTGCTGCAACCAAAAAGTTTCTATGGTGCTATTTAAAGAAAAAAAGAAAAAATTCATAAATAAATTATTAAGTTCAAGAAACTTGTGTTTTTCTCTTAAAGGTGGATAATTATTTTATCCTAATTGATACAGGATGCATTTCTTAAACTAATTTTCACAATCACTGAAATATGATTATTTTAAATAATTTTAATATAATAAATTAAACTAATACAAAAATAAATTTATTTTAAGCACACTGTTCAGTAAGTTTTGATGAATATATACTGTTTACCACCTCAGTGAAGATATAGAGCATTCCTCTTCCATAAGCACTTTTTGTTTTCTTTTTATGTTCGGCTTATGATCTATCTTTGATAATCACTTTTATAAAATGTGCACTAATAGGGAATTTTTTAAAAAGAAACAGAGCATATTAAACAATAAGAAAACAAGTATCTTTCATGAGCATGCTAAATAAATACTGTCTTAGGCAAGAGGACATGTTACGTTTACACAAAGTCTGTAATTTTAAAAAAATATTTTAAAGCAAATTCAGGCACTTAAAACAGTAGTACTAATAAAGTTAGGCTTGGCGATGTGAGAAGCACTTGATAAAGGACTTGAAATACTTAAGTTATTAAAAAAACACATATATTACATATATCATCACAGGGTCCCTGCTCATTGCTATTACTCAAATATCCAGGCTAGCAGAGATTGTAATATCTTATCATACTACCTTTTCACATGAAGATATTAGACATTACCAACATAGGGAAAGGGAACATGTAGATTAATATGCTTAAAGGCTCTTAAGTACTTCCACCTAGAAGTAGCACCTAGAAGTTTGAAACTTCATTAGCTAGGGCAAGCCGCATGACCATCCCTACCTTCAAAGTTGAGGGAAAATATATGTTTGTTTGTTTGTTTGTTTGCTTTCTCAGCTTTATAGAGGGTTAATTGACATAATATTGTGCAGGTCTAAGGTGTACAATGTAATGGTTTGATAATTGTATATATTGTGGAGTGATTACCACACTAAGGCTAATTAACATTTTTATCACCTCAGAGTTACAAAGCTTTTATTTTGGTGGTGATAATTTTTAAGATTTACTGTCTTAATAACTTGCATGTACAATACAGTGTTGCTAACTATCATCACTGTGGTTTATGTTACATCCACATAATTTATTCCTCTGAAAATATAATCTGAAGTGTCACAATGATAAGAGAACTCACAAGTTCTCTGAATGCTAATAATATTTACTACAGATACCCCAGCATAATGCTAAATATTTAATTCAGATCTTAATAGATGGAAACAATTATGTCAAACATTGACAATCATCAATATCTTGCTATATGCTTACAGATGATATGCCATAAAAACTGAAATTAGGGCAGCCCAGGTGGCTCAGTGGTTTAGCGCCACCTTTGGCCCAGGGTGTGATCCTGAGACCCAGAATCAAGTCCCTGCATGGAGCCTGTTTCTCCCTCTGCCTGTGTCTGTGCCTCTCTCTCTCTCTGTGTCTCTCATGAATAAATAAATAATTTTTTTAAACTGTGAAATTATCATAAATATGAGAAATGATTTTATAAATCTCTATTAAATCCAAAAATCCTTAGTTATTTTATGGGAAATACTTTTTCTAAAAATTTTGAATTATTTATTCTAATATTAGGAAGAAGAAACACATGACAATAACAAATGTAGATCTGATATTTTGCAAAAGAACTATAGTATTGATGTTTGATTTTTATTTCTTTAAATATGCTGCTCATTCAGTAAACCTGCAGATAGTTTTATTTGCTTCATTTTGTTTCAAATCAAGCAAAATATCACATGATTGATAATATATTTAAAATTGAAACATATTCAACTAGGAAAAAAAACAGTTCTCAGTTAAATAACGTAAGACTCTAATAACTGGAATCTAAATAATCTGCTGATAATTCCTGGATATATGGTAGCATTTATAAATAAAGCCAATTACATTTCCTTTTCTTAGGAAATAAATTATAACTGCATAAGTAACCTTGAAAATCTCTGCTCTTGTTTAAATGCTGAAGGAATAAGGTATTTTTTACAGAATAGCTTATGTATTTTGGGAAAAAAGGATTTGTACATTTTACTTTCTTGTAAGGTAGAGTAAAATGTTTTTCCCCTCTGCCTATTAAATAAGACATATTCTCCTTGTCAAGAAAAAAATCTCTTGACTCTCTCATTTTTATGTGATTTTAATCATTAATCTAAAAAAACCCAGCAAATTCTATTCCAAAATCCTTATAACAGCCTTCATGTGAAACTCAAAGTTACCTGCATTATTTACATGAGATTAAGTATTTTAAAATTGAGAAATTATTTCTACCAATAAACTACCCACAATGTTTTCATAGTCATTTCACTTCTTTATGTTTGGGAATTTCAGTATATTCTCTCAAGGAAGTAAATATATTTTCTAAGTAAAAGGTACTTTATTTTTCTACTACTTGGCACTTTTAAGTTTAGGGCCCAATTATATTTTGAGTCCCTGTGATGGTGACTGCTGCAGCCCTGGAACTGCCAGGATAAATAACTCATACAGGTCCTGCCATCAAGGAACTTGCTGATAGTGTATATAATGTGATGGGATAGAGAGAGAAACTGACACATAGTATCAATCTGCTATCATAAGCACTAATTGTTATCCAGAAAGATCTGGGGATTTTTACTCTGCATTTACTCTGCATTTCTGAATCATCTGTTTCTCACTTATAAGAAGGAGTATATAAGCACACCTTTCCATATTTACTAACCTTGAGAAAACCAATCTTGATGAAGAGGCATATTTATGTTGTAATTCGTAAAGACATGCAGCTATTTACTTGTTTACATTCTTTCAGACTTGATTAACAAGGAGACTCCTATATGCTATGCTATTAATTAAAATGCACAGATAGAAATTTAAATGAATTTGTGGATAATAGTATGAAGCACTTTTGGCAATAAATAATGACTTCCATCATAATAATTGCTAGCCATATAGAAGAACAACTAATAGTGAAGCCTGACCTATCAGAGTGGCATGTATTATTTATCTGAAGACATAAATAGAGGTTTTTAATGTAAAAAAAACTGATAATTATTTAGAACTAAAAATAACTTTTGCTAGTCATCAAATCAAGTTAGTAGAAGAATAGGATGGGTAAATTATAAACAAAAAGATTGAAAACCACCTGGATTTTATGCACTATTTACAGTTATCCAAAAATATTAGAGTAAAACAGCCAAATATAGTGTTTATATAAGATTGTTTATAAAATGAATTTAATGAACCCACTTCCTGAGTTAGTTCTGAGTCCAAGGTCATGCTAGTTGCAAAGCCCTGAGTGAATTTTCTGCCTTCACATTCTATACTTTATCATCTGGATTATGAAAATAATAGCAGGGATATCTACTGAATGAGGTGGTTCTAAAAATAGAAAGAGATGCATTATTTAAAATTGCTAATGTGTTGTCCAATTCATAGAAAGAATTGAATAAATCTGAAGCATTACTGTTAATAGTAATGATAGTGATAGCACAGAGACACTAATTACATCCCAAAAAAGATACAGGTGAGCTTGCAGAACCTCAGTCAACTAGATTAATAAAACTAAGAATCAGCATGTAATTTGGATATGATTATCTCACTCCTTAACCCTATGACTCAGTAGTCCAGAAGGATCATACAAAACAGGATTTGCTAATATTGATTAGTAAGTACCCACATTCCAAGATCAACCATTGTCAGGTAGCTACCTGCCTGAAAGCTTCGATTGATCAAGACAACAGAGAGCATACTGCAATGTCTAGTCAAGCTTCCCAAGCCACTAAAAAGAACAAGTCTGAGAACAGAGGCTCTTGGGAGCATTTTATTATTTATACCAGCAACCAAACCGATGGCTTCTCCCCCCTCCTTCCTCCCTTGTCTCTCTCTCTCCTCCTCTTCTTTTTCCCTGCTTCCTTCCTTCCTCTCTCTCTCTCTCCCTCTCCCCTCCCCCCACCCTGCCCCTTCTTTCTAATCTAGAACTGGCCTATTTCAGTAGTAGATGTAAAATATGAACTGTATATTTAGGAATGTGTGTGAATGTACATGCACACGTTTGTCCCTTTGGAAAAATTTTTCATAATATTCAATGATACATTGTCTCAGAACTTTTTCTATAAAATATCTTACTCTTAATATTTGAATTTAATCAATGGCAGTTAACCCTGTTAAGCCTTTAAAAAGAATTCTCAAAATTCTTTTTCAGCATTTATGAATTAAGGGCAAGCTTTACAGGGTCAATTTACAAGGATCCTTTATGAATCAACATAAATTATAAAAATAAATGCTGCAAATTATATCTCATTTTGAAATTAATAGCAGTTTTTACTATTTGCATTTAATGATGGGTCACTTAATTTACACGAAGAATTAGAATGCAGCTTAAATGTTTACTTAAAACTCCAAAGGACAAAATTAATAAGTCAGGGCAATAAACCTATGGATGAAGAAATAATCCGAGAATACCATTAACCCAGGTAAATGCAAAACATGATCCCATATGACAAATGAAGATACAGTATTTGGCTCTAAGCTTCTAGTGGCCAGATCAAAGACAGAACATAATCTGTTCTAAAAGTTATTGCATCTATAATATAAAGAAACAACCAATATAAAATTCTTGAGATTTTAGGTGGATATCATACAAGGAGATATTCTTGGTATTTCTTAGTGACCAATTTTTTTTCTTTTATTATTTTAAATGATCATTAGCTGAAATTTAAAAGAGCAAATTAAATGTTTTAAAGTTATTAGTGGTTATTGGAAAAGGTCATACAGTAATAAGGCTATGGTTCTTGTAAAATGCAGTTTTAGAGTGTTCTTGCTTTTGGCTGCACATATACCAAAATACAGTTTTAGGTAAATAATCTAAGTATAAACTGGCAATTAGAGGATCAATGAAAATAAAAAACTTGATTTTAATAACTTATCAGGGGGTTTAACATAGACTTTTTTGTCTTACATATCTGTTAAATAACATACTTAAAAATATACATTATAATTCTTCATGGCATTTATTAAAGAAATAACTCATTTAATTTCTGGAAACTTTAAATAATTTGCCCCCAATTATTGCTTTTTCATTTCAAATAAAAAGGCCTATAGAAATTGATGTAATGGTCATACCATTGCCTGGATTTGTGTATAACCTATAGTTTCTATAGTCCCACTCTATTTGCTTAATTATTCAAAATGATCCAGGTATATATTTATACAAAATGTTTTATACTAATTTTTTAGAATGTTATTGCATACATGTTAATTCCTCTGTTTACATCACAGACTTCCTAAGGTCAAGAATCATATCCAATAGTCTTTGGTATCTACATATTTGTAGGTACTCACCTCACTCCCATGATGTTTTAGTTTGAAGACCACTTCCTGGAACAATAACCAGTGAAAACTATTGTAGTGTTAAATATTTTCCAAGATATATAATGGCTATCTTCTGTATTTACTACATATCATACTATCCAGGATACATTCTGCTGATTTTTGCTGAAATTAGGAAAATCAGAGTAGTTTTCTTTCAAAAGAAAGAGTATCTTTCTTGGACATTTTACATTGCTCAAATGTGATGGCACAATTTCCAGTGAGAAACTAAACTGGTCTTGGAAACAATGACAGCCTGCTGGCTGAGGTAGGGACTCCGGTTACCTCTATTAAACTTCACAGTTTATTGCCCTGAAGATAATCTGGAGCCAGAGTCGCAATCTCCCCTGTCTGAATATTTGAATAGTCAGACACACAAGTACCAGCCAACAACTTAATTATGGATTTAAAAATTGGCATTAATCTTTTCTCATTCCTGTATATATTCTCTTCTAATGCCACAAGTCACAGTAAATTGCTCATTAAACTTCAAGCAATGCAATGGAATGCTTGCTACCATTTATAGGCAATGCTCTCCAAAGTACAATTAGAGGGAGTATTATGACATAGAACAATGGAGACAATTATTTCTGAAGTTTATTAATGCTAATTAGCATATGGCATCTAAGACAGCTGCTGATACTTCATTGCTAAATACTGAGGGACTAATTAGTGTTTGATGTTAATTAGCTTCTTCTGCATGTGCTTTGCCCTTAGATGCATATGCACTGTCACCATCCGGCTATTAAAAGTCTGGCCTTGCACTCTACAAGAACATGATGTGGCATTTAGGAGTTCTTTTAGAGTATATGGCATTCTTTTCTAATATTTATACTTTTAATAGATTCCACAGAAGCCTTAATAATTATCTAGTTATTCTACTTTTCATTTAAAACATACTAATAAATCATAGAGTTTTAACTGCTGAAGTGAAGAAGACCCTTTAATATATCTTATAATTTTCATGCCCTCTGATAAATGACTTCTAATACCAGAGATTATTGGCATAAAAATATATTGGTTTAACTTAATAATCAAGCTGATTTAACTTCTGTGTGTCAATTTACACTTATTTTATTTGTGATTAAAATTTATTATTAAATATATCAAATATGTATACTTTCTCCATTAACCAATTTGGTAACTTTTGGTTTCTGATTCTTTTCCTCCATTAACTGAAGTAAAGTGCATTTTCTTTCTTTTAAAACCTGAGATAAGAATTTACCCAGAAAAACTCATCTTTTAAAGATATCAAAGTTTAGGTTAAGCAAGTGATCTAGAAAGATTTTCATGTTAGTCTTGAAAAATTTCAGGGGCACTGTTTATCTGGAGGCTTTGTTGAGTGGGTAAGGGGGCGACTAATAATAATTTGCTCAAAAATTCCCATGACAATCAGCTTCACTTGTGTACGTGTTGAATAATTTTTTTTAAGGCAGAAATGACTTTGTAATTAGCAAATGAACTTGAGGATTTTGGTTAGAGGGTGAAGCTGTGAATAAGAACCCTAAAGATTTATCATGGTTTAAAATTCTGCAGATAATTTCTGGTTTTAATTTCACATAGGGATAAGTATTTTTAAGACGCTATAGGTGTTTTTTTTTTTAATAACTATTAAGATTCAGGGTTAATAATAATTACCCGATCATTTTTGCCTATTATTTTGTAGCTTTAATTGCCTTGGTGCTTTATAGATTGATATGGATATAGTTTGGTTCATGGCCACTAAAAATAAAGAAATGAAACAATTATCTACAATGGAAATTTTACAATCACTTGTCAAAGTTAAAACCACAACATCTAACATCTACTCAGCCAGACAACATGCAAAGGGAGGACAAAGAAGGAAGAACAAATAGTGATGGAAAAATAAGTTGTAAATACATTGATTTCTCAACAATCTAGAGAAAGTTTGGAAAACAGGAATGTACCCATAACAGAAGTTGTCTTTTTATTCTCTTGCTCCTCCACCTCATCCTCTTTAAATTATTCTTCATCATCTTCATAGTTTTTATATTCCTTCCCAGAGAGTGAATAAATACTTCAAGAAAGATTTCATGAGAACAATCCAACTGTCCACTGAGAGATGAATGGATAAAGATGCGGGACACTTGTGTGTGTCTAATGGAATGTTACTCAACCATTAAGAAGAATTAAACTTTGCCATTTGGGACAACATGGATGGATGTAGAGGGTACTATGCTTACATGAAACAAGTCACAGAAAAGCTGTATCATTTCATTTATGGAATCTAAAAAACAGATTCTTTTTTTTCTTTTTTTTAAATTTTATTTATTTATTCATGATAGAGAGAGAGAGAGAGGCAGAGACACAGGCAGAGGGAGAAGCAGGCTCCATGCACCGGGAGCCCGATGTGGGATTCGATCCAGGGTCTCCAGGATCACGCCCTGGGCCAAAGGCAGGCGCCAAACCGCTGCGCCACCCCAGGATCCCAAAACGGATTCTTAAATACAGAAAACAAACTGCTGTTTTTTTGCCTAAGGAGAGGTGGTCAGGGGGGTGGGCAAAATAGATAAAGGGGATTAAGAGGTACAAATTTCTGTTTATAAAATAAAAAGTCACAAAAATGAAAAGTACAGCATAGGGAATATAGTCAATAATACTGTAATAATGTATGGTGACAGATGGTGACTACACTTATTGCGGTGAAATGAATAGTATACAGAATTGTTGAATCAATATGTTGTACACTTGAAAGTAATATAATATTGTATGTTAATTATACTTCAATAAAAAAATCCAAGAGGTGAAAAATGAAAGCTATAAAACTTAAAAAAATAATTAGCTGCTTAAAAACTCTGAATAATGAAATATCAACCTGCATAAATACAATTGACACAGTAAAAACAATATCAAATGTGACTCTTCATATAATTGTGGCATTGGACTCAGGATCTTCCATCCTTATCTCTAGAATGAAAATTATTCTCTTCACACAGCAGAGTATTTAAGAATATGTTCTTTGACTGCCTTGCTTCAAGAGGCTCTTGTTTCAAGGGGCTCAGTGACTTAATAACTCTGTGTCAATGTTTTATCTTACTGGAGCAATGGAAACAAAGGCTGGGGGCAGGTATTAAAATGCAAATACTTTACTTAGGGCATGTGATATCAATAGTGTACCCTTATGGGTACATCTGGTGATGTCTCTCTCTACAACAACATTTTAGTAAGTCAGTGATACCAAAATTAAATTTCACAAAAGATGCAAGTCAGTAGCCTCATATCTGAGTTCTAAGTTTGTTTACGAGATTTAATACACTTCAATAAATCTCATTAATTTTGAATTAACTCTTTTGTTATCATTTAGGATGGAAGAATAGCAAAAATTATCTTAGAATATCTACTCATAAAGATTTATAGTAAACAAATTCCATTCTAGTTCATATGCAGAATATAAACTGATAGACAATAACTACACTTAGGGCACCTGGGTGGCTCAGTTGGTTAAGTGTCTGACTGTTTCAGCTCAGGTCATAACATCATGGATCATGGGATCTAGCCCAGTATTAGAGTCCGTTTAATGGGGAGTCTACTTGAAGAATCCCTCTCTCTACCCTTTTCCCCAAATGGGTATGCATGCCTCTCTTTCCCTCTATTTCTAAAATTAAAAAAAGAAAACTTTAAAAAAATAAAGAACTACCCTTTACCCATTTGACTGGTTTTTTAATAAGTAACTTAGAAGTCTTTATTTTTACTAAGATGACCTTAATATTCTCATCTTACTTAACTAGAGCATTTGCTTTAGAAAACTTTTTTTTTAAAGATTTTATTTATTTATTCATGAGAGACACCTAGAGAGGCATAGACATAGGCAGAGGGGGAAGCAGGCTCCCTGCAGGGAGTCTGATGAGGAACTTAATCCAAGGACCCCAGGGATCATGCCCTGAGTGGAAGGGAAGGCAGATGCTCAACCACTGAGCTACCCAGGCATCCCTACAAAACTCTTGTAATGCAAAGTCTCTGTCCCTTTTTGATGTAAATCTTCTCCAGGCTCAGGTAAAATTTATAACCCAGGATTGTCTTTCTCAAACACCTGGAAGCCATCTCTTTGAAGTGGAATCTATAATGATAGTATCCCCACCTCCCTGTCTTTCTGGAGGGTGGGAGCCCAACTCACCAATTATTACAATTATTACAGTCCCCACCAGTTACAAACTCAGAGGATCTAATCACATTCACCATATTTCCCTCCTCCAGTAATGTTCTAGTGACACATCCTTGAATCTTAAATCTCTCTAGCTTTTTCTTTCAGTGGAGTTGACTTTAATCTCTATTACAATAGTCTTGAATGAAGTGTTCCTGACTCATTTAACTCTTTTTAGTGAAACTTTTCCTTGACAGCTTCAAGCACTGACCTTAGATTAATAATCTTGAAATATTGATGAATAACAGTATTAGAGACATCTGTGGGGTATTTTGTATTTGAAAATTATTTACTAATATTCCAAAAATATAAAAAGCATGTCCATGCATTAAATATCTTTAACTTTGTGAAAAAAAGAGTTTCCCCATCAATATGCATTTAAGAAGCTACCAGACTGGGACACCTGGGTGGCTCAGGGCATGATCTCGATCTGGGGATCGAGCCCCATGTCAGGCTCCCTGTGAAGAGTCTGTTTCTCCCTCTGCCTATGTCTCTGCCTCTCTCTCTGTGTCTCTCATGAATGAATGAATGAATGAATGAATGAATGAATAAATAAATAAATAAATAAATAAATAAAATTAAAAAAGGAAGCTATCAGACTTTAATATTAATGGTTTTCTAAGACTTTGCTGTCTCCAGTGATAGTTGTGATAGTATTAAAGAAGCTTGCCTTTTCTTAATTTATAATTAAAATTTAAATCCAAATTTTTATTTCACTTTTTTTAGCTGTCATTGTTAAAAAATAAAAATAGGTGATTTATTTTGTGTTAGGATGCTATTTCTTTTGCCACATCATATTTTGTTAAACAGCAAATTCCTAAAATCTGTCCTAACCTTTGTATGGCGCTATTATCCTTCTGATGTTCCCTGAAGGTTATAGCAATTAGAAACATAGTACGTCTTTGCAACTAAAACTCAGAAGGTCTATCTTAATTATTGCTTTACATAGATCAATAGCCCCCATTAAAATGATTCCCTTTTTTCTCTCTACTGAACCACTTTGACTACACTTGCCGGGAGTTGCAAATCAGATATTATTAAAAATTATCTAATTATTTTCTTCCACTAAAACATCTAATTTAGCTAGGGGAAAAATATAAAGAACCCCACACATTGTTGTTTTTGTTTTTTTGCTTTGTTTTGTTTCTTAAGAATTTGGCCTCCACCTGAATACAAGTAGATTAATTATTTTAATGAGGCAACATGCCCAGGATGAGTCAGAATAGTAGCAATGGCAAGTAGGAAATTTCAGGATGTTATGATTCCTCATCACAGGCAGAAAGGTGATGACCTGTACTTTTAAGCAAGCAAAACAGCTTTCCCTTTACTACTCCATTGCATTTAAAGCTTTTGTGTCCTTTCTCCATGCAAAAATATATCTTTATAGCTGGATAGGAAAGGTCGACATGATCTGCTCGTAAACTTAGAGAGGAAGTCATTGATACATCCATGAAGCCTTCTAGAGCCGTTTAAATAACTACTGAAAGGTGAATGGTCTCATCTGAGTAGTCACTGGGTAGTAATCCTAAACTTGACTGCCTTTCTAACCATTACATAATATATAATTATTCTCATTGAATTTCCTTAAGGCAACCCAATTCTAGAAAAATTACAAATGGAACAAGAAGAAGCCATAGACCTGGGTGGCTCAGTGGTTGAGCATATGCCTTCTGCTCAGGGCGTGATCCCAGGGTCCTGGGATAGAGTCCCACGTCAGGCTCCCTATAGGGAGCCTGCTTTTCCCTCTGCCTATGTCTCTGCCTCTCTCTGTGTATCTCTCATGAATAAATAAATAAAATCTTAAAAAAAAAAGAAAAAGAAAAAAGGAGAGGCACTGACCTATATGTGCAATACACTGACCTATATTTGCAAAAAAAAAAAAAATCTGACAGCCATATTTCTATTCTATTGCTACATGAAGTATTATTCTAAGATGACTTAGTCTCAAAATGAAGTTAATGATTAATGCTATCTTCCTGAACATTGAGCTTATTTTGAAGAATTAAATGATTAACCTAAGGTACATAATTATATATCGGTACATATTTATATTGGTTATTTAACAACCTTTGATTTTCAGAGCTTCTCCTGTGTTTGTAGTTTAAAATTAAATACAATTTAAATAAAAAATAATCAGCATAAAATAATCCTATGCCAAAGAGACATATTTTGGGGTGGCAAATTTTACTCCCTTACACATTCACATGTGTCTAGGGTTGATGGATTGATGAATACTTTGGTGGTTTCATATCTTGGGTTTTGTGGATAAAGCCCAATAAACATTATTCACCGTAGATAAGATATGATTTTGTACCAAAATATTTTAAAAGGACCTTAGGTTTTTTTTAATCTTTTCTATATTTGCATATTCTAATGCTTATCTCTAATAAAAATTAATATCTAGGGACTCCTGAGTGACTCATCCAGTTAAGCAGCTGACATTAGAGTTTGGCTCAGGTCATGATCTCAGGGTCCTGGGAACAAGCCCTGTCTTGGGCTCTTTGCTCCCTGGGGAATCTGCTTGAGGATTCTCTTTCTCTCTCTCTCTCTCCCTTTGCCTTCCCAGCTCCTACTCACACACTGTCTCTAAAATTAATAATTTTTTTTAAAATTACTATCTTGCCTTTTTCTCATGAAAGATTTGATAAAGTGAAAAACTCAGTCTTTGAAACCCAATTGCCTGGGTCCTGGTTTGGACTCTCTTACTAAAGTATCCTATTTTAATATAGTTAAGCTTTCTGTATTTTACTTCCTTCAATCATCTTTTATCTCTCTTTCTTGATTTATCTATCTACATACCTAGTTACCTATCTATCATCTGTCTACCTACCTGTGGTGTTTTGATTTATATTCTATTTAAATGAGGGAAAGGTCTCATTTAAGTAACATGAGCAGGTAGGCAATTTATCTAGAGACCAGAAAATGTACATACATTTTAAAATTCTTTGTACAGTAGAATTTACTTTGAAGATTTTAGTTGTTTAGTTACTTTCATGTGGATGTTGTGTGCATATTAAGACAACTAAATAAACATATTTTGGAATGGAATTTGTGGAATTTTTTAGTTAAAAGATCCTTAGATATTTACCTTCCTGTAGGTTATAATAACATGACAGACAACTGATCTCCCTTCAAACCATTTGAAAATTGATATATTAAAAAGTAATCTATTTAAGGCAATATAAGTTGAAGAAGCAATAAATAAAGAGTATAATGGATAAAATTTTGAAGAGAAGGCTTCAGAGAAGTTTTCTGATGACCTACTGCTATTTTCATTTCTACATATGTTTACAATTTCTGACCTCAAGCTTGGAGAATTGAGGTTTGCCTGGACAGATAACCCCTTCTGGGAAATGGAGAAAAGCTAAGAAGTCTTAGGGGTCTCTAAGGGCTAAACTAAAACCAAAACAAACAAAAAAAACCCACAGTGATATAAGGGGAATCAAAACACCGAATTCCTCCTCAAGAGATTGTATGAAATTATGAAGTTGTACCTGGTGAGAGAGGGACTAAAATACTAATTTTCTATGATGTATAGCAGAGTTTTCTGTCATCTCACAGTGGAAAGAAACCAGAAATTAGAATTGGGATTATGCAGAAGGTTCAAGTTGAATAAATGTGGCTATTTATGAAAATCCAAAAAGTCTATCAGGTATAAGGGGGTCTCAGGCTTTCCATAAATTCAGCTCTGTCCAACTGCTCATTCCCTGTGTTAATGTTCCACTCCATTTGTCTGTCTAGCAGAAGAAAGGTGAACCCTTAGGGAAGTTTGATGCCATCTATAACTTCTACATTTTTATATATAACATGTATGACTTTTAACTGAAATTAAGAAGAATACCAAGAAATAGGATCTCATGAACAAAAACCAAGAGATAACAACAACAAAACAAAAAGTAGAATTGAACTGGTATGCTTTCTACCAAAATCTTTAGTTGTTTTTACTCTTTCATTTTGAAAATGAAAACAGCAGAATTGGCTCTCTGCTCCTCCCAGATCGACAGACAGCCACATCTTCTGGTTGCAGTGCCAGCCACATCCCCCAGACGCGATGGTGAAGGTCGGAGTGAATGGATTTGGCCATACTGGGCGCGTGGTCACCAGGGCTGCTTTTAACTCTGGCAAAGTGGATATTGTCGCCATCAATGACCTTTTCATTGATCTCAACTACATGGTCTACATGTTCCAGTAGGATTGTACCCACGGCAAATTCCACAGCACGGTCAAGGCTGAAAACAGGAAACTTGTCATCAATGGGAAGTCCATCTCCATCTTCCAGGAGTGAGATCCCACCAACATCAAATGGGGTGATGATGCTGGTGCTGAGTATGTTGTGGAGTCCACTGGGGTATTCAACACCATGGAGAAGGCTGGGGCTCACTTGAAGGGTGGGGCCAAGAGGGTCATCATTTCTGCTCCTTCTGCTGCTGCCCCCATGTTTGTGATGGGCGTGAACCACGAGAACTATGACAACTCCCTCAAGATTGTCAGCAATGCCTCCTGTACCACCAACTGCTTGGCTCCTCTAGCCAAAGTCATCCATGACCACTTTGGCATCGTGGAGGGCCTCATGACCACCATCCATGCCATCACTGCCACCCAGAAGACCGTGGACAGCCCCTCTGGGAAGCTGTGGCGTGACAGCTGAGGGGCTGCCCAGAACATCATCCCTGCTTCTACTGGCACCGCCAAGGCTGTGGGCAAGGTCATCCCTGAGCTGAATGGGAAGCTCACTGGGAAGCTCACTGGCATGGCCTACCATGTCCCCACCCCCAACGTGTCAGTTGTGGATCTGACCTGCCACCTGGAGAAAGCTGCCAAATATGACGACATCAAGAAGGTAGAGAAGCAGGCACTGGAGGGCCCCCTCAAGGGTATCCTGGGCTACACTGAGGACCAGGTTGTCTCCTGTGGCTTCAACAGTGACACCCACTCTTCCACCTTTGATGCTGGAGCTGGCATTGCCCTCAATGACCACTTTGTCAGGCTCATTTCCTGGTATGACAATGAATTAGGCTATAGCAACTGGGTGGTGGACCTCATGGTCCACATGGCCTCTGAGGAGTAAGAGCTTCCTGAACCACCAGCCTCAGCAAGAACAAGAGGAAGAGAGAGGCCCTCAGCTGCTGGGGAGTCCCTGCCCCAACTTAATCCCCCAACACACTGAGAATCTCCTGACCTCCAATTTATATCCTAGACCCCGAGGAAGGGGAGGGGCTTGGGGAGCCCTACCTTGTCATGTACCATCAATAAAGTATACTGTACCCAGCCAAAAAAAACAAAAAACAAAAACAAAAAAACAGAATTTAAATTAGATAGACCTTAATCGAATGGTATCGACAAACAAATTAAAACTTGTGTGAAAACCTTATTTTATAATTCAGTGGTGGGCAGCCCGGGTAGCTCAGCAGTTTAGCACTGCCTTCAGCCCAGGGTGTGGTCCTGGTGACCTGGGATCGAGTCCCACGTCGGGCAACCTGCATGGAGCCTGCTTCTCCTTTTGCCTGTGTCTCTGCCCCCCCCCATGTCTCTAATGAATAAATAAATAAATAATCTATAATTCAGTGTGGTGATATATGCATAGAATTTCAGACATATAAGATTTGTTTAATAGAATAGCACAGTTTAAAATATTCTTATTGTGTATGTGTGTTTATGAGAAAAAGAGATCATGCACATATATGTGGTTGTGTATTTTCAAGAACACAATATAGACTTGAAATAATTATGTTTTCCAAAATATGGGCGGAATATTGAGAGTGTTCTAGAAAAAGCTTTATAAATAACTATTATTCAGAAATATAAAAGTTTACAAATCTGGGCTCTTATGACCAAAGCAGAAGCCAATTTTTGATTCCAAATTATACTTTAATGATTTGAAATTTTTCTTGATTAAACCTGTTAACCTACATCTGACATTTTTGTGTAACTAAACCAGTGTGAGTTTCATAGCAGCAAAATCACATGGAACAAACCAGATGTTCCATCCCATTTCATTGAGAACAACCTCCTTTTCTCTGTTTATTGTTGGGATTCGGCCCAAAACATTTTGAATAGCTCCTGATGACAACCCAAACAAACTAAAAATCTAATATATACATTTTTGTGATGTTTATTAGTGTACAATTTCCACACAGTATAATCCATACACTCTGTTGTTTACAGTTTTGTGTTTTGGCATATACATGTATGTATATGCATATATATATATATGTGTATTCACATAACCACCACTGATGTCAAAATATAGAATATTTCTATCTCCCCCAAAAGTTCTCTCATGTCTCTTCGTACTCAATCTCCCTACTCTACCCACCCTCTTCCACTTTTGGTAAAACCTGGCTAGGGTTCTATCTCTGTAGTTTTGTTTTCCCAGACTGTCATGGAATAAGGATCATAGCCTGTGTATCCTTTTATGTCTGATTATTTTCACTTAAAGTAATACTTTCAAAAATTTATCTATGTTTTTGTATTTTTAGGCAGTTCATTACTATGGATTGCTGAGTCATATATCACTTTCTGGCTCTACTATGACATTTGTTCCATTTACTGATTAACAGCATACATGCTATTTTCAGTTTTTGGCTATTAACCAAAATTATTGGCTATTAACTATAATCATCACAATGGGTCTTAGTGTAGACATATGTTACCACTTCTTTTGGGTGAGTAACCTAGGTTTGGGATTCCTGAATCCTATGGCACATTTTCATTTACCTATAAAAGAAACTATCAAACTGCTTTCCCAACCAGCTATACCGTTTTTCATTTTCTAGAATAAAAATGTTATGAGGGTTTGAGTTGCTAGTATTTGGTATTATCAATTTTATTAAAGTTAGTTTTCCTCATACATGTGTGGTGTTATCTTTGTTTAATTTTTGTTAGCTTAATGACTAATAATGTTGAACCTTTTTTCATGTGTTTACTTACTACTCATAGCTCTTCTTTGGTAAATGTCTTTTCAAGAGTTTTCTTATTGAGCCCTGAGAGTCCTTTACATGTTCTGAATACAAGTCTTTAATCAGATATATTTTGCAAATATTACCTCCCAGCCTTTGGCTTTCCATTTTCATCATGTTGTCTTTTGAACAACAGAAGTTTACATTTTGATGAAACACAATTTATCAATAGTCCCTTTTATGTTGTGAGTTTTTTATGTCCTATCTAAGAAATATCTTTGCTTAATTCTTCACACAAATCAGAACAACCCCTGTTACCTTTGTTTGATATTAGTATTGTGTTCAGGACAAATAAAATTTTGATATTGAAGCTGAAAAAATATACATGCTGGTGTATGTTGTTTGCTTTTACAGGAATAAAGAAATATATATGCAGTACTAAACTATGTCATTTACACTGACAGCTCTTACTATTATTAAGATAAAATATATTATTATAATAAAACTTGAAAACAGCATTTGTAGTAACATAAAATAAAGATGTCACATAATATTTAAATCAAATTACCTTATCATTTCTAGTTTTAAAGTATTAGTGAATGTACAAGATATGAGTGAGGCTCTTTGCCTTCAAAAATAAAAACTTGTTTGATTTCCAAAATTTTTCCTTGAAACATATACCATCCTTTCATAGAGTATATTTATATTTTATTTCAATACAAAAATTGAATATAAAAAGGAGAGTTGTAACATTTATTTGTCAATCTGAAAATAATTCATTTTTAGTTGAACCTTTTAAAGAACTTATATATTTTATATATATGTATGTCAGGGACTTCATAATATATGGTTTTCATTTTCACTGTAAACATCAATAGCCTCTCTAACAATATATATATAATATATTACACAGATGTATTGAATAAAATTTAGATATATGAGACACACAGAAAATGATGATTTCTGTATCTGATACAAACATTTTTTTTTAATATAGGTCATCTTTGTGTGTATCTGTGTCTCATGCGTCTAAATTTTATTCAAGACATGGTATGTGAAAGAACATTATAGACTAATATAAGTATTATTTGCCCCCTCCCCCCCTCAAAAAAGCATGTCTTTTCTGTTTTGAAGCATCAATGTGGAGTGGATTGACCTAATGTGGAATTGAGTTGGTTCTTGGCTTTATTGCATTTATCACTATCTTCACATATTCTCTGACCAAGACTTGGTTTATCAGGGCTTAGGCTATGAGCACTGGCAACACCCCAGACTTCTCTTTGCTTTTTATACAGGCCTTTGGCCTTTGCTGTGCGTATATAAAGCAAAGTGAAGGAGGGAGTGGAGGAGGAAATCTCTCGGCCCTTCTGCCCTGACCCAGCCTGTGGTGGGTTATGCGTGGTTCTGTCTGTTGAGGACACAAGAAAAAATGGTGTGTTGAACAGACTCAGTCTTTGGCTGTAACTCCTCAGGACTCTAATCTCCCATATCAGCCTACACCTGGATAGTACAAATTTATTAAGATTTAGGATACTTTAGCTGTACCTCTGTCTTGAGAATATTTTCCCACACCTGCCATTTCAGCAGGAGAGAAAGCATGTGTGGCCACTTCTCTCCTAGCAAAGCCATCACACTTTCTGGAATTTGGTTTTATTATGTTTCTTGTTATCCTCAGCTCTGTGGTGGGTAGAAAAGGCTGGTGTTCCATCTGACTCTTGTTCTTAGGGTACATAGGGCCACCGCTTGTGATATCTAGATCTTAACTGAAGGCAGAGGGCTGTATCTTGTTTTCTTAAAATCAAAACCTGAAAGATACCGAATTGTCAGCACCTAACAATTTTTTCTGTATTGTATCCCAATTTAAATTAGATACACAGACTTGTAACACATCCCCCCCCTTTTTTTAAACACATTTCCCATTTGTAACTCTAGTTGCCATTCTTAAAAATCTGCGTTGAATGACATACATGACACTTCTAGTCACCCTTATTTTATGCAAATGTCAGTGACCTATCATCTGGTTCATCACTTGGGCCTGCCAGGATGTCTGAAATGGAGAAATAATGGGCTGTGCCTGGTAGAACTGAGAGAGCAGTAGCTGTTCACTGTGCTTCCATGAGTCTGCTTTTGAAATTAAAATCGTTGGTGCTCTTTTTTAAATCCCTGTTTGTGTGCCCATAAACTACTGAAATTAGAATTAAAAAACAAAATGTGAGCATTTAAATAGTTCACATCTCACCTGTTCTCTAGATAAACATTTTCCTTCAGTAAACAGCCAGTACACCGAAAATAATTAGACAGAGTCTATATCGTCTACTTCCTTGGAAAAAGAGGTTTTCTTTTTCTGTTTTGTTTTCATGAAAACCTTAAATGGAATTTCTTTGACAGCTTATCCACTGATACGTTTCTACGTGATTGTTTAAAGAGCAGTTACTGCAATTAGTGTCTTTGTGTACTTTGCAATTTGTGGGTAAGTCTGTTGCTTCACAGAATCTGGTATTTTGGATTTTTAGCCAAGCAAATGTCAACACATTCATATTGAGGTTTTTTGTTTCTTGGTGGTTTTTTTTTGTTGTTGTTGTTGTTTTGTTTGTTTGTTTCTTTTTGCTTTGGAAAAGTTAACTTATTCAAATAATACCTTCATTAAAAGTAGAGTTTTTCACAGTTAACATTTCATTATTTGACCTTGATTGCCTTATCCTTATAACTTTTATTTCCATTCTTGTAACAGTTAAAATTAACTATGGAGTTTCTTGAATATCAGCATATAAGAATATAACTATAAGATATTTTCCAAAGAAGAATCTCAATTGTGGGCATCAAAATAGAATGAGTTATTTTTGTCTATGCAAAACCCATCTCATATTAGGTCTGCATGAATAAACTGCTTAACTGCTATGTTAGCCAGAGAGAGTACTTAATGTTAATTTCTGTAACAATAAAAACAAAATCTCAGTGGCATAGCAAAGAAAAGATTTATTATTCAAATTGCCATCAATGTAAAGGGTGAGTCATTGCTCTAAACAATGTCTCAGTTGCTTCGGTTTTGTGGTAGTTTACAGCACCCCAGTTTACGTGGGATGAACAGAATGGCCTTTGAAGCTATTGGCATCTTTATTAGAGAAAAGCCAGAGTTTTATCTTTCATATTTGAGGGAACAGGTCTAGTTACATAATGATCCTACTGGCAAAGTAAGTTTAGGAATGGGAGAGGAGGATGTGGATGGTGATGTGTTTCTATAATTTCTGACACAAACTCGTAATCAAAGTAAAAGTGAAGTTTGAAAAGTTGCAGGGTATGGGGGTCATTCTATGATGAAATGATATTTTGTTTCATAGGAATTCAGGTGGAAATGGCACAGTCATTTTGTTCAACACCTGAAGTGGCAAGCTTTATTTCATTTTATAAATTGTCACAGGATGTCAACTATTACAAGTGGCTTCTATGCCATAAAGTAAATACTAGACAACATAGAAAAATTTACGTTTTGCTTTGATTATTGTATTGTTTTTCCAAGACTTCATGGTGCATCTAGAAAGTTCATTGTGAAACCTTATCAGATAATTCTATATTATTTTTTCACTTTTTAATATGGTCTTTTCAATATGGTTGTTAAAAATTCTTAGCAAGGGGTTTACATAAATCCATCACTCTAAATTAAAACCTACACTTTGACATTTAGTACATTCATATATGAGAACTGCCACGATTCACTCCTATTTTAACATTATGGGTGAGAAGGAAGTGATACACTGCAAGAAATACTTTGCAAATTGATATGAGGGGATCCCTGGGTGGCTCAGTGGTTTGGCACCTGCCTTCAGCCCAGGGTATGATCCTGGAATCCTGGGATCAAGTCCCACGTCAGGCTCCCTGCATGGATCCTGCTTCTCCCTCTGCCTGTGTCTCTGCCTCTCTCTTTCTCTCTCTCATGAATAAATAAAATCTTAAAAAAAAAAGAAAAGAAAATTGATATGAGCTGTTATTAAAATTGGAGATTTTTCTTTGTTTTATAAAATACTAAACAGAGCACAATTGCTATTAAATGATTTACCAATAACATAAACTTGCTGCTAATATTAGATAAAGGCATGTATAATATTGTGCATATATTTACTAGTAATATCCTTGTTATTGTTATTGATCATGATTTTTGTTTTAAAATAGGTTGGAATTAACAATTCAGAGCTACTATAAGTGAAAGATGGAAAACTTTTACATTTCATGTAGAATCCTTCTCTTCAAATCATAAAGATAGATAGGATAGCAAAAAGGAGAAAATTTACTACCTCCTCCTTTGTGCCATAAAATAAATAAAATTATTTATTGCTCTATATGTCAGTTTGCATCCTTGAGAGAGAGTTATACAATATTTTTCTTTTCTATATTGTGCATTCATCAGTACCAGATATAGATTATTTCCTAACTTCTAAAAGTACTTGAGGATATTCTTTTGAATCAATGCATATACATTAAAATGTATAAAATAGATTATAATAAATATATTGTCTTAAATAGTCACTTTAGGAAGGATCAGAAAAAAATTAAGATGAAAAAGAGATATACTATGCAAATACTAAAATGCTGTAGAAAATGTTAAAAATTATGAAAGTTTAAAAAGTAGTTAAATTTAGTGGAAAGAAACAAATATTTATGAAGCAGATAAAATCTGAAAGATAGGAGAAGTATCAGTTAGAAATAAGGCAACTGAGAGTGAGGTTTAATGTTGCTTTTAGACAAAAGGAAAAAACAGAATTTTGACTGACTACTCAGTCAATATTAAAATAGACTAGGGGTACCGGGATAGTGCAGTTGGCTGAGCACATGACTCTTGGTTTTGCTTAGGTCATGATCTCAAGGTTGTGAGATCAAGCCCTGTCTCAGGCTCTGATTTCAGCACAGAGTCTGCTTGGGATTCTCTCTCCCCCTCTCTTTCTGCTCCCACCCACCTCAAATAAATAAATAAAATCTTAAAAATATAAAATATACTGGAATTTAAACCTTGTCTAGAACAATATTGGATCAAAATGGGAAGCCAAATTAGAGTTATGTCATGGAGATCCTGAAATATTTATTGAGTGCCTTGCATTTTCTAAGCACTGGGGTTGTCAGAGTTAACTCAAAGAGCAAAATCCTCTTTCTGTTGATGTATGCCAGAGGTTAGGGGAAATGTGGAAGAAGGATTAACAGAAAATAATTAAACAAGTAAAATGTATGCTTCTCAGGATGTAATGCTAATAATAAATCAGGAAAAGAAATGGTGATATTTGAGTCTAATGGTGAGAGCTTAGTAATTTAAAGTTGACTTGGGGATTAGGAAAGGTCTTACTACAGATGCTATATTTGAGCAAAGAACCAAAGGAAATGAAGTGAACCACGCAGCCATCTGTGAGAAGAGCATTGAGGTGACAGCCTCATATGGTGAACATACAACACAGGCCAACATGTCTGGGATATAGTGAGGGAGGAGAGAGGTAGAAGGACAGAGTAGTGGAAACTTTGGAAAAAACATTGCAAGAAATTGACCTTTTATTTTACATGAAGTGAGAAAATATTGGAGTGTTTATAAAAAAAAGAGTGTTGTGATAAGTTTTACAATAAAAACAAATTTTAAAAAATGAAAACAAACAAACAAACACAAAAACACCTCCCTGGCTGGTGTGTATAGAGTAACTGGAGAGAGGAAACAGGGAGAAAAGGCAGGCAGAAGCAAAGAGACCATTTAGAAGGTATTTGAAATAATCAAGGTGAGAAGTATTGATTGTAGAATGGTGAAGGTCTGTGAGTATTATGGAAATAGAACTTCATATGGACTGGATGTGGATCAGAACAGAAAGAATTCTTTAGAGGTGAAGTTTCTTCATCTGAGCAGTTAATGAGGTGGAGCAGTCCTGGACTGAGATGGAGAAAATTAGAAAGCAAGACAAAAACTTGGCATGGTAGGTAGAGAATTTGATTTTGAAAGATCTGTTATATATCCAAGAGGTAATGTTAAAAGTATATTGAAAATAGAGTCCAAGTAGTTTCAACCTGGAGTTATAATTGGGAAGCCTGTAGCACCTTTAAACTGATGGTAAGAGATGAACTCACAGAGGGAAGGAGTGGATAGAAGGTAAAGAAGATGGGTATAGATTGGCCTACTTATCTAACTTTAGAGCTTGCAGAGATGAGGTAGGAACACCAAAGGAAGTTGAACATGAAAAAAAGCACAAAGAGAAGAGAATCAGGAAAATGTGTTAGCTTAGAATGCAAGTAAGGAAGGTATTTCTAGAGAAAAGAAATTGATTAATTTGTTCAAATGCTTTTAGGGATGTTATGAAATAAAGATCACACAATTGCTATAGTTAGCAGTTCAGGCCATTGGTGGACTTTGAGAAGACCAAAGTCAGTAGAATGATGATGGTGAAAAACCAGTTGAGCAGGGTTCAAGAGAGAAGAGTAGGGAAAGGGCTGTAGACAAGGAGACCAGGGAACTCTCGAATCATATTTCTGTTTTATATGATGGAGGGGGAACAGCAAAAGAGAAAGTCTCTTGCTGAGGCCACATGAGACAGTGTTTAGTACACAAGGGGAGGGTTATTATATGGGAACTGGGACCGCTTTTCTAAATCAAGAGCAGTAAAAGCAAAGGTACAGTTAGATGAGGATATGTGGTGGTGGAAATGTGGCTTAGTCTTTTTCTGAAAGCTTTTATTTTCCACATGGAATATAAAGCTGAGAATGCCAGGAGCAGAGGTCTTGAATTCTGGAGTAGAGAGAAGAAAACAAAGTGATCTTCCATGAATGGAGAATAAGTGGACTAGAGAAATGGAGTAGGATTGTGGGCAGCATTAAGAGGTCAATACAGAAAATTAGCGATTACAGATAATATGAACCTGCATTTTTCTGTGTGTTTTCTCTGAATATATTCAGCTGTGCTGTTTTAGGCACAGAGTTGGAGAAAAATTAGTCCCAACTATGGCTATTGCTTTGCTAGGCAAATAGGATGATAAAATTGGCAAGCAAGAGAGTGAATATACGCACTGCAGTCATTGACTTGGTGAACATGGAGTCTACACTGGGCTAGAAGGAAAGTGTGGTCATAAGAGTGGAGGAGAACTTTGAAAAGGAGGTAAAATGAATGGACTGCAGGTCTTACTTAAATTGAAAGGGTGTTGAAGGGTAGGAGGGGCACCTGGGTGGCTCAGTGGTTGAGCTTCTGTCTTCACCTCAGGTTGTGATCCTGGAATCCTGGGATTGAGTCCCACATCAGGCTCCCCACAAAGAGCCTGCTTCTCCCTCTGCCTGTGTCCCTGCCTCTCTTTGTGTTTCTCATGGATAAACAAATAAAATCTTTTTTAAAATGAAGTGAAGGTCGGAGGTAGTCACCTGGAAAAATTGGAAATGGTGGTCATAGGGTGGAAGACATTACATTGTAATTATGGAGGGGACATGGCTTTCAGAAATGACTGAGGTCTAGGGCATGCCACTGGAGGTGGTGGTGAGGTATAATGGATGATACATCAACCCTCTGAGGGATGGTGATATTGGGAAATTGATGGTTAGATATTAAAATAACTACAATGGAGTAGTTCTAGACAAAAATAAATGCAGCCAGAAAATAGATTCCATTTCAATGGTCTAAAGAATTTAGTGCCTGAGTATGGGCCTTAGGAAGGACTATGAGAAGTGGCACTAGAATTTTAAAAAGAAAATAAGAACATTGCTTCCTGTTTTTCTTATACAATAGACCTTGATGACAAAAGACACAAACACAAAACTGTTGGTGATTTACTTTCTCCCTTTCAATTCGTTCTTCCCATAGAGACCTGCAAGGTTTAGTTAATAGAACTTCGGGTTTCATTTGAGAAGGAATACACTACCTTAATGGAGTAGTTGGAATTGCCTAGTGTTTTATAAGAATCAAAGATTCTTTTGATGGTAAGATGCAGCACACTGACTCCCAGATGAAAGGCAGAGCTCTGTTACCGCTCCGAAGGAGAGGAAGCTGCTGCGCAGCATCCATGGGGCTGGATGAGGACAAGAGAACAGCAAGCTGCAGCTCTAGGGGCATCCTAAGTGTGGCAAACAGTGTGGAGTTTGCTAGGTTTTAGTAATCTGAATAATTTTGAGGACTCCAAGAGCATAGGGGCTGCTGTCACTAGTTGTGTGTTCCCTGGTCTCAGAGTGGCTTGGGGTGGTGTATGCAAGTTAAAGGACAGTAAGGAGGTGCTTGCATTGTAGATTTAATCAGCTATTTGAGGAGAGGAAGGGACCAGTCTCTAGCCTAGCCAGTGCCTCAAAAATTAAGTCAGTACAGCACTTAAAAAAAAAAAAAAATGAGGAGCAGGTCATGTGGGTAGCTCAGTGGGTTGAACATCCGACTCTTGATTCTGGCTCAGATCATGATTTCAGAGTTGTGAGATCAAGCCCTGCAGCTGGCTCCTGCTCAGCCCACTCAGCAGACAGTCTGCTTGAGATTCTCTCTCCCTCTCCTTCTGCCCTTCCTCCTGCTCTCTCTGCCTCTCAAATAAATAAATCTTAAAAAAAATGAAAAAAAAAAACAAAGCTAAAGTGCATACAGTTGAGACAATTGCCAATCAAAAGACTTAAGACACTTTCATCTTCAACCTCAAAAACTGACCTAGTTACATTGAGTTTGATACTCAAATTAGACAGCATTATATATCTACTTTTATTATATGATCATACAGTTCCATTTAGGTAAAAATTTAGGATTACAATCTCTGCAAGTTTTTCTCAAGCTACATTTCCTCCCTTAGAACTGACACAGCATAGTATTGGTACTAGATCAAAAAGCCCTTAAAAAAAAAAAAAAAAAAAGCCCTGCTTTCTTCTAAGATCTCAACACTAGAGCATTACAATATTAAAGTTAAATATTTTTAGAAGATTATTTATTTCCATATTTTCATGCATCAAACTTCTAGAGCAGAAACCAAACATGAGAGATTGACTAGGCATATTTCAACACCAATCAAATGTAATTGGCAGCTACGATCGGTCACTATTTCTACAAAGTGAACATCAGAAACTGACATGTCTTTA
This sequence comes from Nyctereutes procyonoides, assembly GCF_905146905.1. Lineage (NCBI taxonomy): Eukaryota > Metazoa > Chordata > Mammalia > Carnivora > Canidae > Nyctereutes > Nyctereutes procyonoides. Next base: position 6,866,579 of record NW_026575082.1, on the reverse strand, counting down.
GCTTGCTATGAAAAGTTCCTATATGCAATAGTTGTGAATTATAATAAACCAAAAATCGTGCTTACAAGTTAAAATGTTCAAATAGCATTTCATTTCAAATGCAACGTCTAACAGGTGTTCTTCAAAGTGATACCTGAGTACTGCTTTTTACAAGCCTCCTTAGATTGTAGCATCTGGCAATATATTATTTCTAATTTCAATTTCTCAGTGGCACACTTGGAAAGTACCAGAGTGACTGTCTTCAGATGAACATGGCCCTTGTGTCAAAATAAAAGTTCAGGCTTTAGAAAATTACAAAATTATGAAGCTCCTTATAGAAAACTGTGATCTGCCTTTTTTTGCAATGCAAATAAAGAAAGCAATCTTAGTGTAATTCATCAGCATTTGAAATCCCTTTGCATTGCAGTAAAGTGTTCTTTAATTGACTAGTAAATTATTCTATGATCAGTTTAGCAAATTGTTTCTCTCTCTCTCTCTCTTTCCTTTGCTGACTCCAAGGAGTATTGGACTATTTTATGGTAATCAGGTTTATTATTATTATTATTATTATTATTATTATTATTATTATTCTCCTTTTCAACCAAACTGCCATAACCCCTACATCAGATTAACAGGAAAACAATGCCTATGTGTGAGAAAACAGATGATCCTAGAATTTAGTAAATATAACATCCCTACCACAGTATTACTGAATATGAGACTTATTAACAGCTGAAAAATTCAAGCTTTCAAAAAGGCTGATTCCCTCCAGAGAAATTTGAAAATAGAATGTTTGCAAATAACTAGATCTAGCTTTACAGTAATTGCTCAGACCAACCAGGGCCTACAATGTTACCAGTACAGCTGTGAAGTCAGTTAATTGTATTAGAAAAAAAAAAATCAGTTACAGTACATTGATACAAAGATTTAAGAAGAGAATATTCTTTAAGCTTTTTATAATGCTACTGTGCCATATAGTTATAGTTAATCTTATTCAGACACCTAGATCCAGGTACTATCATGAAGTTTATCTTTGACTAATTTGCATCCTCTTCTCCCTCTGTTGATATTTTTGCCAATTACCCATTCAGACATTTCCTGGGTGTGCTTTTGAGAGTGACTTTGCTTTCAATCTCTTCTGAATTGATTCTTCTAATTGTGTGATCAAGGATGATTTAGTCTCTATGAGATAATGGAAATTCCCCAAAGCCTTCCAGGCCCAAAGGGATTCCTCTTAGGGAACACCCTTCAGGGCTTTGCATTTGGGCAGAAAAGCCTTCTGATCATATTATCCAAACAACTTCTGTGTGTACCATCTGAAAGAGCAATTCAAATCTTTTGTCTGTACTTTTTTTTTCCCCCTTCCTCTTGGTCACCTGCACATAGTTGTTTCCAAATCACTGAAAATTTGCTTTTTCAAAGCTATATTTAAAACACTAGTACTATAATTTTGCCGAAAGAATCAGATCTGGCATACCTTATTGCTTAATATGTTGAGCCTTTCACATCTTTTATATGCTACTTCCACAGATTCATTCTCTTTATTAATTTTATATTCACCATGTGAAGAACTCTGGCTGTGGGAGCCATTGGTATGAATGAAGCCTTATAAAATTTTATTATATTTTATTATTGCATATACTGTTATGCCAATAAACATATTGTAAGAAAACTATTGGTGTTTAACATGTAACAAATTCCCAGCATAATGTTATTTGAAACCTTCATTTAATGCATGACTAAACCTTGTTTCATAGACACAGTAGATTTGAATGAGAACCAGCTCAATTTTACTTATAATAACAAAGATGCTCTAATAAAAGAGAGACGTTCAATTTACTACTTGGACTCATATCTGTCATTGAAATGGAAATAATAGCTCCACGCATAAAAACACAAGGAGGGAAAGCATAGCAGGGCTATAGAAATTTAACTGCATTAAAATTCATATTATTTTTGTATTTTTAAATAGATCATGTTAAATTTCTCATTTTTCTGCCTGATATAATTCACCAAAATGAGAGAGAGAGTATTTACATGGTTCAGAGGCAAAGCTTAATTATCTAATATTTTCAATTGCTTTGAGATCACTGATCTCAGATCACTTTGATTATTGTGCTTTTGTGGTAGAAATGAATATGGAGCAATTCAATGATTCATGTCTGTGGTTAAAAAATCTTTAATCTCTTTATAAGGTTACTATAGAGAGAAGTATACAGAGATTTAATCATGTTGATCTTGCTAATATTAATGACCAAGAAAGAGTCAAACTCAAGGTAGGATAGCAAAAGATTACTTATTAAAATGAACCAACTTCATATCAACTCACCATTTATAAACTATTACTGTGACTACTGTTCGTTTGAATGTTCCATTACAAATCGTGGGTTTTGAAATTTTGAAATACCAGTTAGTTATAAGAACACTATGGATACATTATGAGAGGTTGTTATTGCTCTGAAGGTAGTCTTTTAGCAGAGAGGAAAAGCAATTTCAATATATATTTGCATGTTTTTCTCCCTAGTTTTCTTAATTAAAAATTCCAGATTTTTACTTCCTAAGGAATGTATATGATTTCACTATAGTATCTTTATTCTTTGGGTGGACCATGGGTACAATGTACTTTACTATGATTTGAGGTATAAAAACTTTCCACAGGAAAGAAAGAACTCTATCAAAGCAGAGAATTCATAGGAGCACTCCAAAGAAAAAGGAGTTCTTGGCCTCCATGGCCAATTTAGTCTTCGGAAATGTATAGCTGTGAATAAGAATGGATGTTTAAAAGGCCAGTGAATAATCTCCTTGGTCCTCCTGTGCCCATCTGAGGTCTGAGCCAGTTGGGATACAAGATACAGGAGTCAGACAAAATAAGTTAGCTATGTTGAAGATAAAACTAGATTGGAGGATATTGCTTGAATCTGATGCGATCACACATTTTCTAATAACTCGTCCACTGCATTAAACTCATTCACTTAGTCACAGGAGATCCACGCAGACTCTGTCCTCCCTGCAGAGGCATTGCCTGTCCTGGTGAGTTTCCCTCATGAGTTAGCTGAGAATGCATTCAAAGGGCACATTTACTGTGAGACACCCAGAATGGTTTGGTCGCTCATGTTCCTTTCCTTCTCTGAGATTCACCTGCCAGAGCGGTGACAGTTCTTCTCTGAGAGTTGAGTAGTTGAAAGATGAAGAATGGAACTATATTTCAACTTCTTCCCATAGAAGAAACATGAGGAAAGGGGAATAGACACTTTTCCCTTAAAATGAGTTTTTCTTAGGCTGCATTTCTGGAACAGCCTGGGAGCAGACAATTAGTGAACTATTCTTCTGACTTCAAAACCCTCCTTCTAAAATTGGCTTTGTGATGTCAGACTTTGGCATCGCCAGTTGAGGGTATGGTCTGTCCATAGGATTTGATGAAAGGAGAAGCAAACTGAAGCAGAAAAGGAAATTGCTTCTGGCAGTTTGGTCTCCCTGACTTTTTCTTGCTGTCACCATCCAGTGCTCCTTTTCCGCCAAGGCAGCAAAGATTCAGGTGAAGGTATTGGAACCCACTCCATAATTTCTCCAGCATTCCCAGAGCCAGTATTTTCAGCACCAGTCTGGTCACTGGCAAACCCTCCTCAGTCCCACCTGCTTCACCTCCTCTACAGAGCCTCCTGTGTCAACTGAGTAGCCCCCTTTTCAGAGTCCCTGTGAGTCCTTGATGCCTTATCTGAGCTCTAAGTTTTAACAGTTTCAACCTGACTCTAAGTGTGGTAGCTGTTTTCCCCTTTGCTCCTATGCTACTATCTTCATGTTCTCTTTTCTCCTTCTTAGTTTCCTAGCTAATACATTTTATCCTTGATAATTCTTTAAGTTAAATTTTCTGTATTGTTTTAAAGATTTTATTTATTTATTCATGAGAGACACATAGAGAGAGGCAGAAACACAAGTAGAGGGAGAAGGACACAAGGAGCATGATGTGGGACTCATTCCTGGACCCCAGGATTACGCCCTGAGCCGAAGATAGATACTCAACTGCTGTTTAGTATACTAACATAGTATACTAACTGTTTAGCAACTAACATAATTCTGTTTCCTGAGTAGATATAACATATATAGTATATAATTATATATCAAATATATATTATATTTCCAGTATTGAAGACAGCTATTTTTGGCTTCCTTTCCTTTAGGACTCACGTCTTGGTTTAGCATGACTATAATTCTGTGGTAAATGAATTCATATTTGTTAATATACTTCCTTAAATGAGACGCTAACAATTGCAAACACATGGAAGGTTGGAATAATCATTGCAGAGAATTTTGGAAGCGTTGCATCCATTATATCAATCCCATACTGCCACAGGTTGGAGTCCCTGGAAGTAGAATTTGAAACACATTGATATATGTGTAAGATAGTATTAGGGAGGACCCTTGGGATCAGTATCTGGGCAAGGAAAGGGAAAGTAAGCAAGAGTGGGCAGTGGGGGAAGACAAGATGTCATGTAGGTTCTCTATCCTAGCCAGCTAGAGAAGCTCTGGATATAAATTGATCCCTTAAAATTATTCCAAATATAGGACATAGGATTTAGGACATTCCAAGAAGGGTGTGATTTTTAGAGTTGTCTCTCTGCAGCTGAGGCAATCCCTGGAGGAAGGTCAACTGAAGTTAAAGCAAATGGAAGGAGGGGAGAATGGACCAGGTGGTGAAAATATTTTTTATCAGGGAACTGTCATCCTTAGGTTTTATATTTCTGAAAGTTCACTCCTATGATGGCTTAAATCATAGACTGGGTTGAACATGGGGGGTTGATGAAAGCAGAGACACTAGAGTTCCTGAGGGTTTAAATTAATGTGGGATAAAGAAGAAGGGTGGTTTTCAAAGAAGCTGTTCAGCATTTGGTGATGGATGGTGTGCATGAGAAGGGAAATTGAGACTATAAAGGTGATTGAGTTTATAGCATATATGATATTAGCTGATGCTATATGACCAGAATAGAAATTAAAGAGAAGCAGATGTAGTTGACACTATTTGGACAGACATTTGGTATTTGAAGTGCCTGAAATAAATCCCACTGTAATCCTTAAGCATTTGTATGCTGAGGTCTGAAAATCAGATACAATTTCAAGCCATTATGTGTGGGATATATCAACATGCAATTAAGGTTGAAGGCAAGAACTAGATGACAACACTCCAAAAATATATGTAAGACAACATTAATGATAGAATGTGATATATAATTTTATTGGCTCATTTGACCAGGATGCCAGCTAAAATCTTCTTATATATTTTTCAAAAGAAGATCAATTTCACTTGATATATACTTTTTTTTTTTCTTTTGGGAGGACAAGGATGTGGGGGTAGAGGTAGGGATGGAATAAGAGTAAAAACCAGACTCTGATTCTTGTTAACTTTCTTCTCATGAGATTCAACTTAACTATCCATCCTGTCAAAATATTTATTTATTTATTTGAAAGAGAGAGAGAGAGAACATGAGTGTAAGCTGTAGGGAGGGGCAGAAAGAGAGAAAGAGAGAATCCCGAAGCAGACTCCCACTGAGCACAGAGCATAGAGCCCAGGGCTCCACCCCATGACCCTGAGATCATGACCTGAGCTGACATCAAGAGTCAGCCACCTAACTGATGGAGCCACCCAGGTGCCCCTCAAAATATTTTTGAATTTTGATTTTTGTCATCTAGAATTTTCACAATCTCTTCAAGTTTGTAAAACCTAAATTTGATGGTATTCATCTCTCATTAAATACCTGATAAAAATATCATAGATAAATGCCAAGGTCAGAACCATGCAGATTGACATTCACTTTATATTATTATTATTGTTATTATTATTATTGTTATTATTATTATTATTTTATTATTACTGATGAAATGTTGGAATTGGAAATAATCACCTGTTACTAATGACACTTTCTTCCATCCAATATACACATAGCCATTTATCCCACAATCTATTATAGAAGGCTTTACTACATTAGGTATTAAAGTATAGCCACAAAATAGAAACCATATATCCTTATCTACGATTATTTGTTCCTTGTGAAAATATGTTGAAACCAATGATCTAAAAGCCTGCTACATTCTTTCCGCAATAAGCGTACACTATACATATACACTTAACTAGAGCTCTGAATATTTGTTATGCTTGCTTTTTAGATAAGGCTTATTATGTTAAATGGCATGCACACTTGAACATTCTTTAACACAGTCAAATTTTAATCCAGAAAAGTACATTGATTGGTACTGAGAGTCCCAGTCTCATTACATGTGTGCATGCAATTTGGTTGTAAGGCATAGCAATTAAAAGCAAGGGCTCTAAAGTTAGACTTCCTGCATTCTTATCATATTTGTTAGTTCTATAACCTTACAAAGTTGCTTAAGCACTGTATACCTTGATTTGGATTATGCATCAAATGGGGATAATAGTGCTTTCCTTTCATACTTGCTGTGAGATCCCAATGAGCTAATAAATGCAAGTCCTTAGTAGGATACTTAGAAAGAACTCAGTAAATACTCTCTATTATTAGCTACCTTAACATTTATAAAACAAGATTCTACTGTCTTGAATATGGCAAAATCTATTCTAATTTTGGTGAACATTTGATTAATTATCAATATGGGGTCTTTACAAATCATGAAGCTCCATGCTCCTTTATACAAATTTCTCTAAAGTATGTATCTATAAACAAAATAAATTGGTTATAGGTTATAAATATCTTTGATTTTGTTTAAAATTATTTTCTGAAAAAATAAAATAAAATTATTTTCTGAAGTAGTTTCATTTCACAGCAATATGTAAGAATTTTTATTTACATCCTCAAAAACATTTCCTTTTTATTCAGACTCTTAAATTTTGCCAATCTACAGGGTGTGCAAAGATATATCCTTGGGGATTCACCACTCTGATTCTCAGAAAACTGAGCATCTGTTCATAATGTATTGCCCATTTGGATTTCTTCTTTTGTGAAGTATGTGTCTAAATATTTGTGTATATTTCTCTGAGGCTGTCTGTCATCTTGTTTTTGAATAGTAGGAGTTCTTTAAATATTCTGGATTCAAGTCTTTTTGATTGTATATGTAGCAAATATCTTTTCTCTGCAGTTTGTATTGTGAGAGGCTGTCTTTTGATAAAAGATTTGCTTATTTTAGAGCTTAATAAATTTATTAAAGTTTATTTAAATAAATACGGGTTTCATATTTCACTCTATTATTCTAGGAAACGGGGTTTATACGTTGTTTGAAATAAAGGCCCAATACATTTTTTTCATATAACCAATTGTTCCAGGACCATTTATTGAAATGACCAAAGAAAATAAGCAGGCCACAGTTTCATGCAATAACTTGTGCTCCCAAGAGGAGCAAAAACATAAACAAAACTTATAATTTATACACTTAAGTTTGCTGTAGATAAATAAAGTTTCAAATTTTAAAATTTAAGTTTTTACTTTTAAGTTTTACAATTTGTATCTTGGGGCACTTGGGTGGTGCATTCTGTTAAGCATGGGACTCTTGGATTTGGCTCAGGTCAGGATCCTAGGGCCATGATGGGATTAAGCCGGGCATGGGGCTCTGAGCTCACAGAGTCTGCTTGAGACTTTTTCTCTTCGCTCTGCTCTGACCCCTGTGCTTTCCTGCACTGTCTCTCTAAAATAAATAAATCTTTTTTAAAAAAATTAAGAAAGAAAATAAAATTTACATTTGGTTTTGTTGGGGAACAAAATAATGAGGTATAAAACTGACCATTAAAATCTCTAGTATTTTGAGATTTGAGTGCATTTTACAAAAGAATAAAATTTCGAATCTATTGTGATTTTAAGGGGGATTTTTTTGTTTTCATGTTTTATTTAAAGATATTTTTATATTAGTATGCAGGGAAAAATACTTTTTCTGTTTCTTGTGTATCCTTACACTTTACAGCACCTAGAGTTCTCAAAGTTTGCATTTCTTTTCTTGAATTCTTCTAGGTATATTATCTTCAGATAATGACACTTTTTGGAGCCTACTTGTCTACTCTGTGACTTTTTTCATACCTGCCTTTATATTTTCATCAGTCAACTGTCTTCTTTGGACACCCATCTTTAAACCTTGTATCATCTTTCATTGTGAAGAGTAGGAGAGTCAAACTCAGTTTTTTAAAGGCGCCTTATATGTATTTTTATTGACAAATGTTAGTTACAATTAATATGTCTTTCAAGAAATTTAAAAAAGTTAGCATAGTCTCATATTCAGTTTTTCATTCATTTATATGCTAATATGTATTTTATTTAGCAACATTTAAATATGTATGGGATATTTATAGTATTTATTTTTAGAATTCCCATGTAGTTGTAGAAACACTGTTTACACTGTAGAAATTCTAAAATCATCATCAAAAGCTAAAAGGTGCAGGTACTAATATTTATCTTTTAGATACAAATGTAACCAATTATTGTATAATCTAATTTGTATGAAAATTTTAAAAATTATCATATATTGCCTTTTCTTGAGGATGTTTTACATATCTTCATCCAATGTTAACATTTACTGATGAATAAATCAATATGAATAAGGTATTTTTTTAAAGTTTTTATTTATTTATTTATTTAAGAGAACAAGTCAGGAGGGTAAGGTAGAGGGAAAGGGAGAAGCAGACTTCCCACTGGGCAGAGAGCCTGATTTGGTGCTCAATCCCAGGACACTGAGATCATGATCTGAGCCCAAGGCAGACCCTTAACCGACTGAACCACCTAGTGCCTCACAAATAAAGTATTATTATTCAGACTAGATATATTTATGTTAGAAAAATAAGGTATTTAAATTATTTTTTGGAAAATGTGCATCTTTATATTATATATACATTTGGGGCCATAATTTCTACTTCTAGAGCTATTGTGAGTCCTGAGCCTTGAAAACTGTCAAGCTTTTCCTAACTATGCTGTCACACATACTGTTCTCTCTAATTGGAAAGTTATTCCCAGAAATCTTCATATAACTTAAACCTCTTCTGGTTTCAAATTTCCCATAATTTATATCTTTTCAGAAAAGCTTTTCTAACAAACATAGCTAGGCTTTTCATCTCCACCCTGTTACTATCCTTCTATTATGTATTTATTAAAAAAAAAGATAGGCTTTGTATTAGATTTCCTGAGGTCCTCCTCTTCTTATCTTATAGCTCAAGCTTTTCTTTTGAAGTGCTTTCTAAAGTAAGAAAAACTCCTCTGTCTGAGAAAGGAACTGTAATGGTGACTGACCTTTATCCAAAATGGCCCGTGAGGTAATTACTAGGTACAGAGGGATAAATGAAAGGGGAGGATTTAAACAGGAGGTTGATTTCCAGGGTCAGCTGGTTCTGGAATCTTGGCTGTTACAGTGTTGTACTCTAACTGCAAGATAAACACAACACACATGTGCAAAATTTCCACTCAAACTTGTGATTTTTAACTTCTTAAAAGAGTAGACGTCAAGAAGCTTTTCTCTGTTTTCTCCAGAAGTTTTACAGTTTAAGAGCTCATATTTAAGTCCTTCATATATTTTGAGGTAAGTTTTTATGAATAGTGAAAGGTAGGGATCTGTTTTTATTTTTTTGCATGCACATACCAGTTTTTCCAAGACCAATTGTCAAAGAAATATGCTTTTTCTGTTGTGTATATTCTTGGCACCCTTGTCAAAGGTCTGCTGATTGTATATGAATGCTTTGTTTCTTGGCTTTCTTTCGGTTCCATTGCTTTCTCTCTTTAAGCCTGTACCATACTGTTTTAATTACTGAAGCTTTGTTATGTATTTTTTATTTGTTGTATTTGAAATCAAGGAGTATGATGCTTCCAGCTTTGCTCTATCTCAAGATTGTATTAGCTATGAGGTCTTTTGTGGTTCTATATAAATTTTAGGGTTATATTCATACATATGTAAAAAATGCCACTGGGAATTTGATGAGGGTGACTTTGAATATGTAGATGGCTTTGGGTAGTATGGACATTTTAACAATATTAGTTCCAATCCATGAAGACACATGCCTTTCAATTGGACAGATCTCTGCCCTGAAGTCTTCTTAGGCTTTCTATTTCACTCAGAATAGGGGTTGAGAATCTATGCCTTTTACAACACAGCTAGTCCAAATAGCAAAGTGTTGAAAATTTAGTGAAAAAAAATATAAAAATATATAAAGTATATAAAATATATATAAAGTATCTCATTAATAATATTTTGACTCAATTACATGTTGAAATTTTCTTTGTGCTACATTATGCTTAATAAAATGTATTATTAAAATTAATTGATCTTATTTTGATTATTTAATGTCGACACTAGAAGTTTAAACTTAATGCATATTACTCACATATCTACTGGACATCACTACTCTTCACAATTGCTCCCCATTCTTATGTTACCACTTTCCTCCCTGTTTATTCTGCTATGCCCATATTGGCCTCCTTGCTGCTCCTCAGATATTTCAAGACTGCTATTCAGAGTCATCGAACATTCTAGGGACTATCTCTGAAAAGCATTTAAAAATAAAAAAACTAAAAAAATTCTAAATATTTGTTAGACAAACAGTGCTATAGGAATTACAAAATTTAGTCTATAATCTAGGATTGATTGTGATGAATAATCCAAGAATTTCAGCATGTATTTAAACACTATAGTATTTTAACCTTTTTTTGGATTATGAAATATATTCCTGGGATTTCAGAACACTAAGTTTTATGAGGTATAATGCATGTTGTCCAAATATTGCTTAGAAAGTAATATCTGTTAGATGTGTGACCAATAAAACATACATGAACCATGTATCAACTGAAATAAATTCAAGGTCATTGTATAATTATAGACTTTTGAGCATGTTCTGTACCTAGGTCAAAATGAAAGTAAAATAAAGGGTATCTAAACAAGGCTTTTTTGCTTTGCCTCAGATAAATTCCTCTAAATACACTTCTAATGCAATGGTCAGAAAAATGTTGATTACATTCCATACTGAAAGATGAATTAAAACCTCCCGTGGATGCACACTGATTTAGGAAAAAAGAAGAGGCTTCCAAAAATAATTTGATATGCAAATAATGAAGTCTTTCAAATTCCTTATTTATAAAATAAAGATTAAAAGAGCACTTCCAGGACACTTCTCAGTTAATGAGTTCTTAAAAGTATTATTAAAATTATTATTATCAACAACATAATCCTCATTAAATTGAACTTTTCTTTCAATAAAAGCAAATAGAGAAATCATGCTAATTTGCAATGAGAAATGTAAGTAGAACAACAAACCGTTTAAAAAAACAAGATTCTTGGGCTGCTTTGACTTGACTTTGAAGAAAGTAAAATCATTCTAGCAATTATAGAATTATTTTAAGTTAAATCCCCAAGGGTTTTATAGAATGTACCTAAATATTTTGCAAATTTGAACAATGGCAATTTTTGAAATTAATAATGGCATGACACATTAAATAAAATATGAAAATTAAATACTGTAATATAAAAAAGTAAATATTGTGTTTCATTTCTCACGATCTTTATGTGAAAATATGTACTTATTCATTGCACTTCTTAGGAAAATCACTTTAAATTTTTAATTCAAAAGATGTAGAATCTTCACTTATATCACAATCTTAATACATATTATTTAATAATATAAAAGAAATGTATGTGTGGAAAGTTTAAAAAGTACAGTAGCAAATTTTTGGAGAACTTAAAACTCTACTATTTCACAAATCAAAAATAATCACTGTTAATATTCCAATTACTGAGAGAGACAGACACAGAGATTATATAGTGAAATATTTCATATTTGCATAATTTGGATGCATTATTGTATCCACAGATTTATGTAGAATTTATACTATATTCCTTTTTATTTCCACTATATAAATTTAAAAATCTATCTATATATAAAGACATTCAGGTATACCTCGTTTTATTGCTCTTTGTTGACTCTGCTTCATAGATACTTTATTTATTTATTTTTTGTACAAACTGAAGGTTTGTAGCAACCCAGAGTGGAGAAAGTCTATAAGTGTCATTTTTCTGGTAGCATTTGCTCACTTTGTGTCCCTGTCACATTTTGTTAATTCTTGAAATATTTCAGACTTTTTAATTGCTTTTATATTTGTTATGGTCATCTATGATCTTTGATGTCACTATTGTAATTATTTTGGGGCACCAGGAACAGCTCTCATATAGGACATAGAAGACAGCGTAGAAGAACACAAATTTAATGAATGTTATGTGTGTTCTGACTGCTTCGACTGACCTTACCCCATCTATCTCTCTTCCCTCAGGTCTCCCTCTTCCCTGAAGCACAATATTGAAAATAGGCCAGCTAATAATCTTATTTTGGTTTCTAAGTGTTCATGTGAAAGGAAGAATCACATGTCTCTCGCTTTAAATCAAAAGCTAGAAATGATTAAACTTAGTGAGAAAGGTATGTCAAAAGTGGAGATAGCCCCCAAATTAGACCTTTCATGCCAAACAGTTAGTAGAGTTGTGATGCAAATGGAAAGTCCTTGAAGGAAATTAAGAATGCTAGTACCATGAACACATGAATGAGAAGAAAATGAAACAGGATTATTGTTGATAGGGAGAAAGTTGTAGTGGTCTGGATAGAATATCAGCCTGCCACAACACTCCTTAAGCCAAAGCCTAATCCAGAGGAGGCCCTAACTTTCTTCAATTCTGTGAAGGCTGACAGGTGAAGTAGCTGCAGGAGAAAAGTTTGAAGCTAGCAGAAGTTGGTCCATGAAGTTTAAGGAAAGAAGCTGTCTCCGTAACATAAAAAAGCACAAGGTGAAGCAGTAAGTGCTGATGCAGGAGCTATTGCATGTCATCTTAGAAGATCTAGCTGATATAATAAATTAATGCAGCTACGCTAAATAGCAGATTTTCAGTGTAGATGAAACATCTTTATATTGGAAGAAGTTGCTATCTGAGACCGTCATACCTAGAGAAGAGAAAGCAATGCGTGTCTACAAAGTTTCAAAAAACAGGCTGACTTTCTTGTTGGGGCTAGTTCAGCTGGTGACTTTAAGTTGAAACCAGTGCTCATTTACCATTTGAAAATCCAGGGCCCTTAAGAATTATGCTAGATCTACTCTTCCTGTGCTCTATACATGGTACCATAAAGCCTGGATGATGGCACATCTGTTTACAATATGGTTTATGAGTATTTTAAGCCCACTATTGAGACTCAATGCTCAGAAAATAAGATTCCTTTTAAAATATTACTGACAATTGACAATATACTTGGTCACCCAAGAGTTCTAATGGAGATGTACAATGAGATTAATGTTGTTTTCATGGCTGCTAACACAACATCCATTCTGCAGCCCATGGATCAAGGAGTAATTTCAGTGATAGCTGCCATAGATAGTGATTCCTCTGATAGATCTGGGTAAAGTAAATTGAAAACCTTCTGGAAAAGATTCACCTTTCTAGATGTCATAAGAGCACTCATGATTCATGGGAAGAAGCCAAACTATCAACATTAGCAGGAGTTTAGAAGTTGATTCCATCCTTCAAGAATGACTAAGGAATTTAAGACTTCAGTGGAGGAAATCACTACAGATGTGGTGGGGATAGTAAGAGAACTAGAATCAGAAGTGATGCTTAAGATGAGACTGAATTACTGTAAGCTCATGATAAAACTTGAACAGATGAGGAGTTGCTTCCTATGGGTGAGCAAAGAAATTTCTTGACATGGAATATACTCCTGGTAAAAATTGTTGAAATGACAACAAAGGATTCCCTATATACTTAGTTGGTAAAGTAGCAGCAAGGTTTAAGAGAATTGACTTCCGATTTTAAAAGAAGTTCTACTGTGGGTAAAATGCTATCAAACAGTATCACATGCTACAGACAAATATTCATAAAAGGAAGACTTAATGCAGTAAATTTCATTATTGCCTTATTTTAAGAAATTGTCACAGGTACCCCCAACCTTCAACAACCACCACGCTGACCAGTTATCAGGAGCCATCAACATCTAGACAAGACCCTCCACCAGCAAAAGACTTGCTGAAAACTCAGATTATGGGTAGTTTTGTGTGTTTTTTGCAATCAAATATCTTAAATTAAGGTCTGTACATGTTTAAACATAATGCTCTTGCATGCTTAATAAAGTATAGTGTAAACATAATCTTTACATGCACTGGGAAATCAAAAAATTCATTTGACTGGCTTTATTGTGATATTTGCTTTATTGTGGTGTCCAGAACTGAACCCGCAGTATTCTGAGGTAGCCTGTAAATCTTCCACTTAGCATTTTTTAAAAATCTCTACTTATAGGAGCAAAGTAAGTTAGAGAAAACCTTCTGGTAAAACTTAGGAAGAAAACTTACTTTTTGTCAGACAGATGGAAATGATTTCATATCTGCAAGATTAAATTTGGTACCTTTGCAATAAAACAACCAGAAAAAGCAACAGCTTTTTAAAAAGTGCAAAAGGATTTGCTTGACAGTTTATGAATTATAGTGCAGGTGTATGAAGAAAAATGTATACTTCCTTTAAAAAATCAGAAACTAAACAGGAAAAATGGCCATCTCAGATTTTTAAAAAATACTTTATGAGAAAAAAAATAGCATTTTAAGAAACAGTTTGGTTCTTAAACTTAATTGAGACATTCTTGACTCTTGGTTATTTGATGATACTGGTGATCATCATAGTAATTATGATAACAATAAAATAGGAGGAGGGGAAGGAAAAAGAAGAAAAGAAAAAGAAGACAAATATATGGACACTGTTAAGAGAGAATATTTTTCTAGGCATGGATTTTTGAAATGTAAAACTAGGTTTTACCAATTTATCCTGGTCACTAATTTTAATCATTACAATGTCAGTGCACAGTCAACTTGTCAGGTGTTCAAAGCAAGCTGCTGGTGGTGTCTACAAAGAAGTCTAAATATAAAATCGCCATGTTATCATATTGCTAATGGATACCACTGAATAATTCAGCACCGATAATAAAAAGGAATAAAAATCTGCCCTATATTTCTACAGTATGATTCAGGATAGTAATTTACTTCAAATAACCAAGGTAAATGCCTTTTATTTTTCTCTGGAAGATTTTTTTAATCTTCGGCTTTTGCTTTACTTGTCATGTCAGGAAAAAAAGTAGGAGTGGGGGTAACAGGAGAGGAATTAAGCTGGAAGCTCAAGATTTATCAGGTGGTTGATGCTCTGTGTCAGTTTCAGGAGAGAGCTGTGAACTTAAGATAGAATTTAATGTCTATTTTCTGTTATAGATAAAAAATCTGGAAGGCTAAAGAAAGCTTGGACAAAATACGATAGAGTTCTCAGATGTCATCACAACTATTTTTGTTTTCCTGTTTTTCTGGTTTCCTTTTATTTTAGCCTGTAGTGAGAATCAAGTTGAGGAAGAAGTGGAAGGCATATCAAGGTAAAACTGTGATAACCTATCATCTCAAAAGTATTTTCCAGAAAGTAGGAAGTATTCCCAAGATAGTATTTAGAGCTCCTTAAATGATTTGTTAGTTAAACCTGGCTGTTGCAAATAGAACTTTTATTTTTTATGTAAGTTGTATAATACAGTGTATATATATTTTAAATATATGCAAAGCTTATAGGAAGCATTTTGACAGTCCAGTTAAAAATATTATAATCACAAATGGCTCATGGTAAATAGTGGCTTAGTGATATTAATATGTATCTATATCAATATTTTTATATGCTTATCTCTCCATATGTTTAAATTTCCCGCTTTTTATAATGACATAGTCAGTTTGGATTAGGGCCTGCCCTAATGATTTCAGCTTAATGTGACCATCTGCAAAAACCCTATATCCAAATAAGGTCCCACACATAAACACTGAGGGATAGGACTTCAACGTGTTTTGGGGATACAGTTCAATTCATAACACATGTTGAGGTGTCAGAGTCTCTTCTCATTAAATTTCTGGTCAAGGTGTTGTTGTGAGTTAACACTTTGAGGATCCCTCTCTGACCTAGTCACTAAGTAATAATATATTCATTATCAAAATAACAGCAAAATGATAAAAAATAAAAGGAAAATGGGATAGCCAAAATCAAAAACAGGATAGTTGTCTCTTTGGACCACAAGAGGAAGGATAAACATGAAATGGTTTGGGAGAATCTCTGAAGGCTGATTCATCTCTGGCAATAGCATTTAAGTAGAATAAATCTCCAGGCAAAAATTCAACATAGATTAGATACAGCTAAAGAGATAATTAATATTTTGGATGGTGGAACTCATGATATTATCACCAGTGAAAAAGATTTAGTATAGTATCAGATTAAGAGATAAAAATTATCTTCAATGTATTTATCATATATAATTTATATACTATGTGTTGAATTATATATGAAATTAAATGTACATAATTCAACTTATATACACAATGATCAGAAAGAAGAGGTCCAATATGCATATAACAGTAATTTGGAGGCCAGCACTATATTAATAGTTAGTGGATATAAATTATCTTAAAGAAAGATAGTTGCTCAGATTTAAAATGCATAGATGAAAGGATTTTTTAAAACTAAAATTACTATTTTCTGAAGCCATGCCATTTCTCTATACATACACATACATACAGGTACACATACAGTAGATTCATGATCTTATATGTAGAAACCTTAGGGAATCCATTCAGTAAATATTTAATGAGTACTTATTATAGCTAAATATTATTTTCAACAATAGGAATTAATAGTTCCATTAAACATACTAGTTATCTGTGATCATCTTACATTGTGACATTAAAAGGAAAAATAAATAACAGGGCATTTGGAAGTGATTATGAGAATGCTGTTGTTGGGTGTGGGAATGAGAAGACAGGTTGGGTGGTATTGGCTGGCATGGGAAGCTCCACCAGGTAGGTGACATCTGAGCTGAGAGCATGGATGTAGTCAGACTGTATTTTAGAGTCAGCTGATGGTGTATGGGGTGAAGAAAGAGATGTGTCAAACAAAGGGAAGTCTTCAGTATTCTACTTGACCTAATCGTACCAAGTAATGGGGCACCTCAGTGGCTCAGTTAGTTAAGCATCCAACCCTTGGTTTCAACTCAAGTCATAATCTCAGGGTCTTGAGATTGGGCCCTGCCTGAACCTCTGTGCTCAGTGGGGAAGTCTGTTCAGGATTTTCTCCTTATCTCTCCCTCCCACTCTGCCCTTCTCTCTCTCTCTCTCAAATAAATAAATAAAATCTAAAAAGTATTGAATAATGATCAGTTTACTGACTTGAAAAGCAGTATGGGTGGGACAAATTGTGAGAGAAAGCAAGACAGTGAGAGTTAAAAAAAAACCAGAAGCAAAAAAATCAGTATTATTTATATATATATATAATGAATATATGATATATATAATGAATATATATATATTTATTTATTCATGGAGCCTACAATAATAAGGATAGGATACCACACAGCCGAGGAGTTGAAGACTTACAGTTTAGTATATACATTCAAGGCATCATAAATGAGAGCTAAAATTTCTCCAAACTTATTTAAGGAAAAAAAAAAAACACTTCTTGACTGATGAGAAGTTAATATTTATGATATAAAGATAGTGGGGGTAGATCAACCATAAAGTAAGATGAACAATGTCCATGAATTGGCAAATCACTGTTCAATAATTTTAAATGCCCAGTCAAAATGAGTAAAACATTCAAGTGCTTTAGTAATTCAGCAAAAGCAAATCAGAATATATCAAATTGGTCAATAAGGAAAAATTCTGTAGCATCCATTGCTTCTCATATTATTTCTAAAGGAAGTGTGAATTTCTACTGCTATTTGGGAAAATTGCATTGCAATTCTTTTAAAATTAAAAGCTCATTTTGTAAAATAAACTTCATCTTGTGATCAAAGTTTTGTGACTGCCTTGTACAAAAATAATAGCCCCCGTATGTAAGTGCATTTGTATATGGAAATTTATTTTAGTGTTGTTTGGGTGACTGACAACAAACAAATCAACGAAACGAACCAAAGGAAACTACACAGACAAGTGAAAAAAATTTAATTTGGCCAAAAAAAGAGGAAAAGAAAGAAGAGAAGGAAGAGGAAAAAAGAGAAACTATTTCTAAAAAGAAAAAAGGGAAAGTTTATCAATAGAGAACTTGAAGAAAAAGACATGTATGATTATAAAGAAACAAATTTACACATATTAAAGTTGAGAAAGACTCATAGTTACATAATTTACACAGAACATAGGATATATATATATGACATATACTTCAGTACTGTTTTGCTAATTACAGTATGAATTTATTTTTATATTTGAAAGAAATGTATGTATAGCTATTCTTCAACCAAGCTCTAAGAGGCAAACCAAATAGACCTAAGGAAGAAAGTCTTTTCAAGTTCTTACACAATTGTTTTTCTCTGGCCTCATTTACCTCAGAGAACCCAGAGGAGAAAAACCTTAATCTTCACTTCTCCTTAAGGAATAGACATTCTTCATAGCTATGACAAAGCATTTTAACTGAAATAAAACCTCATAATTTCCAGTAACAAGGTTAGTTAATCTGTATTTTTCCTTGTTATAAATTGATCAAATGTTTTAGTGTGGGACACCTGAAGCCCATATGTGAATTTTAAAGAGGGTATGTAAGCTTTATCATTTACCATAGTTCTCTGATGAGTTCTGCAAGGAGGAGAGGTTGTAGATAAATGTCAGGGTGCTTTACTTAGGAAGTTTCCAGTTACTAGATTAAGACAAATGAGAACCAACATCAGTATTCTCTCAAGTCTGTGAATGTTCTGAGTCCAATACCCTGTGGAATTGTAGCTCATATCATGCACCACTTATCAGTACACTGGTGTAAGCTTCAACTAATTTCACACAATTTAAGTTCCTCCGCATATTCAGTAGGGCGCCTTTCATAGACTTCCCAAATCTACCTGTTAAATCTCACTTTACTTGAATGTTGTTTTGAAACTGTACTGAAATTGTCACTCTCCCTCAAAAAAATCCATGTTAGGGCGTGATCCTGGAGTCCTGGGATTGAGTCTCACATCAAGCTCCCTGTATGGAGCCTGCTTCTCCCTCTGCCTGTGTCTCTGCCTCTCTCTCTCTCTCTCAGTCTGTGCCTCCCATGAATAAATAAATAAAATATTTTTTAAAAATCCGTGTTAACCATTTGACCTGAATGCCTTATCACTCAGCTGCCTAGCGTTTCCATAGTTAACAAAACCCAATTTTTCTTTTGTTTCATTTTTTCCCTTTGTTGGACATTTCCAGGCAAATTTGGAAAGAGATATCCACCCTCCTTTGTGAAATGACTCTCTACTCATAGCATTATTGTAGTAAACTACTTAAAACACTCAATTGTACATTTCTCTTTTTACTTGTTTGTGAAATCCTGGTTGCCAGAAAATACCTCGCATCCATTTCTACGTGCGCCTAGTACATATGGGTACCTGAGTGGCTCAGTTGGTTAAACCACCAACTTTTGATTTCCACTCAGGTCCTGATCTCAGGATCTGCTTGTACCTCTCCCTCTGCTCTTCCCTCTGATCCCTCTCTCTCTTTTCTCTCTTTCTCTCGAATAAACAAATAAAAAAAGAGAGATTGCTCAGTATGTATGTAATCACATAACCACTCAATCATTGACTAAAGAAGTAATCACAATGTGCATTGAAATAATAATTTTCTCCTTATAAAAACCTGGAAAGTGGTAGTTTAAAAAACCAACTTTAAATATATTATCTGTGATGATTTAAATTTTTATCACAGGACCTGAAGATATGCTGAAAGAGAAAAATATCAACAAGTAGCATGTCTGCACTTTGTGTTTAAAAAAAAATTCTGGCACATCCTGACCAAGAAATTTGAAGCAAAAGACAAAACAAAAATTTCAAGAAGCTATGTATCCTGACATATCATTATTTATGCTAATTTCTGCTTATGTTTAAAAATATCTAGTTTTCTTGGAATACAGACCATGTAATTATATTCTTTTGTCTTTTTTCTGAATCAAAGGCCTTATAGTGGAATAGAAAGATCCCAGCTTGCTCTAGTCCACCATCATTATTAGTCAAAGTATAAATAATAAGTACTGGTAATAGAAGCACTCTGGCTCAGTTGCCAAATTCCTTGTGCTCAGAGTAGAAAATATAGGTTTGCATTTTGAGATGAGATCATGCAAGGTATCAGATATGTAATTTAAAAAATTGAATGACTGGAAAAAAGTAGCTAGAGTCTTGGAGAAAATTTATATCTAAATTTTCCTTGTATGGTTATAAGGATCTGGAAACAGGAGAAACATTGTTTTCTATTTTTTTTCCTTCACAAAAAAGTTCTAGGTACGCATGCATTCACATGCACAAAAACAGATATATATAAAAGGAAATTGTGTCTGTTTATAAAGGTTTGTATCTCTAAGATGAGTGAGCTATCTCATCTTCTAAAATTTTATCAGAACCCTCTAGGAAGCACATTTGAAGTTGAATAGGGCAAGAAAATAATGAAAATCATATTCCTAAAGTACTATACCCTAGGCTGATCTGGGAGGTAAAAGGAAGAGTGATAGAAGGAGGCAGAAAAAAAGGGTTCTTCATCATCTCCATCCCCGTCCTCACCAACAAACATAAACATTGTGTGCTCTCTTCTTGTTCTATTGTAGATGTTAGAAACTGGCATATGAATAAGCACAATTTGCTTTCCTAAGAATGTCTGACCCACCCCACTTTCCATATATACACTCCACGCACAAGCAAACATCACCACGTATTAATTGAAACCAGCTGAAAAATATATAAATGAGTGAAACTAAAAAAAAATATACAATTGTACCATGACAAGCTAACATAAACCAACATTTAGAAGAATAAATACATAAAAATAATGACTTAAAAATTTTTCCACAAACCATAATTTTAATTTGCTTAAGAATAAGAATTATTTTTATAGAGTTTGAGGTATTTCTGCAGTTTCTGATATCTATTTGTTAGAATGGCTAAAATTAACAACACAGGAAACAACAGATGTTGGTGTGGATGTGGAGAAAGGGGAACCGTCTTATACCATTAATGGTAATGCAAACTGGTACAGCCACTGCCAAAAGCAGTGTGGAGGTTTCTCAAAAAGTTAGAAATAGGGATCCCTGGGTGGCTCAGCAGTTTGGTACCTGCCTTTGGCCCGGGGCACGATCCTGAAGTCCTGAGATCGAGTCCCACGTCAGGCTGTCAGGCTCGTGGCATGGAGCCTGCTTCTCCCTCCTCCTGTGTCTCTGTTTCTCTCTCTATGTCTATCATAATTAAATACATAAATAAATCTTTTAAAAAAGTTAGAAATAGAACTACTCTATGATCCAGCAATTGACTACTAGGTATTTACCCAAAGGATATAAAAAAAAATAATTTGAAGGGGTACTTGCACCCTTGATGTTTATAACATTAACAGTAGCCAAACTATGGAGGGAGCCCAGGTGTCCATTGACTAATGAATGGATAAAGAAGAGGTGGTGTATTTATATATGGTAAACACACACACACACACACACACACACACAGAGGCATATGACTCAGCTATCAAAAGGAATGAAATCTTGCCATTTGCAAAGACATGGATGCAGCTAGAGTGTATTATGCCAAGTAGAGTCAGTCAGAGGAAACAAATACCATATGATTTCACTTATAGGTGAAATTTAAG
The DNA here is from genome assembly GCF_905146905.1 of Nyctereutes procyonoides. Lineage (NCBI taxonomy): Eukaryota > Metazoa > Chordata > Mammalia > Carnivora > Canidae > Nyctereutes > Nyctereutes procyonoides. Next base: position 6,845,001 of record NW_026575082.1, on the reverse strand, counting down.
AAATAAAACAGATGAACATAGGAGAAAGGAGAGAGAGAGAGAGAGAGAGAGGGAGAGGAGAGAGGAGAAGAGAGAGAGAGAGAGAGAGAGAGAGAGAGAGAGAAAGGCAAACCATAACAGACTCAACTAGAGAACAACCTGAGGGTTGCTAGAGATGAGGTGGGGGGGCTGGGGATGAAGGAGGGCATTTGTTGGGATGAGCACTAGGTCAACACCTATGTGAGTGATGAATCACTAAAATTCTACTCCTGAGACTAATATTATACCATATGTTAACTAACTAGAATTTAAATAAAACCTTGAAACATTAAAAATACATAAATATATACACATACACAATTAATTTTGGCTGAATAACTTATAAATATTAAAATATGCATAATTTTAACTGGTTTTATTAGAAAAATCTGATTTGGAGATACAGTTCCACTGAATAGCTATGCCTGGGAATTCTTCTTACTTTAAGTAGGTTAGTAAGTACCATTATTTTCTGGCTCAAATATCCCACTTTGTCTCAAATTATTGTTTTAATTCTTCAATCTTTTCAGAGAGGTTGTTTGAGAATTAAAATTTCTGTAAGCTTGGATATATTTTTTATATTTTCATTAGATATGGAATGTTGGGAAAATTGTTGTTACTATAGTAATACAAGTATATCATGTAAAATCATATTATTTATTGTGATCATGGAATTATCCCCTAGAAAAATAAGCAACAAAATAAAACTCAATCAAAACACTTTAAATGCTGTTTGCTACATCATGTCTTGGTCATATTGGAAATTTTTAAAATCAGAATTAATAAAATAATAAAGATGACCAGAGTGAAAGATTCTTAAACTGGATTCTTTGAATTCTATAGAATTTTACAGGGTCTAAGCATAAAGCATGCTATGTATTGGGTGTTTTTTGCTTTCATGGTTTGCAAAAATAGTTTCCATTGTATCTCAGAGGGCTCTGTATCTCCCAGTAGTTTGTATCATTTTTTATAGTATAAATAAATCACAATATGGTACATTCAAAATTCTATACAACTTCAATGAGATAACGGGGATCTCTTTAAAAAGTTACTTGTTGTAAACTGTAAATGTTCATCTGTACTACCTTTACTTAATTTGTTTACTTTAGAGAGAAACAAAAGAAATCAGTGCATAGTCAAAAAGAAATTTTTATAGAAAAGTATTTTTAAAAAATCATAGTTTTGTTTTGAAATTCTGTCTTCTCCAAATTTTGTTCTGTGCATCTTTCAACTTTTACTTTACTTCATGGGTACAAACCTATAACCATTTTGATGATACTTTTTTCAAATATGTGCCAGATTTTCAATTTCTTCCTCAAAAAATGGCACTTCATAATGGGTTGTATGCTACAGAAGAAATTGTGCTTATCACCTTACCTGTCTGTTCTATCTTATGCAGTTAAAAAAAAGAATTTTATTTTTTGTATCTTCTTTATACCATTGGCTTATATTGAGCTATAAAACTAAGAAGTGTACTCTTTTCCCCCCTCACATTCTGCTATGTAAAATATTTAACAATTATTTAATAATTTCTATTGCCTGGGATCTCACAAAGCATTTTTTGTTAAGATTTATTTATTTATTTTAGATCTAGAGAGCACAAACAGAAGGAGCAGAGGGAGAAGGAGAGAGAATCTCAAGCAGACTCCATGCTGAGTGAGGAGACCCACGTGGGGCTTGATCTCAAGACCATGAGATCATGACCTGAGCCAAGACCAAGAGTCCAACGCTTAACCAACTGTGCCACCCAGGCACCCCTCACAAAGTATTGACAATATCTCCTTTATTTCTCAAAATAACCCAAGAAGAATATTGTTACCAATTCTAACAGGGGATAAATAACTTGTCAAAGAGTAAATCTTTCCTCCCTCGAGGATCCTTGAACTTCTTCATTGGAATATTTGGATACAATTCCAGCAATATTAATTTTTATCCACATAATTTCATCTTAATAGATTTGTGCCATCATTGGAAGTCATTTATTTTCAGATTTTTCTTGTTTCTGTTGTATATAATTAAATCATTTGATAGCAATGGCTTATTCAGTAGGTAAGCCCCATAGGATATGCTAAACAGCAGGATTAATAAAACATGTAGGATGGACAATTGACTCAGGTCATTAGCAAATTTCCTCTAGTTGATATTAATTCATTAATCGTTATCCTTTGGGTATAGCTACATAATTAGGTACACATTCACTAATCAAATTACCATTTATCCCATATATTCCTATCTTATTCACAAATATATTCTGAAATAATTTATCTTCTTTTTGATCTTATTCTTATAATGGCTTTAGTGTGCTCTCTTTAACTATGCTTACTTATAAGAGAGATTTTTACTTAAAATGCAAATATCCATGTTGAAATTCTCTGCCAGATATTTCTTGTGTCATAAGTCAGCTAAAAATATTTAAGTTTAGTGATTTTGTCCTTTCTGTAAATGGCTAGATATTTTATCCTGTGTTAAATAATACTGCAAATAATGAAAATAACAGCTAATATTTGTTGACTGTAAATTTGTGCCAGATAATGAGACATTTATATGGATTATCTCACTTAACCCTCACCATAATATATGAGACAAATCCAACTATTATTCCTATTTCACAAACTAGAGACAATAAATGGAGGATCTCTACAGGATTGGTGTTAAACCCAGGAGACTTGGTGCTAAAAAATCTACTTATATGAAAAGTACATTCATTCAGTAAGTGGTAAACTTTATGATTGTGTCTTATTTTATCTTGTTTATACCATCACTTAATGTTGGCTCCTAGTAAATTCTGTATGAATGAATGAATGAAAGCATAATTTCCAACAATGTTGGTTTTGCTTCAGGATACATCTATTTTATTTTAGTATACATCACATGTAGAGTCAAACGACATCTCTCTGCTAATGAGTAGAGAGAACAGTAATACCCTGTTCATGGCTAAGCCAGCCTTCCTGCAGATGGCATCGTCCAGTGTGATGATGCACACATGTTGTGTCATTGAGTATAACTTTTTCAAAATGTCTCTGAATGTGAATGCTTGGACTTGACTCCCACAGTTCTTGAATTGATAATAGCTCTTTTTCTAATGACTCTTTTTCATAACCAAGGGGAAACAGTAGACAAGAAGAATCTTTTATTGTCACAAGACTGATGTGAGGAGCAAAATGAAATGGTTCCAAAAGCTACAGACTCTGTTTTAATAAAAAGCTATACTTTTCTCTGTTTTTCAAGATTGTGATAAGATATATATAACATAAAATTTACCATTTTAACTTTTTTAAGTGTACAGTCCAGTGGCCTTAAGTGGATCCACATTACTGAGCAACTATCATCACAGTCCATCTCCAGAACTTTATCGTCTTTCCAAATTGGGACCCTGTGCTCATTAAACCATAATTCCTCCTTCTTCCATGAAGGAACTGTTGAAAAGAAATCTCACTTGGAAGATCACGAAAACTGAATAAAATTAAATCACACTATATTAAAGGGTCACTTCTAAAGTCCAACCTATATATATATATACTGTGAAAAACTGCCTGAAAATATAAGTATTTTCCTTTTATTCTATATAATTCATGAATTAATTTACTTTATTTCCATGCTCAAAATTTTTTACCATAATTTTATCTGTTATAGTTAATTCTGATCAAAGAGGGTTAGTACCAAAATCAATAATGGTTGTTAGGATACATGTAGGAGGACAGGCTCTACTTCTGTAACTAATGATAGAAATGTAGGTACAGGAGATTAAGGGTGTGTCATTTATATTGTGAAGGATACAGTGGCATGGAAGAAGAATTACTCTTGATAATGGAAATGCATTTGTGGAGAACTGAGCTTCTTTGGTGATAAAAGCAGCTCTACAAATCTGGTTTAATCCTGATTCTAGCGAGTAAAAGTCTTAAAATTGCACAGCAAAGGAACACCTGGAAATATATTATTTGACTCAAATAAAATGATTTTATATTTAAGATTTTATATATCTCTTTAAAACATATTGTATTTATTCGTGAGAGACACGCAGAGAGAGGCAGAGACAGAGGCAGGGAGCCTGATGTGGGACTCCATCCCAGGACTCCAGTGCACACCCTGAGCCTAAGGCAGACACTCAACCACTAAGCCACCCATGTGCTTCGATTTTTTAATAGTACTTTGAATATCGCTTATAATTCTTTAAATAAATACTCCTGTTTTAGAAATACAGTCAGGTATCTCCATTAGATGTCCACGGAAATTCTATGAACAAAGCTTGGCAATACATTAATTTTACAAGTACCAAATGTATAGAGTCGATGATCTTTTTTTAAATTCTTATTTCCACTTGCTAAAATGGCAAAAGGAAACAAATCAATTTATTTTGATTTATGAAATGTCATGACCTATTTGAGATCAATGCCTTGAATTCCTGAAAACCTCTTATAGCCTAGGCTAGGCACCTTTTTTCACTCTTGAGTTCCCCATCAACCTCTTTTGCATTTCATTTAAATAGTAAAAGCAGTTGAGCTGCATCATTTAGTAACTCTTATTTCACCCTCCATAAACTCCACTTTCTGCCTTCAAGGATACAATAGCATTAGCAGTTGGCCTTTTTTTTTTTTTTTTTTGAGACCCAAAAATGTGTTAGGTTTCAGGACTAAGCAAGTTGTCCATAAATGTATTTTCTAGTCCATTTGTTACATCTGCAGTAATAAATGTCCACATTTGGCAATTCTCAGTAATAAAATGTTTGTATAAGCGTATGAGACATTTAAATCAGCAGAAGAACTTTCTCACACACTATGTACAATGTTCTTACTATATATGGTCTAGTACTAACATGGCCCAGGTTTTAATGGGTTTCACTTATGGTATTCCTGCCCTAAGAAACAAACCTTGCAAGAGAAATAAATATGTTTTGATTTATGAAGGTTCATATGGCCATTTTTATTAGCTTTTTAGCCTTGCGGTCAGGTGTGTTTTATAACAGAAACAAGCATTCACAATAACTTGCCATCTGGAACACTGGTTTTAGCTTTTCTTCCTTTGGATACCTAAATATTCCCATTAATAGCTAGCTCTGACAACACTCTTGTATCAAGTGTGTCTTGGGCCTGGCCCCTAAAAAATACCCATTATGAGATTTGAGAGGCATATTTTCTATAAAGTTGGGCTAGGTTTTAGCCTTTTTCTGAATTTATGTAACAAACACTTTCTGACCTCAGCAACTTTTTAAAAATATTGTCTGTGTGACAGAATGAAAGTCCAACTCTGAAATCTTGTGAGACTTACATTGAGTTTGTCATTTAATTACTCTTTTTATAAACAACAACATTCTCATTTGAGTTTTCTTCAACATATTGCTTCTTGATTATTTTTGTTGTCCTGGGAAACTAGATATCTGGATTTTTAATCACCTGAACTATTTCAGGGTGAGGTGAGTATCTATATCTATAGATGTGTCTACATAAAAAATATGAAAATAGTTGATTTGAACTAAATATTTTTAGGGGAATTCCAGAAATTTAAACATTTTTTAAAGTAAATATTTATTTTAGATGCACAGAAAACAATACATCAGGTTCCTTGCCTTGATGTTTCTTGGGAGGAAGGAGTTAATGAATGGGTATGTTAATTTTTAACTACAGAGTGCTTTTATTTTTTTTTATTTTTTTTTTAAATTTTTATTTATTTATGATAGTCAGAGAGAGAGAGAGAGAGAGAGAGAGAGAGAGAGAGGCAGAGACACAGGCAGAGGGAGAAGCAGGCTCCATGCACCGGGAGCCCGACGTGAGATTCGATCCTGGGTCTCCAGGATCGCGCCTTGGGCCAAAGGCAGGCGCCAAACCGCTGTGCCACCCAGGGATCCCTACAGAGTGCTTTTAAATTGTTCTACATACACATGTAGGAAATACAGAGTTTATCTTTCTCACCTCAATTGAGGAAAATATTAGGATTTAGATTAAAGCTCTTTAATCCCCAGAAAACTCCTACATCCAGAAATTTATAAAACTACATGATATAGGATCTATGACAATTTTCAGGAAACAAAGTTTATTTAGGAATATATCATTTGGAAAGAGTAACCATTCCAATATTGTTGATTTAAAAATGATAACAGACAAAAGAAAGAGAAAAATTATATGAATTAAAAATTGGTCATTTTAAGCTAGTTTCTGTAACTAGGATGATGAGGATAATAACCACTAATAGTGGAAATAGTATTTATTGAATTCATATCATATGTGAATTATGCATTTTCTAATTTAATTCAGCATTTGAGTCCCTGATGTAAAATAACTGATCAGAATCCCTGTCATTCTGCTTCAGTATTCTTGTATCAGTTGGAGTCCTGTCAGGAAAACAAAAACTACTTTAGATACTTCTAATCCAGGGAATTTTCACATAGGAATTGGTTGCAGCTGGGTTGGAAAGGCTGGAGGAGCTAAAGAGAAGAGAAAGTTGTTATCAAAGATTATGAGGCTTTTATAGCTCGAATGGAAACAGCCCACACAGACCATTTAACTGCTGGAGGTCCCAGTTTCCAGCATAGTTGCTATTAGAAGAGCATCACCCGTGATCAGAAGAATGGGAGTCCGCTCTCCTGCTGAGAGCCCAGATCCCTGGAGTCACCCTCAGGTCCCTTAGTGCTTCTGTTATTAACACAGGAATCACTAGGAACCAAAAAACAAATGATGCTTCCTTTCTTACTCCTTCCTTTTGTTGACCTCCATTGGCAGGATGTGTTAGAGAGGCAGCTCACTCATGGGAGGGAGTATGGAGAAAGAGTTTGGTTATTGTTGCTCTTCGTTTTGTTTGCTTGTGCGTTGGGTTTTGCTTTTTGGTAGACTTATAACCTTGATGTTTTGGAGAATCATATGCCAAAGGAGAACGTAAAGCTGAGAGATAATAGATAGAACCCAGCACCGATGTTACCATGCTACGTAAAAGAAGGAAATCTTGTCATTTATGAATGAATCTGGAGTATGTTATGCTAATTGAAATAAGCCAGACACAGAAAGACAAATACTATATGATCCCACTTATATGTGGTGGTTGTAAGAGCTTGAGTGGGGGTTGGGGGGTGGAGAATTTGGCAAAGGGTACAGACTTTCAATTATAAGATATATAAGTTTTAGAGATCTAATGTGTAGCAAAGTGACTGTACTTAATGTATACTTGAAGTTTGCTATACTTAATAATGTATGCTTGAAATTTAATGAGAGTAGATATCAAGTGTTCTCACCACACATATATATATACACACTCACATATGTTTTATACACCCACACACACATATATAAAACTATGAGGTAGTAGATATATTAATTAGCTCAACCCTTTATGTATACATGTATCAAAACATCAAGTTGTATACTATATATATACATATATATGTATATATATACACATACAATTTTGTCATAGTTAAATCTGGTAAAAAAATTAATAGAAAACAAAAGATCTTACACAGATCTTTGAATAGATTAAGAAAATCCAAATTCCGGGGCACCTGGGTGGCTCAGTGGTTGAGCCTTTCCCTATAGTTCAGAGCATTGATCCCAGGATCCTGAGATCAAGTCCTGCATTAGGCAAGCCTGCTTCTCCCTCTGCCTATGTCTCTGCCTCTCTCTGTGTCTCTCATGAATAAAAAAATAAAAATCTTTAAAAACAACAAGACAAATTCTGAGTCACCTTTCCTAGTGAGCTTTGAACAAAATGCAAAAGTCATGTTTATCTGAGTAATTTTTGGTGGATGACAATTTAGCCTACTAGCCGTTTTACCTTTGTATCATGAAATACTACATGTAAAAAAGTGAATTGCCTCTGGGCAGAGAGCAGTTAAGATGCTCTTTTACTCTTGTGCTTTTATTTTTCTCACTTACATACTTTTCTTGGATTAATCTCATTCACTTCCATGTCTTAAACTACCATCTATATATACCAATTCTTAAGATTTGGTCCCAATTAATTCACTAATCAATGATTCACAGAATTTTTTAGTGATATCTTCCTTAAAAATCATATCTAAATATTCATCTGCCTAAAGAAGCTTTAAGGAAGGTAGACTGATAGTCCATATGATGTCATGATTTTGAAAAATTCTATCTTTGTCTATTAAGACTGCTATAACAAAAATACCATAAACTGGATGTTTAAGCAACAATAAGTGTTTATTTCTCACAGTTCTCAAGACTGGGATGTCCAAAGTGCTGCCAGATTCAATGTCTGGTGAGGATATAGGACGAGGGGAGCTCTGTAGGATCTTTTTAAGATTACCATCCCATTCATGAAAGCTCCAACCTCATGACCTAAGCACTTGTCAGAGACTTCCCTTCCTAATGCTATTGCATTGAGAACATTGGGTTTCAACATATAATTTTGGGGGACACAAGCATTCACTTCATAGCAAATTTGATTTTTTTTTGGTAGTAATATTCTTAGCTTTATTTAAAAAAAACAACAAACATATCAACTATAGTTTTTTCTTCATGATTGCCATGAGATTTCATAAAAATTCTCTGTCTTTAACTTTGGACAATTCAAAGATAATTTATCTAAATTATCAATGATAATTGAAATCAATGATATATCAAGACCTTTTTAGTTCACTAATTATTGTTATATAATTTGTTTGGATTTTCTCTGTATCCAATCATAACCACACAGAATATATTGTTTCTTCCTTCCTGTGCTTTTCTTCTATTTCTTTTATCTTACTTTATTTCACTGGCCAAGATAGCCAATACCATGCTAAATAGAAACAGCAATAGGATGCAGGGGTTTTGTGTTTTGTTTTTCATTTTTTCCCTAAGGGAAAATAATTTAAATAATCTTTTATTATGGATCATTGAATTAATTTTTTTGTTTTTCTTTTTCAGAGGCTTATTTATTAAAGAAGTTCCCTATGGTGAATACTAACAGCAGCACTTCTGTTGAGATAATAATACATTTTTTCCTTTTTCCTATTAATGTGGAGAATTTATCAATTGATTTTCAAATGTTAAAATATATTTCTATTCCTGTAAAATACTCCCAATTTGTCATGATGGATTTTGAGTTTCTACATCACTGGATTTGATTTGCTAATATTTTGGTCAAGATTTTACGTCTATGTTTATAACAAGGAGGGATTTGCCCTTTGTTTTTGTTGCAATATCCTTGTCAGGATTTGATATTAAAGTTAAAACTTGTGATACAAAATGAATTAGAAAATATCCTCTTCTTCTGTTCTCTTCAGATATTTAACTGATATTGGATTACTTTTTGAAAATTAGTAAAATTACTGATGAAATTACCCAAGCATGAACTTTTCACCATAAGAAAGTTTTTAATAACCAATTTTATTTCATTAATAGATATTAAATTATTTTGAATTCTATTTATTCTTTTATCAAGTTATAAATTATGTTTTTCAAGGCATTTGTCATTTTATTTTCACTTTCAAACTTGTTAATTGAAAGTTGATCATTGTATTTTCTTTGCATATGTAGTGATGCCTGATGTTTGGGTTTTCTTCTCTATTGAGTCTCAGGCTCTTCCAGCTGAGCTAGCTGAGTGCTCTTGGTTTCTTTTGATTTTATACTTGAACAGTATTAGTTGGGTTTATCAAGTTAATTAATATTTACAAACACTATTCTTAACTTTCTCCTATTTTATGATGTAAATTTTATTGATTTCCGTTATTATTTTGCAATTATTATGTTATTAATTATTTTGTTAGTATTTAAGTAATAAGGCTTAGATGCTACTCTCCTATTCTTGAGTTTCTTAAAATGAAATTTTAGATTATTGCTCTTAAAATTTTTTGACAAGGCTATAAATTTCCCTGTAAGCAACCCTTTACCTGCATATTATAGGTTTTAATGTATTTTTATTATCATCCAGGTTAAAAAATATATTTCAAGGGGCAGTCTGGGTGGCTCAGCGGTTTAGCGCTGTCTTTGGCTCAGGGCATGACCCTGGAGACCCGGGATGAAGTCCCATGTCGGCTTCCTGTGTGGAGCCTGCTTCTCCCTCTGCCTGTGTGTCTCTCTCTCTCTCTCTCTCTATCTCTCTCTCTCTGTCTCCCATGATTAAACAAAACCTTTAAAAAATGTTTAAAAGATATATTTCTAGTTTTATTTGTGACTCATTTAATTTTGTTCTTTCGGTCATTTAGAACTAACTTACTTTGTTTCTAAAGTGCTTTGAGATCCACCCCCACCCTTTTTGTAATTAATTATTCTCTTTTCCCATCAGGGTCAGCGAGCAGACACTGAATAATGGCAATCCTTTCTAATTTAGTGAAGCTTTATTAACTAAATTTTGGCCAATTATGGAGAAAGTTACATATGCTCTTGAAAAGTATGTGAGCTATGTTTTTTTAAATGACCCTGATAATCATAGGGATCAAAATTAGCACTACATTACCACCTTATTATTAGTTTTATATTGTTTCTTACTCTGTTTTGTGTATTTTGTGTTTCTGTCTTTATTAACCCCTTTTTATTTTGCTATTTTCCTCAATACTAATTCTGTACATATAAATACATTTACATTCTATAAGAGATTATAAAATATATCCTTGACTTAGCCTAGTCCTCTGGAGATGGAGTATTTTTTTATTATTCACATTCATATTAAATTATTCTGTGCTTCCAGTAGCTCAACTTAGACCTGCCCTAATTTTTAGATGTTATCTCACAAAATTTATGACCTGAATCTTACAGATTTTGTTCACAGTGACTGCTATCAAATTTAATTTTGTGGGGTCTTTTTGTTTTATTTTCTTTAAATAATAATTTCTTAAATTTTGTAAAGTCAGTTGCAAATATAGAAACCTGCCCTGACTACCTTGAATCTAAAAGGGCAGAGATTGGGAGAAGTGGGTCACTGGAACGGATGACTTTCAGCTCAGTTACTCTCTGATAGTTACTTCTCAACTTAGCTGTTTGAGTCCAGTTGCTTTGTAAGTGCACCTCCAATCTCTCTGCACACTCACAGGTTTGCCAGACTTAGTAGGCATGCAGTAGTCAAAGAGTATTGCAGTGAAAATGACCAAAACTGACCCAAAGTCGAGGACATTTCAGGTTCAGTAGTCGCCACCAACTAATCAAAACTGGTGTCTGTAACATCTAGGTTAGCCTCTGGTTGGCCCCATATGGCTCCCCATTCCATTCTTGATATAGTGACAGGAGGCCAGAACATGCAAGGTTATCCAGACTATACAAAACAGTGTGTGATGTTTCAGAATTTTAGAACAAATTGGGAGAAAGGAAGGAGACAATGAGGACTTTGTATTTGACCCTGTTAAATTTTACATCTTATTTAAGATTATTTTCACATTATTTTAAGGGTTTAGAATACCTTATTTTGGCTTTCTTCTTGTTTACATTGCATATTTGAACATTATGATACCTGCAAATTTGATATAGAAAATTATATTTACTAGGCAATGAAATATTACTTAATAGAAAGTAATTTATTTCCATACTCAACGAAATGTTCCATTTTATACATAAATGAGAAGACAAATTTAAGAGGTATCCTGTAAATGAAAATGAATTTCCCTAATATTTTCATTACCTCCTCTGTTATGTTCTTTCTCTGCGGGCACTCACTTTAATATGTCTTGCTATTAGTGTCACCCAGTTAAGGGAGTAGAAAAATTTATTTGATTTAATATAAATTGTTATATATGTAACATATACCTATGAATATTAAGTATTAAGAGTGTCATATTCATTAAACACCTATTATTCACATTTTTCCTTGGAATAGTAAGATTGTATGTGAGAAATGACTGTCTTTAGAGGTGTCTTAAGTACTACATTTTTGATATAAATTAAAATATACCTCCAATAGTCTACAATCTATAATTTTCAAGGTCAGACATCTAACTGCTAATCTTTAAATTCAGTCCATATATCTGACTATTTTATACTTTTCGTAATAAGACAGGCATTTCAGAGAAGTAAATAATAATATTACTATGAAAATATTTGCTGATAGAGCATATTGTGTTAAACTAAATTATCATAAGTAATTATGCTTCAAAATAGTCAATTTCATTTTCATTGTTCCCAATTGCATATTCTACTCAGCTCTCATTTTCTTCAGGCATTAGAAGATTTCATCAGGTGAATACATTTTAATAAAATCACTTGTTCACAAGTGTCTTTGATTGGCCTGTGGTTATTTGTATAAGCATCCGGGTAGAGAGCCGCATTAAGTACAATCATTGGTCTCAGGCACAGTGTAAAGGAGGCAGAATTTGTCTTCAATATTTAATTCTCCTTATTTTGTCAGTTCTTATGTCCTTTTCAGAATTTAGTTGTCAAAAAGCCCGGTTCTTACTTACTTTCCTTCTTCCAGTTTCTCTGTCAGTTAGCTGCAGGACCGGTCTATGCTTAGGTAGGAAGGGATGGCATCCTACGGTTACTTGGCCTTAATTAGCTGATGATTCTAAGCTCTGTTCCTCAACTATGTAACCTTGGGAAAATATTCCAGCTCTTGAATGTCCATCTGTAAAATGGACATCAGAGTAATACCAAACACATAATTTTGTTTTGGGAACGAGATGATGCATATTAAGATTTTAACATAGCACTTGGAACAAAAGAATCACTCACTGAATGTTTACTGCTGTAGTGTCACAGGACGTGCCCTGCTCTAACAATGGTCTCAATTGTGTTCCTGCTCAAACACAAGCCTGTTGTTCTCTCAAATAACGGTGCAAAGTGGATGTCACAGTGTGAAAAGTGGGCTTTGCTTTCTGCAGTCATTCAGAGACCCAGGCTTCTTTCTTTCTCCCCCTCTTCCTCTTCCTACTTCACCCCAATGTCTTCTTCCCAGTGATAATGATCCCTCTTTATAGGTATTGTTGAAATTTACTCTTCAGTGTCTTTATTCCTTCCAGAATTCTGCCCCATTGGAGTACTATTCATCTGATAATATACTCAGACTAACTTAGGCCTGCCTCATGACAGTTATATGTCCTACCTTTTGGTGTTTACCTTTTAAGTGAAACTTAATGATCCTTATATACAAATGAGTAACAGATAAGGCCAAGCATCACCTAGGAAGTGCTGGTTGGAAAGGCCTGTGAGAGGAGAGATGTTCTCCTGGTCATATCTTAATTCACTATCAGTCTCACTCTGTTTTTTGGTTCTACTTCTCCAAGGTACATATGTGACTTTTCAGTCATTCTCTATTCTTAAGTGACTATACCAATAGAACAAGGAGAATTGAAGCAAATTTTAGTTTGTTAAGAAAGCTCTGAGAAATTCAGTACTTTTTTATTCATTCATTATTACTTCCTTTACTAATCGTTATTGCATTGGAAAATAGCTGAAATAATGAGAAAACAAACCTCCACAGGTTTTTTTTTAAGATTTTATTTATTTATTCATGACACATACACACACAGAGAGGCAAAGACACAGGCAGAGGGAGAAACAAGCTCCATGCAGGGAGCCTCATGTGGGACTCGATCCTGGGACTCCAGGATCACACCCTGGGCCAAAGGCAGGCATTAAACTGCTGAGCCACCCAGGGATCCCCCTCCACAGGTTTTTTTTTTTTTTTCCTCCACAGGTTTTTAACTGCTACATATGCTAACCTATGCACATATTTAGCCATGTATTCTCCACGGTCCCTGTTATAATGGGTGAATGTACTGCTGTCCTACCCAGGGCCTCATCTATGCTGGAATCCAACCCCTTCTGAGGGACAGATATGCTCATGTGGTTTTGAATCCACTTTGTGTAAGTATGTTTGTAATGTATGGGACTCTTCAGAGCATGGATCTCCGTGCCGGTGCCCTCTTGCCCAAGTGTTCAAGGAGGTCCTGTCTGCATAATGAGATTGTTTTTGACTTAAGTGAGTCAGTTCAGTCAGCATAGAATGTTGCTCTCATGTCCTCTGATCTAACAGTAAAATCAACCCTTTCTTCTACATTTAACTTCAGGATATAATTTTTCTAGTTTTGTTGTGTCGTGTTTTAAAAGGTTTTGTTTTTTCCTCTTCCTTAGTGTGTGATCCTTCTGTCCTTCCATAGCTGCTTGCTAGACTTATCTTCTGGTCCATTCTTTCACTGTAAGATGCGTTAAGTATTTCCTTATACCTTTTCTGAAAGGTCAACATGTATTTGATGGCACCAAAAGGGACGTTCACACACTGTTCACTCTGCAAATGATCATTAAATAAATGGTTAGACCACTGGTGCTCAAAGAGGAATTATGTGAAGATATTTTATAGTTTACCTGTATCTGGGCATCTCAGAGATTAAACTTGGAAACCAGTGTGCCCAGGTGCTGATAGATTTTATCACCAGGTGATTCTAATTTAAAATGAGTATTGAGAATCAGTGGATTAGATTTAAGACACATACTCTTGATTATATGTATATATATTTAAGAAAAGTAGGTTATGATGTCCTAGAAAGTTAGGTCCTTAAAAAAGAAAAAGAAAAAAAAAACAACAACAGTAAAACAGCAAAACACTTGGAGAAATCACTTGATTGGTCTAGTAGATACACATCACTATTCAGTGAAGTAGCAGTAGGAGGCTGAGTTCAAAAGTGAAAACCTAGCCCTTGTGTGCAACTGTCTAAGAAAACATTTGTAATGAAAAGGCTTACGGGAGGATTCTAATGGAACTGACTCCCTTGATCTATTTTAATGTAAAAAAATATGTTTTGCTTTTTCAGAGTTTTGTTTACACTTATTTAGGTTTTACATATGGTTTTACAGAACTTCCCAGAATAGCACCTGCTATTTCCAAGTTTAAAACTGGGAAAATGGTTCTAGTTCCTTACATTTAGAGTCTATTTATTATTCTCGTTAACATACTTGCTTCCCTGCAATGCATCATCACATTGGTCCTAAGAGTTAAAATGAGTTTCTACTTTTAGGTAGAAAATCTACTGACAGTACTTAGCATATAAAAGACATTCCATCAGTGTCATTTCTCTTGGTCGAAGTTATGTGATTACTAATGTTTTAGGATTAGATAAAATCCTAAAGCTCCTGCCAGTCAGGGCTCTTTCAAGTGTATTTTGGGATATTTGTTCACTTTCTTAATGCATATTTACACAAGGTAAAAATAAGGAAGTAGCCAGTAAAATGCTAAATACCATCTTATCTCAGAAGTATAATGTACACACAAAAAAATGCATCAGCAGTGTTTTCTTAGGCCATTGTTTCTTCATAAGATAGAATACAAAATTGTGAAAATACATTTGAAAGCAGCTCTGTTGTGGAAACCATGCATTGGTTCCCTCATTAAATGACAACCAGGAAATTTTAAAGTGAGAAAAATGTTTGCCTTCAAGCCTGGGCTTTGTTAGTAGAAATGCAAACCACAAGTGTGGTTTCATCATATTTTCTCGCATAGGGTAGAATGTAATCAGATAAAACAAGCTCTGTAAGAGATTTTTATATATCTGAGAGTGAACTGTTCTCACAGTTCTCAGGTAAAGAATGTATCTGTTCCTCTGTCACCTGCAGAAAATCTGACATGAAGTCAGTCCAATCCCCATTTGCACAATTAGACTGCAATTAAAGGTCCTGAGGCTGGAATAGAAGTAGATGACCAGATGCTTCAGTGAATTGCCTCTCCTGGTCTCGTCTCATTTCAGCTCCCAACCTGTGTCTATAAATCAAAGTCGTTTAAAGAAATATTTCAAAATATAAGTCCCTGCTGTAATCTATACAGACTTTTAATTAAAACTTTTAAAATAAAGAAATATCAGTCTCGCTGGAGAGTCGTGTTCATGCATTTGTTTTCTATATGCAGTTTTATTCTTTTAGGTGATATCTGTAGGATATTTCAGAGGCAAGTAGGACAGTATGTACTGATATAGGTGGCATGTTTCACAAATAGTTTCATTTTAAAATGATTGGTTTTATAATATTTATAAGGATTTTTTTAATAAAGCAGCAGTGACAAAAACCTCTGAATTATGTCTCAATAATCCTGATTTTAAAAACATAGCAACATATTACTGTACACCAATCAGAATGGATAAAATAAAAACAGTGACAACACTAAAAGCTGGGGAAAACTGTTTAACTCATACATTGATAGTGGTAAGAAAATGGTACAGCCTCTTTGGAAGTAGTTTGGAAGCTTCTCACAAAATAAACATACATGTAACCATATGTCCAAGCACTTGCACTCTTGGGCCTTTATCCCAGGGAAATGGAAACTCAGGTTCATGAAATAACCTGTAAATGAATGTTTATGGTGGCTTTATTCATAATAGTTCTGAACCAGAAAACACCCATATATCCTCTAGTAGGTGAATGGGTAAACCAACCAGGATACAGCCATACAGGGAAATGTAGTGTTGGATAGCTCTCAAGAAAATGATGCTCAGTAAAAAACACTATCTCAAAAGGTTACAGTATGACTCCACTTCCACAGCATTCCTGAAATCACTAAACTACAGAAGTAGAGAACAGATTGAGTGGTTGCCAGGGGTGAGGAAGAGGGATAGACAAGGAGCAAGGGAGATTGGTGTGGTGACTGAAGGGTGATAGAAGGGATTTTTGCACTGATAGAGTCATTCTGTATCTTGATGGCACTTATAAATGCACAAACCCACACATTTCACACTATAAATGACAATTAAACTGGAGAAGTAGGAAAATAGGAATAAGATCAGTGGCTTTTAAGTAGGATATTATCTTGCATGTGATACTGTATTAAAGTTTTGCAGAAGTTAATAGTGGAAGACTTAGGTGAAGGGCTGACAAGATCTCTTGCATTATTACTAATAATTGCATGTGAATCAGCTCTTATTTCAAAATAAAAATTTAACTTCTAAAATAAGCAAAACATGTTATGTTTTGTCTGAAAAAGCCTTAAGTGTTTTCCTATTTCGCTTGGAATGCAAGTCTAAATTCTTACAAGAGCCCTATTTGATCAGGACCCTATTTGTAGGGCCCTATTCTGGCTCCACAAATCATAAGTCCAACCTCACTAGACCCTCTGCTCTTGCTCAAAAAGGTTAAAACATTTGTGCAGCCTCTTATCTCCAACTGGAATGCTCTTACTCTCCATGTTCATATAACTCTCTCTCTTACCTAATCGAAGCCTTTGATCACATCTCATTGTTCAGTGAGACATACATAAAACCATCATATTTAAATCCCAGCCCCAACCCTTGTGTGTTGGGCGTGACCTCAGATTCTTGTGCCCCCTCCTCCTTTTACTCCAGCCGTTGCTGTGGCAACCCAATTCTGTGCAGCTGTATATTCTTTTTTTTTCTCCCTCAGCTGTATATTCTGATAGCACTGTGTATCTGCCACGTTCACTCTGGTGCTTGACCCTCACTTCATCCTGAGATGCCGGCAGAACCCAGCTCACCTGTAGCATAGACTTACAGGTGTAGGACATTACATCTCAGGGATCATCCCTTTCTAATGTGCGATGAGAGCCAGTGTGGAAGCGCTCCCTCCACTGGCTTCTCGAGTGGACAGTGCTGAGACACACTCCATAGGACTATTTGGAAGGTACTTGCATCTCCAATGGATTTCCTTCCCTCCATGCTTTATCCTTCCCGTTGCTGTTCTTTGCATCACTTGCCAAAATAAGTTGTCCTCAAACATGATTTGTCTGATTATCCTTCATTTAGAAAGCTACAATATCTGGGCTCTGTAGAGACTTAATCAGATCTATTTTTTTTCTTTTTTTTTTCTACAATGATTATATTATGATGTACAACTGATTCATCCTTTCTTAATTTCAGTGATCTGCCTTCCGCTGTATAGAATGTAGGTTCCATGACAATAGGGATATTTGTTTTATTCACCAGTGCATCCTAAGTACTTACAAAAGTGCCTGGTATACTCTATAAACTTTGCAAATATGTATTTAAGAAAATAACTGGATGTGAATCTCTCATTTCTAAAGAGAAAGGTTTTTGAAGGATATCTGAAAGAATCCTACATGGCTCTCAGTGTAAGCAGAGCTACACTGAGAAGGGAAGGTCATTGGTAAGGTCTTTGGAAAGCTGCTGATGCGTAGCTCTTCTCAGGCACAGTTGTTAGATTATTCAGAGACATCGCATTTGATATGCATATCCGTATTCTCCTAATAGATTATCTCAAAGGGAGTCAGTGAAAGATCATTATGGAAGATTGGGAGTTGGCAAAAGGAAGAATAGTTGTAATGGAGAGCTAAAATCCAGTAAACAAGCAGCAACAGAAGTTGGGAGACAATGTAAAAGAAGCTCCTACTCTCACTCAGGTGAATTACAACTTCCTGAGGTTCCCTGGCAATTTCAGAAAGTACCCACTTACATAATAGCTCCAATCAGCTGGAGCAGCCCCAAACCTGGAAATAACTCAAAAGCTCCCTCAGCCACACAAAGAGATCTAATCTAAACCTCAGAAATTACAGGAAATGAATGTGACTGGTGACTTTTTCAGCCTTAAAGAAAGAAATTTGTGCACAGACCAGTGGCACAGGTCAGTGCTAAAAACAACAACAGCAGCAAAAATTGGGCATGCCAGGAGTTTAAGGAAGAGAGACGCAAGAAAAAAGGAGAGAGATGCAAACACCAGAAAGGCTAACAGGCACCTACCTAGATGATGACAAGGAACTGTGCACATATTGATTAGAAGCGAATAATTGAGAGCAGGAACAAAAACATCAGAAATGGTCAAGAGAGAAGAGAAAGCACAAAGAACAATGGGACAGCAGTGGCTTCCTGGGTGGGGTCGGGGAGGCGATGCTCTGCCCTTTCCATGCCCCCCCAACCCTAGTGGGTGGTGCTTCACTGACAGAGAGGAGTAGTAGGTCAGGGCAGGGGTGGTGGGGCATATGTGGAGGATAGGGTGAGTGGCCGTGAAGGGCAAGCCAAGTAAATCCTCCAGATGGTGATTGCCTGGAAGGGTTGCTTGCTTGTGCACCTGAGAGCGAAGGCTGAGGGCCAGCCGGTGTGAATGGTAACAGGGTGGGAACTTTCTCTGAGCCCTCGCACAGACGGAGACACACTGCTTTGATTCCCTGGCTCTCTGCTGCTGCTGGAAACTTCCTTCACTGTCTTCTGTCTCTCACCACATGGCCCTAATCTGCATTTCCAAAACCATCTCCCATTCTTCTTCTAAACTCTCAAACGGTTTCACTGCCCACTCCTAAAACACAGCCTTTGGTTCTTGGTTCTTGTTTGGTTTCTTTGTTTCTTGTCGGCATCACATTCACATAATTTCTTTTCCGTATCAAATATTTTCCCTGATGGTTTCTATTTCAAAACTCATTCCTTCCTCCAGATGACCAGATGTACTATCTTGAAAAGTCTGCTCTGATATCCTGAGCTGCATGTGAAATGATTAGTATCTAATCCACTGGGCACTCCATTTGCCTCCCTCTCTTACATATGATTTTTGTGATTATTTGGTCATATGTCCTCTCATTTTATTATTAGCCCCTTGAAAGCACAAAATATGGAATTGAGTTCTTCAGACTTCTCTCGAACTCACGCATCCTAGGGTTTGATTATCTAAAAACCAACAAGTGATTGAGAAAATAGAAATCCATATTTAGCCTGAATGGATGATCTGGGAAGTTTTGATGTATTTGTAAATTATTTGTTTAGAGGTCATAAATCAAGTAGCTTTGTACGCATTCTTCAAATTTAGAGGTAATTATCTTGAAACTAATACTAGGAAATTATGCACAAACTAAATAAATAATGCACATTGTTTACATCACTGTTTCCCAGAATGATAATCTTTAGTCTCTTTATTTTTTGTCTTTAGACTTAGTTTCTTCAGTTTCCCAAATAAAGGTAGCATAATACTTTGGGTAATGAATGAGATCTTTTTAACATGTTGATAACTTTTAACCGTTGTATTTCTTAGGACCCTTAGTCTATATATCATTTAGAAGACAGTTATAATTATCATGCTATCCCTAACCCAAATATATATCTTGTCTCATCTATATTTGCATTATCCTCTGTATAAACTCTTTCACAAACAGACCAGCATTTCCTCTAACCCTGTAGCTACTTTCAAATCACAGAAGAAACATTTCACGTGCTCTTCTTCCTTGCCTCCCATCACCCCTGGGTTTTGCTGTCACAAGCACGGTGATACTACTTTTAATAGAATCATTAATGTTGCTCTAGTGTCAAAACTCCAGGACGCAGATCCTCATTATCTAACTAGACAATGTTTTTCCATGTTTCCTTCCCTCTCTCCTTTTCTTCCTTCCCTTCTTTTAATTCTTTTTGTGAATTTAATTTTGGTTTGACCTCTTGGTATAAAACGATTTATTTTACTTTTTAATTTTTTTTTTGTTTCAAACCTATAAAAAAGTTGCAAGAACAGTACAAAAAAAAAAGACCACATTTTCTTCACCAACATTCCCAACTGTTAAGTTTATCACATTTCTCCATCACTGTTTCTCTTCCTGTGTGTGCTTAGACACACGTACCACACTGCCCCATCAGCCCTAACTCCTCCAATATGTATCTCCCCAAACATGAACTCTTACTAACATTACACAACCCACTCGTGCAGAAAATAAAGTGATAAAATGCTACAGTTCCACCAACATTTCTCACTCAAGTTTTGCTGACTTTGCCGACAACGTTTCACTTTCTTTTACAGACTTTATCCAGGAACAGATATTTTAGTTGTCTTTTCTATCAGTGGCCCTAAGTCTGGAACAGTCTTTCCATCCTTCTCGTATCTTTGATGGAAAGTATGGATCTTTCATTCTGTGGGATGGTCCTCAAATTTACTCATATGAAATTTTCTCTTGATTGGACTCAGATCATTTGTTCTTGGAAGGAACCTATGCTCAAATGATGTGGTGCTCTTCTCAGCATATCACATCAGTAGGCACACTATTTTGACCTATCTTTGCTGATTTTTAAATTACCGGCGCAAGTTGGTGTCTGCCACATTGTCGTCAATATAAATTTGCCATGTTCCTCCTTTACCCTCTTTGGTATGGAAGACGGTATTCTAACAGTATGCCATTGTCTAATGTATGCACATTAGCATCAATGTGCCATCTGTCTAATCTTCTATTCATTCATAGGCATTAACTTCAGGGAAGATTTGTGACCCCTTGACCCCATTAATTTTAAAATTTATTTATTTAAAAAAATTATTTATTTATATTATGGTTGTTTCAATGGACTTATATTCAGTATGTTATAATCCAAAGCTCTCATTATTCATTTCTATACTTGAATTGATCTAGTTGGACCAGCATAGCTTTCCCCAAGCTGGGCTCCTGAGTCTTTTGACATATCCTCATCTTTTTTTGTACAATTATTTTCCTTTATGCCAAAAAAGAAAGTTTTGGATCATCTTCTACTTTCCAGTTCCCTGATTGAGAATCAGCCTTCTCCCCAGGGAGCTCTGGTGGAACAAAGTATTTAGAAGTCAAGATCTGTGTGCTTGGTGTTCTAATTTAAAAAGCCATTCCAGGGGATCCCTGGGTGGCGCAGCGGTTTAGCGCCTGCCTTTGGCCCAGGGTGCAATCCTGGAGACCCGGGATCGAGTCCCGCCTCGGGCTCCCAGTGCATGGAGCCTGCTTCTCCCTCTGCCCATGTCTCTGCCTCTCTCTCTCTCTCTCCCTGTGACTATCATAAATAAAAAATAATAATAAATAAAAATAAATAAAAGGCCATTCCATAATATTACCACTTTCTGGATGACATACTATTGGTAGGACCAGTGGATCACATGGTCATGGGATTGCTCTGTTGGCTTTTAGGTCAAAGAAAATATTATATAGTAGCCCATGTTGCTGATTTAGAGACTGTGACCTCTTGAATGATGGTGCTGTCAAAGGTTCTATGAGCCAGTAAATCAAGCCATATCAGAAATAGGTGGCAACCTTTATCAGTAAATACAACTGCCCCTTTTTAGGTGGAACTATCTTGTATAATCAACACTAAAGTTCTGGTTTGTCTTCTTGACAAATAGTACCATGTCAGTTACTAATATTTGTTGCTTTATGTAGTAAAACTCAAACAAGGCGTTTCCTACTCTGCTTACTTCCTTGGACCCTTCATACTTTTTTCTTCATACTTTTTTTTTTTTTTTTGATGATTATCATGCTTTGCTCTTCCATTGGTTTCTTAATATATTCCATTCCAAGTTGGCCTTTTATTGTCAGGCACCATGATGTTATTCCAAAAGTTCTACACAATAGGTTTAACTTTGATTTCACTATTTATGAGGTATATTGTCTATGATTTTGGGAAAGAACCCTAGTTGAACTCTCAATTCATCTACTCTCTGTTCCTTCAAAAACAGTTGCAGATCAAATGAGGTCATGGAGGACATATAAATGCTTTGCTTTGCATACTGTTAAAGGATATAAAAACACCTATTAGGCATTATAGTCCTTTTCAACTACAAAATGGTGTATTGATATTAGATGGTAACAAATGTTGAGAAGGAAATCAGTTATTTTTTTTAATCTTTTTTTATTTCTTTATGATAGTCACACAGAGAGAGAGAGAGAGAGACAGAGACACAGGCAGAGGGAGAAGCAGGCTCCATGCACCGGAGCCCGACATGGGATTCGATCCCCGGTCTCCAGGATCGCGCTCTGGGCCAAAGGCAGGCGCTAAACCACTGCGCCACTCAGGGATCCCAGAAATCAGTTCTAAGAACCAGAATAGTAAAACACAATTTAACAAATCAATTTAATACAATTTGCCATTGCCATAATACATTTGCCAATGACATAAATATTGTCATTTTTTCAATCATATATGATGGTCATCAAGTAACAATTTGATGTTAGAGCTCACCATTTTAGTCAAATAACCTTTTCTACTACCATATACACTGATGTCGGAAAGCTTAAAATCAGAGGAGGATAAGATTTATATTCTGTAACATCAAAAATGTGTTGGTCCACATGTTTATATTTATGCATGTGTCTACAGAAAGGCTGAAAACTTAAAAATCATAGTAAAAAATAACAAAAAGGTAAATGACACTCTATCCTCATTATGTTAGATCTTGGGTAATTGACATCTCTTTGCAATATGAACAGGTGATTATGGAGTCAATGACAATGTTACTGACGCCTGAATATTTCTCACATTAGTGACTAAAAATACTACAGAGACCCTAAAGAACATATGGACTGTGTTATATGACAAACTTTGATAGTTGTCTTAAAACAATAGAACAATAATGCTGTGAAGAAATTCAGTAAAGAAGCATGAATTTATATTTCACACAGCTACAAATTCTCCACATATATGAAAAACCATATTTACTTCCTGTTAAGGAGATTTTCATGTCTTTCCTAACACCTCCACTTCTTTCTCTTTTTCCCCTGCTCCTTCATTACCACTTATTTTTTCTTTTACTTAAAGCCTCTTTTCTTTCTGTGATTTTTCATAACAATGCAACATTGCCCAATTTGCTAAAACGTTCCTCATCTGCCTAAAATGTTCAAAATCAGTCCCCTCTTTTCTTCTACTCATCATTTCTGAGAAAAAGAAGGATCAATAAGAAAGTCAAGTATGTGATATTTCACTCTTTTTAATGTGGTTTAATATCTTATATATAATTTTTTATTGATGTACTTATTGCTTCTGAGTTCTGTTTTATTTTAGTATCTACTGGGCAGCAGGGGTATTTTTAAATATCTCGATATAAAAATCAGATAAATATGTTTAAGTGAAGTCAAGAAGAAAGAAAACATGGAAGATGTTTAATACGTAAATCTTATTTAAGCATGACAAGTAATTAGTCTGTCTTCAGATTAGATTGGCTCATCCCATTTGTCAGTATTTCTCAGCTTTCTCTGTACTATTCTCATTCCATATTAAGAAGTTTGGTAGATATCACAATAATAGGAAGTTGCAAATAAACTATTTTCGATCCCATCAGCATAAAACCAAACAACATATCTATGGCATGCTACATCATTTAAAAGGAAAACAAAAAGTAGGTATCCATTTCCTTATTTTCTTATGGTGAGAGTTCATTATCCCAAAAGATTAACCATACTTCTAAATAATTCAGTTTATTAGTAGAAGTATTCCTTATATTTGAATGAAATATTGTTTTTCTTAAATATAGAATTAAAACTGCAAAATTTTATCTTTAATTAATTTACACTTATATAATTTATACTTATATATAATTTACACTTATATATAGGTACTTTTATATTGATATGCAATTATGTAACTGATATGTAAAATATTAATAAATTTAATTATGTAATATAAAATTGTATGTCAACATACATTATATAGGACTTAATATGTATTAATGTGTGTGAAACAACATATTTAAAGTGTCTTAAACACAAAAGGGACCTAGGGAATAGCCTATAGATCTAATACCAGAAGTGCCACTTGTCTCAAAAGGAAATAGAACAATTTCCAGGGACTAAGAAAATGTCCTCACTTTGTCACCCTATCCACCCTTTTAATGTTTGCTCTCCAGTTTGCTTGTCTGCCCATCTCTTTTTCCCCACCCTTCTATCTTTCTCTCTGTTCATGGGAGGAAGCATATCTATCCTTATATTTCTCAATTGAAACAAAAAACAGGGTCTGATGAGTTTTCTTTTAACCTTCCTGATTTTGTGGAGATTTGATGGTTCACTTGCAGTCAGGGTCTTAACTCATTTAATTATAACAACATCCGGAGTTGGATATAATCATTACTCCTATTTTAAAGAAAATAATTGGGGATCCCTGGGTGGCGCAGAGGTTTTGCGCCTGCCTTTGGCCCAGGGCGTGATCCTGGAGACATGGGATCGAATCCCACTTTGGGCTCCCAGTGCATGGAGCCTGCTTCTCCCTCTGCCTATGTCTCTGCCTCTCTCTCTTCTCCGTGTGTGACTATCATAAATAAAAAATTTAAAAGAAAAAAATAATTGTTTTACACAGTTTAACTATGAATATATATATATATAAACTATATATTAACTAACTATATCAATATATATTAACTATAACATATATAACTATGAATATATATATATATATATATATATATATATATCCCACTGCATTCTCAAATTCACTAAATTTGTAGAATTCTGTACTGGAGATCATAACACAAATTCTAGTTATTTCCTCCAAACAGGTATAAACAAAACTTAATGTTGCATTTCATACTTGAGGTATTTGATATTGAAGCTAATGTACTGAAAGCCCTGTGTGAGAGAACTAGTGTGCCTTTCTGTGCTCCATCTCAAGTGTATGACAAAATATTGATGCTTACAAGAGTTTTTTAAGGCTTACCAAACAATGAGAAAAAATATTTTACCTTTGAGAGAGAGAGAGGCAGAGACACAGGCAGAGGGAGAAGCAGGCTCCATGAAGGGAGCCCGATGCGGGACTCGATCCCCAGTCTCCAGAATCAAGCCCTGGGCTGAAGGCAGGTGCTAAACCACTCAGCCACCCGGGCTGCCCTAAATAAGATCTTTAAAAAAAAAAAAAAAAAAAAAAAAAAACTAAAAAAAAAAAAAAAACAAACCCAGAAAGAATGTTCAGTTTTTCTATGAATATAAAAACTCTTATAGTTTGGCTTAATAAAATAAATTTAAAATTTCTTAAGATTAAAGAGATGGCTGAAAGAGAAAAAAATGTAGGAAAGATATTATCCTTTTACTTCTCTCCTATTAAGCATGTAGTTAAAAGTACTTGATATTTTAACAGAAATTAAAATTAGACTTTCAAAAAAAGAAAATATTTCCTGAGATCCACCCATTTCCTGGTTGACAGATTGTACAATTTCAGGTCATTTTTATTCCTATATAATTTAGCTGTAATTATTGTGTGGGAAAAAGAAATAGTGCACATTTGGGAAATTTGTTAAAGAGCAAAAGAAACGATCAAAGTACTCACGGCCTTCTGCAATGGGGTCAGGAGAGATTGTGACTAACTAAACAGTTTCAAATAATAATGTTGACTTTTGATGGATATAGTTGTAAAACTGAGTGAAGGACTGTTGTTTTCTTTTGTTTTGCTTCTTTGTATTGTTGGTTAGTTAAAATAACAATCGTACTCAAGACATATTTATACCTGGACAGGAATATCATACCCATAATATGTAATATAACATACTATAAGTAGAAAGACTATTTGAAGATTAACTGGAAGGTATAATTAGCTCATTCACAATCCACTGTTGATTAAGGTACCAGGCTTAGTGACATTACCAATCATCTTGTGCATGTGTGTGTATGAGATATATATTCAGTAATGATGCAAATGTTTTTTAGTCCAGAGGGACAAGTAATTCCAGAAAGCATGGTGTGTAGCCCTGTTGATATCAGTTAGCTTTTTCCCCACTCAACCCAGCAATCCTATATTTCTATTAATGCTCAAGCTTCTTCCTTTCTTGTTGAACTGATTATAGCACTTTGCTGGTTCCCTTATTTATCATCAGCTAATGAGATAATGAGAATTTTGTGTCATGGTTTAAGCCTTTGATGATCTCCAAAGTCAAATGAATGACAGAGGTTTATTCCTTAGTATATGAAGCATGACAGAGAATCTGACTTGCTAGTCTTTTTATTGGTTCATCTGTCTCACTACTTTTTTTTAAAAAAAATCTTTTTTTTTAATTTTATTTATTTATTTATGATAGTCACAGAGAGAGAGAGAGAGAGAGAGGCAGAGACAGGCAGAGGAGAAGCAGGCTCCATGCACCGGGAGCCTGACGTGGGATTCGATCCCGGGTCTCCAGGATCGCGCCCTGGGCCAAAGGCAGGCGCCAAACCGCTGCGCCACCCAGGGATCCCCTGTCTCACTACTTTTGAACTCAATTAAGAAATCTATGCCAATGGGAAGGAGAGCAACTCTTTGAGATTTGATCTAGTAATCTCGAAATTTCCTTGGCTCTTCTATTAATTTATGCATTTAGTTTGCTAAGATTTTATTTACATTCAATCAAAGATACTAATTTAACAGGTAGTTTCTTGAGTTTTGGTAACTGTACATAGTAAGGCAGCCATTACAATAAGGAATACATCAAGTTTCACAATATGTGTAAGCATCAAAATTGGATCCACCATGATCTTTTACAGGTAAGTTTTATTAATTCCTGCCCTTAGATTTAACTTTAAATAGACTCTCAATTTATTCCAAATAACATCTCCCTTCAAACTTGATATTTAGAATAAATGTTGTCAAAATATGGATTGTGGTATTTTTCAGTTGTTTGTAAAACATTACAAAAATTCAGTGGTAGTGTCCCATATAATTTATTTAATGTGTTCATTTTTCATAGTGTTCTTCAGAACCTTTGTTTATGGGAAATATTAATATTTCCAAATTTAGAGAAGATAAAATTCTATTCACATAATTTGAGAACTGAGGAGGCTTACTCAAAATATTTGTTCAGGGTATAGTAATGGTACTAATAGAACACAGGTGTTATTACTTCACACCTTAGGTTTTATTTAGCAAAGAGACATAAAAAACAACAATAACAAAAAACCCCAAGAAACAAAAATCCAAAACCTGCATTGTTGACAGGTTCCAGTCAGAAAACATTGTTGTACACTGTTTAAGGTAAAAATCATCAATAGCATTGATTTTCCATGATAACATTCAGGTCAGTAAATGTTAAGGACTATTGAATAAAATAATGCTAATTAAGTAACCAATATCACTGCAATCTATAGAGGTAATGACATTCCATTTGTCATTGAATTAAAAACATATCTTGAAATGTGGCTTCTTTTCTCTGCATATAAAGCATAGTTTTTATGAATTAAATAGCGTTGTGGAATTGGTTTGATTTTGTCACTGCATTTAGGGACCTACCTTTCACACAATAGAAAACCCATTTATTTTCTCTTCTGAAGCACTTATTTAATGCTAGGCAATCATTACACCTCTGTTGTGAGGTGTGTCTCAAGAGTGTACTCCATTATTGATATATTTAGTCACAAAAGAAAAGTACGTTGAAAGGAGTATAAATAAAAACCATGCACACACAAATATTTCAAAAGATTCAATTTATTTTCTGTATGTTTTTATTTTAATCTTCCAACATGCTGTCATCAACTGTATCAAAGATAAAAAAGCACTTGGAAATGTCTTCAGCATGCAAATGGATGCACTGTTGAATTTGCAAAAGAAATGTCTTTTTTCCTATTTTAACATAGAGAAACATTTCTCATTTTTTGTGGAGGTTATACACTGGGGATCTAAAGATACAACATTGCATTCAGATCAAAAACTGTTAAAAAATTAAGGCTTTAAACTGCGGAGTATTTTGTATTTAAAAATATTTTATGTCACTGTAATGTATATCTATACATGAGATAAGTTTTTGCAAGTTAAGTATTTAATGGATTGAAAATTTTTATCACTAAAGAATGTAAGTGAAATTTCTTGTTTAAATTGTTTTCTTCCCAAAATCCAATTGCTTTTAGCATTTATATTGCTGTAGTACCTGAATTAGTAATTTTACTAGAAATAATTTATTGCTGACAAGAAGAGATACTTTGTTGTATTTTCCCAGAGCTACTTACAAACTCTTGAAATTATAATATTTAACTGTAAATTCTACTATAATTTAGTTTAATACTTTAATTGTAATTTAATATTTAATGGGATTTCTGTATAATATAGGACAATACCTTTATGCTGTTTATACAGTTCATTTAAATAAGCTCTCAAACTAATGAGTTTTTGTGCCAACATGATTCCTAAAAAATAAAAGATACTTATTCTGGCTAATTAAACAGAAAAAGGAATTTTGGAAAGACATCTGTGAGCTCACAAAATCAATTAGAAACTAGAGAACTAAGCTTGAAAAAGAAGAGGAAGAGAAAGGAAAAGACAAAAAAAGAAAGAAAGAAAGAAAGAAAGAAAGAAAGAAAGAAAGAAAGAAAGAAAGGGAAAGAAAGAGAAAGAAAAAAGAAAGAAAGAAAGAAAAGAAAGAAAGAAAGAAAGAAAGAGAAGAGAAAGAAAAAGAAAGAAAGAAAGAAAGAAAGAAAGAAAGAAGAAAGAAAGAAAGAAAAGAAAGAAAGAAAGAAAGAAAGAAAGAAAGAAAGAAGAAAGAAAGAAAGAAAGAAAGAAAGAAAAGGAAAGAAAGAAAGAAAGAAAGAAAGAAAAAGAAAGAAAGAAAGGAGGGGAGGGAATAACTCTTTTGAAACAGGTTTTTGAAATGAAACATTCTGGGTTTACAAATAATAGTTTTATTATTTGACCCATGGATTTCTCAGAAGTGTTGTTTTGGGGCACATGGGTGGCTCAGTTGGTGGAGTGTCTAGCTCTTGATTTTGGCTCAGATGGTCATGAGATGAGCCCTCAGAGCCCTGGTGGGGCTCCATGCTGGGTATGGAGTCTGCATATGATTCTCTCCTTCTGCTGCACCCCCAGGCCCACCTGTGTCTCTCTCTCTTAAAAAAAAAAATTAAAGGGATCCCTGGGTGGCACAGCGGTTTGGCGCCTGCCTCTGGCCCAGGGCGCGATCCTGGAGACCCGGATCGAATCCCACATCGGGCTCCCGGTGCATGGAGCCTGCTTCTCCCTCTGCCTGTGTCTCTGCCTCTCTCTCTCTCTCTCTCTGTGACTATCATAAATAAAAATAAAAAAAAAAATTAAAAAAAAATTAAAAAGTGTTCTATTTTATTTCAAAATATTTGGAAATTTTCCAACTATTTTCTTGTTATTGGTTTCTAATTAAATCCCACATGGTCAGAGGACACACTTTGCATGATGTGAATCCTTTTAAATTTACTAAGGTTTGTTTTATGATGCAGAATATTTTCTCATGGTAAATCTTCCCTATACACTTGAATGTGTATGTTATTCTTGAAGGATGGAAGGTTTTGTGTATGTTAATTAGGTCACGTAAGTTGATAGCGTTATTCAAGTCTTCCATATCCTTAATGGTTTTTCTCTCTGCTAGTTCTATTAATTATTGAGAGAGGTGCATTGAGCCAACAAATGTAACTGTTAATTTGTCTATATTTCTATATATCTTTATCAGTTTTAGCTTCATGCATTTTGACCTTCTATATTAAGTGCATACGTATTTGGAATTGTTATGTGTTTCTAATAAATTTATCCTTTTTCTCAAGGGATGAAGGAAGGGATCCATCCTAAGGAACCAGCCAGCTCTTACCTCCTCCTGGTTGTTTTCTTTCCCACCCCAGTTTATTTTTTGTCTCTCCAGCCCCCGCCACCCCCCACCCCACCCAGCCCCTACCTCTGAAGCCATTTTATGAACTGTCATGTGCCACCTGACCTCCAGTAAAAACAAAAAACAGGCTTTCAAAAAAAAAAAAAAACTTTTTAATTTCAGCAATATCTTTTCCTCTAATGTCTACTGGGTTGAGATTAATATAGCCCCTCCAACTTAAAGAAAATAAATTAGCATGCTAACATCTTACTGTTTTTAAGACTTCACTTTTTTAGAGAAGTTTTAGGCTTACAACAAAATTGAGAGGAACGTACAGAGATCTCCTATATACTCCCATCCCCACATATACATGCCCTCCTATTATCAATATTTCTCACCAGATCAGTGCTTCTTGTTTTTTTTTTTTTCTTTTTCCCCTTTACCCAAGAATGAACCTACATGGACACATCATAATCACCCAAAGTCTGTAGCTTACCTTAGGGCTCAATCTTGGTGTTGTACATTCTATGGGTTGGGGCAAACATATAATGCCATGGACCCATCATTGTGATGGAACACAACCCTGCCACAACACAGAACATTTCACCACCCCGCCAAGTTCTTTGTCCTGTGTGTATTCATTTCTCTCCTTCTGCAACTCCCTCCACCAGGACATTAATAACCATATTTTTTTTAGTTATCTTTGTGGTTTTGTCTTTTCTAGAATGTCATATAGTTGGAATTATACAGTATGTAGCCTTTTCAGATTGACCTCTTTCACTTAGTACTATGCATTTAAGGTTCCTCCATGTCTTAACATGGCTTGATGGCTCATTTCTGGTTTAGCTCAGAATAGTATTGCATGGTCTGGATGGACCATAGTTGTTAATCTCTTCACCTACTAAAGGACATTTTAATTGTCCTTTTTTAATCCTTTTGCTTTTAACTTATTTAAGTGGGTTTCTTGAAGACATCATAAAAGTGGGCATTGCTTTTTTCCCCAAATGTAAATTTCTTCATTTTATTTTTTTATTATTGATACAATACCATCATAGTTTTTGTTTATCTCATTTGTTCTTACTTCCTTTTTAAGCATTTTTTCCCAATTTTTTTAGAGTAGTTTTGTGATTTATTTTCATCTTGAGTCTGCTTTATTACTTACACCTCTCTTGATTTGTTTGGGTTACTACTGTAAGTATTGTAACATATGTCTTTATCACAATTGAACTTTAAAAAATTAACAATATGCCATTTAAAATATAAAGACTTTTAAAACAGCATTCTATTGGCTTTCTCCTGTCCTTTGTACTAAACCTGTACATGGCTTGCAATAAACCTGTACATGGCTTTTAAACAAACAAAAAACATTGTTATTATTTTTGCTTAATCATGAGCTTCCATTGTCATCTAGCTTATATAACCTGTCTACTCCTCTCTCATCTCGTTCCGGTATACATGATGTGTTTATTCTCTGTGTGCTCTTAAAATTCTCCTTATTATTGGTTTTTGACAATTCACTGTTGAATTAGAATGTGCTTTAGTTTGTTGTTGTTGCTGTTTTTCCTTTTTTTTTTTTTTAAGATTTTATTTACTTATTCATGAGAGACACACAGAGAGAGGCAGAGACATAAGCAGATGGAGAAGCAGGCTCCCTCCAGGGAGCCCAATGTGTGGGACTCCATCCCAGGACCCCGGGATCCTGCCCTGAGCCGAAAGCAGATGCTCAACCACTGAGCCACCCAGGTGCCCCTGTTTTCGTTTTGCCCTTAAGGACTTCTCTAATCAATTGAGCTTTCGGCACTTTGGGGTTTTACACTTTTTTTTTTTTTTGTCAAATTTGGAAAATTAAAGACCAATGAGTTTTCAATACTTTCTAATCACCTTCTTCTTCCTCCTTTACCTTCAGTTGCACATTTATTATACCACTTGATATCATCTCACAGGTCATTGATTTTGTCCACAGATTTTTCTAGACTTTTTCTGGGTCATTTTGGATAATTTCTATTGCTGTACATTCAAATTAATTGATCTTTCCTCTGTGTCATCAAATCTGCTATTGACCCAGATAAGGTAATTTTCACCTCACATATTGCATTTTAATCTCTGGAAGTGTGATTTGGATTTTTAAAAATTTGATTGTTCTCATCAAGTCCATGGTTTCTTTTGCTTCCATGTATATATGGAGCAAACAGATGACAATGCTCTTTAATTCTCATGCCTGTTATTTTTATTTTTTGTACCAACTCATGGTCTGTTTGAATCGATTATTTCCTCTTTGTTCTATGGGTTGTATTTTCCTGCTGTTTTGTGTTCCTGGAAATATATTATTGGTTGTCAAATTTTGTGTTTTTAGATAATCAGGTGATGGATTTTGTTATATTCCTATATATACTTTTGACTTTTGTCCTCAACTACAGTTAAACTAGCAGTAATCAGTTATATTCTTTTTGAAATTGCTTTTATGATCTGTTAGGGGAAGCTTAAAGCAGCCTTTAATATAAGGTTAATTTTGTTATACCATTAACATGGATACTTTTATGTCTCTACCCAATGTTCCCTGGATTACAGGGTCTTTTGTTTCTATCTGAAGGACAGGGACAGGGAGTATTTATAGGATTGTGTGATTTCTGTGGGCATTATTTTTCATCTTTTCCAGTGTTTTGTTTTGTTTTGTTTTGTTTTTTTACACAGCCTTTGGATATGGATATCAAGAATCAGTTATTTCAGCACTGAGACCAGGGCTCAGGGTCACCCTTCTTTAGAACTCCTGAGCTTTTTCTCTGTGACTCTTCCAATACTTTCTCCTACAAATTTTAGCTACTTTGGGTTTGTGAACTATCAACCTTACTTCTTCCTCTCAGTAAGTAGGACAGATTATATATATGTGCATATTTTTAATATTTATTTGCATATATTTAAGAAAGCTTGATTTTAAAAATATAACTGGGATTTTTTAAAGATTTTATTTATTTATTCATGAGAGACACACAAAGAGAAAGAGGCAGAAACACAGGCAGAGGGAGAAACAGGCTTCATGAAGGGAGCCCGACATGGGATTCGATCCTAAGTCCCAGGATCACACCCTGGGCCAAAGGTAGCACTAAACCACTGACCTACCCAGGCTTCCCTATAACTGTGTTAATAAAAAAATGATGGGGCACCTAAATGATGCGCAGTTGGTTAAGCATCACACTCTTGGTTTCAGCACAAGTCTTGATCTCAGAGTCATGAAATTGAGCCCTGGGTCAGATCCACAGTCAGTATGGAGTCTGCTTGAGATTCTCCTTTTCCTTCTGCCCCTCCCACTTGTGCTCTCTCTCTCTCTCTCTCTCTCTCTCTCTCATGTAAATAAATCTTTAAAAAAAATGATGATTACTCTGATTACCTCAAGAAAACTTCAAAAAATCACTGTGTATAACCACCCTGTAGGTGAGTATTCTTATTTTCTTTATATAATAATTGAGGAACTGATGTGGAGATATGAAATTTTTTAAAAGATTTTATTTATTAGAGAAGAGAGAGCACAAGTGGGAGGAGGTACAGAGAGAGAGAGGGACAAGCAGACTCCCCACTGAGCAGTGAGCCTGATGACAGTGGGCTCATTCCCAGGACCCTGAGATCATGACCTGAACCAAAGGCAGATGCTTACATGCAGCCACCCAGATGCCCAGAGAAATCAGAGTTTTGTCCCAGGTAAAACTACTGGTAAGTGTACAGCTGGCTTTTGAAACTCCTCAGCATCTGTGTAGCACTTCAAGTCCATATTGATGTAATACCGAGGACCAGATTAGCTTCTAGGAAGACACCTCCTCACGTTGTCTCTGTTGTCTAAGATATGAGAGTTTAGAGCTGAGATTTCTGACTCTCCAGACAGTGACCCATCTTCTTTTCTACCTGTAGAAATCACTTAAATATGTTTCTTTGAGTTTCTGCTGCTGTGAAAGTCATCACATGAAAACCATAACTGTTAATACATTTTGATTGGTAGGAAATACCCTTATATAAAAATTTTGACACATTGAGTACCTTTTTACTTAAAACAATTGGATTAATTTTAGCATTTTTCCAACATGCCACCTATTTTGAACAGTGATTGTGAGGCTATCTCTGGAATAGACTTAAATTAATATGCTTCCAGAAATCTGCTATTAGCCACAGATACCTATAAATTGCTTCCAATGGTGTCCAATCATGAGTTTATAATTACTTAAACAAACTATGTTAAATATATCAACCACTACTAAATCAAAACCAAATACTTTAGAAGGATAAGATTGTTGTATTTTGATAGTCACAATGCATTAAACCCCAGAGGAAAGAGTGGAGAATTTAGCGAATGCACAGTAAATTCACATTACTGTTTCTGTCCTTCAAGAAGGTAACTCTGTGAAGTTCTTGGAATTAGCCTTGTGCACTGTGTGTATCTAAACTCCAGCCACAAATAGTTAAGTTTTGTAAAGAAAATTATTGCCTCATAACAAATTTTAATTTTAATTGTACTCATATAATCAGATCATAGTTTACCTTTCTCTCCTGAAGAGGATTTGCTTCTCATCCAATTTTGTTACTTCTTGTTTTGTATTTTAAATCTGCCTTTACTCCTAACTTTTGATTAAAAACTAATTTGGATCTCAAAAGTGTTTGCAATATTGCTTATCTTAACATGGATATAATAATGCCAAGCATCTCTCCTCTATTTAATAAATTAAGTATTGAACATTCTTCTAATTTTAATTTGGCCAATAAATCCTCCCAATTAATATATTAATTTGTCTTTCTGCAGCAAATCTGATGTTTATATGCAAAGCAAAATATAATAAAAGGGAAATTTTATTTTCCAAGCTTAGAAAATTTAGAAAGATATATTCTCATTGGAAGGAAAGATTTAAAAAGGATAAAGAGGAACATATTTGTTGAATTCTTGTTAGCAAACCCAGGTCTTTTCTTAATCATTTAATCTATCTTCTATATTTTTCACTATTTCAGTTTATAGATAATAGACCCAGTATCACCAAGTACCAAAGGAATGAAGAATTTAGTCATTTGTTAACTGTGTCTTCAAAGTGTGGATCATTCAACTACATTTGCCATGCTCATACAAATATGTAAATGCACGTTGAAATAAACATTTAAAATACTTAGGAGTGCCTAGGTTGCTCAGCTGGTTAAGTGTCCAACTCTTGATTTCAGCTCAGGTCATGGTCTCAGGCTTATGGGATCAAGCCCTGCTCTGCACGGGTGTGAAGCCTGTGAGATTCTCTTTATCCCTCTGCATCTCTCTCTCTCTCTTTCTCTCTTCCTCTCTAAAAAAATTTACTTGAGTTTGATTCATTTTTAATGTACATCTCATGAACATTAAGACAATAAAAGATAAATTTTCCCTTTTAATAGCAGCATAATATTCCTACCATGGATATTCAATTTAGTTTTACTGGGAAAATTCAAGTTGTTTCCAGTATTTTTTACTATGAAAATTTCTGGAAGAAATGTCTTGATACCCATTCATGTATTTACTGATGCTTTTTAAAATATAGCACAGTGGGATTCCTGGGTGGCGCAGCGGTTTAGTGCCTGCCTTTGGCCCAGGGCGCGATCCTGGAGACCTGGAATCGAATCCCGCGTCGGGCTCCCGGTGCATGGAGCCTGCTTCTCCTTCTGCCTGTGTCTCTGCTTCTCTCTCTCTCTCTCTGTGACTATCATAAATAAATAAAAAAATTAAAATATAGCACAGTAAGGATGATTGGTGTGTTGAGCTTTCGGCTCAGGGCATTGATCCTGGAGTCCCAAGATTGAGTGCCACATTGGGATCCCTGCAGGTAGCCTGCTTCTCCCTCTTCTTGTGTCTCTGCCTCCTGCTCTGTATCTTTCATGAATAAATAAATAAAATATTTTTTAAAATAATAAAATATAGCACATTAAATGCCATATTATTCCCATATTAATGTATGGTTCATTTCACCTGTTCATTTTACTTAACAGTCCTGATATTGTCAACTTTTATTGAATATATATAATGTGTTAATATTGTATATAATCACGTGACAAATTTGTATCTCCATTTTTATTGTTCCAGATATACAAAACAAAACATCCAGGATTGCACCTACCTTTTTTTCTACTTGAAATGATCTGTCACAAAAATTTTCATCTACATGTTATATAAAGGGAATCTACAGGCACATTTGTTCATGTAAATATTAAGAAACCAAGATTATAATTATGTGGGTCCTTATCTTATAATCCAAACACAGATAAATACCTACTATTGAATTTGGGCAAACTCCACAACTGAGAACAATATATAAAGTGGGAGAGAGCATGGAATAGAAGACTAGTTCTTTAGGCTAAACACCAACAGTTTGCTATGTTTTCCTGAACAAGTCAAACTAAAAAAGCCAGTTTTATTCTTGCAACAATTACAGAGTTGGGTTAAATGAATCTAAATTCCTTCATAGACCTTTAACATCCTGTCCTATGTTTTCACAGATTGCTTCGATAGAAGTATCTTTCCCTAATCTCCCAAATGACTGGAGAGTACTTAAATTAGTTTGCTAAGGCTGCCATAACTAGGTACCCAAAACTGGCAGCTTAAACAAACAAATTGTTTTCTCACCGTCCTAGAGGCTGAAAGTCCAGGAGAAAGGAAGGTAACAACAGGAGTGTCCCTTCTGAGCCCGTCAGGTCAGATCTGTTCAAACCTCTCTCCTTGGCTGGTAGATAATTTACATTCTCTCCGTGTCTTCACAACATATTGCTTCTATACCTTCTTCTATATGTGTCTATGTCCAAATGTCCTCTTCTTATAGGGACTCCAGTTGCACTGGATTAGAGCTCACCCTCATGACCTCATTTTAACTTAATTATTTCTATAAAGACTGTATCCAAGTACATTCACATTCTGAGTTAGGCAGAATGGCCGTGAGGATTTCAATATATGAAGTTTGCGGGGGACCCGATTCAGCCTATAACATCCGCTGACCTACCATAGCACATTTGTCACACACCAGATGTTCAGATACGTGAAGATTTTTCTCTGCTCTGTTTGCCTATTACACATAGCTTTTTGTCAAAACTACCTTATAATTATTATAGCTGTATAGCAAGTCTTGATACTTTGCATGTAAGGTCTATATTATCTTTCCAAGTGTGTCTCAGCTATTCTTACCTACTTAAAATCTTTTATTAATGGTCAAACCACTTAGCAATGTGGGGGATCTGGACCATTTATGAGGAAAACTTTGGGAAGTAAAATTTTTTGATTATTCAAATTATACAAGATTAGATTTGCATACAGTTATAGATACATTAAAGCATTAGAATATCTCATCTAGAAATAATGAGAGTATGAGCAGGTAAATCAGTTTGTTATTGAATCACACAGAGTAGGGAGCAATGAAGAATCTTGAAATCATCTTAGAGGAAGCTAAAGAATGCTCTGTTTATCTCAAGATAGAGTGGTAAAAGAGTTTACAGTTCCAGGATTTATTATTCAGTTTGCAACTGTACAAGTCACGAGAAGTCGAAATAATTTCCTGAATAATTGTCATAAACGTCTATGCTTAAGGGGAGCTATCTCCCACCTTGAACAATAATGCATACACAATTTGCCCCAGAACATCTTTTTGTGGCACATTGTAACAGAATCATAATATTCTAAGCCATTTCTTACAAATGGTGTAATGTAATTTCCTTGACATCTATTATTTCTAGGTATATACTCTGTATGCAAAATTTCATGCTATGTTTCCATCTTTCTACGAGGAGATTATTTCTCTATATTTTTAACCTTTTTATTATATGATATCATGTTGAATGGGTAGGTTGCTCTCTGCAAATAATTTCCTTTTTAAGATCTTATTAAATTTTTTTGTTTTTTGAGATTGTCGAGATTTTGTTTTTTGTTTGGATCATTATGACCAGAGAGTATTTTCACTGAAAAATCATGGCTGGGATTGAAATGACAGAAAGTTAAGTACTTTTTGAAAATCCAAGATTAAAAGGCATGACTCACAGTTTTACTTTTTACAGATAAAAGTTGTTTTGTAAGAAAGATGACATGGAAATTGGTAGAGGTAGTGTGGGAAGGAGAGATTAGATTATTTAAAGGTATATTTTTAAAAGTTTGTACTAAGGGCATAAATCTCTCATTTGTGTGTTAACAAAAGCATTATAGACTAAAATGACAAACCTCAGAGCAATATAGTACAGCACATATATAAATATGCAAGTAAAAATGAGTATTGGATATTTTCAAAAATACTGTTTTTAAATTGAAACCCTATGTGTTTATAACATAAGTAGAAAGATATCAAGTCATATGAGTGTGTGTGTGCATGTATAAAAATTATAACTCTCACCTAAATACTATTATGTTTGTTGTTATTGCTTTTGGGCTGCTCTTATGGCTGTTTGTAGCCTACTCTGATTTTAATGACCAAAGCAGCCACCTATCACTGTTTTTTGTGCTCAAACTCACAGTAATTCAGATTTTGCCTTTTTCTGATTTCTTCTATTCATATATTTTACTCCAGACTCTCTGAGCTGAAGACTGTGGCAGAACATGATAAGCTGTTTAGGAAGATATATATCTCTTCACTCCTTTGTCAGCCCTCATTTATCATATAGCTGCACTTGGCACTTGACATACATGTTCTAATTTAATCCTTTCAACAATAGTCTGAGGCAGGAGTTCCTCCTTTTTTTTTCTCCTTTTGATAAAGGTGAGATTTTCACTAATGAAGGGATTTTATAAGGAAACACGCTTCATCATCATCACAGTGTTAGCAGGTTGATTGAACATAGAGAGTTTGTTCATTTCTACTGCCCTTCCTTTAAATTATTTTTGAAAGTTTCCTTTACCCAACCCTGAACATCACTCCTGCTGTGTCTCTGTCAAATTTTATCCCTTCCAATTTTAAGATTGTTTAAATTTTCTGTGATTACCCACTAATTTCTATGAAACTGGGTGAGTCAGCTTACATGTAAAATGACTGAAATTAATCAACTATTTTAAAGTTTTCTTCAATGGACCTAGATAGACTTTAAGAATAGTTTAGGTTTTTCACCATCTTTATGTTTTTATTTGGGACTATTTCCTTGTTTTATTTGGGTCTATTTTCCCTATAAAAATAAGGAAAAAATTTCTCTATTTAAAAAAAAGATTTTATTTATTTATTTGACAGCAAAAGAGAGATAGAGTACATGGCAGGCAGAAGCAGAGAGACTGCTTCCCCACTGAGCAGGATAGATGCAGGGGCTCAATCCCAGGACCCCGGGATCATGACCTGAGACGCTTAACCTACTGAGTCACCCAGGCACCCCTCCCTATTTATTTTTGAAATAAGACTCCATGATAATTATTTTTGAAATATAGGCATGAAAGTATGAACAGAAACTACATTTGAAAATAATGTGTTGGAACTGATCAGAGGAATTTGGAAATGTAGACTTAAAGACACAAACACAATTTTTGTTTTTCTGCTATATATGTATGGATACTTTATGTTGAACTTTATTTTTTCCATAGTCAAAACAGACTTTAAAGTATGTGTATTTATAGGTATATCTTAGCACTTGTAAGATGATAATAATAAAAGTCACAATTATATGATCAAGATATTCTTCATAGTCAGTATCTGGACAGCTAATGAGATTCATCGTTTCCTCCAGAGGAAAGGCACAGGCTTATTTTCTCCACATTAGATGCTGTGTTCTGTGAAACCACAAGGAAATTGACCAGTGGTAATAATTGTGCATCATCGAATGCCCTGAGTTACATGTATCTATCACTCCCATAGTCACTTAAATGTAGTGTAATTTTTTTTAAGTGTAGTTGTCATGCTAAGAAAAGCAAGAAAACAGAATCATAAAATGCTCACATAAGACCAGTGAAGCCAAAAGGAGTGGGCAAGAAATATAAAGCAAAAAAGAGTAAATATAATAAATGGAAAGTAGTTACAAATATGTTAGATACTCAT
The DNA here is from genome assembly GCF_905146905.1 of Nyctereutes procyonoides. Taxonomy (NCBI): domain Eukaryota; kingdom Metazoa; phylum Chordata; class Mammalia; order Carnivora; family Canidae; genus Nyctereutes; species Nyctereutes procyonoides. Next base: position 6,804,953 of record NW_026575082.1, on the reverse strand, counting down.
TCAGTGGCGTAGATAAGTCCTTTAAATCTAAATATTAGATAGAGGAACACCTAGGAGGCTCAGTGGTTGAGTATCTGCCTTAGGGTCAGGGCGTGACCCTGGAGATCTGGGATCGAGTCCCACATCAGGATCCCTGCATGGAGCATGCTTCTCCTTCTGCCTTTGTCTCTGCCCCTCTCTCTGTGTCTTAAATAAATAAATAAATAAATAAATAAATAAATAAATAAATAAAATATTAAAAATATATTAAATAGAAAAAGAGTTATAAATATATTCATAACAATAAGACATCTAAAACTGATAAAATAGACATGATTAACCACCATAGAAATAACATATATTTGGCTTTGAAGGTATAGAATTAAGTCATATTTATACATTTAATTATTATACTGATATTAAAAAGTCACCTTAGTGAACTGAAACAAACAAGACTGACTGATGGCTTTACATGTTAGTAGTGACTATATAATTGGGTTATATTATTTAGGATGAACCTGAAATAAGTTTCCATTAGATATTAAGATTTCCAGTTTACTTCACAATTTCCCTATTGCAAAGACAGTTTGACATTAAAAATTGTTCTTCTCACATCACCCTTAAATGCCTTCAGTACATAAAATCCTTCTCTGGATGTTTACTTATCTAAATATCACATTTACATAATACCCAAAATAAAATATATTGTTTTTATATACATGTGTGGCTTCTGCTACCTTTCTCCAGTAAAGGAAGCATCTGTCTACCTATTATCTCTCTCTCTCTTTCTCTCTCTCTGTCTCTCGTGCTGTTAAAATTTGTATTACTCTAGTTAGTGTATATTAAATAATATTACCTTTGGAAATGTTATAATTTTTTAATATGTGCTATAAGTAATTAGATGAAATTTGCACGAGAATGCAGAACATGGGGGAGTTGACAATCCGTTGTCTATTAGCTTATATTATTAGAATATATCTTAAACCTTTACCGGATATCCTATTGTAGACAGTCCATGACTTTGATATGAATTCTTCATTTTCTGTCCTGTTGCGCATGAGTGTGGGGAAGGTACAGAAGTCTTCCAAGGTGCTTGTTGGGGCTGAATCTGCCCACTCCAGGGGCTCTGGGTGGGAGCGGGGAGTCTCAGGTCATGTGGCTAAATAGTTTCCTAGCCAATTGTTGCTGTGGATTCCCAGTTGATCTCCATGTCAGCGGCACCAAGCTGTCCTGATGTTGTCATAGGGACTCTCATTTAATCCAGGGGAGGAGTAAGCTTGTCTGGGTTGTGTTCTGGGCTTACAATGGACTCTACCTTCAGTCTGGGTCTCTTCCTTTGGTTGAGTGGAGATGTAAAATGCCCTCCCACTTTGCTTTAAGCCAATTTGTGTTCTTCTGCCTTTCAGAGACCTCCTTTGGCTATCTCCTGTATTATTTTCAGGGATTATAGTTGTGTTTAGCACGATGAGTGGAGAGAAACAGATCTGTGTTATCCTGTCTGGGCCCAGGTTTGTTAGTTCTTTGCTGTAATATTTTTTCTCTAAAAAATAAATTTTATATATATATATATAGAAGGATATACAACTTGTATGCACTTGTATCTGTGTATGTGTGTGTGTACAGACATGCACATTTGTAACAGGGGATCTTACATTAAATCACCCATTACTATTGCACTTATATAGTTTTTCATGATATTTCCAGTAGTTTTAGAACTACCTATGTTGATCAAATGCTATTTGCATCAAAAAAGATTTACAATAATCTTATCTTTCTATCAATGGAAATTATTACCAAGATATTCTCTTTTCTTGCTTAACACTTTAACTTTGAAAATTACTTTACTTGGCATTTTACTCTAAATTTACCTTCTACCACTGTTGTTATCCATTTGATCTTGGATAATTTGCTCAATTTTTACTGCTTCAGTTTATAACAGTATAAAGTCAAGGCTTTGGAATAAATAACACATGGGTAAAAATGTTACAGTCATTCTACATTGACTGTAATGTCAGGCAATAGACTTTACCCCTCTTCATCTCCATTTGCCATATTTAAAGTAGCATTGTAATAGAAACTACCACATAGGTTTCTATGATGAGTGAATATATAAACATCTGGTTTCATGGCAAGATTCTCATATATGTTAGTGATTATGATTATTATTAATAGAAAATAATTACTATTAGTTTTATTTTAAAGTTTGTTTTATTTTAGTCAGCATCTGTAATAACCTAATGGCTATGTTTGTCATTATATTTTATTTGTTTTTTTTTTAATTTTTATTTATTTATGATAGTCACAGAGAGAGAGAGAGAGAGGCAGAGACATAGGCAGAGGGAGAAGCAGGCTCCATGCACCGGAGCCCGACATGGGATTCGATTCCGGGTCTCCAGGATCACGCCCTGGGCCAAAGGCAGGCGCTAACCCGCTGCGCCACCCAGGGATCCCCTATTTTATTTGTTGATATATTTATATGAGCCCACACAAGAATTCATTTCCATACATATTACTTAAAGAGGGGGTCATATTTTATTTCAAATTAACTCCGGTTTAATTTATTGCTAGTGTTCAGAATGCACAATCTACTCTTTCTTAATTTCCTTCTTTATTTGTTAATTAATTTTGGCATTAAAACCTTTGGCTTCTAAATTTAATAGGCGCCAGCTCTGTGAATGGTTGTCCAAGAGAGATATCTGGTCTGGTGCTCAGGTTGAAATTTAACTTGAACAAGAAAATGATGTCTGGCAGGGAGATGCAGAGAAAAAAAATGAGCACATTTCAAGGAGTAATTCACAAAATTGAGCATTAAATTTCTAAATGTTTAATAGGCATTGTGCTGATATGTTATTTTACATTATATTTCTCAGAAAATTTTCATGAGAAGTGGTATTATTACTATGTGTTGAACAATTTATTCTCTTTTACATTCTGTAGATTCCCTAAGAAGCTTGTATGAAGCACATCTTTGAGACTATTAGTAATATTTCTCTTTAGTGCTTTCTCCCTCATTTGTCTGAGTTTCTTGAGAGCAGGATCCATGCCATTTTGATTTTTTTTTCCTAGTCATATAGCCCACCATCCAGCACATATTTGGTTAAACAAGTAAGTGACCTTTAAAAATTGAAGAGGCTAGATCAGTGGCCTTCCTAGCTAGAATTTCTCACAGAGACTATTTTTTGTATCAAACTATTATTGGTGATATTTAGTTTAAATAGAGAGTCAACTTGTATTTTAACATCATAAGCACTGAGCTGTCCTACTATGAGGATGTTTATTCACTCAATTGAATTTGTAGCATGAGTGGGGGATATGGTATGGTGTGCATTTGAGAATCAATATGTGTATGTGTGTTGGTGTGTCTCCCTTTGGGAAAAATAGGGCTGTTATAGGTGTTTTTGTTTGTTTGTTTTTTAGAGAGAGAAGTTGAGGGAGGAAGAGAGAGAATCTTAAGCAGTATCCATGCCCCGTGAGGAGCCCAACCCAGGACTCCCTGAGATCATGACCTGAGTTAAAATCAAGAGTTGGAAGCTTAACCAACTGAGCCACCTAAGTGCCCTGACTAATAAAGGATTTTACTGAGTCTACAGGGAGGCTCTAAGTGGGTTTGTTTATTTGTTTGTTTTTGTTTTTTGGCTCTAAAGTGGTTTTGATGTTAAAGTTTTTAGTTTTATGTGTACCTGGGCAATTTCAGAAAGTAGAATTTAATGTGTCCAGATTGATGTGTTTCTTTTTTATGGGTTTTATGGTAACATCAAAGAGCATGTATGAATAATACTTGTATTTATTTCCATTAAAGCATCCTGATATATTTACATCTCAAATGTCTGTGACATGTATAATTATAGGCACTACAATGTCTATGTGTACAGATAGTTTTGAAACACAAAACTGGATGAACACCTATTTTAATAAAAACTAAGTATAAAATTGTGCTTTAGGTAAGGAGGTCCCATATTAATAAGCATTTATTTATTCAGAGAATACATAGTAGTGTGTTCTTTAAGAGATGATACATTTTTATACGTATAAAGCTTTTCAGTTCTTGAATTTCCATTATGAGGCAAATTATGGAATTTCCATTATTTCCATATTATTTGTTTAAGGTTCTGTTTGCTGCTTTAAAAGCTATCTGTTTTGCATGGAAATGATGACTTTTGTGATGTATGAAAACTTGTAAAGCTGTCACTCACTATGGTAAAAATAAGAGAATCTGAGTAAGCTTGATTTTTAAATATGCACATTTTGGGGAAGATTAACATTCTGGTGTGCTATCTATAGAATAAGTTAACCAGTTCATAGATTTAACTATAAAACATTTCTGCTTTGTTATTGATAAATAAAGCTAGAGAGACAATAGCTTAATCATTTATAAATTTTATAGTAGGCTCCATTGCTAATAAGCATTGGTAATACTTCTGATATTAGAGATAGCAGAGTTTATAAGGGTGGGAAAGTTGTTTTAAGCCACTTTATTAGCAGTACATATTTTGAAAATCTTCCTATTGGTACTTTTTCCTCCTTATTAACATAAAAAGATGTTCTCACATAGTTCTGGATTCATATAACTACAGAGGCAAATTCAGTAATTTACTTGGCCTCACATTCTTCAGAGTCACCTAAGAAAATGTATTTCACATTAGCTAGCATTTAAGCTGTGTATTTCTAATTTTTCTTCCCTAGAGCATACAGTGTTTTTCACAGCTAAGAAGTCATATTTCTACTAATTAACTTCATGGTTTTATAGTTTTCTTAGTATTATTAACCCTAAGTCATAAGATGCAGTGACCTATTATTGATATTTTGATAAGCATTACTCTAAAGACTTGACACTTTAAGAAAAACAGAAAAGAAATATGCCACTGATATATTATGTATCTTTCCAAAAATATGCAATGTGAAAAACTATGATTATGAAGAAAAATTTAAATTTATTTCTTTAATTTATTCATTTTAGCTAGAAGTAATGTTTTTTAAAGCAAAAGATCATAGAAATTAAGAAAATAAAATTTAGTGTATTGGTGTACCTGAAGTAGGAAGTATGCCCTCTCTTTGTTAGATAAAAAAATATATGGATAACACTAATGTATAAAAGAATCCTAATAGTAAAATTCTGTTGAAAAAATGGATCTCTACTCAATATTTATATTTTGTAACAGTTATAGTTTCATCGCAAAAATTTATTTATACAAAATTATTTCAATATATATATTTTATTTCCACATTTCCATCTATATATTTTACAATCTTGAAATATTTAAACAGATATGCAGTTTATACATATTCTATATTTTTTTCAAAAATAATCTTTCATCATATCTTTATAAGTTTTTCAAAAATAATAACAAAAACATTTATAATTCTTAAATGTATTGAAGGCAAAAGTTTACTTGAAGTTGGATTCATCTCTTAGGAAATTACAAAAATGTTTTTCTTTTCCCTAGAATATGATGAATCTTAAATATCACGATATATCAAGTTAAAAGATAACACACCAGTATAGAATTATAGAATTTGTCTATTTTCTCAAATATAGTAAAGTCCCCCATCCAAAAGTTTTTTTTGATCTCTATATGTTGGGTGGAAGATTTTCCTGGAGCACAGACATAAATTTGCTTCATTGTGGAGTGCAGTAAAATGATTAAAATTCTAGCTGTCCTCTAAAACCACAGCAGGAATTAATGTTCCAAATGTATATGTATTACGAAGTTGTTGGACATTTGTAAGCCACAGATTCAGTTCAGAATACAGGTCACAGGGTGGAGCTTATGATCTTACTTTTTGGGTTTGGTATTTTATTTTTGTTTGTTTTGTTTTGTTTTGTTTCCCAGCAAGATAGAGAGCAGAAATGGCAAAGCCCTTGGCAATACCGACCTTTGGCAATTGCCTAATTGGAATAATAAATGACAATCTATCTGATTGATTGATTCAGATCTAAGCAATAAGGTGGGCTTCCTTGGAAAAGAATGAGTCACTGGGCAATACAAATTTCTGCTAGTGTTTTCAGGTTCTTACATATGCTCAATTAGCAGCGATAGACTGAGGCTGCCTGCACTGAAGAAGTAACAGGCACAGAGCATTCAAATTGGAAATAATGAACTAAATGTCAACTGAAGGGTGTGAGTGGCACCATGGCATCTGCTGGGAAACACAATATTTGCTCAAGCTGCAGCCGGTCACAGAAACCCATCCACAATGGCTCAGCCAAAAAGGATTTATCTTTCCCACTAAGCTCCTTGTCAACTTCAGCAGTCTCACATGTCATCACTATCCCAGGATCCATCTACATTTTTGCTTTTCTATAATTTGTGACTTTTATCCTTCATCACAAGGTGGTTTTGTACCTCCAGAAGGAGAGGCAAAAATTCACACACACATGCGCACAGGCACACACACAGAGAAATAAATAAAAACTTGGTAAGTTTTTTAGAAGCTCTTTACTGACTTCTAGTAACTCCTTAGTAGGCAGACCTGCCATTCCACCATTTCTAGTTGCAAGTGATTCCAGAAACATTTTATTGCAGGGAAAATGCTGCCTAAAACAAAAGTAGAATTTTATTACTAAGAAAGAAAAGGGAATGGACGTTTGGTGGACAATCAGCAGTGTCTGTCCCGATCATATCAGGAGGCTGGACACCTCATGGCCTCTCTTTAGCCAGAAGTGAGACGAGTCTACTGACATGCTATTAATTTGCATCTGAATGTATCCCTTGTCCACTCTATTCTGGGGAAATAAAACGTCCTTTTATTGTCTCATCCACATTAGAAATGATGTTTCAACATAATTATTGTAAAATATAATCTTATTATATTAGAAAAAATATCTCAACATTAACTGATATTTTATATTCAGTAACATAAAATTGGTAAAATTAGTTTTACATACCAGGCAGTTATATTCTTAAAATGTAATAATAATTGATTGGAATGACTGCAAAAGGAGGGTCTATTATTAAAGAGATTTAAAAATTTAATGTAATAAGGGGCTTAATAATTGCTTGACATTTGAGAGGATTCCAATTTTCTGATCCTCCTATTTTCCTTTCTTCCAATGATATAGTATCAGTAGAGTATGATTCACCAAGACTCAATGTCTGAAAGTATTAAGATGTCCTTTCACATTTAAAGCAACTGTGACAGCTGTCTGGCAATCATGAGGAATAATGATGTGGAAGACTTTCAAAAATGGCTTGGGCATCAACTGATGTCATTTGTCATCTAGAGATTTCATTCCTGCTAAAATGCCCATGAAAATTATAGGAATACATTTATTTTGCTTGGAGTTATATATAGAGATAATTTCATACTTAGAGAAATGATATAAATTTATTGAAAGCATGTCAGAGAAAATGTACTTGATCAAGAAAACTATCAGTTATGCAGTGTGGTGACCATTGTAAAATATGCATTATTTCTCATTCATAATCTCACTCTAATTTGCACCCATTGGTGGATGATGGATTAAATATTCTAGACCATAATTATTTTGGTTTAGATCCATTAAATTTGAAGATGCTCCTGCCACTAATACTTTCCAGAAAAAACAAGAAGACATTGTTTTTATTTCCAAAGTGTGAACCAAACATAAGACTGTAGGTATTGAGATCTAAGATGGTTTTGAGAATTTAAAAAAAAAAAAAAAGATGGTTCTGAGAATTTATATATCAAGCTAAAATTTAAGTGGCTTTATTTTTCAAATGATTATTCATTAAAAAGTGTTTTTATTTAGCACAAAGCTCTTTTTTGACCAGCATTATGTCATGGATACATTTTTGCATTAAAATGCTTTTTAGTTTCCAGGGAGCAATATCTAATAGTGGCATTTCATTGGTTCTGTTAGCTGCTCATTGGCCTGGATGTTTCAATACCAGATCCTATCTTGAGATCTCTTGTGGAGGGTGATTCTACCTAAATCTCCCCAGTTTCAGAAATAGTTTCATGTAAGGGTCAAACTGTGGCTGAAACCAGGACCTGCCTGGGTCTTTGTGTTTCATTTGTTTCAAGTCCCTTTGTTGGTATAGGGACGGGATATACACAGCTGGAGCTGTATCAGAGTGGGAGCCTAGCAGATTCAAGCAGATTCAAGGTTATCGAAGTTCTGAAACTCAACTTTGGGCTCCTCTAAGATTCTGTGGATGGGTTTTTAAGATATCTGTAAATTCTGACAAGTATGACCCATTCTTCACATTTATACTCCTTTGAGTAAAATTTCTATATTCTCAAAAATAAATATTACATATGACTGGTTTATGGGCACCTGGGTGGCTCATTTGGTTAAACCTCTTGATTTGGCTCAGGTCATGATTTCAGGGCCCTGAGATTCATTCAGTGCCAGGTCCAGCTCCTTCTGCACTCAGTGCAAATTCCTCTTGAGATTCTTTCACCTCCCACCCTCTCCCTCTGTGCCTGCTCCCCACCCCCACCCCTAGCTCATGCACAAGCATATATGCTCTCTCACATGCACTTTCTATCTCTCTCTCTATTAAAAAAAAAAAAAAAAAAAGACTGATCCAGACAAACTCCTTCGGTCAGTAAGAGGCAGGGCAGGATTCAGAGGTGGATCTTCTGAGTTGTTCTTCAGGACGTTTGCCATTAACCATCCTGCTTCTGGTGCAGTGAAGATAATTTTTCTCTGGTGAAAGAATGTTATTCTCCTTATTTCCTGAGATCAAGTGAATATCTGTGGTTCTTAGACACATTTGCAAGCTTGGGCTACATAAAATAAGAGAAAAGTATATCTCTGAAAGAGGAAGAGCCAAACAAATGGAAGTCATATGTTGAGTGTGTGTGCGTGTGCTCATGAGAACACACGTTGTATATAAAGAGTGCTGAGCACACTTGGTATTCTCTTGAGCCGGGCTTTTGCTGTGCTGCTCCTCTATCCCTGGGGATACTTAGCCCTCATGCTGCCCAAGACTCCCCATTACAGACAGGCAATTTTCCAAGGGAATGAAGGAGAGCACTTGCCTACCAATATCCCCAGAAGGCTTGAAAATAATAATAATAAAAAAAACAAGTCTATGCACAGAAATATCCAAAATGCCCACCTTCTGTCTGTCATGGATAGTCGTCTTTCACTTTCCATCAGGAAAAGAGTACCAAATGAACACATTTATATGAATGTCTGCACAGATCTTGGCATGGTGATATTACAAATGAAGCCACATTTATTTCTGTGTACCCTTCCAAACCAGTTTAAATGCAGTGGGTCTTCATTTAATGCAAGCAGAGAAAATACATAAATGGGTATATACACAAATTTAAGCCTACTCAGTGCCAATATAAATCACTTGTTATTTTACATTTTAATACATAAACCATCACTTACAGCTAGTTGTGTTTCTAAATAATTATAGAACTCCATTCAAGTTATATAGTCTGAAAATATTTTTTTTTTCTGAGGTGGTCCCACATGTGCTTGCCTGAGAAGCAGTGTAAAATCCTGCTCAATAGTCTTGCCTCAGTTCTTCCTGTGATTCCAATTACTCATTCACTGTTTACCACGTTTTTTGTCATTTAAATCTGCAGCTGACATGACTATGCAGATGAGAGATTTTTACATGCAGCGCACAAGTGTCTTTTTAAAGTGCACTGCATACAGCTTTCTGGAGAGAAATTAAGTCTGTTCATTCACTTTCACATTTTTTATATGTGCAGGGGGGGAAATGCACTGAAAATAAATTGTTCTATAAAGCATAACTAGTTTTAATTTTTAAAAAGTTTTAGGGAAAATGATTCATTGTTTAAATCAACTGATTTATATTATGTCATAGCGAAAATTTAGTTCAGCAATCTGTATATACACAGTGAGGAGATTTTTAACCAAAATTTGATAATAGAGAAGAAAAATATAGGCTATGTACTTGCTTGTGCTGCCATAATAAAACACCATAGATTAGGTGCCCTGAAAAATAGACATTTATTGCTCACTGTTCTGGAGGCTGTTCACAGAAGAGAAATCAAAATGCCCATGAGAGTCCTCTCCTGGCTTGTACAAGGAAATCTTGCTGGACCCCCTACGGCAGAGAGCAAGAGAGCACTGGTCTGTCTTTCTCCTGAGGACTCTGGCAACTTGGGGAGCTCACCCTTAGGGCTTCATCTACATGTAACTACTTCTCAAGGGTCCAGCCTCCAAATAGCATCGTATTAGCAATTAGGACTAAAATATATGATGGGCGGGGTGTCACACATGTTCAGTCCACATGAGGCTCTTAAATATCTAGGGCAATCCTCCCCTTGTCTTCTTCATTAGGTCTTTACATCATGAAATGATAGCATTGGTTATTTAAGGATTCTCTCTTCAGAGGGAGAATTGAAGTCATCTTTCTGACCTATGCCCCCATTCTGTTTATAATGCATACTTACACTGATCTCCTTTATAATATCAAATCTCCATTCAATCCCAGTAGGCATGGAGATCACCGTATGTCATATAGGCCCTCAGACCTTAATACGGCCCTCACTATGCCTGCGTCCTGGGGTTCACACTCAAGTGTGGAAGGAACCTGAGACTTGCTCCCAATCATCAGAATAGGGTAAAGGTGATGAGACATATATAGGACTCTTTAGTGAGCAGACTGATTTTCTTTTCCCGGCTCGTTTGGAAGAAGCAAGCAGCCATGAATCCTACAACCACATGGAAATCATTTCTGTCAACAGCCTGAAGGAACTTCCACGGGAATCCATCCTCAGTTGAGCCTCTCATCAAATCAAAACCCCGGCTGCCACCTGGATGCAGCTTAGCGAGAACACAGTTAAGCCGTGCCCGGATTCCTGACCCATGGAAACTGCTAGATACAAAATGTGTATTGCTCTAAGCTGCTAAATTTATGGCAGTGGTTAAACAGCAATAGGAAACTATTACATACAGATTTCATTCTACCCATTTTCAATAGAAGAAGCCATCACCAAATAGCTAGATGGCCTGTCCTAAGAAAAAAGATGAGTAAATTGATTTTTTTTTAAAAAAGAGATAAAAATCTCCATCTAACCTCAAGCTAAAACATTTATTGTGTGTCACAATCATTGTTTCTCTTTAACCCTAGTTGCCTCCACGTGACAGAGAAAGTGGTTCTTTCCAGGTGGAATCCTTAATTCACTGCAGTGGGTAGCAATTGTTGGGTCCTATCTGCAGCAGATTCTGGGAAATGCATAGCAGAGGCAACACCCAAGAGTTGAGGGCGCTCTCCCTTGCAGTATCCGCTGCAGGGAGCCCTGTCTCCCTCCCTCACGCTGGCCTCACCTTCTCTACCTCCTCCCCCAGCCTTGCAACTTCCCTGAAAAGAAAACACAGATGCTTAGGGACTAAAGCTCAGTAATAACAGCAGTCTTTAAGTGTTCTGCAGGATAAATATATTTAGGAAACGTGATCAACCACATATATTTAATAAACTTAAGATGAGTGTTTTGTACTGGACCTCCTGTGATGAAAGGAAGGCCACTGAGTGGCTTTGTGTCAAAAATGAAATGATGATGACAAATGGTTTTAAGATGTTTTTTGTGATTTGACATTTCTTAGAAAAAGACAAAAGAGACAACCTGCAGAGAGTATAATCGCTCATTTATTTTTCAACAGAAAATTATGCTGTTTCAGAAGGTCCCTAATACCGATCTATATGTCAAGTTTTAATATATGAAGTTCTTTTTTTTAACATACAGTGCTATATTAGTTTCAGGTGTACAATATATGAGATTCTAAAAGGAGCAAAATAAAAGTGCATTTCCCTTCTTTCCTGAAATGCCATTTCCCTTTCCTTGCTAAAGTGCTACTTAATTTCTTTGTTCAGTTTAGTTATCCCTCCTGAGTGAGGCCATGGCATCAGGTTGTGTGAAGGGGATTCTTTACCTCCTGACTGCCTGCAGGTCAGTTAGGACCCTTAAAGGGAAGGACATTTTTAAAAGCAACAACTTCAGTAATTTAAGATATCTGACAACATATCGCATAATGATGTGTTCAGGTATATAAAGACCAGACTCATTGCTATAAAACATGTGCAGAGATGATTTATGACTATGCTTTCATGTCACTGCTGAGGACAAAAGCACAGTCTCTGGCTGTCAATTGCTGGTGTTCATTATCAATCACAAAATCAACTACCAACGAGGCGCAGAAGAATAGAAATGAAAGGAAGAGAGCAAAAGGAAGAGAAAGGTGGTTTCACTTGCTTCTTCCCTGCCAGGTTTGCACATTCTTTGAAAATTCATTGTACTGTGTAGCAAAGATGACGGGTGTGATAGGGAATTAAGTTGCTTCTCTTTGGGTCACATTGGGTAGGCTATGGTTCTTCCCAGAAAACCGTTATATCTTGCTGCTACTCCTGCTCTCCTAATCATCTGCCCAGGAATCTGTGCTGCATAATAACTGTATGCAAAAATCAGAACATATGGTGCAGAAAACTAATTACTATATCAATATTTCACTTTGTTGTCAGTGATGGAATCTTTGTGGCAATTCTACAACTGTAGCTAAGTAGTACTGCCAGCATGTTAAAGACTGTCAGTAGTGATAGGCCGACTCCACAGAGCTCAGGCATATTGCAACATCTTAGGGAGTTGGGCTTTTGCTGTCTTTATGAAGCAGCATCACCTCTGGAGGGGGGCTAACTGACCTCTTAAACAGTCATCCTTCATCATGATCAAGCCTAATTAGGAGCCATATGCTCCCATGGTTTGCACACTATGGATATACAACTTAAAATAAAACCTGCTCAAATCCAGGCTATAAATGAAAAATATTACTTCGGGTAAGGGTACACTCATCACTCAGACAAAGCTGCTAGGGAGACAGATAGTTGAAATATGGGTGCAGATGAACACTGGGTGGTGGTGATGATGGTGAAGAAAATAATGACGGTGGTGATAGAGGGAGGTACCTGTTAACGTTAACCGAGGACTCATTGTAGACTACACGGTGTTAACATCTTCAGCAAAGATTATCTCATGAAACACTTAAAAAGATTTACCAGAGCAGCACTTTTAGGAGCACCTATTTAACAGGTGAGGAGACTTAAGGCAAGGCATTTTAAATGTCACACTCCATATCAACCCGCCAATTGAATTGCAAAGGTGGCATTTAAATACAGTTATTCTGAAGCGAGATCTATGCTCCTAAACAATACTCTACCACCTTCATCCAATATTAGTACGACTGTATTTATCAGCACGATGCCACATTTTATCCCACTGAGAAAATTTTCCGTAGGTCATTAATTGACACGGTTTGGAAAGAATAATGAAAATGCATGTGTTTTGATCCAGAAATTCTGTCTGTGGACCTTTTCCCAACATATATTTATATGTTTGTGTGTGTGTGTGTCTATGTACATAAGTCCTTATGGCATGGTCTTAGTAAAAGACTGGAGATGATAGACAATTCTATCAGTAGTTTGGCCGTAGATAATTCTGATAAATCAGTATGGTGAAATCCCACACAGCCATCCTTATCAATTCAGATATGGTGAGATTGCTCCCATAGATTACTGAAGTCAAAAGTCAAGATGTAAAACAATGCTTAAGTAATGTGCTTATAGGTAGATGCATGCCAACAACAACAAAAATACCAGACAGAGAAGAATTTAAGATAGCAATTCAGGGTCTTAGAATCTACGATGAGAGGGAGACTGATTTTTATATTCTTCTTCATTGGCTTTTGGATTTCTTACATAAGCAAACTGTATTGTGATGAAAATAAAGTACATGTGGTAACAGGTAAATTTGCAGAAAGGAACGCTGAACAGGTGACAGGTTCCCCTGCAGTGAATCATTTGCTCAAAGGCAGACTCTCCTCATCTTGAAGCTGTCAGTGTTCTCTGAGAAGAGAGGCCGGCAGGACGTGGGGAAGGTGGCAGTTACAGGACAGCAGGCTGAGAGGCTAGTTTGGAAGAGTTCCACCAATCAACTAGTTCCTCATGGAACAATCTTCTCTCCACTGATTTTTCTGCTGCAGCTCCTAGCTGAGTCTCACCTCTGTTTCCCTCCAAGGACTGGAATACTTCGTAGTCATGTCAAGTGCAAAAAAAATGAAGGAAATTGTCTAACACATGACACCGCTGGGTAGTGGCAGTGACGGAATTAAGCTGCTGGTTTCCTGATGTCAAATCAGTTCTGTTTTACACTATATATAGGACAAGGTACGTTTCACTTCCTGGAATAGGACCAGGACAGAATGGGGAGGGATGTGGCAACTCAGAGCACACTGAACGCAAACAAATAAAGCTATGTGCCTGATGTGATGGCCATGGTCCCTGTTCCCTGTAGAATTTTCTGGACATAAAACTGCTTTCAACAACAACAACAAAAAAAACCCCACATAATTCTAGCTAAAGGTGCCCCAGGGTTTTTAGTAGGACTTGGTGCACTTTGATGGTGCATGAATAAAATTTGCTAATAAGTTTCCAAGTGCACAGAAGCCATCAGCACAATGACAGGTTTCAGCATCTATTGTTTGAAACAAGCCGAGGGATACTTTTTCAGGCCCTAACTCAGTGCAGCTCTGCTAAGGGGAACTTTCAGACGGATGGCCACACGTTCTGGCTTTTATAATGAGCTTCCTAACCTGGATTGACAATTCTCCTTTTGTGAATTATGTGAGATACCTAACTGGGACTTCATGCTCGTGAAAGGCAGGATATGACTAAAATTGCCCCGCACAGATAATTACCTCTGCTTCCACTCTCCTTATCTTCCTCCAGTACTGAAAGGGGATCCCGTGTCACGTACACACATGTGCACACCCAACGCACACACATGAATGCACAAATAATACTATATAATAATTGATTTATGTGTATATGCATTTATAACTATTTGTCAAAGAAACATTGAATCAGGAGGCATAAGATCCTTTCGTTTCTAGTTTCCATCGAATTCTCTCATCACAGAGAAGTTATTGAATTTTCTAACACAGTTGTAGCCAGCATAGAGTAGTATCACCTTATTTGAGGATTTTTGTGAAGTTGCATGTGTGCACACACACCTATTAGCTCTCTAGTGGATGCTGTATATGCTTGCTTTTATTTGTGCCTCCTTTCCCTCCTTCTGGATGTGTTAAAGATACAATAGGTACTGTAATTAACTGTGTAGATGGGCACTGCTGAAAAGTATGGCAGACCAGAACATGTTGCCATAATGTGCTGTTGAGGATGACACTGAAAGTAAACATGCTGAGGAATCTAGAAAAGAAAGAATGCCAAAACAGGGTGGATCAAAATGTGACCATAGGCCTACACCATGAACAGAGAGAAAGGGAAAATATCATGAAGTAAAAGACAAAGGAAGCTACTCTATAGCTTTTGTTTCTCTCTGTACTATACTCTTTCATATGCCTCCTCTTCCATATGCTTTCAGGGTCCACAGTCAGACGAATAAAACTCACACTTTTAAACTACAGTATAGCTTAAATGGATTGGTGCAAGAATATATCCACCATTTGTAAAATATATGTGTGTATATTTTAATTTTTTAACGATTTTATTTATTCATGAGAGACACAGAGAGGCAGAGACATAGGCAGAGAGAGAAGCAGGCTCCCTGCAGGGAGCCCGATGTGGGACTCCATCCCAGGACCCCAGGATCATGACCTGAGCCAAAGGCAGATGCTCAACTGCTGAGCTACCCAGGTGCCCCTATATGTTTATGGAAGAAAATATGATCCGAATTCCAAACAATAAAAGGGTCTTTTGAACTAAAAACTACTGTCATTTAGGACTGCCTGCACATACTTATAAAATTTTAAGCCTTTAAATCCCACTTTCCATTTTTTTAAATTTCTTGATGCTTTGACAGCATAATATGGATAATATAGAATATAGAATCACCAATCAATTCTGTTTCTCCTTTTCTCTTTGTAATATAGAGCTGTGATGTTATTTCTATAAGATTCTTAGAATAAAATATTCTATCATCTAATTTAACTTGAAAAACATCTCATTTGTTATAAAATGAATTGTTTTAAAATATATTTAATATAATTCATCATTAATATTTAATGCCTCTTACTTAACAATATGTTATTCTGACTAGAGGGACTTTCCTAGTATATGGTTGTGTCTATTGTTTTTGGTAGAATTGTGAATTTTCAAATATATGTGTATACAAACATGATTAGGGATACTAAAAATTTTTTATTAAAATTATTGAGTCAGACAGGGAAAGCACTGTTTTAATTTAAAAAAAATAAAACAATAGCAGCTACTTCAGGCCAAATCTATAATAAATTCTTCAACAGAATCATTTCAGTAACAGTACTTGTAATCAACCTTTTTCTATGCTCACAGAAACTGGAGCTACAAGCTCCATCTTATCAAAGGCAACTTTTTCTAAGTTACCCTGATGGTTTGCTTTCCTGAATGCATTTTTCTGTACAAGTAGCTAAAAAACCTCCCATCTGGTTTATTACTGAAAATGAATTCATAGCTGCTTCTTTACCCAAGAACTTAGAGAGGTTATAAGAAATATCTATGTAGATCATGTCCTATAAAAATAGAATGGCCAGTAGTATTTTCCTCTGAGCTACATCAGATAGAGGTGCTGGTTTTGTTAGGCAATATAGATACAAGCATTTTATTCCTTACCATATTTGTCAATATAACAATAAACTCTAGAGAATTTCCAAAGCAGAGAAGACTGGATTTTGAAGTCCCCGAATATCAATCCTCTGCCATAGTATATAAAAGATCATAGCCATGAGACTTTTCCAGGCATTTGTACAAACAATTTCCTTTTAGCTTAGCTAATGTATGGAAATTAAAAGGTCTTGCCACTTGGGTTTGGTTTCTTCAATCCCAGTTTTTTCATTAAACTTCCAAATTAAAAAAAAAAATAGCAAACAAATTTTTAAAGACAACTTTGAGGAAATAGGAACTGGATCCCATAAAGTAAATGGAATTTTAAAACTTCCTTAGAGAATCCAGAGATAAAGTTATGGTAGTTATACAATAACCATTTGATTTCTTCTCAACAGATAATCTCATTGCATTTTGCAAAGTGATTCCTTTTCATTTCTGTTGGCTCTTCCTTGGAAACCTTTTATTTCCCTTTCTCCTACCCACACACCCTTGTTTCCTACAAGGAGGATCATTGACATTCTCTTAGTCTTCCTCCCCTTTTTTAGTGTCTCCTCTTGCCAATTCACTGAATACTTACTTTCCCCAAAATTCAGATTTATTTCTTACCTTCTTACCCGAGGGGAAGACTTAGAAGCTTCATTTTCTCCAAAAAAAAACCCACTGAGCCACTAGAATTTGTCATTGAAATTTTCAGCAAAACTTATTATTTCCCTCCATCTGATCTCTCACTCTCTCTTTTTTTTTTTCTATGTATACCAGTTCACCTATTCAGCTCACATCCACTCTTTTCATTTAACATCACCAGTGTGTAGGGTAGTGGTCACAGACAGGTTTTAGGGACATAAAGATGAACAAGGCAAGAGCTTTGCTCTTGAGAAGCATGAAATCTAGACCAGGAATTACAATTGAAACAGAAGTGCAGACTTCTGTGGAAGCACAGAGGAAGGACACAACATTTCTAAAATAGATGCATGCCATCGACATCCCTGTCTACCCTTCTGGTAGACTTCTAATAAATTCCTTATACCTTCTTACTCCTTCCAAACAGTACCAGATCTTGGGAAAGGATCAGATGAGTTTGCCATGTATGAGTGTGAATTTTGTGAAGGCAACCCATCCTTTAATGTTTTCATCTTATACTTTTTTTGATCGTTGAATAAATTGGCTCTACTAAAAACAGTTTCTAATGAGTTTACCAGGGAAAGAAATATTTATAAAGAGAGAAGGATTATGAGGGTCAACTATTGTGTTTTACCACATTTTGTTTAGACTTATGAAAATTCATAACAACCACACAGATGAGAACAAGCAGAAGCTATCATTTCAGAGCTGATATAGCAGAGAATCAGACACCACCATTTGCATTTGGCAGAGACACAAAGGCAGGCAAAGCATGGGAAAACTTCATAATAGAAAACAGAGGAGGCTTCAGATTTGCTGTGATTGGAGGATGTTGCACAGGCAGGTGGAAGGTGGCTAAGTAGAATCAGGACATCCTATGGCATTGATTTAAGCAGCATACTTAGTTTTCCATGAAGTTCTTAACAAGCACGACACCCTTATTAGCTGAGTTGTTTCAAAGACAGACACAAATTAATCTCTGTATTGAAGAGCAGTAGTGTTTTGCCAAGTCAAATGTGGGGATGTTTTAAATTTTATAGGGAATATATGTGAAATCATAGTTCAAAGAACAGTTTTGCAGTCTGTTCCTGGAAGAGTGATGCTAATGTAGAAGGGGTTATATAATAGGTCTGTGATTGCGCCTCAGTGGGATCATCTTAATGGCAGGTCTTCAGTATCTTTCGTTTCTCAATATCTCTCAGGTGTAGATTTATGTTAATCACACGCATATTTATGGGAGTAAAGAAAAAGCTGAAGTGTAAATGTGTGTTAACCTGAGAAGTATTACTCTTGTCAATATTCACATGCATGTCAGTTTTGGATATTCATTCATGTACCTGCTTCGTGTCTCTCCCTGCAAGAAATCACATTAAGTCAAAGCAAAATCAGAATTTGCTTTGAGAGCATGTCAGTATATAGAATATGTCCCAAGTACCTATTTACTAGCGCAAAGATAGTCTGACGAGCCCATCTCTAAGTGGACAGGGGTTTTCTTGAGCCAAAATGAATTTCCTCCCAGACTATGCTTTCAGTACTTGCTTAAATGCTTTTTTATAGATTCCTCCCATTACAAACGTTTTATTGTCAAAAATCTTTCTTTTTTATTTTAAGTTTTTTTTTATTAAAATGTACTTTAGGTTACTATCATTCAGGAGGCAGTGAAGCACTCTGCTTTGATGCTTTCACTTCCCTACCCCATTTCCCTCTACCATTCTTAATCTTTTTCCACAGTTTTAAAGATAAACTTCTTGAAAACTGTCTAAAATCACCTGTTTTTACAACCAGCAGCTTTTGCTTTGCCACTTGTCCCAAGTCTGTTCTAGTCTATTGTCATTAAAGTCACAAAGGAATTTTTCAGGGGGTATGTCTATAAAACAGATTCTGGCCCTAATTTGTTTGACATTGCTGATCATCTGATTCCTCTGAAGATCTCTTACCCCACTCTACTCATGGTAGTGCCAAGTTTGTAGGAGAAAGAGGCTTATTCTTTAAATTACAGGAACTAGGATGAATAAAGAAAGACTGTATTGGAAATGTGGGCTATCCTGTCACAAAAACTCATTAACATTTGTAGCCCTGAGAGGCTGAAGAAAATATAACCAGACAAAAAAGAGAAGGAAAGAAGGAAGGAAAGAAGGAAGAAAGGGGAAGAGAGGGAGGGAGGAAGGAAAGAGAAGAAGGAGAGATTCACAGAAGTTTCAGAATATTCTTCCTAGATTTTTTCCTCGAAGGTTAAGCTAAATAAGAGAACTAACTCTAAAAAACCAAAAAAAAAAAAAAAAAAAAACACCTAACTCTGGCTGCAGCAGTGATTAAGTGATTAGAAATGTTTCCCATAGGTAAGATTCATAAGTAGTTTCTTACTAAGGAAAAGAGAGGAAATCTGATAGGATGTTACTGAAATGCAGACCAGCTAAATCCTATGAGTTCTATCTTTAAATAAATACTTGAATAATATACAAATTCCCAAGTAGTCAAGAAAAGATAAAATAAAATAATAATGAAATACCATTTCCCACTTCTTTGAGAATAATTAAAAAAGGAATGTTTTGCCAAGGGAGATGTCAGCATTATGGCACTCTGATATGATACATTATCTTGGAAATGTAAATTGCTACACTTTGTAAATAGCTCTTCAATAATACACTTTACAACTAAAAATATATTTATTTCAACCCAAAATTCCTCCCTGGGAATCTATCTATGTAAATATTAGTCCATGTACTTAAAGATCTGTGTACCAAAACATTATTTATAGTAGCAAATAGGATCAAATTAATATCCATCATGGGAGAATAGCTGAATAAATGATGATACATCTAGTGATAATATCAAAATATAAAAACAAGTAAAGGAATGTAAATTTATGTAAATATGTCAAAATTAAATATATGCATTTTTATTAACTAAGAACTATATGACAAAACTGCTTATCAAATGACATATTAGTACAAATTATTCATCAAATCATTTTAATATCTTTAAAGTATTTGTAGGTTTAAAAATATTTTTTAAGATGTATTTATTTGAGAGAAAGAGTATGCACACACAGGTAGGGAGAGGCAGAGGGAGAGAGAATCTCAAGCAGATGCCACACTGAGTACAGAGCCTGACTTGAAGCTCGATCTCAGGACCCTGAGATAACAACCTGAGTCAATACCAAGAGTCTGATGCTTAAGTGATTGCATCACCCAGGTGCCCCTATTTATAGATTTTTTTAAAATAAATTGAGGTAAATGTCCTTAATTAAATACTTCTCTGTACTGGGCTACAATTTGATAATATGAAACTACACCCACTTTTTTAATGATGTAACAATAAATCGGTTGTCATTTGTCACATCAAATTTCTCTCAAAAGTCAAAGAAGATTCTCTCATATTTTGTTGACTTAACAATTGTATTAAAGTAATTTGACCCTTTGATGATGCGACTTACATATCTAGTATGTCCACTATCACCTATTTGCAAATAGTTAAGGAGAATGTCCATTTCCCTGAATAAAGCACACAGACAGTGAAATGGAAGAGTGCAAACTGGCCAAGCCACACCTGTCCCTCTAACCTTGAGTAACCTCTCCGCTTCGATTTCTTCATATACAATAAGGATGGCAGCCTGCTTTCATGGTTTGCAGGTTAAGATAGTTTAACTTCACCATGGCACCTGGCTCAGTCCATGTTAACCTGACAATAATGCTTGTGTCTGGTGGGCTATGGGTTTATTTTAATAAGTAACCTCTCCAAAGACCTCTTCTTTGGAGAATGGAATTTAATAGGGAGGAGTCATCTCTGGCTCTCATGGCAACCTCCAAATACAGGAGTGCCTGTCATGCCTGGAGGGCCTGCAGCACTCACTCACTTGCTTTCCCATTCCCTTTGGGCTTTCTGAGAAGTACTACAGGCAGTTTCAGCTAAGAACTCCATGAGGGGAGCACTGACCCATGGTAGGTGCTGCTATTTGGGGAGTATACCTGGGCATTGCCCACTTTAGTGTCAGCACACTATGAGACTCGCTGTCTCCCAAAAAGAGAGCTTGGCACATTCTGAACAGAGGGATCCTGAGGACCCAGGAGGCTGCGTGGGGCATGTGGTGGGTTGATTGTCAGATGTGAGATCTTGAAAGAGGGACCAAGTGAGCACTGAATGTGGGGGGAACTGAGGACTAAAAGTTTAAACATTGTAGCTGACTTTTCAGCTGCACTGAAGGTCTCTACTGGAAAAATCCATAGAATGGTTAAAAAAAAATGGAAATTACATTTCCTGTCTGTCTGCCTATCTATCTATGTATCATCATCTCTTATCTACGTGCCTATCAATGTGTACCCTTATATATGTTCATAAACAATATATGTGCAAAAAGATCTATTAATTCAGTATCATTAAATTTCAAGCGATATTCATTTTCTTCATAATAAATTTCAGAAAATTTACTTTTTTCAGTAAGCACAGATGGTTTGTATGATATCAAAGAACACAACTGTTACAGAAATCAAAAGCCTAGTCTCTATTTTTCCTGGAGTGAACAAAGCTGCCCAACCTTAGATGGGCCATGTGGCTTCATACAGTGAGTGCCTCAGAGGCATACTTAGCATTTGTGAAGCAGTGATTATGCCCAGGCACTGTTAAAAGGGCCTCATGCACATGTTTGGTCACTGAATTCTTACAACGTCCCTAATGCTCAGATAAAAGGCTTTATGTGCACACTTCTTCAATCAGAAAGGATGAAGCCATGTCATGTGCTTAACAGAATTGCAGGAGCTCCCAACATTATTTTCATGTGAAGTAATGATTAAAAGAAAAAGCTGAGAAGACACTGACATCATTTTTTCAAAATCAAGCACTTTATACAAAATTGACAGAAAAAAAAGCAAGTTGAAAAATATATACAATTAATAAGGAAATCAAAGACATGATTTCTAATCTCTAGTGCCTCAAGTTAAAAAGAAGAAAAGTAATCAATAATCAGATAACCATAGAAATAAAATCAATGGAAAGAAGTGTGATACAGTAATTAATGTTTCTGGCCTCTGAATTCACACTATGTTAAATTTTGATCACTCAAATGCAGATTTTACTATAGTTACTATAAATAAAAATTCGGATCCATAATAAAATGATCTAAGTCATTATATTATTTTGAAAGCTAAATAAGGCAATCTTCATTTTTAAAATGTTTATTTTGGATTGCCTGCCTGAAATGCAGTAGTTCATTAGTAAGTTTTTGCAGTCGGTAATCATGATCATTAACCTACAATTCAAATAGCAGTTACTAAAAGTACTATTAAATGACTATCAAATGCATAAAAGGGAAATTCAGTTGATTTCTAATTTTATTTTTTCTATCTAATTGAAAAAAATACTAAGAATAATAACACATGACAGGGTTAATAATGGTTTTGTTTAATTAAACTTTAGTACCAAAATAATTTGATTCTCATACTTCAATATCTACACATACAATAATGCTATTATGAGTTATGATGTGTACATTCCAAATACTCGAGATATTCTCTGTTGTTTCCTCTTAGGTCTAGAGATAAGTTGTCTAAAAATAACAGTGGTGAGTCTTTTATCTTGGCTTCTATTCTTGTAATTATTCCCAGTTTTATTTAATTCTTAAGAGGTCACAATGCTGTATGTCTCCTGGGTGGAATCTATAATCGTTTTCTCTTGAACATAACACACATGCACACACTGTGTCTATTCCACATCTATATCTTATTCTAGATATAGATGACTCTGTGGATCTATATAGAAAGATAAACATACCTATCTCTCTATATCTATCTCTGTTTTGTTGCTTTTTTGCTTTAGTGTCATCAATGCAGTGAGTGTGAGGAGAAACGACTTCACAACATGACAACTCGTGTTGCCAAGTGAACGGTGTTCATTACCTGTTGAAATATGTTTTCTGAACTCCCTATCCAAGTTTCTTGCATATTTTTTGGTGGGGACCTGACTTTTTTCTGATTGGTATGTAGTTCTGTGAATATGATAGGCTCACCCCTTCATTGATTGTATATGTTACAGATGCTGACTTCCAACGTGTGGCCTGCTTTTTCACTTTTTACATGATAATGGACAAAAATTCTAATTTAATGGAGTCCAATTTATCTATATTACATTAATGGTTAAAGATTTTCAGTGTGAGACTTAAGTAGTGCTTAAGAAACTCTTGAGTTAATTTCTTAAATTCTCTGTGAAACCCACATGAGACATATTGTCATACTTTTCATAAATTGAAGTCCTTCCTGGAAATAATTTTTGTAGAGTATGATGTTGTATTCTGGTTTCTTCTTCATTCCTCCTCCTCCTTTTGAACTCGAACACGCAGTTGAACAAGACTCTCCTTTGTGTCATGTCATATGGCTATGCATGTGTGCCTCATTCTGGGCTCTCCCGATCCACTGGACTCTTTCTATCCTGGAACCAGTTTCTCACAGTATTAATGATTGTACATTTTGGATGGTCTGTTGACATTTGGTAAAGCAAGATCTTTTCGTTTTCATGAGTGCTTTAGTTATTGTTGGTGATTCTTGGGGGAGATTACAGTGTGCCTCTAATTAGCCATTTTAAAACTCTTTAAACCTTATCAAAATGGTATATGCATACTTTCACTGAGTTTAAAGCTAAAATTTCTTCATGGCCCTTGTTTTATGAAGCTGGCTGAACAATTCCTGATAGTAATTAGACAGATTATGTAGCTGGTCCAACCAGGACTTTTATCCACAACAGTTAATCTTTGTGCTAAATTGCATCTGATTGCAGCTGTGATTCTATAAATATTTGCATAGTAATTATCTTTATTTGATATTACGAAATGTATTAATGTTTAAGACTTTACTGAAATATATATAGCATTGCCACAAATACTGTTTTTTTTTTTCTGATTTATCAGGCAGATTTGTGGCAGGGTAGAATTTATAAATGGTGTTTTACTCAAAAGAGAGGAAAGTATTTTCAATTTGTAGTATAGAAGAAGGAAGCTATTCTAGTTAAAACATTGTAAGATACAGAAATAAGAACAATCTATAGTAGATTGAGAATATTATTTATCTCAAACCACACTGAAAATACCACAATACTCCAACATTTATTTAAGCATAGAGGTCTTCACCGAACACATGAGTAATTCCATATGGGTAGACAGTCAAGGGTATGGATGTAGTTCTCTGGTTTCTGGAAGAATAAGATGAAACATTTCTTGTGCATTTCTTGATAACTAACACAACCTCTTCATCTTTCCCATTATACTCATTCATTCGGCAATGCCATGTTTCCCTTCAAAATATAATTCAGTGGAATAATATTAAGTAATAATAAATAATAACTAAGAAAATAAATACAACAAATAAATGAATAAGCAATAATAAGTTAAATTACTTAATAGAGTAATAAATAAAACCACTCAATTTCTCAAAGAAATAAACAATAAAATATAGGTAAACTAAGAAAAGTTTAAGAAAAAGGAAACATGTTTGGGTGCCTGGATGGCTCAGGTCATGATTCTTGGGTCCGGGGATCAAGCACCATGTCATGCTCAGCAGGGAATCTGCTTCTCTCTCTCCCTCTGCCCCTCCTCTTCCTGCCCCCTCATGCTCTCTCTCAAATTAATAAATAAAATCTTAAAAAAAGAAAGAGGAAAATAATTTAATAATGTTTCCAGGGTTATGATTTAATTGTGACACATAGTTTCACTGAAATAGAAGCAGTTCTTGTGGATTTACAATCCAACTATAATAACAATTTTTAAAATATATATGAAAGAAATGGTGAAGTTATCTCATTTAATATTATATCACTTATTTAAAATGGAACCTGTGTCCTTCTCTCCCCCGTGCTTCCAGGGCCCAACATACTCCTTCTCCTGTTTCACTGTATGTTCTCTACACTGCCTTTTCCCATAGTAACATTCCCTACAATTTATTTATACAGTATTTATTTCTTATTGTCTATCAGATCACTACCTCTCTTCTGACTTCCAAAAAAGCAGGAATCATAAACTATTTTATTCATTCTTGTTGCAGATGTCTAGGAAAGAATGTTTTAATTACACTTTTAAACAACAAGCTCAGGGCAAGCCTTACTGTGGTGATATTTGGAAGTTACTTGAAAGAAACAATAAATGTTGGTGAGGATGCAGAAAAGGGGAAACCTTCTTCTGCTGTTGGTGGGAATGCAAGCTGGTACAGCCACTCTGGAAAACAATATGGAGAGTACTCAAGAAGTTAAAAATAGAGGTACCCTGTGACCCAGCAATTACACTATTGCATACTTACCCCAAAGATACAAATGTAGTGATCCAAAGGGGCACCTGCACCCAAATAAACATTGTGGAAATTATGCAGCAGCAATGTCCACAAAAGTCAAACTATGGAAAGAACCAAGATGTCTTTTCTCCGCATCCTCTCCAACATTTGTGGTTTCCTGCCTTGTTAATTTTCCCCATTCTCACTGGTGTGAGGTGGTATCTCATTGTGGTTTTGATTTGTATTTCCCTGATGGCAAGTGATGCAGAGCATTTTCTCCTGTGCTTGTTGGCCATGTCTATGTCTTCCTCTGTGAGATTTCTCTTCATGTCTTTTGCCCATTTCATGATTGGATTGTTTGTTTCTTTGGTGCTGAGTTTAATAAGTTCTTT
Source organism: Nyctereutes procyonoides (assembly GCF_905146905.1). Taxonomy (NCBI): domain Eukaryota; kingdom Metazoa; phylum Chordata; class Mammalia; order Carnivora; family Canidae; genus Nyctereutes; species Nyctereutes procyonoides. Next base: position 6,779,150 of record NW_026575082.1, on the reverse strand, counting down.
ATAGATCTTGGAAACTAGTCCTTTATCTGATACGTCATCTGATATGTCATTTGCACTGTTGGTGGGAATGTGAAATGGTGCAGCCACTCTGGAAAACTGTGTGGAGGTTCCTCAAAGAGTTAAAAATAGACCTGCCCTACGACCCAGCAATTGCACTGCTGCGGATTTACCCCAGAGATGCAGATGCAATGAAACACCGGGGCACCTGCACCCCAATGTTTATAGCAGCAATGTCCACAATAGCCAAACTGTGGAAGGAGTCTCGGTGTCCATCGAAAGATGAATGGATAAAGAAGATGTGGTTTATGTATACAATGGAATATTACTCAGCCATTAGAAATGACAAATACCTACCATTTGCTTCAACGTGGATGGAACTGGAGGGTATTATGCTGAGTGAAGTAAGTCAATTGGAGAAGGACAAACATTATATGGTCTCATTCATTTGGGGAATATAAATAATAGTGAAAGGGAATAGAAGGGAAGGGAAAAGAAATGGGTAGGAAATATCAGAAATGGAGACAGAACATAAAGACTCCTAACTCTGGGAAACGAACTAGGGGTGGTGGAAGGGGAGGAGGGCGGGGGGTGGGGGTGAATGGATGACGGGCACTGAGGGGGGCACTTGACGGGATGAGCACTGGGTATTATTCTGTATGTTGGCAAATTAAACACCATTAAAAAATAAATTTATTATTTAAAAAGAATAAAATAAAATAATAAAAAAGAACCAAGATGTCCATTGATAGATGAATGGATAAAGGAGATGTGGTATATATGCACACCTGAATATTACTCAGCCATCAGAAAGGATTGAATACTTACCATTTACATCTACATGGGTGGATTATACTGAGCAAAATAAGTCAATCAGAGAAAGACAATTATCATTAGTTTCATTCATATGTGGAATATAAGAAACAGTGCAAAGGATTATAGGGGAAGATAGGGAAGACAGAATGGAAAGAAATCAGAGAGGAAGACAAACTGTGAGAGACTCTTAATCATAGGAAGCAAACTGAAGGTCACTCGAGGAGAGGTGGGTAGAGGGATGGGGTAACTGGGTGATGGGCATTAAAAAGGGCACATGATGTGATGAGCACTGGGTATTTAGATGAATAATTGAACTCTACATCTGATATCTGAAACTAATGATGTACTGTATATTGGCTAATAGACTTTAAATTTTAAAAAATTATATTTGCCTTTTAAAAAAAGAAACAAGAAGGTTAGTCATGCAAATATTGAGGATAGATAATAAGAACCAAAAAACACAGACTTTGTATGGGAGACTTATATGTCAGAATGACAACAAGGATTCCGGGGACCCTGGAATATGGTTAGTGAGGGGCCAGGCAAAGAGAAAGAAGGCAGTGCATTGACACTGAGTCTCACAGGCTCATATCATAGTTTTGTTTTTCACTCTGGGTGAAATGAGAAATATCGACAAGTTTTGAACAGAGGAATGACATGAGCTGACTTATGCTTTAATGTAGGCACTCAGTAAATATCGAGTGGAATTGAACTGAATTGATTTTGAGGGAAAAAAAGCTACAGCTCTTGAAAGTTCAGCAACTTATCAGACACTGATATATAACAAAAATTTTAAAAAAAAGATTATTGGAAAATATGTCTAGGCCAATGGGAATAAAGTTGATTTCTATGAAATAGTGACTGGAGTTTAGAATGTTGATTTTTCCCCTAATGATATAAAAGTAATTTCTCAAGAGAGCTTTGGTAGAAAGTGTACACACACATACACACACGGTGTACATACAGCTTCCAGTGGAAGGTGAGAGTGGTCAGTGTTTTACAAAAGACATTTGCAATGGGGAAATAAACCAGCAAAGAATAGACCCATGTTTGCAGTAGCACTTATGGAATTCTCCTTTTCTTCTGGATTATTTAAAAGTGGATACTATTAGATGTGAGATTTTGTTGGCAATACAGAAAATGTTTTCATATTTTTTAAAAACTTTATCCATTTTTGAGAGACAGCAAACAGAGAGAGGGACAGAGGGAGAGGGATAGAGAAAGAGAGACTCTCAAGCAGACTCTCCTTTGAGCATGGAGCCCACCCCAACCTCCCACCCCGGACTGAATCTCCTGACCCTGAGATCATGACCTGAGCCCAAACCAAGAGTCAGACACTTAATCAATTGAGTCACCCAGGTGCCCCAATGTTTTTGTGTTTTAAGGATAAGTTACACAAAGTCAAACTGTATGCTCTCCTTTTGTGTTAAAATTCTTACCTCAAGATTATGTGTCAGAATGATGTGCATGCATTTAAACATTTAACAGGTTTTATTTGCTTACAGGAAATTTCTTTACTGATATATACAAAATATAATATTTTAATTCATTGGAATACAATGAATCGGGGTTTTCCTATGATGGAAAATTATCATTTGGTCTTTAATACATACTTTTTGTTTTGTTTTGTTTTGTTTAAATTTGATTGTTGGTTTTTTTTTAAGATTTTATTTGAGAGAGAAAGAGAGAGAGATCACAAATATGGGGAGGAGCAGAAGGAGAGGGAGAAGCAGACTCCCTGCTGAGCAGGGATCCTGAAACGGGGCTCCACCCCAGGACCCTGAGATTATGACCTGAGCTGAGGTGGACACAACTTACAAAACAACTGAGGGGCCTCGCTTTTTAATTTTTTAATTTGAGTCTAGTCGACACACCATGTTACATTAGTTTTAGGTATATAGCAGTGAATCGACTTCTCTCTGTGTTGTATTGTTCTCACCACAAGGGTAGCTACCATCTGTCACCATCCAACACTTTTAATACCTACTTTTAATTCATTTTTAGGAAACAGCTTTTAGCCTCCTCTACCAGTCCTCACTGCTGTTTGCAGTGGCAGCTGCTAGCTATTCCCAGAGCAGTACTGGAATTAACAATGACACTGGTATAGTGTATCAACAAGGAAATAAACAAAAACAGAACATGCTTCTATTAGGGATACTACTGAGAAAAATCAATGTTTTCCTAAGGAGGAAAAAAAAGACAAGACAATGGAGGGAGAGTGTTTCCTTTTCAGGCTTCTCAGAGACCACTTAGCCAGAAACTAAAATAAAGATGTTCCTGACTTATGATGGTTTGACTTAAAGATTTCTTGACTTTACAATGGTATGAGATCAATATAAGTTCAGTAGAAAGTATACTTGAAATTTTGAATCTGGATCCTTAGTCTAGCAATATATGCAGTAGGATCCTCTCTTGTGATGCTGGGCAGCAGCCACAGCCTCCAGTCAGCCAGTAATCACGAGGGTTAACAACCAAGATACTGACAATTGCTCTGTACCCACATGACCATTTGTTTTTTTTTTTTTTTATGCAGTATTCCATAAATAACAGGAGATATGCAACACTTAATTTTCAAATGGGCTTTGTGTTATATGATTTTGCACAACTGTAGAATAATTTAAGTGTTCTGAGCATGCTTAAGGTAGACTAAGTTAAGCTATGGTGTTCAGTAAGTTTTGTGTATTCAATGCATTGTCAATTTACAATGTTTTCAACTTACAATGGGTTTTTTTGGAGGTTAACCCCATCATAAATTGAAGAAGACTTTTGCATGATTACAAAAGCTTAAGCATTTTAAGAGGAACCTATGAAAGACTAGTAGAAGAAAGTAATAAAAAATACACAGGAAAAATCTGAATTATCAGAGACATATGGACATACTGTCTTATAAGTTATGTTGAGGTTATAAAGAAACATATCAAGAAAAATCAACAAATACTGATTTTGTTAATAGGGAATTTGAGCACAGTTTGAAAATTTTGTGATTTCACTAAGTTACTCAGACATTCATATTAATAGGACATGTTGAAACTCTACTTCTATCAATACTATATGAAGTAAATTGAAGCAACCCTCTTACTGAGGACAATTAGGGATGATTGACATATATATTTTTGACAAAAAAACTGACGATAAATAATTAATTCTCATATTAAAGGAAATTCTAGAGGCCCTTTTAGGCATGAGAAAAATTATACTATTTGTTAGACTTTATGTATGTACATGAATAAATAGTGATGATTGTCTATATGTTTATATAAAGGTAAATGCATTAAAGAGGCCTAAGTCTTTTTCCTGGACAAGGATCAATAAGAATAAAACTTTATTTTAGACTTTGACTACTAATAAAATGTGTTGGAAAATCTGGGTTACCATTTAAATAACTCTAAGTACATAGGTAGGACATGGAAAAAGAACAAAACACACGCAAACAGATCAGAAAGGAAAGCATGAAAAAATATATTTAAAAAGTAAAATAAATACATCTGTAATCATGAAATAAAGAGTAATAGAAATTTTTAAAAATCTATGAATAAATACATTACATATAATTGGATTAACTCTCCAAATCAAGTTTCAAATGGTCAGACTGGAGTATAAAAGAGAGTCAAATGCTGCTTATAAGAAGCATATAAAATATAAATTTTTGGACAGTTAGTTGATGACAAAAAAACTCCCAAACATATAATAACTAAAATATACCTAATATTACTGTATTAATGCCAATAAGTGTTTAATGACAGGATTATGAATGGTAACAGAAGTAATTGTGATATAAATTTTAATTCACAGAGAAGTTGTAGCATTACATATCTACATGTGATTAATAACATCTCCATTTCATATGATAAAAAAGAAATAAAAAGAAAAAAGTCAAAATTCATAAGTAAATATAACCATACTTCTTTCAAAAGTTAACTGAATATGAAAAAGAATTACACAGCAGTGAAATTCACATACTGTTTTTGATAGATTTGACATACATCAAACACCACAAACAACAGCCCAAAATACACATTATTTTCAAGAACATAAGGATTATGTAAGAAACCTAATAATATACTAATCATGTATATTACTTGTTTCAACAAATTTGAAATGACTGAATTATACAGAAAATATTCTCTGACAGTGAAAAATGAGACAATCTTACATGTTTAATAAAATAATTAAGATACATGCTTCTAAATAATTTATGGGCCAAAGAAGAACATGCAATGGTAATTAGACTCTTTGTTAACTTAAACATAATTAAATATATTATTTGTGGGATGGTTTTAAAGCAGTCTCTAGAGGAAAATATATAGCTTCAAAATCACAAAAGAAGAAAGGCTGAATTAACATTGTGGCAAATGAGCCCCTGAGGGAAGGTCACTCTGCTTGTCCCAAAGACTTGTCAATGAGCTAATAATCTAGGGTGAAATTTACTTAGGTCATGGTTGATGTTGTTGACTCAGCCCACTCATACAGCCACTCTGCACTGAGCAAAATGACTAGAAGGAAGACCTCACCACAAAAGAAAGAATCAGAAACAGTACTCTCTGCCACAGAGTTACAGAATTTGGATTACAATTTGATGACAGCCAATTCAGAAGCACAATTATAAAGCTACTGATGGTTCTGAAAAAAAAAGCATAAAGGAATCAAGAGACTTCATGATTGCAGAATTTAGACCTAATAAGGCCAAAATTAAAAATGAATTGAATGAGATGCAATCCAAACTGGAGGTACTAATGATGAGGGTTAATGAGGTAGAAGAAAGAGTGACATAGAAAACAAGTTGATGGTAAGGAAGGAAACTGAGGAAAAAAAGAGAAAAGCAATTAAAAGACCATAAGTAAAGGTTAAGGGAAATAAATGATAGGCTCAGAAGGAAAAATGTACATATAATTGTGGTTCCAGAGAGCTCCGAGAGGGCCAGAGGGCCAGAATGCATATTTGAACAAATCATAGCTAAGAACTTCCCTAATTTGGGGAGGGAAACAGGCATTCAGATCCAGGAGATAGGTCCCCCCAAAATCAATAAAAACCGTTCAACACCTCGACATTTAATAGTGAAATTTGCAAATTCCAAAGATAAAGAGAAAATCCTTAAAGCAGCAAGAGGTAAGAGACTCCTTAACTTATATGGGGAGCAATATTAGATTAACAGCAGACCTCTCCTTAGAGACCTGGAAGGCCAGAAAGGGCTGGCAGGATATATTCAGGATACTAAATGAGAAGAATATGCAGCTAAGAATACTCTATTCAGCAAGGTTCTCATTCAGAATAGAAGGAGAGATAAAGAGCTTCCAAAATAGGCAGAAACTGAAAGAATATGTGACCACCAAACCAGCTCTGCAAGAAATATTAAGGGGAACCCTGTAAAAGAAAGAGGAAACTCAAAGAAATAATCCACAAAAACAGGGACTGAATAGGTATTACGATGACACTAAATTCATATCTTTCAATAGTAAATGAATGTGAATGGGCTAAATGATCCCATCAAAAGACACAGGGTATGTGACTGGATAAAAAAGCAAGACCCATCTATTTGCTGTCTACAAGAGACTCATTCTAGACCTAAGGGCACCTACAGCCTGAAAATGAAAAGTTGAGAACCACTTACTATTCAAATGGTCCTCAGAAAAAAAGCTGGGGTAGCAATCCTCTTATCAGATAAGTTACAGTTTATCCCAAAAACTGTAGTAAGAGATGAAGAGGGACACTCTATCATACTTAAAGGGTCTATACAACAAGAGGACCTAGCAATCATGAATATTTATGCCCCTAATGTGGGAGCTGCCAAGTATATCAAGCAATTAATAACCAAAGTAAAGACATACTTAGATAATAATACACCAATAGAAGGAGACTTCAACATGGCACTTTATGCAAATGACATATCTTCTAAGCACAACATCACCAAAAACAAGAGCTTTAAGTGATACACTGGACCAGATGGATTTCACAGATATTTATAGAACTTTGCGTCTGAACGCAACTGAATACATATTCTTCGCAAGTACACATGGAACTTTCTCCAGAATAGACCATATACTGGGTCACAAATCAGGTCTCAACTGATACCAAAAGATTGGGATTGTCCCCTACATATTTTCAGGTCATAATGCTTTGAAACGAGAACTCAATCACAAGAAAAAATTTAGAAGAAACTCAAACACCTACAGGTTAAAGAGCATCCTGCAAAAGATGAGAGTCAACTAGGAAATTAGAGAAGAATTAAAAATATTCATGGAAACTAATGAAAATAAAGATACAACCGTTCAAAAGCTTTGGGATACAGCAAAAGCAGTCCTAAGAGGGAAATACATTGCAATACAAGCATTCCTCAAAAAATTGGAAAAACTCAAATACACAAGCTAATCTCACACCTAAAGGAACTGGAGAAAGAACATCAAATAAAACCTACACCCAGCAGAAGAAGACAGTTAATAAACATTTGAGCAGAACTCAAAGAAATAGAGACCAGAAGAACTGTAGTACAGATCAACAAAACCAGGAGTTGGTTCATTGAAAGAATTAATAAGGTAAACCATTAGCCCACCTTATTACAAAGAAAAGAGAAGACTCAAAATAATAAAATCATGAATGAAAGAGAAGAGATCACAACCAATATCAAGGAAATACAAACGATTTTAAAAACATATTATGAGTAGCTATACACCAATAAATTAGGCAATCTAGAAGAAATAGATGCATTTCTGGAAAACCACAAATTACCAAAACTGGAACAGGAAGAAATAGAAAACCTGGACAGGCCAATAGCCAGGGAGGAAATTGAAGCAGTCATCAAAAACCTCCCAAGACACAAAAGTCCAGGGCCAGATGGCTTCCCAGGGGAATTCTATCAAATGGTTAAAGAAGAAACAATACCTATTCTACTAAAGCTGTTCCAAAGGATAGAAAGGGATGGAATACTGCCAAACTTATTCTATGAGGCCAGCATCACCTTAATTCCCAAATCAGACAAAGACCTCACCAAAAAAGCAGAATTTTAGAACAATATCCCTGATTAGCACAGATGCACAAATTCTCAACAAGATACTAGCTAATACGATCCAACATTAAGAAGACATTAAGAAGATTATTCACCATGACCAAGTGGGATTTATCCCCAAGATGCAAGGGTCCTTCAACACTCCTAAAGCAATAAACGTAATAGATCACATCAACAAGAGAAAAAACAAGAACCATATGATCCTCTCAATAGATGCAGAGAAAGCATTTGACAAAATACAGCATCCATTCCTGATCAAAATTCTTCAGAGTGTAGGGATAGAGGGAACCTTCCTCAGCATCTTAAAAGCCATCTACAAAAGCCCACAGCAAATATCATTCTCAATGGGGAAACACTGAGAGCCTTTCCCCTAAGATAAGGAACATGACAGGGATGTACACTCTCACCACTGCTATTCAACATAGTACTAGAATTCCTAGCCTCAACAATCAGGGAACAAAAATAAATAAAAGGCATTCAAATTGGCAAAGAAGAAGTCAAACTCTCCCTCTTTGCATATGACATGATACTGTACGTAGAAAACCCAAAAGACTCCACCCCAAGATTGCTAGAACTCATACAGCAATTTGGTAATGTGGCAGGATAAAAAAAATAATGCCCAGAAATCAGTGGCATTTCTATACACTAACAATGAGACTGAAGAAAGAGAAATTAACAAGTCAATCCCATTTACAACTACACCCAAAAGCATAAGTTACCTAGGAATAAATCTAACAAAAGAGGTAAAGGATCTATCCCTAAAAACTACAGAACACTTCTGAAAGAAATTGAGGAAGACACAAAGAGATGGAAAAATATTCCATGCTCATGGATTGGCAGAATTAATATTGTGAAAATGTCAATGTTACCCAGGGCAATTTACACGTTTAATGCAATCCCTATCAAAATACCATGGACTTTCTTCAGAGAGTTGGAAAAAATAATCTTAAGATTTGTGTGGAATCAGAAAAGACTCCGAATAGCCAGGGGGGTATTGAAAAAGAAAACCAGAGCCGGGGGGATCACAATGCTGGATTTCAAGTTGTACTACAAAGCTGTGATCATCAAGACAGTGTGGTACTGGCACAAAAACAGACACATAGATCAATGGCACAGAATAGAGAGCCCAGAAATGGGCCCTCAACTCTATGGTCAACTAATATTTGACAAGGCAGGAAAGACTATCCACTGGAAAAAAGACAGTCTCTTTAATAAATGGTGCTGGGAAAATTGGACAGCCACTTGCAGAAGAATGAAACTAGACCATTCTCTTACACCAGACACAAAGATAAACTCAAAATGGATGGAAGATTAAATGTGAGACAAGAATCCATCAGAATTCTAGAGCAGAACACGAGCAACACCCTTTTTGAACTTGGCCACAGTAACTTCTTGCAAGATACATCCACGAAGGCAAAAGAAACAAAAGCAAAAATGAACTATTGGGACTTCATCAAGATAAGAAGCTTTTGCACAGCAAAGGATACAGTCAACAAAACGAAAAGACAACCTACAGAATGGGAGAAGATATTTGCAAATGACATATCAGATAAAAGGCTAGTACCCAAGATCTATAAAGAACTTATTAAACTCAACAGCAAAGAAACAAACAATCCAATCATGAAATGGGCCAAAGACATGAACAGAAATTTCACAGAGGAAGACATAGACATGGCCAACAAGCACATGAGAAAATGCTCCGCATCACTTGCCATCAGGGAAATACAAATAAAAACCACAATAAGATAACACCTCGCATCAATGAGAATGGGGAAAATTAACAAGACAGAAAACAACAAATTTTAGAGAGGATGTGGAGCAAGGGAAACACTCTTGCACTGTTGGTGGGAATGTGAACTGGTGCAGCCACTCCGGAAAACTGTGTGGAGGTTCCTCAAAGAGTTAAAAATAGACCTGCCCTACGACCCAGCAATTGCACTGCTGGGGATTTACCCCAAAGATACAGATGCAGTGAAACGCTGGAACACCTGCATCCCAATGTTTATAGCAGCCATGTCCATAATAGCCAATCTGTGGAAGAAGCCTTGATGTCCATCAAAAGATGAATGGATAAGGAAGATGTGGTCTATGTATACAATGGAATATTACTCAGCTATCAGAAACGATGATTACGCACCATTTGCTTCAATGTGGATAGAACTAGAGTGTGTTATGCTGGGTGAAATATGTCAATTGCAGAAGGACAAACATTATCTTCATTCATTTGGGGAATATGAAAACATAGTGAAAGGGAATAAAGGGGAAAGGAGAGAAAATGAGTGGGAAAAATCAGAGAGGGAGACAGAACATGAGAGACTCCTAACTCTGGGAAATGAACAAGGGATAGTGAAGGGGATGGGGGGGGGTTGGGGTGGCTGGGTGATGGGCACTGAGGGGGGCACTTGACGGGATAAGCACTGGGTATTATGCTGTATGTTGGCAAATTGAACTCCAATAAAAAAAATATACAAATAAAAGAAGAAAGGCTGAAAATTAATGATCTTTGATTCCATCTCAGGAAAATAGAGAAAGAACATAATTACATTTAATAAAATAGAAGACAGGGAATTGGAAAGGTAACATATTAATGAAATAGTCAATAACACTAGAAAAGCATTTCAATTTCCTCCTTGGCTGTGAGAACTAGTGATTCTGGGTTCCCTGGCAGTTATGAGCTAGTTATTAGGTAAAACTAATAAGATTCACTTTTAAATAAAAATTTAACATAATAAAAATATGACAGGACTAAAAAAAAGATCAAAGGAGATAACAGTATATGTATAACAATTTGCCACTGAACAAAGTTGGGGTAATTAAGCATCAAAAAACAAACAAGCAAACAAAACCCTGCAATTTTTAAAACTTGTCCAACAGGAGACCATATTTCCACATTAATACAGATTTAGAGGATTCTATGAAAGCTAGCTGTTGTCTGAAAACCACAAAATGAAAATGTTTTGTATTTTCTGCATGAATGGTACCCCAGGTCTACCAAAAATAGATAAGGACTATAGAATTATAACATCACTATTTTATAATGAACAACTAAATAACATTTCAAAGCAATGATCACAAACAACTAATTGAAATCAATTGGTAATAAAAGAAAAAAAAATCATGATAGTGAATTTTATAATGGATGTGTTAGTCTCAAATCCCTGAACAAACTGATTTTCATTTCAAAAAATAGTGACAACCAAACATTCTGTGTTTATAATGTGTAATATCAAGAAGTATATAACTTGCCAAAATAAGAAACTGCATCTGATCAAGCCTCTAGATCTAAATAGCATTTTAAAACAAATATATGGGTCAGAAAAACATGTTAAGTAACACCAAGGAAACAATCAGCAAGATCCAAAATGAAAGAAAGGAAAGAGGAGAGAGAGAGAGAGAGAGAGAGAGAAAGAGAAAAAAAGAAAAAGAAAAAAATAAAAAGAAAAAGAAAGAAAGAGAAAGAGAGGGATCCCTGGGTGGCTCAGCAGTTTAGCGCCTACCTTCCACCCAGGGTGTGATCCTAGACTCCTGGGATGGAATCCCACATCGGACTCCCTGCATGGAGCCTGCTTCTCCCTCTGCCTGTGTTTCTGCCTCTCTCTCTCTGCGTGTCTCTCATGAATAAACAAATAAAATCTTAAAAAAAAGAGAGAGAGAAAGAGAGAGAGGCAAAGAAAGAAAGAAAGAGGTGGGGGTATAGACTTGAAGACTTTGATGCATATGAACCAAACACGGTATGAAGATGTTTGGTTTAAAAGTCATATCAACTAATCATAAAATAAGTAGGTATTTATTTATTAGAGGAACTATATTGGAGAACACTGAAGGGAACTAAAGATCAGCTTTATGGATATTAGATTACTATTATTAACTTTTGCTGGTATAAAAATGAAATTGGGATACTGCAAAATAGTCATTGGAAAGTGGGAGAGGACAGATACAATAATATTGGCTATGTGTTTGCAGTTGAACTGGGGGATGGTTCTACAGCAATACATTGAACCGTTATCTTTACTTTTATAGATGATGTTTGAAGTGTTTCATTAAAAAAGTTTAAAATAAATGTAGTTCTGTAAGAAAAAAAAGAAAAATCACATAGTTGGAAGTAAATTTATGATATTAAAATTCTAACAAAGGAAAAAGGGGAAACATTAATCTAAAAACATATGGACAAAACTATAGGAGTTTTTTAGGCATACTACATGTTGATCTGTCGATGGGAGATGCTTGGTCTTAGCATCTGCATTTAAGTTTACTGGAGTTTCTAGAGGATGTGATAAATCAAAAGAGAATATAAAGGAATATAAAATGGATAAAAATAGACAAAAATATATTGTTAATCATCTGTAGACATTTAATTTGTATAGAAAATTTTAAATATTATACATATTATTAATAAGTGAACTGAGTAAGGTTGTCAAATACAAAATGAGTATACAGAAATCAGTTACATTTTATACTAGAATTAGCTAATGACAAAATGTAATTTTATCACTTTCAACACCATAAAAATCAAATTTCTAGTAATAAATACATAAATCATGTACATTTTTTTTTTGCTCAGAAAACTACTCAATTATGTAGGGAAAAAATAAATGGATCGATGTATTATGAAGATAGATTGGAAGACTCTGTTTTGTTTAAACAATCAGTTATCTTGAAAATGTATTCCAGTAATAGTGTGATACCAAATAACAAACATAAATCCCAGGTGGTTATTTTCCCATAACGGAACATTGTATTTCCATGCAGCGAAAGGAATCAACATTAGACAAGACAACCATAGAAGAAAAGACACATTTTCTAGGTTTCAAAAGTTAATGTACCTGCATCAATTAAGAGAGTCTGGTACTGACATGGGGAAACAGGGACACAAATATGAGATAGAGGAGAGGCTCCAGAAAGAGGCACACGTACATAGGAACTTTATCTTGACACACATGGCACCACAGAACAATGAGGAAAGAACATTCTTTTTAGTAATCGGTCCCAATTCATTGGAAAAATATAATTTTTGGTGCTGTCCTCATACTATACATAACATTAGTTCCAAGTGGAGTAGAGATTTAAATTATAAAAGACCTCTAGAAAATAATATAGAAGGATAACTTCTTGTCCTCAAGGTAAGATTTTTAAAATTGTACATTACTTCTAATATAAGGGAAATGATTGATAATTTAGAATGCTTTAATATTAAGTTATGTGCATATATGTATGCAACTAACATTATTGCCCAGAATGCATAAAGACTTCCTAAAAACCATTTTTAAAAACACTGTTCAATAAGTAAACAGACACAAAACGTGAAGATGGACCTTTAAAGGGGAATGTCCAAATGGCAAAGCGCTCAAATTCATTAATAATCAAGGAAACTAAAGCTAAAACTGGCACCTGTAAGAGAACCATATGATGGGTAGCCCACAGTAGGATTATTTTTTCTATATTAATGATCTGTGAATGTGCCCTGTAGCATATGGGATCACTGGAGTGTTTATAAACAGCAGTATGATATTTTGATTTTGGATGACTTATTCCACTGTAGTGAGTAGTAGAGATTTTAAGATAATACAGTTTAGGAGCTAAGTGTCATTACCTATAGTCTGAAAGGTGAGGAAGGTCTTAACCAGGTAGGGAAGGCCATTTGGAGTTAACAGAATGAATATTAAACTCAGGTGACATTGCCTCCCTTTCTCCTTCCTGTATGGAAGCATGTGACACTTTCTCATCACTAGGCTGAACCTTATCTTTGGGGAGAAAAAAGATGTCAGCTACATGAACCAAAAGACCCTTGAGGCAAAAGTAAAATATTGGATATTGGTGGGCGGGTTATTTTTAATCCAATTCAAGACTAAGTGGCTATGACTGGAAGTGTCTGTTTGAAGTGAAGAGAGAAGGGTCAGAAACATTCTTCTAGATAAAGAACTGAAGTGTCTGTCTCAGCTTCATTTGTGTCACTTTTATGTGTCCTGGTGACATTAACTGGTTAACCTATTTCTATAGGGTGTGTAGCCCTTCTGTTTCTGTAGGACATGTGTTGTCTTTCTATGGATTTTCTGCCAGCAGTTTCTAAATTCTGTGTGAGTCCCACTTTCTCTTTCTCTCCCGACATGATACCTTTCCACTAGGCTGAAATTTTTATCAGTCGAGGTTTAAGTTAAAATAATTAACTTTCAAGTCGAGGTTTAAGATTAAAAAATAATAATAATAATAATAATAGAAGAAGAAGAAGAAAAAGAAGAAGAAGAAGAAGAAGAAAAGAAGAAGAAGAAGAAGAAGAAGAAGAAGAAGAAGAAGAAGAATTTCTTCTGACAATCCCTGTAGTAAGATTGTCCAGCACTCTACTTCCCGTTCATGTGGCTCAAAGCTCTGTGTCCAGTTTCCTAAACTTTTCAAGGGTCCAGGACAAGAGCACTGAAGAAAGCAAGCACATGGTACACTGAGAAATGGCAAGTAACTGGGTGTCTTTGGTGCAGTGAGTGTGAGGAATGCAGAGAAGACTCCCACACTTGGGCTAGGGGTGGGGAGTGGACCAGTGTTTGACTTGATCCCTCCCCCACCCCCACCAGTCCCCTGCCTCCAGCGGCCCCCATTCCCAAACACAGGCAATTAAGTTTCTGTTCAATGTGGCAAGCCTGTATGTTGCTACTTCCCGGTTTTCTAATTGTGAACACATCCTTTCCTTAAATACCACTGTGTTCTCTAGACTCATTTCTCTATGGTGTACATTTTGTGACTTTAAACTATTTTGAGAATCACTTAGATATACTTTTCTAAGATTTTGGCAGAGGGGTAAATGTCAATTTTTCACAGCCATCCAAAATTATGAAATTAAGAAAGATGATTTTTACTTCAGATTGGGTATCAAAATGATGCAAAAATATCTTAGAATAGTGATGAGTAAGTATCATTGTATAGATACTAACTATTCAATTTCTTCAAAATTGAATCATAAATTTTTAAAATCATAGATAAAGCCATATCAATTTATGGCCTAAAGCATGCATAAAAGATAAGCAAAAATTATGCTGGCTTTTCATATTAAAAAGTCTGTATTTCACAGTCTCCATAGAGGTGTTTTTTTTTTCTTGTTTTATCTTCGGTTTAATTTAATGGCAAGGTGAAACTTCTTCAATGCTTTTTTTTTCCCTTCTACTTCATGAAAAGCACATTCTGTTTAATCCGTCATTTCACTGGGGTTGTTTGTTTGCTTTTTAGTATATGGTTGGCATGTCTGTACCTCCCTTTCAGAGGAATGCAGAAACATTTTTCAAAGAAGAGAAAGAAAGCATTTTTTTTAAGGTATTGCTCATAAGGAAGGTAATCCTGAATTATTGATAGTCTCACCCATTCAAAAGGGTTGACCAGAGTGACTGTGGTTGCTGTCTGCTTTCCTCTGGGTTCTGCCTTAGGCATAGCTCCTGCTAGTTGCTGTGTACCCTGCCAGAAACACCAGCCTTATTCTCTGCTCCTTTTTCCTGAAGGGCGATTTTTGAAAGCTTGACTAGTTTACTGGTACAAAGCAAGAATGCAAACAAAGCACAAAACCCAATGAAAATATTCTCCTATGAGGGGATCTTGGCAATGGATTAATGCTGGTAACAATGACGACATGGGCAAAAGAAAAGAAACCATCTACTAACAAGTAGTCACAGGAATAACTCCAAAACTAGTCTAAGAATTATTTTCCTGATATAAACAAATGAATGAAATAGTTTAACCATAAACTTTTGATTTTCCACCTAATTAAGAAATGTTAAGAAAGAGAGAGAGAGAGAGAGAGAAAGGCAGAGAGGTGTTTATTTAAGGAATGACGATTTCCTGTATTTAAATTTGTTTGCCCTGAGTTGAGTGAGGAGCAGGGAAGGAAGGGGTCAGCAGAGAGGGATATGTACATAGCCATATAGCTTCATTGTTTTTAAAAAGAGGTTCTGGCAGAAAAATTTCCCACAATTGTGGCCTATTTTTGCTCCATGGATGAACTTAAAGATTAGGAGAGAATGAAACAATATTTGTCATTTTTTATTTTCCCAAATGGTCATCAATGGTCCTATTTTTTCCCTTAGCAGTCATGGAGAACAGAGGAAGGCATGCTATCCCTATGTCAGAGAACGATGATATAGCAACCCAGAATCTTTCTTTTCTCTAAACCTGTGAGGGTGAGGGAAAGAAAAATATGCCAAGGTTCATAAGTGCCAGATAGAGTCAAATGTAATTGATTCATAGCACATCTCCAGAGGGGCCTAGACCTAGTTTGCCATCTCCATTGCTGTGAAGCTAAACCGATGAGAACAACCTCTCCATTTGTTTTGCTACTATCATCTTGTCCTACCCACCTGAGACGGAACTATCTTCAACTAGTAGCAGTATTCTTTGAAAGTGAAAATATTATTGCATTTGCTTTGCTGTGATTCTCTGTATAATTATTGTGTCAAGGTTAACCTATTAAATATAACTATATAGGGCACCTGGGTGGCTCAGTTGGTTAAGTGTCTGCCTCTGGCTCAGGTCATGATCCCAGAGTCCTGGACTGAGTCCTAACATTGGACTCCCTGCTCCACAAGGAGCCTGCTTCTCCCCATGTCTGCCTCCCACCTCGCCCCCTGTCTCTGTCTCTCATGAATAAATAAATAAAATATTTTTAAAAATAAATATAAGGGGGATCCCGGGGTGGCGCAGCGGTTTGGCGCCTGCCTTTGGCCCAGGGCGCGATCCTGGAGACCCGGGATCGAATCCCACGTCGGGCTCCTGGTGCATGGAGCCTGCTTCTCCCTCTCCTGTGTCTCTGCCTCTCTCTCTCTCTCTCTGTGTGTGTGACTATCATAAATAAATAAAAATTTAAAAAAAAATAAATATAAGTACATAATACATACTAAAGTTTCAGCTTTCCCAGGGAATTCCAATTGTGTATTAACCGAGCATAAACAAACACTGAACTCTAGTTTGTAGCATATGTGATAAAGTATGAAAGGGGACAGTGTGAATTTCTTAAAAATAAGAAGTATTAATATATGAATATAGGATTGGATAGATATATATGCAGTAAACAAGATCATGTGATCATTGTAGAGATTAGGGAGCATTTATATCCATATTCACTGCATGTTTTCAGCAAATTTTCCATTTCAAGGTTTTTAGGATAGAATGTTGGGAAATTTAAAGTCTAATGTAAACCACACTGCTTATTATAGATGCTTACACATGAAGCACTCAGCTAACTTTACTGAATCCTCATAAATGAGTGAGTTTCTATAACCTCCTTCAATTTTTTTTAAGTTTTATTTAAATTCCGGTTAGTTAACATAGTGTTCTATTAGTCTCAGGTGTACAATACAGTGAGTGATTCAACAATTCTGAACATCACCTGGTGCTCACAACAAGTGCCCTCCTTCATCCTCATCATCTATTTCCCTGATTCCCCTCCCCATCTCCCCTCTGGTGAGATTTGTTCTCTAGGGTTTAAAGTCTGTTTCTTGATCTGTATCTTTTTTTTTTTTTCTTTCAATTTGTTCTCTAGGGTTTAAAGTCAATTTGTTCTCAATTTGTTCTCTAGGGTTTAAAGTCTGTTTCTTGATCTGTATCTTTTTTTTTCTTTTTTTCATTTTGTTTCTTAAATTCCACATATGAGTGAAATCATATGGTATTTGTCTTTCTCTAATTGGCTTATTTCACTTAGCATAATACTCTAGCTCCATTCACGTCATTGCAAAGGGCAAGATTTTATTCTTTTTAATAGCTGAATAATATTTCATGATATATACTTATATATGTGTGTGTGTGTGTGTAGTATATATATATATATATATATATATATATATATATATATCACATCTTTATCCATTCATCACTCAGTGGACCTTTGGGCTATATCCAAAATTTGGCTATTGTAGATGATGCTTCTAAAAACATTGGGATGCATGGATCCTTTTAGATTAGGACTTTTGTATTCTTCAGGGAAATGCAAATCAAAACCACAATGAGATATCACCTCACACCTGTCAGAATGGCTAAAATCAACAATGCAAGAAACAGCAAGTACTAGCAAGGATGTGGAGAAATGGGAACCCTCTTGCACTGCTGGTGGGAATGAAAACTGGTGCAGCCACTCTACAAACAGTATGGAGGTTCCTCAAAATGTTGAAAATAAAACTACCCTTTGACCCAACAACTGCACTACTAGGTATTTACCATATACATATATATATATATATATATATATATATATATATATATATATGAGAGAGAGAGAGAGAGAGACAGAGACAGAGAGAGCAAGGAGGGGGAGGGAGACATGGGAGAAAGAATCTTAAGCTGACTCTGTCCTGAGCCTGGAGTCCTCCTCAAGGCTTGATCTCCCAACCCTGAGACCATGACTTGAACCATAACCAAGAGTCGGATGCTTAACCACCTGAGCCACCCAGACACCCTTAGACAGAATTTTAAGTACTATAATTTTATTTGCCTGTGATTTCCAAAGAGTTTATGAGTAAAACTGTAGAAAAGTGTATATTCTGGTATCAGAAGCCAGATACAATTAGGAAATCATAATTTTTCATATTTGGCTAAAGTTGTATGCATTTTATTATTTTGTATACCCACACAGGGTAATTCACAAATAATACGTAGGAAGAACGATTAAAAAGTGAATAAACCCAATGACTGAGTTTTAAATCAATTACCAGATATGAATTGCTAAGAAAAAGTATCCCACTCATGTTCTGGGAAGATATAAACTGTCTTTCTCAAAGGCAATGTAGGGGAACTGGTATAGCCTCTATGCAATCTTGGAGAATGCTAAAAAGAAATGTGCTGGCTTTAGGAGTTGTTTGTATTATGTGAGACACCCACCAACAACTTGCATTGCCATTGCTAGGGGCTTTCAAGAGAAATGTCAGTCCTCACAGCAAGTGATGAGATTTGACATATGGCATCAAAGCATCATTAAAACCACACCTGCTGCAGAAGAAGCTATGTCTTTCAAGAGATTTTCAAGCAGAAAAGGTTACACTGAAAATCCAAAAGGCTAAGGCTTATTTCTTTTCTTTGCAGACAATTAAATGCTCTAAAGAAAAAGTAATTGCACAAACATATTTAAGAAAAAAATCTACTTTTGTGGCATACTGTTTTTTAAAAAACTATATACGTGATACCTTTTTTTTTTTTTTTGCTTTCTGTAGAACATACAATATAACCTAATTCACAACTTATTCACAACTATGGATTGCTGTGAGAAAAGTTTTATAATGTAACTTACCACACAGGGGCCTAAAAATGTCATGGTCTTGCTCTTTGGGCAAAATCTACTTTTTAGAACTTTTCACTTATGTTATTTATTTATTGTGTTATAAATTATAAAACGGAAGGCAAGGTCATTTATTGAGCATTAACTATACATCAACGGCTTACATATTATATCTTCTATTCTTATGTGGTGATGCATGTAGAGGAGGAAACTTGTCAGGGTGGCAAAATAATTTTTCCCAAGCTTATACAACCGAAGTTGGCAGCATTGGAATTGAAGTCCAGGTGGGTCAGATGGGAAAAGCCTAGCCTTGTTTCTTATACTATGCTGTCTACTGTGTTCCCAATTGGAGTATAAGCATCCAAAAAAGGAAAATTAGTTTTGGTCTCTAAGCCGAGATGCTTTGTAATGTTGTTTGTGAGATAGGGCATATTCATAAAAGGAAATGAAACATGATGAAACTTGTGTTGAGCATGAAATTGCCAGCATTGGCAACATGGCCCCATCATGTGGGAAGACAGCACAGGACTGAGACACCCCAGAAAGGTTCTCACAGGGCAGATGCAGCCCCACACAGGGTTAGACCAATAGCAAGGATTCAAGTACAAAAGCACGAGGGACCCACTATTAATAAGAATGCTGTGCACAGTATATGCGGAGCTTTTTATCTTTAAATATGAGCAGTTTACTAAGCCCCGGAGATGGTTTCTGTTTCTGCTACAATAGACCAAAATATATTTACTCTTCATGCCTCCAACGCTGACAGATTGTCATGATATCAGTCAGATCTCTTATCAAAACACATGACTGATGGAAACAATAAATATTTTTATAGTAAAATTTCATATTATCAAAATACCGTCATTGTTAAGAAATATTTATATCTCAGGGAAAAATGTTCCCTACAAATAGAAAGTAGTACAAATTTCCATGTGAAATCAAGTTTGAATTTTACTAGCCTAGGAAGAATGAAAGATGCCTTTAAGCTATGTCTGAAAGAGCAAATGATGGACTATGTAGTAAAAAGATAACTGAGATATATCAGCCCAGTGGAATGGGCTGTATACCCCCAAATCCTGCACTTCAGAACACATGCAAAAGGAAACACCACCGCTGAATCATTTAAAGTAATTTGAGGACACACATAGTTTAATTTTACCGAGTGTTTCCTCATTGAAAAATATGTTCAGAATATTTGCTATGTGCAGATAATGTGCTAACTACCGAGCATAAAATGATGAGTGAAAACAGACACATTGCCTGCTTACTGGGTGAAAATGAAGGGAGGTGATGGATATTCTATGTTAAAATCCCATAAGGACATGTGAGATTTAAAACTATGAAATCCTTTAGGAGGATTATGAAAGGATACAAGGGAGGGTCCTGAATCCATGTGGGTCTCATGGGTTTTAAATAAAGTAAATTCCAGAAAAACTGGTTCTGGAGAGTGAAAACCTACATCAGGTCCCTGATTCATGATGGAAACTGAGTATTTAAAGAAATGAAAGCCAATCTATGTGGAAAAAGAGACCTCAATGGGGAAGTGGAGCAAATGTTATTTGGCCCCAGAAGCAGGCGGGTTAAAATGTTAAAGTCACGTTTTCTTTCAAATGGGTGGACAGTATGATACCATTTTATTTTTTCAAGAAATTACTCTGGCTCAAGTATGGAGAATGAACTAGGGGGTGGGGGTGGCAAGGGGGTAATTTTGGTGCCGGAGCTCAGAGGTGAGGGCTGGCTGACAGATTGGCCAGGGGATGGTGGTGTAGGGAGGAGGTGTTGGGTTCAAGGGCTTCTGCTCCCCGAGGAGGCTATGCACGTGCTGTATCCCTCTCAGTCACAGCAGTGGAATTGAAGGGCATGGAACTGGGGTGGCAAAGGTGGAGGAGCCCTGGGGAGACTGAGCAGAGGTGACCTGCTGTAGGAAGGACATGATGGCAACTTTGCTTTGAGAACAAAAAGCAAAGTTCTCTTCTTTGAGAAGACCAGTGGCCCAGGGAAGAGGTGGTTGGGAGGAGAGACTTTACTTGACTCCTGTGTGTCCTTCTCGCCTCTCCTCTGTACTGACCTGCATGGAACTGTGTTCTATCACCAAGGGAACAACCCAGAGTGCGTGCCTCTCCGGGTTCTCGGTTCTGCAGGGGCAGCAGCTCCAGTGCCTGCTGGGGTGGGGTGGGGATGGCCTCTGATGTAGAGGCCACTGTGTGCTCCCCCCCTCCCTCCTCCCTGCCTCTCTACACTGCACAGACCCTGCAGGGAAACACAGGACTTAAGGCACAGTGCCATGCGTTGGCACTGCAGTGAGGGGAGGCTGGCAGGAGACAGCCTCTAGTGGCAGTGTCACCTTGCACGGAGGACAGAGGACCAGAAATGAAAGCCACCAAACCTTGGCTGTGGGGCTACACCCTCTCCTCCCTGGGATGCCATTCCTAGACTCGTAGTAAATTCATATAGAATGAAAAAATCAAGAAAATGAGATTTGTCTTTCCCCAGCCTCTATCAGCACCCCCGGGAAAACATAAACCGCCAGTATGTCCGATTTCTAAAAGGGAATAATGAGATCACACACACGTGTACATACACACACGCACGCTATTCAAAACCTGCTTAAAGGGCCATAATAGGTTGTAAGCTCAGAGAAGTTAGCTGAAATGTAATTGAAAACACTACATGAAAAAATTGCAAGTAGGTAATTTTTCCAAAAAATATCATAGGAAAAATAAAATTCATAGAGCAAAGTTGGCAGCACTGAGGAGGAAGCATTTAGAGATATTGGATCTGTCTGGTTGCTGAGATAAATTTATCTTCCTTGGAGTCACATATACTTGGATATTTTATTTCGATGCCTGTAAATATTGGAATTGTGTACCTACCGCTCCCCTGCCAACATTTCCCCATCCTGGGTTTAAAATCCCTAAAGAGAATTCCAATAATTTGTCTACATGGGTAGATCTAATGGAGAGAATGTGCTGGAAAAATAGTATGACTGGTTTCTTGTTAAGTCTATTTATCTTCGTAACCGATTGAAGGGCATTTTCAATTTAGACATCAATCTGGGAGTCTAGGCTAATGTGACTCTCTTAAGACAGGCAGAGGTGCAGACGCTGACTATCAAGTTCTCCTGCTCTCTGAAGGCCAGGTTGTGGTTCCCAGCAAATTAATTTAGGCGACTGCCTCCTTGCAGCTCCCCTGGGAGACAGCCATCCGTTTCCTCCGCCTCTGTCACCCACGTCCCCTGGCGTTGGCATACACAGAATAAGTCTTCCCCATTTTCACACAAGAAGTAATGAGGAAACACTTAGGGAACAAATGTTCTTCCAAATAAGTTCTTCACCTAAAATTATCTAGACTACTGCAGCCAACATTATTTGGGAAGAATAAGTAAAATAAAATGAGGCTGATGAACTTGATCGATCTCTTATAAATTAGTTGCTCTACTAGAAAGAAGACCAATTTGAGTTTCCTAATATATATTTTTTATTATCAAGAAATATGTTGATGGGGTGGGGGGTTAAGGTAACTGGATGACGGGCACTGAGGAGGGCACTTGATGGGATGAGCACTGGGTATTATATGTTGACATATCAAACTTAAAAACAAAAAAGCAAAAACAACAAAAGAAATATGTTGGTGAATTATGCTTCTGGCCAACATGGAGTAATAGAGACTGGATTTACTGGTCTGCCAGAAACAACCTAGAGCAATAGGGGGGGAAATGTATGAAATCAATTCAGTGACCATCTCCATCACCCTGGACATCAAGCAACAAAGGGCAATTATCCCTGGGGACGCAGAAAATGAAGAAGACAAAACTTAGAACTGCCCCAGTTGATGGCCTTGAGAGTCTCCTATTGTACAGACAGAGGAGGTATTAGTTTTCTGCGGCCCCTGCAATACAGTGTCACAGAATTATGGCTTAAAACAATACAGATGTATTATCCTATGATTCAATATATTATGAGGCCACCATGGGTCACAGCAAGTCTGCATTTCTTTCTGGAGGTTGTAGCAGATAAATTGTTTTTTGCCTTTTCCACCTTCTAGAAGCTTCCCACTTGCCTAAGCTTGTGTCCCTTCCTCTCCATCTTCAAAGTCGGTGCCAAGAGGCAATTTTCTCTCACACTGCATGTCTCTGGCCCTCTTTTCTGCCTCTATCACCTTCTTAGGTCCTTGTCCTTACCTTGGTCCCAGGCAGAAAATCCAGAATACTCTCTTATAAATAAAGCTGATGTCTGACAACCTTATTTCCATAAGCAATCTTAAATCTCCTTATACAAAGGATAGTAAATGTATAGGTAAATATGTTTTTTTCTTATTGTTTAAATTCCTTTAAGAGGTAGATGATTTTTTAAAACAAAAATAATCGTGTAAGTGGGTTTCATAACATGTAAAAGTGAGATGTGTGTCAATAATAGGATTAAGGCTGGGACAGCACACATGGAAGTTAGATTCTATTGTAGGTCTTTAGTTCTGCTCTAGGATTCTTACACAGTGCATTAGCAGTATGAACATTTGTAGGTAGACTTACGTAAAGATGCATGTTCTAAGCTCTGCCTGCCTGCAAAGAGAAGAATATGAGGCAAGATGTTGCCCTTTTACTGTGAATTAATAAATTTAATTTCACTTTTGCACTAATGATTTTTTTTTAGTTTATCCATCTTTCAGAGTAACAACTATTCTTGGCTGAATAAGACCATAAAAGAGAATTTATTAAGGGAACAGATGTTTGACTTGTGAAACATCTAGTAGAAGGTCTATAGTCCCATAGCTTTATAACGTATACCTCTTTTTCCTTTCCCTTCTTCTTCATGTTATTATTTCTGTTACTGCCGTACATAGTACATCTCCCCTGGTGTGACATCATCTGGACAGAACCATGTCTCATTTCTTTACTGCCGTGTACCTACACCCTGGCTTTTCATAGTTTTCCAATAAATATTTGAATTGGCTTTTATGTTTGCATTTTATTACATCCAGAGTAATGGCTTATTAAACTCCTTTATTTATGTCAAAATGTGAATATTTAATTAATTTTTGACAGCATAGAAGTCAAGGAGAACAATTACATTCTTTCAGACACTTAGCCTACATCTCTTCACTGATGGAGGTGTTACCCCCTTGCTTATGATGATGAAGTGTGGGGAAAGGGCTTTCCAGTTTTTATAAAGATGCACATAATCATTCTGGAGGCTGTTTCATCACAGCTCAGCTGAGGACACTGGGCTTGTTGGTGGAAGTAAATAAGCATCCTTCTAGTTTAGCTGCCTCTCTCCTACACAGTCACTCTACCAGTCACAGTGAAACTCTGGATATTCCTTTTCCTAAAGCTGTTCTCTTCTATTTCCCCACAATTCCTCTTTCTTTTTTTTTTTTTTTAAGATTTTATTTATTTATTCATGAGAAACACACAGAGAGAGCGGGAGAGAGGCAGAGACACAGGCAGAGGGAGAAGCAGACTCCATGCAGGGAGCCCCACGTGGGACTAGATCCTGGGTCTCCAAGATCATGCCCTGGGCTGAAGGCAGCGCTAAACTGCTGAGCCACCAGGGCTGCTACAATTCCTCTTTCTTTTTGCTGCTTTCTTTCTGCTGGGGTTCCTTTTTTGACTTGAGAACAGGAATCCAGTGTGGATCAAGGAAGGCCTCTTAAGTTTCAAGTGTAATCGCACTGTAGAAGAAATGGGAGACCAGAGTTTAAGAAACTTCCCATTCTGGGCATTAAATGATTTTTGTCTACATCTTAAGATCAGAGATGTATTTTTTAATCTGGTAGAATTATTGTCATATCAAAGTTATATGCCCATTGTCCTCAGACATTTTCTGAAAACCACCTGTCCCACATTAGGCTCTGCATAAAATGACAAAGCCCATGTCTATTCCCGTGGTAATTAACACTACAAGGTCTATGGATCCTTCATAACCTTGGGTTTGCCCTGTGGCTGTAGGCTGTAAGGTCAGAGAAAAGGGTCGGTATAGAAAGGAGACAGCCTTCTGGCCCCTCACTCCCCTCCATCCTACGATTTCTAATCTCTTTATAAGCATTGCTAACAGGGTTTTTCCTTAGTTTTAAGAGAGCATTTCTCCTTTTTCCTACTCATAGTATATAACCAGTTTATACATTTTCATACATGCTCCCGAAATCTAATTTTTTAAAAATGATTTTTTTCCTTCTCATAATATCATTTCATCACAGCCTTCAAATCCCAGTGCATCTGGCCTTCCAGAAAACTTTTGAATTCTCCGTTCAACTTAGTAGTCTGTCCCTTTGGTAACCAATTGTCCTTGGAAGTCTGTTTATAAGAGATTCTTTCTTTATTCTTTGTTTTCTTGGTACACATAATTGAGCCACTATTTCAGATGCTCGTTTGAAACAAGATTATCAACTTTGATGCCACATAGTCCTTAACAGATTTTTTTTTTTCCTGGAATGTAACATCCTTCTCTTAACCATTTGTAAAAAGATATACTGAGAAAGAGAACGAGACTCATTAACATTAACTTATCAAACACATTTATCTGAATATATTATAATAAGAAATATTATTTATCTAAAATTCTTCCGATGTAAAGATAATAGTTTAAAACGGCATGGATATAATGCCTCTATATCAATCATGGAAGATATTCCATTTTTATGTAATTTCTTTCCCTTCAAGATACTACAATTGAAAATAAAATGAGTGGGTGACAGGTGTTTCTCCTCTACTCTCCCATGCTCCTTTGCCACTCCAGCTGAGAGATCTCATAAAAATGTCAGCTCTCCACTGGCAAAGCATGCTGCACCTGTTTGCCATGTGCTTAGTGACTACTAACATTTATATATCGCTGTATTCCAAGTCAAATAAATTGATAAAATGCAACTCAAAAACGCAGCACATTGCAACTCTAATGCTTTTTAAGTAGAAATGTTTTCTCTCCCAATCTTAATGTAAAAGAGCCACTCCTTATTCCATTCAGTCAAAACATGGCCACTTTGATATTCAATTTAATTTGGAAAATGGTGCTGAAAAATATTAAAATAAGATATATGCACTTATCCAGACAAAGCCTCTCTAATCTACTTCAGAATTGCTTACTAATGTCATAGAATATGCTAAGCCAGCTGAGATTTCATTCTCCACTAAGGCTTGCCCAAGTTAATAATTTGTCAATTTATGCAACTTCCATTAGAGATGTTAAAAGCTGTAGGTGATGGCAGAAAGTAGTATTAGCACACTGATGTGTGCAAGTGGTGCTTTGGCTCTGCCTTCCATTTTCATGAAAATTTTTACTTACTTGCCATCTGAGGTGGGGCTTTGTGTGTTTTTGCCCAGTTTGCTTTCATATAACAAATGTATGCTCAATTTATCAGAATAATATAAGACAAAAACTTCTAAATTGCTCTTTGAAAAAAAAATTATACTTTTCCAGAATAATGATAAAGATAGATTTCTAAAAACAAATGAATAAGATGACAATGAGTTGAATTTAATGGAATCTATTTTTTTTAAATACATACTTTACATCCATATTTGTAAATCCATGCTTAATCTGTCACATAGATCACTGGAAACCTTTTCTCTTAAGGGCTGAGCAGGGCTGCTAACTGCATTTTTTATGTCTTGTCCCATATTTTTCTTAAGTTAGGATGTGTGAGGTTTTCTTCACAATCTTTTGTTTTTAATTACTTTTGAAATAGTAGCTCCATGTCCATGTAGGCATCCTCACCATGAACTAGGCCAGAGAACACAGATGTAAAAGATCAGAAACATAAATAAATGGAGAATAAATAAAATAGTGAATGCTCATGAATGATCCTGCTGTCTCTAATGAGACATGTGCTGATTAGCCTCTCCATGATGGGATAAACACCCAGCGTAGACAAGTTACATCTTGTATGTCAACAAGGATGGATGAGTAATAAATAACCTTCTGGAAATATAATTTGAGATGGGTCCTGAGTCTAGGTGTATATTCATGATCAGTGGAAAAGAGTGTCAAGATCAGTTAACAAGCCTCTTGAACTGTATAGACCAAAGTAAAACAAATTTTGTCATATTGACCTGTAACTACAAGATGATGTCAGCATTATTAATACTTTTGTGATTAAAAATTACTATGTAAGTTTAATTTCTAGAAAAATTAGAAACTTCAGTTGCAAAGGTGCTGGTTTGGCTTGCAAGAACTACCGTTTAGCAGCACTTATACTGTAAAGTGTATTTGGAAGTCTTGCCACTGCTAAGATAGAAAAAAATGACTTAAAATCAAGTAAGTAGTGGATCCCTGGGTGGCTCAGTGGTTTAGCACCTGCCTTTGGCCCAGGGCACAATCCTGTAGTCCCGGAATCGAGTCCCGCATCGGGCTCCCGCATGGAGCCTGCTTCTCCCTCCTCGTGTGTCTCTGCCTCTCTCTCTGCCTCTCTCTCTGTCTATAATAAATAAATAAATAAATAAATAAATAAATAAATAAATCGATCTTTAAAAAAAATCGAGTAAGTACATAAGATGCAATCACGTTAACACACATTAAAGATGTATTTCATATAATATTTGTTTTAAAAACAAAGTAAATTAATAGTTAATTGATACGATTCTGGTATTTTTGAAAGTATTAGATTTCTTCTAGTTAAAAATGCTTTTAATGTTGAGAAAAAGAATCTTGACTCTACAGATAATGAGTAAATTTTTAAAAAATAATTGTCTGTTGAGGTCTATATAAAGAGAAATTGCCAGGATCAAGTGAAAGATGTATAATTTTTATGTGCTGAATGCACTTTATATTATTTTTTTCAGAGAGCAGGATTTGAAGGTCAAAATTAGCTACATTCCAAATAACTAAATAATTCTGGGCAATTAAGTTTAATACAAGCTCTGGGAGTAATTATGACTTCTTCGTGAGACTACATCAAGGACATGCAGGAACATAAGAACAGTTCTTGGAGATTCTCATACTTTAGTAAAATGAGGAAATTGCCTAACCCAAATAGTGTGTAAAATCTGGCTTGGGGTCTGCTTTATATCTAAACAAAGATAATAATGAATTATCAATGTTCAGTATCAAGTTATTTTGCTATTTATAATTTTTTTTTACAGGATCTCTTAGGAAAAAAGTAGATTTAGGACATTTTCAAAAGCTTCGTTATATTTACAAATGTCTTAATGTTATAGGTCCATTCTTAATCTATCAAAAGTTTACATGAGGCATTCATATGGGTATAATTATTAGCTTAGATATATATAAAAGTTAAATTCCAGTTACTCATTATTTTGTGAGTCTGTGATAATTATCCTAACATTATGTGATTATTCCTATATTTAACAAGTAATAATATGGTATTATAAAAAATAACTATTTTTTACTCAGAAGTTTTTAATCTTCTTCTCTGGGATAAAATGGATGATGCAGGATACCTAAGTTAGAAAAGACCACATAAAACTCCAAGGGTGTGTGTGTGTGTGTGTGTGTGTGTGTTTGTGGTTTTGGTAGACTAGATATAGGATAACATTCCTTCATCACAAAAGCATTTTCTAGACTTTGGAAAATCAGGAGTGAACAATTTAATAGTGGTTTAATAGCAAAGAGGCTCTGAAAGTTTAATTTACAGGTATCGTATATGCTCTCATATTCTCATCATCCTTTAAGGGTTAGCTAAATAAACTGTCATATATTAATAATTCCCTGTACTCCATATAAAAAATAATACTTCTCACTTAGATGAACATCTGTATAATTAGCATTTTCTTTGGGGTTATTTGTTATACATGTTTATATCACTGTTAAAATTGCAAGACCAGGATCTAAAGTACTCACTATTTACATTCTCCAGTGTTTGTATATAATGTCTCATACAAACATGGCATTTAGGGATATTCATTGGATTAAATGGTATCTAGTAATGGGTTATGAAATCTTAAAAATATATTATTTTCAAAACTAGAAAGGACTAATCATCAAAATAAAATTCTTCATTCAGCAGACAAAGATGTGGGGTCTATCTGCCAGTGTGTGTTTTACTGTTTATTTCCCTATAGACACAAGTGACTGACTTTAATTTCTCTATGAATCAAATACCCATCTGTTAAAACATTTCAAATATAAGTTATATTGAAGCTTTCACTTTCAAGCTGATAATTTCAATTTAATATGGAAGTCCATACTTCCATTCAGGTGAAAGAAATGCACCAAATGGTGTGTAAAACCTTAAATTGGACAGTAGAATTCTTTTGGCAGTTAGGATAGTGACCCCACAGATTGCTACAGTTCAAAAACTTGAATATTCTATCTCTTCTTGTGGACATATATAATGCAGATATTTAGAAAAATCACAATGGTATGCTAGTATCCAAGCTTAATAAATGAAAATAATGAGGTTTAATTGGTATATAAATTTCCCAAATGAAAACCCATACTTACAGTTCAGTTTTCTCAGAGGAAGGCTGTAGTCTCTCTACAGAACCTAATTATATTGGAAGAAGAGTCTCATGGATGAGAAATATTATTTTTTCTACTAAAACATAGGTATTTTACATTTTTGTTTTTGTTTTTGTTTTTGCAGCCTGTATTACTTTAACAGAATGGACTTATAATAGTATGAGTAAGACACAGTGTTTCTGGGCTTGGCTCTGTTTAGGTGTGTGTTCTTAAACATTGGAACTTTCTGAACCAGTTATGTGATCTTTTTAATAAAGGGTTGATTACAAAAAGTACTATAGACTGCAGTGATTAATACTCCTGGACTCCAAAGTATTGACCTGAAATTTCAACTCTGCTACTTTTAATTAGCCAAACTACTTAGTGTCACAATCGTTGTTTGTTTGTCTTTATTTACTGTTATAACTGTGACAATAATGCAGAATGTTATTGCCAGCCTTCAGTGAGATTATATGAAAATTCAATAAATACTCCACAGTTAAAGTCATCACAGTATTGTTCCATGGTGACTAATTCCTCCTGTAGCTGGATCACTGCATGAGAACATACACACTATGGATAATTGTTACCAATGGACTGACTCGTCCAGGGGCTGGGTGATGCTCACCATGAGCTACCTTAAACACTGATCAAAACACACCTAAAAAACGTGTCATGTTTGGAGAATGAACCTATCAGTGAATTTAGGTCACCATCAGCAACATCAAGTCAATCTCAGCTTTGCTTCCATTCATTAGGTTGTTAATTATGCTGTTTCTCATGGCAAGAAAAACAAAACAAAACAAAAATCACAAAACTGGTGGCTGACAGCCCTGATGTGGCCGGTGGATAGCACTGAATTTCAGTTTGCAAGTATGATATCGTCATCATACACTGCACATTAAAACTTATGGTGGTCCCCTGGGGTTGACATAGGGAAACTGTCATCCTTTCTTACCTCATAAGCAAAAGGTACTGACTTTTGTTTTCTGTGTTGGGAAACAGAGCCTGTGAAGTACCACACTTTGCCTGGGTGTAGGGAACAAGGACATGCAATTCTTGTGCATGATGCCTTTTGGCGGTATTTTTTTTGTAAACGCAGTGAAGATGTGCTGGAGGAAGGTCTGGAGCTTCGCATACCCTGTTTTACATTTCTCTCTATTCTTCCCTGGAATTTGGTGGATTATAAGATTGCTTATGGGAATCATTCTTAGCATTTGTATTAAATGATCCCATGCTTAAATGATTTTAAATCTGTTTCCCAGGTAAGACTCTTATCTGCATGATTTGTAATCAGAAATTTGCCAGTTTCTCCCATGATCATTTAGGGAGAAACTGATAAAAGTCAGGATGGCCTAAAATTTTTTTTTTCCCAGTACCAGGTGGCATAATAGATCGAGAGCCTCACCTGTCATATTCAGAAATCCATCCTTCTGTTTCTTTTCTTTCTTTCTTTTTTTTTTTTTTAAATATTTATTTCTCATAGTTCTGAGGCTGGAAAGTGCAAGATTAAGGCACGAGCAGATTTGGTGTCTAGTGGGCGTCCAGATTCTAGATGGTCATCTTTTCAGTGTGTATTCACAAGTAAAAAGGGAAAGAGAGCTTTCTAGAGTCTCTTTCATAAGGGCACTACTCCTCTTCTTTAGGGTTCCACCTTTAAGACCAAATCACTTCCCAAAGGTTCTATGTCCTAATACCACCACAAATACAGAAAGCAGAAGTAAGCAAATAAAGAGGTAATTAGTGAGGATAAAGAAAATTTGAATATGATTAACCAACAGAATTCACATATATATTACATTACACCCAACACCTGCATACACAAAAACTGTACATTTGTTGAGCCATAAATCATGTTTCAACAAATTTCTTGGGATTATTAGACTATTCAATATATTCTCTAATCTCTGGGAGAATTTTCAAGATTATTAATAAAATATAAATAGGAAATCTCCTAAATGCTTAGTAATCAAACACTACACTTCTAAATAATATATGTCAAAGAAGAAATCAGTATTGAAGTTAGAATATATTTTAAGTTAAATTACAATGATATGATATGTCAAAACTTGTCGAATGTAGCTAAAGCTGTGCTTGGAGGGAAATGTATTGCTTTTGTTACTTTTTTTTAAGGAAGAAAAGCTGTAAATTAATGAGCTTAGTGTAAAAATATCATGAATTATACTCAAAGAAACTAAAAGAAACATAATAATAAAGATGTGATGGTTAATTTTATGTGTTAACATGAGCTGAACTGTGAGGTGCCAGAGATTTGGTCACATATTATTCTGGGTGTTTCTGTGAGGGTGTTCGGGATGAGATTAACATTTAAATAAGTAGACTGAGTAAAATAGATTGCTTTCCTAATGTGGGTGGGCCTCATCTAATTAGTTGCCTGAATAGGATAAAAAGGCTGATTCCTTCCTTCAAGTAAGCATCTTTCTGTTTCTTTGAGACCACTCTCCCTCAGATTGCTCCCAGCCAAGACTGAGCCAGGCTTTTTCCAGGAAGATGTGGCCTGGCCTTGTGAGGCTTTCTTAGACTGCCCATTAGTCTAGAACGCTTCCTCTGGAAACTTCTTTCTTTCCTCTCTCCTTCCTGGCGGGTCAGATTTACTCATGGCCTGATGACTTGCTTACCTTCTTCTGGTCCTCTCTATTTCTAGTCATGGGTGTTTCTCGTAATGAAATACACATGCCATTCAGTCTTTGTTTCTGGGAAAACTGGAGGACTAGCCTAGCTCATCTCTTTTTAATCTTTCAGGTCTGATGAAGTGTTAAAATCATCATACACTTCAGGTGATGGCCCATTAAAATTATGGCTCCCTGCAAGTCTCCTCTCTTACTTGATCAGTATGTTAACTTTCATTTTCCCCAAACCACTCTAGTACCCCTTCAACACATCTCACCACTAATACCCTGCCTTCATTGTATCGTACTTATGTGTTATTTTGTTTATGCTTTTTCTAAATGTTCATTTCATTCATGTGTTTATTTTCCTTTTCAATTTCAAATTATTTTTTAAATTTTAACTTAGTAAATATAATGTGTTATATGAATTCATTGTATTTCTGCTTCACAATATTTATTTTTTAGATAAGACTATGCTGTCATATATATTTCTAGGTACTTTCTTCCTAGTATGCCAACAATGTGCATCCACCAACCATTACCTATGTTTTACCTTAGGACAGTCAGATCACCTTCAACTTCCAACCAATAAAAGTAATGCCGCAATACAAAGCTTTGTACATGTGCTTTTATAAACATGGATTGAAAGTTGTTGAGATATGTTCTCTGGAACAGAATATTGGGTTCACAGGCTATGCATGTATATACCTTATAATCTTCTTGAATGTGCCCCAATTTACATTGCTGCCAGCTATCACGAGGATTACAATATCAGTGCATTTCTATCCCAAGAAAACCAATTACTCTTTGTAATTTTAACTTACTTTTTCCAATCACTTAGAATTTTAAGGTCTTTTTTTTTTTTTTGCATGCTTGTGGATTTGTGTTTTACCATCTCTGAAATTACTCACATATATCCTTTGTGCATTTTTCCAGTTCAATTGCAATTCCCATTTTATGTACTCTTGCCAGTGATCCTTTTTAATGTATGGCTAGTGCAATGTCTTATTTTGATTTGTATGTTATTCTTAATTTTCAGATAATAATCCTTATCAAGGTTTTGTTATGGGTTCCAAAGTTTTGTTTAATAATCCTCTCCTATTCTCAGATCAATACTTTTCCCCCACCTTTTTAAAAAATTCCATTTTTGTATTAGCTTTCATGTAATGCATTTAATATATTGGAGTTCACCCTTGCATGTGGTCTTAGGAGGGATCTAACTTATTTTATATTTTATTTTATTATGGAAGAGCCAGTGTTTCCAAAATTAATCACCAAACAATACATCATTTTTCCCTATCATCTTTGATTGTATCATCTCTACCATGTTGTATGCTTCCATGTTAAATATATTATCCTGAGTTTTATCTCTTCATGTTGTCACATTGATCTATTTGTCTCTTCTTATACTAATGTCTCACTCCTTTAATTATCATTGCCTGGTGATGTTAATATATGTTAATATCTCTTAGTTCAAACCCACTGTGTTCTTTTATTCTGAATGTTTAATAGCAAATTTCACAACAGGTAGACTGTAGTTTTCCTTATAATGCATGGTATGACTTGTCAATTGCATTTTTCTGCATTGCTTATTTTGCTTACTCTTTTACTTTTTACCTGTTAACATGGTAAAATGCATTGATAAATAGTCTTATGTTGAACCATCTTTGGCATCCTTAAAATAAACTTTATTTTTACATTATGCATTACATTACACATTTACATAATGCATATTTTAATTCACAGTTGAAATTTGTTATGGAATACTCTTTGGTAAATTTTTATGTCTACCTTCATACATGAAGTGGATCTATACATTTCTTTTAATGTATTGCAGTTTTCTGGCTTTAGAAATATAATCATACCTGCCTTGTTAAATGATGTGGCCAACTCTCATTTTATTTAGATTTCTTTTTTTTTAAATTTTTTTAATTTTTATTTATTTATGATAGTCACAGAGAGAGAGAGGCAGAGACACAGTCAGAGGGAGAAGCAGGCTCCATGCACTGGGAGCCCGATGTGGGATTCGATCCCGGATCTCCAGGATCGCACCCTGGGCCAAAGGCAGGCGCCAAACCGCTGCGCCACCCAGGGATCCCTTATTTAGATTTCTTGCAAAATCTTCAAAAAATAGGAATTAACTGTTCTGTGAATGTTTGGTAGAAATCACATGTACACTTCATCAAGAAGGGGATTATTTGAGTAAAGACTTGAAAAGTCTTAGGGAGTCCATTATGTGGGCATAGAAGATAAGCTTTTCATTCAGAAGACAGACACAACAGTTAGCAGGAAGGCTGCAGTGAAAAAGTATTGGTGTAATCAATGAAGATCAAGAAATTCCAGTGTAGCCAGAGCTCAATGACGTAAAAAGACAGTATATAATAGTGTGAATAAGTTTTCAGATCAGAAAAGAATATAGGACATGAGTGTATGTTGGCTTTTATTTTGTATGAAATGGGAAGCCACTGCAGACTTTGGAGCTGAAAAGGAACATAATTCACATTTATTTTGCAGAATCACTTGGCTATTTCTCTAAAGTAGACTGCAAGTGAATGAGCATTGAAAAAGGACAACTATTAGCAGATAATTACAGTAACGTGGGTGAGAAGGGATGATGACTAAGTTTAGCCTGGTAGCCATGGAAATGGTATAAAGTGTGTGAGTTCTGATACATATCCTGAAGACTGTGCTGGCAGGATTCCCTGAAGGATGTACGTGATATGCGAGAGACACCGAGGGAAATGGGAGGGAGATATGGGGAAGTATTCTGGTAGAAGAGATTTGGAGAAGAGGAGTTCAAATTAACCACATTGATCAAACATTGGGGTAATAAGCTCGGTATGGGACCATATACAAAACTGAAGTAAGATAGTGATCCACATCCACCTTCATATGGAGAATAGTTGGGGCCTAAGGGAGAGTAATCACAAAGATTCCGATGTGGATGGGTGTGTGTAGAGAGTAATCCCATGTGCAAATTCACAGTCACCAAGTGGAGGGAAGAGGAATGAGAGAAAAAAAATCAGGCAACTGGAAGATTCTGAAGGAAGGGACTCAGTCAGGCAAGGCCATGTATACAGAGCTGGGTGTTCGGATTAGCAGCTATGAATGGCAGATGAAGGATTTGGTCAGTTGAGCAACATTCTTACAGAGTAAATCGCTGAGATAGAGAGCAGAGGGAGATGAAGGACACTTTACTAAGTGCTAATTATTGTGTCCCTAGGATCCATGCTGCCTTTGTCATCTTCCAGGATTGCTACCTGATAACTAATCCAGGAATTTGTAACCATTTAAATAAGGTTAGCTCTAGGGCCACTCAAAGTTCTCAGATGAAAGGTGATTTGTAGATGGATTTTATATCCTTTTCCTGACTGTTCACCTTCCATAGTGACAGGGCCAGGCTCTGAATGAACTGTAATGTCAAAATACCATGCATATGTATAGTGTTTCCCTTCCTTAATGTTTCCCATTATTTTCCCATTAAACAGCAAATCCTTGGCAGACTGTTTTTATTAATCATAACAGTAAATAATATTTTCTTGTTCAGATGCTGAAAAAATACTGAAGGATTGCAGGTGGCTAATTGAGGTGCTTCTCTGATTTATTCCAAACAAGAAACTCGTTCTCACTTTCTCTGATCCTGCTGCTTTGAATAACCTGTGTTAAGAAGATAGCAAACAAAATGATTTGGCTTCATATTAAAAATGTTATCATCTGAAAACATAAGAAGGATGTGTTATGATGCCATCTTCCTTGTCAGATAAGAATACATTCACCCAACATGAAGCCTCTAATCCCAAGATTATATTGATCGCTCTGGAAATACCACTCCCCTTTGAAGGTGTACTATTTAAACAAATGTATAATAAAAGTGATTCCTGTACATCTTCAAATACAGTTACAAATCTTAAAAAATCTATTAGTCACAGTGCAAATAAGTAGCTTGACCATTTTCACATTAATTATTAATAACACAAATCAGCATCTGGTTAAGTTTTTCCTTCTCCCCTCCTTCTTCCCTCCTTCCCTTTTCCCCCCCTCTTCCCCTCCTTACTCCCCTCCCTCCTTTCCCTCTCTCCCCTCCCCATCCCTTCTTTCCTTACGTCTTTCCTTCCCTTCCCTCTCCAACCTTTCCCTCCCCCTTTCTTCCCCTCCTTCCCACCCTCCATCCTCCTTCTCTCCCCCCTCCCTCCCTCACATCCTTCCCCTTTCTCGCCACTCCCCTCCCTCCTTCCTTCTTACTTCTTACAACACTTTGAATTGATACTCTGTGTCTGTTATGTTTTTAACTTAAAATACAAAGCAAGTCCCTTCAAGTGCCTTAGAGCATAAGGAAATTAATTAGATCACATACCTGGAAGTCAGTATTTGAGTAGGATTCAAGTCAGGCTAATCACAACATCATAGTATTAAAAAACATGCAAACAGTAAATCATTAGGGCTGTAATGTGGAAAAGTGTGTGGGGGCCTCTGACATATTTAGCTTCCTTTCTCCCTAATGGAAGTAACTTATGCTGTATAAATTCTAAAATATAAGTCAAATAAATTCATGAAAAAAAACAAGAATTAAAACAAAACAGCTGTGAACTACATCGTACTTTTTGTTGTTGTTGTTGTTGCCAGAATCTAGGATTTGTATTTTAGCAAATGATGAAAGCAGGTTAGCAATTTTTTGGCTGGAAGTTGATAGAAACCCTGTCCTAGAACTGTACCTTTGATCTCCATACCCGGAAGCTGGGGCTATAGGCTTTCATTGCGGCTATTTAATTTAATGTGCACTGGTGTTTTCTTCTTCGGAAGTTTAATAGCACAGATGAGATGACCAGGCTTCTGGAGCCACAAGGAAACCTTGCCTGTTTTTAGCAGAGCTTTGGAAAACTTAATGAAAAGACTTTTTAAATAACAATGTCAAATAGCATGTCCTGCCAAGTATGTTTTTGGAAATCCACTAACAGCTTACTTATTTCCTGAATGCATGACTACACTGATTTAACACCCAAAAAGACAGACTTTTTGTGTAAATCTTCCAGTTAGAAAATAAAATACACCTGAAATGAATATAACGTTAATTATACTTCGATCAAAAAAAAAATAAGAGTGTGTGTTCTCAAGACGGTCTGTCTGTAGGACAGCTCTGTGAAACAATATAATTATTGGTGTAGGGATCTTGGGTTTTATTCCTGGCTCAGTTGTTGATCTGTTTTGTTAATGTCTGCACCATTTGTCATTTTATTTTCTCCGGTGAGTGTCACCATAAATTAAATGTCCCCTGTTTTTTTCTTCCAACCATATTTGTATTCTGGTTCCTTTCAAATATTTCTTCCTGTCATGGTCATACATTCTCAGACAATCCAAGCTCAAAGCCTCAGTGCAACTTTTGACTTATTTCTTGCTAGCCTATATTATCTATTCACACCAAACTATGTAGATTCGTCTTTTTTCCTCACCTTTTATTTTCTTTTCACCTTTTTAAAGCTATCTCTATATTCAAGGTGGGGCTTGAACTCAAAACTCTGAGATCAAGAGTCACATGCTCTCCTGACTGAGCCAGGCAGGTGACCCTTTCTTTTCCTTCTTACAGGTACTAATCTCACCAACTTAAATGTAGATGATTGTAATTTGTATTACTGAATTTATTTTTTTAATTCAATCAATCCAGGAACAGCACTGCCTGTATACATAATGTGTTGAAAATATACTGATCCTCTGCTTTATAATAAATGTCCTTGCTTATAAGGCCTTTGAGAATTAGATTCTGGTGTACCCTATACAGAGATTTTTCTCATCTGGTTGTTTTCTTATTTCTCATCTTTGGCACATCAAAAACTCATGCATCTGACATAGCATACTCTTTATCCCTTTCATCTTTCCAGTATTTAATTATTTTGAAAAATGAATAATAGAATAATATTTTAAAATAACTTCAATTTGATAATTTAATGCCTATGTGGGATCTTGTGACCAAAAGGGTCAGATTGTCAAAACAGACTCACAGGACCCCTAATTCTTAAGCAGCAGGACATTTCACGAACATTAGCACGAAGGATACAAGATAGGAACAGGGGTGCATCTGACATATATGATAGAGCTTCTGGAGGTCTTTTTGCAACTGAGACATGCTCTGGCTATGGGTGACAGGGTTCCCCCAAAACCCAGCCAAGGGAGTCAGGAAAGCTCCTGAGACTGAAGCCACTTGATGTATTCTGCTAGGCACACAGCAATAGTTTATCTATGTAAACTAATTCCATATAACATAGTAAGGGGAAGATGGGTAAACACCAAGCATAAGTATTTTATCAATGATATTTTGTAGAACTGCCATCACATGCTGAAATAAAAAGGAAACTGGCTTTTAGTAGGTTTATAAACGTATTTTTTTTTAATTTTCTTCATGTACCACCTTCAGGTGTACACTTGATGGATCGGTTCTCACCGAGTCTGTAATTTTCGGGATAATATCCACTGATCAATGTAGAAGACCAGTTAGAACCTACTAGATTACGTTTCTAGATCATGACTTAGTACAGAGCAACACCAATGCACAGTAATGCTGGGAAAATCTCATCAGATGAAATTGCAAAATATTCTATGCACAAAGGATAAATTTTCCATTGTCATCCTTGAGGTAGGAGAAAGTTTTAGAAGCTGCCTGTTTTCTTCCCAGAAGCCTTATAGTGAACACAGAAGGAGGCTCTGTCATTTAGGTGTGACAACATTAATATAGACTTACTGTTTGAGCCACAGATCAGTAACTGTCACTTATTAACGTAGACACAACAGGGAATTTATTTGACTTGCCCATGCCATATTCATGAATTAATAAAATTGGGATGACAACTGCCTATGTTATAGGTGCTGTTAAAAATTAAATAACAGGTACACCGAAGTAAAGTACAATGGCAATTAACGAATCTTAGCCGTCGAAAAAAATAAATCTGTATTGTGGCGGCCAGGGAAGGTGGCAAATTATTCATTTCTGAAGGCAACTAGAGTTAATTTATTTATATTTGTTATTTAATTTAGGTGAGTGATCTACTTTTACAAACATAAATTAGTTTGAATACCTGGATATAAACTGATAGAAAGCGAATCATTCTTTGCTTTGGCTGAAGCATGGGTGCTTGTGGGGTGGGGGTGTGGATGATAAAGAGGGACAAAAGTGACCTCGGTCTTCCCAGGATCAGGTGCAAAGTTGCCTAGAGGCCTCTCGGACTTGAGGAATCCATGGATGTCCTCATTAGCTCTTGCTGGTCATGGTGGCTCCTGCCTCATCTCCTCTTTCTGGAACTACACTCCTAGCTTACTCTCTTCAGGCATATTGGTTACCTTTCTGTTTTGTAAAAAGTCTTTGATTACTGACAGTCTTCTCCTGAGAAAGACCAACTCAAACCAATGGGCAGTAGCTACCACCACTTCTTTTTTTTTTATTTTTTAGATTGATTGATTGATTTAAATGAGAGAGAGAGAAGAGAGCACAAGCAGGAGGAGAGGGTGAGGGAGAAGCAGACTCACCACTAAGCTGGGAACCCCCTCATTGGCCTTGATCCCAGGACTCTGGAATCATGAACTGAGTGGAAAGCTTAACTGACTGAGCCACCCAGGCACCCCTCTACCACCACTTCTTTAAACATGCCTATCCATGCCTTATCCAATTTTGTCTGTAGCATAGCACTTACCCTTATCTGAAACTACCTAATTTGTTTAATTTGTTCTTACCTCCTAAGGTTCAAAAATATTTCTAGTAACCAGCACCAAAAACAGAGACTGGCATACAATAAATTTTTCTTGAAAGAGTGAATGATAGTTTATTGTGGAAAACAAAATAGTCACTGTTTTTTTTAAGATTTTATTTTTTTTATTCGAGAGAGAGAGAGAGAGAGAGAATGAGAGAGACAGAGAAAGAGAGAGAGAGAAAGGCAGAGACACATGTAGAGGGAGAAGTAGGCTCCCCGAAAGGACCCTGATGTGGGACTCGATCTTGGATCTCAGGATCAGGATCGGAGCCGAAGGCAGATGGTCAACTGCTGAGCCACCCAGGCATCCCAAAATAGTCACTATTATCCTCATATAGCACTCAGGGCAGCTAATAAAATCATGACGGAAGAACTTTAATGAGTAGAAAGTATATCTCACAGAACAGGCATTTTGTTGTAGTTTTTTTTTAAAACTGAAGGCTGACCCTGCTTAGTCATATAGACTGGCCAGTTGTCAGAAAATAGGAGAAATAATGAAAAGTTCATAACCATTAATGAGGAAAGAAATGTATAGGTATATGAAGATATTAGCTCATCTTAAGTTTGTTCATTTAAACAAATGCGTGTCTGGGTGGCTCAGTCAGCTTAGTGTCCAACTCTTGGTTTCAGATCAGGTCATGATCCTAGGGTCATGAGATCAAGTCCCATGTGGGTTCACGCTGGGTGCAGAACCTGCTTAAGATTCTCTCTCACTCTCCCTCTCCTCCTACCCCTACCCTTGGCTCACTCTCTATCTCCCAGGGGAAAACAAAACAAAATAAAACAAATATATATATATATACACACACACACATATACATATATACTGTATATAAGACATATGTATAATAATATATAATGCAGTAGCTATATATATAATACTGTATTAAGGAAAATATGACCTAACAATTCATATTCTTTACTAGGTATCTATATACTATATTAAAATCCTTTTAAAAAATAATTTAAATTCAATGGATATTAATCAATTTATCTGATTAAATATCTAAGATTATCTGAATACTTGCCACTGCTTTATCTTTTTCCCTTTTCATTGTGTGTGTGTGTGTGTGTGTGTGTGTGTGTGTGTGTGGTTAACACTGTCCTATAGGAAAGGAAATAGTTGACTTCCATAAATTGTTCTTTATAGGCAAGACCTTAAACATGTAGACTGTCAATAAAATATCAACTATAAAACACAGACTAAATATTTAGAGATTATTCTTAGTAAGTTAAAGAGATACATTGCTCATAAAAATATCCAATTCATATGTGAAAACTTTGCTCCCATAGGGGTATCTATTAACTTTCTTAGAAAAAAAATATACTTTATATTATTTGTTGCTTTCTCAGTAGCATATACCTATTGTCACCTCTTTGTCTTTCTTTAGGATTTATTATTCTCTGGGCTCTTTGTCTTCCTTTAGGATTTATTATTCTCTGGGCTAATTTCCTACTTGATCATCTTGATCACTTGATGGTTAGACTCCTTGAGGACAGGGAATATGTTTAATGACCTTTGAACCACAGTGTCTAGTACTCAGTGTGGCATGGGGTATATTTTCAAAAGTGTTTTTAGGTAAAAAGTGATATTCATTTTACATTCCATCTACCTCTGTTGCCTAATAGTGAACTCTCACGTTTATCCTCTTCCTGTCCTATTACCCTGAAGACAGTTTATTTTTCCATGCAATCTCTTCCCTAGACTAAATCTCTCTCTAATATAGAGAGAAGTAGCAATTTTCTTTTTGGAGATTTGGGGTCCTGGTCTCCTCTTATGACACAATGGTAGACCTGATTTACATTTAAGAGGATTAGTTTGGACATTCATTTGGCAACATGGAACTTGCCCAAATTGAATTCAGGATGATGGAAATGGGAAATAGTGAGTAAAGCTTTGATATTTTAAAATTGCTGATTAATTGTGACCTAGATGATACTGGGAAGACTTATTCCTTTTAAATTGGAGTTGGTTTGAAATATTTTCTGTATTTTTTGTTGTTGATGTTTCCTTAGCTGACAGTTACAAAGGAAACAATTTCTTTATTTGAGAGTTGAATTTGAAGTTTCTGTATTTTGGAAATAAACATGAAACGGATATGCTAATATACCTTCTCCCTGCAAGAGGGTGTGTTTATGAACAGAATTTTAAATGATATGCATTTATGGTTAATTTTTTAATATATCATAATGTTTGATTATTCAGCTTTGTTAATATATTATCAAAGTTAAGTATGTTTGTTTATTGTCCCAAGTTAAAAATTTGTGTACTAGAAAGTAATTATTTAACTAGAGGTTTAAAATGTCACATCCTTGGATGCTTGGCTCAATTTCAGAGGGTCTCTGGAATCTTAAATTTAGATGCAAATTTTTATGTGTGAATTTCTTGGGTAGATAGTGGCCTTTCAAAATCTCAAAAGAGGGATCCCTGGGTAGCACAGCGGTTTGGCGCCTGCCTTTGGCCCAGGGCACGATCCTGGAGACCCGGGATCAAATCCCCCCCCCAAATATTAATATACAAATTTGTATATGTACCTACATAAACAGGACAAAATTGAGAGCTAGAAAGATAATCTTCAGAAAAATGTTTTGCTATTTATTTTTCTCTACATCAATTATTTTATTTTATTTTTTTAAAATTTTATTTATTTATTCATAGAGACACACACACAGAGAGAGAGAGAGAGGCAGAGACACAGGCAGAGGAAGAAGCAGACTCCATGTAGGCAGACTGAGGTGGGACTTGATCCTGGGTCTCCAGGATCACACCCCAGGCTGTAGGCGCGCTAAACCGCTGCACCATGGGGGCTGCCCTACATCAAGTATTTTAAACTCAATATTGTACCTCTTTTTTCCCCTAATGTATACCAATAATAGTAGTTTACTGTTTTAATCATGAATTTATTCATTCTTTCATCCATTTCAATTGCTCAATATTTTCTGTACCCAACACCTTCTTTGCCCAGAGGATACAAATGTCTGTGATCTCACAGAGCACAAAGTCTGGTGTCAGAGACAACTGCTAAACCAGTAACTTCTTCTGTTCAGGGTGTATAAAATCACAGCTATGTTTAGTGCAGGGTAAGGCAAGGGTGAGAAAATGTGAAATGTTTAAAGACAACCTCTTGTGTGGGGTATAGTATAATGAGTAGTCATGAGAAGTAAAGGAGAATGTTATAGGCAGGCAGTCTATGTATTAAAGTGCATGCCATAGAGCTTTTAGATTTCCAGGATTGGAAAGAATAAGTAAATGATAATTCAGTATTTATATTTTGAAGTAAAGAATTTTTGAAACCTACCTATCCAACATTTTATTTTAGTAGATTAAAATTAATTATGTAGAGTGAAATTCTAAACATAGAAATCTGAAATTCTTAAAATTATGTGTCCTGACTCAGTAGCATGGAGAAAATATAGTCAGGAACAAAAACAAGAACGAATTTACCTGGGCATAGTAAGGAATTTTCAGGGCATTAGAATGAACTCACTATCTTTCCTGTTCTAGGATAATACTAAGATTTGAAGTTTTATCACTAAAATGAAAACAAAACAAAAATACATAAGATATAGGAAAATTCATAGGAGATAAATAAAAAATAATTTTCCACACAATATTAATGTTTTTGACCTCTAGAATACTGGTTTAAAAATAAGAAATCTGACTTATAATTACAGTCTGATCTGACTTATAATTATAGTCTGACCTAAATAAGTAATTGGTAACCTTTACTCTTTTAATAT
This sequence comes from Nyctereutes procyonoides, assembly GCF_905146905.1. NCBI lineage: Eukaryota > Metazoa > Chordata > Mammalia > Carnivora > Canidae > Nyctereutes > Nyctereutes procyonoides. The sequence continues at coordinate 6,735,609 of NW_026575082.1, read as the reverse complement.
TGAAGTACATAATTTTACTTTATTTATTTGCCAAATAAAATTTTTCAGGGGAAATTAATTTTAAAATATTGAAAAACATTTACTTTTTAAGAAATTTAATACATTGTATAAACTGTATGTGTTATGTGTGTGTGAACAAAAATTTCCCCTAAATGAAAGACTATTATTTTTCTAAATATTTTATTCATTTATTTCAGAGAGAGAGAGAGAGAGAGAGAGAGAGAGAGAGCATGGGGGGAGTGGCAGAGGGAGAAGCAAACTCCTGGCTGAGAAAGAGGCCTATGTGTGACTTGATCCCAGAACCCTGAGTTAATGAGCTGAGCCAAAGGCAGATGTTTAACTGACTGAGCCACCCAGGTGCCCCTGAAAGACTTTAAAATAGGTGTTAGTTTCTAAGGAAGAAGACAAACCAGGAAAAGAAATCATTATAAAACTGAGAGGTAAAAAAAAAAAAAAAAAAAAAAAAAAAAAAAAAAAAAAAAAAAAAAAAAAAAAAAAAACTAGTACCAACAAACACAAATCAGTGAAATTGTGTCTATGGTAATTTCAGAAGGTAAGAAGAATTGTGTTCTGATGAACATCATACATTAGGATGGAGGGATGCTGAAAATTGTTGATTTAGGAAAATGGCTTCTATTAAGTCCCGTCCAAGACTAGCCATGCGAGTGGCTTCCCTCACCATTCAAGCAAACTCTCTATGTTCTCTATGCAAATCTAGTTGGAAGATACAACACACTTAACAAAGAATGTATCATCAAGAAAATATATTTTTCTTTATGAATCTTTTTCAAAAACAAAGTCTTTTCCAAATTTGTTTTTCAATTTAAGACATATAATTTAAGAATTTTGTATGCGTGAGAAACAAAAGAAATAGAAATGCTTTTCCTTGCTGCATTGAAAATCCAATATATTCTTTTGAACTAGATACTGACAAATATTTTTACTCTGTTGCCCTGAATAAGCAAGACAGGTTTCACAAATGCTCTGTCTCCCTCAGACATCAATCATCGGTAAATTTGGCAGCTAAGATCAGCCTGCATTGTATTTGTATAGAAAAGAGTATGACTAAATTGAGAAATCTTGGGTTTTTCTTTAATATATACATGTGCTGTTCTAAATTATAATACAGTTTTAAGCTTTAAATTCAATGCCTTTCCCAAAACATACTGTTATCTTCCATATTAAAATAAATAGATTTTTAAATGTGACCAAAAGTGAACTGGTTATCAGAGAAACTAGAATTTTATCACCAAAAATATTTTGGAATCACTGCAGATATTGTGTGATTTTGCTGTTCTATTACTTTAGGTATTATTAATGTTCTGACATTTGTATTAAACCTTGACAGTTAGAGGTCAAATATTTTTGTGATGAGAACTGTTAAGAACATTTTATTCTGTCTGACTACTTATACCTTAACTAAGTCTACAAAGGGATTTATATATGATCTATTTTATTATTTATGTCTCATGTTTACAAAAGGAAGTTTAAAAAACTTTACAAGTTTCAGTTACACAGTTTATAAAACCACAATCTTAAAGACTTGTTAAGGATGACAGTATTGTAAACTTGTGATTTGTTCTGGAAGTTGATGCCACACAAACCCGATGGATCTTTCAGTAACATTTTTAAGTTTTTGTCAGCAAGTATAGCTTTGGATAAACACTTTGCAAAGTGTTGGATTTCTGTGAGGGTTCAATTCACGTTGCCGGTGGAAATATTTACCTATGGTATTTCTATAGTCTCAAGCTGTTAATGGCCCAATTCTGGTTTAGACTTATCCAGCAATATATACAGTGAGCTCTATAGTCTTTTTTTTTTATAATATTTTCATTTGGATTTCAAAAGTAAACTTTCTGAAATTTGTAATGAGGGTATACTTTGAGAATAACCAATGATCAACACTAGAATCTTTTTGTTTGTATGTTTGTTTGTTGTTTTGCTCTTCAGGCTTTTTCTCCCACATTATACATTTTCTGTCACTTTTAAATAGCATTCTTCATTTACAAAGCCATATTTACTCCAATAAAAACATTATCCTCACACCCTGTCTACATAGATGTTTTTTTCCAAGTCTGCTGACCCAAACTTTTCAATACTTACCTTGAATTTCTTCACTTGCGTTGTTTTAGCACAGGGTTAACTACCTGCTGGGATACTGGAAAATTCTTACTATATCTAACACACTTTCAAAATTGCTTTTCTTCCTGTCTAAATACACCATTTATGAAATTTCCTAACTCAAAATGTCCAAAGACTTGTCAATGCCTACACAAATCTTTCAGCATTGAATTAAAGCCGTCTACAATCTACTTTTGATCTATTTTTTCCAGCCCAGTTTTAAAGTATAGGCTTTTGCTTAACTTGTACTAACTAAAATATAATGATTTTATCTATTCTCCAAATATGTCCTGTGAATTATCTTTACTGTGATATCCACTGTACTTGGAAAAAAATCTCTTTAATATCTAACTGTAAAAATTGAACTAATCTATCCAAGGACATTCAAATATGAAATTCTCCATAAACATTTTTCCCCAATCATATACTCAGATTTTCTTCTTATTCTATACTTCATATTCTTTTTATTCAAATCTTATGTAAGTAAATGACCTATCTGAGGTTTTATTCCCTTAGAAGATAAAGTGATTTAGAAAACAAGAGAAACTCTCTTAGGATGAAAGAGAGCACCTTGCCATCCTTGGAAGTAGATTGTCAATGGGATAGATTCATAGGAAATACCCCTGATGTTAATGATAGAGAATATTCTATTTTGTATTCTCTCTTTTTTTAAACTAATACATTGTAAAAAATTGACATGGAACAAAGGAAACTTGGCTCTGAGGCTTTGACATGACAGCAGACCTTGATGCCTTCTTTAATCTAGGCCCTAGGATCCCACCAGTTCTGTGGCTGGGTGTGTGCATTTCTGTTTTTCTCCTATAAACCTGGGGTCACACATCCTTGAATACACTCTGAAAAGTGGCTTAAGCAGTGATGTCACCTTTCTTGAAAAACCACTGTAGACAGCAGTGGGTTGAGAAACGTGCACCACCAAAATGTGAACAAGAATCTGTGTTATTGCTCAGGACTAATCCATAACAGCAAATCTGTGAGCAGGAAAAATATCAACAAGGGGCTGCCTGGATGCCAGTTCTTTCTAGTATCTTGTCAGATGGTGACTTAAGTCCTTTGGATTTAATAATAATAGTTCAGGGAGAAAAATACTTCAGGAAAGGAATCTAGACTTTCTGCTAAGAAGCAGGAGGATAAATAAATGTTTCTTTGCCAAAGTTTACAATGTTAGTAGTTATTGGTGCACAATTATTTTTCTTCTCATTCGTTTATTAAAAAGATAGTTCTGTGTCTGCAGCAGGCAATGTCTTAAGTTCCAATGATGCATATAACCAAGATGGGCAACAGCATGTTCTCATATGGGGCATAGAATCTGAACCCAGAGCCAGCCAACCAGCCCAAAACAAACAAACAAACAAACAAACAAACAAACAAAAAAACCCACAGAGCAACACACACACAAAAATTAAACACCATATAATTAAAGTTAAAATACTTATGGAAGTACAGTTAGTGTCCTACAGGCCACATATTTCACCCATTGTCTCCACATAATGGGCAGTTGTTCTGTCTAAAGTGTATACCAAACTCAGAGCTTTCAGTTCAACTTCAGACCCAAATAATTCATTTCTACTTGCATATAAGTACCTTAAGTGTAGCACATCCAGGTATTTCCTCCAAGCTTAACCTAACTCTCATGGATACTTGTAATTAAAGGAAAAATGATCTCTTCAGTTGTAATAACCAGAATCCAGGAAACATTTTGGCATTTCCCACTGCAACATCCTTGACAGGCAAAGAACTCGAGGTCTTGCTGATTCTCCCTCACTGGCCGTAAGTGGCTCTCTGACCCCACTGTTACCATGTTAGGTGAAAACATCAATATCTAGCTCACCTTGTTCCCTCCATAAGTCAACATGTACTTCTTGCTTTTGGTCAATTCACATTGCTCTCAAGGGCCATTTTTTTTTTTTTTTAGTCAACATGTCTTAGGAAACCAAAAATGTTGAGATTTCTCTGCACTTACAATGCTGTTATTTTTTTAATAAATTAATTTTTTATTGGTGTTCTATTTACCAACATACAGAATAACACCCAGTGCTCATCAGGTCAAGTGCCCCCTCAGTGCCTGTCTCCCATTCACCCCCACCCCCCAACCTCCTTCCCTTCCACCACCCCTACTTTGTTTCCCAGAGTTAGGATTCTTTATGTTGTCTCCCTTTCTGATATTTCCCACCCATTTCTTCTCCCTTCCCTTCTATTCCCTTTCACTATTATTCATATTCCCCAAATGAATGAGAACATACACTGTTTGTCCTTCTCTGATTGACTTACTTCCCTCAGCATAATACCCTCCAGTTCCATCCACGTTGAAGCAAATGGTGGGTATTTGTCGTTTCTGATGGCTGAGGAATATTCCATTGTATACATAGACCACATCTTCTTTATCTATTCATCTTTCGATGGACACCGAGGCTCCTTCCACAGTTTGGTTATTGTGGACATGGCTGCTAGAAACATCGGGGTGCAGGTGTCCCGGCATTTCATTGCATCTGAATCTTTGGGGTAAATCCCCAACAGTGCAATTGCTGGGTCGTAGGGCAGGTCTATTTTTAACTCTTTGAGGAACCTCCACACAGTTTTCCAGAGTGACTGCACCAGTTCACATTCCCACCAACAGTGTAAGAGGGTTCCCCTTTCTCCGCATCCTCTCCAACATTTATTGTTTCTTGCCTTGTTAATTTTCCCCATTCTCACTGGTGTGAGGTGGTATCTCATTGTGGTTTTGATTTGTATTTCCCTGATGGCAAGTGATGCGGAGCATTTTCTCATGTGCTTGTTGGCCATGTCTATGTCTTCCTCTGTGAGATTTCTCTTCATGTCTTTTGCCCATTTCATGATTGGATTGTTTGTTTCTTTGGTGTTGAGTTTAAGAAGTTCTTTATAGATCTTGGAAACTAGCCCTTTATCTGATACGTCATTTGCAAATATCTTCTCCCATTCTGTAGGTTGTCTCTTAGTTTTGTTGACTGTATCCTTTGCTGTGCAAAAGCTTCTTATATTGATGAAGTCCCAATAGTTCATTTTTGCTTTTGTTTCTTTTGCCTTCCTGGATGTATCTTGCAAGAAGTTATTGTGGCTGAGTTCAAAAAGGGTGTTCCTGTGTTCTCCTCTAGAATTTTGATGGACTCTTGTCTCACATTTAGATTTTTCATCCATTTTGAGTTTATCTTTGTGTATGGTGAAAGCGAGTGGTCTAGTTTCATTCTTCTGCATGTGGATGTCCAATTTTCCCAGCACCATTTATTGAAGAGACTGTCTTTCTTCCAGTGGATAGTCTTTCCTCCTTTATCAAATATTAGTTGACCATAAAGTTCAGGGTCCACTTCTGGGTTCTCTATTCTGTTCCATTGATCTATGTGTCTGTTTTTGTGCCAGTACCACACTGTGTTGATGACCACAGCTTTGTAGTACCACCTGAAATCTGGCATTGTGATGCCCCCAGATATGGTTTTCTTTTTAAAAATTCCCCTGGCTATTCGGGGTCTTTTCTGATTCCACACAAATCTTAAAATAATTTGTTCTAAGTCTCTGAAGAAAGTCCATGGTATTTTGATAGGGATTGCATTAAACGTGTAAATTGCCCTGGGTAACATTGACATTTTCACAATATTAATTCTGCCAATCCATGAGCATGGAATATTTTTCCATCTCTTTGTGTCTTCCTCAATTTCTTTCAGAAGTGTTCTATAGTTTTTAGGGTATAGATCCTTTACCTCCTTGGTTAGGTTTATTCCTAGGTATCTTATGCTTTTGGGTGAAACTGTAAATGGGATTGACTCCTTAATTTCTCTTTCTTCAGTCTCATTGTTAGTGTATAGAAATGCCATTGATTTCTGGGCATTGATTTTGTATCCTGCCACGCCACCAAATTGCTGTATGAGTTCTAGCAATCTTGGGGTGGAGGCTTTTGGGTTTTCTATGTACAGTATCATGTCATCGGCGAAGAGGGAGAATTTGACTTCTTCCTTGCCAATTTGAATGCCTTTAATGTCTTTTTGTTGCCTGATTGCTGAAGCTAGGGCTTCCAGTACTATGTTGAATAGCAGTGGTGAGAGTGGACATCCCTGTCTTGTTCCTGATCTTAGGGGAAAGGCTCCCAATGCTTCCCCATTGAGAATGGTATTTGCTGTGGGCTTTTTGTAGATGGCTTTTAAGATGTCGAGGAATCTTCCCTCTATCCCTACACTCTGAAGAGTTTTGATCAGGAATGGATGCTGTATTTTGTCAAATGCTTTCTCTGCATCTAATGAGAGGATCATATGGTTCTTGGTTTTTCTCTTGCTGATATGATGAATCACATTGATTGTTTTACGAGTGTTGAACCAGCCTTGTGTCCTGGGGATAAATCCTACTTGGTCATGGTGAATAATTTTCTTAATGTGTTGTTGGATCCTATTGGCTAGTATCTTGTTGAGAATTTTTGCATCCATGTTCATCAGGGATATTGGTCTGTAATTCTCCTTTTTGGTGGGGTCTTTGTCTGGTTTTGGAATTAAGGTGATGCTGGCCTCATAGAATGAATTTGGAAGTACTCCATCTCTTTCTATCTTTCCAAACAGCTTTAGTAGAATAGGTATGATTTCTTCTTTAAACGTTTGATAGAATTCCCCTGGGAAGCCATCTGGCCCTGGACTCTTGTGTCTTGGGAGGTTTTTGATGACTGCTTCAATTTCCTCCCTGGCTATTGGCCTGTCCAGGTTTTCTATTTCTTCCTGTTCCAGTTTTGGTAGTTTGTGACTTTCCAGGAATGTGTCCATTTCTTCTAGATTGCCTAATTGATTGGCGTATAGCTGTTCATAATATGTTTTTAAAATCGTTTGTATTTCCTTGGTGTTGGTAGTGATCTCTCCTTTCTCATTCATGATTTTATTAATTTGAGTCTTCTCTCTCTTCTTTTTAATAAGGTTGGCTAATGGTTTATCTATCTTATTAATTCTTTCAAAGAACCAATTCCTGGTTCTGTTGATCTGTTCCACAGTTCTTCTGGTCTCGATTTCATTGAGTTCTGCTTGAATTTTAATTAACTCTCTTCTTCTGCTGGGTGTAGGATCTATCTGCTGTTTTTTTCTCTAGCTCCTTTATGTGTAAGGTTAGCTTTTGTATTTGAGTTCTTTCCAGTTTTTGAATAGATGCTTGTATTGCGATGTATTTCCCCCTTAGGACTGCTTTTGCTGCATCCCAAAGATTTTGAATGGTTGTATCTTCATTCTCATTAGTTTCCATGAATCTTTTTAATTCTTCCTTAATTTCCTGGTTGACCCTTTCATCTTTTAGCAGGATGGTCCTTAACCTCCACGTGTTTGAGGTCCTTCCAAACTTCTTGTTGTGATTTAGTTCTAATTTCAAGGCGTTATGGTCTGAGAATATGCAGGGGACGATCCCAATCCTTTGGTATCGGTTCAGACCCGATTTGTGACCCAGTATGTGGTCTATTCTGGAGAAAGTTCCATGTGCACTTGAGAAGAATGTGTATTCAGTTGAGTTTGGATGTAAAGTTCTATAATTTTTTTTAATTTTTTTAATTTTTTTTATAATTTTATTTTTATTTTTATTTATTTATTTATTTATGATAGGCACACAGTGAGAGAGAGAGGCAGAGACATAGGCAGAGGGTGAAGCAGGCTCCATGCACCGGGAGCCCGACGTGGGATTCGATCCCGGGTCTCCAGGATCGCGCCCTGGGCCAAAGGCAGGCGCTAAACCGCTGTGCCACCCAGGGATCCCTGGATGTAAAGTTCTGTAGATATCTGTGAAAACCATCTGGTCCAGTGTATCATTTAAAGCTCTCGTTTCTTTGGAGATGTTGTGCTTAGAAGACCTATCGAGGGTAGAAAGAGCTAGATTGAAGTCACCAAGTATAAGTGTATTATTATCTAAATATGTCTTCACTTTGGTTATTAATTGGTTTAAATATTTGGCAGCTCCCACATTCGGGGCATATATATTGAGGATTGTTAAGTCCTCTTGTTGGATAGATCCTTTAAGTATGAGATAGTGTCCCTCTTCATCTCTCACTGTAGTCTTCGGGGTAAATTTTAGTTTATCTGATATAAGAATGGCTACCCCTGCTTTCTTTTGAGGACCATTTGAATGGTAAATGGTTCTCCAACCTTTTATTTTCAGGCTGTAGGTGTCCTTCTGTCTAAAATGAGTCTCTTGTAGACAGCAAATAGATGGGTCCTGCTTTTTTATCCAGTCTGAAACCCTGAGCCTTTTGATGGGGTCATTAAGCCCGTTCACATTCAGTTACTATTGACAGATATGAGTTTAGTGTCATCATGATATCTATTCAGTCCTCGTTTTTGTGGATTGTTCCACTGAACTTCTTCTTAAAGGGGAATTTTAAGAGTCCCCCTTAAAATTTCTTGCAGAGCTGGTTTGGAGGTCACATATTCTTTCAGTTCCTGCCTGTCTTGGAAGCTCTTAATCTCTCCTTCCATTTTGAATGAGAGCCTTGCTGGATAAACTATTCTTGGTTGCATATTCTTCTCATTTAGGACCCTGAATATATCCTGCCAGCCCTTTCTGGCCTGCCAGGTCTCTGTGGAGAGGTCTGCTGTTACCCTAATATTCCTCCCCATAAAAGTCAGGGATTTCTTGTCTCTTGCTGCTTTAAGGATCTTCTTTTTATCTTTGGAATTTGCAAGTTTCACTGTTAAATGTCGAGGTGTTGAACGGTTTTTATTGATTTTAGGGGGGGGAATCTCTCTATTTCCTGGATCTGAATGCCTGTTTCCCTTCCCAGATTAGGAAAGTTTTCAGCTATGATTTGTTCAAATCCATATTCTGGCCCTCTGGCCCTTTTGGCGCCCCCGGGAACCCCAATTAAACGTAGGTTTTTCTTCCCCAGGCTGTCGTTTATTTCCCTTAATCTGTCTTCATGGTCTTTTAATTGTCTGTCTCTTTTTTCCTCAGTTTCCCTCTTTGCCATTAACTTGTCTTCTATGTCACTCACTCGTTCTTCCACCTCGTTAATCCTCATCGTTAGGACTTCTAGTTTGGATTGCATCTCATTCAATTGATTTTTAATTTCTGCCTGATTAGATCTAAATTCTGCAGTCATGAAGTCTCTTGAGTCCTTTATGCTTTTTTCTAGAGCCACCAGTAGCTGTATAATGGTGCTTCTGAATTGGTTTTCTGACATTGAAGTGTAATCCAGATTTTGTAACTCTGTGGGAGAGAGGACTGTTTCTGATTCTTTCTTTTGAGGTGAGGTTTTCCTTCTAGTCATTTTGCTCAGTGTAGAGTGGCCAAAAACAAGTTGTATTGGGAAAAGGAGAAAAAGAGAGAGAGAGAAGGAAAGAAAAGAGAAAAAGAAAAAAGGAAGAAAAAAGGAGAAAGAAGGAAAAGAAAAAGAAAGAAAGAAAGGTGAAAAAAAGGGGGGGAAGCAATCAGAAATCAAAAAGAAAAAATAAACAAAAAAACACGTGGAGTATCCTCTGATTCTGTAGACTTTAAGTCCCTTGACTTCCCCTGGAACTGGTCCGTCCAGCTGGTCTTCTGGGGGAGGGGCCTGCTGTGCTGATTTTCAGGTGTTAGCACTTGGGGGAGCTGCTCTGCTCCCTGCCTGGTGCAGGGCTCAGTGGGGGCTGTTTACCCCGCCAGGCCCCAGGTGGAACAACCGCAGTGGCGGCGGCAGCTCTGCAGCCCTGGATTTAGCCTCCGCAGGAACTACGGGGCTCGGGGCTCTCGGCTCTCCGTCCGCAGGGCCTGGAGGCTCCGGGGCGGGGCCGCTGATGTGTCCAGCTCGGGGCAGGAGCGTCCTTGCTGTCCTGGGCCCTCCCGGCCTCTGCCTGTCCCGGGGGAGGCCGGATCCTGGGCTGTGTCCCGGCGCCCTGTGCTCCGGGGCCTGCGCTGGTGGATTCGCGCTCCCGCCCCGCAGCCCCCTCCGCGGAGCCGCCGCCCGAGCCCCTCCGAGCTGCTCCGGTGGGTCCCGCCGTGCGCGCTGCAGCCCTTAGGGAGCTCGGCGCACTCTCCCGGGGCGCAGGTGTCTGTTAGTGTCCCCGGGAGCCCGAGGGCATCCCCGCCCTCCTGGGTCCTGCTCCACCTCCCTGCGAGCCCCTTTCCGCCCTCCCGGGAAGGTTGGTGCAGCTCCTGCTCCTCCGGGACGGGACGGGGCTCTCCTGTCCTGGGGACACTCGCCCCGGCCTCAGCCCGGCTCCTCGCGGGGCCCCTCCCCCTCGGAGGCCTTTTGTTCCTTTATTTCTTTTTCCCCGTCTTCCTACCTGATAGAAGCGCGGACTCTTCTCACTGTAGCGTTCCAGCTGGTCTCTCTTTACATCTCAGGCCGAATTCGGAGATTTTCAGGATGATTTGAAGGTTATCTAGGTAATTTGGTGGGGACAGGTCACTTGGGGATCCTGCTCTTCTGCCATCCTGCCCCTCCCCTCCCACAATGCTGTTAAAGAGCATGCATACCATTTGTATAAAATATCTACCATTTTATGATATTTCTTTTCAATATTAAAACATAGAAGCTGCTCTTGTATATGATAATAATACAAGTAATAGACTGTAATATCTGATGTTTAACAGTAGCGTCATAGTCACTCATTTTTATACTTAAAATGAATGTTGTTTTTTATCTCGTACTTAAATTTAGAAGTAGAGAATTCAGGAAAATTTTGGAGGGCAATGGAAAAGAGTTCTTAAGCTATGATATTTGAGTGCGATCTTGGTGGTGGGTAAAGAAGGAAAGCCAAATACTCCATTCATTCCATTAGCCCATAACTCAGAGATTCATGTCATTACCTGCCATGAATAAAGAAAATATTCAAACATAATGGTGGATAAATAATGGGTCAGACTTTAATTTTACTCTCAGGACTATGAGAATTTTATTAAATAACAGTGGATGCACAAAATGGTAAAAAATTTATATATCAGCATGTAGTGGGGGCAGGTGCTGCCAGTAGACTCCCAAGCATCATAAAATTATGCTAAAATTAATTTAAAATTCAACTAAAATCATACTAAAAATATAACTTTGTATAATTAAGTCCAACTTAGAAACATCTAATTTAAGCATTCTGCTATTAGAACAAGGATCAGAATAGATCTACATGAATCTTGAGGGAATTGTATATACTTATAATTTTTCTTAATTATTTCAACTATCCCCTATACTTACTTTTTCTTATTATTTGTTAAACAGAAAATCAGTTGAAAATCATTTCTGAAGGCACCTGGGTGGCATAGTTCATTAAGCATCTAACTCTCAGTATTGGCTTAGGTCATGATCTTAGGTTCTGAGATAGAGCCCCACATCAGGCTCTGCACTTGGTGAAGAGTCTGTTTAGCATTTCTCTCTCCCTCTGCCCCTTCCCTCTCCCCATGTACTGACTCTCTCTCTCTCTCTCTCTCTCTCAAATAAATAAATCTTTAAAAAGAAAAGAAAATCCTGTCTGGCATAATTTAAAGCAGGTTATGTTCTTATAGAGCCACCATCTCTTACTAAAGGTAAAATTATTTGATGAAGTATCCTCAGAATTCAGTCTGGCCAATACTGAGCCGTTGGTGCACGTTTCAGGACACTACACATACTGTGATGTATGGCTTTTAAAGCTGATAAACAGATTATTTTAAATTGTGCATTTGAGGGGTGCCTGGTGGCTCAGTTGGTTAAGGGGTGCCTTTGGTTCAGGTCATGATCCCAGGGTCCTGGGATGGAGCCAGCCCCATGTCAGGCTCCCTGCTCAGAGAGGAGTCTGCTTCTCCTTCGTCCTCTGCCCTTCCCTCTGTTTGCGCTCTCTCTCTTGCTCTCTATCATATAAATAAATAAAATATTTTTAAGAAAAATGTGGATTTGATGCTACACAGGAAATAGCAATGAGTAGTTTTAAATATCCTTTAGTTAAATAGCATTTTGTTTGTGAGAATATCTAACACCCACAAAAATGGGAACTGGACAATTATTACAATTTTTTTCTGAGCAATGAGTTATTAATTTAATAGATATTTGAAAACTGTAATGGTTTAAGTTACCAATGGATTTATTTTAACTGGCTTCCAAACAGCATATCAGAAAACTATAACTCTTTTAAAAACGATGCTTTCTCACAATGCAAGGCAGCTAGATTATTGATATTTAAAATATACTCAGATTTTGAACTTACTCTTCTAGGTTGTGAAATAATACGTATACCTATATCTACACATGGGTTAGCTTTTTTTCCCATGATGACATACTGTCTTGAAGTGTCATTACTAGACTTTCAATATGTCTTTGCAGATGTGTATTTAAAAAGACACACTAGTAACGCTGATGAAAAGATTAACTATGTTAAATAGGACACAGAGGGAGCATGATATAAAGTCACATTTCCATGTTCAGCTAGTGATGTTTTTATTGTTTTTGTAACTATGTGTTTTTTAAATTTATATGAAATAATTACAAATTAGTTTACAAAATAGACCTTCACAATATTGAAAGTATATTTTGAGGAAAAAGCATTCAAAGGCACACAAACAAATATGGTTTGCATTTGCCTCTATTTGAAATTGCTTTCTATTTGCAAAAATAAGTGAACCAAGTCACAGATATTGTTTTATCTTAAAGATTTCAGTTTGTTCCCCAATGATGAATTAAACATCCTCACTGTGTGTATTGTGCAAACAACCATGAAAATCTGACTGCCGCCTAATTTCTGCATGTAGCTATTTTTAAATAGCTATTTAGCATTGTCCATGGTAATCCTGGTTAACAATCAAGCTGGCATTTCAGATAGAGTGACAGCAGGGGAGCTTCTATTGTTACATCATTGCCTCATCTACACTTGGATTTCTCAATCTTGAGTCTCTTGACGTTTGGGGACACGCCATTCATTGTTGCAAATGCTGCCATGTGTGTGTAAGTGTGGCCTCTGTGCACCGAATGGCAGTAGCAATGCTGCTACCAGGTGTGATAACCGCAAAAGTCTGCAGACGTTGACGAAAGTTTCCTTGGGAACCGACCTTTCCCTAGTTAAACACTGCTGACTCAAATAGTCAGCAGGGATAATATCTGGAGGAGGGAAGAGTAATATCTACTTTATTTTTATTTTTAAATTTATATTGCTTCTTTTTCCTGGAAGATTTATGTATTGCATTAGTTGTTGAAATTTGAAGATGTATGCATTGGAAAAAAATGCTGTCTGGATATTGCTTTTAGATCATCTGCTCCTATTTTTAATATACTCTGTGCAACAGAGAATGGAGAGATTACAAATGTAAAATAATTTTCAAAATTGGGGAGATGTTGGAAAAAGTGCAACATAATGGAGTGGTCTAAGGATAATAATGAATAATAATGGATGTTAACTAGATGTACTGTGGTGATCATTTTGCAGTACTAGAAATATCAAATCCTTATGTTGCACACCTGAAACTAATATAATGTTATATGTCAATTATATTTCAATAAAAAGGAATACAGCAGTATGAATACATATATATATATGTATTTCATAATTAGAGTTAAATGTCTCTGGACTTACTTGTAAATATAAAAAGTTTTACCAAAGAGCAGTGGTTTCTGTGAGAATGTCCTCTGATATTCACTTACAAATTACCACCTTCTCTTCATAGTATTTGCTAAATATACAAAGTAGGAAACTTGGTAATGAAATTTGAATTGAAATATTGCTAACCATTAGATTTAAAGATTTTTCCCTGATCCTTCCAAAATGTGTAGTTTTATATCATTTTCAGCGGAGGTATCATTCTTTCCCTTCAAATTTCAAACCTAGACCATAAAGTAATAAATCAACACATTATCAGGAAATATTCTTTAACATTCTCTCTCCTCCCCTTATGAAGTAGGGTGTCATATCTGAAGACTCAGGTGGGAACTGAGTATGTGTCCATCTGTTCTCTTTCTCTTTCTCTCTTTCCTTCATTTTCTCTCCCCATAGGTTATTCTTGCATTGTTAGGCATCACTTTTGCAGAGTAGATGAAAACGCAATTGAGAGTAGAAGTGTTTTATTGCCCAACATATACTTCTTTGGGGGACTGAGTTTTAAAAGTATTAGCATATGATTATGAGAAATATAATTTGTGGTTTACAATCTTGTTATATAATAATGTAAAAACATCTATTTGAACTGAGATATTTAAGTGTGACTTATTACTTAATACCTCCATTCACATTCACTCTCTGTACATTCTTCTTAGAACTCAATGGGAGAGAGTGAAAATCTGCCTCCTGTCTTTATTTCCCTTAACAGAACATGCTCAATGATGCAAAAAGGAGACCTTTCTGTAAATGGCCCCAAACCAGAAAAATCAAACAAAAAATAAGTACAATTTTAACTTTTTCAATTTTAACTGTTTTATTTATTAGAATTAACATTTGCTTACACTTGACGGGATGAGCACTGGGTGTTATTCTGTATGTTGGTAAATTGAACACCAATAAAAATTAATTTATAAAAATAAAAAAAAATAAAAATAAAAAGACAGCCCCTAAAAAAAAAATAAAGCACTGTGAGGAGAAAAAAATGTGTTATTCTAATACAAAATTAATATCTTATAATCTGCATAAATATATATTGGAGTGAGTTTTACATTTGAGTTAGCACATTACATTTTTCAAACAAAACATCCTTTGGTACTTGATGAATACTAGCAAAATTACACTTTAAGCAAATGATTTTTTAATTTCTTCAGACTTTTGATATTGCTATTATTTACTATTAAAGGGACAAGTCTCTCTCTGAACCTCTTATACGCATTTGTATAGACATTAGTCATTCAATTTCTCATGTCCTACCTACTTTACAGGGTTATTGAGAGATACAAATAGGCGGAGTATTTTTAAAGTGCAGGCAGATAATGTTGAAGAAAATTATTTTTTTCCAAAAATTGAATATAAGAAACGAAATGTAACAACAAAAATACTTTTATTATCTTCCATGAATGAGCTGTCTCTCAAATTGGCTTTTTTCTCCCTTTCTTCCTCCTTCCTTTCTTTCTGAAACTCAATTGCTATATGTAGCTTCACAAATTTTGCTATAAAGTTTTCTTAAACAAAAACTCTTTTGATATTTGTTCTCAAGTATTAGGAAGTATTAGATCACTTAACATTCAAAATATTAAAGGACTAGACTTAACTCTAGATGACTCTAAAGTAGTTGCTTTCTATAGATGACATGACTCCTTTTTAAAGTGAATGCTTTGATTTTGCTTTGACATTATAAAGAAGGATTAAATTTTAAAATGTGTAGCAAAGCATTTCCTTCAAATTTTAATGTTGCATGTTAATTATTTTTTGAACATCAGACCATTTTATTTTTTTAAAACATTTTATTTATTCATGAGAAAAAGATATATATAGAGAGAGCACAAGCAGGGGGAGTGTCAGAGGAAAAGGGAGAAGGAGACTCCCCACTGAACAGGGAGCCTGATATGGGACTCGATCCCAGGATACTGAGACCAAGACCTGAGCCCAAGGCAAATGCTTAACCAACTGTGCCACCCAGACACCCCCATTAATTCATTTTTAACTGCACTTAATAATATAATTATACATCCCAAGTTTCAACCTTCCCAAAATAATGATATAACAAAACAAAAATGATATAACAAAACAAAGCTCTTGTATTTGAATATGATTATTGCTTAAGTCACTATTTGAATTATTCTGAACACATACTGTAACTTCACGAAATCTTATACCTCATAGACTTATGACTCTTCCTTTTTAAAGTAGTACAGACTTAGAAAGAAGTTATATAGCAAACAATATGCTACAGAATATTCCTTTCTTTTATGATATGAATAAAAAAGGCTGCATATTATATGTACTTTTTACCATTCGCTTTTCAGTTCTGACTTATTTTCAGATCTTGTTATGAGTAAAAGTTATTTTTCTACTCCCATTTTATTTTTAAATCAATTTCATATTCTTTCAAGTATTATTTACCACCAAACAGAAATTTTTACACTCTCAAACTTCTCCATACTACTCTTTACTTTTTATGTTGTAAATTTAAGCAAATTATCTATTTATATTTTATCTAGGATATCTAGCATTAAAAATTGAGGAGTTCTCCTTGAGGCCACAAAACAATAGGAATACACATATATCATACTTTTATGCCTCTTTATTGTTGCCGCTGTAAAGTTAGCAATGCTCTAAATCACAGAAAGCTATAACAATTAGCAGTCATTATTATTCTAACTTCAGGACAAAGTTTTTATGTCTGACTGGCTTAACTATTCGTAAAGAACTTATGTGTTTGTACAAAAATAAGAGAGAAGTAACTCATTTCTCTTCCCAAAAGGAAATTCCTGAAATATTCCTTTTTCCATCCTTAGCAAAGACACATTTTTAATGTCTGTGGCAAAATAGGAGTGTGAAAGATAAAAGTGTCCCTAATAATCTAAAGTGAATCACATGTCCT
Source organism: Nyctereutes procyonoides (assembly GCF_905146905.1). Lineage (NCBI taxonomy): Eukaryota > Metazoa > Chordata > Mammalia > Carnivora > Canidae > Nyctereutes > Nyctereutes procyonoides. The sequence goes on along the minus strand of NW_026575082.1, from coordinate 6,719,088 downwards.
ATGACAGGGAAACTTGATCATTCTTTTTAATTCAAATTCTAGATAGCATTTTTAGCTTTATATGTGTTTCAATTGTCTATTTCTTCCTTAACATAGAAAGTCAATGATTTTAAATACAAAAAAAAAAAAAGAATTTATTTAGAGTGAAATAATGCAAGATTCAACAAGATGGTTGTTTCTTTTTAACAAAATTACATAATATCAAAAGAATTTTTCAAATCTGTGAAGATGGAATACACCTAGTAACAGTCATCACATTGGATAATTGCATTCATGGTTTATATACATACAATAGAATCAGGCTTAGACAGAGTCCCTAGATTTCTAGGAAGTTGAAATATTTTATAATGTTTAATCATTATATTTATCATCTCAATTATTAAAATTTATTTAATTCATATTGAGAACAGTACCTGTCAAAATGCCTTCTTACAAAGGGTTGCATATGTGGATACAAGCTGTATCTGTGTTTAACTGTTTTGCTGGCAAAACTATATTGATATTGCAGGGACCTCGGTTTTCCATCATGTGCACAAATAGAAATCTGTATGTATCTTTCATATATATTTATTTATCTGTGTGCACATATACATGAAAGAATATATATATATCCACACACATATATACATATACAAAACATGTAAGTTATAGTTTATTGACCACTTTTTTCAATGTGATATGTTTATTTTATGTATATGAGCATCAAACAGCACTCTACACACCCCAAGGAGATTTGTGTTCATTTAATCTTGCATATTGCATTTTGTTGATAAAGTACTTTGCATTTAATACAAAGAAAATTCAATTTTAGTGAATGTACCCTAAATCCACTACAATTGAATTAGTTTGTTATGTGAAATAAGATGATCATCCAGTGTATTTAAGTCATTTATGATTTCTAAATGTTTATTCATAATAGACTTTGAACTTCTATATTATAAAATCATTAGGTTTAATATTTTTTAATGTGTCATTTATTTACCATTATAGTAGTATAGAAAAAATGTTTCTCCAATATGGCTTATTGAATGAATGAATAAATGAAATACATTGTTAACTTACATTAGGTATTTTTTTTTACTACAAAAGTTATAAAATTTATGTGCATATCTATCTTTCTATGCACCCACCTATCTATCTATCCATTCACCTACTTGTTAATATTACTCTAAAATGATTATGCTTTTATATACATACCCAACAAGTTCATTAAGGTAAATTCAATAGAACCTACAATTAAAAGATAATAGCTTTTTAAATTATTGCATTATTTGTAATAATACACTTTAATAATAGTAAAACAAATGAACTGCTAAAGGTTCACTTAGTTATAATGAAATGAAATTTCAAAAATATTTTATCGATAAAAGTGTAAAAATACATTTTCCTAGTAATTCTTTATAGCTGTAGAGTTGAGGTCTTTGAGAGAAGTTCAATCAGATTAATGTCAGAATGGTTTTAATGATAGTGTGTTGAACTGGTGAATCCAAGAATTACTGCCCAATCTTGAAAAACATACTCTTCTAACTAGAATTGTAGTCTGTTCTCTGACACTGTCTACATAAGGTTACTACTAGAACATTTTCTCATGTATCCAAGATCTAATTTCCTTTAGAATAATGACAACTTCAGTACATAAAAGTTGTGGTGATAATTGATGGATATCACTCATTTTCTTATTTTTTCCCCATTTCCCATATCTCATTCTGCTGGAGACTTGAATGAGTTATGGAACCCCCTTTCAGTAATTCAATAATGAGTATTGCCTAAGAAGTTTTCATTCATGCATTATACATATCATAATATTTGTTGACTAGTCTGTAAAGGAATGCATGGCATTGTATATGGTCTTATAATCAAGCCACAGATCACATATTACATGAATTTCAAGAGTAAATGATTATTTGATTAAAAATTATGAAGAACTCCAATAATAATGTAGTATTTGAGCTGAATCTTTTATATCTAGATAATATTTAACATGGTCTAGCCACCAAAACCACCACTCTGACCATTACTCCTCCATCACCACCATCATACTGTCATCCCTGACACCACTACCATGACATCACCATCAGTTTGAATACTGAAGGCCATTTGCAGATCTGGTCTCATACTGAGAAGCCATCTAATATGGCTCCCAGAATTCTAAGAGCCTTTACAGATATGTATTGATTCCCATGATTTGTGTTTTAAGCTTATTAAAATACATGAACAGAAAGAGAATAGCAATGCAATCATCTTCCCCAATTTAGCATTGCCAAGAATTTGCTATCTCCAGAGGCACTTGGCATCTTTGGATATGGTAGCTATCCATGATAAGAAGTCTCCATTTTGTTCCATACTACTCAATATCTGAGCATGGAATTGTTACCTGAATTCCTACTTTTGTATCAGAATTAATGGATTTTATGGGACAAAATTAGACACATTGTACATGTGTGGGAAGAAAAGAAGGATCACAGTGACAGTGAGATAAAGAGATTGAAAGATACAATCAAATTGCTTCTTTAATGAATGTTGTTGAGTAGCACCTGAAGCAAATCAATGGGCCAGTAAAAGTAGTAGAGCTTAATTAGTTGCTTAGAGTAGATATATTAGCAAATTCTAATATGAAGAAAAAACTTGAAAATGGGCCTTCAAGTAGTCTCAGAAATACTCAGAATTCCTAATTAGCGATCCCATCTTGGAGACATGCTAGTGAAGAAATCATAACATATGTGTGAATGGATTAAAGATTTTCCTAGTGTCCATAATAAAAACTATTATAGTCAGTGAAAAACAGTTAATGATAAAATATTTAATCAAGAACTTATTGTTATGCATAAGAAGGTCATCAGAAGATCTGCTAATTAGATATAAAACTTACACAGAGACACTCAAACAAAAGAAACTCAAAGCCAAGCAGGATTTCACCAATCAATTAGCAAAGGTACAGTTGGTCTGTGAGGAAAGTTGTTTGCAAACAGAAATCTCATTTGGTTTTCATTGATTGTGTTTTTATTCCACCCTTAAGGTCATTATAGGCATACTATATTTAATTTTCCTGAGGCTCTTTGGAAAATAAACTACAGCTCCAGAAGAGGAAAGCTTTACTGTGAAATACAGACCTCCTGAGGAAACAAAGCAGAGTAATTGTGTAATGCAATCATTCCAGAAAACTACAACCTTAGGAGAGGTTACTTTAGTTAATCCTAATTGATATTTCTCAACTTCAATGACAACAGATTGTTTTAACACAGAGTGTCACTGTTCCACTCTTTATGTTGTAACTTAAAATGTCCTATGCATGCTGTTTGACTTTTTAAACTCTAATAATTATTTTTGGAGGAGTTTAAATGAGAAACGAGCTAGCATAGAGAGAGGTACAGAGGGAAGGACACGCAACTCACAGTGGAAATTAAGGTTCTAACCTTAGCTCTTCCATGGACAAAGTCTTTTACGCTTACCAACTCATTTATTTTTTTTCCCATGACTTTGGATTGTTTCAGAAAATAAGAATAAAACAAACAGGTGAAGCTTTAAACAGCAGAGTCATTTTGTCCCTTCTATCCACCATTTGCTAGTGTCAACACCAAATGAGATGCTATTGTTCATCTTCTTTTATTTATGTATTCTTCTGCTAGAAGTAATATTCTCCACCTTTCACCACAGTAAATTTTTTATCTGATACCCAGACTTTCTCAAATTTTCCTAATTAATTTAAATATATTCTTTTTAAATTAAGGAATAATTGATATACAATACTGCATTAGTTACACATGTACAGCAGAGTAATTCAAAGGTGCTTTAAATATATTTTAAGTGATAGTTTATCCAGGTTGTACTTATATTTTCTTTGTTTTTTCTCAAGTTTCTTAATTTATCAAAGATGTATGTTTTGGGTCTTAGGTTTTTGTTGTTGTTGTTAAATAACTCCTTCCATGTATTTCTGGTTTTTCTCCAGTTTTATTGAGGTTTAACTGACAACAATTATATCTACTTAAGGTGAACAATGTGGCACTTGCATGGATTGTAAAATGAGTACCACAATCAAGTCATTTAACATATGCAGTAACTCGCATAGTTACCACTTTGTTGTGTGTGTGGTGAGAACACTCAAGACTACTCTCTTAGCACATTTCACAGTATTATGAACTGTAGTCATCACGCCACACATCAGAATTACAGAACTTATTTATCCTGAATAACTGAAAATTGGTACCCTTGGATCAACATCTCCCTATTAACCCTGATCCCCAGCCTCTAGTAGCCAATATTCTATTCTCTGCTTTTATGAGTTGAAGGCTTTTTGTTTGTTGTGTTGTGCTGTTTTAGATTCCACATATAATTGAGTTCATGAAGTATTTTTCTTCCTGTGCTTGGCTTGTTTCACTTAGTGGGATACCTTCCACTGTCATCTATATGTCAAAAATCGAGATGTCTCCTTTTTAGAGGCTGAAGAATATTCCAATGTATATAGGTCTATACACCATGTTTTCTTTATCCATTTATCTATTGATGGACACTTAGGCGATGGGCACTTAAGCTGTTTCCTTATCTTGGGCACTGTGAATAATGTTGCAATGAACATAGGAGCAGATATAGTTTGGAGATCTTGACTTTGTTTCTTTTAGATCTGTAAGCTGAAGTAAGACTGCTGGGTCATTTGGCAGTTCTATTTTTAATTTTTTGGGGAGCCTTAAACTGTTCTAAACCTCCATTTTCCATAACAGCTATACCAATTTACATTCCCATTAATAGTGCACAAGGGCTTTCTTTTAGCAACATCCTCACCAACTCATTGCCTTCTGGAAAGAGGACGCTAATGTATAAACCCCTTCCAAATTACCTACTTTAGATGGCAGGTTGTTTGAATATCTTCTTCACATATTATAGTGTTTTTTTTTTCGTGTCTGAATATCATTATGAATTTATAGATTTTTCTTGATTCAATGCTTTTATTACACTAGAGTTTTTATTCTTGTTATAACTTCTCTGGTGGCACTCCCTTCAGGTTGGCAGACTCTGTTAACCATCAAGGTACTTTCCTATGTTTCACATAAAAAGATGCTTTATTTTTGTACCTCCTTGTCTCAGGGTCAACTTGATATTTTCAGGCTGTGGATTAGAATTCAACTGTTTCTTCAGACTCAGTTCCCTAACACAGGGGGATGATGTCAGAAGCAAAAACGTGAGCTCTTGAAGTCATCATGCTACTGAGGTAATATCTGTTTCTAGACCATCTCAGTGAAATTCTTTTAAATTATGAATTTATACCAATATGTTTAATTCAATTTCATTGCACTTAACTTCATTGTACTCCTTAACTGTTGCCTCTTTTGTAATTTGGTATATTAGATAGCAGTGGCTAATGGCAAATGTATTATCTAAATGGCTCTCAAACACATACTTATTTTTTGCTAATGTTATCAGAGGCGGCAGGTCAGCTGCAGCTCTGCTTGGCTCTGCTGTGGCTGGTGCAGCTTGGCTCCAAACGTTTTCTTTTTGTAAAGCGCTGACTGAAAGAGTTGTCCCGTATTTAGGATATGGCCAAAGAATATCACATTGCCAATCCGCAAATCAAAGAGGCGGCCTAATGTGCTTTTCCGACATGATGATCAAACAAGACACATGACAAGTGGAGGAATGTTATACAATTTTATTATAAGGAGGGACAAATAATTGGCAGTGATAATCCAATTTGCTACAGTCTTACTTATTTGTCACAAATATTGCTTTCATCTGCACACAATGTAAACTGAAATCTTTCCCCAAGACTCTCCAAGAATTTCATGCAAAACTAGCATGAAGCCGAAATCCCAGGTTCCTCTAATCCAAATTATGTTATGCTGTGCAGCTTCTTTTTCTTTTGTTGTTTTTGTTTTTGTTGTTTAATCTGGAGTGAAAAAGACAACTTATCAGAGATTCCCTTAGGTTTGTTTAAAAGGGCCACTGCACTGGATCCTACTCTTTTGAGGAACACATTCTGATCTTCCTCTGCCTGCACCCCTAAAAACAAGATCAGAAACTATGCCCTTCCTTCTATTATACTCTCCAGTTGCTAGGACCTTTGAATTCCCTGTGCAGATGGCCTTGGGCACATATCCATAAGGGAAGGGCTTACACAGCTCTTTCTTTGTCTGTACTATTGAGAACCTACTGTCCTAACAGCATGTCCCTCCCTAAACCCAAAGGGTGGCCAAGTGGCAACTGTGAGTGGAAGGAACAAAAATGGATCGTTGGCTGTGATGTCCACAGACATGTACCCAATGACCCCCTAGAACAGGAATGATCCAGACTTGAAAAGAAGGGGATAGAGCAAGAACAAAAGGATTTTCCTACATCAGCCCATTGGAGAGGACTTGTAAGAAATTAACAATACTGAATTCTGTCTTTAGGTTCCAGGTCTACACACACACACACACACACACACACACACACACACACCACATGCACGCACACCAACTTTTGTTTTCAAGCTGACATGGGGAATTTATTTTGCAGAAAAGCAACATGTGGAGAATGCCACAAAAAATCCTAGGATATCTAAAGTACTATATATTAAAAACAACAGCTGCTCCTAAGGACAACACTTAAAGCACTGGAAAATACACTGAAAACTGATGTGGATACATCTTTTCCAACAATTAACTTAGTTTATAAAATTGAATTTGTGGGATGCCTGGGTGACTCAACAGTTGGACATCTGCCTTTGGCTTAGGATGTGATCCCAGGGTACTGGGACTGAGTAGGGAGCCTGCTTCTCCCTCTGCATATGTCTCTATCTCTTCCTGTGTCTTTCATGAATAAATAAATTAATGAAAAGTTAAAAAAATAAAATAAAATTGAATTTGTATGCTTATAATAGGTGAGGCACTATTTTTCTCTTTCTCTGCCACACACAATTTAGGAAAAGCCTTGTCTGCTATGCGTCCAACAACATGCAGTGATCACACCAGAATACAGTAACCAAAATAATGCCCCACATGAGAACAGATGAAAAGTAGGAGGCACATACCACTCAGTGGTCAGAAGCAAATCTGAAATTCTACTGGGAAAATGTGTCAAGGCTTATCTATTGTGATGGTTAATTTTATGTGTCAACTCACCCAGGCTAAGGTTCAGATAGCTGGTAAAACAGTATTTCTGGGTGTATCTATGAGGTGTCTAAAACAAACCCATAACTTTGGATGCTGTTTATGAGGCCTAAATAGCATGGAAACTAATTGCATAAGTTATTTAGAATACAGATGATGTGTTTTAAATCAGGAAACATTAATGATACTATCAATTCTGTTAGAGACATGCAGATAAAAAAATAGAGACATGCAGATATTAACACTTAAAACCAATTTATATTTTTAATCTTTGAGCTTCTTTATCATATGAGGCTGGAAATAGAAATAGACTAGAACTTGGATTGAAAGAAAGTATATCATTAGTAAGGAGAAAACTTGCTGAAAATCCAAGGTGGCAATACTGTAATGTGTATTTCCAGAAAGTACAGGTAAACTAGGAAGTCTGCCGGAATGAAAGTGATTTTCACTCTTAGATCTAAAGTTTAAGGAGCAGTCTGACTACACAAAGAAGAAAACATTGAGCAGAAAATCCTTCTTGAGAATTCTGTTGACTACAGTTTTTTTTTTTGAGTTCACATTTATAAATATTTATCCACATCTTTTAATCCCTGCAGCTTCTGAAATTTTTGAGTATTTTCTGTCATGGAAATTCACAGTTCATCCTTTACCTGTGTGCCTGTCTGCCTTTTGTACTTTAAATAAAACAAGAGAGTTGGCAGTTTTAGGATATTCAGGAATAGTCATGATGTAAGAAAAAAAATGGGACTTTTTTCCCCTCCGTTATTGTTCATAAATCTCTAATGGAATATTACTGTTAGGGCAGGAGTACCAATCAGGCACAGTGCTTTCTAAGCATCATTTGAGGTTGGATGGGACAAATGGGCCACACCAGGCTGCATGGTTTCCTAAGCCAAAGTGATGTGCAAAGAAAAAAATAATGACATCTTAAAAGGCGATAGCTTGTTAAACTGTATTTTCTCCCCTCCACCTCTGAACACAGTGAATGACATTTGCAAACCTATTCATAGAATTCTCTCCATGTGAACTGCCTTATAAATGTGTTCCAAGTGTTCTGCCATTTATTTAACAAATATATGTTGAGTATGTACCAAGGCCCAGGTGCTGTGATGGGCAGAGAAGCTATAGTTGGAAGGAAAACGATTACTAAACTTCTAATGCTGTGAGTGAAAACAGAGAGTGAAAACAGAGAAACAAGCACTAATCAAAATATAATATGGAATGTGCAGTCATTTGTAGAAAATATATCTATAGAAATTGCATCATGATCTATAGGTAGGTATAGGTAATAATTACCTTCTCTCGAAAAAAAATGTGCATATATATGTAAGTTTATTACAAGTGTTACTGATATAAAGGATGCATAGTACAAATTCAGATAAATAATCAAATATAAAGTAATTTTATTATAAATTTCAAATGCTCTGATGGAGTCTCTCAGTATACTTTTGTTGATTTTGGCCAAGTCCTAGTCTGTACAGCAGCCAAGCTCGGTTTGCAATTCAACTATGATTTGATAAATCCAGTCACATCCTACTTCATGAAATTTTTTCAATAAATTTATTGTTATTAAATCTGATATTGAATCAACTATTAAACTCTCCCTTCCCCGAATGCAAATTTTACTCATAAAGTGAAACTGCCTTCAGCCTCAGCTCTCCATTTGTTGGATTTCTCTTGTTCATCAGTAATAAGAACTGCTTCTTGGCTGAATTGGCTAATAGTTTTAAATGCTGGAAGAATAATCTCTCATTTTTCTTTGTGGTGCTATTCACAATGTAGTAGCTACAGACACTACTGATTTTTAAGTGTATCTTGCCTTCCTAACGTTTTCTCCATCATTTTGAATCTAAACAGGAAGTCAAAAAGTAAATTAAGCCCTGAATTGTAGCATTTATCAATTCCCATGGTACAAATATTCCCATCATGGCTAATTCCAAGCAACCAATAACTGACTCATAACTGGACCTTATGAAGCAGTTTGAGCCACCTGTACTCTATTACAAATACATTTGTAGAACAGACTTTTTTGACTGTGCCTAAATTTCTAATTCAGTGTAATGAAGTCTGATAAGATTTCTTTGTATTATATTCCCTCAGTGCTCACATTTTTTTACACCTCTAATTGTTTGCAGGAAAGCAATCTTCTTTAAAAAGTATTTATTTATTTATTCATGAGAGACACAGAGAGAGGCAGAGACATAGGCAGAGGGAGATGTAGGCTCCCTGCAGGGAAGCCTGATGCAGAACTCGATCCCAGAACCCCGGGATCATGACCTGAGCCCAAGGCAGACACTCAACCACCGAGCCACCCAGGTGCCTCTGCAGGAAAGCAATCTTAATTGCATTTTGTCACAGGACTAACTTAGTGAGATTGTCTTCTTGCGCAGGATATACCCTTTCTGGGTCTCTGACCATGAACAAATTAACACTCTTCCATCTATTCCTGTTGCCCTCTGACAAAGGTCTGACCCTGATGACTGCATTACCTGACCCTTCTGTAGTTTCCCACTGGGTTCATGCAGGAGAAGTGCTGACAAGTGATCAAAGAGCAGGAGACAGGGGTCCCCTTTCTCAACCCCATATCTGCTTTGAAGTTTGTTTTGTTTTGTGTTTGGCGGTTGCTATCCCTCTCCATGACAACTCCAGTAGGATGGTACCTCTTTTTTGAATCCGGAAATCACAAGGCCCCTATAAAACAATTTCCTGATGGAATGGCTTCTCACTGTTAATCTCTGGGTGCCTTCACATCCCGTTGTGGTTTCTCTAACCCTGACTATATGTCTGTGAATACCCTGTTAACATCTTCTGGGCCTCTACGCAGGATTGTGTTTTTTTGTAAGGACAATGACTGGCACACACTAAAATGTGAGATTTGGTTAAAGTAATTTAGAAGGTCCTTTCTAGATCCATAATTACAGAGTCTAGGATTCATTAAGGTCAGTTTTCCAGAAAGCATTTTTTATTATTAACATAATTTAAAAATTTAAAATGATGAATCCCCAACTAGACAAAACAGAACTAGAGAAAGGATATTGAATCAAAGAGAGACTATATTTCAAAAATATGCAATGAAGACAAATACATGTATGACACAGTAAGCCATGACAAATAAAAATGCAGTTGGAGAAGCTAAGTGAATTGCTCATTGATATTCGATGTCTATCATGGTCCTTATTGTCATATTCATATGTACAGTTATTTTTTGCTCATCTGTGTGTCAGAGTTTCTTCATATTGGCACTATTACCATTTTGGGCTGGATAATTTTGTAGTTGTTGTGGGTATTGTCCTAGAAAACATAGACTATTTACTGGTATTCCTGGCTTCCACCCATTAGCTACCACTAACTCTTCTGCTACTTGTGTAACCAAGTGTTTCCAGGTATTGCCAAATGTCTTCACGGGGACAAGATTGCCCTTGGTTAGGAACAGTGATTGCATGTGATTATATGATTTCACACACACACACACACACACACACACACACGCATGGACCACACACGTATAGGTAGATATAGGTATGGATATACATATATGTCAAAGAAGACTTCAACAATAATTTCTTTTAGTCTTGTATCTTATATTACTCTATGTTATTATTGTGCATATTAATAGATACTGTAACAGTTATAAGTTCTGATCAGTATCGTGGTAAAGATTTATGATTTTTCCCCCTTTTCCTTCCGTGTCATCACCTTCTGTACTATAATCAGGAGGTTATTTATCTCTGCAGTAAATCTACAGGTAGAGGTGTTGATCCAACCGAAAGTGCAGGAAGTAAACATGCTTTACTGTGTGTGCAAAAGCTTTTTTGTCACCATATAAGAACGTGAGTCACAACAGGTTAGAGGTCACTGTCTCTCAGAGGTGCCACTTCCTGCTGCATCATCTTAAATGAAAGAGGATCATTTCTTTGGTCATTTTCTGCAGCCCTTTCAACATCAAAAGTGCCATTGTCAGTAAAATTCTATTTAAGTCAACATGTATTTATCTTCTCTACCACTGGTTCTAAGCGAGCCTGTGGCTTATGAATAGTCTTGGCTCTGAACCTTGTCTTCTCTTTGCAGTAGAATTTGACCACCAGCATGATGTGAGAGGTAGCTCTGTGCCCAACTTAATATTTCTCAACATTTTAGCATGATTTTATAGTACATTATTTCTGCCTATGCTGTGATACATTTACCATATATTCTGACAAATTAACTAAAATTTCCTCTTGATATCATGACTATTATCGTCTCCCATCTCCACTATTGCATGTTTCCCGCCCAGGGAGAATTATTCTCACTTGGAGTGTTTACCTGTTCCTGCCATAAAAACTGCTATGTTCCCAAGGATTCTACACAAGATCCATAGATGTATTTGTAGAGAAATTTACATACTAAATAGGTTCTTCACCTTACCTAAGATTTAATAAATAAAATAATATTTATTGTTATGTAAACTTACATTTGAAATAAAAGTAATGTTTTACCTTCAGTATTAATTTTTTTACAAAAGGCCTACATTTGTTGTAAAAAATTAGAACAATGAAAAGTACATAAAATTACAAAATCCAACTCTCTACAGGTAAACTCTACTAATAGACACGTCTCTTCAGACCTTCTATAACATATACACACACACATACCTTTTACAAAAATAGAGGCATGATACACATATTGTTACACAAATTGGTGTTTAAAAATTCAGCAATATAACATCATCCACTTTCCATACCAGGCATACAGAATTAGCCTATTATTTTTTAATAGCTTTATAAGTATTTCATATTATAATTTCATTTTACTTTTGACATATGAGGTAAAAGAAAACAATAAAAAATGTTATAAGCAGTTGTAAATATTCTTTACTATGCCCACATTACTAAAAACCTCTTAGGTCAAGGTTGATTGTAGACTTTTTTTCAAAAGGTTCTTTCTGATGAATAGCACCCCAGTGACACCAAAGAAAGATGGTTTGGCTGAAGTGGAAGCTGTCTTCTCTAACTCATAGTTGATAAATGAGCTTGATGCCCTGGGACACCCTATGAGAATGCTATAACCTCAAGGATAGTAGCCATTATTTTTTGCTTTTGTGACTGTCTTTTCCTAGTATTAAAAACATTTCAAAAATATCCAGTTATTGAGACATTACTTTAAACAGAGTATATTTGACTCAAGCAATATTTAGATAAATGCATGGTAAGTCCTCTGTTAATTCCTATCAATGAAAATGATATAATTTACATAAGTGAAAACTCAAAAAAAAAGAATTAATAATGCCATATGTAATAATCTATGTTTTTCTTTTTTAAGGCCTAAGTATCTTATTTATAGTTCATGATATAGTAGCAAAGTCAATAGAAGTTGCAATATAACCAAAGATCATGTGTCATTTCAAATTTCTACCCCTCATACCATAAGAGAGTAATCAAATTTTTGACTGCTGGATGTTTTAATATTTTTCTGCTTTATGGAAATTTATACATAGCCACTGTTTTGTACTGAACTATGTCACTTTTCATTTCTTTACAATCTTTTCAAATTTAATTCTTTGGGATGGAAAATGTTATGAAGAATATATGTATTACTTGAGTCTCAAGACCTAGCTAACCTACAGTCATAAGAGTAACAATTTATGACTCTCATGTACCTAATTGTTATCACAATTGCTATGACAGCTCATAAATAAAGCAAAAGCAAAAAAAAAAGAAAATAAAATTTTTAGAAATGTGACATGCAGTGCGAGAGAGCTCTAAGGAGCTCCAGGTAAGGGTAGAAGATGAAACAGCTTCACAGAAGTGTCATGAGAAAAACGGTGAAACCAAGCCCCAAACTCTGCCCAACTTGTATGGTCAAGTCCTGCTTGAGTCAACCTGAAATAGTCCCACTGGTGCCACAGGTAAAGGGAAGTAGGGGGCCAAACAAAGGCAAAGTGACCCCCTAGAACCTAGAGGCGCCCTAATAAAATACTAGAAGGACTATATCCTGTGAGGTGGAAAAAAGGCAGGGAGGTTTCCTTGTTGTGGGTGTTTCAGTAAGTATTTTGACAATGCGAATGGATTTTAGAAGGTAGCTATACCAGAACATTTGAACAGCAGAAGGATGGAAACAGCAAATAATAATAATAATAATAATAATAATAATAATAAAAGTAGTAGTAGTAGTAGTAGTAGTAGTAGTAGTGATTTTTAAAATGAGGGGGTAGAGAATTACTGGGTGGCTCAGCGGTTTAGCGCCAGCCTTTGACCCAGAATGTGATCCTGGAGTTCCAGGATTGAGTCCCACGTCAGGGTCCCTGATTGGAGCCTGGTTTTCCCTCTGCCTGTGTCTCTGCCTCTCTCTCTGTGTGTGTTTCTCAAGAGTAAATAAATAAAATCTTTAAAAAAATAATAATAATAAAATAAAAAATAAATAAAATGAGGAAGTAGGGAGCAAGAGTTACACATAGAACATTACTCAGGCCCCCCTCACATCTGACCCTGTGTGGTTGACAAGGCAGCTGGTTCTGTGAAGGGCATTGGCTGGTTGTGCCCTTTACCTTGGGGAGCATCAGGGAATTAAAAGCAGTCGTGAGGAAAGCTGAGTGGATAGCTCCAGAGTTGGCCTGCAGGCAGCCTCAGTGACCACCTCTGTGAAGCCACCTTGGGCAGGAAGTGACTGGCTACAGCTGGTTATCTCTGCTGGCCCCTCCCAAGCTCCCCCAGGCCAGAGAAAGGAAATGATTTGAAGGAATTCATGACATGCCATCCCAAAACTTGCCACTCTGGCATATGAACATTTTGGAGTTAAATCATTCGAAAAATGACAACTGCAAGAAAAAGAGTATGACCTTCTTTCCTTTAAAAGAAGGAGATGAAATTGCCACTCTGGAATTGTCCTTCCTCTGCCTGAGGTGGTTACGTTCTCCTCATCCAGGGCAAGCAGTTGAGTTGGTGAGAGCTCTGGGACGATGGACCTTGTTCACGTCCTCTGATGTCCCCCTGGTCTCAGCACAACCTCATCACCTTCCACAGCCACCTCTCCTTGTTCAACCTTGTGTGGAAACCACAGGGTTCACCCTTCCCGCGGGTCTTCATCCCTACAGAAGACTCCTGTGCCACGGAAAACAGGGATCAAATGAAGAGGCCTGCCTTTTGCCTGTTGACCCATATCATGTCAAGTTCAGTCTCAGCCAAAAAGCACAGAAGGAGGGCAAAGGTAAAGATTTGCCCCCTGCAGACCTACCCCACTCCCCACCCATACATTGCCCCCCACCCCCTACCTACCATGGCCTCCTTTTGAGGCAGGTCCCCAGTTTGCTTGTGTGTTGACACCAAGAATGGACAAAGAAGGACAGGTTCTTGGTGGTGTAGGACTTGGTCACCAAGGTGAGGTCCATCTGCATAATGTGAAGTAGAAAAGGAGGGAATGGGTCTGAAAACCTGGGAGAAGGAATGCATTTTCTGTAGTCTTTTGGCAGATGAGAGGCTAACGCATGGCATGGAAAGACATGGAATACGGTTGTTGTGAGATGAATGTGTTGACTCTACTTACTGTTCTTCTAGGGATGAGAATCATGAACCCTAGCAAGTCTGGGTTAATTTTCCATCATTTTGCAGGTAGCTTTGAGTTTTAATTAATTTTTTTATTGAGATATAATTGACATTGTGTAAGTTGAAGGAGTTCAGTGTTGGTTTGATGCGTTCCTATGTTGCGGTACGATTACCAGGATAGCATTAGCTAACACCTTCATCTCATCACATAATTATCATTTGCTTTTTGTGGTGAGAACATTCAAGATTAGTTTCTCAGCAGCTTTGGAGTATCCACTACAGTATTGTTAAGTCTGACCACAGTGCTTTGCCTGAGATCTCCAGAATGTATCCATCCCCTAACTACAAGTCTGCACTCTTTGACCATTTTAAAACGTGACCTAGCTTCTGTGGTTAAACCACCCAGGCTGAGGCTTCAGTGAAATGATCTTTAAAAAAAAAAATAAAAACAAAACTAAAAAATAAGAAATGATCTTTTTAAGCAGTGACACCAATGTGCTAGAAATGCTCTCAGCATCCAGATTTCTTACTCTGTAGCCTGTGTGCTCTACATATGTTGTGGGAGGCTGAGAATTCATGTCAGGTTTAATTACAGGAGAAGGGGATTTCATTCTCTCTGAAACATCAAACTAGTGAAATGAATTAAAACCCAAGCAAAGGAATTCATCCTCAGAGGGAATCCACAGATGCATTTCTTTAAGATTGCTTCTGGAGATGAGCAATCAAAAGAGCTTGCAGTACTGCCCTTGAGCCACTGCTGGAGCAGACGTCCCAGGAAGACCCCAGCCAGCAGCTGCTGGGAGAGACCCAAGTGCTAACAGCTTCGTGACCAGGAAAAGAAAGATCCCTGGTTTTCAAAGATCCAGAAAGGTTGGTTGGTTGAAAATGGAGAGGAGGCTGACAGGGGCAGGCAGACTGCAGTCGGGGGGCTTACAGATGCAGGATCGGCTTCCAGGACTGAATGACAACCCCCAACGACTTCCCTGGGACAGGTCCTTGTCTCTCGCAGCTTTAGTGAAGCAACCTGCTTGTTGCTAGCCTAATAAGTCATGTTTCTCTTTGCATTTGTTAATAAAATCTGTGTGTGTTCGTTTTCTGTTGCTGCCATAGTAAATTATGATATTTGGTAGCCTAAAAAACACAAATTTATTCTGACGTTGCCATTGATCAGAAGTCTAGCAGGGTTCACAGTCTTACAATCACGGTATCAACAGGACTGGTTCCTTTCTGGAGTAGCTGGGAAAGAATCTGTTTTCTTGCCTTTTCCAGCTTCCAGGGGCCTGTGACATTCTTTGAGTCATGACTCGCTTCTTTGCAAGCCAGCAACACTGCCTTTCTCTGACTCTTCTTTCAGAGTAAGACCTACCTCTGACCAGACCTCAGCAGGGACAGATTCTATAAATGTGATTAAGTTGGGCCCACCTGGATAATTCAGACTCCACTTCTCATCTCAGAGTCTTTGTTCGTACTCATGCGGGCAATTCCTCTTTCTTAGTACAATGTAATGTACTCACCGCTGCTTGAGAACAGGACTTACCTCTCTGGGGCAGGTGGGGCAGGTGATAATCTGCCTTCCACACTTTGTAAAAAGAACTTTTACTCCCTGCTTGTTCAGTGAATAAGGAGAAAATGATACTATTCCATATTGTTCTACCTAAAAAGTATCTTGATGCATGAAAGACTTTATGTGTATTAAGACATTCAAATTTTATAACAAGCAGGCAGGCAGACTGGGAATCACAGAACACAATAATAAGATCAAGAGTAAATGGCCTCTGTAGTCACAAATATGTATTTCATGCACAATTAGGTGAATAAATTTCTTCTCTGAGTCTATCAGATATGCAATCCAGAAATGCAAGTCAGTGGTGACTTTCATTTCCATAAATTTCATAAAATGCTTTGACCCTTCTTGCACTGGACACATTTCAAGGTGAGCAGCCAGTAACTTCATTGCATGCATTCTGACCACCCCCATCAGACAAGTAAGTCTCCGAGTAGAATTTAAAACCAATACCATCCCTTGTACTCTGTCCTTATCCTATGATCAGGATGTTTAGATATATAGAATGGACTATTTTCTTGATAGCAAAGCACGTTGTCTAATTTTCAGATAAAATAGCGCTTTGCGGACTACATTTAGGGAGTTGAGTGGGACATTGAGCATCTCTACTGGCTGTCATGGCTGAAGTGCTAATGTCGTGCAGTGGGGAGGACACAGATGTCTGAGAGGTCAGACACATTATGTGATAAAATCTTTATTGTAACAACACTAATGACAAAATCCATAACTCTTGATTGTTTTATTAAAGCTCATGATTTGGGGTATAAAATTTAAAGTGCCACCAAAAACCCAAGTTTAAGACCTTGGAGTAAAATTGAGGTTACAATTCTCCCTTTGGGTTCACGGCAGTTGTGTGTGTGTATAGGTGTGCATGTGTTCTTGACAAAAGAAATGATCTGATCAAATTGATTCAACAAAAATAACAAAAATTTTCTTCCTCATTAACAATTAAAAAGATGCATATTTTAGCAAACACTTTGTCACTTGATCTGTAGCTGTGATATGATTGTAGTCCCATCATTGATTCAGCAGTTCTATAAAACAGGAAGGCAGCATGTGAATAATGTAACCATGTGTACCGAGGAAATAGGAAAATAGATGTGAGCCTCTTTAATTAAACAATGCTATTTTAAAAATAGAAACAAAACTTTTTTCCCTTTATGATTCACATTCACTGTGAATAGAAAAATTCACTGTTTTATAGAAATAAAGTTGAACTCACCTTTCTTTGTATAAGTTGGAAAACAGTGAACTCCATTGAGCTAACAGGAAGATATTCAGAGTAAAAAGATTGTTACTCCCCCCTTCCATTTCTTTTTTTTTTTTCTTTTAGGATTTTATTTATTTGAGAGAAAGAATGAGAGAGCACAAGTGGGAATGGGGCAGTGGGAGGAGACCCAGACTCCCTGCTGAGTGGGAAGTCCAATGTGGGGCTTGATCTCTGGACCCTGGGATCTTGACCTGAGTCAAAGGCAGATGCTTAACTGACTGAGCCACCCAGGTTTTCCTCTTCTCATTCCTAACTTAAATATCCCCTAGTTTGCTCCATAAATCTAATGGTTTTTGACACTGATTTTAATTCCCAATTTTTCTGGAATAGACCCCATGTGAGTTCCTGTATTGGCAAATGTACACCAGTAAGAATAACAGGAGACAACGTCTTTTGGTCAAGTTCAGTTGAGACTATGGATATTAATAAGAAATCTGAGAAGGAAAGAAGAAGACATCAAGGGAAAGGAGAGAGATAAAGACTTATTCATCTTAATATCCCCTACCTTGTATTCTATAATTAGTTTATACTTTTGACAGAAGGTGTCAGAAGTATAAAGTTTGGAGCAATGAGGACTAATAGTTCACTTTTACAATTTCAGGAAAGTTGTGGTTGAACTTACACTGCAAAACCCTTCATGTGTAATTATATTTATGTTAAGTTATGTGTTTAAGTAATTGAGTAAATTCACTGGAATATTCTAGGTTTTCCAGCACAATACACTGCTTTTATTTATAACATTGCAAAAAAGAGTCACACAGAAAATGAGTTTTATTTTTTTAATGTTTTTAAGATTTTATTTATTTATTCATGAAAGACACACAGAGAGAGGGAGAGACACAGGCAGAGGGAGAGGCAGGCTCCATACAGGGAGCCCGATGTGGGACTCTATCCCGGAATCTGGGATCATGACCTGAGCCGAAGGCAGATGCTCAAATGCTGAGCCACCCAGGCAACCCAGAAAATGAGTTTTAAAAGAGATATTTAGTCCTAGAATCCAGTACAGCCTCATTCTTTCACTAGATATGTGGCCATGTGGGATTTGTTATTGTCCCAGATACCCTTATCTATGGAAAAAAAATATATATATATACATCTGTAGTAATTAAATACACTTGTGTACATGAAAATGCCCAGAAAATAGGCAGTCAAAAAAATCACTTATTATCAAAATTGAATTTCATTTAAATAGCAATGAGCCATCATTACTTATTAGTGCCCCAAATCCTGCACACTGACAACATCAAATGCTGGTTAGGTGCTAGGGCAAAAGAATTCTCATTCCTTGCTTGTGAGAATGCAGAATCAGCCACTTTGGAAGACAGTTTGACAGTTTTGTATAAAACTAAATGCATTCTTTCCATATGATCCAGCAGTCATACTCCTTAGTATTTACCCAAAAGAGTTGAAAACTTGTGACCACACAAACACCTGTATGCTGGTGTTCACAGAAGCTTTATTTATAATTGCAAAATCTTGAGATCAACCAAGATGTCTTTTAGTAGGTGAAAGGGTAAATAAACCATGGTTCATCCAGTGAAATATCACTTAGCACTAAAAAGAAATTAGTTAATCCAGCCATGAAAAGGCATGGAAGAAGTTCAAATACATATTCTTCAGGAATGAAGTTGATCTGAAATGCTGTGTACTATATGATTCCAACTATTCTGTATAAGCCAAAACTATGGAGACATTTAAAAGATCAGTGATTTTCAAAGTCTGGGGTTAGTGGAGGACAGAGGATAATAATAAGACTGAAAATAATCCCAGGGATGCTATAGTGAAGGATGCATGGCATCATACATTTGTCTAAACCCAATGGTTATCTAACCAGAAGAATGAAACCTAAAGTAAATTATGCATTTGGGGTGATGATGATGTGTCATTGTAGGTTCATCAGTTGTAGCAAATGTACCACGCTTGTTGGGGATGTTCACAATG
The DNA here is from genome assembly GCF_905146905.1 of Nyctereutes procyonoides. Lineage (NCBI taxonomy): Eukaryota > Metazoa > Chordata > Mammalia > Carnivora > Canidae > Nyctereutes > Nyctereutes procyonoides. Next base: position 6,699,717 of record NW_026575082.1, on the reverse strand, counting down.
GGGAGGAGGGCCATGCATATGTGGGAGCAGGGAATATAAAGGAAATTTCTGTCTTTCTCTCAATTTTGCAGGGGACTGCAAACTGCTCCAAAAATTTTTCTTAAAAAAATTAAATGTCACAAAAACTATTCCCTCTCTAGAATTTCAAAATCAGTGATAGAATATTTTTGGTGAGACTATATAGACATACTTACAAATACATGCAAAGATCACTGATCTAAAATTTAATTAAGAATTCATGTTAAACAGGATAATTTGTGAATGTTGATTTACTTCATTTTAATGAATATCTCAGATTATCTATCTATATGCCTCTCCTTGAAACATTTTCTATTACTGGTAAAATATTACAATACAAATATAACTAAACTATTGTGCAAGCTTACATGGATGAGTTTTAATTTTCATATGTTAAATGTGAATTCATTCATATTTTTCAATTATACATACAAAAGAGTGTGTATATTTCTCCATTCCACTGGAATATTATGACCAGTTGTGTTTTTACAATGAGTTTAGTGTGGCATAAGATATGCACTAACATGCTATTTTATCCTTTCCTCTTCTGTTCTTTCTTTTTCCCAGTGAAACACTGAATTGTAAATGACCATCTGTCTAAAGAGCTTGTGTTGTAAAAAGAATTGATTTATTTACAAGGCACATCTTGGCAAATATTCTTAGATCTTATCTAAATTCTCAGGAAAACCAGAAACTCTTCATCATTCATAGGATCAAATGAAAGTTCTTCATATCACTTTGTGTCATCAACAAGGGGCATATAAAATATTTAACTATATGATAGAAGCCTAAAACCCAGGTTGGTCAAATTCTTTAGGCAGCTGCATATGATAATATTAGAACAGTTCTAAATTGCCCTCCCAAAGTCACCACAATCTTAATTAAGGCAATTGCTTTAGGTAGCACACATACAGAGACACACTGATGCATGGACAATGCCAAACACACAATGGCCAAGGAATGAAATTACATGAAGAACACACTGAATTCACTTCTGCGGAATAAATATCTTTTTTTAAAGGAAAATAATTGTACACTGATGTTAATCATACAAACCATATTTAAAAACTATTATTCCATTAACATTTGGACTCTGATAAAAAGGAAATCTAAAGCAATAGTGGGCTTGTGTTTTGGATCATTTCAGATACGGCACCCCTACTTTCTTTTACAAAGAAACACCAACCACGACAATATTCAGATACTAAATATATTTTTGTTTAAAATGTGTGCTGTTTTAAGGTGATTCTGTAATATTTGATGATGTTATCAGTATTGAGAAATGCCCAGCTCTGCCATGTAGATTGGCCAACAAAAGGAGTTTCTTGTCTCTGTTCTGAAGGCTTCTAGTAGTGAGAGACCAAAAGGAAAGCCACTCTTGGGTGATGGCCAAATCTGGAGAAGGTTTTCAGAGGGCTGGGTGGGGAGCTGAGATGCACTGGGAACTACTTCAGATGATGACTTAACCCTCAGTGTGCAATGACCTAAAAACAAGTCAGTCGACCAAAAGCAATTAGGTAATAATACCTGAGTCTTCAACCAAAAGGAAGACTTGGCAATACACTTGTTAATAATAATTGGCAATACACTTGTTACCAGTCTTATCTTACTGAAGGAAGAAAGTTTGAATCAAAGTAATTTCTCCCTTGGGGCATAAAAAGATAGATTAAAAGAGGAATAAATCACAGTTCTATCTTTTCCTTTATATTCATTGCACATAGTAAACAGTACTTTAGAAAAAACTATGTGTATATATATATATATGTATATAAAACACTAACCTCTGTGTTTACAAATATCTTGTACTTCTGTGAATTAAGTCATGTTAGGGATAATTAAAATATGCTATTCATTAATCAAATATTCCAGAAGCCATTTTCTAATAAGCCATTATTAGGGAACTAATTTAACAAAATTAGTTTTCTTCAGTTGGGACATCAACTTGGGAAAACTGAACTACCACCAGAACCTGGTAATAGGTCTTAGAATTGAAAAGAACAAGAAATTGTTCAGTTTTGCTTTTGCTTTTGTTTTTGGGCCTAATTGATACTTCTAAGAAATAAAAATAATAATCACTTTTGTATTTTTTATTTTTGACTTTATGAAAATGATTTCTAAATTTTCATCTCCATTCTCACTGGAACATCTCATATCTATTCTCATACATTAATCTTACATAATTTAACCTCCTCCAGGACATTTTAACTGAGATGATCTATTCTACCATCAAAGTCAATGTGTAAGAAAGCCATTTTTTTACCTGTGTGGGAATTATAATAACAATAAAAGGGATTACTAAATTTATATGTCATTTTATTACCTACATAAGACCATTTTGAGAATAGGCCATAATGTGAAACACACATTTATAACTTGGCAAGGGTCACATAGTGACACAACTAAAATATAAAGTTTCATCTCTTTTTAACATATACATTCATTCAACATATATTTACTGACCACTAGGAAGTTTTGTTGACTCTGGGGATATAAGCATCACAATGAAACATTTCCTTCCTTGGTAGAGTTTATGTAATGTTGTGATATTAAATTAGCTTCCTAATTTGTCTCCTTGGCCTTTGTTCCCTTTACACATTCTCTTACACCATATTGACAGAATTGAATTTCTAAGGCTAACATAGATCATGTATTCCCCCACAATCCAATAATATAAATCGCTGTGTTATTAACCACAAATTAAAGTTCAACGGTTTTAGCTCAATATGTAGGACCTATGTTGATTTGTCTTCTATATTTCCAACAATCTTCTTGTCTATTAATACTAGTGCATTCATTATTGTACCAAACTATCTTGTAAAATAGTCCATGCATGCCTTGGTTGGTGTCAATCATCTTCATTAGCCTTATCCATTTACCTATGAGATACCTATCACCAAAGCCTCAGCTGAGCCCTTGACATCTGCAGTCTCGGTGAAGATCTAATTTTCTAATATATCATGGCAGTTATGAGTCGTATGATTGCTGGCATTTAACCATAGTTTTATAATGATTATTCTTTTGTATGAGTATTGTGTCTCCTCAAATAGATAATTCAAAAAAAGAGTTTTTACTATACTTTCAACATAATTTGTTATAAAATATGATTTTCTAAATAACAGTATAACAACACTTTAATTGAATAATTTACTGATTCATCAATCCTCTTATTCATTATGGTATGTGCTGGATTAAGAGCTAACAGCTAGGTATAAATGGAAAACCAAACAAATGACTTAAAACGATGGCAAAAGTAACGCTCAAAAAAATGGTATAATGTTCACAGTGCTTATCATTGCATGTAACATTGAACTTTGCTGACATGTTTATTTTAATCTGATAGTAAACTAAATAAATCTTTAATAAATAGACGAGATTGGGTGCATTCAGGGTGGTATGGCCATAGACATCTTTAATAAATAGAATTGTCTTTAAATCATATTATATGATTTTAATCAATAATTCATGTAATTCTTTTTGAAGAAACATAAACAGAAATGTAATCAATGTATTAATAGTTATTCTTTTTTAAAAAATTATTAATATTTATTCTTGTTTGGTTATAGCCAAGACCTATCTTTATTTTCTCTCTATATCCATCAACAATTTGCCTAAAATGAAAAAAATATCAAAATGTAAAAGAAAGATATGAAGTTATATACTCAGGAGAAATTCAGGATATGACAGACGAAACAATGCAATTATGAAAAGGAAAATAATTTAGCAGAAATCCAATAAAACCTCAGTAGTCATTTTTGAATTAACTTGGGAATGCTATCAGGTACAGAAGGAAACATTAGTATTTAGTAGTTATATTAAAATTCATTCAGCAATAGAAAGAACATGCCTTAAGCAAATCAAAAAGAGAAAACTAATAACTTTGAGTCAATTAGAGTAATTAGACAACACTAGGAAGACAATAAGAGGAGTCTAAATGGCCTACCTTCTCCCAGACTGAACAAACTCAAATCCGTATTTTTGTTTATAAAACTCTTCTCTCCTTTACGTTATCTTTTCATCTCTTACCCTTAAATTTTAAAATATTATATAGTTGTAAATTGCAACTTACTATTTCTTTTCAGTGATGTTCCCTGACATATTTATTAGATCAATTTATTACATATGTCTATGTACCACTAAAGTAAAGGAAAAAGCACATCATCACACATTTGTTGAATGCCTCCTATGAAGAATACTGTTATGACTAGTCTTGCATGCAATTCAAAGATCATAATTCAAGTAATGGAAGTTTAAGTATACCAAATAATACCAACATTTGACAAATATAAAAGCAAATATTGTGTATGAATCTGTCATATTATTTAAGTACAATGTAAATAAAACAAAGACTAAGAGCAAACAGTGAATTTATGCATTGAAATTAATAGATGAAACATGGAATAAGATGACAAATCAAATTATGAAAATGTGTTAAAATCAACCCTTGCCCCCCCAAAAAAACACAATGAGAGTAAGATGTTGATTACGTGATAGGAAAACTCCAACATTTGTTCTTCCCAATATGATGGATCTTTAAAAAAGCTAATAAAAAATTTGGAAGTACAAGGATTAGGAGACTTTTGCCAAGCAAATGGACAAACAGCAAGCAGAAGACATTGTATGACCACGAAACAACAGAGAAACCAACCACTTTATACTTAAAAGCATGCAATCTAAAACAAAGATCCAGCATTTATTTCATGAAGTAAAAAAGATAAAACTATGAATCAAAAATCATAGAAACTACAGGAGAAATAGGATGACATACTATAAGAATAAAAGGCTTTAAATGTCTTATCCTAGGGCACAATTCATAGAAGTAATAAAGTGATCCACCTCCAGAATAGAGAATATACTTGTCAGCTGCTTGTCAGAATATTGAAAAATTTACTATTTTGAAATCACAAAGATAATAATGGGAAAAGAGCGATAGGTATATGGGAAATTAAAACTAGGAAGTAAATATTTAGTTAAATAATATAAGCATTCAGTTGAGAAATCTAGACAACAATGAATGTTTTTCTTTGGAAATATATATTACTGTAATTCACTACCAGGTCTCCATAAAACTTATTAAAAATAAACTGTAAGAAAGACTTATATATGTCTCATGAAATTTATCAAACAAGTATCCAGGCTAAATATCTTAAGAAGAAATTATTTCAAATTGTCAGACTGCTTTAATTTGCAAATTCATTTAACTCATATAAAGTGCTGAGTGACCAATGGTTCCATTTTTATAATAAAGCCAATACTACAATAATAAAACAATAAATATAATAAAACTCAAATACTTTAGAATATTCACAACTAGAAATATAAAGATTTTTCTAGGTAATATATTAACAATAAAAATTTCAGATTATTGTAAGGCCAATTAGGTATTTTCTTACATATAAAGACAAGAAATAAACACTACAGCATATAAGATTTCAGTCCATTACCTGAATCCATGGAGGGGGGCACATTTGTTATTTAGCTAGTATCTGTGGCATGATTTGGCACTTCTAGAAAAAAATATGCTACCAAACTCCTTGAAGTAGATAAATTCCAGATTTAGTAGAGATTATTTTACTTTTTAATGTATTCATACCTACATCCAGAAATATTTACATAAAATACTAAATTTAACAAGTACACTTTTTTTCTGCAAATACATTCCCCCTCTCCCTTTTTATTGGCTCTGTTCTCCTTGTTTTTCATCTATTCTGTATAGAAAAACCATCCTCACATATCTCCTATATTAATACACTAAGGTGCATTTTTCCATATTTTTTCTCTGTTTATGTAAACTTGTATAGACAAATATGCATATCATATGTATGAACCTTTCAGTGATAGTTTGTTTTACAAAAAAAGGGGGTGATTTTTATGCCTTACTTTTCTTCTTAGCAAAACCTCATAGAAATTCCTGCAAGTTAGCTTGTCAGTGATAACTTGCTCCCTTTAAGGACTTTGTTGCTGATGGCAAATTCTGAGAGTACTTTTCAGAATTTCTTTTTGTGTTTTTACTTCCGGCAATTCTACTGTGATGCTCCTTATTTTAGTTTTCTTTGTATTTATACAGCTTAGGATTTAGAGCATTTTTGCATTTGTTATTTGCTGTCTCTTAATCAATTTTGTAAATTCTCAGACATTGTTTCTTCAAATATTACTAATTTTCTATTACTTTTCTCCTTTCCTTCTTAAATGTCAGGTTTTCCTTTAAAAAAATTATCTTTTATTTTCCTTTAAGCACTGCAATTTGGTTATTCTCTATTCACCTGTCTTCTATTTCTCTAGTCTTGTCATTCTTATTGATAATAAGCCTTGTTTTTTAAGAAGTTTGCCAGATAACAAAGCCAATTATGTAGAACCCCATGGGTCATTTCCTAATATCAGGGTTTCTTTCCTTAATTTCCCCTCATATGGTCTTGTATTGGCATGCCTTGTTATTTTTGAATGAATGCCAACTATTTTGTCCAGAAAACAGTGGAGATTCTCAATGAGAATATTACCTCCTGCCAGAAAAGCATTACCACTTTGCATTCTCTCATGATTGTTCTAGGATTAAGATATCTAAAATCCTGGTGAACTAAATAGCTCAGTGTATCCCATTTGATTATTTCCTTATTTGATTCTTTTATAAGAAAATTTCTTTGTTTTCTACTTTTTTCTACTTTTCTACTTTTCTTTTGTTTTCTACTTTTTAGTTGTTTCCAGAGGGACATTAATCTTTCACAAGCAAATGCATCATAGCCAAAAGTAGATGATCTTTAATTTTGTAAAGTACTATTCCTATCTGTTAGATTAGTAGATAGTAAATAATGTGAAAATGTGTAACTGAACTTTCTCCTTACTCGTGATGATAGTATGTAAATTGTTAAGAACCTTTTCTAGTATATTTTGATAATATATTTGAAATTCAGAACTATACACAATATTTTACCTAACAACTGCCTTCTTTTTCTATGGAAATCTATACTTTGGGAATCTATACTTAAAAACTACTCATACAGTGCTACAAAGTTATATGTAAAGAATTTTATGTGGCTATTGGCATAAATATTGATTGATAGATGTCTGTGTAATTACACAGTAGATGATTAGAAAGAATGTTTAATATATAATACTAAGTATAAAATTAAATCTTTGGCTTATTTTGACAGTATCCAACTTACACAAAATACACACACTTAATTGGGTAGAATATATTGAGATTATTTTTATAAGTATAAAAGATCTAAAATACAGTTTCTCAATTTAAAAAATATATTTAATAATATGGATTCAAAAACATGAATTTAATTATGTTGGCAGAGTTTTGATATTCTGTTATAAAAGTCTGAAGCAAAAAGGCATTGTTAACATTTAAAGGCTCCTCAACACTGAAATTTCCTTTTGCTTTAAAATATTACTGCTACTATATATGTTCAATAATTCTACAGCAGAAGCTCAGATTTTCCTGTCTTTTACATATTGCCAGTGGTTCATTAAGCAAACCTATCATTTCTAAAGATTTGAATGAATTAAGGAAGTCATGGTTTAAAATGAATGGCTGTCATATATTCCATTTTCAGTTTTTCTCTCCTTTAGTTATTATTAATTGTAAAATATTAGCACTTTGTTTTGAGGTCATAAAAGTCAAGACTAACACAAGAGAGAAGCTTCCAACAGAGATGATGAGCCAATCAGATGCCTCTCTGCTCATCATGAAGCTTCTTTAGCTGCAAAAGTAAAATGAATCAACCATAGAATTTACCCAACAAGCTAATAGCTACACTGTAGTGGCTAGATCATGATATCTCTGTGTCATTAAATTTTGAATGTTAAATAACGTTCTAAAATAGGTAGATGCAAAAATTGTAAATATAAAATAAAATATAGTAATAACAAAGAAAATTAAAAAAATGAAGTTGCCTAATTTGGTAATTTACAGTTTACTTTGAGTTTTCAAGTTTATATTATATATCATGGATAAGAAGATATTTATGCATGAGCTTTTTTTGAGGGGAAGGCATCTTATTCTAAAAAGGGTTAGAAGTGTAAAAATCACTTTAATCACTCATAAAGGACTTCTTTCCCTTCTAATTAAAATATATCTGTATAATTTCATCATTTTACAGGTCCATGTTAAATTGACATAGTTTTCGCTTGGAATAAATCAATATAGATTTAAAGTTAAGACATCTGGGAATTTTCCATTTGTATAGATGTATTTATTTTCTTAAAATGCCCCTCTTCTTATTTTCAATCACCCTGAATGTTTCATTTTACTTTCAACCAAATTAACAAATCAGAAAAAAAGAAATGTTAAATGCCAATAATATTAGATTATCAGAAAAAATTAAGCTACAGGATTACATATTATATGTACTATAGTTAAGTATCTCTAAGTTATTATACTGTGTTTTTTGAATTGGTGTATTTTATTCGTTGTTTTTCACATAAAAATTTACATATTTTACATAGAAGTTTTTCACCAACATTGAATTTAAGTAATTATTTGTTCCTGTAATCAAAGTATTGGTTAGAGTTTATTCGTACATACTAAGGCACATAATTTAACAACCCTTCTCCAGACCACACAATATTAAATTCCTTTAAGAATAAGAAAGGTAAAACAGGAGCACCTAGGTGGCTCAGTGGTTGAGCATCTGCCTTCAGCTCAGGTCCTGATCCTGAGGTCCTGGGATCGAGTCCCACATTGGGCTCCTTGCAGGGAGCCTGCTTCTCCCTCTGCCTGTGTCTCTGCCTCTCATGAATAAATAAATAAAATCTTAAAAAAAAAGGTAAACCAAACTAGCAAAGTGTATGGAAATCTTACATTTAAAACTTTAATGCAAGTTGATAAATTGTCTGTTTAAAGTTAAGGCTGATTAAAGTTGGGGGCATGCCGAAAAAATACAAGAGCCAACTGAAAGGTCTTCCTATGGGGAAAGCTAGAAAATTTGAGGAAGCAGTATTGAATGACAACTCAAAGTATGAAATAAAGATTCATGAGTCCATACTGATACAAGTAGATGATTGAATAAATAAATAAATAAATGAGAGAGAGTGAGCAAATCTTCTATGCAGTTGTCCAGGGAATTCCATGCAGAAGAAGTCCAAAGAATTTGTTATAGATGTTCCTTTGTTAGGAAGGTAGAGTAATACCTCTAATTCCTTAAATGTGGGCTGTGCCTGGTGACCTCCTTCCAAGCAGTATGGTGTAGGAAGGGAGGAAAAAAATAGAGTAATTTTATAGTGAAGAAATCTGACCAATACTACCTCAGTCAGATGAGAGAGTTTAACATCAACAGGGTGATCATGTTGATTGCATGTATGTTCCCTCAGTATGATGCAGAGATTGGTACTTTCCTCCTTGTTATCTTCTCCAAACCCCATTATGCCAATCTAATCAGGAGGCAAACCAGAAGAGTTCTAATTGAGGTGAATTCTGCGAAATGCCTGATTGCTACTTCTCAAGATTGTCAAGGTCCCCAAGGACAAGGGAATTTTGAGAAACTGTTACAGTCAAGAGACATGAAAACATGATGTCTTGTTCAGGATCCTGAAACAGAAAATAGACATTGTGTAAAAACAAGGAAACCAAGATAGAGTAGGAACATTAGTTAATAATAATCAGTATCAGTAGGAACATTAGTTAATAATAATCAGTATTTGTCCTAAAATGTGACAAATACACCATAATAACATTAAGATGTTTGTGTGTTGCACAAGAGCTCTACATTAATCACAGCTTTTCTTTAAATCGTTATGTGGTAGGTTTGTTTAGAAGGTGTTTTCTTGTCTACTAATTCATTTAATCCTCACAAGAATTCTATGGTATAGAAATTATTCAATTTCCCTTTGGATAGAAAACTAAGGCTTAGAAAGTTTTCATCTTTCTTAACATCTCACAAGTATTATGTTGCAGAAAAAGGACTTGAATCCATATGAGTTTTGTAAATCCTTTCTACAGTCACCTAAATCATAAAATGCCCCTACCATTGAGATGTTGGATTATTCAACAATATCTTTAAACGTTTGTTAAAGTTCCTCAGTGATACGTGCAGTATTATATATTGGAATATATATTGCAATGAATTTTAACAAGGTATAATTGGGTTTCTGAAGATGAATATGTGGTTTAGAGGTTAAGTAGGTATCAGAGCAATTTTCTAGATTCAAATACCACTGTCACATTTAGTAGCTGAATGATCTGGCCAGGTTCTCTGTGGCTTTACTCTCTTCTGTAAAACTGGAACCATGCTACAGTATATATTTCAAAGGGTTGCTAAGGGAATTAAATGTTATATATGTAAAGTGTTTACAATTCCAAGCTCATAATGTGTCCATTGATTGATATTTTTTATAAAAATGCTTTAAATAAGACACTTACTAACCGGTCATCAGATAATTAATTTGGGCACATTTAAGGCTATCAATCCGGAAATCTTGTTAAAGTATCATTTAGACAATACAACAGATAAAATAAATGTGATGAAGAAACAATTATGAAATTAAGCAGTCCAAAATATAGTGTGATGGCATATGCTAGGTTTTGCCTCATGAATCAAACATAGCTCTTGCTATTCTATAGGGAATGACCAAGAGCCCTTTGATTTCTTATTGAAGTAAATATCCTTACTGAAGTTTTGAAACAATTCTATAGAGTAAAATTTTGAGTGTTACCTTCTTTCATTCAAAATTATTTAATATTCAATATTGACTTATAGTTGACCATCTGTTATTTTCAATAAAATTGTTTCCAAAAGATTTTAAGACTCTCACAGATAGTTTGCATTTACTTCATTAAATTCTACTGGTAGCTGCACTTTTTATTCCAGCTACTTTACGTGCCATTACATAGACATTTTGGACAAAAAATGTTAGACATTTAACAGATATACTCTGTTCCACAACAGGATCCAGGCATCCTTACTGAGATGTTTCCATCATAACCAGGTGTATGTAGTCATGTACAGGTGATTTTTTTCTATGAAATAGATTTCCAAAGTGGGATTTATAAAGCAAATCTAACATGAATTATCACTTTGATAAAACTATGCCTGATTAGTTTACAAGCATGGCAGCTATTCATACTTTTATTATCAGTTTATAAGACAGTTTTTTTCTTTTCTCCTGTTGGGTTCTTCTATTTCCACCCCTCCTATCCTACTATCCAAATACAAGGGGTGGAAATGATCATTTACATTTTTCCTTGAATCTATATGTTATGGATTACTAGTCAGGTTATTTCCTTGTTTTATGAACCCTCTGATTTACCTGTTTTCTGATTGACACTATCCTTTACTTCTAGTTTTTCTTATTTTATTAAAAATTTATCTTCCTTCTCTTTCTTCTTTTTTTCTTTTTAAAGATTTATTTATTTATTTATTTATTTATGTATGTATGTATGTATGTGTGTGGGAAAGAGACAGAGTGCATGCATGTGCACGAGAGAGTGGGGGGAGGGTGGAGAGGGAGATAATCTCAAGCAGACTCCCCTCTGAGTGGGGAGCTCAATGCAGGGCTCAATTTTATGACTGTAATCATAACCTGAGCCAAAACCAAGAGTCAAATACTCAACCGTCTGAGCCACCCAGTTGCCTCTTCTCTTCCTTATTTCTGCCTTATTCTTATCAGCTTATTGAAGTCTATATATACATATAGACTTCATATAGATATAAAAGTTTTGCACCTTTTTATATATTTTTATATGTAATTATATATGTGTGTGTGTGTGTGTGTGTGTTACAAATAGTAAACCATTTGTCTACAACTTTGTTCATACATTACATTTTTACCTGGTATAAATTTGCCATTTGATTTCGAATATAGTACCTTCCATAAAACTGAAATAAATATTTACTGCTTATATCCACAAATCTGTAAATTTTGAATTTTCTTTCTTGCTGTATAAACATTCTGTACACTTGGAAGTATTTTACTTTTATCATACTCTACCTTGAATTTACTTTGATATATGCTCTGAAGTTAGAATTTCACTTTATTTTCCTCTGGGAAGCCAATTTTATCTGCACTATTTAAGCTATTATTATTTAATAAGCTATTATTTAATCCCATATAATATCTTATGTAAAATTATCTATTATTATTTAATCCCATATAATAAACTATTATTTAATCCCATATAACAACATCTTATATAAAATCATCATATAATAATGGGATACATTTCTACATTCTATCATGTTTTTTCAGTGATTTAAAATATAGTTTCATCTACTAGAATGAAACCTTCCTTATATTTTCTCATTGGTTTGAGTAGGATTGTAATTCTTATTGTAAGTTACTTAACTTCTCTGCTTCAGTGTACTCCTCTGTAAAATGGAAGTAATAATAGCAGTTACCTCAAGAGATATTTTGAGGATTAAATAAAACCATACATAAAAGTGGTGTTAGCAGTATCCAACACCAGTTAAGTACTATTTTCTTAAAAATACATGATTGAAGCTTTACCTTTACCAACTATGTAATGGCAGCTTTTCACCATTTAACCATTTTATGCTTATGTTCTCAAATTTGGGAAATAGGATTAAATCTTATTTTTTATTTAATCCAAATATCTACTTATTTTACTATCCATTTATTTTTTTTCTAAATTAAATATTGGAAACCATAACATTTCACCTGAGTACTGATTGGGTTACCATCCACTTTTTATTTTTATTTTATTTTTTTTTACCATTCACTTTTTAAACATAATTTGACACATTTTCTTTTTATCCAAAAATATGGCTAATATTTTGTTTTGCAATTTTCCTCTACATTTTAGTTAATTTATATATTATATGCTCATAGGGCAAAGAGGTTTTGCCCTACACACCTCTCTCCTGTTAATAGCTAGCAGAGATAACACACGAACATCCCCTCCATATAGCTGTTTAAAAAGTCTAGAGATATGTATCAAAGGCTATTTGAAAACAATAAAGTGTTATATGCCACTGAAGAGATAAAGAATGGAAGTGTTCTAATTCTTTTTCTAGTGCTTAAAGTGCTATTCTGTTTTATTTATAAAATTTTCCCTTAACGAATGTGAGATACAATATATGTTGTGTTGGAAATACTACCCATATCTAGTGATGAAAACCAATTATACTAGTTAAATACTTAACTACTGAAGGTTAGATATGTATGCAAAGATATTATAAAATACAGATTATGAGAACATTGATATGCTTAAGAGATGGTTATACTTTGTGAGTGTGTGTGTGTGTGGTGTGTGTGAGCATTTCACACATTCCTTGTGTTAATTGCAGGGCTTTGAGAAGGTGACAGTGTTAGAATCCACAGCAATTAAGTTGACTGGATAAGCTCCCGGTTAAAAGGAATAAGAAAAAATAGCTCATTGAAAACAATTCAGAAACAGTCAAATTAACTAGAAATTTGCACATGAAAAGGAACACATATCTGTTCAAAGTACTTAAAGCAATATGTTTTATCCTCATTTCAATAAAATAAAATAGTTTCATGTGATATCTGTGACTATGTCAGGACTAAGGGATCTCTCAGAAATATTGCTCTAAAATGTCAGTTACTGAACGGAGTAAGATGCAGAGTACCAGTTTGTGTCATTACCATTAAAAAAAAAAAAAAAAAAAACTACATACCAAATCATGAAATGACCCATGAACCAAAAGGATCTCCTGGAAAAAGTTATCCTCTAAATAGCTCAGTAATGGCATATATTTGGAGGATACAGCAGAAAGACTTGGAAGAAAAATCCTGTTCTAGATTTTTACCTGGCAAGTCTCATATTCTTCATTCAGAGAGGATGTGAAGGAAAGTATGGCCCAGTGACTCCATTACTCTGAGCTGGATTTTTATTGTTGTCACTCCTTGGTGGGCTCCAGGTTGAACATAAATCATGAAAGGGTCTCAATGAGTTGGTGAGAAAACAGATTTTCCAGCAGTATTTATTGCCATTCTGGTACTATGGAAATTGTGTGCACGTCATAGCAGATGAAATGGCTCTGCAGAGATTAGAAGACACAGGAAAGTGATATATAATAAATTTTATAGGCATTTCCTTCTATAGATTTGAGACTCACCTTTGAGACTCGTTTGATTTCTTCCATAACATTTTGTCTTAACAAACATTTTTTTTTAGGAAAATGCAAAGTAAATAGAAATTAAGCTGTCACAGATTATGACTTTTCAGAATTTCATACAGTTGAATACATATAGATTCATAGGTCATTTCCAGACTATTGTTAAGTCACCTTTACCTCCACCCAAAGGATTTCTGAATCTCAGTCAATTAAAAATACTGCCTATATTTCATCTTTATTGGTTTTGCAGTTTGGGTCCCTATTTGAAATCACATGCTTTAACATGATGCATGTTAGGACCATCATGTGATAAAAATTACTATCAGAAGGAGTCAGGAAAAGTCATGCAAGCTCTGAACAGAAGATCAAAGGGAGGAGACAAGTTAAAACTAAGCTTAATTTTTATTTTCAGGCATACTTGAAAACCAAAGATAAAGGCGGCAACACAGCAATGATGACTCTGTGTCAGCCTCATCTATATAAAGACCAGCTGTAACACATAAGTCATGGCATCTACTTTATATAAGGTTCATTAATGGCAATAATATGCTGCTTTTAGAAAAAAAATGAGCAACAAACTTAATTAGATGTTGGAAAACTGAGCTTGTAGGTATGCTTGTAATTCCTGGTTCTGCAAATGATTTATATGATGTAAATGATGCATAAGAAATCATATAGAACTTCATTTTATTGATAAAAAAATAGCCAATTTCATAAAGTTTTGAGCATTGTATTAGTTTCCTATGGCTTGTGTGCTAAGTTACAAACCAGGTAGTTTAAATACCAGACATAAAGAATTTACAGATAGGAGAAATGCCTACAGCAGGTCTGCAGTGGCTTAAGGGTGAGAGGGAATGCAGTAGGCAGATGAGCCCTGGTAGAAAAGAGTTAGGTTGGTGAAAACAGGGAAGGAGATTTTCTAGAAAGATGGAAGTGAGTGTATTGTGTGTGTGTGTGTGTGTGTGTGTGTGTGTATGAGAAAGAGGGAGGGAGAGAGAGAGAGAGAGAGAGAGAGAGAGAGAGAATGAGGGAGCTTGTCAAGAACAGAGTATTTGAGGAACTGAGTAGTGATTTGTGAACCCTACAACATGAGGACCAAACTATGAATAGCCTTTTAAGCAAGCCTCAGACAGCGGACCTCAACTATGGCTTTTGGTCAGCAGCAGCACTCAGGAACTTTAAATACATCTGGCGTCTAGATCCTCCATCAGATTGGCTTGCTATATATTGAACTGTAATCATGGGTAGTGATAACGTTAATACCATTTTATTTTAATATATATTCAGGCTGAAAAGCACTTCGTATTTCCAGAGACTTCTAAGTTCCATCAAGTACTGTAGAAAACTAATGAATGATTTTAAAGGCTCCAGATAGGGCAGTTAAATTTCTACTTTAGAAAGATAAATATGGTGAGTGGCTCAGTGATTGAGGACCTTTGGTTCAGGTCATGATCCCGGGGTCCTGGGATCGAGTCCCGCATTAAGTTCCTTACAGGAAGCCTGCTTCTCCCTCTGCCTATGTCTCTGCCTCTCTCTGTGTATCTCTCATGAATAGAGCAATGAAATCTTAAAAAAAAAAAAAAAGATAAAAAATGGCAATTGCTAGACATTAAGTTGGATTCCCCAAGATCAGAAATATGAAGAATGGGAAAGAATCTGTCATTTTAAAACAGAAATTTAAAAAAATAAGAAATTACAAGGCCTGAGTTAAGGTAATGGCATTTTCATCCCTAAATGGAGCTATGGATGCATGAATAAATGAGGGTTAATGAATAAAAATAAATTTCGAGTGACACTTTGGGGGTGAATTTACAGGGCATAGCCTTCCTATGAAGGAAGTTCCTAAGAAATATGTGTAATAGTTCTTTACATTTATATCCTCAGCTCTGACTTCCCAATAAATATATATCTACATAACTTCTGCAACTGGATATTGTATAGATATTTTAAATTTCACATAGTGAAAATAAAGATCCTTATTTTTTTTAAGATTTTATTTATTTATTCATGAGAGGGAGAGAGGGGCAGAGACACAGGCAGAGGAAGAAGCAGGCTCCACCCAGGGAGCCCGATGCGGGACTCGATCCTGGGACTCGCCCTGGGACTCCAGGGTCACGCCCTGGGCCGAAGGCAGGCACTAAACTGTTGAGCCACCCAGAAATCCCCAAAGATCCTTATTAATTAATTATTACTCTTTTCCCACTATCTATCTTACCCATTGTATTTATAGCACATTTGTTCCTCCATTTGTTCTAGGAGAATATTTTGGAATTATCTTTATCACACTTCCTTTTCTTCCACCCCACAATTGAACCAGCAACAAATCCTGGACTATCTACCTTCATACTATTTTCAGAATGTCATCACTCCTCAAAACTTCCACTATGGCACCGTGGTTCACACCACTAATGTGTCTTAATTGATTCGTTACTATAGGTCCTTAATAGATCCTGTGGACTTTGCCTTTCTTCTACAAGATTCAGAATGTAAGTAAGGCTTTGTCACTTTTCTGCTCAAAATATTCCAATGGCCACTCATTCCTTTCATAGTAAAAGCGAGGTCCTTATCAACTAATGCAACTTTTATGTTTTCTGGAAACCAAAGTCCAGAATAGTATCCACAAACATGTTTGTTACTTTAATCAAATGTAAGGAAAAATAAATAGAATTCCTGTGATCTTCATATCTCTAAACCATGATGGTAAAGATGACTTGAGGTTTGTGGATATTTATTAATTTAAGGATTAGCTGACATATGGGCTTACGTGCATACATTTAAATAGATAATAGAAACACATTCACTTATGTCCTATATCTTTTAAGCTGCTAACTCTGCAAGTTGATGAGAATAAACATAAGTAAAATTACCCATCATGTAGAGTTTAAGTCTTTGAAGATAATAAATGGGAATACATTTTACTGTGAATCATAGCAATTTACTATTAAGAAATTACTAATAAACAATAATAATAATTACTCCTAAGATGTAATTTTTAGGATCATATCTTTACTATTATTCTAAATTAGAGTCAATGAACATTTTACAATTTTATCATGTTAATTATTTTAACATGTAGTAATATTTTATGGAGTAAGATGGAGACATTAAAACAATAATTGAGGATTTTATCCATTAAATCATTCTTTTACTTACAGCCATAAAAATCATTGATTTAATGTTAGATCACTCAATCTCTCAAGTACAAAGATGCTGTAAAATATCAAACTCTGACAAATATTTAGAAAAATATTGAATAAAGAAGGCAAAACGTTTACTAAAAATCTTTGTTTATAGCCAAGGGAAACAGACATTTTGTACTTTCCATTTTATGTTTTTCCAGGGATAAAATATTTAGTGTAGCAGCAAAAACTATATTCTTAGAAAGCTAGAGCTAACATGGCTAAAATGGCTTAGAGCTCTAAATATTTTAGGGTATGCTTAAAGGGATTAATTTGGAGTAGTTTTCCTCCCTGTTGTAAAATATTATTAGACAGCTGAGAAGATAGAAATGGCAATTTTGAGAAGAAAAATTGCACTTGGTTGTGAAAACTAAAAACAACTGATAAATCCCTCTGCCATATAATTACTACAAATGATTATATTGATTAATGCATTCACTATTTCAATTCCTAAATGAAATAATAGGACATTCCTGGTTAGGTTCTGTGCTATAAGCTGCTGAGAAAATATTAATATGGTTGACACATCTCTACATTCATACAAACTATAGCATAGGATGAGAGAGAAAACGTATAGTGTGCTATGTGGACGAGGAGAGGGTTTCTGACTGTAAATTACTGAAAAAGGAGAAACAGGGAAAAGTTCAGGTAAAAGGGTCAATATCTAAGGCCTTAATAATGAGTCCTTGATTGAGGACTCAGAAAACATTGAACCTGCATAGAGAGTAGAGAATGAATGGTAAGTCAGGACCAAGGCTATGGGAAAGGTAAGTTATGAAAGTTTTAGGACATAGTGCTAGGAATCTTGGTTATTTTTTCAGGATAATGGGAAACCAATGAAGGATTTATGATTCATAGTTTTAGAAGATTTTTCTATTTTGTCAAGGACACCATAGTGGGGCACAGGGGCCAGAATGGAGAAGAGGCAGGGCTAAAGCATGGAGGTATTTACTGGGCTGAGATTGGATTGGGAAAAACCTGATAATAAGTGGAGGTAGTAAGATGGAGAGATGTGAGTGGATTTATGTTGCATCTTACATTACCTCAGCAAGTGTATGTGGAAGTAAGTACTCCATCTTTCTCTATAGAGCTCTATGATCTTTTAACCGTATAACAGTATGCTGAGGAAAGTAAAATACACACATATTTTCAGGGCTATAGTATATAAGACGTGAGCTGACCTTGACCTCTGTGGAAACAAAGTATTCAGGAGCCTTCTATTAGGGGATAAATGGTGGGGGCAAATAAGGATTAGGTAATAAATGGAGTCCTTGTGTTGATCTAATAATGGACAGACACACCCATCCATCCAATAGTGGTTCTAATGTAATGGTTCACAGAGATGTTGTCTCAGTATATTAGTAAACACCAGAAATTGCAGCTGAGTAAAGTCTCATTCAGAGGTGGTCCTGAAAGAAAGGTAAAGGGAAATTTTCCTAATGGGCAGAGATTCAGGCAGTGTACTTGGTCATCTGTTTTGGATGGGCAAAGATGAATGGCTTGTCCAGTTGGTCAGGGACCGGGGAGGAGCAAGCTTAGAATGTTCTAATCTCCAAGGCTGCAGAGGCATGTATAGCTTTAAGGATCACTGGACAAACTTTTTTTTTTTTACCTTAGCACAATTTCTTAAAACTGATCTGGCTGGAAATACTCTTGTTGCCAAAGGCATCATGCTCATTCTGCATTCCCACTCTCCTTTTCATGAGCATCCTTCTACTTTAAATTAGATGGGCATATTTCTCATGCCTCCCAACTTTTATTATGGAGCATTGACAGAGAGTGTAAAAAGTTCTGGAGACTCAGAGGACAAGAGATTAGTATTTCCAACTAATCTTTTCAAAGTCTGCACTAATACATAAACTGAATGAGGAAAATCTTCAGTCTTAAAGTTTTACAGAAAATGTATTTAAAGCTCGTAAAAGGGGCACTTGGGTGCCTCAGTTGGTTGAGCATCCAACTGTTGATTTTAACTCAGATTGTGATCTCATGGTTGTGAAATCAAGCCCCACACTGAGCTCCATGCTCAGCCTGGAGTCTGATTGAGATTCTTTCCCTCTCCCTCCTTCCTCTCTCTCTGCCCCTCACCCTCGTGCATGTGCTCTCTCTCTCTCTCTCTCTCTCTCACTCTCTCCCTCCCTCAAATAAACAAATAAAATCTTTTTTAAAAGCTCATGAAAAGATACAAATATTTTATCAATAACAGCAAATTAACAATACTTGTATTGTCTCCACTGATTCTGGGTATATTGGGGCAAATAAGTGTTTCTAAATAAAATAGTAAATGTACAATTAATAATTATTTGATAATTCTTTGTAAAAACTTTTGGATGTTTCCTAGAATATGAAGAAAAGTACTCTAATGACTAGGTAACAAATATTAAGCAAATATAATGCTTTAGAATCTTTGTTTTTAATAATATTGAAACAATAGGGGTGCCTGGGTGGCTCAGTTGGTTAAAGATCTGCCTTTGGCTCAGATCATGATCCCAGGGTCCTGGGATTAAGCCCCACAATGGGCTCCTTGCTCAGTGGGAGCCTGCTTATCGCTCTCCCTCTGCTGTTCTCCCTGCTCATGCTCTCTCTCTTTCAAATAAATAAAAAAATTAAAAAATAATAATATTGAAATAATAGCTAAATGATTCATCAGCAATCAGATATTACTAAACAGTTTTATATATAAACTAAGAAGAATTTAAAAATAAGGTTATATTGCTATGGATACTCCTATTCTAAGATACTTACTTACATAAATAATTTTCTAAACTTTCAGAACAATATATGAAATTAGAAAGAATTGTTGCTGAGACCTATCTCATTCTCAGAGCAATTTAAAAAAGAGGCAAAACCCCTTCATCTATCTCATTGAGAAATGCATTTCTTTTTTTAAAACATTTTATTTTTTGAGAGAGAGCATGAGCTGGGGGGTAGGTGGAGGGCAGAGGAAAAGGGAGAAAGAGACTCTCTGCTGAGCAGGGAGCCCAATGCACTGCTCAATCCCAGGACCCTGGGATCATCACCTGAGCTAAAGGCAGGTGTTTAACCAAGTAAGCCACCCAGGCACCCCAAGAAATACATTTCAAATAAAAGTTATCTTTTATGTTTCATAATTAGCTAACCAAATTTATAATATATTTTGGGGGAGGATATTAAATGTATGTAGAAGTTGAAAGAGAAGATGGATTAATATAAAAGTCTGATTATTAAACGTGGTATGTTAACAGACCATACCATGGGATGGTATGTGTGGTGTGTGTGTGTAAACATATAATGGATGGTGGCAGTGATCAAACTGCTGTTGTATAAGGAGGATCCAGCTAGATAAAGTTATAAGAATGTTGGATTATTTTCATTTATATATGCCAATATTTATTATATTTAGCAATCATGTCATATGGGCATATCAACGATTTAAAATGAAAATTCAGGTTTCTAATAAAACTATTTAATGCCTTCTATCATTTTTCAAAAAATTAAATAAGATAATTAAATAGGTTGAAATTGATAGCTCTAGATGGTTGTTTGAGTTTCCCAGGCTCAGGTATTTCTGATTCAGTGTTATGTGAAAATTTTCTTTATAGTGATTCTAGAAAAAAAAATAGTTGGTATAAATGAAATAACATTAAAAAAACTATTATGAACATTTACTAAAACATGTATTTAAACTTTAAACACCTATGGAAGTTTGTTTCTAAAAGAAATGGCATGTGTTATGGCCATATGGATATAGTGAGTCTCAGCCACCTGTCCAACCTGGGCTTTGAATTCTCACAGTAGACATTTATTCCTTTCTACTCAAGTAACCTGGAACACACAAATTAAACTACCTCTTTAAAATGCCAATTTTTTTCAAGATTTATTTATTTATTTTAGAGAGAGAGCATGAGAGAATACAAGTAGAGAAGGGGCAGAAGAAGAGGGAAAGAGAGAGAAAGAGAAGCAGATTCCCCACTGAAAGTGGAACGCAATGCAGGCTTCATCTCATGACACTGAAATCATGACCTGAACTGAAATCAAGAGTTGGATGCTTAACCAACTGAGCCACTCAAGCACCCCCAATGCCAAATTTTTGATTTATTAATAGATATACTTAATTTATCATATGTTTCAGCAAATAAATTAATTTATTAGGATAACCAAATTAATTTTAAATTATATAGTCTCAGTCTCTAATAGTAGAATTATAATAGGATCCCTACGAGATTGATTTGAAAATTCCAGTTAAATTATTCAGCTATAAATTTGGAGGAAACTCATGAATCTTTGTTTTTAATGAAATTATATATCATCTGCTCAATTTAAATTAAGTTAGAAAAATTAAATAACAATATATGTCTGTTTAATCAGTACCTGAAAATATGTGTGTTTAATCAGTACCTGAAAATTGGTTTTATTTCTCATACTGTTGAAATTCTAACTAGTGCCTATCATTCTGTTGGGAAAAAAAAAAAAAAACCTCTAAAATATTTACCATGGAGAGGAACTATAATATATTATTTAATTTTTCAGTAGGTATTTGTAGAGAATACTCACTGATTAGTTTGTATTCAACTTAAATCTCACATTTCAGTTTTCAGATCATGATGGGATTTTTGTCTCTAGTTTGAGTGCTGATAAGTGAAATGCATTTTTAAAAATTTTAGTTTAACAATGATCACTATTAGTCTTGGCAATAAAATTCAGATTCATAATTTATTATCTTCTGTTATAGGCATTGACCTAGAGTGATAGCTTTTCATGTCAAATGGAAAGATACTGATAACACTTTTCTTAAAAGAAGCAATGAAAATAACAATCCTTTGGTTAGGTAGCTGAAGGTCAAGAAACCCAACTCCCAAATCTCGAGTTATATTACAAGATGTATGAATAATGTATTCTTGTAGAAAATATGCTTTTCTTCTTCACGCCACTTTTTGTCATGTAGCGCATCACAAAAGTATTGGATGGTTCTTAAATGACCAAATTATCTTGTTGTCAAGCAACATTCTGAGTTTGAGTATTTGATAACATTATTGGTTACTTTTAGTTTTATTATATGATATTTTTTGTTTTTTTTTAAAGAAATAGTACTTAATATTCCTAGCCTAGAGGTTTTAATCTTTTTTTCTAGGCTTCAGTGCTTTTCCACAGTTCCATATATAGAACCTGAAAACATAATGTGTATTATGATGTTCTTGGCAGGAAATGGATGAATAATTTCCTGAAGGAGTAATTGAAGAGGGTTTTTAAAGGGATTATTTTAAGAGTTTGGATAGGAATAAGGGACACTGAAGGGTTACCTAAGGACTTAAGGACGAGTAACAGAAGAAAGCCCTGAATACATCTTGCTCTGAAGGAGCAAGGGCAAGAAGTACAGGGACTTCCAGGGGAGCTATTGTGGAGAGACAGGGACCACCAACTGGCCTTCAGTGGAAGAATAAGATCACTGCCCAAAGGGCCCTGAGCAGAGTAGAGGAGATTTGAAATATCCACAATTCTCATTCCTCCTGATTTTGTAATCCCTTGCAATTTCCTCCCGTTGACTGAAAAAGCGATATATTAACATATATATTCTAGGGATAGGAAAAATAACATTTTTATTCAGTTTTTGCTGGAGAATACTTTTGCCAAGCTCTCCAATCGTCACCAACACTCTGAATGAACATAAATTGCCCTAGACCATTTCCTAATAATTTTACTTAGACAGTGATGGTTATAATATGCTAAAATATTTTGAGATTGGCACTACTCATTTTAAATCTCCAGGAACCACAAAATAGCCTATTTCCTATAGATATAGAAAAAGAGATTCATTCTTTCCTTTGAATGTGCATTTCCTGTTTTTTTGTATGTGTGTCAGAGATTAAATGCTCTTCCCAGTGTGCCTTAAACTCAAGAAACTTGCAAAATTTTGAAGTTGCTTATATAAGGACTTCCAAAAGCTTAAAAGTCTGGCAAAGAAACATTTCAAACCATTTAATTCTTAACATTTTACAGATTATTTTGCATAAAGTAAAATAATATCAAAGTAGGAGAATGTAATTCTGTAGGCAGAGATATATGGTCCCCAAGGCAATGCTGCTCATTCCAAATATTCTAAGTGATTTTGTGTTTGGAAAATGAAGAAAGCATTTCTTGCAGGTTTTAATCCACTTGAAATTGCTGAACTAAGGGAAAGGATGAAGGTCCAGTGGACAGTCCTTTTTTCACAAGTCAGTGTCATTTTAGGGGTAATGTATTTTTGTTTGTTTTTGAACAAGAGTTTAAAATACTCTGTCATAGGTACTGAATACAACAATGTCAATTATAACACCTCTAAAAAATGCACATTGTAAAAGTAGGTGAGTCATAAAATATGAAAACTGATGTAAATACAACGATTCTTTGCAGTTTGGAAAAATGTTATATGTACTCAATAGTCTTCCCTGCTTTCTAAACTTTTAAATTATTATGTTCTGAGACAGTCGGTTAGCTAATATGCCAAGACATCTGTGTTTTATGTGAGAATTCATCTCAACATTTAAAGGGACAGCAAATAAAGTCACAGTGTAAATGATACCTCTGTAAATTTATATAAACACAGAATATTCCTGAGAAAGAGTGAACAAATGTTTGGTCATAACCAATTAACTTCTTTCAATGCAAGCTTTTTCTTCTATTTAATTTTAGTATAAGGAAATGTAAAGTATAGTTTATAAAACATAAAGAAGCCTTAAGTTCCAATGTTGAGAAAATAAAGGTGAAATTATTTAAAAGTATGAATTAATTCACTATTTGTTATAAAATAATTAACATATCAACAATTAAACATACACTTTAAGAAAATGTTATAGTCTCTTATACCATATTAATCTGTCAAACCAAAAAGAAATATTCAATTTTTCTGGAGAATATTGCAATTCCAGAGACTATAATTGTATTAAAACAACACCACTGTTGGAAAAATATCATTCCTTTGTGTTTAAATCAATGCCATGCTGGAGTCATTTATAAACAATGAATGTTTCCACAGAGTATCAGCTTTTTTACTCTTCAGAATAAGTGACCTGTAAAGCTTTTGTTTTTGCAACTTATTTCTTAAAACCTTGTGAGTAACTGGGCATACCTTAGAAAGATTAAATTCAAATAGCAGAAAGTCACAATCCTTTCCTTAGGTTCACATGACTTTAAACAGTGTAAAAAATGTATATGACTTGTCATGATGAACATAGGTTATTTACAGTTATTTCAATTTAAATAGATACAGATATATACACACACATGCTTACATGTATTATAACTAAAGTATATTGTATATGTTACAAATCATGGATATTACCTGTGGGAGTGCCTGTGTTCATACACACAGGCCTGTGGAGATGTAAACTCATTGGGATGGAGGAGAGAAAAAGAGAAAGACGTCATTAAGGAAGAAATCTTGAGGTTTATGAAAACCTCTTATTCATGAGGTATGATAGAAAGATACACATGAGGTCTTAATTTTGCAACCCCGGCCACTGACATTGAGCCCCCAAGAGGTTTTTCTGGGAGGTATAGGGAACGCTGGCAGAACAGGGGAACTAGAACAGATGATTTTGAAGCCAGGTACCACTGTGGATGCTTGGAATTGCACACTGGGAACGAGGGTGTTGGGGTATAGAGGGGGGCGGGTAATGAGATTTGTCTAAGTCAATTATCTCTGAATTATTTCACTCAAGGGGCAAGAAGGCTGAGGTATTTACACACCAGCTTCCTGAAGTTACTGTTGGAGGATAGCTCTTGAGATGTGCTAAGTTTTCTGGTGTTGAGACCTGCAGTCGCTGTGGCATACTGGTCATGATGGTCACAAAAATGCCAAGAATGGCAACTAGAAGTCTGTGGGACACGCTGCTAGGTCCAAGGGACAAGGAAGGGCCCTACAACATCTGCAGTCACTCACATGTCATTTATGTGTAGTCAAAAGTCAAGTATCTATGTTCATACATGCAACATTTACATGTAAATCATAAACACATTACAAATATATATTGTAAACATGATGGCAGCAAATATCACATCTAAATTAATTTTTTGGTATAATAGAACAAAATTTTCAAGAGAAAATGTGTTCTATGATGCTCTACATTATTAAATGATAACATAAAGAAGAACTGGGATTTATTTTGAAAAATCATGGTGAAAATGAATACAGGGTCCTTTCCTCCTGCAGCATAGGATGCTCAGTGGAATTTCAGTGCACAGATATTCAATTTTAGAACCTTTATCACAAAAGGGCAAAATCCTTTTGGAAAATATATGCACATTTTCTCTGTCACTTCTGAATATTATTAATGAGCAATAAATGGTATTTTAAAGTTGTTCTCTTAAGGATTAAAAAAGTCATCAAATGCATAATTTACAAAATTGTACTCTCTCATCCTAAGCTTCATGGAAACCTAAGAGTGGTGAAATTAAAAGTAATAATAAATAATTTTTCTACATTCTTTATATATTATATTTTTTATATCTACTTAAGAGAAAACAAAATGTTAATCTCTCTTGTGACAGACTTGTGAGAGGTATGGCTGAGTAATAAAGGATAATTTGTACAGAAAAAATGTCCATTTTTCTTTCTGACTCATGTTCATTTTTCTAAGGAAAATTCTTTCTCAAAGTACGTCATTGTCTTATAGAGCCATTTAGTTTAGTACCTTCCCAAGCCACTAATTTATAAATATTCATACATAAATCACTTCAGCATACTTGTTTTTAGAAATTGAATTCTATAATCCTATTGGTTCTTGACAGTAATTCCTTGATTGAAGATGGACCATACTGAAAATACTAAATGTTAACACTTTTATATTCTATAGAGAAATCAGAATACACATATACACATACGTACACAATCCTTAAAAATATAGAAATTTAAATAATAGGCTGTGACTTTTGTTCAGGTCGTGAACCCAGGGTCCCATAGGGATTCTCCTTCTGCCTATGTCTCTGCCTCTCTTTCTTTCATGAATAAATAAATAGAATCTTAAAAAAAATTAAAAATAAAAGGAAAAAACAAATGGGCAAGAGAAATAATTTGGGGGAGGGGCAGGATCATGTATTATTTTTCTTTATTACCCAACATTTCTGCCATAACACAATAGTATTTTCATAAAAATTATTAAAATGGATATTAAGGATACCAAATATATACCACATATCCTCAAACAAGTTTTAAACTAATGATAATATTTCACGAAACAGAAAACATTGTTTATTATTATTTACTCATTTGGCTTGAAAGATTCTGCTTCTGAAACATAGGTACATGTTTTCATTACCACCAAATAAAGTTTCTTTTTCTTTTCTTTTTTTTTTTTTTTTTTGTCTAACCTGAAGTTTTTAGGGATTAAAAAAAGTTTACTACTAATTGCCAGTGATTCTGGTTTCCATTTCCCTTCAGGCATAGCCACTGGGACGGTTGGTAGAAAGACAGTACTGGTTTCTCTGGGTAGGAGTGAGCATTGATGGTGGAAGAAATTGACTAAATTATGAGAACACATAATGGAGAGAAAGTAGAGGATCTCAGCTAAAGAGAAAAATTTTATTGTTATCATAGATCATCATTTTTGGTATTCTTATCTACTATTCTGTTCCTATTTCTCCCATCTACTACCTCCAATTCCTCCCATGATCTGCATGATCTACACTCCAGAGAAGGAGGGTAACACCCAGCTCCTGGGCAGACCCAGTTTTCTGTCCCTCGTGCTTGTGCACTTAGAGCTCCACATCCAAGAAGTTTCTTTCTTCCTGTCGCTGTCTTTTCCTCCACCACATTGGCCAACTCCTACTTACCTCTCATCCTTCATGTGTGAACTTCAGCTTCATTTCCCCAAGAATTGTTCTCACAACAACTTGACATTCCCCCCATTTACCATGTCTCACTTTGCTCTAATTTCTTATTCTAATTGTTTACATTTCCTGTGAGTGAGTAGTTACCACAAGATTAAGCCCAGTAAATGATGTGCCTGTAGTTCAGCAGTTAATTTCAGGCTCACAGCATAACAAATGAGAAAGTCAGAAAGATACCTGTCTCTGAAGACGTCTCCCTATCAACTGAGTGACCAATTGAGTGTTGGGTGAAAAAATGAGTTACGAAGAAAACGAGAGATGAGAGAGAGAAAACCCAACTTGCCTGATGTCAAAGCCTCTAATTATATATATATATAATTTGGGGCACCTGGGTGGCTCAGTGGTTGAGCATCTGCCTATGTCTCTGCCTCTCTCTCTGTGTGTCTCATGAATAAATAAGTAAAATATTTAAAAAATAATTATAAAGAAAGAAAAAGGGATAGAAGAAGGAAAGGAGGAAGGAAGAAAGGGTAGAAAGGACAGAGGCAGGGAGGGAGAGAGGGAAGTGAAGTTCACAGTGATTAGTTATACACTTTGGGGAAGGCTTGAGAAACTGGAAACATATCACTGGTACCACTGATAACAAAATTGATCATATTTTTTCTGTCTGTGCCAGATATTTTTCTATGTATATACAATAAAGCTAAACATATATTGCCTATTATTTAACTAATGTGATTGATAATTTATGTTATCCTCAGGATAAGTCTGGAGAGAAGGAATTTGAGGACATATTGATTGATGCGAGGGACAGAGTAAGGGTTAAATCTCCAAATTTTGTTTTACTTGATTTTTGACTGATCAGAAATATTTGTAACAAATTTCTACCACTAAAAATACTATAATATAAGCAATATGCAAATAAAGCACCAGTAGTGGTTATATTACAAACCAATTGAAAGATAGGATGTAATGTTTATGCAAAATAGTGTGCAATTTAGCTTACTATTCCATTGTGCTGAACTGGGAAGTAAATGACTAGCTCTTTCACATCCTCACTTATATAATCTAGTGCACCATACTGGGAGAAAAAATAAGAGCACTGTAGCTCTTTCTGGGTCTTTTAGGCTTGCTTTTTCATATCATAAAAATCTGAGGTGTGGAGATTCATATAGGAGTTGTCCTGTTTTCTAATGTTGCAGGTGAGGCAATGGACATGTCCGGGAAGGGAAGTGAGTGGTCAAAGGTTACATGCTTGTCAGATGCTTTGCTACTACACAGAGCAATAACTCACTTAAAGTAAAAGTCAAGTCATATTTAATAGTGTGGATTATGAGAGCAGGGCATGTTTATCATGTGATTACAAAATTCTGCTCTATGCTTTTTCTGAGGAGGATTTCTTAGAATGCATGTACATTGTATCACACATCAGCAATAGATTAAAATTAAAACAATCAGAAAAGTACTAGCAATGATATTTATCTCTACCTTTCTATATTAAGGATGCTATAGGCTGTGGCAAATAACATCCACCACCACAATAAATCCAAGAAATTGTGTGTTTTCAGTGACCATATGTTTGAAATGAATTCACTTAATAAATGAGTTGAGCTAGTCTGTTCTACATCAAATTTTATTTTTCTAGTGATGGTCTACTGAGAGAAAAAATGTATTAATTTCCTCTGGTTGTAACAGAGCACCACAAATTTAGTGACTTACAACAGCAGGAATTTATTCTTGTATAGCTCTGGAGGTTAAAATTCTGACAAGGTATCTCT
The DNA here is from genome assembly GCF_905146905.1 of Nyctereutes procyonoides. NCBI lineage: Eukaryota > Metazoa > Chordata > Mammalia > Carnivora > Canidae > Nyctereutes > Nyctereutes procyonoides. The sequence continues at coordinate 6,670,926 of NW_026575082.1, read as the reverse complement.
GTGCTAAAATCAGAGTTTCAGCAGGGCTACATTTCTTCTGGATGCTCTAGGAGATAATACATTTCCTTGCCCTCTCCAACTTCTGGAAGCCTTATGCATTCCTTGGCTCTTGGCCCCTTGCTGTGTCTTTAAGCCAACAGTGTAGCATCTTCAAATGCCAATCTCTCTGACTGTGACCTCTGATTCCATAATCATGGTGCTTCCCTCTTATGGCATCTTGGTGATGACAGTAGGCCTCCCAGATATCCAGAATAATCCCCCAAAGTCAAGATCCTTAAAAATCACATCTGGAAGTCCCCTTTTCCAGGTCAGGTAACGTACTCCAGGAACTCTTTTGAACTTCTTTTTGTCCATTACATGGACATCTTTTGGAAGAAGATATTATTTAGCCTGCCACAGACTCTCTTGGTGCACATGGCATCTTTTTAGGAGAAAAAGTAGAACAGACAGGTATTTCTAGGGTATGTTTAGTGTTTGCTGTTGAGAAGTCAATCCATTTGTCAATTACTAGTCTTGCTACAATTTGTTCTGCAGATTTCTATTTTTTTCCATGCATGTACATAAGAAATAAATTTCTTATTATATGTAAGATTAGGTACCATCAGAAGATAGTTATTTGAAATTTTGTGAAACTATTTCTTAACAGCATTTGGTTTCAAATGGCAGTTTGGTTTATTTTTATTTTTTTTATTATTATTATTATTATTATTATTTTCATTGTCTCTAGGAATTCCAGGAAGAGATTTTTTTTTCTCATTTCTCTTAAGGTACTAATTTTATCAGCAACTCATGAGGAGGATATATATATATATCAGAAATGAAGAGAGGTTGTGAACATATCCTGCTTAGATATATTGGATTACCTCTGGCAGGTGTCTTAGTTTAAATTGAAGTAATTCATTATAATACATGAATATTTATGAAGTTATTGCACCAAATATGACAACAAAACATGGTATTTTGTAATAATAGTTATATTGTTCTTCAGTGGAATGTAGCAACAATTTAATAAAATTGATGTGTATTATGAACTTGCTCTGCATATTGGAGTAGAGGTTCTATAGACAACAAGGACTGCAGAATGGCCATAAGTGCATTGGGGAGACTATAATTTTCAATAAAACTTTTCCTATACAGGGTATGGTGTCATCAATCACATTTTTATTATATGTAACTTTACTGAAGCACAAATAATAGAGTTACTATTTGTGCACAATTTATGTGTGGAAATAGGGCATAATTTCTATGCTTAATAAGTTGTCTTACTGAATGACTTGGGCAGTGACATAAGATGCAAATCTCTCCCTTCTTATTAATTTTGAAGTATTCTTAATTGGGGCATGGTACTGGAAGAGAAAATTGTATATACTGTCCTTTGAATTCTAATGCATTTTAGATGTATTAGACCTTGTGTGATCTGATGACCTTGTAATAGAACATTAAAATTTGTCTTATATATCATGAAACTGTTTAAAGGTGATTTTTATTATACACATTTTTAGGTCATAATTTTAGTTGCAAAAATTCCTTAAATTAAAATTTCTCTTTTTATAACAATGGACAGATAAATGTCACATCTGTGTATAAAATTTTGATAGCAATGTTCAAAGTACATCCACCCTCATTTATGCTAATTTTAAATAACTCTAATCTATCAAGCCATTGTATGTGGTGGAGATTTATAAGAATGTTGAACTCAATTCAAATGTAGCAAAAATATGTAAGAATATATGAATCTAACACTGCACATCCTGAGGCAAGTTGCTATTTAATATACAGTATGTGTTGCTTGAGTATTATATTCAGGAAATTTAAAACACAACAACATATAAAGATGTTGTTTTTCTTTAAGTGATCAAGGCTTAATTGAATAAGTCACTGTTCTTTAAAAGTCATTATTTTATAAGTCTAAATAAAAAATATCCAGTCTCATAAATCAAATGGAAATCTCAAGCACCCTTATATACACACAAACACACACCATAGACTCTGAAGGACTATCTGAGCTCTCATTAATTCTTGGAATGTGCAATAAATCTGGAGGAGCACAGTATCCATATATTTTGAAGATTAGAAGTAAGTAAATTCTACTAAGCAGATGGGAAGAGATTATAATCAGAAAAACAAGAAACTTGTTTCATGTTAGGGACAAGATTACAGCAAATTAACCAGGCTATTTCTTTGTGTAGTCATCAAATTGTCACAACCAGATTCATTAAAAATATATCTACATTGATCATCAATAAATTTTTATCAATTCTACAATAATCTCTAATGGGGGAATTTGAGTATATATAACATACAGGGCTCAATAGAAACTATCCATGATGATACCTGTCTGGCAACTGGAAATATGGAGCAACAGTTTAAAAATAAGGTCAGGATGTGGATAAAACTTTAGAGATATCCTTATAGAGGTGATATGATAAATTGCAGAATTAAGTAAGATTACCAAAGGGATCTAATATATACAGCAATAATTCCCAATATGTGGGGTGCATAATAACCACAAGAGTGCTTGTTAGAAAATGAGATTTTTTTTTTTTTTTGTTAAAGCTCCAGGTTTTCTGATTTGGTAGTTCTGGATCAGAGCTGGAGAATCTACAGGTGCATAAAATCCCCTTGGTTATTCTAAAGCAGATAATTATGGATAATGAGAAAATTGCCAGGAAGTTATGAAAAATAAAGACAGGTGGAACTTTCTAATGCATTTATATTGATAGATAAAGTGGGGGGGCAAACGTAGAAGATATAGGTGGAAAAACAGAACAAAGCAAAACACAATAAACTTCTAAAATATGTTATGGAAAACTAGAGAATCTTAATGTCACAAAAACTAAGGAAGAAGAGCTATAGAAGGATTAGTTAATGTTTTTTGATATTAAAGAAAGTTACAAAGAAAGTTTTGTAAATATATGAATTGCAATGATGATCCATGGTGACATCATTTTGTACAACATGATGAACAGAAGAGAATTATTAGAACTTACAGAATAAAAAAAAAGCAATCAATATGGATGATTCTTTTAATACGTGATGACAGAGAGGGTAAAATTAGTTTTGGGAGATGTTATTTTTTTCATTGTTGTAATGTTGGGAGGAAAGATAGGATATTAGCTAAAGAAGGACCCAGTAAAAGAGGAAGAAGTGAAAATACGAGAAGAAATAATAAGTGCAGCTTTGGAGCAAAGGCAGAACCTAAAATGCTCAATTGCAGAGATTCTCTCTGGAAAACAGGAGTTACGTGTATATTTGTATACATGCATGCAGACATATGTGTGTGTTACACGGGTGATGTATATATATATGTAATATTATATATATGTAATATTATATATATAAAACATATATGTATAATTTTATTTCACTGAAAAATCAGAATGAGTTAATTTGAAATAGATGGAAGAGTTGTAGAACACCACATGTTCAGTCCACTAGTGTGGACTAACTTATTAGGTTGTATTATTTTCTACTACAAAAAAAAAAAGGAAATAAAGGAAAGAGTGTGTGTGGGAGGGCAGCATGTTTTCACAAATTCTGACATTTTGGAAGCAGGAAAACAAGAAGTAAAAGTGGTGGTTTACCCATAGTCAGGAACTGTAAAGACAAGAAAAGCAGAATGCTAAGAGATGGGTGTTTTAAGCACATGAAATTCTGCACCATGAAACAGTCTGAGCAGAGTAGAGGAGGGAAGTGGACTTCATAGACAGGAGAGACAAGAGCAGTTGACAGACCACAGTCTGGTGAAAGTGAAGGACTGTGAGCATTGGATAAAGGCATAAAGGGGGAAGTTCTGATACAAGTAATAGTCTGCACTTAGTCTGTAGTATGAAATGCCATTTATCTGACCTTTCAAAGAGTATGAAAAGTGGCAGAGGTGGAGGTTCCAGTTTCAGAGTTAAAAAAAATAGTGATCTTAATGCTACAGCATCTAAAAAAAAAATAATCAAATACTATTTTTTCATTCCTACATATATTGATTTCTGACTAGGTAGGTATCTGTTTGATTTGTAATTCTTTCAGTAGATATGCTATGACTGCTTTTCAGAAATATTCCAATTTTTTCTTTTGGGTACATATTTGCATAAAATAAATTAGAAATATTTTCTCTATTCTTTTGGTTGTCAAGGTTAGAGAATTTTGAACATTTTGTTCTTTATGCCTATCAAGCATTTGCTATATGAAAGTGCATAGTAAACAGCATTTATCCATGATTTTAACATTACCACGTTTAAGAGAAATATGGACTTCTTTCAGAGAAGGCCATCAACACTCAATAGATTCGATATTATAAATGTGTGAAACAACTTCCAGGTCTGTTTGTACAGATGTTCTTTTGTCTTTAGATGACTTTTCTTACATAACATGATACAATGACAAGTATCAGTTATCTTATGAAATTTTTTAGTTTCCTGATCAAAATGCTATGCCTGGCCTACTTAATACATATAGCATAAGAACTATATGTTCACAACAGAAGAAAAACTAAAGGCTTCATTTGTACATATGCCCTACATGTGCTAAAGTGGTAGATTATATAAATTTTCCATTTGTCTTAGGTCCCAAGTTAATGGAGCAAAAGTCTTTAAGCTCTCCTAACTCATCTTATTTCAAGTCATGATAGTAATATCATTTAAAGCTCAATAAAAAATATAAACTAAAAATACAGAAAGATGTATTTAAACCCTGCATTAAAAAATCTAGAGCACTCTAGAGCACATAGGAAGTCATGCATTTTTATGCAGAAAATGTGCATATAAATAAACATTATATATGTATTGTTATATACACCTATAATATGTATGCATATATAAATGTGCATGGGATAAATGTGATAAAATATGATATCAGAAATACTGCATTTTTATTAAGTAGTGATACTTAATAAGTATTGATAGAGAAAATAAAAATATTTAGATATAGATATAGATGAAACTCAGATGGATCTAGAGAATATTCTTATTCACATTCTAAAAGATCATCCACATCATGTTTTCAGTTAGTTGAGCAGAATTAAGAATAGCATACCCATAATCAAGGAAGCATTCCATGGGGTGGAGTTGAGATTTGTTTAGTTTTTGCTAAATCAATAATAAGCAGTGATTTAGCAAGTGATAAATCTTGATAATGAAATAAGAATCCATATATGTAATAAGTAGCAAATAGTACCTTTTATTACAGAGTGAAGACATGCCTTAAATTGTTAAATTCTGGTATTTAAACGGTAATGTTTACTGTATCTTTTGCTGGAACTGGATTTATATCTGCTTTCAACACCACAAAAAAAAAAAAGTAGATCAATACTGGTAATAAATCTTTAAACGCTTTTTAACCTTACAAGTTCTTTATAAGCTGAAGGATAATCAATAAGCTCAGCAGAAATACGGTATGTGATTCATCTTTTAAGATAGTGTTATTCTATGACATAATGCCAATAACTATGAATGTAAATGCCAAGATCAATTTTGTTTCTGAAAAATTATTCAGAGTGATATGAAATAATCACATTTTTAAAAATATACTAGATTAATTTTAATGAATATAATATTTAACTATTTTATCTGTGATTTTTTTAGAAAAAAATACAGTGACTTGAATCCACTACAATTTTCTTCTTTTGAGATATTAATAATCACCAGGTTGTATCTATAAAAGTGATATCAATTCAACTATGGATTTTTCACTTACATAGAATATGACAATTTATTTTTTAGTATTCTAATCCAATGAAAAGAAGACATTTATTTTTCAGCCTCAAGAAAAAACACAAAGACAATAAACCAAGACTTTTTGTATTTTTTTTCCCAAGGAACACATTTTATCTCATTTTGACTTTTTTAAAATTAATTTTTATAATTATATTTGATTATACTCATGTACATGAAATTCATAACAGAATCTCCCAGTGTATAGTTACTTTGAGGCAAATAACAGTTTTATTTTATCTTATCTTCCTAATATAACAATAATTTGGATAATAGAGCTAAGGTTTCATATGCACTTGTATTATTTCCCAATAGATAAGTTTTATACATTTTTTAAAATTCATAAAATTTTACAGCATAAAAATTGAATCTTAAAGTCTGCAAATGAAAACATTTAAGAGGTTGGAGGATCGCAGCACAGAATGCAGACTATGAGAAAATAATTTAATGTTTACATATATATTAAATTACCTCACTGAAGGGGGTGAGGAGGTTGTCGACCTAAGTAGCTTTAGAAATGAGTGGATTTTGTGACATTAAAGGTGAAAGGAATGGTACATTAGCACAGTACTCAAATAGATAATGATTTTTCCTGCAGGAGTATGAATTCTGAATCCATACACATGTGTACTGGAATTGAAAAGTAAATGAGTGACAGAAGATGAAAGTCAGTGGTCTCATGTTTTTGGTTTAGTTTGGTTTCTACAGGAAGTTATTTCCTTTATTATCCAAATGTTTCTTAGTTGAAAGAGGTTACAGACAACCAAAGGGAACACAGAATAACACAGAGTATAAGATTGGATGCGATGGCATCAGTATGAACTCGTGCTACTTAATATAGTTGAAAATAGTATGTGTGGTACAGAGCATGATCCCAGATCCATTCCACTAATAACTACTACTAAAAATGAAACAGAATAACATAGTTGACAAAAACATGTGGGGAAAACACCCGTTGGTATGAACAGAAGAGAATCTCAGCATAGCAGGCAAGTAGCAGAACACACACATGACTTTTTGAAAAAATTATGGTGCAAGGATAAAAAAGAAGAAACAAATGTATAAGGATGTATTTGAAAAACAAAAAAAAAAGGCTACCTATGAATGAAAATAAGGAAAAATATTTCTTTACACTTTTCAAAAGAATGAAAGGCCCTTCCCAACAATGCACAGGTTGATAGCTCTAGACTTACTCACTGGGTCCAGACATAGTCAGATACCAAGGGTAGGAAAACATTACTTCAAGATGTAACTCTAGACTTCTGAGAGACTTGTCAAAATAAAGGATTTAATAAAAAAGAATAAAAACTGGCGAAGGATTAAGAGCTAGTAGTACTTAAAATTAGTTTAAATCGTGCTGCTAGCTTAAATATACCATAGTGCCAAGGCTAAAATATTCTTGAAAAAGTAAATTAAAAATGATGTAAAATACTTTTATTATATAATTCTGTTCTCTTAATTTGATGTGATTCTTATTCTTTTAGCATTGATGTAATAAATAGGGGGGAAAAAGTGTGTTGCCTTTCTTAGTTTATACAGTAGCAGCTAATAGGTTCTTTTAGTACTCATGATAAAAGAGATAAATTGATCTCTTTTATATCATATTTTTATCATCGAACTACATGAATTTATGTACATGTGTATATATCTAGGAAAACATCTATAAACATATTGCCTTAATAGTGTTATTTCTAGGTTGTAAGATCTCAGTAAATGCTTATTTATTGAATTATTCTAATTTGTTTTTCAAATTGTTATGATACAAATATATGGCTTATCTAATTAAAAAGTAAAATATATGTTCCTGAATGTGAGATAGCTCTTGAATTCTACGTAGTTACTTTGAAAAGTTCTATAATATTCATCCACAGTACCATAGTAGAATCATAGTAACTGAATCTCTCAGTTTTATCTAAAATGGACTTCTAAACCAAATTATATGAGAAGAAGTATTTTTTGACGTGGCCCAGTGGTCCATATCAACTTAATAACTTTTTTTCTGCAATCATGATTTCAATCTTTTGAAGAAATTGCTAGTTTTGTATGGCCACATAAACAGAGACACTCAATTCTCAAAATGCCCAATTAAAATGTAGTCAGATTCAGGATAGCATATAATATATTCAGTAATCCTTACACGAAATATTTTATGAAGATTTATGCTTACGTCAAAGTTCCCTTGAAAATAAAACTTGACCTTATTTTAAAATCCCTAGATGCAGTCTTAATCTGCGTGTGTTTCTATGTATATTTTATCGGCAATGAAGTATACCATAATATGAAGATTTCATAGCAATTATGAGAAAAACCCATTGTTCCATATGGAATGTCGACATATATCTGATCATTACAGTTTCAAATGATTTAGCTAGATAGCTGGAAAGTTGAATATTATATTACCTCTAAATAAAGGTCTATAGATATATACCAAACAGCAAGTTTCCAAATGAGCACAGACCGAAGATTGAAAAATCAATAAAATATCCTTGTTACAATGTGGCAAATACTTATTGATTTTAGACACTGCCATTTTTTTCTTGGAGCTTCAAGCTTTCTATATTTTTCACTTTTATATGATGCTGTACCAGCTAGATGTCACTGGTTATCTCAGATTAAGTAATGTTCTTTTGCTTTTCCTTTTCTTTAATATTTTGGTGATACTTTAATTAATGTATTTTTAGGCAACATTTTTAGTCTTCCAAAATAAAACCAAAAATCAGA